>NC_137285.1:121296666-124098333 GCF_054371585.1 Giraffa tippelskirchi
ATGCTGTGGCTAATGCTCTGGCCCACAAGTACCACTAGTTGCCTGGCCAACCATGCTGTTGCCTGTCTGAGGGCTCAGTGTCTGAGCAGTTCATCTCCTGAATAAAGAGGGAGAGAGCTCTGACTCTAGACATAACTCCAATATAATTCAAATGAAATAAAAGTCAGGGCCTATAATGAATGTCTTTGTATTTTCTCTTTGTTTTTATCTTTTATAAGTTGATTCAGCAAAAAAAAAGCATTCCTTTTGAAACTGGGAATATTGGAGATTGAGAGTTTGGGAAGGTTATAGAAGGAACCCTAATAAGATTCTGTAAGAGTGATTTCAGTGGGTAGTTAATCCTAGGAGGGGAAAGTAAACTCCTGAGATGGAGAAGGTCTTTAGAAAAAGGAAAGAAATGGAGTTACTCTTGAGAGACGCAAAATGATTGTTAATAGCTGTTAGGACACAAAGTAAGGGACCTGTATAAATGCTGGATAGAGCTCTTTCTGGACTACTTTTATTTAATATGAGTCATATTTTTAGTAGCTATAAGTGCAATGAAGATGGTATTTTTAGACACCCAGTCAAAGGCTCTGCTCTCAACTTTTTCCTTGTGTCTTCAATGGTGTGTGCTTAGTGGCTTCAGTCATGTCTGACTCTGCCACTCCATGGACTGTAACCTGCTTGGTTACAGTAACCTGTCCATGGGATTCTCCAGGCAAGGATACTGGAGTGGGTTGCCATGCCATGGTACTAATGCTGTATTACTTTGGAGCTCTGCGACTTGGAACACATTTTTAATTCTATCAAGACTTTGGTAGAGATAAAGGCCATTTATGAGGAAAAACGACAAATTCAAGATCCATCCTGTCAGGTCCAATTCAAGGAAGATAAATTGGCTCTTTAAAAGTAGTGGGGTAGTATAAAATTATAGAATCTTCTAGAGAGTCCAGAGGAGAAGGAAATGGCAACCCACTCCAGTACTCTTGCCCGGAGAAAGTCCATGAACAGAGGAGCCTGGCGGTTTGCAGTCCATGGGGTTGCAAAGAGTCAGAAAAACCACAGCTTTGACTAGATGGACTTTTGTTGGCAAAGTATTATTTATGCTTTTTAATACGCTGTCTAGGTTGTTCATACCTTTTCTTCCAAAGAGTAAGCGTCTTTTAATTTCACGGCTTCAGTCACCATCTGCAGTGATTTTGGAGCCCGAAAAAATAAAGTCTCTCATTGTTTCCACTGTCTCTCCTTCTATTTGCCATGAAGTGATGGGACCAGATACCATGATCTTAGTTTTCTGAATGTTGAGCTTTAAGCCAACTTTTCAGTCTCCTTTTTAACTTTCATCAAGAAGATCTTTAGTTCTTCTTGACATTCTGCCATAAGTGTGGTGTCATTTGCATATCTGAGGTTATTGATATTTCTCCTGGCAATCTTGACTCCAGCTTGTGCTTCATCCAGTCCAGCATTTCTCATGGTGTACTCTGCATATAAGTTAAATAAGCAGGGTGACAATATACAGCCTTGATGTACTCCTTTCCTGATTTGGAACCAGTCTGTTGTTCCATGTTCAGTTCTCACTGTTGATTCTTGACCTGCATACAGATTTCTCAGGAGGCAGGTCAGGTGGTCTGGTATTCTCATCTCCTTAAGAATTTTCCACAGTTTGTTGTGATCCACACTGTCAAAGGCTTTGACATAGTCAATAAAGCAGAAATAGATGTTTTTCTTGAATTCTCTCGCTTTTTTGATGATCCAATAGATGTTGGCAAATTGATCTCTGGTTCCTCTGCCTTTTCTAAATTTGGCTTGAACATCTGGAAGTTCTTGGTTCACATACTGTTGAAGCCTGGCTTGGAGAGTTTTGAGCATTACTTTATTAGCATGTGAGATGAGTGCAATTGTGTGGTCATTTTAACATTCTTTGGCATTGGAATGAAAACTGACCTTTTCCAGTCCTGTGGCCACTGCTGAGTGTTCTAAATTTGCTGGCATATTGAGTGCAGCACTTTCACAGCATCATCTTTGAGGATTTGAAAGAGCTCAACTGGAATTCCATCACCTCCACTAGCTTTGTTTGTAGTGATGCTTCCTAAGGACCACTTGACTTCGCATTCCAGGACGTCTGGCTCTAGGTGAGGGGTCACACCATGGTGGTTATCTGGGTCATGAAGATCTTTTATGTCTAGTTCTTCTGTGTATTCTTACCACCTCTTCTTAATATCTTCTGCTTCTGTTAGGTCCATATCATTTCTGTCCTTTATTGTGCCCATCATTGCATGAAATGTTCCCTTGGTATCTCTAATTTTCTTGAAGAGATCTCTAGTCTTTCCCAATCTGTTGTTTTCCTCTATTTCTTTGCATTGATCTCTAAGGAAGGCTTTCTTATCTCTTCTTGCTATTCTTTGGAACTCTGCATTCAAAGGGGTATATCTTTCCTTTTCTCCTTTGCTTTCACTTCTGTTCTTTTCACAGCTACTTGTAAGGCCTCCTCAGACAATCATTTTGCCTTTTTGCATTTCTTTTTCTTAGGAATGGTCTTGATCACTGCCTTCTGTACAATGTCACGAACCTCTGTCCATAGTTCTTCAGGCACTCTATCAGATCCAATCCCTTGAATCTATTTGTCACTTCCACTGTATAATTGTAAGGGATTTGATTTAGGTCATACCTGAATGGTCTAGTGGTTTTCCTTTCTTCAATTTAAGTCTGAACTTGGCAATAAGGAGTTCATGATCTGAGCCACAGTCAACTCCCAGCATTGTGTTTTCTGACTGTATAGAACTTCTCCATCTTTGACTGAAAGAATATAATCAATCTGATTTCGGTGTTGACCATATGGTGATGTCCATGTGTAGAGTCTTCTCTTATGTTGTTGGAAAAGGGTGTTTGCTATGACCAGTGCATTCTCTTGGCAAAACTCTATTGCCTTTGCCCTGCTTCATTCTGTATTCCAAGGCCAAATTTGCCTGTTACTCAAGGTATTTCTTGACTTCCTACTTTTGCATTCCAGTCTCCTATAATGAAAAGGACATCTTTTTTGGGTATTAGTTCTAGAAAGTCTTGTAGGTCTTCATAGAACCATTCAACTTCAGCTTATTCAGCATTACTGGTGGGGGATAGACTTGGATTACTGTGATATTGAATGGTTTTCCTTGGAAACAAACAGAGATCATTCTGTCATTTTTGAGATTGCATCCAAGTACTGCATTTTGGACTGTTGTTGACTACTTCTAAGGGATTCTTGCCTACCGTGGTAGATACAATGGTCATCTGAGTTAAATTCACCCTTTCCATTTCATTTTAGTTCACTGATTCCTAAAATATCAGTGTTAACTCTTGCCATCTCCTGTTTGACCACTTCCAATTTGCCTTGATTCATGGACCTAACATTCCAGGTTCCTATGCAATATTGCTCTTACAGCATTGGACTTAACCTCCATCACCAGTCACATCCACAACTGGGTGTTGTTTTTGCTTTTTCTTCCTCTCTTCATTCTTTCTGGAGTTATTTCTCCACTCTTCTCCAGTAGCATTTTGGGCACCTACCGACCCGGGGAGTTCATCTTTCAGTGTCATACCTTTTTGCCTTTTCATACTATTCATAGGGTTCTCAAGGCAGAAATACTGAAGTGGTTTGCCATTCCCTTCTCCAGTGGACCACTTTTTGTCAGAACTCTCCACCATGACTTGTCTGTCTTGGATCATGCCTTCTACATGACATGGCTCATAGTTTCATTGAGTTAGGCAAGGGTTTGGTCCATGTGATCAGATTGGTTAGTTTTCTATGATTGTGGTTTTCATTCTATCTGCCCTCTGGTGGAGAAGGACAAGAGGCTTATGGAAGCTTCCTGATGGGAGAGACTGACTGAGGGGGAAACTGGGTCTTATTCTAATGGGCAGGGCCATGCTCAGTAAATCTTTAATCCAATTTTCTGTTGATGGACAGGGAAGTGTTCCCTCCCTGTTGTTTGACCTGAAGCCAAACTATGGTGGAGATAATGAAGATAATGGCGACCTCCTTCAAAATGTCCCCTGCATGCACTACTACAGTCAGTGCCCCCAACCCTGCAGCAGGCCACCACCGACCCACACCTCCGCCGGAGACTCCTGGACACTCACGGGCAAGTCTGGGGCAGTCTCTTGTGGGGTTACTGCTCCTTTCTCCTGGGTCCTGGTGCACACAAGGTTCTGTTTGTTCCCTCCAAGAGTCTTTCCCCAGTCCTGTGTAAGTTCTGGTGGCTCTATGGTGGGGTTAATGGCGACCTCCTCCAAGAGGGCTTATGCCATACCCAGGTCTGCTGCACCCAGAGCCCCTGCCCCTGCAGCATTCTACTTCTCACCCGTATGTCCACAGGAAATGCTCAAACACAGTTCTGTCTCAGTCTCTGTGGGGTCTCTGGGTCCTGGTGCGCACAAGGTATGTTTGAGTCCTCTGAGCATCTCTGGCGGGTATGGGGTTTGATTCTAAATGCAATTTCACCCCACCTACAGTCTTGCTGGGGTTTCTCCTTTGCCCTGGACGTGTGGTATCTCCTCACAGTCGCTCCAGCACCACACAGCCGCAGCTCCAGTGCTGCGCAGCTGCCACACTTTATCACTAGCAAAGTATAAAAACTTTCCTTTATCTACAGCCTTGCAATATTTTGAAATTGTCAATCTCTTTGTTGTGCTCATTTCCCTTCTCCTTCCCGTTCATTCCATTGTTTTCTCTTCTCTTAGATGCTCCTTCCCTTCTTCCATCCTCCCCTTCTTCCTCCTTCTCTTCGTTCCTTCCTTCCTTCCAGCTATACTGGAATATGTTTTTACATCATTGTAGTATTATTTTGAATTGAGGACAGTGAAATTTACTTTGAATCTTCATTCCTGGGTCCAATTCCACTTTTTTCCTGAGGACAAAGCTATAGACATTTCTCCACTTTTTGTTTTCCCAGAAACCCTGTCAGACTTTATCAGGCTAAATAAGATAAATCTTGTTTGTAATTCCTCTGCATTCTCTCTATAGTCATATCATAGCTATATTTTCCTTTATGTTTCATTTAATTTTTCCCATTAAAATCCATGTTCTTTAAGTCTATTTCAGTAGTTGGTAGAAAGACACTATTTATTACTTTTCATTTACTTAGTGGACATTTATTTCAAAGAAAAGGTGGGGGAAAATAGAATTTTGTGACCCAAAGTACTTATACAAGGAGAAAGAAAGCAACTTAAATCTATGACAAAATAGTTATCCATGCCAACCTCTTACAAATATCTCTAGAAACAAAATGTAGCTCCCTGTAGAAACAGCTTGATAAAATTTTTGCTTTCTAGGTCTTACTTTCTGTAGGTAATTCTGCAGTTCATAGGTTTAAACTGTAATTCATAGATTTAAACTATAAGACACATTGTACAATATCATACTAAAATATTGACACATAAATAAGGCTGGGAATAAATTTGTAGAAGCAACTGATGAAGGAAATCAAGTTGGGAGATAAGAACAGGGAGAGCAGAGTTTCTGAGTCTAGACACCCTGGATCAGCCAATCACAGATGAAGGGAACTGAAGAACAAGAGTAAATTTTACTTCCCCCCAATCTAATGAACTTTTTTTATGCCCCGGGTTAATCTGCTTTCAGAAGCAGGGAGGGCAGGAGGCTGGGTGGGGCTCAACGGAAGAGCAGGTCCCTGCTGCTTTCACTTGCTTCTGACACAACTTGCAACTATGCAAATGGACATTATGGTTAAACTGACTTTTAAGGAGAAGCTTTCTTTCTTCTTCTTGTGGAGCAAGATGAGGGTGGATGAAGTTGGTGTTGAAGCCTTAGGCAGGCAGGTATTCAGCTTACAAGGCAGGCTTAAGGAGAGTGAATGGCAACTGAGACTGTGGGGACAGAGTCATCCCCTGAGATTCTAGGAGGTGGTGACTCCCTCTGACCTTGTGCTGTTTTCACCCCTTAGGCTGCTAGCTGTCTACCCCTGAACTCAGAAGCTCTTTGAGTCCTTTGGGGACTTGTCCTCTGCTGATGCTATTATGAGCAACGCTAAGGTGAAGGCCCATGGCAAGAAGATGCTAGACTCCTTCCATGAGGGCATGAAACATCTCAATGACCTCAAGGGTCATTGAGTGAGTTGCACTGTGATAAGTTGCACGTGGATTCTGAGTATTTCAGGATAAGTTTATGGGACCCTCAATGTTCTTCTATTTTTTGGCCAGACTCTTCTCATGGTGAGAGGGATAAATGGCACAACACAGTTTAGAATGGAAAAGAGGTATTCTGATTACAGTACTAGGGACTGACTCTTCAGGATCATTTCGTTTCTTTTAACGTCATTGCTCACAACTATCATTTCCTCTTATTCATTATTGTTCTCCTCTGTTTGTTCTCTGCAATGTCTTCTCTTTTTTTAATTATATTTTTTATTTTGAGTGTGTAATTAAAAAAAAACTTTCCCTATTCACTTTAAAAGTTGTTATCTAATATTTTCCCCTATCTGTTCCTTTCAAAGGATAAAATGTATCACTTCTCGAAATAATCCAAAAGAATAAAAATGATAACAAATTCTGGATTAAGGTAGAAAAAGAGTAAATTTTTAAATATAAAGTCAGGCTGATATGGGTGGCTTTACATCAGTGGTAACATCTACACTTCAACCATCTTTGTGCTTATATCCTAGGGGCACAGCTTGGGATGAGACTGAAATACTCTGAATCTAACCAGGGTACCTGCACTAACCATGCCCTTGCTTCTGTCTTTTCCACATAGCTCCTGGGCTACCTGCTGATGAGTGTGCTGGCTTATTACTTTGGCAAGGTATTCATCCCAGAAATTCAGGCTGCCTTTCAGAAGGTGATGGCTCGCATGGCAAATGCCTTGGCCCACAGATACCACTAAGCTCCCCTAACTGATTTCATTCTCAGAGTCCAAAAACCAAATATGGAAAAATTATGAAGAATTTTGAGCATTTGGCCTCTGCCCAATAAAAAAATTTATTTTCATTGCATTGGTGTATTTAAGTTATTTCACTGTCTCTCACGCTGATGGGAACATGGGAGGGCAAAGCACTGAAGACAAAAAGAAATGAAGGGCTACTTGAGACCTTGAGAAAATATATCAGTATCTTGGACCTCATGTCAGGAATGGCTGTTAACAGTTGATGTTAGTGGAAAACAGACTCTGCTCCTTAGTCTTACTTTCTCTTAAAGAATTCAAGTTGCAGCTTGATTTGAGAGTTAGCTCATTGCTATGTTTTATTTAAATCAATTATGTTATTTAGCCTTTCTTATAAATGTCTTCTCTCTCTTTAATTGTCCAGAACCTCACTTAAATCCATTAAGTTCTTCTGCCTAAGGACACCACTGTTCTAAGATTATGCATTTTACTGTCCCCATTGCTCCTCCTCCCCTGACCTCTTTTTATCTTAGTTTTCTCTGTCATCTTATAAAGATCTACATGAAGGAAAGAAACCAGGGGGAGGTAGCTTTGCTCCCTGTTTGCTTGTATTATAATATTGTGATAAATATAAGACTAACGAAAATGCAAAAAGGGACTTTTGTGGCTTGATAGTCACTGCTGTCTTGCAATCCTTTATGAGTGAAGGTCGCTCAGCCATGCTCGACTCTTTGCGACCCCATGGAATTCTCCAGGCCAGAATACTGGAGTGGGTAGCCTTTCCCTTCTCCAGGGGATCTTCCCGACCCAGGAATCGAACTAGGGTCTCCTGCATTACAGATGGATTCTTTACCAGCTGAGATACCAGGGAAGCCCCTCTGCTTCAGTACACATCATCAAATATTTTCAAAATCAATTATACTGTTTTGCGTTATCACTAGCAAAGTTTGAACATTTTTCTTTATCTATAGGTTTGCAAAATTTTGCAATTGTCAAGCTCTCCTGTTCTTTGTATTCTTTTCCTCTTCCTTCCCTTTCATTCCATTATTTTCCCTTCTCCTAGGCCCTTCTTCCATCCATCCTTCCTTCCTTCCTCCCTTTCTTCTTCCTTTCTTCCTTCCTTCCTTCTTTCCAGCTATGCTGGTGGGTATATATTTGTATATCATTATAGTATTATTTTGAATTGGGAATAATGAAATTTGATTTGAATCTTCATTCTTGGGTCCATTTTCACTTTTTTCCTGAGGACGCAGATGTGGAAATTTCTGCACTTGGTGTTTTCCCAGAAATCCTGTCAGACTTTATCAAGCTGAATAAGATAAATCTTTTTTGCAATTCCTCTGCATTTCCTCTACAATCATATCATAAGTATCAGATATTTTTCTTTATTTCTTATTAAATTATTTCTATTATCATCCATGCTCCATAAACCTAGTTCAGTAGCTGCTAGAAAGACAATATTTATTATTTTTCATTAACTTGATAGAGCTTTATTTCAATGATGGAATGGATGAAAATCGAATTTTGTGGCCCAAAGTATTTATACAAGGAGAAGGAAAGCAAGTTAAATCTAAGACAAAATATTTATCCATTTCAACCTCTTACAAATATTTCCAGAAACAGAGTAAAGCTCCATATAAAGTTAACTTGATAAAATTTTTGCTTTCTAAGTCTGAGTTTTCTTATCTATGAATTTAACTTTTTAAATTCATAGATAAAATGTAATTCATAAGTGTAAACTGTAAGATACATTACACAATATCAGACTAAAATATTTATGAATAAATGAGGCTGGGAATATATTTGTAGAGGCAATGGATGGATGAAGGAAATGAAGCTAAGAGATAAGAACAGGGAGAGTAGAGTTTCTGAGTCTAGACACACGGGATCAGCCAATCACAGATGAAGGACACTGAGGAACAAGAGTGCATCTTACATTCCCCCAAACCAATGAACTTGTGTTATGCCCCGGGCTAATCTACTCTCAGAAGCAGAGAGGGCAGGAGGCTGGGTGACGCTCACAAGGAAGACCAGGGCCCCTGCTGCTTACGCTTGCTTTTGACACAACTTGCAGCTGCATAAACACACATCATGGTACTCTTGAGGAGAAGGCTACTGTCATTGCCTTGTGGAGCAAGATGAGGGTGGCTGAAGTTGGTCCGGATACCCTAGGCAGGCAGGTATTCAGCTTACAAGGCAGGCTGAAGGAGAGTGAGTGTCAGCTGGGCGTGTGGGGACAGAGCCATCCCCTGAGATTCTGGCAGGCACTGACTCCCTCTGACCTTATGCTGTTTTCACCCCCTAGGCTGCTGGTTGTCTACCCCTCAACTCAGAGGTTCTTTGACTACTTTGGGGACTTGTCCTTTGCTGATTTATGGGCAATGCTGAAGTGAAGGCCCATGACAAGAAGGTGCTAGACTCCTTTACTGAAGATCTGAAGCATCTCGACCACCTCAAGGGTGTCTCTGCTTGGCTGAGTGAGCTGCACTATAAGGAGCTCCATGTGGGCCCTGACAATATTAGAGTGAGTCTATGGGACTCTCAATGTTCTCCTTTTTTTGGTAGTCAAGCTCCTATCATGGGGAGAGGGTTAAGCAACAGGACACAGTTCAGAATGGAGAAGAAATATTCTGCTTATATCACTGTGGACTCCTCAGGAACATTAAGTTTCTTTTACCTTCTTTGTTTCCAGCCACCGTTTCCTCTTATTCATTCTTGTTTTTCTCTGTTTGTTCTCTGCAGTATCTTTTTTATACTTAAGCATTTTGAGTGTTTAAGTGTTTGAGTGTTAAGACTTTCTTCTTTTAAGTCACTTAAAAATTTTAAGTGACTCAAGCAACATCCATTGTTTTTATATAATCATTAGTACAAAGTTTAAAGAAAAACATACCCTTGAGCAAGATGAATTGTTTTGTTGTTTAATCATTAGCTCTGGGCTTAAAGAAAGTTAATCTTCAAGATTGCTGTCAAAACAACTCAAAGTTTAAGAAAAAATTTCTTATGTGACTAAGACAATGTAATGTAGAAAAAAATAGTTTGTCCTTTTCTCCTCCTCCAGACCTCTTGAAGGCCCCAGACTTCATATCAATCTACCTAAGAATTAACTCTCTCAACTGGAAGATCCTATTTCCCTACATTCTAATATTTTTTAACAATTCAAATTTTTTAAAGTCATTTTTAAGTCAGAATATTGTTTCTGTTGCTTTTTTATGTTCCGGTTTTTAGGCCACAAGGCATGTCAGATCTTAGCTCCCTGAACAGAAATCGAACTCTCACCTCCTGCATTAGACCAAGCCTTAAACACTAGACTGTCAGGGAAGTCCCAGTATTTCCCCAGATTTTATCTTCTGAACTTGGGGAAATAAAGTCCACCCTCAATGGTATGACTTCTTCCTAAAAAAGAACTTTCAGCTCAATTTCCTGATTCATTTCACTCACTTTTTGTTTTTTTTCTTTCCACTAAGGATATGGGAAAGTCCCTGAGGGTCTACAGATAGAGAGCCTTTGTGTCTAATACAAAGAGAACAAGGGAAATGAGAAAAGCAAGGGGACCACACACAGTCAATAATGGATGACATTCCTGTGTCAAAGCGTAAAAACTGTAAGAAGGTTTAAAATATAGTGAGGATACTAGCGTTACAGGGGCTCATGGGAATCTTCAAATCTAGACAGAAACTTCAGGCTAACACTCTGATCCATATCCATTAATTACTCAAGAAATAATGTGCTGAATCAGAGATAATGATTGCTCAAGAAACTGTTATTAACATTTCTTTTTTTCATACTTCCCTTGCCTGCACATTTTAGGCAACAATGCTATGTTACATCAGGTGTTCCCATTCTAATGTATAATCTCCCTCTCCCACTTGCCCCAAAACACCTCCAAAATTAACCTCAACCTCCCATTTCAGGTAAAGCTCAGTGCTCGCATAACACTTGCTTGAATCTTTTAACCTTGGCACCAGTGAAATTTCCAGTATTGCCTAAGGAAATTCTTCCAAATCCTCCCACTCCAAACTTTTCACATTTCTTCCTGTCTAGCATATTCCCTGTCTAGCACACCCTGTGTGATGTATAAGGGTTTCAGCCTTTTGTACTATCCTACATGATTACCATGTCTTATACAGCAGATCCTCCATAGACAGTAAGTGTATGTTTATTAAGGGAAGTAATCAATGAATGAACAATTATTTCTTGTCCCAAAACTCCTGGGAGTAGAGGACAATCTGAAAAATGTGCAATTGCATAGTGTTTGTTTGGTGTTAGTGCTACAATATACAATGAAGAAGCACACAGGAAAGTAAATCACTGATTAGATATTTGCTTTCTGTTTATAGGTAGTACTTTAAAAAATTTTTAACTCTTTATTTAATATGGAGTATATCCAATTAAAACTGTTGTGATAGTTTCAAGGGTACAGCAAAGTGACTAAACCATTTATATACATGTTTCCATTCTTCCCCAAACTCCCTCACATCCAGGCTGGCACGTATCATTGATCAGACGTTCCTGTGCTATTCAGTAAGACCTTGTTGGTTATCCATTTTAAAGATAGCAGTGTGTACTTGCCCATCCCCAAACTCACTAACTAACTATCTCTTGTGAAATTATTTTTGTCATATGTAAAATTGGAAGGACTTCTAGAACCTTCTAACTTGCATGCATTTCTTTAAATCTGTATCATACTCCTGTTGATTAAATTTAGATTGACTATCTGAAACAGAACATGTTGCTTCCTTCTATAAAATGTATATTCAGAATGATTTTATCTTACTACCAGATTATAGACAATGCATTAAAGTTTACTGTTCTGCCACTGTATTTTGAACTGTTTGAAGGCAAATGAGCTTGCAAATATTTATTTGTTTCTTTTCATGTTTTTACACATTGTAGGCACCAAGAATCCTTTACACCCCAACGCTATGTTTAAAAACCACAGGGTCACATCCCAGAATCAGAGACATCTCAGGGAAATCTTAGGAAGTTTCCTTTCACACTCCTGAGCACAGAAAAGTCATCATAAGAATTAGACATTTTCAAAAGATTTGAAAGAGGGTAAGAGAGACTGTGTTTCACAATGTGGAATGAGAAAGCAAAGTACCCTTCTTCCTTCTAAATGTTCATAAAAAACTAAAGAATATCTGAAGAACTTACTGTACTTTCTCTTGTTCCTTCACCTTTGGAACTGGCCAATCAATCTAGACAAGAAGTTGGGACTGAAAATCCCAATACTGGAGAATTCAAGAGAACATCACTGGGGCGGGACTTGGATCAAGTTCAAACAGTTGCTGTATTGTTGGTGTTGGTGTCTCCACATTGGGAGTGAGGCGGAGGTCAAGGGATGGAAAGAGACTTGGTAGCTTGTTATATGTTTTCATTCCTTGTTAAAGCGGAGCTTCTGTAAAAGTCTAAGAGTAAAATTAATTTCTTAATATTTGATTTTATTTGATAATTTACCCAATAGTTATTTCTAGTACCGGCCAATCATGTTGTTTTATAGATCATGTTCAGTATGTGTTAATGCAGATGGGGTATGTGTGGAAGAAAGAAAGATGGAAAGAGACCAGAGGCAAGGAGAGAAGGACAGAGGCAGAGAGGGACACAAAGAGTCAGAGAGAGAGAAAGGGAGGGAAGAAGAGGGGGGGAGAAAGGAGAGGAGAGAGAGAAAGGGAGGGAAGAAGAGGGGGGAGAAAGGAGAGGAGAGAAAGGGAGGGAAGAAGAGGGGAGGGGAGAAGAAAGGAGAGGAGAGAGAGGGAGGGAAGAAGAGGGGGGAGAAAGGAGAGGAGAGAAAGGGAGGGAAGAAGAGGGGAGGGGAGAAGAAAGGAGAAGAGAGAGAAAGGGAGGGAAGAAGGTGGGGGGAGAAAGGAGAAGAGAGAGAGAGAAGTAAGTAATATTGTGCATTGATTTCCATAATCATTTTAAAATCAACCAATTGAATGTCATGGGAATTTAGAATGATATTCTATATTTTCCATCTCTTAGGCCTCAGAGAAGTGCCCTGAAAGTTGGCTTTGGGAATTAATGCCTTATATATTTGTCAAGGGTGCCCAGTCTGAAGCCACAATTCTGCCTTTCCAAACCCACAGCTTCAAATTTCACTTGAGAAAGACTACCCCTTTGTTCTTGATAAATCAATATCATAGCCCACTTTTGAGGTAAATAAAAGCTAATTCTGAATGAATTAAAACCTGAAAGAAACATTAATATGGAATTGATAAACTGAGACATTAACTGTCCTGTAATAATTAGGATATATTTTATCAAAGTTATCACTATATTGATTTTACTGTTTTTAGGAAAAAAAAACGATCTTTTAAAACATGAGTTAAATTGCACCATTTCTAAACTATTCTGTTTATGACCTCTGTTTCTATGAGCTCTGCTCTTCAAGAAGAATTTACTTCATTTTATTTTTTTTGTTTTATTTTATTTTACTTTATTTTTGAAACAATGCTAAAACTGAGGTAACTAAGATATTGTACATCTGGGGAAGGAGAGTAAATAATAATGCTTTATCTTGTAATAAACATTAATGGAAAATAATCGAATAAATAGCTATTTTACCCAGAAAAATATAGATGAGTTTGGTGAAATATTGTACTTGGGTAATTAAAAATTGAACAGCAGAGCATGTACAAAAGAATTCCAGCTGAGTGAAATTTTTGAACCAAATGATGAAATTCTTGAAGCAAATTCATCTCTGGATGAATGTCATGATTCTCTTGAAGAAAGTCAATACTCATCCACTTAATTATACTCAGATTAGGCCCATCCTGGTATAGAACATTAGGAATTAGGTGATCTTGCCAGACTGGAATAAAGGGGAAAAAAAAAAAAACCAAACAACAAGAAACTGTCTGTCTCTCTCTCTGTGGACTTGTATGGGTGTGAGCTTGTGTGTGTACGTTCAGTGCTCAATGGGGATGGAATCAAAGTAGAGCAGACATGCTGTGGATCCCTGCACAGAGTCCAAGAAAGCTCATGATGGTGAAGATGGTAGTGGGCCTAAGAAGCACTCCAGAACCTTTTAGTGGCGACCTGGATTTGCACTTCAGGCTCTGAACATAACCCTACTTATATAACTATTCATTCTTCCTTATTTTTGCCTGAACTTTTGATTGTCTTATAACAACTTGCAGGCTTGTCCCTGCAGAGTTATGGTAATAGAAAGAAAAACCCATTTCACTCTTTAATCATACCAAGTAGCAAGCATGAAAGACAGCAACAGCTCGAGCCCTGAGACTTGCATGATGGTGGCTGCAGCAGCAGTCAGTACAAAAGAGGGGCTCATAGACCATTCATGGCAAAGGAAGACATAAAAAAGAAGACACAGTAGAAGAATTTGTATATATATATATATATACGGGCTTCCCTGGTGGCTCAGAGGTTAAAGCATCTGCCTCCAATGCGGGAGACCCGGGTTCGATCCCTGGGTTGGGAAGACACATATAGATACATATACACACACACACATATATATATATATATACTGGAATACTACTCAGGTATAAAAAAGAATGAAAATTTGCCAGTTGCAACAGCTTGGATGAACCTGTAGGATATAATGCTTGACGAAATGTCAGACAAAGAAAGACAAAATCCTGTTTCTTGTGACTTATATGTGGAACATAAAAAGCAAAACAAACAAATTAATATAACAAAGCAGAAACAAACTCACAGATACAGAAAACAAGCTAGTGGTTACCCATGGGGAGAGGGATCAGGATAGGGGCAGGGGATTAAAAGATACAAATTACCATGTATAAAATAGATTAACAACAAGGATATATTGTGCAGAACAGAAAACATAGTCAATAATTTATTGCAACTTTAAATGGTGCATAGTCCTTAAAAATACTGAATCACTATGTTGTACACCTGAAACTAATATAATATTATAGATCAAATATTTAAAAATAATTAATTCAAATCAAATGAATTAGGGAAATCATCTCTGAAAACAGAAGATGATAGGGGAAGTCTTTAAGTACATGTTAATTTCTGTCAGTCAAGACAGCAAAATTGTAGCCCTGACAATTTGTCTCCTTTACAAGAAAATATAGAAATAGATTATACTATTATTTAGTAAGTTCTGTGAGGGTTCCATAACACAGACTTCATGAAAAGACATGTCCAAAGTTTCCCAGAAGAAGTCCTTTCACTCACATAGGCCTGACCACTGATATCAGGGGTGTGAAGTAGGGTCTTTAAAAGAGTACAAATATAAAACAATGATAAAGCTAACAGAGATTTCAGTTTAATCAATTGAAACTCAAAACTAACGGTCAAACCAAATGTAGCTTTTTGTTTGTTTTTTGTTTTTAACATTTGAAACATTTGAAAGATCTTTTTTCCCAGAAGTCAACATGTGGAATTTTTTTTCTAAGTATAGACCATTAGTTAGAGCCTCTTTGTTTGAAGGTTGTAGAAAAGAGTGAATATAAATTGAAAATGTTTAAACTCTATATTTTTTTCCCCTATAATCTTTTGTGGGCATATAATTCTACCCTATCTTCCAGAGAGCCAGGCAAGAGACAAGGCTTTTCTACATGTCTGAAAATATCAGAATGAATTTGTTCACAAGTACTTGATGGGGAATGGGCCAGGTCAAAGGGGTGAGGAACCTTCATTTACCTAGCAATGACGGAAAAAATATTTTTGAGGATGGAATAACGAAAGCTGGACATTTATGAGTTTCTTTGTAACAACTAGAAATGCAGAAGTCCTTTCCTTCTAGTTCACCTAAAAATATATTGGAGTTACAGAGACATAGAGCTGAAAGAATGAGAGATATTTTAAAACATGTCTTATCAGTGATGGCAAAGGTGAGAGAAAGGTGATTCTAGACATCAAGTTGTCTGAATTAGGAGAAGGTTCTAAGGTGAGAGAAACATGGGAAGTAAATATATATGCTCCTGTCCTTACTGGAAGGAAGTAGAAACTCAAGAAGAAGGGAAGATGCAGAACGTAGAGATGATAGAATATAAATATATATTTATATATTTAATTTAATTTAATTTAATTTAATTTATATCAAATTGTCCCCTGAGGGGACCCTCAGGGAACTCTGAAGTTCTGCTGAGCTCAGAAATGCTTGCTGCTTTTGCTTTTGCCTTCAATATTCTAGTAGTAAGAAACAGACCTCTATACTTCAGAAGTTTTTTATTGCCTAAGAAGGTAACAGGATTTATTACATGGGTGGGAGGAGGGGCAAAGAGAAAAGAAATATTTGAAAAGCTGTAGATAATGAAGAATACATTTTAGTGAAAGAAGGTGTAAGTAAAGTATATAGAGAGAACAGAATTATGGATGATAAATAAAATAGAAGTAATTCTTATGAACACAGTACTCTTAGAGGTTTAGAGGAAGAAAACAAATAATCTGATTCAAGCTGGAATGTCTTTCCACAATTTTATTCCTCTTTTTAAATCATGGAGAAGCTTCTCTGTTCTTCAAGACACTTTCCCAGGTCAGTCCATGAGGAAACAATTTATATGCCTCGATTTAGTCTTTGAACACATTGCCTCTCTCAGGGTTATTGAAAATTTGGGGGTTTGATTGATTTTTTACTTCTTTGTATTTCTTACTACATGGAGAGGTCTCTATTTTTTCACCTATGGATTAATGGAGTAGCTATTTCATAGGACCTCTGGATCCATACTTATTCTATTTTTCCATCATTATTTATTTGGTCATAAATGAAGTTAAGAAAAATTTGAATGAGTAGATAAGTAAATGAATATTTGTTTTCATACCAGAACAATTTAATCCCAAACAACCAAACAAAAGAGATGCATATTTAGAACAGGGGCAGAGGTTTTATCCATGCTGTCCTTGTAATTATTTTGCATATTCTGAAGGTACATAGTCTTAAGTTGAATCATAGTGGACAAATCCTTTCCACTTTCTGCACCCCGGATTCTTCATTTGTGTAATAAGAAAATTGAGGAGGTGGTTTCCAAGAGGGTACCTCATTGTGATTCTAAAATCTCTACAAGCAAACTTGCTAAGGAAGATGATTTTAGTAGCAATTTGTATTGCTGGAATGACTGAGACTTAGAGATGCCCAGAAAGAGGGCTGAAGGTCTAAAGTCAGTGCCAGGAAGACTAAGGAGAGGTATGACTGTCATCATTCAAGCCTCACCCTGTGGAACCACACCTTGTCCTAAGCCAATCTGCTCACAGAAGCAGGAGGGCAGGAGGCAGGGCTGGGCATAAAAGGAAGAGCTGGGCCAGCTGCTGCTTACACTTGCTTCTGACACAAACGTGTTCACTAGCAACTACACAATCAGACACCATGCTGACTGCTCAGGAGAAGGATGCCGTCCTCGCCTTCTGGAAAAAAGTGAACGTGGCTGAAGCTGGTGGTGAGGCCCTGGGCAGGTAGGTATCCAGCTTACAAGACAGGTTTAAGGAGACTGAAAGGCACGTGGGCGTATGGGAACAGAGCTGTCCCCTGAGATTCTGAAAGCTGCTGACTTCCTCTGACCTTGCGCCCTTTTCACCCCTTAGGCTGCTGGTTGTCTACCCCTGGACTCAGAGGTTCTTTGAGCACTTTGGGGACTTGTCCACTGCTGATGCTGTTATGGGCAACCCTAAGGTGAAGGCCCATGGCAAGAAGGTGCTAGACTCCTTTTGTGAGGGCCTGAATCATCTCGACGACCTCAAGGGTGCCTTCGCTTCGCTGAGTGAGCTGCACTGTGATAAGCTGCACGTGGATCCTGAGAACTTCAAGGTGAGTTTGTGGAATCCTCAGCGTTCTTCTTTTTTATGGTCAAGCTTGTGTCATGGGGAGAAGGCTGAATGGCAGGATGCAGTTTAGAATGGAGAAGAGGGATTCTGGTTAGAGTGCTAAGGACTCCTCAGAGTCGTTTAGATTCTTTTAACCTCTTTGCTCACAACCAGCACTTCCTCTGATTCATTCTTCTTCTCTGTTGTGTGAAATGTCTTCTCTTTTTAATTACATTCTTTGAGTGTTCAATTCAAAAAAAGATTTCTTCTTTTATCTACTTTGAAAATGGTATCTAATATTTTCTCCTTATCTGTTCCTTTCAAGGGATAAATGTTGTATTGCTTTTTGAAATGATTCAAAATAATAAAAATGATAACAGTTTTGGATTAAGATAGAAAGAGAGAAACATTTCTAAATATAAATTCAGGCTGATATGGGTAGCTTCACATCAGTAGTAGCATCTATACTTCAGTCATCTTTGTGTTAATATCCTAGGGGCACAGCTTGGGATGAATCTGAAATACCCTGAATCTAACCTGGGTACCTGCACTAACTCTGCCCTTGCTTAATGTCTCTTCCACACAGCTCCTGGGCAATGTGCTGGTGGTTGTGCTGGCTCGCTGCTTTGGCAGTGAGTTCACCCCGGAGCTGCAGGCTGACTTTCAGAAGGTGGTAACTGGTGTTGCCAATGCCCTGGCCCACAGATATCACTAAGCTCCCCTTCCTGATTTCCAGGAAAAGTCTTTTCATCCTCAGAGCCCAAAAACTGAATATGAAAAAATTATGAAGCATTTTGAGCATCTGGCCCCTGCCTAATAAAGACATTTATTTTCATTGCACTGGTGTATTTAAATTATTTCACTGTCTCTTACTCAGATGGGCACATGCGAGGGCAAAGCCCTGAAGACATAAAGAAATGAAGGGCTAGTTGAGACCTTGAGGAAATATATCAGTATCTTGGGCCCCATGGCAGGAGTGGTTGTAAACAGTTGATGTTAGTGGAAAACAGACTCTGCTCCTTAGTCTTACTTTCCCCTAAAGAATTCAAGTTGCAGCTTGATTTGGGAGTTATATCATTGGTATATTTTATTTAAATCAATTATCTTATTTCGCCTTCCTTGTAAATGTCTCTTCTCTTTAATTGTCCAGAATCTCACTTAAATCCATTAAGTACTTCTGCCTAATGACACCACTGTTTAAAATTTTCTTTAGGCATTTTACTGTCCCCATTGCTCTTTCTCCTCTGACCTCTTTTTATCTAACTTTTTCTGTCATCTTATAAAGATCTACAAGAAGGACAGAACCTTCTGTGCTGGATTCTGGAAATGACATATGAATTTTGAGTAATCCTTGTTCCCTCTTGCATCGTAATTCTGAATCTCAGCTCAGTTCACTTCAGTGGCTCAGTTGTGTACGATTCTTTGTGACCCCATGGACTGAAGCCTGCCAGGCTTCCCTGTCCATCACCAACTCCTGGAGCTTGCTCAAATTCATGTCCATCGAGTTGGTGATGCCATCCAACCATCTCATCCTCTATTGTCTCCTTTTGCTTTCAACCTTTCCCAGCATCAGGGTCTTTTCAAACGAGTCAGTTCTTCACAGCAGGTGGCCAAAGTATTAAAGCTTCAGCTTCAGCATCAGTCCTTCCAATGAATATTCAGGACTGATATCCTTCAGGTTTGATTGGTTTGATCTTCTTGCATCCAAGGGACTCTCGAGAGTCTTCTCCAACATCACGGTTCAAGAGCATCAATTCGTCAGCAGTCAGCTTTCTTTATTGTCCAACTTTCACACCCACACATGACTAGTGGAAAAACCATAGCTTTGACTAGATGGACATTTGTTGGCAAAGTAATGTCTCTGCTTTTTAATATGCTGTCTAGATTTGTCATAGCTTTTCTTTGTAGGAGCAAGCGTATTTTAATTTCATGGTTGCAGTCATCCTCTGCAGTGACTTTGGAGCCCCCCAAAATAAAGTCTCTCACTGTTTCCATTGCTTCTCCATCTATTTGCCATCAAGTGATGGGACCAGATGCCATAGTGTTAGTTTTTTGAATGCTGCGTTTTAAGCCAGTTCTTTCACTCTCCTCTTTCACTTTCACCAAGAGGCTCTTTAGTTCCTCTGCTTTCTTCCATAAGGGTGGTGTCATCTGCATATCTGAGGTTATTGATATTTCTCCCAGCAATCTTGATTTCAGCTTGTGCTTCATCCAGTCTGAAATTTTTCATGATATACTTGGCATAGAAGTTAAATAAGCAGGGTGACAATATACAGCCTTGACCTACTCCTTTCCCTATTCTGAATCTAGTTGGGGGTTCTGAAAGTAATGCATCTAACAAGTGACTGTAAATGAGTATACAAGACTTTTATGAGATCTGAGAATGAAGCCCTTGGTATGAAATGGGTGGTAAAGATAAGTAGTATAGACAATTGTCCAAAAGACAAGAAGACAAAAATCAGAAAAGAAAAGGAGGATAGCATAGACCAGATCACCGATGAATAATGTGTTTGTGTATTATGAGAATTTCAGGTAAACAGGAAAGACAACTGAAGCAAAACTGCCTGAGATAGAATAGAATAGATTATAAATTTTGGTAAACATGGTGGAAGGTATTCTTAAAGTTAAAAATTCACAATCAAGAGGATACAATCCAGCCATTACTCACAAGATGTTTGCACTGCCAATCGACAAGTAAAGTAATATAGTTTAACAGTTTAGAACATCATTTTGAAATCAGACAGCCAGCATTGAAAAAAAAAAAAATACTACTTATTAGCTCTGACCTTGTGAAAAATCAGCTAACTGTCAATTTGGCATATAAACATGTCGTCTTTAAATTTTGCAGGAAAATGAAAAACATAAAGTCTCAACGCAATTCCCTACTTTGACTTTTAACAAGAGTTAATGTCAGGTGATTGCAGCCATGATTGCAGCCATGAAATTAAAAGACGCTTACTCCTTGGAAGGAAGGTTATGGCCAACCTAGATAGCATATTTAAAAGCAGAGACATTACTTTGCCAACAAAAGTCTGTCTAGTCAAGGCTATGGTTTTTCCAGTGGTCATGTATGGATGTGAGAGTTGGACGGTGAAGAAAGCTGAGCGCCGCAGAATTGATGCTTTTGAACTGTGGTGTTGGAGAAGACTCCTGCGAGTCCCTTAGACTACAAGGAGATCCAATCAATCCATCCTAAAGGAGATCAATCCTGGGTGTTCATTGGAAGGACTGATGTTGAAGCTGAAACTCCAATACCTCATGTGAAGAGTTGATTCATTGGAAAAGACCCTAATGCTGGGTAGGATTGGGGGCAGGAGGAGAAGGGGACAACAGAGGATGAGATGGTTGGATGGCATCACTGACTCGATGGACATGGGTCTGGGTAGACTCCGGGAGTTGGTGATGGACAGAGAGGCTTGGCATGCTGCAATTCATGGGATCGCAAAGAGTCGGACACGACTGAGCGACTGAACTGAACTGAACTGAACTGAATGTCAGGTGAGAATTTACAGAGTAAGTTGACTCATTTAACATCTCTTCCTAAATGCAAAAGATCTCAGGTTGGGATGGCAATATTGAAGAGCAGGGAATTTGGGGGCCTTTTTTTTTTTAATGGATCTTAAGAACAGGCAACCATGCTAGCAGCATCCATGTCTAGAAGACAGTTGAATTACTATGTATGTCTGGAATCAACAAGTTAGAGAAAAGTCTCTCATTTTTAAGTCAAAGGTTTTAGGGGGTCAAATCAGAGATGAAAATGTTTGATGGTAGAAAGCAGTTTGAGAACAGTCCAGTTGAAATAAAACAGAGCACAAAAAAGAGACAAAGATATCAATCAATATAAAAATGTGAATCAGTTGGCTGATGCATAGATCATCAAATGCCCTCTTTTATATTTTGCTGTTGCTGAGTATTTTCAAGGATAGATAACAAGAGCATGGAAGCTCATTTATGTTACAGTCTAATCAAATCATATAAATCCTGAAGGGAACTTCTCAGACACCCAGATGACCACAGTTAGATGCATCCTGCAACATAATTTTTTATCATGCTTCTAAATAATGGGTAGTCATTTTTCAATACTCATTCATTATAAGAATATCATTTATAGATATCTTATACAATATGTAGTAAGTAAAATAATGTGCTGTGCTTAGTCACTCAGTCATGTCCAACTCTTTGTCCCCATGGACTGTAGCCCACCAGGCACCTCTGTCCATGGCGATTCTCCAGGCAAGAATACTGGAGTGGGTTGTCCTTCTGCAGGGGATCTTCCCAACCCAGGAATGGAACCGAGTCTCCTGCATTACAGGTGGATTCTTTACCAGCTGAGCTACCATAAATATACGTAAACATACATATAGGTATGTAAACATACATATCTATAGTAATGTAAACATACATAAAGATAGTATATAATAAAGGAGAGCATTCAAGAAATGAATAGTTATAGCCATTCACGTAAACTTTGATTTTAAAACTATTCTAGGTTTGTGGCAAATAAGCTGTCTCTGATGCAAATGTATTTACAACCTCTGAACATCTAGTTCTCTAGACTAGGCTTTAAAGGGTTTTTATCTTTTCAGTCATTCCAAAACTCTTAAATACTTGACCTCACCTATATTTACTCAATTTGCAACAGATCTGCCTTATGCATCTTATTCATCTTTGGGGCTTCCCTGGTGGCTCAAATGGCAAAGAATCTGCCTGCAAAGTGGGAGACCTGGGTTTGATCCCTGGAAAAGACCTGAGAAGATCCCCTGGAGTGGGGCATGGCAATCCACTACAATATTCTTGCCTGGAGAATCCCCATAGACAGAGGAGCCTGGTGGGCTACAGTCCATGGGGGTCGCAAAGAGTTTGACAGGACTGAGCTACTAAGCACATTGTGCATCTTTGAAGAAAGGGAAAATTTCAGAGCCTGCTTCTGCCCCCTGCTGGTTCCCATATGGCATCATGAGAAGAATCATCTATTTAAGAGTGACACTATCAGGAATTTTTTGAGGCAGGTCCAGTGCGGATGCCATTAAATAATTATGCTGAAATACAAGCAAAAATCTGAATTGTCCTGGAATATAGAGTTGTTTTTATTCAATGTAATTATAAAGATACTAACTTTTAGACTTAACACTCTCCCTCTGTGCCTTTGGCTTTCCAGGTGGTGCGAGTGGTAAAGAATCCATCTGCCAATGCTGGAGACATAAGAGACCTGGGTTCCACCCTTGGGCTGGGAAGATCCCCTGGGGTAGGAAATGGCAACCCACTCAAATATTCTTGCCTGGAAAATCCCATCGACAGAGGAGCCTGGCAGGCTACAGTCCACAGGATTGCAAAAAGTCAGATGCGACTGAGCGACTAACACTTCTTATGCCTTTAGATTAAGCAAGGATTGTTGGTCATTACCTATTCCAAAAAAAAATCATGAAGTAATCACACAGGGAATCATTTCCAAAGGACAGAAAAAAAAATACCATAGGTGTCTGAACACATAAATCAGTTTAAACTGCAGAATATAAGAAAAGACTGCCCAGAAAAAAGTTTTCTGTTTAATCAGTCCCAGATATGCTTCCAAATCAGCATTCCAGACAAAGTGCACAGAGGAAGACCATGATCCTATCATTACATTGGATGGAAACTCACCTGCGTTTGTCCTGTCCGGTTGTTTATTTTATGTCAGACATTATTTTGGTTGCCCAAAATTCAGAAAGAAGTATTCTGCACCCTGACTTTGTGGTGGTCACATAACACAGCATAATGTTTGGGGAAATAATAGGTCTCTTTTTCTCTTCTTGGTACAGGTGAAGCATCTGACATTTCTGAATACTTTCCCCATGGATTCTTCATTTATCATTCTCATCAACACCGTACTTTCCTGACTCCTATCCTACATCTCAAAACAGAATTAAAAAAAAAAATTCCAACACTTATTACTCTTCTGTTGCTGTGATGTTGATATTCTCTTTGGCAGTACCATTAACATTCGTGGCTTGTCTGAAGAAGCTTGAAGGAGAGTATGTTCTTTCAGTGCAGGCCTACATTTACAGAATAGTTGCATCTTTTGGCATCAATCCCAGGGTCGAACCTATATGTCTGGTACACGCTGGGCACGATAGGAATCGTACTCAAATTTTGTATTTTATGACCAAGATCAGCAAGAATTTCTAGGATGGCAACTGTTTTATATATCATATAAGTCTTACATATGATGACCCAAGATTGAAAATGTGTGGTCAACAGGGATCAGATATGAGTACCTTAAGATATGAGTGCTTAGGTCTCATGGCAACTATTTGCAAACTTGCCTTGTTTTTATACCTCTGTGAGGTACAGCTCTTATTTCATAGATAAAATTCATTAATACAATATTTGTTTGATAAATGTTCACTCTATTCTAAAGCTCATTTTATATATCAGTGAGCAGAAGGAAAAAAAAAAACCATAATATAACTCCTGGTCTTCTAGAACTTCCAGTAGATCTAATGGACAATCAGCATATAGCAAATAGTATAAATACCAAGCAGGATATTGCAATGAGAGTGACTTCTTTGAGAAAATGGAACCAATAATGGCAGGATTACAAAAATCACCCTAAAGAAGCAACATTGAACTGAAGCCTGAATGGTTAAAGGAGATTTTTGCAAAAAACTTGAATTAAATATTTCTAAGCAGATAAAAATCAAGGTCAAAGAAACTGAGAAAAGAATACTCTTAATTTGCTTTGAGGAAGAGAAAGATGCCTAGAGATTAGGGAGTGAAGCCAACAATGGTCTATGATGTAAAAGTAGATGTGGATGGGTCAGGTCATGTAAAGTTTTCTTATCATGATACCATGATAAATACTTTGCATTTTATTTTAAAAGCATAAGAATCCACCAGAATTTTTTTTTTAAACAAAGGCTTATGCTATCTAGTAGAGTTTTGTAGAAAAGCAGTCTGGCTCCTCTGCTTTTTTAGAGATAAGTGCAAAAACAATTAAACTGGCTAGCAAATTATTACAATAGCAGAAAATATGTTATGAACCAAGATACTGGGAATATACAGGTCTACAGGTAAAAAGTGAACAGGTTCAGGGTATGTTTTAGGGTAGAAAGGATAGAAACTGATAAAGGATTTGATGGAGAGGGGAGGAATATAGCAAGAATGGTTCTAGAATTTTTGTAAGCAATTGTGTGGTTGGTGGAGTCATTTTGTGATATTCAGAGGAAATAGGGAGAGAATTATTTAAGGGGGGAATGAAGTACTTAATTGCCATAATTATAATTTTTAGATTAAATACCAAAGTGGAGATATCAAGGAGACAATTATATCCATCAGTCTAAAATAACAGAAGGGGTGAAAACAGCCTTGTAAATTTCAGGCTACTATAGTGAGTAAAAACTGACACTCTCTTCACTTTCGGGAAACTTACAGTTTACTGTGTAACAGAAACCTTAGTGAAATAAGTCATCTAATGAATATCAAATTATTAATTGAATGAGTTATATAAAGATGAATGTATGTTGCCAAAATAATAGGTACATGGAGAAAATCTGTCCAAGTTTAAGGGGCTTCCTGAAAAGTGATGCTTCAGATGAAGAGGAAAAATGCAAGATTTTTTGAAGAAGAGAATAAAGAGGTTGGAGAGAAGATGGGGAAACACATCTTGGCAGAGAGAACATCAGGAGAAAAATCTTGTGAAAATAAGAGCAGTGGTGGTTTTGAAAAATAAATGTGTTCAAAGAAAGTCCAGGCACTCAATGAAGAAAATGTAGTAAAAGCAGTGAACTAAGTTATCTAATGTTGAGAGGGGCTTGCTTGTTCTTGTGCCTAGTCGCTCAGTCATGTACAACTCTTTACAATCCTTTGGACTGTAGCCCACCAGGCTCCTGTGTCTATGGGATTTTTCGGGCAATAATACTGGAGTGGGTTGCCACTTCTTTCTCCAGAGGATCTTCCCAATCCAGGGACTGACACAACACTCCTGTGTCTCCTGTGTCTCTTGCACTGCAGGTGGATTCTTTACCCATTGAGCCATGGCGGAAGCTC
This sequence comes from Giraffa tippelskirchi, assembly GCF_054371585.1. Lineage (NCBI taxonomy): Eukaryota > Metazoa > Chordata > Mammalia > Artiodactyla > Giraffidae > Giraffa > Giraffa tippelskirchi. Next base: position 121,322,276 of record NC_137285.1, read on the forward strand.
AGAGCTAGAAATAAAAATGGATAGGCTCCTAGAAGAAGCTGCCTGATGAGACTGGTATGATAAAGGTGAAGGATAGGCTACAAATGGAAGCCAGAATCCGAAGCTACTTTAACATGTTGGAATAATCAACGTGTTTTGTAATCAAATATGAAAGTCAGTATAAAGTTTTAAACACCCGCCTACATGATATGAGCCATTAAATCTCTGTAATGACTTCCAGGGCCAGAATTCAAATCAAGATAATAATGTGAAAAACAAGCCAATCAATTCTGCTGCAAAGAGACCTTTAGATTTAGTTATTCGACATTGGCCTTCTGATCTTTAGAATGGCAGTTTCTAAGGAAGAGAAAATAATTGCTCATCCTTTCAATAAGTGCCTATTAAATGAATACTTAGTCAACTGATGGCATGAATGAATAAGTGGGTGGAGAACTCTGGGTTGATGTCAGAGGCAAAGTGTCTTCGACCTGAGTCTCCAAGTCACAGGAGCACAAATGGGTTGAACATCCCAGAGGGTAAGAGCTCTCATGGGAAATCACCTGCCACAGGTTTCATGCATAAATATTCCTCTTGGCTTATCACTAAGGTTGAAAAACTAATTTCTGGCTATGTCATTTAGAGTGGGAGAAAACAGAAACATTTCCACTCAGTACTATTTGGAGGAAAATATGCTTGGAAACAACTCAAATGGAAAACTATGGGTGCAGAGTGACTACTTTATAGTACTCTTCATTCTAAATGCTTTATGAGTTGGAAGGAGAAAACTAAGAATTCTGTTGAGAATCTTCTCTCTCAATTTTATAGGTATACCATCTCACCAGGATCCCTGGGAAAATGTCCCAGGCAACATATCCTTTCCGAAAATTAGTTTCCTGTTCCAGTCTGTTCATCATTACAGGTGTCTTCTAAGGTATCTCTGCCAGTGGATGAATAATGACACTTAAATGACATCAGGAGAACGCCATTCTCTTCCAGCCAACAGATGATATGCCTCTAAAGGACAGAGTTGTTTGACTACATTATGTAAAGCTAGTTAACTTTCAGCATAATTTTGTTTACTTAGAAATTCTACCTCATCTGAAATCAGAGGATTCCCTTTGAAAAATACTTTCTTCCTGCCTAGAAAAACTATCTCAGATCCAGAATGATAGCTTTAGTAAGCCCCAACACTAATTCCTCCTCCTTCCTTCTCACTGGATTTTCTGGTCTGGAGCAGCAATATCCCTGGATCTCTGTTCCCTTCTCCACCATCTATGCTGTTGTTCTTTTGGGTAACTGCCTGGTGCTCTATGTAATCTGGACTGAACCTAGCCTGCACCAACCCATGTTCTACTTCCTGGCCATGCTGGCTATCACCGATTTGTGCATGGGACTGTCCACAGTGAACACAGTGCTGGGGATCCTGTTGGGGTTGATTCAAGAGATCAGCCTGGATTCCTGCATTACCCAGTCCTATTTCATCCATGGTCTGTCCTTCATGGAATCCTCTGTTCTCCTAACTATGGCCTTTGACCGGTACATTGCAATTTGCAATCCACTGCGTTATTCCTCCATCTTGACTAATCCCAGAATTATCAAAATCGGGCTCACCATTTTAGGTAGGAGTTTCTTTTTTATTACACCCCCTATCATCCGTTTGAGATACTTCCACTACTGTCATCCCCACATCCTTTCTCACTCATTCTGCCTGCACCAAGACCTTCTCCGCCTAGCCTGCTCAGACATTCGATTCAATAGCTACTATGCCCTGATGCTGGTTATTTGCACACTATTGTTGGATTCTGTACTTATCCTCTTCTCCTATGTCCTGATTCTTAAGTCAGTGATGGCAATTGCCTCTCAGGAGGAACGGCATAAGTCATTTCAGACCTGCATCTCCCACATTTGTGCTGTCCTCGTGTTCTACATTCCTATCATTAGCCTCACAATGGTGCACCGATTTGGCAAGCATCTCTCCCCAGTGGTCCATGTCCTTATGGGCAATATCTACATCCTTTTTCCACCTTTGATGAATCCTATCATCTACAGTGTCAAGATCCAACAGATTCGTAGCAGAATGCTCAGACTCTTTTCTCTAAAAATATGTTGAGATATTCCAGTGTTCAAAAAACAAAATAGCAGCAATAAAAATAAACAAGCAAATATCAATGCAAAAATACACTTTGTTGGAATTAAGACTTTAGCTCTGAACCCATGATACTTGATTTTAAAGCACACTTTAAATGTAGAGAATCACCTCAAACAAGTCCCATCCTAGCCTATGTCTTGGAAGTCAGCTGTTTATAGGGATGGAGGTGGGAGAGTCTATCTGAAACATTCCATGGATTCCTTCTAAATTTGTGTAAACAAGACAGACATAGGTTATGCCATAATTGTGACCATATTCAAGAATGTATAAACCTATTTAACATGTACAGAATAGCTTTTTGAGCACTTTTTTGCACGGAAACAAAGTAAGATTCAAATACTTGGTCTTTTAGTTTCAAAAGTGGGTAACTTGAAGCATTTTTGATTATCCGAGATTCAGTTACTTAATCTTTAAAATGGGGAAAATACTCAACTGACAGAAATTTTGTGATGATTGTCTGGACCAGATTTGTCCACTAGTATTTTTCATAGAGAATAGAGGGGGAGGAGATGGAAGCAGTGACAGAATTTCTCTTCTTGGGCTCTAAAATTGCTGCGTATGGTGACGGCAGCCATGAAATTAGAAGACAATTGCTTCTTGGCAGGGAAGCTATAACAAACGTAGACAGTGTATGTTAAAAAGCAAGGACATCACTTTGCCAACAAAGGTTTGTATAGTCAAGGCTTTCCGGTAGCCATGTACGGTTGTGAGAGCTGGACCATAAAGAAGGCAGAGTGCCAAAGAATTGATGCTTTCAAACTGTGGTGCTGGAGAAGACTCTTGAGAGACCCTTGGAATGCAAGGGGATCAAACCAGTCAACCTTAAAGGAAATCAACCCTGAATACTCTTTGGAAGGACTGATGCTGAAGCTGAAGGTCCAATAATTTGACCACCTACTTCAAACTGTTGACTCATTGGAAAAGATCCTGATGCTGGGAAAGATTGAAGGAAGGAGGAGAAGAGGGCAACAGAGATGAAAAGGTTGAATAACATCACCGATGCAATGGACATGAACTTGGGCCAACTCTGGGAGATGGTGAAGGACAGGGAAGTCTGGCATGCTACAGTTTATGGGGAAGCAAAGAGTCAGACATGACTTAGTGACTGAACAACAACAATAATTTTTCTAAAATGATAAAGATGTTCTCTAAAATAGAGTAATAAATACAAACATAGATTTCTAGCTGCATATGGCTACTGAACACTTGAAATGTAGGTAGTACAACTGGGCAACTACATTTTCAATGCTGTTTTATTGTGATTAATGTGCTTAATCGCTTAGTTGTGTCTGATTGTTCAACCCTCAGGACTGTAGCCCACCAGGCTCCTCAGTCCATGGAATTCTCCAGGCAATAATACTGGAATGGGTTGCCTTTCCCTCCTCCAGGAGATCTTCCTGTCCCAGGGACTGAACCCATGTTTCTTGTGTCTCCTGGATTGCAGGTGGTTCTTTACCTGCTGAGCCATTGCGGAAGCCCCATTTTATTGTGTTTTATATATACTTAAATGTTAAAAGGCCATTACATTGGACAATGCAGTGGCTACTGTATTAAACAGTGTAGATCTAGAATGTAAAGAGAGCATATAACAAAATATGACTTTGGATTTAACTTGTACCATATCTAATTTAAATTGTTATATTTTATATAACACTTGTTATTTTTATATGTAGACTTACTGGTTACATTTTACATGCAGACTTCACTGCCATTGGGCTAGAAGCCGATTTTGCTTTGAATCTTTTAAATCTAAAGAGGTGAATGTGAAACTGTCTGTTTACCACTGATTCTGAGTTCAAATGTAAATTAACACAGGTTCCCTTCTAAATAATTTAGTTATGTTTTCAAAAGAAGGAACACAAGAATAACTTAGATATCTGTGCAGGGACAAAGAGGATAATTAGTTCAATAATTCTATAATCTCTTGGGAGGGATCGATGGAGCTATTATTCCATAGAATCTAGAAATCTAGCTTCCAAGGACTAAAACAGCCTGTTATCTATGAATTAAGCAGTTCCTGGGGTTGTTGTCAGTCTGGTGGCCTGAAGAGCCAATGAGAAATAATGACCTTTTAGGAGCTGACATGACTTCATCATAAAGTCTAAAAGATATAATCCAGCTTGAGTAAGAAATACTTCTAAAACAGTCACAGTGAGTTTAAAAAAACATAAAGTGAAAGTGAAGTCGCTCAGTCATGTCCGACTCTTTCCGACCCCATGGACTGTAGCTCACCAGGCTCCCCCATCCAGGGAATTTTCTAGGCAAGAGTACTGGAGTGGGTTGCCATTTCCTTCTCCAGGGGATCTTCCCAACCCAGGGATCGAACCCAGGTCTCCCTCATTGCGGGTAGACGCTTTTACCGTCTCAGCTACCAGGGAACCTTAAAAAAAAAAAAAAAAAGGTTCTCTTCTTTTTTCCTTTTGTTATAGGTAGACTGCCAAGTCATTGCACATTGCTCCCTAAAATGAAATCATAACAAATAATGAGAAAGCTAAAAGAGCTGAGGTGTTGTGACAGAAGTAAGGTGCAGGAAAGTAGAAAGTATCAGCTCAGCTGGTATTCATTTAGCTCTCATATCAAAAAGTTAAGGTCCAGAATGGGAGAGATCAGTGATTCTTACAAATCACGGAACATGGTCATGGATTAGAAATGTGATTTTAGTAAAAAATAATCTGCTATAATAAATCCATAATCAGATACTCACTGTACACTATACCTCCAAATTTTCCTAAAATGATCTTATTGTTAAATATACAAAGGATTTTCTACAGGAGGCTATGTTTCTGTTCCCTGGGATCTTTGTGACCATTACTTGAAAAAGGAAGAATCTGACAGAGTAATAAATAGAGATTTCCAGAGGAGGAAAATGAAAATGCATCGTTTTCTAGAATGTTTCTGATAAAAACTTTAAAAATAATACCAACTCAGCCAAGAGCTCTTTTGCAGTGGGAATTTATATCTTAAAACTTTTCTACCAAAATTGTGGTTTCTAATACTGTAGCCTTAGCACCATCTGGGAGCTCATAAGAAATGTGGAATCTTGGGCTCTAGTCTTCCTACTGAATCAGAATCTGTATGAGTGCTTGCTTTTGCCTATTAAAATATGGCTTTATTTGATAAGTTTGGATATATATCATACACCAATGATACTATCACCACAGTCAAGGTAATAGACATGTCTGTCACCTCCAAAAGTTTCTTTGTGTCTGTTGTGTATGTTTATTTGTTCGTTTTGTTATAAGAACACAACATGAGATTTACCTTCTTAGGCATAAAGCACCATGTTATAAAACTGCAGACATTAAATATGTGCAGTTTTTTATAGCAACTATGCCCAATAAAACTGTGAAAAAATGGATTTGTTTAAATTTTAGCTATGTCTCAACTTTCCCCAGAATCCTATAATGACTTTATTATTTTCTTTGGGAAATGCCCTCTGGTTCTTCTGGTATGCTGTCTTCCTCTTTGCAGTGGGTCAATAAACCTCATTATGTCACATTACTGTTTGTTTCTGTGTTTATACATCTTCATATGTCATATAAAGTCATGTTTTATTCAATCTTTAGGTTTTATGTATTTATTTCTACCAAATAAAATACCAGTTATTCCCCATGCTATATGAACACACTACTATAAATTTGAAAAACTATTAATCAAATATATTTTGTATGCTGCATTACTTAATAAATGCATTTTTCTTTAGCTGTAATCTTCATTCTCCACCTATTACCATGTCAGTCTATCTTATCTTGCTACTGAAAAACAGCCACTGATGTATTTCATTACATCTTTCTCCCCTGAAAACTTTCCCTCGTTCAAATCTGAATACTCAAGGAAAGACAAGTGAAGTGAAAGTCACTCAGTTGTGTCTGACTCCTTGCAACCCCAAGGACTATACAGTCCATGGAATTCTCCAGGCCAGAATACTGGAGTGGGTAGCTGTTCCCTTTCCAGGGGATCTTCCCAACCCAGGGATCAAACCCAGTTCTCCTGCATTGCAGGCAGATTCTTTACCAGCTGAGCCACCAGGGAAGCCCTCATTTTGCTTATAAGTGAGCAGTTATGGAGGATCAAGGGCTCAGACTCTACTCTAGCAGCTTCCTTTGCTTAAGCAAAAGAGAAAAAGGGAAAGGAACACTCTCATACAGAGGTGGATATCACCAGAGTGAACCCCGCCATCCTGGATGTGAGGCCACTTGGAAATACAAGCAGGCCCGAGTGGCTCAGGGCCCTGCATTGCTTGGGACAGGACACAGTTAGTAAATATCTAGGAGCAGAGTCAGGAAAACCTGTGTTCAAGGAAAGACAAATAGTGAATAATTTATGTATGACAATAAATTATCCATACATCCATCTGCTTATTATTATGTGACTGTTACAAACAAGGATATAGATCAATATTCACTGATTTAGGGATTCAATGATTTCTTAATTGAAATCTATGATTTCTTCTGTGAAAAAACAAGATGCTAAATAAGATATGTAGTATCTCCCAACTGGGATAACATACTTAGATAAAGTTTTCATGTCTCTAAGCACAGACAAAGGGGTAAAATGACTCCATCCTGATCACATTGGATATCACTGGAAGGAGGAAAAAAAGGATGACTAATGTTTGCTTTAAGTATCTTACATTTGATTTGTTATAATGAACATGCATCATGCTTTTAATTAAACAAAATCTAATAAAACATACTAAATTAAAAAAAGACAAAAAAAAGGATTGAAATTTGTTCTTTTTAATATAAGCAGTTGCACTGGCCCCTATGCTAGTTTGTTTATGTAAAGCCCAAATTTTACGATATATTAGAAAAAGCACAAACCTCCTCAAGTCTTACAGATAGTCCTTGTATATTTTTCCTCAGAACAAGTTACCTAATAACCTTAAGTTCCTTATAGTAGCAAATCTAAGAGATACTATCAGAAAACTAAGATCATGGCATCTGGTCCCATCATTCCATGGCAAATAGATGGGGAAACAATGCAAATAGTGAGAGATTTTATTTTTGGGGGACTCCAAAATCACTGCAGATGGCGACTGCAGCCATGAAATTAAAAGACACTTGCACCTTAGAAGAAAAGCTATTACCAACCCAGACAGCATACTAAAAAGAAGAGACATTACTTTGCCTACAAAGGTCTGTCTAGTCAAAGCTATGGTTTTTCCAATAGTCATGTATGGATGAGAGAGTTGGACTATAAAGAAAGCTGAGCACTGAAGAATTGATGCTTTTAAACTGTGGTGTTGGAGAAGACTCTTGAGAGACCCTTGGACTGCAAGGAGACCAAACTAGTCAATCCTAAAGGAAATCAGTCCTGAATATTCATTGGAAAGACTGATGCTGAACCTAAAACTCCAATACTTTTGCCACCTAATGCAAAGAACTGACTCATTGGAAAAGACCCTGATGCTGGGAAAGATTGAAGAGGGGAGGAGACAGAGGATGAGATGAGGATGACAGAGAATGAGATGGTTGGATGGCATCACCAACTCAATGGACATGAGTTTGAGTAAGCTCCAGGAGTTGGTGATGGACAGGGAAGCCTGTCTTGCTGCAGTCCACTGGGTCTCAAAGAGTTGGACACAACTGAGTGACTGAACTGAACGACTGAATAAGATATAGCCTCTCTTAGCCAGTGAGCACAAAATGTCTAGGTAACTGATTGGATGATTCAGGTACTAGCTTAACATTGATTGTCCAATCAAAGTCAGCTAATGGTCAGGCATCATATCTATAGGAAAGTTACACTTTTATAGGTAAAAAATTTTCCCTGGAAGTCCTTGCTAAGTATCAGCATATAATGGATATTTGGGAAGATCCACTTGAAGAAGGTAATGAGAAAACATTTTCCTCCACAAATATCTTGCATCTGTATGGAGTCATTTTTGATTCCCATCTATCAAGGAATTTTTTTTCACCTCTTCTTTCCTCCATCTGAATCCCTCTAAGGCTGAAAGGGATCTCTGCAGTAGCTAAATAGTATTTCTGGACCTATGATGCCGGCAGATTCCCTGTGATGCTGACAAATCCTACCATGTGACCAATGAAAGAGGGGCGAAGCCAAAGAGCCTTAAATTTTCATGGTAAATAAGATGACAAAATCCAATTTTAAATGCCTTTTCAAAAGTGTATAGCTCTTCAATATGTGGCATTGACAACTTAAATTTTCAGATGCCTCCATGGAAACAAGATATCATTGCTGTGGTCTGAGTCTCTGATACATAAGGGAAACTTGGATATTTAGCAGTATGTTTTAACTAGGGTGTCCAAGAGTTCTCGCCAGAGCAAAAGCCACACAAATTGTAAAGGGAGAGAAAATAAGAGTGCTTCTCCCTGAGGGTTATGTACCAGAGCCAGCTCCAAACTATCTCTGTGAGAGAAGTTAAATTCAGTCCCCTGGGGGTAATGATCTTGGGTCTGAGAGATGCTTAGAAGGATATATAAATAGACAGTTTCAGATTTCCTACTTAGGTTTGGGGCAACTCAACTAGTTAAATATCTTTAGGAGCTTAGAAAGCATAGGTAAGTAAACTGAGTAATGTTCAGTGAAAACGTAGAAAAAGATAGCAGGAAAAAAAAGTCAGGAAACTGAAGAAACAGGTCATTCTTTCCAGAACTTAAATATCTTGCATTTTTTTTTCAACTTTGACTTATGAAGTATTAGACATTAATTGCATGTGACCTGCCATTGCAGTTTCTCTGTGTTTTTTTTTTTTTATTAAATGGGCACTCTGCAAAGAGCAGAAATAATTTTATTTTTCTTTTAAAATCTGTTGATGTCATTTTTCTTTGATATGAAGATTTGAATGTTGTGTTTAGAAGTTTAAGCTTATATTCCAAAAGTTAACAACAAGGTTCAGCAGTTAAACAAGCTTAGTAATTAAATATAATGTGTATATGACATGCATATAAATATGTGCATGGATTTTTCCATAGAATTTAGTGAATGAATATGTAATATATGTCAGGTTCTGGGCTAGGTAGATTAATAAACTGAAAGAGAGATTATAACTGCCTTCTGTATGTTACAAAGATGTTGCATCAGCGGTGGAACAAGAATAAGACTCCATTTCTAAGACCAAGTGTTCATGACTATGCTGAACCACGCTCACCTTATAAAAGTAAAATGCCAGATTTGGAGTGAAAATTACCAATTGAGACCATATGTCTAGTATAAGAAAATAAGTCTTGGCCTTTCTGGGTACCTTAAACCAGTTCAGTAGCTGTTCAGTGAATCATAAGACTGAAGTCTAGAAAATTAAGCTTCTTCAAAGTAACAATTGTCTTGGTCTTAATGATGATAATTTTGCATGTGCCCTAGTTTCATGTTTTGAGGATAAAAATATATCTGAGTTATATATCAACAACCATAAAATACTAACTACAGAATTAATTCACATTTTTAAAATTGAAGTATAGTTAATTTACAATGCTGTATTATTTTCAAGTGGACTGTGAAGTGATTCAGTTTTATATACATATACACATATATTTCATATTCTTTTCCATCATAGGTTATTACAAGATATTGAGTATAATTCCCTGTCCTACACAGTAGGTCTTTTTGGTTTACCTATTTTATATATAGTATTCTGTATATGTTATTCCCAAACTACTAATTTATCTCTCCCCACTCCCCCTCCCCCACCCTTGCCCTTCATTCCCCTTAGGTAATCATAAATTTTCTGTGTCTGTGATTGACTCACATTTTAATTGATGTTTATTTGTAGATATCTTACTAAACTTCAAATTAAATAACTTTTTTAATAGTCATGTAGTTAGAATATGACTTCACCAGTACTTGAATACAATTCTATGTGGCCCTAGAACTACACTGTTTCTGTTAACCACATGCTGCCTGTGCGCACATTTTCAGGATCAGTCAGATTATGCTATCAGTAATATTACAAAATAATACCATGATCCCCAGAACTACAATTAATAACTGCAGGTTATAAGGCTACAGTTAAAACAGATCATGGGTGTCCTTAAAGATCAACAGTGCAGTTAGAAGAAAGATAGGAAAACCTGTTTTACTTCCTTCCCATATTCATTTCTGTGTTTCCTTTGATCACATTACTCTTCTCTCCCCCATCCCTAATGTCCTGATGAAGCCCAACTCTAAGCTCCCACTCTATAACTACACTTCACTCATGTACAGGGCTCTGGCATAGATATGTGCCAGACACACTCCAAGACTGACCTTTATTCTCATTCTCTGAAATATAAAAATCTATTTTAAAAGAAATTTCAAGCAGTTAATTTTGGCTATATGTTAAATGGTTGAATAATTGGTTTAGGTAATTAAAAAGTAGATCCATAGACATAAGAATCTCAATTTTATTTGAGCATTTTTAAAGAATCACATATCTGTTAAGAAAAGGCCTAATGAGATGACTATTTGAGTATTTTATATTCTAAATTGTAACTCAAGAAATGGGGGTCTGAACATTCTTATCAGTCAGTCACAAAGTTGCTCAGTCATGTCCAACTCTTTGTGACCCCATGGGTTGTAGCTGGCTAGACTCCTCTGTCCATGGGATTCTCCAGGCAAGAATACTGGAGTGGGTAGCCATTCCCTTCTCAAGGGCATCTTCCCAACCCAGGGATTGAACTGAGGTCTCCCACATTGCAGGCGGATTGTTTACCATCTGAGCCACCAGGGAAGCCCAATAGTTTAAATTGGAACATTCTAATAGTATAAAGCAATAGGTCAGGATATTGAACACTTAATAAAAAATAAACATAGGAAAGTATACTGTACAATGATTAATATGCTGAACTGCAGTAGAATCAAGGGGTGAAGAGGCATCTGTTTCTAAAGCTCACATGCCTTCTCAGAAAATAAGAAATTTAACTAACTTTGATTTGAGAATAGGGACTAGGGAAGAATGTAATCCACTTATTTTATACATACGTCTATAACTATGCTAATGCTAAGTCACTTCAGTCGTGTCCGACTCTGTGCGACATCATAGATGGCAGCCCACCAGGCTCCTCTGTCCTTGGGATTCTCCAGGCAAGAATACTGGAGTGGGTCGCCATTTCCTTCTCCAGTCTATAACTATACTTGAAGCTATATGTTTATGTGTATACACACATACTGTATCTCCCAGCCTGCCTTTTTACTTAGCATCTTCCTTGCTTCTATCCACGTTACTTTGTAACTAAAGAAAAATTTTGATCAACAAATAACACCCTTCTCTTTTTCTGAAGGACTGTGGACCCTTGCTTTATAATGTGAAATCATTGTGATTTGCTGCTGTGGTGATATTTAGAAATACAAAATATATAGTCTAATTTTCAATCAGTGATAGAAGTGAGATAGAATGTATTTTTTCCTTTACCAAATGCTAGGCAAATCCATCTAAGAAGCCAACTCAGTCTGGCATTGTACATAGTTTAAGTTTTCAATGTGGATCCTACAATTTTAAGAAATGTCTTGAAGGATCAGAATCAATCTGATTCACTTGTGTATCCTCAATGCCTGGCATAGGCTTAGCATCAAGCCGGTGGTTCATTAATGTTAAAGAGGGCATATACCTTGAAACTTATTTTATCAAGCTCTAATTCCTTCCCTCTTCCATAAGCTGTATACTTCAGTTTAACATGTGTCTATTTTACTCAGGGATATGATCAGTGAAAATTTTGATAACATGTTTTTGTAACTAGTTTTATTTTGATAGATTGTGTTAGAGACGGTGGTTTAGTTCAAAGCTTTCAAATTCACTCTGGCTGATTTTAAATCCAGTGGGACCTAGAGCAAGAGTCTAAAAGCTTTGGAATTTTTTTTTTCATCTTATAGGGATAACAACAGTACCCATGTTATGGATTATCATAAAGGTATTTTCAACAGGCTAAGGTGAAAACTTAATAAGTTAACATATGTACAGTATTATGACACATATTGCACTTTAACTAAATATTAACTAATATCTTTTTCAAGATACAAGATTCAATTATTCCATGGAGGGAATCAAGAGCACAACTTTAGGCTAGTTAATCTATCTTGCTGTTCTTTCATAATAACAGATCAGAAAAAAAAATCTGATCAGACATCACATGGACTAAGGTGATGCGCCTGAACCTTAACTCAGCCCTATGGTCTTTCCCTGAAGGTCCTGGGTCTGGAATAAGCAGTCACAGATGGCTCCTACCTCTTACAATTACACCAGTCCTCAGGATATGTGGTATGTCCTGATTGGAATCCCAGGACTAGAAGCTGTGCACACCTGGCTCTCCATCCCCATCTGTTTTATGTACACTGTTGCTATTGTAGGTAACCTCTTCTTGATCTTCCTGATTGTGACCGAACAGAGTCTCCATGAGCCCATGTATCTCTTCCTTTCCATGTTGGCTTTAGCAGATGTCCTGCTCACCACATGCACAGCCCCCAAGATGCTGGCCATCTTCTGGCTCCACTCCATGAATATATCCTTTGGTAGCTGTGTATCCCAGATGTTCTTCATACATTTCATCTTTGTGGCAGAATCTGCTATTCTCCTGGCCATGGCATTTGACCGCTATGTGGCCATCTGTTATCCACTGAGATACACTGCAGTCTTAACCTCCTCAGCCATTGGGAAGATTGGCATAGCAGCTGTGGTCAGGAGCTTTATCATATGTTTTCCATTCATCTTTTTGGTACATCGACTTATATACTGTGGGAGAAACATCATTCCCCATTCCTACTGTGAGCACATGGGCATTGCCAGATTGGCTTGTGACAATATCAATATCAACATCATTTATGGCTTGACTATGGCCCTGCTGTCTACAGGACTGGATATAATGCTCATCATTATGTCCTACACAATGATCCTTTACACAGTGTTTCAGATACCTTCCTGGACTGCGAGATTTAAGGCCCTTAGCACATGTGGTTCCCACATCTGTGTCATACTTATGTTCTATGCTCCAGCATTCTTTTCATTTTTTGCCCATCGCTTTGGGGGTAAAACCATTCCTCATCACATCCATATCTTAGTAGCAAACCTCTACGTGGTGATGCCCCCAATGCTCAACCCCATTATCTATGGGTTAAAGACCAAACAGATTCAGGACCGAGTGATTTTATTTTTCTCCCCCATCAGCATATGTTGTTAAAATAAGGCTAAATATTGGGTATTTCTGAATAAAACACTCACTGCCTAAAAGTGTGTTTCAGTGAGGAATGGGAATAAATGGAATTCACAAAAACATTAAAACACACCAAAAACTGTTAGCATCTGCCAAAAAAATGCCAATGCCAGTGCATTTTTCCTAAAGTTCTTAAAGAGTTTAGAAAAGAATATTTTAAATTAATGTCATTTTCAATTCTCCTAGCTAAACATTCTATTATCATGTCTTTTAACTTTCAATAAGAAATTTTGGCCCCATGGACCTGGACAGAGTGAGAACATCTGAGCTGGAGAAATTGTTATATGAGTTGGCATAATGAAGGTGATAAATAAATTATCTCAAGTAGATAGAATTGCAAGCATGTTTACATAGTTTGAGGCTGAAAAGGACTCAGGATTGAACTGTAGGGAGTACAAAATGGATGAGGAGGGAATAAGTGAAGGAGATGAAGAGGCACCAAGTACCGGATATAAAATGAAAAAGCACAAGGACATAAATTACAGCACAGGAAATATCATTAATATTTTATAAAACCTTTGTATGGTATATAATCTATAAAAATATCAACACATCTATATTTAAGTGGACTTGAGGTTAATTTGCAAATGAGGACATCAGAAAGAAAGTCAGCTAATTGAAAGAAAATTTTTGTATATAATTTTTTTTTTTTTGTATTTAGGCTATGAGAGAAGAGAAAAGAGGGGAGCGAGAAGGTATCCTATCATCAAGTTATAGAAATGATTTCAGGGAATATTACACGTGAATGAACCCAAGAGGAATGAATCAAAATCTGTTGGGTCCCTTGTGATTTAGTCTAGTGGCTAATAAATCCCTAATTCCAAGTGCCTAACTCTGCTTCCTCCAAACATTCATTAGGGGATATTAAAATTGGTGGCTAGCAATTTTCCTCCCCAATTTGAACCAATAAATTTAGGCTGTATCCAAGGACAACACAGACTTTGCTCAGAGTTTTGTTGGGCAGTGTGCACACAAACATTATCTCAGGCAGAAATGGAGAAGAAGAATGTCTGTATACAGAGTGAAAATAAAATATGAAGACATATTCCAGAGTTTTTCACATGTTACATATGGCTGCAGCACCAAATGGATTAGAACGCATGACATTGACTATGTGCTGATGTAGAGGGGACAGATATAAAGAGGCACGGCAGAACAGAACACGAGGTCATGGGACTGCAATCTCAGGTGGAGGAAAGAGTTGAGCAATGAGAAATAGTGGATGAAGAACAAACATTACTTTTCAGGTATCAGGCAAGAGCAGCAACGGCTCCCAATAGTTATTGACAAGTAAGTCCTCCTATTTCTAAATTAACCTCCATAATATTCCATTATCGGCTTTTCACAATAATCACTCCATCCCATCAGTCCTGTACGCACTATGTACACCCACTTGCCATCCCACTGTCTATACTATCATGTGATGCTCACATGTCAGTTCCTTACCTTTGAAAAAGTCAAATACTCTGTTTATAATTAAAGGAGTCCTATTTTCATTCTGCTTTGGCTCCATCCCATCATTCTTTCTGGAGTTATTTCTCCACTGATCTACAGTAGCATATTGGGCACCTACCGACCTGGGGAGTTCATCTTTCAGTGTCCTATCTTTTTGCATTTTCATACTGTTCATGGGGTTCTCAAGGCAAGAATACTGAAGTGGTTTGCCATGCCCTTCTCCAGTGGGCATCACCGACTCGAGGCACATGGGTTTGGGTAGACTCTGGGAGTTGGTGATGGACAGAGAGGTCTGGCATGCTGCAATTCATGGGGTCGCAAAGAGTCGGACACGACTGAGCAACTTAACTGGACTGATTTTCATTCTGATCATTTCTGAAGAAAAACTTTACCCTTATTAGAAAGGAGTCAGCCATCTATGGGTTGGAGAGTCACTGAACTAAGCATTGGGGATCAAACATGCCAACATTAAGTCTATTCTAGCTATTTGTCAGCCAATACACGGTTCCTGCCATAAAATGGCCTGACTGACTTCGTTCTTTAATTTGATGTTTAGCAACATAAATCACAGCTGTCCTTGCATTTACTGGTATGTTTGTTGATGTTAAGTATATGGTTAGATGACACCTTATGAGCTTGCTGACATAAAGTAACTAGCTTTACATTTGACTCTTTTAAAAAAAACCTGTTCTTTCATCCTTTATTTTCTAATTAATATACTTTGCTTGAACTAAAAAAAATGACTCATCTTCCAAGTTATCTATACTGCATTAAGAGTTAATGAACCTAAAGTGGACAAATCTCATGCTTATGGAAGCTCTGACCAGTGTAAACCCAAGAAATTAGCCTCAATTTGGCTATATTACACATTTACTCATTTTCCCATATCTTGTAGTCAAGAATGAGTCCTTCTGTCCCTGTTATTTCTGCTGCTGATTTTCTTGAATCCCAGAGATTCCTCCTTCTGCACTAATATGTATTATAGAACTTCAAATATTTTGAGCACACAACTAATTTTAATGATTTCAGCTGAAGAAATATAAGCAAAATATAACACAGCTTTATGAGAAATGTAGAAAGTAGCAAGGAACTTTGACCAGGCTTGCCACAAAATGTGAACTTGAATGATCTTTTCTAACTCTTACTTTACATTCTTTTGAAAAAATCATCCAGTCTTATACAGAAGAGATAACATAAATAACTAAGGATATTATGCTCATTGATGTCAACTGTTTTTATCTCTATTTTCTTTCATAAGAAGCCATTTAAAACAAAATACTAATCAGAGTCTGAGAATCTGTTCATGCAAACTGTTCCTGACTTAAAGACAATTGAGAATAATAGAGTGATTGAGCAGTAGCTAGAATGTACACTATGGAGGGATTCATCAAACTGATTAAAATGCAATCTACAAGCAACATAAACAAGTCTATTTTTTTTCTTTGTCCACAGGTCTGGAAAGAAAAAACAAGTCAGCAATTTATTCCATTACCCATGTGATTTGGTTGGTGCTACTGAGGTTGGCTGGCCATGAACATAATGTCTGATTGTTGTACAGTGTTTGTGGATGCACTTCCTAAACAGTGATGTGGCTTATGAATCTGTATTTTCCCTTCAATTATATGAAGGAGATGGATGATATGATCTCAGAGTTCAGCTAAAATCAGAAACCGTGAAGACTTGGCATAAAAATAGTACAATAGCACAGACTAATTTGTTCGCATCTGGAAATGCAGACACTATGTCCATTTCCAACATCACAGTCTTCATGCCTTCTGTGTTCACGCTAATAGGGATCCCAGGCCTAGAGTCTGTGCAGTGCTGGATTGGGATTCCATTCTGTGCCATGTATCTCATTGCTGTGATTGGAAATGCCTTGCTTCTGATCATCATCAAATCGGAGCCCAGCCTCCATGAACCCATGTACATTTTCCTAGGCATGCTAGGAGTCACAGATATTGCTCTTAGCACCAGCATTGTGCCCAAAATGCTTGGAATCTTCTGGTTTCATATACCAGAGATATATTTTGACTCTTGCCTGCTTCAAATGTGGCTCATTCACACATTTCAAGGCTTAGAGTCAGGCTTCCTCCTGGCCATGGCCCTGGACCGCTATGTGGCTATCTGTTATCCACTGAGACATGCTGCCATCTTCACCCCGCAGCTAGTCACCCAAATAGCAGCTATGGTAACACTCAGGGCTACCATTCTTGTGACCCCCAGCCTAGTACTGATAAAATGCCGGTTGCACTTTTATCATACAAAAGTTATCTCCCACTGCTACTGTGAGCATATGGCCATTGTGAAACTGGCTGCAGAAGATGTCAAGGTCAACAAAATCTATGGTTTGTTTGTGGCTTTCACTGTTGCAGGGCTTGACCTCATATGCATCACATTGTCCTATATACAGATATTTATCACAGTTTTTCGTTTGCCCCAGAAGGAGGCTGGGTTGAAAGCATTCAATACCTGCATTGCTCACATCTGTGTCTTCCTCCAGTTCTATCTCCTTGCCTTCTTCTCTTTCTTCGCACATAGGTTTGGTTCTCACATCCCCCCTTACATCCACATCCTCTTTTCTAGCATTTACTTGCTGGTCCCTCCATTCCTCAATCCACTTGTCTATGGTGCAAAAACCAAGCAGATTCGCATTCACGTGGTAAAAATGTTCTTTTCTTAAAATCCACCATGATTTATAGTTTTGTTGTTTCCTCTTTGTACAATAGTTACTTCAAATAAAAATGAAGCAAAAGCATGTAATTTGACATGCTTAAGTTTTCTCAAAAGTTGTCTTGTGAAATCTGCCAGGATGACAGCTAGTTCTCACATCCTCATAGCCCATGAAAACTATCAATGAATAGGATTATGGATCCTATCAGGGTGGTGAGAATGAGAAGAGTAGAAAGTGCAAAATAATAAACAATATTTCACTTCTTTTTCTTTTTTTTGCTTTTTTAGACTCTGGCTGAGGTTACTCCTCTAAGAATTCTTCTCCAGATAATTCAGAAATTATGCATTTCTCACAGAATTTAAATACACCCAAGTATTAGTGTCCTGTAGAGTCTAGGTACTCAGTGAAAACAAGTTGTCTACTCTTGTTTCTTGAAGATGTCAGTTATAAAAAATCAGAGAAAGTGTATCTTAACATGTTCTTTACCAAAAACAAAATAAAAACAAATTTTATGGATATGATGAGATAATGATTTTAAAATTTCAATAAATTTCCAGAGTTACTCAGGAGTGACAATAAACATGAAAACTCAGGGGTTCTACTTTACATATCAATCATTTTTCTGAGCCCTCTAAGGTTATCTTTTAATTCACTAGATTATCCAACACCTACCATATGATAAGTATTATGCTAGAGAACAGTGGCATAATGGTAAATTTACACTGTGCTTCAGTTTCATAAATTTGTGATTGCTATTAATATTTTTAAGGGCTTTGTTACTCAGGACTCCACAAGAGACACAATTTCTAGTAGGCCCTGTGTATTTTCTAGTAGGAGTGTCTTCAGATAGAGGAAGAGATCTGATCATGGTGATTTTTCAGCCATCTGTGGCAAGAATTGACTCTTCTGTCACTTGGTGGTGGATTTCAGGTGAGCTAGCAAAATACATTGACCCTTCTGGCTATTTGCAGTTCCTTAGCTAAATGTTCAGTTTGGAAGTAATAATATTTGGCATGTCTCTTCCCTCTTCCTCTTCTTGATAGAGAACAGTCCATAGGCTTCAGATCTTTTGTGTTGACCCTCTTGGAGTGGTCTGTACTCCAATGTGGGAAAGTTGTCCTGACCTTCATATAATCCTGGTTTGACGGGAAAATCAGCCTTATTTGGGATTTAGTGAGCAGGTCCTTTTTGCTTTCATACTAACCTGTATCCTTATACTTAAACAGTGTAAAGATACAGAGGAAAAACAAATGCAATCTTGCTAATTGTGACAACATGGCTGGACCCAGAGAATATTATGCAAGATGAAATACAGTAACAGAGAAAGATATCTACTGTACAATTTCATTCATATGTGGAATCAAAAAAGCATCAGAAACGTACAAAGAGAACAAAACAATAACAGACTCACTCATAGATACAGATAATAAACTGGTGGTTGCCAGAGGAGATGGGTTAGGGGGCTGGATGAAATAGGTAAAGGGAATTATGAAATAGAAACATCTAGTTATAAAATGAATAAAATCATGGGATGTAATATACAGTGTAAGGAATATAATCGATAGCACTTTAATAATTTTATATGGGGACAGATGATTACTATATTTATCATGGAAGTCATTTCATAATGCATTTAAATATCAAATCACTAAATTGTACACCATAGTATTATATGTCAATTATACTTCAATAAAAATTCAGATAACATTTGGTCTTCCATATGCCATTTCTATGTATAATTTCTAAAATTGCCTAAAAACTATATTAGAATTCTCCAAAAAACAAAATTATGAGCAGACATCAGGAAAGCGCTAAGTATACACTCTCTTGTATATGCAATAGACACTAATATCAGCCTTAAAATTTCCATCCTAACATAGTAAAGAACCATAATAAAACTGTTTCAGAACAGTTTCTACATCACAGTAAGTGAAATCATTTGACTTTTGATACTTGATATTTTATGGTTTCAAATTCGCTGTTTTCAGCCAAATCCAGAGGCGAACAACTATCATTCATCTGCATACAGAAACATTATAATCAAACAATTTCTCACAATGAGAGTCTAGATGGACTTTGACAAGACTATTTGAGATGAACTCAGCCAGTGGTTAAGGAGAGTAGTCAGTTCACATGACAGGAGGTCATAGTACAGGTCAAGTCCTACCTGAATATATGATGATTGCCCATAACAGTAAAAATTCTTATGTGGGTGAGTTAACTCTGACAGAGTCATAAAAACCATGAGATTCAGATCTAAATGCCTGATCTGATAGTCCATCTTGACTCCATATAACTCCGTAAATTTAAGTAAGTCATAAAACTCTGATCTTCTGTGGAATCATTCCTAAGATAGTGTTTCCTGAGGCGTTAGAGGGTAATATACAATAATGTTTAAGTCAGGGCTTGCATTGTTCTTAAACAGTTGCCATTAACTTTTACTTTATCTTCTGATAGTGTTAGAATTCTTGGATTATTTTAGGGCCTTTATCTGTAGGAGGAGGAAACTTTTAAGGAAAGACTTGTCAGACTGACTTGTTAACATCAACATGACCATTTACTGCACACACTACCCATCCTCTGCATGCCTCCTTTCTCACTGATACACTGTGCTTCCCACTGCTATTTTTCCTACCTTCACATTATTTTTGGTGTAATAATCCTTTTCTATTAAAGTCAGATTCCCATGTAACATTTGTCATTTATTAATTGCTTTGTCTATTTGTTCAACCCCTGAGACCAACTGCTTTTTCAATGCATATCTCTATATAGTGCTGCAGTAAGAGGGAAAACCACAAAGATTCAGATCACTTACTTTCACATAAAAACAAATTTAATACTTAGAAAGGCCTCATGTCTAAATGTTTACACCTCTAACCCTCTTTTGTAAAAATACTAAGGACAAAGGGAAATATTTCCACCAAAATAAGTAATGAGAAGCAAAATCTTATTTTAAAATATTTAAGTAAAAATTAAAAATTTAAATTCTTGTTAAAGTGGCAAAAGCCTTTGAATTTAGTTATTTCTAAGAGCAACTCTGTTACTTTGGTGGGTGGTTGACACTCTGATACACCTTGTTTTTTTCCTGTTCCCTGGTATCAATCGGCTGACCTGAATCACCGTGGGCCCAGCTGGGAAAAGATGCACACAGCCAGGTCTCCTAACGCAGGGTGCACTGGCCTCACGTGTGAATGTCCCCAGAGTTACACTATTTCAAGGATGGATTATGGATAAGATGGGGTCAGAGCATTTGTCAGTGGAAACAGAACTGGACTATGAAACAGGGCCAGACCCAGTCACACAGAACAAAACCAGTATGACTTCAAGAAAAATCACACTGGCCTTCAGGTAAATGCAAATAATACAGTCTTGTGAGACTTTTCCACGTATGAAATAGAGAAGAGGAGATTTTCCCCTTTATTTTCTAGCTACTAAATCTTAAAATCCTTTATATAAGGCACACTTTATATAAGGCACACTCTTTGGTGCCTTAACTCAACTAAATAAATACCTCACATGAACATAGATTCCAATGGGAAGTTACTATAGATATTGTGAATGGTATTAAAATCCTTGAAAATGTATATCAACATTTCATAGTATTAAAATCCTTGAAAATGTATATCAACATTTCATAGTATTAAAATCCTTGAAAATGTATATCAACATTTCATTGGAATTCTGAACATAGCTGAGGCAACTGGATGAGGCCTGGTTTGGATACAGGGAAGACTTGTTTCAACAAATTCACATGGAAGATGCTCAGAAAGTGACAGATGATTGAGGTTCTGAGGTGAAATTTCCCAAGTCAGCCCCTTTCATGGGTCTAAAATTTAAAAATGAGTGCTTCTCAGATTGGAATTAGATTACAGAAATATTCCTTTTTTCTTGGTCAGCAGGTCTATACTGAGTAATCCATATATCTCGAGATGTTTTTATGTTCCTATATTGGTTTATTATTTTTATAAATAAGTACCATTGACTTGTTTTATCCTCTCTTGGGGCACTGTCTTCTTTTAGGAATTTTTAAAAGGAGAATCATTTTGGTTCCCAGTTCCAAAGTGAAAGCAAAGTTTAAGAATTTCTTTTCTAGAGACACAAACACTGTTACATAATTAATCTTGTATATTCTGAACCATAAGATGCTTTTCTTTTTTTCACCCTTTTCGCAGGTGAACCTAAAAACTCACCAGGAATTTGTGAAAACCAATTGTCCAGGTACATCAAGTACTACGAAATATTCATCTTCACTAGCTGAAACAGCAAAAAGATTCCGACTCTATTACTTCTATGAGTATTACCACAGGTGATATCTGGTAAGTCTTTGGGCTTGAAACTGCACTGAGTGTGGGGAAATGGAGAACACAAATACCATGTGATCCAATAAAATGCCAAGATGATTTTAAAATATCTGTAGAATCTTACAGTAGTTGAGTGTTCAAACACTAGGAAGACTTAGTCTCCTGATTTCCAGAATATTTCTAAATCAGTTAATGACATGATAGGTGTTACATTTCAATGAGGTTGACAACTGGAAAGACCTCTAGAGAATATTCTGGGCAGATAAATGGATGAAAAGCTTATTTGTTAACAGGTTAGCAAATAATACCCATTTAGACCAGGAAAGATTCATGGGGAATGAGGCCCTTCAAGTCATTCATGTGACATGCTCATCAGGTATCTAAAGTTATGGGAAGGAGAGGATGAACTTCTATGGATTAATATCTGGCATTTAGTGACAGAAAAATACATTTTATGTTTTTTAAAAATTATTAACATGAACTAAGTCATTGATTTCTCGTAATTGCATTAGAATGTATTTCTATCTGTGAACATTGTTTTGGCAATAAAAAAATGGAGACGATTTGAAGTTAAGTTCTATAATGGGCTGTAGATTGTGCAAACTAAGTAGTGGCATCCAGGATTTAAACTCTCTTGACTGATTTCAGATCCTGTGCAATAAATCATCATGATCCATGGTTGATGGTATTTTTGGAAGATAGATTCTGGATTTTTATAAAAAATTAAGAAGGAGACATTTTGGTACTCAATGTAAAGACAGTCTATGTGATATTTGGAGCTCCTGCCATGTGGCAAGCTATCTCAGAAAACAGTTCTCTATCAGCGGAGGACTTGAGCTCAATGGGGGAATGTCAGCGAATTCATAGAGGGAGAATATTTGTGAGATGTTCGTAGTTTGGATTTAAATCCCCCAAATTCCTGAAAACTTTTATTGTAATCAGTCTGAGTAGAATTAGACCTGTAAGTAACACTAGTGTTTCAAGGTTTATTCTACACGTGAGATAATGTTATTTCCATGGCCTATGAATTTTAAGAAAGGAAAGTATCTTTCTTCCCTCTTTTAAACATATAGACGTATATAGTCTACCTTGTCTTTTGAACATTAGCGCTGTAATTCTTCAATCCAAAGCATTTTTATCCTCATTTTCCTCAATTTCCCAATGTTAGGTAATTAAGCCTCACATAGTCTGCTTCTGTGTTACTCCTCTGGTATCGTGACACCATTCACTTACTATCACACGTATCTTCCCATCTTTATTTCCTTATGCTTAGCTTTCATTCCTTTAAGCCATTCATCAAGATGCTATCAAATTGAACTTTTAAAAGGGAAAAGAGCTCACTTGCCACCTGAAATTTTGGAAGTATGCTTACAATAGTAACTTTACATTTGATATTCTCCCTGTTTCAATACCATCTACAATCATCATTTCTGCTTAAGACTCAATTTTTCTGTGAAAGTTATTAATTGATTCACAGTTTCACCATGTTTCATTTATGTAACTTTGTACTAATTCTTTCTTTTTGGACTGTATTTCCTCATCTCCTTTATCTGGCTAATACTTATTGAACAATGACTCACAATGATAGCCAGATTTATTCTGTTCATTTTGATTAGAAGTACATAAATATTAATTCTCATTCAATAAAAGGTTATTTTTTCCCAATGTTTAGACTCTAGAATAACAGCTAGCTAACAGGAGTGATGTACCTCACCTCTCATCTCTGGGGGATACTAGGCAATGTGTGAAGACATTTTTGTTTATCATGACAAGAGAAGGCAACTGTCATCTAATGCGTAGGATCTAAGAATGCTGCTAAAATTTCTACAATATAGAAAGTTGGCCCATGACACAAAATTTATCTGATCTAAATTACCAGTTTTGCTGTGAATGAGATTCAGCCTTAGAAGAATATCAGTTAGGTAAGGTAAAAAACATAAAATAATTTAAAACATTTAAATATCTTATTAGATTAATTGCATGTTTATATATATTTGTTGTTTAGTCACTAAATAGTGCCCAGTTCTTTTGTAACCCTATCGTCTGTAGTCCACTAGGCTCCTCTGTCCATGGGCTTTTTCAGGCAAGAATACTGGAGTGGACTGGTATTTCCTCTAGGGGATCTTCCCAATCCAGGGATCGGACACACATCTCCTGCATTGGCAGGTATATTCCTTACTCTGAGCCACATATTACATACATATGTAATGTATATATATGTGTGTGTGTGTATATATATATATACACATACACATACACATTAATGAATTATATATGTGTGTGTGTTTAACTAAATATTATATACTACTTTTGAATCCTAAGCATTCAACAGAGATAGAAAATTAGAAAAGAGTAGTCAAAATAGAAACAATAAGATATAGATTTCATCATGTATATACTTACATACATACATATATATATATATATCTTCTTTATCCATTTATTTATTAGACAGGTACTAAGATTATTTCCATATCTTGACTATTGTAAATATTGCTTCAGTAAACATGGATGTGCTAGGTGTGCATATATCTCTTCAATATCATGTTTTTACTTCCTTTAGACACACACAAATGTAGAATTATTGGATCATACAGTAGATCTTTTTCTGAATTTTTTAGGAACTTCCAAATTGTTTTCCATGGGGTGAACAAATTTGCATACTAACCAAAACTGTGCAAAGCTTCCCAATTCTCTCCATCTTTACTGACACTTGTTATCTGTTTTTGGAAGCTCTTTTATTGATGGAAGCTCTTTTTAAAGGTGTGAGGTGATATCTCATGATTTTGATTTGCATTTCCTGAATAATTAGTTTATTCAGCCATGAAAAAGAAGAAAATCTTGCCCATAGTAATAGACTTTGAAGATATTATGCTAAGTGAGATAAATCAGACAAAGGAAGATAAATACTGCATTATAAGATTTATATGTGAAGACTTTAAAAAGATGAACTCAGAATAAACCGGCAATTACTGAGACTGAGTGATAAGAGAACAGAGGAGATACTGTTTAAGGATGCAAATATGCAACTAGTAGATAAATAAGACCTGGAGATCTAAGGCACTGTATAGTTTTGTAGACAACATGATTGTACTATAAACATCAAACATGCTAAGTATTTAGATCTTGATTATTGCCACAATGAAAAATAAAATATGTAGTATGATAGACATGCTACCTAAAACTACAGTGGAAATCATATTGCAATCTATGAATGTATTAAATCAACATAGTGTTCACATTAAAGTTACTAAATATTATCTGTTATACATATTTCAATAATAAAGAAAAGTTATGATGGTTGTGGTTTGGTTGCTAAGTCATGTCTGACTCTTGCGACCCCATGGATTGTAGATTGCCAGGCTCCTCTGTCCATGGGATTCTCCCAGCAAGAATACTGGAGTGGGTTGCCATTTCCTTCTCCAGGGGATCTTCCCGACCCAAGGATCAAACCCAGGTCTCCCACATTGTAGGCAGACTCTTTAACAACTGGGCTACAAGGTAAGTATAACCCTAATCTAAAGTATGTTCAGATAAAATAAATGAATTTCTTCTCTTTAATTCATCAATTCTTGACAGGAATTAGAAGATGACACACCACACCACATCTTAAATCTACTAATC
The DNA here is from genome assembly GCF_054371585.1 of Giraffa tippelskirchi. Classification (NCBI taxonomy): domain Eukaryota; kingdom Metazoa; phylum Chordata; class Mammalia; order Artiodactyla; family Giraffidae; genus Giraffa; species Giraffa tippelskirchi. Next base: position 121,347,596 of record NC_137285.1, read on the forward strand.
AAATCATTATGCTCATATTTCATATCCAACGGCTGAGTCTTCATGCCCTCTGTACTAACACTCATCGGGATTTCATTCTGTGTTATGTACCTTGTGTCTGTGATTGGGAATTTCCTAATTACAGTGATAATCAAATATGAAAACAAACTCCATAAATCCCTATATATATATAGATAGATAGATATTTTAGCCATGTTGGGAGCCACAGACATGCACTCAGCACTTGTACTCTCCCCAGTGTCAGGCATCTTCTGGTTTCAGTTGACAGAAATTTCTTTTGAAGCCTGTCTTCTACAAATGTGGCTTCTTCATTCATTCCAGGGAATTGAATCAGGTATCTTACTGGTGATGGCCCTAGATCATTAGGTGGGCATCTGTAACTCCTTAAGACATGTCAATGTCTTCTGCCAACAACTCTTGACTCACATTGGAGTTGGGGTGACACTCAGGGCTACCATTCTTATAGCACCATGCACAGAGCTTATCAAATATTGACAAAATTTACTGAACAGTAGTCATCTCCCATGCTTATTGTGAGCACATGGCCATTGTGAAGTTGGCTACAGAAGAGGTAAGGATCAATAAGATACATGGTCTATTTGTTGCCTTCTGTGTCTTAGGATTTGACATAATCTTTATGTTGTTTTATATTCAAATCTTTATCACTATCTTTCAATTTTTCCTGAAGCAGGAAAGATTCAAAGCCTTTAATACATTCATCACCCACATTTGTGTCTTCCTACAGCTCTATCTCCCTGCCTTCTCTTTCTTTACACACAGGCTTGGTTTTTACATACTGCCATATGTTCACATCCTCTTATCTAAACTTTACCTGTAGTTACACCTTTTATCAACCCAATCATCTATGGAGTGAAAACCAAATAAATCTGTGACCATGTATTAACAATATTTGTATACCCCAAATATCTTGATCACTAGTGGGTATTTCTAAAGAGAATTTAGGTTAGTTCTAAGTAGAAATTTCAATACGATAAAAGATAGATATTGTACAAACTTCTTTGTTCAAAAAAATACTTTAAATCTCAGATGGTCATAATTGAAGGGGATATTTATTTACAAATCATCAAATACTTAAAACTTTAGCTTACTACTCTTAGAAGAAGTAAAATTCGTTTAGGTTCATATTTTAAATTGTTGCCATTATTCTTCTGATTTTAGACTAGGCTTCCATTGTGGCTTAGCTGGTAAAGAATCTGCCTGCAATGCGGGAGACCTGGGTTTGACACCTGGTTGGGAAGATCCCCTGGAGAAGGGAAAGGCTACCTACTCCAGTATTCTGGCCTGGAGAATTCCATGGACTGTATAGGCCATGGGGTCGCAAAGAGTCGGACACAACCAAGTGACTTTAACTTTCACTTGGGGCTTCCCTCCTAACTCGGTAAAGAATCTGCCTGCAATGCAGGAGACCCTGGTTAGATTCCTGGGTCGGGAAGATCTGCTGGAGAAGGGATAGGTTACCCACTCCAATATTCTTGGGCTTCCATTGTGGCTCAGCTGGTAAAGAATCTGCCTGCAATACGGGAGACCTGCGTTTGACCCCTGGGTTGGGAAGATCCCCTGGAGAAGGGAAAGGCTACCCACTCTAGTATTCTGGCTTAGAGAATTCCATCCAACACTACTGAGTGACTTTCACTTTAAAACAGAGAGCATTCTCTCTAACAACACTTAAACCTGCATAGATAAGGAATGGCAGAAAACAGCAGTTGATTCCAGATAAATTCCGAAGACCATGCCACACTTTAATATTGGGTGGGCCAAAAGAATTGTTCAGTTTTTTCATCAGATTGTATGAAAAAATCCAAATGAACTTTTTAGCCAACCCAATATCTCAACATGTTAACCCAACACATAGTTGTAATTCTGGCCATGTCTCACTTTCTAATATCTACTTCTGAATCTATATTTTCAAAAAACTTAATCACATCTATTTATAGATGTGTCTATTTATAGATGTCTGCTTTTTATAAAATACTAATACACATAAAAATAATATAAAATCAATAATATCAATATCAGCAACACAAAAAACTGTATATTATCAAGTAGAGTCTGTAAACATTGAATATTTTGCATAAGATAGTAAAAAAATTGATTAAAATTAATAAGGTCTATTCACAATTGTTGTTGTTGTTGTTGTTGTTCAGTCACTCGGTCATGTCCAACTCTTTGTGACTCCATGGATTGCAGCACATCAGGCTTCCCTGTCCATCAGCAACTCCTGGAGTTTGCTCAAACTCATGCCCATCGAGTTGGTGATGACATAAAACCATCTCATCCTCTGTCGTCCCTTTCTCCTCTTGTCTTCAATCTTTACCAGCAACAGGGTCTTTTCTAACGAGTCAATTCTTCACATCAGGTGGCCAAAATATTGGAGGTTCAGTTTCAGTATCAGTCCTTCCAATGAATATTCAGGATTGATTTCCTCTAAAATTGACTGGTTTGATCTCCTTCCAGTCCAAGGGACTCTAAAAGTCTTCTCCAATACCACAGTTCAAAAGCATCAGTTCTTCGGTTCTTAGTCTTCTTTATGATCCAACTCTCACATCCATACATGACAAATGGAAAAACCATAGCTTTGACTATATGGATCTTTGTTTGCAAAGTAATGTTTCTGCTTTTTAATACACTGTCTAGGTTTGTCATAGCTTTTCTTCCAAAGAGCAAGTATCTTTTAATTTCATGGCTGCAGTCACCATCGGCAGTGATTTTTGGAGTCCAAGAAAATAAAATTTATCACTGTTTCCAATGTTTCCCCATCTATTTGCCATGAACTGATGGGACCAGGTGCCATGATCTTCGATTTTGAATGTGGAATTTTAAGTCAACTTTTTCACTCTCCTTTTTCACTTTCATCAAGAGGCTCTTTAGTTCCTCTTTGCTTTCTGCCATAAAGGTGGTGTCATCTGCATATCTGAGGTTATTGATATTTCTCCCATCAATCTTAATTCTGGCTTGTGCTTCATCCAGCCCAGCATTTCACATAATGTACTCTGCATATGTTAAATAAGCAGGATGACACCATACAGCCTTGAGGTACTCCTTTCCCAATCTGGAACCAGTTCGTTGTTCTATGTCTGATTATAATAGTTGCTTCGTAACCTGCATACAGATTTCTCAGGAGGCAGGTCAGGTGGTCTGGCATTCCCATCTCTTGAAGAATTATGCACAGTTTGTTGTGATTCACACAGTCAAAGGCTTTAATATAGTCAATGAAGCAGAAGTAGGTGTTTTCTGGAATTCTCTTGCTTTTTCTATGATCCAATGGATATTGGCAATTTGATCTCTGGTTCCTCTGCCTTTTCTAAATCCAGCTTGAACATCTGGAAATTCTTGGTTCATGTACTGTTGAAGCCTAGCTTAGAGAATTTTGAGCATTGCTTTACTAGCATGTGAAATGAGTGCAATTGTGTTTGAACGTTCTTTGGCTTTGCCTTTCTTTGGAATTGGGATGAAAACTGATCTTTTCCAGTCCCGTTGCCACTGCTAAGTTTTCCAAATTTGCTGGCACATTGAGTGCAACACTTTAACAGCATCATCTTTTAGGATTTGAAATAGCTCAACTTGGATTCTACCACCTCCACTAGCTTTGTTTGTAGTGATCCTTCCTAAGGCCCACTTGACTTTGCACTCCAGGATATCTGACTCTAGGTGAGTAATCACACCCTCATGGTTTTCTGGGTCATTATCTCATTTGTATAGTTCTTCTGTGTATTCTTGCCACCTTTTCTTAATATCTGTTAATATCTGTTAGTATCTTTTCTGTTAGGTCCATACCATTTCTGTCCTTTATTGTGCCCATTGTTGCATGAAGTGTTCCCTTGGTATCTCTAATTTTCTTGAAGAGATTTCTGGCCTTTCCCATTCTATTGTTTTCCTCTATTTCTTTGCATTGATTACTTAAGAAGGCTTTCTTATCTCTCTTTGGTATTGTTTGGAACTCTGCATTCAGATGGCTATATCTTTTCTTTTCTCCTTTGCCTTTCACTTCTCTTCTTTTCTCAGCTATTTGTAAGTCCTCCTCAAACAACCATTTTGCCTTGCAGTTCTTTTTCTTGGAGATGGTTTTGATCACTGCCTCCCATACAATGTTATGAACCTCCGTCCATAGTTCTTCAGACACTCTGTCTGTGAGATCTAATCTCTTGAATCAATTTGTCACTTCCACTCTATAATCATAAGGGATTTGATTTAGGTCATAACTGAATGTCCTACTGGTTTTTCCCTACTTTCTTCAATTTAAGTCTGAATTTTACAATTAGGGGTTCATGATCTGAGCTGCATTGAGCTCCCAGTCTTGTTTTTGCTAACTGTATAGATTAAGAACTAAAATAGCATCCATAGTTAATTAGAACAGACCCTTCAAGAGGCATACATTTTAATACTTTTACCCAGTTTGAGTTTCACCTATATTTGAATGTTTGCTATAGAACTGAAAATATCAACAAATAAATTCCACTGTATTTAAAAATCAGCTACTGCATGTATCTATAGGAAAGTAACTGTGTCTAATTTACACTTGTATTAATAATACATGGGCTTCCCTGGTGGCTCAGCTGGTGAAGAATCTGTCTGCAATGTAAGAGACAAAGATTCCATCCCTGGGTTGGAAAGATCCCATGGAGAAGGGAATTGCTCACTCTAGTATTCTTGCCTGGAGAATTTCATGGACAGAGGAGATTAACAGGTGGCAGTCCATGGGGTCTCAAAGAATTGGACATGACTGAGCGACTAACACTGACAATATATAGGATAATTCCTGAGACTTTTTAGAACGTCAGTAAAAATGGTATTGTATAATGAAAAATTCAGACATTTCTTTGGTGTTTATCAATGGTATTCAAGAGCAACTAACCTGGAGGCTTTAAAGTAACATGTAGCACCAACTTACAGAGAATTAGTGTACTAGAGAGTTTATTCCAATATTATTAATGTAAACAATGATGGTTACCTTCCCTGGTGGCACTAGTTGTAAAGAACCCATCTGCCAATGCAAGAGACTTAAGAGCTGAGGGTTCAGTCCTTGGGTAGGGAAGATTCCTTGGTGGAGGGCATGGCAACCCACTCTAGTATTCTTGCCTGGAGAATCCCATGGACCAAAGAGTCTTGTGGGCTATAGTCCATGGGGTTGCAAAGAGTCGGACACGACTGAAGCGATTTAGCATGGCACAACATGGCAAACTATGACAGTGCTTGAATGAATCAGTATATCATCTTAAAATAAAGTAAGGCCTTCAATCAAAGCTGTAATGTGATAAAATGACTTCTAAAACAAAGACTTCAGGTTTTTTTTTATTAATTTATTTATTTTAATTGGAGGCTAATTACTTTACAATAGTGTAGTGTTTTTTGCCTTCAGATGTTTTTTTCAGTCTGTGCTATTCCTCTGCCCACACAACTTCATCTTCTCAGAATTTTGTCTCTGAGAGATTAAATTTAAATTTTCTTCAATCAACCTTTAGACTGAAGACTAAGAATTTTTAAGAAAAACCTAGTACACAGGGAGAGACATCTGGTCACTAATTTTAGACTGATTCTTAGTTCTAGAAAGAAATAATCCAAACAAAATTCCACTTTAATAAAAGGAAGAGAGCATATTATTAAAGATGTGTAGGTAGAATAAAATTTGGAATGACTTCTTATTAATTAACACAGAAATGGAAATGAACCATAATGTATTTGGGTTTAATAAAATTTTGTAACATGAATTATATGAAGCAAGACATGAAAAATAGCATGTAAGAAGGAATAAAAAAATGTATTAATGGATAATCAGACATACATAACAGATATATAACTAAATAAACAGCAAAAATTGACTATATATTTTCTACTGTATTATCATAGGATTTAAGATTTAAGAACACACATAGGCTAAAGTGAAGGCAGAGAGGAAGAAATTTCAAGACAGTGGTAAACAAAAGGAGGCAAGACTGGGCATAATTTTATTAGTCAAAACAGGCTTTTAATTAAAACTGTCACTGAGAATTCCCTGGTGGTCCAATTGTTAGGACTCTGCACTTTCACTACCATGAACCTGGGTTTGATTCTGGTAGGGGAACGAAGATTCTGAAAACCTTGCAGGAAGACCAAAAAAAAAAAAAAAAAGGTCACAAAAAGCAAGTTAGTTAGTGTTAGTTGCTCAGTTGTGTCTGAGTCTTTGAAATCCTCCAGGCTCCTCTGTCCATGGAATTCTCCAGGCAAGAATACTGGAGTGGGTTGCCATTCCCTTCTCCAGAGAATCTTCCCAATCCAAGGATTGAACCTGGGCCTCCTGCATTGCAGGCAGATTCTTTACCATCTGAGCCACCAGGGAAGCAAAACATCACATAATATTAGAAGAGTGAATTCACCTTGAAAATGGATTACATGTACTAGACAACCCATATATATGAAGCAAGCTAAAGGGAGAAGTAGACAGCAGTACAAATATAGTAGGAGAGTTCAGTATACCATTTTAAGTAATGGATAGGACATGCAATTCATATCAGAATTTGCCTCATTGAAAGGAAATGTCACAGAATACTTACTTAAATAGAATTCACTGGGGTAGAACATGTTTATATTTAAATAGACTTTTAGACTTATTTGCAAATGAGGGCAACAGAAATGGAACTCAGCCTAAAAAAAAAAATGCTGTGTATAATCTCTGTACTTAGCCTGTGGAAAAAAAGGAAAAGGAAGAACAAGGAGGTATGTGCAAGATTTAGTAATGACTTCAGGAATATTAGGTGTAGATAACCCAAGTGGGTATAATTAAAAACTCCTGGACCTCTTGTAGTTTAGCTAGTGGCTAATAAATCCCTTATTTCATGTTCATAACTCCTCCTTCTCCACAAATCCATTAGGAAACATTAAAATTGGTGGCTAGAAGCTTTCTTCTTCTAGTCAAGCTTGATACCTTAATGCCATGCCCCAGAATAACATACATCTTGTTTTGAGATTTATTGGAGAATGAACACAGAAACATGATCTCAGACAGCCTGATAAAAGATGAATATCTGTATTGCAGAAACAACAGAAAAGTATGAAAGATTGTCCCAGAGAGGTGAACTCATTGCAAATGGCCCCAGCACCACATGGATTAGAGTTCCTGACATTGATTAGGTGGTGTGACAGAGGGTGTAGATGAAAAGAAGAGGCACTGTAGGCCAGCATGTAAAGGAATGAGACTGCAATCTCAGGAGAAGGAATGGGTTGATTAGCAATGAGGAATGTTTATATGAAGAATTGGCATTACTTTTCAGATATCAGGCAGGAGCAGCCATGGCTCCCCACAGCAATTGACAAGTAAGTCCTACTTAGTAGTAATGAATTCCTAAGTTTACTCCTATATTAGTTACCAACTTTTTCAATAATAATCACTCCATCCCATCAGTCCTGTACTCACTTACGTACATCCGCCTGCTATCCTATTGTCTATACTGTCATATGATGCTCACATGTCAGTTTCTTATCTTTGAATAAGTCAGATACTGTGTTCATACTTAAAGGAGTCCTATTCTCATTCTGATCTTTTCTGAAGAAAAACTTTGCCCTTATTAGAAGGAGTCAGCCATCTATGGATCAGAGAGTCACTGAACTAAGTATTGGGGATCAAATATGCCAAAAGCAAAGTAGCTAATTCTATTCACTGACTGAGTCTATTCTAACTATATGTCAGCTGATACAGGGTTCCTGTCATAAAATGGCCCAGCTGACTTCATTTTTTTTTAATTTATCTATTTTTTAACTTTACAATAGTATACTAACTCATATATATGGTATTTAGTTAATCAGTAAAGATAACCCTGTATGTGAGACATCAAAAGAGACACAGAACAGTATTATGGACTCTGTGGGAGAGAGCAAGGGTGGGATGATATGGGAGAATGGCATTGAAACATGTAAATTATCATACGTGAAATGAATCTCCAGTCCAGGTTCGATGCTGACTTCATTTTTTCACTTGGTGTTTATCAGCATAAATCATGGCTGTCCCTGCATTTCTGGTATGTTTTCTAATATTCAATATTGTTGATAGTTCAGTATCCTGTTAACTGATAGAACTTGCTGATATAAAGTAACTAGTTCTATATTTGACTCCTTTTGAGAAACCTGTTCTTTCATTGTTTATTTTCTTACCAATCTAATCTTTTATCCTTGAGCTTAAAAAATTATTCATCTTCCAAATTATGTACATTTCATTAAGAATTAATGAGCCCAAATTGAACTAATCTCATTATCATGGGGGTGATGACCACTGTAAACCAAAGAAATTAGCCTCGATTTGGCCAAGTTACCCACGTACTCATTTTCCCATATCCAGTAGTTATCAAGAATGGGTCCTCCTGTCCCTATTATTTCTGCGGCTGATTTTCTTAAATCCTAGAGATTCCTCCTTCTGTACTAATATGTATTTCAGCATTGCAACTATTTTGAGAATAGAACCATTTTAAAGATTTCAGGTGAAGAAATATAAGCAAAATATAGGCAAACCAAGAAACTTTGACCCAGGCTTGCCAAAAATATGTGCATTTCAATGATCTTTTCTTGCTCTTATTTTACATTTTTTTGAAAAGTCATCCAGTCTCTTACAGAAGAAATAACATAGATAAATATGTAAGTATATTATTCTCATTGATGACAAATGTATCTTTTTCTCTATTTTCTTTCATGGGGAGTCTTTTACATTAAATTATGCATCAGAGTCTGAGAACCTATTGGTCCAAACTGATTGTATCTGATTTAAAGACAATTAAGAATTAACAGAGTGCTTGAGTAGTAGCTAAAGGGTACTCTATGGAGGGATTCATCAAACTCTGATTAAAATGCAATTTACAAACAAAATGAACAAGTCTAATTTTTGTGCCCACAGGTCTGGAAAGGAAATAACAGACTGGTCAGCAGTTTATTCCATTACTCATGTGATTTGGCTGGTTCTACTGCAGTTGGCTGGCAATGAACATAATGTCTTATTGTGGTACAGTGTTTGTGGATGCCCTTCCTGAACAGTGACGTGGCTTATGAATCTGTTTTTTCCCTCTAGTAATATGAATGAGTTGGATGATATGATCTCAGAGTTCAGCCATAATTCAACAATATGAAATCTTGGCGTAAAAACAGATAGACAAAAGCACTGATTAATTTCTTTTCTTTACATCAGAAGGCCCAAGGACACTATGTCCATTTCCAACATCACAGTCTTCATGTCTTCTCTGTTGACACTAATAGGGATCCCAGGCCTAGAGTCTGTGCAGTGCTGGAAATTCTTTGTCATATATCTCATTGCGGTGACCGGAAACTCCTTGCTTCTGATCATTATCAAAACAGAACACAACCTCCATCAGCCCATGTACATTTTCCTAGGCATGCTAGGAGTCACAGATATTGCTGTTAGCACCAGCATTGTGCCCAAGATGCTTTGAATCTTCTGGTTTCATGTACCAGAGATTTATTTTGACTCCTGCCTGCTTCAAATGTGCTTCACCCACACAGTTGAGTGCATAGATTCAGGCATCCTCCTGGCCATGACCCTGGACTGCTATGTAGCCATTTGTTATCCACTGAGACATGCTGCCATCTTCACCCACCAGGTAGTTATCCAAATAGCAGCTTTGGTAACACTCAGGGCTGCCATTATTGTAATCCCATCCCTAGTATTGATTAAGTGGCGATTTCAATTTTATCATACAATAGATATTTCCCACTCCTACTGTTAGCATATGGCCATTGTAAAACTGGCTGCAGATGTCAGAGTCAATGCAATCTGTGGTTTGTTTGTGGCTTTCACTGTTGGAGGGTTTGACCTTACATTCATTACATTGTCCTATGCACAGATATTTATCACAGTTTATCGTTTGCCCCGGGAGGCTAGGTTGAAAGCATTCAATACTTGCATCGCTCCCATCTGTGTCTTCCTCCAGCTCTATCTCCTTGCCTTCTTGTCCTTATTTGCACAGAGGTTTGGTTCTCACATCCCTCCTTACATCCACATCCTCTTTTCTAGCATTTACTTACTGGTCCCTCCATTTCTCAATCCACTTGTCTATGGTGCAAAGACCAAGCAGATCTGTATCCATATGGTAAAAATGTTCTGTTTATAAAATTTACCATAAATAATACTTTTAGACTTTTCCTTTTGTGCAATAGTAACAATCTTTCAAAGCAAAACAACAAAAATCCATGTTATTTGTGATTCCAGAATTTTCTAATTGTTATTTTGTACTGTTGCTATTTTTAATTTGCCAGCATGTAAATTGGTTTCCAGATTCTATTTTCCCATGAAAATTATCTGTCAGAAGGATTGTGGGCTCTACTTGGTTAATGAGAATAAGAAACATAAAACAATACAATAGTGAATGTGTGTCTTTTCCTTTGCAGAAATTATGATGTAATGAAAAATTCAGGAAGGGCTTTGTAGATGAAAATAATGTTATATTACTCAAATGGATTGTTACATATTTATGCCTACATTGTGAAAAATTATTTAAGCTTTAAAACAAATGATTTGTGTACATGTGCTAGACTTCAACATAGAGCTTTAAAACAGACTATAAATCCTTAGAAACGAAAACAAAACAAAAGATAAAAGAAAGTCTGAGGAATTCCTGTAGGTTAAAGAAGTCTAAAGAGATACGAATATTAAATGCATTGTGTTAATCCTGAATTGGATTTTGGACAGTTAGACTATTTGTCTGCAGAAGGAAATGGCAACCTACGCCAGTATTCATGCCTGGAAAATTCCATGGACAAAGGAGCCTGGTGGGCTATAGTCCATGGGGTCACAAAAGGACTGAGCAACAAACACTTCACTTTTCCTCTCTCAATCTTATGAAAAATAAAATGGTTTCTTTCTCATCTTCCATTTGCTTGGGTTTTTTGTTGCTTAGTCACTAAGTCATGTCCAACTCTTTGCGACACCATGGACTGTAGCCCGTCAAGCTACTCTGCCCATGAGATTTCCCAGGCAAGAATACTGGAGTAGGTTGCCATTTCCTTCTCCACGGGAATCCCGACCCAGAAGCTGAATACGTGTTTCCTGTGTGTCTCCTGCATTGTAAGAGGATTCTTTATTGCTGAGTCACCAGGAAAGCACCTGGCATTTTCATATAAATACTGTTGTATTTTCAACATAAAGTACCAAATCGGTTGATTCTATATCTTATTCCTAATATTACATATGCAAACATGTATTTTTTTTCCCCCTGCCTGACTGCTTTCCTGCTTTTAGATTCTAGTTAGGCATTTTCTTTAAGGAATTTAGCCATTTTCCTTATTTTTTTTTTCTCTACCCCTCCTAGTAGCACTCATGCTGTGTATAATATAGATCACATGTCTAATTTATTTGTATATTCATGACACATTCATACACATACATGACACATTTTAATTATGAATAAATACATAATGAATGGAGCATTCAGAAAATAAATGTATAAAAATTCTACCAAATTTTCATAATAAGCATTTGTTCTCAGAACAGTAATAATAATGACAATAATTTACCTGATTTCTTAATGAGGGAATGTAGAGGAAGAGGTGCTCCAAACTCAAAAAACTTAATTATTTTCACAGATATAAAATGATATTTCCTGCTTTTTAATTATTTTTAATATATTTTTAGAACAGTTTAAGGTGTTTACAAAAAAGTTGAGTAGAATGTCAAATTCCAATATAAACTTTCTCCCCAGAATAAATATTTAACAACTATATTTGAGCTTAGCTGCCATCTTGATCATTAAATCACATCACCACATTTATTTTATATATTCTAAATTTAAAAGCATATATCTAATAATTTTTTTAGTATGGTGTCTGTATACTATAATGAATCAATTTTTTTAAACTTATTGAGATATAATTTACATATCATGTAGCGCAATCTTTAAAGAGTATACGACTCTGGCTTTTGATATGTCCAAAAAATAGGACATTCATTACTATTATCAAATTCCTGGACATTTTCATCATCCCAATAAAGATATTCCATCCCCCTTAGCAGCCATGCTCCATTCTCCTGCCCTCATTTCATGGCACACATTAATTGACTTTCTGTGTCTGTGATTTCACTTCTCTGGACATCTCATGTAAGTGAAATGAAACAATATTTGACCTTTTATGACTGGCTGCTTTCGCTTAGACTAATGTTCTCAAGGTTCATTTGGATTGTAGCATAAATAAGAGTTTCATTTATCTTCATATTTGAATGATATTCTAATGCATGAGATACCTGAGTCTACTCTTGCACCAAGGAAACAGATCTCTCTCCAAATAAGCTTATCTATGATCCCTCTCTCTCTGCCTGGTAATGACATCCATTTTTACTCAGAAAATTCCACAAGGGATGTCCAGGCTTGTTTTTATTTTTCACATTTCACTTAAACTTATTTCCTTTTATTTGATTATGTGCACTGGTTTTGGGTTTTATTTTTCTGGTACAGATACTCAGCTGTGGCTGATTTCAATCTGCTGATGTGAATCACTGAGTGCCCAGGTGCGAAGACATGCACATACCCTGATCGAGGCTGAGCTGGCTTATCTGTATGTCTGCCTTCAATCCTATACCATTGCTTTTTCCAAGATGATAATGATTTTATGGCAATTTAATAAGAGGATGTGGTCAGTGAGTCTCTTAATTCAAAAAGAATAGAGCTTCTAAATAGGACGGACATAGGGCAAAACCAGTGTGATTTTAATTAAAGCCTTTAGGTAATCCAGGGTTGATAACTTCTCTCTTGTACTTTTCAGAAAATTGAAATGTTTTCCTTCCTCCTTTTGATGTTAAAGTTTAAAATCCCTATTGTGAGTCATAAACCTTGATTAAACCAAGTAAGTATAATACTTGATATAAATAACAGTTTCAGGTTGGGAAACTGATACCAATTTTAGAAGGACACTAAAATTTTTGAAAATATATACTATTTTTTCATGACCACTCTGAACATAACTGGGACAATTTGGAGCGAGATGGTTTGGAATCAGAAAAGATTTGTGTCACCAGATTTTACCGAGAAGAAGATCAGAAACTGACTGGTAACTGAGGCTCTGAGGTGAACATTCCCAGTCAGCCCCAACCATGTGCCTAAATAAGAAATATTGGTACCCCAGCTAGAATTAAATTACAAAAATACATATTTCACTTCTCTGCCAGCATGTCCATGCTGATCAATCTGAATGTCTCAAGATGTTATTGTCTACCTTTATTATTTCATTATTTTTGTAAACAAGAATCATTGATTTTTTTGTGTGGTCTTGGGGCACTGTCTTCTCTTAGGAATTTTTAAAAGGAGGTTCTTTTTATTTCCCAGCCCCAAAGGGAAACCAAAGTTTGAGAAATTTTTTTAGATGAAAAACCATTAGAGAATAAATCTTGTATGTTCTGAACATCAGTGTGCCTTTTTCATTCTTGTCTCCAGTGAACCTGAAAGCTCACCAGGGATTGGTGAAAACCAATCCCCCAGGTGCATGCTACAGTATAAACATTCATCCTTCACTGTCTGAAATGTAAGATCATTTTCTGCTTTATGGTTTCGACCTGTATCACCACAGATGATTCCTGGTAAGTCTTTGGGTTTGAAATTCTGCACTGAGTGTGGGAAATTGGAGGCCTGGTTTCATAAAAAGCATATATATATATATATACAACTTGATCCAATGTAATTCCAGGATAAAAAATATGTAATCTTACAGTAATTAAGTGATCAAACGCTCAGAAGATGTGTCCTATGCTTTTCACAGCATTTCAGAATCAATTAAGCCATGCTTGGTGACAAACTGTAAAGTGAGGCTGACAAAATGAAGGACCTTTAGAGCATAATATCCATGCTGATAGATGAATGGAAAGCTTATTTGTTAAGAGATCAGGAAATTTTACGTGTTTAGACTAGAAAAGATGAAGGAAGAAAACATACCCTTTAAGTAATTCAGAAGAAATCTTCTTTCAGATAAAATGCTCTTTTAATATCTCAAGTGATTTGTGAGAAAAAGGTAAAAGTCCATTTATTAAAAACAGGCATTTATTGACAGATCAATATATCTTATGTTTCCTTCCAAATATTTAGATGGATTATGTCGTATAATACTCATAATCACACTGTAATATGTTTCTATCCACGAATATGTCTTTAGTAATTAAGAAATTGAGACCATGTAAAGTTTCATAACTGTGTCAGATTTAAACTCTGTTGACTGACTTCAGATCCTGTGCAATTCACTGCCATGACTCGTAGCTAATGTGCATCACTGGATTGCAGATTTGGGAATTTAATAAGGAATTTAGAAGGAGCCCATTTAAGGATGTTGTATAGAAGATCTGTTTGACATTCAGAGCTGACCTGAAATGTGGCAAGCTATCTGAGAAAACAAAGGGAGTCCTCTTTCACTGGGGGACTTGAGATAGAGCTCAGTGGGTGAATGTCAGAGAGTTCATTGAGGAAAAATTCCTGAGATTGTAGGGAGTGTGGACTTAGAGCCCTGAATTCCTTAAGTCTTTTAGATCCTGAAATTCAGCTTGAATCAAAATTGGACCTGTATGTAACACTAATAATTCAAGTTTTATGCTATAAAGATGACCCAAGTATATTTACCCTGGCTTATGAATTTCAGTGTTTAAGATATCTTTCCTCTCTTTCTAAACAAACACATCTATACACACAAAGTTCCTTTCAGCTTGTCTTTTGTCATTCATTGCTATAATTCTCAACCCAAGAATACTCTTAGCCTCATCCCTTCCAATTTCTGTTACATAAAGACAATGAGTCCAACAGATTTTACATTCTTGGTATTCTTTTGCTAGACCACATCTCCTCATAATATAATGCATGGACTGTCACAAATATCTTTCTGTCTTAGTGACCCATCCAAGTCTTATCACACTGAGCTGCCATGTCTTTCAAGCCGTTCATCGAGCTGCTAGAAGATGAATTTTTTACCTTCCAAAAAACGATGATCTTAAATCCTAAAATGTTAAATCATTTGGTTTAAAATGTTAACTTCACTTTTTGTTTTCTTTCCTTTTTATTATCCATCATTTCTGCTTATGAAATATATATGAAACACATTTATTTATACACAGCCCTGCCATATCTCACGATCTTCTGTGGTTTTTGTACAAACTATTTTCTCTTTGACTGCTCCCCCATCTCTTTTATCTGCTTATGATTCCACTGAAAAATGATTCCACTTCCTAGGCAATTTATTCTCCCAATTTGATTAAAGGCACATAACCTTTAATTCTTAATCATTAAAGACTGTCGTTTTTTTTCTGCCCTGTAAGAAAACAATATTTAACAACCAAGGAAGCCTTGCTATAGAAGAATATTATTAGGACTCATGAAGTTAGTGTCAGTGAAAAAAACTAATCTAAGAAATAGGAAGGGCTACAGCATAGTAAAAAGCAAAGACATTAGTTGCTGACAAAGATCCATATAGTCAAAGCTATAGTTTTTCCAGTAGTCACGTATGTATGTGAGAGTTGGACTATAAAGAAGACTGAGAGTGAAGAATTGATGCTTTCAAACTGTGGTGTTGAAGACTCTTGAGAGTCCCTTGGACTGCAAGGAGATCAAACCAGTCCATCCTAAGGAGATCAATCTTGAATATTCATTGGAAGGACTGATGCTGAAGCTGAAGTTCCAATACTTGGCCACCTGATGCGAAGAACTGACCCATTAGAAAATACCCTGATGCTGGGAAAGACTGAAGGCAGGAGAAGAAGGGGATGACAGAGGGTGAGATGATTGGATAGCATCACTTACTCAATGGACATGAGTTTGAGCAAACTCCAGGAGACAGTGAAGGACAGGAAAGCCTGGAGTACTGAAGTCCGTGGGGTTGCAAAGAGTCAGACATGGATGAGAGACTGAACAACAACAAGAAATAGAAAATGTTATTTGAGCCAAATTGAGGATTATAACTCAGGAATAGCATCTTAAAAAGCTCTCAGAACTGTTCCCCCTATTAGAACTCAAAGCACAGTTACATAATTTTTTTGAGACAGAGAACTGTACCTTAAAAGATGTATTTTTGACAGCTTACATGATCCAGATCTGCAAGTACAAAATGGTGGGTTACTCTGAGGCCTTAGAAGATCAAGGAGTTTTAAGGAGTTGTCTTACTGGTTCCAGAAGAGTATTGCTCTTTACAGTGGAGCAGGTATGTCTGCAGATGGGGGCAGTTTGGTCAATGCATACTTCATATAAACAACGCATATTAGAGAAAGAAGGAGGCAAAAGGACAGAGGGTATGTTTTCATGTTTAAATTGTTTATCTTATGTATATAATATGAATTTTATTTCACATTAGAAATGTAAAACTATCACCTGGAAAGAAAACTACTTTAGTACTTTCTTCATAAGAGATATGATCTTTCAGACTGAAGACCTCTTGTCTATTTTACATATCTGCTTGTTTGTTTACTGTGGTCTTCTCTTGTTGCTCAACTTTCTCTAATTATTCACAATATTTACTTTTGTCGAGCTTTGACTTCCATGGTATTCAGATTCTATTGAACAAATATTCCTTATATGACCAAGTTAAATCTCTCAAATTAACATTCCAGATAAAGAGAATAGCACACATTTTTTTTTGAGAAAAATCACAGAGATTGTTGGAGTGTACGTGGAGGATATGATGTTGCAAGTGAGGTTCTATGTCAGACATGTAGCATCTGATAAACATATACTATATTGTATGTACTATAATTATGTGGTGAATTAAGAAGTTAATATAGGAGATATTTTCTTTCAGATTCTGAAGAAGAACAAACTGATTGAAATATTTAGTGTATTTTCATTAAAAACCCATCCCATCATGATTTAGTTACACTCTGATGTCTATCTCAAAATATTTACTAGATTAGATCTGTAAAATCTTGGAGGATACAAATTACCTTTTTATTTTTTCTGAGTCAATAATCCATATAATTTAGATCAAAGTATTATTAATAATAGCAGCAAGTCTTGGTTTTCACTAAAAAATAAGGTAATGAGGTCAATGGCTTCTCTGGTGGCTCAGTAACAAAGAATCCACCTGCTAGTGCAGGAGATGTGGGTTTGATCCCTGGGTCAGGAAGATCCCCTGGAGAAGAAAATGGCAACCCACTCCAATATTCGGACATGACTTGGCGACTTGAAAACAAAAACAAAATGATGCCAGTATCTTAATCCAAGGAAAATAAAGTAATTTAAAAGTTAAAAACCTTAAAAACAGAACAATACAAAACATATTTGATAAATGATCATCACTTTTTGGACATCATTTTTTGAATTCCAAGCACTCTGCACAATATAGTTACTTCATATGCCTACAATAAATAAGTTGATATTTGTTTCCCATTTTCTGCAAATAATACTTGGATTATAGTGGATGTTTAATTAACATGTATTGAATAAAATTGCTAGGAAATAAACTTCTCAAATGTGTGTAGTAGTGTTACATTCTAATTTGCAAAGCATCTATTCTGGTATATTGTATATTTGCTCAACGGAGAGATCCTGAACATAGGTCTCCAAAAGGAAAACCTTGACAGCAGATGAATAAATTTTAAGAAAAAAAAAAGCAATAAATGCTCTTGCAGTTGACCTGAGATAGGTGATAGGTATCATTTTGTGTCTCAGAGATAATCTTCCAGGGGAGAAAATTTGAAGGATAACAGAGAGGACAAGAACATGAGATTTTTCTTGTTCCAAATCTGTTGTTTTTAGGATTTCTCCTTGTCTTTATGTTTTATGCGTTGTCTTAATGGTTCCAAAAGTGAGCTGTACAATTAGTCAAAGGAAATATTTATAATTAGCAAATTCATATTTTACTTTTACTGGGGTTAAAGACACACACGTGAATATATATTATATGCCATTCAGGAAGAAATATTAGGGAATTGGTGGGAAGATCTGCTGGAGAAGGGATAGGCTATCCACGCCAGTATTCTTGGGCTTTCCTTGTGGCTCAGCTGGTAAAGAATCCTCCTGCAATGATGGAGACCTGGGTTTGATCTCTGGGTTGGGAAGATTCCCTAGAGAAGGGAGTGGCTATCTACTCTGGCCTGGAGAATTTTATGGACTGTATGGTCCATGGGGTCACAAAGAGTCAGACATGACTGAGCAACTTTCACTAGCAGGCAAGAAAAATCCTGAAGACTTTGGAAAATGATCAGACAAAGCCGCTCATAGGAGGCCCTGGAAGCATGCAGTGTTATGGGTGAAGTAATCACTGAAGGGCAGAGACTAAGAGGAATCTGCTCCTATGAAAAACAACTGTATAAAAGAAAAAAGTTTACCTGTATAGAAATTGTAGTTTCAGTGGCTATAAGATGCACAAGGCTTTAAGTAAAGGAAACATTAAATTTCATAGAGAGTTGTATGTTACTGCAAATAGTTAAGAAAAACTAAATATTCAGGCTTAATTTTATTGATAATGAATGGGAAGCATAGGAGATATAGGCTGGTACTTGAAATTGCATACAAGTGATGTGCACACAGCAGGGCATAGTGAGAAAAGATCTAAAAGGGAGATCTTCAAGCTAAGGATAAAGGGTAAATTGAAGGATGATGGAGAGGACAAGAACATGAGATTTTCCTTCAAGCTATTCTTCAAGCTAAGGATAAAGGGTAACACCCATTAATTTAAAAGTAATGGACTTATCTTATCAGAGTTTAAGAAAGGGAAGGTAAAGATGTAGAGCTTGTCTTTGGGAAAATACTGAAAATTTGAAAAATTAGATTTAAAGCAGTCTGAGAGTCTATTGCAGAGGGATCCAATCATTAAGAGACTAACCTAGAAAAAAAAAGAGTGAGTTGCAAAATGAAAAATATGCTCATTAAACTTGTTTTCTGATTATAATCAAGCAGAATGATTTGCCATTGGTATAGATCCTTCATGTCTAATCTAGGTACAGTTTAGTTCTTGAAATTCTTTACCCTGAATTAAATGAATTGTTTCCCTCAATTTTAATTGGCGGGTCATAAAGACAGCACTGAGGGTGATTAGCAAACACAAGCTAAAGGGAATTTATTTGTTCCAATAGTCAAGGACTAGAAAGAAGTTATCCAGTCCACTTAATTTTTCTCATTGAAAGTGATAAAGGCATGCAGAAACATAGAATCTGATAACTGATCATTGAAAGACATTGGGAAAAGAGATGGAAAATTAGAGAGGAGCCATTGGGACAGATAAAATGTTATCCTCCTAATCGAACTAAAGTACATTTTACTTAAATAATTTATCCTTATTTTTAATTTTTGATACTTAACAGGGAATATGAGATGAAACAGCAATATCCCTACTTGATTCTACTGACCAAATCGCCATGCTCAGACCCAATGGCTCAGTCTTCATGCCCTCTGTATTAACACTCATCGGGATTCCTGGCCTGGAGTCAGTGCAATGCTGGATTGGGATTCCATTCTGTGTCATGTACCTTATGGCAATAATTGGGAATACTCTAATTTTAGTGATAATCAAATATGAAAACAGCCTCCATAGTCCTATGTACATTTTTCTGGCCATGTTGGGGGCCACAGACATTGCACTTAGCACTTGTATTCTCCCCAAAATGTTAGGCATCTTCTGGTTTCATTTGATAGAGATTTCTTTTGAAGCCTGTCTTCTACAAATGTGGCTTCTTCACTCATTCCAGGGAATTGAATCAGGTGTCCTACTGGCGATAGCCCTAGATCGCTATGTGGCCATCTGTAATCCCTTGAGACATGCCAGCATCTTCTCCCAAAAACTCTTGACTCACATTGGGGTTGGGGTGACACTCAGGGCTGCCATACTTGGAGCACCGTGCCTGGTACTAATCAAATATCGTCTCAAATTCTACCGAACCACAGTCGTCTCCCACTCTTACTGTGAGCACATGGCCATTGTGAAGCTGGCTATTGAAGATACACGGATCAACAAGATCTATGGTCTATTTGTTGCCTTCACTATCTTAGGATTTGACATAATCTTTATCACCTTGTCCTACATTCAGATCTTTATCACTGTCTTTCAACTGCCCCAGAAGGAGGCAAGATTCAAAGCCTTTAATACATGTATCGCTCATATTTGTGTCTTCCTGCAATTCTACCTCCTTGGCTTCTTCTCTTTCTTCACACATAGGTTTGGTTCTGACATACCACCATACGTTCATATCCTTTTATCTAACCTTTACCTGTTAGTTCCACCTTTTCTCAACCCAATCGTCTATGGAGTGAAGACCAAACAAATCCGTGACCATGTGCTAACAATATTTGTTATTGTTCTTAAAACTTCTTAAAACTTCAATGAAAATGGCATTGTATAATGAACAATTTAAACATTTCCCTGTTTTTTATTAATTGTATTCAAGATCAATTAATCTGAAGGCTTTAAGATAACATATAACATTATCTTACAGAAAATCAGCATTATAGAGAGTTTAATCCAATATTACCATAAACAAAGATTATGCCTTGAATGAATTAATATATCATCTTAAAATATGAGCAAAAATCAAATCTGTCATGGGAGAAACTGACTTCCAAAAAAAGACTTCAGATCTTTCTTTACTCTTTTCTATTCCTCTGCCCATGCACCTTCATGTTCTCCCAGGATGCTGCACCGGTAGAGATCATGTTTAAATTATCTTCAATCATTCTCTAACACTGAGGATTCATAAGAGTTTTTAAGAAGAACCAAGTACACAGGGAGGGACATCTCGTCTCTAATTTTGGACTGATGCACAGTTCAAGAAAGAAATAAACCAAGGAAACATTTTACTACAATAAAGCAAATGGAGCATGTTATTAAAGATATGGAGGTAGAAGAGATTTTGAAATGACATCTTGTTGATAATGCAGAAATAAATTTGACCCATAAAGTATTTGGCTTTAAAAAGTTCTGTAAATATAAATTTTGAACCAAAACATGAAAAAAATACAGTGAGAGAAGGAATACAAAACTTGTTAATGGATAATCAGACATATGTAAAAGATATATGACTAAATAAAAACTAAATCCAACTATATACTGTCTACAAGAGAGTCAATGGATTTAAGAATTATGAACACATAGAGCCTGAAAGTAAATGCACAGAAGAAATTTCATGACAATGGCAAACAAAAGGCAGGTGTGGGGATGCTTTTATCAGACAAAATAAGCTTTTAGCTAAAATTGTAAGCAGGAATTCCCTGTCAGTCCAGTGGATAGGACTTAACACTTTCACTGCCTTGGACCAGGGGTTTGGTCCCTGGTCAGGGAACTAAGCACTTCCCAGGTGGCTCAGTGGTAAAGAATCCCCAGCCAATGCAGGAGACACAGGAGATGTGGGTTTGACCCCTGGGTTGGGAAGATTCCCAGAGGAGGAAATGGCAACCTGGCTCCAGTATTCTTGCCTGGAAAATTCCAAGGACAGAGGACCCTGTAGTCTATAGTCCATGGGGTTAGTCTATAGTCCACGGGCTATATTCCACAGGGTAGGAAAGAGTCAGACAAGACTGAGCAACTAAGCATGCATGCAGAGAAGTAAGATCTTGTAAGCTGCAGAGCACTGCAAAAAAAAAAAATTTAAAAAGTCACTTAAAAGCAAAGACATCATGTAATATTAAAAGGGAGAATTCACTATGAAAATACATTATAAATACTAGAGACCCCAAATACGTGAAGCAAGCATTAATATAACTAAAGGGAGATATACACAGCCACACAAAAATAGTAGGAGAGTTCAATATGCCACTTTCAAAAGTGAATGGAACATAAAATTCATATCAGAATTGCCTCATTAAAAGAAATAGTCACATAGAAGGAATTCTATTTAAGTAGAGTTCTTTAGCATAGAACATGTTTGCATTTAAATAGACTTATACTTATTTGTCAATGAGAACAACAAAAAAGAAACTCAGCCTATGGTGTTCTGGGACAACCCAGAGGGATGGGGTGAGGAGGGAGGTGGGAGGGGGGTTCAGGACGGTGGGACACATTATGTACCCATGGCTAATTCATCTTGATGTATGGCAAAACCATCATATTGAAAAGTAATTAGCCTCCAATTAAAATAACTGAATTAATTAAAAAAAACTCAGCCTATTAAAAATAAATCTCTGTACTTAGCCTGTGTGTGGTATGGGGGTGGAGAATGGTAAGGAATTATCTGAAAGTTGTAGCAATGCTTTCAGGGATATTAGGTGCAGAGAACCCAAGGAAGCATGATTAAAACCCCTGTGTCATTAGCTAGTGGGTAATAAATGCCTCGTTTTGTGTTTATAACTCTTCCTTCTTTACAATTCCATTAGAAAACATTAAAATCAGTAGCTAGCAGCTTTTTGTTTCAATTTAAGCTGAATAAATTGATGCTATATCCCAGAATAACACAAATGTTGTGAGTTTTACTGGAGAATAAATGCAAAAGCATTATCTCAGACAGACCTACAAAAGATGAGGGATGTCTGTATTGCAGATAAAAAAGAAAAGCATAAAAGGTTATATCAGAGATGGGCACCCATGGCAGATGGCCCAGCACCACATAATTTAAGTTTCTGATGTTGACTATGTGCAGTTACAAAGGTGCAGGTAAAAGGAAGAGGTATTTCAGGACACATTATGCAAAGGAATAAGACGAGCTGAGGAGTTCCAAGCCATGGTTGATAGTGATATGAAGATGACAGTACTCTTCTTACCTAGTTAGAGCAGAACCAACTCCCAGCAGTTGGTGAGTAAGTCTCACTACTCCCAAATTTATCTTCATAGTTTTTCATTACCAGTTTTTTCAATAATAATCACTCCATCCTTGTATTCACTTACATACTTCCCACCTGCTATTCCTCTCTCTGTATTTGTCCGATCATGTTCAAATCTTACATTAAAATTACCTCTTAATTATTTTACTTGCATTTTAGCAACATGAACCACAACTGCTTCCTGCATTATTGCCCAATTTATTGACTATTCATTGTAGGATTAGCTTCTCATGAGATTACTGACATAAAGCAACTTTATTGGAAAGTCTATGAAAGAAAGAAGTAAGCTAACTTTATTTTCTCAGGATTATAAACATTTCTCCAATGTAGTTTTAAAGATTATTTGATTGAAATTATATAACATTTAACAAGTAATGCTTTTGATCAGAAAAAAAAAAACATTAATACAATTCATGACCCAGGTTTTCATAAAAATTAGTTCTCAGTGAATGGAGAAATGATGAAAAATTCCTCAATTTCTCTGTAGTCTCTGCTCAATTATCTCTAGTGTCCCAGTGTCAGCCCTCAGTCTTCTATTTCTATTCTATGTTTAACTCCTTTTAAGGAACATATCCTTGCATTTCTTCATTTTCTATTAATTCCTTACGCATGGGTTCACAAGAATGATGCAAGTATTCCAGACTATCTATTTCATTAAGAACTGATGAGCCTAAATTAGCCAGATCTTATAGTATTGGTAACTTTGAACAGTTTAAACCCACAAAACAAGTCTCTATTCCAATCAAGTTACACATTTACGCATGTTCCTGTATCCTTGAGTCATTAAGAATGAGTCTTCTTACTGCTATACCTGACTCCTGATGCTTCTCTTGCTTCCTTGGAGATTGCTCCCTCTAGGTATCCATAATATACATTACAGTTATTAAAGAATTTTTTAATCTAACGTAAGGGCAAAAATGTTAAGGATTTAAGCTTTTAGAATTACAGGCGAAAATATAGGTTTACTAGAAGTGTAATCTGTAGCAATGAACTTTACTCAAATTCACTAAATCTTTATGGATTTCAACGACCTTTTCTTAAACTCTTCCTTCGCATTCTCCTAAAGAATATTCTGTCTTACATAGGGACAGATAGTATAGTTTGATAGATGGAGATATATATATATATGTGTGTGTGTGTATATATAGATATATATATATATATATTAAGCTTTTGGGTCACAAGTACTTCTATCTCTATTCTCTTTCATAGGAAACTTTTCACTCTCATATATTGGTCAGAGTCTGAGTATTTGCTGGTCCAAACCGACTCTTCCTGATTTAGAGACAACTGAGAAAAAACAAGTAGCAAAGCAATTAAGTAGAATGTGGAGAAATTCATCAAACTTTGATTAAAATAAAATTGTCAAGAAAAATTAATACGTCTATTTTTTGGTACAAAGGTATGAAATTATATGACAGTCAAGTCAGCAGTTTATTTCCTACCTTAGTTATTTTGCTGATTTTAAAGTATTGCATATAACATTTTACTGTGGTACAAGAACTGTGGATTTCTGCTTATGGGTTATCTTTCTTAACAACAGTGATGTATATCTTTGGATCTTTCTTTCATACTTTAGATATGTAAATGAGATGGATGATATGATCTAAGATTTCTATAAAATCAGAAAGACTCAATATGTTGACTTTGGATGAAAAGAAAAGGTAGAAAAGGAAGTAGTGGTTTTAACTGAGAAGCATTTGCACCAGAAGACCCAAGGAGATTATGTCCATTTCCAGCATCACAGTCTTCATGCCTTCTGTGTTGTCTCTAATAGGGATCCCAGGCCTAGACTGTGTGCAGTGTTGGATCGGGATTCCATTCTGATCATGTATCTCATTCCTATGATTAGAAATTTCCTGCTGTTTATCATTATCAAATCAGAACACAGTGTCCATGAGGCCATGTACATTTTCTCAGGCATGCTAGGAGTCACAGATATTGCCCTTCATACCAGCATTGTGCCCAAGATGCTTGGAATCTTCTGGTTACATGTAACAGACTTATTTTGATTCCTGATTGCCTCAAAAGTGGCTTATTCACACATTACAGTGCACAGAGATGGGCATCCTGCTTGCCATGGCCCTGGACCACTAAGTCGCCATCCACTGAAACATATTGCCATCTTCACCCACCATTTAGTTACCCCAAATCAAGGCTGTGGTACCACTCAGGGCTACCATTCTTGTGTCTGCATGTGTACTAATTCGCTTCAGTTGTGTCCATCTCTGAGACCCTATGCACTGTAGCCTGCTAGGCTCCTCTGTTCATGGGATTCTCCAGACAAGAATAATGCAGTGGGTTGCCATTTACTCCTCAAGGGGATCTTCCCAGCCCAGGGATTGAAATCGCTTCTCTTACATCTTTTACATTGGCAGGCAGGTTCTTTACCACTAGCATCACCTGGAACAACTGTGGTGCCTAATATTGATAAAGTTCTAGTTACAATTTTATCATACAAGAGTCATCTCCCACTCCTAATGTGAGCATATGACCATTGTGACACTGATTGCAGGAAATGTCTGGGTCAACAGAATCTACAGTTTGTGGCTTTCGCTGTTGCAAGAGAGTTCCAGAAAAACATCTATTTCTGCTTTATTGGCTATGCCAAAGCCTTTGACTATGTGGATCACAACAAGCTATGGAAAATTCTGAAAGAGATGGGAATACCAGACCACCTGACCTGCCTCTTGAGAAACCTGTATGCAGGTCAGGAGGCAACAGTTAGAACTGAACATGGACCAACAGACTGGTTCCAAATAGGAAAAGGAGTACGTCAAGGCTGTATATTGTCACCCTGCTTATGTAACTTATATGCAGAGTACATCATGAGAAACCCTGGGCTGCAGGAAGCACAAGCTGGAATCAAGATTGCCGGGAAAAATATCAATAACCTCAGATATGCAGATGACACCACCCTTATGGCAGAAAGTGAAGAAGAACTAAAGAGCCTCTTGATGAAAGTGAAAGAGGAGAGTGAAAAAGTTGGCTTAAAGCTTAACATTTAGAAAACTAAGATCATGGCATCTGGTCCCATCACTTCATGGCAAATAGATGGGGAAACACTGGCTGACTTTATTTTTCTGGGCTCCAAAATCACTGAAGATGGTGATTGCAGCCATGAAATTAAAAGACGCTTACTCCTTGGAAGGAAAGTTA
The DNA here is from genome assembly GCF_054371585.1 of Giraffa tippelskirchi. Classification (NCBI taxonomy): domain Eukaryota; kingdom Metazoa; phylum Chordata; class Mammalia; order Artiodactyla; family Giraffidae; genus Giraffa; species Giraffa tippelskirchi. Next base: position 121,373,449 of record NC_137285.1, read on the forward strand.
TGACCAACCTAGACAGCATATTAAAAAGCAGAGACATTACTTTGTCAACAAAGGTCTGTTAGTCAAGGCTATGGTTTTTCCAGTGGTCATGTATGGATGTGAGAGTTGGACTATAAAGAAAGCTGAGCGCCGAAGAATTGATGCTTTTGAATTGTGGTGTTGGAGAAGACTCTTGAGAGTCCCTTGGACTGCAAGGAGATCCAACCAGTCCATCCTAAAGGAGATCAGTCCTGGATGTTCATTGGAAGGACTGATGTTGAAGCTGAAACTCCAATATTTTGGCCACCTGATGCGAAGAGCTGACTCATTTGAAAACTCCCTGATGTTGGGAAAGATTGAAGGCAGGAGGAGAAGGGGACGACAGAGGATGAGATGGTTAGATGGCATCACCAACTCGATGGACATGAGTCTGGGTAAACTTCTGGAGTTGGTGATGGACAGGGAGGCCTGGTGTGCTGCAGTTCATGAGGTTGCAAAGAGTCGGACACGACTGAGCGACTGAACTGAACTTCACTGTTGCAGGGTTTGGCCTTACATTCATTACGTTGTCCTATGTATAGTTATTTATCACAGCTTTTTCTTTTGACCCAGAAGGAGGCTAGGTTGAAAGCATTCAATACTTGTATTGCTCATATTGGTGTCTTCCTCCAACTCTACCTCCTTGCCTTTTTCTCCTTCTTTTATATAGGTTTGGTTCTCACATCCCACCTTACATCCACATCCTCATTTCTAGCATTTACTTGGTGGTCCCACCATTTCTCAATCTACTTGTTTATGGTGCAAAGACTAAGCACATACTTACGCATATGGTAAAAATACTCTGTTCATAAAATTTACTATGAATAATGCAACCTAGCTTTTCTCTTTGTGCATAGTGACACAATTTCAAAACAAAATAAAACTACAAAAATCTACGTTATGGAAATTCTTTAGTTTTCTATTTAATTTTTATTTTTGTTGTTTTTAATTTGCTGGCATATAAGCTGGTTTTCATAACCTGGCATGACAGCTGTGTGACATAGATTCATGTACTGTATCTGGGTAAAGAAATTAAGACACATAAAAGAGTAAAATAGTGAACATAGGTCCTTTCCTTTTCTTGCAGAAATGATGTAATGACCAATTCAGAAGGAGCTTCTTGGTGCAGATAATGTTATAAACCTCAGTTGGGTTGTTACAGATTTATGTCTCCTTTGCAAAAAATCACTTAAGCTGTACAAAGTATGATTTCTGTACTTATGTTAGACTTTAATATAAAGTTTAAAATATTAAGTAAGTGAATCCTCAAAAATGAGATAAAACAAAGGACAAAGGCAAAAATTCTGAGGAACTGCTACAGGTTAAAGAAGTCTCCAGAGACGTGAATATAAAATTCATTGTATAATCCTGAATTGAATTTTGGACAAAAAAAATATACACATAGGTCTTTGGACTATTTTTAACCTTGGATATGGACTAATGCTTAGGTTATAATATTACTTCTGTGCTAAATGTCCTGATAGTGGCTATAATACTACAGTTAGGCAGTAGACTATTCGTTTCCTAAGGAAGCATATTTAAATATTTAGGAGCAAAGGAACACTATGTCTCAAATTTACTCATAAACAGTTCATTAAAATTATATAACTATCATATATCTATCCATATATCTATCGAATTGTTCAGTGGTAAAGCAAAATTGAGCAACATGTAAAAAAAATATGTAAATCTGGGTAAATTGTATAAGGAAGCTTCTTATAATACTCTTGACAAATTCTGTACATCAATGTAAGATGTGTTTGTATCAAGCATTGTTCTTTAAATATCTCAGTTTAGAAATGGCTGCCATTATTCATTCAGACAACCAATCCAGAAACATCATTTACTTTTGACGTTGGCCACAATTCCACATTGTACAGCTAACCAATCATCTGATCTTAGTATTAATCTCTAAAGTATCCTCGAATAATTTATCTTGTCTCCATTAGTCACTGGCTATTCTTTTTTTTAGTCTTACATATGATCTTATGAAAAATAAAATACTATATTTTTCATCTCTCATTTGCTGGCAGTTTTCATTTAAACACTATTGTATTTTCAACATAAAGTACTTGATGCATCTGTATCTTATTCCTGATATTTTGTATGCAGACATGTATTTTTTGCCTAGCTGACTTCTATCCTACATTTAAAATTTAGTTAAATGTTTCCTCTAAGAAATTTAGCCATTTTCCTTATTTTTTTTTCTCTACATCCCTAATAGCACTCATAGCATGTATCACAGCACCCCTTCATTTTTTCTGTGTGGAACTTCTTTTTTCATACAGGTCACACGTATAATCTATTTGTATACTTCTGACCTACACATACATGTTACATTTTAAATATGAATAAATGTATATTGCATGAAGGATTTAGAAAATAAATGCACAAAAAATTGTACCAGAATTTTCATAATGAGCATTTATCCTCACAATAGAATAATTTAAATGGTTTCCTAATGAAGACATACGGAGGAAGAGTTGTTCCAAAATGAAATAACTTAATCATTTAATGTTTTCCTATTTGTGGAATGATTATTTTTTTCTACTATTAAATTAGTTTCAATTAATATCCTTTACTTTTTAGAGAGTTTAAGGTTTACAGAAAACTGAATAAAAAGTCAGAATTCCCATATAAACTTTCTCCACAGAATGAATATTTAAAAATTACACCTGAGTTAAGCTGCATTGTCAGTCATAAAATTGTGTCACCACATTTATTTGATACATCCTAAATTTAAAAGCATATATCTAATATTTTTTTCCTGTATGGTCTGCATATACCATACTAAGTAAGTTTTTTTATTTATTGATATATAATTTGTATGCCATATAGCATACACTTTAGAGAGTATTAATATCTGGCTTTTGACATATCCAAAAACCTGTGCAATCATCACTACTATCAAATTCCAGTACATTTTAATCATCCTAATAAAGATACTCCATCCCCCTTAGCAGCCACTCCCCATTCTCCAACCCCATTTTATGGCACACATTAATTGACTTTCTGTGTCTGTTTCTCATCTCTGGACATCTTATGTAAGTGAAATGAAACAATATTTGTCCTTTGAGTCTGGTTTCTTTGACTTAGAATAATGTTCTCAAGATTCATTTGAGTTGTAGCATAAATAAGAATTTCATTTACTTTCATACTTGAATGAGATTCTATGGCATGAGGTACCTGAGTCTACTCTGGCACCAGGAAGCAGATCTCTGGCCATAAATCTGATCCATAGTCCCCTTCTCTCTCTGCATGGTAAGGATGTCCGTCTTTATTCAAAAAATTCCACAAAAAGTATAAGCATGTCTAGACCCTTCACATTTATATTTCCCAGATTTCATTTAAATTAATTTCTTTTTATTTGATGATGTGTGCTGGTTTTGTGGTGTTTTTTTTTTCTGGTACAAATCCTCAGCTATGGCTGATTTCAATCTGCTGATATGAATCACTGAGTGCCCAGATGCAAAGAGGTACACACACCCTGATCCTGGCTGAGCTGGGTTCCTTCATATAACTGTCCTCAATCCTATGTCATTGCTTTCCCTAGGAGGATGATAAGTTTATGGCAGTTTAATATGAGGATGTGGTCAGAGAGTCTTAATTATAAAGGAACAGGACTACTGAATGGGGCCTGACCCAATGACACGGGACAAAACCAGTGTGACTTTGAGTAAGGTCATCAGGTAATGCAGGGTTTTTAGCCTCTCTCTTGTACTCTTCAGTGAATCAAAGTTTATTCCTTTCATAATACTAAAGCTTAAAATCCCTATTGGAAAGCACAAAGTCTTCTTTCAACCTAGTAAATACCTGTCATAGATAACAGTTTCAGGTTGGGAAGTTGATATCAATTTGTGAAAATATATACAATCCTTTCATAATAATTCTGAACATGACTGGAACAACTTGGAGAGAGAGAGTTTGGATACTGGAAGGATTTGTGTAATCAGCTCTTACATGGAAGAAGCTCAGAAATTGACTGTAACTGAGGCTGAGGTGAATGTTCCAAAGTCAGCACCTATTAGGACCCTAAATAAGAAGTCAATGACCTTAAATTAGAAATATAGAATTAGATTAAAAACATATTATTTTATTTCTCTGTCAGTATGTCTATGCTGACTAGTCTGAATATCTCAAGCTGTTTTTATTTACCTTTATTGTCCCATTACTTTTGTAAATAAGTGTCATTGATTTGTTTTATATGGTCGTTGACACTGTCTTCTCTCAGGAATTTTTAAAAAGAGGCTCATTTTGGTTCCCAGTCCTAAAATGGAACCAGAGTTTGAAAATTATTTTTAGATGCTAAACCAATTATTAGAGAATAAATCTTGTATGTTCTGAATGATAGGGTGCTTTCTTTTCCATCCTTGTCCCCAGTGAAATTTAACACGCACCAGAGATTTGTGAAAACCTGTCCCCAGGTGCATCCTATAGTATAAAACATCCACCCTTCACTATCTGAAATGTCAGAACATTTCCTTCTTTATGGCTTCTCTGTGTATTATCACAGATGGTCCCTGGTAAGTCTTTGGGGATAGAGATTCTGCACTGATTATGGGAAACTGGAAACCTGGTTTCAAAAAGAATGTATATGCCATGTGATCCAATATAATTCCAGGATGAAAAAAAAAGCAATATATTCTTATAGTAGTTGAGTGCTCAATCACTAGGGAGATTTGGCCCATGCTTTTCACAGCATTTTTGAATCAGTTAATGCTACACTTGGTGGCAAGTTTGAAAAAAGAAAGATTTTTGGAGAATGTCTTTGTTGATAGATGAATGGAAAGTCTGTTTGTTAAAAGGTCAGGAAATTACACATGCTCATACTGGAAATGAAAAAGATGCAGGAAAAAAGATACCCATCAAGTAATTCTGTAGAAATGCTCTTTCACATAAAGGACTCATTTAATATCTCAAGATATTTGTGAGAAAAAGATAAATGTGCATTGATTAATAGCTGGCATTTATTTACAGATCAATGCACCTTATGATTCCTTCCAAATATTTAGATAGATTATATCATGTAATATAATAACATCATAATTTGTTTCTATCCATGATATTTCTTTATAATAAAGAAACTGAGACAATGTAAAATTTCATAACTGAGTGCAGGGCAGGCAAAGCTAAATAGGAGCATCCAGGATTTAAATTCTGTTGAGTGGCTTCAGATCCTGGACAATTAACAGCCATGAACCAAGGCTAATGTGTATCATTGGAGCATATATTTGAGACTTTAAAATTTTTAAAAAGAGGCAATTTAGGGTTCATTATAAAGAATATATATTTGTCATTTGGAGCTTTCCTAAAACATGATAAGCTATTTCAGAAAACAAAAAGAGTCCTCTATATTCACTGGAGGACTTGAGACAGAGATCAGTGGATGAATGAGATCAGTGGAGCCTTTCAAGAGGAAATATTCCTGAGATTGTAGAGAGTATGGAATTAGAGACCTGGATTCCTTAAATCTTTTAGATCCTGGGATTTGGCTTGATTTAAAATTGGAGTTGTAAGGAATATTAATAATTCAGATTTTATGCTATAAGATGACCCAGGTATATTTACCCAGGCTTATGAATTTCAAGAGTTTAAGATAGCTTTACTCCCTTTCTAAACACACAGAGTGATTTCAGCTTGTCTTTTGTCATTCATCGCTGTAATTCTCAACCCACACACTTTTAACCTCATCTCCTCTAATTTCTGCTACATAAAGACAATGAGTTTCACATATTTTCCATTCTTATTATTCTTTTGCTGTACCACATTACTTTATGATATACTTATGCACTGTCACAAGTGTGTTTGTGACTAGATCCCTTTACACTTAGCTGCCATGTTTTTCAAGCCATTAATTAGCTTCCCAGCAGATGATATTTTTTTACCTTCCACAGAAACCTATTCTTCAACCCCAAAATGAAAAATCAAATGGTTTAAAATACTAACTTCACACGTGATATTCAATACTTTATATTAACCATCAATCTGCTTATGAACTGATTTATATGTGATAAATGTTTATTGATATACAGCCTCACCATATCTCACAGGCTTCTGTGATTTTTGTACAAACTATCTTGGAGTGCCCTTCTTCAGCTCTTTTACCTGGTTAATTTCTATTGAAAAACGATTCCCTTTTATAAGCAATTTATTCTGCACATTTGGATTAAGTCATAAAACTATCAATTCTTATACATTAAAAACTGTTTTTTTTTTCTGCTGTATAAAACTATACAACAATGTTTAGCAAGTGAGGTGATGTGTGATTCCTTTCACATCCAGGAGATATTTGGTGATACCTGAACATACTTTTCATTGCCAAAACAAGAGAGAGCTACTGACATCCAATGTGCAGGAAAGAAGAATGTTGTTAAACCTTCTACAATGCAGAAAATTACCCCAAAACAAAAAATTGATCTGAACTACATGTCAGCTGCACTAAGGTTAGGAAACCTAGGGCCTCCCTGGTGGCTCAGAGAGTAAAGGCTCTGCCTGTGATGCAGGAGACGCAAGTTCGATCCTTGGGTCTGGAAGATCCCTTGGAAAAGGAAATGGCAACCCACTCCAGTACTCTTGCCTGGAAAATCCCATAATGGAGGAGCCTGGTAGGCTATAGTCCATGTGGTCACAAAGAGTCAGACATGACTGAGTGATTTCACCTTTTTTCTCTTCTTTGGGAAAACGCTGCCTTAGAAGAGTATCATCAGGACTCATAAAGTTGTGTCAATGAAAAAAGTAATCTAAGAAGTTGAAAATTTCATTTGTGCCCAATTGAACATTGGGCTTCCCTGGTGGCTCAGATGGAGAAAATTCTGCCTGCCATGTAGAAGACCCAGGTTTGATCCCTGAGTTGGGAAAATCCCCTAGGGAAGGGAATGGTTACCCATTTCAGTATTCTTGCCTAGAGAATTACTTGCATAGAGGAGCCTGACAGGGCTACAGTCCATAGGGTAACAAAGAGTCATATAACAGAGTGACTTAACACTTTACCACTCCTGTACCACCTGTCTCTCTTCACTCTCCACCTCTTAAAGTGTTCCCTGGTGACTCAGATGGTAAAAAATTTCCCTAAGAGATCTAGGTTCAAAGAAAGTAAGGTAAAACCACTAGGCCATTCAGGTATGGCCCAAATCAAATCCCTTATGATTATACAGTGGAAGTGACAAACAGATTCAAGGGATTAGATCTCATAGACAGAGTGCCTGAAGAACCATGGACAGAGGTTCACAACATTGTACAGGAGGCATTGACCAAAACCGTCCCAAGAAAAATAAATGCAAGAAGCCAAAACAGTTGTCTGAGGAGGCCTTACAAATAGCTGAGAAAAGAAGAGAAGGGAAAGGCAAAGGACAAAAAGAAAGATATAACCAAGTGAATGCAGAGTTCCAAAGAATAGCAAGGAGAGATAAGAAAGCTTTCTTAAGTGAACAGTGAAAAGAAAGAGAAAAACAACAGAATGGGAAAGAGTAAAGGTATCATCAAGAAAATTAGAGATACCAAGGGAACACTTCATGCAAAGATGGGCACATTAAGGATAGAAATGGCAAGGACCTAACAGAAGCAGAAGAGATTAAGAAGACATGGCAACAATACACAGAAAAACAATATAAAAAAAAATCTTAATGACCCAAATAACCACAATGGTGAGGTCATTTGCCTAGAGCTAGAATCCTGCAGTGTGAAGTCTAGTGGGCCTTAGGAAGCATTACTACAAACAAAGCTAGTAGAGGTGATGAAATTCCAACTTAGCTATTTAAAATCCTAAAAGATGATGTTATTAAAGTGCTGCACTCAGTTTTGGAAAACTTGACAACATTTTTGTTTGTTGAGTTGTCCACAACAGCCACAAGACTGGAAAAGGTCAGTTTTCATTCCAATCCCAAAGAAAAGCAATGCCAAAGAATGTTCAAATTATTGAACAACTGTGCTCATTTCACATACTAGTGAGATAATGCTCAAAATCCTTCAGCTAGGCTTGAACAGTACGTGAAGTGAAAACTTCCAAATGTACAAGCTGGATTTAGAAAAGGTAGAGGAACTGGAGATCAAATTGCCAACATCTGTTGGATCATAGAAAAAAGTAAGATAATTCCAGAAAAACATCCACTCTGCTTCATTGATTCTGCTAAAGCCTTCGACTGTGTGGATCACAACAAACTGTGGAAAATTCTTCAAGAGATGAGAATACCAGATCACCTTACCTGCCTCCTGAGAAATCTATTTGCTGGCCAAGAAGCAGCATTTAGAGCCAGATATGAAACAGTGGACTGGTTCAAAATTGGAAAACAAGTACATCAACTCTGTGTATTGTCACCTTGTTTCTTTAACTTATATGCAGAGTACATCATGCAAAATGCTGGGCTGTATGAAGCACAAGCTGGAATCAAGATTGCCAGGAGAAATATCAATAACCTCAGATATGCAGATGATACCACCTTAATGGCAGAAAGTGAAGAGGGCCTAAAGAGCCTCTTGGTGAAGGTGAAAGAAGAGAGTGAAAAAAAAATTGGCCTAAAACTCAACATTCAAAAAACAAAGATGATGACATCCAGTCCCATCACTTCATGGCAAATAGATGGGGAAACAATGGAAGCAGTGACAGATCTTATTTTCTTGGGCTCCAAGATCACTGCTGATGGTGACTGCACCCATGAAATTGAATGATAACTGCTCCTTGGAAGAAAACTTAAGACACACCTAGACATCTTATTAAAAAGCAGAGACATCGCTTTGCCAACAAATGTCCGTCTAGTCAAAGATATGGTTTTTCCAGTAGTCATGTGCGAATGTGAGAGTTGGACCATTAAGAAGACTGAAAGCCAAAGAATTGATGCCTTTTAATTGTGATGTTGGAGAAGACGCTTGAGACTCCCTTGGACTGCAAGGAGATCCAACCAGTCCATCTTAAAGGAGATCAGTCCTGAATATTCAGTGAAAGAACTGATGCTGAAGCTGAAGTTTCAATACTTTGGCCACCTGATGTGAAGAGCTGACTCACTGGAAAAAACCTTGATGATGGTAAAGATGGAGGGCAGGAGAAGAGGATGACAGAGGGTGAGATGGTTGAATGGCATCACCGACTCGATGGACATGAGCTTGAGTAAACTCTGGGAGACAGTGAAGGACAGGGAAGCCTGGTGTGCTCCAGTTCATGGCATTGTAAAGAGTCAGGGATGGCTTAGTGACTGAACAACAAATTGAAGATTATAAACCAGGAACATCATCTCAGAAAGTTCTGAGAACTGTACCCCCCTATTAGAAATCAAAGCAGAGTTATATAAATTTTTTGAAACAGAGAGATGTACTTTAAGTGATGTATTATTGATAGTTTACAATATTCACATCTGCAAGTACTACTTGGTTGGTTGTTGTGACCCCTTACAAGACCATAAATCCTATTTTCATGCTCCTACATGGCAACCACTAAGTATTCCAGATTATCTATTTCATGAAGAATTCATGAGCCTCAATTGGACAATTCTCATATTAATGGCAGCTATGTGGAAGTCATTCAGTCATGTCAGACTCTTTATGAACCCATGGACTACACAGTCTATGAAATTCTCAGGCCAGAATACTGGAGTGGGTAGCCTTTCCCTTCTCCAGGGGCTCTTCCCAACCCAGGGATCGAATCCAAGTCTCCTACTTTGCAGGTGGATTTTTTACCAACTGAGCTACCAGAAAGCCCAAGTATTCCAGATTATCTATTTTGTGAAGAATACATGAGCCTCAGTTAGATGATTCTCATATTAATGGCCATTATGGACATTTTAAACCCAAGAAACAGCCTGTATTTCAGTCAAGTTACCCTTTTGCCCATGTCCTATTAACCCCTGAGCCATTAAGAATGAGTCCTCTTGCCACTATACATTGCTGCTGCTGCTCCCCTTAAGTCCTAAAGATTCCCTCTCCTCTAGGTATCTTATACTACATATAAAAGAATTTTTTTAATCTTTGATTTGAAATCATTAATTTTTAAGCACATGATAAATTTTATGTAACTCAGCTTTTAAAAATATAGGCAAAAATAGTACAGTTTTATTAGAAATGTAAAATGTAACAAAGAACTTTTGCCCAAATTTGCTAAATGTACATGGATTTGAATGACCTTTCTTTCAACTCTTCCTTCACATTCTCATAAAGGACTACCAATCTTACATAAAGACAGATTGTAAAGATTGCTGGATAAACATTATGCTTTTGAATGACAAGAGTTTCTACCTATATCCTCTTTAATAGGGAATTTTTCATTCTAATATACTGATCAGAGATTGTGTATTTGCTGGTCCAAGCCAACTGTGCCTGATTTAGAGACAACTAAGAAAAAGAGATGCTTCCCAGGTTGTCCTAGTGGTAAAGAGCCTGCCTGCCAATGCAGGGGACTTAAGAGATGCAGGTTCTATCCATGAGTCAGGAAGATCCCCTGGAGGAGGTCGTAGCAAACCACTCCAGTATTCTTGCCTGGAGAATCCCGTGGACAGAGGACCCTGGTAGGCACAGTGCTTGCGGTCACAAAGAGTCGGACATGATTGAAGTGATTTAGAAAGCAGCCAATAGAGAAAAAGAGACTAGTAAAGCTGTTAACTGAAATATGTTATGTGGAGAGATTCATTAAACTCTGATTAAAATGCAACTTTCACACAATATAAACATCTATTTTCTTTGTCCACAGGTCTGGAATGAAATAATAGTCAATACAGCAGTTTATTTCCCAATTCAATTATTTTTCAGGTTTTAAAGCATTGCCCAGCTCTGCACATAACATTTTATTGTGGTACGAGAACTATGGTACTATGTCTGTGGATGTCTTTCCTAAAAACAGTGATGTCTCTCTGCTGACCTTTGTTTTACCCTTTACATGTAAATGAGACTGATGATATTATCCAAGATTTCTGCATAAATCAGAGACACTCAATACGATGACTTTGGGCAAAAACAGGAAGATGGAAAGAAAGTAGGATTGAACGAGAAACTTGGGTTTGCATCAGGAGACTCAAGGATTATGTCCATTTCCAACGTTACAGTCTTCATGCCTTCTGTGTTGACCCTTATAGGGATCCCAGGCCTAGAATCTGTGCAGTGCTGGATTGGGATTCCATTTTGTGCCATGTATCTAATCGCTTTGATTGGAAATTTCTTGCTTTTGATTATCATCAAATCAGAACGCAGCCTCCATCAGCCCATGTATATTTTCCTAGGCATGCTAGGAGTCACAGATATTGCTCTCAGCACAAGCATTGTGCCCAAGATGCTTGGAATCTTCTGGTTTCATGTAACAGAGATATATTTTGATTCTTGCTTGCTTCAAATGTGGCTCATCCACACATTTCAGTGCACAGAGTCAGGCATCCTCCTAGCCATGGCCCTGGACCGCTATGTAGCCATCTGTTATCCACTCAGACATGCTGCCATCTTCTCTCACCAGGTAGTCACTCAAATAGCAGCTATGGTAACACTCAGGGCTGCCATTCTTGTAGCACCATGCCTAGTACTGATAAAGTTTCGATTACAATTTTATCATACAACAGTCATCTCTCACTCCTACTGTGAACATATGGCTGTTGTGAAACTGGCTGCAGAAAATATCAGGGTCAACAAAATCTGCGGTTTGTTTGTGGCCTTCACTGTGGCAGGGCTTGACATTGTATTAATCACATTGTCCTACATACAGATATTCATCACAGTTTTTCGTTTGCCTCAGAAGGAGGCTAGGTTGAAAGCATTCAACACTTGTGTCGCTCACATCTGTGTCTTCCTCCAGTTCTACTCCCTTGGTTTCTTCTCCTTCTTTGCACATAGATTTGGTTCTCACATCCCTCCTTATATTCACATCCTCTTTTCTAGCACTTATCTGCTGGTCCCTCCATTTCTTAATCCACTTGTCTATGGTGCAAAGACCAAGCAGATCCGTGTCCATATGGTAAAAATATTTTGTTCAAAAAATTTACTGTGAGAAAAACTTTCATGTTTACCTTTTTGTGAATAGTAACACTATTTCCCAACATGATAAAACAACAAAAAGTCCTTGTTACTGGAAATGTTTTTTCCAATAACAAGTTTTGCTCAAGTTTTCTATTTAATTTTTTTTCAATTTGCAAGCATGTTAGCTATTGGCTATTAGCCCATGACAGCAGTCGATAGGATTGTGGATCCTAGATGGGTAATGGGAATGAGAAGCATAAAGGAGGAAAATACTGAATGTTTCTCCTTTACATTTCTCTTTAATTTTTTTAGTACCTGCTTGAGTGTACTCTTGTAAACATCTAGTTCTGGAAAGATTCACAAATTGTGCATCTCTCAATGAATTTAGATATGCCCAAGGCTTAATGTTCTCCAGTATCCAGGTACTCAGTAAATCTAGTTCTTGATTTTGTTTCTTGGTCATCTGGGTCTTCTTTAAAAAAATGGAGGAAGTATATGTTAACCGTTCTTATAAAAAACAAAACAAACAGAAATTATATCTTTATGTTTGTAATTAGAAAATAAAGTCTAAAAATTTCAGCATATTTGTAGGGTCATTCATAAAGTTATAGGCACAAAACTCATAAGCAGTAAAATTATTCATTTTAATTAATTCATCAAGTGTTATCAAATTCCTAAGCCATTATAAATATTATGCTACAGAATAGTAGCATAGTGGTAAATTTGACACAGCAATCAATTTTCATGAGTTTGTAAACTTTGTATCCTTTTTATTTCCTAGTGAACAAGAGGGAAACAGAGACATAGCAATGAGAGAGAAATGCTAATAGCATGCACAAATTAATCTCCAGATTTTGTAGGAAATTAAATATTTAGAGGACAAGAGTGTCAGTCTCTCACTTTTTTGAGAAATGTCCAATCTTCATGGCAATTTTTTGAATCTGACTCCCTTGGGCCCAGGTGTGGAAAATCACAACTGTCTGCTCGCCCAAGAGCAGGGAATAAGGAAGCTCTAGGACAAATCACGAATGCCCTCACTCTCTCAAGTGCTGAGATTTGAGCAGGAAATGGGAAAATGGTGGGCAATAGAGATGGTAATCAGTAGCAGCAGCAGGGACAAATACAATTTATAAACCATGTCAACTATTCATAAGTTAGGAATACTTACTGATTTTTTTCTTCAACTTTAGGTTTTAATACAACTCTGGGACAACAGGAAAAAAAAAATCTAAGTTTTCATTCTCTGTGAAATAGATACTAAAATCAACCTTAAATTTATGGCCTAAAGTTTTTATCCTATCATAGTAAAGGAGGTTTTAGCAATTTAGGGGACTATTCTAGAACAGTTTTCAGTTAACAAGAAGGGAAAGTGTACATTTGGGTAGGTAATTTGATAATATCAATTACAATTTAAAATGGGTAGAACCTTTAGTGCCAGGCAACCTGGAAGACTATAAATCAAATGTTGAAAATTGTTACAACTAAATGGGTGAGATTTGGAAAAAATTATTGTTTTTAAGTTAATATTTCTGTAATCTGTGAAGTTTTTAAAATAAGGTACAAGAATAAAATGTTGCATACTGAAGGTGAGTATCATGATGGCTAAATACAAAATGAGGTGAATTTTTCTGAGATAGAGGAAATTTAAGCAAAAAATGATTAGAAAAAATGGCATGTGATATTGTTTTCAACCCTAAATTGTACAACTTTGAGAATTAAGAAATGATTCTTCGATGCCTTACAATATACTTCTTTAGCATTCATAATTTCCTTTACAGCATCTAAGACAAGTAATTATAAACCTCTTGAATATATAGTTCCCAATAATAAAATTACCTACCAAAATATACATTCTTATAAACTATTTACTCATGACTTCACAACTGCTGGACTTTATCAGACTTTAAATCTTTAGCAGTCTGAGGGATGAAAAGATGAAATCTCATTGTTGATTAAATTTTTATTCTCCTATTAATAGTTTGGGCATGTTTGCTGTTTACTGAATGGGCAGTATAATGGGGAGCAATTAAGAGTGGGGGTTGTACCATGCACCTACGTACACCTTATCTTTGACAAAGGAGGCAAGAATATACAATGGAAAAAAGACAATTTCTTTAATAAGTGGTGCTGGGAAAACTGGTCAACCACTTGTAAAAGAATGAAACTAGAACACTTTCTAACACCATACACAAAAATAAACTCAAAATGGATTAAAGATCTAAATGTAAGACCAGAAACTATAAAACTCCTAGAGGAAAACATAGGCAAAACACTCTCTGACATAAATCACAGCAGGATCCCCTATGACCCACCTCCTGAGTAATGGAAATAAAAGCAAAAATAAACAAATGGGACCTAATTAAATTAAATGGGACCTAATTGCACAATGAAGGAAACTATAAGCAAGGTGAAAAGATAGCCTTCAGAATGGGAGAAAATAATAGCAAACGAAGCAACTGACAAAGAATTAATCTCAAAAATATACAAGCAGCTCATGCATCTCAATACCAGAAAAATAAACTACCCAATCAAAAAATGGGCCAAAGAACTAAACAGACATTTCTCCAAAAAAGATATACGGATGGCTAACAAACACATGAAAAGATTCTCAACATCACTCATTATCAGAGAAATGCAAATCAAAGCCACAATGAGGTACCATCTCATGCCGGTCAGAATGGCTGCCATCAAAAAGTCTACAAATAATAAATGCTGGAGAGGGTGTGGAGAAAAGGGAACCGTCTTACACTGTTGGTGGGAATGCAAACTAGTATAGCCACTATGGGAGAACAGTGTGGAGATTCCTTAAAAAACTGGAAATAGAACTGCCATACTACCCAGCAATCCCACTGCTGGGCATACACACCAAGGAAACCAGAATTGAAAGAGACACGTGTACCCCAATGTTCATCACAGCACTGTTTACAATAGGTAGGATGTGGAAGCAACCTAGATGTCTATCAGCAGATGAATGGATAAGAAAGCTGTGGTACATATACACAATGGAGTAATACTCAGCTATTAAAAAGAACATATTTGAATCAGTTCTAATGAGGTGGATGAAACTGGAGCCTATTATACAGAGTGAAGTAAGTCAGAGAGAAGAACACCAATACAGTATATTAATGCATATATATGGAATTTAGAAAGACAATAACAATGACCCTATATGCGAGACAGCAAAAGAGACACAGATATAAAGAAGAGACTTTTGTACTCTGTGGGAGAAGGTGAGGGTGGGATGTTCTGAGAGAATAGCACTGAAATATGTATATTACCATATGTGAAATAGATTGCCAGTCCAGGTTTGACGCATGAGACAGGGCACTCAGGGCACTGGGACGACCCTGAGGGATGGGATGGGGAGGGACGTGGGAGGGGTTTCAAAATGGGGGACACATGTACACTCATGGCTGATTCATGTCAATGTATGGCAAAAACCACTACAATATTGTAAAGAATTAGCCTCCAATTAAAATAAATAAATCAATTTTTAAAAAAATACTAAGATTGTGGCATCCAGTCCCATCAGTTCATGGCAAATAGAAGGTGAAAAGGTGGAAGCAGTGACAGATTTCCTTTTCTTGAGCTCTAAAATCACTGAGAATGGTGACTGCAGCCATGAAATTAGAAGACAATTGCTTCTTGGCAGGAAAGCTACGACAAACCTAGACAGTGTATTAAAAACCAAAGAAGGCTATGGTTTTCCAGTAGTCATGTATGGATGTGAGAGCCTGACAACAGAGGCAGAGTGTCAAAGAATTGATGCTTTCAAACTATAGTGCTGGAGAAGACTCTTGAGAGTCCCCTGGAAAGCAAGAAGATCAAACCAGTCAATTTTAAAGGAAATCAACACTAAATACTCTTCGGAAGGAGTGAAACTGAAGCCGAAATTCCAATACTTGGGCCACCTTATGTGAACAGCTGGCTCATTGGAAAAGACCCTGATGGTGGGAAGGATTGAAGGCAGAAGGAGAAGAGGGCAACAGAGGATGAGATGGTGGGATGGCTTCACCAATTCAATGGATATGAACTTGGGCAAACTCTGGGAGATGGTGAGGGACAGGGAGGCCTGGCGTGCTGCAGTCCATGGGTTTGCAAAGAGTCGGACACAACTTGGTCACTGAACAACAAAACAACTTTTATTCAAACAAACACACATTGATGCATCTTCCTTATTAAAAATTATATTCTGTGGCCTATTCATGTTGATGTATGGCAAAAATCATCACAATATTGTAGAGTAATTATTCTCCAATTAAAATAAATAAATTAACTAAAAAAAAAGAGGGGATTTAGAGTAGTAGTTTGCAACAATTTTCACTCTTATGCTCCCTAAATTTTTAAAATCAGTTATGTATCAATTATTATATTTTAATGTTGACATCTAATATTTTTCACCTTAACTTTAAATAGATTTAAAATATATTATTTTTATAATATTTTATTGCATATGTGATTTAAATATACTTCTGCTAAGTCTTTGGATCTGCAATATATCTTTTATGTGTAAAAATGTTAAATGTGTACCAATTTTACAAAAATCATTTCTCATTGTTGAAATCAGATTGACATTGTTAGAAAAGTCCAAATTTATTCTTTAAGTCAAACATATTACTATGCCCTCCAAATTTATGTTTACTTTTAATTCTTAGAAAGAAGCAAAGAAGAGAATAAGAATGAGGAGAAGAGGGAAAAGAGGGTGGGGTGTGAGGGAAAGAAAGAAAGAAGGCAAGAAGGAGGTTAGTTCAAGAGCAGAGCTCTGCTGAAAGTCTGACACACTCTACCAGCACTTTCCTAACCCTGCCATCAGAGAAGAGAGACATATTCTTGAAATAGTCTCCTGGCACAGAGAGAACATGATGTCAAAATTATGCTTTTCATCCAAATCTGAAATAATTACAATACTTATTGGGGCAGAAATATTACAGACACAAGACAAAAGAGACTAAATATAAAACAGTAGAGACTAGTGAAGACAGAGCTATGGAAGAGACTTGTCCCTGTACAAAAAAGGCAGAAGCTATGCAGTTCCAGCCAATTTTTAGTCTTCAGGGATAAAAGTCTTATGTTAATGTATTTTCAAACAAAACTACATATTTAAAATTTTAGACCATTAAGAACAATACTGATATGATTATTTGAGTAAATCTCTCACATACATTAACATTTTTCTTCTTCTTGTATAAATACTAAGCATGGAAATGTTGGAGTATTTGTTATGTGCAAGATTAACTTTTAAACAAATTTTAAACTGCTCTCACTAATGGCCATACAATTTTACGCTCTCATCACCTGTGTATGAGAGTTCCGGATGTTCCTCATTATCACCAATGATTGGCAATATTAATCTTTAAATCTTCATCTATTGTAGTTGATGAGTAATTACATCTGATCATAATTTTAATTTGCATCCTCTAAAAGATAAAGATGCTGTGGTTCTTTTCATGTGCTTAAATGCCATATGTGTATTTTTGTGTGTCTATGTTAAGTAATTTAAAAATCTTTCTGATGTAGTTTTAGAAATATTCCTAAACATTTCTTAATATATTAATATTTCTGGGCTTCCCTGGTGGTCTAGTGATAAAGAATCTACCTGCCAATGCAGGAGAACTGGTTTGATCCCTGGGTGAGGAAGATCCCTTGGAGAAGGAAATGGCAATCCACTCCAGTATTCTTGTTTGGAAAATACCATGGACAGAAGAGCCTGGTGAGCCACAGTCCATGGAGTCACAAAGAGTTGGGCATGATTGAGCACAGCACAGCTATCTAGTAAGGATGGATTTCTGGGTTTATATGTATTTTAGTTAGTTTTCTATCTCTAGCTTCTTCAATTGTGATAATAATTGTAACTTTACACTACACTCTCTTCTGTATTACAATACCATCTCATGAGGGGCAAAAATTTGAAGAGCTATTAAACAAAGCCATTTTTAATGAATTTATCTTTCTAATTGTTGTGAATGTTTAAGCATATCCTGGATTTAAGAAAAAAATGACTATCTATGTATTTTTCTTCCCTGGTAGCTCAGATGGTAAAGAATCTGCCTGTAATGCAGGAGATGCAGGTTCAGTCCCTGGATTGGGAAGATCCTCTGGAGAAGGGAATGGCAACCTACTCCAGTATTCTTGCCTCGAGAATCCCATGGACAGAGGAGCCTGGTGGGCTACAGTCCATGGGTCACAAAGAGTTGGACACAACTGAGTGACTAATACATTCACATTCATGTATTTTGCAAATATTGCCTCCCAGTCTCTGGTTTTATTTTACTGTTTCTGTAACATGTTAACCAATAGTTTTGACTTTCTTGAAGTCTAATATTAATCAGTTTATACTCTTGTTTTATGTTTTTTGGTCCTTTCTAAGAAATGTTTGCCTAACATGATCACAAAAAATGTTGTTTTCTCCTAGCAATTGTATAATTTTAGATCTTACATTTAGGTTTATAAACAATTTCAAGTTATTATTATTTGTTAAGTAGAAAGTTAACTTTTTAAAATGACTTTCCTGTTGTTTAAACATTATTTGTATAAAAGACTATTCTCCATTGAATTATCTCAGCATTGTTTTTGAGACTCAATTGATTTTTTAATATAGGGATTAATAACGACTTCATATTTTGTGGATTTTGGCACTTTAGCAGATTTTTGAGATACAAGTCACTCAATGACTAGCTTTTTTAAAATAAGAGATGGTCTTAAGTCTTACTCTGCTGAGGGCCTAGTTTGCAAGATTGATGCATGCTTCATAATGAATACATACCTACAATTTTGGTAAAAGAATTAAAATTGATGTCACTCTATATTAAAGAATATTGAATTACTATTAAAAAATAAACAAGAAGAAAGAAAGAAAGAAAGTGTAAGCCAACAAACATAACGATTGACTTAGGCATGAATGTATTTCCAAATGTTAAAATAAAAAGAATTGTTATCCTTCTGGGAGCAAAATTAACTGGGGACAGTTTTTCAAAGAATATTCAGCATGAACTGAAATCTGGATAAGATATGCTATCCTTCTATAATGGGAATCGAGTGAAGAAAATGAAAAAAAAATTGTGTAGAATATTGTTCTAGTAGATGACATATTGGAGATAACAGAATTCTTTTGAGTAGATAAAATAACTATCGTTATTTGTATAGCTTCAGTGCCAGAACCCAGGAGAGAACTTTGGGAGTCACCAAAATTTAAACACAATTATTAGAAGAGAAGAGATAGGACACAAAATGGTAAATCAGGAAATAAAAAATAGGCTGAAGAGAAGTATAGATGTCAGTAAAATCTCTGAATCAGTTTCATTCAACATGAGTCAGTATAATGTTTTCATTCTCCTTCACAGAAGAATTTCTGGAAAGAGAATATAGGTCTTTCATTTTTCATCATTATCTCTCATTCACCCTGAAATCTATTGTCAGCAGTTTCCTCCAGCCCACAGAAAAGATTCATCCTAAATTTGCCAACATATTCAAATTACATCAAATATGTCTAAAGGCTAGTTACATATAATAAAGTCTAGAAACTGGGTAAAATACATCAAAGAGAAAGGTATCATACGCATAAGACTTTCTTAGAATTTATGATTTTCACACATGATAAAAGTTATACTAATTCATCTCTCTGCATTTTCAAAAATTTGAAGAAATACTTTTCTTCATTTACAGAACATGGAATTATTCCTTCATATATCTGACACACATAACAACTTCTTTTGAAGGAACAGATGAGCAACAGAAGGGAAGTTATAAATGGAGGGGTGGAAAAAATATAGTCATGTGTGCAACCATTTACTCAGAACTCCAACTGGTAGGATTTAGAAATGTCCACCACAATTGGTCAGTTTGAGAAATTTACCAAAAAAAAATTACTGAATGTACAAAAATAGTCTCAATAAAATACAGATCAAAGGAGTGAGACTGCAGGAAATAAGTGCATAATAAAAGAATATTATGGATACAGATTATTCTTCCCAAATTGTCTGATTGAAAGGAAGTATCCCAGGTTATTTACTTAAGTAGAATTCATTGTCAAGGAAACATGTCTATAGTAGTAGTAGACTTTATGTTTGTTTTTTCCTTTGAGAAATGAGGCAGGCAGAAAAAGAACTCAACTTATTAAATGAACACTGGTGTATATAAATATCTCTTATTTAGAATTTTATGCAAGAGAAAAAAAGAGCAAGGAGATATCTGTAAGCTGTAGTAATAATTTCAGGGATATTAAGTGTGGACGAACCCAAGAGGACATAACTAAAATTCAGTGGATCCCTTGTGGTTTAACTGGTGGCTAATAAACCCCTCATTTTATGTTTATAAATCCTCTTTCTCCACACATTTATTAGAGAATGTTAAACTGATGTTTAGCAGCTTTCCTCTTCAATTCAAGCTGAATAAATTGATTCTATGCCTCCAAGTAATACAGATATTGCCTTTGGTTTTATTAGAGAATGAATGCAAAAACATGATCTCAGACAAACTTACGAAAGACGGAGTATGTCTATTAAAGAGACAAGAAAAAAAACATGAAAGGCTGTCCCAGAGATATGTACTCATCGCAGATGGCCCCAGCACCAAATGGATCCGCATGCCTAACATTGACTGTGTGCTGTTACAGGGAGTCCAAATAGAATGAAGAGGGACTGAGAACACATAACACACAGGAATAAGCAGAGTCAGTGTGTCATAAATGTTGAGAGATGTCAATATGAAGAACTGGCAATACTTTTCAGATATCTGGTAAAAGCAGCACGGGCACTCAACAACTAGCAAGTAAGTCTCACTGTTCCCAAGTTTACCTCTGTAATGTTTCATTGTCAGCTTTTTCAACAGTAATCACTTCATCCAGTCAACTCTGCACTCAATTATGTACTTCCCACCTGCCATTCCACTATCTGTTATTATCAGATCATGCTCAAATATTGCTCCTACCTCTTTAAAAAGTTAAACACTGTGGATTTCCATTCTAATTCTGATTATGTTTTAGAAAGAACAACTTGACTATTGTTAGAGTCAAGTATGCGTAGATTGATATAAAATTAGTCACTGGGGAGCAAACCTATGGATATCCAATTGTTTATTTTAATGACTAGTCTATCATAAATATATGTGAACTGATACAAGCTATAGCATTAAAATGACCTCTTGAGTCTTCCATTTGTGGTTTGGCAGCAGGAACCACAGCTGCTTCCTGCATTACTGCCCCATTTATTGACATTCAGTGTAGGGTTGACTGACCATGAGTTTACTCACATGAAAAAACTTTATTGGAGAGTCTATGAAAGAATGAAAAAAACCTAACCCTATTTTCACAAACTTACAAACATTTCTCTAATGTTCAGTTTGATAATTTCTTGATTTAAAATATGCAGTGCTTAACAGGAAATGATTTTGATCAGATTAGCAACTTTGATATAACGGGTAAGATCCAAAGTTTTCAAAAAAATCATTTGTCAGTGAATTGAGTAATGATTACATTTTTTCACTTGTTCTAAATTTCTCTTCTTAAACATTTCTGAAATCCTGAGGTGAGCTTTCTGTCTCCTGTGTGTAGTTCTATATTTAACATCTTTTAAGGAGCATATCCTTCCATCCATTCATTTTCTATTGAATTTTTATGCCTGAGCTCAGAAAACATGGCTCAAGTGTTTCAGACTATCTATTTTTCATGAAAAATTAATGAGCTTAAATTAGTCAAATCTCATGCTAATGACAGCTCTGAAAGATTTAAACCCAAAAGAGAAGAGTCTGTTAAATTTACATTTACCCATGTTATTATATTCTTAGACCATTACGAATGAGTCCTCTACCTCTCTATTAGTTGCTACTGTGTCTCTTGTTTCCTAAAGGTCCCTCCACTCTATTTATTTTGTATGTGTATTCAGTAATGTATTTTATTCATTTTAAACACAAAAACTTAGTTATTTCAGCTGTTGGAAATATAGGCAAATCTAATACAGTTTTACTAGAAATGTAAAAAGGTGGCAAGAAACTTTGTATTTGAGTGATCTTTTCTAAAACTCTTCCTTCACATTCCTCTGAAAGATATCTAGTCTTCAATAGAGATATATAATATAGATCACTACATAAACAAATATATTTTTATTTCAGGCGACAAGCTTATCCAGGTCTATTCTATTTTTTGGATAGCATGCTGCACTAATAGCGGTCAAGTCTGAGTTTTTGCCAGTCCAAACTGACTGTTTTAGACTGAGAAACAACTGAGAATAACAGAGTACTAAAGCAGAAATTGGAATGTGGAATATGGAGCAAATTATCAACCTCTGCCTAAAATGTAACTGCCAAGAAAATAAACAAGCGTACTATTTTTGTCCACAGGTCTGAAGTGAAATAACAGACGAGTCAGTAGTTGATCCCCTTACTCGGGAATTTGACTGGTTCTATCTAATGCAGTGGCAAATCACATTTTTAGGGCTTGCGGATGTCTGTCTTTAAAAAATGATGTGTCATTATGGATCTTCCTTTTACCTCCTATATTTGAATGAGGTGGATGACATGATCTTAGTGTTCTAGCAAAAATCATGCATTCAATATTGTGGCTTTGCACGAAAATAGAAATTAAAAGAGGAAGTAGCAGTGACTGAGAAATTCTTTTGTTTGCATCAGGAGACCCTAGGACACTATGTCCATTTCCAACATCACAATTTTCATGCCTTCTATGTTGACACTAATAGGGATCCCAGGCCTAGAGTCTGTGCAATGTTGGATTGGGATTCCATTCTGTATTATGTATCTCATTGCTATGATTGGAAATTCTTTGCTTCTGATCATCATCAAATTGGAGCCCAGCCTCCATGAGCCCATGTACATTTTCCTAGGCATGCTAGGGGTAACTGATATTGCACTTCTTACCAGTGTTGTGCCCAAGATGCTTGGAATCTTCTGGTTTCATATACCAGAGATATATTTTGATTCCTGCTTGCTTCAAATGTGGCTCATTCACACATTTCAGGGCATAGAATCAGGCATCTTGCTGGCTATGGCCCTGGACCGCTATGTAGCCATCTGTTATCCACTCAGACATGCTGCTATCTTCACTCCCCACCTCATTTCTCAAATAGCAAGTGCGGTAACACTCAGGGCTGCCATTCTTGTAGCCCCTTGCCTAGTACTGATAAAATTCCGATTGCATTTTTACCACAAAACAGTCATCTCCCACTCCTACTGTGAGCATATGGCCATTGTGAAACTGGCTGCAGGAAATATACGGGTCAACAAAATCTATGGTCTATTTGTGGCTTTCAACATTGCAGTGTTTGATCTCTCTTTCATTACATTGTCCTATATACAGATATTTATCACAGTTTTTCGTTTGCCTCAGAAGGAGGCTAGGTTGAAAGCATTCAACACTTGTATCACTCACATCTGTGTCTTCCTCCAGTTCTACTTCCTTGCCTTCTTCTCCTTCTTTGCACATAGGTTTGGTTCTCACATCCCCACTTTTATCCATATTCTCATTTCTAGCATTTACTTGCTGGTCCCTCCATTTCTCAATCCACTTGTCTATGGTGCAAAGACCAAGCAGATCCGTATCCAAATGGTAAAAATGTTCAGTTCATAAAATTTACCATAAATAATACTTTGCTGTTTTACTCTTTGTGAATGGTAACAATATTTCACAACATAATAAAACAACATGCTATTTGAGATTCTTGAGTTTTCTGTTCGTTATATTTGTTGTTGTTTTTAATCTGCCAGCATGTTAGCTGGTTTTAGGATCTTATTAGCACATGCCAATTCTCTGTTAATAGGATTGTGGACTCTACCTCAGTAATGAGAGTAAGAATCATTAAAGAGGGAAATTGTGAGCATTTATCTTTTCCTCTACTTGCAGAAATGGTGATATAATGAACAATTCAGAAAGGGGCTTCTAGGTGCAATAATGTATTCTTCAACTGGGTTGCTACATATTTATGCTTACTTTGTGAAAAATTATTTAAGCTGTACAACATATTTCTGTGCATATATTAGACTTCAACACAAACTTTTAAAATATTAAGTCAATGAATTCTCAGAAATGAAACAAAACAAAGGAGAAAATGTATCAAGTCAAAGAAATTGCTATGGATTAAAGAAGTCTAAAAGGACATGAATGTTAAATGAACTGTGTATCTGAATTGGGTTTGGGGCAAGAAAATAAAGGTATAGAAGTCTTTGAACTATTTTCAAACTTGGAATATGGACTAATATTTAGGTTGTAGTATGTCTTTAGTGCTAAATGTCCTGATATTGGCTATACTACTATAGTTATACAATAGATTACCCTTTTCCTAGGGAAATATATAACAAAATAGTTAGGTGTAAAGGAATATTATGTCTCTAGTTTACTCAAAAACACTTCAGAAAAATAATCTATCCAATTATCTACCTATCAATCCATCTATCTAGTCATTTGTTGAGTGATAAAGCAAAATGGGGCAAAGTGAAAAATCATTTGTGACCCTGGGTAAATTGTATAAGGGAGTCTATTGTATTATTCTTGAAAAATATTGCACATCAGGATGAATTGTATTTTTATCAAGTACTTTTGAAAAATATTCTCAATTTAGAAATGGTTACCATTATTTACTCACTCAACCAAGCCAGAAACATCATTTGCTTCTGCTGTTGTCCTCAGTTCTATAAAATGTATGAGTCTCAGTGATTATTTCTAAAATAAATTCTCAAATAAATTACCTTCTCTCTATTGTGTGTGTGAGTGTGTTCAGTTGTGTCAGACTCTTTGCAACCCCCTAGATTGTGGTCTACTAGTTCCCTCTGTCCATGAAATTCTCCAGGCAAGCATATAGGATTGGGTAGCCATTTCCTCCTCCAGGGGATCTTATTTCTTTTTTCAACCTTACATAAGAGCCTATGAAGAATAAAATAATATATTTTTCATCTTTTATTTGCTGGCATTTTTCATACAAATGCTGTGGATTTTTCAACAGAAAGTACTTGATGAATCTGTATCTTATTCCTGATCTTATGTATATCAACATGTGTAGTTTTTTTTTTTTACCTGCTGAGTGCTCTCCTGCTTTTAGAACTTAGGCATTTCTTTTAAGGAATTTAGACCATTTTCCTCTCTGTCTCTATCCCTTCTAATAGCTCTCATAGCATGTATCACAACATTTTCTCTGTATGTAACTTCTTTTTTCATATAGATCTCATGTGTAATTTATATGTATACTCCAGACTTACATGTATATGACACATTTTAAATATGAACAAATACATATTGCTGAGGATTTAGAAAATGAATGCACAAAAATTCTACCACAACTTTCATAATGAGAATTTATTTTCACAATAGGATAATCTGCATGGTTTCCTAAAGAAGACAAAGCCTTCTCAGGTGGCACAATGGTAAAGAATGTGCCTGCTAGTGCAGGAGACACAAGAGATGCAGGTTTAATCCCTGGGTCAGGGAGATTCCCTGGAGTAGGAAATATCGACCCACTCCAGTATTATTTCTTGGAAAATTCCATGGACTGAGGAGCCAGGCAGTCTACAGTCCAATGGGTTGCAGAGAGTTGGACGTGCCTGAAAGAATAAGCAGGCATGCACTAAAAAACATGTGGAAGAAGAGGTGCTCCAAACCCAAATAATTTAATCATATAATATTTTCATAGTTGTAGAATAATTATTCCTACTCTTAAATTATCTTTAATTGCTATACTTTAGAACAGTTTAAGCTTTATCAAAAAAATGGGTAAAAAGTCAGAGTTCCCATATAAACTTTATCCCCTGAATAAATATTTAACAATTACATTTGAGCTTAGCTGCTTTTTTGATCATCAGTTCATGTCACCACACTTATTTGGTATATCCTAAATTTAAAAGCATGCATCTAGTAATTTTTCTGGTATGTTCTTTCTATAACATATTGACTCAAAAATTGTTTTAATCCACTGAGATGCAATTTACATACCATGTAACTCACCCTTTAAAGAGTACAAGTCTCTGGTTTTTGATATGTTCATAAAATTGCACAACCAACACTACTATCAAATTCCAGAACACTTTCACCATCCTAATAAAGATAATTCCACTCCCCTTAGCAGTTACTTCTCATTCTCCTGCCCCATTATATGGCAACCACTCACTGACTTTCTGTGTCTGTGATTTCACTACCCTGGACATCTCATATAAGTGGAATGAAACAATATTTGGCCTTCTATGTCTGGCTTTCTTCTTAGAAAGAAAGAATAATGAATAAGAAAAGATAAGAAATAAAGATAAGAAAGATATCTACCTATCAATTAATGTACAGTTCTATTAAGATAACTAAAGATAAAGAAAGAAAGAATAATGAGCTAAGAAAACACTTAGAATAATGTTCTCAAGGTTCCTTTGGGTTGTACGTAAATAAGCATGTCTTTTACCTTTATGCTTGAATGATATTCTATTGTATGATGTACCTGAATATGCTCTTGCACTAAGTAAGCAGATATCTGGCCAAATAAGCTTTTCCATGATCCTTCTCTCTCTGAATGGTAAGGATCACCATCTTTGTTCAGACAATTCCACAAAAACTATAGGCATGTTCAGACACTTCTCATTTTTAGTTTTCATATTTCATTTAATCATATTTCTCCTTATTTGATGAGTTTTATTAGCCATCTGTAGTAAAGCTATTTTACTTCAATTTCCAACTGGTTATGTTTTTAAATTGTTTTTTTCTGTTTTTTTTTTTAAACAATGGGAAATAAGTGCCTTTTCTGAAAATCTGCTCTGTTTCCTATTTTATTTCACAAAGGTATACATTTCTATTAAAAATGCTTTGGAAATTTTCTTATTGATATTTGGGGTTCAAAGGAACTATAATACATGTGTCACAAAACAACAACAAAAATACCGTATCATTTAGAAAACATATTTTCCCCCATTGTACTAACAGATTTTGACTCAGTAATATATAGGAATATATATGTCTCTAACATTCTACAGCATTATGATGGCTTCAGGTCCAAACATTTTCTGCATATTTTCAAAAAGTACATTGGGAGTCATTCAATTGGTCTATATTGGCCTTTGCAATATATATAAAGAGTAGTGCATAGACTTCAGAATCTGTGGTCCTCACCTCCACCTACTTCATGTACTATCTGAAAAGCAGTAATCTTGATTTTCCTGAAAATATTTCATTTAATCATGTGTTCACCTGTTACTTCAGTGGGCTATTGGCACTCTGATAAGTACTGGTTTTGTGTTTTATTTTTCTGGTGCAGATGCTCAGCTGCAGTTGATTTCAATCTGCTCATGTGAATCACTGAGTGCCCAGTGGCGAAGGCATGCACACAGTCTGATCCAGGCTGAGCTGGTTTACCTGTATATCTGCTCATGATCCTATACCATTGCTTTTTCTGAAAGTTGCTCAGTTGTGTCCGACTCTGCAACCCCATGAACTGTAGCCCACCAGGTTCCTCTGTCCATGGAATTCTCCAGGCCAGAATACTGGAGTGGGTTGCCATTCCTTTCTCCAGGGGATCTTCCAGACCCAGGGATCGAAATCAGGTCTCCTGCTTTGCAGGCAGATTCTTTACAGTCTGAGCCACCAGGGAAGCCCATTGCTTTTTCTAGGATGATGATAATTTTATGGCAGTTTAATAAGAGGATGAAGTCAGAGAGTCTTTTAATTCAAAAGGGACAGGACTAATAAATAGTGCTTAACCCAATGATACAGGACAAAACCAGTGTGACTTCAAGTATGGTCATCTGGCAATCCAGGGTTATTAGCCACTCTCTTTTGTTCTTTTCAGTGAATTAAAGTTTATTCCTTTCTGTTCTTGATACTGAAGCTTAAAAACACTATTGTGAGGTACAAACCTTTCTTTCAACCAAGTAAATAACTCTCACGTGGAAACTGATATCAATTTTAGACACTAAAATTTTTTAAAATACATACCATACTTTCATAACAATTCTGAACATAACTGGGCTAATTTGGTGAGAGCTGGTTTGGATAAGGGATAGATTTGTGTCCCAAATTTTACATAGAAGAAACTCACGCCCATCAGAACGGTTGCTATCCAAAAGTCTACAAGCAATAAATGCTGGAGAGGGTGTGGAGAAAGGGAACCCTCTTACACTGTTGGTGGGAATGCAAACTAGTACAGCCACTATGGAGAACAGTGTGGAGATTCCTCAAAAAACTGGAAATAGAACTGCCATATGACCCAGCAATCCTAATGCTGGGCATACACACTGAGGAAACCAGAATTGAAAGAGACGTGTGCCCCAATGTTCATCGCAGCACTGTTTATAATAGCCAGGATATGGAAGCAGCCTAGACGCCCATCAGCAGACGAATGGATAAGGAAGCTGTGGTACATATACACAATGGAATATTACTCAGCCATTAAAAAGAATACATTCAAATCAGTTCTAATGAGGTGGATGAAACTGGAGCCTATTATACAGAGTGAAGTAAGCCAGAAAGAAAAACACCAATACAGTATACTAACACATATATATGGAATTTAGTAAATCGGTAAAGATAACCCTGTATGCGAGACAGCAAAAGAGACACAGATATAGAACAGTATTATGGACTCTATGGGAGAGGGCGAGGGCGGGATGATATGGGATAATGGCATGGAAGCATGTAAATTATCATATGTGAAACGAATCGCCAGCCCAAGTTCGATGCATGATACAGGGTGCTCGGGGCTGGTGCACTGGGATGACCCGGAGGGATGGGATGGGATGGGAGGTGGGAGGGGGGTTCTAGAAGGGGAACACATGTACACCCATGGTGGGTTCATGTCAATGTATGGCAAAACAAATACAATATTGTATAGTTAAACAATAGAAAATAAACTAAAAAAAAAAAAGAAGCTCAGAAAATGACTGGTAGCTGAGGCTCTAAGATGAATGTTCCCAGGTCAGCCCCAATCATGGGACTAAACAAGAAGTCAGTGCTTCTCTGACTAAAATTAGATTACTACAATTTTTTTATTTTTTACTTCTCTGTCAGCATGTATTGGATGATTATTTTGAACATTTCAAGATGTTTGTTTTACCTTTATTGTCTTGTTATTTTTGTAAATAAGTATCACTGACTTGTTTTGTGTTATCTTGAGGCACTGTCCTCTTAGGAATTTTTAGCAGGAGGTTCATTTTGGTTCCCAGCCCTAAAGTGAAACCAAAGTTTGAGAATTTTTTTAGATGCAGAACCAGCTATTAGAGATAAATCTTATATGCTCTGAATGATAGTGTGCCTTCTTTTTCATTCCTGTCTCCAGTGAACCTGAAAGCTCACCAGGGATTGCTGAAAACCAATCCCCAGGTGCATCCTATAGTATAAAGCATTCACTCTTCACTATCTGAAATGTCAGAACATTTTCTGCTTTATAGTTTCTATTTGTATTGCCACAGATGATCCCTGGTAAGTCTTTGGGTTTGAGATTCTGCACTGAGTGTGGGAAATTGGAGAATTGGTTTCAAAAAGAATGTATATGTCATACAATCCAATATAGTTCCGGGATGTGAAAAAAAAATGTAATACAATCTTACAGTAGCTGAGTGTTTAGTCACCAGAGAGATGTGTCTCATGCTTTTCACGACATTTCTGAATCACTTAAGCCACACTTGGTAACAAATTTTTTAATGAGGTTGAAAAAAGAAGGATATTTAGAGATTGGTATCTGTGCTGATAGATTAATGGAAAATTTATTTGTTAAGAGGTCAGGAAATTATACATGTTTACTTCCCTGATAGCTCAGTTGGTAAAGAATCCGCCTGCAATGCAGGAGATCCTGGTTCAATTCCTGGGTTGGGAAGATCTGCTGGAGAAGGGATAGGTTACGCAGTCCAGTATTCTTGGGATTCCCTTGTGGCTTAGCTGGTAAAGAATCCACCTGCAATGAGGGAGACTTTGGTTTGATCCCTCGGTTGGAAAGATCCCCTAGAGAAGAGAAAGGCTACCCACTCCATTATTCTGGCCTGGAGAAATCCATGAACTGTATAGTCCATGGGTTCACAAAGAGTCGGGCATGACTGAGCAACTTTCCCTTTCATATTCACACCGGAAAAAAATGGAGGAAAAATCTGCCCTTCAAGTAATTCAGTAGAAACACTTATTCAGATAAAGTGTTCATTAAATATCACAAGTTATTTATGAGAAGATAAATGTCCATTGATTAATAACTGGCATTTATTGACAGATCAATACATTTTATGTTTCTTTCCAACTATTTAGATGGATTTTGTCATTAATAATCAAAGTCACATGGTAATTAGTTTCTCTCTATGAATATTGCTTTAGAAGTAAAGAAATTGATACAATTCAAAGTTTTATAACTGGGTGCAGAGAAGGCAAACCTAAGTAGTAGCATCCAGGTTTTATTTTTTTTTTATTTTTTTTTATTTTTTTTTTTAGCATCCAGGTTTTAAACTCTCTTGGCTGACTGTAGATTCTGGGCAATTAACTGCCATGACCCATGGCTAATATATATCATTGGACTGCAGATTTAGGACTTTAAGAAGAAATTAAGAAGAAAGCCATTTAAGGCTCAGTATAAAGAATATCTGTTTGACATTTGGAGCTGTCCTGTAATGTGGCACGCTATCTCAGAAACAAACAGTCCTCTATATTCATGAGGACTTGAGACAGAGATCGGTGGGTGAATGTCAGAGAGTTCATAGAGGAAAGATTCCTGAGATTGCAGAAAGTGTGGAGATAGAGCCCTGAATTCCTTAAATCTTTTAGATCTTTAAATACAGCTGATTCAAAATTGGAGTTGTAATACTAATAATTCATGTTTTATGCTGTAAAGATGATCCAGATATATTTACCCTGGCTTATGAATTTTAAGAGCTTAAGACACCTTTCCTCAGTCTTCTAAATCTATTTACATTTGTATACATAGAGTTCCTTTCAGCTTTTCTTTTGTCATTCATAACTGAAATTCTCAAGGAAAAAGCTCCTTTAGCTTCATCTCTCCTTAATTTCTGCTACATAAAGTCAATGAGTCTCACAGATTTTTATTCCTTGTTATTCTTTTGCTATACTATAATACTTTACAATGCAATGTATGGACTATCACAAGTATCATTCTGACTGGGTTTCTTTACACTTAGCTGCCATGTCTTACAAGCCATTCATCAAACTGCCAACAGAGTGAATTCTTTACCTTCAAAAAAAAGTGTCCTTCCACCAAAAATATAAAATCATTTGGTTTAAAACATTTGACATTTGATATTATTTCCTTTTATTAGCCATCATTTCTGCTTATGAAATGATTTGTATGTGAAAAGTATTTATATGGAGAAAATGTCACCATATCTCACATGCTCTTGTGATTTTTGTACAAACTATTTTCTCTTACTGTGACTGTCTCAGTCTCTTTTATCCGGTAATTTCTACTGAAAAATTATTCCCCTTCATAGACAATTTATTCTGCCCATTTTGATTAAAAGTACATAATCATTCATTCTTATTAATTGAAAAGTGCTTTTTCTGTATAACTGTATAACAATGTTTAGCAACCAGGGTGATGTGCTTTTCCCTACACATCTATGGGCTATTTGGTGACATCTGAATACCTTTTTAGTGCCAAGATGAGAGAGAGCTACTGACATCTAATGTGTAAGAAACAGTGATGTTGTAAACCTCTACAATGCAGAGAATTACCTCAAAACAAAAATTTATCTGACCTATACCTTGGTGGGCTCCCCTGGTGGCTCAGTGGTAAAGACTCTGCCTGCAATGTAAGAGACCTAGGTTCAACCCCTGGGTCGGGAAGATCGGACCCACTGGAGAAGGCAATGGCAACCCACTCCAGTATTCTTCCCTGGGAAATCCTGTAGACAGAGGAGCCTAGTGGGCCATAGTCTATGAGGTCACAAGGAGTCAGACACTACTTAGCAACTAAACAACATACCTTGGTAATTGTACTATGCTTAGGAAACACTGCCCAAAGAAAATTGTCATTAGGACTCATGAAGTTAGAGTCAATGGAAAAATTAATCTAAGAAACAAATTTAAAATTTTATTTGGGCCTAATTGAAGATTATAATCCAGGAACAACATCTCATAAAAATCTGTGGACTGTTCCCCCTATTAGCAATGAAAGCACAGTTATATAAATTTTAGGGTGTAGAAAGTTGTACTTTGAATGATGTATTATTGACAGTTTATATAATCCAGATCTCCAAGAACAATGTGGTGAGTCATTGCAACCCCTTATAAGATTAAGAAGGAATGTTACCTTTTAAGGAGTTGTGGTGTCAGGAGAATATTGTTCTTTCTAACGAAGCAGGTATCTCTGCCCATGGGCTAGTTTGGTCTGATGCTTAAGACAGATAAACAATGCAATCTAGGGGGAGAGAAGAGGTCAAAGGGCAGAGAAAATGATTTCATGTTTAAATTATTTGTCTTCTCCATAAAATAAGAATTTTCTTTCTCAATAGGAATATAAAACTATCATCTGGAAAGGTAACTACATTTTTCATAAGAGATATTGTCTTTTAGATTGAAGGCACACTTTTCTATTTCCATATCTGCTCATTTGTTTACTGCTCTCTTCTCTTTTGCTCCCCTTTCTGCAATTATTCACAATATTAACTTATCTACAGCTATGGCTTCCATGTTTTATGGATTCTCTAGGTCAAGTATTCCTTATACAGCCATGTTAAATCTCTCAAATATTCTGGAAAGAGAGTAGCATATATTTTTGAGTCAAATCACAGAGATTGTCAGCAAGTATATGGATAACATGATGTTCCAAGTGGGGTCCTATGCCAGACAAGTAGCATCTAACAAACATGTATTATAATGTATGTAGTAAAACTATTTGGTAAATTAAGAAGCTAACCTAAGAGTTGTCTTCTTTCAGATCCTGAGAGGAACAATCTCTCTGAAATCTTTAGTGTATTTTAATACAATCCATCCTGAGTTAGCTGTACTCTGAATGTATCTCCTAATATTTACTGAATTATAGCTGTAAAATCTCAGAAGACATAAATTACTTTTTTTGTTTTACCTAGATCAATATCCCATATAATTTAGAACAAAGTACATTTACTTATGGGCTTCCCTGGTAGCTCACTGGCAAAGAATCTGTCTCTCAGTGCAGGAGATGAGGGTTTGATTCCTGGGGTGGAAGACCCCTTGAAGGAGGAAATGGCAATCCACTCCATGGCAACTTCCCTGGGAAATCCCATGGACAGAGAAAGGCTACAGTTCATGGGGTAGCAAAAGAGTCAGATGTGACTTAGCGACTAAACAACAACAAATATTATTTATAAATTAACAAGCCTTAGCTTTTCATTAATAAAATAGGGTAATGATGCCAATATAATAGAGGAAAATAAAAAAAAACTAAAATTTACAAACTTAAATAAATAATATAATGCATATTTAACAATGGTTGACATTACTTTTTGAGTTTCAAGCACTCAGCACAATGTAAGTACTTCATAGTTATATGATAAATACATAGATATTTGTTTTACAGTTGGTGCAAATAATACTTTGATTATAGTGGATGCTTAATTAATATGTATTTAATAGAATCATTAGGAAATAAACTTCTCAAATGTTAATTTCTAATGTGAAAAACATCTGCTTTGGTATATTGTGTATTTGCTCCAAGAAGAATTCCTAAACATAAGTGTCCAAAAGGAAAGCCTTGTTCATAGAGGAATAAGTTTTAAGAAAAATAAGCAACAAATGCTCTTGCAATTGACCTCAGGTAGGATAGATATATCTTTTTGTCTGTGAGAGAATCTAAGCTTATCAGGGGAAACAACTTGAAGGATGATGGAGAGAATATGAGCAGAGATTTTTTTCTTATTCCAAATCTGTTGTTTTAGGACTTTCTCATAGTCTTTGTTTTATATTTCCTCTAATGGTTCCAAAAAGGAGCTTTACAATTAGTCAAAAAATATTTACTAATTAGTAAATTAATATTTTGCTTTTACTGGGGCTAAACACACACACATGAGTATACATGTATTCACAGAAGAAATAGTAGGGAATTGACAGCCTGGGAAAACCCCAAAGAGTTTGGAAAATGATAAGACAAAGTCACTTATAGGAGGTCCTAAAAGCAAATAGTGATTTGAATGAAGTAACTACTGAAGGGCAGAGACAAAGAAGGAGATGAATCTGGTCCTATGAAATACAACTGTGTAAAAGAAAAATGTTAACTATAGAAATTGTATTTTGAGTGGCTATTAGATGCATAAGGCTATAAGTAAAGGAAACATTACATTTAATACAAGTTCCTATGTTATCGCAAATAATTAAGAAAAAAAATAGCTTTTCATACCTAATGGTTATTGGTAAAGAAGGAGAAGAACAGAAGACCTAGGTTGACACTTGAAATTGAATACAAGTGATGTGCACATAGCAGGGCATAGTGAGAACAAATCTTAAAGGAACTACTAAGGATAAGGGGATAATATCCATGACTTTAAAAGTAATGGATTTATTTTCTGAGAGCTTAAGTAGAGGAAGGTAAAGATGTGTGGCTCATTTTTGGGAAAACACTGAAAGTTTGAATAATTAGTTGAAAGCACTCTGAGAGAGTGTATTTCAGAGGGATCTGGCCAAGAAGAAACCAATTTAAGAGGAAAAAAAATAGCAAGCTGTCAAACTGAAAAATATTCTAATCAAACTTGCTTTCTGATTATGACCAAACAGAATGATTTACCACTACTATAGATCCTTCATGCCGGATCTAGGTATAGTCTAGTCTTCAAATTCATTACTTTGAATTAAATGAATTTTTCCCTCAATTCCAATTGGTAGGTGACCAAAAAAGAAAGAAAGTACTGATGATGATTAGCATGTACAAAAGCACAAGCTAAGGGGAATTTCTTTCAGTAGTCATGGACCAGAAAGAAGCCATGCAGTCCACTTAATTTTTCTCACTGAAAAAAATAAAGGTATGTGGAAACATAGAATCTGATGATTGGTTACTTAAAGACATTGAGAAAACAGATGGCAAATTAGAGAGGAGTCATTGGGCAGAGAAAGTAAGATGGTATCCTCCTAACCTAACTAAAGTATATTTTGCCAAAATAACTCATTCTAATTTTTAATTTTGCACTTTTAACAGGAATTAAAAGATGACATAGAATTAGAACTTCTTGATTCTACTACTCAGATCACCATGCTCAGACCCAATGGCTCAGTCTTCATGCCCTCTGTACTAACACTCATCGGGATTCCTGGCCTGCAGTCAGTGCAGTGTTGGATTGGGATTCCATTCTGTTTCATGTACCTTATGGCAGTGATTGGGAATACACTCATTTTAGTGATAATCAAATATGAAAACAGCCTTCACAGTCCAATGTACATTTTTCTGGCCATGTTGGGGGCCACAGACATTGCACTTAGCACATGTATTCTCCCCAAAATGTTAGGCATCTTTTGGTTTCATTTGACAGAGATTTCCTTTGGTGCCTGTCTTCTACAAATGTGGCTTATTCACTCATTCCAGGCAACCGAATCAGGTGTTTTACTGGCCATGGCACTAGATCGCTATGTGGCCATCTGTAACCCTTTGAGACATGCCAGTATCTTCTCCCAAAAACTCTTGACTCACATTGGAATTGGTGTGATACTCAGGGCTGTCATTCTGGTAGCACCATGCATAGTGCTTATCAAATATCGCCTTAAATTCTACCGAACCACAGTCATCTCCCACTCTTACTGTGAGCACATGGCCATTGTGAAGCTGGCTACTGAAGATATACGGATCAACAAGATATTAGGTCTGTTTGTTGCCTTCACCATTTTAGGATTTGACATCAGCTTCATCACTTTGTCCTATGTTCAGATCTTTGTCACTGTCTTTCAACTACCGCAGAAGGAAGCAAGATTGAAAGCCTTTAATACATGCATCGCTCATATCTGTGTCTTTCTACAGTTCTAGCTCCTTGGCTTCTTCTCTTTCTTCACACACAGGTTTGGTTCTCACGTACCCCAATACGTTCATATCCTTTTATCTAGCCTTTATCTTTTAGTTCCACCTTTTCTCAACCCAGTGGTCTATGGAGTGAAGACCAAACAAATTCGTGACCATGTCCTGAAAATGATCTTCTTCAAAAGACATCCTGATCATTAGTGGTTCCTTCTGTAGAGATTTTAGGTTAGTTTAAAGTAGCAACTTTAATATGGTGAAAAGTTACATCATGAACGAATATCTACATCTGAAAACAATCTTTAAAGCTCAAATGCTGATAATTTAACAAATCTTCAAATACTTAAAAACTTTGGTTTGCTATTCACATAAAGAAGCTCTCTTATGCTGGATTTCAAATTGCTTCTGTTACTTTTGTTTGGTCCTGTTTATTTAAATGTAGAATTTCCCTTCTAGCAACACATATTGACAGCAAAATTGCAGAAAACAGCACTTCATTTCCAGTAATTTTCAAGCACCATGAAATATATCAATATTTGCAGGCTGCTAAACCAATTCAAAGCTATAATTCTAGCTATGTTTCACTTTCTAATATTTGTTTATGAATCTATATTTTGACATTTTGAAATTGCTTATCTATTTTTGTCTACTTTCTCTGAATAACTGATGAATATAAAAACTATGTAAAATTAGTAATATCAATATCAGAAACATAAAATGTGTGTGATGCTGATCAAAGTCTATAAACACTGAGGAGTTTTCACAGGAAAGCTTGCATTAAAAAATGCTAATAGAAGTTTTAAGCATATTCAAAAATATACATGTTTTAACCAAAAAATCCAATCCATATCTAAATAGAAAACATCCTTCCAGAGAGAAACATTTTAATGGTTTTACCCAATTTGAGTTTTACTTGGAATTGGAGCTTTAGTTCTAGCATTGAACACATATACAAATACATTTTCACTGCATTTAGAAATGTCATACTGCAAGTGTCTTGAGTAGAGAAACTGTGTCTAATTGGTGCTTTTATCAACAGTAAGATAATGCTTGAGGCTTCTTCAAACTTCAGAAAAATGACATTGAATAATGAACAATTAAGACATTTTCT
The DNA here is from genome assembly GCF_054371585.1 of Giraffa tippelskirchi. Taxonomy (NCBI): domain Eukaryota; kingdom Metazoa; phylum Chordata; class Mammalia; order Artiodactyla; family Giraffidae; genus Giraffa; species Giraffa tippelskirchi. Next base: position 121,410,373 of record NC_137285.1, read on the forward strand.
TGCTGTTGATCAATGGTATTCAAAGCCAACAAATATAGAGACTTTAGGGTAACAAAACTTCTAAGAAAAACATAGCAAACAAAGAGAGATATCTGAAAATGTAGTTGTAAACTAATGCATAGTCAAAGAAAGAAATAACCCAACGTTTCACTACAAAAAAAAAGAAAAAGAAACAAAAAGGAATCATGCCATTTAAGAGGCAGAAGCAGATAATTATTTTGGAAGAAATAATTTTTTTGAATAAAACAGAATGAACTTGAGTCATAATGTACTTTTGCAACCGACCTCAGGTAGGTTAGATACTGAGCAGCGTATGGAATCTTTGGAATGTTTGCTCTGACCAAAGATTGAACCCGTGCCCCCTGTATTAAAAGGGTGGAGTCTTAACCACTGGACTGCCAGGGAAGTCCTGCCCTAAGTTTTTAATAAAATTTTTATAAACCTGAGGTATAGGAAGAAAAGAAAAATACACTGAGGGAAGTAATAAAGCAATATGTTAGTGAATCTCAGACATACAAAAATATCTTTAATGAGGTTACAAAAACTTAATTAATTTTAAATCTGTTACAGCATTAAGTGTTTCAAAAAGCTGTGGCAACCTTAGTGCATAATGAATAACTAATGAAGACATCCACCTCTCAAAAGAAGTAAAATAGCAAATATATGAATTCTCTCCAAGAGGTTATAGTATGTAATGTGCACAGGATGAAGATAAGAAGTTGTGATATCCCTGAATAAGAAACCAAGGCAAATGGAGTGTGATGACAATAACCAATTAATTATGCAGGAATTGGGAGAAACATATTCCAAAATATAAAGTGCAAAAATGTGCCAAAGTGCATAAATTATACTAGAAAAAGCACATACATTTGAAAAGGTCAATAAGAAAAATAAAACTAGCTGTATCAACAAAAAACAAACAAACATTTTCCATATGCATCAGAATGCCTGGCTTCATTTATCTTCTGGAGTGTGAGGAAAGACAAACAACATAAACCATAAAAGTACATCATCACACATAAAAAGTAATTTTCAAATGAAGTATGTAGGGTATAATATGACTGTGGGTTGACAATCAAGTTTTTAAAATCTATAATTAGCTAAAGAAACCAATAACCAATAACAAGGTGTGATAATCGAGCAACTATTTTTTGTCTCTAAATTAGAAGATTAGAAATAGGTTAATTAGTAAGAGTTGACAGTTCAGGAGAAAATACAAGCAAAGTAATTACCTTACCTTTCATAAGAATAAGTAGTTAGAATTTAAACACTGATTCAGGTGATTAGAAGCAAGTAATATAACCACTAGTGCAGGTATATTTTCTTTAATTTTTGAAATACAATTCTCATACATAAAAATGAAAATAACCAATTTTTGTAAAGTTCATGAATATAACTTCTAGATGAAGAAACAATTTCTCGTTCCTTATAAGTCTTGTGTTGTGTTCCTTCACCATTACAATCTCTCACTCTTCCTAAAGATAATCTCTGTATTAAGAGTTAAAGTAATTATACATTTTTTTCTATATATGTTTACAAACAAAGCATGCATTCTTAAACCTTATAGCTTAGTTTGGCTGGTTTTTCAATTTTATGTAATTGGAAGTACATAGTATTGATCGTTTTCTGTTTTTCTTCTTGTGAATTTTTGACTAGAATATTTTTTGTACATCTGTCATGCTCATGTTCTTTGCTGCATAATGTACCATGGTATGAATATAATACAGCTTCTTTACCCATCCTCTGTTTATGGACATTGAGAAGAGTTGATTATCAAGAACACAATTTTAAACATTTTTGTATATGTATCTTGGTGCACTTAAGAGTGATGATTTCTGCATCTAAAAGTCATATTGCTAATTCATAGGGTACTGCCAATGTTAGTAAGTGGTATAATACATTTCTAAAATGTTGGCTCAATTATATTCACTGGCAGAATATAAGAATCTTTATTACTGGATATCTTTACTAATATTTGATACAGCTTATCATAATTTTAGCCATATGGTACATTTATAATAGTAGTTCTTTGTGATTTTAGTTACCATTTTCAAATAAATAATCATATTAAATCAAATTTTTACTTATTTATGACACATTTGGATTTTTTCTATTATTTTTATTAATATTTATAAGGTCTTTATATATTTTGATGTAATATTTTTCTAGATTATACACATTAAAATTATTTTCTGCTCTTTGTAGAATACTTGAAATATTTTTGAAGAACAGATATCCTAATTAATCAAAAGTATCAAACATTTAAACAAGTGCTAGTTGCTTCTGTTGCAGAAATTCAGGGAGGGGAGGGGCTCCCAAGGCCCAAGATTGAGCTCTTGTTTAATATTCAGAAACGAATTATCTGAACAGAGGCACATGTGTTGACAAATAAGAAACTTTATTGGAGAGGGAAAGGGGCACTGGGGCAGAGAGCTGGGGCAGAAAGGGTAAGAAGCCCAGGAGAACTGCTCTATTATGTGGCTCACAGTTTCAGGTTTTATGGTGATGGACCTAGTTTCTGGGTTGGCTCTGGCCAACCATCTTTTTTGGCCCATGTTTGCTCTAACTCAAGGTCCATCATGGTGGCTCACACATCTCGTAGCCAAGATGGATTTGAGCATTATCGGTAATTGGCAGTACATATCATCTCCTTTCTCCTCCTTTTGGCCCCTCTCTAGATTTCCTAGTTTTTTTTCAACTAGCACCATTTCCTTTATCAGGAACTCTTGTTGTGAGACAATACATGCAACTGCTTATCATTGTGCCATCTGACAAGGGCAGAGCTGTTTAGGCAGACTGAGCCGCAGGGATGTGTGTGGGCATGAATGATGACAGTTCTGAAAGGCAAGAGTCACAAACATAAACTCAGAGTCTTTTTCTTAAAAAGAAAAAACAACCATTATTTTTCTCATAATAATGCACTAAAAGACAAACTGAAAACTAACAAAGCAAACAGTAATTTTCAAAATTGAATATTTCCATATTCTCTAGAATATTATGGATGGAACCTTATATTCATATTTTTCTTTAACTTTTTATTTTATATTGGAGTATATCTGGTTAACAAAGTTGTGTTAGTTTCAGGTGTGCAACAAAGTGATTCAGTTATACATATACATGGATCTATTGTTTTCGAAATTCTTTTCCCATTGAGGTTGTTACATGATACTGAGCAGAGCTCCCTGTGCTATACAGGGAGCTTTATATACTTCAAAGTAAATGTGCGGCAATTTACTTCTAATTTGTGTAGTTTAACTGCAGTTAGCCTCTGCTAGTAACCCTGCTGCCCCAGTCATGACAAGTACATAGCCATGATTAAGTTGCAATATTCAAAGTAAGAAAGAAAAAAGAGAAAACAAACAAACCCTGAGACACACCAGGTTTTCCTTTAACTTTTTTTTTATTTGGGGGGCATTTTTTTAAAGTGAAAACCTCCCCAAAAATATACACCTGCTTTTGATGATTGAATTAAAGTATCTAATTTTACATATGAAGAGAATGAGAATTAGGAATGGGACATATATTCAAAAGATTCTCAGAAACACAGTTCTATACCTGGCTTAACCACTAATGTATTAGTAAAACACTAATACTTCTGCACCTCAACCTCCTCTCCTAAAAATTAAGAGGCTGATCAAACTGTCTGTAAAGTGTCATTTTGTCTGCAGACCCCAAAGTTAAAGTCAATTGATATTAAAGTCAGTTAAGTGTTAGTTGCTCAGTAGTGTCTGACTCTGCGACCCTATGGACTGTAGCCTGCCAGGCTCCTCAGTCCATGGGATTCTTGAGGCAAGAATAAAGGAGTAGGTTGCCATGACCTCCTCCAAAAGTCAATTAAAATATCATTTAAAAATCAATGAGCATCCCACACTACTCTGAATTTACTACTAATTGCAAATGTATGTATCTGGGTGTACTGGATAGGAAATGTAGAAATGTGATAGCTGATTCAATGTCCTTATTTATCAAACATTTGCATTAGCTATGTAATGTAATCTATGAATATCATACATTTTACTAGATGGAACAGAATGGGTTCTCCAGACACTTTTGTTCAGTAATAAGTAGAAGTATGAATGATCTCTATAGAGATGACTTGTGACACATAAAAATAATATATAAAATCTGCTTCTTCCATGCATATTAAACACATATAATAGTTACATGAAAAAATAAAATATTCTAAACTAGAATTCAAAAAATCATAGGTGTACTATAAATTTAGAAATTTGAAAATGCTCATTGGCACACTATGGAACATAATTCACTTCAGCTAACATTCTAATTGATTTTACATTTAAGAAATAAGACAAATAAGCCTTTCTCTCTCTGACTATAAGACCAGTAACTTTTTCTCTACCTATTTCTCTGATTTTCAAAAACTAATCTAAAAAATTACTTTTTATATTCTTTGCAGGTTAATCATGTTAAATTTGCAGTATAAAACAGTGGCAAAATAAAGAAAATTACTATAAATATGTCTTTAACCTGCTAGGTATTTCATATACAGATACTGTTGTTAAAAGTCATTATTACTCACCTCTCTTGCAAATACTACCTTCCCTCCCCTAAAACACATTAACCTCTAGAACTCAAGTTTGTTTAATGAGCCATCTCTGAATCCTGTTACGGATTTGTTGGGTCTTGATGCTGTAGATGATGGGGTTCATCAAGGGTGGGAAAAGGATGTAGATGTTGCCCATGAGGACATGGACCACAGGCGAGAGGTGCTTCCCAAAGCGGTGTACCATAGTGAGACCAATGATTGGAATATAGAAAACCAGGACGGCACAGATGTGGGAGACACAGGTCTTCAAGGACTTGAGCCGTTCCTCTCGAGACGCAATAGTCAAGACAGAGTGCAGGATCAATATGTAGGAGACAAAAATGAGCACTGAATCCAAAAGCAGTGTGCAGATCACCAGGGCTAAGGCATAGAAGCTATTGAAGCGGATGTCAGAGCAGGCCAGCCGGAGTAGGTCCTGGTGCAAGCAGAAGGAGTGGGAGAGGATGCGGGGTTGGCAGTAATGGAAAAACTTTAGGCGGACAATGGGAGCAGCAATGAACAGGAAACTCCTCCCTAAAATGACCACACCGATGTTGATGATTCTGGTATTGGTGAGGATAGATGTGTATCTTAGAGGATTGCAGATTGCAGTAAAGCGATCAAAGGCCATGGCGAGAAGGACTCCAGACTCCATGCAAGATAGACCATGAACAAAGAAGGTTTGGGCAATGCAGGCATCCAGACCAATCTCCTGGCTGAGTCCCCACAAGATCCCCAGCACCGTGTGCATTGTGGACAGCCCCATGCACAGGTCAGTGAGGGCCAGCATGGCCAGGAAGTAGAACATGGGCTCATGCAGGCTCGGCTCAGTGTGGATCACATGCAGCACCAGGCAGTTTCCTGAGAGTACCATCACATAGATACAGGAGAAGGGGATGGAGAGCCAGGGATAGTTCCTTTCCAGATCAGGGAAACCCGTAAGGAGAAAGGTAGAGTTACTGATTTTGGAATCAGGTCGAACAGACATTGATTGCCAGAGACAGTAACCTCTCAAGGAAAAATGACTGCCTTCATAAAAGCTCTGAAGTAACAGCTGTAATAAGAATTGGATTAGTACAGTAGCTCAATAAATATACAACCAAGGCTTGTAGTTTTTCAGAAGCTAAGTATTCTCTGAAACAGAGATAAATTTATGCCTACACATGAAACTTCCCTGTTATTAGATTTTTGGCCCCATCAGAGGGCTCAGAGGTCATATCCACAAGGTTACCACCAATTTTTAGCTGACTGCTTCACATTACAGGTCTCAAATATGAAGGATCTTTTACTTTGCAAAGAATAATCATGTTTAAGCATGCAAAGTAGCAAAAGAAAACACATTTGGGTTGTTCACATGTAAATTCTGGTGAAATAAATTGCAAAGCACCGCTATTAGGTGGAGGATTAAACTCTGCTTATTACATAAGGCACTAAGTCATTTATAACAGTCATTTATCAGTGATGTTGTCCATTCTAACACTCATGTTTCAGGGACTTAGTAAAAGGCAACTGTTACTCACAGTAGAGATGTTCTTGACAATCTTGAAAATCGATTGTACTCTTTTTTTTTTTTTTTGGGTCACAGTGGACTTTAGATTCTAGAAGAAGCAAGATTTATGCAAGTGCAAACAGTATAGGAGCCACTGGAGTAAATCCCAGATCCTGGGAGATGTTGAGGATGAGTGATGCAACATATAGTGCCTACGTCCCTTGGGAAGAATGGGAGAAAACCCATGGGGAGTGTGTTCACAGCAGACTTTTCACTTCACAAACTTTTGAATAATAGCTATTTCAGAAGCATGGGGCTTCCCAGGTGGCCCTAGTGGTAAAGAGCCCACCCACCAGTGCAGGAGACGTGAGAGATGCGGGTTCCATCCTTGGGTTGGGATGGCATGAAAACACACTCCAGTATTTTTGCCTGGAGAATCCCCTGGACAGAGGAGCCTGGTGGGCTACAGTCCATAGGGTTGCAAAGAGTCAGACACGACTGAAGTGACTTAGTATACACACATTCCAGAAGTAGGTTGTTATTGCTCTGTGTTTATTCTTGGCCCAGTCCTCTTTTCAACTTTATGTCTCCTAAGGGATGCATCAGCCTCGCAAACAGAGGGGCCTCCTGAGCATTGGAATAGCCCATTAAAAAGTAACCATAAGTATCAACTTAACCACAGAATCCTCACTGTCATATTTTTAAACCATTCCCACATATGCATATTGGCCTACATGCTACAATGCAAGACAATCGTTTGAGGATTTGCAGAGAACAGCAGTTATCTTTTATTATCATCTATGATATATCATGGGCTGAGAGATAGAATTCAAGATAAAGCAGGTAAAAGTAAAGCAGGAAAGGAAGATTTATACATTTATAAATGATGTTACACACTTATAAGAAACAACTGAGTAATGTCAGTAATGTGATTTAGTAGTAGAAAGGAGGAACCAAATAAAATCATATATATAAATATACACATACTGTGTTACTATTGTTTATGGAAGAGCATAACTGTTCTTGGAAATTTCTGCTACAGGGAAGTTTCTGGTCACATAACTCATAACCAGAAACAATTTTGAAAGAACATATTCTAAGACAGTTGAAATAAATGAAGGGTTGTTAATGACTATGAATAAACAAACCATCTCTGGTGAGTCAGAAGCCTTGAGAGCAAGATAACAGTCTGTGAAATTCTTAAGAGACTGTAAAGGATGTAGAGAAACATTACATCAATCATTCTTCAGAATCTATTGAGAATTTACTGAGATTGTGTACCTTTCTTGGACGTGCATAGTCTGATGAAGAAGATTCACTTGAAAATAAATGCACACAAAGCATAAGGTAAGAGACGTAACAGAAAGAGGGACTTAATAGCTGCTTGACTGAGGTACTGGAGATAAACAGAGGAGGCAAGGATAATTCTGATAATTCCTAATTTAATGGCTGGGTGGCTGTTCTTGTCAGCAAAATAAGATACGACTACATGGAAGAGGAGGGGAGAACTTATTGAATTAAGCTTGGGGTATCTTTTTGTGTAATTATTAAAATACCTTAATATAAAGTTTATAATGCATTCAACAAAGACTGTTTAGAAAATACCATGGCATTCCAAAAGAGTCCTCTCTACTGGAGTGGCAGATTTCAGCCAAGGGCAACCCTGACTGACTGAGAAACAGGCAAAATATCAAAGCCCAGGGTATCAGAAGGAATTATGAACTTATATGGTTCATATAAACCATATAAACTTATATGGTTTGGAAGCAGATGGAATGATAGTGACAGCAGAATGTTAGACAGGTCTTGAGCAGATATTCTGACTACCTAAGCAGATTGTCTGCTGAGGCTAATATAAAGAATGACTTTATTGAAAAAAGTGAATTTCTCCAAAATTTCTTTCAACATAAGCCTGAGAGAAGACAGAGAAGAACTTCAAGGTGGGAGGGCTTGAAGCCTGCCCATAGCAGACTATGATTTAGGGGTAGTTCTCCATAATTTCCTCAGTCTGTGTGCCACATTCTAGGGCTCTGACAGGAAGCCTCCTTTGTTTAAAGCAAGGGAAAGTCACTTTTTCTTGGTATGGATTGGACATGTTATCATCTTATAAGTAAATTTATTGGAATCTAAAAGACTATTATTTTATATTTATCAAGGGAAACTATTCTTGTTTGTAATGTAATTATTTCTAGCTAAAAAGGTATGGGTTTATTTCTAGGTGGGTTAACCTCTTGTATGTTTGATTCTCCCAGAGGCAGGTATAAGAATGGAACCTGACAAAGTTTCCAAGTGGAAAACAATTATTTCAGGATTTGCAAAGAGCAGAAGTTTAACAGATACTTGAAAACTTTTCATACTTGAATGTTCACTATTGTAGATTTTGTCTTAATTTTTTTTCTCTGTCTAGGTTACAGACTTCGTCCCTTATGTAGTAATTTCCAAAACTCTAGGATTCTAAACTGTAGCTAAAGTTAAGTTTTGAATATTTTGGAAATATTTATGACTGATTTTACATTTTCAATTCCTTACAATATTACACTTCAAATGCTTACTCACATAGGCCGAGTGTATCATATGTTTAATAGAGGAAGACACATAACCAGACAGGTTGTTTTCTTCATACAGATATTATTAAAACAACTATTCAAGAAATCATTTCCATTAGGTAATGTATATTTCTCAATATACATTGACTTTCATGTAAATGGAATTCAGGATCAGAAAGCAAGATATTGCGAGCAATTATACACTAAAAAGCATGTTAAGAAAAGCAGAGTGCATATTCCAGAATTACAGTATTAGGTAGAAACTGGATCTTAGGAAGGACAGGGCCCAGTTATCATAAGTAAAGAAGGTGGTCAGAGCAAGAGTCATCAGAAACTACTTTTGCTGCTAAGACCAAAAAAGCTGAATTGTATTTTCTTTGCCCTTCCCTCCTATCAGGAAGGATGGATGCCAGAGTCAGAGGTAGGGCTGCCTTCAGCAGGGATTGTTGGCTTTGCAGAAACAAGGCTGAGCTTAGCAACACTTCTGTGCTTATTTGCAGCACCTATAGATCACTTGATAGCATAAAGAAATAAAATATCCATTTTTTTTCCTTTTTATATGGTTGTGATATGCTATCTTCAGATCTTCTTAAGGAGTTAATCTAAAAGAGGAAAAATTTGTCTTTGGTTGATGATTAAGCCCTTATTGTCCTTATTTTCATAAACTTTGTTTTTATGCTTTAGAGTTAGATCTTATTCTATTATGTGCTCTATGGATAAGAGTATTATTAAAATAATGATTGCATTTTGAAATCCCTGTTAATTTTTGTGTGTGTCTATTTATGTGTATTCATACTTGATCTCAATTTTCTTGAAAAGACAACTTGACTTACTTCTTTTCTAAAACTGTTTATATCAGAATCCAACACTGGCTTTGGCACAATGATGAAGTTATTAAGTTGCTAACTGATCCTCTAACAAGAAATACATGCTACAGATAGAATTGGAAAAAAAAATTGAAAACTCAGGAAAAAAATATCTGAAGTAAATAAACTCAATCTTTCATTTGCAGGTGAAGATTCCAGGACTAAGAATGGGGAAGTGGTTAACCTGATGATTGACAGAAGTTTAGAAGAAGAGTCAGCCCTTCAAGCAGATCATTATGCAGTGTGCCTGGATTCCACACATACAAGGCCATGGGAAAAACAGTCTGTCATCCTACTTTTTGCACAGAGGGATTTGACCAGCTACTTTCTGTCTATGCATGCAACCTAGACTTTTAACATGGCAGACAATTCTACACATCACTATATTTCATCTTTCTTCTTGGTTGGTATTCCTGGATTGCAAGATTTTCACTGCTGGATGGGTATTCCTGTCTGCCTCCTGTTTTCCCTGACCCTGCTGGGGAACAGCATAATCATCATTACCATCAAACTAGAGCCAAGCCTCCACCAGCCTATGTATTTCTTCCTTTGCATGCTGGCAATGAACGACATGGCCCTTGCCTCTTCTGCAGCCCCCAAGATGCTTGGCATCTTTTGGTTGGATTCTCACAGGTTTGACTTTAATATCTGCTTAGCACAAATGTATTTCATCCACACATTTTGCATAATTGAGTCATCCTTCCTAGTTGCCATGGCCTTTGACCGTTATGTAGCTATTTGTATCCCACTACGTTATACAACCATCTTGACAACACTAATGGTCATCCAAATGGGTTTGGTCTGTGTGACTCGAGGTATTCTTATGGTTTTACCCTGTCCTCTTCTTATTAAAAGGCTACCATATTACACCAAATATGTCATCAATCATGCCTATTGTGAGCACATGGCTGTGGTGAAGTTAGCTAGTGCAAATACCCATATTAATAGAGCATATGGAATCTCTGTGGCCCTTTCAGTGATGGTATTGGACCTCGGGCTCATAGCCACATCCTATCTCAAAATCCTTCGGGCAGTCTTCCGGCTCTCCTCTCAGCATGCCCGCTCAAAAGCACTGGGCACCTGTGCTGCCCATGTGTGCACTATCCTTGTCTCCTACACACCTGCGCTCTTTAGCTTTCTAACTCACCGCATTGGCAAGAAGGTGCCTCCAAGTGTCCATATCATTTTTGCAAGTTTGTACCTTCTGGTGCCGCCCACAGTCAATCCCCTGGTATATGGTGTCAAGACTAAGCAGATTCGTGACCGAGTGATTGGTCTCTTTTTCCCAAACAAAAAATTTCTGAAAACTAAGATATTTAAAAACAAACCCATGGTGGTAGAATCTGTTTCATGAAGTCATAGTACATTAACAATAGTTACAACCTTGTCCCCAACATATTTCTTGATTCATCTATGGTTTTAATCAGGGATATTTGATGCTGTACATTTATTTTATTCTCTATTTTCAATTTCTATACTTTCTTTCCTTTAGAAATAAAAGTGTGTTTATTCACATTCACAAAATGTTAAATTATTGAAATATTTAGCATTTCAATAAATGTTAGCAACAATTGTTACTTATTGTTAATATTACTTCACATTCTATATTTCTTCATAATATTTAATAATATCCACGCATGTGAAATGACTAGGTTAGTTATTGTAACAATTTAAAACTTCTCAACATACTGGACATTGCCATTCTTGAAAACATTTTTTCCATTTTTAATTGTTATATGCTTTGTTTAAATACTGTAGAGTAAAAAATAAATAAATAAATAAATACTGTAGAGTAAAAATCATTTTCACGTGTCTCTTTACTTATTATTTTAGTAGCAACGATGAATCAGCATGCCAAAAATGAAGCACATTTCTCTCAATATTTTATATTTATTCCCATATATTTGCTCTTCTTTTAGGTATCATGATAGATTTTTCAGTCTCCTTATGCCTGATAAATTATATTATAATATTTTGGCAACCTCTTAGGTAAGAGTCACTTCTATTTTACTAGGGAAATGTCCAATCAGGGTAGCCTAGTAATGTGATTTTGGCTCCGTAGTAACACTTGAAACACTTGAACACTTTCACTTCACACTTGTGAAACTCCTATTTATCCATGTTCAGTTCCCTTTTCTTTGGCTTCAGAGAATATCAATTTTTCAGTCACATTCATCCAGTGCTGTTTGTAAACAATTTGCTTCCTAATTAGGAATGTTAATTTTACTAAGCCTGTAGCACAGAGGACCCTAATTTAGACCCATCTATAAATGCTCTGTGCAAAACATCCTTTTAGATTGTTTTATGGAATGAATGTTCATTGAGTTGGAAATTGTTGATTCTTGCCAAAGTTGGAATATATTTTTCAAATACTTATTGGCCAAAGTGTGTTTTCAAATGAATGAGCATCCTAGCCTCTGACTTTTTTTCTGCTGTAGCCATAATCTTACCTATTCATAACTGTATTTGTATCTTATTAACTTTTATATGAATTATATTGCAAATAGCTCTGATTCCTTACAATAATGTAAATCTTCCATTTTTTTTTTTCAATAAGTATACTCTGAGTGGCTCTATCAGACATTTTAGAGTAGAGTTCTGGGAAAGATAAATTAATTTCAAATGTTGCTTCTGTTACTAATGACTGGCTGAGTTTCATTTTTTGGCTGTATAAATTCTGAGTTCCATCATTGATTAAATAGAGGAAATATTTTTTATACTTTATAGTGTTAGAGCAAGGATTAAATTAAATGATGAATGGAAGACAGTTATCACAGTAATCAACAATCTTCTTCCATATTATCATGGCTAGTGCCATGATAGGTACTTACAATTGGAAGATCTGTTAGAAAAGATGTTTTTCCAAATATCTATAGAGTTCTGAAATAGATAGGTCTACAAAGATCTCCTCTTAGTTATTCAACGTTCTCCAAAGTGGACATTTCACACTGTTCACCCACCCAAACCATCCTACAAAATTTATAGTCTCAGTAAATAACACATCAAGTCACTTAAGTCAGTGGGAGAATCAGTTAAGGTCATAAAGTATTTATTAAGTGTCAAATATTTGCCCAAATATATGCCCTAATATATGCCCAAAGTAGTAAAAGTTGAATTGATTTTTATAAAGAAAAAAATCAGCATATATCCCAGATAATAAAAATGATAAATTCAAGGTAACATTTAAAAATTGTGCAGGTAATTATGGAATACCAAAAATACCATGATGAGACAATTTTCTAAGGTATATTGGAGGAGATGCTAGGACAAGGATGAGTTGAATGTTGAAGAGTAATAATAACATATCCAGGTAGTAAGGGTGTCCAAGATTTTCTAAGAGGTAACATCATAATGGAGGTGAATAGACACTGTATGAAAAGTAAAAATACATCCAGAAGAGAGTGATGGCATACTATAAAAGGAGAATAAAACTTAAAGAAAAAAACATATAATTAGAAAAGCAGAAGGGGCATCCAATAAGAAAGCATCTAGTTTGGGGCACTGTGAAGGTCATAGGTCACCTCGAAAAATAAAGAGTTGTACAATGGGAATGGTGAAAGGACCATACAATCTTGTATACAACAAATGACCTTGTCTCCAGGTGATAAATCTAGCCAAAAATCTGAATTTATTTAATTAAACACTATACTATATTTTGCATTTATAGAGCCTAATACTAATTTTGACCTACTTCACAGAATATGACTTTGTCAGGTCCATGGGGCAATCTATAGCACGCAGGCTAAATCCATCTTGCTGCCTCTTTTTCTAAATAAAAAATTTTATTGGATTACCATCATATCCATTGATTAATGTATTGTTGATGGAAGTGGGCACTATAGAGGCAAAGTTGAATAATTAGGACAGAGATCATACAATTAAAAAGCTTAAAATATTCACTGTCAATCCCTTTACATAAAAGGTTTGTTGCTGCTGCTAAGTCACTTCAGTCGTGTCCGACTCTGTGTGACCCAATAGACAGCAGCCCATCAGGCTCCTCCGTCACTGGGATTCTCCGGGCAAGAACACTGGAGTGGGTTGTTATTTCCTTCTCCAATGCATGAGAGTGAAAAGTGAAAGTGAAGTTGTTCAGTCGTGTCCAACTCTCCAAGACCCCATGGACCGTAGCCTACCAGGCTCCTCCATCCATGGGATTTTCCAGGCAAGAGTACTGGAGTTTGCTGATCTATAATTTAGAGCAACAATTTACTACATCATAATGTGTTAGTTGAGATTCCCCAGTGGCTCAGTGGTAAAGAATCTGCCTGCCAATGCAGGTGATGCAGGTTTGATTCCTGGGTTAAGATACCCTGGAGAAGGAAATGGCTACCCACTCCAGTATTCTTGCCTGGAAAATTCCATGCACAGAGAAGTCTGGTGGGCAACAGCCCTCGGGGTCGCAAGAGAGTCAGACATGACTTAGTGACTAAACAACAACAAATTTTTGATCTGATACAGGTCTGTTTTTTCATTCATTGCTTCCTATGTATACACATTCATGTGTGGAATTTAATTTAGTTTAGTTCCAGGAACAACAACAGATTTCAATGACCAAAATGTGCATATATAATAGGGAAACAAACAGTATCCTTGGAGAGATTAATAGATTTTCCTTTTTACTAGTAGCTATCAGTTCAGTTCAGTCGCTCAGTCGCGTCCGGACTCCTTTCAACCATATGGACTACAGCACGCCAGGCCTCCCTGTCCATCACCGGCTCCCGGAGTTTACCCAAACTCATGTCCACTGAGTCGGTGATGGCATTCAACCATCTCATCCTCTGTTGTCCCCTCTCCTCCTGCCTTCAATCTTTCCCAGCATTGGGGTCTTTCCAAATGAGTCAGTTCTTCGCATATAGTTGTGAGAATTTATTTTAAAATTTATTTTCTGGAATATCATCTCTTACCTCAAGGAAGGTAGATATGTAAACAACTAATAGGAATATATTTATTATTTATTTCATTAATATTCACAGATTTTTGCAATTATTGTTCAACTGTATCTTTATTTCAATTTGTTTCTCTATCTACATATCTTCAGTTCAGTTAAGTCACTCAGTCGTGTCCAACTCTTCACACCTCATAGACTGCAGCAAGCCAAACCTCCCTGTCCATCGCCAACTCCCAGAGTTTACTCAAACTCATGTCCATTGAGTCAGTGATGCCATTCAGCCATCTCATCCTCTGTTGTCCCCTTCTCCTCCTGCCTGTAATCTTTCCCAGCATTAGGGTCTTTTCAACTGAGTCAGTTCTTCCCATCAGGTAGCCAAAGTATTGGAGTTTCAGCTTCAGCATCAGCCTTCCAATGAATATTCAGGACTGATTTCCTTTAGGATGGACTGGTTGGATCTCCTTGCAGTCCAAGGGACTCTCAAGAGTCTTCTCCAACACTACAGTTCAAAAGCATCAATACTTTGGTGCTCAGCTTTCTCTATAGTACAACTTTCACACCCATACAGGACTACTGGAAACCCCATATCTTTGATTAGATGGACCTTTGCTGGCAAAGTAATGTCTCTACTTTTTAATATGCTGTCTGGGTTGGTCATAACTTTCCTTCCAAGGAGTAAGCGTCTTTTAATTTCATGGCTGCAGTCACCATCTGCAGTGATTTTGGAGGCCCTAAAAATAAAGTCTCTCATCATTTCCACTGTTTCCCCATCTATTTACCATGAAGTGATGGGACCAGATGCCATGATCTTAGTTTTCTGGATGTTGAATTTTCAGCCATTCCACTCTCCTCTTTTACTTTCATCAAGATGTTCTTTAGTTCTTCTTCACTTTATGCTATAAGGGTGGTGTCATCTACATATCTGAGGTTATTGAAATTTCTCCCAGAAATCTTGATTCCAGCTTGTGCTTCATCCAGCCTGGCATTTAGCACGATATACTCTGCATATAAGTTAAATAAGCATGGTGACAATATACAGCCTTGACATCCTCCTTTTCCTATTTGGAACCAGTCTGTTGTTCCATGTCCAGTTCTAACTGTTGCTTCCTGACCTGCATACAGATTTCTCAAGAGGCAGGTCAGGTGGTCTGGTATTCCCACGTCTTTAAGAATTTTCCAGTTTGTTGTGGTCCACACAGTCAAAGGCTTTGGCATTATCAATAAAGCAGAAATAGATGTTTTCCTGGAACTCTCTTGCTTTTTTGATGATCCAATGGAATGTTGGCAATTTGATCTCTGATTCCTCTGCTTTTTCTAAATCCAGCTTGAACATCTGGAAGTTCACAGTTCATGTATTGTTGAAGCCTGGCTTGGAGAATTTTGAGTATTATTTTACTAGTGTGTGAGATGAGTGCAATTGTCTGGTAGTTTGAGCATTCTTTGGCATTGCCTTTCTTAGGGATTGGAATGAAAACTGACCTTTCTCTTTTGGTAACCATAAGTTTGTTTCATAGGATTCTGGGTCTATGTCTCTTTTGTATATAAGTTCATTTGTATCAATTTTTCAGATTCCACATGTAAGTCATATCATATGATAATTGTCTTTCTCTATCTGGCTTACTTCTCTTAGTATGACAATTTCTAGGTCCATCCATGTTGCTGCAAATGGTATTACTTCATTCTTTTATATGGCTGAGTAATATTTCATCTTATGTTTTACATAAGTAAAGATTGCTGACTTTGGGAGGATACTTATTGGTTTGTGAAGTAAGATTTCCACATAGATGCATTGTAATTATTGTAATTATTATTATCATTTTCATTACAAAGTCAGTCACAACAAGAAGTAGGGAGCTCTGAAACTATCACAATCCTTTGTATGGGATAGTCCAGATGAAGATACAATGAGTTTGTACTCATATTTCTGTCTTCTTGCTTGCTTCGAGTGCACTAATCTATCTGTGTGTTCAGAGCAAAATCTTGGGTAAACATACTTCTCATTACTCATGACCATTATGTATCACCACTTTGAGCTTACTTCCCCCATCTTTAAAGTAAAGGATTTGGTCTTCTTTGTCATTAAAAAGGCAGACAGGCAAAAATTAGCCTGCCTGGCATAACTTTCTGCAAGTATATGAGCTAATCATGAATGTTTCACATACACACAGACAGAATCAGACTAAGAGTCTTTCATGAACAAGTGTGATGGAAGTCTTCGGGCAAGGCTCTTCATCTTCATTTTAGAAGGCAGGAGTGGGTGAAGTGAACAACTTTGAAATTAAGTTTAATTGCAGGAAAAAACCCTCTAAGCTAGAATTATTCTTTTAATAGCATTAGATTTCTGGAGACAATGTACTAAATTAAAAGAATGTTAATCTGTCAAAACTGATGTATGACAGTTCTCTTTTTCTATGACACTAAACACAGTATTTAAGTCTATAACAATATTTCCTTTCAATAAAGTGTGAATAGAAAGTACTTCAACATAATGAAAGACATTTGTGACAAACCCACAGGTAACACACTCCATAGTGAGAAACTGAAAGTCATTCCTGTAAGAACAAGAACAAGATAAGTATGTCCACCCTTGGTACTCCTAGTAAACAAAATATTGGAAGTCCTAGCCAGAACAATTAGGTGAGAAGAAGAAATCAAGTTCATTCAAATTGGAAAGAAGTGAAACAGTCACTATTTGTGGATGACATGATTTTATACACAAATTACTCTATCAGCTTCACCATAATGAATGAATATAGTAACACTGAAAAATACAAATTCAATGTTTAAAAATTTGTGACAGTTCTGTATGCTAACAGTGTCTTAGGAAAGAAAAATTAAAACAACCACCCTATTAGCAGTCTCAACAAAAATAATAAAATGAATTTGGAAATAAATTGAATGAGGGGGTAAAAGACCCCTACAGACGTTTTTGAAAGAAATTGATGAATACACAAATAAATGGAAAGGCATTCTCTGTTTATGACTTGGGAGAATTAACCCTGTCAAAATGTTCTTATCATCTAAAGCCATCTACATATTCAGTGCTATTCCTATCAAACTCCAAGGAATATTTTTCACAGAAATAAAACAAAAAAAATCTAACATTTATATGGAATCAGAAAAGAACCATTATCCAAAATAACCAGCTATCTCACTTCTGGGTATTTACTGGGAAACACAAAATTAACAAGAAAACAATATGAAAAAGTATATCTATACTCAGAGCTAATTTAGGTAAAATCTTGGGTAAACATATTTCTCATTACTCATGACCGCTATGTATGATCACTTTGAGCTTACTTCCCCTATCTGTAAAGTGAAGGATTTGGTGTTCTTTGTCATCAAAAACCTTAGCCTGTACTGGCATAACTTTCCACAAATATATGAGCTAATTGTGAATGATTCACACACAGAGACGGAACCAGAGTAAGAGGCTTCCATGAACAAGTGTGATGGAAGTCTTATATATACATACACAAAAGGCTTCTATATATAGAGAGAATATATATAATCCCCCCTTATAGAATTAGTTCTTTCTTCTTCAGATATAGTTATAGAATTTGCTTTTATCTAAAAAATATTGCTAATATATCGTAGGTCAAAACAAGTATATTAAATGCGCAATTTTTTATATTTACTTAACATTTCCATTAACTACAGTTATAACTCTATCACACATTTTAGTATGATTTTAATATTTTAATAATATAAATATGCTTACATTGCTTAATATTATAAATATAAAATATAAATATGTTTCAATGTATAAGGTATAAATAGACTTAATGCTCAACACATAATTGCAGAACAAAGAACTTTAGGGCCTTAAATACAATAATAATGATGATAATAAGTATATTTATAAACAACAGCATAGATTTTGTTTCATACACAATATATTATAATTCATTACACTGATATATTTATGCAGTAGCATTGATGCCACTTCATATTTTTAAACAGAAGAAGCAAAGTATTAATATTTAGTTGCACTTTTAAAAGATGTCCTTAAAAGTTGATTTAATTAAAAACTAAATCTTCATAATTTCTTCTTCTGTGTTACCTACTGGCTAAATGTATGCTCCAAGTAATTCTGTATTCATACAAGTGAAATTATTTGAATAGGAATCAGAGCTTCAGTGTTGCAAATGTAAAATCTAGAGCTCTCTATTTCAGCAAACAAATGAACATAAGAAAGCAAACAATTGCATAAAAATTAGTGTTTCTCAGACTGAATTTGTATTATTTGAAATAAGATAGATGAGAGCTCAAGATGCATCCTTCAAGTGAAAAATCTTGGCAGCTTGATCTTGAATCTGTTTGGTCTTTATACCATAAACAATAGGATTGAGAAAAGGTGGGATGAGCAGGTAAAGATTGGACAGAAGAATGTGAATGTAAGATGGAATATGGAACCCAAATCTGTGTGTAAAGGAGGAGAAGAAACCCAGGAGATAAAACACAAGGAAGACACAAATGTGGGCAATGCAAGTGTTAAAAGCTTTGAGTCTAGCTTCCTTTTGAGGCAGATTGAAGACAGTTAGAAATATTCGAATGTAAGAGAGTGTGATGAAGATTATATCAAATCCAAGTACAATGAAAGCCACAAAAAGACCATAAATCTTGTTGATTTGAGTATCTTCTGCTGCCAGCTTCACAATGGCCATGTGCTCACAGAATGAGTGGGAGACCACAGTGGTCCGATAGTGTTTCAGCCGGCATTTGATGAGGATGAGACACAGAGCTATGAGGACACCTGCCCTGAGTGCCACTCCAACCCCAATCTGAGTGAGGAGTTTGTGGGTAAAAATAGCTGCATGTCTCAGAGGATCACAAATTGCCACATAGCGGTCCAAGGCCATGGCCAGCAGGATACCTGACTCAATACACTGGAAGGTATGGATGAGCCACATCTGAAAGAGACAGGCATCAAAATATATTTCTGGTGAATGGAACCAGAATATCCCTAACATTTTTGGTAGGATACAGGTACTGAGAGCAATGTCTGTCACTCCAAGCATTGCCAGGAAGAGATACATGGGTTCATGGAGGCTGTGCTCAGATTTGATGATGACCAAGATTAGGAAATTTCCGGATAGAGCAGTGATGTACATGGCACAGAAGGGAATGCCGATCCAGAACTGCACAGACTCCAGGCCAGGGATCCCAATCAATGTCAGCAATGAGGGCATGAAGACTGTACCATTGAGCTGGAGCATGTTGGCTTAGAACTGCTGGGTTTAGAGATTCTGATTCAAGATGGCAGTTTGTATTGAGTATCTTTCTTATTTTCTGTTTTTACCTAAATTCATACCATCAGTGGTTAAACGTGGTTTCAAATGGCATTTTTACAGACATATTCATTTTTTATGGAACAATTAAATTTGTCCAGGAATACAGTCTCCCTGAATGATGTGTCTCATATTTCTGCTTCTGTTTTCTATTTCTCTGTCTCTGTCTTTTTCTGTTATGTATATAGAAACATACACTCACCATAGAGAGAAGAAGCACTTCTTCTAGTCAGTGTGAACTCTTACGGTTTTTGCATAATTAGTTAAACACTATCTCTTTGAATGCAATTTGTTCTGCTAAGCTAACAAGTTCTGAGAACATAAATTTTGTGCAACATAACTGTTTTGTTTTGGTGTGGTTTTTTTTGTTTTGTTTTTTAATCAAAGAACTTATAATTCATTCGGACAGTCTAGTAGAAGTAAAATAATAGTAATGATAATAACAAACTTTTACGAGTTGCTCTAGATCTTGGCAAAATAAGTTATAAAGTGGCGTAGTCAAAGAAGACATAGGCAATGATCTAAATGTGACAATTATATAAGACAATTAGTATACTAAGTATGCATATGTTACATATAAGGTTGTAACAAGTATTTAGAATCTGTCTTTATCCCAAAGTTGGAACCTAGGTAAATTTTTTAAGAACTATGGATAAAATTAGGTATTTTAGAGATAATAACATAAAATAAAAACTAACATGACAATACAGAAATGAGGCAAACTTATATTGGGATAAAATGTGATACATGAATCACATGCAAATTTATTTCTGCAAATTTAAACTGGGAAAATTTTACCTGATTTGATAATATCCAAAAACTGAAAGCTGCTATGATTATTTCTCAAGTTATCAAAATATGAACAATTAATAATATTTATATTTCATATATATACCAAAATTTATTTTATCAATATTATTCTAGGAAAATAAATCAGAAAGTATCAAAACCATGAACATAAAACTTAAAATATACTATATATTGAATAAGTAACTATATTTGTTCAGTGGAATTCAGTTTCTCATGTGATTCCCAATGAGAAATAACCAGTTTTAGTATATTTATTACAAACCACCTTTGGACACTATCACACAGCTCTGTTTTCTGTCTGCTCCATTCATTCTGCTATGGAAGTGATTTCCTGTTGTTTTAGTCATTAAGTCATATCTGACTCTTTTGCGACCTTTTGGAGTGTAGCACACCAGGTTCCTCTGTACATGAGATTTCCCAGGTGAGAATACTGGAGTGGGTTGCCATTTTCTTCTCTAGAAGATCCTCCCATCCCGGGAATCCAACCTGCATCTCCTTCATTGGCAGGTAGATTCTTTACACTGAGCCACCAGGGAAGTCCATGGAAGTATTAGTGTATGTTATAAAAGACATTTGCTGGCAATTTCCATATGTAAGCATTATGTAAATTCCTTGGAGTTTTATTTTTCTCTCACATATTGAATATAGGCACATCATTCATATGATTGTTTCTGCAAATATCTCCTGCTGCTGCTGCTAAGCCGCGTCAGTCATGTCCGACTCTGTGCGACCCCATAGACGGCAGCCCACTAGGCTCCTCCCTCCATGGGGTTTCCCAGGCAAGAGCACTGGAGTGGGGTGCCATTGCCCTCTCCAAATATCTCCTAGAACCCAGAAAATCAACCCAGTATGACATTTACCTTTTACTCATACTGGTTAATCACAGATTTTCTTCTTCCAAAAGGGTTGCGCAAAATTATCTTCAGGATCATGGAAATCCATTTGTAAACGAGCCCAAAATGCAGTCTATTATTACACTATTCCCTTAGTCCCTTAGAGCTGCAATTCAAATGCTTATTTGCTTGCTTTTTAAATCACTATCCAACTTTGTTGAGGAAGGAATACGAGAATCTCTCTGGCCATTTCTCTGTCCCTCATTAAACTTTCATTTTCAATTACCTATACACTCACAAAAGTTTAATACAAGGCCCATATTGTCTTAGTTTACCATTGCTGCTTTTACTACCTTTTCCTGATTCACATTCTTCTCAAACTTTATATTCATGGTATAACATATTAGCTACGCTTTTTCCCCTGGTACAGTCTCCTTGATTCTGGGGTTTGCAACGAGTTGGAAACAACTGAAGTGACTGAGCACAGAACAGCTCATTATCATTCCTTTACCTTTTCTCTGGTAAATTGCATATATATAAATTGTATATATATAAATTGTATATATATATAGCTTTCTCTCAAAACATGTATTTTAATCATGCATTAATTTAGCAGTTATTTCCTTTATGATAACATATATTTCAGGTTTATACACATTTGTTTTAATAGGTGCTGTGATCTCATTGTGAAATATGCTATAATCCTGAATGAATCCCCATGACTTGCTATATTTTTTTAAATCAATTTAAGTGATTTTTAAACCATTGCCATAAGACTTTGTCTCCATAATTCTTGAAAGTTTATATATTTGAAAAAAATTCAAAATTATACTCTATCCAAATACAATGAACTTTTTAAAGGACCCATCTATGCTGATTATTTGTGCAGTGCTTAAAACTATTTTATCTTTAAAATAAAAATTTTGTTTCTATAATCACAGTCTTTTTTTTTCCTTTAGTCTCAAGACACCCTCCTCTGTTGCTTTTCCTCACTCCCTTTATTTTGTTGATGCCCTGAATTCCATTGAAATCCATATTCCTCCCCATGGTTCTTTTTCTTCTCATTGTATACGGCTCTCTACCCAGACATTCTGTCCAACGTGAGTTTCACTTACAACTGACTATGACTAAATAAATAATCATACTTCAATAAATCTACCCAGAAAACAGGACGCATATGCATAACCGCCTCTTAAGCAGCTCCACAGGCTTCCATGGTGGCAAGAAACCCAGGTTGATCCCTGGTTCAGGAAGATCCTCTGGAGAAGGAAATGGTTACCCACTCCAGTATTCTTGCCTGGAGAATTCCATGGAGACTAGAGCCTGGCCAGCTACAGTCCATGGGTTCAGAAAGAGTTGGACGCTACTGAGAGACTAAATGTTCATGCAAGGAGTTTCAAGTTGGTGAAGTCTCTCTATTTCATGTATCAGGGAGAAGCCAACTTGGATTTGGTCTTTAAATTCAATTATCTTTATTTGATCTAGCTTTGCCTGTCCTCTATTCAATGTACTTCAATAGGATTTACACAAAGGTCTTTTATATATAATTACATACAGGAGGAAAACCCCCCTCAGTTCCTCTAAAAGAAAACTGGAAAACCATTCATTCCATCAGACCCAGTCACACATTTAGTGACTAAATGCTTAGCAATAAGAGAGACAATTTTCATATATATATTAATAGTATAGCCAATTTTAATACATCGTCATCCTAAAAAATTTATCAGCTATAATGAAATATATGCTAGAATGCTGCAAACTAATTTAGAATTATAGTTGTACTTACTAGGCTTTCCTCTGCTTGTAATATTTCTTTTAGGTGTCCTCCTACCCTCTCTTTGTCTTTCCCATCAGACAAATACCATTGATTATTTAATGTTCAGCCCAAGCATTACCTCCTCTATGAAGAGTCTCATGATATTCTAAGTAAAATTCAAAAGTATTTGTTTCTGGCCTAAACATGTGACTATTTATTGAAAAATCTAGGAGAAATGCAATAGTATTTTATTTTCCTCAGATATGTTTAATATCAAAAATGTGCAAACCAATGCATTTGCAAATTCATTTGCCCTGTTTTCAGATGTATATCTGCAAAGAGAAGGGGATGAATTAGGAAAGGTAAATATTAGGAAAAATATTAGGTATCTAATTACCTTAGTATATAAGTTTCCTCTGTTTTTATTTCAGTATTATTTTTAATACACAAGGTAGGATATATACTTGCTTTAGTTGAAGATATGAAGAGATTCATCAGGGGTGAGAAGGGGAAAGAAATGCAAAAAATGCTAACCTGACCAAGAGGAACTCAGTACTATTTATTATTCTCCTCATGTCTTAGGTGAAATCCTGACAACTAAAGTATCATTCTCCTCTTGCAATTTCATAAGAGAATCTCTTTATACACAGTTATAGAGTCCAATTTCCCACAGTCTCCTTAGATCCTTTCTCTATGCAGATCTCAGAGGCACCTAGAAGAACACATACTCACACGCTCAATTCTTCAGTCTTCTTACTTGCATGCACTGGGATGGTAATATAATTGCACAGGCAGTTATAAAGAAATTGTTTCCAGTGAGACAAATAAAGGACAAATATCATATCAGCAGTTGGGCAAGGGCATGATGTAATTCTCCTGAGGAATGGAGTTAATAACAAATCATAAACAATAGCATAATTTTTCCAGCTTTCAATGGCTTCTAAATGCATGAACATTGGACAAAGTAGTAAGTGTCAATTTTTGGACTCTGGGGATTGTAACCCACCAGGCTCTTCTGTCTGTGGGATTATCCAGGCAAGAATACTGGAGTGGACTGCCATTTCCTCCATACTAAGGTGAGCCCTGAGAAAATTCAGGATGCGAAAACATAGGATATTAGCCCCAGATAGTTGAGGTACATATAAAAGGAATGATTTCAGTGAGCCCAAACTCTTGCACCTTTCCGTACATATAAAAATGCTAACTGTATATATGTATATACATATAAATGAGTCACTTTGCTGTACAGCAGAAATCAATACAACATTGTAAATCAACTCTGATAAAAAATAAATTTAAAAAGATACAAAAATAATGCTAACTTCCTTATCTTGAGGTATCTGATTTTCTTTAATTAACAATAATCTTTTGACTTCCCAACCACCTGTCCTTTGTTGCAAAACTCCTATATACACTAGTTCCTCCCCTTGTCTCCTCAGGGCAGTTTCTCAGAGCTATCTGAAACTCTATCTCCTGGGCTACAGCCCTCATTTTGCTTCAAATAAAACTTAACTCACAAGTGTCACACTGATGCAGGAGACAGATGGGCCCCAGGTAGGCATTTACAACTGACCACCTATTCACAGCTCTTGGGGTGAAAAGATGAGCTCCAGGCCATTCATTCATCCCCAGCTCTCTGTTTACATTTCCTGAAGCAAGAGACAAATGGACACCAGGACTACACATTTATGACCGGACTTTTGTTTATATTTTGAGAGTGACACCTCCTTGGACAGCAAGGAGATCAAACCAGTCAATCTGAATGGAAATCAACAATATTTATTGGAAGGACTGAGGCTGAAGCTGAAGCTCCAGTACTTTGGCCACCTGATTCAAAGAGCTGACTCATTGAAAAAGACCCTGATGCTGGGAAAGATTGAGAGCAGGAGAAGAAGGGGGCAACAGAGGATGAGATGGTTGGATGGCATCACCGACTCAATAAATATGAGTCTGAGTGGACTCCAGGAGATAGTGAAAGGCAGGAAAGCCTAGTGTGCTGCAGTCCACGGGGTCACAAAGAGTTGGACACAACTTAGTGGCTGAACAGCAACACCTTGGTATAAAAAGTGGCAACAAGAATGTGGTGTCCCAAGGACGAAAGAACAGAAAAAAAACAGAGGGTCTTGGAATGCATAAGCAGAAAAAAACAGACTCTTATCATCCTTCCCTCCCCCACGTTGTAACCATTAACGAATTTCAGGTCCTCCTGAGCAGTGTAACCTGTCTCCCCTTCTACTCCGTATAGGGAGAAGGCATTTGCCTTACTCCTCCCCCCACCCAGTATATGTGCCTCATCTAATCAGCAAATGAACTGCAAGACCCCTATCCCACTCCTTGTACCCCAGGAATAAAAATGGACTAAGGAGCCCTGTTCAACATCCCCTCTCCCTTGAGACAGCCTGTTGTTCTAACAGCATCTCCCAGTCTAATAAATTTTATTTTCCTCTCATTCTGTCTCGTGTCTGGAAATTCTTTTCCAACTCATGCATGGACCATGACAAAAAATAGGGCAAGTAACTAGACATTGGGTATTTTTATGGCAGTGGCAGACTGGGACTAAAACCTGTTAAAAGATTAAGAGGTCACACATTCCCCATCCTTGGATCAAAGGAGACATTATGCATGTGAAAAGCCTTCATGGGATGGAAAAGTCAAGAGATGCTAGACCGTAATAACTCTTGCCACACCCTCCCATAAACCTTTTCAGTGGTATCCATATTAACTGAGGGTTGTGTGAGTACCCAGAGGAGGGTCCCAGGGTAGGTCAGGTGTGAAAAATGAAACTAGACATTTGGCCAAAGAGAAGACAAATACCTGGAAGAACTGCCCTATATAATTGACTTAACCACCTCTTTACTGAGCTTCTTGTCATTAGGGAGGATACACAAACCTTTTCTTTCTGGGTGTGCATCTCTGCCTTGCTTCTGTCTTAATTAAACAAACCATTTTTCTGTGTGCTCTCTCACTTGCTATTGTGCTATGTCTCTAAAAATAAACTAAGTCCCTGCATTTATAGTTTTTGCTTCCATGATAAATGCATTTTTTCACTGGGAGCAAAGATCCAGGGGAAAAAATAGCTTCTAATCTCTAGCTCTTGCTGGTCTGGTGGCTTAGATTCCTGGTTTTCGTCCAGGCTACCCAGGTTCTCTGCCTTGCTGAGATCAACAGTGCATTTTCTTTTTTCAGTCAACACTCCCAGAACAGGGAAGGCATCTCTCACATGGGAGAATTATGTTCTGCTTTTGGACAGAAAGAGAGGAATATCAAAGTGTTCCTGTTTTATCAGCTGTTCCTATAGTAATTTTAATTGAAAGCAGTCAACATGTCATTGAAGTGTATTTTGGGGTGCCCATCCTGGGCTCTAGTACTTCAATTATTCATTCCTTCTTTGGGCCTTGTTTGACTTACCTATGATGTGAAAGAATTTTGCTTCTTGATTTTTGAACTCTCAGGCTGTCCTAACATTCCATATCTTGATAAGCTGATCATGGATTTATTACAAACGGAGAACTTGAATAAGAACTCTCCACTCAGAGACTGTGAGAAAAGTCTGTAGGGAAGGGTGTTTCTCTTCACTGTTGAAGGAAGGAATTGTCTGAAAAGAACATGCTCTGTTGTGGTTGATTTTTTTTTTTAATTTACGTAAATTATGATGATGTCAACATCCATTGGATCATCAAAAAAGCAAGATAGTTCCAGAAAAACATATACTTCTGCGTTATTGATTATGTCAAAGCCTTTGACTGTGTGGATCACAACAAACTGTGGAAAATTATGAAAGAGATGGGAGTACCAGGCCACCTTACCTGCCTGCTGCAAAACCTGTATGCAGGTCAAGAAGAAACAGCTTAGAACTGGACATGGGACAACAGACTGGTTCCAAATCAGGAAAGGAGTATGTCAAGGCTGTATATTGTCAACCTGCTTATTTAACTTATATGCAAAGTACATCATGAGAAACGCTGGGCTGGAAGAAGCACAAGCTGGAATCAAAATTGCCAGGAGAAATATCAATAACCTCAGATATGCAGATGACACCACACTTATGGCAGAAAGTGAAGAACTAAAGAACCTCTTGATGAAAGTGAAAGAGGAGAGTGAAAAAGTTCACTTAAAACTCAACATTTAGAAAACCAAGATCATGTCATCCAGTCCCATCACTTCATGGCAAATAGATGGGGAAACAATGGAAACAGTGACAGACTTTATTTTGGGGGGCTCCAAAATCACTGCAGATGGTGATTGCAGCCATGAAATTAAAAGATCCTTGCTCCTTGGAAGAAAAGCTATGACCAACCTAGACAACATATTAAAAAGCAGAGACATTACTTTGCCAACAAAGTCCATCTAGTCAAAGCTATGTTTTTTCCAGTAGTCATGTAGCATGACTGTAGCAGGAAGAGAGCTTTGTTGTGTAGTCATCAGCTTCAGGCTTAAAAAAAAATGTTTTATGTGACTAAGAATAAGGAATGTAGAAGAAAAAAAAAAAAAGACCTTTGTCCTGTCCTCCTCCTAGAGAAGTCCAGACTGCTATCTCCTTTTCGAGAGCCCTGGTCCTCAGGGACCGTGGGCTTCTTATCAAACTGCCTAGGAACTGACTCTCAAAACTTTCATAAATGAGTTTAGACTTTATCTTAAGAGAGACAAAAGGCTATTGAATAACTTTATTTAATATATTGTTTCTTACTGGAGAGCCACATTTTTTTCCAAGATACATTACACAGTATATATCTATTCACCTGAAGTTTCAGTAAAATTCTTAATAATTTTGGAAGAAGAAACACACCTTAGAAATAACTAAAGAGTTTGAATACCAAAATTCAAGTTCTGTTTCAACCTAAGCTTCAATTTCACCTTCTTCCAATGGGAATTCTAACAAGCTCCCAATCTATAAAAGCTGGTGCTTACTGAGTGATTTTTCTGTGCTAAAAACTTCAGGGCTATATCATTTCATTTAGTTATTTATTATCTCCAGCATGCAAATGTGGAAAGCAATACAGAGAGAAAATAAAGTGATCCAGGTTACTTGTTTGGAAATTTTAGAATGTTCATTTGAATCCTGGTTCTTAGATATTACGTGTTGAAACACCATATGATAACTTTTATGTGTCTGCATGGAAAGGGCTTTCTGAACAAAAATTAATTGCAAACTGGGTTGAAGGGCAAAACTTACAAATGAAAGGATGATGGATAAGTCATGGTCAAGAGCTAAGGGAGGGAGATGTGGCTTACTAGACCATCAGGACTGTGAACTATATTTATCAATAGGTAGAATTATGAATTAGCCTCTCTGCCCTGGTGGGGCAGCAGGATTGGGGCAGAGGATCTGCGTAGCTCATGGTTTGGGGCAGAATCAGGCAAGACTGTGCCCTGAATTCCCTGGTCAGACAAAGGCTACCAGTTTTGCTCTGTGGATGGGGCTGTGCTCTCTGACCAAGTGCCACTGTAAGCAGGGCTTTTGGATCGCCTATGCAGCTTCCTATGAGCTCTGGTGAGGTTTCTTGGTCAGGCAGACTGAAGGTTGTTTTCCCCACTGTATGGGGTTGTGAATTAGTTTCCTTGCCAGGGAACAACTGACAAACCAGCTCCAAGCCAGATATTAGTCACTAAGGAAATGCAAATCCAAACTACAAAATAACTTACATCTACTAGAATGGCTAGAGGAGAATGAGTGGTGATGTGATTCTGGAGAAATGTCAACCATCAGATGTTGTTGTTGGGAACGTAAATATTGCAGCAGCTTTGGGAAATAGTTTTGTGGTTTCTCAAACTAATAAAAATAGATTTATCATTTGGTGCACTCTTATGAAACTGCTCCCTGTTCACCAATACACAGCCAGTTATTAAGTTTTACTTACATATCCTAAATAATAATCATATCTGTTATCATATTCCCATTCTCAAACCACTACTTTGAGGCCACCATCATTTCTCAATTGTGCTTTTGCAACAGGGCCTAAACTAAACTCTTTTCCTGAAGATTTTATGAGGAACAAAAATGCCATCAGTTCAGTTCAGCTCAGTTGCTCAGTCGTGTCCGACTCTTTGCAACCCCATGAACCACAGCACGCCAGGCCTCCCTGTCTATTACCAACTCCAGAGTTTACCCAAACTCATGTCCATTGTGTCGGTGATGCCATCCAACCATCTCATCCTCTGTTGTCCCCTTCTACTCCTGCCCTCAATCCTTCCCAGAATCAAGGTCTTTTCAAATTTAAGAAGACAATCTTTGAAATATAGGGGTTATAAACTTTTTATCCCAAAATCCTTTAATAGTTGTTCATTAGGTCACCAGTGGGGAAATAATTAGATTAGAGGAAAGGCTCTGTATAGTCCAGGAGGTCGCAAAGAATCGAACGTGACATTCACTTTCACTTTTCTCTTTTCTTGTATGACACAAACTTGACCATCACAGTCCAATTATTTTGTAGAATGTCCCTAAGTGGGGTTTGTTTGATCAGTCCTCATGGTTAGATCAGAGTATCTGGGAATGCCATGGAAGTAAGGCTCTTTCCCTCCCATGTATCTGTTCACGTTATTCCTGGTACGAATTTGCCTTATTACTGATCACTATCACTGATAATTTAACTAAGATGAGGCCTGACAGAATTTGCCCCAGTTAAGTTATATATTTTCCTTTGGTATTTAATAAGTATTTTGTGGCAGAGACTTTGAAACTATAGTGATATGTTACATTATCATTGTTTCATTTTTTTTAAAATAGGTAATAAGTAGCCACTATCATCCCTTTAACGTTCAATAACGTTCCCATGATAAGGCCTGTGGGAGCACCATAATCTGGCTTTGGCATATTTTTGACACGTACTTGGTATTTTTTTATAATTTTGACATGTACTTGGTATTCTTTGATAATTTCTTTGATTTTTGGTACAACAGTGTATTCAATGTACTTTCACTAACCAGGCCCTGGAATTATCCATTTTCTGAAGAAGTTTTGGCTGTTTTTCATACAAATCACTAGAAGCTGAGATTTGCATTAATTCCTTTGGCTTTCAACCACACAATAGTGATGTCCACTATGTAGTTCTTGTCAGTTGTCATCTCATGAATCCACAAGTTTAGTTGCTATTCCATTTCTTCAAGCTTCATCATGTACTATAGATGTTATTCTAGCACCTTCTAGAGGGTCATCACATAAGGATGCAGGAATTTTCTTTTTCTTTTTTTCTGGATATACCATATCATGGATTCACTGACACTGAACTCACAGCAGAACTATGAATTACGCCTGAAAGAAGCTTGTGTAACACATACACTGTGTCTGTAATGTACATCCCAGGCTTCTTGCTCCTAGGAACACTAGACAGCACTATGTTTGGAGGCATTTTTAACAGCAAATTGTACCAAAAGTACAAGAATGTTTAAATCATGGCACAAAATATATCATGAACAGGATATTTATTTATAGTATTTGAGGTGAAACTTAAAGGAAGAGTATTACCTTGTTTGACCCCAGTTGGGACACGCACATTTTCTTGCACTCTGAGCATGTCCACACATGACCACGTAAAGCTCTGAATATTAATTTTGGGTAACAAATTGAACCCCCTTTTTAAACTATGTTGTGCTCCTATTCATCTGTGATAGTTTTAATTGTTCTTAAATCAGTTGTGTCTGAAAGCAATGTAGTTAATGATATCCATGTGTAGAGTCGTTGCTTGTGTTGTTGGAAGAGGGTGTTTGCTATGGCCAGTATGTTCTCTTGGCAAAACTCTGTTAGTCTTTGCCCTGCTTTATTTTCTACTCCAAGGCCAAATTTGCCTGTTACTCCAGGTATCTCTTGACTTCCTACTCTTGCACTCCAGTCCCCTATAATGAAAAGGACATCTTTTTTGGGTGTTAGTTCTACAAGGTATTGTAGGTCTTCATAGAATTGTTCAACTTCATCTTCTTCAGCATTACTGGTTGGGGCATAGATTTGGGTAACTATGATATTGAATGGTTTGCCTTGGAAATGAACAGAGATCATTCTGTCATTTTTGAGATTGCATCCAAGAACTGCATTTCAGACTCTTTTCTTGACTATGAAGGCTACTCCATTTCTTCTAAGGGATTCTTGTCCACAGTAGTAGATATAGTGGTCATCTGAGTTAAACTCGTCCATTCCAGTCCATTTTAATTCACTGATTCCTAAAATGTGGATGTTCACTCTTGCCATCTCCTGTTTAACCCACTTCCAATTTACCTTGACTCATAGACCTAACATTACAGATTCCTATGCAATATTGTTCTTACAGCATCAGACTTTAATTCCATCACCAGTCACATCCACAACTGGGTGCTGTTTTTGTTTTGGCTCTGTCTCTTCATTCCTACTGGAGTTATTTCTACAGTCTTCTCCAGTAGCATATTAGGCACCTACTGACCTTGGGAGTTCATCTTTCAGTGTCATATCTTCTTGCCTTTTCATACTGCTCTTGGGGTTCTCAAGGCAAGAACTGAAGTGGTTTGCCATTCCCTTCTCCAGTGGACCACATTATGTCAGAACTCTCCACCATGACCCATCCGTCTTAGATGGTCCTACATGGCATGGTTCATAGTTTCATTGATTTAGACAAGGCTGTGGTCCATGTGATCAATTTGATTAGTTTTCCGTGACTGTGGTTTTCATTCTGTCTGCCCTCTGAGGGATAAGGATAAGAGGCTTATGGAAGCTTCCTGATGGGAGAGACTGTCTATGGGGGAAACTGGCTCTTGATCTGATGGGTGAGACCATGATCAGTAAATCTTTAATTGAATTTTCTGTATTCTTTGCAGCCAAGATGGAGAAGATCTATACAGTCAGCAAAAACAAGACCAGGAGCTGATTGTAGCTCATGACTCCTTATTAC
Source organism: Giraffa tippelskirchi (assembly GCF_054371585.1). Classification (NCBI taxonomy): domain Eukaryota; kingdom Metazoa; phylum Chordata; class Mammalia; order Artiodactyla; family Giraffidae; genus Giraffa; species Giraffa tippelskirchi. Next base: position 121,442,250 of record NC_137285.1, read on the forward strand.
AAAATTCAGACTTGAATTGAAGAAAGTAGGTAAAATCACTGGGCCATTCAGGTATGACCTAAATCAAATCCCTTATGATTTTACAGTGGAAGTGACAAACAGATTCAAGGGAAGATATGACAGACTCAATGCCTGAAGAATTATGGATGGAGGTTCAAGACATTGTACAGGAGGTAGTGATCAAGATCATCCCCAAGAAAAATAAAAAAAATGGTTGTCTGAGGAGGCCTTATAAATACTGAGAAAAGAAGAGTAGCTAAAAGCAAAGGAGAAAAGGAAAGATATACTCATCTGAATACAGAATTCCAAAGAATAGCAAGGAAAGATAAGAAAGCCTTCTTCAGTAATCAATGCAAAGAAATAGAGGGAAACGGCAGAATGGGAAAGAATAGCAATGTCTTCAAGAAAATTAGAGATACCAAGGGAACATTTCATGCAAAGATTGGTGCAATAAAGGACAGAAATGGTACAAACCTAACATAAGCAGAAGATATTAAGAAGAGGTGGCAAGGATACACAGAAGAACTATACAAAGATCTTCACGACCCATATAATATTGATGGTGTGATCACTTGCCCAGAGCCAGACATCCTGGAATGTGAAGTCAAGTGGGCCTAGGAAGCATCATTATGAACAAAGCTAGTGGAGGTGATGGAATTTCAGTTGAGCTATCCTAAAAGATGATGCTGTAAAAGTGCTGCACTCATTATGCCAGCAAATTTGGAAAACTCAGCAGTGGCCACAGGACTGGAAAAGGTCAGTTTTCATTTCAATCCCAAAGAAAGGCAATGCCAAAGAATGCTTAAACTACTGCGCGATGAACACATCTCACACACTAGCAAAGTAATACTCAAAGTTCTCCAAGCCAGGCTACAAACAGTATGTGAACCACAAACTTCCAGATGGTCAAGCTGGATTTAAAAAAGGCAGAGGAACCAGAGATCACATTGCCAACATCTGTTGGATCATCAAAACAGTAAGAGAGTTCCAGAAAAACATCTATTTCTGCCTTATTGATTATGCCAAAGCCTTTGACTGTGTGGATCACAACAAACTGTGGGAAATTCTTCAAGAGATGGGAATACTAGACCACTTTACCTGCCTCTAAGAAATCTGTATGCGGGTCAAAAAACAACAGTTAGAAATGGACATGGAACAACAGACTGATTCCAAATCAGGAAAGGAGTACATCAAGGCTGTATATTGTCACCCTGCTTATTTAACTTATATGTAGAGTTCAGTTCAGTTACTCAGTTGTGTCTGACTCTTTGTGACCCCATGGACTGAAGCACGCCAGGCTTCCCTGTCCATCACCAACTCCCAGAGTTTACTCAAACTCTGTCCATTGAGTTGGTGATGCCATCGAACCATCTCATCCTCTGTCATCCCCTTCTCCTCCTGCCTTCAGTCATTCCCAGCATCAGGGTCTTTTCAAATGAGTTGGTTCTTCTCATCAGGTGGCCAAAGCATTGGAGTTTCAGCTTCAGCATCATTTCTTGCAATAAATATTCAGGACTGAGTTCTTTTAGGATGGACTGGTTGGATCTCCTTGCAGTCCAAGGGACTCTCAAGAGTTACACAGGCAGAGTATATCATATACGTTAAACATGAAGAGAACATCATGCAAAATGCCAGGCTGGATGAAGCATAAGCTGGAATCAAGTTTGCCAGGAGAAATATCAATAATCTCAGATATGCAGATGACACCACCCTTATGGCAGAAAGTCAAGAACTAAAGAACATCTTGATGAAAGTGAATGAGGAAAGTGAAAAGTTGGCTTAAAACTCAACATTCAGAACCTAAGATCATGGTATCCTGTCCCATCACTTCATGGGAAATAGATGGGGATACAATAGAAATAGTGACAGACTTCATTTTCATGGGCTCCAAAATCACTGCAGATGATGACTGCAGCCATTAAATTTAAAGACGCTTGCTTGCTCCTTAGAAGAATAGCTGTGACAAACCTAGGCAACATATTATAAAGCAGAGACATTACTTTTCCAACAAAGATCCGTCTAGTCAAAGCTATGGTTTTTCCAGTAGTCATGTAGGGATGTAATATCTGGACTGTAAAAAGAAAGCTTAGCACCAAAGTATTGATGATTTTTGAATTGTAGTGTTGGAGAAGACTCTTGAGTGTCCCTTGGACTTCCAGGAGACCCAACCAGTCAATCCTAAAGGAAATCAGTCCTGAATATTCATTGGAAGGACTGATGCTGAAGTTGAAACTCCAATATTTTGGCCCGCTGATGCAAAGAGCTAACTCATTGGAAAAGACTCTAATGCTGGGAAAGATTGAAGGTGGGAGGAGAAGGGGACAACAGAGGATGAGATGGTTGGATGGCATCACTGGCTCTATAGACATGAGTTTGAGCAAGCTCCGGGAGTTAGTAATGGACAGTGAATCCTGGAGTGCTGCAGGGGTCGCAAAGAGTCAGACACGACTGAGCGACTGAACCAAACTGAACTGAGCAGAGTTTCAGTGTAGGATGATGAAAAAGTTCTGGAGCTGAGTTGTGGTGATGGTTACATAAAAATGTGATTATTCTAATGACACTGAACAGTATATTGAAAAATAGCTAAAATTGTAAGTTTTGTCTTATGGATATTTTATCATCAAACAAAAATTATTTATCACATACTTTATTAAACTGAAAACAAGGAAACCCGATGGATTCCAAATCAAAATAATTTCAATTTAGACATTTCAAAATGGAGATTCTAATAGGCTGAATAATGACCCAGTAAAGATGTTTATGTCCTAATCTCTAGAACCTGTGAATATATCAGTTTACATATTGAAAGGGAATTTGCAAATATGATTAAGTTAAGCATCTTGATATACAGAGAATTTATGCATTATCCAGGTGGGATTAATAGGGAAACTTCTGAGGGTCAAAATCAGAGAAGGTAATGGGTCAACAGAAGCAGAATCATACTAGGAATACAACCTAAGGAATACAGACAGCCTCTGAAAGCTGAAACAGGCAAAGAAACAGATTCCTACTTAGACCCTCTAGCAGAACAGAGACCTGGTAACCCATTTTAGACTTCTAACCTCCAAATCAGTAAGGTAATAAATCTATGCTTCAGCCCAACAGATTCGTAGTAATTTGTTACAGTGATAATAGAAAACTAATACTGAGATATCTTACCGTTGCAGGTTGAAGAAACAGTTGCTGTTTTCAAAACAGGGCAAGATTAATCCTGTAGAAATTATTATATTGATGACCTATGGAGAAATAAATGGCAACCCACTCTAGTATTCTTGCCTGGAGAATCCCACAGACAAAGGAGCCTGGCAGGCTACAGTCCATGGGGTTGCAAGAGTCGGACACGACTTAGCGACTAAACCACCATCACTTTGAATTTGATGATTTAAATCCTGGTAGCAGTCTGTCTGTGCGTATAATATCAACATAGCACCATTGGTGAAGTGGGTATTTTCAGAGACCTTGGTAACTGGATTCTAAAGCACTGGAAACATAGAAATGAATCAGAAATGTCAATGTTCTTGAGATTGTCTTCTAGAGGAAACAGCTAGAGGTTGCAGAAAGATGAAAGACACATGTAGAATATTTCTGTATAATGTTAAAGATTCAATTTGAAAAAATAAATAATTCAAACAATATGTTCAATATTGTTATATAATGGGACTAGAACCCCTTATATTGTTATATAATGGGACTAGAGGACTCATGGTGCTGTGATTTTACTGACTCAAATTCTCTCTGCAATGGGATGATATTTAGGGTTTGCTTGGCAGATGATGAGAGCATTATTTACAATAGTCTTTATCTAGAAGGGAAAAAAATAACACACTCATTGAAAAGCAGTTAGCCAATTATTTGCCTGTGTAAATAAAAATTGCAATCCATGTATTCCATTGCACATATGAATTGAAAGATAATTCCATATGTGTCAAAATGCAGACTATTGTGGATAAGCCCACGCCATCTTAGTGCTTTTGTGCCCCATAAGCAAGGATGGACTTAATACATTCACCACAAAGATGAAGCTCATTTTCTTCCTAAAAATAGAAAAAGGCATGGAAAGAAATATGCAACTATGCCAGCAGATTTATTCAGAATTCATTTATTCATTTGTTTTTTAAACAAAACTTGTATTAACAGTACCCTTTGACTCATGGCTAACTGTAGTATTGAGGATATAATGATTTTTAAAGAAGCTGAGTTGACTCCATCCTTCAGCATTCATAGTTTAAAATATAAGAAAATCATTAAAAAAATGAATTCATCAAATCACCATGATGTACATTTTAAATATCTTAAAAATACAGTGCCATACAGAAATCCTAATGATAGCTAGCCGGAAGCATCTATTCAGCACAAGGAACTTAGCTCAGTGATCTGCAATGACTTCGAGGGGTGGGAGAGAGGCTTAAGATGGAGGGATATATGTATACTTACAACTGATTCATGTTGCTGAATAGCACAAACCAACACAACGTTGAAAAGAAGCTATTGTCCAACAAAAAATTTAAAGAAAATTTTTTAAAATTTCAAAAATAAAACTACTTACTAACTTTCATAAAGAAAGCTGAGCACCAGATAATTGATGCTTTTGAACTGTGGTGTTGGAGAAGACTCTTGAGAGTCCCTTGGACTGCAAGGAGATCCAACCAGTCCATCCTAAAGGAAATCAGTCCTGAATATTCATTGGAAGGACTGATGTTGAAGCTGAAACCCCAATTCTTTGGCCACCTGATGCAAAGAGCTGACTCATTTGAAAAGACCCTGATACTGGGAAAGGTTGAGGGCAGGAGGAGAAGGGGACGACACAGGATAAGATGGTTGGATAGCATCACCGACTCAATGGACACGAGTTTGAGTAAACTCCAAGAGTTGGTGATGGACAGGGAAGCCTGGCATGCTGCAGTCCCTGGGGTCGCAAAGAGTCGGACACAACTAAGCAACTGAACTGAACTGAACTAAATTTCAAAAAAATATTTAGTAAAAATGTAGAATGAAGAGTATTCATGCAATAATGTCATCTTAAGAGCATAGAGAGAGATTAAGAAGACAATCTTTGCAATAGAGAAATTATCAATTTTCTTATGTCAAAATTCCTTCAATAGACTTCCATAAGGTCACTAGTGGGGAAAAACAACTAGATGAAAGGGAAGGTTCTGCATCAGTTTCAGATGATACTTACATCGCCACTAGAAATGAGGGAAAACCAAATCCATTGCATCATGTTTTGACATGAACAGTACATAAAATTCTAAACCATAGATGTATCTTCAAAATTTTAGTTAGTTAGAAATAGTTCTGGATGATTAAAATATTGATGAATTCAGGGTAACACAATTTTTATATGATAATCATACTTAAAGAATATGTCCATAAAATGTAGAGACATTCACTGTCATGTTCATAAGAGCTATGATTATTCTACAGCAAATTTCAGAAGCCTATCCTGGAATGTGGATTAGAAAAACTCAATTCTCACCTTTATGATTAGCAAGACATGTAAGTTCTTTATATTCAAGCCCTCATAAAAGAACAAAAAGTTATAGAAAATAGTACTCAATATGTAAATGGTTGCACAAATAGGAACTAGCATATTGTGTTGACATTATAGTATTCTTACTGATAAAAACAAAGGGTTACACTATATTTTCAGAGAAAACCATTCCTTCATCCTGCTTCGAATCTGTTGGGTCTTTACACTATAGATTATTGGATTCATCATGGGAGGAAAAAGAATATAGATGTTGCCCATAAGGACATGAACCAAAGGTGAGAGATGCTTTCCAAAGCGGTGTACCATAGTGAGACCAATGATGGGAATGTAGAAAACCAGGACAGCACAGAGGTGGGAGACACAGGTCTCCAGAGCCTTGAGCCTCTCTTTTTGAGATGCAATTGCCAGCACTGTATGCAAGATGAAAACATACGAGATGAGAATAAGGTCAGCATCCAACAACAAGGTACAAATCACCAGAGCCAGGGCATAGAAGCTATTGAAGCGAATGTCAGAGCAGGCCAGCCGGAGTAGATCCTGGTGCAGGCAGAAGGAATGAGAGAGAATGTGAGGTCTGCAGTAAGGAAAGAACTTCAAACGGATGATGACAGGAAGAATAGACAAAGAGCTTCTTGTCCAAATGGTCACCATGAAGTAAATGATCCTGCTATTAGTCAGAATGGATGTATATCTCAGAGGATTGCAAATTGCTAAAAAGCGATCAAAAGCCATGGCAAGAAGGACTCCAGACTCCATGCAAGATAGCCCACGAACAAAATAAGTCTGGGCAATGCAGGCATCTAGACCAATCTCCTGGCTGAGCCGCCACATGGTCCCCAGCACCGTGTGTACTGTGGACAACTCCATGAACAGGTCAGTGAGGGCCAGCACGGCCAGGAAGTAGAACATGGGCTCATGCAGGCTCGGCTCAGTATGAATCACATGCAGCACCAGGCAGTTTCCCAGGAAAACCACAGCATAGATCAAAGAAAAGGGAACTGAAAACCAGGGATAGTATTGTTCTAGGCCAGGGAACCCCGTGAGAATGAATGTCGAAGAGTTGATATTGGAAGCAGAAGAGGCAGACATGAATATTTGAAAAATAATTTCTAATGTAAAATAAATATTTATTCACAGTTTTGTTTAAACGGTCTGCTGCCTATGAGAATAGTCAGATATAACACATCCTCTTGGATTATCACCCAGGGAAAGCTGATTGTAGAATCCCAGGGAGTGTCAACTCCATACTAGAAGTTACAGCACAAGATGACTTCACAGGGAACCTCCTTGGTATTAGTCTCAGAAGTTAGAGAAGATAATCAAGATCCTGATGACTTTAGGCAGATTAAGTCATAAACTTTGTTCCCTTTCAGTCTCTCTGAGAGACTGGCAGCACGCAAGCCGGGTGACAGTGACTGCCGTTATTGAGAGCACAGTGCTGTCTTGCTCAGCTGCTCCTGAGAAGCCTCTGCACACTCTCTCCATCCCAAGTCCTTGAGACCAGGCAGTCAGAGTGTTCATGTTTATGAGGAAGGAAAGGAGAGGACTGATTGTGTGAGTCCAGTGAACCTATGCTCCTGGGACACCAGTGTCCCCTCGGGTGAATGATGCAAGTGAGAGATTCTGTGTGGTCACTTACAAACTAGTAGTCCCCTGGAAATGTGAGGAATAGACAGATAACTGCATTTTCCCGGGAGTCCACAACTGTTTTCTAATCTTAGAGGAACATAATTGCATGGACTGAAAATTCAACACTTACTCAAAAGGAGAAGGTAAAACATGAACATTCAATGGGAAAATAGAATATCAGCATTCTGAAGCATTTTTCTTGACTCATTTTCACTCTGAAATAAGAAATATGTTTTAGTAAGGCTTATTTATTGTTTTATTATTTATTTATTCATTATTTATTGCTTATTTATTATTTATTGCTTTATTCTGAAAGAGATGGGAATACCAGACCATCTTACCTGCCTCCTGAGAAATCTGTAAGCAGGTCAGGAAGCAATAGTTAGAACCAGACATGGAACAACAGACTGGTTCCAAATCGGGAAAGAAGTATGTCAAGATTGAATATTGTCAGCCTGCTTATTTAACCTACATGCAGAGTACATCATGCAAAATGCAGGGCTGGATGAAGCATAAGTTGGAATCAAGATTTCCGGGAGAGATATCAATAACCTCGGATATGCAGATGACACCACCCTTATGGCAGAAAGTGACGAAGAACTGAAGAGCCTCTTGATGAAAGTGAAAGAAGAGAGTGAAAAAACTTGCTTAAAACTCAACATTCAGAAAACTAAGATCATGGCATCCAGTCCCATCACTTCTTTGCAAATAGGTGGGGAAACAATGGAAACAGTGTGAAACATTATTTTCTTGGGCTCCTAAATCACTGCAGATGGTGACTGCAGCCATGAAATTAAAAGACACTTGCTCATTGGAAGAAAACCTATGACCAACCTAGACAGCATATTAAAAAGCAGAGACATTACTTTGCCAACAAAGATCCATCTAGTCAAAGCTATGGTTTTTCAAGTAGTCATGTATGGATGTGTGAGTTGGACCATAAAGAAGGATGAGCACCAAAGAATTGATGCTTTTGAGCTGTGGTGTTGGAGAAGATCCTTGAGAGTCCCTTGGACTGCACAGAGATCCAATCAGTCAATCCTAAAGGAAATTGGTCCTGAATATTTATTGGAAGGACCGACGCTGAAGCTGATGCTCCAATAATTTTGCCACCTGGTGCAAAGAACTGACTAAATGGAAAAGACCCTGATGCTGGGAAAGATTGAAGGCAGGAGTAGAAAGGGACGACAGAGGATGAGATGGTTGAATGGCATCACCGACTCTATGGACATGAGTTTGAGTAAGCTCCAGGAGTTGGTGATGGACAGCGAAGCCTGGCATGCTGCAGTTAATGAGGTCGCAAAGAGTTTGACATGATTGAGCAACTGAACTGATTTATTGTTAGAAAGCTTTTAACAGGATAAAGAGATACATGAACATAGAGAAGAAAAATAAAGCACAACTAAAATCAGTAAACAATTTATTAGAAGCTAAGCAGTGTGGAATGCACCACACAACAATTCTGATTCCACTTATTTTGTTAGATTTATTTTTGCTAACTTTATTTTATGTAAAGTTAGGTTACTTTAACAAGTCTATCTCCTTTGAGCTCTTATGATACTTTGGTGATAGTAAAATGTTCAGCTGTTCTACCCAAGAGAAAAATTACACATGCATTTCACATTTTCCCAGTGGTGCTGCCAGCCATGGTCATATATTATCTTCCATTTGAAATAAACAGAGATCCCAGAAGTGTATCCCCAACTGAGTCCCATAAGCCTATTAACATTATCGTTTCTGCATAAAACCCTCTAGTCTTCTGACATTCTTAGTCACTAGCACTGGAATAGCTATGTTTAGACAACCGGTTCTTGACCTAAAGAATAACGAATCAAGTCTCTACTTTGCTGAGTTTATGATACTTAAAGAAACTGTATTATATTTTCTTCTCAAAAGCAGACAAACATTACTAGAAATTAAAGGGTCATAAAATGATCTAATTTTTAATACCTCTCTAGAAATATTTTTAATCCTTTATTAATGTCTGCTATCTCTATCTTGAACTTCAATAGTTCCAGATTTACTCTCACCGGTTTTCCTGGCTTAGAAGTTGACTATCTCTGGCTCTCCATCCCTTTCGCCTCCATTTATGCTATGGTTTTCCTGGGGAATTGCATGGTGCTCCACGTGATCAGGATGGAGCCGAGCCTGCACCAGCCCATGTTCTACTTCCTGGCCATGCTGGCCCTCACTGATCTGTGTATGGGGCTGTCCACCGTGCACACAGTGCTAGGAATCCTCTGGGGGGTCATTCAAGAGATCAGCCTGGATGCCTGCATCGCCCAGTCCTACTTCATCCACGGTCTGTCCTTCATGGAGTCCTCTGTCCTCCTTACTATGGCTTTTGACCGCTACATTGCCATTTGCAACCCACTACGCTATTCCTCCATCCTAACTAATGACAAAATCATGAAGATTGGGGTCGCAATCTTATGTAGGAGTTCAATGCTCATACCTCCAGTCATTATTCGCCTAAAGTTCTTAAATTATTGTCACCCCCACATCCTTTCTCACTCTTTCTGCCTGCACCAAGACTTAATTCGAATGGCCTGTTCAGACATCCGCTTCAGTAGCATCTATGGTCTGGCCCTGGTGATCAGCAACTTGCTGTTGGATGCAGTGCTCATCATTATCTCCTATATCATGATCTTGCATGCAGTCTTAGCAATTGCATCACGAGAAGAGAGAATCAAGTCTTTGCAGACCTGTGTATCTCACATCTGTGCTGTTTTGGTTTTCTACATCCCAATCATTGGTCTGACCATGGTTCATCGTTTTGGCAGACACCTCTCATCCTGGGTTCATGTTCTCATGGGAAATGTCTATATCCTTTTCCCACCCTTGATGAACCCCATTATTTATAGTATCAAGACCCAGCAAATACGAAAAAGAGTCCAGAGACTGTTTTACTTGAAAAAATGTAAGTCTTAGTATCAAATGTGAATGTATTTAAAGTCAACAAAGGAGTTCAAAAGGTAGAGTCAGTGAATAATTAAAATATGTTTAATGACTTTCATTTGAATGAGGCTTTCCATTTTACAAATACCTTCCTCTGCATTTTCCTTGTAACTATCGTATCAGTGAAATTGACATGAGTTATGTTGTCAATGATTTTTGTATATCTGAAAATATATATATAATAGCTTCAGAATCATAATAAGGTCTGAGGCAGATTAGCTATTAAAATTCATCTCACTATGGCCAGTTTGGGATTCATTCATTATAAAAAAGGTATGTTTTGCTGATTAAAGTCCCCCAAGTAATTACTTAAGGATCTAAAATTATCTTACTCAAATTCTTCCTACTCTAAACAACATTCTTGTTTATTGTCTACCCATTTTCCCAGTTTAGCCACATGGCCATGTCACTGAATAAGGCACAATAGAGAATTTGGCCTTTTTGAATAATTTAAAAAGCAATGAAACAAGCAAACAACAAAAAATTAACCTTGATGCTTTTTGTCCACCAGGCAAACAATCTTCCCCACTCCCACCCTACTGAACTGGAGATAGAAATAATCAGTATTTGCCAGAGTAGGAAAAAAAATAGACTTTTGTGATTAGTTTTATTTTCTTAATCTAAAGAATAATACAAATAGCCACTCCACTTGAAAACCATTTGAAAATGTTTCCTATGAACCCATAGATCATTTAAATCTGATGGGGATAGAGTGTTACTCTGATCAAAGAAAAATGTTTCTAATTTATCTCCCCATCAAGACTCTGTGGTAGATACTATTTTCTGTTACATATATGATTTGTAGTTTAAAACACACAAATATTAAATGATACATCAAATTTTTATGTGGCAGTAGATGATGTGATTTGAATACATTTTCTCTGTTTTATTTTCAAATCACATGAAAAGTCTTTCTTTCCGATCTCCCCTCTGTACTGTTTAACATGAAGTTTGTTAAATGGTTCTGCAACCATCATAAACTTTTTATAAAATAAATAAAAGTGAACAAAAACACAAATAAATCATGGATGGTAAAATAATACACACATTTGGACTGTTGGCATGTGTAAATTTCCTTAAGACATTATTGTTGCAAGGATATTTATATAATCTACTTGACATGTTTAAGGCATATTTTGTTAATACATACTTTCAAACAGTAGTTCACTCTGTTTACATGTACATGCACTGTCTGATAAACTCTCAAAAATATTTAGTCATGAAATCACCACCACAATCAATCAAAATATGGAATATTTCCATCACCCCACAAGCGCCTTTTATCTCTTTGCAGTCACTCTTCTTCCACAGCCCCCAATTCTCCACTGCCTCCAAACTAATTTCTGTCATAGGCTTTGCCTTTAAGACAGCCCCTATTTGTGTGCTCAATTGTGTCTAACTCTTTTGCAAGCCCATGTACTGTAGCCCACCAGGCTCCTCTGTCCATGGAATTATCCTGGCAAGAGTACTGGAGTGGGTTCATTTCCTACTCCAGGGGATCTTCCTGACCAGGGATTGAACCCTCATCTTCTGTGTCTCCTGCATTGGCAGGCAGATTCTTTACCACTGAGCCACCTGGGAAGCACCTTTTAGAGAAGATCTTGTAAACTGAATCATAAGTAATGTAATCTTTTTGTCCAGATCCTTTCACTTGCAATAATACTTTTGAGATTCACCTCATTGTTGCCTGCATCCACAGCTCATTTTTATATTTGAGTTTTATTCCGTTGTGCTACATAGGGAAAACTATTCATTAATTGGTTGGGTTAATGTTTTATAGTTTTGATTTTGAATGAAGCAGTTATAAACAGCAACACCATACAATTTCAAAAGCAACTCCCTAATATTGCTAGTTTATTTTTAATAATCACACTAACAATATTAATGGCCATAAAAATAATAATTATTTTATATCGATCAGATTCCTATTATATGCCAAGCACTGTGGGACAACACAGTAATGATTCTCACTGTTGATCTTTAGAGCTAGTCCATGGGTAAATCATAATCAGTAGTTTTGCAGATGAGGAAATTGAAGCAAAGGGATTTTTAAAAAGTAGAAAATAATTGTGGGGCACTGTAGTTTCACAGCACTTTTACCACTGCTATTACTGCTCCATTTTACATTGCAGTTATTTCCCCATCATTCTGTTTGTTTTTATTGTTGATGGTGTTCCTGGTGTGAATTTAAAAATTTAAATTGTGTGTTGCTGTAAATACAAGTTTTCAAATGCATTAGCACTTGAAACAATCATTTAGTAGGCCATTCTTTCGTCAGCCAGTATTATGATATATAAAATTCTAATGTAACAGGTTTCATACTTTATACTCAAATAATAAGATGTGGTGAGTTTAGATTTTTTTTTAGTCTTATCTACTCTCAGACAGCCGATGGTTCTTCCACTTAAAACGTCAATTAAAGTTTTTGAGTTTAAAAAAGATATTTGCTGTGGTGTCATCTTTTCTGTCAGTTGGAAACTGATATTCTCTGCCAGGAAATTTCTTTCTTCCACAGGTCTCTGCCACTAACTGTCACCTCCCCCAAACCCCTCATCACTGCATTGAAGGGGAAGCTGACACGGCCCTGGATTCAAGAACTGGATGGGCCTCTCTTCTAAGTCTGTAATACTTGGCAGACCCTTGCTGAATGAATCTTGTCTTACCTCCTCACTCTGTATGGAACGCTGATTTTTCTCATCCTCTGTGGCATTTTGACTGATTTTCTCTTCAATCTAGTTAGCAATCCAACTGTAACAATGGCTCTTAGCCTACAGGCCCTGAAAACTGACCCATTTTCTCTTATTTCCCTGACTCTTTAAGTTTTGTTTTGTTTTAGCCTTTGGCTGCAGAATCACTTTTTCCTAAGCATAACAATTCCTTTGACAACTCTACTAGTCAGCATTCGCCATGATTTTTGTGTCGCCTGCAGTGCTGTAAAGAACACTTAAGATCCACGTGCTGCACTGTGGAACAGCAAGAAACTGCTTCCCTCACTGAATATACCATGTGCTCATTTTCACCCTAATGCTGCTCTCTGATGATGGCATGAGATAGTTTCCATGGAAATCTCCCTCAGGAGATAACAGATATTAGGTTATCAATCTTCTTCTGCTTTTAACTTCTCCCTCAAAACACATCAGGTTTCTAGCATTTCATGCCCTGACACTCTGAATGAGGGCCAAAGAATGTGCAGCTGAACCTGAGACCTTGAAGATTATATCTTTTCAATTCTCCTTGCCTATCTGTTTCTCTTATCCATCTCATGCTGAAAGGGGTTCTGTTACTCCTCTTTGGTTTTAATATCTAAAAGAAACTTCCTCTACATCCCAAACTCTTTGCTTTCTATCCTTGTTCTAGCTGGCACCCTCTAACAGGAGTAGTTGATAACAGTAGACCACTAATGAAAGAAAGGAAAACTCAATAATATCCAGAAGGCACAATATTTTATATATATATATATATATATATATATATATGTATGCACACACATATATACAAATACACACGCACACACAGACACACACACACACACACACACACACACACATATATATTCTGAACGGTTTCAACTAATTCTTTTCTTATAGTAATACATCCGAATTTTAGCAAATTCTACTTGTTATAAAATAATGCAAATACATTATTGGCATAAGTTAAACATTTTTTTCCACATTACTACATTTAAATCAAGTCCCAACACCAACATGACACTGCAAAAGTGCAAACTAAATTTTACTATTATATTTGTAAATGATTATTGAAATTTAAGTTCAGTTCTGTCGATCAGTTGTGTCTGACTCTTTGTGACCCCCATGGACTGCAGCCCGCCCGGATTCCCTGTCCATCACTAACTCCTGGAACTTGCTCAAACTCATGTCCATCAAGTCGGTGATGCAATCCAACCATCTCATTCTCTGTTGTCCCCTTCCCCTCTGGCCTTTAATCCTTCCCAGCATCAGAGTCTTTTCTAATAAGTCAGTTCTTCGCACCAGGTGGCCAAAGTATGGAGCATCAGCTTAAGCATCAGTCCTTTAATGAATATTCAGGACTTATTTCCTTTAGGATTGACTAACTTGATCTCCTTGCTGTCCAACAGACTCTCAAGAGTCTTCTCCAACACCACAGTTCAAAAGCATCAATTCTTCAGTGCTCAGCTTTGTATATAGTTCAACTGTCACATCCATACATGACTACAGGAAAAGCCATAGCTTTGACTACATGGACCTTTGTTGGCAAACTAATGTCTCTGCTTTTTAATATGCTATCTAGGTTTGTCATAGCTTTTCTTCCAAGGAACAAGTGTCTTTTGATTTCATGGCTGTATCCACCATCTGCAGTGATTTTGGAGCCCAAGAAAATAATATCTCTCACTGTTTCCATTGTTTCCCCATCTGTTTGCCATGTTCTGATGGGACCATGATCTTAGTTTTCTAAATGTTGAGTTTTAAGCCAACTTTTTCACTCTTCTCTTTCACTTTCATCAAGAGGCTCTTTAGTTCCTCTTCATTTTCTGCCATAAAGGTGATGTCCTCTGCATATCTGAGGTTACTGATGTTTCTCTCTGCAATCTTGATTCCAGCTTATGTTTCATCCAGAATGGCATTTCACATGATGTTTTCTGCATATAAGTTTAATAAGCAGGGTGACAATATACAGTCTTGACATACTCATCCCAATTGGGAACCAGTCTGTTGTTCCATGTCCAGTTTTAACTTTTGTTTCTTGACGTACATACAGATTTCTCAGTAGGCAGGTAAGGTGCTCTGGTATTCCCATCTCTTGAAGAATTTTCCACAATTTGTTGTGACCCACACAGTCAAAGGCTTCAGTGTAGTCAATGAAGCAGAAGTAGATGTTTTTCTGGAATTCTCTTGCTTTTTCTATGATCCAACAGATGTTGGCAATTTGATCTCTGGTTCCTCTGCCTTTTCTAAATCCAGCTTGAACATCTGGAAGTTCTCATTTCACATACTGTTGGAGCCTAGCTTGGAGAATTTTGAGCATTACTTTGCCAGTGTGTGAGTCTACCACAATTGTGCAGTAGTTTGAATATTCTTTAGCATTACCTTCCTTTAGGACTGGAATGAAAACTGAACTGTCCTGTGGCACTGCTGAGTTTTCCAAATTTGCTGGCATACTGAGTACAGCAGTTAATAGCATCATCTTTTAGGATTTGAAATAGCTCAGCTGGAATTACATCACCTCCACTAGTTTTGGTTCTAGTGATACTTCCTAAGGCCCACTTGAGTTCAGCCTCCAGGATGTCTGACCCTAGGTGAGTGATCACACCATTGTGGTTATCTAGATCATGAGGATCTTTTTTTTATAGTTCTTCTGTGTATCCTTGCCACCTCTTCTTAATATCTTCTGCTTCTGTTAGGTCCATACCATTTCTGTCCTTTATTATGCCCATCTGTGCATGAAATGTTTCCTTGGTTCTCTAATTTTCTTGAAGGGATCACTAGTCTTTCCCATTCTATTGTTTTCCTCTATTTCTTTGCATTGATCACTTAGGAAGTCTTTCTTACCTCTCCTTGCTATTCTATGGAACTCTGCATTCAGATGGCTATCTTTCCTTTTCTCCTTTGCCTTTAGCTTCTCTTCTTTTCTCATCTATATAAGGTCTCCTCAGACAACCATTTTGCCTTTTCACATTTTTTTTCTTGGGGATGGTTTTGATCACCGCCTCCTGTACAATGTTATAAACCTCTGTCCATAATTGTTCAGGCACTCTTGTCTATCAGATCTAATCCCTTGAATCTATTTGTCACTTCCACTATATAATCATAAAAGATTTGATTTAGGTCATACCTGAATGGTCTAATTCCCTACTTTCTTCAATTTGAGTCTGAATTTGGCAATAAAGAGTTCATGAGCTGAGCCACAGTCAGCTCCTGGTCTTGTTTTTGCTCACTGTAGAGAATCTCTCCATCTTTGGTTGTAAATAATACAATCAATCTGATTTTGGTATTGACCATCTGGTGAAGTCCATGTGTAGAACCGTCTCTTGTGTTGTTGGAAGAGGGTATTTGCTATGACTAGTGCATTCTCTTGGCAAAACTCTGTTAGTCCCTATTGACATATACTGAACACTTATTATGTTCTAGATATTGTTATAAGTGCCTTATATATTTCCTCAATTTAACAAAATGTCCACACATACAAAATAACTTTCCTAAGATGTTATACCTAGAAGCAATGGAACCAAGATTTGATTCTTAGAAATCTGACTCCAGAGATTGTCCTCTTAGTCACCAGCCTACACTGTGTCCTAATGCTTCAAACCAGTAATTTCAATTAATTACATGAAAATGAGTGCACTCTTATTTTTTTTAACTTCACTCTTAATAAAAGTATTTAAAGCCCTATGCTTTTTCATTCTTATGTTTTACTATGATTCTATATATTCTCTGCACTATTTTGTCTTATAATTGCTAATCACAATTACACTTTCCTGACTCCTCTATTAATAGTTCCTTTTGTGATATACATTTCTTCAGTTTCTGCCTGATATGTCAGATACACATTCTTTTGTCAAATGTATTAATTAATTTATTTTTGCCACTCTGTGCTGCTTGTGGCAGGTTCTTAATTACCTGACCAGGGATTGAACCCATGTTCTAGCAGTGAAAGTACCAGGTCCCAAAACCGGACTGCTAGTAAATTACCCAGATGCACATTCTAAAGTTCATTTTAAGTAACATGATATTCAG
Source organism: Giraffa tippelskirchi (assembly GCF_054371585.1). Classification (NCBI taxonomy): domain Eukaryota; kingdom Metazoa; phylum Chordata; class Mammalia; order Artiodactyla; family Giraffidae; genus Giraffa; species Giraffa tippelskirchi. The sequence goes on from NC_137285.1 coordinate 121,459,041, forward strand.
ATATCTAGGAAATTTTTTAAATGTTGTATTAAGGCTCCTAAGCAAGGAAAAGAGATGATTCTTAGTCATTAGCTCCTGCAAGAAGCCTTACATAGTTCCAGGACACATTAACTGGCCTTGTCTCTGTGAAGAACTCTTATTTTTTTCTGAATTCTTGCAAATTTCATAGGGCTGGTGCTTTCCTCTTGGAATGGTAAATCCTTGCACTTGCTGGATCCACTCTGAGGCCTCACTGATTCTCTCATTGCATCGTTAATTCTCACAGCCCTCCCTGTGTCTATGGCTGCAAGGCAATTTTGCAAACAATCCCAACCCCATTGTTTTTAAAAATATGTGATTGGATGTTGGAATAGCTCTTTAGAATTATTGCCTTTGTAACTAGTAGTCTGTTTAACCTGGTGCTACATTATAATTAAATACACTTAGTTCCCTTTTTACTTTTATTATCTTACCAGTGGACCATCATATTTTCAGAACTTTTTAGCTTCGCTATAACCTGGAGATTGCTACAGAGTTCTCATTGGTTTTTATCAATTTAAAGAAAACAACCAGAGTTCACATTGTGCTAAATACACATAGTATTTGACAGTGACCCATGCTTTATCTATTTCTTTTAATCTTCAAAAATACTGATATTTATGAGATCTTGGTGTTTGTGCCTGCTAAGTTGCTTCAGTTGTGTCCAGCTCTTTGCAACCCTATGGACTCTAGCTCATCAGGGTCCTCTGTCCATGGGGATTCTCCAGGCAAGAATACTGGAGTGGGTTGCCATGACCTCCTCCAAGGGGTCCTCCAGACTCAGAGATCCAGTCCACCTCTTCTGCATGTCCTGCACTGACTGGGGGATTCTTTACCACGGGTACCACCTGGAAGCTCAGTTCATTTCAGTCACTCAGTCATGTCTGACTCTTTGAGACACCAAGGACTGCAGCACACCAGACTCCCTGTCCATCGCTAATTTCCAGAGGTTGCTCAAACTCATGTCCATCGAGTTGGTGATGCCATCCAACCATCTCATCCTTTGTCGTCCCCTTGTCCTCTTGCCTTCAATCTTGCCCAGCATCAGAGTCTTTTCCAATAAGTCCCAGTGAAAGGTACTTGCTATCACTGTGTAAGGCTGACAATGTGGCCAGAACTAAAATTTGTGAACTAATGTTTGAGGAGGTGATCAGATCTTGTGAGGTACTTAACGCCACAGGAAGGCATGTCCAAGAATTGTAAATATGGGAACGTTCCATGATGCTGATTCACAGAGGAAAAAAATCCCAGGATTAGTTTGGCTTTAAATATAGACAGCTGAGGCAAGAACAAATATATGTGGAAAGAGGGAGGATTTTCTTTATAAAAATATTGTAGTGGTTTCTTTATCTTGCATACTCTTAATTATATAGCAGCATAGAGCTGCACTTATTAAATAATTTGGGATGGGCTTTATCCTTTACCATTTTCTGATAAAAGTTTTTATGGAATCCATATTATTTTCCTTCTAAATGTTTGGTTATAATCATCTAGCAAATTCATCTGGGTCTGGAAAATTCCTTGTTGGAAGGTTTCAAACTACAATTTCTCAAGTAGATATGACAGTACTTAGATTATCTATTTCTTTCAAAATGAGCTTCAGTAGTTTGTACATAGCAAGAGATTTTCTCATTTGTCTTAGTTATTAAATATAATGAAGTTAATTTTTATTTTGTAACTGTATATTTTCTATTTATTTCCTGATAATTTTGACTAAGTTTGTAAGTTATTTTAATCTTTTAAAAAGTCAGTTCATACACCCATTCTTGTAAATTTTAAGGAGATATGTGTGATATCCAACAATAAAATAATAAAGTTATCCTTTTTAAACAGGTATCAACAGAACAATGAATCAAATTTCAAGTGTTAAAGCAATATTTAGGCCAACTAGCATTTATGAAAATATAAGAATTCACAATCACTATAGTTGATTGTACATGAATACACTCACAATATGATTTTAAAAGTTTAAAAATGGACTTTAAAGATAGAACTTATAGAGTTTTTTCTTCTACAGAAGAGAAAGAAGAATATAAAGTTTTACTGAGTATAATATACTTAATAAGCTTTAAATATTTTAAAATATTGATGTTTCTACATGTATGCGAAACAAAAATTTGCCAAAATCACTTGTGTATACTTCTGTTTCCTTTCAATACCTGGGGGAAACAGCACAGAATTTAAGCAAAATAGTAAATACAGAAAGATCAGAAACAATGCAATCAATCAGTAGTCATATAAAAATCTGGAAATCATGATAAACTTAGATTTCTCTTCGTCACTGCCAACTTGTAGAATAAAATAGGAATTCTATTTTTACTTACCTAAAAATCCTACCTCAAAATCCTACCTCAAAAATGCTCAAAATATCCTCCATCAGAGTAAAAAAAAAAAAAGAAGAATTTCAAGAGACAAAGTAATTAAATATAAATCCTGGATACTTAAGCAATTAAGAAAATAATAGGGACATCTGCAGGGGAGGTAGAATAATACAAAGTAATGCTAATGCTAAATATCTCATCTTGTACAGGAAAGAATCACTAGGTGTAATTTAATTATTTATAATTAGTTTAATTTAAATGTTCTTTTAAAAATATACACAATATCAGGAGAATTCTATATATTCTACCAGAATTTGTATGCAAATACACTTGTGTGTAAGATTCCATACATTAATATATGTGTGTACATTCCCTTACTTAAGATCATCTGATAATATCGTTCTGCAACCTGTAATGTCTCTTTAAAATGTTTTAAGCTTATTTCCATATTAGCACTTTGTAGTAACATATTCAGTAATAATTGTACCAAATTTTTTAAATGTATTGCAATACATTCATCTGGTGCATTTATATTTCTCGTTTTCACTTTTGTCATCAATGCTGTGAGGATATAAACATGTTCATGAATTTTCATTAGTACTTGTCCAAGTGAACATGTAAAATATTCTTTATTATTTTATAAATCATTTATGTTCTCAGACATCTCACTATTTCTTTTCTTCCCTGATGAATACCTTTTACTGTTGCTAGTAAGAGTAATAATTATTACCATTGCATTTATTTTACCATAGTGGTAATAATTATTACTCTTACTAGCAACAGTAAAAGGTATTCATCAGGGAAGAAACAATACAATTAATCAGTAGTCATATAAAAATCTGGAAATCATGATAAACTTAGATTTCTCTTCCTCACTGCTAACTTGTAGGAGCTTTGACATTCATTTGAGGAGCAGATGTAGATTTTTGATTCATTCCAGTGCTTTTACTAACGTATGGTGCTAGTGGTAAAGAACCCACCTGCAAATGCAGGAGACATAAGAGACGTGAGCTGGATCCGTGGGTAGGGTAGATCCCCTGGAGGAGGGCATGGCAATCCACTCCAGGATTCTTGTCTGGAGAATACCCATGGACAGAGGAGTCTGGTAAGCTAGAGTCCATAGGGTCGCAAAGAGTCAGACACAACTGAAGCAACTTAGCACTCACTCATGCTAATAATTCATAAATTTCTACCTCTGGCAAATTTTTCTCCTGTCTCCAGAGTGAAAAATTAAAATACCTTGATGCCCCAAGATCACCTAAAATCATTATGTCCCATAATGTCTGAAATTATACTTAGGAAAGAGGAAATATGGGCTTCCCAAGGGGCACTAGTGGTAAAGAACCCTCCGATCAATGCAGGAGATATCAGAGGTGGGCTCGATCCCTGGGTCAGGAAGATCCCCTTGCGGAGGGCATGGCAACTCACTCCAGTATTCTTGCCTAGAGAATCCCATGGACAGAGGAGCCTGGTTGGTTACAGTCCATGGGGTCGCAGAGTTGGACACGACTGAAGCAACGTGTATTGCACACAAGGAGGAAATATAAGGGAGATTCCTTTCTCTGTCCTGCAGGTCCAGTGTATGTAGGATGCAGACTGATTATAGTAGTATTACTGGTAATAGTAACAATAGACAACCTTCCTTCATTTTCATTACATGCTATGCAGTGTTTTTATATAAACCATTTTACTTAATAATTTTAACACCCTTATAAGTTACATAATATTTTGTGCCTATTGTAAAGATAAGTGTACAGAATTCCAGAAAGAGTAAATGCACTCTGTCAAGGCCATACATCTGAAATTCAACTTGAACTCAGAGCCCAAATGCTCAGCCCATTACATCAGGATGCTAAATACGTGAGTACTATTTTCTCTGATTTACAGAGGTCATATTACAGGAGGATGAACTAATACCCTGATTTGAGATTTTTTTTTTTCATTTTTTTAGTGTGTGTGGGTGGGCTGTGTCTTCAGTTCTCCTGTTTGTCTATATTAACATAAAATTGAAATTAGCCATTGAATTACTTTGCTTTAAACTTGTAACAAAGCTCACTATTACACAGACTCTAAAGTGTCCGTGGTCTGACACTGTCCTGAACAAAAGCAGTGAAACAAGATTTTAACATTATCTGATTTACTCAAATCTTTATGCTATTTTTCTCTCTTAATGCTGTCATGATATAAGATTTCCAATATAATTGTAGGTACTCGTCAATTAGTGGAGTTACACAGAGAATTGAAGAACTACGCTGTTTAATCTACATCAGCAAAATTTCTTGCTCAAAGAAAAGACTTGGATAAATTTCTCCTGAATTTGCTTGGTCTTAACTCCATAAATGATGGGGTTGAGAGTGGGTGGTACCATCACATAAAGATTGGCAAGAAGGATATGTATATGGAGTGGTATACTGTGGCCCCCAAATCGGTGAGCAAAGAATGAAAAAAAGGCTGGGGTATAGAACAGTAATATAACACAGACATGGGAGCCACAGGTACCCAGAGCCTTGAGCTGGGCATCTTGGGAAGGAATTCTAAACACAGTAGAGAGTATTAGGGCATAAGAGATGATGATAAGCACCACATCCAGGCATGTGGAAAATAGAGCCACAATCACCCCATAGTAGATGTTGACTTGGATGTTATCACAGGCAAGCCTGGCAATGCCCATATGTTCACAGTATGAGTGACGAATAATGTTCCTTCCACAGTAAGTAAGCCGATAAACCAGAAAAACCAAGGGGAGACAGATGAGGAAACTCCTAATTATGGAAGCAATGCCTATTTTTCCAATGAGTGAGGGTGTTAGAATGGTCGTATATCTTAGTGGATAACAGATGGCTACATAGCGATCAAATGCCATGGCCAGCAATATGGCAGACTCTGCCACAAAGATGAATTGGAGGAAAAACATCTGGGACACACAGCTACCAAAAGATATACTCCCTTCTTGGAACCAGAAGATTGCTAACATCTTGGGTGTGGTGACAGTGGAAAGAAAGATATCTGCCAAGGCTAACATGGAGAGGAAAAGGTACATGGGTTCATGAAGACTGTGCTCAGTGAAGATCAGAAATAGTAAGAGAGTATTTCCTACAACAGCGACTATGTACATGGAACAAATGGGGATGGAGATCCACGTGTGTGCATCTTCCAGTCCCGGGATCCCAATCATGGTGTACCAAATGTCTCTAAGGTTAGTGTAGTTTGAAGAGGTTGTCATCTTTTACTCTGTCCTCTGATGCTGAACCCTGAAATAGGGTGAGGGAGAGAGAAAGAGAATGAGAATGAAGTATCAGGGCTATTTTATCAGATTAAGTGTGACTCTTGGCATTGCAGTAATTTAACTGCCTTAAAAAAGGATGGTAATAAGTAATGATTCAAGGATGATGAGCCAAATAGACTTCACTGACATGAAAGTTACCATGACTTAATAGAGCTAATGCTATTGGTAATAATAACGAAAATAACAATAATAATAATAATAAACATTGAATGGGCTTACAATTTCATTTAGGCACTGTGACCAATACATTATATTTATTAACTTAGCATCATACAAGAAAACTTCTTTATAAGCTCTTTATAAGTATCATCAGTTTTCCTTCTTGTCTGACTAGTCATTCCTGGTGATTAATAGACACTTTTTTTCCTAGAGCTAAAGAAAAAAGTGTTCAGAATACTGGTGTGGCCTTTTAGGGAGCTAAATAACAGTCATTATTCTTATGATTTAATATGAAGACTTTCATTATCTATTGAGAAGAACTTAGAAAGAGTAATGTAAGTGTAGACAGTCCTTACTTTGAACAGTGTTTTTCTAACTTAAGAGTGTGCATATTGAAACCATGTTCTCTTTGCATGGTCCCAGGATGCATGCATTTCAGGTGAACTAATCCTGTGCAAAGCAAGGACTCATAAATCATTATTCTAACACAGAACATTTGTCCTCTCATCACTCATGCACATTACCTTCTTCCCTCCAATCTCACTTGCCCACCCACTTTTTTTTCTCTTTTCCCATTTATTTCTCCCAGCTTATATTCAAATATTTGTCCTTTCCTTCTCTTCTTTTTTTTTAAGCTCAAATTTGAATACTATTTCCAGAGAAAAGAAAAAAAAAAAAACAGCTTTTAGATAACAAAATAGAAAATGAGTTTCTAGCACTCAAGAACTAAACACACAAGCATTAAACAAGTTAAAGAATATTTCTTTAAGCTCACTCTGTATTTAATACCTCACTGAGAAAAGAATCAAATATGGATCATAAATATTTTCTATTTCAAGGATTCCTACCCTTGTGAAGGTCAGGAAATGTGGACAACAAAACACCTCCCTTCAAAGAAGATCAGGATAAAATAATTTGAGATATTCAATCACATGTGTATGACACAAAGAAGCCTAACAACCTTCACTAGAGAGATAATGAAAAGATTCGTGGAAGTGTGGTCATTATTCTGTTTCTCAGAAACAAAAAACTTCAGGAAAGAACAAAAAAGACAAACAAAAAGCTAAAGTAAGGTATTTAAATCACTGTAAAAATAAGATCATCTAGCTTCTTGAGAGCTTAGAGATATAAGAAATATGACTGAGCAAGTAGATTGTGTCTTGACCATAAAGAATTTTAAAAGTCAAGCTAATGGCTTCTTGGCTTTGAGTTTAGTTTGTCACATGAAGAACTAATTTATTAGTCAACAGTTATTTACTGAGTCTCTAATGTTTTAGCAAAGCTTTAAGAAGAATATAATATGATAAAATTAAGATTTATTTTTTCAGAGAAGCTTTTGCTGGTGGGCAATTCTTTTCTTAAACCTCCTATCTCCCAGTAGCATAGCTAAACAATTCTTAATTACAAACTTTGCAATATTGTTCACTAATACATTTCAATTTCCATGATAGCTATGAGTATATCTTCAGCATCCAGTATAATACATTTTTGTTGAGTAAATATAATTTAAAAGTTGGTGAAATTGATTGAAATGAAGGAAGATAGCTACCCAGAGTTGCTCTAGGAAATTTTGCAGCAGATCAAAGCAGCCAGGAATGTAGCTTTAACAGTGAAAACAGGGTATAGAGAAGAAATATGTCTAGAAAAAATAAAAAAATCACTGTCAGGTGATAGGTTATATGAGGGATAAATGAAATGCAATAAAATATTTTGAGACATATTGTTCTGGAAAGAATAATGATACCTCTAACCAATAAAGGGAATAAGCTAGGAGATGCAGAATTCAGATAAAGTTAATGCAATTGTTCTGAAGCTATGAACATTTAACATGTCTATGGAATGACTGAGAAAATCAATGTGACTGACTGACTCAAACTTGCCTAGTACCCTGGAAAGAGAACTGGACTACGTATGAGGCTATAGCTGAGCTGTAGCCTCAGTTATGCCATCAACAGACTGAGATCTTGGTAGAGGCATTTCACCACTCTGAACTCTCTATACATTCTAGATTGGGATCAAATTAACTCATAGATGGTTCCCTTCTAGATACAGAAATCTAAACTTCATTTCCCACTTGTGAGCAATTCCTTCTTTAAACTTTCTTCTTCTTTGATTTCCTTGATCCCATTATACCCCTGTCTTCCTACTACATTTCCACGGTTCTGAGTCTTTTCTCCAGTGCTATTCTTATTATTTACAGTGTTATCATTATTGCTGTTATTGCCATTGTTATTGCTCTTATTGTTCAGAGCCACTTCCAAACTGTTGTGTTGAGAGTAGAATGTCAGATAAAAACATTAGACCTTCACTAGTGTCTAGTGAAAACCATTGGGCTTTCACTAGCATCTAGTACAATTTCAAGAAATTAGTGAGGATAAAGTCTGATCACAGACTGCAAGACATTGGATATGTAACAGCTGAAAACAGCAGTGGTAGCCAACTTGAGAATATTGGGGCTGAGGAAAGGAAAACAGTAACTAGAAATATCAAAAGGTACTAGGAAATTTTCTTTTGAACAAAAGAAATAAACATGATGCTTAAAGTCAGTGGAGTCTCACAGTAAAGAATTTGAAGCAAGAAAGTAAACAGCTTTTGCTGTTAAGTTCCCATCATAGAAAAAAATAAATCATCCAAGCTACCATATGGGTGTTCTGCTTCTTTCCCTGAGGCAAAATGGAGTCAGAAGAATATGGAGTATATGGAAAATTTTCAAAAGACTCACATTTGATCCGGATATTTATAATAAATTGAAAGGCAATGCTTATTAGGGTACTTCTCTGATGGCTCAGCAGTAAAGAATCCACCTGTCAATGATGGAGATGTGGGTTCAGTCCCTGGGTCAGGAAGGTCCCCTGGAGAAAGAAATGGCAACCCACTCCAGTATTCTAGACTGTGAAACCCCATAGTAAGAGACGCTTGGCTGGCTAAAATTCATGGGCTCACAGAAGAGTTGGACATGACTGAATGACAAAACAACAACAACAACAAAATGCTTATTAGAGTTAGTGTCAAAGCTCATATAGAAAAAAATAGAGAGGGAGAGAGAAAGAGAGAGAGACAGAGATATTATTGAAAACAAAAGCTGTGTAGAACAGAAAACAAATGAAAAAGCCATTGTCCAAGAGAAGTGAAGGCTATCAAGGTGAGAAGAGAGAAATATTTTATAGCAGAGTCGAGGATGAGTCAACTGATTCTTCTTCAGCAAAGTTCAATTTTTCAGAATCAAGAAAAATTAAACAGAAAGAGGAGATCTAATCACAAGAGATCATAGTTGGCTGGCAATTGAAGGAAATGATGAATGAATGTGCAAGTGGTTCCCAAAGATAAATGAGATTCCAAGGGACCAATAGAGAAAAAGCAGGTTTGGTCAGGGAAGGGGTGGGGGAGGAAGGAATTTTTTTCTTGTTCACCTGACGCTAATCAAGCACAAAATTCTGTCCTGGATCTTTCTAATCTCGTTTCTCCATAACTACAGGTCTGCAATTATATTCCTCATTCATATTTTTTTTTCCTCTTACGCTCACTCTATCCACTTTCCTTTTAGAAGTACTTTCATCTTTTAAGTGAATGTGTACTAATATATTAAAATAAATCCATACAGACACAGAAATGAGCTGATTTTGAAAACCAGCTTAGGTATCAATTCAACCATAGTTTCTAAGATAAGTAGAGATACCATGATCCTCATAGTCCACTGTCTAGGCTTCAAAAAGAAGCATTTAGCCATTCAGTTCTATTCTAAAGATCTTCTAGAACCTCAATATTTCCTATTACAATTTCCATTATTTCCCTTCTCCCCAATACTCACTGGTTACCTCACTCAAAGCAACTTCTTACGGCATCAGTGGGATCATATTGAGGAACTGTGGTAGAAGGAGATGCCATAAATAGTGAGCCAGCTGATCTGAAAAACCTCGGAACTTTGTCAGACACATGTCTTGCAACAGCGCTCATGGGTTTGTTACTTACCAAGAAGGAAGTTGCACTAAATGCTCTTCTTTAAATTTTTTTTCTCCTTATTCCCAACCATTTTTATCTTTCTTTCTCATATTCTCAGCTTGTGATTTAAGTCATAATTTATTATTTTCATTGTTTTTACCATCCTAATTCTATCTTGTTCCAAATAGATAAGAATACAATTCCCCATTGGGGGGAAAAAAAAAAGCCTCAGTATGTAAAAACCACTATCAGAGCCTCCTGAGATGCCAGCTCTTTCAGTTCTGTGAAATTGGCTTCCACACCCATTACATCTAGCCTTATGTCTCAACTCCTTTTCTGTTTTAGATAAAATGAGACAAACTTCTTCTGCAATAAACTATTCCAAAGAGAGTTTTAACCAGCAAGCTGAAAATAAATAAAGAAACCACACACAAACCTGTGAGATAGAATGTTAAAAAAAAAAAAAAAAGAATCTCAAGAATCTGTGACTGACTACAGTCAGAGCAAAAAAACACCAGGCCCTTTTCTTCTGATGATCCCGACTTTAGATTTATCCCAACTTTTAAATCCTGAAAAATTTCTTCCTCACAAAGACTGGCTGTTTCAAAAGTTATAAATCACCCTTCAATGAACCCTTCGTTATATTGAAAGATCATGGTTTGGCCAGGTAGCCAGAGATTCTCATTATTAACAAACATCATTTCACAAGCATTGGACATGCTCCCACTCCCAGTCTTGGGTCACCTTAAATCATGGCCCTGGGCAGGTGCTATAATGTAAGCATATATGGCAAGAAAATAATCACAGGTCCTTTGGACTAGGAGTGAGACTAGTATGATATCTGAGACTCACAGGACCCCTTCAGAATTCATCAAGCAGTCACCTACTGTCCAATATCAGACACCAGGTCCTCATTACCTCCTTTATTCTACAGCCACAGACTTACAGACATTCCATAAGACAGGTTGTCTGTTCTTGACCTAGGTTCCAATGTTGGCTCGGAGGCTGGTTCTATAGTTTTCTCTATCCCAGGAGAACTAAAACCCAAGAGAATTTGGGAATACAGAAAAGTATCTGTGGTCTTCTGAATTCTTGATCCTTTTATTAAGGCCAAGAAAGACCCACTGAATGAATAAATAGGCTTATGAGAAGATCATACTTCTTAGACAACCCTGGGGAATTAACAACAGCTGTATTAGTGGCAGCAACCCATACACAGACTGCCCTGAAAGACACAAAAAATCATAGAAATATAGGATGTTGTCAAGGTTTCCATTTATTAAATGCATGAACTGTTGTGACAGTTGGAAGGTCTATTTTTTAGTGTTGAGGGCACACAATCCTTAGGAATTTACTGTCTCTCAAAAAACATAAAAAAATCCATGGCGAGGTAGAGCAATCAAATATTTCGAAGACTTTTTTCTTATTAAATATGAGTAAAATATATTAATAGGTACTTGGGCAAACTTCAGGAGATGGTGAAAGACAGGGAAGCCTGGAGTGTTGCAGTCCATGGGGTCATAAAGAGTCGGACATGAATGGGTGACTGAACAACAACAAAATGTAAAGCAATATATGGGGCTTTCCTGGTGGCTCAGATGGTATAGAATCTGCCCTGAGTGCAGAAGCCCTGGGTTCAGTTCCTGGTCAGGGAAGATTCCCTGGAGAAGGGAATGGCTACCCACTCCAGTATTCTTGCCTGAGAAATCCCATGAACCTGGCGAGCTACAGTCCATGGGATCACAAAGAGGCAGACATGACTGAGCTACTAACCCTTTCACTTTCAAAGCAATATACACTCCTCAAACCCTGCTAACTGTTTAGTTTAGGAAGGGAGATATGTATGTGGGGGAAAATTAGCCTTCAATATCAGCTACTATTGCCATAGCACTTAGTAAGTTTAAAACATATTTCTGATGTATCAGTACTTTTAAAAACACAATGACCCCTGATATTATTATGTTTCCAGTGACTAGATGAGGGCACTGAAGTCCTGAAAGTTCACCTGCACATACAGTAAGAAATCGAGCTAAAAGTTGAATGTAGGTTTGCCTTTGTCCAATCCCATGCTCTTCTTAGACAACAATGCCATTAAAAATTTAGAGTGACCAAGCAAAAGAAGTGCTTTTCCAACAGAACAAAAATCATTAATTTAAAGTCAGAAACTGTTTAGGCATAGTTTATTATTTCTATATGGAAGATACTATGCAAATGGTATTGGAGTGTATGGATTATACTTAAACTCTATGGCAGAGATCCAATACCCCATCATTCACCTACCTCAACCAGAATTGCAATGTTAAAGAGAAAGACTCCAATTTGAAAGGAGTGGGATAAAAATGTGATAATAGATCTATCAGATCTATCTATATTTCTTTATATAGTATCACTCTGATATAATCAGACAGAGGTTGTTTCTGGCTTGTGCATAACTCTACCCTTGGTTCTTTCTGATGTCCACCTGTGGTTTGCCCTCGGTAATCCAATACATCCCAGCAACACAATAGATAATGCTGGTTCATGATTAACGATTTAGCCAACATGAACTCTGGTTTTAGGGAACTGAAAGGGCAACAAGATCTATAGTTCATCGATACAATGAGATTCTTAAAGAACTATGGCATTTACAGGTTTAACTGTGTTGCTAATTTTTCTTTTGAGGGCTTCCCAGGTGGTACTAGTGGTAAAGAACCTTCCTGCCAGTGCAAGAGACTTAAGAGACACGTGTCTGACCCCTGAGACAGGAAGATTCCCTGGAGGAGATCATGGAAACCCACTCCAGTATTCTTGCCTGGAGAATCCCATGGACAGAGGAGAATGGCAGGCTACAGTCCACAGGGTCGCAAAGACTTAGACACAACTAAAGTGACTTAGAACACATGCATGCACATTTCCTTTCTCTCAGGGTGGGAGATATGAGATCAGCAAGGAAAATGGCATGTTACAGCAAAGAACACAAACAGATAGTTCTTAGACCAGAAGGAGAAAAAACTAGAGCTTAAACACTATAAAAAGTTTTCACATGCATTGATCTGGACAATAAGCAATATACTTCTCTACCCATTATTCTAAATGTTCATTGAGAAGTAATTATGCCTCATGTTGGATTTTACATTACATTTTTAATCAAACAATAAAACTGTTTATCCTGACAGAGCCCTACACCAATTAAATATACTTTCCTATGACCTTCTCTATCCTAGGAGAGGCCCTGATGAAACCATTGCTATGAGGTTTATACTAGCCTCCAGAGAGAACCAGAAATTCCCTTAACAGTAAAATTCTTCTGTCTAGTAAGGTCAGATACAAGGATAATCTGCTTGGCCAGTGCCCTGCTGGCATTGAACACTGTCAGAAATGAAATAAGCCTGTTGAGAAGGCAGATTAGGTTTAATTAGGGACAGAGAAAGCTCTGAATCTACAATGTCTTATCTTCTTGATAATTGAGTCCAAATATCCCTTCATATTGTGCCTTTAGGATATATGCCTTTGGGTAACGTACAGAACCAAGCAGAACACTTTCCTTAGCACAATGGAAGTCCTCACAGAAGACTTCCATCAAGTTTCAAACTTCCAAGGAGGCTTTACAGTGAAAGTCTAGATATGTTGAGCTTCTAAAAAGGTAGGTCAAATACTAAGGAATTTTAAAATATTGGTGTATATTTTCTTTCCTGTTGTTTGCTTGTTTACTTCTATAGTAAAGTCATGTGGATTAATTTCCCAGGGAAGAGTATAGTATATGTCCCTTAGAACGAAGCATAAGGACAGAGTGGTTACTAGATAGGGAAATGCTCATCAGATACAAAGAAAAAATAAAAGCCCTTCCTGTAAACAATGATGGTGTGAAGTTTAGTAAGAAATGAAATGTGGAAGAAGATGAAGCCCAGTGCTCCCCTCTTATCTAGTCTTCATTCATGGAGTTGGTGAACATGCTGATAAACACCTAAAATACGTTAAGGGAGGCACTGAATGCAAATGGTAAAGTTTGAAATAAGAAATCTGAAATAAAATTGATTTGCAGGCAGCACTGTGCTAACCCGGAGCATTGCCTTAGACTATAAGTGGCATGTGGCATGTCTAGCTAGAGTATCTGGAAAGACATATGCTGAATTTCCAACTTCCATATGCTGTCCATGTGAAGCAGGGACCCTTATGTGTCTCACTGAAGGTGGTTGAAAAGAGCTGTGCTCTTCACTGATGTGCTCTTTACTGCTGTGCTCTGTACTGCTCTAAACTTGTTAGGTGAGTGCCAAGATGAGAAGAATGATCTTAAAGTCAAGGTCTATTAGCAGTATAGTCAATACTGGACCTTCACTGAAATCATTAGCAAGTCAGTAAAGCTACAAAACCAAGGCAAAGGGTGGATTGATGACACTAATATTTTTCTTGTTGTTGTTATACTTAGACAAAAGACACAAGCTACAGAAAATTCAGCAGTGGGTACATTTCAGGATCCAAGAAAGTATAAGCAGTCATAACAGTGTTTTATGCTGATTTTTTCTTTCACTGTAGTGAAATCTTTAGAAGGAAAATGTTTCAATATAAGGATTCAATTTTGAGTTGATTCAAGATACTCATAGCAAGAATGTTTAACACAGGCTTTCTTTAACTCAAAAGACATGATCTACCCTTAAGTGGGAGATTATTTCATGGAAACTTACAATTGCTATTACATATATATGTATTCTCATAATAGTGATCAAGTTGAGAACAGTACTATTCGAAAAAAACCAAAATTTCATGTTATTATTTAAGATGTAGTTGAACATTTTTGATACTGTTAAATATAAATATTTAGTTTATTATAAAGTTACTACTATATTCTTAAATCAGGCTTCCCAGGTAGTGCTAATGGTAAAGAACCTGCCTGCCAGTGCAGGAGATAAAAAAGACAGGGTTCGATCCCTGAGTGAGGAAGATCCCCTGGAGGACAGCATGGCAACCCACTCCAGTATTCTTTCCTGGAGAATCCCATGGATTCAGAAGCCTGGTGGGCTCTAGTCCATCGGATCGCAAAGAGTCTGACATGACTAAAGTGGCTTAGCATGTATGCATACATATTCTTAAATCATTTGTCAAATTGGTAAACCATTTGAAAATACTTAAATGTACTATGTAAATTAGGATTTTTCATCATGCCACATGGAAAAATGAGAATTATATGCCATTACAAGGATACAACAAACCTAGAAAAATGGGTACAAAAGCTAGTTCTGAAGCCAGATTGCCTGGGTTAATATTCCTCTACCATCATTCACTAATGTTACTTAACCTCCTTGGTCCTTAGATTCTTTCTCTGTAAAGTATAAAAAATAGTAGCAAAAATTTCATGAGGATTAATTTAGAAAAATGCAAACAAGTATAACAATGTTTAATATGCGTGTGTGTGCGTGCTAAGTAACTTCAGTCGGTGTCCAAATCTTTGCGACCCTAATGGACTGTAACCCACCAGGCTCCTCTGTCCATGGGATGTGCCAGGCAAGAATACATGTAGAAAGCATGGATTAACTTTTACTATCAATATTAATAAAAGTTCTGAACATGAAAGTTACTTATAAAATCAGTACACTGTGTTGGAATATAGTTTTATAACTGTTAGAAACTCCTTTCTTTTCATGATATAAAACCAGAAGTTCTAATTTTAAAAAATACAGGATATATGAAAATTCATGTTTTGCTCAAGGCAACAGAGGTAATATGTTAATTTGAAAGATGTAATTCTCAGATGTAATATATTGGCAACATGCCCATCACATGAAGGATTGACTGTCAAAGTATATAAAGTATATTATTTTTATATAAATTATTATTATATATTATATAATAATATAAATAATTATAAATAAATATTATATTATTATAATTTATATTTAAATAATATATAATAATATTATATATTATTATTATTATATATTATAATAATATTATAATATAATATTATATTATATTATAATATAATATTATAAAAATAATATTATTAATAATTATTAATAATTTAATAATATTATCAATAATTTGTTAATATTTAAATTATTTTATTAATAATTAATATTATTATATTATAATATTAATATTATAATATTATATAATAATAATATATAATATTATATATTATAAATAAACATAATATTTATAAATAATTGTAAATTATTATGTAAATTATTATTTTTATATAAATTATATATATTATTTTTATATATATAAAGTATATTATTTTTCAAATCAAAATCAACTTCATATGTAAATGGAATAAGAATGGGACTTCCCTGGCAGTCGAGTGGTTATGACTCTGCACTTCCTCTACAGGGGGTGTGGGTTCAATCCCTGGTCTGGGAACGAAGATCCTGCATGCTCCACATCATGGGATAAAACAAAACATGGGTAATAAAATTAAACATACTGTGTTTAATATAAACAAAGTTGGCTCTTCACCTTCCCCTTTCTCTTTTGTCTCCCTTTCCTTCCCTTCCTTTTATTTCTTATCCTGAATGATTATGTCCTGTAACTGTTGGTTGAAGCACAGATGTAGACATCTTTACTGTGTATGGGGTGGGGAGTGGGTATGGCTAATGTGCCTAAACAGGGGGCTTGGTCCTGACAGTTTTGAGGAAGGTGCTTTGTGAGGGGTAGACCAGCATGGGATGTCAGAACAAGAGAGCATGAAAATGATGTTCAGATGGGAGTGGAAGGGAGGGTATCAGCCCAGCAGGAAGTTGGATTCTAAATGTAGCCCAAGTGATGAGCGACAGAGCCTGAGCAAAGTGGTAAGGGTATATACCTGCGAGAGGTGTCCCAAAATGAAATGTGGAGCTGTGTGAGCTAAGGAGGATGTTCCCGCACAGGGACATGGCGGCCTGACACCAAGTGCTGGAACCCAAGTCGGGTGAGGAGTCTTCCGCGCGATAGGCGGAGCCACACACAGGATGTCAGAGACCATCTTGAGTGAGGAGGAAATCTGTACTGGAGAAGTCTGTACTGGAGGAAGTACAGTGGTACCAAATATAACTCTCCATTATATACAGTAGTTTAGACTCAGTATTATTCCACTGTCTCTATTTAATTTGACATGCAGAATACAGTTATAACTATTTTAATGTCCATGTTGGCTATTGCTAGTAGAATGCACACATGCCCAGTTGCTAAGTCATGTCTGACTCTTTGTGACCCCATGAATTGCAGCCTACCAGGCTCCTCTGTCCAATGGGATGTCCCAGCCAAAAATACTGGAGCGGGGTGCCATTTCCTTCTCCATTTGCTAACAGTATATATCTTTGTATATGTTTAAATGAGATGCAGAGTGTGTTGGGATAGCTCAGAATTTTATGTTTATAAGAGAGACTCACATCTTAGTGCTGTGAGATGCAGTGTGTTGAATGACTGTGTGTGGACAGTGTCTGTGGTATGATTGATGTTCTACTCTCTTATGAACAATGGCTTTCTTCTTATGAACAATGGCTTTCTTCTCTTTTTTAAACATGAGTAACTCTGACACTTCATGTAGTCTTAAAAAATTATATAAAACTTAAACTTCTAAGTCCCTAAGAAGTCAACTTCTCTACTAGGGTTCTCTTTATAATAGACTCAGTCCCTGTCTGAAAACATATGCTTTGTAGAACACTTTTTACTAAGCATACTAAGAGAGAATGTAGTAGAATATAGAAGACATCATTGCCAAGAATACATGAATGGGTGACTTGACTGTAGACTGGATGACTGACTGTATAAGTATAGATCTTGATACATCAATGGATGGAAATATATACATTGTGATTCATCTGGGATCTGCTCTTCAAAGATATATTTACATCTATAAAAATATAATTTTGTTTGTTTACATCTACATGATTTTAAAACAGCACTATAATCCTAATTTTTCCTGAGGACAAAAACAGAGCATTGCTTTATTCCAATCCACCCTGTCTCTCACTTTCTTCCAGAAGGAATCCTTCATTAATTTTTTTAAAATTTTGTTTCTGGTGTTTTATTTTTGGCTACATTTTTAAGTAATATGATCTTATTAAAGAGTGTGTATTGATTTCATATTTTTCCAGATAAGGTCAGTCATATTAGCTCCCTTACATGCTCCCCCATATCCAAATGTAGTTACCTCACTATTTTGCCAGAGAAGGCAATGGCAACCCAGTCCAGTACTCTTGCCTGGAAAATCCCATGGATGGAGGAGCAGCCTGGTAGGCTGCAGTCCAAGGGGTCGCTAAGAGTTGGACACGACTGAGCGACTTCACTTTCACTTTTCACTTTCATGCATTGGAGAAGGAAATGGTAACCCACTCCAGTGTTCTTGCCTGGAGAATCCCAGGGACGGCAGAGCCTGGTGGGCTGCTGTCTATGGGGTCGCACAGAGTCAGACACGACTGAAGTGACTTAGCAGCAGCAGCAGCAGCAGCAGCACTATTTTGCTTCTGCTTCCAAATTTAAACAAAACACTTAAATATAACTGTATTTAAGCAATAATATATAATCTCTTTCTACTCATCTTTGGAGGATAAACACATAAATATTAATACCATTTCCTCCCATTATGCCATGTTTAAGATATTTATTGAAATGTGGATATTTATTATTTCCTAATATATTATATGAGGAGGGCATGGCAACCCACTCCATTATTCTTGCCTGGAGAATCCCCACGGACAGAGGAGCCTGGCAGGCTATGGTCCATGGAATCGAAAGAGTCAGACATGAGTGAGCAACTACGCACACACACGCAATATGTTATATATGTGTTTTGAAATAGAGATATTTCAGATTTTATTCAAGAAATTATTTGTTAATGTTTGATACTATTCTAGCACCAATTTAAAAGTAATGACAATACTCATTTTGATTATTTTATCACTCTTTCATATTTTGAAAAATCAACATATCATTTTAAAAGAGCATGTTAAACAACCTAGAAATCAATTGTGAAAATGAACAGTATCACTTGAAGTATTTATTTAAATAGCTTGAGGTTTATGTGG
The DNA here is from genome assembly GCF_054371585.1 of Giraffa tippelskirchi. Classification (NCBI taxonomy): domain Eukaryota; kingdom Metazoa; phylum Chordata; class Mammalia; order Artiodactyla; family Giraffidae; genus Giraffa; species Giraffa tippelskirchi. The sequence goes on from NC_137285.1 coordinate 121,477,745, forward strand.
TTTATTGAAATATCTTATGCTTTATTTCTGCAGGTATAATTAACAGGAAAAGTGTTCAGGTTTCCAGATGGTTGAATATTATTTTTTTGTGGGCATGCTGCATGGCACGTGGGATCCTAGTTCTCCCACCAGAAATTGAATATGCACCCTTTGCAGTGGACGCATGGAATCTTAACCACTGGACCTCTGGGGAAGTCTCCAGATGCCTGAATATTTATAGGTGTGACGAAAGTGCAGAAACTTCTTTCAGAGTCATCTTAGCCAAAGTAAATATATTCAACATAAGTGGATATATTAAGAAACAGAATCCAAGAATGAATTTTTCTAAGCATTGGGATAAAAATAGAAAATAATATTCTTAATTTTCATTGCCACTTAATCAACGACTGAAGCTTTCTAGACTGAAATAATTCTAGTAGATCTTACTTTTTAATAGCAGTTATTCATTGTCCTAACTCTGAATAGTTATTCAGATAGAGTTGAAAACATTCTAAGGATCCATTCCTCGATGTAAAGATGGCTAGAATTAATGCTGCCCCACAAGAGTTAGATGCATTATATTCTATCTTAAAAATCTGTGTTTTTCTCCCAGTAGAGACATTTAGAAACTGATTTGGGCTGTGCTCCCAAAAAATATCTTTATGGAGCTTATAAACAGTAGCTGGTTCCAGCCATCCACTCTCCTTTTAACAGGCATTCCTGGACTGGAAGCTGTGAAAATATGGATCTCTATCCCACTGTGTATCACATACCTAACTGCCCTCCTAGGAAACAGCACTATCCTCTTCATTATCAAAACCACCTCTAGCCTTCACGAACCTCAGTACATCTTCCTGTCTATGCTGGCAACCACAGATGTGGGTCTGTCTTTATCAACTCTGCCTACAGTACTCAGTGTCTTCCTCCTGAATCACAGAGAGATTGAGTTCCACTCCTGCCTAACACAGATGTTCTTTATACACACCTTCTCCTCCATGGAGTCAGCCATCCTGCTGGCCATGGCCTTTGATAGATTTGTAGCTATTCGCAACCCACTGCACTACAAAGTAATCTTAACCCATTCTCGGATTATGGGGGTGGGGCTTGCAGCCATGATTAGGGGTGTGGTGTTGATGGTACCTTTGCCAATTCTGCTCAAGCGATTGCCCTTCTGCAAGGATGTCATTCTATCACATTGTTATTGCTACCACCCTGATGTTATGAAGTTGGCGTGTGGCCCTATCACAGTCAACATCATTTATGGGTTGTCACTTGTCCTGTGCTCCTTTGGAGTTGACTCTATGTTCATTGTCATTTCATACAGCCTAATTTTTAAAACAGTGCTGCGTATTGCCTCCAAAGATGGTCAGCTCAAGGCACTTAATACTTGTGTTTCCCACATTTTCACTGTCTGCATCTTTTATGTACCACTCATTGTGTTGGCTCTAATTCATAGGTTTGGTACATTCACATCTCCTCTTCTTCATGTCACCATGGCCAACCTCTTCCTCTTCTTGACTCCTGTTCTTAACCCTTTGGTCTATAGTCTAAAAACAAAACAGATAAGGTTCACAGTGCACAAGGTATTCAAGAGCAGGAAAAACTTGCTCACGTAATCAAATATGAGTTATATAAAAAAGCTAAACGGATAAAAACAGAGTAGAATGGTACTTGGTAGGGACTGAGGAGATGAGGAAATAGGAAAACTTTGGTCAGAGTGCACAAACTTCTAGTTATAAAATGAGTAAATTCTGGGTATCTAATGTATAACATGGTGACAATAGTTAACAATAATGCATTATATACTTGAAAATTGCTTAGAATACATTTTAAGGGTTCCACCACAAAAAGGAGATGATAATTATGTGACCGTGTAGATCACAACAAACTGTAGAAAATTCTTCAAGAGATGGGAATACCAGACTACCTGACTTGCCCACTGAGAAATCTGCATGCATGTCAAGAGCAACAGTTAGAACTGCACATGGAACAACAGACAGGTTCCATATTGAGAAAGGAGTATGTCAAGGATGTATATTGTCACCCTGCTTATTTAACTTATATGCAGAGTACATCGTGAGAAATGCTGGGCTGGATGAAGCACAACCTGGATGAAGATCGCCAGGAGAAATATCAATGGCCTCAAATACACAGATGACACCACGCTTATGGCAGAAAGCGAAGAAGAACTAAGAGCCTCTTGATGAAAGTGAAAGAGGAGAGTGAAAAAGTTGGCTTAAAACTCAACATTCAGGAAAGTAAGATCATGGCATCTGATTCCATCACTCCATAGCAAAAAGATGGGAAAACAGTGGAAACAGTGACAGACTTTATTTTTTGGGGCTGCAAAATCACTGAAGATGGTGGCTGCAGCCATGAAATTAAAAGACGCTTGCTTACTCCTTGGAAGAAAAGTTATGACCAACCTAGACAGCATATTAAAAAGCAGAGACATCACTTTGCCAACAAAGTTCCATCTAGTCAAAGCTATGGTTTATCCAGTAGTCATGTGTGGATGGAGAGTTGGACTATAAAGAAAGCTGAGAGCTGAAGAATTGATGCTTTTGAACTGTGGTGTTGGAGAAGACTCTTGAGAGTCCCTTGGACTGCAGGAAGATCCAACTAGTCCATCCTAAAGGAAATCAGTCCTGAGTATTCACTGGAAGGACTGATACTGAAACTCCAATACTTTGGCCACCTGATGTGAAGAACTGACTCATTTGAAAAGATCCTGATGCTGGGAAAGATTGAAGGCAAGAGAAGAGGACAACAGAGGATGAGATGGTTGGATGGCATCACTGACTCAATGGACATGAGTTTGGGTAAACTCCAGGAGTTGGTGATGGACAAGGAGGCCTGGTATGCTGCAGTCCATGGGGTCACAAAGAGTCGAACATGACTGGGTGACTGAACTGAACTGACTGGCGGTATTAACTAATTCTACTATGTAAAAATTTTGCAATATATAAGTGTATCAAATACATACATTGTATGCCTTATACTTGCAGAATGTTACATGTCAGTTATAGTTCAATAAGACCAGGGAAATTTGTTTTGTGATTTTCAAAAAGAAGAAAAAAATAATAAGCCTAAAGAATAGAATCAAGGGCACAATTGGCAGACAGCAACAGAGTCATAATAAAGTTCATGCTTCTTCATCAGCAAAAATGGATATATTCAAATAGAAATTTTACATGAAATAAATTATAAAATACAGATAAAATCAATGTTCAAATATGAGGCAGACAAAAATATGTCATATTGTTGGAGTGCAAGAAAAGCGGATGATTTCACCTACACTTTAAAAACTTTCCTTCAAATTACACAGTAATTGTGATATAAGATCCTCATAGGAGAAAATTAATCCCTAGATAAATCTAATTTAGGTGTATCTGAAACTAATAATGATTTAAATGTAGATGTAATCTAGAGATTAAAATGGAGCAAAATTCATGATAAAATAGATTAGAATTGACAGATACTGTGAGGTAAGGGCCTTGGAGAAATTCTTGATGAAATAACAATTGTTTGCTAGGCAAGGAAATATGCCTAATTAAGTGCATGCTAAGTCGCTCAGTTGTGTCTGACTCTTTGCAACCCTCTGGACTGTAGCCTGCCAGGCTCCTCTGTCCAAGGGATTCTCCAGGCAAGAATACTGGAGTGGGTTGCCATGCCCATCTCCAGGGGATCTTCTCAACCCAGGGGTTGAACTCGTGTCTCCTGCACTGCAGGCAGATTCTTTACCATGAGCCACCAGGAAAGACCCTAGTTAAGTGATACATATACTATTCTAAGAAACATCTGGATGTCTTACTGTTTCATGTCAAGAGTACTAATCTTTCCACTCCAGTCAGTCATTTACAGGCCAAAAAAGAAGTAAGTGATAATTAAGGATATTCTCAGATTATTACTAAATTCCATTTATTATTATGAGAGGATAAATGCTTCAACACCATGCACACAACCCTGGCCATATAGTGAGATTAGAAGCTTGGTTTTTGTCTTCTGTCTTTTTTGATTTTTTTGTATATGTATGTTGTATTAGTCATCTTAGATAAAAGTTTTAATTTTAATTGTGCTTACATATTTCCATTCGAGAAACTGAGAGGCCATGTAATACATATTTTTTCTTGTTTGGTTGGTTTGTTGGGTTTGTGATGATCCAAACATTTCCTCTGTATTTTTTTAATGGAATTTATGAAGAGAATTTTATCTCTTCCCATTCTCCAAGTTGCTTTAGCACACAAGAATTGGACCTCTAGCTGGAATTTAAGGAGTTATAACTCAAGTCTTTGGTGATATACTGTTTTGTTTATATCTCATTTATGGGGAAAGCAGGATCCTTTGTCCCTTCAAAAGCAGACATGAAAACCTATCAACTCCTATCTTCATTTGCTGTTGCAGAAGGGGGTCTGTATGTAAGGGTTACTTCAAATGTTCACTTAGCTTTTTGAAAATATTGAAAACCATGAATTGTAGGCTTTAAAATGATATTATGGAATATGAATTATATATTTACTCTTTAATTAATAGTTATAAGTTTTTGAAGAATGCTTAAAACTGTATATGATTGAAACTGTAATAAACTAAACTATCTACAAAAGGATGGAGGATGATAGCAAGTGTGATAATAATTGTGTTAGGAGTGGGGAGATTGTGAGTGATTCAAACACTTTTAAACGTTCTAGACTTTTAATGAACCTGTTATGTTTGTTCATATTTGCCCATCTAAGATTTTAGTTATGTTATTATAATAATTTAAATTTTCCATACATTTACATTTAAAATCTTAAGTTAAAAGTCTGTGAGCAGCCTAGAGTGGTGGGAAGAGGTGGGAGGTGCGAGGGAGGTTTAAGAGGACGGGGACATATGTGAACCTTTGGCTGACCCATGTTGATGTATGGCAGAGGCCAATACAATATTGTGAAGCAATTATCCTTCAATTAAAAATAAATAAATTTATTTAAAAAGTCAGTGAGCCTAGTTTATAAAGATTCTAATAATATCACATAGTAAAAAACATCATAAATAACACCTTTATAGTCTTTGACCTATGTCAGGACATTTTTAAATATGAAACAAACTCTGTACTTATTTTAAAGGATTATTGCAAAGGCAGGAAAAATTGATCAGTGGAGACAAAATAGCTCAGTTAATCATTTATGAGATTAAAAAAAAAATGGGAATTTAAATGGTCTGTGTATGGCCTTGTCACAGGTAAGGAAGAGGGCGTCACTAAAGCTCATCTATGTCAAATGGGGAAGGGTGGTTCCTTGCAGTAAGCTGCTTCCTAGACTAAAAAAGTTAGAGAACTCTTAAACTTTGCTGTGTGCACATTAATCATGGGAAACCTCACAAAAATGCAGTTGGAAAGCCAAAAGGGGCAGCTCTCATGCTTGATGTCAATACAGACCCTGACCTGAAGATGTGCTTTGTGTATCCAGCAGGAAGTAACAGTAATTTATTGTTAGCAGGAGAAGAAATATTTTCTCCTTGCCTGGCACTAGCTCAGTCAATGAAGACTGTCACCACTTAGCCAATAAAAAGCTGCTATACTACAAATTCCATTTCCTCCAATTTTTTTGTTGTTTTTAATACTCCCCCACCCTGCCCCCAACTTCCCCTTCTCTGTAAAAGTTTACTCTCTTATGCTTTATGGAGAAGGCAATGGCAACCCACTCCAGTACTCTTGCCTGGAAAATCCCATGGACGGAGGAGCCTGGTAGGCTACAGTCCAGGGGGTCGCTAAGAGTCGGACACGACTGAGCGACTTCACTTTCACTTTTCCCTTTCATGCATTGGAGAAGGCAATGGCAACCCACTCCAGTGTTCTTGCCTGGAGAATCCCAGGGACGGTGGAGCCTGGTGGGCTGCTGTCTATGGGGTCACACAGAGTCGGACACGACTGAAGCGACTTAGCAGCAGCAGCAGCTTATGATTTATGGGGATTGCATGCTGTTTGCCATAATTTCAAGTGCATGTGTGTGTGATTAGTTGTGTGTGGGTCTGACTCTTTGCAACTCCATGGACTGTAGCCCTCCAGGCTTCTCTGTCCATTGAATTTTCCAGGCAACAATAGGGGAGCAGGGTGCCATTTCCTACTCCAGGGAATCATCCCAATCCAGGGATCAAACCCATGTTCTCCTCTGTCTATTAATTGGCAGGAGGATTCTTTACCACCCAGGCACCTGGGAAGCCCTTAATTCCATGTAACCAAATTGCAATTCTTTGCTGCTTCTGAACAAACCCGATTTGCTGGTAAAATAACTGGTTACATTATTATTTTAGATTAACAGCTGTATTCCATGGTCATTGGGCTCAGATAACATGCATGCATGCTCATTCTTATCTGATTCTTTGTGACCCCACAGACTGTAGCTCACCAGGCTCCTCTGTCTGTGGAACTTTCCAGGCAAGAATACTGGAGTGGGTTGCCATTTGCCAAATATACTATACTCTTTATATATAGTAATGCATTACTACTCATAAATACCCATTTTATACATAAGCAAACAAAGGCACATTTCATTAAAATAATTTGTTAAAGGCCACCAAAGTGCCCAAGGTTAGTGGAGCTTTGACCCCAGGCAGTTTGGCTACAAAATCTTGGCTTTTATTATTGAACTCAGTGACTCTGTAAACTCAGTCAAAAAACATGGACTTGTATTTTTAAATATATTACAAATATATTTCACGAGCATGGACTTTTTTTTTTTTTCATTTAGCAAGTTCACAATTTTGTGAGTTTTTATGTTGTTTCTCAGTTGCTCAGTCGTGTCTAACTTTTTGCAACCGGATGGACTGCAGCACGCAAGTATTCCCTGCCCTTCACCATCACCCGGAGCTTACTCAAAACTCATGTCCATTGAGTCGGTGATGCCATCCAATTATCTCATTTTCTTTCATCTGCTTCTCCTTCTGCCTTCAATCTGTCCCCAGATCAGGGGCTTTTCTAATGAGTCAGCTCTCATCATCAGGTGGCCAAAGAACTGTAGCATCAGCTTCAGCATAAGTCCTTCCAATGTATATTCATGGCTGATTTCCTTTAGGATTGACTGGTGTGATCTCCTTGCAGTCCAAGGGACTCTCAAGAGTCTTCTCCAATACCACAGTTCAAAAGCATCAATCCTTTGTCACTCAGCCTTCTTTATGGTGCAACTCTCACATGCACACATGACTTCTGGAAAAACTACAGTTTTGACTATATGGACCTTTGTTGGCAAAGTAATGTCTCTGCTTTTTAATATGCTATCTAGGTTGGTCATAGCTTTTTTTCCAAGGAGCAAGTGTCTTTTTTTAATTTTATGGTTGCAATTAACATCTGCAGTGATTTTGGAGCCCCCAAAAATAAAGTCTGTCACTGTTTCCACTGTTTCCCCGTCTATTTTCCATGAAGCGATGGGATCAGATGCCATGATCTTCGTTTTTTGAATGTTGAGTTTTAAGCCAGCTTTTTCACTCTCCTCTTTCACTTCCATCAAGAGGCTCTTTAGTTCTTCTTCACTTTCTGCCATAAGGGTAGTGTCATCTGCATATCTGAAGTTATTGATATTTTTCCCAGCATTGCAGCTTGTGCTTCATCCAGCCTGGCATTTCGCACAATGTACTCTGCATATAAGTTAAGTTAGCAGGGTGACAATGTACGTTCTTGACGTACTCCTTTTCCAATTTGAAACCAGTCTGTTGTTCCATGTCTGGTTCTAACTGTTGCTTTTTGACCTGCATACAGGTTCTTTACGAGGCAAGTAAAGTGGTCTGGTATTCCCATCTCTTGAAGAATTTTCCACAGTTTGTTGTGATCCACACAGTCAAAGGCTTTAGCATAGTCAATGAAGCAGATGTTTTTCTGGAATGCTCTTGCTTTTTCTATGATCCAGTGGATGTTGGCAATTTGATCTCTGGTTCCTTTGCCTTTTCTAAAGCCAGCTTCAACATCTGGGAGTTCTTGGTTCACAAACTGTTGAAGCCTAGCTTGGAGAATTTTGAGCATTACTTTGCTAGTGTGTTAGATGAGTGCAATCGTGCAGTAGTTTGAACATCCTTTAGCATTGCCTTTCTTTGGGATTGGAATGAAAACTGACCTTTTCCAGTCCTGTGGCCATCGTTGAGTTTTCCAAATTTTATGGCATGTTGAGTGTAGCACTTTAATAACATCATCTTTTAGAATCTGAAATAGCTCAGCTGGAATCCATCACCTCAGTAGCTTTGCTCATATCGATGCTTCCTAAGGCCCACTTGACTTCGTACTCCAGGATGTCTGGCTCTAGGTGAGTGATCACACCACTGTGGTTATCTGGGTAATTAAGATCTTTTTTTGTAAAGTTTCTGTGTATTCTTGCCACCTCTTGCTAGTATCTTCTGCTTCTGTTAGGTCCATACAATTTCTGTCCTTTATTGTGCCTATATTTGCACAAAATATTCCTTTGGTATCTCTAGTATTCTTGAAGAGAGCTCTAGTCCTTCCCATTCTATTGTTTTCCTCTATTTCTTTGCATTGTTCATTTTACATTGAAGTATAGTTGATTAGCAATGTTATGACAGTTTTAGATGTACAGCAAAGTGATTCAGTTATATATATATATGTATCCATTCTTTTAAAAATTCTTTTCCCATTTGGTTGTTACATAATATTGAGCAGAGTTCCTTGTACTATACTATAGGTCCTTGTTGTTTATCCATTTTAAATATAGCAATGTCTACATGTTGATCCCAAACTCCGTAACTATCCTTTTGCCCTCCTTCCCAACCCGCATAACCATAAATTCATTCTCTAAGTCTGTAAGTCAGTTTCTGTTTTGTTATAAATAAGTTCATTTGTATCATTTCTTTCTAGATTCTGCATATAAGTGTTATTATATGATATTTCACTTTGATTTACTTCACTGTGACAATCTCTATTTCATTCATTTTAATGGCAGAATAATATTCCATTTTATATATGTACCACATCTTTATCCATTCCTCAGGGACTCATATCTATAAATGACAAATCTATGATAATCTACAATTCAGTTTTGTTGTAACAGTCTATGTGTGTATGGCTCTAAAGGAAAACTCATCAATAACTGAACTGGTATATTTTTGTCTGTTTTGGGGGATCTTCTTTCAACAATCTTGAATTCTTTAATCTATCCAAAAGAAAACTAACTAGCATGCTTTAAATTTTTCTGTCAAAACTGTTCTGGCTCAACTTGCATTGTCTCAAATGTGTGACAGTGTTTTTCACATTGAGTATAATTGAGATTGACATTTTTAAAGAAGTTTCTTGAAAAACATATTTTTAACTAAAAATAATAAGTCCTAATCTCTTGTCCTCATACTATTCCATTCACACAGGCACACACTCTCAGACACATGCACACTCACAGATACAACACTAAATCTTATTGTGATCTAGCTACTTCCATTATCTCTTCACAGGAATGTTTGTACACTGAAACTGTTTTCTCTGTATAAAGAAAATGAAAGAATATTTTTTTTCTGGCCTGATTTCTGTTCACTTTTAGCACCCCAAGCTTATTCTCTGAGGAATTCTGTGATCTCCTAAGACACTGTAAGACCTAGCCAATCCTCAAGGGATTTGGAAGAGCCAGATGGCTTTTTGACTAAACTTTTCCACCTGGAACATGCTCCAGCAGTGCCAAAACACTACAGCGTGTGAATAAATGCTCCAACCAATGTCCCGAGTTCAGCTACCCTGTTGTAGGTGCTGAGACCCCAAATGTGATCTAAGACTTTTCTGTCTAAACTTTGAGTGTGAAGACCTGAAAGCAGTAATTTATTACAACTCAGAGGAAGTTCACAGGAAAAGGTTGGTTAAAACTGAAAGGAAAAGTGTTGTCACAGTGACTGAATTTAAGGTCAACGAACCATTAATATTGCTTGTGCCCTTATAGTGCTTCCTGTCATGATTATCATGTTAGACTTTATTTTTCACATCTTCCCACATCCTGAAGTATTGTTTTGAAGCTGATATCCTTCCTATTTTTTGAACATCTCCATTTCCACAAGCTCCCATTATTCACTTTTTCCTTTTCTCAAATACTTTTATCTTTCCCAGCATTAATTCTCTACCATGGAAGGAACAGATACAAAGTTATCTAAATATTAAATGTAACATAAATGATTTACGATAGTACTAACTACCCTCCTTATGAAAGGGAGGCAGATTCTCACATTCTTTATTTTGTAGGGATATCTGAGGATAACACATAGGATGAAAGTTACTAGGTAGTTTAGTCTTACTGCTCCTTGTACTGGGTCCATGGAGGCATTCTGCCACTTCCAACAGCAAGTAAAGTCCTTCCTGTCTTCCTGCCCCAGGACCAGTTCAGAGAGACCAATGCTCCACAGCTCTAAGATGGCCTGGAAAAAATAAGATTCTATACCTAAGCGTCTTCTTTATTTCAGGTTCCCCAAGGGAAATTATATGATACACTGTATATTTTCTGAAAGCATACTTTAGGAGAATAAGCCAGCCCTCCTATGTGTGTATTGTGCGGCATGACAAATGACAGAATTGTGAACTTGAACAGCGCAGTTGTTCTTTTGTATTCTAGTGGAAGGACTTCACAAAACTAGGGCTTTGAAAGGAAGATGTCCTTGCTTTCCAAATCCCCCTCCTTCCTGCTAAGCCCTATCCACCTTCCTTCTTTCTTACAGCTCTCAGCTTCCAACAGTGCACTCTCTGCTTATCTGCTTAAAGTCTTACTTTAGTGGCAGTATGATAGGATCCCTCTGGTTCATTCCCCTGAGGAACAAAATGGTTAAGCTGCTAACCAAGACCACAAATCTACTATATTATAGGGGTGGTGGGTGCAGGAGTCTGATTTGGGGATTTCTGATTCCAGAGCTTAAGCTCTTAAACCCTGTTTCAAATTGTCATTTTTATTCCTGCTGTCTTGCAAAACTGACTCATTGGAAAAGACCCTGATGCTGGGAAAGACTGAAGGCAGGAGGAGAAGGGGATGACAGAGGATGAGATGTTTGGATGGCCTCACTGATTCAATGGACATGAGTTTGAGCAAGCTCTGGGAATTGGTGATGGACAGGGAAGACTTGCATGCTGCAGTCCATGCGGTTGCAAAGAGTCAGACACGACAGAGTGACTGAACTGAACTGATCTTGCAAAAAGCTAGTACTGTTTTTGCTGTAACTTATACTTTATAGTTTACCTTTGTCCACCACCAGTTTTGTACTACCCATTCAATTCTAGACACCACCTCTCATACTTGATTCCTGATGCTCTAGTCTAAAACCACTTTTACCAACAATCTTTCTAACCATCAGTTACAATATGGGGGATTTCTCAGTTCTTCAGCTTCAATTATAGAATATTTGCCTTCAATAACAACTGAAATCCTCTCATTTTTTGAATGCTGGGAGAGTTGCCTTCAGTTTTCTTTTAATCTTTTAACTTGTTACTATTATTTCTTAATAGAAATAGTTGATTACTATTGCTCTTTTTCCTTCTCCAAATTCCTGAAAACTATGTCTACTAAGCATTTTTAGCCCTTATTCTCTTGACTACCCTTTCCATTATAGACATCATTTATTCCTAATTTTAGTGCTAGCTCTCAGGGCAGGCCTCTCCAAGATACGGTACAATGGTATATTGATTATTTTGAATTAAAGTTACTTGAGAAACAGCCAGTGTAAGAAAACCTTTCTCTCTGCCCCTGAAAGCAGGAAAGTATCTCATGTGAAAGGTACCCTTCCCTTACCAAGAGAGATATTCTATCACCAGAGATAGGGATTCAGGGTGAGATGCCTGTGTTAATAAAACTTTCCCCTCCTTGACAACAGCTATGACCTCTGTGTGAGTGATATCCCTTTTTCCATAAACAATTTCTACCTCTGCCCAGTCCAGTCCTTCTAACTCTCAATAAGGCATTAGAGACAATGCTAGAAAATAAATGACTGATACAGTGCTTTTAAAATGGACTTTTTTTATCCAAACACTCTCTCTGAGAAAGTTTAGTTCTTGTTCATGAACTGCCTAAAATGTCCTTTCATGTCATTCTCTAAGCCCAGAAACTACGCTCAAAATCTTGGTGTAAAATGAGAGACAGGGAACTTCTTCCCCTTTACATTGTCAATTAAATCCTGTTTGTTTTTGTTGTTTGTTTTGCTTTCCTCCACTTAAAAGTGCCCTTGTCTATGTCTCTCTCTGGTGGATCAAATACAATTGTGTAGGTTCTCACCACTTGACCTCTTAGTAAGTATAAAAGTAGCCAAGAAGTTTGCAGTAAATCCAAGCTGTCTTTAGCACTGATGATTTTGCATTCTGATACTCAGTAAACCCCTAATTATACCACATCCTCTTTACCCCGACCTATGGTTTCCAACAAGACGCCCTACTGTCTATTTTCTCTTATTTTATTTTCATTTCTTTTTCAACTCATTTCATTCAGAAGCATATTCCTCGTGCCCTGCCCTAATAAGTCTTATTCTGATGTCCATACTTTTGCTATTTTTCGCTTGTTCATTTTTGTTTTTGTTTATACCTTTACTCTTATAAGTCAGTGAGCCTGGAATTAGTCAGCCTGGAACAAGTGATTTCACTTGTTCTAAGTAAAATTTTTCATCACCCAAATACAAGCTCATATTTGGTTCTCTCCTTGAATTCTGCTATGACTCTACAACTCCTCATTTAGTACCCTTTCACTGTATGCCTACTATTTTTATTTATTTTTTATAACTTAAAAAGAGTGTTATTGAAAGAACAGAGTAGGACAGAAAATTTAGGTTCTAATACTGACTGACTCAAAGTCACATGACCTTGGGAATTTGTTTATCCCCTAAGTCTGTTATGGAGAAGGAAATGGCAACCCACTCCAGTATTCTTGCCTGGAGAATCCCATGGACAGAGGAGCCTAGTGGACTACTGTTCATGGGATCACAAAGAGTTGGACACGACTGAGTGACTAAGCACACACAAGTCTGTTAAGAAGATTTTAGTTTTTGTTTTCCTTTGTTTTCATTTTTGTTTTGGCTTTGAGACAATAAACCTGGCTTCCTCTTTTTTGGAGTGAAGTCATTATCAAATAAAATAATGATTGAGGAAAAATTACTGATTAAAGTTCTGTAAATAACACAGTGAGAGATCATTTTATAATGTCTTTCTCTGTTCCTAGTTTTGAATTGATGCTTCTTCTACCAAGTGTGTCATACTCTGCAAGGAACTTTAGAGAAGGGATCATAAGTTGCATATCATTTGTATCACCTAGAGATCCTGTCAAATTTTATGGTACAAATTAAGTGCTCAACAAATATTTGGTAACTCTGTGTTACTCAGGTTTCTATTGTTCTGTCTCTCACTGTACTTATTTGAAGGAGTTTTGGTCACAAACAGTTGCTAATTTGTTTCTCTTTTATCAATTTTGTCACCTGATGCGAAGAGCTGACTCATTGGAAAAGACCCTGATGCTGGGAAAGATTGAGGGCAGGAGAAGAAGGGGATGACAGAGGATGAGATGGTTGGATGGCATCACCGACTCAATGGCCATGGGTTTGGGTGGACTCTGGGTGTTGGTGATGGACAGGGGAGGCCTGGCGTGCTGCTGTTCCTGGGGTCGCAAAGAGTCAGACACGACTGAGCAACTGAACTGAACTGATCAATTTTGTCTATGCCAATCTTTATTTATTGTTTCTTTTGTTTATACAATTTGTTTCTCTCTCTTTTCAAGCAAGAACTTTCATATTCCCAGAAGTAGTCATGAATATTTGTTGTATGATTGGAGAATATTCAATTCAAGTACAGAAAAGAAGACAGTGGAGTAGATGAAAGCAATGATCTGCATTAAGCATACAAATTGAATAAAATAGTCCTTTTGAGATTTAGGTAGAATATATGGTATTTGTTAAGTACTATTATGAAGAACAAATAAGTAGCTGATAAGACATAGGCAACGTTAATAAGTTATAGTAAATATAGATAGTGGCTAAGTTGTAGGTCATGTTAGGACATGCTAAATACAGAATATATGAAATATATGATAGAACAAACATGTTATTTCTAGATAGAAAATGAATAGAAAAAAATTAGAAGTATGATAATGCCATGCCTAAAATGATAGTTATTTTATAAATATCTAAATCAGTCACCCATTAATAACATCAATTGTGGTTTTGCTCTGGTCCCCATGTTCTCAGCCCAAGAAATATGGGAAGAATTTATGCATGTTGGGCAGCCTTATTAGTGAAAAATTAAAGCTGTGGCCATACATACATGATGCTATTGTGAGTGAGCATGAGTGCTGGCTCCAAGGACTTTTCACTTGTGTGGTTACCTTGCTCAGACCTCACCTCTTGTCTTTCTAACACCATCAGCAGAGACACAGAACATATGAATATTGCATAATCCAGCATTCAGTACTGCAGGCTTTCCTTCCCATTTGTACACTGTTTTAAATGTGTTAATAAATCCCATCTTTACCCTCATTTCCAATGCATTGTTTTGTTTTATTTTATTTTATAAAAGAATTTTTTTATGCATACTATTTTTAAAGTCTTTATTGAATTTGTTACAATATTGCTTCTGTTCTGTTTTTGTTTTGTTTTGATTTTTGCCACAAGGCCTGTGGGATCCCAGCACCTCACCAGGGACTGAATCTTCACCCCCTGAGTTAGAAGGCAAAGTCTTAACCACTGAACCACCAAGCAAGTCCCCCACTGCATGTTTTAAAATGACTAAATTAATCATGTGATTTGTGAATCTTCTTTTGTTCTGTGAGATCTTTCTGTTTAAAATCCTTTGGCATAGTTTACCTGGCAGTGTTTGGATGTTACCAATGCATCAACAAATATACCTACAAAACAGTTCCGAATGACCTAAAAATACTACATAGGCTTTTTGAATTAAACTAAATTCAACCCTATTCAATTTTCTCTTCATGCAACAGAACTTACCTTCCTCTGCCTCTAAATTCTCTTCAACTATGGAATGAAACTGAGTTAACTTTACTGCTTGACTTTCTACACATACTCTCTTTTTTCAAGTTTCACCATCATGTCTATGCTCAACAGCACCCACCATCAACCACCCTTCTTCCTTCTGTCAGGAATCCCAGGGCTGGAGGCATCTTCTAACTGGATCTCCATTCCATTGAGCATCATGTATGTGACTGCCATCCTGGGGAACAGCATCATCATTCACATAGTACACAAGACTCCCAGCCTTCAGGAGCCTCAATATGTATTCTTGTCCTTGTTAGCCGCCACTGACATAGACATGTCAGTCTACACTGCCCACTGTTCCTAAAGTCTTTATTTTCAACCATCGAGAGATTGAGTTCCATGGTTGCCGGCTCAGATGTTCATCATCCACACCTTCTCTTCCACGGAGTCAGCCATGCTGCTGGCTACGGCCTTTGACTGTTTTGTGGCCATATGCAACCCACTATGCTAAACCATAGACTTGACTCCCTCCCGCATTTCTCGGATGGGCCTGGGTGCTGTGGCTTGAGGGGTAGCAATGATGATCCCCTTACCCATTCTGCTCAAACAGCTTTCCTTCTGTAAGAATCTTGTTCTGTCCTACTCATTCTGCTTCCACTCTGATGTGATGAAGCTGGCATGTGGGTCTATTCGTGTGAATGTTATCTATGGGCTGGCCTTGGTACTCTGCTCCTTTGGGGTAGACTCTGTCTTTATTGTTCTGTCTTGTGTTCTAATCTTGAAGACAGTTCTGGGAATAGCTTCCAGGGAAGGATGCCTTAAGGTGCTCAACGCTTGTGTCGCCCACATTTTCACCATCTTCATTTTCTATGTGCCACTTATTGCCTTAGCCTTGATCCACAGAATAGGCAGGTACCACTCCTCTCTTCCCCACATCATCATGTCCAATATTTTCCTTTTTCTCACACCTGTCCTGAACCCATTGGCTTATAGTGTGAAAACAAAACGGATTAGAAGTGCACTAGGTAGACTGTTCAAATTTAAGACAAGATAGAACAGAGTAGAAGTATTTTGAGTAAATGATCATAAGGTCAAGGATATTGTAAAAAGAAACAGGAATAGACATTTATTTCTTGTGTGTTGAGGTCCTCCCTTTGGTATGCCTCTGTGTGATTTTGCTTCCTAGGTGACTCAAAATGGTAAAGAATCTGCCTGCAAAGCAGGAGACCCAGGTTCAATCCCTGGGTCAGGAAAATCCCTTGGAAAAGGGCATGGCAACCCACTCCAGTATCCTTGCCTAGAGAATTCCATGGACAGAGGAGCCTAACAGGATCCAGTCCATGGGGTCGCACACAGTCAGACACAACTGAGTGACTAACACTTTCACTTTGTATAATTTTACTACAATCTTTTGGAAGTAGGAGATTTCCTTTTAGTTTTAAATATTAGATCAGGGAATATATTTCTAAAGGTTCCTTCACCTTTGCTTTATGTTTCTCATCCCTAAAGTTCACATCACTTATCCAGGAGCCCCATTTCAATCCAAACAGTTTGACAAATATTTTCTGTATGAGAATCCTTCATATATAGTTATATGGCTCAAATTTGATTAAAAGTAAGATATTTATATTATTATACAGAGAGTTATTATCTTTGGTGGGTTTGAGATATCATAAAGGGAAATAGTCCAAATGGGAGATAAGAGGTTTTATTTTTATATTTTTATTGAAATCTATTTTATGATTTTTCCTGAAACAACATTAATCTAAACTTCATCTGATACAAAAATACAATAAGAGATTAAAGCAAAAATATAACAAAACTTCTGTACCTAAAATTTGCCAACTACGTAATCATACTTAATTTTCTCAGGTTGTATCAAATTAGATTTCGTATTAATTTGAGGATAAGTATGTATCAATTAAAGTAAAATCAGGACTCTATAATTTATCTGCTATGTATCCAGGGAACATAGTGAGTGACCATTAATGTGCCTCAATGTGAAAAGGAGTTGATAATGTTACCTATTTTCTAAGGACATTGCAAGAAGAAGTGTGCTATGCCATACATAACTTATTTAATATACTTACCACAATGTCTGGTATATAATAAATGTTCAATAAATATTAACCATTATATTACAAGCTAAAAATATGATAAGGACAAGGGTCAAGCCAGGATTTAAAGATAAGTCTGAAAGAATAAAGTCTTTATTGCCCAGATGGTGATATAAAAGATGACCAGCAAATAATACAGTTGCCCTGAAGTTCAAAGACATAATTAGAGGTTAATTTTAACATGTTTCTTATGTTGAAATATAAAATGTATGTATTTGTAAATGTTTACAAGAATTCAGACTAGGTTGCCTATTTTATAACTGTGTATATCATATATTTATCTGCTCAGTATTGTCACCTCAAATCAGAGAGAGGCATTAAGTTATTTATTTATGCTAACGATGCCTTAAAATTAATTATCACAGAGTAGAGCCAGGTATTACTATTCCATTCATTTTTAATTAACTAAGTGGACATTAACTCATGAATCTATTGATTCAATAGTCATGTATAATTGTTCTTACTTACCATCTTTTGTCTTTTGTTTGTTACACTTTCTCATGTTCCCCCTTATATTTTATCTTTACATAGCTATTCTTCCACTATATGCCATCACATTAGGGGACAAATGAATCAGACAAAATGCTCTCATTTAGATATTTAGTACATAGTGAGTGAGACAAGAATAAAATTGTCATACTTTAAGGCAACAACATGCCATTAAGACAGAACATGCCATTAATTGTTTAATTATTTAACTTACAAATAAAGCAATTTATAAGTAAACTGAAATACCAGAATGGGGCACAGATTAAATTAAAGTACCTTAGGGACCCAAGCTTTAGCACTGAATGTCATTATGTCCCTTTTTCTTTCTGAAGCAATCCCTCATATCTGCTTTTATCTTGTTTTATACTCATTTTTTTCCCTAATGTAGATAATCACATAACTGGGGAAGATGTTCTGTAAATGGTTTTGTGTCCTTCCTGTCCAGTAGAAAGGGAAATCTTAAACTCTTTATAGCATACTATGTAAAGGGGGAGAATTTTTTTCTTCAGTTTTTAATCTCTGAAGTTGAAAGGTCAAGAGAGGGATTTATTAGAATATTGTTATTATTGGTCTCACTCAAGCTGTACAGAGAGGTAAGGAGTTCCTCAAAGGAAATTTGTCTGCAGTCTTCAAAAAATGGAACAATGCTGAGAAATGATCCCCATTTCCTTATCATCATACTTAAGAGCGTCAGATAAAACGTTTTTGAGTGGAAAGAGTCAATAAAGAAAAATATTAAATCAGATTTTTAAACTTGTAGAAACATACTAGAAATCAGAATTTCATTTTATGTTTTGAGGGTACTCACAATATTTCTCAAATGACCTCTCAGTAAGATCAAAGATTATCCATTTATATACATTTTACTTCCTCTATTCTGTGAATATATAACAGATTTCAGCTAGACAAATGCTTTTGAAATTGAGATAGATATTAAGCTTCCATGGGCTTTCTTTTCATGATCTTTTTCAGTCTTGCAGGCAGAAGTTTCTAATAAACGCAGCCTTCAATGGCTTACTTTCCTCCTAATTTACATAATTTAAACCAACTCTCCAATTCACTAATTATATTTAGTTGAATGGTCTGCTGCTGTTCCATGATTTTCATTAATAGAATGGAAGCTATATGAATATTATAGTTTTGCCTTCTGTATGACTCTGATGCCTTACTAAATATGCTAGACAAATATGAAAAATATTTTGATTACTTTAGCGATCATTTTGAAATTTACTTAGAACTTCCATAAATTAGTTTGAGATTCTTGCTAAAACTATTGTATGTTTTTTCATTGCCATTGACAATTAAGTCTTTTATTTGTTTCCTAAGCTAATTCAGCAAGACTAGTCTTCATTTGTTTACGACTACCCTCAAGAGTTGACCCCAAGAGAATAATTCATTTTTCTCTTGGAAAGTTAGAGAAAGGAGTTGCATCCTTATTTCAGAAGCCAAAATGTAACCATATATATTCTCAGTATGGAGTGGGAAACCAAACAAAATCCAAATAAAGTATGAATTCTGAATGAAGCAGCAGGATGAGTAAGAATAACGATTTCTCACATTCTTATATGTTATTTCTTTTCACACAGCTCCTTTATTTTTTGTTAAAAACCATCATATTGAGATATCAACTAGTACTCCAACCCTAAGAGATGGTCAGAAATATTAAGCATATAGTCATAAATTTATTACCAATTTAAAATTTTATAATGCTTCAACTTAAACCACACGGCAATTAAGAATCAGGTGAAATCTTGTTTCCTCAATAAAATCAGCCCCCTTTGATCTTTTAAAATCCAGCATCATACACTTCAATTTAGCAGTTGTGAATACATGACTTCATCCAACTCATACACCAAAAACATTGAACTTGAGTTTCTATTGCCATTTCTCCTTACCACTACCAGTCATCACTCATGATCAGTTGTGATCATTTATTTAAGCCCTCTGCTTCTCTTTCCCTCCATAGTTAGATTAGCTTGAGCGAAAGGCCTGAGTCTTTTTATTTTTGAATTCATGGTGCCTAACATACTATTTGGCACATAGCAGATCCTGAACAGCACTTTTTAAATTGGTTGTCTCTTCTGATATAGAGAAAAATGTCATTCTCCAGCAATGACACGTTGCACCCAAAATCACTTGTGCAGAGCAGCCTGGATCTGCCTGGATTTGAGACTGTAGACAAGAGGGTTGAGCAGTGGTGTCATGAGGAGGTAGGCATTACTCATGCTGGTAAACAGAACTGGGGAAGTGTTCTGAGTGTAGCGATGCAGCACTGCCAAGCTGATGAGGGGCAGGTAAAACACAAATACTGTGCATAGGTGACAGGCACAGGTATGCAGTGATTTCCAGTTTCTGTCTTGATTCTCCAGCTTTATAACAGTGGCCAAGATCTTCACGTATGAAACTAAGATGAAGACAACATCTACGGTAAATGTGAAGAGGACAAACACCAATCCATAGACACTGCTAAAAGTGACATCCCCACAGGCCAAGTTCAGCATATCAGGGTAGTAGCAATACCAGTGTGAGAGGATATTGGCCCCACAGAAAGGGAAGGTCCTGAGGAGGAAAGGCAGAGGGGCCACAAGGGCGGCACCGCATATGACAGCAGCTCCACTAAGGCAGGCGACAGTAGAGTGGGTCAGGATTCTGGTGTAGTTCAGTGGAGTGCAGATAGCTACCAAGCGGTCAGAAGCCATGGCTACCAGGACACCTGATTCTACAGAGGAGAGGGTGTGGATGAAGAACATTTGGGTTAAGCAGGCGTCTGGGCTGATGTAGTGGACATTGAACCAGAAGATAGCCAAGACACTAGGCATTGTGGACAATGAAAGGCCTAGGTCAGTAAGGGCCAGCACGGCCAAAAAACAGAACTGAGGTTCATGAAGATTATGTTCTGCTTTAACTAGGATAAGCAGAAGAGCATTTCCCATAAGGGCTAAGAAGTACAGGAGACAGAAGGGAATGGAAATCCATATTTGGGCAGCCTCCAGACCAGGTATACCAATGAAGGAGAAGGTGGGCCAATTAGAAGAAGTGTGATTAAAAGACCACATGGAAAGGTGTAGGTCAGACTGAAGTCCAAGATGCTTCTCACCCTATAAAAGAGAGACTGTGTGTCAGGAAATCTGATTAAAAGCAAACTGATTGCCTATACATAGAGTTACAAAATTAAGACATGAAGAACTCAAAATTGAGTTTATATTTATATTTTCATAATCATTCCTCTTGACATTATGAATGGCAACTAAGCACATGAAAAAATGTTCAACATCTTTATTTACTTGGAAAATGTAAATAAGTACAAAAGGATACCATTAGAATGGCTAGAATTAAAAATACCTGAAAATACTCTGTGTTGGTGAGCATGTGGAACAACTGGACTTCTGATGGGATGCAAATGGTACAGAGCCTCTTTGGATATCAGCTTGGCAGTTTCACATAAAGTCACTTGAATGCTTGTCAAACAGTTAACAGTACCCAGCAATTTCACTTCTAAGAATTTGCCCAAGAGAAATAAAAACACATATCCATACAAAGACTTGTACACAATCAAATGAGCTTTATTCATGATAGCAAAAAAAAAAGGAAAGAAACCATCATACATCAGTGTTGAATGGATGAACAAATTGCCAAGATCCATAAACTTTAAATTGAAAAGGACATGATTCCTGATAGAGGCAATAGCATGAATGGGTCATTTATACTCTGTGAAAGAAGGCAAATACAACACATCACATACTCTATGATCTCATTTGTATGAAATTTTAGAAAAGACAAAATCAGTGATAGTTGATCAGAGATTTCAGAGATGAAAAGGGAGTATAAAGAAACTGAGTACAAATAGGCAGGAAATGACTTTTTGGAAGATCAGTGTGTTCCATATATCACGGCTGATGTACTAATCGCATGATTTTACATGTTATTTAAAACTCATCAAATTGTAGTTCATTAAAATATATTTCTTTACGATATCTTCCCTAATTCTTTCCTTTCAGTCATTCAAAAAGGAAATGTCACTGTAGTTTGTGAAATAATTTGATCTCCATTACCAGAAATTGATTAATATCTGGGATGGGTATCAGGCTATTTTATTTTATACATTCAGCAATTTGATTCCCTCTAAGTGGTCCACATGCTACATAGAAAAACAAATTAACTGTATCCATTTTTATGAGCAGTAACTTTTTCATTTTTCCTCCATTTCAAAGGGCTCTAAATCTCTACATTTATTTTCTTCCTAAGAAACTTAAGAGTATTTCTGTGTTACTCTTTGGCTTACATTTATGCTTTTTCTCTTCTGTTATGGTTCATGTAAAATTTCTGAGCAATTTGAATATTCTAAAGTCTCCAATTAACTCAAATTTTCATACTCAATCCAGATACCTTTCTTAATATGTGTTCAACTGATACAAAGACATATCTAGCCAGTTTCTTCACAGGAAATTCAAATATATGCCCTAAGCATAAGAGTTAATTTAACCCTTTCCAACCCATACAACTTTTTCATGTATTTTATTCAAAAATATTATTGATTGACTACGTGCTCAGTCATGTCTGACATTTTGTGACCCCATGGACTGTAGCCTGTCAGGCTCTTCTATCCATGGAATTTTCCAGGCAAGAATATTGGAGTGAGTTGCCATTTCCCTCTCCAGGGAATCTTCCTAACAGACAGATCAAACCCACCTCTCTTGTGACTCCTGTATTACAGGTGGATTCTTTACCACTGTGCCACCTGGGAAGCCCTAGTATTGATGAGACTATAGCAAATGTAATGCCAGTTTATTTCACTGTTGATAATGTAGTTGTGAAAAGCAAAGTCAGGAGACAGACTGTCTGAGTTCAAATGATGGCTCCATTCTAAACGGTAATCTGTCTCTGGCTGTTATCTTTCTGTGCTTACTTCTGTCTTTGTATAATGAGGATATCAGTATCTACTATCCCTAAGGTTCTAATGGGAAATGACTAAAAAAATGCCTCACTATAAAAGAAGCCACTTGCAACGTAGGACACCTGAGTTCAATCCCTAGGTCAGGAAGATTCCCTGGAGAGGGAAATGGCAATCTACTTCATTATTCTTGCCTGGAAAATTCCACAGAGGAGCCTGGCAGACTCCAGTCCACGGGGTCACAAAGAGTTGGACATGACTGAGCGAGTGACACTTTTACTTTTTTCACTTCATATATATAGAAATATCTATACATAAGTTTTCCAGGTGGTGCAAATGGTAAAGAACCTGCTTGAGAATGCAGGAGACTTAAGAGACGCTGGTTCGATCACAGGGTTGGGAAGATCCCCTGAAGAAGGGCATGGCAACCCACTCCAGTATTCTTGCCTGGAGAATCCATTGGACAGAGGAGCCTGATGGGCTACAGTCTATGAGGTCACAAAGAGTTGGACATGACTGAGCATGCACATGACAGATAGAAATACTATTTAAAAAGTGAAAGTGAAGTCGCTCAGTCGTGTCTGACTCTTTGAGACCCCATGGACTGTAGCCTGCCAGGCTCCTCCATCCATGGGATTTTTCAGGCAAGAGTACTGGAGTGGGTTGCCATTTCCTTCTCTGGGCGATCTTCCCAACCCAGGAATCAACCCAGTTCTCAACTCGAGGCTACTGCTATTAACTCTTAACATTGCTCTTCACCTTAAAAAAACACTAGTAATTTCTTATCTGAAAGCTCTACCTCTAGTATTTTTCTTTTAATACCTTGTTTCTACACTTTTCATAGTAACTTTCTAAAATGTCAGCAAAACTACATTATACCCTTTTAAATATTTTCCCATAAGCAACAAAACAAACTTAATTTCCTTTGGTTCTTTATTACGACGCACAATATGTTTACAAAATGGACATGCATAGTTCTCTAAGTTCATTACTAATATAAATGACATCCCTATGCTCTGTATTTTGTTGCAATAATTCTGAAGGTGCTGGGAGCCCTAGCCTTATACATTATCATTCTGTGTCTTTATACCTTTGCTCAAGACAAGCCCTCTGGCTGGATCACTTGGTCCTCCCTCTCTCTTACATACCCAGTGAATTTCTATTTAGTCTTGAAAAATTAATCTCAGATACTACGTCTTCTAGAAAGTATTTCTTATATTTCTGCCCTATTAATTAATCTGCAAGTATTTGAGATCACATGCCTCTTTCTCTAGTGAGGTTTTTTTTCTGAAAATATTTTATGTACTATGATAAATGATTTTTATAAATGAATAACTTAACAAAATGACTGAGGCAAGTTGTTTGATTTCAATAATTCCCAGCTTTCTTTTTAATAAATTTGTAATAAAGATGCTATATTAAATGTTGCTATGAGGATTAATTGTATAAGACAGAGCAAAAAAAAAAAAAAAGCAAAAAAAAAAGAGCAAAAGCACACCACATATTGCCTAAAAGTCAGCATTTGTTTTTGAGCTTTCATAGTATTCAGTTCAAAACAAATATATGCGTAAGTAAATTGCAGACATTATAAAATAAAACCCCATGTTGATTTGACAAGAAAATACTAATTGGTAAGAAATTGTAGTTTATCAAGCCAATGTTCCAGCTCAATACATAGCAGCTTAAACATGTGTTGGATAAAGTAAAAAAGCAGCAGAAGCAGCAAGAATGGCAGAATAAGACAGTGATACAGGTGGAAAGAAAAACAGAAGAAAAGAATGGAGAGAGGGTGGAAAGAAGGAAGGGAAGTGGAAGGAAGAAAGGTGGGAAACTTTTAGAAAAAATAATTAAGGAACATTTGATGCTCATTGCAGTGCTGAAACCAGAACATATTTCCTAGATCTTAGTACTTGAATTTTTACAAGCAAACAAAGTACTTAATATATATAAAACAGTGTACATCAAAATAATATATGAATGTTGAGTGTTTTGTGTGTGTGTGTGTATGTGTGCATCTTTCTCTTCAAAGCCCAACCAGAAGCCATGTACTTAAACAGTTTTACAAAGTGCCACTTTGATTTTAGACATTCTACCTTATACAATTAAAAATGAGTAATGCCCTGGTAGAAGCAGGTTAAAATCACATAATCGCATCTTGTTTGATAATCAAACAAAGGATTCTCCAAACAATTTAATCCCACACATCCTAACTCATCAACACTAGCCATTCCTGTTGGTCCCTTTATCCTGGAAAGCTCATTATTATTGTACTAATTTACTTGAATTGACATCCTCAAGTTTACAATTGTAGCTGAAGTATTTATGTCTGGAGTACTTTACTTACTGTGCAATGAATGACTTTTTCACTTTTGTATGTACCTGGTGGCAGGACTCCCTATAAGGCACAGAACTCCAAAGGATGTCCAGTATGAAGAAGGAGAGCCTTACTTCTAGTACTCGGCTGTTGAATGGTACTTTACAAACCAAGAGAGGGTCTCCTAGGTGCCTAACACGCTGTTAAAATTTAAAAAGCTCTGGGAATTCCCAACTTTCTGAGCCAAGGGCTTAAATTTATTTTCACCCCAAGGGATCTTTCAGAAACAAGAGAGCATGTCTTAAATATTATACATCTTAGAGCACCTTCTCTACTGGAGAAACCAAAAGCTCTCATTTTATTGGAACCCATTGGGTCTGAGCCATTTCTTTCTACATTGCATGAAAAACAAATTGAAATGACAGCATACAAATAGAACTATAGGATTTTGACTGTTTCTGAAACAGTTATTTAGTAAATAAAATAATAAATACCTAAGGAATACGCAGTGAGAAAAAGGCAGTCTCTTCAGCAAGTGGTGTTGGGGAAGTTGCACAGCTGCATATAAAGCAATGAAGTTAGAACACACTGCCATATCATACACAAAAATAAATTCAAAATGGATTAAAGAATTAAATATAAGACAGGACACCATAAAGCTCCTAGAAAAGAACATAGGCAAAGCATTCTGTGCCATAAATTGTCCCAATGTTTTCTTAGGTCAGTTTCCCAAGGCAATAGATATACAAGTAAAAATAAACAAATAGAACCTAATCAAACTTACAAGCTTTTGCACAGCAAGGAAACCATAGACAAAGTGAAAAGACAGCCTAGGACTGGGAGATAATACTTGCAAATGATGTGACAAACGAGAGCTTAAATCCCAAAATATACAAATGGCTCGTACAATTCAATAACAAAAAAACAAACAACCCAATCAAAAAATGAGCATAAGACCTAAACAGACATCTCTCCAAAGAAGACATACAGGTGGTCAGTAGGCGCATGAAAATATGCTCATCGACATAATATGTTCAAGTGCAAATCGAAACTAAAATGAAGTACCACCACACCCCAGTCAGAATGGCCAACATTAAAAAGTCTACAAATAATAAATGCAGGAGAGTAAAAAGGGAACCCTCTTACACTGTGGATGAGAATGTAAACTGATGCAGCCATTATGGAAAACAATATGGAGGTTCCTCAAAAAACTGAAAATAGACTTGCCATATGATCCAGCAATTCTACTCTTGGGTATATACCCAGACAAAACCATAATTTGAAAAGATACATGTACCATTATGTTTATAGCAGCAATATTTACCTAAATGTACGTTGCCTGAAGAATGGATAAAGATGTGATACCCACCCATACACAGAATATTACTGAACCTTAAGAAAGAATAAAATAATGCCATTTGCAGCAACATGGATAGACCTAAAGATTATCATACTAAGCAAAGTAAGTCAGAAAGAGAAAGACAGACACGTGATATCACTTATATATGGAATCTAAAACATGACACAAATAAATATATCTAAGAAACGGAAACAGACTCACAGGCACAGAGAACAGACCTGTGGTTACCAGTGGGGTGGGGTGAGGGAGGGAAGGATGGGGAGTTTGGGATTAGCAGATGCAAATTATTATATATAGGATGGATAAACAATAATGTCCTCCTGTAAAGCACAAGGAACTATAATCAATATCCTGTGATAAACCATAATGGAAACAATATTAGTATATATATATATATTTAACTAAATCACTTGGCTGTTCAGCAGAAATTAACACAACATTGTAAATCAACTATACTTCAATAATATAAAAAATAATAACTGTCTTAAAGTATTCCATACAAATATGCACTTTCACGTTGTCAAAATTTAAAATATGTAGAGTTGCTTCATGTAAGTTTGGGGCAAAAACACCAATTATTTTCTCCAGAAGTAACAAAACAAAACTCTCAAATTTATTTTCCTGAGTAGATAATAAAATATGTTAAATTAATTTAGTATGTGACATTAGTTTGTATTCTTCTAAACCTTGTTTATTTCTTCTCTCAAGAACTTATTATAGATGCATCTCCTGACAGTATATAAAAGTCTCTGTGAGTTTTAAAAAGATACTAAATATTGCATAACAAGAAAGTAATATAATTCATTAACTATTTTCCTGGATTTTAAATTGCTTCTAGCTCACCAATATTATGGTGAATAATTATGCCATCTTGGTACATATAATTTTTGTGCACTTTTTGTATGTTTCTATGGGATAAAATGTTCAAGTTAAATTGCTGGACCAAAGTATATCCATTTTATAAATTCAATTCTTGTCAACTTTCCTTTCAAAAAAGTTAGCTAATTTTAAAAAATGTTAGCTAATTTTACTTGAGAAACCTGTATGCAGGTCAGGAAGCAACAGTTAGAACTGGACATGGAAAAACAGACTGGTTCCAAATAGGAAAAGAAGTACGTCAAGGCTGTATATTGTCACCCTGCTTATTTAACTTATATGCAGAGTACATCATGAGAAACGCTGGGCTGGAAGAAACACAAGCTGGAATCAAGATTGCTGGGAGAAATATCAATAACCTCAGATATGCAGATGACACCACCCTTATGGCAGAAAGCAAAGAAGAACTAAAGAGCCTCTTGATGAAAGTGAAGGAGGAGAGTGAAAAAATTGGCTGAAAGCTCAACATTCAGAAAACTAAGATCATGGCATCTGGTCCCATCACTTCATGGGAAGTAGATGGGGAAACAGTGGAAACAGTGTCAGACTCTATTTTCTTGGGCTCCAAAATCACTGCTGATGGTGATTGCAGCCATGAAATTAAAAGACGCTTACTCCTTGGAAGGAAGGTGACTTACAGATAGCTTGAGAAGAGAGAAAAGATTTTAGTATATATCCAGAATACCAAATTATGAAACATCAACAATATTTGAAGAAAAATCTAAAATCATCCCTCACCAGTCTATTTAGTCCTGTGTAATTAATTCTCATTCTGCTGGAACTTGGATTGGCAAACTCATGGCTCCATGTGCTCTTCTAACGTTCTGGAGATTGTTATTCAGTCCATCAGTAAAATATCAAAATTGTCTTAAGTAATGTCATCAGAACCCTCTACCCAAGAGTTAATAATTGGTACAGTTATTCATGGCCTTCCCAGAGGGCTCAGTTGTAAAGTATTTGCCTGCCAACATAGGAGATAAGGGTCTGGGTCTGGAAGATCCTCTGGAGAAGGAAATGGCAACCCACTCCAGTATTCTTGCCTGGGGAGTTACATGGACAGAAGAACCTGGAGGACCGCAGTCCATGGGGTTGCAAAAAGTCAGACACACTGGGTGGCTAAGCATGCACTCACAGTTATTCATGGGGGCTCTGAGACAGTCTTTTTTAGTTGAAGAAGCATCTGTCCTGTGGCTGATTTCATGAGCTCCCAGGGAAATGTCAGAGTAAATCAACAACCAAAACAACACAAGTATTTGCAAATAACAAAATACTTAAAATGGCATATTCATTTTATTACTGACATTTTTCAAAAGGGAAAGATCAGATAAGAGGTCATGATAAGACAAGGAAGCTTGTTAGTTCCTGTGGAATACAAAACAAATATAATAAAGTCAACTTAAGAAAAAAAACCCAAACAATGGGTATGAATTTGAGCAAACTCCAGGAGATAGTGAAGAACAGGGAAGCCTGGCACACTGCAGTCCATGGGGTCACAGAGATGGACACAACTTAGAGATCGAACAACAAAAAACTAGACAAAATGTCTATATGGATAATAATTTTACCTATTTTCAAAGAAAGTATAATATCTAATTTACAAAAATGAATGAATGCAATCTTTACTGAGAAAGAAATCTTGAGCTGTAACAATATTATACTGAGACATAAATATGTATAATATACAAAAATTTATTAAACATATATCCAAAACATAGAAGTTAAGAGTTTCAGAATATCTTTATAGGTACTAAATGCCTGCATTTTAATTAAACTGCCAACTGAAAACTACTGCTACATTCAAATTAAAGAAGTAGGTCATGACCAAGTAAACTTTTTTTTTTTTAAATAAATGAAATTACTATTACTACATGGTAGTTTCCTCCTGTCAGGCAAAGCACCTTTAGATTTCTGACAAATCGATATGGATTATGAAGAGCAAGACATTAACAAATCTCTAGGAACTACCATACATACAGAATATAACTTGTGAGATATTTATATTAACATTTTAATTGTACCAATTTAACCTAGGGAAAACAGAGCATCTCTTCTAATTTGACAATTCTTCCTATTGAATCCATCCATCATAACATACCTAATAAACTTAAATACTTAGAGTACCTCCCTTTTTATAATGTGAAATAATAAATCTTTGTGATTTTCCAGTGGCCAATGGGAAATCTGAAAGATTGTTTTAAGAGGAAATATATTCTGCAATTTTTTTTGACTGCAGTAAAATTGAAAGCTTTAATTTTATTTTACTTTAATATTCAATTTTGGGAAGGCAAAAGTTAACACTTGAAAAATATTTGTACATTTAACATAGGATCCTAGGTACTTGAGAAACAATACTTGCTTATTTATTTGCAAGTGCCAATAAAATTATAAAAAAAATAGAATGTAACTGATTGTAAAGAACCTTAGCTGTTTTCTAACTGAGGAATCATTTTAATAATCAAAAACATAAAGTCAGCATAACCATAGAAGGTTATTCTGTCAATAAAAATAATCTTTCCTATATAGGGAGATCATGTATGTTAAAAGTATGAACGTTTATACTGCAATGAACATAAACAGAGAAAAAAAAACTCATCAAAATTTATATTTAACCAAATTGAATTATAACTCTGATTAACTTGTGTTTCATTATATTTTGTAGTATGTCTCTGAAAGATACATTTCCAGAATATGGAAATAGTGAAACCCTAGAATCTTGCCAGAAGGTATATAAAATAGTGCAGCTACTGTGTAAAAGAGGTTAATGGTTCCTCAAAAAGTTAAACAGAATTTCCATGAGATCCAACCATTCTATTCAGGTATATACTTGAAAGAATTTAAAACAAATATTCAAATGACACTCATGTGAATGTTCATTGCAGTATCATTCTCAAAGGCCAAATGGTAGAAACATCACAAATGTTCATCAACTGATGAAGGCTAAACAAACTGTGGTATACATAAGAAATGGGATGCTATTCAATTAAGAAATGGAATAAAGTTCTGATACATTCTGTAACATGGATGAACCTTGAAAACTTTATGCTGCATGAAATAAGCCAGATATAGGAAAAGAAATATTGTATGATTGAAACTGAGCAGGACCCTGAGGGACCCTCTTGGATTAAAAAAAACAAAACAAAATGGCTCCATTTCCTGTTTACAGAAAGAAAAAAGAAAGAGAGAAAAATAAAATACTTCAGTCTCTTAGGCCTTCTCCGATTAGAAGGCTCAAGCAATTAGGACAATAGTCACAGGACTCCTAGTTCCTTCTGAAGGGATACAGATAACAATCTGATGCACATCTTTGAGCAGTTCTATAGAAACCAAGGCTTCCCTGGTGGCTCAGCAGTAAAGAATCTGCCTGCCAATGCAGGAGACACAGGTTCCATCCCTGCGTCTGGAAGATCCCCTGGAGAAGGAAATGGCAACCCACTCCAGTATGCTTGACCCAGACCTGCTCCCCCTGCAGGTGGAGGATGTGACTACATGCTGACCTCTGGGAGCATGACTGGAACCAGAAGTTGATGATTGATATTCCAGAAACAGCATGGTGTTGTTATACCACCAACCAACCAGAAGGTCCATAAGCTGAACACATATCTTAAGACCCTCTCCCCTACACTTTTTGCCTTTAAAAATCTTGGCCCTGGGCCAGCCAGCAAAATGGATTTGAGATAAGCCTGTGTTTACCATGGGCTTCCCTGATAGCTCAGTTGGTAAAGAATCCACCTGCAATGCAGGAGCCCCTGGTCTGTGTATTTCCCATCTTCAAAGTTGGTGCCTACTTGGCTAGTGACTTTGCTCCAGGCACTGGTGCTGCAGTTTGCTTGGTCTCACTGTGCATCAGGCACACAAACTTAGTTTCAGAAACATGATCCAATTTTTATTAAATATTTAGAATATGGAAATTTATTAGTTCACATTGGGAATATACTTATTATTACTGAACTGTATACTTAAAGCACTTAAAAATGTGAAATTCTAATTTGAAACGTTTTGAATATGAAGATTGAGAGACTATATCTGACTTATAGTGAGAAAATAAGATCAAATAATCCTCCAAAATAATTTAGGTCTTAGTTAAAAGGTAGATAAAATTCCCTTCTTAGATACTCACCATTTGACTATCTCCTTTCACATTTTTGTTAAAAACTGACTCAAAGTCTACGTTTATAATGCAACACTTGGGATTTGGGTTTGGTCACTAATTCATCTTAAAGTGTAATCCAAAGAAATCCTCCCAAATTTTTAAATTAATATATAATTTCATAAGTAATTGTATTTTCCAATTTAAATAACTTACACAATCCCTAATTTTTTTATTTTTCCACTTTGCTTAAAATTTGCATTGTCACCAATTGTCAAAGAATGCAAACATCTTCTAGGTTCTGAGAAAGGCAAGACAACAGATTCCTCTCCATATCCTTCAGAAAGAACGTGTCCAGCAGATACCTTGAGTTTAGCCCAGGAAGATTCATTTGTATGTTTTAATTTCCAGAGCTGTAAGATAGCAACGTTGTGCTATTTTAAGCCATGAGTTTGTGGTGATTTGATTTAGCAGCAATAGGAAATGAACACATCTACCTTAAAGCATGAGTATCCTGCGCTTCTTTAACTAGAAATAATTATCTCCAGTGACTGCTTTTCCACTAGCTGCTCATCAACAGTTTTAAAATACATTATTAAGACTCTCCATCAGATACAGCTATCAATCAGTACCTAATCTAAAATTTCCCTCAGGCTCAAAATTAAGCTACTTGAAAAAAATGCATAAATGGTCTTAATAGTCTTATTCTTTTCAAATCATTTTAAAATACATTTTGTTGGAGTTTAAAACCTGCATGGAAATAAATGAACAATTTAACAATTTTTTGTAAAATTGGGCATCCACATAAATATCACCTAAATAAAGAAATAACACCCAAATTTCCTCTGCAGTCTTTCCTGAACATAACTTTACCACTGTTACCACATTAAATCGCTATTCTGACTTTTATAGTGTTCAGTTCATTATTTTTCTTTTTATTGTGATTATATAAGTGTGCATCCCAAACAGCATAGCTTATTTGTATTTAAACTGAAGTAAAAATCATTTTCTCAACTCCATTTGCAGTCAAATTTTGTCTCTATTGCTCCATTGAAACTGCTTGGGCAAAGGTCCCCAATGAACTCTAAATGATTAATACCAAATCAAATAACCTATTTCAAAGCCTGTCTCCTCATCCCTGGACCACCGGTCAATATTTGATACTATCAACTGCTGACTTCTTAGATATCTGTGTTTTCTCAGCTCTTCCAGCACCTCTCTATTCTGGTTATTCACTGGTCTCTCTGGAAATTCTGCTCACTGTATTTTCTGGCCAGTCTCTGAGTACAAATATTGCCCTCCTCAATCCCAAATTCATCCCAGGGGCAGGGAGGGGATGAAGAGGCAACACAAAGAAATTATTGTAACAAAGATCAATCTGTGCAAAACCAATTTATCTTGGAGGAAATCTATTAACATTATCACTCATGGAAATAATGCTCTAGATATTCAATATATTTACAACTTAAGGAAATAATCCTCTGGATTTGGAGAAGCGTTGGAGGATATAAAGGATTGTATGTCCTGGGTATCTAAATACAATGCAAGATGTTTCTGGGGACAGAATAGCTATGATCAGCGTGATGATTTTGATCTCTATGGACTTAAGAAGAGCTTAGGCTGGAAACAGAAGAAAGGAAGCCTGAAGCAGAACTAGCTGTGTGTTCTAAGCTTATACCATAGATCATTTGGAGATCTGGCAAAGACCCACAAAAATTAGCAATGGGCAGCTCTGTCTGGTTTATGCACACCTTATGCTTCTCTGAGACCCTATACCATAGGGATTGGATATAAGCCTCCAGGGAGAGCCAGAACCAGTTTTTTATAAACCTGCTCACTTGGTACTATGCTCAAGGCAGGGAGCCTTAGGAGGCTCCAGCTGCACCATGATCCACAGAGGTTGTGTCCCTGCCTCAGAGTCTGGTGAGTGATCGAAACACCTTGGGTGAGTTTAATGCAAAGCACGCTCTTTGTATACTTGGGATGGAAGTCAAGAGAAGTCATGAGCTATGCTAGATATGGTTGCAAACTTGACTGTGAGAATTTCTGAGGCAGGGTGGACATTTGTTGGAGGTATCTAGTATCTCTCATCCTCTATTTGGGAAACCATCCCTGACTCCTTTCCTCATCCAAAAATCAGTCAATTTTTTAAGATTAACTGCAAGATAAATTTCATTTATGTAAAACATACATTAGATAATTGATAATAATTAATGTAAGAAAGAAAAGAAAGAAACAATGAAAACAGAAAGAAAGGCAGGAAGGCTGGGAAGCTGGGAAGGAAGAAAGAGGGAGAGAATAAAAACTGGAAATACGGTTTCTAATTCTCACACTGCATTGTAACAGAGGTGACACCAAGTATTTACCAGGGAAGCTCTTACAATGAAGAAATAGTCTGAAAAGGAATGTTATAAGGGACTGATAATATTAACTCTATAAGATTGTTGAAAAGCATAATAGCTCTGTATTTATACTTTGAAGAACTGAAATGATTTAGTTTATATAGCGTTCCTCAGGTCAGTGCAAGTAACTCCAGGACTCTGTGCAACTTAGTGTTCTAAAGCAGCATTAACACCTTTAAAGATCTGTATGGCCATAGAGCCACCTAGAATCTGGGCAACATAGTAATGTTTCTCAGAAAGTTGTATATTTTTGAAAAAAGAATTTTAAAATTCATAGTTCCATAATCTATTATAAACATTAGAAAATGTTCAACAAAATGTCATAACCACTTTATAACAGCATGACAGTTAAAGATCAAACTGTTGAGGGAAACATTATCCAGAGAGAAGCAAGTATTGCCTTACACTGCAAGCTCTGGCATTGTCCAGAGGTGTTCTCTTCCATTCTGTTATCTCCTGTCATTTTAGCATTTTTTTGTGAACAAATACAGACATTTTGTAATGTGTGTCTCTTCTCTGTGTACACATGTGTCAAAAATGTAGAGCTGCT
This sequence comes from Giraffa tippelskirchi, assembly GCF_054371585.1. Taxonomy (NCBI): domain Eukaryota; kingdom Metazoa; phylum Chordata; class Mammalia; order Artiodactyla; family Giraffidae; genus Giraffa; species Giraffa tippelskirchi. The sequence continues at coordinate 121,511,708 of NC_137285.1, forward strand.
CCTTACTAAATGTTAACATTCAAAAATCCTTTAAGGCTGTGGGAGAGCAGGAAATATCCAGGTGTCTAATTTTATCAGACAAGAATGCAGACTGGAATACTTCAACACAGGGAAAATCTAGACTCTCAGTTATTTAGTGAGTGCTTGGAACCCTTCTCCTTCATGCATCAGAACCAATACAGGAAGCAACATTTCCACAATTACTTAAATATCACAATAAAATGAATTTGCTTTCTGAGACACAAAGTTTTACATTCCTTTTAGGGATGTTGCAGAATCTATTTTATTCATTTGTTATTGTTTAGTCTCTAAATTCTGTCCAACTTTTTGTGACCCCCTGCAGTGCAGCCTGCCAGGCTCCTCTGTCCACGGGAATTCCTGGGCAAAAATACTGGAGTGGGTTGGCATTTCCTTCTCCAACGGATCTTCTGATTCAAGGATCAAAGCCACATCTCCTGTTTTGAAGACTGATTCTTTAGCACTGAGCCACCTGGGAAGCCTATATTGTATCCACACTACAGTTTCCTCTTTATCTGCCTCATCATTATAAAGTGGTTACGACATTCTGTCAAACAGTTTCTAATATTTATAGAAGGTTATGGAAGCCTGAATAAAATATTCTCCCACAAATAATAATGCTGAATTTCAGGGATTTTTTTTAAAAACTTTTATTATCTATACTTACAGGAATTTCATCTTATTACATTTTGAGAGGGGTGCTTTTCCTCTCTGTTGAAAATATACTGTGATTAACAGTCTATAAATAAAACTTATTAGGGGCAGTTTGATGGATACAAATACTCATTGCCAACCTCTCCCTCTGTAACCACAATTCAGAGAGTTTTTTCAGAACAATATACGTGATTTCCAGGACTCATCCGCCCTCATATCTCAATTAGCGTACTCATATAAAATTCCAGTATTCTTCTTTGGATCACAGATCCATCTCAAACATGATAGGCCTGCTTCTGCTTTTTGCTGTCTTTACAGAGAGCTCTTCTCCTTTTCCTTCTTCATCTTTATCATCCTCTTTTACTACTTGTCCTATAATTACTGCCAATGTTTACTGTTAAATTACCCCATTTGTTTTGGTTCTGACCATTGTTGCTCACCCTCCACAGAAATTCATTAGTTTCTCTCTAGACTAACAGATGATATGTGGAATGGGGATTGTAGGTGTCTTTTATTACTTTATCTGGCAACATTACAGTCAGTTTATGAAAAAGAATTAGAATATCATGATTATTTAGGGCTTCCCTGGTGGCTCAGACGGTGAAGAATCTGCCGGCAATGAAGGAGACTCAGGTTCAATTCCTGGGTAGGGAAGATCCCCTGGAGAAAGGAATGGCTATCCACTCCAGTATTTTTGCCTGGACAGAGGAGCCGTGTGGGCTACAGTCCATGGGGGTCACAAAAACTGCTCATAACTGCCACATATATGACTGCCCAGGAGGTTGTTAACAAAGAGACTCATCATTCAATGCGAACAAAGTTTCTTTAGAACTCCATGAACTCAGATTTTGCACTTTAGTCCTTTCTTTAATAATTGTCCTCAAGGGACCCAGAATCATTAGAAAGGTGAGTCATGGAAAGCAGGATGCAGATTCACACTTGGGATTCTTTATCTGTCTCATGGTCAGTGCCCTCATGAACTAGTTTGTGAACGTGTTCTCTGGTGACCCATGGGTTATAGGACATTCAAAAACACAACTTATATATCGTATACCAATATACGACTTAAATTGAATACATAGCAGGAATTCAGTAGTTGTGTAAGACCACTGAGAATATATTGTATCTCCAACAACAAATACTATCTAGTTTTCAACTTCTTCCTCTCACATGTCTGGACCAGCTATTCAGATATTTTTAGAGAGGTAGAAGTAGGATTGAGAAGAGACTTAAATCCAGTAAACAAACACATCAAGTTTAAACCATTCCTGGTGTCTTCTTGTCACAGATATTACTTTTGATGTCCTGACTGCCAAAGCAAAAGATACATCTGGTAATATCAGGAGTTCAGAGTTAATATTAACATTTTTATATACATTAGTTCCTAACCCCTGAGCACTCATTATATACAGTTATCTGAATCTTGGTTTCCTTATAACTCTATTACATTATAAAACTATTTTAGATTATGCACATGGACTCTGCTCTCAATACAGAGTTACCCTTTGCATTTTTTTATACCTTGAAACATCTTCTTAATAGGAACGAATTTTCTATATGTGAAGGGCCAAATTTGATTCTGATAACTAGGGCAAATCACCAAGAAGAGAGCACAGCATTATTCCTCAGGCAGAGGTCAACAACCTTTTTGGCATCAAGGATGGTTTGCCTAGAAGACAGTTTTTTGCCTCCTGGACTGGAAGGTACTCAAGTGCATTACATTTATTGATAACTTTATTTCCAATACTATTACATCAGTTCTACCTCAGAAGATCACGCATTAGAACCCTGAGATTGGGGAATCTTGTCCTAGGGAAATTTCTAAAGGAATATGATTCAGTGTTGTGACCAGAGCAGTATCACTGTAGGCATGGGCCAGGGGTATCACATGGGATGAGTTGATAGAAAATGCTGTGAAAGAATAATATTGTGTTGCTTCCACAATTTTTAAAGGGCAAAATTCTCTCAGAGATATGGCAATTCCTATCAACAATAACGCCAGCAGTTTCTTCTTCATACTGATGGATTTCCCAGGACTGGAGACTGCTCATTGCTGGACAGCTATTCCTGTCTGCTTCATCTATGTTCTCTCTTTGCTGGGCAACGTCACCATACTGTACGTTGTCAAGTCTGTTCCTGGCCTCCACACTCCCATGTACCTCTTCCTAGCCATGCTCTCAGTGGCTGACCTGGGGCTCGCAGTTTCCACCCTGCCTTCCATGGTAGCTGTTTTTCTCTTGGGCCAGAGGAAGGTGGGAGCTGCAACCTGCTTTGTGCAACTTTTCTTCATCCACACATGCTCAGTAGTTGAGTCAGCTGTGCTGTTGGCCATGGCTTTTGACCGCTGCGTGGCTATCCGAGAGCCCTTACGCTATGCCACCATCCTGACAATCAAGCGCCTCGGGGCCATTGGGCTGGCCAGTGTGACCCGTAGTGCTGCCCTCCATCTGCCCCTGCCTGTGCTCCTTGGAAGACTGCAATTCCAACCTGTGAATGCACTGTCACATTCCTACTGTGTTCACCCTGATGTTCTGAGGCTGGCCAGTTCCAGTACAGTTGTGAACAGTGGCCTTGGGCTCTTTGTGATGCTCTCCACATTGGGGGTGGATGAGGTCCTCATTCTCCTCTCCTATGTGATGATTTTGAAGACAGTATTGAACATTGCTTCCAATGCTGGACGGCTGAAAGCCTTCAATACTTGCACTTCCCACATTTGTGCTGTACTATTATTTTATACACCCCTGGTCAGCCTGTCCGTGATCCATCGCTTTGGGAAAAAGAAGCTGCCAGCTCAGATATACATGCTTCTCTCCTATTTGCACTTTCTTGTACCTCCAATGCTCAACCCAATTGTTTACACTGTCAAAACCAAAGAGATTCGAGCACACATTCTGAAGGTGCTCCAACCCAGTAAACTCTGAGCCTCAGGGTTGCAATCCTGGTTATGATTACCAGCTTGCTGACTGAAGATTTCTCAGAGAGGAGGCAGAGAGTACTTTTCATACAATCTAACAATTGTCAGAAACACTGACCAAAATACATTATGGTGTTTTTCCAGCCTGCTTAACACTGCCTGCTTAATGAAAAACAAACTAAACAACAAATGTGTTTCTTATTTGACAAAGTCATTATCAGTCTGCAGACTACTCAGATTATTGCAGAGGAAATCGACAGCCTCCTGAGAATATCATTTTTCATGTAAAAGCAAGCAAATTAGAAGAGCAGGATTCCAAAATGACATCTAATAATGTCTTCCAACTAAAAACCTAGAACCATACAAAATTAAGCTCAAGAGAGCTTTGCTTTGCTGTACTGTCTGAAAATTTGACAAATATGTGAAATCAAAATATGTTTTTCTTATGATTTGCATACAACTCAAGATGTGGGTTATACTGGTTAATGTAAACCAAGTAGAATATTTCAAAAAATTGAGGTGCATTTTGAAGAAATAAATACATTAGTTATCATAATAAAATATATTACAATGTGAATATTATGCAGATCAGCGTTTCTTTAAGCTTCATGAGGTATGAAAAGCAGATACAGACTCCAATATTCTTCAGCCCTCTGAATGTAATTAAAGCACTGCTCTTTACTTTCTAATAAAAACATGGGATATTCTGAGCCTTCATAAACTATCGTGTTATAGTCTTTGAATGATGAATACCATGTACAACTGAATTTTCTCTGAATTTTAAGGAGGATTTTAAAAGTAAGCAAAGTTGTCATCCTGCAAGGCCATTTTTATGAGAATTGACTAGGCTTTCATAGACATGTCAAAGCTAGAGAAACTGATTTGCTCTGGTGTCATGGTTTCTTTCTTTCAAAAGTAAATCTTGAGTTAACTTCTTTGATAAAACTGCTCTATTACAAACATAATCTGTACTAGAGATATAGGGAAGAGCAAATTTTGACTCTATATTGCATCTGTTTCTTTCATTTTTAATCTTTGGTTACCATTGATTTTGTTCACTAAAATGATATTGTGTGTACATAATGGCCTGCCATAGGGAAACCTGCCCCTCTATCTGAATGTTAAACCAAAATGCCTTTGTTCAGGACCCTGTCCACAGGTAGATATCTACAGCAAGGAAGAGATTAACACATCACTTCCCTGAGACTGGCAATTCCAGGAGACATTTGTAAGATTAATGACCTTCTCCTTTTACTTCCTCACCTTCCCCCCCACCATCTGTGTTATATTAAAGAATCTGGCATCCAGACCCCACTAAGATGTTATTTTTAGACAGTAGTCTGCCATCTTCTAGAGCAGCCAGCTTCCTATATAAGGTCATATTGCTTGCCTCAATACCTAGTCTCTCGATTTATTGATTTGTTATGTGGTGAGCTTCCCTGACAGCTAAAGAATCCACCTGCAATGCAGGAGACCCTGGTTCGATCCCTGGGTTGGGAAGATCCCCTGGAGAAGGGATAGGCTACCCACTTGAGTATTCTTGGGCTTCCCTTGTGGCTCAGGGGTCAAGAATCCACCTGCAATGCGGGAGACCTTGTTTTGTCCCTGGGTTGGGAAGATACCCTGGAGAAGGGGAAGGCTACCCACTGTAGTAATCTGGCCCAGAGAATTCCATGGACTGATTGCATAGTCCATGGGGTCCCAAAGAGTTGGACAAGACTGAGCAACTTTCACTTTCGTATGTGGTAAGCAGAGGGAGCTTGGATTTGGTAACACTAGGTAACATTAGGTCAAATAAGTCTGTCACTCACAGGCTAATACTTTCCTCCATTAGGAAGAGAACTGCTCTAAATTTGCTTTCAATTTCCCTGTCTGAGCTTGTAAAATACAGTCAGGCAGAAAGCCCAGATGGATATGAATTTCACATCTTGTTTCCTTTATCACAAGAAATCAAAAATCTTCCTGCTTGTTTTTCAAGGTTTGGTATATTTTACATATCTTGCCCAGAGTTAGAATTATTTATTTATTAGTTGGAATATGTTTAATATCCATTATTTCTTTATGACATATAACATGAAGGTGGAAATTGAAGTGGAAAATTTTTCGAGCCTCTCTATTTTTCTGCATTCATACTCAGGAATTTGACAAGTAAGTGTGTCTACAAAAATTAAGCTTTCATTTTATTTTGCCTATACTGTGAAACAAAGAACTTTACAAAACATTATTTCATAGTAGCATTAATTGTCTTGATTTTTAATGCTGTGGCTAAATTTCTAATTTCTATTTAACTATAGAGACATGTTCCCGAAGTTGGAAAGTCTTTCATTTTACTGAACTTTACAATTTCTGTGGCAACAATAGAAAGTTTCTTTGCTGCATTTGTATGACCATCATTATCATAGAATTTATTTAATGTTTAATATGTGCTTTTAAAATAACTTACTAGTGATTTGTATATATTATTATATTAAAAACTCACTATAGTATTATAAAATAATAATATTAAAATAACAGATAATTATTCAAATATTTTAATAACAACAAGCATTGTTTTAAATTTTTTAATGGAGTACCTGGTTTAATCCTCAAAACTATGGTGAATTAGCTCTTTCACTATTTCAATTTCATGGATAAAGAAACTGAGTCAATGAGAGATTAAATAACATACCCCAATATTCTGAGCTATTAAGCAACAGAGTTGAGATTCAATCCTAGACAGTTTAACCCCAGGGCCATTGATGTTAATCATATATCCGTTACTTCCCAATGGTAGTAATGTTATATTTTAGGGACATGAGAAATGAGGCCCAAAAGAGCCTGCACATCTTAGACAATTACCAGTGAAGACTTTTTTCAACTCAGGCCTTTCTGATGTTGAAGCTTGTACTCTCAAAAAGACCAATTGCTTTTTAACTGGAATATACAGGGACTCAGTAACTGAAAAATTCAGCCTTGGCAGGTCCAAAGAACTTCCAATCACAACAGAGTCTTTGGCCCATTGCAAAACTTGTTTGGCAGTGACATGGTTAAAGGCAGTTGCTTCTCCAAAGCCCAGAGTCTTCATCAAGGGAGAAAATTCAGGAATGTACCCAGGAGAAGGGTGGGAAATGTTCTCAGATCTTATCTCCTTCTGGGTAAGTAAACAATCTGTGGGGTTTGGAGTGGAAAGAAGGAGTAAAACTAATTTGCCAAGTTTCCTTATTAGTGCTAGTTTAAGGACTTGTTAATATGTTTTGAATTATGACCCTGAAAAAGGATATTATATTGAAGATTCAGAGGAAGAAAATGGGGCTCTTCATCTTCAGATACTATCTAGCAGCTACTGGATAGGTTTTCTAAAGAATTTCTCAAAAGTATTGTCATAACAGATAGAACTAATTAAATGGGCAAGTAGGAGCTGGCAACTTATTTTCGAAAGCCCCCACTGTCTTAAATACAGCCTGATATGTGTGTACCTGAATTTTTAGGCAGATGGATTCTATGCTCCTTAAGGGAGACAAGCTAAAGTGAGGAAAAGTTTAAGGAACAGAATGGTATGGGGATTGCTGGTTTGTGAAGACAGTTTGAAAAGATGGTCTGTTTCTCCTTGCAAGATGGAAGTGAACAAAAAGATGTGAATTGATAAGCCTAAGGTGGTCAAGATTAATTGCAATTTTGTCTAAATCTCTGAAGAATCAGCGTTGAAAAAGTTCCTTGGATTTTGAGTATGGTAAGTAAATTTTCTAAATTAAAGGATGGACAAATATTCACAGTTATTATTTACTTTCTAAATGCTTTATGGAATACTAGGAACTCTTCCATCCACTGTCTTAGTTTATCTTCAAGTAAAACTATCAGATTGACACACTATGAGAATTAGTACAGTTTACCCATTTCCATTCTTTAGATGATGGGAGAAATGAAATTAGCATAGTATATGTGAGTGTGTGTATGCAGTGTGAGAGGAGAATCCTTTATGAACATGAAGCCTATTCTCTTATTATTTCCTATTACTATCATGGCAGAATATTCTGTCTCATTGCTGTTGATCTGAATCCTAATGTGCCTAAGGATTCTATGGTCATTCCCTGTGGCTCAGTTGGTAAAGAATCTGCCTGCGATGCGGGAGACCCAGTCCCCAGGATGGGAAAATTCCCTGGAGAAGGGAAAGGCTACCCACTCCAGTATTCTGGCCTGGAGAATTCTATGAACTGTATAGTCCATGGGGCCGCAAAGAGTCAGACATGACAGAGCAAGACTTTCACTTTAATGTGTCTGCAGAAGAAAATAAATATTGGTGTTAGAAAACCCAGTGTGGCTTCCCACTTTGTACCTTGATGCCACAGGCTTTCTCCTAGTTGGAAATCTGTGGACAAAACAAAAGGAGGAATTCCTATGAGGAAGAAGCTCACAGTGCATCCTTAACTCTTGTGGAAACAGCTCTTGTTTAAGTCCAAGTTTTGTCCAAGTTGTCTTGTTTGTTTATTTATTTAGTCTTTTATTGCTGGAGCCTGAACCAGAGGCAGGTACCCAGATTTTTCAACCATATTATTCTGCTTCTTACAATGAAATCCTTTCACTCAGCAAGTATTTAAAAAAAAAAAAAATTAAAACAAGAAAAATCATCACATACACATGAATACACACACAAACAAACAAAACTTTCCCTCTTCTAGGCAGTCAGTTTAGTACAAAACACAAAAAATACATATATGAGGATCTCAATGTCTTTTTTCAGAGCTCCATTTTCTCAAAGACTAAGTAAGTAAAATAATGCCAGGAACCCTGAATCTGCTTATTTTAGGGGCATTCATTGTACTTTTACCTATACATGTAAAATCTATGAGTGAAGCAAAGGGTCTTTCAATCTGTTAAAGCAATGTTAAAGATTCTTCTCTAACTTTGAAGAAACCGTGCAGGGTGAAGATAGGATGAGAATTCAGTAATTGACTAGAAATTTCATAAATCTGTATGTAAAAAGGATAAAAGCATGTCCAACTTCCTACAGCAGCAGAATTTAGTGGACAGACTATCTTATTAATAATTTGATACTTTTCAAACAGATTGTTTACCCAGTGAGCCATCAGGGAAGTCCTGAAAATTTTTTTTTTAAATAGTATCTTTATTTATTATAATCTCTACATGTTTCTTTAATCTTTAATGATCTATGGTAAACTCATTTGGTACATCCTACTAAAACACTCTGTGTTTGTGACTGTCTGTTGATCCCATCTCAGAGTTTAGCACTAGGTGCCAGGTTTCTTTGTCTAAGAATGTTCCTTTTCTCTTAACTCATGACTTTTGATTCTCCCCCACTTTTTGTTTTAGTGGGACTTCAAGAGCACCACACTCATCTGTTTACTAAGCAATACTATTACTGAGAATGTACCACAGTGACTCTCAGACTTTGGTTTGCATCAGAATTACCTGGAGAATTGGTTAAAGCACCTTAATTCTGGGCTTTTTCCTGAGAAACCATCATTCAGTAGGCTTGGGTGGGATCTAATAATTTGCACTTATTACAATTTCTCATGCTGCTGATACCACTAGCCCAGGGTCCACACTTTCAGAGCCACTTGCTATATATTCAGCACAGAAGAGAATACCACCCTGACCCCTGAAGCCCCAGCAAATGGAATACAGTTTTCTTAAGTGTTGGTATTGGTTCTAGAAAGTTCGCCTAATTCTCTTATTTCTGTTGCAATTACATCTATCATAGATACCTACCTCCTAGTTAACCTGTGTGCTAGTAACATAAGGTATTCCTTGATACATCTATATAGGACAGGAAACAATGTCCTATACAGACATGTCCTATGGCATGCTGCAATCCATGGGGCCACAAAGAGTAGGACATGACTGAGCGACTGAACAACAACAACAAAAATCCAACCACTCAATCACATACACAAAAATCTCCAACTTTTCTTGTTCCTTTTTGTCCTTCTGCTTTCTTCAATTGCCCCCCTCCTCAGAGAACTTCGACCTAAACTGGCAGTCTAAAATAACACCCCCTTCTCTTTCCACGTTGTTTTATTTTCTTCATATATTTGAAATAATATTGACTTATGCATCTCTTTTTATTGAGATCTTATTATTTTTTTCATCATTCTACTTCCTGAATCTTGAACATCGCCTCAGACAGTTTAATTACTGACTGAAAATGCAGGCATCTCATCTGGTGATAAGAAAGTAGATTACAATAGACAAACCTGAAGGGGCCATTATGAAGGAACTTTAAAAAAACAGGAAATCATGAGAGCTTTTAGTTTACTTTGATTTAAAGACAAGGTTTGTGAGTACCTCAAGTCTGTTTGACTGGTATTTGTCTTCCAAGCAACAATATTCAGAGTAAAAAGCACTGAGTCAGAGAGAATCACTTCTAGTCCTGGATCCTCCTTTCACTTATTTATTTTTAAAATAATTCTGTTCATTTCTTTATGGCTGTGTTGGGCCTTTGTCGCTGCGTGGGCTTCCTCTAGTTGCAGCAAACTGGGGCTGCTCTCCAGTTGCAGTGTGCAGGCTTCTCACCACAGCAACTTCTCTTGTTGCAGAGCACGGGCTCTGGAGCAGGCTGGCTTCAGTAGCTGCAGTATGTGGGCTCAGTAATTCTGACTCCTGGTCTCTAGAGTACAGGCTCAGTAGTTGTGGCACACAGACTTAGTTGCTCTGTAGCATGTGGGAACTTCCTGAACCAGGAATCAAACCCGTGTTCCCTGCATTGGCAGATGGACTCTTTACCCCTGCTGCTAAGTCACTTCAGTCGTGTCCGACTCTGTGCGACCCCATAGACGGCAGCCCACCAGGCTCCGCCGTCCCTGGGATTTTCCAGGCAAGAACACTGGAGTGGGTTGCCATTTCCTTCTCCAGTGCATGAAAGAGAAAAGAGAAAGTGAAGTCACTCAGTCATGTCTGACTCTTAGCGACCCCATGGACTGCAGCCTACCAGGCTCCTCTGTCCATGGGATTTTCCAGGCAAGAGTACTGGAGCCATGAGGAAAGCCTCCCTCCTTTTATTATCTATGTAAACTTAGGAAAGGTAAGTATTTGAGTTCTTCACGATTAAGTTGCTTTGTCTGGAAAAACTGATTTGCTACATTCTGAAGTTTGAATTGCTTTAAAATGGTATATATGAAAATGTTCTGTAAAGTACTTTAAATGAAATAAAAAGGTAATGAACTATATATTTTTACCTGCAAAAGAAAAAGTGAAAGAATTCACAAATATGCAGACCTCCTTTTCAAAGACAGAGTAATTAATACTGGATTGCATTTCCCCTGCCATATAAAATGAAATGTGATAAAGAAAAAATATCAATACCATCTGAAAAAAAGTCTCTGAGTATAAGATTAAGTAAGATTCCTCAAAATCAAATCACCCTTTTCATTGTGATTCTTTAATGTTTTCTATTTCTGGAAAACTGCAGTAATCTCCCTTTGTTTACAATTAGAAAGGAAAGTGAAAAAACTTTCAAATTGAGTTCTCTTTCACTGTATTCTCAAAAATAGAACTCATAATGGGCAAAGTATCGGAAGGTGGTTGAGATGGCATGGAGTGACACAGTGGCCAAAATTCAAGGGAGAGAACACAGAGAAAATAAAACATCTACTCTCAGATTTTTGTACTCCTCCAGAAATTACTTTTTAAGTGGGGCTAAATCCTGATTCCTTGGCAAACAAATGTCTTTTTCTAGTTTCTATAATCTCATAAATATAATGCTGAATAGTTACTGATGATCTTTAAAATGTCTGTTCAATATTCAATGAGTTAGGAATCATATTTATATGATTCACTGAATTCCAAATATACCTATAACCCTATTTGCCCCAAATTCTCCTAAACTCTCAGGAAAAGCTTTTTATATGTTATACATATGCATATGTATATGCATATGTCCTATTTATATGTTATACATATAACATACAACACACACACATACATATACATACATATGTATATATACATACATACATATAACATACATACATATAACATATTTATATGTTATACATATGCATATAAGACAGTGAATCATAGACATTAGACAATGAATCGTATTTAGATAAATGTCCATAACTTGGCATTTTAGATTGCATGTAGAAAGGATTCATTTGTGTGCTCACATGGGTGTGTTAATGTGTAAAAGGGAACTATGTTTTAGTATGTATCTCTCTGCAAAATTCTCATGTTCACCTTACTAAAGAAGTACTTACTGAAAAGTATGTGAAGGAGATCCTGACAAGGAGTGAGGAAAACTGAACTCTGCTTTTAGATCAGACACACTGACTACACTGGAACCTGGATTTAATTTCCCAGCATGTATAATATAGAGTTAGAACCAATATGGTCTCACTCCCTTTCAAGAACCATGATTCAAAGTCTGATTTAGGGTTAAATTTTGTTGTATGATTCCAGAGCCAATCTTACTACATATGCAAGATTTCTTCTAATAATTCAAACTAACTTTTTTTTTTTAAGGGTTCCTGATCTATGAACTAGGGGGAATACTTGGAAAAATTAAAAGGCTGTGGTTATCAGAGAATTATTTTGGGGAGTCTTTTCAATGTATTAATTTATAGAACAGGTTCTGACCCAGTAATCTTTTAATTCTAGGGCGTATGATTATACTTTTGTTTGGAGTTTCACCCCTCAGGTCACCATGGCAGACTCCAACCACACTGGCACCTCCTTCTTCCTCACAGGCCTGCCAGGCCTTGAGGCTGTGCACACGTGGCTCTCCATTCCTCTGTGTGCCATGTATGTGGCTGCTCTGGCAGGAAACAGCCTGATCCTGTGGGTGGTGAGGTCAGAGCCCTCCCTGCACCAGCCCATGTACTACTTCCTGTCCATGCTGGCTGTGACTGACCTGGGCCTGTCTGCCTCCACCCTGCCCACCATGCTCTCCATCTACATGCTGGGAGTCAGGGAGGTGGCCCTGGATGTGTGCCTGGCCCAGCTCTTCTTCATCCACACCTTCTCAATCATGGAGTCCTCTGTGCTGCTGGCCATGGCCTTTGACCGTTTTGTGGCCATCAGCAAGCCCCTGCACTATGGCACCATCCTCACGAGTCCCAGGATTGCCAGGCTAGGCCTGGCCATCGTGGTACGCAGCATCAGTCTCCACATCCCGGCCCCCATCATGCTGAAGAAGCTGCCTTACTGCAGGACTCGCCTGCTGTCCCACTCCTACTGCCTGCACCCAGACGTCATGAAGCTGGCCTGTGCTGACACCCACATCAACAGTGTCTACGGTCTCTTTGTGGTGCTGTCCACACTGGGGGTGGACTCTGTGCTCATTGTCCTGTCCTATGGGCTCATTCTCCAGACAGTGCTGTCCACTGCATCTAAGGCTGAGCGCCTCAAAGCCCTCAACACTTGTGCCTCCCACATCTGTGCTGTGCTGCTCTTCTACACACCTATGATTGGCCTGTCCATGATCCACAGATTTGGCAGACGAGCTTCCCCTTCCAGCCATGTGCTGCTCTCTTATCTGCACTTTCTCACACCTCCAGTGCTCAACCCAGTGGTTTATACCATTAAGACCAAGCAGATTCGACTGAAGATGCTGCACCTCTTCCACTCAGATGGAACCGGCATCAGAGATACTCAGGATTGTTAAGTCTCTGGTAGAGAGAGAAAAAGCATGCAAGACTCCATCATAGTTTTCTAATGAGCCACTGAACATAAAGTAAGTCCCATAATGAAGAGAAGAATACAGGGATGAGACACACAACATCTTCCACAGAAAGTTCTCAGTCATGGGAAGAAATAACCACATCAGTGACTTATTTTTCATTAAACAAAGTTCAGCCTCTGTTTTAGAAGAAAAGTTCATAAAATTTAAGGCTCAAGGGGAGAACTGCCATTCTAAATGGAAGAGGGACTCTAAAGAATTACTTGCAAACTTTACAAATGTATTTTTTAGAAAAAGGACATAAAAAAAGCTTTTCCTGAGCGTTTAGGAGAATTTGGGGCAAATAGGGTTATAGGTATATTTGGAATTCAGTGACATTAGAAGTATTTTGGAAAATCTCCATTAAATATAATCTTCATGAGGAAATGAATTCTTTATTTATCGTTGACAATTACATCCCCTTTCTTTAACATAGCACTTTCTATTTATTAGGTGTTTGGCTTGTATTTATTGAATTAAAGGATAAATGAATGCCTGGGTTATATTTTTGAGGAAGACTGGCAAGAATGAAGTATTCATAAGGTAATAAATGTAATTCTAGATATGTGAAAATCAAGCATAGGAGTACTTCTTAGTTTCCCTTTTAGGGCATTTCAGGATTTTGCTGTTTCCCTCTATTTCTCAATATTAATTTCAAAGATGGTTTCAATATTCAGCTTTTAAACAGCAAACATGTTTGGGCAGAGTTAGAAACCCATTTTTTTGAATAATAAGAATAAAAACAAGATTGTTCCTTCAGAAGGCTCATAACATATAATTTTAATAAATTAAGCTTTGATCAAACATTTTAAAATCAAAAGTATTCATAGTAGTGGTAATATGGTAAATGTTGTTATGGGCACTTTATCCTGAAGTGTTTTTTGCCACTTTTAGGACCTCATCAATGATCTAATAGGTAAATATCCTCTTACTCATGAAAAAAAAATATTCCAGTATTCTTGCCTGGAGAATTCCATGGACAGAGCTACAGTCCAAGGGGTTGCAAAGACTAACAGTAATACCCTTCAATGAAGCAAGAGTTTTATTTAAGTGACTTTCTATCATTTGTTCCACTGATAAAAATTGATATGAGAGTTATGTCAGTTTATTGATCGATCCCTTTTATTGTCATTGGAACTCACAAGTTTCCTGATGTTGCCGTCTGTGGACATGGCCTTTGTCCATCTCTGACAGCTATAAGAAAAATATCAACCATCACAGTCTCATCATCCCTAGATATTAGAATGAAATTAACTCACCCACAGACTGCAATCCAGTGGCCCACTATAATTGCAATAACATAGTGCCTTTCTCTTGATATTTTTGTTTTGCTCCTCTGCTCATTGTTTTAATGTATTTCATTGAAAAAGATAACAAGCCTTGTCCCACAATATTGTATAGACAAATAATTTATAAAAATGCTTGCCACAGTCCCCCTTCATTTTGAATTTTTACATTTTAATAATCTATTTGTACCATAAAGTATCTCAGTGATGTCAACAGAAAGAAATGTTATAGATTAAGTAAATGGAGGTTTAGAGACTCAAATGGTTTGCCCAATACCCCATAAGTACAACAATAGCTTTAATTAATATCAGTTTTAGGGTTCTGCTCATGTGGATGGTGATTTCCCAGAACAGTGGCTAACTCATCTACATGGTTGCTGCAGTTATGTGACTGGCTTCGTCAGTGTTTGAAGATTCAGTCATATGCCTGACATCATGGGCTATTCCTAATGCCACAATGATGTTAGAATAAACAAAAAAATCGGTTCCCTCAGACATTTAAATACATTAGTACTTAACTAGTCTATATGTTTACTGCCAGGCTGTCTGTCACAACAGCCATATAGCATCTTAGGTCTATTACCAAATCCTCTGAAATTTAATCATCTGGGATATTTTCCACATGATTCATTGACTCTTTCATGAGTAGTTCAGTTCAGGTCTGTTCAGTCACTCAGTCATGTCCCACTCTTTGTAACCTCATGGACTGCAGCACGTCAGGCTTCCCTGTCCATCACCAACTCCGGGAGCCTACTCAAACTCATGTCCATTGAGTCAGTGATGCCATCCAACCATCTCATCCTCTGTCATCCCCTTCTCCTCCTGCCTTCAATCTTTCCCAGCATCAGGGTCTTTTCCAAAGAGTCAATTCTTTGTATCAGGTGGCCAAAGTATTGGAGTTTCAGCTTTAGCATCAGTCCTTCCAATGAATACTCAGGATTGATCTTCTTTAGGATGGACTGGTTGGATCTCCTTGCCATCCAAGGGACTCTCAAGAGTCTTCTCCAACACCACAGTTCAAAAGTACCAACTCTTTGGCACTCAGCTTCCTTTATAGTCCAACTCTCACATCCATACATGACTACTGGAAAAAACACAACTTTGACTAGATGGACCTTTGTTGGCAAAGTAATGTCTCTGCTTTTTAATATGCTGTCTAGTTTGGTCATCACTTTTCTTCCAAGGAGCAAGTGTCTTTTAATTTCATGAGTAGAGATCTCTCTTATTAACACAAATCTTTTCATAGCTTAAGAAAAACAGACACTATTATTTAATTCCTTAAGTTTTATTAATGAATCATATTCAGGTGCTAATATCTAAGAGAACTTTTAGAATCTTAAAATGATTTGTGTATTTATTATATTTAAACCACTAAATATTTATATGAGTTCAACATGCATTGTCCTTTGTTATTCAAATCCACTAACATGTCTTCTTGTTTCGATGTCCAAAATATTTTAACTTACTCACTTCTGCTGTTTACCACTGTCATGATTTCTCTTCTAAACTATTTTATTAGCCACTTACCTCATCTAATTCTTTCCACTTTTGTGTCATTCCCCCTAAACCAATTCTCCTTAGAGCAGTGAATTCTTAAAGACATAAACAAGTCAGTCCATTTCTGTGTTAAAATATGTTAAATGATCTACTGATCTCTGAATGAAAGGGAAGCCATTTCAGTACTTATAAGATCCTTCTTCCCTGTGTATGGAAAAAGAAAGGTAGATTATACATGTGATTTTTCCCTTGCTCCCTTTCCTGTCCATCTTTGTGCTCTCATTCTCAAATCCCCTAGATTGCCTCTGACACATTGTACTACTTCTGACCTCATTGCCACTCCTGTTCACTAAACTGCAGACCTTCTTTCCTTCTTTTGATTTGTATAACCCAGTTTCTTTCCTCACCACTCTATTCAAATACTCTCTTCCAAAGTATTTAAAATAACAAAACACATTTCATCTCATATTATTGTATCACATGATATATTTTTTCCCTGCAAAATTCACTATTTTTTCACTTCATTCAAATTCTCTATCTTCAACTACCCAAAGCCAATCTTTTACTTTTGACCCACAGTTTCTTCCCTTCTTTCCATTGAGAAATTGAGAGTGATTTTTCCTCCCAGATCTGCCCTCCTCCCCCATAATGGACTTACACCTATCTGTAGGCCACTTGTGTTTCTCTGTCACTTGATTAACTTTCACTACTTTGCTTTCTTGCTCATAGATAAAGTACTCAAGTTGGAAATAGTGTTTTCTGAGGAGTATAGAATGTTTCCAGCTTATACATCTGTGATAAAAGAAGCTCTTCATTTTTCCTGGTTTTATTGGCTCTCTGGAAGCCTGAAGCAATCACAGACACTAACGGTATATTAAGGAGTAGGGAGCTGTGAGCCTAAGGGAGGGATGTTGTTCAGGATGAGACAGCAGGGATTTCCACAAGAACATAGATAGCCTAAGGGAGGCATAAGTGGACAAATCCAAGGAAACTCTGATTCTACCTCTGATGGCTGCTGAGTTTAGATACACAATGGGAGGTTGGAGGGTTCCAGCTAAAAGACTCCTTGGTGGAAAAAAAGAACTATACAATAAAATAAAGGGACTACAGAACTAAAATAGATATTAGTACTGGACAGCTGCTAGAGATTACCCAGGTCCTAGAGAATACCCAGACCATATGGGATCTTCCCTAGATATACGGGTGAATCACAAATAGATAAGTTTTTAGAGGGACTAACATAGGTGAAAATAACCTCAAATTCTGATTTTATTAAAGAGATATGAGATTATCAGTGCCAATAACCATCTACCAGAAGTGTATACATATCCTGCAAACTTGTATAATATTATGTGACATTATCCTAGGCTTAAATTATTTCTAGTTTATTTTTACACAAAATATTTGGCCATAGCATAACCAAGCAGAAAAAGAAACAAGTATATGTGTTATAAGATTATTATTAAAAATAATAATAATACAAGAGTAAACATAGAGGATCCAAAAATAAAATTTTTAGATTAGCTTTAAAATAATTATGAATAAACATACTGAAAAAAACAGAAAGTAAGATTTAAATATTCAGGAAGAAACTGGAATATTTTTTAAACATTCAAATGGTAAATGTATAATTGAAGAAAATTAAAAGCACAGATTCACAAATCAAGTTTTCAATGTTATGAGGGAGCTATAAAATTGAAAAGGTAAGTAAATGTTCAAATCACAGGATTCTTATGTAGTAAAACCCAGATTTAAGTTCAGGCAATGGTATTCAGGATGAGACAGCAGGATTTTCCACAGGAACAGAAGAAAGCCTAACAGAGACC
The DNA here is from genome assembly GCF_054371585.1 of Giraffa tippelskirchi. NCBI lineage: Eukaryota > Metazoa > Chordata > Mammalia > Artiodactyla > Giraffidae > Giraffa > Giraffa tippelskirchi. The sequence continues at coordinate 121,529,555 of NC_137285.1, forward strand.
AAAGTGGACAAATTAAAGGAAATCCTGACTCTACTTCTGGCTGCTGAGTTTAGATACACAATGGGAGACAGGAGGGTTCCAACTGAATCAATACTTGGTGGAATAAAAGAACTATGAATACTAAGACTATACAATAAAATAAGAGGACTACAGAACTAAAAAATAGACATAGAACTGGGCAGGTCCTAGAGATTATGCCAGTCCTAGAGAATACCTGCTGCCAATGCAGGAGACACAGAAGATGCGGGCTCAATCCCTGGGTCGGGAAGATTCCCTGGAGAAGGGAATGGCAACCCACTCCAGTATTCTTGCCTGAGAAATGTCATGGACAGAGGAGACTGGCAGGCTACAGTCCATGAGGTTGCAAAGAGTTGGACACGGCTGAGCAGGCAGGCATGTATGTCAACTATATCTCAAAAAAACTAGAAGGAAAAACTTTGCCATTATGTGTCATTTGAGATCCATACATGAGGGAACACTGCCATCTTGTGCTTGTTAGCAAGAAGGAACCCCTAAAATTTTGCAATTATCAAATCAGTACCCCTTTATCACTAGGTAAACCAATGGAAATTATTCTGTTCCCTTTCTAAGTGAGGTATTTATGCAAGAATGGTTATTACTCTTCTCTGACTTAGATGACATCTGAAAGTAAAAGTGTTGTTGCCCGGCTTGACTCTTTGTTACCCCATGAACAGCAGCCCACCAGGCCTCACTGTCCAGGCAAGAATACTGGAGTGGGTAGTCATTCCCCTCTCCAGGGAATCTTCCCAACTCAAGGATTGAACCTGGGTCTCTTGCATTTCAAGCAGATTCTTCACTATCTGAGCCACCAGGGAAGCCCCAGATGACACCTATAACACTTTAAAAACTGCTGTTCTGTTTGAGTTTATTAAGCTGTGTGTGTGTGTGTGTGTGTGTGTGTGTGTTCTCAGTCTCTCAGCTGTGTCTGGCTCTTTGCAATCCCATGGACTGTAGCCTGCCAGGTTCCTCTGTCCATGGGATTTCCCAGGCGGGCTACAGTCCATGGGATTGCAAAGAAATGCAAGAAGGCAAAGTGGTTGTTTTCAGGAGGCTTTACAAATAGTTGAGAAAAGAGAAGTGAAAAGCAGCATAGAAAGAGAAACATATACCCAAATGAATGCAGAGTTCCAGAGAATAGACAGAAGAGAGGCCTTCTTAGAAGGCCTTCTTAAGTGAACAATGCAAATAAACAGAGGAAAATAATAGAATGGGAAAGACTAGAGATCTCCTCAAGAAAACTGGGACTATCAAATGAAAATTTCATGCAAGGATGGACATGATAAAGATCATGGCATCTGATCCCATCACTTCATGGCAAATAGAAGGGGAAAAAGTGGAAGTTGTACAGATTTTATTTTGGGGGGCTCCAAAATCACTGTGGACAGTGACTATAGCTATTATATTGAAAGACACTTGCTCCTTGGAAGGAAAGCTATGACAAACCCAGACAGCATATTAAAAGCAGAGACATCACTTTCATACAAAAGTCAGTAGAGGCAAAACTATGGTTTTTCCAGTAGTCATGTAGGGATGTGAGAGTTGGACCATAAAGAAGGTTGAGCAACAAAGAACTGATGCTTTCAGACTGTGGTGTTGGAGAATACTCTTGAGAGTTCCTTGGATAGCAAGGAAATCAAATCAGTAACTCCAAAAAAGGAAATCAATTCTGAATATCCATTGGAAGGACTGATGTTGAAGCTGAAGCTATAATACTTTGGCCATCTGATGCAAAGAGCTGACTCATTGGGGAAGACTCTGATGCTGGGAAAAACTAAAGGCAAAAGGAGAAGTGGGCATCAGAGGATGAGATGCTTATATAGCATCACTGACTCAATGGACATAAATCTGAGAAAACTCCAAGAGACAGTGGAGGACAGAGGAGCCTGGCGACCCTCATGGGGTCAGACACTACTGGACAACAACATTGAGATACATATGCCACAAAATACATCCATTTTAATTGTACATTTGGATGCATTTTACCTTATTGAAAGACTTATTCAACTATTACCACACTAATTTTAAGATATTTCCGTCATCCCCAAAATGACCCACTTGTCCATTAGCAGGAACTTTCCATTCTCGTCCTTAAACCTAGGTAACCACTTAACTACTTTCTGACTCTATGTATTATCCTTACTGGGTATTTCATATAAATAAAAGCATATAATAGCTGGTCTTTGGTCTCTAGCTTCTTTTACCTACTGTAATGTATTTGAGGTTCATCCATGTTATAACATATGTTAATACTTTGTTCTTTTTTATATCAACTAGAAGCATTTAATTTTGGGGGTAGACCATATCTTATTTATCCATTCACCAGTTGATGGACACTTGGTCACTTCCCTATTGGGACTATTATGAATAATACTCCTAGTAAAATTAACACACAAGTCTACGTGAACGTATCTTTTTTTTTTTAATTAGTTTATTTTCTATTTTTTAACCTTACAATATTGTATTTGTTTTGCCATACATTGACATGAATCCATCATGGGTGTACATGTTTTCCGCTTCCAGAATCCTCCTTCCACCTCCCTCCCCATCCCATCCCTCCGGGTCATCCTGGTGCACCAGCCCCGAGCACCCTGTATCATGCATCGAACCTGGACTGGCGATTCGTTTCACATATGATAATTTACATGCTTCCATGCCATTCTCGTATCTTTTAATTTCTCTTGGTTAGATACCTAGTGGTGGAATTGTGAACTATGTGGTCACTCTGTTTAATATTTTAAAAAACTGTCAACATATTTTTCCAAGTTGGCTTCACTCTTCTATATCCATAGCAGCAACGAGTATTTCAGTTTTTTCCATACTTACTAATACTTTTCTGTCTTCATGATTATAGGCATTCTAATGGGTATGAAGTAGTATCTCACTGTGATTTACATTTGTATTTTCCTAATGACCTATGATGTAAAGAGTCTCCATTTGGTCATTTGTTATTTTTCATACTTTGGGAAATTTGGATTAATGAATTTTAATGCCATTTATTTATAAAGATTTTTGAAGATTTGAGTGAAATTTAACAACACTTTAGGAAATTTTTTAAATGTATTAAGTATATAAATCATGCCATATTTTCTCTTAGCACAGCAGAAGATATTCTGAGAAAGGATGGACATGGTTTAAACTTTCATGTCCAAAAGGGCATAAAAATTCATAGTCATGGTAGCAACTCTTCAGCTCTCAGCAGGGAAACAGTATATATACTGAATACTTACTCTATTCCTATATAGAGCTGTAGGGGGAAAACTGCTTCAGGGATAGCTTCTTATGTCTTTGGAAATAGAAAGTAGAGAAATAAATATCAAATACTGATGAGTTACATATAAAAGTCAATTCTATAAAGGATGTAAATTGTAACGGTTTTAATTAGCCTTGAAGGTTAGTCAGGGAGGGTCTCTCAGAGGTGTGATGGAACAGACCACCATGTATCATTATGTCTGGAATATGAAAGGAAATTTTAAAGTTGGCGAAAGAAATAAAAGAAATGAGGAAAGCAAAGGAGGAAGGGAGGAAGAAAAGTAGAGTCTGTAGATGAAAATGCAGCCCAGCAGACACACTGACAGCAGCCTTAGAGAGTCTGAGTAGAGAACCCAGCTAGGAGTGCCTGCAATCCTCAAAATAATGGATCTGGATGAACTTGATATTCAGGATCATCTCAGAAACAAGCACCTCTGAGTGGGTTTGTGGACAAGACCACATTGTACATAGTTCCAAGGGTCAAGTCTCGGATATTTGCGAGTTGTCCAGACATCTTAGAGAGGCTGAAACTAACCAACTGCCCAGCCAATTACTTTCTCAGGAAATGGCAACCCACTCCAGGATTCTTGCCTGGAGAATCCCATGGACAGAGGAGCCTGGCAGGCTACATTCCATGGGGTCACAAGAGTTGGACACAACTTAACGACTAAACCACTACCACCACCAAGCCACTAAATCTGTGATAACTTACTATGGCGGCAATAGGAAACTTAATTCTGATAGAATTTTAAAGAGTATTTGGGAAGAAAAAAACAATTAATAGAATTGATCTAGTCACTATTTATGAAACTGCACATAAAATTATACAATTTTACTTTCAAACACACACCCCCCAAAACTGTCAGGTAACAGATTATAAAGTAATTATGAAATTACTAGTTAATAATCATCAGAAAATGGAAAAATCTGAATTGTTGGAGGAGTGAACAAGAATGGCCAAAAATACATATATGTATTTTTTTGAATAAGAAGAAGGCAAATGATAAATGAGAGGAGAAAATACTTTAAAAGTGGGTAATAATTACTAGAATTAAGGAAACACAAAAATTCATATTTATAGGACACATGGTATAGCAAAGAATAGATTTTTTAAAAACTTCAGTGTTAAAGAAATTAACTGCTATCAAACTCAAGGTAAAAATTCTAAGTTTTCTAGACAGCAAATTCATGTTGGAAAAGAACTTTCTATTTCCTGAAATATTATGTTTCCTTATTTGCTTATTGTTGATTTTAACCACTACACCAAGTATTCCTAATATGAAGGACCCTGTCTGCTTTATTACATTTCCAGTCATGTCCTAGTACATATAAAAGAGTTGATCTGATGAATAAATGAGTTGTTTTAATGAATAAATTCAGGAATGTGAAAAATTTCCATATGTATGATGGTGGAGCTAGAGATCATAAAGTTTCTTTGCACAGCAATGTTCAGAGCAGTAGATGCACATGGTTTTGTGAATTTTTTCCTTATTATTTCTACCATACTTACATGAAGAATTAATCTTGACAATTTTTCCTAGTTAGTAAAACAATAAAATAATACATATATTCAGGAACTGGAGAGTGATTAAGTAAACTATGCAAAAAAATTCAATGACATATTTTGTGACCATTAAAATTACAATTATGAAAACTCTATCATTTCTTGTAAGAAAGATCTCTGTTCCATTATATTTTCTCAGAGGAAATTAGGAATTACATGTACTCAAACAAGTCATAAATTATTACATAAAGCCAATGTTGCCAAAAATTTGAAATAATTTTGTGAAACAAGCATATCTTTAAGTATTTGTGACCAATCAATATATCCCTAATGAAATTAGTTTTACAGTGAGACATAATCCATTGAAAAAATTATCTGTTTATTCTTATCTTCCTGGCTCTTGTGAAAATGGTGTGAGAATAACCCTATTCCCTGCTAAAGAAGCTCAGCTCTGGTATATCTTAGGCTCCACAGGGAACCCATGCACACCTGGGCCACTTTCTTGGCTCCTGGGAGCCTGTGAACCTAGAACTATTAATATTATTGAGGTTAGTTGAGAAGATGTATATTTGAATAATGACAAACCTGTTCTGATGATATAGGACAGGTAGGGTGAAGGCTAATACAACCACCTCAGCATCTTTCTTCATTACTAGAGTTGTGGAGCAAGAGGCCGTAGGTTTTTCATCAAGGCCAAAGGGATCAGAAAACAGAGTCATATTAAAAGATTAAAATTAATGCTCTAGAATAGCAGGTGGTGAGAAAATAATTGAGTGATGATTAGCATCTTCTATAAATAAACATCCTCATTGAATTGACAAGATGTTATAAAATATTTTTTATTACATCTCTCTCCTTATTTCTATCAATTCATGGTTTGCATCAAAGCTGATATTCCTTGACCACTAAATCTTATTCCTCAAGGATTTTCCTTTTCTCCAGGAGTTTAGTCTTCCTAGCTGATCATATCTCTAGGAAAGGCATGGCATTCAGTTGAGGCTCTCTAAGGATAAGTAATGCCACTGAAAAGAGAAGACATAACAGTAATGGCTCCTTGCCCTGTTCAATCAAACTCCAGGGCAAAGTACTCACATCAGCATTTGGTATGTACAACAAACTCAAGAATAAGCCATGTTATCAAATATATTTATCTGGGAGCTAACACTGAAGAAATTTAGGCTGTGCTACAGAAAGAGGTACCTGGGAGGACAGAAACTGTGTAAGTACTACTTTCTTCTCAGATTCTGCAACAGGGATGCTACTTGCATGTGAAGTCTAAGCACATATTATTATTGCTGAAGTGAGAAGCAGGAGCTGTGTGACCCACTGGAGAAAAGTCAGTTCCTATAGTGGCAATGGGACAAAGAAATAAAAAAAGTTCCAAGCAAGTACGTATGGGCCTGTTCTTACTGTTTTTTTCCCTCACTTGTTTGCTATATCCCACTTTTTATGTTTTTCTCTTTCTTCTCATCATTTATTTTCTCCTGTTTACTCGAAATTATTACTGGTGTTATTTTAAAATTCTGAATTCAAAGTTTTGTTATTTGATTTTACCATTTATATAACAAAAACAAGGCAGTCCAGGAATTTATTACAAATTTTAGAAGTGGAATTATGCCATGCAGATGGCATGTTTTCATATTTTATAATTACATAAGGGGGTGTTGCTCTGAACTTGATTTACTTTTTAAATGAAGATCTATTCTGAAGAGGACACTTAATTGCACAATAATGTATGTGTTTTGCCTACCCTTTACATGCTAATATCTACTTTCTAAACTTTTATTTGCTGAAGTAAAGCTATTACTCAAAGCAAATCTTAAACCATATGTATTAAGACAATTTACAGCTTCATTAGCAAATGATTTTAGATTAGCAAATGATTTTAGATTAGCAAATGATTTTAGATAATTTTAGATTTCCCTTATTGTCTTTTCTCTTATTAAATTTCAAATGAGAAAGATCCTCAGTGGTTGCCAACTCCAAAACTGGGAGAGATGTTTATTTCTGTCCCCATGCCATCTTCTAGGTGTTAGAACTTCTAGTCCTTTTTAGCTCCCTGGCCTACATTTGAATTAGGCAAACAGCACAATTATGAGAAGTTATACATCTATATATTTCTTAATAGAAGCAGACTTATCTGCTTAATTAGCTCTCTGGTCATATTGGAATATGAGTGATAAAATATGCACTTATTATTTTGCAGGCTCTACTCCTTATATTCTCAGCTGTTTTTCCTTGTTTTGATTTATATCTCTCCATGGGTACAATGTGCTTCCACTATTGCTCTTATATAGCTGATCTATAAACTGTCCTCAGAATTAACAGTGGTACTTGTCAGCATGACACAATTTAGCTATATATTGCTAAATTCTGATACCTCCAGAACTCTGAAGTTTGAACTTATTGGATGGAAAGGATGGAGTAAAGAGGTGATGTTTGAAGGAGAAATGAGATATTGGTTGAAAGAGGATGATTATTACCTGGTTCAAAATAGTTACCTTCCATAGGAGGAGGGTGGCTCTTAATTTTAATATAATCTGAGGAGACAGATGCAGAATGTGTCCTAATTTAGAACCTTCTGCTGTCACTTTTATAGTTCTCATTCCATGGGAAAAGAGTCTAGAATATGTGCAATTAAAATTATTCATCAAAGCATGCTAATTGTGGCATAGTGGACAGTCAAGTGAAATTTACGACAGAGTCTTGTGTTCTCTTCATTCTACAATGTCACTGCCATTTCAAGGGACAATTGACACTTGAATATGAGTTTGAACTGCACAAGTCCACTTGCACACTGATTCTTTTCAAAAAATACATGAAATACTACTACATGATCCAGGGTTGGTTTCATGTACAGACGAGGAACTGAGGATACAGATGGCTGACTAAGGGATTTCAGCATCTGAGAATTTTAGTATCCATGGCAGGTCCTGGCACCAATCCTCCATGCATACTGAGGGAACACTGTATTTCACAAATGAAAGTATTAGGCGTTCAGTCATGTCCAGCTCTTTGTGACCCCATGGACTAGAGCCCAGCAGGCTCCTCTGTCCATGGGATTTCCCAGGCAAGAATACTGGAGTGGGTTGCCATTTCCTTTTGCAGGAGATCTTCCTGACCCAGGGATCAAACCCAGGTCTCCTGCATTGCAAAAGGATTCTTTACCATCCGAGCCACCAAGGAAACCCCATTTCATAAATAGTCTTGACAAATTAATTTTCAAGAGGGCTAATACAGTTAAAGTTGGAGTCGTCTGATTGTGAATTTACTTATGCTACAATTTTTCTTTATTTTAAAGGTCCAGAGTGCTTCAGAACCAAGACTAAACATCTTATCAGTGAATCCTCTGACTCACAGAAGTAGAAAAAATATCTCTACTTCTTTGTTCATAAAATGGTTTGTTCATAAACCTTTTACTGCATTGATAACATGGGAAATTAATCATTGGTTTATATCAGTTTCTCCCCTATTAGAATATTAATCTGAAATTAGGAATTAGGTCCTATTTATCATTTTATTTTTAGAGTATAAAACATTCTCAAGATTTATATTAATTAATAAATGAAGACATCAGTAAATAAATGGTCATATGAATATGAAAGTATACACATATTCTGCAACTGAACACAGTCCATATTTTTCATCATGTCACTGCCAAACACCAGTTTTCATCCCAGTACCTTCCTTCTCCTTGGCATTCCAGGGATGGAGGCCATCCACACTTGGATATCAATGCCCTTCTGCCTTGTTTATTTAAGTGCTCTCCTGGGAAATTTCTCCATTCTATTTATTATCAGAACAGACTCCAACCTGCATGAGCCCATGTACTTCTTCCTCTGTATGCTCTCTGTGGCCGACTTGATCCTTTCCACTACTGCTACACCCAAAATCCTCAGCATTTTTTGGTTCCATGACAGGGAGATCTATTTTGAAGCCTGCCTTGTCCAAGTATTTCTCATTCACTCACTATGCAGCATGGCCTCAGGGTTTATCTTGGCCATGGCCTTTGACAGGTACGTGGCAATCTGCAATCCTCTGAGACATTCCATTATCCTGACACACAGAGTCATCCAGAACTTGGGGCTAGCTATTGTCTTTCGTGGAGTTGTGCTTTACAGTCCTCAACCCTTTACGCTTAGATGGCTCCCCTACTGCAGAACTAATGTCATCCCTCACACCTACTGTGAATTTATGGCTCTGATCAAACTGGCTTGTACAGAGACCAGGATCTGCAGAATATACAGCCTAACTGCTGCCTTCCTCACTGGAGGTTTAGATTTCATATTAGTCCTCTGTTCCTATGCCGTCATCCTTTACACCGTCTTCCATCTTCCATCCAAGGCTGCTCGGCTCAAAACCCTGGGCACTTGTGGATCCCATGTGTGTGTAATCCTGGTGGCCTATACTCCAGCCTTTTTCTCCTTCCTTACTCACAGATTTGGACCCCATGTGGCTCCTCATATTCACATCTTTGTGGCTAACATCTATGTCCTTGTTCCACCCATGGTGAACCCCATGATCTATGGCATAAGAACCAAGAGGATCAGAGAACGATTCCTCCAAGTTTTGACTTCTCACAAATTCTAAAACAATCAACTCTTTCTGTAAAAATTTTCTAAGATTTATGAAGAAAAGAGATATTAACCCTCTTTCTAGAAGACTGAATCTCTACATCTTCTATTTGTAATATAAAGTATTAATTAGCACTAACTAGACTTATTCTTTAAAAACTTGCTTTAGATGATAGCTGACTTAGATGATTTATTTTTAATATATTTGCTTGGTAATGAAATGTCTCCACAACTATGTGATCTTATTTACTATGTTCACTCATACAAGATTACTCTGTTGTTCAGTCTTATTAGCTTTATTAGAAGTGTTGTTATTGACTTACTACCTCTGACTTTCATTAAGTTGCCATGCATTTGTAGGTTTAAGTGAATGGGGACATCTATATCTCTGGAACAATAAGACTGAAATTATTTTAACTCCATAACGTTGGAAACTGAGATGGTTTTTAGCAAAATGTCTTCAGAGAAGGCAGATGCAAATTAAAAAAACTGTCATGATATGTCTTCAAGAGGCCTTCCTGTAATCTCTTTGTAACATATTCTTACATGTTTAACTTAACTTATTTAATTATGTTGCTAGAATCCTTTGAAACTTTCTAAGTAAAATACATTCTCACAAATACTCCTCCAGAATGCTTAATGAATTCTAAAATTTCCCCACCATTTTTCCTTTTTTTGGTTCTTCAGTTTCAATTCGATTCAGTATATTCTTTGAAAATGCCTATAGCTCTCTTTCCCATTAATTGACTATCTTCCATACTCTAATCTTATTTGCTACCAAACTATACCGTAAAATAGAGAAATATTCTTTTTCCATTTCCTCATAAATAATCTTTCTTACTACTAATGACTCATATTTGTATAGAATATTGTGTAGGATTATTCATTAATGGTATGTAAGTCATTATGGGTACACCAAGTCATTACAAGTATATATCACAATTATGTTTCCCTTAAGATCTAAACTCTTCGTGATTATGATTCAAATAGTTTTGTCATTAGGCCACAGTAATATATTTTACCAATCTCTTCTCAGTCTGAATACCTCTCTCAGTTATAGTTATTCAAAGTCATGCCACTTTTTCTCTTTGATTTTTAATTAATTCTCTCTAAGCAAGTGGGTTATTAGGTATTGGGTACTACCTGACCCATTTCTATTGACTGTCCTATGATTTCACTCTTTCTCCCTCAAAATAAAAGTGTAACTCTGTGCTACTATTTCTGATATCTAAACTTATTTTATTGTTGTCCATTTCAAACTGTCTTATTTAAGATGGAAAAGACCAGCATATCTTAAATTCTGAGAGGTAATAAAAGGTAGCATTTAAAACAATTGGCTCTCAAGCCATACTGCTCAGCTGACTCCAACAACCACTTATTAGCTGTGTTGATCCTCATCAGTTATGCCACCTATCTGTCTCAGTTTTCTGAATGGTAAAATGGAGAAAATTGATAATAGCTATTTCAGAATATAAGTCTAATACTTTAAAAAAAATGCCAGTTGTAATTTGGTTCCATTGGGGTTAATTTATCTAGAGTTTAAAATTTAAAGCCTAGAATTAAGAAACATTACCCAGCAAGAAAGTTTAAATTGGAATCCAGGAAACTGGAAATAATTTTACCATTTGGGATCTATTTCCATTAATTTCAAAACCAAATGATAAGAATTTGGCAGTGAATAAAAAATAGATTCAAAGACAAGGAAAAGGGTCCAATTAGAAAAGCTAGGCTCATGAGTTCTTAGAACATCATCACAGTTATGCTTATATTGAGTCTACACAGGTCTACATAAGAAGAAAACGAGGCTTCTGACTCATGGATCAGTTCTTATAGGTAGTTTTTTGTGTGTGAATTTTATTTAATATTGAAGAACTACCTTCACTTATTTCTAGATCAATGACAACACATATTCTGGAGTAGTCAGGAACCTAAGCTACCAGTCACACTGTAGTTCAGCCAGGTGCTTAACTGAAGAAGATTCATTCAGAAAATGTATACTAGAATTCTACTATGGCCCAGACATGCGAGCAGTAACACATAAGAGTAATACGAAGCACACAGGCCCCTTGAATTATATAGTGAGTATCTTGGAAGGAAGGGACATTTGAGAAGTTGCTTAAAATAAGTGATTTAACACAGAGAAAATAATTTCACATTATAGAAAAATAATATAAAAAATATAAGAAGTGCTCTGCAAGAACAGAAGAGGGTTCTTTTCTAGAGGGTGTATTCATATTCCCTCTGAGAATAGGTTTAAAATATAATGAAAACATTTTTTGAAAAGGTGGGAAAGAAAAATTCATGCAAAGGATAAAGTAAAAAGACCTGAAGGTAGAATATAGGTTCTTTAAGGACAGTTAGAAGAACTGTGCTTGGGGAACAAAATGGACAAAGGAGAGAGTCATAACACATCCATTTGGAGAAAAAACCAAAACCATTAATCATAATTCTTCAGACCACAGAATTGTGTGACCATCCTGGGGACCACTGATGACACGGAAAAACGACAATGAAATGAGACCATTATTATCCATTAACTTAAGGTAAGGCTGGAAAGTCAGAGGACATCCTTGAAAGAAGGTGACCGACTTTCATTATCATACTTGGAGAGATGAGAATGCTTAGGAATAGTGAAGCTCCAGGGAAGGTGAAATTCTCAAACCTAGTAAGTCTTCTATGCCACTTCAGGGCCATGTTTGGGAAAGAGTGGAACAGTGAGTCATAGAATGAAGACATCTGAGCTGACACACTTAAAGATTCTGAAACTTTTGCTTAAAAAATAAAAGAAAATGACAATATCAATAATTGGGGGGGGTGCAAATTAAAAGCTGGGTGGGGAAATCTTATTGATATAGGAGCAATCCCCTATGATATAACATTTTTTTTGTAAGAATCTTTGAAATGGTACTATTATGTGGCTAGTTTGATTCTTGGAAATTTTATTTTACTAACTGAAATAAAGATGCTAGAAATGCCATCATCTCACATAACACGGAAATGTATAAAAACACTCAGAGATCTGGATATGATGGAATGGACAAATTATAAAATGCCAATAAACCAGTAGCCAATTATATTTTATGAAAGGCAGTAGAGAGGATTTATCAAGTGAATCCAGAAGTAATACACTGATGAGAGAGGGACTGCCACCACTGAGAATACAGTGATGACTGGTCTCTATTGCCTGGAATAAAGGAGGCACATACTATTATGGACTGTGTGCCCGCTAAGTTGTGTCTGATTCTTTGTGACGCCATGGACTGTAGCCCGCCAGGCTTTTCTTGCCCATGGAATTTTCCAGGCAAGAATACTGGAGTGGGTTGCCATTTCCTTCTCCAGGGGAATCTTTCCTACTCAGGGATTAAACCCACGTCTCTTGTATCTCCAGTATTGGCAAGCAGATTCTTTACAAGCTGAGTTACAAGGGAAGCCCTTATGTACTATTATAGAACTAGGAAATACAAGATAAAATAATATCACCTTAATAGAACTTATGAAACAAAGTGGTAAGTTTTTCTTTGTAGTGAAAGTGAAGGCCACAGTAATGGTCAAGGGTCCTGATTCCGAAAGAAATATAGAGATGGTTAATATAATATGGCATTGCTGGGGGCAGATAAATGTCAGCTAAAAATAGGTCATCAGGAGGCTGAGAGCACTTCAGGGGAACTGTCACAATACTTTGTTCAGTTTTCAACTTGAGACAATTTTCAGATCCAGAATCCAGATGGAGACTACAGGAGAAGCTGTGTTTCCAAGAGCAAGAATATTGCAACAGTATTGCAAGTTTTCTTGGAAATGAATCTTCTAGTCCTTCTACAAAGGAGTCCAGTTCTATTACAAAGATATTTGTAACTGACATGATACCAGCAACTCAAAGTATCATTATACCCCCTTACTACAATGAGAAAAAAACAGGAGAAAATGTTAAAATGGAGGCCTGTTTCAACTTTGATTCACAGAGGAATCAAAATTCAATCACATTCACAAAATCCAGTAATTATTTACTCCCTTCTCAAAACTATAATTTAAAAGGACATATGTAGCAGATAGCAGAAACTCCACATTCATTTCTTGAACAGTGGGTAAGAGACTGTACAAGAGAAGATTAAGGGACAGACTTTCCAACGGTCCTTCTGCAGATAGTAAATAAAAACAACATTGCTTCTTGTGAGGAAAGGTAGAGAACAAAATACTAATTACAAACATAAATGTTGAAGAATGATTACCCTATTCATATCCTCATTTAATTCACCAATCTGGCCCCCACATAAGCTAACACAGTCAAACGTTTTGTCTCTATTTAAACAAACCATGAAGGTGGAGAGGGAGTTAATGGACTACTGAAAACACAACCAATGAGTGGCACCAATTGCAGTGCTGTGCCACAGGGGCTTTTTTGTTTGTTTTTGCTAGATTCCTTGGGTATATAACAGATGCACATTGATCTGGCAGATTCATTTTTTTCCAATTCTATCAGGAAGAAAGTTAAACAGTTCACATTCATGGGGGAAAAAGAACAAAAATGGCATAAAAGCTCAGGCATGCCCAGGACTTGTTAATTCTCCTACTGTTCTGATACAGTTCAAAAGACCCTGAACAATCAATAGATTCTGGAGAATATAAAACTGGTTTATTTTAATGAAATAGTTGAACCATTAATGGAAATTTTATTGGAGGCCTTGGTAAGACACATTTGTTTCAAAGATGGGAAATACACCTTATGAATATTAAATGGCCTATCTCCTCAGTGAATTTTTAAAGAGCCTATTGCTCTGAGACATTTATTTTTTAAGACATGTTTTAAAATAAAGGATGAATGTTTGCATCTCACATCTCTCGCCAAAATAAAGCACAATTTGTGGTACACCTTTTCATCTACTACAAACAACATGTATCACGCTTGGGATTATATCTTCAAAGCATTTATGAAGTGACAAGAAAGACTTTAACCTTTGTGCGAGTTCCGAAGCAGGAAAGAGTTATGAAGCAGGCCTTGGCTGCCTCATACATAGCCCAACAGTTTGTGATACATACAACCTGGCAGTCTCTAACGGATTAAAACATTTGTGGTGGAAAGATATGTGGAATTTACGGTCAGCTCCTTCACTTTCTTTCACTGTAGACCTCTAGAGTTGTTGAGCCAAGCAATGGCATAAGCGGCAGAAATTTTTACCCCCCAAAATAGGGGGCTTCTCTCTTGCCTGTGGTGAATACAGGTCATTGACCTTCCCCTGCGCGCAATACAGAGTTCCCAAAGTCCAGGACAAGAATAATAATAATAGTAATAATAATATTCCTACCTCTGTCAGGCAAATTGCTGAGATGAACCAGGAGCCGGAGCACCCACAGCAGGTAAGGCTTCCATTTCTGACCGATTGTGTACGCCCAGGACTCGGGAGTGTGTGGAGTCAGGCGCTAGAGCTAACACGATTGACTAACGGAAACGGTCCGTCCTCTCCACCAATGAGGAGGTGCGGCAGGATAGAGGGGCGGGGCGTGGCGGTAGCGCTTCTGGGAAGTCTCTGGCGGTGGAGGCAACTTTTGAAGAGAGGTCACGAGAGTGGTTAACTGCGGTGGAAGCGCGACTGGATGCTGCAGGCAGGTGAGTGCAGTGCTAAGGGAGGGCGAAGCAGAGTAGGAGCCATTCTGTCCACTCTGTAAGCCAACTCTTTTTTGGCCGACTTTTGGAGCCCTATCGCACTCCTCCATACCCACAGCTTGGATCCGGCCTTGGACTGTCACCCCTGGCTCTCCGCCCTTCTACTCTTGAGCATCCCCTTTTCCTCACTCTTTCTCCACGCCTGCCTCTCTTCGTTGGCACTCCCTCGTCCTCACCGCTGTCTCTCCACCCACCTTTCTGTACCAGCTTCCTCTCTTTCCTCAGCTCTCCTTTCTGGTCATCTTTCTTAAAACCCTTTTCTCGCACCTATAGTATCATTGACTATAATCTGAGGTCACAGAGGAGGGGGCACACAAGGGGTGAGGGTGAGACGGTGAATTTTGAATCTCCTACAAGTGAACTCTGGATTTCCTGCAAAGCAGCCATTCGCTGAACCATTTCCCCTCACCTGTGGCTCTTTGTAATTTCTACAGGGTGTGGGCGGTCCCAGGCTTTCAGTTAAACTTTCTCTTGGCAAAGTTACTGTGTTCATGAAGGGGGTAAATAAGAACATAGTTATATTACTAGTATGGTCCAAGTGCATGTAGAGGACTAAATATTTTTAAAGTTTGATAGAAAATAGGGTCAAGGAAGGCAAGCAGTCTTAAGTCTCTGCCCCAAAGTCCGTTGTTAGTGTGTCAACCACAGTCTCATCTCTTTCCATGGGAAAAATCTGGTCTTCATTGAAGCCAACCTGAGGAGACAGGGAGGGGATTGAGCTACAGGAGCTCCATGCCTGAGGCCTGTGATCTCCACCTCTGTTCATAGCCTTTCTCCGATATTCACAGCCTAGCAAGGGCCTAGTCTGTTGCTGCTGCTGCTAAGTCGCTTCAGTCTGTCCGACTCTGTGCGACCCCATAGACAGCAGCCCACCAGGCTCCTCGGTCCACAGGATTCTCTAGGCAAGAATACTGGAGTGGGTTGCCATTTCCTTCTCCGGGCCTAGTCTAGGAGGCAATATTTATTGTGGCAGTATTCTCCAGTCTGCAAGGAACAGCATTGCCCTTCTTGCTCCTTACATAGAGCTTGAGTATTTCTTCCTCTGTGTTGCAGGATTTTGGATAATATCAGTATTCATCAGGTTTTAGTGAGTTCTACTGAAGAAACTCATGGGACTGTGTGGAAATATGGGTTGAACAGTTTTGCCATATATACTGCACTCATATATTTCTTGCTGTGATGCTAGTTTTTTCTTTTTTTTTTTTTAACTATCATTTTTTAGTAGTAGGGAAGCAAAGTTTCTCCCATATCTTTTCCATTACTAATTTCTCCTTGAAATCCTTCACTAATTCTTTTTTTCCCTTTTCTTCGCTCCACCCCCCCTGCCCCCACCCCCATCATAATGAGTTTGATTGAGAGTCTTAAGAAGGTATTTCGTACTTGGCATCATGAAAAAGAATCTCTCTTCCCATGTGCTCTACTTTGGAAATAGACACTATTTTATGATTTATTTGGAGAAACTTCTAAACTGATTTGGAAAAGAATCCTTAGCCAACTAGGAGTTACTGTAACATGAAACTAACACAGATTTTTCTTTTTTGTTATTTTACTTGATCTTGTTAGGTAGCAGAGGTACAGAGCACTTGACTGTGGAATGAAATGTGATTCTGTGTCCAGACTACCCATTATTACCTAAATTCTGTCATATCAACTAAGTCATATGGCTCATCACAGTTCATTGTAAGATGGAAATTCTACCTTTTGGATCAGGTAGAAGCAGGGCCAGAAGACACAAGTAATCACCATAAACCGGCTTCCCACTTGCCCCTGTCACCTATCACTTGTACCATCACTTCTCCAAGTCACATCTGTTGTCTCAGGATGGTTTCTTGTGACCAGCTGAAGGAAAAGAAAACAAGTCAAACTTGACTTCTGAGTGCATATATCAGTACAATCTTGAAATGGACTGCCTCTGTATTATAGTACCACTCTATTAGAATCAAGAGTGACCCTGATAGATAATAATAAAGGGAAATACACCTGGCATTTGGAACATCTGACTACATCAAGTGCAGCCAATAGTTATAGCTTCAAGTGGTATTCCTGTCACACATTTTGTGTTAAAAAAGTGCCCTGAGGTAAAAATGTCTACAGACTTGTATGAAGTTTGAAAGAATAATTGGTTAGAAGGTTGGATGGAGAAATAATGGAACCTTGGGAAAAGGAAATCTGGGAAAGAAATGTGTGGTTAACTCAAAGCAGAGGGCACAAGTGTAAAGATGTTTGCATTTACCATTAATATTCAGCAGAGAGCACTGAGCATAGAAGGAACATGGCACAACCAGTTAGACAGAATGGATTGACTGGCAGTAATCATCTGTCACTGGTCACCTCCAGTGCTGGAACAAATGTCAAATGTATGCAGTAGACATGGGAGTAGAGATGGAGGTTTTGCCTGGTCTCAATTCCTTGGGTTTCCACATACAAAGGCTACTCTTGCTACTGCTGAATGTCCTACCTTGCAGACAGTGCTGGTACAATTCCATCCTTTGAGAAGACCATCCAGACACTTAATGGCACATTAGTTACACTGGACCTCTTTCATTGTGAAAGGATCAACGATTCATCATGATTGGAACTGACATATATTCAGCCAGTTTTCTTTATGAGATTACCTTCTCTGCTTGCAGGACCTCGGCCAGCAAAGCTAACTGAGTGTTCACAAAATAATTGATATGCAAGAAAAGGACCTTACAAACTATCACATCAAACAAAGTTTACAGTAATGGGGTGCAGCTGTGGGCACATGGCCATAGCACCCACTGGTCTTCTTACATACCACAGGGCACAGAAGTTGTATGCCTAACTAAGTGATGAAACAGGTTTTGAAGGTGCTGCTGAGTTGCTGATCTGGAGATAATACCAGCAAAGATTGGATGTCTTTCTGCAACAGATAGCAAATGCCCTAAGCGAGTGGGTCCATATCTGTAGTGCCACTGGATCAGGTAGGAGAGTTTCTCCAAACCATTTATTGAAAAGATAATGCTTTCCCTATTGCATGTTGTTCTTGATTTTCTTCTCACACATCAGTTGCCTATACGTGGGTGGGTTTATTGCTGGGCTCTCTTTCATGTGCCTGTATTTCTGATTTGTGCCAGTACTATACTGTTCTGATTACCTATAGCTCTGTAATATATTTGAAATCAGGAAGTATGATCCTTCCAACTTTGTTCTTCCTGCTCTCGAATGCTTTGATTTTTTTTCATCTACTTGGTTACATATATTCCTTACTATTCTATTGTTTTTGATGCTATTGCTTTTATGTATAATTTTATATAAATTATAAAATATTAGGAAATATGCTTCCATTATAAATTTAAGGATTATTTATTTCTATTTCTGTGAAAATTCCACTGGAAATCTGAAAGGCAAGATTGCATATAACTTGGAGATTGCTTTGAATATTATGGATCTTTGAACAGTGTTATTTCTTCCATTCTACCAGCGTGGGATATTTTTTTCACTTATTTGTGTCTTCTTCAGTTTCTTTCATCATTGCTTTATAATTTTCAATGTACCTATCTTTCATCTACTTGGTTACATATATTCCTTACTATTTTATTGTTTTTGATGCTATTGCTTTTATATATAATTTTATTTATTTTTGGCTGTGTTGGGTCTTCATTGCTACCCAGATTTTTCTCTAGTTGCAGAGAGTGGGGGCTACTCTCTAGTTGTGGTGCATGGGGCTTCTCATTGCAGTGGCTTCTCTTGTTGTGTAGAATGGGCTCTAGGGCTTGCAGGCTTCAGTAGTTGCAGCTCGTAGACTCAGAGGCTGAAGCTTCTGGGCTGTAGAGCACTGGCTCAATAGCTGTGGTACACAGGCTTAGTTGTGCCATGGCATGTGGGATCTTTCTGAGTCAGGGATTAAACCTGTGTCTCTTGCCTTGGCAGATGGATTCTTTACTACTGAGCCACCAAGGAAGTTGCTGACACTGTTGTTCATGGGGTTGATTTTTAATATATTTTTTGGATAGTTAGTTTGTACCTTTTGGAAATGTAACTTATTTTTATACGTTGATTTAATATCCTCTGATTTTACTGAATTCATTTATTACTAGTCTTATAGTTTTTTAGTGGCTACTTTATGGTGTTCTATGTGTGGAGTGTCTTTGAGGAGACACAGAAATTGGAGAGCAGGTGATTTACAATAATGTGTTCCAATGCTTGGGGAATATGAGCCTACTGAATATCTGGGGAAGAATGTTACAGGCAAAACAAAATAAAACAAAAACAGAAAATGGAAAGACTCTGAGGTTGCACATACCTTGCATTTTTTGTTATCTGTAAGAAAGCTGAGGTAACTAGAAAGAAATATACAACAGAGGGATCACTTGTAAGAAGTGTATTCTAAGACATAAAAGGGGTCTAGAGGATGTGTACCCTTGTAACAGATGTAAGAGTTAGTCTGTTACTTTGAATAAATGAGAAACCCAGGGTAGTTTTCAAATAGGTAAGGTTTGAACTGTATTTTCAGAGGATAATTCTGATTGTTATTTTGATCTTTGGCTAAAGAGAGAAATGGCTGAGAAAGGGGATCATTTATCATTATTGTATCAAGTAACATGAACTAAGTAATATTGTATTAAAATTAATTCCTCAGCTCATATGGACTTGTAATAATAACAGCAAAAATATATTTCTCACTCATTTTTCAGTTTTGCTGCCTCAGTCTGGAACTTATTGTGAAGGTGATGCCATTATAATGAACTACTGCTATTGTATCATAGAGAAAAAGAGACTCTGAAACTAAATTATGGCTTATAAATCTTCATTCATAAATAACACAGTTATACCTTATATTGTCCAATGCAAATCACATGATGAAAACTAATGTCACTAGGATTGAAAAATAATACTCCAAAAGTAAGAGGCTCTATTAGGCAGGTTCAGTGAATATTTTGAACTAATAATATACTACATTGTTATTACAAATATCCCAGAAATAAATAATAGTTTGCAAGAATGTTATTAAATAAATATGTGTTCTGGATGTTTGGTAAAAAAGTGAATAGGATTTGTTGATTTGAATGAGATATATGAAAGAAAGAGTTACAGAGAAGAATTTGGGAAATGTTATCATAAGCAGTTGTAAAGATGTATTTGCTCTTAGTGATATGGGAACACTGGAGAAAAATAGTTTTGGGTATGTTAATTGAAAATGAATGTCAAGTATTATAAGGCTGATACCCAGTAGACAGTTTAATGTGCAAATCGGAGGTTCACGTGGGTGACTTTAGTTGGAGAAAAGTGTGGAGTGAGGGGACAGTGAGGCTGGGATGATGAGTGGTGATGTGGGGAGAACAGTAGAAAATAAAAGAGAAAATGGTATGGTATTGTACCATGAGCCATATATAGCTTGTACTAAGAATTCTGGGTTATTTTTCATGAAATGGAAAATAATTAGATGATTTTGAGCAAGGTAATGGCAGCATTTAAGTTAAATCTTAATGGGGGTGCTCTTACTGCTATTTATAGAATCAGTTAAAGTTTGTAGGAGTTGAGGAAAACTGAGAGATAAAAACAAATTAGTAGGATATTGCAGCAATTCAGAAGAGATGATAATGGTTTGGATAAGATTGGTCAAAATGAGTTTGCGAAATTAGTTTTAGATATGTCTTGGAGACACAGGTAACAAAATTTCTGAACAGGTGACGTATGAAAGAATATAATGATTGGAGTCAGGGTAATACTTTAAGTAAAATAAAATGTAGATATCTTCTTAGAAAAGCAGAATGTCTCAGGCTTCTCCCATATTTTCTTATTATTCTATGGAGATTATCCCTATATTAGTTACTACCTGAACATTTCTTAGAGAATATTCCAATTTCCTCTGCAACTATGCATGTTCAGAAAAGCCCACATATTGCTTTCTCCACTGCTTCTGTTGCTTTGACTGGTCTAGTTTCCTGGAAACCAAGGTAAAAGTAAAAATGTAGTTGACTGAAAACTGAGAATAAGTAAATATGAGCAAAAGTATTTGAAATAAAAAGACTGTGTAACAACTAAAAATAAATGTTCTTTTTAAGTGGACATAAATTGTTAAGAAAAATTAGCACATGGTTCAAAGTATTGATAGGTTCTCTGATCTAATGCAGTTAAACTCATTGTCAATGACAAAATTATATGATATCAAGAAAAAGATAATTCTAAAATATTTGGAAGTTAAAAAGCATCTAAATAATACATAGCTCAAAGAAAAAGTGTCAAAGAGAATTAGGAAATACTTCAAATGTGATGAAATAAAAATACAAGAAACCAGAATTTCTGTGGTAGGTAAGCTAGTTCTTAATGGCAAATGATAGCATTAATTTTTATATTAGAAAAAATGGCAGTATCTAAATTAGGTTTCCATCTTAAAAAGATGGAAAACAGGCCAAAATAAATCAAAAACAATATAAGGAAAGAAATACTAAAAATAAAGACTGAATTGAAAACAAAAGATAAAAAAAGGTTAATGGAACCAAAGCCTGCTTCTTTCATAAATCTGTAACTTAATTGACACAGAGAGAAATCACCAACATCAAAAAACTAATAAAGAAGGCATATCAATACTGACCTTACAGATAGCAAAATGAGATAATGGAATACTGGAAACAATTCTATGCACGTAAATGTGACAATGTAGATGAAACAGATGAATTTGTTGAAGGAACAAACTATCAAAATGCACTCAAGAATAAATAAATAATCTGTTTTTTCTACATCTATATCTTAGTGAATTTTAGCAAATATTTAAGGAAGAAATAACACCAGTTACTTTCAATATCATCTAGAAACCAGGAGAGAAAGGGAACAACTTTCAGACTTGTTTTATGAGGCCAAATTTGCTCATAATGACAACCAGACAAAAATGATACAAGAAAAGAAGCTATAGATCAATACTCATGAATATAAATGTTAAAATCTTCAACTATACATTAGTAAATTGAATCCTACCAAATAAAGACAAATAATATGTCACTAAAAGTAGGATTTGTCTCAGGAGTGCAAGCATGATCAAACACTCAAAATTAAACAGTGAAGCCCACCACATTAAAAGATGTAACAAGAAAAAAGTCATAAAATTTTATTGACACACGCAAAAATCATTTGAAAATATTTTAATGTCCAATCATGATAAAAAAGCAACAACTTTAGCCAACTAGAAATAGAAGCAAACTTTCTCAAGTAGATAAAGAACAGTATAAATAATGGTTGAAGATTAAATAGTTGAAGATTAATAGAAACAAAGTAAGGGTGATCATTTTGACCACTTCTGTCCAATATCATATTTGAAGTCTTTGTATATTCATTAAGGGTAGAAAAAAAGACATTCAGATTGGAAAGAAATAAAATTATCCCTTTTTGCAAATAACATGCTATTTACATAGAAAATACCAAGGAATTTAAGGAAATCTGGAAATAATGTTTATCAAGATCCATGTACAAAATTCAGTCAGTGAACAACTGCAACTACAATTTAAAAATGTGTCATTTATAATGGGCTTCCCAGGTGGCGCTAGTGGTAAAGAACCTAGCTGCCAATACAGGAGACTTGAGAGATGCAGGTCCTATCCCTGGGTCAGGAAGATCCCCTGGAGGAGGGCATGATTGAAGCAACTGATTATCTGAGTAGTGCAGAAATGCCAGGTTTATTGTCCATAGATCAGGAAGAGTGCCTTGCTAGCACAGACCAGTACTGTACACTGTGGTATAAAGTAACCTTAGGTATGCAACTGATTAAACTAGTGAACTGAGAAAGATGGTACAGGCACAATTTCCATCACCATGACTGGGTTATTGCTCACATTTAAGGATCCAAATCCAGAAGAAGAATTTATGAAAGTTGGAATGAAATTATATCTGTACTAGAAGAAAGATTTATCGTCTCAACTTCTGGACATGAAGTGAGCCTACCCATGAATATAGCCATATCTGAACTGATGCGAATGATAATACCACTGGGGCAAATGATGATTACAGGCCAAATTAAGCCATGCCACCTGACTGACATTGAGTGAGAATACCGCAAGCCCATATATGAAAAGGTCAACAGGCGTTGACTCCTAACATTATTAAGATTGTGTGAATCTTTCCCAGGAGATGAAACAGTTTAGACATACATCTAGATGCCAGAACACAGGGCTAGGCAGAACTGTAGGAAATGAAGCTGAACTGTGGGTTGATTGTCTCTTACTCTGGGAAAGCTCCAACTCATGGAGAATCATCTAGGAATTTCTCTGCGCTTGCTTGAAGACTGGAGTTTTGGTAGGGCAGCCAGATTTCAAGGCTAGCTTACAATGGTTAAGATGGCAGTTCGATCTGAGGGATTCTCTAGGGGTAACAGGAATGATGTCAGTGGCACCAGTAGAAAGTCTGTGGTAGCAACTGTGCTCCTGGACCAAAGCTCCTTTAGCTGTGACTGTTGCACTAGGATATCTATCCTAGACTGTAACCAACATTCTCTGCTCTCATCTAGTAAGATATTAGGAATGTAGGTATACTCAAGGAGCTACTTCAAATGAGGGACTTTGATTTGGTGTTTTTAAAGTTTAAGCCAGGAAGATATGAATGACAGTTTGTTATTAGTTACTGGAATATTACAGCGCTTTAAGACAAAATGCCAAAATTCTGGGCTGCAGCAGAGACAATGGTTTAAGATGTAACTGTAGTTTAAAATGCAAATATTGCAAAAGGTAAATATTGAAAAAAATTAATGAATTTTCCTATCAATAAATAACATAATTACAAATTAAATACAAATTAAAAGGAAGCAATAAAAATGAAATTAGAAATAAGATCATTAAATAGAACTAATATCAGTATTAATCTGAATAGATTTTATTTTATTCTAGCTGTATTTTGTGAAATAAATGTCTATAAGTTTGAGTATGATGAAGTGAAGTTTTTAACAATGAATACACAGAGTTTAGCCAATGTCATCTCTATCTTTAGGAAATGAAAATATTCTTCCTATGAACTTAATATTTGATGGATCACTGCTATTATCAGTGATTCAGGAAAAATATCTGTGCCACATGCTTGCGAATTACCTTATTTTTCACACCATAGACAATAGGGTTGAGTGCAGGTGGCACAAGGAGGTAGATGGTAGACAGAAGAATGTGGGTAGAGGGCACAACATGTCCAAACCGATGGCTGAAGAAGGAGAAAAAGGCAAGAATATAAAACTCAAGGAAAACAAAAATGTGAGCTGTGCATGTGTTGAATGCTTTAAGCCGTGCCTCCTTTTGGTGTAGACGAAAAACAGCCTGGAAAATAAGGATATAGGAAATGAGGATGAAAATCATGTCAAATCCTAGAATTGTGAAACCTACAAAAAGACCACATGTTTTATTGACACGGTTGTCTTCTGCAGCCAGCTTGACCACAGCCATGTGCTCACAGTAAGAGTGGGCAATTACAGTGGAATGGAAAAAGTGCAATCTTTTGATTAAAATGGGTAAAATGCTAACGAGCACTGTTGCTCGGATTGCCACAACCAGCACCATACTAACCAGAATGAAAGGTGTAAGGGTGGATGTGTGCCTCATAGGATCACATATGGCAACATAGCGGTCAAAGGCCATTGCCAACAGGATTCCAGATTCCATGCCCTGCAAGGCATGGATGAAGAACAGCTGGGCTAAGCAAGCATCAAAGGCCATGGAATAAAAGCCAAACCAGAAGATAGCCAACATTTTCGGAGCAATGGCTACACAGAGTCCTATGTCAGTGGCTGCCAACACTGCCAAGAAGATGTACATGGGCTGATGCAGACTGCGTTCTGTAGGGATAATGATCAGTAAAATGATGTTTCCCAGAAGAGCCACTAGGCACACAGCAAAGAAGGAAAATCCAATCCAAAACTGCACATGCTCCAGTCCAGGGATGCCAATCAGTGTCACTGTTTTGGGGTCCATATATGACATGTTCATGGATTCCATGGATGTTAGTGATCTCTCTTTTCACTGCTGATTCTCATACCTACAGAAGAAAATGAAGGAGAAGTGAAACAGGACACTGACCTAACTATCATTCAGACCTATTGGACATTAAAGAAATAAATTTAGTGCTTTAGATGACAATGAGGCCAGAATATTGAGAGGTTCTATGCAGGGTGACAAGATGGCAGTAGAAAGCCATCCTACAAAACCTTTACTAGAGACAACAGGGGAAAATCTCAGGATTTCTAACCTACCATTTATGTAAGTAGAAACTATGACTCAGAACAATCTTCTTGCATGTTCCATGACCTAGAGTCTGTGCTGTTTGCAAAACTGTCAGGCTTTCTTTCTTTATCTCTAGATACCAACCCAGTTTTTCTGTAAATGCAAATTCTCACTGGGATTCTTAAGGATCCAGAAAGTACTATTGCTATCACCCATGTGGATTAGTCCACAATCCTATTGGGAATCTTTACCCTTAAGCAGTCTACTCCTGGTCCCAGAGAGCATGCTGTTTATCCCCAAGTCATTGGCATTAGTTCTCAATTGTAGATTGGTAGGAGTAAGTTTAGCTATCTTACATTCACTTATTCCAATATCAAAATGCTTAACAATTCACTATTTGGTAGGGCATTAAACTTGCCCCTTAGAGGAGATTTGAAGAAGGTGATCTGTTTTTAAAGGCTTCTGGGGTTGTTGGTTCTATAAATTACCCTTCATTTATGTTTAAGGAGAACTGTTGCATGGAATAGGGAAGGTATAGAATTGAATCAAAAGCAGAACTAAGCTAGTTTAGATGTAACATATAACTGGATGCATGATTTTATGCTTTTCCCCCACAAGTTAAAGTTCAGTAGATAACTAGTTGTATATCCTTCTCCTTTCACAGTGGGGATCCTATTTTTCTTTTTAATGGCTTTACACTATACTGTGATCCCAAATTGTACTATGCCTCTCTACAGTATACTGTGGTTAATTAGCTGTGGCTTGGATTCTGAAGCACTTTTGAATATAATGACCAACTCTTAGTACCTCCCTAGTTTTACACTCTTTTCTGTATTTGACTTGTGTTCCCTTTTATAAGATCCTAAATGGCAACCCACTCCCGTGTTCTTGCCGGGAGAATCCCAGGGATGAGGGAGCCTGGTGGGCTGCCATCTATGGGGTTGCACAGAGTCGGACACAACTGAAGTGACTTAGCAGCAGCAGCGATCTCAAATTTAAGAAATTTATTTTTATTTCCTATTAATGTCTGTTTCATTAATCATTCTGTAATATTTGGACCATTTCACATTTTACTACTGTCTGCCTATGCCTAAAAACTGATTGAAATTACTCCCACAAAGAGGTTTCCTCTGATCTGGTCATATTCATATACCCTGGAAAAGGAAGCCATTTATGAATAGGAGTGGAAGTCTCTGTTTTTGTTTGTCTATGGTGTCAGTCTCTTGAAAAGATCATATAAGTAGCCGTTTCATAGTCACTTAAAGCACATATGTAGAGGTATAAAAGGAGTTTTTGGTGTAATAATTCCCACATAAATGAAAAAAGAATGATGGAGGTACACTGAGATCTCTTTGCTTGTGATCCTGCACCAATATGAATGCTATATACTGTACTGATATTAATACTATAGTCAGAATAGTCATAAGATATGGATTAAAGCAATAAATGTTGTGACAACTAATTTTCTTTGATGTTTATATGTAGTATTTGGAAGGATGAAGTGGGAGAAATGATGAAATGTGTGGAAGATGTTTCTAATAATTATGAATGTGAGTTGTGAGAAATGATAGAAGCTAAGAGAAAAGGAAATCTCAGAATCTAAATAAATCAGTATCTCTTGAATTCAAAAATTGCCTGAATTATAAAGGCAAAAGTAGTCACACCTACTTGACAACAGTGCTTTTGTCAGATTAGGTGTCTAAAAATTCCATGGACCTGAGGAGCCTGGTAGGCTACAGTCCATGGGGTCACAAAGAGTCGGACACGACTGAGCTTAGACTAAGCACAGCATAGCACAGTTAACACAGTTATACTTTGGCCACCTAAGGCAAAGAGCCAACTCATTGGAAATGACCCTGATGCTGGGAAAGATTGAAGGCAGGAGGAGAAAGGGACGACAGAGGACGAGATGGTGGGATGGTATCGTGGACTCGATGGACATGAGTTTGAGCAAACTCCAGGAGATGGTGAAGGACTGGGAAGCCTGGTGTGCTGTAGTCCATGGGGTCGCAAAGAGTCGGACACAACTCAGTGACTGAAAAACAAGAAGTTAAAATTAAGTGCTTGAAAATATGAAAGATGACCTGGCTACTAATCCTAAATCCCACCCTCTCACACTTAACTATAGAATCTTGCTGAGGATTTTATGGAATATTAGAGTTCACTTGCCTATAAATGAATAATAACATCACTTACCTCAGTGCTAAATGACATAATATATAGGATAGATTGGTGGTTGGCACAGTTCAGGTATTATGTATAGTAGCTATGAAAAAAACTGGTCATTTTACCAAGAAACAAGCTAATAATATTGAGGAAGCAAAACAAAACACACAACTGAAAACTCCTTGATTATAGAAATAAGAAAAAAAAAAACCTCACAAGAAAATGAAAATTCCAGAGCTTAAGACCTTTCTTCATCTTCCTATATATAAGATTGATCACAGCCAAAGTACTAAGGTGATATCTATAGTATCATATAGTTAGGAAATGTCACATAATTTTTTAAAATGTATTTGTAATAATTACTCATTTACGAGCTTTGTGAATTAGTAGGAATAAAATGCTGTGAGCCCAATGCATCTAAATTGCATTAAATACAATTACGATGAGAAACAATAAGGGCTTGGGTTTGATGACCTTTAGCTTTTTGTTTGTTTGTTTTAATTTATTTATTTTAATTGGAGGCTAATTACTTTACAATATTATAGTGGTTTTTGCCATACATTCACATGAATCAGCCATGAGTATATATGTGTCCCCCATCCTGAACCCCCCTCCCACCTCTCTCCCCATCCCATCCGTCAGGGTCATCCCAGTGCAGCATAGATTTTAAATAATCTAGTCACATACAGGATCATCTGATTCTTACTTATTGAGAAGAACAGGAATAAAAGGTGCTAATAGATGCTATCCAACAGAAGCAAGAAGCCAGAAAGGAGATCAGGGTATCTTTTGCCCCATCACAAAGAAGACTAATATTTTGTATAAATTGATAAGATACTAAACCTTTTCAAGGCTTACGATTTTCCTATATTCTCTTACTTTCCATATCACTCAAACATATACCATATCTCCACAGACATGGATGGTCTGTTGCTTATAATTATTTTTTTTAGTTTTCAGGAAGCCAAAAAACATTAGAGTCAACAGGCCTCCAGGTGACTAGAATCCAGAATCATGGGAACCATCTTTCATACATAATAAATTACTTGAGGACTATAAATAACAAGATGAGACTAAATTATCTGTGAAATTATTTCAAATCTAAATTATATTAATCTAGCTCCCCAACTCTCTTTTTGTTGATGAAAAATTCTAAATGCAGAAAACAGAAATGGCATGGCGATGGACAGAAAAATTAATGACCAAAGCAGTATTTTAAAATGTTAGTCTATTTCCCTCTAGCAGAAGCGGTAGGCTGAGCGTGAATGAGCACACTGCCCAGCAGGTCATTGCTGGTCTCTTTTCTGTCCCATTTACTCTAAGGGCTTAGAGTTCTAAAGCCTTAAAGTACTCTTTGGAATTACTGTTTTAGGTATACAAAACTTTGGTATGTGCTGAAAACCCTCTGAATCTCTTAGATATATTAAAAAAAAACATTAAAGTTATTCATTGTTATAAAGGAGACTCGCTGAGTAGCCAGGTTTTAAAAATGTTTTATTCAAAGCTAATTATAATTGATTGTCACAGAAGAGTTTGATAGTTGTTAAGAGGTAAGGATGGTTGAATGGCATCACCGACTCAATGGACATGAGTTTGAGTAAGCTCCTGGAGTTGGTGATGGACTGGGAAGCCTGGCATACTGCAGTCCATGGGATCACAAAGAGTCAGACACGACTGAGCGACTGAACTGAACTGAAGAGATAAGAATCTAAGTAGACTGTCAGTAATGGGTTTTTCCTCTCAGCGGTTGCAAATGTAGACTGTTCCCTGACCCAGAGCTTTAGTAGTTCACTCATTTACTTCAAAAATCATTAATTAACTAAGATTGCAATGTTAAGATGGCAAACTGCCTTTCTGTAGCAAGCATGCAGGTTGTGGGGTTTTAAGTAAACAGTGACCAAAATGTGAGGGTGTCCACCTAGGTAGTTTTCTTCTGAGTGAGGCTCAACTGTCTGCACTCACTTTCAATCCTCACATGATTCCATCACATTTTTGTTTATTTACTTAGCTATGTGTTTATTTTGGGTATTAAGTTGTCAGTAGTTGTACAGCCTTATCTATGTGTTTATTTTGGGTATTAAGTTGTCAGTAGTTGTACAGCCTCAGAATTATTTATCCAGCTTCAGTACACAAAATCAATTTGAATTATGAAGAGAAGAAAATGCTTTCATGCGCTAACAGTTATCATCTTCATTCCTTTTCCTATTCTGTTTTCTTCACAGTTTCCTCAGGAATTTATTTTAAAGGCTGACATCTCTCCCTTCTTCCCATCTCATTATCTTACCTTCTTTTCTCTACTTTCTGATTGTTTTTCATTTTACTCCTTTATAATTGCTGGTCTTTCACTTCTTTCTTGCATCTTCCCTTCCTTTCTTCCACTTTCTCTCTTTCTTTCTCAATCTCTTTTTTTATGCCTATCGCACTGTTTTCTCAAAGTAAGGTTTTCATCAATTGTCCACTCTTTCTGCAATATTTGCCTTCCCACACTCCCCTTTCTTCAATATGCATTTATCAATTTGAGATTTTCATTAAAAGAATATAATCTCCTTTAGGCCAAAAACATTTCAGAAACATTATTCGTTGTATATATTTATGTGTTTATTTATTTATTTACTTAATATTGTCTTATTCTACAAAGAATTTGAAGCCATTCATATACATAGAATGGTAAAATATTCATTTTTAAAGCATAAAGCAAGAAAGACAAAGATTTCTCATTTTATAGCTATGTTATTGAATAGTAGTATATGTATGTATAAATGTATGTACATATATATATATTCTTTGTATGTCCCATATTAATATGGTTTTATCTTTTTTGTCTCTATTAGAATTTTACTTTCAGAGAAATACAAAATTCCCTCATGACCCAACAATTCTACTACATAGTATTTACTAAAAAGTAACACATAAAAGTCCACAGTGAGTCTTGTATAGTAATTTTTGTAGTAGTCATTTTCAGACTAACCCCAATGACCAAAATGTCCATCAAAAGGATAATGATTCTTAGTTTCTCAGAATGATGAACTTTAATATATGTATACTGCTATGTAATCATCACCTAATATTTAGGTACTGAAAATTTTCAATATCTCAGAGACTCCCTTATGCCACATTCCAATCATCATCCAAACCTCTCTTCACTTCAAGCAACTATTAATATTTCTTGTTTTTATTATCACAGATTAGTTTTAGCTTGTCTTAGATTTTATTTGAATTGTAAATTGAAGTTTATTGAGTGAAAAACATAATGAAGAAATTCAAGCAAAGGGATGGATATGGCAAAAGAATAGTCTTGAAACAAAGGTCATACATATATTTACATGTCATTGTAGTTCATTGTGATAGGAGTATTGTGGGAGATGGAGAAGTTAGTTTGTGTATATATGCATATGTATAAAAATCCATATATATATACATTCATATATATATGTACACTTATACACACACACATATATATAAAATCTTGCTTCTCTAGCTGTATTTCTCACAATATTCCTCATCTATTTTGAATGGTAAAGTATTTAATATGTGGATTTGAAGGAGAAAATGTTTTAGGAAAGAATTAATTGTAGTTAAAATTGATTAATTAAAGTTGAAAGTGAAGTCATTTAAGCAAGAATTAATGTAAACATTTTCTTGGATCAGTAGGATACACTGGAATCCTCTTCTTATTTCCTCATGTCTCTGTTGGTATTTTACCTTCTTACTACTTATCTCTGGCCCATATAGTCCACGTAATACTCTTTAAAACTTCTAAGTCACTACATGAATGTATACTTAGTTTGGCTATACCTGTTTCCTGTGTCTGGATTGATGTTGCTTTAGGCAGAGACCTTCTTTGCCTGGTGCTTGGAGCTGTGATGAGTAAGGAGCCACCATGTTCAGCTGTGCAGTGTGAACACAAACAGTTGTTTAAAGCTGTGTTACACAACAGAGAGTTGTTTCAAGCTCTCTGTTGTCAGAACTGCAGTTCTGGCACGATCTTTTAATGAAGCAACCTCCCTGTATATATATGTGCATATATATACAAACTTACTTATCCTTTAAACACAATCTTTTAAAAGATAGTGAGCCCTTTGTTGTGAGCCATACACTTGAGGCTCCCTTAGATACATCTTTTCTCTCTATGTGATTGGAAAATGGATGGTTCCAAAGTTGGCAAATAAATAAATAAATAAAAATCCTTTCCAGGTTGGGAAGAATATATATTGAATTAAATACTCAATGAATAAATGCGTGTGTGTGTGTGTGTGTGTGTGTGTGTGTGTGTGTGTGTGTGTGTGTGTGTGTCTGAATGTTTAACCTCGACTTTAGTCTATAGTGAAATGTGAACCACTTTTCTCTTTTTTTTTTTTAAAGAGTATGAAATGAGTCATCATTAAAAAGTTGGTCATTGAGGGAAATTATTAGTAAAATTCAGAGTGATATGGGATGGAGTCTTCCAGTACAATGCAGATAAGTGAGTTTAGCAGCTGTGATGGAGAGCCAACTGAAGAAAGATTAAGATGGCAAGAATAAATTGCAGAATGTATGACTACTCCTGATACTAGTGAATAGTTTAGTATTCTGGTTTATTAATTGTAACTATTAGAACTAATAAATTTAGTTGCACAACACAAAATCAGTATAAGAAATCATTTTGTTTTTGTACAAAATCAGTAAACAATTCTAAAGGAAATTAAAACAATTCTGTTCAGAATACCAACAAAAAGAATAAAACTCTTATGAACAAACATAACCAAAGAGGCAAAAAACTTGAACACAAAAATTATAAAGCTTTTCCAAAAAAAATGAAAGAAGACCCAGGTAATTGGAAAGACATTACATTCATGGATTACAAGAATTGGTATTGTTAAAATTTCCAAACTGTCTAAAGTGATCTACAGATTCAGTGTAACCCCTATCGAAAATTTAATGGCATTCAAACAGAAATAGAAAAAAAAAAAATCTAAAATTCATATAGAATCACAAAAGATCTCAAATAGTCAAAACAATATTGAATAAGAGCAAAGATAGAGACATCTCACTTCCTGGTTTCAAAATATATTACAAAGCTATAGTAATCAAAACAGTATGGAACTGGCATAAAGTCAGAGAAAGCAGATCAATGTAACAGAACACAACCTAGAAATAAACCCATGCAGTCTACAAGGGTGCCAGAACACAATGGAAAAAAGGATATTCTCTTCAATAAATGGTATTGGGAAAACTAGACACACACATACAGAAGAATGAAATTAGAGCTCTATCTGGCATCATAGAAAAAGTGAACTAAAAATGAATTAAAGACCTGAAACCATAAAATTCCTAGAAGAAAATGGATAGAAAAGGTTTTTTCACATTTGTCTGGGCAATGATGTTTTAGATATGGCATCAGAAATTAGCCAGCAAAGCAAAAGTAATCAAATGGGTTTCTGTGGAACTAAAAAGATTCTGTCCTCTTAAAGGAAACAATCAACAGAACAAACAATAATCTATGGAATGGGAGGAAATATTTGCAAGCCACGGAGTTGTTTAGGGGTTAGGATCCAAAATATATGAGGAATTCATATATTTCGGGTAACTCAGTAGCAGCAACAATAAAGTAACTCCATTAAAAATTAGGCAAATGACCTGAAGAGAGATTTCTCAAAAGAAGACATGAATGGCTAACATTTATATGAAAAAGGTGTTCAACATCACTAATCATAAGGGAAATGCAAATCAAAGTCACAATGGATATCACCTGTTATGAAGGTTAGTATGAAAAAAAGACAACAGCAACAAATTTTGGACAGACTGTGAAGAAACAGAAACCCCTGTTCTCTGTTTGTGAGAATATAAATTAGTGCAGTAGTGATGGGAAACAGTATGGAGGTTCCTCAAAAATGTTAACAAACCCAAACACAGAAGTGCCATATTATTCAGTAACTCCACTGTTAGGGATATATCCAAAGGAAATCAAATCACTTGCTCTTGTTTCAAGTTGTAATTAAATGGTGTTACTCAAAGGAATAAACAATACGTTATTTGCCTTTTTGACCTTTTTCAGGATTTCAGGTCCTGTTAAGTGGTTGACATTAAATTATATCATATTTTTGAAGAATGGCTACATGTGGAACTAAAATCTGAGGAAATGCAGAAATAAACTGCTAGCTCTCAAATTATGTAGATTATCAATTGCTTCAAGTATACAAAATAGTCTTCCTTCTGGCATTGACTCCATAGGGACCCCTTTGTGACAAATGTAATTCTTGCTTATCCTCTGAGAATATTAAGTTGAGGCTGCTACATACAAAAGCTACGTCTTCGAGTTCGTTGTTGGCTCTAAATCAGTTTCTTGTACAAGCGACTTAGGGTTGTTATAAAAGTAGAGAAGAGTGGAGAAAAGTGGCTAGCCTGAGTGATTTCAGTATAACCTTGTAAGACATGAGATTTCATAAAACACACCATCTTATTTTATGAATGACCTAAATTCAAAGAAGGAGAAATAGTCTTTGAGCAGAGGAAATAAACACTTATTCTCAATGGATGAAATTTTGAAAGAACCAGATTTTAGGAGGCATAGATCTTTTCTAAGGATATCATAGAAGTAAGGAGTATCTCTCTTTTTGAAATAATTTTATGTTGCATTATGTATTCAAAGAAATAAAACATGGATAACAAGAAAATGGATACCTTGTGTCATCTGGACTCACAGGTTGGTATTTTCAAGCAGATGTCATCCTAGTGATCATATCATGTATGCTTGAAGAAAAAAGCACTTTGAAAACTGATGTGTGTATCCATCAATGTGTGTACTTTTCATCTTTTGCAGTGTTCTATTTTGTATTTATGCATGCCACATATATTAATAAGTCAAAGACACTGTTGTAAACATTGGATAATAAAATTCTCTGTAGGTTATACAATATATGTAACTTTACTGCCCATAGAATCTCATCTGTTGTGTACTCATTGAATCCAAATTACATAAAATTTTCAGTTCATTGTGTTATGATCGCTCTTCCTAATGGAACTTTGTGCTCTTATTTTTTTGATATCTGTAACTGTATCTATACCTATGTCTATGTTTTGTGTTTATTTATATATACACACACACGCCTATAGATGTGTGTGTGTATATATATGTATGTACATATATATCATGTATATATCTCAAATATAAATATATATCAATTCCCAAGACCAAAAGTAATATGTTCTTTAGATACTATTCTAGGTACCACTTAAGGAGACTTTCCTTTAGTCACAAAACTTAATTAGGTCTATTGCTGTTATTGCTGTAGAATTCATATCCCACTCTATA
Organism: Giraffa tippelskirchi; assembly: GCF_054371585.1. Classification (NCBI taxonomy): domain Eukaryota; kingdom Metazoa; phylum Chordata; class Mammalia; order Artiodactyla; family Giraffidae; genus Giraffa; species Giraffa tippelskirchi. Next base: position 121,564,173 of record NC_137285.1, read on the forward strand.
GTTTACTGCATTACAGCTTGCTTCTTTATGGTGTGCTTTGTAAGGTAAATCATTCAAAAAGCCATGTATGTGCAGTTCAAGAGTTTTTCACTAGAATAAAGTTTTGGTAAATGTAGATGCCTAGAAAACAATTCTTCAGTTGGTGGTATTTGGACCACTTAGGTGCGTTTACATGATTTTGGTAAGCATATTAAGGGATAATTATTTGCTTCTTTATGAGTTCACATTATCTTAAGAAGAACTTGTTTGAGACATAAGAAAATCATATTTCTCCTCAAAAGCTGATGTCTGTACTACTCAGTGTAGCTGCCTTGATGGGAGATGGGGGAGAACAGATAACTAGTAACCAAGGGTTTCTCGACAACAAAATAATTTGTAGTGATATAAAGAGTCCTTCTTTTCCTTAATCTTCTTAGCCCCCACCTCCACACCCATCACCTTTATCTGGCGGAGATCCCAAAGGCTTCTTTGCCATGTAGGCTTAGCCCTCCACTAGAACTATGAGAAGAATAAAGCAATATGATTTATTCAGTAACTGATTATTTTGGCATCATTAGGTCAGTTTACAGAGAGCTTCCCATGTGGCTCAGTGGTAAAGAATGCACCTGCCAATGCAAGAGACACGGGAGATGCAAGTTTGATCCCTGAGTTGGAAGATCCCCTGGAGGAGGAAATGGCAACCCACTCCAGTATTCTTGCCTGGAGAATTCCATGAACAGAGGAGCCTGGTGGGCTACAGTCCATGGGGTCACAAAGAGTCGGACACGACTGAGCTTAGACTAAGCACAGCATAGCACAGTTAACACAGTTATACTTTGGCCACCTAAGGCAAAGAGCCAACTCATTGGAAATGACCCTGATGCTGGGAAAGATTGAAGGCAGGAGGAGAAAGGGACGACAGAGGACGAGATGGTGGGATGGTATCGTGGACTCGATGGACATGAGTTTGAGCAAACTCCAGGAGATGGTGAAGGACTGGGAAGCCTGGTGTGCTGTAGTCCATGGGGTCGCAAAGAGTCGGACACAACTCAGTGACTGAAAAACAAGAAGTTAAAATTAAGTGCTTGAAAATATGAAAGATGACCTGGCTACTAATCCTAAATCCCACCCTCTCACACTTAACTATAGAATCTTGCTGAGGATTTTATGGAATATTAGAGTTCACTTGCCTATAAATGAATAATAACATCACTTACCTCAGTGCTAAATGACATAATATATAGGATAGATTGGTGGTTGGCACAGTTCAGGTATTATGTATAGTAGCTATGAAAAAAACTGGTCATTTTACCAAGAAACAAGCTAATAATATTGAGGAAGCAAAACAAAACACACAACTGAAAACTCCTTGATTATAGAAATAAGAAAAAAAAAAACCTCACAAGAAAATGAAAATTCCAGAGCTTAAGACCTTTCTTCATCTTCCTATATATAAGATTGATCACAGCCAAAGTACTAAGGTGATATCTATAGTATCATATAGTTAGGAAATGTCACATAATTTTTTAAAATGTATTTGTAATAATTACTCATTTACGAGCTTTGTGAATTAGTAGGAATAAAATGCTGTGAGCCCAATGCATCTAAATTGCATTAAATACAATTACGATGAGAAACAATAAGGGCTTGGGTTTGATGACCTTTAGCTTTTTGTTTGTTTGTTTTAATTTATTTATTTTAATTGGAGGCTAATTACTTTACAATATTATAGTGGTTTTTGCCATACATTCACATGAATCAGCCATGAGTATATATGTGTCCCCCATCCTGAACCCCCCTCCCACCTCTCTCCCCATCCCATCCGTCAGGGTCATCCCAGTGCAGCATAGATTTTAAATAATCTAGTCACATACAGGATCATCTGATTCTTACTTATTGAGAAGAACAGGAATAAAAGGTGCTAATAGATGCTATCCAACAGAAGCAAGAAGCCAGAAAGGAGATCAGGGTATCTTTTGCCCCATCACAAAGAAGACTAATATTTTGTATAAATTGATAAGATACTAAACCTTTTCAAGGCTTACGATTTTCCTATATTCTCTTACTTTCCATATCACTCAAACATATACCATATCTCCACAGACATGGATGGTCTGTTGCTTATAATTATTTTTTTTAGTTTTCAGGAAGCCAAAAAACATTAGAGTCAACAGGCCTCCAGGTGACTAGAATCCAGAATCATGGGAACCATCTTTCATACATAATAAATTACTTGAGGACTATAAATAACAAGATGAGACTAAATTATCTGTGAAATTATTTCAAATCTAAATTATATTAATCTAGCTCCCCAACTCTCTTTTTGTTGATGAAAAATTCTAAATGCAGAAAACAGAAATGGCATGGCGATGGACAGAAAAATTAATGACCAAAGCAGTATTTTAAAATGTTAGTCTATTTCCCTCTAGCAGAAGCGGTAGGCTGAGCGTGAATGAGCACACTGCCCAGCAGGTCATTGCTGGTCTCTTTTCTGTCCCATTTACTCTAAGGGCTTAGAGTTCTAAAGCCTTAAAGTACTCTTTGGAATTACTGTTTTAGGTATACAAAACTTTGGTATGTGCTGAAAACCCTCTGAATCTCTTAGATATATTAAAAAAAAACATTAAAGTTATTCATTGTTATAAAGGAGACTCGCTGAGTAGCCAGGTTTTAAAAATGTTTTATTCAAAGCTAATTATAATTGATTGTCACAGAAGAGTTTGATAGTTGTTAAGAGGTAAGGATGGTTGAATGGCATCACCGACTCAATGGACATGAGTTTGAGTAAGCTCCTGGAGTTGGTGATGGACTGGGAAGCCTGGCATACTGCAGTCCATGGGATCACAAAGAGTCAGACACGACTGAGCGACTGAACTGAACTGAAGAGATAAGAATCTAAGTAGACTGTCAGTAATGGGTTTTTCCTCTCAGCGGTTGCAAATGTAGACTGTTCCCTGACCCAGAGCTTTAGTAGTTCACTCATTTACTTCAAAAATCATTAATTAACTAAGATTGCAATGTTAAGATGGCAAACTGCCTTTCTGTAGCAAGCATGCAGGTTGTGGGGTTTTAAGTAAACAGTGACCAAAATGTGAGGGTGTCCACCTAGGTAGTTTTCTTCTGAGTGAGGCTCAACTGTCTGCACTCACTTTCAATCCTCACATGATTCCATCACATTTTTGTTTATTTACTTAGCTATGTGTTTATTTTGGGTATTAAGTTGTCAGTAGTTGTACAGCCTTATCTATGTGTTTATTTTGGGTATTAAGTTGTCAGTAGTTGTACAGCCTCAGAATTATTTATCCAGCTTCAGTACACAAAATCAATTTGAATTATGAAGAGAAGAAAATGCTTTCATGCGCTAACAGTTATCATCTTCATTCCTTTTCCTATTCTGTTTTCTTCACAGTTTCCTCAGGAATTTATTTTAAAGGCTGACATCTCTCCCTTCTTCCCATCTCATTATCTTACCTTCTTTTCTCTACTTTCTGATTGTTTTTCATTTTACTCCTTTATAATTGCTGGTCTTTCACTTCTTTCTTGCATCTTCCCTTCCTTTCTTCCACTTTCTCTCTTTCTTTCTCAATCTCTTTTTTTATGCCTATCGCACTGTTTTCTCAAAGTAAGGTTTTCATCAATTGTCCACTCTTTCTGCAATATTTGCCTTCCCACACTCCCCTTTCTTCAATATGCATTTATCAATTTGAGATTTTCATTAAAAGAATATAATCTCCTTTAGGCCAAAAACATTTCAGAAACATTATTCGTTGTATATATTTATGTGTTTATTTATTTATTTACTTAATATTGTCTTATTCTACAAAGAATTTGAAGCCATTCATATACATAGAATGGTAAAATATTCATTTTTAAAGCATAAAGCAAGAAAGACAAAGATTTCTCATTTTATAGCTATGTTATTGAATAGTAGTATATGTATGTATAAATGTATGTACATATATATATATTCTTTGTATGTCCCATATTAATATGGTTTTATCTTTTTTGTCTCTATTAGAATTTTACTTTCAGAGAAATACAAAATTCCCTCATGACCCAACAATTCTACTACATAGTATTTACTAAAAAGTAACACATAAAAGTCCACAGTGAGTCTTGTATAGTAATTTTTGTAGTAGTCATTTTCAGACTAACCCCAATGACCAAAATGTCCATCAAAAGGATAATGATTCTTAGTTTCTCAGAATGATGAACTTTAATATATGTATACTGCTATGTAATCATCACCTAATATTTAGGTACTGAAAATTTTCAATATCTCAGAGACTCCCTTATGCCACATTCCAATCATCATCCAAACCTCTCTTCACTTCAAGCAACTATTAATATTTCTTGTTTTTATTATCACAGATTAGTTTTAGCTTGTCTTAGATTTTATTTGAATTGTAAATTGAAGTTTATTGAGTGAAAAACATAATGAAGAAATTCAAGCAAAGGGATGGATATGGCAAAAGAATAGTCTTGAAACAAAGGTCATACATATATTTACATGTCATTGTAGTTCATTGTGATAGGAGTATTGTGGGAGATGGAGAAGTTAGTTTGTGTATATATGCATATGTATAAAAATCCATATATATATACATTCATATATATATGTACACTTATACACACACACATATATATAAAATCTTGCTTCTCTAGCTGTATTTCTCACAATATTCCTCATCTATTTTGAATGGTAAAGTATTTAATATGTGGATTTGAAGGAGAAAATGTTTTAGGAAAGAATTAATTGTAGTTAAAATTGATTAATTAAAGTTGAAAGTGAAGTCATTTAAGCAAGAATTAATGTAAACATTTTCTTGGATCAGTAGGATACACTGGAATCCTCTTCTTATTTCCTCATGTCTCTGTTGGTATTTTACCTTCTTACTACTTATCTCTGGCCCATATAGTCCACGTAATACTCTTTAAAACTTCTAAGTCACTACATGAATGTATACTTAGTTTGGCTATACCTGTTTCCTGTGTCTGGATTGATGTTGCTTTAGGCAGAGACCTTCTTTGCCTGGTGCTTGGAGCTGTGATGAGTAAGGAGCCACCATGTTCAGCTGTGCAGTGTGAACACAAACAGTTGTTTAAAGCTGTGTTACACAACAGAGAGTTGTTTCAAGCTCTCTGTTGTCAGAACTGCAGTTCTGGCACGATCTTTTAATGAAGCAACCTCCCTGTATATATATGTGCATATATATACAAACTTACTTATCCTTTAAACACAATCTTTTAAAAGATAGTGAGCCCTTTGTTGTGAGCCATACACTTGAGGCTCCCTTAGATACATCTTTTCTCTCTATGTGATTGGAAAATGGATGGTTCCAAAGTTGGCAAATAAATAAATAAATAAAAATCCTTTCCAGGTTGGGAAGAATATATATTGAATTAAATACTCAATGAATAAATGCGTGTGTGTGTGTGTGTGTGTGTGTGTGTGTGTGTGTGTGTGTGTGTGTGTGTGTCTGAATGTTTAACCTCGACTTTAGTCTATAGTGAAATGTGAACCACTTTTCTCTTTTTTTTTTTTAAAGAGTATGAAATGAGTCATCATTAAAAAGTTGGTCATTGAGGGAAATTATTAGTAAAATTCAGAGTGATATGGGATGGAGTCTTCCAGTACAATGCAGATAAGTGAGTTTAGCAGCTGTGATGGAGAGCCAACTGAAGAAAGATTAAGATGGCAAGAATAAATTGCAGAATGTATGACTACTCCTGATACTAGTGAATAGTTTAGTATTCTGGTTTATTAATTGTAACTATTAGAACTAATAAATTTAGTTGCACAACACAAAATCAGTATAAGAAATCATTTTGTTTTTGTACAAAATCAGTAAACAATTCTAAAGGAAATTAAAACAATTCTGTTCAGAATACCAACAAAAAGAATAAAACTCTTATGAACAAACATAACCAAAGAGGCAAAAAACTTGAACACAAAAATTATAAAGCTTTTCCAAAAAAAATGAAAGAAGACCCAGGTAATTGGAAAGACATTACATTCATGGATTACAAGAATTGGTATTGTTAAAATTTCCAAACTGTCTAAAGTGATCTACAGATTCAGTGTAACCCCTATCGAAAATTTAATGGCATTCAAACAGAAATAGAAAAAAAAAAAATCTAAAATTCATATAGAATCACAAAAGATCTCAAATAGTCAAAACAATATTGAATAAGAGCAAAGATAGAGACATCTCACTTCCTGGTTTCAAAATATATTACAAAGCTATAGTAATCAAAACAGTATGGAACTGGCATAAAGTCAGAGAAAGCAGATCAATGTAACAGAACACAACCTAGAAATAAACCCATGCAGTCTACAAGGGTGCCAGAACACAATGGAAAAAAGGATATTCTCTTCAATAAATGGTATTGGGAAAACTAGACACACACATACAGAAGAATGAAATTAGAGCTCTATCTGGCATCATAGAAAAAGTGAACTAAAAATGAATTAAAGACCTGAAACCATAAAATTCCTAGAAGAAAATGGATAGAAAAGGTTTTTTCACATTTGTCTGGGCAATGATGTTTTAGATATGGCATCAGAAATTAGCCAGCAAAGCAAAAGTAATCAAATGGGTTTCTGTGGAACTAAAAAGATTCTGTCCTCTTAAAGGAAACAATCAACAGAACAAACAATAATCTATGGAATGGGAGGAAATATTTGCAAGCCACGGAGTTGTTTAGGGGTTAGGATCCAAAATATATGAGGAATTCATATATTTCGGGTAACTCAGTAGCAGCAACAATAAAGTAACTCCATTAAAAATTAGGCAAATGACCTGAAGAGAGATTTCTCAAAAGAAGACATGAATGGCTAACATTTATATGAAAAAGGTGTTCAACATCACTAATCATAAGGGAAATGCAAATCAAAGTCACAATGGATATCACCTGTTATGAAGGTTAGTATGAAAAAAAGACAACAGCAACAAATTTTGGACAGACTGTGAAGAAACAGAAACCCCTGTTCTCTGTTTGTGAGAATATAAATTAGTGCAGTAGTGATGGGAAACAGTATGGAGGTTCCTCAAAAATGTTAACAAACCCAAACACAGAAGTGCCATATTATTCAGTAACTCCACTGTTAGGGATATATCCAAAGGAAATCAAATCACTTGCTCTTGTTTCAAGTTGTAATTAAATGGTGTTACTCAAAGGAATAAACAATACGTTATTTGCCTTTTTGACCTTTTTCAGGATTTCAGGTCCTGTTAAGTGGTTGACATTAAATTATATCATATTTTTGAAGAATGGCTACATGTGGAACTAAAATCTGAGGAAATGCAGAAATAAACTGCTAGCTCTCAAATTATGTAGATTATCAATTGCTTCAAGTATACAAAATAGTCTTCCTTCTGGCATTGACTCCATAGGGACCCCTTTGTGACAAATGTAATTCTTGCTTATCCTCTGAGAATATTAAGTTGAGGCTGCTACATACAAAAGCTACGTCTTCGAGTTCGTTGTTGGCTCTAAATCAGTTTCTTGTACAAGCGACTTAGGGTTGTTATAAAAGTAGAGAAGAGTGGAGAAAAGTGGCTAGCCTGAGTGATTTCAGTATAACCTTGTAAGACATGAGATTTCATAAAACACACCATCTTATTTTATGAATGACCTAAATTCAAAGAAGGAGAAATAGTCTTTGAGCAGAGGAAATAAACACTTATTCTCAATGGATGAAATTTTGAAAGAACCAGATTTTAGGAGGCATAGATCTTTTCTAAGGATATCATAGAAGTAAGGAGTATCTCTCTTTTTGAAATAATTTTATGTTGCATTATGTATTCAAAGAAATAAAACATGGATAACAAGAAAATGGATACCTTGTGTCATCTGGACTCACAGGTTGGTATTTTCAAGCAGATGTCATCCTAGTGATCATATCATGTATGCTTGAAGAAAAAAGCACTTTGAAAACTGATGTGTGTATCCATCAATGTGTGTACTTTTCATCTTTTGCAGTGTTCTATTTTGTATTTATGCATGCCACATATATTAATAAGTCAAAGACACTGTTGTAAACATTGGATAATAAAATTCTCTGTAGGTTATACAATATATGTAACTTTACTGCCCATAGAATCTCATCTGTTGTGTACTCATTGAATCCAAATTACATAAAATTTTCAGTTCATTGTGTTATGATCGCTCTTCCTAATGGAACTTTGTGCTCTTATTTTTTTGATATCTGTAACTGTATCTATACCTATGTCTATGTTTTGTGTTTATTTATATATACACACACACGCCTATAGATGTGTGTGTGTATATATATGTATGTACATATATATCATGTATATATCTCAAATATAAATATATATCAATTCCCAAGACCAAAAGTAATATGTTCTTTAGATACTATTCTAGGTACCACTTAAGGAGACTTTCCTTTAGTCACAAAACTTAATTAGGTCTATTGCTGTTATTGCTGTAGAATTCATATCCCACTCTATAGTTTACTGCATTACAGCTTGCTTCTTTATGGTGTGCTTTGTAAGGTAAATCATTCAAAAAGCCATGTATGTGCAGTTCAAGAGTTTTTCACTAGAATAAAGTTTTGGTAAATGTAGATGCCTAGAAAACAATTCTTCAGTTGGTGGTATTTGGACCACTTAGGTGCGTTTACATGATTTTGGTAAGCATATTAAGGGATAATTATTTGCTTCTTTATGAGTTCACATTATCTTAAGAAGAACTTGTTTGAGACATAAGAAAATCATATTTCTCCTCAAAAGCTGATGTCTGTACTACTCAGTGTAGCTGCCTTGATGGGAGATGGGGGAGAACAGATAACTAGTAACCAAGGGTTTCTCGACAACAAAATAATTTGTAGTGATATAAAGAGTCCTTCTTTTCCTTAATCTTCTTAGCCCCCACCTCCACACCCATCACCTTTATCTGGCGGAGATCCCAAAGGCTTCTTTGCCATGTAGGCTTAGCCCTCCACTAGAACTATGAGAAGAATAAAGCAATATGATTTATTCAGTAACTGATTATTTTGGCATCATTAGGTCAGTTTACAGAGAGCTTCCCATGTGGCTCAGTGGTAAAGAATGCACCTGCCAATGCAAGAGACACGGGAGATGCAAGTTTGATCCCTGAGTTGGAAGATCCCCTGGAGGAGGAAATGGCAACCCACTCCAGTATTCTTGCCTGGAGAATTCCATGAACAGAGGAGCCTGGTGGGCTACAGTCCATGGGGTTGCAAAGAGTCAGGCACAACTGAGTGAGTTAGCGTGCACTAACGCAGGTCAATTTACCAATCAAGTATGGACAGCTCTGCTTGTATTAGAATGTGGGTTTCTGGAGGAATAAATGAAGGAGCACAGAACAGCCTATCGCTACAGTGAAATAGCCTGTTTGAAATATTGAGTATGGGAAGATATTGAATAGCATTAACCTTAATAGGCATTTATATACATATATATATATATTTCATATATATACATGTGCATATATATGTGGGCTTCCCAGGTGGCTCTAGTAAAGAACCAGCCTGTCAATGCAAGACACTTAAGAGACATGAGTTCTATCTCTGGGGTCAGGAATATCCCCTGGAAGAGGGTGTGGCAACCCACCCCAGTATTCTTGCCTGGAGAATCCCATGGATAAAGTAGCCTGACAGGGTGTAATCCATAGGGTGGCACAGAGTTGGACATGACTGAAGTGACTTAGCACACACATACACATATTTGTATATATTCACATATGTATGTATATATATATAGTGCTTGTTTATATTTTTTTCCCAAAGAACATATAACAATGTCTTTATTTAAAGGATACACAGTAGAAAAAAACAGGAAAAAACTGACATCATAATACACCATACTAAATATTTGACACATAGGCAATGTGACAAATGAGATCCAGAGGCATGGGATATATTATTGTCATTTAAGAAGCCAGCCCAAGGGTGTCAAGATCATTCTCTCATTTGGAAATACTCCAACTGATATCACATTTTTACTGCATGCAGCCCTATTAATTTTTAGTTATCCAGACTTAATATGTAACTCCAGGAGCTTGATTGCCTGCATTTTAACTTTCTTTCTCTTAAATCAGGAGGTGGAGATTGTTTATTTCTATTACTTAAATCACCTAGACTGTGGGTTATTCAGTCTTCTAGTGAAACAAGAATTTTCAACAACTCCCAAAAAAGTTTTACAGGGTCTCTACTTAATCAATTACAGCCATGGAAAGTCTTCTCACTTGAGAGAAATACTGACTGAGAGATTAAGAAGGACTTTTCTAAGTCTTGCTCCAAAGAACATAGTTTCTGTTTATCACTGATATAAAAGCTGCTCGAAGAGGGGAGTCAAAACCCGAGATGGCTTTGGAAGATACTTCTGCATTCTGAGGAATAATATCTTGTATTATTCACCTTGGGGAGTCTGAGCGTCCTCTTCTTAGACCCCAGTTTATCAAGTCATAAATCCATAGTTTAAATATTAACTGTGCACTTTTCACATTGTGACACTGTGTTTGGAAAAGTGTGAATATGTTAGCAATATAATTTTCAGGCAACTATCAACAGGAAGGAGTGGAAAGGAAAAATGAATCCTATGGAACTGGTGGTATGGAGAACTTACAAGTGACAGATGAAAATATACCAAGTCAGGTTATCTACAACAGATTTGGAACCATATTATCATTGGAAAATTAGATGTCTTTCATAAAGTTTTTACAGAGGAAACTGAAGCAGATAATTTTAGAATATTCTCAAGACAGTCATTTATAAAATTGATGTTTTGCTAAAATGGACAGGGGGGAAGTGAAGATAAAGTTATTGATGTGGAAAAATTGCCTTCATCACCTCCTGCTTTCTCCTTTGATTTTTAAGTTCCCACCACTGACACTCTTGTCTGTTTCTGTTTGTTCTGGTTCATGGTAATTTTTCTTGCTATTCCCATTCCAGGAATGTCTGATATCCTAGATCGAGTGTGAGCTCCAAAATTTAGATATCAGCTTACGTAACATTTTCATCACCATCCTATTGTGATGTTTTTCTTGTAGAGTGTAATCTCCTTGAGAAGAATATCTGATGTGTATTACTTTATTCCCAGTGCCTAGGACATGGTTTGTTACACAGTAACTGCTTAAAAAATAGTTGTTGAATTAAGTAAATAGAGAAACTTTTTGTTGGAAATAAATGGCTATATACACCTATGATAATATGCAGTGACACATGAATGATCTTTATGTATTTGCAAACACAGTATTTGCTATGATATTACACATTTTATTTCTCTGATCCTAGTGAATTAAAATTCATGTGGTTATGAATTTGAATTGTTTTAAAAACAGATCATTAAGGGTCTTCCCCAACTAAATCTCCCATGTTTTCAGCTTCTGGTTGTGGTCATATTGGCATAGCAACTTTATCTTCAGAAGAACTGATAAAAATCAAAGAAAAAACCATCATGCCTCCTCTCAACACTTCTCATCCCTCTTCTGTCACCTTCTCGCTGATGGGCATCCCAGGACTGGAGCACCTGCATGTCTGGATTGGGATTCCCTTCTGCTCTATGTATGTGGTGGCTCTCGTGGGGAATATGACCATTCTGGCTGTGGTGAGGGCAGAGCGAAGCCTCCATGAGCCTATGTTCCTCTTTCTGTGCATGCTCTCAGTCACTGACCTGGTCCTCTCTACGTCTACACTGCCTCGCATGCTCTGTCTCTTCTGGCTTGGAGCCCATGACATTGCCTTTGATGCCTGCCTGACCCAAATGTTCTTCATTCACAGCTTCACTACCATGGAATCAGGCTTTTTCCTGACCATGGCCATTGACCGTTATGTGGCCATTTGTTACCCACTGCGCCACACCACCATACTGACCCACACTCGCATCACTATAATGGGTATTATTGTGGTGATTCGGGGAGTTGCCTTCTTTTCTCCACACCCCATTCTGCTCAAACAGCTGCCTTACTGCAGAACACGAATCATTGCCCACACCTACTGTGAGTTTATGGCTGTGCTGAAGCTGGCGTGTGTGGACACAGGAGCCACCTCACGTTACAGCCTCAGTGTGGCTTCTATCATTGGCTCGTGTGATGCGATTTTTATTGCTGTATCCTATGTCTTCATCCTCCGGTCTGTATTCCGCCTGCCATCGCGAGAAGCTGGCTTTAAGGCTTTGGGCACATGTGGATCCCATGTTTGTGTTATTCTTGTCTTTTACTCCACAACTGGTTTTTCCATTTTCACTCACCGTTTTGGGAAAAATATACCTGCACATATCCATATTTTTATTGCAAATATGTATCTTTTGGTACCCCCTTTTCTCAACCCCATTGTGTATGGAGTAAGGACCAAGAAAATACGGGAGCATGTTATTAAGGTGCTAAGTGTAAAAGTTGCCTGATTTTAATTGGATCAATGAAATACATAGCTCAAGATATATAGAACTTCAAGAGATGATGTAGGGAAAATAATTAATTGCTCTCGCTCCCATAAGCTGATTTGCATTTACCACCTGAAAGTTGTTATTTATCAGATGTGTAGAATATCTATGGATTCTAACTCAACACATTACTGTTAACTTTTTTATTTAGTAAATATTAGTGATGAAGTTGTTAGTCTCACTCTAAATATGTATCTTTTGGAGGTAGGTACAATAGGGAATGAAAAGTAGATAGAGGATAGAAAACTTAAGTAGACACCTCTCCCTGCACACCCCCTCCAAAAAAGGAAAAGTTATCTGAGACCTACATGCTGAATTTTATAGACCAGACATTTTGAAGGAATTTTGAGTCCTATCTATATGGCTGTGAATATTTAGAACCAGTAATAAGTGTTGTATCTCTGGCTTGATTGAATGAAATTAAAGGCTTGAGAAAAATGAGTATTACTAATAATGCCCCAAAACTAAATAAATTTAATTAGGAAAACATGAGTACTCCCCTTAAGGGAAACAAGCAGAAACAAAAATAAATTAATAAACTCATAAACATGAATTTTTGTGAAGTTGTCAACATTGATGTTAGAGCTTCAGTGGCTTTTTAGAGCGACTATGATTGAGCCAGGAATATTAAAAAAAATAACCAATATCTTGAATTCTACTGACTGCTAGAATATAATTCATATATTACAGATTTGATATTTAGTAGTTATAATTGCCAAACTGCCACATTACCCAGAAGAGAAAATAACCAGGTGCATGGGTAAAAGTACAAATCCCATACACTGTTGTTTTGCTTAGTAATAACTCAGTGCTTCCAGTAGAAGGTAGATAAGGTGATTTTAGGGCTTCTCAGGTGGCACTAGTGGTAAAGAACCCACCTGCCAATGCAGGAAAAGTAAGAGATGAAGATTTGATCTCTGGGTTGGGAAGATCCCCTGGAGGAGGGCATGGTAACCCACTCCAGTATTCTTGCCTGGGGAATCCCATGGACAGAGGAGCCTGGCGGGCTATAGCCCATAGGGTCGTAAAGAATTGGGCACAACTGAAGTGACTTAGCATAGCACAGCCCAAGGTGATTTTAGCAGATGAGAAGTTCTATAGGGATGGTAGTTTCTGGACACTGCTCTGGAGGTTGTCTAAGAAATATATCAACTGTATGCCTTGCAGAGCAGCTTTTAGTAGGAGAGATATTTTGATTCTTTGGCTGGACTTCATAAAATGTCAGCAGATTCCTTAGACTCACCAAAATTTCTATATCCACTTCCCCTAAAGTTGATCAGAATTTCATAGATCACATAATCACATTCTAAAGAAATTTAGAAGATACTTTCAGTCTTAGAATCTCAATTTTAAAATTTGTGATGCTTAAAATTTATGTCAGTTGCTCCAGATAACACCGTGATTAAGATTCCTTCCTATTCAGGAAACATTGATAATAATCAATATGTTTTTTAATCAAAATTAGCAATCACAGATATGGGATTTCACCATATGTGAATTTCATTGTGGGTAGAATTAACAGAAGAGATCATAGAAAAAGAGAAAAGTGTGAACAGAAAATGATGACTGTGTAGAGGGGAGGGAAAAGGACATTCAGCTGGTGGCGGGGTTTGAACAAAAACTTGAGAAATGTGAAAAAGCCTTGCTGCATATGAGAAAGAATCGTGGTAGTGGTGCTACAACATCATAGATCATCAGTATTTCAGGATTTAAGATGCTAGACTTTATCTTATTGTTGAGTCCAATCTCCACAGTTTTCTTTCTGGGCTTGGCAGTTCTTATTCTACAGGTCTGAAATAGTATGAACCATTAGAATTTCTCAGCATTCTTTCCTCACATAAAACAGAGATCCTGTTATGTCTCATGAGAAATGTGGATAGACCTCTTAGTTTGAAACAAAGAACAATGAGGAAAACACATAATCCAATAGTTCTTATAGGTTCAGTGTATTTCCCACAGAGAAAAGGTTATGTGTATATGGCTATATCTGTATATCTATATCTCCCCTTAGGGGCATAAAACTTAGGAATACAAACAAGAGATATACATATACTTTAATCTTGAAATTTTTCCATTTATTTCTCAACTACTATTATACCAAGATATATAACCAACTATTTTGCCTCTGTTAAAGAAAAAAACGTGGATTTATTCCTTTATTCCATCTTTTAGAGCTTCAAAGAATTTATAAATATGTAAAAACAGTGCTTTTTTAGTGCACTGAAATGCTCTATTTTAGTCATAATGATATATTAACCTATTCATCAGACATATCACACATCTGGAGAACTTATTTTAATATAGATGGTATTCTAAGTGACAGTCATACCCTCCCAACCCACACACACTCGGAGATTTTGCCCTTTCTTCTCTCCAGAGTTCAGTTCACTACTCTTACCTTTAAAACTGAGATTGATAAGACATGGCTAGTCACCATATTGCTCTGAATCCTGTACATATCTTCCTTAGTTTCTAGTGGGATTACATCCTGATATAGCTATCGGAAGTTAAAAATAGCATAGGTAAAAAATGCATATAATACACCTAACCTACTGAATTTCATAGCTTAGCCTTACTTACCTGAAATGTGCTCAGAACACGTACATTAGCTTACAGGTGGGCAAATACATTTAACACAAAGGCTATTTTATAATAAAATGTTGAATATCTTATGTAATTTATTCAATACTGTACTGAAAGTGAAAAACAGGATGGTTGTGTGGATGTACAGTGCTTGTAAACATGTTTGCTCTCATGATCACGTGGTTGACGGAGCTGCAGCTCACTGCCACTGCTCAGCAGCAGGAGGGTATCTTACCACGTATGGCTAGCTTCGGAAAAAATCAAAATTCAATATTCACAGTACTGTTTCTACTGAATGTGAATCGCTTTCTACTATTGTAAAGTCAAACAAAAATTGTAAGTCAAGCTATTAAGTTGCGGATCGTCTATATATAAGAGGTCAAGATTCAGTACATTCGTTAGGATGCTCCACTTTTTATCCCATGACTAAAATTAATTTCTAGTTTTATACATTGACATTTTTAACAGTCTTAAGCTCAGAGTGGGCTTCCCAGGTGGCACAGTGGTAAAAAATCTGCCTGCCAATGCAGGAGACTCAAGAGATGCAGGTTCTAATCCCTGGGTCAGGAAAGATCCCCTAGAGAAGGAAATAGCAAGCCATTCCAGTATTCTTGCCTAGGAAATCCCATGGACAGAGGAGCCTGGTGGGCTACAGTCCGTGGGGTTGCAAAGAGTCAGACACAACTGAGCATGCAAACATCTCTCTCAAGCTCAGTGTAGAGGAGGATAAATAACTCCTTTGATGTTAGCTCTTAATAGAATCCATTTTCATCCAACCACCTTTGTACTCCCTAGAAACTCAAGACAGGAGGTTTCCATTGTCTTCCTTTCCATCTGCCTAGTCTTGTTTTTCTGCCTTTTGGTTCAGGTTGAGAAATGTGTGCTTGTGTTCATCATGAAGACAGACCTTTCTTGGTATTAACCCACATATCTCTTCCTGGGCATGCTCTCTGTGCATGACCTGAAGTCCAGCACTGTAATCCTTCCCTTAATTATCACTCTTTTCCAGGTCAGTGACAGAGATCAATTTTAAAACTTACCTTACATAGATACCATGCATCCACTATGAGGCCACAGAAAGACAATGATGATTACCCATGAGAAAGCATAACAAAAAGCAAAAGCAAAATAGTTGAGTTGCAAGACAGGGAAGGACATATTGCACAAGTGGAGAAGTTGACAGTCCATTCATAGTAGCAGCAAGTCAGTAGTAATACATGAGCTCAGAGGCAGATAGACAGACATGTTGGTAAACATGTTGATGGGATCTTTTCTTCTTTTTTCTCAGTGAAAGTGGAATCTAGTTTATCATCTAAGAGTGGGGTTAGGGGAACATGACAGAGGTTTGAATTAAAAGAATATACGAAATAATTTTGAGGAGACTGAGAAATTAAGACTTCAAAATTAAATGTAGTATTAGGGGCCCAGATGATATAGTGAATATGAATTCAAAGTAAGACTAATCACTTGGTTGTAGAAGGTATTTTTCTCTAGCCATCTTTTTAGAAGAGTTCAAGCTTGAGATCTCTGTTATAAAAATAAACCAAAGATTGCCTCTGTACATGGGCCTCTCTGACCTAGGGACCATTCATATCAGAGGCTATGAGATTGGTGTCCCTATGGTTATTTAGATTACAACCTGTGTGATTGTATACTGAACACCTGGACTGGCATCACAGTCATTTAAAAATATTTACCAATATGATAAATGAGAAAGTGGAAGAATACAAATTGCAGTAGAAATGTAACATATAAACGTAATTTAACACATGCAAACCCATGGCTGATTCATGTCAATGTATGGCAAAAACTACTACAATATTGTAAAGTAATTAGGCCCCTCCCCCCAAAAAAAAACAAAAACGTAATTTAGTATAAAAGAATAGTAGTCCTTAATGAAGCAGTGGCATTCCATCATAACCTTAAAATGAATAGGAAATGAAAAGGCATAGGAAAGTATCAGAGGTAGAAGCAAAAACATGAATCAGACTCTTAAAGGAGACAGTGAAAGAAAGTCTGGACTGGCTGAGACTCAGGGAAATTTAAAGATGAGCTGTGTTTCAAAAAGTGATGCCAAGAACCAACAAGACTATAAAGGTTCTTGTTGGTCCTTTGGGATGTTGTCAGTTATAATCCATGGAAGTTATAGACTTTAATTCAGGCATACTTCAGTTTTAAATCTTGGCCATATAGTGATTAAGTGAATAAAATGTGGAGCTAGGAAATCTGGATTCAGTTCCTAAAATCACCCTTCATTTGCTGTAAAAATTTTACTTAAATCATTTAATCTTATGGTCTCACTGATTCCTTGACTTTTTAGTGGTAATTTCCTATTTACAAAGGTTGTTTTAAAGATCAATGAAAGAATGAATTTTTAGCATTAAACATAGGCCCAGAAAGTGATGACCTCTCAGTATGTGAACATAATACTTTCTTATGGTTCTGAGGTTTCCTAATATTTTCCCACAAATATATTTCATATCAAAGCACTCAGCAAACCTTTGGGAAATAATAATATCCTTATTTGTTATCTTAAGGGATAGTTAATATTAATTAGAGTAATTTAAGTCTTGTACTTTTGGAAAAGGCCCCATATCCTGGAGGACCACTGATTCCCCTGCCACCTACACTGTTAAATCCAGTGGGATTTGATGCTGGGTATAATCCAGCTCATATTCAATGACAACACTTCTTAGCACCTGCTCTTCATGCAAGATGGCTGCCTGGATTGCTCTGAACTTCTAATTTGGGTGAGTTGATAGAGATACAGGGCAGAAAAAGAGAGAAGGCTACATTCAAACATCTGCGTTTAAATTATGAGATCCTCAAGAAGGTAAAGTCCACCTCTTCAAAAATACCCTTAGTAAATAAAGTTAAGAGTAAATCTTGTAGACATGTAAAACACTAAGAAGGTGTAGTGAACTCTGTTGATCTAAAGTATATGGAGCTTATGGTCTTGGATACTCCAAATGAGAGTAAAGTTAGCATTTAACTCCTTGACCAGGATAAGCTTTGAGGTCAGATTCAACTCTGAGCAAGGAAGAGCCATGTTCCTCCCAGTCAGCATTAGATGTTGATCCGTCATGGCAAATGTTTGTGGGAGGAAGAATATAACTTTTGACCTAGATACTGCAAGAACAGTGGTTTGCAAAAGGAAGTTAATAAAAAGGGGGGGGGGACATTACAATCAGAGAAATATGTGAAAAAGGCACAAAGAAGCATGTTGTATTTGGGGAATAGTTAGAAGTTAGTTGTTACCCCCATGGGAGGTATAGAAATAATATCTTAAAATGCTCTGTGTAAGATAATGTGCTAATTTGTTAACATTCATTAACAGCATTTTATTTGCTCCACTTTACAGTTGAGGAAACCGAGAAAAAGATATAATCAGTGTATGTGCTGTGCTGTGTGCTTAGTCGCTCAGTCATGTCTGATTCTTTGTGACCCCATCGACTGTAGCCCACCAGGCTCCTATGTCCATGGGGATTCTCCAGGCGAATACTGGAGTGGATTGCCATTGCCTCCTCCAAGGGATCTTCCCAACCCAGGGATCAAACCTAGGTCTCCCGCATTGCAGGCGGATTTTTTACCATCTGAGCCACCAAGGAAGCCCATAATCAGTATATAAAACACAACTAAAAGTTTTTATGAAATAAATGTATTTAATAAAAGGGCATAGGAAGAACCTGTGATAGGAATGAAAATAATCAGACAGAAGGGAAAAAAAAAGATGAAAACAAGTTATACTATTACTTATGATAAGTGATACATTTCAAGATTTATTGAACTTTATTTCTTCTGAGTCAAATATCATGGTCATTTAAAGTATTATGTAAATGATCATTTACAGAGCTCAGGTCCAGCTGGAAAATTTTTCAGATGACACCGGGAATATTTCTAATACAATATATTCAGTTTAACAAGATCTAAGTTCCTCCCAAAATGCTGGATAATGTAAGTCATATTCCAGTTTTGATGACACTTGATCAGACTATAAATTACAATGGAGTAAATAGGACTCAATATTTGTAATTACATTAATCTCAACAGATCCATTTCTAATTTATGGATATTATGTAGAGTATATTAGAATGGTTAAACACAATTCTAGGATGATAAAAAGAATCTTGTTATTGGTCTATTCTTATTTCAAAGTTAGATTTCAATTGCTTCATTGTAGATGTAGAATAAATACCTTTAAAATTGATAGACAATAATCATTTAATACAGGGTGTGAATATTGATAGATGCTTAATAATAATAAAAGAAACACAATGATTATTTAAAGTAATATCTAAAATAATACTCTATAGATTATCAGGTTTAAATGAAAAAAGCAAATGTTTAAACACTCGCTCAAAAGTGTTTTAATAAATATGACTTTAAAATTATGAAAACTCTTTATTGGTTATATTTTACTATTACTTAACATCTGTGACAGCAAATACTGATTTTGGTGTAATGGAAATAATGTGAACTTTACAGTCATGCAGAGTTACGTTAGAATTCTGATGTCTCAGCCATTCTTTCTGCAAGGCCATTGCATTATCTATAACACTCTGGGGCACTATGTTTTAATTGATAAAATTTGAAAAATGATATTTAGCTTACATTGCTTTTCCAGCTACAAATGAACATATACAAAGATTCCAGAAAAATATATATATTTTTCATGTTAGCATCACTAAGTTTTACTTTCTTTCCTTACTTCATTTAAATAATGATAGTAACTGAAATCACCCTGATAATGTATGAATCAAAAGTTGTACCAAGTGCATGGATCTTTGTAGTGATTAGTATGTTCAGATATAAGTGATCAAAGTAAGGAACAAGGCATATTGGGGGATGTACAGAAGAATTAAGGTAGAAAGTTAGGATTTTTGAAAATTAAGCTTAAAATAAGCAGGTATGTCAACTGGGACTATTTCACCGAAAAGGAGAGAACTTAATGAAGGTATGACTGTTAAAGCTCAAATTTTGTGAAGACTTTTATGCACAAGACATAAATCTGTAGAGCTCCATGGAAAAGGCAGTACTGTTTCACACCTCCTGAGGCTAGGTTCTGTGACAGTACTAGGAACATGTGTAATGGACTAGGAAATGAGTAATCATACCTGAGCGCATGTATTCTCAGAGAGTACTTCAGACATTTCCTAGAATATTATATCTCAGAATGATATTAAGAAGAAAGTTGGGTTAGATGATTTCTGAGATCCTTTCCATTTATAATGCCTGATATTGTTTGTCAAAGATAATTTGACTTAAGTTGAAAGCAAATTGTGAATTTAAAAAGTAGTATTGAATTTTACTATACATAGATTGTTAACAGATTTAGAGTTTGTTTTGTTCTTAAATGTGTGAGATTCATGACTTGATTTAGGAACTTTATGTCTGGTTGCAAGGTTTTTATTTTAGTAATTAGTGTTACTAAATTTTTTCACCCTGAAGTGTAACCTGGGATGTTTTCTAATGTGATGCTTTGGAATCTTTCAGACTTGTTTTTCGTTTGTTGCCAGATTTGGTTGTGATGATCTTGGCACAAAGCTTTTGTCGTAAAAAGGAGGATTCTATCAGCAAGAGACAGAAAACAGCAGAGCAATGGGACCAGCCAATAAATCCCAAACATCTCCAGACACTTTCTTGCTGATGGGCATCCCAGGACTGGAGCACCTGCATGTCTGGATTGGAATTCCCTTCTGCTCCATGTATGTGGTGGCTGTCGTGGGGAATATGACCATTCTGGCCGTTGTGAGGACAGAGCGAAGCCTCCATGAGCCTATGTTCCTCTTTCTGTGCATGATGTCAGTCACTGACCTGGTCCTCTCTACGTCTACACTGCCTCGCATGCTCTGTCTCTTCTGGCTTGGAGCCCATGACATTGCCTTTGATACCTGCCTGACCCAAATGTTCTTCATTCATGGTTTTACTGCTATGGAATCAGACTTCTTTTTGTCCATGGCCATTGACCATTATGTGGCCATTTGTCATCCACTGCGCCATACCACCATTCTCACCCACACTCGCATCGCCAAAATGGGAGCTTCTGTGGTACTGCGGGGAGTGGCCTTCTTTTCCCCACATCCTATCCTGCTCAGACAGCTGCCCTACTGCAGGACTGGAATCATTGCCCACACTTACTGTGAGTTCATGGCTGTGGTGAAGCTGGCGTGTGTGGACACAGGGCCTACCAAGTGTTACAGCCTCAGTGTGGCCTCTGTCATTGGTTCCTGTGATGGGTTATTCGTTGCTGTGTCTTACAAACTCATCCTTCGTGCAGTCTTTCGTCTTCCATCACGGGAAGCAAGTCTTAAAGCTCTAGGCACTTGTGGTTCCCATGTCTGTGTCATTCTCATTTTCTACTCCACAGCTGTCTTTACCTTCCTCACTCACCGTTTTGGCCACAATGTGTCCCCCCAAATTCATATCTTCATTGCCAATATATACCTTCTGGTACCACCTTTTCTTAACCCCATTGTTTATGGTATAAGGACAAAGAAAATTCGAGACCATGTTCTTAGTTCTCTAATGGTAAAGGTTGCTTGATTATACTGAAATTGTTTGCACAGATGGTATGAGAATAAGGAGGGAAGAATATAAATGACTTATCCCTTTTGCATAACTGACATGATGTCTTTTTCCACTGGTATCAGACATCTTATCAGATTTTAATGGGGAAGAATGACCATACATGATAGAAATTTCTCAATTCTAATTAAACTAGTACACTTAATATATTCTTTGTGCCTTTGAATTTTAGGGAGCTTACTTAGAACCTGATGAACTTAAAGGGACTCTCTTCTGTTTACACTGCTGGTGATCATTTGTGGTGTTAACTGAGGTAGTAGTTTATTTTCAAATAGGGAGTGATTTTAAAAGGAAGGATATCCATGAGAACCTCAAAGAATTCCACATAAAGTATAGGAGATTGAGAAATTAATGATGACTGTAAATATCCATAGAAGAAGCAATATATCAGGGTTGATGTCCTCTGAATACAACAAGTAGTTGTGTTTTAGTCCTACAAATTGACCTACTGGACAAGTTGTCAAATAGAAATGTGGAAAAGTTCAACATTGCTATAAATAATCAAGTCCACAGATCTGTAAGCATGTATTGCTCATAGAATATTCTCTCTCCACCAAGAATAACATGTGTCTGCAATTATTTTGTTACCTGAACCAACCTTGGATCTCTAAACCTGAAAACAAAAATCGCTTTATGCTAGATGTTACATACTTGGGAGTTTGCCTAGGGCATAGGCACCCCACTGAACTAGATTCAAGTATGCTGGTCTTTATATGTAGCAAGTCCTTGTTCAGGGAGGAAGTCTATTATTACAAATAACTCAATTTAAATGTGTAGTGATTATGCTACAGGTGACATTCAAAATGAAATTATTAAAAAGAATATAAACATTTTACTGGAAAAAATCAAATATTTGTTACTTTTCATTCCTTCACTTCTTGGCTTACACAAAATGGAAATTACTCTAGAGGTGTAACTGAGCAGTACCCTGTGGGGCCTTCTGGGGTAGACTTTTCCCGCATATCCTCTACTTTAGCTCCTCTCAGAAGTACCTAGATCACAGTATGTAATGCACATATCCTGAGTTGCTTTACTGATGTTAAAACCCTCACCAAATGGAAGAAATTAACTACTTGATAACCACAGGTATTAGCCTCCAGAGTTACTGGAGCCTGAAGACTGATAATGTTAACCCTTGTGGTAATGCCCTGTTACCTCACCATCAAGTAATGAGAGAATTGCACATGAGTTGACCAAAATCCCTGCAGCTCTTTTCCCTTATCTTGCCTTTAAAAATGCTCTGCAAAAACCCACTGGGGAATTTTGAACATTAAACTGTCCCAGACTCCTTGTTTGGTGCCCTACAATGAATGCTTTCTCCACCACAACCCGGTGTCTGTAGACTGGCTTTACTGCTTGTGTGTAAGCAGACTTGAATTTGGTTTGGTAACAGAGGTACTTAGAGTTACATGTTGAACTTCCCTGACCTGGTTTCTCTGTGTGATGTACTACTTCTAAAGTATTATTTGTACTTTTTTTTTTCTCTCACTATTTTCCATCTCTTTAGTCTCAGAGCTTCATAGAGGTTAACATCTGAGTTCTCCATTCCTCTCCATTCTTCTTTGGCTCTATTAAATGCCATTGTTCAAGCTTTTATCATTTCCATTATGACATTTCAACAGTTTCCACTGACATCTTCAAGGAACTAACTTTTGATTACTATGTTCAGTACATTCTCTACATTGAGACCATAGTTATCCTCCTAACAATTTAAAACAAACAAAAAAACGAGTAATTGTGTCGGACCCATGGAAGCTCCAGGATGGCAAAGCAGAGCTTTATGAATTACCTTTTCTACTGTTTCTCTTATTCTTCTTATATATCGCTTATACTGTTTGTACTATTCATTAAAATTCTCACTTTCATTCAAACAGTAGCTCTCTTCATATCTTTGTGTGTTTGCTTAGAATATTTCTCTCTGTCCCATCCTCTTTCTTACCTGGAGAGGATTCAGTTATCCTTCAAGATACAGCTTCTGTTTAAACTCCTCAGAAAGATTATTTCCTTGAATCAAACTAAACAGAAATTCTCCCTATCATTATTGTAAAAAATGAAATGATATATTGTACTTTTGCCACTTCAACTCATAGTATAGTTAGAGGTTAAATGCATTGACTCTAGAATGTGAGTGCCTGGGTTCATGTTTCAGCTTTACCACTTGATATTTGCATGTACCCAGGCACTTTGCTAAAACCTTTTGGGCTTTGTTTTCATAATAAAACAGGGATCATGACATTTCCTTCTCCATAAAGTTTTAAGGATTGAATGAGTGAAAGCATGTAAGATTCATTAAATAATACCACACAGTAAGCTTTTAATAAACATATATTAGTTAACATTGTGGATTATACAGATATGCATTATTTTTGTATATTTAATGCCTGACTTTGTGAGACATATATGTCTCATTTAAATATATGTGTATATACATACACACACACATATACACATATATATGTTTCCCTAGTGGCTCAGTGGTAAAAATACAGGAGATGTAGGTTCAATTCCTGGGTCAGGAAGATCCCCTGGAGAAGGAAATACTCCAGTATTCTTGCCTCAGAAATCCCATGGACAGAGGAGCCTGGTGGGCTACAGTCCATGGGGTTGTAAAAGAGTCCGACACAATTTACCAACCAAAACAACTGCCACCACCCTTATGGCAGAAAGTGAAGAAGAACTAAAGAGCCTCTTGATGAAAGTGAAAGAGGAGAGTGAAAAAGTTGGCTTAAAGCTTAACGTTCAGAAAACTAAGATCATGGCATCTGGTCCCATCACTTCATGGGAAATAGATGGGGAAACAGTGGAAACGGTGTCAGACTTTATTTTGGGGGGCTCCAAAATCACTGCTGATGGTGATTGCAGCCATGAAATTAAAAGATGCTTACTCCTTGGAAGGAAGGTTATGACCAACCTAGAGAGCATATTTAAAAGCAGAGACATTACTTTGCCAACAAAGGTCCGTCTAGTCAAGGCTATGGTTTTTCCAGTGGTCATGTATGGATGTGAGAGTTGGACGGTGAAGAAAGCTGAGCGCCGCAGAATTGATGCTTTTGAACTGTGGTGTTGGAGAAGACTCTTGAGAGTCCCTTGGATTGCAAGAAGATCCAACCAGTCCATCCTATAGGAGATCAGTCCTGGGTGTTCATTGGAAGGACTGATGTTGAAGCTGAAACTCCAATACTTTGGCTACCTCATGCGAAGAGTTGACTCATTGGAAAAGACCCTAATGCTGGGAAGGATTGGGGGCAGGAGGAGAAGGGATGACAGAGGATGAGATGGTTGGATGGCATCACCAACTCGATGGACATGGATTTGGGTAAACTCCGAGAATTGGTGATGGACAGGGAGGCCTGGCGTGCTGCGATTCATGGGGTCGCAAAGAGTCGGATACGACTGAGCGACTGAACTGAACTGAACTGAACTGAACTGAATATATATATATATATATATATATATATACACACACACATATACACACGTTTGCACACACATATATGTAATTTAAATTATCTAATTATCACCATAATCATCAGAATGTTAGTCTGATTTCACAAATGAGGAATTTAGACTTAGATTAAGTAATTTTCTCAACATCACCTGTTGATAAAGTGGTGAAGTATATAGTTTAAAAAAAATGAAAGTAGTTAATCCCATGGTTAAAGACTATCCTTTATATACTTTTTATCTCTAACACCTGTCAGTGTCCTATGAACATGTGTGTTCAATGAAAGCTTCTGAATCAATGAAGCCATAAGATGTTGAATTCACTTATCATTTTTCAGAGCTCCTAGTTTTGTGATAATTATAATTAAAGTACTGAATTAAAAACATAAAGATAGGTTTTAATGATATTTTTGTAAGATAATGGAGAAAAATTCAGTGACAAAAGGGATAGATCTCTCCCAGGCTTAAGAGAATCTCTAGGGAAATTTAATCTTTAAGACTGCTTGGGATTATGTTGGATGTTTCCAGAAGGTAAATTGCAAAGTCTGGACCTTCAAGCTGTATTTTTTTATTAAATTTTGTAGTATGAAGGATCATGGAATCTAATTAAAATATATTTCCTGACAAGGTAATATATTTTATATATTAAACAAGGCTGTTTATATGTTAGATTAGGAAATATGAACTAAGCTGTTAACTTTTATAGGTTATCTACCAATGGCTCTTAAATTGCAAATGGTCAACAATAATTGAAAGAGGAAAGGAACAGGCCAAACTGACTCCGTCTTGAAAAAGAAGGAAATTCCATCTTGAACTTTCAGTGAACTTTGGACTACGTGCCTGATAGCCATGGGGATAACATACCTATGGCCAAACTGGCCTCCCAAACTGATCAACACCAGATTCCATACTAGGATTTCCCGTCACCAAAAAGAATATGATAATCCCCTATATAGTCAATCACCTTTGTAATCTTTATGGCACCCATTGGTGTAGGCTACAATGTATAACCAGCTGAGCCTTCTGATTATGAATCATGGCTGTAACCTGATTGTATCTCCCTTTAACACTTTCCAGCCTAGGATTAAGGAATTTGGGTATGTGGGCTTGCACAGTACACTTAAGGTATATAAGGTTTTCACAAAAGTTGGTCGGGGTCCCTGGCTAAAGAGGAAACTCTGCCTTGGACCCACCGGTGTAATAAACTGCACTCCACTATCCACACTGTCTTTCTGAGTGAGTTTGTTTCCCGGAGCGTTTGTCTCTAACATAATAACAACCACACAACTATATAGCCAAGATCCCTGCATTAAATTCTAGTGAATGGGGAGAAGATATACAGCTTATTCATATAGTCATACAACAAAGAGTATTTATGGAGTGGCTAAAATGTGCCAGGTTGGAATAGATTCTAATGAGAGGTGAACAAAAAATAAATCCATGTGTCAGGGAGTTTATATTCTGGTTGAGGTGACATGACTTAAGTAAGTGATGTTCAAATGCATAACTACAGTGGATATCAAGTGCTATCAAGTAGAAACATGGATTTTTATAAAGGCAACTAACATCAGTTTTGATCTGGTATAGGGAAATCAAGGAAAGTTTCCTTTAAAAAGACATTTATGTGAGTGTTGAATGGGAGATAACTAGCTTAGGGAAGCAAGAGGAAATGTGGGGATGGTGTTAAAGGGAGAGAGAATAGTATATGTGAATATGTGTGGACTTAAGGTAGATTTTAAGATAAATATTTAGATAGGCAGAGTCATCTTACATTTGAAGAACTGAAGGAAGTCCATTCATGGGCTGGAGTACAGAGTGGAATGAAGAGTGCTGAGGACAGCTAAGATAGTATCATGAGAGGGTGGGGTAGGCATGCTGAGAATTCACAATTTTATCCTAAAAACAAAAGGAAGACAATGGAAGTTTTATGCAGGGGAGTGACATAATCAGGTTTGTGTTTTAAAATTATTGTGGTTGCAATGAAGAAAATGGGTTGAGACAGAGTAGAGGAATGACTAGAGAAAAACTTTTAGGAGGTTATAAAGTTTTCAAGGACAATATGATAATAACTTGATCCATGTTGATGATCATCATGATGAAAAAAATTAAATTGATTTGAGTATGCTGAATATACTTTAGGACTTGGCTTAATGAAGACTTT
This sequence comes from Giraffa tippelskirchi, assembly GCF_054371585.1. Lineage (NCBI taxonomy): Eukaryota > Metazoa > Chordata > Mammalia > Artiodactyla > Giraffidae > Giraffa > Giraffa tippelskirchi. The sequence continues at coordinate 121,591,356 of NC_137285.1, forward strand.
GATAAGCTCACACATTTTATGACTTTTGCTTACCCTAAGCCTAAAGTTTAGAGTGGATGATTGATGAAGAACCTTCGTGTATTTATGTGTCTTTGTGTCTGTGTGTGTGTGGTACATTTACTGATTTAAAAATTACTTGAAGACTTAAACAGTTGGTCAGGGAGTGGGGAAATAGTGAACAAACAGAGCCCCAGTCACTGTCTCCAGGATATTTACATTTGACTACTTTCTGCAACAAAATAGTTGTTAGCAATTTCTTCCCTTTTTATATTTACTCTCAACTTGAGCTTTTGACTTCTGCCAAGAGTCTTTCTGAAACTCAGTCTCCCCTAAACCTAGTATTGTGCATTTTTTTTATAGAGTTCATCTCTTTCTTCTGCTTGAATCTCACTTCTCTATGTTATTTTTCTTTTTACGTATCTCATTTACCAAACAATGGTCTTAATTTAGTCAATTAATATTTTATTTACTGTATACTTTTTTGCCAGCCTTTTATGGATCCTTTTTGTATCTAGGAAATCAAAACTTCTAATTTCATTTTCAGTTTTGTCTGTGGAGGTCCCAGTGCCATTGGAAATTAAAATGATTTAAACTGTTGGTTTTGAAGCAAGCCATGATAGTTGATATATAACTATAGTTGCAGTTAGCCCTGCTTGTTGTTGTCCCAAGTGTTCTTTAATTTTCATTCTAAATAATTCTTCAATCCTTACTCCTCCCTGGGCTTCCTAACCATACCATACCACATGCCACAACACACCAGCAATTAGTTTTGCAGTACTTCTGAACAATTCTTATCCACCTGTACCCTCCTCACTCATTGGCTCTAGGATGTTCTCCAGAATAACAAAGCTCAATAATGTCCCTTGATTAACAGAGAGGCCACCAAGGATTCAGGAGGGCCAGGACAAACCAGCATAAATCTGCCTCTAGCTCAGACACTTTGTCTTATTTTGGACATCAACAGATCTTCCGCACACCTCAAGAGGACAGTGGCTTTGCTGGTCCCAATCCCCCTATGACCAAATTCACAGCCATCTACAGGTACTATGCTAGGAAAAGAGAGAAAAAAGGAGAGGGAAAAGAGTACAAAATCTTGAGATGCACAAAGTCATATGGGATAAAGAGATTCTCAAATCTTTTCATCTAAATGCCATAGTCACTAACCCTTGTACAGTTATGGTTGAGATCTATAATCTTTAGATTGCCCAATGGCATTCATTAGAAAATAATAAGTAGTATCTTCCTAATTTTTATATCTAAATTTATGCTTCCTTTACTCAAGATTTATATAGCTGTTGCTGGCAGTACTTAAAGCTTGAATAATATCCTAATGCCACCACCACATGGATAATTTTTATTTATACTATTCCTGATAGATGATCATTTAAATTCTACCTGAAAACTCCCACTGATAGTGAGCTTCTAATTTCACAGGTCTCTTTCCCCTACTGAACTAAAATGCACCTTTAAAAATATTTTAGCCTCCTTTATTTGGCCAGGTATCTATATCTGGTGACACTAAATATATACTTTTAATGAATCAAAAAATCGTGGGCGACTATACTCAGCATTTTATAATAATCTATAAGGAACAGGAATATGTAAAAATGGATATATATGTATATATAACTGAATCACTTTGCTGTACACCTAAAACTAACTTAACAATATAAATCAACTATACTTCAATTTTTAAAAAGACAAACTCTTTAATATTGCTTTTCTTAGAAAATATATGTTTCAATTTTTTTCTCTTTGTGTATTTTTAAAACCATCAATGCACTTTCAAAAGATGTTTTTCAATAACACTGAGTAGAGATGTAGGATGCAGGGTTCTTATTTTGAACACATTGAACCTGACAGATTTATGACAAGTTGTTAGAGGAGGCTACTTTGGAGCGGTTCTATGAAATGTTTAATGCTGACCTCAGTGGCCATGAGCAAAATGTAAACTTTCAAATTACCTTCTCTTGGATGCTGATAAGTTTACATAGTGCTTAAAGTACACCATCTTTTCCATTATCACTGCCAGGTTTCTGGGTTCTGGCTTTCTAGTGTACTCAAGCCTTCAGATGAGGTCTCCTATTGTATAAGGGATGGACTGCTGAGATCAGGAACAAATGACTTTCTGGTAAGGATCCACAAAGTACTGATTAAGAGGTTATTTATGGAAACACACTAGGGAAGAAAAGTACATAGGTTGAATGTAAGTTTATGGCCCTTCCAACTTTGTCTAAAATGCTTTTTTAGAAAGATGGCTTGGAAATGGGATGTTACAGGCTGCCAAATTATTTGTACTTCGTTAGAACCTAGTGATAATAGCTATGGTAAAATAAATAATACACTTCTAAGGGAAAAAAAAGATTAAGGATAAAATTACATATTTTATCAGGGCCATCACATATTCCTTCTTATGGTATCAATTCAAGACTAGTTATTATCCTCATTACTGTTCTTTTCAAGAAAAACACAAAACAAAAAGGACTTTATTTTGGCGTATCTCACTTAATCTTTGTACTTTATTGAAAAAGAAGAAAATTTGCATTTGTAGAGCACAGAAACATTAACAGAATTAGGCCAGAAACATTTCATATTTTATACAATGTTGGGATTTAATGAGTTTTGCAAGTTTTGCAAAGGTAAACCTCATCTCATTTTTGAGACGAGGAAAGAGGCTCAAAGCCTTGAACACTTTATGGTCAAGTCACATAAAATTAGTGGCAGGGTTGAAATTGTATCACAGCTGCATTTATCTAAAGACCCTATTGTTTTTACTATACCAAGTTACCTTCTAGGAGACCTGCCTGTCATTTTGGCTGTGGCTTGCCTATTACCAAAGGTGGTTCATACATGAAATACTTAGATCTTCATAACTCAATTTATGATGTGTAAAAGTTGTGTACTTTTTGCCACTCTGTTTTGGGATCCTAAGTGTTTAGAGTAAATTGATTGGCAAAAAGACAAATAATCCAAATTTGTCAAAACAAAAAAGGACACAGTATTAATATTACTGTACTTTTTTATTGTGGTATAGTTGTTCTACAATGTTGTGTTGGTTTCTACTGTACCTCAGTATGTATCAGCTATATGTATACATGGGCTTCCCTGATAGCTCAGTTGGTAAAGAATTGGCCTGCAGTGCAGGAGACCTCGGTTCAATTCCTGGGTCAGGAAGATCTGCTAGAGAAGGGATAGGCTACCCACTCCAGTATGCTGGCCTGGAGAATTTCATGGACTGTATATATACATATATCCCTTCCTCTTGAGCCTCCCTCCCACTCCCCCATGCCATGTACTTTTATTTTTTAAAGCAACTTTGTGTTATGTTTTTCCATCTCTGTATTTTAAGCGTTTGTTTAAGCTTCTCTTTTTCTGTGATTGCCTTTTATAAATATTATATAATTGGAATATTTCTAATAAAATGTGGAGTCCAGACTTTAATAGTGAAATTTAGTATTGTATGATCTTTAACCTATAGCTGTCATCAAATAATTTGTAAATATGTATTTCTATTTAAAATAGTTATGTACGTTAACATATTTAACAAATATAATCTTATTTATATAGAAATATGTTACCATTAACTTCTAAATTATGGTCGCTATACAAAAACACATAAATACATATATATATATAATTTTAATACTAAATTATTATCTATTGAAGTATTTTTTTTACTCTACCTTTATCCTTCAAAATATCAGTTATTCCTCCAGAAAACCATAATATTTTTCAGATATAAGATCAGCAAATTTCCTAGGTTATTGGTCAAAATCAAAAACATTCCAGAGACGAATTCTAAAGCACCAAGGCCAAGCTCAAGAATTGAGGACCTTCAGATGATGAAATTCAACTTCTTATCTTGAGTGAAAACCATGCTTTCCAGCTCATCCACATCCCTACCTCAGGCCTGTAAGGAATATATTGGGTCTCCTTTCAGGTCCTGTTCTCTGGGGGGAAAAAAACCAAAACTCTCCTACAGGTTTATATACATTGAATATTAAACAGGATCAGGTCAACAGGATAATTTACACAACAGAGTTGGTATGTTTCTATTGAACTTTTTTCCCTGAGACTGATTCTCCCTCCTGCAGAGAAAGTAACCGAGAATTATCTCCCTCCTTAACTCCATTAGCTGCAACATTTATTTGTTCACTAATTGGTAAATTTTGGTTATCACCATAAACTACTATAGTATCCAGCATTTTAGCTTCAAATGATGCAGTGATTTAAAAATGTCCCTCCTTTCTTTCTCTCTAGGACTCAGACCTTGAGGAGGTCTGGAGAGGGATGTCCTCTTGCAACACCTCCATCCCTCAGCCCTTGATATTTGTCCTGGCTGGAATTCCTGGCCTAGAATCTTCCCATGGCTGGTTCTCTTTGCCTTTTTTCTTGGTATTTGTTGTTGCTGTCATTGGCAATGCCACCATTTTATGTATCATCAGGGTGGAGAAGAGTCTTCACGAGCCCATGTTTCTCCTCTTGGCCATGCTGTCAGTTGTTGACCTGTCTCTTGTCAGTGTCACTGTGCCCCGCATGCTGGGTATCTTCTGGATGAATGCCAAGGAAATCAGCTTTAATGCCTGCCTCACACAGATGTTTTTCATCCCATCATTTTATGTCATGGAGTCTGGGGTCCTTCTGGCTATGGCTTTTGACAGATTTGTGGCTATCTGGCACCCTCTAAGATATACAACTGTCCTTAGTAACAACCTGCTTGTGAAGATGGCACTGGCTGTCCTGGCAAGGGCAGTGGCAGTGCTGACCCCAGCACCCATCCTGGTGAAAAGACTGGAAAGCTTCCAAACTCACATCGTTGCATACTCATACTGTGCCTACATGGCGGTGGTGCAAATAGCCTGTGGAGATGTCTCTGATCACATTGTCTATGGCCTTATGGTTATTGTAGCATCGGTGGGATTTGATCTGTTTTTTATCATTCTGTCATATGGGCTGATCCTTCGTGCTGTCTTTCGGATACCCTCTTGGGAGGCACGGGGCAAAGCTTTCAGCACATGTGGCTCTCATCTTTGTGTCATTGCTCTCTTTTATTCCCCTGTTATCTTTTCTGTCTTGGCCCAGATTTTAGGCTACCGTATGGCTCCCCACCTACAGATTATCATTGACAATCTCTACTTCTTGGTGCCTCCCATGATCAACCCTTTGATTTATGGGGCTCGGACCAAGCAAATGCGGGAGTGGGTGCTACAAATCTTCCATTGTCAAGGAGATTGATGTTCGTATCTATGGAGCTGGAAATCATGTTAGGTTGTAGGTAGAGATAATTTCCTGTCAGAATTGGGATTAGTGGGGAAAGGTATAAACCAAGGCAAGAGAAGAACTTGGTCAGTGTGAGAATGTAGCAGGGGCATGTCCTTTCCATTATAATGTAGTTGTTATGAAACCTTCATGACAAGCAATCCTCCCTAAATGTTTATGTGTAATAAAATAGAACATTTTGTAATTAATTTTATTGTTTATCTGCTTCCATCACATAACATAAATTGGAAATTTTTTTTTCAAATGAAGTAAAATGAATTTAGGCATGTATCTTAAGACCTGTGTATAAAAACAATTATCCAAAGTTTTTGTTGATATAACGATTTTTCTTCCATATTTATGTTTCAGATATTTCACCAACACAGAATTATATATCACTGAAAATAATCCTAATTGAAATAAACATGTATAAGTATCCATGACCATATCAATAAATACTGAGCTCCTTTTTTTTTGTCTGAAGCATTTTAATAGAGAAGTGTGATCCGTAGAGAGTTACTCAGTGTCAGAACATAGAACCAATAGACAGTAGATTGGACTTGATAGGTAAGACTTTACAAATGAAAAAAAAAAAAAAAAGACAACTTTAGTTTTCTTAGTAACCTCCATTTCCATACTGTTTTTCATAGTGTTCCACCAATTTACATTCCCACCAGCAGTGTATGAGGGTTATCTTTTCTTCATTTCCTCACCAACACTTATTATCTCTTGCCTTTTTGATAATAGATATTCTGATTGATATGAGGTAGTGTCTCATTATGGTTTTGACTCATATTCCCCATAGAATTAGTGGTGTTGAACATCTTTTCATGTTTCATGTGCCTGTTGGCCATCTGCCATGTGGTCCAGCCATTCTGGGTATTTATCAAAAAAATATGAAAATGCTAATTAAAAGCTGCATATGCAGCCCATGTTCATCACAGCATTATTTACAATAGCCAAGACATGGAATCAGCCTAAGTGTCTATCAACAGATGAATGGATAAAGATATAGTGTGTATATATATACATATATATATATATATATACACACACGTACACACACACCTATAATCAAACACTTTTCAGTTAAAAAAAAAGGTGAAATCTTTTTATTTGTGACAACATGGATGGATCTTGAAGGTATTATGCTCAGTGAAGTAAGTTAAAGAAAAAAAGAAAAATACCGTATTATTTCATTCATATGAGGAATATAGATAGGTGAATAAATGAGTAAATAAAATTAAAACAAAAACAAACAGAAATACAGAGAACAAAGTAGTTGTTACCAGAAGGAAGAAGGCTGGGTGAAGGGTGAAATGGGCAAAGGTCAACTGTATGACGATGGGCAGAAAATAAGCATTAAGTGGTGAGCACACTGTATGTAGTGTATACAGAACATGAAATATAATATTGTATATGCACATCTTATATAGTGTTATAAACCAATTTTTAAATGACTCAAAGAAGCTATTTTTTCTCTAGCTTCACTTTTTTCCTTCCAGCTATCCGACCTCACAGGTTTTCACACACCAGAACACCCAGATCTGTGTCTTAAACCCTGAGTTATAGCTGTGTTCCAGAAAACATTGCAGCAATGTTGTGAACCACTCTTCTCTTCATATGCACCTTAAATGTAAATCTTTCCAAAATAATTCCTTATTCCTTGCCAGCTGGATTGTTCTTCTGTAGTCTTTTGTTGTTTTGACCTGAGTTAAATTAAATACAAAACCGTTGAATTACTTATTTCCTACCTTTTATCCAACCAATGACCAATATTTCTTTGCACATCTCCTTTGTCTTTTTTCTATCTTATATTTTCATTACTTTCAATCTCTGTGCTACAAAATTCTCCTAACCTGCCTATATTCAATTTCTCTCATATTCAAAATTTTCATTAACTCTGCACCTGGAGTAATCTTTTTCAAACAGATGTCTCATTTTGTCCAGTTAAAATCTTCAACAGCCTGTTCCCTAAGATAATAACTCCATAGCATGGCATCCAAGTTATTCATTACTTGATTTCAAACTGCCATGCCAGGTGTTTTACTTTCACTAAATCACTGAATAAGCATCAGTCTAGCCAAACCTGACTGCTTTATTTGTAAAGAAATAACACATTTCTTCTGTTTTAGTTCATCCTTCGGCTACTTAGGAAGCATTTTCCTTCATCTTAGTCAAAATTCTTCCCTCCTCAAGAGACTTTCTTCAGTTTGTTTTCCTTAATGCTTATCTTCAAACAATACGTGCCAGTCTGTACTGCTAGTTTCTTTGACATTCAGTCATCTGTGATCTGTTCTATAGTTCAGTTTTAGTCTGCACTCTTTACCTTTGTTTTTAGTTTATTTAATTGGAGGATAATTGCTTTACAATATTGTGATGGTTTTTGCCATACGTCAACATGAATTAGCCACTCACCTCCCTCCCGACCCTGTCCCTCTTACACTGACCTTTCTTTAAGGGCAATGGCATGCCCAGAAATTGAACTTTTCACCTCATGCAAACCAGCTCTAAACCCTTGTCTTAGTTTTTAAAAAAAAAATTATTAAACACCAACTCATAAACCAAGGGGCCTATACATGCAAATCATACCCATCTTCATACCTCTAATGTTCATAATATAAGAAACCCTCAAATCTGTTTAGAACAAATATCACACAGATGATATTTACTCACATAAACATATACAAATAGACATGCTTTTTCCTTCATATACAGCCTTGCAATCATCTTGAAGTGAAGTGAAGTGAAGTCACTCAGTCGTGTCCGACTGTTTGTGATTCCATGGACTATAGCGTATCAGGCTCCTCCAACCATGGGATTTTCCAGGCAAGAGTATTGGAGTGGATTGCCATTTCCTTCTCCAGGGATCTTCCCCACCCAGGGATTGAACCCGGGTCTCCCGCATTGTAGGTAGACGCTTTTACCATCTTGTCTATAAACTCCTTTTTTTTTCTGGAATATGATAACATACTGATATTTGTATTCATCTATACACCTCACCTGAGATATGCATACATTCACAGGAACATGTGTATGTACATATATCTGATGTACACACCAATTACATCATCAATAGATATGCAAAATCACTATTAACCCCCTATCAAAGGTTCTGTGTTATGGTCCCAAACATTTTTAGCGTTGTCTCCAATGATTATTTTCAGTGCTTCCCCCATTAATCTCATACATGTAGTCTACTCTCAACTTTTTGAATTGTTTATTTGTTTGTTTGTCTCCTATAGAGATTCCAAGGTAGTCAATATACCTTTACTTATGTATACAGGAATTTATAGGAATTGATGAGAGAGCCAGGACACACTAACACATCTGTTCCCTTCCAAGACAACACACCTTATTCTGCACAATAGCAATTTTCTCCTCTCATAGTTTAAGAGGTTAGGTTCTCGTCTGCCCCATGCTCCACTGTGAAAAAACTTTCAATCCATTCCACGTAGTATACCAGAAAAAAAAGTGGATTGGGAACAGGTATGGAATGATAAGTTATACAGAAGAAAGAAGCACTTTCCTCTAATTAAATACACCCCAAACCGTTCATTTATCAGTTTATATTCTCATCTACAAAAAACAATTATAACCATTGTCAACATCTGCCAATAATAACATTCTTTAGAATGTGGTATCTTTCTACTCTATATGTTATGACAGACAGTGTCTTTAGAATTAATAAAAATAAATTCATTGCTGACAATCGTTTCTGATGCTTTTGACTCAACCCAGCTAGTGGTAATACTTAAAGCTTCTGTGTTTTCTTATATGGACAGTTGGAGATTGTTAAATAAATATCCCATGTTTCTAGTCCCCCAGTGGGACAATTTGTAAGTGTGTTTCTTACATTTTTCTAGTACCCCTAGCAGGAAAAAGCTCTGGTAGTCCACAGCAGTAATCTTCTCAGTCATGATTACTTTATTGGCTTCTTCTCTTCACTGTCTTACTTGCTTCCTCTCTAGCAAGATTTTTCTTGTATCAATCCCCAGTTATACCACATGCACTAAAATTCTTGCTTTGGTTTGCTTTGGGGAGAACTCTTGATAGGGCCATTCTAATGTCATACTTACCTGTTCATTGTTTGAGACCATCATGAGGTAAACGTTGATCTTTCATTCCTTCTCTAAGAAATAGTATAGGTCATTACCTTGATCAATATCAATAATCTCAGATATGCAGATGACACCACCCTTATGGCAGAAAGTGAAGAAGAACTAAAGAACCTCTTGATGAAAGTGGAAGAGGAGAGAGAAAAAGTTGGATTAAAACTCAACATTCAGAAAACTAAGATCATGGCATCTGGTCCCATCACTTCATGGCAAATAGATGGGGAAAGAGTGGAAATAGTGGCTGACTTTATCTTTTTGGGCTCCAAAATCACTGCAGATGGTGACTGCAGTCATGAATTTAAAAGACGCTTGTTCCTTGAAAGAAAAGTTATAACCAACCTAGACAACATATTAAAAAACAGAGACATTATTTTGCCAACAAAGGTCCATCTAGTCAAAGCTATGGCTTTTCCAGTAGTTATGTATGGATATGAGAGTTGGGCTATAAAGAAAGCTGAGCGCCGAAGAATTGATGCTTTTGAACTGTGGTGTTGGAGAAGACTCTTGAGAGTTCTTGGACTGCAAAGAGATCCAACCAGTCCATCCTAAAGGAAATCAGTCCTGAATATTCATTGGGAAGACTTATGCTGAAGGTGAAACTCCAATATTTTGTCCACCTGATGCAAAGAACTGACTCACTGGAAAAGACCCTGATGCTGGGAAAGATTGAAGGCAGGAGGAGAAGGGGACGACAGAGGATGAGATGGTTGGATGGCATCACCAACTCAATGGACATGAGTTTGAGTAAACTCTGGGAGTTGGTGATGGACAGGGAGGCCTGGTGTGCTGCAGTCTATGGGGTTGCAAAGAGTTGGACACAACTGAGTGACTGAACTGAACTGAACTTACCTTGATCATCAAGGGGAAGGAGACAAACAGTTGTGGTCGATGACAAACCTGAGCTAAGACTTATTGGTGTTCATATGGTGGCATATGAACCATATGAAAGGTATATGAAAGGAAAAAGAGGAAGAATGATGGAAGGAAGGCAAAAAGATAAAGGAAGAAAGGAAGGGATAGATGAAGCGATGGTGTTATGAGATGCTTATATTTTTTTCACTTAAGTTTATCTATATTCTGATTGTTCCTATTTTGGGAATATGCATTCTTTAGTGGAGATCATTATAATGTAAAAATCTCATCAAAATAGACATTGTACAAGAAGTTTGCATCTTAAACCTAAAAATATATTTTTTCCTGTATAATATTATTTTTGTATTACTACTGGGAGTCATGCTTTAGAATACAAATCTGAGCAACTCGTTTGCGGATCTTCTTGGTCTTCACACCATAGACAATGGGGTTAAGGGCAGGGGGAACAAGCAGATAGATGGTAGATAAGAATATATGAGTATAGGGTGATACATGTCCAAAACGGTGGCTGAAGAAGGAAAAAAAAGCAAGGATATAAAACTCCAGGAAGATGACAATGTGGGAAGTGCAGGTATTTAATGCTTTGAGTCGTGCCTCCTTCTGAGGAAGATGAGAAACAGCTAGAAAAATAAGAATGTAGGAAATGAAGACAAAGATCAGGTCAAAACCCAGAATTGCAAAGGCCACAAAAAGCCCATATGATTTGTTAATGTGGACATCTTCCGCAGCCAACTTGACCACAGCCATGTGCTCACAGTAGGAATGGGCAATAACCACTGATTGGAAAATTTGCAGTCGTTTTAGTAGAATGGGTAAAATCCCAACAAGTACTGTTGTCCGAATTGCCACCATCAGTACCATCTGGACTAAAAAGAGAGGTGTGAGGATGGATGCATGCCTCAAAGGATCACAGATGGCAATATAGCGGTCAAAGGCCATGGCTAACAGTATGCCAGATTCCATGCCCTGCAAAGCGTGGATGAAGAAGAGTTGGGTGAGGCAAGCATCAAAAGCCATGGAATAGGAGCCAAACCAGAAGATAGCCAACATCTTGGGAGCAATGGCTACACAGAGTCCTAGGTCAGTGGCTGCCAACACTGCCAAGAAGATGTACATGGGTTGGTGAAGACTGCGTTCTGTTGCAATAATGATTATTAAAAAGACGTTCCCCAGCAGAGCCACCAGGCACACACTAAAGAAGGGAAATCCAATCCAAAACTGCACATGCTGTAGTCCAGGGATCCCAATCAGGATCACTGTCTTCGGGTTCAGATATGACATGTTAGTAGATCCCATAAGGCTCATGCATGAATCCTTTCCTCACCACTGATGCTGATACCTCTTCACAGACAAATTATGGATGGGAAGGAAGATGGGAATTCTCTTTGTCGTTTCTTGTAGATCATGAAAAAAAATGGATGGAAATATGGCCACATGACATTAAATATTTGAAAATCAGTTTAAATCAGCATGATAATAGAACTCTTGAATGCCTTTTCCAAATGCCTGTATGGATATTTATGGAAAAGGAAGATGAGTCCAGTGTGTCTCACCTAGAAATTGTAGAAATCAAAATTATGATTCTAAGAGCATTGACCTTACTAGTTTTTGAAGTGGTCTCAGGTGGTACCATAGATGACATTAATTTTTTTGTCTATATCCACTTCTAAACTCCAGACACATTTCAGATTAGGGGAAATTCCTCTGTGACAATTGAAGTCATAGACTAGCTCCTCAAACTCATAGCCCCATCTACTTTGTTTGAAACTTAGAATCTCCAGAAAGTGGCTGCTTTTCCCAGTTTTCACATTTATTCTGGTTTAGGAAGTAAAATACCTACTCACAAACCTTGGAATTGACTCTCAGGTGAGACAGTGAGCAGGTTTGTTCTCTCCAGAAAAGTATGGTTGGCCCATGTGCAGGTTCTTATCCAGGTTTTGGAATTTATATGGAAGTGATGTCCTTTTATCAGTAGTGGAGGAAAACTTGAGTTACCGTGATGATTCTCGCCCATTAGCTTTCAAAATGGATGTGTAAGCAGAATGGGGTAGAAGGTGATGTAAATCCTTACAGATCTTAAAGAAAACAAAGTTGAGACGATAAATGGAAAGTCAATTGAATAAAAGGCACCGTAAATTAGGATATGATGGTAACATATAAAAATTGACCTATTGAGTAACCCCTGTAGCTTAAATATTTTGGTTATGATAATCTGTTTCAGATGCAAAAGGACAGAATTGCCTGTGGGCCACTCTACTGTTTATAATGGAACTCAGCCTAACCTAGATGTTTTCTGTCATTTTAGTATTTTCTGTTGGCAATGAAAATCATTTCTGATATTTTTGATTAAATTACCTTGCTTCACACCCAACTCAAACCTCTGGTATTTTTATAATTTCCCTCTTCTCTTTCTTTAGAAATCTACTCAAAAAACTTAAGGTGACTTTATATACTCATTTTTCTTTTTCATTAATCATTCTACAAACTTAAAATCATCCACAAGTTTTATTCTGTGTATGATTTTTGTCATAGGCAAATACATTGAATAGAGAATACCACTCTGAATGGGATTTTATATATTTTACTGATAGGAAACTAGAGGGATTACTGCTGTAATATACAGTAAATATACAAATATATATATATATTTATACTGTAAATATATTATGAATATAAAAATGTAACATGTAGTTTTCTATATTATATACATACAATTTTATGTTTTATGTTTATGCATATTATGTTTTGACAAATCAAAAAAACCTTTCAGGTTGGGAAGAGGCTGTCTCTGTCTGTCTGGGTGATACCAAAATGCCTAGCCAGCAGCAAATCTTTGGTCTGCAAACTAACTAATCCATACTTCCTTTATTTGGCCCACAAACTCCAGGAGGCAGTATTTTTCTGCCTTGAACATCCAGGGGCAACAGAAATCATCTCTATATTCAAAACCCACAAAAATTTTTCAAAGCAGTGAATCCTAATGTGTTCACCCTTCCCTGTCATGACTTTCCCATGGAAACCCCAATTAAGGCCTTATTCTAAGCACCCATGTTCTTCCCTGCCCCCGACTTCCTCGACTTCCTCCTCCTGTCTTTTGCCTCCCACTTACCCTGGTTACTCTCCATTTGACTCTGCAAGATCTGCTGTGCCTCTTGTCTCTATTAGGTCCTTTTAGTATAATAACTGTTGTTTTCCTGAGCCTGTCTCTTTTCTCTTGTGGCAACACCTGGTTGATTATCTTATAAAAATATAAAATATAGTATGTAAAACATGGTATAGAAATTTAGAAATATGACATAGTATCTAAAATGCTGATTCTAACATTTACCTCAAGAGGAATCTTATCTAGTTCCTTAAGTCCACTCAGCTATAAACAGAAATAATGTGTGTGAGTGCTAAGCACTTCAGTCGTGTCCAACTCTTTGTAACCCATGGACTGTAGCCGCCAGGCTCCTCTGTCCATGGGATTCTCAAGGCAAGAATACTGGAGTGGGTTGCCATGCCCTCCTCCAGGGGATCTTCCTGATCTAGGGATTGAACATGCATCTCTTAGGTCTCCTGCGTTGGCAGATGGGTTCTTTACCATTAGTGCTTTGGGAAGCTAAAATAGAAATAATAATATCGCTTAATTCATTGAATTAGTGGGAAGGCTAAATGAATTTATATATAAAAAACTCAACACCATAAGGGGAGAAAATAAACACTCAGTCTCTGGTAGCTCATGCTTGTCAGAACCTGTAGAGAACTTCTGTGTGACAGAGACACATTACTGCTTCTTGAGGAAGTGTAAAACTAAAATACACAAGGAAACATTATAAAGAAAGAACTGACTAAAATTCTGTGAGATAATAAATTTTCTGGAGCTGAACAACCTTCCTCAAGTCAGTGCCTAAAACTGGACATTTATGTAAGCAGGTAAAATGGTAATGGTTACAATAGAAAAATTACTTCCCAATGATGTATAGAACTTGGTGGAGTCAATAAATTTCACTTATTTAAATTGATGTTTCCACTTCACTGGAGAAATAATCATTTCCTCCTTTAAATTGTTCCAGGTAGATGGAAAACACATGATTAGGAAAACCAGTTGCCAAAAAAAGAGTTTAGATTAAAAATGCTTCTAGGACAGTAAAGGCATGCATTTTATGCAGTTTTCTCTCTGTGATAATCAAAGCAGAAAATGTTCATTCCTGATCTCTAAATGAAAGAGAAAGTAAAAGGACTAGGAAGATATCTTCAATGAAAGTAGTGTAAAGTCTAGGAAACAAGAGACAAAAATATGAGACTTTAATGCACCCAGATAGAGAGAAGACTGTATTTCAGGGGATAGTATATGAGCTGTAGTTACAATGACAAGACCAGACATCAAAGCTATTAAAGACAACAGGATGCTTCTATCTTTCACCATCTCTTCACATCTTATAAGCTTTCCTGCTTAAATTGCAAATATACATGCATGCACACCCACACACAGTCAACTTTTCAAACCACAAACTGTATCTTCTTATTTTAATGAAACAAGCAGTGTTGGAGTGCTGGTAGGTAAACATTGGTCGAGGAGCATGAAACCTTATTTTGATGTTGTCTTGACACTAAGTAACTAGGACATGTCAGTTCTGAGTTTTCTTCACATGTAGTTAAGAGGCTGATACTAGATTACCATGTCATCTCTTCTGTCTCTAAATGACATGAATCTCTTTCATCTCTCCTAGCAATGATTAAAAAAATAAATAAATTGGATCAGAGTTGGGGAAAGGTGGCATGCCAAAAGAAAGTTTGTTACTGAGAGATACAGGATTAAGATCACCTGATTCTCTATCTTTTCCACTTCCTTTTAAAATATGCTAAAATTAAAAACAATGAACCATACATAGGTTCCAGTTCATGAAGAAGAAACTCACCAAGAAAAGTGGATAGCTGGCTAGTACGTAAAATCAATGGAACAGCTCTTTTTCTGACAGGATTTGAACTTGCAAATGTATTAATAG
Organism: Giraffa tippelskirchi; assembly: GCF_054371585.1. Lineage (NCBI taxonomy): Eukaryota > Metazoa > Chordata > Mammalia > Artiodactyla > Giraffidae > Giraffa > Giraffa tippelskirchi. The sequence continues at coordinate 121,606,594 of NC_137285.1, forward strand.
CTATCCGCTCATCCAATGAGAATTGTGGCTAATGGAGAATCACCTGAGAATTTCTGTGTGCCCATCTGAGTGCTCAGAGTTTCTGGAGAGTAGCTAAACTCCAATAACAGCTGCAGTAATGGTAGTGGAGTTCAATCTAGGCGATGTTCTAGGGGCTACAAGAGTAATGTGAATGCAACAGCACACACAATATGTTAATATCCTTGCACCTACACCAAAGCATCTTTGGCTACAACTCTTGCACAGCTATACCCAATATTCGAATGTAACCAGAATTCTTGCCTGTCATCTAATAAGAGCTACTGGGAATACAGACTCACAAAACTTCCAAAATAAGAGACCCTAATGTAGCAATTTAAAAGTTCAAGGTGCAAGATATGCATCACACTTTACTATTTTATGGCTGAAATATGACTGTGTTATAAGACTTAATAAAACCCTGATTTTAATAATGGTATCAGTACATGTGTTACTTATTCTAAAAGTGATAAAAATGATATTGTTCTATGATTCGATGCATTAATTCTTTTTTAAATACTCCTTGGGAACTTTGGAGAAGGCAGTGGCATCCCACTCCAGTACTCTTACCTGGAAAATCCCATGGACAGAGGAGCCTGGTGGGCTGCAGTCCTTGGGGTCGCTAGGAGTTGGACACGATTGAGCGACTTCACTTTCACTTTTCACTTTCATGCATTGGAAAAGGAAATGGCAACCCACTCCAGTGTTCTTGCCTGGAGAATATCAGGGACGGAGGAGCCTGGTGGGCTGCCGTCTATGGGGTCGCACAGAGTCAGACACGACTAAAGCGATTTAGCAGCAGTTTGGGAACTTGCTTGTGATACTTGAAATTAAAATCTATCGGGGACTTGGATGAATTAATTGGGCAGAGCAACAGCCTGATTGTTCAGGTTACAGAGAGGATGTTAGTGACCTACTAAATGATACAAATGCTTCTCATCAAATATATGATCTGTTATTATTATTTATAAAATTATGATCAAAGATCACAAGATGTAAGGAGGAATTTTCCTTAGGTTAACTTGATAAATCTAATCTTCTAGAAAATTCTATAGATGGACCCACAGCTGCATTGAAAAAAAGGAAGAAAGGAAAGAGGAAAAAAAAAAAGGAAGGTAGGGAGGAAGGAAGGAGAAAAGACAACAGGGGAAAAACACAATCCTTAATGGTAAATTACACGGGGAGTAGACCTTCTCTAAAGAAATTTTAGTTATGTAGTAAACAAGGACCTTGGGCTTTTCTTGTTTAGTATCTGTAGTAACTGAACTCCTCCTTCCTTTCCCTGAAACCTATTCTCATGTGATCTGCAAAAATATATTGGATATTGTGGATTATAGAGTGTCAAAACTACAGTGAATCTGTATTTACCATACTATTCTTTCTTCTTGTAGAGCATTTACTTAAGAAAACTTTTAACCGTTAAATTATTTTTCTTCTCTTTTGAGATGTAAGTCATTTAAAAGTCTCTGAGAGTTTGACAGCATAGAAATGTCTTTCTCAAGGACCTGGTAACCATCCCCTTTGAAATGTATTCCTCAAGGAAGGCAGTGCATTTCACACCCAGTCTCTATGGGGAGGTAGGAGCCTCTGTGCTCTAAATTGTAAAACAGCCTCTAGTCATGGAGACAGCAGATTTACTTTTTGTGATCGATACCCAATTAATAAATGCAGTTCCCTTGCAGTCCCCCCAACCCCAAATTTTCAAATTCTCTCACCTTGGATTTCAAAGGTGTTGAGTATTCACTCTTGGTCTGTACTTCTCTCCCTATTGCTGGCAAGAGTATCAGAACAAAATGAACTTCTGTTTGTCTATTCCATCTTCTGGGATTTTTTAAAACAGATATTAAAGAGAATTTTGGGGGGTCATCTATGTAGGTAGCGACTACTTTGAGCACTACACTCACTGAAGACGTGGCCCTGCTTGTATGCTCTGTTTCTGGTTGCACATACCCAACACTTTATTACTTGCCATGCTGCCTGTGCTGCAATTAAGAATTGTCTTTTTTTTTTTTTTTGGTATACGTATGTTTGTTTTATTCTTACAATCAACAAGCCACAGAAGACAAATTCTTATGATTGTATTTAATTTTACTAAAGGTTGCAATCTAAAGTAGTTAGTCTTTTAACAAGAGAAAAATGAATGTATTTAGAGCAGGGGGTTTGAATAAGAATTGGGCACATGTTATTTTAGACACTGGGATTTTGTCTTAATTCAGCTCTAAATTCACTTTTCCTTGTTTGTGAAAATGTGCCATCATGGCTCTCCCCATCCCTTTTCTTTTTCCCTTTTGCCAGCTGGTACAATGATAAACTTTGTCAGTTGAGGGCACTAGTGAGGCACTGTGGGAAAAGAGAGTTTTGCTTCCAGATTCAGAGTCAGACATGACTGAGCAACTAACACACACACACATTCAGATATCCTGGCAGATGGAGATTTAGTTCTTAACTCTAATCCTTTGAGTTTCCCTGGTGACTCAGACGGTAAAGAATTTGCCTGCAATGCAGGAGACCCAGGTTTGATCCCTGGGTGGGGAAGATCCCCTGGAGAAGGGAATGATAACCCACTCTAATATTCTTACCTGGAGAATTCCATGGACACAGGAGCCTGGCAGGCTACAGTCCATGCGATTGCAAAGAGTTGGACATGACTGACCGACTAACAACATCCTATGTACTCATTTCAAAGACATAGTTTAGTTGCCATCTCTAGTCTCCAGCAAGCTCCTGCAACTCTTGCCAACTGTTCCAGGGCCCGGGTTCTCCAGTGCACGAAGTAAGCAGAACCTAGCAGCCAGCAGCTTCCTCAGAAACCCATTAGCAGCTTTTCCTGGCACCCTATAGAAGATGGATATCTGGCAGGTTCCTCTGGATCAGCATCACAGGAACATTTCTGTCTTTCAGTGATCCAAGTCTATGCCTTCTCTACTGAGGTCTGAATTTCAGATCAGAAAAGGGAGGCTCCCCTCTTAGGTACTCTATCTCAGTCCTTCCTAGGGGTAGTGGCAGTCTTATATCTGCTGTTTCTACGTCCTTTAGAATTCTCTTCCTTTCTTACTAGCCTGTCCCTCATTAGTTCAATCCCCAATTAAAGTGAATAATTATTTAAATTAAACTTTCCCTGTCAAACACTGTGTGGTTTTTCACTTTCGATCAGGCTCAGAAAGATACATAGACAAAGCTGCACTGTGAGGAGATAGAATTTGATATGTGTGTGCATCTTTAATGGCTATTTTGGAATATTTACAAAATGGTGTTAAATTATATTAGTAGTTGAATTCAAGTTACTGCCACTTGATATTTGCAGTGAATTAAATCCTTCAAATTTGCAAATTTTTCCTATTTAAGTATCACCTCACTCTGTATTTATTCAAGTGATTATGGTTAGAACAGCATGATATTCTCTTTCCAAATTGATTTCTAGAGTATTTTAAGTTTTTAAAATGAAATGGTCAGTATACATTTTTGCTTATTGTCTGTATTGTTAACTCATATTTATTATGTTATTGTATTGCTTGATCAAAAATTGAAAAATACAAAAAAAACATGAATCACTTTTAGAATTAGGCTGCTTTTCAGGAATTAAATACACATTTGCCTGGAAACTCACGGATAATTTTCGTCATCAGTTCAGTTCAGTCACTCAGTCGTGTCTGACTCTTTGTGACCCCATGGACTGCAGCATGCCAGGCTTCCCTGTCCATCACCAGCTCCTGGAGCCTGCTCAAACTCATGTCCATCGGATCAGTGATGCCATCCAACCATCTTATCCTCTGTCATCCCCTTCTCCTCCTGCCTTCAATCTTTCCCAGCATCAGGGTTTTTTCCAATGAGTCAGTTCTTTGCATCAGGTGACCAAAGTATTAGAGTTTCAGCTTCAGCATCAGTCCTTCCAATGAATATTCAGACCTGATTTCCTTTAGGATTGACTGATTTGATCTCCTTGCAGTCCCAGGGACTCTCAAGAATCTTCTCCAACACCACAATTCAAAAGCATCAATTCTTCGGCACTCAGCTTTTTTTTATAGTTCAACTCTCACATCCATACATGATTCCTGGAAAAACCATAGCTTTGACTAGATGGACCTTTGTCAGCAAAGTAATGTCTCTGCTTTTTAATATGTTATCTAGATTGGTCATAGCTCTTCTTCCAAGGAGCAGGTGTCTTTTAATTTCATGGCTGCAGTCACCATCTGCAGTGTTTTTGCAGCCCAAAAAGATAAAGTCTGTCACTGTTTCCACTGTTTCCCCATATGTTTGCTGTGAAGTGATGGGACCGGATGCCATGATCTTAGTTTTCTAAATGTTGAGTTTTAAGCAAACTTTTAAGCAAAAAATGTGATTTTTGTCATATATAGCACAAAGAATTGCAACATTGAAAAGATTTATGAAACCCAGTAATAGCTTCCTTAAGCTGATTTGGGATAGATAGTTATACTGAAGGATTTGGTTATCATTAAAATAGATATAAGGATATACATTTGGTATTTCTCCATTAATGGTTTGCTATGTAACTGAATAATCTTTGATAAACATCAGTTCTTTGTTGGCAAAGTAACATCTTTGCTTTTTATTTTTTTATTTTTTTTTAAATAAATTTATTTATTTTAGTTGGGGGCTAATTACTTTACAATATTGTAATAGTTTTAAAGACTAATACTAAGAATTATGTCATGGAAAATGATGGAGTAAGGAACTCAAAGAATCAAGCTATTCTTCTCAAACAACTGAACTTTCAAAAACTGACAGAATAAACATTTTTCAGAATGTCAGGATCTAATCCAAATATGACAACCACCAGAGACCTGCTTAATGAAGAAGGGGGAGAAGCAACTGAATTTTGGAAGAAAGTTTTATGGCATTTTTGGTCATTCACTTACCATCTTCCACTTCACAGTTCAGCAGTAGCTGTGGGAATGGGGGCCCAAATTTCTGGTACACCTTGCAAGTGCTGGGAGATAATAGGAATGCTTCTAAAAACACAGTAAATGTGCATTTTGACCTGTCTGTTGGTTCACTGTAAAACCAGCACAGAGCATCACTTTTGTTCCCAACCACTTAGGCTAGAGTAGCTTTGTGAGAGGAAGGGGGGCTTGTCGAAAAGATTTAAAGACAAACACTGCCTTATGTCCACCTAGAGTAAAGGACAGGAGTTAAGACAAACAGCAGATAGTTCCAACACCCCGCAAAGATATGAAGGAAAATGTTTCTGGGGATTATATGGGCAGGCTCACAAGGACCACTGTATATATCATGGAATGTGTTAGGTAACACATGTCCAGGACTGGATACGCATTCTGTGTGGCTGGACTTAGACTATCAAAGCTGAATAAAGACATAACAAGAATAAAATTTCAGACTAGTATCCTTAATGAATATTAGATGCAAAATTTCTCAGCAAAATACTAGCTAACTGAATCCAGTAGCATAATAAAAGATTATGCACCATGACCAAGTGGGATATATTTCAGGAATGCAAGTGTGGCTCAACAACAACAAAAATCAGTATGAAACACCACATTAATGGAACAAAAGAAGCAAGCAAACAAAGAAAAACCACACAAAAAACAAAAACACATGGCCATCTTAGCTTGTGCATAAAAACATTTAACAAAGTCTAACACCCTCTCGTGATAAAAGTGCTCAGAAAGCTAGAAGTAGAGGGAAAATTCTTCTATGGCTAACTTTATGCACACTGGTAAAAGACTGAAAATTTTTCCCTTAAGATAAAGATACATGAATGGTACTCACCATCACTAACCATTCAGTTCAGTTCAGTCGCTTAGTCGTGTCCGACTCTTTGCAACCCCATGAATTGCAGCACGCCAGGCCTCCCTGTCCATCACCAACTCCTGGAGTCCACCCAAACCCACGTCCATCGAGTCGGTGATGCCATCCAACCATCTCATCCTCTGTCGTCCCCTTCTCCTCTTGCCCCCAATTCTACCCAGCATTAGCGTCTTTTCCAACAAGTCAACTCTTCGCATGAGGTGGCCAAAGTATTGGAGTTTCAGCTTCAACATCAGTCCTTCCAATGAACACCCAGGACTGATCTCTTTTAGGATGAATTGATTGGATCTCCTTGCAGTCCAAGGGACTCTGAAAAGTCTTCTCCAACACCACAGTTCAAAAGCATCAATTCTTCGGCGTTCAGCTTTCTTCACCGTTCAACTCTCATATCCATACATGACCACTGGAAAAACCATAGCCTTGACTAGACGGACTTTTGTTGGCAAAGTAATGTCTCTGCTTTTAAATATGCTATCTAGGTTGGCCATAACCTCCCTTCCAAGGAGTAAGCGTCTTTTAATTTCATTGCTGCAATCACCATCAGCAGTGATTTTGGAGCCCAAAAAAATAAAGTCTGACACTGTTTCCACTGTTTCCCCATCTACTTCCCATGAAATGATGGGACCAGATGCCATGATCTTAGTTTTCTGAACGTTGAGCTTTAAGCCAACTTTTTCACTCTCCTCTTTCACTTTCATCAAGAGGCTCTTTAGTTCTTCTTCACTTTCTGCCATAAGAGTGGTGTCACCCTCATATCTGAGGTTATTGATATTTCTCCCAGCAATCTTGATTCCAGCTTGTGTTTCTTCCAGCCCAGCGTTTCTCATGATGTACTCTGCATATAAGTTAAATAAGCAGGGTGACAATATACAGCCTTGACGTACTCCTTTTCCTATTTGGAACCAGTCTGTTGTTCCATGTCCAGTTCTAACTGTTGCTTCCTGACCTGCATACAGGTTTGTCAAGAGACAGATCAGATGGTCTGGTATTCCCATCTCTTTCAGAATTTTCCACAGTTTATTGTGATCCACACAGTCAAAGGCTTTGGCATAGTCAATAAAGCAGAAATAGATGTTTTTTTGCAACTCTCTTGCTTTATCGATGATCCAGCGGATATTGACAATCTGATCTCTGGTTCCTCTGCCTTTTCTAAAACCAGGTTGAACATCTGGAAGTTCACGGTTCACGTATTACTGAAGTCTGGCTTGGAGAATTTTGAGCATTACTTTACTAGCGTGTGAGATGAGTGCAATGTCACGAACCTCTGTCCACTAATCATCTGTTCACTAATCATTAGTGAAATGCAAATCAAAACCACAATTATCATTATCTCACATTTGTTAGAAGGGCTATTATAAAAAAGTCTAAAGATTACAAGTGTTGGTGAGGATGTGGAGAAAAGGGAACCCTTGTGCACTGTTGGTGAGAATGTAAGTTGGTATTGCCATTATGAAAAACAGTATGGTGATACTTAAAAAAAATTAAAAACAGAGCTACCATATAATTCAGCAGTCCTTCTTCTGGGTACATATCCCAAGGAAATAATATCTGTATCTCATGGAGCTATCTACACTCCCATGTTTATTGTGTCATTATTCATGGTAACCAGGATATGGAAGTAACCTAAGTGTCTATTGAAAGATAAATGTGTATATAAAAAATATGATACATAACTATGTATTATGTCTTACAGAAAGAAGGAAATCTTGCCATTTGTTACAACATAAATGAAGCTGGAGTACTTTACTCTAAGTGAAGTAAGGCAGATACAGAAAGACAAGTATTATATGATCTCATTTATATATTGAATATTTAAAAAAAATCAACGTCATAGACTCATAGTAACAGAGAAAAGAATCATGGTTACCAGAAGCTGTACCATAGTGGGAAAAGGGAGATTTTGATCAAAGGGTATAAACTTTCAGTTGTAAGGTGAATATATTCGAGAAACCTGATGCACAACATGGTGAACTATAGTTAATAATAATGTGTTGTATACTTGATTGCTAATCAGGTAGATCTTCAGTGTTCTCCCCTTACACACAAAAAGTAACTGTATGAGAAGATGGATATGTTACTTTTCTTGTGGTAATATTTTCAGTGTGTGTATGTATGTGTATGATTTTTAATTTGCATGTGTTTGTGTATTTAACATCTATTCTATATATACAATTTTTTTCAAAAGTAATTAAGAAAAATTCTGAACATTCAGCTGTTTTACAGATATAAAATTTCATATCTTTACAGATACTCAGGTTTTGTATGTTTTGCTTTACAATTTTTGTAATTTATATCTTTCAAGAGTTGGGCTTATTCTGTTTACACAGTCTAATTCATTGGTAGTAATTTATTCTCAATATTTAATTATTAATATTTTAATGTACATAGCATGTAGAAATAAGACTTTGTTCTTTCCCTGTATTAGTGATTTATATTCTCTCTCTCTGGCTTTTTTCCTGTAATTTGCTTCATGTTTTATTAGTGCATTTTCTATCATAATCATTTCCATCTTTCAACTTATTTTTGTTTAATTTGTTCTTGTTTTTCTCACTTTTCAATAACTATATAGTACACATTCATTTCAGAATATACAAAATAGACCTTAAACTGGGCCATAATTCAAGTCTTAACACATTTCAAATGTTTAATATTGTAAAGAGCATATTCTCTGAATACAATATAGCTAAATTAAGACTTAATTAAGAATATTACTCAAGGTTTTAAATATTTGGAAAGCATGCAGCTTATATCTTCACATGCTAACAAGATTATGCTCAAAATTCTTCAAGCTAGATTTCAGCAGTGAATCAAGAACTTCTGGATGTACAAAGTGGGCTTAGAAAAGGCAGAGGAACCAGATATCAAATTACAAGCATCAATCTTTTCATACAAAAATCAAGGTAATTCTAAAAAAAAAGAGAGAAAAATCTACTTCTGCTTCATCAACAAACTGTGGAAAATTCTTCAATAGATGGGAATATCAGACCACCTTACCTGTCTCCTGAGAAACCTGTATGCAGGACAAGAGGCAACAGTTAGAACCTTGTATGGAACAACAGGCTGGTTCAAAATTGGGAAAGGAGTATGTCAAGGCTGTATATTGTCACTGTATAATATATATTGTACATCATGAGAAATGCCAGGCTGGATGACTCACAAAACAAAATCAAGATTGCCAGGAGAACTATCAGTAACCTCAGATATGCAGATGATACCACTTAAATGGCAGAAAGTGAAGAGGAACTAAAGAGCCTCTTGAAGGTGAAAGAGGAGAGTGAAAAAACTGGTTTAAAACTCAACATGCCAAAAACTAAAATCATGGCATCCAATCCTATCACTTCATGGCAAATAGATGGGAAAAAAATGGAAACAGTGGCAGATTTTATTTTCTTGGACTCCAAAATCCCTGTGAATGGGCACAAAATTAAGAGATGCTTGCTCCTTGGAAGAAAAGCTATGACAAATCTTGACAGTTATTAAAAAGTAGAGACATCACTTTGCTGACAAATGTCCAAATAGTCCAAGCTATTGTTTTTCTAGTATTCATGTACAGATGTGAGAGTTGGACCATAAAGAAGGCTGAGAACTAAAGAATTGATGCTTTCCAGCTGTGGTGCTGGAGAAGACTCTTGAGAGTCCCTTGAACAGCAGGGAGACCAAACCAGTCAATCCTAAAGGAAATCAGCTCTGAATATTCATTGGAGGACTGGTGCCAAAGTTGAAGCTCCAGTACTTTGGCCACCTGGTGCAAAGAGCTTACTCATTGGAAAAGACTCTGATGCTGAGAAAGACTGAAGGCAGAAGAAGGGGATGACAGAGCATAAAATGGTTGGATGGTATTCCAGTACCAAAAGTTCAAAAACTAAAATCAAAGAATGATCTCTTATGAAGAACTAAAATAACTACAAATTAAAAACAAGGAAAGAAATAGGAAATATTATATTATAAGTGAAATATATTAGAGGTAGAGAGATAATATCAGTGTTAACCTGAACACTTTTTATGTCAACTTAGCTGTCTTCTTAGAAATAAATGCTTTGAAGATAGCACATGATGATGTAAAACCCCAACAGTTAACAAGCACAGTATTGAACTCTTTCCCTTTGTAGGAAATAAAAATATTCTCTACATGTCCAGAGACATTTGATAGATCACTGCTGGGATCTATGATTCAGAAGAAAAACCTGTGCCACACGCTTATGAATTACCTTATTTTTTACCCCATAGACAATAGGGTTCAGTGCAGATGGTACAAGAAGGTAGATGGTAGACAGAAGAATATGAGTAGAAGGGACAACGCGTCCAAAACGATGGCTGAAGAAGGAGAAGAAGGCAAGAATATAAAACTCAAGGAAAACAAAAATGTGAGCTGTGCATGTGTTGAATGCTTTGAGCCGTGCCTCCTTTTGGTGTAGACGTAAAACAGCCTGGAAAATAAGGATATAGGAAATGAGGATGAAAATCATGTCAAATCCCAGAATTGTAAAACCTACAAAAAGACCACATGTTTTATTGACACGGGTGTCTTCTGCAGCCAGCTTGACTACAGCCATGTGCTCACAGTAGGAGTGGGCAATTACAGTGGAATGGAAAAGGTGCAATCTTTTGATTAGAATGGGTAAGAGACCCACCAACACTGTAGCTCGAGTTGCCACTATCACTATCATGTGACCCAGAATTGAAGGTGTGAGAATGGATGTGTGCCTCAGAGGATCACAGATGGCAATATAGCGGTCAAATGCCATGGCCAACAGAATGCCAGACTCCATGCACTGCAAGGCATGAATGAAGAACAGCTGAGCTAAGCAGGTGTCAAAGGCCATGGAGTAAGACCTGAACCAGAAGATAGCCAACATGTTGGGAGCAATGGCTGCACAGAGTCCTATGTCAGTGGCTGCCAACACTGCCAGGAAGATGTACATGGGCTGATGTAGGCTGCGTTCCATAGGGATGATGATCAGTAAAATGATGTTTCCCAAAAGAGCCACGAGGCACACAGCAAAAAAAGGAAACCCGATCCAAAACTGCATATGTTGTAGTCCAGGAATTCCAATCAAGATTACAGTTCTGGGGTTCAAATATGACATGTTAATGGATGCCATAGAGGTTGGTATTCTGTCTTCTCACCACTGATTATGATACATGCGAAGAAAACTTGGATAGGAAGTCAGAATTGTTCAAGCTTCACTTTCATTCAACCTTTATCATTCAACCATACTGAGCATTCGTTCAGTGCTTTGGATAGCAGTTTAGACAGAACTTTTTGTGGTTCTATAATACATGCCAAATTACGGAAGCAAGCAATCATGCAACAGCTTTATCAGAACTGGAAAATGCAAGTTTCAGTATTCTTGATATAGCTCTTAGCTCTTGTGGAAATGAAAATTATGAAATGGAGAGCACCAATCTTTGGCATCTTCCTTGAATTCTCATCTAGTTTGCCTGAAAAGTCAGCATTCAGAGTTCTGTCTTTATCTTCTTCCAAATGCCATCCTATTTTCACAGCAGTTGGTTATTCTTCTGGGTGGTTTGGAGTCCCAGAAGAAATCTTGTTTCTGTTGTCCTGTGAGTGTTAGTACTTAATCCTATGGGAACCTTCAGTATTATCCACACTGCTTCTGGTCCCAGTGAGTGAGTTGTTTATTCCTAGAGTTGGTCCTCAAATGGAATTTGTCGGAATAGATTTCGCCTTTCTTAAATTATCTCATTCAATAAATATCAAACAAACTACTGTTTTTTGGGACACTAAATGTGACCTGGTATGCAAATTTGAAGAGAGTGGTCTTCTCTCAGACACAGACAGGTAAAGTTGGTTCTCTAAGTAAATTAAGGTTCATTCATGTTAAGCAGAATAGGGAAGAATAGAAGTGTGGAATAGATAGGCTGTTTTTTGTTGTTGTTATTATATTACATAATATTATTTTTTATTATACATTATATATACATGCAGGATCTGGCTAGTTTAGACACACTCTGAAGTTAGATTAGCAAAATAATTGTTTGTTCCCAGAGGTTCAGGATCAGTGGATCCCTAGATTTCTTGAGCTCTAAAATCACATATCCTACTTTACATATTAGACTTCCTGGAGTGCTACAGTCCATGGGGTTGCAAAGAGTTGGACAGGACTGAGTTACTGAACAACAACAATATATTAATGACTATAAGGGACAAAAATAGTAGGAGATCCTTGATTATGATTCTTTACAGAGCTGGCTGCTGCTAAATCCAACAACATTCTCTATCTTATGAGACCACTGTTTAGAACTTGAATCTCATGACTGATAGTTGAGGGAGAGGAAAGGGGATTTGATTTACCTACTGGTTCCCACTTACAATTTGTAGAAGGATCACCTCCAATTACACTTTCTGATTAATGGTGTTGATCGTTATTACCCTGGGAATGGGATTTGAAGGATGGCATAATTTGAAGCTCTACAAGGTTGTGCTTGAATGAATTTATTCAGAGTCTACCAGGGATTGATCATGTCAGATCAGTTGGAACAAGAGACATATGAGGGACAATGGTTCTGGAGGATGCTAAAGAAGCACAAACTATAGTTTTATTTTCTAGGTTTTAAAAATTCTGAACTTTTAATATATTTGTGAGTTATTTTGGTCTCCAAACCTAAGCTCTCTGAGTGTCTTAAATTGAGACACTTGACTACCAAGTATTGGCAATTTTGTCTTTAAATTTATATATGAAAAGATATAGAGAAATTAAGCAAGCATTTACCTTTACAGAAACTTTTAAGCAACTGTATTATAGTAGTGATAATAACAATAATATTAATAATTGATCATAGTTATAGTAATTTAATTGTAGTATCTATTATGCATATATAAGATTTGAAGATCTGATCCATGCACTGTGTGATAGGAATTAAATTAATTAGTTTAATTGATGAACCAAGCCAAAATATATGGAAAAAAGAGAAAACTCTTTTCTGTATGTGAGACTTTATGTGGGAATTACACATCTTTTCCAGCTATCAAATTTTATGAAATGATATACTTTTCTGTGATTTTTAAAAAATAAAGTGAAATATTTTAAGTGACTATTTTACTAGTGAAAGTATTCTCATTCATAAATTCTCCAGAGTGTTATTTTATATGGAAAAACTAGTTATTCAGTCTATTCAAGAAACTTTCTTCATTCAACAAATATTGAAGAACTTTCTTATTATAAATTAAGTGTTAACTATAGTTGCTAGCAATATAAACATGAACAAAATAAACCTGAACAACATTATACCAAAATTTTGTAAAGTTGAGCTTTGAAATTTATGTGATTGCAGAGGTAAGATCTTTGGCCCAAAGAAATATAAAAAGCTATGGTACAAATATGACTTACATACATTTATTTATATTATTTTAAATGTACTGAACATGAAAAAATGCTTATACCATTTTTAAGTTGTATATGTACATATAGCATATTCTAAAACTTGGACATACCCTTATTATTTTTTGTGCATGTGCTTATGTACTCATAAATTAGATCAGTGCAACATAATCCTATGGGAACCTTCAGTATTAGCCACACTGCTTCTGGTCCCAGTGAGTGAGTTTATTCCTAGAGTTCGTTCTCAAATGGAATTTGTCAGAATAGATTTCACCTTTATTAAAATTATCTCATTCAATAAATATCAAACAAGAAGACAGTGATCACGTATCTCCTCATGTGGTAATTTTTCCACTACATAGAAGGACAGCTTCATTTGTCAACATTATGAGACTTTGGCTCTGTCATTGTGGCTCCAGGAAGTTCTGTAAGACTGCTGAGTTTAGATATCCTCTTCAAAACTTTGATCTTCTTGTATATGTGGCCATCAATACACTCATATAACACTGTGACTTCTTCAGAAGAATGTGTTTTTTAACAGCTCTTGAAGTCTTGAGAAAATTAAAGTGCATAACATGGCCACTTGTCCAATTATGAGTTTGCTACAGTAGGTCAGGGAGGTAAACCTAGTTCTGACCCCACAGCCAAGGTTTTAAATAATTCAGACGTGTTGCATGATTAGATTCATATAATGTCTGTGAAAAATTTGCCTTTGTACTTTAATGCTTTACAAGATATCTGGGACAAAAAATAATATTATTTCAATTTTTTTGAGCTTGATTAGAAGAGTTAGCTGAGTCAGTCTTTTTTATGTTAGATTTTTTCTTATTTTATTAATCTGTGCTGTATGTTGGCTTACTTTGTATTTTTCCAAGAATGATGTTCTTGAAGAATTATTTTTACCTGTACTCTCCATATATTTTGCTCTAGTATTGTTTTCTACGTTATCAGAAGTTTTTATATAATCTACATAGCTGAGAGCTGAGTTTATAGGGCAGTGCTACGGTATATTTTCAGTGCTTTTCTACTGAATAAGACTCTGTAAAAATAGATAGCCAATGGGAATTTGCTGTATGTATGGCTCAGAAACTCAAACAGGGGCTCTGCATCAATGTAGAGGGGTGGGGTGGCGAGGGAGTTGGGAGGGAGGTTCAAAAGGGAGGGGATATATGTATACCTATGGCTGATTCATGTTGAGGTTTGACAGAAAATGAAGTTTTGTAAAGCAACTATCCTTCAATAAAAAAATAAAAAGAAAAGAAAAAAGAACAATAAAATTTGAATTACCAACTAGAATTGTGATGATACTGGTGTTTATATTTGTATATGTATTTATCCTTATTGAGGGGATTTCCTGGTGTTCAGATTGTAAAGGATCTGCCTGCAATTCAGGAGACCCAGGTTGAATCACTGGGTCAGGCAGATCCCCTGTAGAAGGGAACGGCTACCCACAGCAGTATTCTTGCCTAGAAAATCATATGGACAGAGGAGCCTGGAAGGCTACAGCTCAGAGGGCTGCAAAGAGTTGGACACTTGTCTTTACTGAAGAACTTCATAGTTTTATACAGGTTTCAGTTCATTTCTGTCTTTCTTTAATTTGAACATAAAGGACTCCCTTTAGTGTTTCTTATAGAGATCGTCTAGTGGCCATGGACTACCTCAGCTTCTGTTCATCTAAAAATATCTTAAGTTTTTCCTCCTTTTTGGAAGGTGGGTTTGTAAAATATTTCTGAGGTTGTTTTTTTTTTTTTGTCTTTTTTTTTTTTTTTCAACTTTAAATACATCATTTCACACTCTGCTGGCCTGCAAGGTTTATGTTTCAAGTTGACTTTGGAACAAAGTTGATGTATTTAATGAGTATAGAACATGTTCGGTGTCTTTTCAGTTTCCTTCAGGGCTGGTCCTGTTAAATGGTTAATAAGGTATATTAAAATACTGAGGGATGGCTATATCAGAAGTTGTAATCCTAAGGGAGTTCACAGGTTAATTGCTGTCCCTGAAACTAGGAAGTTGCAGTCCTCATCAACAATACAAACACTCCCCCTTCTTCCAGTGATTCCTTAAAGAACTGTTTTTGTCAGAGGTCATTCCTGCTTATCTGCTGAGATTACCATACTTAAGCTGCTACATATAGAAGGTACATGTCTAGATTGCTTCTTGGCCTTGAGGATGGTATAGTGAAAGAGACAATCTGGTCTCAGTGATCAAGCAAACTTTGAAGAACACTGAATGCCTTTAAACAACATCTTATTATTTTCCAAATGACCTAGATTCAAGGGAGAAGATATCATTCTTTGAAACAAAGGGAATACACATTTTTCAATCTCTATGGATGAAATGAATAAAAAAATAGCTTTTCTAGGGAACAAAGATCTTCTTTTAAGGATATTATAGAAGTGAGTGTTAGCTTTCATTTTGTCCATATTTCATATTGCATGAATCTGTTGAAGGAACAACAATATGGATATCTCATGATCTTTGGACTCTACTACAGGTTGGCATTTTTATGGAAATGATATCATAGAGATAGTATTGTGCGTATAAAAAAAGTATTTTTCAAACAAGTACATGTATCTGTGAGTGTATATATTTTCCAGTTCTGTTCTTGCACTGCTTTGTATTGTATCTATACCACAACATATACTATTGGGCGCCTAGTGAGTGGTAGCCACTGTTCTAGAGATTGGGTTGTAAAATGTCCTGTTTGTTATGTGATTATTTAATTGTAGAATCTCATCTCACTTGAATGTCTTTTGTAGTCTTTGTTTCCACCTACACTATATTTTAATTCATTACATCATGATTATCCTTCCTAATAGAACTTTGTTTATGCTCCTTTACTTTGTCTTTGTTTGTGTTTATGTGCATGTGTATGGAGATAGATTGATCAAATAATAGATAAATATGAATTATCTGTCTGTACCTATATATTCAGTTCCCATAGGATGAAGTCATATATTGTTCACATTCTAGTCTAAGTGTCATGTACTCAAGAAGACTTTTCTTGACTTACTACACTTAATTTTATTCTTTGCTATCATTTCTACATGCTATCATTTCTACATAACTATCATTACATAACTAGCATCTACATGCTATCATTTCTACATAACTTATCCTTCCCTCCCCTCTGGTGTAATTTTTTGTCTTATAAGTTACTTGCATAAAGCTAAAGAGTAATTTACACATTTAAAGCTAAATGATGGAAAAAAGCCATATTTGCATTATCAATCATTTTTCACTGTAATAAAGCCCAGAAATATAAAAAAATATATAAAACCTCAGAATATTTTATTTGTAAGATTAGTCACACAGATAGAGTGGCAAAGGAAAGGGTGAAGTCATAAATTGACTTACTGATTCTAAAAGTTATGCCAAAGAATTCAGTATCATATGGAAAAAGACAAAGACCATTCATTCTAGTCCTCCATTAAGGCTCCTTTAAATAACTTCCTGAAATTTCCATATGGCCTCTGCTTGGTCACTTTCACTTATGAAAAATTCAGTCACATGGGAGGAATACTGAATGAGAGATCAATGGAGAAGCACAAAACTGCAATATTTGTTCAATTAAGTACAAGTGTGACTACAGATGAAACCTTTTAATGGAAACAGGGACAAAGTGATATATAGGTCCTTGAGATCATATGAAATGATATAAGTATTATCTTTGTGTATTTCAGAAAACATAATAATTTGGCATGTTCTAACTCATTTTATTAATCTGAATCTCAGGAATTTAAATAAGCCTGAGTATGAATTTGAACTCTTTTTAACAATAGTCATTAAGGATCTTCCTGAGATATTAATAAATCTCCATGTTTTCAGCATCTGGTTGTAGTCATCTTGGCATGGCAACTTTATCTTCAGAAGAACTGATAAAATTCAAAGAAAAAACCATCATGCCTCCTCTCAACACTTCTCATCCCTCTTCTGTCACCTTCTCGCTGATGGGCATCCCAGGACTGGAGCACCTGCATGTCTGGATTGGGATTCCCTTCTGCTCTATGTATGTGGTGGCTCTTGTGGGGAATATGACCATTCTGGCCGTTGTGAGGACAGAGCAAAGCCTCCACGAGCCTATGTTCCTCTTTCTGTGCATGCTCTCAGTCACTGACCTGGTCCTCTCCACGTCTACACTGCCTCGCATGCTCTGTCTCTTCTGGCTTGGAGCCCATGACATTACCTTTGATGCCTGCCTGACCCAAATGTTCTTCATTCATAGTTTCACTGCTATGGAATCAGGCTTCTTTTTGTCCATGGCCATTGACCGTTACGTGGCCATTTGTCATCCACTGCGCCATGCTACCATTCTCACCCACACTCACATCACTATAATGGGTATTATTGTGGTGATTCGGGGAGTTGCCTTCTTTTCTCCACACCCCATTCTGCTCAAACATCTGCCTTACTGCAGAACACGAATCATTGCCCACACCTACTGTGAGTTTATGGCTGTTGTGAAGCTGGCATGTATGGACACAGGGGCCACTAAGCGTTATAGCCTCGGTATGGCTACTATCATTGGCTCATGCGATGCGATTCTCATTGCTATATCCTATGTCTTCATCCTCCGCTCTGTATTCCACCTACCATCCCGAGAAGCTAGCTTTAAGGCTTTGGGCACATGTGGGTCCCATGTCTGTGTTATTCTTGTCTTCTACGCCACAGCTGGTTTTTCCATTTTCACTCACCGTTTTGGGAAAAATATACCTGCACATATCCATATTTTTATTGCAAATATGTATCTTTTGGTGCCCCCTTTTCTCAACCCCATTGTGTATGGAGTAAGGACCAAGAAAATACGAGAACATGTTCTTAGGACACTAGTGGTCAAAGTTGTCTGATTGTAGTTGGATCAATAAAAGAAATGGTTCAAGAATAAATGAAAGTACAAGAGATTATGTAAGAATTGCTCCTACTCCCACAAGCTGAAATACATTTACCACCTGAAAGATCTTTTATATACTAGATGTCTATAAATTCTAAAATTTCTAATTCAACAGGTCATTTTAGCTTTTTCATTATTAAAATTGGAGAAGAGATTGATGTCTTCCTGTGTCTTTTGGAGGATAATTACAGAGACTGAATAATAAAGAAAGGGTAAAAAGATAAGTAAACTAGTTAGGCTGCCAGGGTTAAAGTCCAATATCATGTGCCTCACTAATTTTACTGCTATTTAATTCTTCACCTCAGTTTCCTGATATTTAAAAATGAAAAATAATAGAGCCTACTTCATATGATTTTGTGATGATCAAATGAGACATGTAAAGATCGGTGCAGGGGCACAAAGAAAACACTCTGTATGTTACTTTTATCCTTCCCCAGTGAGTGATTATAATTTCTTATATTCTCCACTTTTTGTTTGTTTAAAATGTTTTAGGAAATACCCATTATATTTTATGTAATATATCTGCAGCTGTATAATATTTGTATTTTTTATATTTATATAATGAATATGTTTGATTCTGTTCCCTGTTAGCCAAATTTTTGCTAAATATAGAAAATATCCTGAGGGGGGAGAAATATATATATATATATTAATTTTCTGTGATGTATGTTGCTTAATATTATATCATATGTTGAAGACCTTACTGAAGTCCTGAAGAATAATATGTTACTGGAGTTCAATAGAATAGTTATGAGAACACAGCAGTTGCTTTTCATTTCTTCTTTTGATATAATCATTTAGTCATTCATTCATTTGTAAAATGTGTTCAGTAAATGCCTTTTTAATTGGATTAGATTTATATGGACTAATTTTTGCAACACTGAGATTTATTCTTCCATCATTAATAAGTAATGCTCTTTTTTCTCTTTTCCTTGAAGAAATTTGCATGAAGAATCCATAATTAAGAATACATAATTAAGTTATTTAGAATCTTTTGATACCAAATGTATTTGGCAAACATTGTAAACTACCTCACTCATCTGTGAATACCGGGTTTCTACAGTTTTCTCTGATTGCTCAGGGCATCCTTTCTCTTGTTTTATCATATGAATTAAGGAAATAGGATCAAATTAGGGTGCTATCAACTAAACTGTAATGACAACAGACTCTATTTTGTTTTATAGCACTTACGTATTCTCATGTATGCTATTTTTTCTCAAATACCTTTTCTGTGAAATATCATTGTTATAACGTTCCCACTCCTATTTATAGAACAGCTCATTGTACAAACACTAGCTCCCCATTCCCTCTTCCTCATATCCTCTGACTATTATCATTCTACTACTGTCTCTATGAATTTGGCTACTCTATGTACATCATGTAAGGAACCATTCAATATTTGTCCTTCTGTGACTGGCTATTTCACCTAGCATACTGTCTTCTAAAAGAATATGTGCCACCTAAAAGTTGAAAGTTACGTTTTATTTGGCAGGAATGTTAGGACTTGAGCCCAGTAGACAGTATCTCAGGTGACTCTGAGAGAGCTAACTCTGAAGAGGCAGGGAAGGATTTAGGCTATATATAAGTTTGTATCATGGGGCAGGTAGTATAAATATTAAAAGATTATTGTTAATTAAGAGAAAACCTCTGGTGGCTCAGATGATAAAGATTTCGTCTGCAATGCAGGAGACCTGGGTTTAATTCTTTGGTTGGGAAGATCCCCTGGAGGAGGAAATGGCAACCCACTCTAGTATGTTTGCCTGGAAAATCCCTCTAGTCCATGGGGTTGGAAAGAGTTGGACACACAAGAGAAATACACACAAGAGAAAACCAAATTTCTCATAGGAAGAGATTTAGTGATCTTCTATGTATGGGAGGATGCAAGTGTATGGGCTTGCTGAAATAATTTCTTTCATATGCATCTAGCTATCTTGGGCCAATTCTGCTTTCTTTATTGTTCACATACTAATAACTTGTTTACCAGAAGAGATGGCAAATGCGGATTACCACCTTTCATATCCCTCCAGATCATCAAGGGAGAAAGTAGCTGATAACTTCCAAATAACGCTATATTTCACCTGGGCTCAGAAATTTGCATTTGGAAAAGACCTGTTACTGCAACAAGGAGGGATGTGAAAGGCAGCCATCTACCACATTTGTCATATCTTCTGGTATACAAGGAATTAGTATGGTATGTGAACAATAAAGAAAGCAAGATTGGTCCCAGATAATTAGGTGCATATGAAAGAAACTATTTCAGCAAGCCCATACACTTGTATCTTCTCATACAAAGAAGATCACGAAATCTCTTCATATGATAAATTTGGGTTTCTCTTGTGTGTGTTAGTTGCTCAGTCATGCCCAACTCTTCCAACCTTATGGACTATAGGGATTTCACAGGTGAAAATGCTGAAGTGGGTTGCCATTTCCTCCTCCAGGGGAACTCAGATCATGAACTCCTTGTTGCAAAATTGAGACTTAAATTGAGGAAAGTAGGGGAAACCTCTAGACCATTCAGGTATTACCTAAATCGAATCCCTTATGATTGTACCTTAAATGACCTACTTAGTTCTTAGCAGAGTCAGACATGACTGAGCGACTTCACTTTCACTTTTCACTTTCCTGCATTGGAGAAGGAAATGGCAACCCACTCCAGTATTCTTGCCTGGAGAATCCCAGGGACAGGGGAGCCTGGTGGGCTGCCATCTATGGGGCCGCATAGAGTTGGACACGACTGAAACGACTTAGCAGTATGATTATACAGTGGAAGTGACAAATAGATTCAAGGGATTACATCTGGTAGAGTACCTGAAGAACTATGGATGGAGGTTCATAACATTTTATGAGAGGTGGTGATCAAAACCATCCCCAAGAAGAAGAAATGCAAAAAGTCAAAACGGTTGCCTAAGGAGGCCTTACAAATAGCTGAGAAAAGAAGGGAAGTGAAAGGCAAAGGAGAAAAGGAAAGATATATCCATCTGAATGCAGAGTCCAAAGAATAGCAAGGAGAGATAAGAAAGCCTTCTTCAGTGATCAGTGCAAAAAAATAGAGGAAAAAAATAGAATGGGAAAGACTAGAGATCTCTTCAGGAAAATTAGAAATACCAAGAGAACATTTCATGCAAAGATGGGCACACTAAAGGACAGAAATGGTATGGACCTAACAGAAGCAGAAGCTACTAAGATGAGGTGGCAAGAATACACAGAAGAACTATACAAAAAAAGATCTTAATGACCCAGATAACCACAATGCTTTGATCACTCACCTAGAACCAGACACCCTGGGTCTGAAGTCAAGTGGGCCATAGGAAGTAACACTATGAACAAAGCTAGTGGAGGTGATGGAATTCCTGTTGAGCTATTTCAAATCCTAAAAGATGATGCTGTAAAAGTGCTGCACTCAATATGCCAGCAAATTTGGAAAACTCAGCAGTGGCTACAGGACTGGAAAAGGTCAGGTTTCATTCCAATCCCAAAGAAAGGCAATGCCAAAGAATGCTCAAACTACCACACAATTGCGCCTATCTCACACCCTAGCAAAGTAATGCTCAAAATTCTCTAAGCTAGGTTTCAACAGTATGTGAACTGAGAACTTAGAGATGTTCAAGTTGGATTTAGAAAAAGCAGAGCAACCAGAGATCAGATTGCCAACATTCATTGGATCATGGAAAAAGCAAGAGAATTCCAGAGAAACATCTACCACTTCACTGACTACACTAAAGCCTTTGACTGTGTGGATCACAACAACTGTGGAAAATTCTGAAAGAGATGGGAACACAAGACCACCTTACCTGCATCCTGAGAAATCTGTATGCAGGTCAAGAAGCAATAGTTAGAACCAGATATGGAACAACGGACTGGTTCAAAATTGGGAAAGGGGTACATCAGGGTGTTTAGTGTCACCCTGCTTATTTAAATTGCATGCAGAGTACATCATGTGAAATACTGGCTGAATGAACCACAAGCTAGAATCAAGATTGCAGGGGGAAATATCAATAACCTCAGATATGTTGATGACATCACCCTTATGGCAGAAAGCCAAGAGGAACTAAAGAGCCGCTTGATGAAAGTGAAAGAAGAGAGTGAAAAAGCTGGCTTAAAACTCAACGTTCAAAAAATGAAGATCATTGCATCCGATCCCATCTCTTCATGACAAATAGATGGGGAAACAATGGAAACAGTGAGAAACTTTATTTTCTTGGGCTCCAAAATCACTGCAGATGGTGACTGCTGCCATGAAATTAAAAGACATTTGCTCCTTGAGAGAAAAGCTATGACCAACCTAGACAACATATTAAAAAGCAGAGAAATTACTTTGCTGACAAAGGTCCATCTAGTCAAAGCTTTGGTTTTTCCAGTAGTCATGTATGGATGTGAGAGTTGGACCATAAAGCTGAGCACCAATGAACGGATTCTTTTGAACTGTGGTGTTGGAGAAGACTCTTGAGAGTCTCTTGGACTGCAAATAGATCAAACCAGTCAATCCTAGAGGGGATCAGTCCTGAGTATTCATTGGAAGTACTGATGCTGAAGCTGAAGCTCCAGTCCTTTGGCCACCTAATGCAAAGAACTGACTCCTTGGAAAAGACCCTGATGCTGGGAAAGATTGAAGGCGGGAGGAGAAGGGGACAACAGAGGATGAGATGGTTGGACGGCATCACCAACTCGATGGATATGAGTTTGCGCAAGCTCCAGGAGTTGGTGATGGACAGGGAAGCCTGGCATGCTACAGTCCATGGGGTTTCAAAGAGTTGGACATGATTGAGTGACTGAATTGATGAACTGACTGTTTACTGGTAGAGCATAGAGCAAAAATCTTTCCATTTTACTGTCTTTGAGGTTCACCCATGTTCTATCATATGTTTTAATTTCCTTCCTGTTTAATATTATAATGCTGTTAAGAACATGTGTGTACAAATGTCTGTTCCAGTCCTTGTTTTCACTTCTTTGCAGTATATACCAAAAAGTGGAATTGTGAAATCAATGGTACTTATGTAATTCTATTGCAATGATGCTTCACACAGCAGCTGCATTTTTTGCATCCCTACTTGGGCTTCCCAGGTGGCGCTAGTAGTAAAGATCCCACCTGCCAATGCAGGAGGCATAAGAGATGCAGATTCGATCCCTGGGTCTGGAAGATCTCCTGGAGGAGGGCATGGCAACCCATTCCAGTATTGTTGCCTGGAGAATCCCATGGACAGAGGAGCCTATAGGAGATTATAGCAGCTATAGTCCAACAGAGTATTGCATAGTCGGATACAACTGAAGTAACTTAACAGCACACAACAGTTAATATGGCTGAGCATCTTTTCATGTGCTTTTTGGCCATTTGAAAATACTCTTTAGACAAATGTCTGTGCAAGTCCTTTGTCTATTTTTTAATACGGTTATTTTTTTGTTGAATTTTAAGAGTTCTTTCTATATTTTGGAAATCAATTGCTTATGAGATATATGGTTTACAGATATTTTCTCTAATTTTCTGGTTGCCTATTAACTCTGGTGATAGTGTCCTTTGATGCAGAAAAGTTTTCAGTTTTGGTGAAGATCAGTTTCTCTAGTTTTACTTTTGTTGCTTTTGTTTTAGTGTCATATCCAAAAATTATTGTCAAATCCAGAGATACAGAGTCTCCCAATGGAAGCTAAGACCATGGAAGTCTCTGACAGAATCTGGAACCATAGAGTAGATGCAGCTGAGGAAAGTGAGAAATAGGGAGAAATAGTTTGGCTTTTCCCTCCTCCTCCCGAATATCTTCCTGCCCATTAACTCTTTGAACAAACTCAGAGTAAATATAAATTATCTGTGATCCTGGGAAACATAGCTGATAAAGTCCACCTGTTGCAGGGAGGAGGCCAGTTCTAACTCCATGTTAGAAACTGTCTCTTGGACTTGCTTTTCCTTGCTTTAAGCGTGCTTAATAGCTTGCCTCAGAGGACCCTGCCCCTATGCTTGACTGTAAACTAAAGTGTCTTTGTTCAGCTCATAGAGAGCTAATCTATGGTCTCTCACAGGTCCCTGCCCATCTGTGAATATAAGAGATGAACATACCCCTTCCAAAGGTTGGTCATTCCCTTGGAGATATTTTGCAAGACTAAAGACCCTTGCGGTTTACTTCCCAGTAGCCTCTGCCTGTCCATTCTGCCTTTTGACTTTATTTCTGCGTTGCTTTCTCTCTGACTCTACAAAAGAACCTGGCATCCAGACCCTGATGAGATGGTTATTTTGAGGCACTAACCTGCCATCTTTTCAGTCAGCTGGCTCTTCCTTGCCTCAGCATCTTGTCCTTTGGATTCATTGGCCTGTCATACAGAGAGCAGAGCTAGCTTGGACTCAGTAACACACTGCTCCTGATATTTACAGAAGAGAAGAGAAGGATGAAGAAGAACACCTGTAGGAAAGCATATCAAATCTTTGCATAACATTCCAACCAAAACTGAAACAGGGATGCTCCTGTACATAAAAATAATGCATATCTTTTACTTGATCAAATAGATAAGACTAGGGGGATGCAGGAATAGGAACATGGCTAAGTAATGTCATGGAGTTTTAATTGTTTTTCAGAGGTAAATCTGATCCAGGTGAATTACTTAAGAATATCTGGAGGCATGTGGGGATATTACAGTGATTACCCTGATGAATTCATAAAACTGTTCTTCCATGATATCTTCAACTTCTTCTAGCTCTCATCACATAGGTTGTAAGAAAGCATTTAGCTCACTGCACTTGCATGTGCTTTAGGTACAATAAATTATCCTACTAGTCCTGTAGTAGAGGCCGTGTTCTATTGATTTTTAAGCTCAGAGCTCAGGTAACAAGGAGACCACGAGACTGAGTCCCTCCAGGAGACCAGATTGTGCTTGGAGACACTTGGAGAGATTATTGAAACTGCCTACAACCAGACAGCATTCTCAAGAGAGGTTCTTTATAGGATATTCCTATAGGCCTCTGGTCCCTCAGGATAGAAAGTTTAATGGCACCTGCTGTAGATATAGTAAATATACTGGGACTCAGTCTGAGAAGTGAGATCATCTGGTTTTAGAGGTAAGATAATCAGGTTATAGGCAGGAGAGTTGTGACTGAGGTGGGAAGGACAGGTTCAGTGCTTCTACCAGAAGGGAATGCTGGAACCTAGGATAAAGGTTCTAGGTTAAGTCCTAAGAACTGAGAACTTAGCCAATGTGGTTGTCTGAAAGATGGCTCAACTTCTTATTAACAAAAGTAATGTAGAAGGAAATTAAGTTAAATATTTAACCTGTGATAATTTTTGTTAACCTAGCCCTAGTATTTAATACTGAACTATATTGGTCAAAACCTCATTGTTTTAATGAAACTTTCTTTTATTCAGACTAAGTAGATGCCTCATATTATATGAGCTCATGATACACTGATACTAGAACCAAAATAATGATTCACAAATTTAAAATTTAATATTGTTAGAATACCTTTTCAAAATAATCATTCAAGCTTTCAGTATGCATGTTTTCTGGTCAGCTAATATCTGGGAGCCAAAAGTTGTGTTTAAAATTTTACTTGGCATATGTGGAATCTAAAAGAAAGGTACAAATGAACTTACCTACAAAATAAAAATAGAGTTACATATATAGGAAAAAAAAAAAAAACACTTATAGTTACCAGGGAGTGGGGGAATGAGAGGGATAAATTGGGGGATTGGGATTGGTGTATACCCACTACTGTATATAAAATAAATAACTAATAAGAACCCACTGTATAGCACAGAGGGCTCTACTCCCTACTCTGTAATAGCCTATATGGGAAAAGAATATAAAAAGGAGTGGGTATATGTATATGTGTGTGTGTATGTGTGTGTGTGTGTGTGTGTGTGTGTGTATTTATATATATATAATATATATATAAAATTCCCTTTGCTAGACAGCAGAAACTAACACAACATTGTAAATCAACTATACTCCAATATTTTTTTTAATTAAAAGTTAAAGAAGTAAAAATTTTACTTGGAAAGCAAAAAATCAACATCTGTATATTATATGACTGAAGAATATATTATATATCTTCTGGAAGAATTTGATTTGGTAATTTACAGTAGAGCGCAAATATCTAATAACCTGAACACTCATGTTTTCTAGACAGTCATTTTCTCTATTGCCTTATCTTTGTAAAATAATTTTTTCCAACCATTCAGTTTGGATGATTTTATGAAATCATAAAATTTATCAACTCAGTGACTTGCTTTTCAATATAAGATCATTTTTATTCACACTACTTCATTGTCCCCAGTTGTTCTTTAGTATTTCTCAAAAGTCTCCTTTTCCTTTTATCTATAAGTCCTATCATTGGGAATGTGGTAAGAGATGTTAAATATACAAATGTCTGATCTCATCCATGATGGCTGGACTTCTACTTTTTTGAATGTTTAAAATGGTAGAAAGTTGTATCTCCATCTTTACCAATATATCAGTTATTAACTCTGTAGTGCTATAATATGATTAAAATATATCTAGCTAACTGGACACTTCTGGAAAAAAGACAAGGGAGATAGAAAAAAGGAAAGAGAATACCTTTGTACGATTTTTTTGTCTGCCCAAAAGCACAGTTCCATGCATTTGATGAATTGAAATATTGTGTTATTGAAGAAATCATTCAATAGCCAGTTGCATGTTACTGGATGTGAGTGTCTTTTTCAACACATAACTGAAAAAAATGGGTCTTCGTGTTTTTGTAATCTTTATGATTTTTAATTTGGATAGGATCATAGCATACTCATTTTTTGGATAATGCTAGACTACAACAGGAGCAACCTTCAACTTACCACCTTCCTGTTACTTGGCATTCCAGGATTGGAGGATGCTCATATATGGATCTCCATCCCCTTCTGTCTGGTCTACCTACTGTCACTGATGGGAAATATTGCTCTTTTATTAATTATCAAGACAGATCGCAAACTGCACGAACCTATGTACCTCTTTCTATGCATGCTCTCAGTTGCTGATTTGATGCTTACTTCTTCTACACTTCCCAAGATACTCAGTCTCTTCTGGTTCAATGACAGAGAGATCTACTTTGAAGCCTGCCTTACTCAAATGTATTTTATCCATTCTCTGTCTACTATGGAATCTGGATTTATCTTGGCCATGGCTTTTGACCGATTTGTAGCTATCTGCCACCCCCTAAGACATTCCACTGTCTTAACACCTGCAGTGATTGTAGGCTTGGGTTTGCTCATTGTCTTCAGAGGAGCTGTACTTCTCAGTCCACACCCCTTTCTACTGAGATGGCTTTCCTACTGCAAAACTAATGTTATCTCCCATACTTACTGTGAGTTTATGGCCCTGATAAAGCTGGTTTGTTCTGAGACCAAGATTCGTAGAGCCTACAGCCTAATTGTGGCATTCCTGACAGGAGGATTGGATTTCATACTGATCATCTGTTCCTATGTCCTTATTTTTCTCACTGTCTTCAATCTCCCATCCAAAGCTGCCCGCCTCAAGACCTTAAGTACCTGTGTCTCCCATGTATGGCTCATCTTGGTGTTTTATACACCAGCTTTTTTCTCTTTTCTCACTCATAGGTTTGGTCACCACATTGCTCCACCTGTCCACATTTTTATAGCCAATATATACCTTCTTATTCCACCCATGATGAATCCTATTATTTATGGTGTTAAAACCAAAAGAATCAGGGAAGGATTCCTTAAATTCTTAACAATCAAATGTGTTCAACTTTGCAAAGCTTGTGAGGCCCCAGATCATCAACAGAGATAAGGGTTTTATTAAACAGGAAATGTTGAAAATGAATCAGCATTACCTTGAAGTGAAAAACTTTTCAGCTAAATCTTGGATTCATACAAGCTAGAAAGCTTGGTAAGTATATTGATTTCAGTGAGCATTAGCAAATATCAAAGATGCATAGAAAGTAAAAAAACTAGAACAAAGTGTTTAATTATTATTATTTTTCTTTCCAAGCTAGTATTTGGTATAGTCTTTGGGACTTGTTAAGCCATGCCAGTTTATATCAAAATAATTTTAATTTTAATCAAGTCCAATATATCTTCTTTTCTTGTATGTATCAGGGGTTTGCTGTCATATCTAAGAAATTTATTGGCTAACTTTGGATTGTAAAGATTTTCTCCTAAAATTTTTTCCAAAACCTTATGTTGTCTGAGGTGTATTTAGAGTGGGGTTTATCTGTGATAGAGGAATAAACCTCAATCTAAATTCCCCTTTATGTAACAAAATTTTCTAATGTCTACTCTATCTTCCTTAATCAAATATGGTTACATTTAAAAGAATACATAATACCCAAGTAGTAACATAAATGTAAAACTAGCAGCATATATACTTGTGTATGACAACACTAGGTTATATAATCATTAGCCCTTTCACCTATGCATAGAATAACTGTAAATATGAAAGTTATAAATATCAGTGAATCTTGGTGTATTTCATGGTTTACTCAGACACCATGAGAAATGTTATTGTTGCTGTTGATGGTGTAATTTTCAAAAATATTTAATGACTTCTGATAATAGTCTTAACAAACAATATACACCATTCTCTTGAATAGTTGTATTTCTAAAATATCAAGTACATGTTTGTTTGTTAAAACCATACAAAAGTAATTTCTGATTATTAGTAAAGCAAAGTGAAAAAATCTACATTCATAACAGCAAATACAAGCAAAGTGAAATTCTGTATTCAGAATGTTATATAGGCTTTTGTTTTTTTAACTACACAATATCCAGTTGCATATCTGAAATTTTTCTCATATACGGGACGTTTTGTGGAAGGTGGGAGGTTGGGAGGAATTATTCTATGTACTGGAGGTTTCTTTCTGGTTTATAGTCACTAAATCCAGTAATGTCTCTTAAATACTTTGATGACAATAACAAAACACAGAGAGAAATTTCCAAGATATCCCCTAAAGATCAGCATCACTTCCGTTAGGTATCAATCACTGATAGAATTGTAGTGCTAGTTATAGTATCTGAGTCATAGTAAGCACATCACAAATATTGGCTACTCTTGTTGCTTGTATAGTTATTGAAAATAGAGTGGGTAATGTATAATAAGAGAATCCCCAATGACAAACATTTTTGCTATCTTATTTATTATTAGGCCTGAAATAAAACATATTTTCTTTTTAAATAATAGGGAGAAAATCTACATCCTCTAACCAGTTCTACTCAAATAGTGAGTTTAAGATACAGTGGAAAACTCAACTGATGACATTCCAAATTTGAACCTGAATAATTCAGCACCAAACCAAAAAATAAACCCATAGACTTAGCTGAAGTAGTAGAAATGCTATATTTTCTGGGCCACCGTACATTTAACTTCTGTATGTCTCTGTACTTGTTTTAACACTGCAGTGGATAGCTTCTGGGCATGGGAAAAGCAGTACTAGAAGTAGTTCTGACCTTTGCACCCCAGTCTCAGAGGTTTTTTGATTGTACTCAGAATGATACAGTTAAGAAATTTAACTCTCACCTACACAAATAGGTGGGTATGATGTGTAAGATCCCTTTTAGTCTAAGTCTGGTATGGTTTACAAAAATTTACACATGTCTTCTAAGCACACACTACTACCTATTGTAAAAACAAACTCTTGTTTTGATTTCATTTTCTCGCTTTATGGACAATGAAATTCAAGATACAATTAAAGAATAACTGTCATATGTAAATGATAATGTTGTTGTCTATCACTATAAGCTATATTTCATGTTGAAAATAGAGTGGCTTTATGACATAACCATCATCAGTCCAGTTCAGTTCAGTTTCTCATTCATGGCTGACTCTTTGCGACCCCATGGACTGCTGCACGCAAGGCTTCCCTGTCCATCACCAACTCCCAGATCTTGCTCAAACCCATGTCCATCGAATCGGTGATGCCATCCAACCATCTCATTCTCTGTCGATCCCTTCTCCTCCTATCTTCAAAAGCGTCACTTTTTGGCACTCAGCTTTCTTTATGGGCCAACTCTCACATCCATATATGCTGCTGCTGCTGCTGCTAAGTCGCTTCAGTCGTGTCCGACTCTGTGCGACCCCATAGACGGCAGCCCACCAGGCTCCGGCTTCCCTGGGATTCTCCAGGAAAGAACACTGGAGTGGGTTGCCATTTCCTTCTCCAATGCAGGAAAGTGAAAAGTGAAAGTGAAGTCGCTCAGTCGTATCTGACTCTTAGCGACCTCATGGACTGCAGCCTACCAGGCTCCCCCGTCCATGGGATTTTCCAGGCAAAAGTACTGTAGTGGAGTGCCATTGCCTTCTCCATCCATACAAGACTACTGGAAAAATCATAGCTTTGATTATATGGACTTTTGTCGGCAAAGTAATGTCTCTTATTTTTAATATGCTGTCTAGGTTTGTCATAGCTTTTCTTCCAAGGAAAAATAGGTGTGTATATATAAATAGGTACTTAGAATAGAAATATTCACAGTAACAAGATTTTGGATACATGATGATTGTATATCTCTACACTTATATATATCTTTTAAAATTGCTCTCTAAAATGATTATCAGTTTTCTCTGTGTAAGTCTTATCTATCTATGTATTTTGTATAGTATGTCTTGATGAATACTTGATACTTAAGCTATTTTAAATGACATGAGATTGCAATAACCCTTTGAGTGAAATTAAGAACTGTCATCTAGATGAAAATAATATTAGCATAAAAATAGGTAATTGAAGGACAAATTCCAAAATATTGGTGCATGAGTCAAAACGTGATGAATTTCATGCAATCAGAATCTTACTTTTTAACAAACCTGTACGTAGATTTTACTATTGACATAGAGAACAGCATTGTCATCATATATTCAGGAATACCATTACGTTTTTTACTTAGTCCCACTCTTCTTCGCTCACCTTCGGTGACAAAAACAGAATAATCAATTGCAAGTCAAAATACAAATTACAGGAACAAGATGGCGGAGGAGTAGGTGGATGTGGAGTACCTCTCTCTCCACGGATACATCAGGAATACACCTTCAGACACAGAAGTGCATGCCAAACACCAGCTAAGAGTGGACAGGAGTACCTGACCAGTGAAAAATAATATATAGAGCCACACAAAACTTGGTAGGATGAAGGAACTAGGGGGAGAAACAGAAGTGTTAGTAGGACTGGACCTGCCCTCAGCGGGTGGGGGAACTGAAGCAGGGGTCTGATCCTCACATCAGGGCAATTATCTGAGTCAGAGGAGAAACATTTAAGACTGAAACAGCTCATGTGTGGCAGCCTAAATGGAATGAGAATCAGACAGTCCTTGCTACAGCAACACATACCTCGGACAGGGGCAAGGATGCAGGTCCCTGTAAAGCACAGTGGCTGGGAGCTGGAGTTTAGGGATTATGGAGCAATCCCAGGGCAAGGGCTGCTATTGACTGCAGAGAGATGGATCGAGGGGATGTGAGGGAGGAGGTTATGGTGGGAAATGCCTGTTGAGGAAAGCTGGGCAGCCATGGGAGCAAGGCAATAATGCTGAGTCACACAGAGCGGGTGGAGCACTCACCACCATAGCCTCTCTCTCCACAAACCAGCATCGGCAGCTGAACAATAGAGAGGCTGGTCCATCAAACACCTGATGCGCTGAACTACAGAGTAGGACCCCACCCAGGGTGCCCCTTTAAGTGCCTGATGTGCTGAACAACAGAAAAGGACCCCAGGCAAGGGAGCCCTCTAAGTGCCTGAACAGGCGGAGCTTCGGAGAAAGACTGGCCAAAGAGGCCTTGTGATCGCCAGCTACAAGAGGCTGGAAGAAAGACTCTGACAGGGCCATAACTCATGCGGCAGAGGCAGTCCGTGTCCCTGCACACTTGGCGCTGCCAGGGGCCCCGCAAGCCAAGCAGCTACGCCACCTTCATGCTCAACTCTCACTGGGGCAGAGCTGCCACAGGCAATAAAAGTCTTAAGTCTATCCGTGCAGGGTCGCTTTGGTAGTGTCGACTCTTTGCGACCCTGTAGATTGTGGCCTGCCAGGCTTCTCTGTCAGGGAGGCTTTCCAGACAAGAATACTGGAGTGTATTGGCCAGTACTAGTTGCCATACCCTTCTAGAGCACCATATTTCCTGCTGCCCTAGCTATCAACTCCCCTGAGTACCTGGTGCCTCCAGAACCCCTGCAACCCAAGCAGCTGTACTACGTCCATCCCTGGCTCTCACAGGGGCAGACCCAAGTCCTGCAGGGCAGTCTCATGAGCAAAACCCCAGTGGACAACCCACATGCAGAAGTGGAAATAAACCACAGTTGAAACCCAGAGGCAGTGTGGCTAAGGAAGAAGACCCAAAACCTTCCCACCAGCTGTACAAGCTGCAGATTAAATCCACATGATCAACTAAGGAGACTCTTTTTCTATGGAATATACAAAAGGACATTGAGAGGTCCCACAAAAGAAAGCGCACTAGTTCTGATAGCTGTGGACATTGGAGGCAAGAACACAATGAAGCAGGACCCAATTAGAATCTGAGCTGCCCCTATAGCAGGTCCAGAGATCAGCACAGTGTTGGAGGGCATCCTAGGGAGGTGAGATGGACTGTGTCTCCCAGGAGTGACAGCACTGACTCAAGAAAAGCATTTATTATTCTTATGTTTTGACTTGTTCTATAGAGTCTTTTGGATTTTTTTTTTCCTTTCTTTTTCCTTCCCCCCCACCCCCGCTGTTGTTGTTAATTTTATTGGCACTATGAAATCTAATTAAGCTTTTGGACATTATTTTTTCTCAGTCACTTTTTATTGTTGATATAAACCTCTGCCTCTACATTGGGCTTTTGCAGGTCTGTGGAGTTTTCTTTTTTTTTTTTTCCTCTTTTTTTTTAATTTTTAAAACCTATTATTACGTTTTCTAAATTTATTCCTTTGTTTGCTTTCCCTACTGTTCCTTTCCCCTTGCAGTTAATCTTTAATGTATATAAATCTTCTTTATCTACCTCTATTTAACTTTGCATATCTATTCTTTCTTTCTTTTCTTTCTTTCCTTTCTTCTCAACATATTTGTTAGTTTTATTTTCATTGCTTTATTCCTAATTGGCACCTTACTTTAATTTTATTTTCCAGTTTGTGCTTTAGTTAATTTTGTTCTGGTAGATATAATTTTTGGTTTCCTTTGTACTCTGGGTCAATCTATTGTACTTTATTTTTGTTGGACTGTATGGATTTTGTCTATGGGTGTATATGTATATGTGTATATTCAGTCACATTTTTTATTGTTGTTATAAACCTCTGCCTCTACTTGGGCTTTTGCAGTTCTGTGTAGTTTTCTTTCTTTTTTTTTTTTTCCTTTTAACTTTCTTATTCCATTTATTTTTTCTTTTCTCTTTTATAGTTTTTTTTAATTTTTTAAACAAACCTATTATATGTTTTCTACATTTATTCCTTTGCCTTTCCTACTCTTCTTTTCCCTTTGCAGTTAATTTTTAATATATATAAATCATCTTCATCTACCTCTATTTAACTTTGCATATCTATTCTTTCTTTCTTTTCTTTTCTCTCAACATATTTGTTAGTTTTATTTTCATTTTTATTGCTTTATTCCCCACTTGGCACCTTGCTTTAGTTTTGTTTTCCAATTTATGCTTTAGTTAGTTTTGTTCTTAACTGGTAAATATAATTTTTAATTTCCTTTGTTTGCTGGATCAGTCTACTGTACTTTATTTTTGTTGGACTGTTTTGACTTCACTCATGGGTGTAAATGTATATGTATATTCCATTATTTTAATTATTATTTGCTTGATTTTGTAACTGCCATTTGTCTAGGGTTCATCTTTAGTTGGAGAAAGCAATGGCAACCCACTCTAGTACTCTTGCCTGGAAAATCCCATGGACAGAAGAGCCCAGTAGGCTGCAGTCCATGGGGTCTCTAAGAGTTGGACACGACTGAGCGACTTCACTTTCACTTTTCACTTTCCTGCATTGGAGAAGGAAATGGCAACCCACTCCAGTGTTCTTGCCTGGAGAATCCCAGGGATGGGGGAGCCTGGTGGGCTGCCATCTATGGGGTTGCACAGAGTCAGACACGACTTAAGTGACTTAGCAGTAGCGTCTTTAGTTTCTCATTGGGGGATATTTATTTTAATCTCACTTAATGCTACAACAAACCACTTGTGGAATCTTCATTCCTGACCAGGGATGAAGCCCTGGGCCTTTGGAGTGGGAACACTGACTCCAAGACCCTAGACTACCAGAGAACTAACACTAGGGAGTATCAAATAGTGAAAACTCAAATAGTATCAAATAGTGAAAAGCCACGTGAATACTAGACTGGGCATCAACCAACCACCAGTAGCACCCTGTGCAGGACACCTCATCTAAACAACAAACAAAACAAAAATACAAACCCAATCATCAGCAGACAGGATTATGACCTTACTCAGCCTTGCCCATCAGAGGAAAAACAAAAACAAGTGGGGAAAAAAAAAAAAAAAAAAACTCAGCACAAATCTCATCATATACGAAATTTACACAAACCACTGGATCAATCTTAGGAGGGCAGAAACCAAAAGGAAGAAAGAATTCAACCTTAAAGCCTGGGAAAAGTTGACCTTAAACACAGTAAGATAAAAAATAATAATAAAAAGGCAGAGAAGTGCTATACAAATGAAGGAACAAACCAGAAACACAGAAGTCCAAATAAATGAAGAGGAAATAGGCAAACTACCTGAAAATGAATTCAGAATAATGGTAATAAAGATGATCAAAAACCTTGAAAACAAAATGGAAGAAATGCAAGAATCAATTAACAAAGACCTAGAAGAATTAAAGAATAAACATACAAAGACAAACAACACAATTACTGAAATTAAAAATACTCTAGAAGGAATCAGTAGCAGAATATCTGAAGCAGAAGAACAAATCCATAAGCTGGAAGATAAAATAGTGGAAATAACTTCTGAAGAGCAGAATAAAGTAAAAAGAATGAAAAGAACTGAGAACAGTCTCAGAGACTTCTGGGACAATATCAAACGCATCGACATTCGAATTCTAGGGGCTCCAGAAGAAGAAGAGAAAAAGAAAAGGTATGAAAAAAATTTTGAAGAAGTTATAGTTGAAAATTTCCCCAACATGGAAAAGGAAATAGTCAATCAAGTCCAAGAGGCACGAAGAGTCCCGTACAGGATAAACCCAAGAAGAAACATACTAATCAAACTAACAAAGACTAAACACAAAGAAAGAATATTAAAAGCAGCAAGGGAGAAGCAACAAGTAACATACAAGGGCAACCCCATACACTCAACAGCTGATCTTTCAGCAGAAACTCTGCAGGCCAGAAGGGAATGGCAAGATATATTTAAAGTACTGAAAGGGAAAAATCTACAACCAAGATTACTGTATCGGGCAAAGATTTCATTCAAAGTTGATGAAGAAATAAAAAGCTTTTCAGACAAGCAAAAGTTAGGAGAATTCATTACCACCAAACCAGCTTTACAACAAATGTTAAAGGAACTTATATACTCAAGAAATACAAGAGAAGAAAAACGATCTACAAAATCAACCCCAAATAATTAAGAAAATGGCTATAGGAACATATATATCAATAATTACTTTCAATGTAAATGGACTAAATGCTCCAGCCAAAAGACACAGACTGGATGAATGGATACACAAACAAGACCCATATATATGCTATCTATATATGCTGGACCCACTTCAGACCTAAAGATACATATAGACTGAAAGTGAAAGGATGAAAAATTATATTCCATGCAAATTGGAAGCAAAAGAAAGCTGGACTAGCAATCAGTATATCAGACAAAATAGACCTCAAAATAAAGCATATTACAAGAGATAAGGAAGGACATTGCATAATGATCAAGGGATCAATCCAAGAGGAAGACATAACAATTGTAAATATCTTTGCACCCAGTATAGGAACATCTCAATACATAAGATAAGCACTAACAGGTATAAAAGGAAACATTGACAGTAACACAATAATAGTAGGAGACTTTAACACCCCACTCATACCAATTGACAGATCATAAAAACAGAAATTAATAAAGAAACACAAGTCTTAATTGATACATTAGATGAAATGAATCTCATTGATATCTTCAGGACATTCCATCCAAATGAAAAATACTCCTCAAGTGTGCATGGAACATTCTCCAGGATAGACCACATCTTGGGTCACAAATCAAACCTCAGTAAATTTAAGAAAATTGAAATCATATCAAGCATCTGCTTTGACCACAATGCTATGACACTAGATATCAATTACAAGAAGAAAGCTATAAGAAATGCAAATGCATGGAGATTAAGAATCACATTTCTAAATAACCAACAAGTTACTGAAGAAATCAAAAGAGAAATAAAAAAATTTCTGGAAACGAATGACAATGAAAACACGACAACTCAAAAACCGTGGGATGCAGCAAAAGCAGTTCTAAGAGGGAAGTTTATACCAATACAATCCTACCTCAAGAAACAAGAAAAACACTGAATAGACAACCTAACTTTACATCTAAAAAAGTGGAAAAAGAACAACAAAAAATAGTAGAAGAAAGAAATCATAAAGATCCAAACAGCAATAAATGAAATAGAAATGAAAAAAACAGCATTAAACATTAATAAAAGTAAAAACTGGTTCTTTGAGGAGATAAACAACATTGAAAAACTTTTAGCCAGATTCATCAAGAAAAAGAGAACAATCAAATCAACAAAATTATAAATGAAAAAAGAGAGGTTACAACAGACAATGCAGAAATACAAAGGATTATAAGAGACTATTATGAACAACCATATGGCAATAAAATGGATAACCTGTAAGAAATGGACAGATTCTTACAAAAATTGAACCGTCCAAGAGTGAACCAGGAAGAAATAGAAATCATGAACAACCCAATTACAAGCACTGAAATTGAAGCTGTGATCAAAAATCTTCCAACAAAACAAAAGCCCAGGACCAAATGGCTTCAGAGGAGAATTCTGTCAAACATTTAGAGAAAGGCTAATGCCTATCCTTCTAAAACTCTTTCAAAATATTGCAGAGGAAGGAATACTTCCAAACTCATTCTACGAGGCCACCATCACCCTGATACCAAAACCAGACAAGACCACACACAAAAAGAAAACTACAGGACAATATCACTGAAGAGCATAGATGCAAAAATCATCAACAAAATTTAAGCAAGCAGAATTCAGCAGCACATCAAAAAGCTCATAAACCATAATCGAGTTGGGTTTATTCCAGGGATGCAAGAATTCTTTAATATATGCAAATCAATCAATGTGATACACCATATTAAAAAATTGAAAGA
Organism: Giraffa tippelskirchi; assembly: GCF_054371585.1. Lineage (NCBI taxonomy): Eukaryota > Metazoa > Chordata > Mammalia > Artiodactyla > Giraffidae > Giraffa > Giraffa tippelskirchi. The sequence continues at coordinate 121,643,863 of NC_137285.1, forward strand.
TAAAACCATATGGTAATCTCAATAGATGCAGAAAAAGCCTTTGACATAATTCAGCACCCATTTATGATTAAAACTCTTTAAAAAATGCGCATAAAAGGAACCTACTTCTACATAGTAAAGGCCATATATGAAAAGCCTATAGCAAACATTATTCTCAATGGTGAAAAACTGAATGCATTCCCCCTAAGATCAGGAACAAGACAAGGGTGTCTACTTTCACCACTATTATTCAGCATAGTTTTGGAAGTCCTACTTACAGCAATCAGAGAAGAAAAATAAATAAAAGGAATCCAGGTGGGAAAGAAGTAAGTCTCTCACTGTTTGAAGATGACATGATGCTGTACATAGAAATCCCTAAAGATACTATCAGAAAATTACTAGAGCTAATTAGTGAATTTAGCAAAGTTTCAGGATATAAAATCAATACAAAGAAATCACTTGCATTTCTGTATACTAACAAGAAATACCAGAAACGAAATTAAGGAATCAATTCCATTCACCATTGCAACAAAAAGAATTAAATATCCAGGAAGAAACTTACCTTAGAAGACAAAAGAACTGCACACAGAAAATTATAAGACACTAATGAGAGAAATCAAAAATGACATAAACAGATGGAGAGATATTCCATGTTCCTGGGTAGGAAGAATCAGTATTGTGAAAATGACTATACTACCAAATGCAATCTACAGATTCAATGCAATCCCAGTCAACTTACAATGGCATTTTTCACAGAACTAGAACAAAAATCTCACAATTCATAGGGAAACGCAAATACCCCAAATAGTCAAAGCTGTCTTGAGAAAGAAGAATGGAGCTGGAGGAATCAACCTTCCTGACTTCAGACTATACTACAAAGCTACAGTCATCAAGACAGTATGGTGCTGGCACAAAATCAGAAATATAGACCAATGGAACAAGATAGAAAGCACAGATATAAACCCATGCACCTATGCATACCTTATTTTTCACAAAGGAGGCAAGAATATGCAATGGGGCAAAGATAGCCTCTTCAATAAGTGGTGCTGGGAAAACTGGACAGCTACATGTAAAAGAATGAAATTAGAACACTTTGTAACACCATACACAAAGATAAATTCAAAATGGATTAAAGACCTAAATGACAGACCAGAAACTATAAAGCTCTTAGAGGAAAACATAGGCAGAACACTCGATGACATAAAACAAAGCAAGATCCTCGATGACCCACCTAGAGTAATGGAAATAAAAACAAAAGTAAACAAGTGGGACCTGATTAAACTTACAAGCTTTTGCACAGCAAGGAAACCATAAGCAAGGTGAATATACAACCTTTCGAATGGGGGAAAATAATAGTAAATGAAACAACTGACAAAGGATTAATTTCCAAAATATACATGCAGCACATACAACTCAATACCAGGAAAACAAACAACCCAATCAAAAAGAGGGAAAAAGACCTAAACAGACATTTCTCCAAAGAAGACATACAGATGCCTAGCAAACACATGAAAAGATGCTCAACAGTGCTCATCATTAGAGAAATGCAAATCAAAACTATAATGAGATATCACCTCACACCAGTCACAATGGCCATCACGAAAAAGTCTACAAACAATAAATGCTGCAGAAGGTGTGGAGAAAAGGGAATGCTCTTGCACTGTTGTGGGAATGTAAATTGATACAGCCACTATGGAAGATGGTATGGAGATTCCTTAAAAAACTAGGAATAAAACCACAACATGACCCAGCAACCCCACTCCTAGGCACATACCCTGAGGAAACCAAAATTGAAAAAGACGCATGTATCCCATTGTTCACTGCAGGACTATTTACAACAGCTAGAACATGAAAGCAACCTAGATGCCCATCGACAGATGAATAGATAAAGAAGTTGTGGTACATATACACAATGGAATATTACTCAGCCATAAAAAGAACACATTTGAATCAGTCTCAATGAGGTGGATGAACCTAGAGCCTATTATACAGAGAGAAGTAAGTCAGAAAGACAAAGATAAATATCATATATGGAATCTAGAAAAATGGCTCTGAAGTATTTATTTACAGAGCAGAAGTGGAGAAACAGACATAGAGAACAGAATTATGGACATGGGGAGAGAGGAGGAGAGGGTGAGATGTATGGAAAGAGTAACATGGAAACTTACATTACCATATGTAACATAGATAGCCAATGGGAATTTGCTTTATGGCTCAGGAAACTGAAACAGGGGCTCTGTATCAACCCACAGGAGTTGGATGGGGAGGGAAATGGGAGGCAGGTTCAAAAGGGAATGGATATATGTATACCTATGGCTGATTCATGTTGAGGTTTGACAGAAAACAACAAAATTCTGTAAAGCAATTATCCTTCAATAAATAAATTTAAAAATATATAAATTATGAAAAAGAACCACTGAGTTGTACACGTAGAATAAAGGCCGAAGTAATTCCTTACTAACCTTTTCATAATTTCAGTTGGTACCCTGAGAGAAGTACAAGATAAAAGCCTGCTAGAAGTTTTCATGTTTCTAATATATTAGGTCCCTCTTTCTTGACAAATATTCTCACAACTCTGTTCCAAATTTGCTTCGTCCTGACCCCATAAATGACTGGATTTAAACAAGGAGGAACAACTACATACAAATTGGCCAAGAGGATATGAATGTAGCGAGGGATATTCCTACCAAATCGGTGTGTCATAAAGGAGAAAAATGCTGGTGTGTAAAAGGCTAAGATGACACAGACATGTGAACCACATGTGCTGAGTGCTTTGAGTCTGGCATCCCTAGAAGGAAGGTGGAAAACAGTCTGTAGAATCTGAACATAGGAGAGGGCAGTGAGGAGCAAGTCAAAGATCAGGGTAGCAATGGTAAATAAGCCATAGATGATGTTAACTCTTACGTTAGCACAGGCAAGACGAGCAATTCCCATATGCTCACAGTAGGTATGAGGAATAATGTAGCGTCCACAGAAGGGAAGTCTTATGAGAAGAGGACAAAAGGGGATGGCAAGGAGGACTGGCCTCACCACTGCAATAGAGGCCATGATGGCTACCATTTTGTTGGTGAGGATAGTGGTATACCTCAGTGGATAACAGATGGCGACAAAACGGTCAATTGCCATGGCCAGGAGTACACCAGATTCCATGCCAGTGTAGGTGTGGATAAAGAACATTTGGATGAGGCAGGCTTCAAAGCTTACCTTCCTATGGTTGAACCAGAAGATGGCCAGCATTTTGGGTATGGTAGAAGTGGACAGGCCTAGATCAATAAAGGAGAGAAGAGCCAGGAAGTAGAACATGGGTTGATGAAGGCTCTGGTCCGTCTTGATTGCAAACAGGATTGTGACATTCCCTACAAGGGCTATCAGGTAAACAACAAAGAAGGGGAAAGCAATCCATATATGGAAAGCTTCCAGACCAGGTACACCCAGCAGAAGGAAGGCAGAAGGATGTGAGATGGTGTCATTAACAAAGGACATTCTGCTGAAAATTCTTGGAGGATGTTCTGCTATCTTCTTCAGTATTTCTGGGGAGACATGAGGGGATATATGGTAGTTATATGTCAATACCACAATACAATACCAGTAGAGTTCTTAAAAACATAATGGAAAGGAATTTTAGTACAATTCTCTCACAGATATTCAGTTCAGTTCAGTTTAGTTGCTCAGTGTGTTCGACTCTTTGTGACCCCATGGACTGCAGCACCCCAGGCTTCCCTGTCCATCACCAACTCCCAGAACCTACTCAAACTCATGTCCATTGAGTCGGTGATGCTATCCAACCATCTCATCCTCTGTCGTCACCTTCTCCCCCCAGCTTCATTCTTTCCCAGCATCAGGGTCTTTTCCAAGGAGTCAGTTCTTCGCATCTTGTAGCCAAAGTATTGGAGTTTCAGCTTCAGCATCAGTCCTTCCAGTGAATACTCAGGATTGATGTCCTTTAGGATGGACTGGTTGGATCTCCTTGCATTCCTAGGGACTCTCGAGTCTTTTTCAACACCACAGTTTAAAAGCATCAATTCTTAAGCACTCAGCTTTCTTTATAGTCCAACTCTCCCATCCATATATGACTACTGGAAAAATCATAGCTTTCACCAGACAGACCTTTGTTGGCAAAGTAATGTCTCTGCTTTTTAATATGCTATCTAGGTTGGTCATAACTTTTCTTCCAAGGAGCAAGTGCCTTTTAATTATTATCTATTATTACCAATTTCATTTAGTATTCCATGGTATCTTGGAAGTTAGAAACACTTTTCTGATGTTAGTGTAGTATTGAGATTCATGATTGTATTGTAGCTCATTATGTTGTGAAAATTTCTTCTATATATGCTAGTATCCATTGAAAATGCTTGTAGTAACCAGAACTTTTTAGCATAATCAAATCACTTTGGTTACTTTGTTGAGTATATATATAAAAGAAAACTCACCAAAATAATATGAAAAAATGTAGCAATTAGGATAGAATTTGCATATGATGGTTAAGAAAATTTCCACTTGTGAGGCTCTTCTGCCTGTGATAGTTTTGCTCTCTAGCTTGGTACATTTCTGTTCATTTGCTTTAATGACACTGTGTTCATGCCTAACATTTAATGAAACTATGCTTTTATGCCATGGTTAAAGCCTTGAATATTAATATTTTTCTACTTTTATAGACAAAAGTTGTTATTCATCACATAAAAATAATTTAAAAACGTTATCATTGTAAAGGAGATAGAAAATTTATTGATTAAATTCAGCATCCATGTATGGTAATTAAAAAAATAAAAAAACTTTCAGCAAACTAGGAAGAAAATAAAACTTGCTCAGTTAGGTGAAAGGAATCTATGAGAAACCTCCAGCTAATATCATACTGAATGGTAATACAGTGAAAGGTTTGTCCCTAGGATTTGGTGTAAGGCAAGAATAAATAGCAGCCTTGATTATATTTAGTATTTTACTATAGATTCTAGTAAGGTCCGTAGGTCAAGAAAAAAGAAGTAAGATGATGTCAGTAAGATGTAAGATGTAAGAAGTAAAGAAGATGATGGAATAAAAGATGTCAACTTTCCTATTCACAAATGACATGAACATTTACAGAAAAAAATCAAAGTATTAGAGCCAGTCATTTATCTCAGTAAATTCTCTAGTATAACATTCAATACTTTTTATATGTTCTTTTAGCAAACAATTGGAAATTAAAATTTTAATAAAATTTTGTAAAATTCACAATACCACTTACAAAGGCATTGGAAACATAGAGTACTTAGTAGTAGGCACTTATAAAATACGACAGAAACGTTCCCCATTCAGTAAGTTGTCTTTTTCTTTTGTCAATGTTTTCCTTTCCTTTGCAAAATTTTTTAGTTTACTGAGGTCCCATTTGTTTATTTTTGCTTTCATTTCTTTTGCCTTAGGAGACAGATCCAAAAAATTGTAGCTATGATTTATGTGTGAGTGTTCTGCCTGTATTCTCTGCTAGTGGTTTTATTGTTTTAGGTATCTTTATATGACTTGAGAAAATGTTCTAACCTCATTCTTTTTCATGTAGCTATCCAGTTAGAGAAATGCAAATCAAAACCATAATGAAATATCACATCATACCTGTCAGAATGGCTATCAAAAAGTACACAAATAGCAAATGTTGACTAGCATGCTAAGAAAAGGGAAATCATGTGCACTGTTGAGGTGCTTGCAAATTGGTGCAGCCACTGTGGATAACAGCATGAAAATGCATCAAAAAATAAAAATAGAATTACCATGTGAACAGTAACTTCCCTCCTGTGTATAAGAAAAATAAAAACACTAATTTAAAAAGATACATGCATGTCAATGTTCATAGCAGTATTACATACAATACCCATTAAACAGAAGCAACCCAAATGCCCGTTAACAAATTAATGTATAAATAAGATGTGGTAATAAATGCACAATGCAATAATACTCAGCCATAAAAAGAATGAAATTCTGCCAATTGCAACCCGGTGCATTCATCTAGAGTATATTATGCTTAGTGAAATAAGTCATTTAAAGAGAAACACTCATGTTTTTAGTTATGTGTTGCATCTGAAAAAAAAAATCCAAACAAATGTATATAATAAAACCAGAATAGACTTATTGATACAGAAAGCAAGCTATTGGTTACCACCAGGAGAGAGAAGGAGAGATAGGGTTATGCAATGAAGTAATATTTACGATTGTGTATAAAATAGGTAAACAACAAGGGTATATTGTATAGAACAGGGAAATAAACACACCATTTTGTAATAACTTTAAATGTATAATTAAAAATATTGTATCACTCTTGTATAATCTAAAAATATTATATAACAGTTAAAAGTAATATAGTATTGCAAATCAATTATAATTTAAGTTCTAAAAAATTCCTGATATTTAAGAAACTTAAAAAATTTAAAGTATAAACATATGCTGATTAAAAAGACCAAACTATGCTAAGATCTCAATTCTTCCTATATTGGCAAATCAATTTAAAACACTTTTGAATTTAAGCTTATTTTAAAATGGTTATAAGAACACTCTAAGTACTTTGGTTAAAGAATAGCAAAACCAATGTTCTTATAGAATTTCAAACTTATGAAACTATACCCAAGTCTTGACCATTTACACAGTAATAAACACATAGATCAATAAAACATTACAAAAAGAACAGAAGTAATTACATTTTACATACTCATACATACATTTTACTTACTTACAAACTGTGTTTACACAAAGACTTGCTTTTTGGCAATTTTATACATTAATTACCCCAAGGTGGAAAATCATAACTACTTACCACCAGGAAAATAAACAAATCAGATTTGAAGTGTTTGCATAATGAAATTCTATTAAACAACAGAGAGGATTGACTACTCAGGTATCCAACAGCATAGATGAATCTAAAATCATCCTAGTTAGCAATTACTACTAGTTACTAAAGAGTGCTAATTAAATAGTTTCATTTCTGTGAAGTGCTAGAGCATACAAAAAAAAAAATAGGTGCTGAAAATATTTCTTTGGTGGCTGCACAGGGATTAAGAGCAATCAGGGACAGACTGGGAATGAAAAGAATACTTGAACTGTGTTAAGTGTAAATATTCTGTTTTATATGGGATTTAGTTTTTATTAGTTACAACCTCTTTCTTATTCATACTCAGTTTTATCCACATGGCTACTATAACTACTTGCAACAAGACCATTGGTGAATGTAATTATTCTAAATAATGACAAATTTGATGAGAAGTAAACAGTCCCACAGCATGCTAGTGTTTTATTCTAGGATGCATTCTTCAAATACCTCTGAGATTTCCTAAATTTAGTATTTATCCTTGAAGTGGTACAGAATTTTATGTCCTACTATGATTTCTCAAATATATTCCTCAACACATTCAACCAAATTTAAAAGTAACTATTATTGAATTCAAAACTATTTCAGGACAACAGAGACCTAATGAATTGGAAAGAACCAGTTGAGACAGCCTTCAGGATATATTATATATTTTTCTCCAACTTATGTATGTAAAATAACTATTTTTCTCCTTTATTTGACTGACTCTTTATTTGACTGACTCTTTGTGCTAACAAAAGATCAAGTAAATAAATTATTCTTACTCACATTTCAAAGCAAATTTATGAAGTAGATGCTATTATCATACCAGATTTACATGCAACTAAAGGTTAAGAGAGTCTAAGGGATTTGTTTCAGATAACTTATAAATATAGCAAGTACAATTAGATTTGAACATCTGTCTTTCTATTACAGATTTCTTTTGAGCAGTAATGCTTTTGCTAAAATAAATGTAGAAGTAAGGGATAATTAAAAGTTAAAAAGAAAAAAAATCTATTCAAAATTGTACAATTATTTAAATCCTATAGAGTCATGAAAATTGTGGAAATAATTTTACGTTTAGTAAAATATTCTTGAGTTTTACTTTTTCCCTGAATTATTCTCTGTAGTATTCATCACTGAAATTAAAAAAAAAAAAATCTACATGTACACTCTTAAAGAATAAGAAGACATTGAGAGTTTAGATCATTAATCACCTGATCTAGAATTAGTGAGGTCTCTGACTGGTTTCAGACGCATGAATATGTCAGACTGGAAGAAGGAAAAAAAATCCTGAGGATTTGACTGGATCTCGGCAGCTATAGTAATCAAAATATTCTGACTTTTGTGGGAGTACACTAAGTAAAGTCAACTGAATTTCAGGAGACTGCTTTTAGCTGGAAAAAATTGTCTTGCAATTAAAATGAAGAAAATATAACTTGACATCCTATACAACTATATCTCAACTTCATTCCCTGATGTGCTGATGATACTATCTGATAAGTATATTACAGTTAGAAACTCAAAGTCATTCAGTTCAGTTCAGTTCATTCGCTCTGTCCTGTCCGACTCTTTGCGACCCCATGAATCGCAGCACGCCAGGCATCTCTGTCCATCACCAGCTCCCGGAGTTTACCCAAACCCATGTCCATCGAGTCAGTGATGCCATCCAACCATCTCATCCTCTGTTGTCCCCTTCTCCTCCTGCCTTCAATCCTTCCCAGCATTAGCGTCTTTTCCAATGAGTCAACCCTTCGCATGAGGTGGCCAAAGTATTGGAGTTTCAGCTTCAACATCAGTCCTTCCAATGAACACCCAGGACTGATCTCATTTAGGATGGACTGGTTGGATCTCCTTGCAGTCCAAGAGACTCTCAAGAGTCTTCTCCAACACCACAGTTCAAAAGCATCAATTCTTCAGCGCTCAGCTTTCTTCACCTTCCAACTCTCACATCCATACATGACTACTGGAAAAACCGTAGCCTTGACTACTAGACGGACCTTTGTTGGCAGAGTAATGTCTCCACTTTCAAATATGCTATCTAGGTTGGACATAACCTTCCTTCCAAGGAGTAAGCGTCTTTTAATTTCATGGCTGCAGTCACCATCTGCAGTGATTTTGGAGCCCAAAAAATAAAGTCTGACACTGTTTCCACTGTTTCCCCATCTATTTGCCATGAAGTGATGGGACCAGATGCCATGATCTTAGTTTTCTGAGTCATTACATGTGTGTAAAAGGAAACGTCCATATTTTAAAGTTTAATCAATGAGCATCATAAATGTGGAAAAGTATAGACTTTTGTGGCCCCATGGTGAAAGTATCTGTCTCAAGATCCAGAGGGAAGAGTAAATCCTCTCCATTGTTTCTGTTGTCCTGCCACCATTAGGGAACAGAAACCTGTTTCAATATTTTCATTATAGTAACTCTAATTCAGATTTACAAATATGTGGCATATATATGTCTAACAACCCCCTACATCCAATATTTATATGAGACACTGATAATATATTATTAGATAAATTTTTTAAGCCTAGAGAGGTTCATTGCCAAAACTTATTAACACAGTACTCCTGACACTGACTATCCATTGATAGGGGATAATTAGGTTGGACTATAAAGAAAGCTGAGGACCAAAGAATTGGTGCTTTTGAACTGTGGTGTTGGAAAAGACTCTTGACCGTCCCTTGGACTGCAAGGAGATCCAACCAGCCCATCCTAAAGGAAATCAGTCCTGAATATTCATTGGTTGGACTGATGCTCAAGCTGAAACCAATTCTTCGGCCACCTGATGTGAAGAACTGACTCATTGGAAAAGACCCTGCTGCTGGGAAAGATTGAAGTCAGGAAGAGAAGGGGACGACAGAGGATGAGATGGTAGGATTGCATCACCGACTCAATAGACATGAATTTGAGTAGGCTCTGGGAGTTGGTTATGGACAGGGGAGCCTGGCATGCTGCAGTCCATGGGATCGCAAAGAGTCGGACACGACTGAGTGACTGAACTGAACTGAACTTTACTGAGTGAAACCAGTCATCCCCATGCCCACCTATTCTCAAAAATTGTAAAGGTATGGATTAATTTGAATGCCTCCTGATTTATATGGTTTTAGATCTTGAATAGCAGATTGATCTTCTTACTAGACTGTTCTTGCCAACTGATGTTCACTTGGTGTCGGATTTGTCTGTGGAAATGCTCACTCAGGTCATATCTGCCTATTGTGGCTAGTTAAGATTCAGTTGGTTTGATGTTCAGGCACACTCCCTTTCAACCCACACAAACATAGCTTTATGTCTTCAAACTCCCACTTCCTAGTGATCTTAGAAAATCATTCCCTAAGCCTCATGTTTTTATCTATAGAGGCTGAGATCATCATAGTATCAACTTCATATGGCTCTAGCACTAATGAAATAAAACATTGCATCTGTGATGTCTAAAAAATGCCTTGACACTGGGTTTTTCATAACATTAGCTGGAATAATTTCGAATTATTAGTATACTCTGGTAAAACTCTTGATGCTAATATTGTATTTTCTAATAAAACACAATAGCTTACAAATAGTATAAATGTGGTCCCTGCTGAGGAACTATGTTAACTGAATCCCACCACTGGTTGAAATTGAAAGGAAATTCCCTAATCTAATTAGATTAGGAGCTGTGTTTTAAAGCATCTTCATAATATTCCATATATACATCGCACTTAGGGAACAAATGGTAAAACTTTTAGGGCTCCATAACTGACAACCATTTATAAAAGATTTTCTTCCTGGAATAAATTTACAAATACTGGATCTTCATCCTGGAACATGGAATATGTAAATTAGATTCAACTCAGTCAGAACAAAATGGGAGTCTGTAATTCAGTTTCTCATTTTGAACTATGAGAAACACTGTCATCTTTATAGATTCTGGTTCAAGAACAGATTAATAAGCAGAGAGCAAGTATTAACATCTCTGTTTTTTAGCACAGAGTACTAAGGTCATCCATCCCTAAGGCCTTACAACTAATAAAATACAGCAGCTATTTCAAAGAGGTCCCTCTGCTGATGGTCACTTTGGTATCCATGGTTCTGGATTCTGGTCACTTACCCAGACTCATATCTGCAGTGAAAGTACACAAAACAGTGTCTGAGTGGCTCCTTCTCTGTAGCAGTAGCTGAAATAAAGAGGGCCAGGTATTTCATCTATGATATATCTGCAAGTGCTACTACCTGATGTGACCTCCAGAAACTCTCAGTGTCCACAGTGCTGAGCTGCCCCATCGATCTGAGTCATTTTGGAGGAGAAGCCCTCACAAATATTAAACTTGGACTGTCTTCCCAAGGACAACCTTCTGCCTTTTCTCGTGTTTCAGGCTGTCCCTTCCTGCCAGGATCTCTCAAGACAAACATTTTATGCAGAGGCTGTTTCTCCCCTGAGAAGGACATCCCAGGACAATTTCTAACGGTAGGAGAGCATCTGTGACCTTGAGTCAAACTTTCTGAAGCGACTTGCTTCACACCTACATCTAGAGAGCCAGGAATCCCTTTCATATTTTATCTTAGTCATACCCCTTTTATGTGGTTTATCTTCTGTTTATTCATTTTCTCAAATTGTACTACACATGGTCCCTCCATATTTTTTCACTGACGTAGAGATGACGCACAATATTATATCAGTTTTAAGTGTACAAGATTTGTAATTCAATAGTTTATATTACACTGCATACAAAGTTATAAAATATTGATTATATTCCCTTTGCTATAAATTACATCCATGTAATTTATTTATTTATTTTATAACTGGTAGTTTATATTGCTTAATCCCTTTCACCTAATTTGCTTCTCCTTCCCACTGAACTCCTCTCTGATAAACACTATTTTTTTTTAATTTCTTTGATTCTGTTTTATTTGTGACTCTGCTACTGTTTTATTTGTTTGCTTCATTTTTTAGATTCCACATATAAGGAAAGACAAATAGTATTTGTCTTTCCTTGTCTTATTTCACTAAGTATAATACTTTCAGGACCATCCATATTGGGGCAAATGAGATTTCATTGTTTTCATGCCTGACAAATATTCCATTGTGTGTGTGTAGACGTGTTGTGTAAACATCTTTATCCATTTTCTTGTTATGTACACTCAGGTGGCTCTGGTTGCTTTAGTATCTTGGTTACTATATAATCTTACTGTGAACTTTGGGGTGCATATATCATTTTGAATTTGTATTTTTGTTTTCTTTGAATTAAATACCCAGGACTGGAATTGCTGAATGGTATGATAGTTCTGTATATAATTTCTGGAGGAAAACCCCATTCAGCTTTTTATGGAACCAGCTCCAATTTGCATTCACACTAACAGTGTACTAGGGTTTGCTTCTCTCTGCTTTCTCACAAACAATTGCTATTTCTTGTCTTTCTGAACATAGCCATTCTGTGTGAAGTAATTTCTCATTGTGGTTTTTATTTGCATTTCCTGATTAATGATATCGAGCACCTTTTCATATTTTTGTTTGCCATCTGTAGCTCTTCTTTGGAAAAAAAAATCTACTCAAGTTCTCTGTCCATTAAAATCAGATTGTTTCTTTGACACTTAGTTGTGTTTTATATATTTGGATATTAAAAATTTATTGAACATACTATCTCCAACAATCTTCTTCCATTTAGTAGACTGCATTTTCATTTTTTTAATGGCGTCCTTCAGTGTACAAAAATGTGGGTATTTGATTAGATCATTTGTTTATGTTTTATTTTGCTTCCCTTACCTGACATAGGCAAAAAAAAGCATTGCAATGATCAGTGTCAAAGAGGATAATTACCTATATTTTCTTCTTGTAGTTTTATTTTTTATTTAGCCATTTTGAGGCTTTGCTTTGTTTCTTGCAAATATTGAACCATACTTATATCCCTAGAGTAAGCCCCACTTGATCATGTTATATGATCACTTTTATATATTGTTGAATTTGATTTGCTTATATTTTGGTCAATATACTTTTATTTATCAGAGAAATTGGTTTGCAATTTTCTTTTCTTTTCTTTTTTACTGTATTTCTCAGGTTTTGTATCAGAAAAATGCCTTCATAGAATGAATTTGAGAGGGTTCCAGCATTTTCAGGCTTTGAAATATTTTGAGAAGGATAAATATTAAGTCTTCTTTATACATTTAGTAACTGAAGGCACATTGTACAATATCAGTACATTTGAGGTTAAAGGATTGTAGCAGTGCCTAACTTATTACAAAGCTATGAGAATGAGATGAGATAATATGTGCAAATCTCTTTACATTCCTCCAGATGTAAAATAAGGGGCCCTACATGTTTATCAGCCATTAATATTAATGACGGTCACCAGATACATATTGCTATCTTTAGTAAGTTTTGGTAGACTATATCTACATTAATAAAGTTTATCCCAAAAGTTTTCATGCTAAAGGACAAATAGAGCTGTATGATACATTAGAGGGATTTGGAAGAAAGATGTTATATATATATATAACATATTGAATTTAAAATTTAGTGAATTTTTTCTTTCTGATATAAATAATTATAATAGTAAAATGAAGTCAACATAGGGAAAATCAATTTTAAATATATATAATCTTCTTTAGTAAACTAGGAAAATAACTTGCTGCTGCTGCTGCTAAGTCGCTTCAGTCGTGTCCGACTCTGTGCGACCCCATAGACGGCAGCCCACCAGGCTCCGCCGTCCCTGGGATTCTCCAGGCAAGAATACTGGAGTGGGTTGCCAGTTCCTTCTCCAGTGCATGAAAGGGAAAAGTGAAAGTGAAGTCGCTCAGTCGTGTCCGACTCTTAGCGACCCCATGGACTGTAGCCTACCAGGCTCCTCCGTCCATGGGATTTTCCAGGCAAGAGTACTGGAGTGGGGTGCCATTGCCTTCTCCAGGAAAATAACTTAGATATCTGTAATTGATGGTTTCTATAAGTGTAGCCTTTTGTATCAGAGTTAAAAACTTTTGTATTCCTAAATGTAATTTTCAGTAGAAATGTATTTACATTTTTGAATTTTTATAGAACATCTCTGTAGTGTTTATTCATGTAATAAAAATATAAAAACACTTAACATTAATTTTTACAAAAAATATAAATTCATGTTTGTAATTATATTTAAAGCTTACAAAGGGCCTTTTTATGTTCATTGGACAATAGATTGTTAAAAGCCTATGTATATATACATATATATGTGTATATGTATGGCTTTATAAAAGTCAGATCTTAAAAAGAGTTTTTTTACTAACCAACTTAATGAAGTCATGCCAATCATTCACTAAAATATTGTTCTATGCTATGAAATTCTGTGTAGCATGTTATTTAAAAGGTTAATGATGTGAATCCTCTCATGAGTGCTCTAGGCTCTTGAGAGAAACCGTGGTATTTGTTTTTTCTAACACTGTTTTCCAAGGCATCTAAGATAAACTCAGGTATATAGTAGACATTTAATAAATACTGAATATCAAATTGTTAGTCACACATACAGGCAGAAACAAATGTACATATGTTGTATCTGTATTTTGTTTGCAATATATAATATCCCCATACTTCTTACATGTGTAGGAATTTTTATAAATATGTGTGTGTTTGCATATGTATATATACATACACATGATTCTGTGTGTATACATGTATATATATTAAGGAATACATATATTTGAATATATATGTCTATTTTATTCATAGACACACAAACATATATATGTATGTATGTGTATATGTTTATGCATATGTATATGTAAAGAGAGAGAGTGTTGCAATGAAGTACAGATTATTTTCCTTCATGTATTGTTTTCACAAATATTTAATTAGACTTTACGTCACTGAATTTACCTCCTGACTATAATTATTTTCTAGGAGTACTTTTCAATGATAGCAATGCTAGAGATGTAAAGAGAGACAGAGAGAGAGGGAACCATGCATGTTAAGATGACAGTATTACATGAATCCAGTTTTCTACTTTATTTCTGTGTTTCCCTCTCAGCTAAATTTCCAATATAACTACATCCTTAATTTTAACTGAACTAGTGTTGTATGTCAGAGGCATACAACTTGAGTAAATAAACTGTTTCTTTACTTTTTAAATTAATTTTCACTGGCATATAGCTGCTTTACAATGTTGTGTTGCTTTCTGCTGTACAGCAAAGTGAATCACCTATTTGTATACATATATCTGTGATTTATTGGATTTTTTTTCCTATTTAGATCACCACAGATTGAGTACAGCTTCCTGTGCTGTATAGTTGGTTCTCATTAGTTATCTGTTTTATACATAGTAGAACATATATGTCAATCCCAATTTCCCCATTTGCTCCTCCCACAGTAATCATAAGTTTGTTCTCTACATCTGTGACTCTACTTCTGCTTTCCTGTTTCTTCAGAAAGCTACTGCAGTCTCACTCAAATAAAATTCTGTTATCAACTAACATCATGTGATACAGAAAATGTGAACTCCCTCAAGCATCATTCATTGTTTCCCAGATGGTAAAGAAGTCTCTGTTGCAAAGTCTGAGCCCCTGGGACTGCTCCCAAGTGAGGCTATAAAACCTACAATCAGCCTTCTAAATGGGGAATGATTCCTCTCCAAATTCCTGGCTTTGATTCAACATAACACAATTAATCTGAAATATAGTCAATTCATCCATGTTTCCTCAAACTTAACAACTGAGAGAGGCAATGAACAGGAGCTTATAGTACAGCAGTCTACTGGTACCAACTTTGCAAACTGAAGTGTGTGCAGGTATATCCTCTGAACTTAAAATAATTTATTAAGAAATAACGCACTGACCACCACTTTAACAAATGAACATCGACCAAGATGTTGAAATAGACAGTTAGTGATTTATTAATGGATTTGCTCTAAGTCATGTTAATCTATTCATCAACCCTCATTTATAAAACAAGAGTAAATAAGAATATCTGTCCTTATTGTTTCTGAGTACTCTGAAAATCCTTCATGATAAAAACTGTGGAAAACCTTTATTGTGAGTTATTTTCCTTTATCTTGATTTCCTTTTGTAGTAGAAGAAAGGTGAAGGTTTGGAGTGGAACTGGATTTTATTTTCTCCTCTGGTGCATGCTGATTATGTGACTTTGAAGGAATGTTTAGCTCATGTAAAGTGTGAGTTTTTTTTTTTTTTACATAAAATGAGAATGATAATAATGACCCCAGTAAGACTGTTTATAATACAAATCAGCAATTGGGCACTGGTTAATGGCTCACTATTTTCTGTGGTACATATTATGACCCCAAAATACAGCAACTGTTAACTATTTTCAATCATGATGATGGTTTGATTGATTTAGGACTCATCAGTCCTTCTTTCCCAAAATGTATTCTAATTCTTAGGTATGGTAAGAAGTTTATGTGTCCTAGTTATGGTAGCAATATAAATTTGATAAAAAAAAAAGAAGAATGATTTAATGGATATTCCATGTAACATATTTATATATCTCTGTGAAAACATGGACCGATATGCCTGAGTCACATGTTTTCAAGGATACTAGTAAATCCAAGGAGCATACTCTTTTGGATGTAAGTGTCAATGTTTTTGTTACTATCTTAGAGCTGTCATGCATTTAAGTAACTGATAGATGCTGGTTCTCTTATGATCAAAGTTCATCTGAGAGGCAAATTTCAGAAAGTATTATCATTCAGAGTATGGAAAGCTTATTATTCCTTCATGCATTTATGCATTACTTTCACACATATCTATTGAGATTTTACTTCATTGAATTTACCCTAAGACTATAATCATTTTGTCAGTGTAATTTCCAGTGACAGCAATGCTATAGATATTTCCCCTTTGCTTTGTTAAGATGTGAAGAAGCTGTATTACTTTTCAGAACTTTTGCCCAGCTAGGCTATAACAGAAAGAGAACACTTAATATCAGGAAGAATGCTCTGGAAGTTCTGAGCTAAGAAGATAGTCCCTATTCCTAGTAGTCCTTGATGAGATTACTAGCTGACTGTGAGGAATGAAATACTTCTAATTTCAGAGATGGTCCACCAAGGAGGATTCAAAATATGAATAAATTTGCTTAACTGTATTTTTACACTCAGTACTTCTATTGTATATTTATAAGAGTATACGTGCATTTGACAAAGGAGAGAAAAAGCAAGATTACATCTTCGTGTAGCCAGAATCACCATGCTTAACTTTAACTCCACTGCATTCACCAATCCCAGTAGCTTCATCCTGATGGGCATACCTGGTCTAGAAGACTTGCGCATTTGGATATCCATCCCTTTATGCTCAATGTATGTTGTTGCCCTCATGGGAAACATACTCATCATTTTCATCATCAAAACTGAGACTGCTCTGCATGAACCCATGGTCTACTTTGTTTCCGTGTTGGCCATCACAGACCTCTACTCTTCCCAAGATGTTGGGTGTATTCTGGTTCCACTATCATGAAATCAGCTTCCAGGCCTGCCTCACTCAGATGTTTTTCATTCATGCTTCCTCTGGGATGGAGTAAGGGCTTCTCATGGCCATGGCATTTAACTGATATGTGGCAATCTGCATCCCCTGAGACACTCATCATGCTTACCAATTCTGTGGTGGCTCAGGTTGGCATAGTGGTGTTTCTCCGTGGGTTAGTGCTAATGATACCACATCCCTTCCTGGTAAGGAGGTGGCCACATTGTCGGAGCAATGTAGTCCCTCACACATACTATGAGCACATGGCTGTGATGAAATTGGCTTGTGCTGACGTTTCCATAACAGTGGAAACAGTGTTTATTTTTTTGGGCTTCAAAATCACTGCAGATGGTGACTGCAGCCATGAAATTAAAAGATGCTTACTCCTTGGAAGAAAAGTTATGACCATCCTAGACAGCATATTAAAAAGCAGAGACATTACTTTGCCAACAAATGTCCATCTAGTCAAGGCTATGGTTTTTCCAGTAGTCATGTATGGGTGTGAAAGTTGGACTATAAAGAAAGCTGAGCACCAAAGAATTGATGCTTTTAAACTGTGGTGTTGGAGAAGACTCTTGAGAGTCCCTTGGACTGCAAGGAGATCCAACCAGTCCATCCTAAAGGAAATCAGTCCAGAATATTCATTGGAAGGACTGATGTTAAAGTTGAAACTCCAATACTTTGGCCACCTGATATGAAGAACTGACTCATTTGAAAAGACCCTGATGCTGGGAAAGATTGAAGGCAGGAGGAGAAGGGGATGACAGAGGATGAGATGGTTGGATAGCATCACCGACTCAATGGACATGAGTTTGAGTAAACTCCGGGAGTTGGTGATAGACAGGGAAGCCTGGCATGCTTCAGTCCATGGGATCACAAAGAGCTGAACACAACTGAGCAACTGAACTGACTGACTGACATTTCCATCAATAGTCTGTATAGTTTGGCAGTCATTATCTTAATTGTTGGGACTGACGTGACATTCATCTTTTTGTCTTATGTACAGATACTCCATACTGTCTTCAGTCTCCGTTCTAAAGATGCCAGATTGAAGGCCCTCAGCAATTGCAGGTCCCATGTTTGTGTCATCCTCGCCTTCTACATTACTGCTCTTTTCTCCTTCCTCACCCACTGCTTTAGTAACACATAGCATGTCACAGTCACATCCTGCTAGCCAACATGTACTTGTTGGTCCTTCCTATGCTGAACCCTATCATTTATGGAGTAAGGACTAAACAGATTCAAAATGGTGATCTATAATTATTCATGGCTAAAATCAGCTGACAATCCCAAGACTTTTTGTACTTATCCCCATCCTTCTATAATTCTTTGATATAAATTTATTGGATTCTACCATCAGCAAGACTGGAAATTAGATTCTTAATTTTTCCATTAATGTCTCTGTAAGTGGATGTCATATACAATTTATCCAACCTGAACATCTGTAGAACAGATATAATTGCTTTGTGTATTTAGGTGCTCATATGCTGGGTACATATATATCTGCAGTTGTTATATCTTCTTGGATTGATCCCTTGATCGTTATTTTTGTCTCTTACTACAGTCTTTGTTTGAAGGCCTATTTTTTCTGACATAAGTATCACTACCTTGACTTTCTTTTGATTTCCATTTGCATGTCATATCTTTTTTTATCCCCATCACTTTCAATCTTTGTGTATCTTTGGATTTGAAGTGACTATCTTATAGGACACTTTATACAGGTCTTGTTTTTATATCCATTCAGCCACTCTATGGCTTTTGACATATATCTTACATGATCTCTTAATTTCGAATGAATTTTGACATTCCTGCATTTTTATTCCCCTCACCAAAAATTTACTTTTTGTTTCATCATATTTTACAATTTACTTTTGGGTTGTAGTACTGAGTCAGTAGTTACCTGGCTGCAGAACCCCAGAGTGTCCTGGGTCTAGTGTTGGCTTGATGGTGGGCAGAACCAGGTTCTGGGGTGGGCTATTACAGGGCCAAGTGTCAGCCCTGGATCTAGTACTGGTCCTCTGGTGAGTGGGGTTGAATCCTGGGGAGCTGACTGAGGATACTGAGGTGTCTCAGAGCTGATTTTGGCCTGCAAGTAGGTGAGGCCCGGACTCACATCCCAGGGGTAATGCTAGATCATGGCAGGCAGAGCAGTATTCCAACATTTCCCAATGCCAGTGTCAGCTAGTTGTTGGGTAGGGTAGATTCCAGGGCTGCTGGCTGAGGGGAGCAAGGTGTCCTAGAGCTGCTGTTGGCCTGCTGGTGGCAGAGCCAGAGCTGGGGGACAGGTCCAAATCCAGGGGTGTTCCAAGCCTGGGGCTAGCCTTTTGGTGTGTTGTCTGGGTCCTGAGAAGGAAAGCTGTGAGGCTGCACTTTTCCTGGGGCTGGTGTCTGCTCATTGATAAGCAAGGTCAGGGCTCAAGAGATTTGGGGACTGGTGCTCATACACTAGTGGGTGGTACAAGATCTTGGTGTTGGTGCCAGTTATCTGGTAGGTGGAGCTGAGACTAGGGGATCCTAGAGTTAGTGTGAATCCAGTAATGGGCAGAACTAGATCCCGAGGTCTCTGTTGAAGGGCTCCAACAGTCTTGGTGTTGTGTTGAGCCTGCTGGTGGGCAGGGCTGGGTCCAGGGATTCCTGGGGCTTGTACCTGTCTACTACTTGACAGACCTGAGTCCCTCTGACTGCAGGGCCCAGGGGCCCCAGGACTGGTACCAGCCCACTGGTGACTGGGGCCAAGATCTAGTGTGGCTAATGGTGAGAGAAAGTGAGTCCCAGGGTCTGTGGCTACAGGATACAAAAACAGTCTTTTCATTAATGGTGTGGGAACATTGGGCATCCACAGTGTAAAAAAACAAAAAAGGGATCTAGACATATATTTTACCTCCTTCACAAAAATGACCTCAAGATGCATCACAGACCTAAATATAAAATAGAAAACCATAAATCTCCTAGAATATAGTGTAGGAGAAAACCTAGATGACCTTGGGTATGACAGTGACTTTTTGGAAACAACACTTAGACATGATTCATAAAAGAAATAATTGATAAGCAGGACTTAATTAATTGAAACCTTATAATCTGAAAGACATGAGAATGAGAAGAAAAGGAGAATGAAAAGAAAAGAAAAGTATTAGGAGAATGAGAAGAAAAGGCATAGACTAGAAAAAAATATTTGCAAAAGACACATCTGAGAAAGTATTGTTATCCAAAATATACAATGAATTCTTAACACTTAACGCTAATAGACAATTTGATTAAAAAAAAAAAAAATAGGCCAAATGCCTTAAGAGACACTTCACCAAAGAATAGACTTACAGACATGGGGAGAGGGGAGGAGGGGATGAGATGTATGGAGAGAGTAACATGGAAACTTACATTACCATATGTAAAATAGATAGCCAACAAGAATTTGCTGTATGGCTCAGAAAACAAACAGGCACTCTGTATCAACCTAGAAGGGTAGAATGGGAAGGGAGATGGGAGGGTGGTTCAAAAGGGAGGGGATATATATATACCTATGGCTGATGCGTGTTGAGGTTTGACAGAAAACAACAAAATTCTGTAAAGCTATTATTCTTCAATAAAATAAATTAATTAAGAAAAATAGAAAAGATATATAGATGACCAATAAGTATATACAAAAATACTCCACATCATATATCATCAGTACAATGCAAATTAAAATAATGAGAGACTGAACATCTATTAAAAAAGCCGAAGTCTGGACACTGACACACTAAATTCTGGCAAAGGTATGGAGCAAAAGGAACTCTTATTCACTGCTGGTAAGAAACCATCCACTTTGGAAGACAGTTTGATGGTTTCTTACAAAACTAAACATACTGTTACCACACATTATAGCAGCCATGCTCTATGATATTTAGCCAATAGGGTTGAAAACAACATTCACAGAAAAACCTGCATGTAGGTGTGTATAGCAGATTTATTCAAAATTGCCAAAATTTGGAAGCAACCAAGATATCCTACAGTAAGTGAATGGAAAAGTAAACTTTAGCACAAGAGACACTGGAATATTATTCAGTATGAAAAATAAATGAACTGTCAAATCATGAAAAGCCTTGGAGGAAACTTAGATGCATATTGCTAAGTGAAATAAGCCTATTTATAAAGGCTACATACTTTGTGATTCCAGATAAATGATATTCTGGAAAAGGTAAAACCATGGAGGCAGTAGTGCTTCCCACGTGGTACTAGTGGTAAAGAACCTGCCTGCCAGTGCAGGAGATGTAAGAGAAGCAGGTTCAATCCCTGAGGAGGGCAAGGCAAGCCACTCCAGTATTCTTGCCTGGAGAATCCCACGGACAGAGGAGCGTGGTGGGTTACAGTCCATAGGGTCACAAAGAGTTGACATGACTGAGTGACTTAGCATGCACACTTGCATGGAGGCAATAATCGTATCTGTGGCTGTTGGAGATTGAGGTGGAGGGCAGAGGTCAATAGGATAGAGGATTTTTAAGGCAATAAAAATGTTCTGTATGATACTATAATGGTGAATATATGTCATTATATATATTTATCCAAATTGAGTGAATGCACAACACCAAGAGTGAATGCTAAGATCGACTAAGGATGTTAGGTGTTTATGATATGTCAACATAAGTTCATCCATTGTAACAAATGTACCACTCTGATGGAAGTTGAATGGGGAAAGTTATGTGTAGGGGGTGTATATGGAAAATTTTTATACCTTTCACTAAATTTTATTGTGAATCTAAAACTGCTTTATAAAAATAAAAGCTTTTAAAAACAGTAACTAGGAATGAAAATTTAGAGTTAATTAATTGTCATTTGTTTTTCCAAAGTGTCTGTGATGTTTATGTTATTAAAAGCAGTAGAGTACTTGTTTCTTCACCTCCTCTCATTATGGTCAGTCTTTTTTTCTTCTTAGTTTTCCAGTGTCGTAGGGTGGTATTGTATCTTGAGAGATTTTAATTTACATTTCCTAATTACTTAATGACAATGAAAGTGATTAATGCATTTGTTTTAATCTTTTGGTAAAAAACTCATTAAAATATTTTGCCCACTTCTATTGAAAGTTTTGATTTCCTTTAAACTTCATGTATACTAGATGCAAATCTATTAATGGATATTTAATCTGCAGCATCTTCTTGCAGTCTCAGCTTGTGTTTTTGTTCTTTTAACAGTGCTTTAGAAGAGCAGAAACTTTTAAGTTTTATAAAATAAGTTTATTTTAAAAATATATTTAGATTTTGACCTTACCATAATTTCTCTTAGAAGTTTTATGCTTTCATAATTTTACACTCTATCTGGATTGATCTTTAATATAATTTTTCTAAAACCTTTATAATTTAGGATTACTTCATTTTTCAATGTAGAATGTAAGGTACAGATGGAGATGCATGCATTTGTACATAATTACACAATTATTTCAAATCTATAATTCTACATTGAACTAACTTACACCTTAGTATTAATAAGGTGTAAAAATCCATTAACCATATCTATATGTGGGTCTGTTTTTTAGGCTTCTATATTGATCAATATATTGATCAATCATATTTTTATGCCACTAGTACACTACCTTTATTGATGTATATTCTTCAACTTTATTACATTATTTTTCAAAGTTATTTTGATTATTTTCATTTTTACACTTCCATATAAATTTTAGAATCAGACTTTCAATCACTACCCCCACAAATCCCCCTAGAAATTCAATTGGAATATGATTAAATCTATATATCAACTTGGGGAGAATAGAAATATTCACTGTATTAAGACATGGGTACATGACAATTGCATGTACCTCCACTTATGTCTTTTTTAATCTTTTTTAGCAGTGATTATATGTTTTCTCAATGTAGGTCATATATATTATATGTATTTTTTTCTAAAATATGTCTCTATTTTTTAAACTGTTTAAAATAATATTTAATTTCATTTCTAATGGGATGTCATTTATGTAAGAAATCCAAATATTTATATTGTGACCTTGTATCCTCTAAACTCATTAAACTTATGTTTTATTAGTTCTAATAGTCTTGTACATTACCTAAGATTTTTCTGCCTGGACAAACCATGTCATAATAAATAGGGTTTATTTTCTCTTTCCAATATCAAAGTTTGTTTTTGTTTTTTAAATTACATTTGTTTGCTTTCATGCATTGACTAGAAAAACAAGTGGAGAGAAAATATTCAGTTTTTCATCATCAAGGGTAATTTAACTTCAATAAATTTTATTACATTTTTTACTTGCCTCCACAATCTTATCTCATCTTTAGTGAGAAAAATCAGTATAATATTTTGAAAGTCAAAGTAAAAATTATATAAAGGAAACTTTTAATATGAGATTAGAGTAACAAAGGCTAAAGTAATGCCTTAGTGGCCTTAATATAATCTCAATTTAGGGGCCCTGAGAAGCATTCAAAATAAAGAAGAACTTACCAAATTCTGAATACGTTGAGTCACTCTTTCTTGAAAAATATTCTCACAACTCGGCCCCAAATTTACTTTGTCCTAATCCCATAAATGACTGGATTTAAACAAGGAGGAACAACCACATACAAATTGGCCAGGAGGGTATGAATGTAGCGAGGGATATTCCTACCAAATCGGTGTGTCATAAAGGAGAAAAATGCTGGTGTGTAAAAGGCTAAGATGACACAAACATGTGAACCACATGTGCTGAGTGCTTTGAGTCTGGCATCCCTAGAAGGAAGGTGGAAAACAGTTTTTAGGATCTCAACATAGGCGAGGGCAATGAGGAGCAAGTCAAAGATCAGGGCAGCAATGGTAAATAAGCCATAGATGATGTTAACTCTTATGTTAGCACAGGCAAGACGAGCAATTCCCATATGCTCACAATAGGTATGAGGAATAATATAGCATCCACAGAAGGGAAGTCTTTTGAGAAGAGGACAAAAGGGGATGACAAGGAGGACTGGCCTCCCAACTACAACAGAGGCCATGATGGCTACCATTTTGTTGGTGAGGATAGTGGTATACCTCAGTGGATAACAGATGGCGACAAAACGGTCAATTGCCATGGCCAGGAGTACACCAGATTCCATGCCAGTGTAGGTGTGGATAAAGAACATTTGGATGAGGCAGGCTTCAAAGCTTACCTTCCTATGGTTGAACCAGAAGATGGCCAGCATTTTGGGTATGGTAGAAGTGGACAGGCCTAGATCAATAAAGGAGAGAAGAGCCAGGAAGTAGAACATGGGTTAATGAAGGCTCTGGTCCGTCTTGATTGCAAACAGGATTGTGACATTCCCTACAAGGGCTATCAGGTAAACGACAAAGAAAGGGAAAGCAATCCATATATGGAAAGCTTCCAGACCAGGTACACCCAGCAGAAGGAAGGCAGAAGGATGTGAGATGGTGTCATTAACAAAGGACATTCTGCTGAAAATTCTTGGAGGATGTTCTGCTATCTTATTCAGTATTTCTGGGGAGACATGAGGGAATATATGGTGGTTGGATGTGACTGTATATATTTCTATAGTAGAATAACAATAAAATTGTTGACAACATAATGGGAGGAAATTTGGGTCCAGTTAAGCTTAACTCTCAAAGATATTAAAATTATTCTCCTGTTTAATATTCCACATGGATTTTATAAGTTGCACTTCTCTGATGGTAGTGTGGTATAATAATTCATAATCATCTCCGTGTGGATCACAACAAACTGTGGAAAATTCTTAAAGAGACGGGAATACCAGACCACCTGACCTGCCTCTTGAGAAATCTATATGCAGGTCAGGAAGCAACAGTGAGAACTGGACATGGATGAACAGACTGATTCCAAATCGGGAAAGGAGTACGTCAAGGCTGTATATTGTCACCCTTCTTATTTAACTTATATGCAGAGTGCATCATGAGAAGCACTAGGCTGGATGAAGCACAAGCTGGAATCACGAATGCTGGTAGTAATATCAACCTTAGATATGCAGATGACACCACCCTTATGGCAGAAAGTGAAGAAGAACTAAAGAGCCTCATGTTGAAAGTGAAAGAGAAGAGTGAAAAAGTTGGCTTAAAACTCAACATTCAGAAAACTAAGATCATGGCATCTGGTCCCATCACTTCATGGCAAATAGATGGGGAAACAATGGAAACAGTGGGAGACGTTATTTTGGGAGGGCTCCAAAATCACTGCTGATGGTGACTGAAGCCATGAAATTAAAAGATGCTTTAACTTTTCTCCTTGGAAGAAAAGTTATGACCAACCTAGACAGCATATTAAAAAGCAGAGACATTACTTTGCCAACAAAGATCTGTCTAGTCAAAACTATGGTTTTTCCAGTAGTCATGTATGGATGTGAGAGTTGGACTATAAAGAAAGCTGAGCACTGAAGAATTGATGCTTTTGAACTGTGGTGTTGGAGAAGACTCTTGAGGGTCCCTTGGGCTGCAAGTAGATTCAACCAGTCCATCCTAAAGGAAATCAGTCCTGAATATTCACTGGAAGGACTGATGTCGAAGCTGAAAGTCCAATACTTTGGCTACCTGATATGAAGAACTGACTCATTTGAAAAGACCCTGATGCTGGAAAAGATTGAAGGTGGGAGGAGAAGGGGACGACAGAGGTAGAGATGTTTGGATGGCATCACTGACTCAATGGACATGAGTTTGAATAAACTCCAGGAGTTGATGATGGACAGGGAGGCCTGGCCTACTGCAGTCCATGGGGTCACAAAACGTTGGACACAACTGAGCGACTGAACTGAACTGAACTGAACTGAACTGAATCATCTCTGAGTTCATTCTTTTGTAGAATGCTCACCTACATATGCTAATATCACGTGAAAATCCTTTCAATAATTATAACTTGTATAATATTTTCAAGTTATATTGGTTACCTAGTTGAGCAGTACAAAAAAGAAAAGCCTCCAAAATGTTATTTTTAAAAAAGTATAAGTATTGGATTAGGAATCTTTCCTTATGATGGTCAATAGTGTTATTTGCTCAGTCGTGTCTGACTTCTTGAGAACTCATGGAATGTAGCCTGCCAGACTCCTCTGTCCATGGAATTCTCCTGGCAGGTATACTGCAGTGTGTAGCCATTTCCTTCTTCCTGAACCAGGGATTGAACCCATTCTCCTGCCATCTGAGTCATCAGGGAAGCCCCATAATGGTCATGGTGGTCAATAAGATATCCACTTATTAGGCTTATTTGCCTGCCATAGTCCCGTCTCTCTAGGTGTTACTTTGTCTTTATTTGGCTTAATAGACTGTGTTTAAATCTGTATTTTAGTAAAACTGTGCTGTTATGTTGTGGTTGCAGAATTATTAGTATTTTTCTGCTGCTACTGCTGCTAAGTCGCTTCATTCGTGTCCGACCCTGTGCAACCCCATAGACGGCAGCCCACCAGTCTCCCCCGTCCCTGGGATTCTCCAGACAAGAACACTGGAGTGGGTTGCCATTTCCTTCTCCAATGCAGGAAAGTGAAAAGTGAGAGTGAAGTCTCTCAGTGGTGTCCAACTCTTCGCGACCCCATGGTCTGCAGCCCACCAGGCTCCTCCATCCATGGGATTTTCCAGGCAAGAGTACTAGAGTGGGTTGCCATTCCTTCTCCAAAAAAGTATTTTTCTACTTTTGCAATAAAAAGCTGTGATTCTACACATGTACAAATGTGATCATCTTAATAGAGGTGGGAAAAATAGTCATTCAATAACTATGTATTATATTAAAAGAAAAATTTTCAGTAGAATAGGTAAAGAATAAATCTTGTTCAATTAGGCAAAAGGAATTGATGAAAATTCTCCAGCTAATATCATAATGAATGGTGGAACACTGAAGTTTTTTTCCCTAGGATTTGGAAAAAGCCAAGAATATCAATAAACATCAATTATATTTAATATATTACTGGAAGTAACAAAGTCAATATGTCAAGAAAAATGTATGTAAACTGTTAATTTAGAACCAATAATTTAGTTTATCAATTACTCAAGTAGAAGAATTTTTTTGTATTTGTTTTCAACAAAACATTGGAAATTGAAATTTTAAATTACAGTTTTAGAAAAGTACACATCACCTTCAGAGTCATCAGAAACATGGAGAACTTAGCAATAAAGTACCTAAAATTATAAAACATGACAGAAATTTAAAAAGACTTAAAATTTTTTTTAACCTATAGTTTAAAAGATGAAGTCTGTTATAATGTCAGTTATTCCTAAATTCATCTGTAAGTTTAGAAAAGCTTTGTTGAATTCCAAGAAATTTAAGCTTCATCTAACTTATTTTAAGAATACCTTCATTGGGAAAAGAATAAAACAAAACTTGATGAAACATGCTACAGAACTTCAAACTTATAAAACTATAGTAATCAAAACTTATAGCATTTGTTCAATGATAGATAACTAGAGCATAATAAAAAGAAAAGAAAAGAAATAAACACATTTTACAAGCTCAGTTATATTTTATCAAGTGAAAAATATAGTAATTCATTGAAAATAGGATAGTTGTTTCTTCTAGTAATCTGGTGCAATTGAATATCCTTATGAGGAAAAAAAATAACTCTGTCTCCAACTTCACAACATATGCAAAATTTTAATTATACTTCTAAAATAGACGTAGGTTAAAAAAAAACAAAACAGAACTTAAATTCTGTAAAATTTGTAATAAGGAGAATATCTTTGCAACCTGGTAGAATGTAATGGTTTCTAAGACAGAACACAGAAAGCAAGAAACATAAGAAATAAGCTATTACATGTTACATGAAATTTTAAAACTTATTGTAGAGAACGTGAATTTGAGTAAGACTGGAATAAAATATTCATAATCTCTACTCTCTGAAAAGAAATTCATGTCAAAAACATACAAAATACAACTAATAAATAAGAAAAACAAACAATGGAAAAATAAAGAGACCTAAACTGACAGTTGGCAAAAGAAAATATACAAATGACATTAAAATTCTCAAAATCATTAGGCATCAGGAATTACACATTTAATATATAATGATATATTACTATACAAGCACTAGAATGATCAAAAACCATGACAATATCAAATTTTGGTAATAATGTGGAGCAACATATTCTCTTAAATTACCTGAAATAATTGAACTCCTAGGTGTTTATTCAAGACAAATTAAAGCACATGTTTACACAAGGACTTGTGCCAGAATGTACATAGCAGCTTTATTCATAATTACCCTAAAATGGAAACGTCACAACTGCTCATCACCAAGTGAATAGACAAATCAGTTTGGGGATGTTTACATAATGTAGCTCTATTCAGCAACAAAGCTGGATTTGCTACTTATGTGTGCCACAGCATAGATGAATCTAAAATCATCATACTGAGTTACCAATTACTACTAAAGAGTATTAAGTAAATAATTTTATTTCTATGAAGTTCTAGATTATACAGATAAAATAAGTGCTGAAGATATCTGTTCAGTGGTTTCAGGGACGGAGTGGGAAGAAACCTAAGAAGATTTTTAACATGATAGAAAAATTCTTTATAAGAATGTAAGATATAAATGGATATACAATTAGCTTTGTTAAAAATATACA
Organism: Giraffa tippelskirchi; assembly: GCF_054371585.1. Lineage (NCBI taxonomy): Eukaryota > Metazoa > Chordata > Mammalia > Artiodactyla > Giraffidae > Giraffa > Giraffa tippelskirchi. The sequence continues at coordinate 121,672,562 of NC_137285.1, forward strand.
GATAAAGTGTGTACATGTAAATGTGTGTAAATTTTACTTTAAAAAATCAAATTCAGGTCTGAAGGAGAATGCATGTATAGTTCTTAAAATTGCTGATAAGAGTATTATGTGTGTCTATTGGTTGTATATGTTTAAAATGACTCATATTAAAAAGCATAAATATAAACCTAGTCATTTTGTAATGCAAACTACAGTATAATTTGATTTAATAAAACATTCAATTTTGGAGCTCATTTTAAAGATAGAATCATTTATCTCACTCAATTACTGCTGAGAGCTAAAAATCCTAAAATCTGACAATAATATTACACAATTAAGGTCAAAGAACATAAACTAAAGAAACAACCTATATTAGGTCTAAATATTCTGCCTACTGTGGTTGATTAAAAATCAATTGTTTGGTGTTTGGGAACACTCCTTTTTCATCCAACAAAACATAGTTTTAAGTCTTCACTCTCCTATACTCTGATGACCTTAGGAAAATCATTCCATAAGCTTTATTTTAACTGTCTAGTCCGAGATAATCATAGTATCAACTTCAAATGGCTCTTGTGCTAATAAAATAAGATGTATATGTGAAACATAAACATGCCTTAACACTGGCCCCTTAGTAAAGTTAGTTGAAATAATCTAACATTATTATCCATGAGTATGACTCAGTGCTACTGTTTGATTTTCTAATAAAACACAATAGCTTACAAATAGTATACACATGGCCCCTTCTAAGAGAATATGTTAACTGAGCCCCACCATTCATTTTAAGTTGAAAGTTAATTTTTTCATCTAATTAGATGAGGAGCTGTGTTTTAAAGCATCTTTATAATATCCCAGGTATACATTGCACTTAGGGAACAAATGACAAAACTTTTAATATTCCTTTATTGATACTCATTTTTGAAAAACTTTCTACCTGGGATAAATTTACAAATACTTGCTTTTCATTCTAAAATATAGAATATGTGAGTTAGATTCAACTCAGAACAAAGTTGGATGCTATCTGTCAACTCATGTTTTATCACGCAAACTGTGGAAAGCACTGTCATCTTTACAGAACCTGATTCTTGAATGTAGGTTAATACACAGAGAAAGCAAATATTAACATCCCTGTTTTGTAGCTTAGGGTGCAAAGGTCATCCCTAAGGCCTTACAACCCATATGATACAGCAACTATTTCAGAGGCCACTCTACTGACTATCACTTTGATTTCCATGGTTTTGGACTCTAATCACTTACTCAGGCCCATATATGCAGGGAAAGTACAGGACACAGTGTCTGGATGCTCCCTCTCTGTAGCAATAACTGAAATAAAGGGGGCCTGGCATGTCATCTGTGATATATCTGCAAGTGATTCTACCTGATGTGACCTCTAGAAACTCTCCTCAATGTCTACAGTGCTAAGCTGCCCCACCAGCCTGAGCCTTTTGTGGAAGACCCCTCATACACACAAGTATAAAGTATGACCTGGACTACCTTCCCAAGGAAATGTGCTGCCTCCTCCTGTGTGTCAGGCTGGCCTTCTTGCCCATGATCCCTAAGAGGAACACTTTATACAAAGGTTGTATCTCCCCTGAGAAGGATGTTCTGTGTCCATCTCTTCAGGGACTGAGAGCATCTAGTGTTGACTCAAGCATTGACCCTGAACCATCTTGGTTGAAACCTCAATCTAGGCAATCAAGAACTAACTACTTTTGTATTTTGTCCCTTAGCCACAATATTTTTGAATGTAGTTTATCATTTCATATATCTTAATATATATATAGATAGATAGATAGATAGATAGATAAATAGATAATATTCCCTTCTTTCACTTACAGTTCAGAATTAACAGCTATGCAGGTGGCACTAGTGGTAAAGAACCTGCTTGACAATACAGGGGACATAAGAGATCCAGGTTTGATTCCTGTATTGGGAAGATCCCCTGGAGGAAGGCACGACAATCCACCCCAGTACTTTTGCCTGGAAAATCTCATGGACAGAGGAGCCTGGAAGTCCAGGGGTTGCAAAGAGTCGTACACAACTGCAGTGACTTAGCACGCATACACACATGCTCATTATTTTATATAATTTCAAGTTGTAAAACACGTTGACAGCTAAATTTTTTTTAATTTGTGTATTTTTTTTATTGAAGGATAATTGCTTTACAGAATTTTGTTGTTTTCTGTCAAACCTCAACATGAATCAGCCATAGGTATACATATATCCCCTCCCTTTTGAACCTCCCTTCCATCTCTCTCTCCATCCCCCCACTCTAGGTTGATACAGAGCCCCTTTCTGAGTTTCCTGAGTCATACAGCAAATTCCCATTGGCTATTTATTTTACATATAGCAATGTAAGTTTTCATGTTACTCTTTCCATACATCTCGCCCTCTGCTCCCCCTCCCCATGTCTATAAGTCTATTCTATGTGTCTATTTCTCCGTTGCTGCCCTGTAAATAAATTCTTTTTTCATTTTTTCTAGATTCCATATATATGCATTAGAATATGATATTGATCTTTTTCTTTCTGACTTACTTCACTCTGTATAATAGGCTCTAGGTTCATCCACATCATTAGGAGTGATTCAAATGTGTTCCTTTTTATGGCTGACTAATATTCCATTGTATATATGCACCACAACTTCTTCATCCATTCATCTGTTGATGGACCTCTAGGTTGCTTCCATGTTCTAGCTATTGTACATAGTGCTGCAATGAACAATGGGATACATGTGTCTTTTTCAACCCTGGTTTCCTCAGAGTATATGCCTAGGAGTGGATTGTTGGGACATATGGTAGTTTTACTCCTAGTTTTTTGAGGAATCTCTATACCGTCTTCCATAGTGGCTGTATCAATTTACATTCCCACCAACAGTGCAAGAACATTCCCTTTTCTCCACACCTTCTGCAGCATTTATCGCTTGTCAACTTTTTGATGAGGCTATTTGGTGTGAGGTTTGAGGTGATATCTCATTGTAGTTTTGATTTGCATCTCTCTAAAAATGAATGATGTTGAGCATCTTTTCATGTGTTTGCTAGGCATCTGTATGTCTTCTTTGGAGAAATGTCTGTTTAGGTCTTTTTCCCACTTTTTGATTGTGTTGTTTGTTTTCCTGGTATTGAGTTGTATGAGCTCCTTGTATATCTTGGAAGTTATTCCTTTGTCAGTTATTTCATTTGTTGTTATTTTCTCCCATTCTGAGGGTTGTATTTTCACTTTCCTTATAGTTTCCTTTGCTGTGCAAAAGCTTTTAAATTTAATCAGGTCCCACTTGTTTACTTTTCTTTGTATTTCCTACTCTAGTAGGTGGGTCATAGAGGATCTTGCTTTGATTTATGTCATCGAGTGTTCTGCCTATGTTTTCCTCTAAGAGTTTTATAGTTTCTGGTCTTACATTTAGGTCTTTAATCCATTTTGAGTTTATCTTTGTGTACGGTGTTAGGAAGTGTTCTAATTTCATTCTTTTACATGTAGCTGTCCAGTTTTCCCAGCACCACTTATTGAAGAGGCTGTCTTTGGCCCATTGCATATTCTTGCCTCCTTTGTCAAAAATAAGGTACCCATAGGTGCATGGGTTTATATCTGTGCTTTCTATCTTGTTCCATTGGTCTATATTTCTGATTTTGTGCCAGTACCATACTGTCTTGATGACTGTAGCTTTGTAGTATAACCTGAAGTCAGGAAGGTTGATTCCTCCAGCTCCATTCTTCTTTCTCAAGACTGCTTTGGGGCCTTTTGTCTTTCCATATGAATTGTGAATTTTTTTGTTCTAGTTCTATGAGAAATGCCATTGGTAATTTGATACGGATAGCATTGAATCTATAGATTGTGTTTGGTAGTATAGTCATTTTCACAATATTGATTCTTCCTACCCAGGAAGGTGGAATATCATCTCTCCATCTGTTTATGTCATCTTTGATTTCTCTCATTAGTGTCTTATAATTTTCTGTGTATAGTTCTTTTGACTCCTTAGGTAAGTTTATTCCTAGTTGTTTTATTCTTTTTTTGAAGTGGTGAATGGGATTGATTCCTTAATTTCTCTTTCTGATTTTTCATTTTTAGTATATGGAAATGCAAGTGGTTTCTGTTAGTATATAGAAATACAAGTGATTTTGTGTGCTGTATCCTGCAATTTTGCTAAATTCACTGACCAGCTCTAGTAATTTTCTGACACCATCTTTAGCATTTTCTATGTACAGTATCACGTTATCTGCAAACAGTGAGAGCTTTACTTCTTCTTTTCTGATCTGGATTCCTTTTATTTATTTTTCTTCTCTGATTGCTGTAGGTAGGACTTCCAAAACTATGCTGAATAATAGTGGTGAAAGTGAACACCCTTGTCTTGTTCCTGATCTTAGGGGGAATGCATTCAGTTTTTCACCATTGAGAATAATGTTTGCTATAGGCTTTTCATATATGGCCTTTACTATGTAGAGGTAGGTTTCTTTTATGCCTATTTTTAAAAGAGTTTTAATCATAAATGGTTGATGAATTTTGTCAAAGGCTTTTTCTGCATCTATTGAGATTACCATATGGCTTTTATATTTCAATTTTTTAATATGGTGTATCACATTGATTGATTTGCATATGTTGAAGACTCCTCACATCCCTGGATTAAACCCAACTTGACCATTGTGTATGAGCTTTTTGATGTGTTGCTGAATTCTGCTTGCTAAAATTTTGTTGAGGATCTTTGCATCTATGTTCTTCAGTGATATTGGCCTGTACTTTTCTTTTTGTGTGTTGTCTTGTCTGGTTTTGGTATCAGAGTAATGGTGGCCTCACAGAGTGAGTTTGAAGTATTCCTTCCTCTGCAAATTTTTGAAAGAGTTTTAGGAAGATAGGCATTAGCTCTTCTCTAAATGCTTGATAGAATTCTCCTGTGAAGCCATGTGTTCCTGGGCTTTTGTTTTGGGGAGATTTTTGATCACAGCTTCAATTTCAGTGCTTGTAATTGGGTTGTTCATAATTTCTATTTCTTTCTGGTTCAGTCTTGTTAGATTGAACTTTTCTAAGAATCCGTCCATTTCTTCCAGGTTATCTATTTTATTGCCACATAATTGTTCATGATTGTCTCTTATGCTCCTTTGTATTTCTTCATTGTCTGTTGTAACCTCTCCTTTTTCATTTCTAGTTTTTTTGGTTTGAGTCTTCTCTTTTTTTCTTGATGAGTCTGGCTAAAGGTTTGTCAATTTTGTTTATCTTCTCAAAGAACTAGCTTTTAGTTTTATTAATCTTTACTATTGTTTCTTTCATTTCTTTTTCAGGTATTTATGTTCAGATATTTATGATTTCTTTCCTTCTATTAATTTGGGTGGCTTTTTTTTTTTATTGTTCTTTTTCCAGTTGTTTTAGGTGTAAAGTTAGGTTGTCTATTCGATGTTTTTCTTGTTTCTTGAGGTAGGATTGTATTGCCAGAAACTTCCCTCTTATAACTGCTTTTGCTGCATCCCACAGGTTTTGAGTTGTGTTTTCATTGTCATTTGTTTCTAGAAATTTTTTTAAATTTCTCCAGTAACTTGTTGGTTATTTAGAAATTTATTGTTTAATCTCCATGTGTTTGTGGGGTTTTTTACAGATTGTTTCTTGTAATTGATACCTAGTCTCATAGCATTGTGGTCGGGGAAGATGCTTGATATGATTTCAATTTTCTTAAATTTACAGAGGTTTGATTTGTGACGCAAGATGTGGTCTAAACTGGAGAATGTCACATATGCACTTGAGAAGAAGGTGTATTATTCTGCATTTGGATGGAATATCCTGAAGATATCAATGAGATCCATCTCATCTAATGTATCATTTAAGACTTGTATTTCTTTATTAATTTTCCGTTTTGATGATCTATCCATTGATGTGACTGGGGTGTTAATGTCTCCTACTATTATTGTGTTACTGTCAATGTCTCCTTTTATGTCTGTTAGTGTTTATCTTATGTAGTGAGGTTCTTCTATGTTGGGTGAATAGATATTTACAATTGTTATGTCTTCCTCTTGGATTGATCCCTTGATCATTATGTAGTTTCCTTCCTTATCTCTTGTAATATTTTTTATTTTAAGGTCTATTTTGTCTGATATGAGTATTGCTACTCCAGCTTTCTTTTGCTTCCCATTTGCTTGGAATATATTTTTCCATCCTCTCAGTCTATATGTTTCTTTAGGTCTGAAGTGGGTTTACTGTAGACAGCATATATCTGAGTCTTGTTTTTGTATCCATTCAGCCAGTCTGTGTCTTTTGGTTGAAGCATTTAATACAGTTGCACTTAAAGTAATTATTGGCATATATGTTCCTGTGGCCATTTTCTCAATTATTTGCGGTTGATTTTGTAGATCTTTTTCTTCTCTTGTATTTCTTGATTATATAAGTCTCTTTAACATTTGTTGTAAAGCTGGTTTGGAAGTACTGAATTCTTTTAACTTTTGCTTGTCTGAAAAGCTTTTTATTTCTCCATCAATTTTGAATGAGATCCTTGCTGGTACAGTAATCTTGGTTGTAGATTTTTCCCTTTCAGTACTTTAAATATATCCTGCTGTTCCCTTCTGGCCTGCAGAGTTTTTGCTGAAAGATCAGCTGTTAAAGATAGGGGTTGCCTTTGTATGTTACTTGTTGCTTTTCCCTTGCTGCTTTTAATATTATTTCTTTGTGTTTAGTCTTTGTTCAGTTGATTAGTATGTGTCTTGGCATGTTTTTCTTTGGGTTTATCCTGTATGGGACTCTTTGTACCTCTTGGACTTGATTGACTATTTCTTTTTCCATGTTGGAGAGATTTTGAACTGAAATACTTTCAAAAATTTTCACATGCTCATTCTTTTTTTCTTCTTCTGGAGCCCCTATAATTCGAATGTTGGTACGTTTGATATTGTCCCAGAGGTCTCTGAGACTATCCTCCGTTCTTCTCATTCTTTTTATTTTATTCTGCTCTTCAGAGTTTGTTTCCACCATTTTATCTTCCAGCCTATGAATTTGTTCTTCTGCTTCAGATATTCTGCTATTGATTCCTTCTAGAGTATCTTTAATTTCAGTAATTGTGTTGTCTCTATGTTTATTGTTTAATTCTTCTAGTTCTTTGTTAATTGATTCTTGCATTTCCTCCATGTGGGTTGTCCACTGGGGTTTGCTCCTAAGGCTACGCTGGAGGACTTCAGTGAGGGTCAGCTGTGGAGGTGGTGCAGCTGCTTGGGTTGCAGGTGTTCTGACAGCACCAGGTACTCAGGGGAGTTGGCAGCCAGGGTAGCAGGAAGCATAGTACTCTAGAAGGGTATGGCAACCAGTATTGGCCAATACACTCCAGTATTCCTGCCTGGAGAACCCCCCTGACAGAGAAGCCTGGCAGGCCTCAGGCAACAGAGCTGCAAAGAGTTGGACCCGACTGAAGTGACCCTGTGTACATAGATGATGCAAGATATATATATATAGATAGATAGATAGATAGATAGATAGATAGATAGATAGATATTTTTTTGTCTGTGGCAGCTCTGCCCCAGTGAGGGTTGACTGTGAAGGTGGTGTAGCTGCTTGCCTTGCAGGAACCCTGACGGTGCCAAGTGTGCAGGGACACGGACTGCCTCTGCCTCATGAGTTATGGCCCTATCAGAGTCTTTTTTCAAGCCTCTTGTATCTAGTGATCAGAAAGCCTCTCTGGCCAGTTTTCTCCGTAGCTCCGCCTGTTCAGGCACTTACAGGGCTCCCTTGCCTGGGGTCCTTCTCTGTTGTTTGGCACATCGGGCACATAGAGGGGCCCCCCTCGCTGGGGTCCTGCTCTGTAGATCTGCGCGTCAGGCATGTAAAGGGGCACTCTGGGAGGGGTCCTACTGTGTAGTTCGGTGCAGTTAGGTGTTTGATGGGCCAGCCTCTCTATTGTTCAGCTGCGATGCTGGCATGTGGGGAGAGAGAGGCTGTGGTGATGGCACCACCCCTCTGCGTGACTCAGCAGTATCATCTTGCTCCCATGGCTGCCTGGCTTTCCTCCACAGACATTTCCCACCAGTCTCCTCCCTCACATCCCCTCGATCTGTCTCTTCACAGCTCACAGCAACCCTTGCCCTGGGATTGCTCCACAATCCCTAAACTCCAACTCCCAGCCATGCACCATCTAGGGGACCTGCATGCCTATCTGGGGCATGTATGGCTGTGGCAAGAACTCTCTGATTCTCATTCCATTTAGGCTGCCACAGATCAGCTGTTTCACTCTCAGTCTTAAATATTTCTCCTCTGATTCAGACACTTGCCCCAATGTGGAGATCAGACCCTTGCTTCAGTTCCCCCATCCACTGAGGGCAGGTCCAGTCCTACTTACACTGTTTTTCTCCCTAGTTCCTTCATCCTACTGAGTTTTGCATGGTTCTATATATTCTTTTCCACTCAGGTACTCTCAGCTGGTGTTCTGCATTCACTTCTGTGTCTGAAGGTGTATTCCTTATGTATCCATGGAGAGAGATGTACGCCACATCCACCTACTCCTCTGCTATCTTTTTCTCAACAGCTATATGTTTACTTAACCTTTGTTTGTCTGTTGTGTCATCATCTGTTTCTATATTAAACCATAGGAGAGAAGCTAAAGAAACTGTACTGAAACGAAGTTTAAAATTCTGTTACATGATAATTGTGTGATTGTGTGCAAGTCACTTCACTCCTAAATATCTACTTGCTTTTAGAACTTGAACTACCTATAGAACCAAATATAGATTCTATAACATTGTGATTGTTCAAAGAATGTTAAATTCCATTATTAGTAGTTTTATTACATCTTCTTTCATAATGTGTTTTTATGATTCTTATGTCATATGGAATTGAGGGGGTACTTTTCCCCATCTGTACCCTATATAAGGAGTCAATTTTTCTTACTAGTTGTGTCTTGCACTTATTTACATGTAAAACCTATATACTTATTTTTGTTCCACAGTTTTTGAATACATTCATGTTATATATTTTTGTTCACTCAGTTGAGAAATAAGGCAATTTCTATTCCAATTTTGAAATGCTACTTCCCTGATACAATATTAATGTCAATTACAATATTATTATTGCCTGTGTTCTTTTTCTTGGTACTTGTTGAATTGCTCATTCATAGACCACTCTGGCTTCCCAGGTGGCTCAGTGGTAAAGAATCCACTTGCCAGTACAGGAGATCCAGGAGATGCAGGTTAGATCCCTGGTTCGGAATATCCCCTAAAGAATGGAATAGCAACCCGCTCCAGTATTCTTGCCTGGAAAATCCCATGGACAGAGGAGCTAGGCAGGCTATAGTCCATGAGGTCGCAAAAAGTTGTGGACACAACTGAGTAACTGAGCACAGCATACAGCATGGCACATACCACTTCTACTAATGTATAGATCTACCATATTATGTTGGTGCTTTCATTTTCACAGGTTCTTTGAATATTTTGCTCAAACTACTGATAAAGAAAAGTCTGAGGGCATATGTGCTTTTTATTTAATGAATACATAAACATTTTACTTAATATTTCTGTTATGTTTCACTAGCTGTAAAAACTAGTTTTATTAAATTATTCCTCTTCCCTTCCACTGCTCATTCTTACTTTCAGACTTTGTCACTTCAAGCCAAACCGTGAGGGCATGATCTTATCCTGACCTGGGTCAAGAAAAAACAAACAAGAAAACTACAAAAGAAGTTGCCTTTGCGCTTTTCCCTCAAACTCTACCTTTGTTGATTTGGAATAATATTTTCTCTGGTAGAAAAATTTGAGTTTTTGTCCTGTTTAAAACACAGCTACCTCCCCATGCTTAACCCTTCTGTCTTTTCCGATAGATAGATTTCTCCAGTTACCTCCTCTATATGCAGTCTTTTTCATCCCATATTATTATTTCCATTTCCTGAGCTATAGAAAGGGAATAATTAGTAGCTACTTCTTATCATAGCTACAAGAATTCAAGGAGTTAATACTTAAAAAGTTATTAAGTATGGCTCATAATATGTGTATGTAAGTGGGTGTTATTATATTAATATTAGTCAATTTTTGCCAACCTCATGTGCTTTTTTCATGTAAATTCTATTTTACTTATGCAGTTGTTTACATTTGTATGTAATTATATATATATACATATATGAAATATTTATTATTATCTCTTTTGGCCTATTGTTTCTAAAATGAGTGAAATACTTTGTAAATCTATGCATAGAATATCATCTTCCTCTGACATTGTACTATTTCAATTATCTGCGGAGAGATGAAGTTTTGTTTTCTCCTACTCAAGCCTCTTCATCTCTGAGGAGCAAATTTCATAATCTATTTCTGAAAGTTCTAATTACTCTTTCTCTTATCTGCTTAGTTCTTACCCCATAAATAACAGGATTTAGAGCAGGTGGGATGACAACATAAAAGTTAGCAAGAAGAATGTGGATGTATTGAGGAACATTTCGGCCAAAACGGTGAGTCATGAAGGAGAAGAATGCTGGAGTATAGAAGGCCAATATGACACAGACATGGGAGCCACATGTACTGAGTGCCTTTAACCGAGCACTCCTGGAAGGTAGGCAGAAGACAGCACGCAGGATATGGATATAGGAGATGACAATGGCTATGATGTCAAACACCATGATAGAGATGGCACATAAGCCATAGATGATGTTGACCTTTATGCTGGCACAGGACAGGCGGGCAATGCCCATGTGCTCACAATATGTGTGGTGGATGATTTGGTGCCCACAGAAGGGTAACCTTAGGATGAGCAGAACAAAGGGAATTGCAATAGCTAAGGGTATCAGAAGGATGAGCAATGCTATCACTAATACCACCTTGTTTGTCAGTACCAACGTGTAGTGAAGAGGGTTACAGATGGCCACATAACGATCATAGGCCATGGCCACAAGCACAGCCGACTCCATACCGGTGCATAGGTGGATGAAGAACATCTGGATGAGGCAACCCTCAAAGGAGATTTCTCTCAGGTTGAACCAGAAGATGCCAAGCATCTTGGGAATGGTGGATGTGGACAGGCCCAAGTCAATAGATGACAGAATGGCCAGGAAGTAGAACATGGGCTGATGGAGACCATGTTCAGTCTGAATCACATAAAGAGTTGTAATATTTCCCAGTAGGGCAGTCATATATACAATACAAAATGGAAAACCAATCCACATATGCACATCTTCTAGCCCTGGAATTCCCAGTAGGAGAAAAAAGTAGGGGTGGAACTGTGTGCCATTAGGAGGGACCATGCTTCTCTGGCACTGTGACAGCTGTGCATTTCATACCAGATGTCTCATTCATTGAGAGGCTCCAGCACTTCTTGTCCAGTTATATGGATTTCCTATAGAATTATACAAAAATATATGTGGTCTTTTCTAGTCACCAAGCCCATCATGACATAATTGTGTGACCTTTATGAAAACTAGAATACATCATTCTTGTTCAATTTTGATGTAGCTTATCAGACATTACATTTATTTTCATTAATCTCTTTAATAAATTTTAATGACTAATTTGTTTAATTTTATACTTTTATATTTTATTATTAATTTAATCATTTAATTTATTTAATTAAATGAAACTTTTATCAAAGGTCAATAGCTTATCAGGCAAATGTCCAGATATTTGGTGTGCAGAGATAAATTAAGCATCGTTACTCCTCTTAAGGAAGTTCAATTATAGCTTAAGAATTAAAAAATAATAAAATGGTTTCTTTGGAATTGTAACAGGTATATTTTCCTTTTATCCCAGGCAGTTACCATCTCATAGTTAATTGCCACAACCTGTGAAGATACAACTTGCACAAAATCTTTTTAGAAGTACCAAACCCAGTAGAGAAAGCCACTCAATCAACTCCTATATCTCTTTCATCAGAAACACCACCATTGTAGTTTGGGTAGACTGTACTGAATGTAGGAAATCCAGACTCATGGTAGATATAGTTGATAGAGTTGACTTGGCCTCACCATTAGATTTTACAATTGATTGTTGAAAATAGCAGAAGAGATGATGAAATTGTAAGAGCTTGGTTCATAGCAGCATACAGCTTCTTAAGTACTTATTCAAAGTGATATTTAAGACATAGTCCTGAAAACATAATAGTAGAGCATATGAATTTAAATTGGAAAGAGAGTTAAGGTGATGGAATTTTTAATATAGGAGAGGGAAGTTTCAGTATTAAAGTATCATAGTTGAGAAGAGCATAGCATTTAGATTGATCCCACAGAAGTCTGGATCACTATTTTCTTCATCCTTTTCCCTTTTCTTTCGTGCCTACACTTTATCTCATTTCTCTATGTCAGATTGTGACTACCCTTCAAAAATATCTGTTATATTTCTTTAGTGTACAACGTTACCTTCTTGTCATGTATTCTAGCAAATATTTACTTAACACTGTGCTTAGAAATCGAAAAGAGGAGATTTTGAAGATGTATCAGTTGCTCACATTGGGCTACACTCTGCCAGGCAGTTAATGTACAACAGTTGAACTGCTCCTTAAAGCTGTCAGAGATTAAGGTAGTCAGGAAGTAGGCCAAAGCTCTCCACATGGTTCCTATAAATACACTGAAAGAGGGATTACACAGCAGTGGCTTCTCATCCTGACCTTACATTACAGCCTATGGAGAACTACATAAAAATAAACGTTTTAAATCCAAACTCTGGAAGTTTTGAATCATTAGGTATGGAATAGCACCTTATGATTTCTGTGAGGCTCCTCAAGTTATTCTGATTCAATGTTTTTATCATTTGGGAACTGTTGCAAAATAAGATAATGTACATAAGCAGTTATAAAATGAGTTAGAATGTGTTAAAGATATGTGTGCATTTAGTAAAACAATATGTAATTCAATATCTCATAACCCTGATTTTATATGCCCTTTACCCTTCTTTGAATTCTCAAAACAAAATATAGTCACTGATTCCACCCAGAACTATGATACTTACAGGTTTTGTAATGCTTTATACCTTTCCTCAACTGGAGTTACTTATGGAAAATCTTTTGCTTTATTACATGTATATCTTCTAAGCACTCAAAATAGAATGATTGTGTGCTTAGTTGCTCAGTCATGTCCGACTCTTTGCAACCCCATGGACTAGCCCACTAGGCTCCTCTGTCGATGGGGATTCTCCAGGCAAGAATACTGAAGTGAGTAGCCTATCCCTTCTCTAGGGGATCTTCCTGACCCAGGAATTTAACCAGGGTCTCCTTCATTTCAGGTGGAATTTTTTACAGGTTATGTGGTAAATATAATCATCAGCTATTAACATTTTTCTCAGGATTTCCCTATGCCCGTGCTCCTCTGTTGGAAAAGAACAAATAAGAAAAATAATAGACTTGCCTAGATGAAACATTTTATGTTGTTTGAAGACTCTTGAAGTTCAGAAGTTCTTGGAGCCCTACTTGTTTTCCAACTCTTAGGCAGAAACTTCCATGAATTTCACAGTTATTGTGCAAAACTACCAACTGATATGTGGATTTGTTTGTTTACTCTGTTTATAGGAGGAATGGTAATTTAGAAGGACAAAACTTTTCAGTTAACTAGATTGTGACTGTTTTGTCTTTTTATCTTGAGAGCTGAATGGAGGCGAGAGGGATATACAAAGTTAAGTTCTGCAAGATAATTGCAGAATGTCAAGAGAAAGCAAGGGAGACAAGATTGAAGGTGAAGATACAACCACAAAAGGCAAAGGAAAAAGTGAGAAAAATGACAGAGACTTAGAGAAAGACAATACAGGAAATTGTGAAGGTATTTGCATATGCACACATGCATCACTTATCCAAATATTTAAGAATAATGTTTTAATAAAATCTTTGTTGGAGTACAGCTCTGAATCTATGTAAATTATCATCTTGTTACATTCTAGGCTGATACCTTCTACATTCAATTAGCTTTCCTTTTTTTCTACGTTTCTGTCATCTATTTTGGCTCATCTTAAATCTCAATGAAATGACCATAAAAAAGTGGTTCCTGTCTTAGTACATCCTTTCTGGCCCCAAGGCCAGACTTACCAGCAAAGCTTTCTGAATTAGCTAGTTCAACTGCTCCAGAATGTTTCCATTTCTTGCACTCTGACTGAAATGGGAGATTTATACTGTAAACATTGCCTTTACAATGGAGAGTCTCCAAACATTAGTGCTCTCTGGAGAACAGAAGTGTCCAGAGGCACAGAGCTAGATGCTTCATAAAAATGAAGCATAACATCATTGATGATTAAAAAAAGAATGTCCTGTATCTGGATGCTGATTCCCAAGCTTGAGGTGACTACAGATGAATTGTCTTATCTCTAAGTAGGAGAGATGCTTTGAGGAGGGCTCACTTTCCACTTATTTGCCTCTCACACCCCAATACTAAGCACAATTCAACCTGAAATATGATCTCAAAAAACTGAAGCTCAGCTAGTAGCCATCACTTCATGATGTATATGTTAGAACTTAAAGGGGAGTGATAGTATAATAAAACAATGACCAGTTGTTTCAAACACAAATACTTTCTTCTTTATTATTCTTATTAACAGTAAATAAGACAGGGTTAAATTTAATGACCGAAAGACAGAGGTCTAAGGAAAGAAATATGTTACATAGGAAATTAGCTAAATGGATGGACTTTAAGACAGATTATATGGATTTGAATCTCATCTCCCTTACTTAATAGACATAAGAGTTTAGGCAAGAAATTTAAACTCTGTGTCTCTATTTTCATCTCTATAATGAGCAGAATAATACCAAATACAAATTTCTGTGAAGATTGAAAGAGCTGATGCTTGTGGAACACTTAAAACATTTCCTCATATATAGTAAGAAGCTTGTAACTATGTGTTGAGCTACTTAGCTAATACTTAATATTCTCAAGCTATGATATTCTGTGGAAGCTCATACTGATTGGAGTTGTCATGAAGATGTGTCCTAGAATTCACACCTGGAATTATAGGGGAGTCAATAAATGTCATCATATTCCTTGCCTAGACTTATTGCTAATAATGAAAAAATCACTGGGTCAAACAAATGGCTTTTAGAACGTCAGAATTAATACTGAGTAAAGGCTGCATGTCGTTTCTTGCCTTAGTTATGCATCTAAGCTGGGAAAGTAGGCTGTCTGACAAATCTTTGTCCCCACTCCCTTGTGTGCATGCTCAGCTGCTCAGTCATGTCAGACTCTTTGCAAGACCACAGACTGTAGCCCTCCAGACTCTTCAGTCCATGGGATTTTCCCAAAAGAATGCTGGAGTGGATTGCCATTTCCTGACCCAGGGATCAAATCTGTGTCTCCTCCGTTCTCTAGCATTGGCAGGCAGATTCTTTACCACTGAGCCACCTGGGAATCCCCTCACACCCTTAACTTACCTGAAAACCTCAGATTTTTGGTTGCAGAAGCAGACTCTTAGAAAACTTGTTTGAATTCATGGATTTTGGAGACTGACACTGAGATCTGCAATGTCGACACTATCATATGACAAATAAATCTAATAAATCTATGTATTTCTGGAGTCTCTATTCAGGATATTCATCTTTTTTTGTTTGTTCCATTGTCAGTTGTCATCTTTCATAATTTCAGCAGTATATTAAAATTCTTTATCTCTCACATATCATGTCCTGTTTCCCTCTTGAATGTCTGAAAGGTAATTTCTAATTGATTTTCTATAAACTATTTTAAAAGTTTTAAATAAACTTAAAAACATAGAACAATTGTAAAGAAAAATGCAGATGCAGTAAACAGATCTCTCAAATGACCCATTCATAATTTCCCCCATCAATAATATTGTACTTTTAGTATGGTTATTTGTTACAGTTAATGAACCAGTATTAACCAAAGTTCTTATATTATTAAAGATCAAATATTATTTATATTCCCTTAGTTTTACCTAATGTTCTTTTTCACTTATAGTATCCCATCCAGGATACCAAGTTACATTTACTAGTTTTGTCTAGTTAGATCTCTTAGGGTTCTCTTGGCTGTGACAGTGTCTCAGGCTTCTCTCGGTTTTGATGACTTGATCAGTTTTAGAAGTACTGGTCAGATTTTTGTAAAATGTTCCTCAATTGAGACTAGTTGATACTTTCCTCATGGTTAGACTATATTTATGAGATTTGGGGAGGAAGATCAGTGAGGTAAAATATTATATCAGAACATATCAAAGGTACTTACTATCACCATGGCTTTATCATCTGAGGCAGTGTTTGTCACGATCTTTTTTCTTCCCCATTTCCAGGTTCTTTTTTCTTCCCCATTTGCTCTGTGGAAGAAAATTACTCTCTGTAAGTAAGTAAGTAATGTGTAAGCTTTAAGTGAGATGTAATGCTTCTCTTCCTTGAGGATGGAGTATCCTCATATATTGTTTGGGACTTTTTTTTTATAAGAGATCTATCTATTTCTCCCATTTGCTTATGTATTCAATCATTTATTTATATCAATATGGAATCATATTTAATATTTTAGGTTATACTCAGGATTACTTTATAGTGTCACAATTTTTAGCTGTGGCTATTGGAAGCTCTTTCAGTTGACTTCTATGTCCCTTTAACATACCCCTCTAATTGTAGGTTCTTATTTGGGGGGGAAGGGGATAACCTTCCTTACTTTCTGGCACCACATCATGCTATAATGCTTATCTTGCACATCATCTACCCCAAACTTAGAATATGATATTTCTCTAAGGATCACTGGTTTCTTTACTTTGATAATGGCTAGGTTTGCTTTACTACTAAGATGCCATTGCTTTAAGACCCTCTCAATTGACAGAGCAAGGAAATATATATGTATATATTAACCTGTGCATTTTATATTGAATACATATCTATAAATATCTACAATTCTATCATCTATTTGAATATATCATTGTGATATCTCTGACTCCAGTTCATTACCAAATGAATTATTCTAGTATACACTCATGCTTATCTGTAAAATACCACTCCAACATTGAGAAACCTGGATCCCACCACATGACATCCATTTGAATAATTGCTCAATATAGCATTTACATGTAAATATAATAGAATTATTAACCTATAACCCTGTGGGTGAAAATGTATCTGCTAGAGTACAGCACTTACTTATACACTCCTTTTTGCCTTTAGTCTCATGGACTCCACTCATTTCCAAAGTTATTTAGGTTGATTCACTTTCCTCCACCAACTTTAGTGAGGTTTTAGCCTATATTTGTAGTACGTTGTGTTTGATAGTTTTTGCATTTTGTCATGGGATCCTCTGAACTCCAAATGATTTATTAATTTGCATACACTTAAGTCATCTTTTGTTTTGTGAAATGTATTTTTCAAATGTGTAGCATCATACATTCACTATTACACTATCATATAGCATAGTTTCACTAACTTGAAAATTCCCATGTTCTTCAAATGTTCAATATCTCCTCACTCCTCCTTCTCCTGGCAGCTATGGATATGTTTGCCGTCTCTATAGTTTTGCTTTTTCTAGAGTATTCTTTAGAGTCACACCGTATGAAGTTTTTTCAGGTTGGCTTCTTTCACTTAGGAATATACATTTAAGATTCATCTATGTCTTTTTGTGTATTAAAATCTCATTTCTTAATAATGCTGAATAATATCAATTATATTATGTTCAATAGATGTATCAGTTGGATATTCATTTGTCTTTTGAAGGGTATCTTGATTACTGCCAGTTATTGACAATTATGAATAAAGTTGCTATAAATATCTACATGTTTTTGTTTGGACATAGTTTTCAAGCCAGTTGGATAAATTCCTTGGGATATAATTGATGGATCATATGGTAAAATGATATTTAGCTTTGTGAGAAACTGCCAAGCTTTTTTCCAAGTGACTATTTTTCCATAATAATCCATCTTCTTTACATGGCCTTGCATGGCATGGCTCATAGCTTCATTGAGTTATGCAAGCCCCTTTGCCACAGCAAAGCTATGATCCATGAAGGGAATTAAATTAAAAAAAAAAATACCAAGCTGGATGAATTACAAGCTGGAATCAAGATTGATGGGAGAAATATCAGCAACCTCAGATATGCAGATGATACCGTTCTAATGGCAGAAAGTGAAGAGGAAATAATGAGCCTCTTGATGATGGTGAAAAAGAAGAGTGAAATAGCTGCCTTAAAACTCAACATTCAAAATACTAAGATCATGGCATACCATGCCATCACTTCATGGCAAATAGAAGGGGAAAAAGTGGAAGCAATGACAGATTTTATATTCTTGGGGTTGAAAATCACTGCAGATGATGACTGCATCCATTTCCTTCCTCCTTGGAAGGAAAGCTATGACAAACCTAAATAGCACATTAAAAAGCAGAGTTATCATTTTGCCAACAAAGTTCTATATAGTCAAAACTGTTTTTTTCCAATAGTTATGTATGGATGTGAGAGATGGACCATAAGACGGCTGAGAGCCAAGCAATTTACGCTTTCTAACTGTGGTGCTGGAAAAGACTCTTGAGTCCCTTGGTTAGCAAGGAGATCAAATCAATAAATCCTAAAGGAAATCAACCCTGAATATTCATTGAAAGGACTGATGCTGAAGCACCAGTATTTTGGCCACCTGATGAGAAGAGCCAACTCATTGGAAAAGACCCTGATGCTGGGAAAGATTGAGGGCAGGAGAAGAGGGTGACAGGATGAGATGGTTGGATGGCGTCACTGACTCAATGGATATGAGTCTGAGCAAACTCTGGTAGATAGTGAAGGACAGGGAAACCTGGGGTGCTGCAGTCCATGGGATTGCAAAGAGTCAGACACAAATTAGTGACCAAACAACAACAAAATATTCCATTCAATGTATATATCACATTTTGTTAATTTATCTGTTGGTGGTGATTGGGCTGTTTCTACCTTTTGGATATTGTAAATAATACTGCAACAACCATTGACCTACAAATACCTGTTTCCATGTAAACCTAAGAGTAGAATTACTGTGGCACACAACAAATCTATGGTTGATATTTTGAGGTAGTTTGAAATAATATCTCTAGCAGCAGCCCCATTTTACATATCCACCAACATTGCATAAGAGTTCCAATCCATTCATATCCTCATCAACACTTGTTATTATGTCTACTTCTTTATTTGTTTAAAGCAATCCTAGTAGGTGTGAAATGTTATCTTATTGTGGTTTTCATTTAAATATCCCTAGTTATTAGTGAAAGAAAGAAAGAAAGTTAATTCGCTCAGTTGTGTCTGACTCTTTGCGACCCCATGGACTGTAACCTACCAGGCTCCTCTGTCCATGGGATTTTCCAGGCAGGGGTACTGGAGTGGGTTGCTATTTCCTTCTCCAGGGGAAGTTATTAGTGAAGTTCAGCCTCTTTTCATGTGCTTATTAGCTATTTGTACATGTTATTTAAAAAATGTGTATGCAGCCCCCCACCAATCCATTTTTTAACTAGTTTTTTTTTTGCCTTTCTGTTGTTGAGACGTAGATATTGTATTTATATATTCTGCATCAGAGAAGGCAATGGCAACCCACTCCAGTACTGTTGCCTAGAAAATCCATGGACAGAGGCGCCTGGTAGGCTGCAGTCCATGGGGTCACGAAGAGTCGGACACGACTGAGCGACTTCACTTTCACTTTTCACTTCATGCATTGGAGAAGGAAATGGCAACCCACTCCAGTGTTCTTGCCTGGAGAATCCCAGGGACGGTGGAGCCTGGTGGGCTGCCGTCTATGGAGTCGCACGGAGTCGGACACGACTGAAGCGACTTAGCAGCAGCAGCAGCATATTCTGGATAATAAACTATTATTAAAATATGACTCATAAATGCTTTTTCCCATTCTGGAGGTTTTTTTTTTTTCATCATAACATGCTTTGATGCACAAAATTGTTTTTTGTTGTTGTTGTTTTTGTTTGTTTTGAGGATGTCCAATTTACTTATGTTTTATTTGGTTAATCATGCTTTTGGTGTTCTAAGAATCTATCGTCACAGCCAAGGTCATGAAAATTTACTCCTAAATTTTTTTCTAAGAGTTTTATTTTTTTATCCCTAATATTTAGGTTATTAATTAGCTTAAATTTTTACATGGTGTGAGATAGATGTCCAATTTAATTCTTTTTCATTTGGATATCTAGTTTTCCCAGGACTATTTTTTGCATAGAATGTTTTCACACATTGAATTGATTTGGCATTCTCATTGAAAATCAACTGAGTCTATGTGTATGGTTGATTTTGTGGGCTTTTACTCTATTCCACACATCTATGGCAAATCATACCTTTTGATACTACAACTACTAGAAGGCCTTATTAGAATATAACTTTAAATATAAATAAATTTGTTCTGATCAAATTATGGAAAATTTTATAATGTACTAATGCTAATCAAAAGAAAGTTACTATACTAGAAAAAGTAAATTTCCAAGCAACTCTCTTATCAGACATATAGAGTGACTTTTTATAATTAAAAGAAGTCATTTTATCTTAAAGACCTCACAATCACAAAAATTTAATACACTTTCTTTAATACCTTCAAAATACATGTAGAAAAAAACTGATAGAACTGTAGCGATACATATATAAAATCATAATTAGAAATTTCAATAGTTGGTATGACAAGAAGAGGAAAATAAATAGTTGATATAACAAGCAGAAGAAAAAATCAATAAGAATATAAATAGGTGACAAACACTATTAAATACCTTGATATAACTAACATTAATAGAACAATTCCCCCTAAAGAGCCAAGTACAAATTATTTTTAAGTGATGGGATACTATTTACCAAGATAAAATATATTCTGCCCTATAAAACATGTTACCAATGAATGATTCAAATTATACATAAGTTCTGTTGACAAAAAATTGAATTAAATTACAAATCAATAATAGATAACTGGAAAACCCCAAAATGTGAAGTCTAAATAACAGATTTCTCAATAACATATATTGACCTAAAACAATTAGACTGCCAGCTATTTGTCCAACAAAGTCGGTTTATTAATGATCAGTAAAGAACTATGATTTGGGATCTATAACCATAAAGAAACATATGCCAGATCCCACAAAGCAAGCAAAGGAGAACATTTTTATGTATATAAGAAAAAAGGAATTTTGATCTGGCTGTAGTAAACGAAGAGTCTATGGCTTTTTTTTTTTTTAATAAATTTATTTATTTTAGTTGGGGGCTAATTACTTTACAATATTGTAATAGTTTTTGCCATACATTGACATGAATCAGCCATGGGTTTACATGTGTTCCCCTTCCTGGACCCCCCACCCACCTCCCTCCCCATCCCATCCCTCTGGGTCATCCCATTGCCCCAGCCCTGAGCATTTGTCTCATGCATCGAACATGGAATGGTGTTCTGTTTCACATATGATAATATACATGTTTCAATGCTATTCTCCCAGAACGTCCCACACTCACCTTCTCCCTCAGAGTCCATAAAATTGTTCTATGCATCTGTGTCTCTTATTCTGTCTATGGCTTTTTATTGGCTGAGTCTTTGCCAGGAAAGAAGAGCATTTTTTCTTCCTGTTGGGTGCTACTATTGCTCCATGAGATGAGTGCTCCCCTTTCTAGTCTCCTGACTCTCTTTAATTAAGGTTTCTGTTTATTATTATTATTTTTTACATTTCCCCTTTTTATTGAAATTCTCTAAAGCACTGCTGATCAAGAGTCAGGTTTCCCAGTTTCAGCAGTTTTTTGTCCCTCAAATGCCAGGAAGGATCTTTCCTGGTACATTGTTTTATGTTAGAGGGAAAGTATGCAGACTGATAAATATTCAGGGCTCATTCGGGTAACAAGGAAGGTTAGAGGAAGAACACTTAAGCCACTTCTGGTCTAAAGTCCATAGGTTATCAAGATCATAGATATTGGAAATCATCTGAACCATTATGTCATCATCAAAAGTTTGGTGACAAACACCAACAGCCCTGGTTCAGATGTCTTTAGAAAGCTGTCTCATATGATGTCATGTGCTTCAGTTGTAAGAAATCTTTACTTTCAGGTTATCAGATGATGGGTAGGATTAATAAAAGTTTATTATTTATTTATTATTATTATATTTAATAATTATTAAATTATTATTTAATTAATTTATTAGTTATTCCTTAGAATGCATGCCTAAGGAAAATGACAAGGACTTGAGTGGTTTGTTTTTATAGGTAAAAGTGATTTTAAAAGACAGAAGTAACAAAAGGCTGCTTCTTACCATTAGTCACAGTCATCTAGGTGAAGGAAAACAATGTAGACAGAATTTTGATTGTGTGGTTGGAGTCTTTAACTTTCAATTCAATTCAGTTGCTCAGTTGTGTCCCAATTCCTTGCAACCCCATGGACTGCAGCAGGCCAGGCCTCCCTGTCCATCACCAACTCCCGGAGTTTACCCAAACTCATCTCCATTGAGTCAGTGATGCCATCCAACCATCTCATCCTCTGTCGTCCCCTTCTTCTCCTGCCTTCAATCTTTCCCAGTTTCAGAGTCTTTTCAAATGAGTCAGCTCTTCGCATCAGGTGGCCAAAGTATTGGAGTTTCAGCTTCAACGTCAGTCCTTCCAATGAACACTCAGGACTGATTTCCTTTAGGATGGACTGGTTGGATCTCCTTGTGGTCCAAGGGACTCTCAAGAGTCTTCTCCAACACCACAGTTCAAAAGCATCAATTCTTTGGCACTCAGCTTTCTTTATAGTCCAGCTCTCACATCCATACATGACCACTGGAAAAACCATAGCCTTGACCTAACAGAGCTTTGTTGGCAAAGTAATGTCTCTGCTTTTAAATATGCTATCTAGGTTGGACATAACTTTCCTTCCAAGGTCGAGAGGAGATACCCTATGTCCAAGGCCAATGAACATTAAGACTGTAAAAACATTGTTAGATTTGATTTGATTATAAAGTGACTCTTAAAGTTGTAACAGGGAATGTCATAGCTTACTGATTAATGCATGTGAATCCTATCAAACTCTCCAGGAATATGTACATGTTTCCCTCTAAAGATAGATACTGCATTCATTTTGGGAATGGTTTCGGTAATCCTGGGTGGCTTTAAAAGTCGGATCAAACATTAAACGAAGGTTTAAAATCAATTTAATAAAAGTAAATTAATAATTTATTAATAATAAAACTTAATCTTTTAGTTTTTGTTATATTTTGTAATATTAAATTTAAGTTGTGCAGCAAATGAGATACAACATCCAATTGAACAAAAACACTCAGAAGACTGCTCTTGGATGAACTCTTGACAAAGATGTCATTAAAATTCACTTTGCCTATCTTCCATTCTCTAAGAAAAAAGAGCATTTAAGTACTTAAGTTGTTACAAGAAACGGATTCTTCAAATATATCATATTTAGATGTGCCTTGTGTCACCTTACATTAATTCCTTCAAGAAAGATCTTGCTGAATCTTCAGTCCCAATGCCTTGCTGATATATACCCTATCGTTCACATTTCCAATCTCTGAAAATATGTGTTCTAATCCATTTAGTGATATTATGAAATTGTGCAGTCATTTTTCTCTTATCGTTTTGTGAGCATACCATCAGAAAATTAGTTCCTAGACTCTTATTAAACAGTTGGTCTTGTGTTCTATTTCATTATTTTTATGAAATTAGTTTCTGCCACAACTAATTTAGAAACATTAATCAATAATGCCTTAAATGCCTAGGAGTCATAGTGAAAATATGTTTTTATAAGAAAACAAAAAGTAATTGCAAGAATATTCATCAAATTCCATTATAATAGCTTTCAAAACTTGTTTCTACCTAATGCCTGAAATTCAACTACTTTTGCAAAGCATCAACCAAAACATTAAATGCATTCTATATTCCACAAATAAGGAGGTCTTTGGAGGAGAAGTGGCCTATTTAGGTAAAGGCTTTCCTAAATACATTTAACATATGTAGATACACCAAAGTATCCATCCCTCTTCCACTTCCCTGGTGGCTCAGTGGTAAAGAATTCACCTTCCAGTGCAAGAAACATGGGTTTGATACTTGGGTCAGAAGATCCCCTGGAGAAGGAAATGGCAACCCACACCAATATTCTTGCCTGAGGAATCTCACTGACAGAGGAGCCTGGTGGGCTATAGTTCGTGGGATCACAAGAGTCCTACATGACTCTGCAACTAAAATAACAACAACATCTTTCCCTCTCACACACAAAATACACCTAATTTAACCTGACTCAAAATACAACTGTTAGAATTCTGTACATTAAATCTTCTCATAACAAAATCTTCATGCTTTAATACAAGTACTTTTTTCAGGTTCTTTCATTCCATATGCCTCCAGAAAGAGAGAAGTATAGTGACATAGTGAGGGCACATAGTGCCTATAGATTTTCCTGAAGGGTAAGGAAAAGAGAATTAAAATTAAAGGGAAGAGCTTGAGATGCTTTTAACAACTCATGTAATAGCCAGTATTATCCTTAAATAAATCAGATACATTTAAAAATTTATTGATGAGCTCTACCAACATCTTTTTTTAATTTTATATTTAAATATATTTATTTTATTCAGAGAAGACCAAGGCATATATAATAAACTCATTTTTCCCCACTAAAATGCTATGTCATTTTCAAATGGATGTATATGGAGTTTCACTGAATCTCCATAGTTAAAAATGAAAGGACTTCCAATGGAATGTTTCCCTACTGTAATGAATAAATGTAATTTATTCAGAAGAATAAATACTCAACACCAATAGGAAAAGGAAACACTGGGATTTAAGACCAAAAATTTTGTTATTTTAGTATCTGCAAGACCTTTTGATATAAGGAACATTTAAAAAGATAATCAGTCTACAGTAGACTGAAAGTTACTATTTCAGTTATATCCATACCTTCAAGAACTAAGGAACAACCCTATTTTGAGCTGAAAGCATGACTCACATGTGCACGAATCTGCTCTGTCTTCACACCATAGATAATAGGATTGAGGGCAGGTGGGATGACCACATAGAGATTTGCAACAAGGATGTGGATGCAAGGTGGAATTTTTTGGCCAAAACGGTGGGTGAGGAAGGAGAATAGGGAGGGTGTATAGAAAACACACATGACCCCTACATGGGACCCACACGTATTCAGGGCTTTGTAGCGAGCATCTCGAGATGGGAGGCGGAAAACTGCATGGAGGATGTATGCATAAGAAATTCCAACCAGTGCCACATCCAAAATGAGGAAAGAAGCCACAAAAAGCCCATAAATGGCATTAATCCGAATGCTTGCACAGGCCAACTTGACAATTCCCATGTGCTCACAGTAGGAGTGGGCAATAATTCGAGCCCCACAGAAGGGCAGATGATGGGTTAGGTAGAGAATGGGAAACATGAGTAGAACTGGGTGCATTATAATACCAACACCAATGCCTGCTAGTACGTGGGGCGTCAAGATGGTTGTGTAGTGGAGCGGTGCACAGATAGCCACATAGCGGTCAAAAGCCATCGCCAGCAGAACTGCAGACTCCATTCCTGTAAAGGTGTGTACCAGGAACATCTGAGCCACACAGGCTGAGAAACTAATCTCATGTGCATCAAACCAGAATATCCCCAGCATCCGGGGCACTGCAGATGTGGAGAGGGCCAGATCTATGGCTGATAAGATGGCTAGAAAGTAGAACATGGGATCCCGCAGCCTGTGGTCAGACCAGATAATCAGCAAAATGGTAGCATTGCCCAGCAGAGCCATTAAGTAAATGAAGCAAAAAGGCAGGGAGATCCAGACATGGGCATCCTCAAGTCCTGGAATGCCTACAAGGAAAAAGGTGTTTGGGTGAAAAGTGGAAGTGTTGGTATGGAGCATCTTGCCATCGATGAGAAGACAAAGAGTTGACTGTCTCTGGAAGTGAAAATAAGAGTGATAAAAACTCACAACAGTAGGTTTAAATTTTATCTCTATTTTTATTATTAAAGTTAATGCTAAAACGTACGTACAAAAGCAGGTATTGTCACAGACTGACTATTTTCCAGTGGAAGGAAAATTAACTTTATGAAAGACCTTTCTCTGAATATTAGGCAGTAATATCTTATGCACATTTGCTCAAACCTCACACAAAACATAGAATTCATTAATGGAACATGAAGGACTTTATGTTTGTATTGAGATTTTAGTCTTTGTGAAGACAAAGTATACCTTCCTTAAATTAAACATATCAACACAAAATCACAGAACATCAGATACAGATACCTGCACATAAACCATATATATATATATATACATGTAGGAACAGAGTTGCACTGAGATATACAGAGCGATGCATATCAAGCAGAATTTCTTAAACTAGTTTGTTTAGTATCAATATTTACACTGAATACCATTTCCTAAATGAAGAGATATGCTTCATTTAGTTATCCTTTCATGTTTATTCATAAACCCCAATGACACACTGTAATATGCCATAGATATAGAAAAAAGGTATACAAAGATAGACAAATTATACTGTACATCGAGTATGAAGATAGTTGCACAAAATGAGGAAATATTACAGCCTGAAATAACCTCCAGGAGACATATGTGTCTCTTTGATATTAATAGTCTGATGGGATATATAGAATAAAGAATCTCCAGGGTTTCTACTGGTTGCCATATTGCTAAGAATATCTCAAAATATCTAAAATCTTTACACTTCCTTGTCATGTGTTGGGGAGAGTTTGAGGGCGAGCAGTGAAAATTTTGTTGAAAGGAGATGATTTCAGAGAATAAAAACACCTTTCTAATCACAGTTATTAGAGTCAGCCTCAGGCTGATGAAATCTGTACTCCTAATTTTCCACACTATAGTTATGGTGTTCCATTCTTTCTCTCTTTCTTCCTCACCTTGTCTATCTTTCATTCTCTTTGTTTTCTGTCATCTCTTTTTTCCTTCTTTTCTTCCATCTTTTTTCTTCTTCTTCCCTTTTTCTTTCTCTCTTCTTTCTTTCTGGAACAAAAAACGAGAAGAGATAGTACAGCACAGAAGGGGGCAGAGGAGTGTGGGAAGAAAAGGGTAGGGGAAGGAAAAGAGAAGCTTAAAGAAGGGAAAGAAAACAAAGATGGAAGTAAAAAGGAAGGAAGAAAGGATGGGATAAAGAAAAGAAGGAAGGAAGGGAGGAAGAAAGAGGAGTCTCAGGTTAATCAACTCTTGGTTAAAGTGAGAGACAAAAGTCTAAATTTTGGGAAGTATTTTAATAATGATATGACTAAAATAGAGAATCCCCAGCCAGTAAATCCTTCTAGACTGTATTTAGTCTCCATCTTCAGATGTCTTACTTCTCTGCTTCCCTCTTGGTAATCTTTATAAACTAGCACTTAACTCTGGGTGTATAATGATCTTATTTTTAAATTATTATAATACACAAATTGCCCAAATACACAATTATCCCTGGCAGTGGAGATCATCATTTATACCATAATTTAAGTTCCCTTTATAGGTGATTATTTAAAAATTTAAATTATTTCAGCATGACCCAGTGAAAAACTCTTTCTGTCAGAAAATCTTTCTACAGTGGTGATACAGACTATATTAGCTTAATAAATTCAACTGTAGCTTATTCCTTCACTGTTGAACAGTAGTCTCTCATGACTATCCATCTCCATCACCCATTTCAAAGGAAGCTTACCTTCAGGAGGAATAGGGCTAGAGAACTCGAATACACCTACTAAAGAGAATATAGTTTTATACTACTTGTACTTAGGATCTTTGGGGTCATGTCTGAAAGCAAAGCCAACTCAAATCCCCTATAGGAATCAAGATTAACAACTCAGTCTCCTGAGAAAATTCCATTATCTGTACCTGGGGCGAAGGAACTGATGTGGAGGCAGACATAGTCTTTAGTCCACACCTTTCCCCCAATGCAAGCATATATTGTTAATAGGAAGTCAGAAACACAAAACTAATACCATCAAAACCTGTGCATATGAAGTGAACAGAATCTCTTACTGTTTGAATTTTGCATCACAATTTTATTAAATATAAAAATGCAGTTTAGGGCATCGGTCACTGATACATGAATCTTCCCTTCCCATATCCATGTCTTAGCACTCATCAATAATTTATTGACATATCATGATTTTCCTATAAGACAAAGTCTTTAATTTTTTTTTCCCATGCAGTGCTAGTCTTACTGGGTGTAAGATAATAAAAAATAAATAACATAAAAATTGAAAGGAATGTATTTAGATAAATGAAATGAATGGGAACCAAAGAAAGAAAAGATTTGTTATTCTAACATTTCAAATCATAAATCAAAATGTATTTTTAACATAATGAGAGCATAAAGATAAAAGTATAATATTTAATCATAGAAAAAATCAGGAACACAACTGAGCATTCAATCATGAAAGGAAGAGTTCAGTATCCCTATGGAGAGAGTTTTGTTAGTTCCTAAAAAGCTGCATAGAAACTGAAACCTTGATTGCATTTTGGGCAGCTGATCTGTTCTTCACTGAGCTTATTGTTATGCAAAATAGTACATTTCATTACACTGAAGTAAATTTATACTATGATTTTTTTTTATTTGTAATGATGAGACATCCTAACCAGGATGATAATTGTAAACATGTTTAAGACAATTATTACCTAATGTTGCTATTACTTGTCACAAGTAATTTGCCAATTTATATTCCATTTTGCATGAATAAATTCATTGGATTGGAAAGCTTTGCTAACTTACTTGCTCCCTGCTTTCATAATTAAATCAGTTACTCTTTTCTTCTCAATACAATATATCCTTTACCCAGCCTGTTTCAATACAGTTTCTGGCATAATAACTTATACCAATACATATATTTGGTATCAACTTTCTTATATTATGCTATGACTGATAAATAAGCACATAAGTTCTTTCATTCTTTCTTAGATTGATTCATTCAGCAGACATTTATTGAGTAGCTTGGGAGTCACACTGTGAGTCACTTAATAGATAGGTAAGTAGCATTAAATTTCATATGGTCTGGGAGGAGAGGGGATGATAGGTAGTCATTGAAAGATATTACATTAAGTTGTAAGAGAACCCTTCATAAATGAACAATAAATGAAAAAAGTAAGCATTATTCTACTTTAAATAGTGTAAGAAAAATTTCCCTAGAGTTTGCTAATATATAGAAATCCATTCCCATGTAAACCAGTGTTTTTCTTTTTCTGAAATAAGATTTCATTTGAGTGGTAGATTTTAAAATGTAAATGTCGGAAAATTGGTGTAATATTAGTATTTAGTTGTTAGGGAAGGGAGGGCAAGTCAGTAAGTCTTATAAAGTAGGTATATTTGGATTGCAGAGGAGTTTATTAAGGACTAGGCATACCTCTACAAAATGATGACCAAGAAGAATATTAAATGTAATAGCAAAACTGAAACTGGGGCAGATTTTTGGCATAGAGTATGTAGCAAAAATACAAATATCATATGCTGATTGCTAGAAATAGTAAGGTGGTAGTATCAGAGGCAAAAATGAAAATGTTTCAGATAATTCTGAAATAAAAGGGCTTCTCTGGTGACTCAGTGGTATAGAATCTGCCTACCAATGCAGGAGATGCAGGTTCAATCCCTGGATTAGGATGATTAGCTGGAGAAGAAATGGCAAACCACTTCAATATTCTTGTCTGGGAAATCCAATGGATAGAGGAGCCAGGCAGGCTACTGCCCATGGGGTTATAAAAAGGCAGATACAACTTAGTGATTAAAAAACAACAACAAATGAAATAAAATCAGCTGATCTGGAAGATTGAAAGTGCCCGGTGATAAAGGCACTTCAATGATAGAGTCATCAGATAAATGATATACGAAATTAGGATACAAGAAATTAGAAACAGGAACATATGATTAAAAGTAACAGATATAAATGACAGAAGATTGTGGAGATAACTTTCCTCACATTATATATGTATAAAGAGAAAAATTATGTAATTATTTCCAAATTACAAATTTCTATTTTAAAGACTACGAGGTAATGCTAAACATAAATATAAATTAAATTTGTGGATAATATATATTAAATTTGACATTAATTGTACTTTAGTTGTGTCACTACAGCTTCATGGTATTTTATATAAAGCTAATATTAAAATCAGTTCAGTTCAGTCGCTCAGTCGTGTCTGACTCTTTGCGACCCCATGAATTGCAGCACACCAGGCCTCTCTGTCCATCACCAACTCCCGGAGTCCACCCAAACCCATGTCCATAGAGTTGGTGATGCCATCCAACCATCTCATCCTCTGTCGTCCCTTTCTCCTCCCGCCCCCAATCCTACCCAGCATTAGGGTCTTTTCCAATGAGTCAACCCTTCGCATAAGGTGGCCAAAGTATTAGAGTTTCAGCTTCAACATCAGACCTTCCAATGAACACCCAGGATTGATCTCTTTTAGGATGGATTGATTGAATCTCCTTGCAGTCCAAGGGACTCTCCAGAGTCTTCTCCAACACCACAGTTCAAAAGCATCAATTCTTTGGCGCTCAGCTTTCTTCACCGTCCAACTCTCACAACCATACATGACCACTGGAAAAACCATAGCCTTGACAAGACAGACTTTTGTTGGCAAAGTAATGTCTCTGCTTTTAAATATGCTATCTAGGTTGGCCATAACCTTCCTTCCAAGGAGCAAGCGTCTTTTAATTTCATGGCTGCAGTCACCATCAGTAGTGATTCTGGAGCCCCCAAAAATAAAGTCTGACACTGTTTCCACTGTTTCCCCATCTATTTGCCATGAAGTTATGGGACCAGATGCCATGATCTTAGTTTTCTGAACGTTGAGCTTCAAGCCAACTTTTTCACTCTCCTCTTTCTCCTTCATCAAGAGGCTCTTTAGTTCTTCTTCACTTTCTGCCATAAGAGTGGTGTCATCCGCATATCTGAGGTTATTGATATTTCTCCCAGCAATCTTGATTCCAGCTTGTGTTTCTTCTAGCCCAGCGTTTCTCATGATGTACTCTGCATATAAGTTAAATAAGCAGGGTGACAGTATACAGCCTTGACGTACTCCTTTTCCTATTTGGAACCAGTCTGTTGTTCCATGTCCAGTTCTAACTGTTGCTTCCTGACCTGCATACAGGTTTCTCAAGAGACAGGTCGGGTGGTCTGGTATTCCCATCTCTTTCAGAATTTTCCACAGTTTATTGTGATCCACACAGTCAAAGGCTTTGGCATAGTCAATAAAGCAGAAATAGATGTTTTTCTGGAACTCTCTTGCTTTTTCGATGATCCAGCAGATATTGGGAATTTGATCTCTGGTTCCTCTGCCTTTTCTAAAACCAGCTTGAACATCTGGAAGTTCACGGTTCACGTATTGCTGAAGCCTGGCTTGGAGAATTTTGAGCATTACTTTACTAGCATGTGAGATGAGTGCAATTGTGCGGTAGTTTGAGCATTCTTTGGCATTGCCTTTCTTTGGGATTGGAACGAAAACTGACCTTTTCCAGTCCTGTGGCCACTGCTGAGTTTTCCAGATTTGCTGGCATATCGAGTGCAGCACTTTCACAGCATCACCTTTGAGGATTTGAAATAGCTCAACTGGAATTCCATCACCTCCACTAGCTTTGTTCGTAGTGATGCTTTCTAACGCCCACTTGACTTCACATTCCAGGATGTCTGGCTCTAGGTGAGTGATCACACCATCGTGATTATCTGGATCGTGAAGATCTTTTTTGTACAGTTCTTCTGTGTATTCTTGCCACCTCTTCTTAATATCCCATGAACATCTCTAATAGAAACATTGTTGTCAAGGGTGAGCATCAATAACAGAATATGATAAAAATTATAATGATGATAATGCTGTTGTAGTGGTTTAACTGCCCAATCATGTCCAACTCTTTTGCAACTTCATGGACTGTAGCCAGTTAGGTCCCACTGTCCATGGGATTTCCCAAGCAAGAATACTAGATTGGGTTGCCATTTTCTTTCTCTTGGAGATCTTCCCGATTCAGAGATCAAACCCGCATCTCCTGCATTGGCAGGTGGATTCTTTACCACTGAGCCACCAAGGAAGTCTGATGATAATGTTAATGGCTGATAATTATTTTTATTTACTCTAAAAAACATGCAGGCACTATATTGATTATTGTATAAACATTATGCAATGTAATTAAGTCTTCATGCTTAATCTTTGAAATAAAACTATGGCAATGTTTATAAAATAAGGAAGTTGAGGATCATTGAAATATGTATACTAAAGATAGAACTAGGACCAAACAAGTTCTGTTAATGAACAAAGGAAACAGCAACTACAAAATTAGTCTAAAAATAAGTTAGAGAATATATAGAACTAAGAATGTGGATGAGTCAACCGCTCTAGCTGTAGATGGTTTCTTTACTTATGTTTATGTCATAGTTTGGTTTATGAAACCTAAATATATCTGACAAACTCTACACAAACATTTATAATGAAGCTTTTATAGGCATTCATTTCCCTAGTTCAATTTTATGTGCAAAATAAGTACCTAATCTATGACACAATTTTGGATGTTTATGATATTTATGGTGAAATCACAGGATATCATATTTCAGTCCTTAAAATAAAAATGATTGAGAAAATGAGAAAAAGAAGGAGAAACAAGAGAGGGTTGCAAAGTAAGACTGGAGAAACAGTTACAGGGAGACTTGGAGATAAAGAGGGAGAGAGAATCATCAAAAAAAATCCACATGAATGACACAATACAAAAAAAAAAATCAGTGGTACATTCTGTATTTCTAGTTTGAATCTACTGATACCACTGATCAAATATCATATATAAAGTTTGTCATGGACCTTCACTTACTATTTGAATTGGATAACAAAGCTTAGATTTTTCAATCTCTGAACTCATTAAAATAGTTACAGAAGGGAGCCAAAATATGTATTTTGTCAATCACACTTAAATGTACATAATTTTATATAATAAGTTGTTTCCCTGCTCAAAAATTCCATCTCATACATATTAGGTGCTATTCCATTTTAATTCCTTATTTTTGTAATAACATTTTCTCCACACGGCCATAGATCTGCTTGGTTCTGACTCCATATATGACAGGGTTGAGCATTGGTGGCACTATAACATAGAGATTGGCCAAAAGTATGTGAATATAACGAGGGACATTTCGGCCAAAGCGATGTGTCATAAAGGAAAATAGAGCTGGTGTATAGAAGGCAAGAATTACGCAAACATGGGAACCACATGTGCTGAGAGACTTGAGTCGTGCTTCACGAGAAGGAAGATGAAAAACAGCACGGAGTATCTGAACATAAGAAAGGGCAATGGCTATGATATCAAACACTAGGATTGAAATAGCACCTAAGCCATAGATGATATTGATCTTGATGCTGGCACAAGATAGGCGAGCAAGACCCATGTGTTCACAGTAGGTATGAGGGATGACTTGATTCTCACAGAAGGGCAGTCGTAAAATGAGAAATACAAATGGAATAACAGAAATAAATGATCTCACTAACACACCAACACCAACCATAGAAACGACCCTGTTGGTGAGGATGGTGCTATATCGGAGGGGGTTGCAGATGGCCACATAGCGGTCATAAGCCATTGCCAAGAGGACTGCTGACTCCATACCAGTGAAGTTGTGGATGAAAAACATCTGAGTGAGGCAGGCTTCAAAGAGGATCTCTTTGAGACCAAACCAGAAGATCCCAAGCATCTTAGGGATGGTAGCTGTGGAGAGACCCAAGTCAATGGTAGCCAACATGGCCAAGAAGTAGAACATAGGCTGGTGTAGACTGCTCTCAGCCTGGATCACAAATAGGATAGTGAAGTTCCCTATGAGTGCAGTCAGGTACACAGCACAAAAGGGGAAGCCAATCCAGATGTGGATAGTTTCCAGTCCTGGGATTCCCAGCAACAAGAAGAAGGAGGGGTGAAACTGGGTATCATTGGGAAGGGACATCCTGCTTGGTAATGCATAAGTCCATGTTCCTTACAAATGGGTGTTTACCAATCTTCAGAATACTGAGTAAAGCTCTGCAATCTTTAAACCTAAGGAAAATAAGAATACCATACAATTGAGTATACTCTCTTCCTCAGTTAATTCACGCAATAAGAAATGTAGTATCAATACATAAACATCAGTGTGAAGAAGCAAATTCTTGAGACGGTTTTAGAGATTTTGCAGTGGATTGGCATAAAAAATTCTACATAATGTATTCATCTTTGTTAGCACTTTTGTTCTCTGCTAATTTGCAATAGTTTTATCACTGGTATTATGCTAAAATTTTGCCTTAATATTAATAATTCATTAATTACTTTCATCATCATCAACATAATTTATTTTCAATATTGACATACATAAGGCTTTGCCAGCCTCTAAAATTGTCTGTAGTTTCATTTGATTAGATGGTAACACACAAGTATTAAAACATTTTTTGTAATAAGTGCTAATGAACATGTATTCATTAAGATGCAATCTAAAAGATTCAAAATAAATCTAAAGGATTCAGGTAAGCCCATGTGTTACTATTTATTCATTAATATTAAAATATATTAAAGTGCAGTTAAAATGGCAGCATCAACTACCATTCATTAAGGTACTTGCCTACTAATTCCAGTGCTGCAGAACATGTGCAAATATTATCTCTAATCTTTATAAACATAAATAGGAGAACATTAATCCCATCTTTACGTATGGATCTGAACCTCATATAGTTTAAAAGACTTGTCAAATACTTGTAATGCTTATAGTTACAGAGCTATAGAAAGAAAATAGAGAAGAAAATAGTAAATTGAAATGAAAAGAGAATGGAAATAAGGAAAAGCTAATACATGCCTACCCATATCATATGTACATAGCTTCTTCTCCTCTACACACATTCACACAAACACATCATCTCTTTTAAACCCACATCCATCTGAATACAAGATGTCATATCTTCATTATAATCTAAGGAGGTCATAGTTGTAACAGTTTAAGACTCATGGCAAATATGTTGAAGAAAAAACTAAATAGACTCCTGTTCTGAGCAAACTGGGTCTACCATTTTCAAAATTACCAAAGCTGTTCTTACAGATTTTCATGTACTTTACTTATGGCAATTGTTTGATGAGTATTTTAGAAAAACTTGATCATTCATTACTTATAGTGGTTTTGTAGTAAGAAATGTCTTTTCATCATTTTGTATTATTGGAAAATGCCAGAAGAGCAATGGAAATTATGATCACAGTTTCACTAAGACAATCGGGTATCATCTAGACCTGATGATATGTGTGAGAAAGCAGGGAACTCCTAGGAGGAAATGGCAAACATGAAAACAAGGGAAGCTGAAAGCAACAGATGTTATTTGTAGGAGGCACTCTGTGAAATGTCTTTAAGAATAAACTCTTTCTTCCATCATATTGTGGCCTTGAAATGCAATAGTGAATACTCTAAAAATGTGTGATATGGATAGTTGAAAGTAGGATTCAATTATGGAAGCAAAATTTTCTGTGATTCATTAATATAAGTTAACGACAGAGTCTTTTTTTTTTTTTTTGTATTCCTAGATCAGAAATCAAGTTGTAACTATCTATGGTAATGGATGTTAATCAGATTATTGTGGTGATCATTTCACAAGATGTAGGTTATGCTGTACACTTGAAACAAATAATAACATTATATGTCAATTATACCTAAATTTAAAAAAGAAAGAGAAATATCTGAATAGCATCCTCTTCTCTCACACATTATAAAAAAGCACAACTAATTTTACCTCTTCAGTATCTTAAAAATCAGTGCATCTGTCTCATTCATAATGAAATTAGTTTAAATCATTATCATTTCTTGGATTTATTACAGCATAGTACTTTACAGTACTTGAAAGTATGAAGTCTGCAGTCAGAATAATTGTGTTGAAACCCAGATTCATGACTTATTTACAGTGTAATCAAAGGAAAGTAAGTGACAAGCATTTTTCATCTATAAAAGGGAATAAAGTTAAAGCCCTAAATATAATATATTTTTAGTTTTAGATAGATGTTGAACACTTTGAGCCTACTTCAAAGATACCATGCTATCCATCATTCTTTAGATGTCAGGAGAGTGATTTTTCTAAAATGCACAGGATAGATTCAGGCTGAAATCCAAGTGTGTATATTATGATTACATGCTCCTTCCTAAATATGATCTTATCCATTTCTCTAAGCTTCTGTCTCAGTCTTTTTTCCCTCAAACTTATCTTGTGTCTCTTCTCTTCCTTTCTTTTCCTTTTGTCCATCACTGTGTCCTCTGGATACACTGTGAGTTGGAAGACAGAGAAGACTCACCAGACAGAGCACCGGGATGGAATCCTGTCTCTGTTTTGTCTCAAAGCACTTAGTCTTTATGAGAGCACTGCTCTTTGCCTGGAGGAGCTTTCAGTAGAAATTCCCCAAAGCCAGTTTTATAAAGCACAGAAAAGATCTCTGAGGATTCAAGATTCTAATCTGGTTTTGAGTCAAAAAAAAGAGAGCCATTAGGGAGCCCTGGTTTCTAAGGAAAAGAAACCGAAGATGCCAGGTTTACATTAGGAAGGTGACTGAATAGGAGGTCCTTGTACTCTTCCCCCACAGAAACGCCTGCTCAGCAACCAGTAACGGATGAAAATAAGAGTTCCAAAGTTTAGATGGGAGGTTACAGAACCCTGGTGGAGCAAAGAACAAGACAAAACAGATTAGTAAAAATAAGAAGAAATGTTTCACTTTACCCACATCACTCACGTTTCCTCAGATTGACACTGCTCTGCACCAAGAAATTCCCTCAGCCTGAGTTCTCCTATGGGGGAACGAGAGAGTAAGCCCAACTCCGGATGAATGTGTGTGTGTGGCGGGGGCTGCGGAGGGCGGTTTACATATACATATGATATGTATTCATGCACAAGCATAGTACATTCTCATTATTCTCATTAGTTATTTTCCATAAAGTCACCATGGACACTGAATTAAAATCTAGGAAAATATCATTCCTACAGGAAATGCAGATCTAGGTTCCTACAAGCTTCTTGTCACTGTTGTAGCCATGCGTTCCAGGAAACAAACTCACTCAGAAGGACAGATAGTGGAATGCAGTTTATTACACCGGCGGGCCCAAGGCAGAGAGTCTCCTCTTAACCAAGGACCTCAACCGACTTTTGTGAAAACCTTATATACCTTAAGTGTACTGCTCAAGCCCACATCCCCAAATTCCTTAAACCTAGCCTGGAAAGTATTAAAGGGAGATACAATCAGGTTACAGCCATGATTCATAATCAGAAGGGTCAGTTGGTTATACATTGTAGCCTACACCAATGGGTGCCATAAAGATTACAAAGGTGATTGACTACATAGGGATTTATTACGTTCTTTTTGGCGACAGGAAATCTTGGTATGGAATCTGGTGTTGATCAGTCCGGGAGGCCAGTTCGGCCATAGGTGTATAATCCCCATGGCTACCAGGCACATAGTCCAATGCTCACTGAAAGTCCAAGATGGAGTCTCCTTATTTTTCAAGATGGAGTCAGCTCTGCCTGTTCCTTTCCTCCCTCATCATAACATTTTTGTCAATTGATCAATATGTAACCTTGTTTTATGTGTGTTTGTGCTTAACAGAACCACGTTTGATACATAGTTCTCACTAATGCTTAACGGCATGATCTTTAACTGATTAAAAGCTAGGAGCTTAAGGGGGTCTCTTTTTGTTATATATGTTCATGTACTGATAAATGTGTGTGTGTTCAGTAGTGTCTGACTCTTTGCAATTCCATGGACTGCAGCCTGCCAGATACCTCTGTCCTTGGAATTTTGCAGGCAAGAATACTGGAGTGGGTTGTCTCTTCCTTCTCCAGAGGAATCTTCCCAACCCAGGGATCAAACCCACATCTCTTGTATCTCCTGCCTTGGCAGGTGGATTCTTGACCACTAGTGCCATCTGGGAAGCCATATACCAATATCATTGTATGTTTAATACAATCTCAACACAGTCACAG
Organism: Giraffa tippelskirchi; assembly: GCF_054371585.1. NCBI lineage: Eukaryota > Metazoa > Chordata > Mammalia > Artiodactyla > Giraffidae > Giraffa > Giraffa tippelskirchi. The sequence continues at coordinate 121,710,253 of NC_137285.1, forward strand.
TCTCAACAGTGTTAAAAACCTGATCTTCCACATACTTATTTTCCTGAACACAGAGCAGAATTTTAAAAATTCTTCTGTAGCCTATTGATAAATAGAACTTATCTCAGCTTTAAGATTAATATCTGTCATGCTTTGCTTCATGAAATGTACAAGTCAGCCTGCACTAGTCAAGAATAGTTTGACATTTTTCTGACCCTGGGTGACCTGGTTGATTTTTTAACCTCACAACATCGCTGTTCACTACGCTTTTTAAATTAGTTGTCACCTCATGCATGCCAAAATTTAGCATCTTTTTCATTTCATTGTCATGCACTCTAGATGTTTCTATAGTATTTTAAAGAGTAGCTTCTAACAATCTCCAGAGAAAAATGATTTCCACGCCATGTAGATGTGAAGGGCAGTGTACGTGTCGGCTATGTTCCTGGAGCCGCTATTCCCGGCAGGGACACGATGTAACTATCTCTTTCCTGGATATTACTTAACACCCTGAATATCTACCAAAGCAGGGTGCCCATAAACGCTCTTGTTGATGACTACCTTAAAAATCCTGCCAGCAGTACTTGTGGGGACCCAAGTTCCATCCACCAGGAGTTAACTGAAGAGGTGTAAAAGGTAAAAACGTAGTTTAAATTGTATTCTGGTCAGTACAATACTCTCATTAAAGATTGAAAACTATGTTTGCATCTAAATAAAATATGTATGTGTACTAAAAAAAAAAATAAAGAGTAGCTTCATATATGGATAGGCAGATTTTCTCTTCTTTTGTCTGGGTGTACAATATCTTTTATTTTAACTCATACCTGACAATAATAAAGTTATTTTCTCCATAAGACACATCACAACTTTACTGTACTTGGGAACACTAGATAAATATTATTTTATTCTAGTGCACTTCAGAAGTAAAATTTTTAAATATTTATTTATTCTAGTGCATTTCACTACACTTGACAGCTATTACAAACAACAAGATTATCAACAAGAAACATGAAAATAAGAAAAATGTGGCACTGAATAGAATGCAAAAATAACACTTGTTTACAACGTGAAAGAGGAAATGAAAAGTCCACCTCAGCTGAGAATGTACATGTCAGGCAATTTAATTTGTCCCAGACCTTTGCATGTCTACAGATGACTGTGAAAATGTCATAACTATTTATTTGAGGTTACAAATAAATTCTTGAGAGTAGGCAAATTTGCAACTATAGAATTTCCAAATAATGGGGTTGCACTGTTGAAAGGTTTTTGCTGAACCACATAAGACGCTGGGATTCTTGGCCTCTGGAGGAGAAGAATTCAATCCGGGGCCAGTGACAAGGCTTGGCCTTTTGTGTAATAAAGTTTTATTTAAGTATAAAAGAGATAGAGAAAGTTTCTGACATAGACATCAGAAGGGGGCAGAAAGAGTGCCCCCCTGCTAGTCTTTAGCCGGATGTTATATAGCTACTAGCAGTCTGCTAACTAGAAAAAGGAAATGTCTCAAAACTCAGAGAATGGCACCAGGCCTCTCACCCACAACATGCCTTGATAACATTGGCACCAGGTGAGTCATCCTGGGCCATAAAACGATTGACATGAATCTTGAAGAAAGGCAGATTTCCAAGCAAATATATAGTTTTATTAACATAGATTAGGAGAACAATGTATGAGTAAAACATACAGGTTCTGATCCTTTAGGCAGAACGACTTGAAGACAGAGTCTAGGGTAAATGCATAGTACATTAACATAGCTTAAGACAAACATTTCCATGACAAAAATGCATTGGTTAGCTCAAGGTTTGAGAAAAGTTACGTTCAGGTGGAACCAAGGGTCATTATGGCAACACTGAATTTTAAGAGAAACCTCTTTTAAAATTTGTATAAAGTGAAAGTGAAGTCGCTCAGTCGTGTCCGACTCTTTGCAGCCCCATGGACTGTAGCCTACCACACTTCTCCGTCCATGGGATTTTCCAGGCAAGAGTACTGGAGTGGGTTGCCATTTCCTTCTCCAGAGGATCTTCCCAACCCAGGGATGGAACCCAGGTCTCCCACATTGAAGGCAGACGGTTTACCATCTGAGCCACCAGGGAAGTCTCTTAAATTTGTATAGAGAAGGGGAAAAAATATAACACTAGTTTGTTTCCTCCTGCTGCTTAAGAGAGAAAAATATCTGACACTTGCAGCCTATTTCCTCCGTTTAGAGACCCCTGGCCTTCCTGCCTGTTCCCCTCTCACTGTGTATATGTAATGTATATAAAACACACTAACAATAACATAAAGAATATAACTAAATTTAAAGTTAAATGATAAAATTCCAAGTTGTACAATGAATGAAATTAATGAGATTGACACACACAATAAAGATTCAAAAATTATTTAAAGGTCGAAAGCTAGCCTGGAATACATACATGTAAAATCAAGCAATAAATCTCAGTGGCTTGATTGTTTAAAGATGTCAAATTTTCCACAGTAATGTTTAAATGCAACTTAGTTTTCAACAAAGTCACATTTTCATTTGTTTCATGTAATAAATTTTCTGTGATAGAAACAGACAGACAGTACAAAAGTACTTGCCAAGGGCTATGTTAGGGGAAAAAATGGGAAGAGATTGGTAAATGGGTACACTTTCAGCTATAAGATGTATAAGGTCTGAGGATTTAGCACCTAACTTAAGGACTATAGTTGATAATACTATATTATATAATCAAAATTTGCTGGGGAGTAGAACTTAAATGCTCTCTCTCTTATACATACACACACACACAAATGTTCTCACATACAAATAAATATGTGAGGTTACAGATATGTTAATTAACTAGATGTGGGAGGAGGGGAAATCCTTCCAAAATGTATTTATATATCAAATCAACATGATGTGCATCTAAAAAAATCAGTGGAATTTATTCTGATTAATATGAAAGAAATAAAGTATATATCATGTCTTAAAATGGGTTATGCTATAAAATTGAGTCTAATATGTGTTAAATAGTAAAAATCATATTAATATAAAATTATGATATATAATTTAAATATTAAGGTGACTTTAGGATTGATACTAGTTTTTCTTTATCTTTTCTTATATTAAAAATAAAAAAGGCATTATTTAAAACAAAGAGACTAGACATTATCTTTACAATTTAGATCTGTGCATATATTTTTAAAAACAAGCAATTCTGAGATGCAAGCAATCCTGCTGAAAGGCAGACTCCAGGCAATTGAGGAAGACTCATCTTTCCCTCTCCCCTTTCTTGGATTTTCCTGTTATGAAGATGTCAGTTCTAAAGACTTAGAACCTGATTTCTGAACTCAAATCTTTAACTCCCAGTGTATCTTTCCCTGACACTATATGGAGACCATTCCCATGGGACCCTCAGAAAATGGGAAGCGTGTCTATAACTGAGCTCATTATGAAAAGCTGTAAGTTATAAAATTTTCTTCAGTTGAGGTGGGTACTCATCCTCATCTCAGGAGCACCCCTGGTGAGGTAAGGCAATGTAGTTTGCTCTCATCTGTGTCACAGACTAGGTTGACAATAGTCAGATAGAAGGTTTCAGGACTCTCATCAGGGCAAACAGGCTGTGAAAAACAGATGTGTAAGATTTCTTGGAGCAACTGAGCCCCTTTGGATTTATGACCCCTGAATAGGTGGCCTCTGTTTTACTCTGATGTAAATTGATTCAGGGTGCAGCTTTCCTTGAGAATAAATTTGTGCATGGGCTTCTCTACTTAGATCAGGCCTTCAGAAAAAGTCAATGAAGAAAGGCTGGGAGTGCAGCTGTATCAGCCCTACATTCTGAACAAACCTGAGAGATCTCTGGTATTTGAATCACTCTTCATGCTGCCCCAAACTGTCTAACATGCCTTATGTCATTTTACATTTACAGAATCCTGTGGCACACTTGCCTCTTAATGGTTAATATAAACTTTATAACATTTTACAAAATTGCAAACCTTGTAATTAACACTTGGGTTCCAATTCTAGCTCCTTGAATTTATTGTAGAAGAGTTTTGGGAACCTAAAGTGAACATCATTTACTTGTATTCATATCTGTGTTATATGTTTGAGTACCTATCTAGAAAGTCCCTTTAAGGATTCAGTAAGACAATGCCTTCAGTATAAAGAAATATAATATCTAACAGAAGCTCAGTTCATGTTGATTTATTTTATTTTTGTTATAAGCTTGATAGAGATGTAGAACTTACTTTTTTCTTTTTTACTTTTTGGTGTGTTTATTTCATACATTATCTTTCACTCATATGTACATCCATGTCTTGACTCTTCTAAGTATGCATACAAGGTCTTTTGGGTTTTGATTTATAATATCAGGATCTACTATGCTCATTTTGTAACGACATTTTTTCGTGTATCAATGCATCACACTTGAAACTATCACAGCATTGTTAATTGGTTATATTCCTATACAAAATAAAAAGTTTAAAAAACCAACAAGAATAAAAAATTATATAGAATATTTAACAGCATGGAGGAAGTCTGAGATGCAGAATTTTGCCAGAAGGTGTTATAGGTCATTTATTTTATTCCTCCTCAAAATTGGATATTTCTTCTCCTCCATTTCCTCTTTTTTTCCCCCTATAATCAGACAAGGAAAACAATATTGATATAATTTAATTTTGTTGTATTTCTTTTTTATAATTTATTTTTGTTGTATTTTTAATTTCTTGGATATGTCTCAAGTATCTAATATGATAAAATAAATAAATAGTATAAACACTATTAAAGTAGTGTTAAAAATTTTAATAGTATGAATAGTATAAATAATATGAAAATAGTATAAATGGTTAATGTACTATAGTGTTTGGGGATTAGTGTGAACCAGAGTCAGTTTATAGTGATTCCATTGTTTGTCTTAAGTTTAAATAAAATTATTTACGAGAAAAAACAGCCCTCCCTTATGTTCTCCTTTTTCTCTTTTTGTTCATTCATTCATTGGGACATCAAACAAATATATGAAAAGAGATGAACTCTGTCAAGTAAGAATTTGTACCATAATAAATGTGAAAGATGTACAGAAATAAAAATACAGTATGACAAAATAGAGACGTGTAAGTGTACACGTCATAGGGACGCTGAGGAGGGATATCAAATGATGATTCAAAATAACTAGAAAAGTAATCTCAGAGGAGTGATATGTGAGTAAAATCTTGAGTTATTGAGGGATTTTATGTGGAAAAAATACCACCATGAAGAACAAAGGCACCGGGTCACCGTTCTAAGTACAAGTTCTCTATGAGAGATGTGGGAAAGATATTTCAAAAGATTAGAGAAATGTTTTAATATTTTATAAGACAAGGAAAGCCTCATCTCTGTAATTTCATGGTTTATATTTTTATAATGAATACGCTTGCAACTCTGCATTATTTACTTACTTACATTAAAGTATATATAGCACATGAATTTATCGACTATACTGGTGCTGTTAAAAAAAGGTAACCACAGTGATACAGCTAAATTATATTCTTATCACGGTCCCAAATTTAGGCTCTTTTTAAGTCTATACTTCCTAAGTATACCCTTTTTGACTGTTTGCTGTGTTTATAAAAGCCTTAGTATAAATGTGTTTTGTGTATATATATATTTATATACACAAACATACATGTTTCATTTTTGCTTGTGTTTTTGTGTTAATGGAAAAATCGAATTTCTGTTTCATTTTTCTTTTGGATATTTTATATGTAAATATGTATAGACAACTTCATTCTAATTGCTTCTGAGTACTCTATAATACGCTACAGATTTTTTAACTTGATATTACTTTGGTCGACATTTTGGATGCTTGAATTTTTCTTCTATTATAGGCATTTTTACAATGAGAATCACTGTATATACTTCTATGTCTATGTGCTTAGTCACTCAGTCATGTCCAACTTTTGGCGACCCTACGGACTGTAGCCTGCCAGGCTTTTCTGTCCATGGGATTCTCCAGGCAAGAATACTGGAGTGGGTTGCCATGCCCTCCTCCAAAGGATCTTCCCTCCATATGTATATATGAACATTATTCCCTAGGATAGCAAATAGTTAAATTGATCTGCCAAAACTTTTGTTTCATAAGAATAGTTACTATACAATTTTTTCTCTGTTAGGTCAATTGTCTTCTACCAGTTATGCATACTAGTTGCTCATTAGCCCAAACCTCTTTAATGCTTGATATCAACAATCATGATATTCTGTTGGTTAAGAATATAAAGTGTGATTTCTATCATATTCATTTTCAATTTCCTGATTGCAAGTAAGGATAAAATCTGTTTTAAATAATTGGAAAATTGCATTCACTTCTGTACAATTTTTCTCTGCACAATTTATCCACTTATTTTCTACTGGGAAATACATTCAGTTCAGTTCAGTTGCTTCGTAGTGTCTGACTCTTTGCGAGCCCGTGAACTGCAGCACGCCAGGCCTCCCTATCCACCACCAACTCCTGAAGTCCACCCAAACCCATGTCCACTGAGTCGATGATGCTATCCAACCATCTCATCCTCTGTCGTCCCCTTCTCCTCCTGCCCTCAATCTTTCCCAGCATCAGGGTCTTTTCCAATGAATCAGCTCACTCTTGCTATCATCTTGCATGAATCCCATGTTGGTCTGAATTAACCCCCTTCTGTTTATTCTACAATGGTCCCCCAGAATTGCAATATTTAAATTGCAATGCTACCCCCTATAATTTGGCTTGTGCCCAAACTATTAACTAAAATCTAAAATAAAACCTATTTTCCATTCAAAATATTCTATCACCCCTCCGTTTCACTCTATTTTGTATCTTAAAATTGCATGTTTGTTACTAAGTCATTCAAACCCATAACTCTTACAGACTCTTCAGCTTTCAACTGATATCCCTTTCTTCTCAATGGAAGATTTTGCTTTCATATATGTACTCCAGTCTTTTTATACCTAAATATCTTTTCTCATTTAGCATCTACAGAGAAGCCACGTTGAAAATTATAACTCTAAAATAATATTTCATGCTCAGACAGATAATGAAATAATTTCTATCAAAATATTTACAGACATTGTATTTATTCCATAGACTATAATTCTCTGCACTTTGGCTAACTTAACTTCTCAGAGGCTTCAAAATTTATGTTATTATTTGTTTGCATTAGATGAAAATCCATGAAGGGAAAATTAAAACATCTGATGATTATGTCAGAGTATAATAAGACGGATATCTATCCATCAACCTTCATTCTCATTGGCATTCCTGGATTAGAGACTGCCCACATCTGGATCTCTATCCCCTTTTGTGTGATCTATCTTTTGGCCCTACTGGGAAACTGCTCTCTTCTCTTTATAATCAAGACAGATTCTAGCCTCCATGAGCCAATGTACCTTTTCCTGTGCATGCTAGCTCTGGCTGACCTTACTGTGTGTACTACAGCTGTGCCCAAACTTCTCAGCCTCTTCTGGTTCCACGATGGAGAGATTCACTTTGAAGCCTGCCTCACCCAAGTGTTCCTGATTCACTCTTGCTCCACCATGGAGTCTGGCTTCTTCCTGGCAATGGCTTTTGACCGTTATGTAGCCATTTGTAATCCATTAAGACATGCATCTATTCTGACACATTCTACAATCGGGGGCATGAGTCTAGCAATTGTATTCCAGGGCACAGCACTTCTCTTTCCTCACCCGTTCTTGCTACGGTGGCTTCCCTACTGCAGAACCAATATTATTTCCCACACCTATTGTGAGTTCATGGCCCTCATCAAGATTGCCTGTGCTGAGACCAGAATCCGCAGAGCCTATAGCCTGATTGTTGCATTTCTTACAGGAGGAATGGACTTCATATTGATCATTTGTTCTTATGTCCTCATACTGTACACTGTCTTCCATCTCCCATCCAAGGATGCCCGACTCAAGACTCTGGGTACTTGTGGCTCTCATGTTTGTGTAATCTTAGTGTCCTATACTCCAGCCTTCTTCACTTTTCTTACTTACAGGTTTGGGCACCATGTGGCACCCCATGTCCACATATTTGTGGCCAACATTTATCTCCTAGTCCCTCCCATGGTGAACCCCATCATCTATGGGGTAAGGACCAAGAAGATAAGAGACAGATTTCTTCGATTTTTCAAAGTCTCTGAACTGAATCTTTTTTATGCATAAGTAATATCTGAACAAATGTTATATTATCCACCTGTGGGTGTGTGGTTTCTTCATCAAGAACTTCTTTTAATTGTTTGAAGGCTAAGGTTTTTCTATGGAAAGTAACTTATCCAAAGTCGAGTTATTACATTATTACATCTATGTTGTATAGTCATTAAGGCAGGTATAGTATCAAGTAAGACTCTTTGTCAAAATAGTAAAATATTGTTTCAAAAATGGAGAATCATATGAGGTGAAAAATAAGAGAAATTTAAAATCAACATGATATATAATCACATCTTTGGCTTACAGTATAAAATTTACTACTAGATTTAGAAATTTCCATTTTTTGCACCAGTTCTTCCTCCTTGACTAAATGTACTTCATTCTCAAGCACATGCTTTAATACTTTCTTAGTAAGAGTCTCTTGGTGCTACCTTCTCCGTTATCTGTTCACCAAAATTTTCTTCAATTCACGCTCTTCTTGAATGGTGCTTCTCTAACTATGCAATTCTATTCTCTAGTTATTACATTTTATTAGCCTTTTCAAGTTATTCTCCTACAATCTTTTGGAATCTATTATTACGTTGAAAAGGTTCATCGTTGACCAAATTATCCTTAATTGTTATCTTTTCTCTTTGTCATTAAATAATTTTGCTTTTCTTGATGTCTTAAAAGTTCACATGGGGCTTCCTATGTGGCTCAGTGGTAAAGAGTCTGCCTGCCAATGCAAGAGATGCAAGAGATGCAAGAGATGCTCAGTCCCTGAGCCAGGAAGATCCCCTGGAGAGGAAATGGCAACCCACTCTAGTATTCTTGCCTGGGAAATCCCATGGGTAGAGGATCCTGGTGGGTGGCATCCATGGGGTTGCAAAGAGTCAGATGCAACTGAGCACACACCACACAGGTTCACATGGGTAAATCTCATAGGCATTATGCTAACTGATAAAAGTCAGACACAGAGAATACATACTGTATGGTTCTATGTAAATGAAAATCTAGAGACAGTAAAACTATGAGGGATCACGTTCAGGGATTCATATTTTCAAGTTCCCTAGGTAATCCACAGAGGCAGCTAAAATTCAGCTTCAGCTGTGCACGGAGAAATTAGTTGACCAATGGGGAAATATTTTAGTCAAGTACTTCACCATTCAAGCTAAAAATGTGAAATGAATCAACATTTATTAAGCATTTGCTAGGTTCCAAGCTCTTCATTGTGTATTATGACTTAACGCTTATAGTATTTTCTAGAGTTAGTTAGCATAAATATCCATATGTTAAATAGCTCAACAAACTCATATTCAACAGGCTAATGAGTAGAGCAGCTAGAATTGAAAGTCTTTCTAGCTCTAAAACCATAATTTTCTTCTAATCTCACAGTAATTCCATATATAGATTTATATTCTTAGCCACTACACTATATCTAGTTATATTACACACTGATATGTTAAGTGTGACAAGTGCTATGATAGAAATATTGATACAAAATAGGTAATTAGCCAAGGCTATGGAGTTTAGAAAGTCAGAAAAGTGTTCCAGAAGGATAGAACATCAGGAACATTAGGTAGGCAATTAAAGTTCAGTGTGGATTAGGTCAAGTCAGTTGTGTGTATGTGTTTATGTGTGTGCACATGCGTGCACTTGTGTGTTGGATAAAGGAAGTGTCCAGTTTTGAGTTAGCCAATTCTACATTCAAGCATCTCATTTCCTAAAGATTATCTGATTTTTTTCCCTTCTGGGAATGAACCATTTTGATTAATAATCAAATTTCAACTTTCCAGGATAATAGTTCTCAAGATTAAGAAGGCTTAAAGTCTCTTAAGAATAAAGATTGCTCAGACCTACTCTAAAGCTATTAAGATTCATAACTTCTGTCGCATGTCTCATAAATAAAATCCTATTTTCTTTTGATAGATCCTACTGAGTACTTATGATCCAATGGTCCAAGCTTTGAGAAATACTGTTGTAGGAAACTGAGAATGGACACATAAAGGTCCTTCCATTTAGAGTATATAACAGGATTTAAAATTCCTACCAGAAGTTATAGCTTTTCATTAGAATATAGAAACTTAGAATTGTGCCTCTAAAAACTTTAAAAAAATACTAAATAATCAAAATCCATACTTTTCTTGAAAATGTCAGATGGCTGAAATTAGAGAGCAGCTAACCAACACAAAACCTCGGAGGAGATAGTCAGAGCCAAAGATATATGAAACACAGTTCCATGCTTACCAGGCAAGATGCCATATGCCATACAAGCCTGTAAAAAAGAATTGGTTAAAATTTTCAAGCAATTCCTCACAACTAAGTGTAGACCTACTGAGAATATAGAATGGCTGAGGGCTGTCTGTGTATGACACAAATGAGAATTCAGACCCACTCAGGTTTTTCTCCCTAGAGCTCAGCCAGGTACTCTTGGAAAGCCTACTCTTGGAAAGTAGGACTAGAGGCTTGAGGAGGCTTGCATCATAGAACAGACTCGGTAGATGGGAATGGCATCTGCTGTAGGATGGAGGCTATACCTCACCCAGTTCCTGTCCCCTAAGCATCAAGTGAAGATCCATTGCTTATGAGGTAAAGGAGTAGAAACAGACTCTATAATCCCAGGCTGAAACAGGTTCATCAGAAGTCTGCTGCAGCACTAGGGGAGGGGTAGAATCACAGAGAAATCTGCACTTTCAGTATCCAGGAACAGTGCACCTGCCTAAGACAGGCTGAAAGAGAACAGTCAGAAGACAGCACCATCATCCTCCAGCTGCCATCAGCAGACTCACTGGGTTCAAGTAACAAGGAACTGTGCTCTGCTCCTGAGGGAGTGTGGAGAGCCTGGAGAGTGGTCTTGTCTGTGACACAGGAATAAAGGGACGATCCAAAGCTGATACTGGGATAGACATTAGAAAAACCTTCTCACCAGGCCTCATCCTGAGAAAAAGTTGGTTAGAGATATATGAATCCTGTGACTCATTCACTGAGGACATTCAAAGAAATTGCAGGAGGAAATGGATGGCCTTAGTAGTCCCTTACCAATTTAAGGATTTGAACCTGTAGTGAGCAACCTTCTAACACAAAAGTCTCCAGGCCTAAATAGCTGCACTGGTGAATTCTACCAAACTTATAAAGGTTAAATACCAGTTCTTCACAAATTAACCAAAACATACAAACAGACTGAATACTTTCCAAATCACTCAAGATAACAAATTAGGCTGTATAACTAGAGTCCATTTCATAAGTATAATAAACAGATAATTAATTTTCTAGAATCACAGTATGGTTCTAAAAAATCCAAAGCATAACTGGTTGTTTTTAAATAAACCCAAGTTCAGTGTGTGATGTTAATTAATGCAAACTCCAATAATTTATGACATTATATTTTCCATTGCTTGTAATAAAAATAAGTGGAATTTTTTTCCTAAAGTGCCTTCTACAGAATACGAGTGTCATAGTATGGTTGGGGGATAATTTCAAAGTGTAAAATGAATAATTTGTTAATTAAAAGCTCTGAGAGTCCTGCAGTAAAATATAGCTAAAAATTTAGTTTTATTCGCCAAGATTTACAAATATATTTTCCCTTGAATCTTTTCTACAAATGATGTCAGTAAAGTCATGTAGAAATAGAAAGTGAGTGATAGCACATGGAATTAGAATTTCATCTTACACACACACACACACACACACACACACACACACAAACTCAGGGGTAATATGGACTTGAAATCTAAGACTTCCAACATTCTATTAGGCTGAAACTTTCTATGGAGTGGCAGAATGGCAGAAAACACAGAGACAAAACTGCTTGAAAAATAAGGGTTTCTTTGAAAAGAAGTATCAGCAAGCAAGACTCTGTAAGAACTCATCCATTAAACAAGCAACACAATACAGCTTAGAAAAAAAAAAAAAACTACACATTTACAAAGATTGTCAACTTTCCTCAGTTTTGTTCATGGAAAATTCTCATCTTCACATATAGCGTATACACAGTGTCAATTTCATATCCTCTAACATTAACATGGCAAAGTCAAAAGCAGCATTCTTTTTAACAGGGATTCCAGGCATATGGGAAGTACTCCAGGAGCTATTGTTTTAGAACTAGCAATGATCAGTGTAACTCATTTATTTTTGTTTAAATCACAATATAAAGACCTTTTTTGTTTGCTTGTGTTTTTTTACAGTGGGTGCAGCATGGTTTAGTTTCAAACTAATGGTGACTATTGAATGTGATATGTTTTGTTCAGTCATAGTAGAAGCAAAACAAAGTGTTGGTTTTCTTCCATGTGAAGAGGCTGAATTATTTTTAAACAATGGAAATTATAAAACACATTTATTAATGCATTTGACATGATTCTAACTTTCTAATTTTGGGTTTATGAAGGAAGCTGACAGGCCTCCTCTAAGATAGGCCTCTATTGCTTCCAAATATTTCCTTTTCATTTTGGCCATAGAGTGCCACTCCTTTCTTAGATTTGATTCTTTACCAGAGTTATGTTTTTTTCTTGGAAAATACTTTCAGCACATGCTCTCTAATCTGTTTAGTCCTGACACCATAGATTACAGGGTTGAGAGCAGGTGGAATGACTACATAGAAATTGGCCAGAAGGATGTGGATGTAGCGTGGTATATTCCGGCCAAACCTGTGGATCATGAATGAAAAAAATGCAGGAGTGTAGAAAGCCAACATGACACACACATGGGAACCACAGGTGCTGAGAGCTTTGAGCCGGGCATCATGGGAAGGAAGTCGAAATACAGCACGGAGGATCTGTACATAGGAGACGACAATGGCTACAATGTCAAACACCAAGATAGAGATGGCACATAAGCCATAGATAATATTGACCCTAATGCTGGCACAGGATAGGCGCGCAATGCCCATGTGCTCACAGTAAGTGTGAGGTATGATTTGGTGCCCACAAAATGGTAACCTTAGAATGAGCAGAACAAAGGGGATGACAAAAGTCAGAGGTCTCAGGAGGATTACCACTGCAATGATGGTTACCACCTTGTTTGTCAGCACCAGTGTGTAGTGCAGAGGGTTACAGATGGCCACATAGCGATCATAGGCCATGGCCACGAGCACAGCCGACTCCATGCCAGTGCATAGATGAATGAAGAACATCTGGACAAGGCAGCCCTCAAAGGAGATTTCTCTCAGCTTGAACCAGAAGATGCCAAGCATCTTGGGGATTGTGGATGTAGACAGGCCCAGGTCAACAGATGACAGAATGGCCAGGAAGAAGAACATGGGCTGATGGAGACTATGTTCAGTCTGAATCACAGAAAGGATGCTAGTATTCCCAAGTACAGCTGTCAGATACACAATAAAGAAAGGAAAACCAATCCATATATGCATATGTTCCAGTCCAGGTATCCCCAGAAGAAGGAAAGTGGAGGGATGAAATAGTGTGGCATTAAGTGAGGCCGTCATTTTGGGATCTTTTTGTAGTGAAATATATCAGAGACCAAGATCTTCTCAGACAGAGAACATGTCTAATCCTACAGAGAAAATGAAGAAATCAGTGAAGCTTCTACTATAACTGCTGGCATTGTTGCATCATAGAGGCCTGAAAGTCTATGAAATTTAATGGTAAAATGTGGCCACAAGATTTTAATGTACTTCATCAAATCCATTCAATTGAATTTTATATTTTAGTTCAACAAACATTGACTGTATATCTACCATATATGCACTGAGTTCTGTGCTAAGACTGAATGCAAAAGATGAGTTAAACAAGGTATCTTTCCTAGTGGAACTTAAAATGTTAATGGTTGAAAGAGTCATACAAATAGGCCATTCAAATTAATAAAATAATTTTAAGATAAAGTTGTTCCCTTGCTGCTTGGGTACACAAAATATTTCCTGAAAAATTTTTGTTATTATTTTATAGAAAAACTGGTTGATTCATGACTATATATTTTATATACAAAGTAGGAATACATCTTAAACATAATGAGAAATGTGTGGTATGTGAATTATATCTCAAAAAAAGCTGTCTTTTAAAAAATGATGACAACCATTATTATTCTGAATATACCACATTTCTGACTTGAACATACACAATACACTATTAAAAGGAACTATAAATGTAACAAGAACCTTGTAAGACAGTTTGGATCTGTGCTGGCCTTTCACTATTTAAGCCACCCAAAACCATTCCTCATGTCGTGGTCATCTTCTGGTCTCCCCTTTCTTGTTAGTTCTAACATCAGAGAATAACCTTTCATTGAAGTTTTATCAATGAAACTACAGAAAACTTCATCTCTGGATGATCTTCTTAAACTGGATCTGTATGGAATGTATATTTCCCTCTTCATTTCTCTTCTGACTGTAGGCAAATGGACCTTGCTATTTGTGTCTTCCTGTCAAGACAGAAACACAGATATATATACAGACACAAAAATGTTAATGTTCAGGTTTATAAAAGACCACAAAATTGTCAAGTAAAATGAGTTAATTTATACACATCACTCTCTGAAACCAAATCTACCATTAATTTTACTATAGAAAGTTGTCACCATGATATATCACCTTAATAAGTCTGAGCGCACTGTAATTGAGTTGTTTCTTTCTCTTTCACACTCACATACTCTGTCTTTCAATAGAGAGAGAGATGGATAGACATATACATAAAAAAGGGCCATATGCCTAACATGGAGACACTACATTAGACAGGTAAACTGTATTAGAACAATATTTCTAGGCATGAAAGTGTGTGTGTGTGTGTTGAAAGGACACATTGCTGCTTGAACCTTGGACACATTGCATAAGAAATTCTACAAAGGAGACTTTGATCCCAGATACAGGAAGGAGATAAAACTGTGAATTAAGATGATTAGTCAAAAGCAAGCAAATTATAAGATTGAGAAAAAAGAAAAGGGATATGGCGAAAGAAATAAGAACAATCTAGGAAAAATACATAATATCAAGAAGGATGATGTTATAAGGAGTCATATTTATTTATTGAATTTTTAAAATTTTATCTTGGACTATAGCTGATTAACAATGTTGTATTAAGGAATGGTATTTAAATTGAGGGGATTTGGGAAAGAAATGAAGTAGAATTCTATCATCAGATTTCTGTGACTTGAGTTCAGCTAACTTAGAGCTTAGTGTTTGGGAAACAGCATAATATTTAGGCATAGATATTAGGAATTGAAGCCAAATGCCATTGCTCATTGCCATGTGAATTTAATTAAATACTTACCCTTCTTTTAGTCTGAAATTCCTCCCCTATGAAATGAGGTTAAAATGTTGACATAACTGGTTGTTGCAAGGTTTACATGGGTCATCATGTGTTCATCAAAAAAGTAGCTATAGTTACTGATTAACCTATTGATGAGAACGTGATAAATAGAGAGCTATAGTGAACTTGGTTCTGCATATCTCAACTTGTCAGGTAATTCTTACATCAGGGCAGACTAAGTCTTGATATTCAGTTCATTTGCATATAAATATTGTGATAGAGTTCATTATATTTATAATGAAGTACATCTGATTACCCTTATCCTTAGACATTTTCACAGATATTTGCATTACATACTTGGAGATTGTCCTATTTGAAATGATTAGGACTATGTTCTAGTTAGAGGAAACTAGCAAGTTGTTTCTTGTGTTTTACTAGGATCTAACTGGTGAGGGATCATTTCTGAATAGTTTAAGTTAAGTTCAATTATAGTTCTCCTTCTGTGTTGAATATAATCTCTGGATGGGGGCATTTCTCCAACCTTTATATTGGTTTAGAAAGGCTTGATGGTGAGAAAGAAAATACAAAGAGAATTTCCATAGATAAGTAAATAGATTAAGAGTCAGTTTAGCAAAAAGCTCTAGTGCACAGAAAGAATGTCACAGGTATCAAAAAATATATGAGCTGCACACAGAGAATGTTTAATAATGTATTAGAAAAATGAAGGCAGTAGTTGCTCAAGTGTACATAAAGGATTATATCAACATATTCTTATAGTCAGTTCCCTTATCCCCTCCCTTCAGTCAGAAAGCTTTGCAGAGCTTTTTCCCCTATCCTACCACCTACCATTCTTTTTCTTGTGCTCAGCTGACCACAGAAAAAGATCTTCACTTCTAAAAACTAACTTACCTGAAGAGATTTCTAGAGAAGTTAGCATCCTTTTGAACTCCCTTTACTTAGGTGGGAGGTTTTATGGTTTGGTGGTCACAGCCTCCAGAATGAGACTTTGGTTGTAATGGGAACACTCTAAGGTTGGGAGAGAGAAGAACAATAAAGCTCTGAGATCTGAAATAACTCCTTTTTCAGTGAAATACAACATCACCAGACATAAGTAGCCCACATCCTGATCCTGGACCCAGACTTTCAAATTTAGTATTGTTTATTTTCAAAGGAAAATTATTATTTTTTTAATCTTCTAAAATTATTAAAAAACATTTCACAACAGGGTACTTGGGATTGGTTCTAAGCTTTTAATCCTAACTCCTTGAGATGGCTGGGGCTGATCCAGGCCACATGATATATACAGCAATGGCTGCATTAAATTTGGATCTCTCTTAGTATTGTATAGCTACCATTTTGATTTGATATTGACCAATGCAGGAGACACAGAAGTTGGGGCTTCAGTCCCTGGATCGAGAAGATCCCCTGGAGGAGGAAATGGCAACCCACTCCAGTATTCTTGCCTGAAAAATATCATGGACAGAGGAGCCTGGCAGGCTACAGTCTTCAGTTCAGTTCAGTCATGTCCTACTCTTGGCAACCCCATGGACTGCTGCACGCCAGGCTTCCCTGTCCATCACCAACTTCCAGAGCTTGCTCAAACTCATGTCCATCAAGTCAGTGATACCATCCAACCATCTCATCCTCTGTCGTCCCCTTCTCCTCATGCCTTCAATCTTTCCAAGCATCAGAGTCTTTTCCAATGAGTCAGTTCTTTGCATCAGGTGGCCAAAGTATTGGAGTTTTAGCTTTAGCATCAGTCCTTCCAATGAATATTCAGGACTGATTTCCTTTAAGATTGACTGGTTTGATCTCCTTGGGGTCCAAGGGACTCTCAAGAGTCTTCTCCAACACCACAGTTCAAAAGCATCAGTTCTTCGGTGCTCAGCTTTCTTTATGGTCCAGCTCTCACATCCATACATGACTACTGGGAAAACCACAGCTTTGACTAGACAGATGTTTGTTGGCAAAGTAATGTCTCTGCTTTTTAATATGCTGTCTAGGTTGGTCATAGCTTTTCTTCTTTTAATTTCATGGCTGCAGTCACCATCTGCAGTGATTTTGGAGCCCAAGAAAATAAAGTCTGTCATGGGCTACAGTCTATAAGTTTGCAAAGAGTCAGACATGACTGAGTGACTGAGAACACATGCATGCACCTGGAGATAGCATCAGATCATACAGGTCAAAATCCATTCCTACAAGATTTTCCCCTACCCTACTTCCAATACCAGTCACAAGCCCAGTTATCATCCAGGCTTCTGGCGGACCAGCATACAGACCAGATTGTAGGTTGATTGTAAGCTCTAAACTCACTCTTTTGACTTCAGTGGCAAGTTGCAAGTTAAAGTTATTACTTGTACATTTTACTGACTGGTTATAAACCAGGGATTGCCATGACCTTCTTCTTATGTGCTTGTGTGCTAAGTCAGTCCAGTTGTGTGCAGCTCTTTGCAACCTCATGAACTGTAGCCCACCAAGCTCCTCTGTCCATGGAATTTTTCAAGCAAGGATACCAGGATGGGTTGCCATGACCTCCTCCTTGGGTTCAATTAATTTGCTAGAGCAGCTCACAGAATTCAGAGAATAATTTTACTTGAGAGAACACTGCTTTAGTCCCTATTTCTAGCACAGAGTCCCTAAAACCCTTGGAATTTAATGCCCTCTTTAGGCATACTACTCTCCTCAAATTTCCACATCTTCACACCCTTCTCCAAATCCCATCATTTGTATTTTTATTGGAGTTTTACTACACAGGTAATGTTTGATTAAATCATTGACCATTGGGGATTGAACTCAATCTCTAGCTCGTCTCCCCTCCCAGAGGGTGAAGATGGAAAGTTACAGTTCTCTTAATTACAGGATTGTTTCTGCCAGCAACTGCTCCCCCACCCATGCTCCCATTTTAGGTGAGGATCTAAAAGTCACTCCATTAACATAAAAAAGACACTTTTGTGGCTCTCATCATTTAGGAAATTCCAAGAGTTTTAAACGCTCTGTGCCAGAAACAAGGGCTGAAGCTAAATACTTCTCATTATAAATCATGATATCACAAGCCATGTACAAATTGCCTTATCCTCACAATCTCAATTAATTTCTATTGAGATATAATTGACCTAAAACATTGTGTTGGTTTAAGGTATAGAACTTTATTCAATACACTTATATACTGTAATATGATTATTACATTAGTGTTGGTAATACCCTGTCACATCATACAATTATCTCTTTTTTGTGGTGAGAATATTTAAAAACTAATCTGTTAGAGATTTCAAAGTATGTATGCATGCGTTCTAAGTTGCTTTAGTAGTGTTTGACTGTGCAAACCTATGAACTGTAGCCTTCCATGCTTCTCTGTCCCTGGAGATTCTCCAGGCAAGAACCTATGGGGTGGGTTGCCATGCCCTCCTCCAAGGGATCTTCCCAACCTAGAGACTGAACTCGCTTCTCTTATGTCTCCCGTATTGGCAGGTGGGTTCTTAACCACTAACACCACCTGGAAAGTCCATTTTAAAGTATATAATACAGTATTATTGACTGTGGTAAATGTACAGTGCATTAGATCCCCAGAATGTATTCATCTTCCAACTACAAGTTTGTAACTTTGACCAACATCTCCTCAGTTCTCCCATCCTTAGTCCCTGATAACCACTGTTCTGCTTTCTGTTTCTATGAATCCAACTCTTTTAGATTCCCCCATATAAGTGATATCATATTGTATTTGTCTTTCTCTGTCTGACTTATCTCGCTTAATGTCCTGATGGTGCATCCATGTTGTCAAAAATTACAGGATTTTCTCCTTTATTTTGGCTGAATAATATTTCATTGTGTATATACACTACATCTTCTTTATCCATCCTCAGTTGGCAAACAGGTTTTTTTTTTTTCATATCTCAACTCTTGTGAATATTGCTGCAAGAAACATGGGAAAGCAGCTATCTTTTTCAGTATCATGTTTTAATTTATTTTGGATATATACACCAACAAGATTCAAATGAAAGAATGGTCAACAGTTTCATATGTTGATGAGAGTTGTATTATGATGAGTGCAGGGGCATTTGCTTGGGTTTGGTGACTAGAGGTCATTTATCAACTTGACTAAGGCTGTTTCAGCTTTAGCAGGATGTTGGGTAGAATACCAGATTAAAGAGAATAGGGATGAGCTGAGAAAAATCAGATTATATGTTTATTGTGCTGGCATAATCCTTTTCTCGTGTATTTAGATAATTCCAGTTGATCTACAATCCTCAAAGGGCAATATTGTTCATTCACTTGTTTTCAAGTTCTATAACCAGACATTTGTATACTTTCCCACTTATAAGTTCTAAGATTTCAACTCTCACTTAGGAATTTCCACCTGTTTCACAGTGTTATAAGGTTCTGGACTAAGTGTCTAGTATGGAAACTTTCTGCTCTTCTTTTCTACTTCATTGGCACTTAATTCCTTTTAGCAGTAATACCTCAATCTGCCAACACAATTGGTTAGCCGCCATACAGTTAGGACTCTGTCCCTCTGAGTTGGAGTATCAAGATACAGCTAAATCTCTGTCTTCCTTCTCTTTCTTAATACTTTCTGGGTTCCAACAACTGACTTAGGTAGTGCTGTGGCTGCAAATATTCTCATAGCTCTCCTCATTACTTCCTTTTTGCTCAGCAGAAGATTTTCCTTCCAAATAATTACCTCTTCTTCCCTTCATTCGTCTAGGTTTTTGTTAGTTTGTTTATTTTGTGATACACAAAAGTGGGGAGACAGTATGCATTCAGGTGTATTCAGGTAAAACTCCGAAGAATTTTAAGGAGAGAACAAGTGTATTCCTCAGAAGAATATGGAAAAAGTTGTTTAGAAAAAAACAGTTTGAGAGGAAAAAGGGGACCATTTATAAATTATGTTCATCACTCTATTCCCTAGTTGGTGATGGACAGTCATCATAGCAAATAGTTGAGGCTAGATTCTACACATAGAATTAAAATGCTTCAGTGGAAGATGTAGAAGCCGTACAAGAAGAGGCTCAGATTCTAATCATAACTGTTCTACAGTTTGCTCAGTGGCATTTCTAAACCAGGTTAAGGGCAAAATCAAGGGCCAAGCTGATTCAACTCCCTGTGAGAGGTCTCTTCTGGCTTGCAGGTATCTGCCTCCTTGCTGTCCTCATATGGCCATTCCTCTTTTTGAAAGTGAAAGTCCCTCAGTCGTTTTCGACTCTTTGTGACCCCATGGACTATGCAGTCCATGGAATTGTCCAGACCAGTATACTGGAGTGGGTAACCATTCCCTTCTCCAGGGGGTCTTCCCAACCTGGGGATTGAACTTAGGTCTTCCGCATTGCAGGTGGATTCTTTACCAGCCGAACCACCAGGGAAGCCCAAGAATGCTGGAGTGGGTAGACTATCCCTTCTCCAGCAGATCTTTCCAACCCAGGAATTGAACCTGGGTCTCCTGCATTGCAGGCAGATTCTTTACCAGCTGAGCTACCAGGCAAGCTCTTCTTATGAGGCAAATAATCCCATCATGAGATCTCCACCCTCATGACCTGCTCCAACCCCAATTACTTTCCAAAAACCCCATCTGAGAATACTATCACATTGGGGGTTAGTGTTTCAACACATGAAGTGTCTATAAACTTTCAGTCCATAACAGTGCCCTGAACTTGCAGGGTATTATGTATGATCCTCAGTCTTAACCACTGCTGATTGCAGAATTTGAGAAGCTAAGTACAAAGTGAAGTTCCTGGGGTTGTTAGGAAGTTAGAATAGGAAAAAAGGAGTCCAAAATAGAGGTGGCTAAAAGAAAAAGAAGGGAAAATCCCGCAAAAATAGAAGAAAGGAAGGTCTGAAGACCTGAGTGAGGACTTCAGGTGAAACAAACAGCCCTCCTGGCTAGCCCAATTTACACAGGACAGGCCCAGGGGGAGGAGGAAAAGACGTAACATAAGAGGAACCAAAATTGAGAGGGAGGAGTTTCTCTTCTTTTCAAGTCTTTTGGGTCAACCTACCCTCACGCCTCGAGCATGTATTTTCCTTTGCTTTCTAAATAAAACTGAGCTGTAACACTGGTCTGTTCATCACTTCAAATTTTTGCTGCCATGAGACAGAATCGAGGAAATTACACACTCTGCCAATAGGGTCCTTGTTGAAAATGCAGGGAAATAAAGAGCTTTGTTTTTCTTTGATGGTGTCAACTAAAAAAAAAAAAAAAAAATACATGCGACGTTAAAGTAGAGAGTTCTTTTATTTGGTGGGAATGTTTAGGATGCTGAGCCTGGGAGACAGCATCCTAGTAACTCAGAAAACTGCTCCAAGGAGGCAGGAGGGGAAGTCAGGCTCTATGCTAGTTTGCAACAGAGTGGGCAGGCAGTCTGAACATCAAAGATTAGGATTTAGCATTTTTTGTATGGGAAGATGCAAGCCTCTGGGCTCACTGAACTCAATCCTTTCATATGCACCTCAGCTATCTGGAGCCAATCCTGTTTCCCTGTTCATCTTTTGGAGTGGCAGATGATTTTCTCTTGCATTCCCCCAGCTCCTCAGCAGTCATCTTGGGGTGGTGGCAGAATCTGCTGGATCACAGTTTGGAAGTCCTCATTCACATCTGGAGGCTAGAAATTGCTGATGGTGGTGACATTTCGTTTTATTGGTAATGGCAGGAGATATTTTCATTTCACAATGATCTCTCTCTTTTGAGCATTTATGATGTTCTTTCTTATCTTCTTTTGTTCTTTCTTTGGGGTGTGAGAATAATTGTCGGGTAAGATAAAACTTGCACAGGAACACAGACAGGGCCCCTGTCTTGTGAAGTGGAGTACTGGTTACCAGTGTGGATAGCTTCAGAATTTGGAGCAGGCCAAGGGCAAGAGAAAAAGACTGCAGCAGCAGTCTCTGGGCCAGGGTAGGGTAACAAGTGGCAAAATATTCTTGGAAGATAGGAGGAGTACAGCAGATGTGAATCTATATGAGTCTGATGCAATGGGTATAGCAGGTATCAAGGTATATGTCTGATTTCAAACCCTATCATCTGCCTCATTTTCACATAAGATTTCAATTACAGAATATAAATTCAAAGATTGCTGTTGTTCAGTCACTCAGTCAGTGTCCAACTTTTTGCGATCCCATGGTCCATGATCTGCAGCACTCCAGGCCTCCCTATCCTTCACTATGTCCCGGGGAGTTTGTTCAAACTCATGTCCATTGAGTCAGTGATACCATCCAACCATCTCATCCTCTGTCACCCTCTTTACCTTCTGCCCTCAATCTTTCCCAGCATCAGAGTCTTTTCCAGGGGGTCAACTCTTCATATCCACTGGCCAAAGTAGTGGAGCTTTAGCTTCAACATCAGTCCTTCCAATGAATATTCAGGGTTGACTTCCTTTAGGATTGACTGGTTTGAACTCTACTGTCCAAGGGACTCTCAAGAGTCTTCTCCAGCACCAGAGTTCGAAAGCATCAATTTTTCGCTCTCAGTCTTCTTTATGGTCCATCTCTCACATCCGTACATCACTACTAGAAAAACCACAGCTTTGACTAGATGGACCTTTGTTGGCAAAGTGATGTCTCTGCTTTTTAATATGCTGTCTAGGTTTGTCATAGCTTTTCTTCCAAGGAGTTAGCTTCTTTTAATTTCATGGTGGCAGTCACTGTCTACAGTGATTTTGGAGCCCTAGAAAATATAGTCTGTCACTGTTTCCAAATTCAAAGATAAAAGTGTTTAAAAAACCCAAGCACAGCAGATTATTAACCCCCACACATTGGACCCTCTTTTAAAAACAAGATATTGAGTACTGTATTGGTCAAATACCCACAAAAAGTCTATTGGCATTACATAGCCTCTGCAAATCCAATTATTGTGATACATTGGTTAGTTGCTATTTCTGGGAAACAAATAAGGCAAAAGAACTGTATAAGTAAATAAATGCACTAATAAAGTTTTTATTTTTATATAATAATTAGACTTAGTTGAAACATCTAAAACACATTATAAACATCTGCTTAAAATTATTCATACATTTGAAAAATTCATTAAAATTTTATTAATTCTACCTATTGAATATAACTCAAAATTTGCATTGTTAAAGTGAATAAGACCAAGAGTC
This sequence comes from Giraffa tippelskirchi, assembly GCF_054371585.1. Taxonomy (NCBI): domain Eukaryota; kingdom Metazoa; phylum Chordata; class Mammalia; order Artiodactyla; family Giraffidae; genus Giraffa; species Giraffa tippelskirchi. Next base: position 121,733,589 of record NC_137285.1, read on the forward strand.
TCAGGTGGCACTAGTTGTAAAGAACCTGCCTGCCAAGGCAGGAGATGCAAGAGATGCAGGTTCAATCCCTGGGTCGGGAATATCCCCTTCAGAAGGAAATGGCAACCCACTCCAGTATACTTGCCTGGAGAATTCCATGGACAGAGGAGCCTAGTGGGATTCAGTGCACGGAGTCACAAAGAGTCGGACACGACTAAAACGACTTAGCAAGCAAGCAAAGTCATTAAAAAGAATTGGAGTAAATTATTAGGTTTGAGATTAACTATGAATGAGAAGTGAGTTGCTATAGTAAAACACAAAGAACAACTGAAAAAGAATTAAACAAAATGAAGAGGTTAAATAATAGATCCAATATCACTTTTGATTGGTAAACATATAAATAGATAAATAGTAGAACAGAAGTGTTTTGACTTGAGAATCCTTGTTTTTGAACACAAAACTGTACTGTATCCTTAAATGAAGATCTGAGGTGGTGAAAGAATGAGCTCCATTTATTATTGTATGATGTAAGATGGAGCAGGTTAATGAAAGGTTAATGGAGATTCACAACGTAATCAAGAAACCTCAGTTTTTTCTGTCTTCTTTATCTTAGTAATCGTGGCTTTCTAATCATGACTCAGGGCCAGATTAGAAACAAGAATCCTCAGAGACCTTATGTCCTTTACAAAACTGGCTCTGGGAGATTTTTCTCATGAAAATCTCCTCATAAAGACTGAGCAGACTGAGACAAAACAGATAGGATTTGATCCTGGTGTTCATTCTGGTGAGTTTGTTTTAACTTTTTGTTTTATATTGAAGTACAGCTGATTAACAATGTTGTGATAGTTTTAGTTAGTGAGTCTTCTCTGTCCCTCAACTCAGACTGCATCTATAGGACACAGTGATGGGTGAAAGGAAAGAAGAATGGAAGAGAAAGAAAAGAGATATGGGATAAGTTTTGAGGAAAGGAGACAAATGATGGAGTTTAGGGAAAGAATATTATCACATTTAGGAAGGACCATATAATCCTAGGCATTTATTTGGATTTCAGCCTAAATCTATTTAACATACATTTCAGAAAAAAAATGAGTGCCTGATATCTAAAGAAAGCTGTATAGCTAGTATCTTTGGAACACAGTTCAAAGTGTTTTGAAAGAATTATATGTTCTAAACAGAGATTAATTTTAAGGGTTTATTTACACTTCTTATTTCTATTTTCTACATGAAGAAACTGAGGTGCAGAGATGTCAAAGTTCTTGTGCAGACCCACACAGCTAATAAGTAAGAATTTTTACTTTCCCTCAACTCTAGAGTGAATACATCATGACGCTGGCTTTTAACACAATTAGTCTGAATGTAGAGCTCACTGGAAAGTACTGTGCTATAAAAAATATCGACGGTTTAAACCATCCCAGTTAGGATGGAGACAAGGGTATTATATTTAATGACATTTTTAGAAATAGAATCAAGTGTTGATCTTTTTTCCATAGATGAAGAAGGGAAAAGAGTGATGCTCATATTTCTGCATGGGCCAAATCACTGAATAGTAATACCATTTACTGAGACTGATAACAGCACAGTTAAGATGAAATTAGAGTTGAAGTTTTGTAGAAATGGGATTGGGGAGTCAATTTCAGAAATATTTTATTTGTAATATTTTTGCATATGAAAATGTGAAGTAGTTACTCGGGAATTTGGTTATATGAATCTGAATTTGTCACAATCCTGAGGACTAGTGACATTTATTTAGTAATCTTTATTATAAAGAAAGTTTTTAAAGCAATGGATGTGGATAAGATTATTTAGAAATATTAAATGAGAAATAACATGAGCTAAAGCTGATGGTTAAGAATCACCAGTATTTACTAAATAATCAGAGGAACAGATGTCTTTAAAGGAAAATGTGAAGATGAAAATAGAAATAAAGTATGAAATGTTCAATATCACAGGACTTATCTTTCTAGAGCTTTACAAAAATACATTTATAGAATTGCCTCACACAATGATGACAATGACAGGGAAGCATTTGATCTTGCTATTGAGAGGCGCTATGTATGTATGACTAAGGATGTGTTGTAATTTTGAGAAACTCTATTCCATTTCATTTTAATACTCCATGGTCTGTCCTTGGAATTCTCCAGGCAAGAATACTATACAGGGTTGCCATTCCCTTCTCCAGAGATCATCCTGGTCCAGGGGTCAAACCTGGGTCTCCTGAATTGCAGGCAGATTCTTTACCATCTGAGCTACCAGGGAAGCCTCTTTAAGAGTAGATTACATGATTGAATACAAATATTGATCTAGAACTTGTTTCCCTATTTGTGGAATAGCTTTGTGAATTTTTAGAAATTTATTTCCTTTGAATATCCTTGTTTTTCAGTACTGTATCAGATTATATACAGTCAATCTTTGAATTCTGTGAGTCTAATTGTACATTTATTTTTTTTTCAATGATAAATACTATAGTACTACCTGATCCAAAGTTGGTTAAATCAGAGAATGTGAAATTGCAGAAATGGAAAAGTAACAATAAAGTTACATGTTATTTTTTGTTGCAAGGATAGTTGGTGCCACAACCCCCAAATTGTTCAAGGGTCAACTGCATAACATTTTATTCATGATTGCACAAACCTCAAATGTGAAATGTTTCAGAACAGTTTCCAACACAGAACACATCCAATAATGTGTATTTAATGAATAACACATACATGCATGAAGCTATTAACAAGATTAGAGCACAAATTATATCTAGCCTAGGATGTCTTTATGACCATTAATCATTTTAATATTGATTTCTTACTTAATGCAATAGGCTGTACTAAGTGATGTCGGGGATACAAAAATAAGTGACATATATTCTGTCAACACTAAAGAATTCATATTTTATAAATATTTTATTGAACTTTCATATCCATAAACAAGGTACACATCATAAAAGCATGGCTCAGTTTTTTACAAAGTGATTACATTTGTATAACCAGTATATAAGTAAATAAACAGACATTATCAACACCCTGGGAGTCCCACTCATGCTGACTACCAGTATTCCACAAAGTAACAATTATCCTGACTTCTTAGACTGTAAAATAGTTTTTACTATTTTTAACTTTTACATAAATAGCCAATTTCTTTCTCTCATCATCGTTTGGTAATATACATACATGTTAGGACATGCAGTTGTAGATTGTTCATATGTACAGTATTTCACTATATATACTATTAACCTACACTGTTTAAGAACACAGAAAAAAAGGATATTTAGTCTGTATGAGGTCATTCACCATTACCCTGAGTATATATCTCAATTATGTCTTGGAAGGTGTTTTTTAAAATTTGTTTGATGGAACTTTCCATTATTGTTTATGTGCTTTTGTCCATCAGAGGCTTGGACATAACACTGATATTTTTACCAATTTAAATACAAGGGAGTCAAGGAGAAAATATCAGGGTGTTGTCATGGTAACATCAAATGGATAGAATACCTCTGGGCAGGAATGAAAGTTTAAGATGGTTTCAACACAAGATTGTAGGTGTCCTCAATTTCAGTGACAAAAACCAAGATCACTAACAACCCTTCCTTCAACACATCCATCTCACTGTAAACTGTTGTCCCATCTAAACTGTTGTAATTCCTGAAGGCTTGTCAACAGGTAAGGACTACCTTTACTACCCCTTCCCACTTTCACATGTCCATAGATGTTACATGTTGTTCTTGGGGTTTTACAAAATTTGCTCTTTAACAATAAGCTAAGCAAAACTATTGAATGCCCACAGAAGCATTAAAGTTTATGTATCTGAACAACTGGCTCATTTGAAAAGACCCTGATGCTGGGAAAGATTGAAGGCAGGAGGAGAAGGGGACGACAGAGGATGAAATGGTTGGACAGCATCACCGACTCAGTGGACATGAGTTTGAGTCAACTCTGGGAGCTGGTGATGGACAGAGAGGCCTGGTGTGCTGCAGTCCATGGGGTTGCAAAGAGTCAGACATGACTGAGCAACTGAACTGACTGAAGCAAAACTATTTAATGTCCACAGGAACATTAAAGTTTATATAGCTGAGAAGTCAGATCTTACTCCTTTTTGTGTATTCCTTGTTTCTACTCCAATTTGTGTGTGTGTGTGTTCCTTGTCTATATTTGTCTTCCATTTGGTTTAATCATACCACTTTCTGGCTACTTCCCTGATATTTACCTTCTGCACCACCATAGAGTATGATTATATATGTCCAGGGAGATATAATTTTCACTTAAATTATTATCAATCAAATAATATAATATTATTCCTTCCTTCTTAGAAAAGCCAGATAAGTAACTTCTTTTTACCCTTTAGCAATCAAATCTACCCTTTAGTACTCAAAGTAAACTTTCATTAGCTTTTAAACTGTTGCATATTTGTATGCTTAAAAAGAAAGGAAAATGTTTTTGATTTTTTGCTTATGTTCGCCCATGGGATTCAAAGAACAACTTGCCTCCATAAATGAATTCTACTTTCACTCCTCCTGTCATTCATCGCCATACCCTTTGAAAGTATTCACAATTCTGTTGTAATGACAACCCTAGGGAAGTAGACTTTATTTCTGTCACAACTGCCACAGAGTGCCTCCTTCTCCTAACTTTGCTTCTCTTCAGGTTTACCATTCATACTCAACTGCTTCTTCCATATCATGTTTATTACACTCTTTTTTCCCCCTCTTTATATCAATACCTAGATAATATCCTGACTTACTTACTGAAAATGTGGTAGTTATTAGTATTGCTGCCATGGAATCTTCAAATAATAAGAAGAGAGACTTTTCAGTACAAAATAATTAAACACATGAATGCATAGATGCTTTGGAAATTTCCTATCAAGTGTTATAAGCAAACTACATGAAGATGTAAAGAAAGATATAGGGAACTTTGAAAATGATTGAATTGTCATGTGCCTAATTTAATGTTCCCAATTTTTTGTCTCTCTCATTTTTGATTGACATTTTGACATCTAGTTTAAACTAAAATTGTCACTGATTCAGCTGTAAATGAGAAATACTAACATATTTTATTCAGGTAGATGTGAGTTTTAAAAATGATGCTGTATTTGTATAATGTGTGTGGAGTATTATGTTTGTGAGCAGTAAAACATAGATAAGGCATAGCTTTTATTTCTATTTTTCTTCCATTTTCATTCACTACTTTTCTCTCTAGCTTTATCTCCCAGATATTCCTTTGAAAACATTTTAAACTTCTGATAAGTCTTTTAAACACATAAATTTTTAGATAACTTATATGTAAAATATGCTCTTCTTGAAGGTGTTTTTTTTAATATTAGGAGTAATTTTTGCAAAAAGTCTTACAAATAGGAGTACTTCAATAATTAGTAGTTGATGTTGCTGTTTTCACTACTATCCCTGCCTTATTTTATAATATTCATGACTAAATACTAATGGGTGAATCCATTTTAATTTTTAAAGTAATTTTTAATATTTTGTTATAAATTTTGATGAATCCACATGCTTTTTGAAATGTTATTATCCATCCTGTGTATTGAGCCTTGTATTGCCATTCAATCAAGTGTAATTCATGTCCACAACTGTATTTAGAGATTGCAGAATTTTAAAATGGTCAAAATGAGGGTTGTCTGTTGGTGATGACTGTGATAATGAGAGAAGGTAGCTAATGAAGTATTCTTATATTATCTTTAGGTCTTCAAAGCTACAGAAAACTATCTGGTGGCCTATAGATTGTGTGAGTCTACAGTTCTGAAGACATATGCGTTACCCAGCAGGATGTCCCTTCCCAATGATACCCAGTTTCACCCCTCCTTCTTCTTGTTGCTAGGTATCCCAGGACTGGAAACTCTCCACATCTGGATTGGCTTCCCCTTTTGTGCTGTGTACCTGACTGCACTCATAGGGAACTTCACTATCCTGTTTGTGATCCAGGCTGAGAGCAGTCTACACCAGCCTATGTTCTACTTCCTGGCCATGTTGGCTACCATTGACTTGGGTCTCTCCACAGCTACCATCCCTAAGATGCTTGGGATCTTCTGGCTTGGTCTCAAGGAGATCCTCTTTGCAGCATGCCTCTCCCAGATGTTTTTCATTCACAGCTTCACACTTATGGAGTCAGCAGTCCTCTTGGCAATGGCTTATGACCGCTATGTAGCCATCTGCAACCCCCTCCGATATAGCATCATCCTCACCAACAGGGTCGTTTCTGAGATTGGCCTTGCTGTGTTAGGGAGGGCATTTATTTTTGTGATTCCATTTGTATTTTCATTTTACGATTGCCATTCTGTGGGAGTTATGTCATTCCTCATACATATTGTGAACACATGGGTCTTGCTCGCCTATCTTGTGCCAGTATCAAGATCAATATTATTTATGGCTTATGTGCAATTTGTAATCTAGTGTTTGACATCATAGCCATTGCCCTTTCTTATGTTCAGATACTCCGTGCCATTTTCCGTCTTCCTTCCCATGAAGCCAGACTCAAGTCCCTTAGCACCTGTGGTTCTCATGTTTTTGTGATTCTTGCTTTCTATACACCAGCCCTCTTTTCCTTCATGACACATCGCTTTGGACAAAATGTTCCCCGCTATATCCATATACTCCTGGCCAATCTTTATGTCATAGTACCGCCAATGCTCAACCCTGTCATATATGGAGTCAGAACTAAGCAAATCTATGACCGTGTAAAGAAAATATTAAAACTGAAACAAAGGAAGAAAAAAGAATGACATCTAACTCATATGAGGCTAAATATGCAATTTAATTATGCTAAACATGCATCTATATTAGATCTCTTTTGTAAATATTTCACTGCCATGAAATTAAAAGATGCTTGCTCCTTGGAAGAAAATCTATGACCAACCTAGACAGCATACTAAAAAGCAGAGATGTTACTTTGCCAATAAAGGTCCGTCTAGTCAAAGCTCTGGTTTTTCCAGTAGTCATGTATGGATGTAAGAGTTGGACCATAAAGAAAGCTGAGCGCAGAAGAATTGATGCTTTTGAGCTGTGGTGTTGGAGAAGACTCTTGAGAGTCCCTTGTACAGGAAGGAGATCAAACCAGTCAATCCTAAAAGAAATCAGTCCTGAATAATCATTGAAAGGACTGATGCTGAAGCTGAAACTCCAATACTTTGGCCACCTGATGTGAAGAACTGACTCTTTGGAAAAGACCCTGATGCTGGGAAATATAGAAGGTGGGAAGAGAAGGGGATGATAGAGGATGAGATGGCTGGATGGACATGCATTTGAAAAAGCTCCCGAAGTTGGTGATGGACAGGGAAGCCTGGCGTGCTGCAGTCCATGGGGTTGCAAAGACTCAGACACGACTGAATGACTGAGCTAAAATGAACTGAACTGCATTTAATTTCCATCAGCTCTTCAGACCACTTCTCAGCATTCAGTGCTGCATATTCTTTGTCCCCTGTAGTTGCATCAAGTAGATTATATCATTTTTCTTTATTTTTCTCAATATCTGGTTGATATGTTTATGTCAAAAGTTTTTAATGTATCCATTGTTGGTGGGTCATTTGGTGTTTTACTGAGCTTCTTTCTTCTATCAATATAATTATAATCACTTTGCGTGTCTATTTTCATAACTACCAAGAATAAAATGGTGACTATGTCACTTTCTATGACTTTATGGAACTTTCAGAGTTTAAAATTAGTCAGAAAAACTCATTTATTCATCTGTTTTCTTTCAGCATTTTAATATCCTGATAATTGTTTCATTTTTCAGGTATGAAACAATTTATATTTAAACCAGTCTGGTAGTTTCAGTATCTTAAGTATGCTACTATTTCAAGCATATTTGACACAATTACAGGTATTTGTTTTGTTAATTGTTATCTTATGTTTACCATTATTACTTCAACCTGAGCTATAGATCTTTTACAACAAAGCTTTTGCTCTCTAAATTATTTTTATTACTATCAAAAGTCTCATTTGCATTTATTTTATAAATAACTCTACAACTACAATTACTTTAGCCATTGCCCTACAAATGCCCAAACAGCTTATCAAATTTTAATATAAATGAACAGTCTTATCACTTTCTGTTTAGTAAATGATCCTTGTGTCTGCTTTCTGACATATACTGTTGTTGGTTTAAGTTACTGCTTATAAAATTTAAAACTCATATACATATAAGTATGTAGGACAGTAAATATCCGCTTAAATGTTCCCAATATCTACTATCTCTATTGGTATATGTTCCTTCTTACATAAACTTAAGTCTTACTTCCTTGATGCAGTTCTGTTGGTGGTGAGTTTTTGTTGTTCTTTACTAAAAATAATTTTACTCCACTTTATTTTTAAGGTTATCTGGAGGATATAGAATTCTAAATTAACTTAGCTATCCAGCTTTATGAAAGTATGCTTGACAAATAAAAATTGTCTATATTTAGCTTATACAATGTGATTTTTAAATGGATGCATGTGATGATATTATATATGTACACATTGTGAATGATTACCAAAATCAAGTTAATTAGCACATTCATCACTTTGCATTGTTGTTCAATCGCTCAGTCATGTCTGTCTCTTTGTGACCCCATGCATGGACTGCAGCACGACAGGTTTCCCTGTCCTTCACTGTCTCCTGGAGTTTGCTCAAACTCATGTCCATTGGCGTCTGTAATGCCATCCAACCACTTCATCCTCTGTTGCCCCTTCTCCTCCAGCCCTCAATATTTCCCAGCATCAGGGTCTTTTCCAATGATTCAGCTCTTTGCATCAGGTAGCCAAAGCATTGGAGCTTCAGCTTCACCATCAGTCCTTCCAATGAATATTCAGGGATAAAGTCCTTTAGGATTAGCTGGTTTGATCTTCCTGAAGTCCAAGGGACTCTCAGGAGTCTTCACTAGCACCACAGTTTGAAACATCAATTCTTTGGCGCTCAGCCTTCTTCTTTATGGTCCAACTCTCACATCTGTACATGATTGTTGGAAAAACCATAGCTTCGATTATATGGATCTTTGTCAGCAAAGTGATGTCTCTGCTTTTTAATATGCTATCTAGATTTATTATAGCTTTTCTTCCAAGGAGCAAGCATCTTTCAATTTCATGGTTGCAGTGATTTTGGAGCCTAAGAAAATAAAGTCTCTCACTGTTTCCATTGTTTCTCCTTCTATTTCCCAAGAAGTAATGGGACTGGATGCCATGATCTTCATTTTTCTGAATGTTGAGTTTTAAGCCAACTTTTTCACTCTCCTCTTTCACTTTCATCAAGAGGCTCTTCCTTTTTCACTTTCTACCATTAGGGTGCCATCATCTGCATATCTGAAGTTGTTGATACTTCTCCCGGCAATCTTGATTCCAGCTTGAGCTTCATCCAGGCTGGCATTTCACATGATGTACTCTGCATATAAGTTAAATAAGCAGAATGACAATATACAGCCTTGATGTACTCCTTCACCAATTTTAAACTAGTTCATTGTTCCATGTCTGGTTCTAACTGTTGCTTTTTGACCTGCACACAGATTTCGCTGGAGGCAGGTAAGGTGGTCTGGTATTCCCATCTCTTTAAGAATTTTCCACAGTTTGTTGTGATCCACGTAATCAAAGACTTTAGCGTAGTCAATGAAGCAGAAGTAGATGTTTTTCTGGAATCCTTTTGTTTTTTCTGTGATCCAGTGGATGTTGGCAATTTGATCTCTGATTCACCTGCCTTTTCTAAATCTAGCTTCAACATCTGGAAGTTCTTGGTTCAGGTACTGTTGAAGTCTGGCTTAGAGAATTTTGAGCATTACTTTGCTAGCATGTGAAATGAGATAAACTGTATAAGAAATATTTTAATGAGATGGCTATGTATTTAGTTTTAAACACACAGAATTTCTAGTATTTGTAGGAGTGAATTTTTCATTTACTTGACTGCTTTCCTTTACTTATACTTTCTGTGTCAAATTACTCTACTAATGCAATTAGTCAACTACTCATTAAAACCAATAAGAAAAAAGTTGTTTGTACTCTGAGTGTAAATGAAATGGAGAACTAAATTAGGTTAGGAAGAGATGGGTAAGGCAGGGAAAGAGAGCTATAATAAGACATATTGAAACAGGCTGACAGAAATTTTCATACTGTTCATGGTGTTCTCAAGGCAAGAAGTAGTTTGCCATTGCCTCAATATTCAAAAAACTAAAATCATGGCATCCAGTCCCATTACTGCATGGCAAATAGATGGGGAAACACCAGAAACAATGACAGACTTTATTTTGGGGTGCTCTAAAATCACTGCAGATGGTGACTGCAGGTTATGAAATTAAAAGACACTTGCTCCTTGGAAGAAAAGCTGTGACTGACCTAGACAGCATAATAAAAAGCAGAGACATTACTTTGCCAACAAAGGTCCATCTAGTAAAAGCTATTGTTTTTCCAGTAGTCATGTATGGATGTGAGAGTTGGACCATGAAGAAGACTGAGCACTGAAGAACTGATTCTTTTGACCTGTGGTGTTAGAGAAGACTCTTGAGAGTCCCTTATACAGGGAGATCAAACCAGTCAATCCTAAAAGAAATCAGTCCTGAATATTCGTTGTAAAGACTGATGCCAAAGCTGAAACTCCAATACTTTGGCCACCTGATATGAAGAACGGATTCATTGGAAAAGACCCTGATGCTCAGAAAGATTGAAGGCATGAGGAGAAGGGGACGACAGAAGATGAGATGGTTAGATGGCCTCCCCAATTTGAATGATGTGAGTTTGAGCAAGCTCTGGGAGTTGGTAAGGGACAGGGAAGCCTGGTGTGCTGCAGTCCAGGGGTCACAAAGAGTCGGACAGGACTGAGTGACTGAACTGAACTGACTGACAGAAATTTGGAGGATAGAGGAAAAGAATAAAGATGAGCATCAGAAGAAAGAAGAGGAGAAGGAAAAGAAGAAAGAGAATAAAGAGAGCTAGACTGAGGTGAAGCAAAATCTTTTCTTCAAATTCTGACATTGGGGACAATGAAATTGTTTATCACTTCCACAATTAATTCAAAACATCTGTTAAAATTTCATCCTTGTATCTAGAAAGATTTTTGCTTTTCCAATCAGTAATTTTAGTTTCAGAAAATGAACCAAGCAGTAAAAATGGTGTATAAAGGTTTCTTTCAAACTTTTCTCAACCCAGAGTTTTTGTCCCAATCATCATGATGCTGAAAGACCTCAGAAATATAAGTGACTCTGTGTTTAAACCAAGTACCTGACCTCAGAAAGATAAGTGATCAAACCTACTTACCATATGATTATTAGGGCCACCATGTACCTGACCTCAGAAAGATAAGTAATCAAACCTACTTACCATATGACTATTAGGGCCACCATGTACCTGACCTCAGAAAGGTAAGTAATCAAACCTACTTACCATATGATTATTAGGGCCACTAGTTTCAAAAGAAAGTACAAGCTCAGTTGACCCAAGGATGAGCAGTATTGTTGCTCCGTCACTTCAGTCATGTCCAACTCTTTGTGACCTATGGACTATAGCCCACCAGGCTCCTCTGTCCATGGGATTCTCCAGGCAAGAATACTAGAGTGGGTTGCTATGTCCTCCTTCAGCGGATTTTTCCAATCCAGGAATTGAACCTATATCTTGAGTGTCTCCTGCATTGTAGGCAGTTTCTTTATGCATTTAGCCACCTGGGAATCCCATTAGCATACTAAGACCCCCTAAATCTTGTTCTCATTAGCTCATGGTATCAGAATGTGGAGAAGCAAGCCTACAGATCTGTCTCCTGACTACCTTCATAAGGCATGTAAACTTGTCTGTTATCAGCAGCACATGCCTCCTGAATGCATGGTTTCTCCAGATCTGCCGAGCCCCTTAAACTGCTGCTGTAAGTGACATAAGCAGTAAGTAAGGGCACCTGTATAAAGACAAACACTAATTGAATAGTGTCAGAGCAGCATGTCACATACTTCCGTACAGGATATGAAGTGAAGAACAGAACCAGGAGAAATCATGTCCTAGAGCAGAGCTGGTAGGCACTGTGAGTAAGTTGTGCAGTAGTGTCCTATGCACTAGCAGGGAGCCAAGAGATGCCCTCCATACCATGTTTCTACCAAGAAATGGGAAGAACGGGGTCTGACAGGAAAATATTCTATCCCTAAATAAAAGCAGAGTATGGTTCATGGACTCTGAATGCACATTTATGGCATAAAAGAATTCCAATTCTCTGTTTTCATAAAGCAAAAATTTCAAGTCTTTGTGATTGAGTTTCGCATTAACTGGAAGTATTATTATTGAGCTTCAAATCCCAGCTAATAAGCATAACCTCATAAAGAGAAGTTACTGTTTGGGAAATGGCATACTCTTGCAGAATGTCAAAGCTTTTGGGATATAAATAGCTGTGAGTGTACTAGCTTTCATCTTTGATTTCTTAACCCATTGTTCTTAGAGTCTTTGTATTCAGGGCTGGGTTAAAAATTTTAGAAGATCCAACTACTAAAATAATTGTGATGACAACCCCATACGCAATTTAAAAGAAAATTTATTTTTTCAAGAAGTCATAAAACTCACTTGAATACTGAAATTAAAATGGCTTTTTCTAGGGAAAAAAAAGAGATAGAGAGAGAGAAAAAGGAAGAGGAGAGGAAGAGGAATACCTGGTTCCCATAGTGAAAATAGAAAAATATCTTCTGTTACTTGACCTAGTCACAGAAGACATGACATATATCTTGGAAATCATGAACATATCTCTTGTCCACCTTCCAAATAATCATATAGAATGTTCACTCACTCACACTATTTAGAATTCAAAGGTTCTTCTCTTACTCCCTAAATAAGTGAGATCCACATTTAAAAGACATCCTTTCCAGTAAGTAATCATGGCTGCACCTTATTTGCCATTTTCAAGGCCTCACTTCATTTCTCAGATGTATACATGTTAGCATTTAATCTTTTGGACCAAAACTGGAGGTATTCATTTGCTATTTATTTTGGGATGAATATTCTGAGCACTCTTTCATGAATCTGCTTGGTCCTAACTCCATAGATGACAGGGTTAAGCATTGGTGGAATAACCACATAGAGATTGGCCAGAAGAATATGGATGTAGCAGGGAACATTTCAGCCAAACCAATGTGTCATAAAAGAGAAGAAGGCTGGGGTATAAAAGGTTAGAATTACACAGACATGGGAACCACAGGTACTGAGAGACTTGAGCCTGGCCTCATAGGAGGGGAGATGGAAAACAGCATGAAGAATTTGAACATAGGAAAGAACAATGGCCATTATGTCAAATCCCAGGATAACAATGGTCCCCAGACCATATATGATGTTGACCCTGCTACTTGCACAGGCCAGACGAGCAAGATCCATGTGCTCACAGTATATGTTGGGGATGACTTGGTGTCCACAAAAGGGCAGTCGCAAGATGAGGAATACAAAAGGAAATACACAGAGGAATGATCTCCCTATCACCCCAAAACCAATAAGAGATACTACCATGTTAGTAAGGATTGTGCTGTAATGAAGAAGGTTACAAATAGCTACATAACAGTCATAAGTCATGGCAAGAATGACTACTGACTCCATGCCAGTAAAGATGTGAATGAAAACCATTTGAGTGAGGCAGACATCAAAAATTATCTCCCTGCAGCTGAACCAGAATACGCCCAGCATCTTAGGGATGGTGGCTGTGGACAGCCCCAAGTCAATGGTAGGCAGTATAGCCAGGAAGCAGAACATAGGCTGGTGAAAGTTGTGCTCAGTCTGGATGACAAACAAGATGGTGAAGTTGCCTATGAGTGAGATCAAATACACAGCACAAAAAGGAAAGCCAATTCAGATGTGAATGTTTTTTAGTCCTGGGATTCCCAGCAACAGGAAGGAGGAAGGGTGAAACTGGGTGTCATTGGAAAGAGGCATCTTGCTTGTGATTCCATACAATGTGTTCATTGCAGACGTTTGCTGATCCATGTTGGGAGGTCCCAGTCTGTTACCATGATGTTTAACAGTACTGGAAAGAAGCAATTATCTGTTTATCCCAATTAAAAAAAAACAAAAAAAACTCATCAGTAACTTTTTTTTTTTTAACCAGGTTGATTGAAATCCTCTACCTTAATAAAACTTATAATTGGAATTTAAAGAAAACTGAATTAATTTTATTACTCTAAATCTTTGTTTCATAAAAACAAAGAGAGGGAGGGAAGGAAGATGAGACTGAAAAGTAGGATATTGAGTAATCTTGAGAATAATTTGACTAGAATTTCTTCTTTGTAACACATCATTGATTATACCCCCTAGCTTTAAAATGTGTGCTTTCTGCCAAGAGCATGGAAAGCTAAGAAAAGAGGCTGGAGAACTAAAAATGCAATCATTGTCGAGCAGAAAAAGTTACAGGAGTGGCAACCAAACATTGTTTATTATCAAATAACTCCTTGTTTAATCTCAAATATCTTCTTTATAACTGAAGAGATGTTTATGCAGAAGTTATATGATGTTGTAAACAGTGAGATCTTCCAATTTTCTCTCCCAATATGTGTATATATATATAAATAGAAGCAACTTATGTGTTTAAAACTATCCTTCTATATTTCATAATCATTCTATCTTTCACTTTCAGTATAGTATTCAATAAATTGCATAAGATATTCAACATGTTGTTACAAAAAACACTTTGTCTTAGATGATTTTGTCCAAATGTAGGCTAATGTAACTATGTGCTGAGTAGGTTTAAGGTAGGCTAGGCCCAACTATGATGTTTGGTAGGTTAGATGTACTATATTAAATGCATTTTTGACTTATGATGGGTTTATTGAGAGGCATGGCTAGCTGAAGATTTGTATATATATAAAATACATAACTATATATATAAATATATATATACACATGTATAATTATATAACTCTCTTTCTCTCTCTATGTAGATAGATATGTATGTATACACAGCTACCTATATTTGACCCTTGAACGATGCATACGTTAGGGGCACTGACTCCCATGCAGTCGAAATTCTACATATAACTCTGTAGTCAACCATATATATCTTTGGTTCTGCACCTGTGAATTCAGTTAACCATAGGTGGTATAGTACTAAGGCACATATGTATTGAAAACTATCCAGAAATAAGTGACAGTGTTGAAACCCATGTTATTCAAGGGTCAACTGTATGCACTCACAGACAAAGACATATATGCTGTGGTAAAATTTTCCTTACTTTTGCAAATGGTAAAATAAATACAAGTAGTTTTTACACAAATTATTGTTAAGGGGTATTTTTTCTGGTGTTTAAGGAGAATCTGTATTAGTCTAAATTCTGGGGAATAATAAACGACAGCAAAAATGAATCTCCCATCTCTCACAGATATATTCTAGAGTGGTTTACAATAATTTTTTTTAAAGGTAAGAGAAAAGTAATTCAGAAAGATTCAGAAGTAGATTTAGGTAAATAGAAAAAAAGAGTAAATGTCTTATAAATTTGGAGAGACAGGAAGAGATATAGTACTGAGCCTGGCATATTGGTTAAGTGAATTTTAAATACATATTTTAAGGAATTTTTTTGAATGGTGAGCTTAAAGTACAATTCAGAAATTATTTTATTTGTGATTTTTGTATTCTGTTGTTTAAATAAGTAATAAACAAAATATAAGTACTCTGTAAGATTTCTTTGATAAAAAGAAAGATATACCTTAAATATTTAGTTTCCTGAAAGAGTCTTAAATCTTGAGTGATGGAGATAATTATGAAGTAGATCCAAGGTTTACTGCCTGTCTCAGGAATTTTAGCTCATGTGGGGAATTGTTTATGATTGCAGGAAATCATTAGTTTTCTGATACACAATACATGCCCCTCCAAGGAACTACAACCTGAAAACTCTGGAACCTAGTAGTGTCAAAAGCCAAGAGTGTACAGGGAAATACATTAGCAAAACCTTATCACTTTTGGAGACATAATTTTTGTTTGTTTGTTTTTCCACTCTAGTATCCATACATGCTGAGACTGTTTATACAGCACAATACTCTTTGAATATGGGGTTGATCCTTCATTTGCCTGGCACATAGCAGTGATCAGAAAGAAATGCACCAGACTATTTCTCTATTTCTACTGTTTCTTTATGTGTGTGTATATATATATATATATATATATATATATATAAACTGTTTCTTTATATATATATATATATATATATATATATCCACTAGAGATTTCTGCCCTTTTCTGGGGATAAGGATACCAGTTATTCAAAATCAGTGATATGAACCTGAGCCTAAGTGAACCAACTATACTCCTTTCCTGGAAGATAAGTCATTGCAAATCATAAGAACTCTTAACCTCCTCAAAGACAGCATAGTAATGTGATTGAACCCAAGCACCATGGATTCTACCCAAGATCAGTCTGTCTTTCATATAGTTGAGAGACAAGTTCAATGGAAATGTTACAGGAGTAACCATTTTAATTTCTTAATGGTAGAACTAATTTCTGCAATTTATCTTTGAATGTAGAGACTTCCCTTGTGGCTCAAGACAGTAAAGAAGCCACCTGCAATGCAGGAGACCTGGTTTGATCCCTAGGTTGAGAAGATCCCTTGGAGAAGGAAATGGCAACCCACTCCAGTATTCTTGCTTGGGCAGTCCCATAGACAGAGGAGCCTGGTAGGCTGCAGTCCATGGGGTTGCAAAGAGTCAGACACTACTAAGTGACTAACACAGCATCTGTGGATGTGCTGTTGTTTTCTATGATAGGTTCCAAGACCCTGTGGCTCACTATGAGATGGACACTAGTCAAAACTCCACTGATTCCCTGACCTTCATGTGCCCCTATTCTGAAGAGTGAATCACAGTGGCATTTTGCTTCTCCAGATATTAATATCAGTTCAAGACCAGTGTCCAGTCCACTCCTCCCGTGGCCTCACCAAGACTCTAGCTGGTCCCCTTCCCAATCCAGAGTCTTGATGATAAATGATCCCATGTCCCTTTCAAGAAGACCAGTA
The DNA here is from genome assembly GCF_054371585.1 of Giraffa tippelskirchi. Taxonomy (NCBI): domain Eukaryota; kingdom Metazoa; phylum Chordata; class Mammalia; order Artiodactyla; family Giraffidae; genus Giraffa; species Giraffa tippelskirchi. Next base: position 121,750,474 of record NC_137285.1, read on the forward strand.
TGTGTTTAGCAATTTAACAGAATTTTTCCTCAAAGAAATACAGCTTCCAGTTCAATGGGCTTTATGTTTTAGAATTGTCTCAAGATTGAATTCAGAAAGTAGTTTGGCAGCAAAAATTTGTGATATCTTTCCTGGTTTACAGAAAATAGTCAAAATGGATATTTTCCTGGTTTTCTGGGTTCTCCTCATGAATATTATTTATCACAGCCATAGTGAAAAGGTTTCCTAGGCCCTCTGAGAATAGAGATGGGGGCTGGTTGAGCAGAAATTACATGATAAATCCACTTGAAACTTCCATGCTCCCTGAAGTCTTTGGAAACTCTTTTTGCAGTTTCTCCAAGAAAATACTGGCATTTCAGTTACATTTGCTGCAGGCCGTCGTTGAGTCCAGGTTTTAGTCAACCAACCAAATAAAGTGTTAGAGCCACTCCTGGAAACATCAAATCTAGAATCTCACTTTAATATCCTCATTTTAAAATTCAGTCTCTTGAAATGTCATTTTCCTTCTACTCAGATCCAATAATCTTAGAATTCTTCATAAATTCTAAGGCGTATGTTCCCCAGGTTTTCTATCTGTACGAAGTGACAAAATCTTGCAATTCTTTTGGTTAGTATATTTTATTCCCTAAAGTCTGCTGCCATTTGAGTCCAGTTATAGGTCTAGAATTATATGTTAGACACCAGCCATACATGACTATTGAACATCTGAAATCTGGCAGGTGCAACAGAAGAAATTAATTTTAATATTTATTCATTTTAATTTAAAGTCTGAAGCAGTATAAAAAATTTTCAGTTAAACATGATATTTTGCTTTGTTTTTCTAAGGCGCATTTTATTTTAGTCATTGAAAATTTAGTGAATGAAATAGTCTGTATTTTAAGTGTAAAGTACTGAATTAAGAAGATTTGCTTGGAATATTTAAAGGATGTAAAGTATTTAATTGATATTTTATGTTGAATTTATATTTAAATTAAGTTTCCATTTTTATGTTTTATTAAATAATTTAGATGTTATTATGTTTTATTAAATATCCTACCAAATTAATTTCATTTTGCTTCAGCTTTTGTAAAGTGATAACTAGAAAACTTTTAAGTACATAGGTGACCCACAGTTTATTTGTATTAGCATCATTCTATAAACAATAAGGAATGATGGGAATAGCTTATGGGATAGATAAGCAATATACTTTAATTCAGCTATGTCAGAGGAGAGTATTGCATTTTCTTTGGACAAGGGGAGATAAGAAACCTCAAACAAGAGAAGAAGAGCTGCTTCAAATCGTAAGAGAGGTTTGGCAAAACTCAGGATTTGCTTCACTTGGGTATACTCATGTAATGTCATTTCAATTCTTAGCACTCTACTTCTTCCCAATAAAAGGACTAGTGAGAGATGTATGTTTCTTTAGGGTAGTCAAAAATGATTTCCATTTTCTTACCTGGATCTTGGGCTGGATATTTAAAACCCTGAACTCATTATTTCCTTTATTCAGGTTCTCCAGCTTATTTTTCACAAAAAGCCAAATCCATACTCTCTTTATTCTTATCAAAATCTTCTTTGGCAGAAATACTTGGACATTGAGAGTGTTGTCTTATTTAAGCACTTGGTTAAGGAAGTCTAGAGGGATAATATACACAACAATTTTGTCACTGCATCACCTATACCACTAGTGTCCTCATTACTAACAGGGATTTAATGACTTTAAGATTAATTGAATAAGGAACTAATCCTAAATTTGCATTCTTAAGAACTTTTTACCCAGGAACTACTCTTGATACACACACACACACACGCACACACACACTCACATATACATACATATTTACTTATGTCAGTTAGGATTCAGAACTACTATAAGAAGTAAAGAATTTATCACAGGAATTGATACAAGTATAGAAGGAGCTAGAAAAGTTTTGAAAACAAATTTGCTAAACATATTAGGTATACATGAATGAGTTGCTTTCTGCAGAAAGCTAGGTACATTCAGCTTCTGGGATGAAATCATAAAGGAAGAAGATATAGAAATTTATGGAAAATGTGGTAACCTGTGGTAATTTATGGTAACCTGTGGCTACCACACCTGTGTACTTGCAATAAAGTATCTAGTGGTGAACTTGAAGTAGCTTTGTCAGCAGGGTTGGTAGAATGGAGAGCTGTACATGGAGCTGGGGGATGTGAGGAGAAATTAGAACCCTCTAGTATCACTGTTTACTGTCATTGCCCATAAAATGTTGAACTATAGAACAAAAAATGACTACTGTTTCACATCTGTGCCCACAGCTTCTGCATTTCTTATGTAACCAACTCTAAACTGAAAAGTAGTAGGGGAGAGGATTCTGGGAAATAGTGTGTTAGCTTAGCTAAGTAGCCATAGTACAAAATTACCATGCAATATCTCATCATCTGTGCTTATCTAAGTGTGGAGAATGTTTAATTATCAGTTGATATTTTAAGAAATGAATATAGTGTGTAAGTGAACCCAAGAATAAGTTAACTCAAAATTCCACGAGGATATTTTTAACTATGGCAAAGTGACAACACATTTTTTTAAATTATAATAAAGAACAAAAGGAGGGCAAGATAACTATAAAAGAATAATCAGCTCTGAAAGTTATTCAAATACATTACAAATCTGTAGTGATTAAAACATTGGAATACTGAGTAAAGGACAGGTAGACAAGCCTACTCTATTAATGAAAAGCATATTCTTCTATAAATTGAAATTCAGTATGAAGAAAGATTAAGTACAATTCATTTGTGAAATTTTAATAACTCAATTATGTTATAAAACAAGTTAGGAATAGAAAAAGAGAGTGTTTAATTTTCTTGCCTACATTTACACCAAAACAAGTTGCAGTTAGACTAGAAGAAAATGTAAAAATTAATACATACACATAAACACACATGGACAAATCCAAATAGTTAAATAGATGTTGAGATGATGGTATATAATAAAGCTATGCAGAGCCCTAAATTTTAAAGTGATTTAAAGTTGTGCCATAGGTAATGTAATCGGTAATGACTACATTTAATGTGAAAATAAAGTAGTAAATGCAAAGGGTTTATAGGAAAGTGTTAATATCAAGTGCATTCAACACATGCAATGAGACTTTTAAGAAGCTAGGCAGAATAATTGGTGAGGTGGGAAGGAAATTACAATAAATAAGAAATACAATCCAAGAAAGCAATACTTTTTAGTCTGTAACCTACTCTCTAACAATTCCAAATATAGAAACTCTAGAAAATTTTCAAATATGCACAAAAATAACTCATAAAGATGTCACATTGATTCTAAATTAAAAATAACTAAAGTACTATGCATGTCATCAAAAGATGAGGAAAAAAATAAAATGCAAATGAAAGATTCTAGTAAGTTTTAAAGGAAATAACTATGTCCTATTTGTATTAGCATAGATATATTTCTAAGTTTAATATTAAGTGAAAAAACTGTCTGTGAGGTCATACACAGTGCATTACCATTTACATGAATTAAAAATCACAATTCCATTCCCCAGAAGTTATTGAATTTAAAGTGATAAATTTGGACTCTAAGAAAGACAAAAAAAGCCTCTGGTAGTCATGTTGTCTTTCGTAGGTTATTTCAATTTAAATACCTCATATATTTCATTAAAATTAATATTTATGATAAATAATACCGGTAATATACTTAAAGCCATGTTATGGGAACAAAGTTTCTTGTTATATGTTTCCTTGTCTTTTTTTTGTTAAGCTGAGAGGGAAAATTGGGGGGAAAACAGTATTAAGAAACATTATGCTAGGAGAGGTCATTGCATATACTATCCACATTCAGAGTGAAGTCATGCAGACAGTTCTTACTTCCACAATAGGAATCAGCACTTGAAGTTGAAATATTTTAAAGATTATTCAAAGTAGAATCATTAATGAGTCAAAATCAAATCCCCAGCATGGAATTTGGTAGCACTAAATTTAGACACACCATCTTTCTGGAAAGATCACACACAGGCTTTCTTTCTGGATCAGAATGCTTTTTAACGAACATAGTAATAGTCCTTATATTTTATTAAAGGAATGGAACACTTGTTCTCATATCTGTTTGGTCCTCACACCATAAATATTGGGGTCGAGTGAGGGTGGGATAACCAAATAGAGGTCGGCAATAAGAATGTGAATATAGCAGGGTATGTTTTGCCCAAATTGGTGAGTGAGGAAGAAGACTAAGGGAATATAGAAAACACAGAGCACAGCAACAGGGGAGTCACATGTGCTAAGGGCTTTTAGCCATGCGTCTTGGGATGGCAGATGGAAAACAGCACAGAGAATGTAAATATAGGAGATGCCAACAAGGACTAGGTGCAGGAGACCACAAAGAACCCGTAATTACCTCTGACATAAATGTTTCCACAGGACAGTTTTGCAATCCCCATGTGCTCACAGTAGGAATGAGGTATTATATGAGCCTGGCAAAAGGGTAGGCAGTAGATGTGACCATGGGAAGTGTAAGCAGAACTGGACAAATTAAAGTGTACAAACTCATGCCCAGCAACATGCAGGATGTCAAGATGGTCATGTAGTGGAGTAGAGCACAGATTGCCATATAGCAGTCAAAGGCTGTGGCCACCAGGACCTCAGCCTCATGCCAGTGAAAGCATGGATCAAAACATCTGGGCCACACAAGCTCCAAAGTTAATCTCATGAAGAAGATAATCTCAGAAGATACTCAGCATACAGGGTACTGAGGTTTGTTGAAAGGGACAAATCAGTTGTTGAAAGGATGGCCAGAAACTAGAACATGGGCTCCCGGAGAGTCTGGTCCATATTGATGACAAGCAGAATTGTGACATTGCCCCGTAAAGCCACAAGGTAAACAGAGCAGAAAGGCAGGAAGATCCAGCCATGGACCTCTTCCAGACCTGGGATTCTAATGAGGAAAATGTGATTAGGTGAAAAATGCTCCTATTGTGACAAAACATCCTTCTAAATCACAGAGTAGGAAAAGTTGCCACTCCTAGAAGGAAGAAGAAAAAAAGAAATTTCAGTAAGAATTGGTTATAAAAAATGATTAACTTAGCACTTCAGTATAATATGAAACAAAAAATTTTGCTTTGGAAGGATTTATTATTGTTTTTTTCAAATTCTAAGTCAAGCCATAGTATTTTAAATGGCCCAGTGTAAAGAACGTAATACTTACACAGATTTAATCCTATTCTTTTTTAACATGTTAGGTTTATCATCCCTGGAGAAGGAAATGGCAACCTACTCCAGTATACGTGCCAGGAAATTTTACATAGACAGAGGAGTCTGGCAGACTATAGTCAAAAAGAATCAGACATGACTGAGCACACATGAAGGTTTATTATCAAGCTCATGACAAACCTATAAAACATAGAACATAGCAGGAAGTGTGGAATAGTTTAGCATTCCCCATACCTTTTATGAAGTCCCTATCTGAAGAGGGACACATGAAAAATCAAGGATACACATATGAGAATGCAGATATAACCCAAAATGAAATAGGCAAGTGAGAAAGTAAAACCACAGGCATGAATGCACACACTTCCAAAATTAGAAAATGCAGAAATTCTCTAATGATCCATTCATCATTTATTTACATAGAGAAAATTCCAAAATCAAACCTAGTATCCTGTCAAAAAGACAGAAACAAAATATCAGAGATACATATTATCACAAGAAAAAAGCACAAACATAGAGATGCCTGCCCAAGAGCAGACACCGGTGGACACATACCTCTGTACTTGAAAGAGCCCAGAGCCCAGAAAGAAAGATAATAATAAAAGGATAATAATACAATTCTGTAGATTTCCATTGATGTCTCTATTTTCCCAAAGTCATCCATTTCATAGTGGCTCATTTTAGATTGTTGTGTTTGAGGTTTCTAGTGGTATGTGACAACTTCTTTATTCACTCTTCACTCTACATCAGTTCCTCTGAGAAAACCTGATAATTGGATCACTTTTTCAGAACTAGCATGACTGAGTTCACTCCTTCTGCCTGATTAAGACAACAGAAATGTGGGTAGAAGACAAATTAGAAGGCTTCAAGTCATTATGGATCTGAGGAAGGCATATTTGAGCATTACAAAACTGTCTGGAATAGCAAGGTATTACAGGAAAGATAATTGTTTTCTGTAATTGTCTAATGGAAATAGAGAAGAGTACTGTTGCAATGCCTTCAAAATGATGGAGAAGCTATCAAGAGAAGCCCCATAAACTTAAAAAATGAAACAAAAGGACTTTCTCTGGGACCTCAACTTGAGGCAGAGTGGTTCAAGATCAGGATAAAGTATCACAGATTTCTGTTTTCACCCATAGTATAACTCCATATTTCCATGGCAAATATATCATGTTGAGAAAATAAAATACGTGTTGTAAACATTATGAATTTAGAGAAGGAGAAGGTGTGTTGTGACAGAGAGAGACAGAGACAGAGAGAGAAAGAAGGAAAAGCTGCATTTTCCAATGCTCCTGTATGTGTGTTTATTGAACAGTGAAATTTCCAGGTAATTGCCATTGACCACTGTCACGGTGTTGGTCAAGAGCAAGCCCTCTAGACATTGTGATGCCTACTTTGGGTTCATCTCTGGAAATAAACTCTCAATATCGAGTTACCTCAGACTTTCATTGAGCTTCATATGTACGTTTCATTCAATCCCTATAACCTCTTGCACAAGCAGAAATTCTACTCTATCAACCAGGTATATTACTGTTCTTGTAAGTAGATTTTAAAAGTCTTGGATCTTCTAATATTATTAAAGATACCCAATCTCCATTTAGAAGCTACAAGATCCTCATCCCTACCCCCACCCCATCAAGCATATCATATTAAGATTGTAGTTCTCAGCCACTTTGGATCATATGTCCTTCATTTGACCTCAGTACACATCCAAATAAAGAGAAAATTCATCCATGATGCTTCATTCTTCCACAGGAATAGAGACACACAATAGATATCAAGAAATAAAACTCTGTGTCCATTTTTTATATAGTACAAAGAGAGAAGTTTTATGTTAAGGTTATAGCTTCTTATACCTTTGGGAAAGATGAGATAATTCAGCTTGCTGTTATAATCATGCCCTGAGATTAAATTCTCTAAGATTACTGACAAAACCATCAGACTATGATTTAGAAAACGAGAAGTCTGAGATAATGTAAAACGGATAAGAATTTATATCAAGAAAATTATAAATACGGGGCAAAACACTATATTGTTATTTGTATGTAGCATAGAGATCAATGTTTGCCCCTCATTTTGCAGTCAAATTCTATGGATTTCTGTTTTCTAGATAAAATGGTACTTTATCTATATTCTAAATTCAAGCATAATAACCTAGCATAGAAGACTCCATTTTCAGCCTTAGTTCTCCCTGGCCTCCTTCACTGACCAGGTGTTTTAGGTTCATTGAATGCTTAGCTTCAGGGATTCCAATCTATGGGTCATTGGTCCCACTATCTTCTGTCCATGATTGCTTCCTTTTCACAATGATTCATATGTATATCACAGAGGCCATAGAGAAGTGGTAAAAATAGTCAACCCTGGAACTGACCTGACTCAGTTCAAATACTGGACTCCCCATGTACCAGCTATATCACCATGAGTAATTTACTAGTTATATCTCAGTTTTCTCAACTGTATAATTAGGGATGATGATAATACCAATTGCCTAGAGGTATTTTGAAGAGTAAATTAAGTAGTAGATATCAGGCATTTAGTATAATACCTGGCTTGTTTTTTTATTAATTAATTTATTTTTGGCTGCACTGGATCTTCCTTGCTGCACTGGCTTTTTCTAGTTGCAGCGAGCAGAGGCTGCTTTCTGATTGAAGCAAATGAGCTTAGTACTTGTGGGGCCTGGGCTTTGTTGCCCCGCAGCATGTAGAATCCTCCTGCACCAACTATTGAATCCAAGGCCCCTGCATTGGCAGACAGATTTCCAACCAATGAACCACCTGGGAAGTCTGATACCTGGCATATTTTAAGTGATTAATTAAAATAAGAGCTAGCTCACAACACCACCTTCATAAACTTGGACCTATATAAACTATACTGAGAAATCTCTTATGCAATGGAGTCTGTATTTTATCTGACAGTTAGCATTTATTTTAAACATTTTTTCATTAGTTTTGAATTGAATGTAGACATAATTATTATCCTCACTGGAATAAATTTATTTGAATGCAAGAATTATATTATATCTCTTTACATTTATGCAGACATTTCTGATAATACTTAAAAAAAACATCATCAGGCTTAAGATATAAAGCAGATGATACAAAGGCTGCAGATATAAAGCATGGAATTAAATATTTCTTTTGATTCTTATATTTCCAGTTATATCACGCAAACCTTAAAGTTGACTGTTTACAAAATTTAAAATTTCACACATAATATGAAGTGTAAATATACTCACTCAGTTGTGTCCAACTCTTTGCAACCCCATGAACTGTAGCCCGTCAAGCTCCTCTCTCCAAGGAATTCTCTGGGAAAGAATACTGGAGTGGGTTGTCATTTCCTTCTCCAGGGGATCTTCTTGACCCAGGGATCGAAACCAGATCTCCTTCATTGCAGGCAGATTCTTCACCATCTGAGCCACAGGGGAAGTCTATACATATATATATGTATATGTGTATGTATGTATTCAGTTCAGCTCAGTTCAGTCGCTCAGTCGTGTCCGACTCTTTACGACACCATGAATCGCAGCACACCAAGCCTCCCTGTCCATCACCAACTCCCAGGGTTTACCCAAACTCATGTCCATCGAGTTGGTGATGCCATCCAGCCATCTCATCCTCTGTCGTCCCCTTCTCCTCCTGCCCCCAATCATTCCCAGCATCAGGGTCTTTTCCAATGAGTCAACTCTTCGCATGAGGTGGCCAAAGTATTGGAGTTTCAGCTTCAACATCAGTCCTTCCAATGAACACCCAGGACTGATCTCCTTTAGGATGGACTGGTTGGATCTCCTTGCAGTCCAAGGGACTCTCAAGAGTCTTCTCCAACATCACAGTTCAAAAGCATCAATTCTTCAGCACTCAAATATATGTTCTAAAATAGTTTAATATGTGTATATTCAAACATAGCATTTTCTTGGAGATCATGGGCATGTAACTCATAAGTTCAGTCAGAATTACTTTTTGAACATAAGTTAAGAAATATTAGGGAAGTTCATACCCCTTTTTCTGCTAGTTGGGAATGAAGAAGCATCTATTTTGAGGAGTTGCTGGTTAGATGTTTTAGAATCATGACAAGAGCAGCCTTAGACACAAGTGAGTCACAGAATGTCAGCTCTGAAATACTTTAAAAAATGTATTGCCTGGTTATCAAAAAATATCAGAACAACTTCTTGGTGACAAGGAGCTCAGACCAATATTTTTATTGCACTTTGTTTTAAAGTGAGAGAAAATCTCCCTTAACGTTTAAGTAAGTTAAGTATGATTAGTGGGGGGGTTTGTTTGATTTTTTTTTTACTTATAATTCAAAATGACTTAAAGATACATACTTAAGTATTTTTTTTTTCCCCATGAGACCTTCCTATCTGAAGCCTTTATCACATTGTTTTAGTTAGGACTGATATTACTTAATGTGATATTAGGTAAGAGGTATTTTCAAAGTGTATTTTACTTTCTTGATGTCTTTAGTCTTTGAAACAGCCCTACAACATGGATACTATGTTTATTTCCATTATACATATGAAAAACTTGAGCTATAGAAAATTTTAGCAACAACAAAGAATTTGAACCCAAATGTCTGATTCCGAAATCTATATTATTATTATATATATATTATACTGCCTTCTGTCTCTGTATTTAGATCTTGAGCCTATTTCATGTTTCAACAAGCATGTTAAAGTTTACTGAAGTATATTATAAGGTATTCACGTATACCTTTGCATGTAACTACATACACACCTGAAACTACATATACGAGGGGTAGGAAGTGCTTCTTCGGAATGCCTACTAAGAACACACCTCATACCTAACTTTCATTTCAGTGTATGGATCTCTCTAACCATAAGAATAGTCTTGGTTTCTAATTTTCAGATATAGCTGCCAGGCTGAGGAGTTAATATCCACAAAATCAATTTGTTTGCATGGTTCTGCTTTAAGCTGCAATCTGACTCATGATGTGTGGTAGTGTCTCTTTTTCATGTTCTCACTTATTGAGTGCAGAAGATAATTCCAGGCTTACTCTAATACTACCTGAAGTCAAGCCACCTTGTTCTGTACTGCCACCACTTCTTCTTATTTAGAATAGGAACTCTGGAACTTGTGGCAAAGTATTATGGAAAAATGGCCACTTGATGCGAAGAGCTGACTCATTTGAAAAGACCCTGATGCTGGGAAAGATTGAGGGCAGGAGGAGAAGGGGATGACAGAGGATGAGATGGTTGGATGGCATCATCAACTCGATGGACATGGGTTTGGGGGGACTCCGGGAGTTGGTGATGGACAGGGAGGCCTGGCATGCTGTGGTTCATGGGATCGCAGAGTCGGACACGACTGAGTGACTGAACTGAACTGAATTGAATGAGAATTACTTATATAGTGATAACTAAAATTTCTCACTTGAAGAAATTGATGGAATGTCCGTATTAAGTGAAGTATTATTTTTTCAACCAGCCAAGCCTTCTGATTTTCACTCTGGTTTTACTACTGAGACCAAATGCTAGACTGAAGACAGTGCTGCTTTAAAGTCAGGAAAGGAGTTTCAGGGAGTCCAATGCACTATGCTAACCTGCTGGAATGACAATTCCTAAAGTCACACCATGGGAAAAACCAAAGAAGCCTAATATCTTTGTTTTGTTTAGAGTAGGGTAACTACAAACCAGTGTACTTAGAAAATGAACACTTAATTAACTAATCTTATGAAAGTTAAATCAGAAAGCATAAAAATGTAAAAAAGGAAAGTATTAAAAATGTGAAATTTTTAACAAGTGATCAAAAGCAAAGATCAAGGAAGCAGAATTATGTTATAATTGATTACAATCCTTCTACCCAGTAATTTTATATTAAATTATACAACCTGGACAAATGATCTAAAAATGTACCAAGAAGAAAATGAAAGCATGGGTAATATATTTCTAGTTAAAAAATAATATCAGTATCTATTCATAGAGGAATATGTAAATAAAATCAATGCTATTAAACAAAATACATAGTAAGGTTCCTAACTAAATTAACATGATCTAACTAAAATAGAGTGATTGGTTGTGAAGCGAAAAATTCATGTACTGTAATGTCAAAAACACACGATAAAATTTGCCTCTGGAAAAATAGGAGAGAATATCTATTGGAACAGTGTTAAAGATGATTTCAACTTTAATTTAACAAGCATTATCTTTGAGATTACTGCAGTGTTAAAATTCATTAATTCATGAGTTGTAGGAAAAATATATTTATTACATTTTTACTTTAATTTTTTTAAAGTCTGAAAAAGAAAATAATTTGTTAACAATAGAAAATAATGTGACAAGTTGGATGCTGCAGAACCCCATTGTTTGGTCTAAGGAAATCTTATTGTAGAATCAGTTGGACGTCCTTGGTCGTGAAGAAATTGACTAATCATCGATTGATTGGATAACTTGAATGTTGATCAGGAAGGCACTAGAAATAGATCATGGGTTTAAGATGAGAAGTCTTGGACTTGAGGGTGGAGTATTTTACGATGAAGTGTAGACTGAGAGAACAGGCAGTGAAGTGATAAAGACCAGCATGTATCATATAGATATAAATGCTATATGTAATTTAACTACAATACCACCCTTATATTATCAGTCTGAGTATAGAGAGAAGCTCACTGAAATGGCACTGATGGTATTAGTGAGAGTGTTGAAATTTTATGTTTGTTTTGGCTACCAATCCTCTGAATCTTACATATTTGGCAGACCTTTCCAATTCAGCTACAAATTTAGTAATGATTTTATTTTGAACTGGACAGAGCGTAGGCAATAGGCAGTGCTGGCCACGTGCAGTATGAGTCAGTCATCCCCTGGTGATCAACTCCCTCCTTCCGTAGTTTATAGGTTGCCAAAGCCTAAGAACTTGGCTTTTTAAAAAGGCACAAGAGAATGCAAGATCCATAGGAACAGACATTCTTTTTATTTTGGTTCATTTATCATCCTTAATGATAAGAATCACGGATTCAGTGGACATGAACTTGGGCAAACTCTGGGAGATGGTGAGGGACAAGGAGGCCTGGCATGCTGCAGTCTATAGAGTCGCAAAGAGTCAGACACAACTTGGCAACTGAACAACAACAATGATAAAAATGACTCAATACATACAATAAACACAAAATGCATGTAAATTAGGAGAATTTAAAAAAATGAATGCATGAATGAATGAGTGAGTGAATGGACACAGGCTACAGGGTCAAAGTCCCAGTACCACATTTCTTTAATTAAAGAGCTAAAAATATACCATATAATACATTCTTTGCCTAGAAGAGAAGTAGTTTCATGCTATCAAGAACAAAGTATGATGACATACAAATAGAGACCACAACAGCTTCCTTTCAAGACAGCCTATTAACCTTTGAACTGAAGCTCCAATAAAATTTCCACAAGTCCTGGAACTCATTAGTCAGCAGTCAGGAATAAATCAACTTGTGTTGCAAACTGGCAGCAATAGGTCAGGACCAGGAGATATTTGTTAAAGCAAGAATACATGTATCTTCCTTGAGAGATCAAAATCCTTAATAAAACAATGTGGTCAGTGTCTTATTTTTTAATAAAAGCACGGAGCACAGGCTCCCATATCTGTTTGGTCTTTACACCGTAAATGATGGGGTTGAGTGAGGGTGGGATAACCAAATAGAGGTTGGCAACAAGAATATGAACATAGCGAGGTATTTTGTGTCCAAATCGGTGGGTAAGGAAAGAGAAGACTGAGGGGATATAGAAAACACAGATTACCCCAATATGGGACCCACATGTGCTTAGGGCTTTTAGTCGTGCTTCTTGGGATGGGAGACAGAAGACAGCCCAGAGAATATAAACATAGGAGATGCCAATAAGGACTAGGTTTAGGACAAAGAAGGAAACAACAAAAAGTCCATAGATACCATTAATTCGGATATTTCCACAGGACAGTTTTGCAATTCCCATGTGTTCACAGTAGGAATGAGGTATTATATAAGCCTGGCAAAATGGTAGGCGATAGACGAGATAGATCATGGGAAATGTAAGCAGAACTGGACGAATTACAATGCACATGCTGATGCCCATGAGCACCCGGGATGTCAAAATGGCCGTGTAGTGGAGTGGAGCACAGATTGCCACATAACGATCAAAGGCCATGGCCAGTAAGACTTCAGCTTCCATGCCAGTAAAAGTATGGATCAGGAACATCTGGGCCACACAAGCTCCAAAATTAATCTCATGAGCATCAAACCAGAAGATACCCAGCATACGGGGTACTGAGGTTGTTGAAAGGGCCAAATCAATTGTTGAAAGAATGGCCAGGAAGTAGAACATGGGCTCCCGGAGGGTCTTCTCTGTCTTGATGACCAGCAGAATTGTGACATTGCCCAGTAAAGCCACAAGGTAAACAGAGCAGAAAGGCAGGGAGATCCAGCCATGGACCTCTTCCAGACCTGGGATTCCAATGAGGAAAAATGTGTTTGGGTGAAAAATGCTTCTATTGTGATAAAGCATCCTTCCAAGTCGCAGAGTAGAAGTTGTCACTCCTAGAAGGAGGAAGAAAAAAAGAAATTTCAGTAAAAACTGGTTATGAAAATGATTAGCTTAGTGTTTCAATATAATGTGAAATGAAAAATTTTGCTTTGGAAGATCTATTAATTCTTTTTCATGTTCTAAATCAAGCCATACTCGTTTGAATGGTCCAGTCTCAAAATATGTAATCCTTATAAACATTTAATCCTATTTTTTTTTTTTTATCATCTAAGGTTTATCATCAAGCCCTGGGCAGAATAGAAAACATAAACCATAGCATGAAGTATGGAATAATTTAATATTCTCTATATCTTTTTTAAATCCCATTCTGAAGAGGGACACATGAAAACCCAAGGATACATAGATGAGAATGCAGACATAACCCAAAAAGAGATAGGCAGATGAGAAAGTAGTCATAGGCATGAATGCACACAACACTTCCATAATTAGAAAAGGCAGAATTTCTCTAAAGATTTATCATTTTGACATACAGAAAATTCCAAGATCAAACATAGTTTTCTGTAAAATGACAGAAGCAAAATATCAGAGATATATATTATCATAAGAAAAAAAAAATACAGACATTCTGAGATACCTGCCCAAGAGCAGACTCAAGTGGACACACACCTCTGTACTTGAAAGATCCCTGAAAGAAATATAATAATAAAAAGATAATAATAAACTTCTGTAGATTTTCATTGATGTCTCTATTTTCTCAGTCATTTCATTTAATTGTGGTTCATTTTCGATTGTTATGAATATATTGGTTTCTAGTGGTATGTGACAAATTCTGCATTCACTGTTCACTCTACATCAGCTCCTCTGAGAAAACCTGATAATTTTATCACTGCTTCAGAACTGGCATGTACTCGATGCACTCCTTCTGCCTGGCTAAGACATTGGAAGTGTGGGTAGAGTGCAACCTAAAAGGCTTCATGGATCTGTGCACAAAAAGCCTGGAACAACAAAATCTAATAGGAGAGAGAATTGCTTTTCATTATTGTCTAAAAGAAATAGGAGCACTTTTGCAATGCCTTCAAAATGATGAAGAAGCAATCAGGAGAAACCCCATAAACTCAAATAATGAAGCTAAGAAACTTTCTCTGGGTTCCCAACTTGAGGCAGAGTGCTTCAAGTTCAGGATAAAGTAGCATAGACTCCTGTTTTCAACCTTAGTATAACTCCATATTTCCATGGGAAATATATCAGGTTGAATGAAGAAAATAAATGTATACATTCTGAAGCTGGTGTGTGTATTTGTGAGAAAGAGAAAAAAAGAGAAATGGAGAGATAGAGAACAGCTGTATTTTGCAATGCTCCTTTATGTGTGTTTTTTTGAAAACTGAAGCTTCCAGGTAATTGCCAGTGGCCCCTGTCAGGGTGCAGGTGAAGAGCAAGCCTTCTAGACATTGTGATGCCTACTTTGGGTTCATCTCTGGAAATAAATGCTCAATAACATGCCACTGTTCACCTCAGACTTTCATCCTGCTTCATAAATGCATCTAATTCAATCCCTATAACCTATTCCAGAAGCAGAAATTTTACTTTATCAACCAACTAAACAACATTCTTGTAAATATTTAAATGCCTTTGATCTTTAAGATATTTTTAAAGATACCCAATCTCTTTTTAAAAGTTGCAAGATTTCCCACCTGAAATGGATTACTGCATCAAGCATATAATATCGAAGTAATTCTCAGCCACCTTGGATGGATCATGCCTCTTTCATTTGAGTTCGGTACACACCTAAATAAAAAGAAAATTCAGTGTGATGCTTCATTTTTCCATAGAAAGAGAGACACATGATAAATATCAAACAGTAAAACTCTATATCTGTTTTTTCATACAGTCCAGAGAGAGAAGTTTTATATTAAGGTTGTAGCCGCTTATAGGTTTGGAAAAAATGAGTTAATTCAGCTTTCTCTTATAAATCGCCTTCTGAGATTAACTCCTCTGAGATTACTGACAAAACCTACAGACTATGATTTAGAAAAAGAGAAACCCAAGAGAAAGTAACATAGTTAGGTATTTATAGAAAGTTATGAATGTGGGGCGAAAACACAGATATTATCATTTGCATATGCCATAGAAGGAAGTATTCATGTTCCTCTAGGGAACATTCTGTAGTCAGATTCTATGGGTTGCTATTTTCCAGACAAAATGGCACTTAATTCACATTCTAAGTTCAAACATAAAAACCTAGCTCTGGATACTCCATTTGCAGCCTTAGCTCTCCCTGTCTCCCTTCACTGACCTAGTGTTTTAGGTTCTTTGAAAGCTTAGCTTTAGGGGTCTTTGGACCCACTATCCTCTGTCCATGATCGTTCCCCTTTTACAGTTGTTCATATATATGTCACAGAGGCCATAGAGATGAGTGGTCAAAACAGCCAACCCTGGGATTGATCTGACTCAGTTCAAATAGTGGACTCCCCATGTATGGCTATATCACTATGAGTGGTTTACTAATTATCTCTATGTCTCAGTTTTCCTCAACTCAAATTAGGGATGATAATTGGACCAAGAGCATAAGGCATTTTGAAGATAAATTAAGTAGTAGATATCAGGCACTCAGTATAATTCCTGGCATATTTTAAGTGATTAATTAAAATCAAATTTAGCTCACAACACCACTTTTGTAAACACTGGACCTATGTAAACTATTCTGAGAAATCCATAATGCCACCAGCCTGTAACATTTGGTGAAAGTTCTCATTTATTGTAATATTTTCTCATTAGTGCTGAGTCAAATGTACACATAGTTCTTATTCTGACTGGAATGTATTTGATTGCAAATCTTACATCTCTTTAGATTTAAGCAGATATCTTAGATAATACTTAAGAAAGAGCATGATCAGATAAAGCATAGACTACAAAGAATGAAGTTAAATGTTTCTTTTGACTCTTGTCTTTCCAGTTATATCACACAAATCTTAAATCTCTGGAAATATAACACTTCATACATCATATGAAGTGCAAACATATATGTGTATATGCATGTGCATACTTAAGTATATATATATATATATATATGTCTACAAATATGTATATTCTAAAACACTTTTATATACATATATTCAAATATGGCAATTTCTTGGAAATCATAGTCATGTAACCAGTAAATTTAGTAAGAGTTAATTTCAGAACAAAAGCCAGGAAACATTAGGTAAGGTCATACACCTTTTCTCAGAGGTCTTTATCTGATTGTTCCAGTTAGGGCTACCTTTACTTAATGTGTTACTGAGAAATAATAAGTAAAGATTTACTGAGCATGGCCCTGCCTATCAGAACAAGACCCAGTTTCTCCTACAGTCAGTCTCTCCCATCAGGAAGCTTCGATAAGCCTCTTATCCTTATCCTTCAGAGGGCAGATAGAGTGAAAACCACAGTCACAGAAAATGAATCAAACTGATCACATGGACCCCAGCCTTGTCTAACTCAATGAAACTATGATCCAAGCCACGTAGGGCCACCCAAGATGGATGGGCCATAGTGGAAAGTTCTAACAAAATGTGATCCACTGGAGAAGGGAATGGCAAACCACTTCAGTATTCTTGCTTTCAGAATCCCATGAACAGTATGAAAAGGCAAAAAGAAGGACACTGAAAGATGAACTCCCCAGGTTGGTGGTGCTCAATATACTACTGGAGAAGAGTGGAGAAATAACTCCAGAAAGAATGAAGAGATGGCGCCAAAGCAAAAACAACACCCAGGTGTAAATGTGACTGGTGGTGGGAGTAAAATTCAATGCTATGAATAACAATTGCATAGGAACCTGGAATGTTAGGTCCATGAATCAAGGTAAATTGGAAGTGGTCAGCAGGAGATGGCAAGAGTGAACGAACATCGACATTTTAGGTATCAGTGAACTAAAATTAAAACCATTCTGTGGTCATTCAATAGAGTATACATTACAAACTCATTTTTATCTAAAGTAAATTTAGTTGTGTCAAATAATTCCCATAATTTTCAAATCATTGATATATTTGTAAGTGTCATCACTGCAGAGATTACTGAGTTTATGTCTCATTTTCTCTTGAACTGGAATTTGTGACCACTTGTGTAATGTTGACAGGGAAACAAAACCCTGAAATGGCCAGTATCACAATTTAGGAGAATTTTAATTCTGTTAAAGAATCATTGCTCAAAAGGTAAATAGTCCATTAACATGATCTCTGAAAGGACTGTTTTAACCTAGATATATGACTTTGGGGGGCCTCTTCCTACTGCATATCAGATTTTATTTGATCTAATGCCAGAAAGGAGACAAAAAGTAAAAATCAAATTAGTAAGAATAGCTGTATACTTATCAGAGAGTGGATGCTTTTGGAGAGAACTTTTGAGAGTAGCTGAAGTATTGTAACATAACATCCTTGAAGTCATTGAATTTGTCTGCCATCAGCGAAGCTCTTCTCCCTTTATGTTAGAGCTTGTCTCTTTTTTCTCCCCTCACCACCTGCTCAAGAGGCACTGTCCTCTCTGGGGAATGCAGCCAGACTGGCTCTGTTCTGAGAATAAGAATAAATTTGTGCAGATGCAATTAATCCACAGATAGAGTCAATATCAAGAAAATGAAGTAAGTATTGACATAGAGTTAGGGATGGTTTTGGTTAAAAGAGAAGTGTTTGATAATGAAACATGAAAAATATGTGGCAATCCTATGCTAAATCTGACACTTCTGTTGAATATTTGGTATATTACTCCTCTGTCTTGGGCAGAGTGAAAGCAAAGGTGCTATGAATTAACCAAGTGCATTCAAAGAAATGATGTAGGTAAACACTTTATGGGGCTTAGCTGGTAGCTCAGCTGGTGAAGAATCTGCCTGTAATGCAAGAGACCCAGTTTGATCCCTGGGTCAGGAACCTCACGTGGAGGGATAGGTTACCCACTCCAGTAGTCAGGGCTTCCCTGGTAGCTCAGACAGTAAAGAATCCACCCGCAATGCGGGAGACCTGGGTTCCGTCCCTGGGTTGGGAAGATCCCCTGGAGTAGATCATGGCAACCGACTCCAGTATTCTAGGCTGGAGAATCCCCATGGACAGAGGAGCCTGGCCAGGATACAGTTCATAAAGAGCCGAGGTCACAAAAAGTTGGACATGTCTAAGCACAGCACAGCAAAAATACTTTATGACATATATTTTTAGCCTGGACTTTATTGCTTTGTACGTAATAGAAAACGTACTGTGCTTTATCATCCTATCATGCATAGAGATGGCTGACATTTTGGGCATTTCAATTACTAGAATATAATGTTGGTTACTGAGGAATTTCTAGACCACTTTGTGTTAGGCAAATAAAAGCTGAGTTTAGGAGACAGAATAGGGAGTTTTGGAAGATTGTGTGTGTATATACATATGTATGAAGAGCGTTCTTAAACGGCATCCAGACTTTGCTCCATGATCAGACGTTGGGAATCTAAATATATTTGATAAATATTCTAATTGCCAATCAATATTAATTCATTTCTGGTAGAAGTTGTTAAACAGTTTGTTATAAGCAATGTTAAACTTTTTGTTTAACTTGTAATTGTCTATATCATTGTAAATACATATCAACCTAATAGGATAGAAATATTTTTGTTTGCCAAAAGAAATGTTCCCTCCAGCCTCTCAGTATGTTCATTGGATCATTAGACACAATTTTTAGGTTGTGGGAAATACATAGTGTGGAGTATCTAATGTAAATATATCATTTTATGACAGGATTCATCATGGTGGAAATATCACTGGACTGCTTTTATGTTTTTCAGATATATTTATATACAAAACTTAGAGAAATCTTCACATTTGGTAAAACAGCATAGGTTAGAAAAGTTTTCATTTGCCAGTGGCATTTGACTTTTAATGAAAATAGTGGATTATTGTTTTAAAGTACTTATTTATAGTTGTATAGACAATATGTAAGTTTTTATGGGTGATGTTAGTGATAGTATATCAGACCTGAGTTCATTAAATAGTTGGCTGATCGAAGGAATGTTTTTATATTATGTATATATAATAGCATTATTATATGTTTTTAGGCATATGAGCTATAATTTATGCATGTTTTATAAAATATTAACTATGGCAGAGAGTGAAAATTTTGCCTAATTTTCAGACTATCTGAGAAAATAATTGGGCAGTTAAGGGATGTTTTTAGGTGGTGGTTAATAAAATAGAATATGTAGTCCTTTGCTCTAAACATTTAGCCCATGATTTGCAGGGATGTTTTTACATACATATCTATGTGTACATATAAGCACATATGAATACATGCACATATATGTATATAAAACTAGTGATACTAAAAGTCATAGAACGGAAATATTTTGGGGGCCAGTCATCATTTGGCTTTAGTCTTAGTTTCTTTGGTTTGTTTGAGGGCAGATGATGTAGGAAGCTTTAGTTTATGAACTTTATTTATTGCTGGAGAATATTGTGAGGCTGCTAGATATGTGGTAGACAAATGTTAGTTTTATAAAATGACATCTACATAGGATTTGCCTGGTAGGCATGTATTTTGTGTAACTTCCCTGGTGGCTCAGATGGTAAAGCGTCTGCCTAAAATGTGGGAGACCTGGGTTCAATGCCTGAGTCGGGAAGATCTCCTGGAGAAGGAAATGGCAACCCACTCCAATATTCTTGCCTCGAAAATCCCATGGACAGAGAAGCCTGGTGGACTACAGTCCATGGGGTCGCAAAGAGTTGGACACGACTGAGCGACTTCACTTTCACTTCACTTTACTGCTGAAGCCTGAATTCATCCTTCTGGATACCCTTGGATATCACTAACTTACCAACTTAGTCTCCATTTTCTCCTTTTTCAAATTTGCCTCTTCCTAGGGACTTATTATAATAAAATTTTATGTTTAATAATTCACAAGTCCCAAATCTGGTGCTCTAATCTATTCTGCCTCACGCTTTGTACATAGTTATAGCCAACATTTATTGAGTTCCATCTACCAAGATTCACTCAGTACTAGATGATGATTTTGAATCTTTTAATATTTTCAATAATGGTATATACGATTATTGGTTTCTGACCTTACTGTTATTATTCTTTTCATGTTGTTTAGTCACTAAGTCATGTCTGACTCTTTTTCAACCCCATGGCCTGTAGCCTGCCAGGCTCCTCTGTCCATGGGACTCTGGACTTAATTTTTTCTTCTTAACTGTAGTCCTGAAGTGGAAGTTATAGATTTAGATTTTCACTTATTCTTCTTTCCTAATACATAAATTTATCTTAAAATTGGAGCAGCATTGTTTTAGATGTTAACCATCCATTTGGTATGTCATATCTTCATTATCATTTGGGGTATGGAAGCTCAGAAATATTGACTTATCTCTAATATGTATTAATTTCATCAAAATCTTCAAGTCTATGTGGCAAAATATTAATAATTCATTCATAATACATTGTTGTTGTTCACTGGCTAACTTGTGTCTGACTCTTCCCGACCCCATGAACTGCATTAAGTTAGAAATCTAGTTGTAAAAAGTTTTTAATAATATTCATAAAAAACTTAGCAACACTAATCAAGAATAATGAAGGGAATACAAAATTTATTTTAAATGAAAACAAGTAATTTCACATAGATCCTTCTGACAATATAAAAGATAAGTGAATATAATGACTATAGTAAACGATCTTTTTTTTTAACAGTAGATAACTTCAATGAAATGGACAGATTCTTTGAAAAAACACTAGTTTCCAGAACTTAAACGAGAAAGGGAAAAGTTGGATAGCTCTTTATCTGTTAACAAAATTTAATTCATAATTTTAAAAAAGGAACCCTAAAATAAAACTAAATTCTAATTCAAGAGGTCACATTTGTGACTTATATTAAGCATTCAACAGCAACAACAAGAAAATAATGCCAATATTACACATACTTTGTTAGAGAATAAAACACTTCTGCACTAGTTTCTTATGTGATAGTTAACAAGATAATTATGAGACATAGTAACCAATAGTTAATATCTTGTGAACATGCATACAAACATATGAAATATATCAGGTAGACTACAATGATATATAAAAAGGATAATACATCATGACCAAGTGGCATTTATCCTAAGAATACACAGTTTTCACACTGACATGGAGAGAAATGCTACATAATCACCTCAATAGATAAAAGCCTAGTCATTTTATCACAAAACCTCTGAGTAAACTAGAAATAGAAGATACTACCTTGAGTTGATAGACACATAAAAATGATATAGCTGATATTACAGCAATGAAAAAAATGTTGGAGATATAGAAACAAAAAATAAAAGTATAAAAATTTGAAATAATAAAGTAAAAATACCTTTATTCAAAAATTATATGATTGTTTATGTAGAAATTTATAAACACTAAGTATAAATTAATATATAAACAGATGCCAGACAGAAGTTCAGAATACAAAAACAGGATTTCCTCCTACTTGAAAAAAACAATCTATAAAGATTTTAAATATCATTCATATAAAGTACACACTGCTATATTTAAAATGGATAACCAACAAAGACCTATTGTATAGCACATGGAACACTGCTCAGTGTTATGCCTGGATGGATACATGTATATGTATGATTGAGTTTCTTCACTGTTCACCTGAAATTACCACAACATTGTTAATGGGCTATACCTCAGTACAAAATAAAAAGTTTTTGAAAAAAATGTTTAATTAAGAACATCAAATATGTAAGAATAAATAAAATAAAATACTTTCAAGATATCCACTCTGAATCTTCAAAACACTGCAGAAAATTCCAAGTAGACCTAAATAAGTAAATAGACCATGTTCCTTGATTATAAAACTCTATATTGTTAACAGTTTTTTCCAAAGTAGCATATTGATTCAGCACAATCATAGTCTAGTAGGTTTTATTGTGGAAATTGACAAGTAGATTGTACACTTTATGTGGAAATGCAAAAAGCCTAGAATAAGCAAGACAAGAAGAACATTATATGAACTACACCATTAGATCTCATGACTAATCCTAAAGCAGCATTTATTCAGCAGAGCAGTATGAACACAATGTTGGAAGAGGTCATTGAAAAGACATGACCATTGACTGACCCAGATCTGGACCCAGGAAGATGGAGGCTCTTCACTACCTCCCTGTCTTTGGGATGTGGAAAAGCAAAAGAGGAAATCAGTGAAATCAAAAGCTATTTCTTTGGGAAGATAAACAAAATTGACAAACCTTAGCTAGATTTACCCCTGGAAAAAATAGTATAAATAGTGAAGAGAATTAAGCACTACTAATCTTATAGAAAATGAAAGCATTGTAGAGGAAAATTATGAACAACTTTAAACCAAAAATTATATAACTGAAATGGACAGATTCCTAGAAAGACACAATCTACGAAACCTCAAAAATAGGCAATCTAAATAGAACCATAGCAAGTGAAAAAGTGATTTAATAATTAAAAGAGGTAAGTCTAGGCCCAAATGGTTTTACTGCTAATCTTCTTGAATTAGAGTTTTCATCTTTTCCAGATACATGCCCAGATACAATACTGAGATTGCTGGGTCATCTGGTAACCCTATTTTTAGTTTTTTAAAGAACCTCCATACTAAAGGCATACCTTTTTTAAAGTAAAGAATTGAAGAAAGATATGAAATATATTTAAAGATATGCATATCTTTAAATAAAGATATGCAAAGAAAATGAGATAAGCTACATTAATTTCAGAAAATGAGAACAATTATCAGGGATAAAGAAAGGCATTACATTTTGATAAAATAATTTCAAAGATAATAAATCTTAATATCTGTGTACTTGACAACAAAGCACTAAATTCTGAGGTAAAGCTGATAGAATGACTAGGAGAAAGAGAGAAATGCACTATGATATTTGGAAACTTTAACATATTTCTTTCAATAACTAACAGATCAAAAACAAGCAGAAAATGGATGAAAATCTGGGTCTCAGAAGTATCTATACCACTCAGAGAAGAAAGGCTTTCCTGGTTCTTACACACAAAACCTATGGTTTCTGGATTATTTGAGAGCTATCCACACCAGTTCAATTATTTTGGCCCAAGTTTTCTTTCTTTTATGTTTTTGAAAGTGTGCTGATATTCATTCAGTTGTTATTTTCTTTTAATAGAAGTCTTTCCTGATGGAAATGTTTTTTTTCTCTCTTGAACATAGACTTTTAAAATACTCTAAAATATTTTTATATTAAGGTCAATTTTGTGGGGAAATATTGTTGATGTAGACTGTAGGATCTGTATTATACTTGAAGTCATCTTGAAATCCAAATCCTTTTCATAAATTAAGGACTTTACAAGTTATAACTAATAACTTCACTAGGATGTTGACTTGATGACTCTTTTATTCTCATAAACATTTACTTCTAATTATTAAAATCACAGTTCTGCTAAGAATAATCTAACCTGGATTTAGAGAGCATATTCTGTAGTATGTCAACATGAATATAAATCAAAATCATGCTTTTATTCTCTATAGTGAAAAAATACAGGTTACTATTATTGTATTATCGTACTGCTATAATACTATTGGATTTCCCAGGTGATACAGTGCTAAGAAATCCACCTGGCAATGAAAGAGATGCAGGAGATGTGGGTTTGATCCCTGGGTCAAGGAAATACCCTTGAGTAGGAAATGGCAAGTAAAAGTGAAGGTGAAAGTCTCTCAGTTGTGTCTGACTCTTTGCAACCCTGTGGACTATACAGTCCGTAGAATTCTCCAGGCCAGAATACTGGAGTGGGAAGCCGTTCCCTTCTCCAGGGTATCTTCCCAACCCAGGAGTTGATCCTAGGTCTCCTGCATTGCAGGTAGATTCTTTACCAGCTGAGCCACAAGGGAAGTCCAAGAATACTGGAGTGGGTAGCCTATCCCTTGGAGTGGATAGTCTATCCCTTCTCCAGCATATCTTCATGACCCAGGAATTGAACCGAGGTCTCCTGCATTGCAGGCTGATTCTTTACCAACTGAGCTATCAGGGAAACCCAGTAAATGGCAAGCCACTCTGGTATTCTTGCCTGGATAATCCCATTGACAGAGGAGCCTGGAGGGCTACAGTCCGTGGGATGGCAGAGTCAGACACATTTGAGCACACACTCACATAATACTACTATTATCTTAAAAACAAAATATCAATTTTAATATTTAAATTCAAATATCTACATTAATATGAAATCATTAACATAAAGAGGGGGAAGAGTAAGGTGTGTCTCAGAGTTTCTTTCAAACTTTCTGTTGGTTGATTTTCTTAAGGATTCTGTCACGAATCTGCTTGGTCTTGACACTATAGACAATGGGGTTCATGAGGGGTGGCACCAGCAAATAGACATTGGCCATGAACACATGGACAATTGGGGAAGCATTCTGCCCATACCGATGGATCATAGATAGTCCAATCATTGGTGTATAGAAAGTGAGTACAGCACAGATATGAGAGATGCAGGTATTAAGAGCTTTCACCCTCTCTGTCCTGGAGGCTATACTCAAAACTGTGCCAAGGATGAGGATATAGGAAAAGAGGAGGAAGACTGAATCAAGTCCCATGGAGCAGATGACCACCATGAGGCCATAGATGCTGCTGACCCGACGGCTGGTTACAGTTGTCTTGATGAGGTCTTGGTGCAGGCAGAAGGGGTAGGAGAGAATATTGACAGGATGATATTGAAGTCTTTTTAAGAGGAAGGAAGCTGGAAAGACCAAAGCCAAGGCCCTTCCGGTGATTGTCAAAGCAATCCCAATGATTACATCATTGGTTAAAATGGCTGCATAATGCAGGGGTGCTCGGATTGCTACCAAGCGGTCAAAGGCCATAGCCAAAAGCACAGCTGACTCAATAATCGAGAAAACGTGAATGAAGTACATCTGGACCAGACAACCATTGAAAGAGATCTCCCGGGCATGGAACCAGAAAACGCTGAACATGGTAGGCAAGGTTGTAGTGGATAGGCCCAGATCAGTAAACGCCAGCATTGATAGAAAGTAATACATTGGTTGGTGGAGGGAAGGCTCAGTTCTGATGATAAAGAGAATAGTAATGTTTCCTGCAACTGAGGTGGCATAAACCAAGAAAATGGGGAGGGAAATTAAGCCCATATCTGTTTTCAAGGCCCGAGAAGCCTGTCAGGAGGAAGCAGGGGTATAGGACAGAGTCATTGAAGACAGACATTGTGCTGATGGAGGCACCTTCAGTCTAGGTGGGGAGACAAAAACACAGAACTATTAGGGTGAAATGCACAAAGAAACAAATCTCTGATGTATTTTGCTCTGTTTACTATTTTTAATCATTCCTATGCTCATTATGTATAATTACCACCTGTATTTCTTAATTTACAACTTATTTAATTTTCTTCATTGTGCATTTATTTAGAACATATTTTATTAAAGGAAATCTGGGTGAGCTAAAATACAGAGAAATATATTGGTTTGGCGAAATTGTTCATTCAGATTTTTCCCTTACATCTTGCAGAATAACCCAAACAAACCTTTTGGCCAACCTAATGTAAGAAATGCCTTCAGATACTTACAATTTAGTGGATAGAGAGAGCTAAAATTAAAATAAAGTGTTAGTTTAATGCAAGATCCTTTAAAATATGGAAAGAGGAAACTAACAATGCGGAGAGCTCAGAGAAGATTTGCTGAAAGTAATTCTTGAATTAGGTCTCAAACGACAAACATGAGTTATATGGAAACAAAGGACTGTGTTGGGTGGTCTGTGCTGATCGACACACATGTAAATGCAGAGAGATATTAGTGTAAGTGAATATAATTGAATAAAGCTATAGGTTAGGGACAGAAGTCCCCAATGGCTCAGCAGTAAAGAATCTGCCTGCAATGCAGGAGCCTCAGGACATGCAGATTCAATCCCTGGTCTGGGAAGATCCCTGGAGGAGGGCATGCAAACCCACTCCAGTATTCTTACCTGTAGAATCCATGGATAGAGGAATCTGGCAGAGTACAGTCCATAGGGTCACAAAGAGTTGGACAAGACTGAAACGACTTAACACACATGCATAGGGTAGGTAGGCTTTTTAGACGGTTATTGGAATTAAGACTGCATATATGGACCAAAATTTCCGAAGGAATTTATGCATAAATATAAAGATCTTGGACATAATCTTAGAAGACATAAGAAAGTCATTTTAACAAAAAGTGAAAAATTCAACCATATTTGTACTATATTGCTATCATACGGTTGCACTAATTCAATTACACTTTATAGTTTCCTCTGACACACTTTAAAAAAAAAAGTAAATAATTTCTTATCTCTCTATAGGGATCAAAGGAAATTTTCTCTCTGATACCATTTTCCTTCCTTTGTAGGAACAGATTCAATTAGAATAATTGCCTTATATATTCTTGCTCTGTGGTTTATATACTATACTAATCATAGCATATTAGGTAATACAGGTCTTTTACATCTCCCTTTATTTCGTAGCTTTTTATATCACAAATTTCTCCTGATCTCTTTTATCATCACTGAACAATAGCTGTCATCCCTTTGAGTCTTACACACAATTATTTTCTTTGGCCTTGATACCCTTCCTCAAATCTTTGAATACCTTCAGAAATTCCATCCTGCCCACATATTCCAGGTCTTCCCTCTAAGACCACTTTCTCCTACTTTGTAGAAAAGTCTCTGAGAGGATATCCCTAATCCATCTTCCATAGAAGAGTCCATCTGATACAGACATAAGCAGTCAGCTCCCAGTGGCTGTTCCTCTAGAGTCACAGAAAGTGTGAAGATAATTGTCATTCACTGACACTGTCACTTTGGAAGATTAAGAAAATTTTTGAGCATAAAATTGGGAACCTTATAACTTTATATAATATTTAAGAGATTTAAGAAAATATATCTGAAATTTTGGCACAGTTTCCGAGACCTAGGAGACACTCGGGGCTTAAGTGAAGCAAAATGGTAATGGAAATGCTGAAGTAGCCACAATCTTAAGCATATAAGCCCTGTGCACCAGTGACCAAAATCAGGTGTAACCTGGAGTGCCCAAGTTATCACTTATAAAGATGTTACTCCTCAGGGCTTTTCTTCAGAATCATTTTGTTCAATTCTCTTTTTGACTTATATTTTAAGAGCTTATGGAAAAATCTAAATGATCTTTTTGGCCAAGACAATAATATTGCTAAGTGTGCATGATTTTCTTGAGAGTGAGATAGAGAGGATACTCAAATCATCATTGTTGCCATTTTTAACATTATAGTTTTTAGTTAATATCAGACAGCAGTGTTTTCAGAGACCAGAGATTTTAGTACATGGATCCCCATCATATGTTCTGTCTATGCCTGGACATGAGTTAATAATAGCATCCATCCCAGAGCTCTTCTGAGAAGCCTCTGAGGATGATTGCTTGGCCCTTTTAGAGACATGGCAATCTGTACCTCTGACCTATCCCAAAACAGTGATTTCACACAAGCTATGGTCATCCTATCTCTTGACTTCTCCTTCTACTTCCTGAATTCTTCAAATATATTAGGTATTAATTCATTACCCATTTTTTCACCTTTGAAGACTTCTTTCAGATGTAGACAGATTGGCGGGATCTCCAGTCTGCCAAGCACAGGAATTTCTTGTAGGTAGAGAAAGCCACTGAATCCGGGCATAAGAGAATAATAAAAACACAGTGGATCTTGATGCAGATAGTTCTTCAGGGAAACATAGGTGTCCTGAGCAGGGCATTTGCAACTCCAGAGCCAAGATAGCATATTTTTGTGTTGAAGATTCTTGGCTCTGCCCAGCTAGGTGCTTGATCAGCACTACACTTTGGTGCTTTAAATACTCTAAGCAGCATGTCCTCTTTTGACTAGTCCATTCCCTCAGGACTAATTTTTTTTCCTAATGTGAACTCCAGGGAAGGTAAATGATGTCACTGCCATTGGAAGACTGTCTTCTTCTCTGGAAAAGGAGATGATCTTGCCAAATTCCCAATCTGGGAGTCCAGGCTCAGCAGCAACTAAGAACAACTGGTAGGGTAGGAAACCTGAGCTATTACTGATGGAGTGCTAGGGACTCAGTGAACAAGTCTGAGAGTTAAAAAACCCCAAGGGAGCCCTGTAATAGGGGTCCCCTAAAATATTGTGATATTTACCTTCAGGAGTTTTTCAAAGTTTCCATAGTAAATGTGAGAAAAATTCCCTTGTGCTCCCTGTAGGGAGTGGGGAAAGGGACCATTTTGAAATATGCCAGAGCACTTGTTCTTTTCAAGAAGGCCAGTCATAGGGAGAAACTAGTTAATCAGAGCCTAACCTGCTTGGGCATTATCAGCTCCTAACTGTCCTGGGGGAAGGAATAGCCAACTCCAGCCCACACTAGCCTTCCTATTCCGTGTAAGGGAGAGAATTTTAAAAAAAAGTGAGAAACACTTGTGAAGTTCTCAGTCCAGGGGCTCTGTGAACTCTTTAGACTCACTAAAAGACCGAGACCTAATCACAGGACTACAGGATGCTTTCCCTCCCCCATGCCTTACCACACATTAACAAGGGCCTATTTAAAGCCATTCCTTTTACCTGGTACATAATGTCCAGCTATCAAGAAAAGAATACAGAGTCCTTTCTCTTCTGGAGTAATGTATGTGAGAGAGCTTTTGTTTTGTTTTGTTTTTTGGCTTTTTATTTTGCATTGGAGTATAGCGATTAACCATGCTGTAATAGTTTCAGGTGGACAGCAAAGGGACTCAATCAAACATATACACGTATCCATTCTCCCCCAAACTTCCCTCCCATCCAGACTGCCACATAATATTGAGCAGAGCTCCATGTGCTATACAGTAGGTTCTTGTTGATTATCCATTTTAAATATAACAGTGTGTACATGTCCATCCCAAACTAACTATCCCTTTCCCCCATCATTTCCCCCAACTCCTGCTCCTGCCTTGGCAACCATAAATTTGTTATCTAAATCTGTGTGTTTGTTTCTGTTTCAGTTTAATGAACTTAATAAACATATTAAGTTCATTTGTTTCATGTCTTTTTAGATTACCCATACAAGGAATTTCCCTCTCCATCTGACTTACTTCACTCAGTATGACACTCTCTAGGTCCATCCTGCATTGCAGGCGGTCTCCTGCATTGCAAGTGGCTTCTTTACCAGCTGAGCCACCAGGAAAGCCCAAAAACTGAAGTGGGTAGTCTATCCCTTCTCCAGTGAATCTTCCTGACCCAGGATTTGAACCGGGATCTCCTGCATTATTGGCAGACTCTTTACCAGCTGAGCTACCAGGGAAGCTAAGCTCCATCCATATTGCTGCAAATGGCATTATTTCATTTATTTCAATGACTGAGTAATACATTGCATTGCATATCTGTATATATGCGACATCTTCTGGGCTTCCTTAATGGCTCAGATGGTAAAGAATCCACCTGCAATGTGGGAGATCTGGTTTCAATCCCCAGGTTGGGAAGATCCCCTGGAGGAAGGCATGGCAACCTACTCCAGTATTCTTGCCTGAAGAATCCCCATGGACAGAGAAGCCTGATGGGCTACAATCTATGGGGTCACAAACAGTTGGACATGACTGAGCGACTAAGCACATACATACCACATCTTCTTAATCCATTCCTCTGTTGATGGACATTTTGGTTGTTTCTATGTCTCAGCTATTGTAAGCAGTGCTGCAGTGAACACTGGGGTGCACATGCCCTTTTGGATCATGTTTTTCTCTGGATATATGCCCAGGAGTGGGATTGCAGGGTCAAATGGTAGCTCTATTGTTAGTTTTTCAAGGAACCTTCATACTGTTCTACTAGTGGCTGCACCAAGTCTTAAACTTCTCCTGGAAGTTGGAGAATGTTACTAACACATGGTCTTTTTTTTTCTTCATGCTGCCTCTTCTTCTTGGAACACCTTGTCCAGTGGTGTGCTGGTAAACACTTAATGACTTAACCAGTCATTAAGAGTAAAATACAAAGTTTTTTCTCTTCTGGAGTAATGTATGTGAGATAGTTTTTTTTCCCTTTTTTTTTAGCTTTTTATTCTGCATTGGAGTAGAGCCAATCAACAGTGCTGTAATAGTTTCAGGCGAACAGCAAAGGGACTGTCATTCTCTAGGAAAGTTTTGAAAAGCCCTGGTGTGTAGTGTCTGTCAATTTCTGTTGTGGAAATACTCCCGTCATGACCAACTTCAAACTACCAGTGTGACATTAAAGAACGTGTAGTTGAAATGAGATATATACAGTTAGCTTTCATAAGGCAAAACAAGCCAGCTTAAGCATACCAATTTCTTTCACACTTTGTTCAGGAGGTAGGACTGAATTTGACCCATGAGGCACTGCTGAGTGTCAACTACCACAATACCTGATTCCTTAATCCTCAAGTAAAATTGGCCACTCTTTAATAACAATATTTCAATGACATCTGTTAATTTTTCTAAGCCTTTTACATGTATACTTCTATTAAACATTAATTTCTTAATATCTAAATCATCCACTCCACTTTTTATATATCCACAGTATTTAAAGCAGTAATTGCTGACAGATGTTTCATGTTTCTCGGTATATTTTTATTGGGAGCACGAAAAGACAGTATTGTTTATACTAACAAATATTTTATGAGCATTCATGCTGATTGGGGAATACCAGCCCCATAGTGACATGTTATTATAGTAGTAATGACCCCATGATGAAAAAAATTGCAATACAGCTAAAAAGAAACTAAATATATATGAATAATAAAATATCACTGATGAAACCATATGTATGTCATCTTAATGAAAAAGAAAAGTAGTGAATTATCGACAGTAAGGGAACTGAGAATGATACTGATATTAGCAATCCACACAGACATAAAGAAGAGGAAAGAATACTATTAAAAATGAGAGTGATTATTATGCACAAATCCCAATCCACTCACAGGTTTAGACATGGAATTCTGAGCTATAGTACTGAACAGGAAACCTACACGTTTGCCCAAGCATTTAGACATGTGCTATCAGGATTTCTTGGGCAGCTCCATGTGTCTCCCCAGCATTTGATGGCAAGCTGAGGGAGCAGATAGACCTACAGTGAGGTTGGGAGAAAGAACCCATCTTTCTCCCAGTGCCAGCAACACTGAGGCCTCCAGGAATGTGAATGTGTGGATGAAGAAGAGCTGGACGAGCAAGCACTTGCCTGGATCTCCCAAACATTATCTCCAAACATAACACAGCAAGCATGATGGGACGTGTGGATAGGAACATACTTAGGTCAGTTAGTGCCAACCAGTGATGAGGTGAAGACTTATTTCATAGCCAACAGTGACTGTAGCAGGTCAAAGTCCTCCCAGGAAGACAAGTTCCAAATTTACCCCCAAAAGTCAGAAATATTTTTGTTACAATATTGTGATATTTTGGCATGAGGAACAAAATAAAATGGAGAAAGAGAGATTGATTTTTGAATTTTAGATCATAAACATGAGAAACTTGTGAACTTAGTTATATTATATAATGAAAGTTATTATAATCATTAATAGAAATTTAATAATATTAACAAATAGTACACTTTTTCAAAATAATCTCTTTTACATACATTTTCTATCATATATCTCATAATTATCTTGGAGATAGAAAAGGTCATACTTACAATTTTGCTATGAATAATATGAATTTCATAAGGGTTAATGATTATCTGAGATCATTTATATAGGAAGGGAAAGAATTAGGAATTTAACCAGATGACCAGGCTTCAATAATGTACTTCTCATCTACTTGAAAAGCTGCCTTGTGATTTTCAGTGGGAAAACCAAAGGTTAGAGGTACTTAAAACCTCCTCCTTAGCCCAAACTTGCAGAGAATTCCTAGACGAATCTGCTTTGTCCTGACACTGTAGACAACAGGGTTAAGCACTGGGGGAAGAAGCAGGTATGTGTCAGCCATAAGGATGTGGACTATGGGAGACAAATGCTTCCCAAAGCGATGGACCATTGATACCCCAATAACTGGCACAAAGAAGATGAGCACCACACAGATATGAGACACACATGTGTTGAGTGCCTTTAGCTGCTCCTCATGAGAGGCAATGCCCAGCACAGCCTTCAGAATCAGGACATAAGAAAGAAGTATAAAGACAGAATCCATGCCCAGTGTGGCAATAACTACACACAGTCCATAAACACTGTTGCTCCTGGCATCTGAACAGGATAACATCAGAACATCCTGGTGCAAACAGAAGGCATGGGAGAGGGCATTGACATGGCAGTAGTGATAGTGTCTCAGCAGCAAAGGTGTGGGTAGTACAACTCCCATGCTTCTTAGCAAGCAGGCTAAACCCATCTTGCCTATTACACTGTTGGTAAGGATGGTGGTGTAGTGCAGTGGACGGCAAATAGCAACAAAGCGGTCGAAGGCCATGGCCAGCAGCACTGAGGACTCCAGGAATGTGAATGTGTGGATGAAGAAGAGCTGGGCATAGCAAGCACTTGCCCGGATCTCCCGAACATCCAAACATAATACAGCAAGCATGGTGGGCAGTGTGGACAAGGACATACCTAGGTCAGTTAGTGCCAACATAGAAAGAAAGTAATACATGGGCTGGTGGAGTGAGGACTCTGTCCGAATAACAGAGAGGATGGTAAGATTACCAATAAATGCTAACAAATATGCAAGACAGAATGGAATGGAGAGATGTGAATGAACATACTCCAGTCCAGGAAAACCCCTCAGAATAAATATAGGTTCCATAGTATCACTGTTATTCCAGACCACCATGGTGACTCTTGACAAACAGGAATATTTTCTGTTTTCCTGCTTTATTACTCAAAGGTATCCCTGATGCACATAAGCAGAACAATCAGTATATGATACACCTTTCCTCTAATCTCATAGGGGAAGGAAGGAGTTACCTTTTACAATTCTTATGTAAGAAACATTTCCCAGTAGTCAAAAGCATCAAATTCTAGAACAATAGTGTGTACCCCAGAAGTCTGGTCATCTCCGACAAGAGCTTTGATGGATTTTCATTGAAGACACTAAGAAATTAAACAGCAAAAGAATAGAGAAAGAAATATTTACTATATATTATAGAATAAAAATAGAGAAAATTCAGAGTAAATGTTTATGGATTTTCATAAGCTTCCTGTCAGTAATGTTCTTGATTAATCACTTATTGTTTCTATGCTTTTAATTCCTTACAGCTGATTTGGCCCTAAAGACTCACCATTAATTTAACTTCATATTTATTTAATAATGTGTAATACTTTAAATTGAAAATATGTACTATTTTAATAGTAAAATAAGCATGGATTATATGGAAAGAGGGAATGGAAAAGGATACATATGTATATGCATTCCCTCTTTTACTCCCTATTTTTATATATGTATATATATGTAAGAGGGAATATATATGTATATATACATAAAATAAGGTCACAGTGTAATTTCTGAAGCTCTTTCTATATGCTTTCCCACAAAATAATATTAAAATATATTTACTTCAGACATCTAGTACATGTCATGTGTCTTTAATTAGTAATAATTTGCAATATAGCCTCTTCATTTCTATGTATCCTTTCTTGCTTGTTTTTTTTTCCTCTAAATGAGGTTTCTACATAATCACATTTTGCAAAATATTCTATCAAGTATTACTGGATAATGAAGATGTAATACATATGTACAATGGCATATCACTCAGCCATAAAAAAGTACAAAATAATGCAACATGGATGGACCTAGAGACTATAATACTTGGTGAAGTAAATTAGACACAAAGACAAATATAATATTGTACCTGTTATATGTAGAATCTGAGGGAAAAAAGGTACAAATGAACTTATTTACAAAACAGAAGTAGAAGCACGGATATAGAAAACAAACATGGTTACCAGAGGATAAGTGAGGGGAAGGGATATAATGGGAGATTGGGATTGATATATACACAATACTATATACAAAATAGATAACTAATAAGAACCTGTTATATAGCACAGGAAACTCGACTCAATACCCTGTAATAATCTATATGGCAAAAGAATCTTAAAAAAAAAAAAGAGAGCAGATATATGTATATGTGTAATTGATTCACTTCACTGCACACTTGAAATTAAACAACACTATAACTCAACTATACGTCCATAAAACATTTTTAGAAAATAGTAACTGTTTTCCTAATTTTATGACGCTTTGGCACCTACCTCTGAGAACCCATAGCAAACCCATCAATGCAGCCCAAGGCATTTACCATCAGTGGCTTTGGCTTTCAATAACAAACAAGTTCTTTTTCCTTTTCGAAAACGTAATTTTAATGTCTAGTTTTACTTTCCCTGAACAATCTTCATTGTGCTTGCCTCTACTAATGCTGTATATGCCATACCCTTGACTGATGGCATTGGGCACAGAAGCTAAGCCCTATGGGATAACCAGCCCCTTCAGTTCTCTGTTTTAATTTAGCCCTGTCTAAGCCTATTGACCGGAGAAGGCAATGGCACCCCACTCCAGTACTCTTGCCTGGAAAATCCCATGGACGGAGGAGCCTGGTAGGCTGCAGCTCATGGGGTTGCTAAGAGTCGGACATGACTGAGCGACTTCACTTTCACTTTTCCCTTTCATGCACTGGAGAAGGAAATGGCAACCCACTCCAGTATTCTTGCCTGGAGAATCCCAGGGACGGCGGAACCTGGTGGGCTGCCGTCTATGGGGTCGCACAGAGTCGGACACGACTGAAGCGACTTAGCAGCAGCAGCAAGCCTATTGACTGTCCTTGAGAAGATTCTTCACTTGCCTCATCCTTTAGAGTCTAGATATTGTCAGCTTCAGACATCTTCGCTACAATGTCTCAGCTTCTCGCTCATGCTTCTTTGTTAGACCCTTAGTGTCTGACAGCTTAAAAACTGAAAGTTCTCAGGCTCAACAGTCTGTAATTCCAAAGAGAACTTTGGCCTGGCATCTATAATGAGGAACAGAAGGAAATACCAAGCAAACTTTCTCTTCATGGAATAAGAAAGATTTGTCACTTTCTCCCTTTTCTGCCAATGCAGTCATCTCTGTCCTCTTAGAGTTGGACATCTCTCTGCTACTGTTTTCCAGCCCCAAGCAGTTTACACTGAACCTTCACTAGCTCTCTTGTCTAAGATAAAGCAGTCGGCCACTCACCACATTCTGCATTTACCAGTAAGAATAATTGTCCAACACATTTATTTTTGTTTACCTTCAAATAGCACTTTTTGCTTAATCTGCAAAATCTTCTAAAATCTCTCATTGAATTTCTTCATTCTTCTTTCTTATTCAGAAATTTTGCTTTAATTTCTATTTAAATCTCAACTTATCAAAAGGCTCTAGATATTAACATTGAAGTACAAATATAGAACACACACATTCAAAGATTATATTGTGGTCATATTAGAAGGTGGTTTATTTTTCCCCATGCCAAAAATTATTCTATGCATTTTCCTTTTATTCTAACCTTAATATAAATCACATTTTCTTTAATTCTCGAGAAGTTACAAAAAGTAAGGTGAATCATTGTTCTTTTAAAATGTTTTTCTCCATGCTCTAGATCCTCTCAGTGCAAACTGCAGCTTTAGAAAACTTCAGTGGTTGGCCCGTCCATATATTTCATTTTGGGACAGGCAGGAATATCTCTATTTACATTTTATTTTTCTTACCCTTTTCTCTTACTGACTCACCTATGATGTGTTTCACTTTTTCTCAGTCCCTTCATTATTGCCCTTTTTATGTACATTTTCTTCTGACGTTCAATACATTTCATTAAACATAATTCTTTGGGGCATTTTGGTTTTTTTTAATGCAATTTAATCACAGTAAGTTGAAAAATAAATAGTCGGAAAAGACTGGACCAATGACAAGATTGTTTCAAAGGGCAGAAAACACTCATGGAATACAGTTACCTATTCCAAACAGTTAAGGGAGAACCACAGAGGATAAGAAAACCATTTTATTATAGCCTCTCTAGCATCTTGCCCACAGTCTTCAGTTACTCATTCACTGACCAACCTGTCTTAAAATTGTTGGTAAATATTGAAGTAGGCCCAGCAATCCCACTGCTGGGCATATACACCGAGGAAACCAGAATTGAAAGAGACGCGTGTACCCCAGTGTTCATCGCAGCACTGTTTACAAAAGCCAGGACATGGAAGCAACCTAGATGTCCATCAGCAGACGAATGGATAAGGAAGCTGTGGTACATATACACAATGGAATATTACTCAGCCATTAAAAAAATACATTTGAATTGGTTCTACTGAGATGGATGAAACTGGAGCCCATTATACAGAGTGAAGTAAGCCAGAAAGAAAAACACCAGTACAGTATACTAATGCATATATATGGAATTTGAAAGATGGTAACGATAACCCTATATGCGAGGCAGAATAAGAGACACAGATGCATAGAACAATCTTATGGACTCTGAGGGAGAAGGTGAGGGTGGGACGTTCTGGGAGAATAGCATTGAAACATGTATATTATCATATGTGAAACAGAACACCATTCCATGTTCGATGCATGAGACAAGGGCTCAGGGCCGGGGCAATGGGATGACCCAGAGGGATGGGATGGGGAGGGAGGTGGGTGGGGGGTCCAGGAAGGGGAACACATGTAAACCCATGGCTGATTCATGTCAATGTATGGCAAAAACTATTACAATATTGTAAAGTAATTAGCCCCCAACTAAAATAAATAAATTTATAAAAAAAAATATTGAAGTAGGATATTAAGATATATCATATACTTCAAAATTGTTTACCTCTAAAGACAATGACACTCCTGTTTTCATTTTTCATAAATTGCACGTTGTTCTTTTAATGATTTTTGCTCTCTTTAATCTTTGTATCTTAAACTGTGCCAAAAGCTGCTGCTGCTGCTGCTGCTAAGTCACTTCAGTCGTGTCCGACTCAGTGCGACCCCATAGATGGCAGCCCACCAGGCTTCCCCGTCCCTGGGATTCTCCAGGCAAGAACACTGGAGTGGGTTGCCATTGCCTTCTCTGGTGCCAAAATCTACCCACTATTTATTTGTAATTAAAAAATCTGAAATTTGCAAATAAGCCAATTATATCAATATGAATCCCTAATCATACAAAATATTTCAGTTCCATACTGATTTTCTCTGCCTAAACTTTCCTCCATTGCAGGTAAAGTCACATTCTATTTTGGTTGCTTTCTCTATTTTTTTTCAACCTTGCTATTATCTTTATATTTCTTTTTATTTCTCTTTGTATTTCTCTGCTTTTATTTTTTGCTCTCTTTGCTTTATTTCTCACCTAAGAAGACTTTTCATCTCTGTCTGAAGATCAAACTTGAATGGATTCCAGAGGCTATAATTTTGATTCTCCACATATTGAGGTCTTGAAAACCTTTGATTCTATGAATAGTGAGGCTTAAATATTTATACCATCTCTATATATATTTCTGGTTTCACCTGAGATAGAAGCTTAGGGATTGGTTTCGGAACCTACTGGATCCCTAGAGATGAAATTAATATGAACAGCCCTTAACCACAGCTGTATCAAAAGCATGTAATCCTGAAATTTGTAAAAATATGCCACTATGTTTATCCGCATATCTCTCCCAGTCCTTTCAAATCTAGTAGTTTTCACTTTTCTAAAGAGCATTTGAGAATAAATTCTTGATAATACTTTAACCCCCTTCTGTAAGGGGGTTATAAGGTATTTCCTGCTTCTCACTGAACAGTTTTCCATTAGCCATGTGTTTCATAATCATACATTAAGCCCTAAGAGGATTCAAGTCTCCACATTAAGCTCTGTAAAGGCAAATTCCATTCTCTGGTTCATTACAATTACCATAGTGTTTAGCATGGAGCAGTTTTCCAATCCATTCTTTTTCTTAGCTTATGTCTTGGTTATCTACCTCTTTGAATTTATACATTTTAGAAACAGGATCAATTTATACAAGATACGTATGGGGACTTTTACTGAAATGTATTAAATCTATAAACCAATTTGGGAAGAATTGAAATTTGAATCCAAGAATATAGACCTCAATTAATTAAAGTTTTATTTTTTCTCAGTGCTGTTTTATAGTTTTCTGCTATGTAAAAAATTTACTACAGAAAACTCAATTAAATAGAGTTGGGAGACCAGAGCGGGGAGCTCTCCTGCCTTGCAATGATAGGAGAGCCCAAGAGGAAGAAGAAAAACTACTCTTCTTTCCTGACAAGGACTTAGCTAATGAAAAGTCATGGACTGTTTGTTTCCAATAGCTTTCCCATTTTCCTTTTTCTCTCTTATAAAAGCTTTTTTATTCCCTCGCCATATGGAACTTGCACATGGCTCGCCATGGTTAAAGACACTGAATCACAATTTTCTGCTGATCCTGAACAAACTCATTTTACCTGGAAAAATACTTGTCAGATCATTTATTTCAGATCAACATTAAAAAGATAATATATATCTTATTTTGTGCATGCGTGTGCGCCCAGTCACTTTAGTCATGTCCTACTCTTTGCAATCTTATGGACTGTAACCCACCAGGCTCCTCTGTCCATGGGATTCTCCAGGCAAGAATATTGTGGTGGATTACATTTCCTCCTTCAGGGGATCTTCCTGACCCAGGGATTGAACCTGTGTCTCTTATGTCTCCTGCATTGGCAGGCAGGGTTCTTTACCATTAGCACCACCTCTTATATTAGATTTATTATTAAGTGTTTGTACTAATGTATCCTTATGTGAAGAGCATTTAAAATTATCTTTTTGTAAATCTTTGGTACTGATACATAAAAGTAAAATCAATTTATATTTGGTCTTTTTATGAAAAATTATTGTTTATTTTAATTTCTAATGAATCAGTTATATAACAGGCCTTATTTTGTACCA
Source organism: Giraffa tippelskirchi (assembly GCF_054371585.1). Lineage (NCBI taxonomy): Eukaryota > Metazoa > Chordata > Mammalia > Artiodactyla > Giraffidae > Giraffa > Giraffa tippelskirchi. The sequence continues at coordinate 121,789,863 of NC_137285.1, forward strand.
ATCACACCTTCATAAGTAATGCTAGCCTTTTTATCCCTTATTTCCAAACATTGTGTCCTTTATTATATTTACTGATGTTTTGTGACAGTCTCAGACTGTTGATAACCAGTGTTGTTTTGGACTGGCCCTTGTGATTCATAATATTGATTGCAATCACATTCCTAATTTGACTGCAAAGCACCGTCAACAAGAAGCATCAGGAAACCTTGAAAATAGGCATAGTAATAATTATCAAAATGATAACTGCAATAGTAAGAGCAGCCACTTTTACCAGTCTTTAAGTGTCACAAGCCAGTTGCATGAGTTCTTGTATTATTCCTCATTTTATACATTAGGGAATTAAAACTCAGAGTTAAATCATTTGTCCAAAGTTGGAAAGCTTTAACTATTACAGCGTGCGATTTTTACCTGTAATACATACACATATACATATACAAAAGAACCCAAATAGCTTTTATAAAAATTGCATGTGCTTAACAAAACATGGATCTGACTACAGACCCTAAAGCATCCTCCATGATCTAGCTCCAGCTCTGTCTGACCATTCTGCTTCATGGAATAAGGAAGCCTTGTAGGGCATTAACCGTAAATGGCTAATGCATATGCATAATGGAAATTCAGTTGACCTCTCTGTGAATTAACTCATTTCAAGACTTATCTGTGGACTTTTCAGTCTCTGGGTACCATTTCCTGATTTATCATCCCCAGAGGCCTCAGTTCTACTAAAAAGGTAACAGCATAGGAGAACTAGAATCATACTGTCATGATCAACCCTTGTGCCTAACAACTGGGATTGAAGTAGCTTCATCCTAAATTCGTCTCTTGTTTAACCCTGATATGTAAATGCAGTGGCCAACACCTTGGTAAGTGCCTGAAAACCGTCATGTTCAAATTACGAATCTTATCAATGAAGAACATGAAGATGTGTATCTTATTCCTAATAAGCTGTTATGCTTTTACTGTTCAATAGCTGCTTCAGTCTCAGAATATACTCAAGACCTGAAACAGTCTGGGTAATACTACCATCCTGACTACATAAATATCACTCTACTTTTAATACAAAGAACAAACAAACAGTCTCATTTAATAACTCCTATATAAACAGTGAACTTTATTACAACTTTAAAACCATTCTGTATGTATTAATTAAACTACATTTTTCACATTTTTGAAAACCAGAGAATTGGAATGTTTAGGGCCTTCTGAAAGGAAAACATACTGGAAAATTTTCTGTGCAGTATTCTGCTTTCCTCTAGAGTCTCTTAAAAAAAAATGTCACCCTTTCAAGAAAGTAAATAGCTTTTCCAGAGAGGTATAGTATTACCTAAAGAGAGTCATACTTTTTTTTTTTTTTTTTATAATTCAGGACAAGTAGAGGTTGATAATGATGAGTGTATAACTTACTTTTGAAAATTTTCTTATTATTTTGTTTTCTCTTGATTAATCAGTAATCAAGTAGTTTTTCATTATATTAAGAAAACTGATATGAGCAGAGTTATTTATAGGATATGGTATAGAAGGATTTACAACTCAAAATTCAAAGTGTTTAAATTGATTTGCTAGATAACATTTGGAAGAAAATTGAAAGAGGATCAGAGTCTCCATTAGCCAAAAAGGAACAACTTAACAGTTGGGGGAGAGGCATTAACAAGGAAGGCTGATGTTAGAGACTAATCCAGACAAAAGAGGAGCCCCAGGCAGCAAAGGAACATTCTCCTCAAACAGCTCACTTAGCTCTCACAGTGTGACACATCTGTCCTGGAGACAGAACTTCCAATCTCTACTTAACAGCATGAACATTTATTTCACTCCTTTCAGATTAGTGTCATGAGCAAATTTTGGGAATTGGAAGACCAAGTCTAACAGATAGCTCTCTGCTAGTAGTTCTATGACTTGACACAACTGGATTAGCATTTAGGCAGACAAATATCACAATGGTATCAGTCACTGTAACAAGTTTATTCATCACCTTACTCTGAATGAGTCTTCCAATGTCTAAGGTGAACAATATTCAAACACCTTCCAGGTTTTTTTCTTTTTCTTTTTAATGGATGTAATTTATTTTATCAAATCTGGGAACTCCTAAGAGTTTCTCTCTAATTGTCTTTCTCCTTGACATCTAATCCTTAAGGGGAATAAATATCAATAAAATATTATAGACAGCCTAGAAATAGAAGTAGTTTGGATAGAGGAAAATAATTATAGCAAGTTGGAGGTGGAGTCCAATCCAAATAATCCAGTTCACGGAGCAGCTGCAACAGCTCAGAAACAATTGAAGGTGGATTGCAATCATTAGAATTTGAGATTGCCAGAGAGAATAATTACAGAAAAGAAATAGTTACGAAAGGGAACATGACCTTTTAAGAATTCTCCATCAGTGACAACAGGATTATAGTAACACAATGGTTGAAGATGTAATTAAAGATAAGAATAGTAGTACCTAGGAACTGCCTGAATATTTCAAATCTGAGGAATATTATCAAATCCCTCATAACAGGGATTGATGATAAACTTGCAATTAGCTCTATTGTATTTTTGGACAAATTTGTACCTTAATTCATTATTTTCCAAAGAGCACATGAACAAGTAATTCTCAACAAAATTAATTGTTCCCAAACATAAGCATTAACAAATTATATTTCTAAAATCGTATCTAACTTTTGATGATGAATTTTATTCAGTGTGGTGAGCTGAATCATATATGTAAATTTCCACTAGACACCAAAACGTATAGCAAAAATAGATATAATAAAAATGATGAAAATGCATTGTCATGCTCCTTAGGTCAGACAACAAGTATAAAATACATTATAGATAGACAGATATTTTGAGATGCAATATAAAAACATACAACCGTATTGAAACTGAATCCACAAGCCCACTTGACTCCTGCTGTAGAGACACATTGGTGGTTGTCAGCTCAGCACCTATATGAGACTCAGAATGATAGTGCTTCATGTTTGACAAGGAATCAGTTCAAAGTACCAAGTTATTAACCCACATGGAGAGTGGAAATACCTGTTGTCACAGCATGAGTCTGCTCCCAGTAACCAGCTAGGTCTTGAGATTGTTGGGGAAAATGGGCAACACTGCACTTAGTTCTCCTTTGAAATAAGATCCCTTAACCATTATAAAAAGACATTACAATTTACAACTTAAGGAAGTCAGAAGAGCCAACTACTATATCTAATCATGGAACAGGAACAAAATAAATCAAGAAACAAACAAGGAAATTTCCACTCAAGATGGGATTATAAGTAGAATTGCAAAACAAAGATGAAGACTAATACTGACAAAGATATTCTACAATTTCAATAATAAGAATACTTACCCATGAGAAAAGAAGTCAATAAAACTAGAGATGAATTTTGGAATTAGGCAACCTTACTATTCTCAAAAAATTAAAGACCATAATAACAATACAAATAAATGAAAAATTATTGGGGGGATTGGTAGCTATAAATTGAAATTGAAGATTATTAAAATAATGTTTATTTTAAAAGAAAAATAGAGTAAATGAAATAAAACTCAATAGTTATTAGAGACCAGACACGGATAAAGACAGAATTAATAAACTAGAAGGTAGTACTAAAGAACGAACCAAAATGCAACATAAATAAAGGAAGAGTTTGAAAATATGAAGGAATCTAACCAGCAAGTTAGCTGGAAAATGTTGAACTTTTTCAATCTAACAAGAAGTTATTACTAAATAGACAATGTTGAAAGTTATAATGGTAGACAACATTCAAAACTGAAAAATCAGGTTGAAAATATCAATCTCTAAGTAGATATTAACTGTAAATCTCTACCTATGTATTTCATATTGAACTGCAGAACATCAATGATAAAGAGAACACTGTAAGGACTAAAAAGAGGAAGAGCACTTCAACTAAAAGGAACAAAAGACTATGTGCTAGCGAGAAATAGATGTCCATAAAGAATCGATTCAGGAATGTTTTTTGGAGGATTTCTTTACAGAGGTGTATACAGGGTAGGAGCTTCTCAGGTGGCACTAGTGGTAAAGAACCCACCTGCCAATGCAGGAGACTTAGGAGACAGTTTGATCCCTGGGTCAAGAAGACCCCCTGGAGGAGGTCATGGCAACCCACTCCAATATTCTTGCTGGGAAAATTCCATGGACAGAGGAGCCTGGCAGGCTACGGTCCATAGGGCTGCAGAGAGTCAGACAAGGCTGAAGTAACTTAGGCTGCACACACTCATAAAGGATCAAGGGGAAGAAAGATGATGAAGGAACATTCAGAACTGTGGTAGGAGGAGAAGATACAAAAAGAAAATAATCAATATAGTCTGATAACAGGCTTCTATGACAACAATTTATGGTATTTTTCTATATGACCAGTGTGTGTGTGTGTTAGTTGCTTAGTCGTGTCCGACTCTTTGCAACCCCATAGACCGCAGCCCACCAGGCCCCTCTGTCCATGGGACTCTCCAAGCAAGAACACTGGAGTGGGTTTCCATTTCCTTCTCCAAAAGGAAGTATAGAAAGAAAGAAAGTGAAGTTACTCAGTCGTGTCCTACTCTTTGCAAACCCATGGACCGTAGCCTACCAGGCTCCCCCATCCAAGGAATTTTCCAGGCAAGAGTACTGGAGTAATCATTAAGAAAGATAATAGTAATAGACAGTAAATGATTCTATAAATAATAACAACAATGTAAAATCTAAAAATAAATTTTGCAAAAGATATAAAATGCTCTGTGGAGAAAAGGACCAAATGTTTTGAGAGACATAAAAAACTCAAGGAAAAGAAAATTTAACCCTTGTTTTATATAAGAAGACTTGGGAAAATACATTGTCTCTGAATTTTATGTAAATTCATTGATGTTTTAATGAAGTCCTTAACAGTGGAGAGTGTTATATTTACATAAGAAGGGCAAAAGTCTCAAATTCTTTATTTGGAAAATAGATAATTATATGTATATTCATTTGTATACATTATTGTCTATGTGACTATTTAATTGAACCATCAGTCCTTGTGTTGAATGTATGTCTGTTATAAATTATCTCTTGTAGGTTTCAATTTGTTTTCCTTTTCTCTCAGTTTTCATCTTCAGTTGGATATTGACATCTAACTCTGTATGTATCTATTTTTATCCATTTAGGTTTATACCTGAGAACTAAATGAATAGCACTTGGATTCACAGGACCTTAAATGATTGCAATAGGCTAGAGTCAGGCATTTGAGCCAATCTCTTTTCATCACTGCAGAAAGTGTTTCCTGGGCCTCTCATCTTGATTTCCTCATATTCTGGCATGTCCATCTTCAACACCTCTGAAACTGATATCTCTACCTTCTTCCTCATTGGAATCCCAGGGCTGGAGTCTGCCAACATTTGGGTCTCCGTTCCCATTTGTCTCATGTACGTTGTTGCCATCCTGGGGAACTGCACCATCCTCTTTTTCATAAAAATGGAGCCTTCTCTGCATGAACCCATGTATTATTTTCTATCCATGTTGGCTGTCTCTGACTTGGGACTGTCTCTCTCCTCTCTCCCTACCATGCTAAGAATATTCTTGTTCAATGCTCCAAAAATTTCCCCTAATGCCTGTATTGCCCAAGAGTTTTTCATTCATGGATTTTCAGCTATGGAATCATCATTACTTCTCATCATGTCTTTTGATCGCTTTATTGCCATCTGCAATCCTCTGAGATACGCTTCTATCCTAACCAGTACCAGAGTCATAAAAATAGGCCTTGTCTTTTCTCTCAAAAATGTTTTGTTGATCCTTCCTTTCCCTTTCACCCTGAAACATCTAAGATACTGTAAGAAGAACCTCCTTTCCCATTCCTACTGCCTCCATCAGGATGTCATGAAGCTGGCCTGCTCTGACAACAAGATTAATGTCATTTATGGCTTGTTTGTGGCTCTCACAGGCATCCTAGACATAACATGTATTTTCATGTCCTACATGCTGATACTTAAAGCAGTGTTGAGCATAGCATCACAGAACGAAAGGCTCAAGATCCTCAATACATGTGTTTCCCACATCATTGCTGTGCTCATCTTCTATGTTCCCATTATCTCTCTAGCTGTCATCTACCGGTTTGCCAAATACAGTTCCCCAATTGTTAAAATCCTCATGGCTGATGTATTCCTGCTGGTACCTCCATTGATGAACCCCATTATATACTGTGTGAAGAACCAGCAGATAAGAAATTTAATTTTAGTGAAACTGTGTCAAAAATACAGCTGACAGGGGTTCTCAACCACAATGTAAATCCAGTCAGTACAGGACATGGAGCAGCAGAGTTAATCAATCACATCGTATATTAATCACTTTACAATATACAATATCTTCTCTCAATATGTTAAGATTGAAGACTCAGCCTTCCTGGTTAAGGACTTAGGATTAGAGCTCTTATGTAAACATAAAATGTTCTAAGCTCTCCTTTCACTCAGCTTTCCTTACCAGCCTTTTGAACACAATATGCACTTGCCATTTTGATCATGTTTAATGTAACATATGTGTATACAACTGTCTAGTGATTAGAAGTGACAGAGGATTGATTATTCATTTAAAATATCCCTTTCCAACACATAGTTTTCCACTTTTATGATCTATACCTGTGCTCTCAGGAACTGAAATTGAGAAGAGCAATGGCAATGCACGCATGGAGCCAATAAGACAAACAAGTACGCATATATGCAGAGCTTACAAAAATACAAGAATAATTTAATTCATTTATTTTGTTTTACTACTTCTTTCATGAGCATTAAAATATCATTTTCTAAGTTATATAAGGCAGAAAGTTTTCTGTATTCCAGGTTTTACCTAAGGCCATAGCTCATTTTACATGATGTAATTTGTTTTTTCTCTTATGCAAGAATATAAACCCTGAGAAGGATTAATTTTTATAAAATAGCAGCTCTCACAAAGAAATAAAATAACATCTATTAAAGATATCATTTAACTCATTTGTAATGAAAGAACCAGGCAAATGATACACTCAGTACAAAGGAGACCAAATATAAAAGATACATGTATGAATAAAAAATTTACATTAATTTGCAAATGAGTTGAAATATGACTTCTTCCATCATATAGTACACATGAAAATTGACCCTCCACCAGATAATTTATGTGAATGTCTACCAACATTAATTATTTTGACTGCTATTAGTATCTACAACTTGCAGAGTTGGAAAATAGATCAAAGACAATGAAAACTCCAAGTCCCCACATGATGAGAAGTAAATAACCCATCAGAGTGGACCGTGAACAATGAAGAATTTTCCATTGAAGAATACATTTTTTTTTCATATAGTCTTTCCCATTTTCATGAAATATTATTTCAAAGAAAAATCATTCTTGATCCAAGAAAAGGCTCTCCTCATTAGATTTGGCTTCATTATTTATACAGATGAAGAAAGAATGTTAATTTATCAGATAGGACTTCCTAAGTCTGCAGTGCAGGAAATTTCCACATAGAGTCTCAGATAGGATGTTTTAAAGCTGCTATTGTATTCTATCAAAAGAGGAAAGAGAGGAAGCTATAACCAAAAAAAATCCTTGACCAGATTACTTCTCAGGTATCCAGACATACGGGTAGTAGTTTATTTTCTTGCACTCTGCAAGACATCCCACGATTCTGACCTGCCATTCTGGTCTCTTTTACCACCTCTATGGCTACCTATAAGTCAAGAAACAGGCTAATTTACCTGGGTGGGCTTTGTCAGCATAGACTTTGTAAAGTCAACCTTTGTTCCCTAAAAGTGACTGCTCAGACCTGATTAAATGAGTAACATTTTCAATGTTGCATAATCAACTTTTCAAATTATGTCATGTTTAAAAAGAGGACAGGTTCTTATTATACCTACAAAAGTAACACCTTGTACTGAAAAGTAAAGACCCTCAATAAGAGTTTCTTGAACTCAGAGGATTCAGTGAGAATCAGCAATGACTTCATAATGTTTCATTCAATTTGTAAAAACAGAGTCTACTAGATTATTATAACTTAAGAGAATGAGATAGAGCCTCATTATATATTCAGAAAATAGAACATAAATCACATCAACAGTATTCCAAACACAATAAAATGTTACTCATCAGTTCATCCAGTTCTATGCAATTTATTCTTGTTCCACTCGATCTTGTTTTAGTAGTCTTATGAACTTATTTGTCTATTGACTAAAAAGAGCTATGGGAATCATGATTCAGCCCACTGGAACAGCCTGAAAGTTACCCAGGAGTTGAGTTATAAGAGTTTGAAGTCATTGATTCAGTCCTTTTTCATTGGCTCTAGCAGGTTCCTTTTGTGTTGAAGACAAAACTCCAGCCCTATTGCTGATTGCAGAGCTTTCATGAATGCATATCAGAGTTAAAAATTATCTATTATTTTGAGAGAGGTAAGCTAACTTAAGATGGTTAAATTTATCTTTAAGTGGTCATTGTGAATTGATTACTTATGCATTCAAATGTAAAAAGTCAGATGAGAGTTGAGAACACAAATAATGCAACTGACAAGTAGATTTGGTTGTTTCCATGGCATGCAAAACAAGATAATAAAGCTATTACAAAAAAAGAGATTTCAAGCAAAATGTCTCTAAGGGTAATTATATAGACTATCTAAGTGCAGTAATGTTATATCTGATAATTAGCATAGTTTTTTACATGGAAACAACATTGATACATAACATAATAGACATGGGAAATGATATACATAATATACAAAGAAAATACCAAAACTACCAAGAATACCAAATAAAGAGATTAAGTGAATCTAGAGTAAGCCTAGATAACTGCATTTTTATAAAATTCCATAAGGAATTCTTATGTACATCCCAGGTTGAAAACTTACATTTATTTTTATATATTTGATGTTTTGAAGTCTATTGTACATGACTTTTAAAATTTTAATTTCAGATTTTTTCAATTATGCAGAATTTCAGTTTTGTATCTGGTTTTTATATCAGGGCAGCTTTTCTAATTTCACTTATGTTTAATGTTTATATATTTTATGTTGACCACTTAATCATTTACAAACACAGATATTTTTGCTTTATTCTTTAAAACTGTTATACTTTCTTTTTTGAACATTTCATATAATTTTGGACAAAAATACTGAGAAGCATCTTTGACTTTTCCTTACATCAGTGGGTAAATGTTCAATATTTTTTTCATTAAAATAATGTTAGCTTTTGTATTTTTAAATTGTTTAAATAATTTTATCTATCTATTTATTGGCTGTACTGGGTCTTCATTACTGTGTGGTCTTATCTCTAGTTGCAGTGTGTGGGCTTCTCATTGCAGTGGCTTCTCTTGTTGCTGAGCACAGGCTACAGAGGACATGGGCTTCAGTAGTTGTGATTCCTGGGCTCTAGAGCACAGGTTCAATAGTTGTGGCATGCAGGTTTAGTTGCTCTGTGGCATGTGGGATCTTCTTGGACCAGGGATTGAACTTGTGTCTCCTGCATTGGCAGGTGGATTCTTTATTGCTGAACCACCTGGGAAGCCCAGCTTTTCTATTTTTATATATGTCTTTTCAAATTAAAGTACTATTCTTCTACTTCTAATTTACTCAGAGTTTTGTAATTAAAAATATTTTAATTTTATTTAATGAGATGATCATATGGTTTTTATCCCTTTTGTCTGTTAGAATAAGGCGCATTCATAATTTCTTTGAAGTATAATTTCTTGGGATAATCTGTATTTTACCGTAGCATATTATCTTTTTTATAGGTCACTATTTACTATTTGCTGTTTTTTAAATATATGGATCTATGTTCATAGCCATATTAGCCATCAATTACTTTTTCTTATAATTGTCTTGTTTAGATGTCACTCATGAAGCCAGTTAGAAATTGGTCAATTTTCTGAAAGAGCAGGTACAATATTGATATTATTTCTTTCTTAAATGCATGCAGCGAATTCATATGAAACCCTTTTGACTTTAAGTTTTCTTTGAAACCTTTTTTTTTAATTTATTAAAAATTTTTGACAGATATGAAACAATCCAGATTTTCTCTTTCTTGTTTGAGTTCTGGACACTAATGTTTTTCAAAGGTATTTTCCATTTAAGTTAACTTGTGTACAGTAAAAATAATTGTTTATTATATTCATCATATTTATTTAACTTTATATCTGTAAGATCTGTATATTATGTTCCTATTTTCATTATTAATATGCACTTTGTTTTCTCTCTTGATCAGTTTTCCTAAGTTTTTAAATGGATTTTCTTTCTTGAACTTTTCAAATTACCAAATTTCTGCTTTGTTGACTTTTTCTATTTTACGATAGATTTCCATTTCATTGACTTCTGATCTTACCTTCCTTTCTCCTTTGGATTTAACATATCATTCTTTTATTATCTTCTTGAAATGGATGTTATATTTTTGTTTTCAACCTATTCTTTCCTAATAAATGAACTTCACCTGTATTTTACCATAGAGGTACTGCTTAAGCTGCATCCCATCTATTTGATATGCATATCATTATTAACATTTAGTACATAGGACCAATAAAAACTTCAACTAATCTGTAATGTTTTGTTTTATCACAAGAAAATTACATCAAAGTTGTATCACAAAACATTTATGATATACTGCATAATGCATATTTATTATAATATAGTTATGTTTTAAATATACTTTATATACAAGTAAAACTTTATAATAGTATGTAAATTGCAAAAATAGATGTCAGTTTACAAAGTGAAAATCCATATGAATAGATGTTACATTTACCAAAATCTGTGCCTTTATTCTATGACAGACATAGCTGTTAATAAACAGAAACCATACTAAAGATAAAAAAGATAGAAATGGTATGTGTTACATGATGCCAGTTTAAAAAATGCAGTTCCCTCATTCATTCAAGAAACATTTACAAGCTACCACAAGCCATTCAATGTGCTATTGACTAGACATATCAAAATAAAAAGGAAAAACTCCCTAAGTAACCTATTATAGGTTAATTACGTCATCATGGGAAATATGGAATCAGTCTCCAAAGTTGGACAATAAGCAAATAAATGCATACAACCATCATCACAATTATTATACACACACACACACACATACACACACACACACACATGCACACACTAATAACAAGGAACCAAGATTAATCCTTCTATCTCTTTTATAAGAAGGACCCAGAGAACACTCAGAAATAAAGAAAGAGTGAAAGTTAATAAATTGTTGACTATCTAGCCAAGAGGATTTCTTTTGAGGGGATGAAAACAATAGGACATTCAGTTCAGTTCAGTTCAGTCGCTCAGTTGTGTCCGACTCTTTGCGACCCCATGATTTGCAGCAGGCCAGGCCTCCCTGTCCATCACCAACTCCCGGAGTTTACCCAAACTCATGTCCATTGAGTCGGTGACATCATCCAGCCATCTCATCCTCTGTCGTCCCCTTCTCCTCCTGCCCTCAATCCTTCCCAACATCAGAGTCTTTTCCAATGAGTCAACTCTTCTCATGAGGTGGCCAAAGTATTGGAGTTTCAGCTTCAACATCAGTCCTTCCAGTGAACACCCAGGACTGATCTCCTTTAGGTTGGATCTCCTTGCAGTCCAAGGGACTCTCAAGAGTCTTCTCCAACAACACAGTTCAAAAGCATCAATGCTTCGGTGCTCAGCTTTCTTCACCATCCAACTCTCGCATCCATACATGACCACTGGAAAAACCATAGCCTTGACTAGATGGGCACTTGTTGGCAAAGTAATGTCTCTGCTTTTTAATATGCTATCTAAGTTGGTCATAACTTTCCTTCCAAGGAGTAAGCGTCTTTTAATCTCATGGCTGCAATCACCATCTGCAGTGATTTGGAGCCCAAAAAATAAAGTCTGACACTATTTCCACTGTTTTCCCATCTATCTCCTATGAAGTGATGGGACCAGATGCCATGATCTTAGTTTTCTGAATGTTGAGCTTTAAGCCAACTTTTTCACTCTCGTCTTTCACTTTCAACAAGAGGCTTTTTAGTTCTTCTTCACTTTCTGCCATAAAGGTGGTGTCATCTGCCTATCTGAGGTTATTGATATTTCTCCCGGCAATCTTCATTCCAGCTTGTGCTTCTTCCAGCCCAGCGTTTCTCATGATGTACTCTGCATATAAGTTAAATAAGCAGGGTGACAATATACAGCCTTGACGTACTCCTTTTCCTATTTGGAACCAGTCTGTTGTTCCATGTCCAGTTCTAACTGTTGCTTCCTGACCTGCATACAGGTTTCTCAAGAGGCAGGTCAGGTGGTCTGGTATGCCCATCTCTTTCATAATTTTCCACAGTTTATTGTAATCCACACAGTCAAAGGCTTCAGCATAGTCAATAAAGCAGAAATGGATGTTTTTCTAGAACTCTCTTGCTTTTTCGATGATCCAGCGAATGTTGGCAATTTGATCTCTGGTTCCTCTGCCTTTTCTGAAACCAGCTTGAACATCTGGAAGTTCACATTTCACATATTGCTGAAGCCTGACTTGGAGAATTTTGAGCAGTACCTTACTAGCGTGTGAGATGAGTGCAATTGTGTGGTAGTTTGAGCATTCTTTGGCACTGCCTTTCTTTGGGATTGGAATGACAACTGACCTTTTCCAGTCCTGTGGCCATTGCTAAGTTTTCCAAATTTGCTGGCATATTGAGTGAAGGACTTTCACAGCATCATCTTTCAGGATTTGAAATAGCTCAACTGGAATTCCATCACCTCCACTATCTTTGTTCACAGTGATGCTTTCTAAGGCCCACTTGACTTCACATTCCAGGATGTATGGCTCTAGGTGAGTAATCACACCATCATGATTATCTGGGTCGTGAAGATCTTTTTTGTGCAGTTCTTCTGTGTATTCTTGCCACCTCTTCTTAATATCTTCTGCTTCTGTTAGGTCCATACCATTTCTGTCCTTTATCAAGCCCATCTTGCATGATACGATCCCTTGGTATCTCTAATTTTCTTGAAGAGATCTCTAGTCTTTCCCATTCTATTGTTTTCGTCTCTTTCTTTGCATTGATCACTGAGGAAGGCTTTCTTATCTCTCTTTGCTATTCTTTGGAACTCTGCATTCAGATGGGAATATCTTCCTTTTCTCCCTCGCTTTTTGCTTCTCTTCTTTTCACAGCTATTTGTAAGGCCTCCTCAGACAGCCATTTAGCTTTTTTGTATTTCTTTTTCTTTGGGATGGCCTTGATCCCTGTCTCCTGTACAATGTCATGAACCTCTGTCCATAGTTCATCAGGCACTCTATCAGATCTAGTCCCTTAAATCTATTTCTCACTTCCACTGTACAATCATAAGGGATTTGATTTAGGTCATACCTGAATGATCTACTGGTTTTCCCTACTTTCTTCAATTTAAGTCTGAATTTGGCAAGAAGGAGTTCATGATCTGAGCCACAGTCAGTTCCTGGTCTTGTTTTTGCTGACTGTATAGAGCTTCTCCATCTTTGGCTGCAAAGAATATAATCAGTCTGATTTCGGTGTTGACCATCTGGTGATGTCAATGTGTAGAGTCTTCTCTTGTGTTGTTGGAAGACGGGGTTTGCTATTACCAGTGCGTTCTCTTGGCAGAACTCTATTAGCCTTTGCCCTGCTTCATTCTGTACTCCAAGGCCAAATTTGCCTATTACTCCAGGTGTTTCGGAGAAGGCAACGGCAACCCACTCCAGTACTCTTGCCTGGAAAATCCCATGGACAGAGGAGCCTGGTAGGCTGCAGTCCATGGGGTCGCTAAGAGTCAGACAGGACTGAGCGACTTCACTTTCACTTTTCACTTTCATGCATTGGAGAAGGAAATGACAACCCACTCCAGTGTTCTTGCCTGGAGAATCCCAGGGACGGAGGAGCCTGGTGGGCTGCCGTCTATGGGGTCGCACAGAGTCGGACACGACTGAAGCGATTTAGCAGTAGCAGCCAGGTGTTTCTTGACTTCCTACTTTTGCATTCCAGTCCCCTATAATGAAAAGGACATCTTTTTGGGGTGTTAGTTCTAGAAGGTCTTGTGGGTCTTTATAGAACCGTTCAACCTCACCTTCTTCAGCATAACTGGTCGGGGCATAGGCTTGGATTAGCGTGATGTTGAATGGTTTGCCTTGGAAATGAACAGAGATCATTCTGTCGTTTTTGAGATTGCATCCAAGTACTGCATTTCGAACTCTTTTGTTGACTGTGATGGTTACTCCATTTCTTCTAAGGGATTCCTGCCCACAGTAGTAGATATAATGGTCATCTGAGTTAAATTCACCCATTCCAGCCCATCTTAGTTCAGATTCCTAGAATGTCGATATTCACTCTTGCCATGTCCTGTTTGACCACTTCCAATTTGCCTTGATTCATGGACCTAACATTCCAGGTTCCTATGCAATATTGCTCTTTACAGCATCAAACCTTGCTTCTATCACCAGTCCTATCCACAGCTGGGTGTTGTTTTTGTTTTGGGTCCATCCCTTCCCGCTTTCTGTAGTTATTTCTCCACTGATCTCCAGTGCATATTGGGCACCTACCGACCTGGGGAGTTCATCTTTCAGTGTCCTATCTTTTTCCCTTTTCATACTGTTCATGAGGTTCTCAAGGACACCAAATAAAATTATTATGACAAAATTTAGAAAGAGCTTATTCCAGAAAATTATGGTAAAATTTTGTTGGGCTTCGTTTTTTTGTTCAATATTTGCTCTTATCCAAAAACTATGTATTAATGGAAGTGAATATAGATATAATTTCAAGAGCATTTTCCTTAGGATCCTCAAACTACCATTTTATTTCCTTGCAAAAGTACAAAAAAGATAAGGTCACATGTTCTGTATTAGTCCCCCAAATTAACTAGTAGGTAACTTAGGATGCTGAAAATAGTGTGGAATTCCAGACAACCATTCAATCCCTAACTCCTTAAATATTGACCATTCCAATTGCTTAATATATGTTTAGTTATCAGGAATCAGACCTCAGCTCCTACCTTACTTCTAATGTACAACCCTGATATGACCTTGGACAGACTACTTGAACTCCTTGAGAAACATTTTCTTGATCAATAAAATGAAGATAATAATTATAGTTACCATTGTTCAAAAGATTCAAGGATTCAAAATCATTATCCATCAAAGAATGAAACTCAATAAATGGAACAATTTAGATTATTAATTTAAATTTTGGCTAATACTATGTGCAAAATATGAGAGAGAAAAGTTTAAAGGGCTCAGATTTTGAACTTGTAACATATTAAGTATAAAGGATTAACATGCCCTACATAAAGGACAGATGTGGAAAGGGAGAAGATTACATCTAATTTAAACAAGTTGATTTTAAGGGATATTTAGTTAACAGTGTTCAGGAACATTTAGAAGGATGGATCTAGGGTTCAAGAGTAAAGGCTAGGCTAAAATATATGTCATCACTTCCCTGAATGCTAAGGTTCAACTCATTAAATCTCTGCTTTGACATTGTCCATGGCAGAGAAGCAATATCTGAGTCAAACACCCAACAGAAGTATTAGGAGACTTTATTTAAGATTTACCATGTCTCTGTCATGCTCGGTTATTAAGGACCTCTCTCCAACAGAAATAAACCCTAGCTCAAAGTCTAGATCCCCTCATTTACTTCCTTTACTGTTAACCATCTCTGTGGATTTACTATGTCTGCACATGTTTATTTTTAGTCTCAGAATAGATCCAGCTTAGCTGAAATCCCCAGAGAACTCAGTGCCCCTAGAGGAAGTGATTTGGAAAGAAGAGGCAAACCCTTATATATAAGGAGACTTTGGTAAGAAACAAATGGCTTCTGGGATTTTATGCTAGAATCCTTCAGCTGCTCTCAAGAGTCCTCTGCAAAATATCCCATTCTCTGGTAAGCTCTCAGATTATCTTTATCTACTTTGTGTTCACTTTACTTCTCTTCTTTGGAAATCAACCATTTAGAACTTTATATAGAGCAGGATACACCTCCAAATGTCATATATCTAGCTAAATTGTTCGTTTCAGAAACTATGTAAATGATCTATTTACTTTTAAAGATATCAGTCTTCAACAGAATTCAGATTCTCCTAAATCATGATACTGAGATCTTCAGATTATTGTTCTCCTGTGAACATGACACAGCTGATCACATATTCCAGGCCAGGAGAAAATGAGACGTAATTTGTCAGTAATCTGTAGTAACTGCCCTTTCAAATATATAAATGATTTGAAAACCATGGGGTTTTTTAAAAGAGTATTTAACCAACAATCTTCAGATAGCAAGGGATGGAACTAAGGGTAGTTTGGTTTGAGAAGATCATATTTCTTTGGGAGTTCCAAGAAGTACGTAGAAATTAAATTGTGAGACTCCTTTTCCTTCATGTAGTGTCATTCTAGAAATCACATATTCTGCCAAACATCTCATCTAGAATGTAAAAGAAAGAAATTGTACAGGCTTCTAGATTAATTGACTAAGGTTTACTAATATTTTACAGGGAAAAAGAAACCAAGTTTTCATCTGAATGCAAAATATATTTCTAGTTTCTCTATTTAGGAGAAACTTGGCCAGAAGTAATTCTGTTAATCTGTGATACAGGTAGATTCTATTCTATAGTGGAAACCGCTTCTCACCATATGATAGTCACATAAATGCTTTGTTCTGTCAAAAGACAGCTAAACAGTCAGAACTTAAGAGTTGCATTTTTTTCAACTAAATTTCCAGATGTTCATATCTTTTTGTTGATTCAAGGCTCTGTGTATCATTGCTGCTGCTGCTGCTGCTGCTGCTAAGTCGCTTCAGTCGTGTCCGACTCTTTGCAACCCTATAGACGGCAGCCCACCAGGCTCTGCCATCCCTAGGATTCTCCAGGCAAGAATACTGGAGTGGGTTGCCATTTCCTTCTCCAGTGCATGAAAGGGAAAAGTAAAAGTGAAGTCGCTCAGTCGTGTCCGACTCATAGCGACCCCATGGACTGTAGCCTACACGAGGCTCCTCCATCCATGGGATTTTCCAGGCAAGAGTACTGGCGTGGGATGCCATTGCCTTCTCCGATGTATCATTGCAGAGCCCTCTAAATTCATCATGTCCATTATCAACATATCGCATGCTGAAATCACCACCTTCATCTTGGTTGGGATGCCGGGGCTGGAATATGCACACATCTGGATCTCTATTCCAATATGCAGCATGTATCTTATTGCTCTTCTGGGAAACTGCACCATCCTTTTCATCATTAAGACAGAACCATCCTTGCATGAGCCCATGTACTATTTCCTTTCCATGTTGACTTTGTCTGACATGGGCCTGTCCTTTTCCTCTCTTCCCACTGTGTTGAAGATCTTCTTATTTAATGCTTCTGAAATCTCTGAAAATGCCTGCTTTGCTCAGCAGTTCTTCATCCATGGATTCACAGCACTGGAATCCTCAGTACTCCTGATCATGTCATTTGATCGCTTCCTAGCCATCCACAACCCTCTGAGATACAGCTCCATTCTTACAACTCTCAGAGTTGCCCAAATTGGAATTGTATGCTTTTTCAAGAGCTTTCTCCTGGTTCTTCCCTTTCCCTTCACTTTGAGAATGTTGAAATATTGTAAGAAACACCAACTATCACATTCCTACTGTCTCCACCAGGATGTCATGAAGCTGGCCTGCTCTGACAACCAGATTGATGTCATTTATGGCTTTTTTGGAGCACTCTGCCTTATGGTAGACTTTATGCTCATTGCTGTGTCTTACATCCTAATCCTCAAGACTGTGCTTGGAATTGCATCCCAAAAGGAACAGCTCAAGGCCCTCAATACTTGTGTTTCACACATCTGCGCAGTGATCATCTTCTATCTGCCCATCATCAGCCTTGCCATTGTTCATCGTTTTGTCCAGCATGTCTCTCCCCTCTTCAATGTTCTTATGGCAAATGTTCTTTTACTTGTGCCTCCACTGATGAATCCCATTGTGTACTGTGTGAAAACCAGGCAGATTAGAGTAAAAGTTGTAGCAAAATTATGTCAGAAACAAATATATTAATAACAGTCATAGATAATAGGCAATATATGATGGAATGTCTTGCATAAATGATTAAAGATGTATTTGAGAAAACCTAATATTTGTTGCAAATAATCATCAATATATTTTTGTTATTATCATCAGATTTATTTCATTCAAATTGATTACTGCCCATGGGCATAAAATAGGAAATGGTGTGTATTTTGAGGGGGTCTCCATCCAAATTAACAAAAAAGAAAATGATGCCTGATGATGTCATCTTTTATAAAAGCACCAAATTCCAATCAAGACAAATAGTAGCTCCTATCCTTGTAACAAAAATGAATTCCTCATCTTCACATTCAGTTTATCCATACTATGTTCTTTTGATTCTAAACACAACCTATATCTTAATTACATCTCCTCACTATCTCTTTTAATCATCCTAGTATGTCACCAGCATTTCTTTAGTGAAATACCCAGTAACCTTTTTAGTTCTTAAATGTCTGCTTTTTGCTACTTTCTAACTGATTGTCTATGCAAGATAAGAGTTATCTTTTAAAAAAGACAAATTTATTGATGTAATTTTTATTTTAAATATAAACTATTACTTCTTTGGGAATAGAATTAAAGAAATAAAGTACCTACTATAAGTTGATAAATATTCTTTACCTTCTCTAACTCTCCAATATTGTCAAATAATGAAATTCTAGTCACATTGATCTTCTCAAAATTTGTTGAATTTGCCAATTTTTCTGTTTTTATAAATTTTCACATCTGAACCCTTCCCTTAGGATGCTGTTGGCTTCAGTTTTACTCATTTCTGTTCAATTTTTAGAGGTTTCAGCTTAACTTTATCATAGATTACCTTAAACCCTCAGTTCAAATCATGGCCCTCTCTTTTTAACCTCTTTTATTGCTTCTTATTCTTTATTATTATATTATACTTACTATTATGATTTGTAATTAAATATATTGTTGTTCATTCACTAAGTTGTGTGTGACACTTTGCAACCCTATTGACTGCAGCACACCAGGTTCCTCTGTCCTCCACTTTCTTCTGGAGTTTGCTCAGATTGATGTTCATTGAGTTGGTGATGCTATCTATCCATCTCATCCTCTGCTTCCCCTTCTCCTTTTGCCTTCAGTCTTTCCCACCATCAGGGTCTTTCTCCAATGTGTCAACTCTTCACATCAGGTAGTTAAATACATAGTTTATTTCTTTGTTTTTTTTGTATTTCCCAAATAGAGTGTGCTATCATTGAAAGGAGAAAGCATACCTATTTTTTATGTCTGTTTGCCTAATATCTAGGATATTTCTGACACAGAGTAGATCTCCAGTAAATGGTTATTAACAAATAATATTAATTATTATTTTCACATGAAACTATGTTTTAGGTAAATGAAATTACAGAAGAGTTCTTCAATACTCCATTCAGATGGAATATAACTTTCTTGTCTGTATTTCAAAAGTAAGCATATCATACATGCTCAAAGATTTTGAAAGTACAGAAAAATTATATGAGGCTAGGGAGGAATTTACTGTCTTATATTTGATGTGTGGCAAATAATCCAACTTCCCTTCCTAATATGACCTAAAATCTTTGTAGATTGTAGATTAAATTTCTAGCTTTTTCTTATTTCCATTCATTGACCTAACTCCTCTCCACAAACCACATCAATTTATTTATTTATTTATTTTTAATTGGAGGACAATCACTTTACAATACTGTGTTGGTTTCTGCCATACATCATCATGAATCAGTCATAGGTATATATATGTCCCCTCCCACTTGAAACTGCCTCCCACCTCCCACACCATCCCACCCCTCTAAGTTGTCACACAGCACTGGTTTGAGCTCCCTGCATCATACAACAAATTCCCACTGACTATCTATTCTATATGTGGTAATGTATGTTTCAATGCTACTGTCTCAATTTGTCCCACCTTCTCCTTTCCCCAGTATGCCCACAAGTTTGTTCATTATGTCTTCATCTCCATTGCTGCCCTGCAAATAGGTTCATCAGTACCATCTTTCTAGATTCCATATGTATGCATTAATATACCTTATTTGTTTTTCTCTTTCTGACTTATTTCACTCTGTATAATAGGCTCTAGGTTCATCCACCTCATTAGAACTGGCTCAAATGTGTTTCTTTTTATGGCTGAGTAATATTCCATTGTATATATATATACCACAGATTCTTTATTCATTCATCTATCGATGGACATTTCAAACCACACCAATTCTAATCACCTACACTTTTATTCTCAGATAAATCAAAAGACTTTTTCTAGCAGTGTCAAATGCTTATAGAATAATAATCAACTCATAACTGGGTAGTACCTCACAATTAATGGAAAATTTTCACAGATATAAGCTTTGGTTTTGGACCTCTAATATATGCAAGATATGCTTCCAGGTATTTTTAGGTGTAGTTTCTCTTTTGAGTCTAAAATATAATCTAATTTTTATAAAGCATTCTTTCTGTTTTTGCAGTTGAAGAGACTGAGACTCTGAGAATTTGACTTAGTGAATTTCCCACAGATAAGAAATTAAAAGTTGAGATTTAATACTTTTCTTTACACCCCAAGATAGAACTTGGCTAAATTTTAGCTTTCACATTCAGGATTGCATCTGTTTCCATAATGCTTTCTTCTTATAGGAAATTTTATCTTCAGATCAAAGTGCTAAGTATTTCTGTGTCTGAGGTCCATAACCATCTCCTTCTGCCTTTTCCATAACCTCACAGCTGTAGCCATGGACACTGAGGGCTGTAGCACAACAAAGCACTGGTCATCTTCTTTCAGTTACCATATTAATTGAAAGAAAAAGAAGCTCATATTGTCCCAGTGGGAAATTAGGCAGCACGAAGTGAAGCCTTCAGCAGTATATGCTAATAAAAGAAAGGATTGTTAAGTGGATGTGATGGGCATCTAGTTCTTGTAGGATGTTGTACAGAGATGTCATGTTCAGCACTCTCAAAGAGAGTCTGTCATTCGGATTTGTCTTTACTAATCTTCTCAGTAAAATAACACAAAAAGCAAAATGAAGCTACAAAAATGTCAATAGAGGTGGTAGGAGTTTGTAATCACCATGATTATTTTCACATGTTCCTGAAGTATGACCCACAGTTCCTAGCCTCTGGACCTTCTAAAATAATGGTTCACAACTAGCACAGTTTTGCGATGAAGAGACATTTGGCAATATCTAGAAACCTGGGCCTTTGTTGACCTTTGTTGACAAAGGTCTGTCTAGTCAAGGCTATGGTTTTTCCAGTAGTCATGTATAGATGTGAGAGTTGGACTATAAAGAAAGCTGAGCGCCGAAGAATTGATTCTTTTGAACTGTGGTGTTGGAGAAGACTCTTGAGGGTCCCTTGGACTGCAAGGAGATCCAACCAGTCCATCCTAAAGGAGATCAGTCCTAGGTGTTCATTGAAAGGAGTGATGTTGAAGCTGAAACTCCAATACTTTGGCCACCCGATGCGAAGAGCTGACTCATTTGAAAAGACCCTGATGCTGGGAAAGATTGAGGGCAGGAGGAGAAGGGGACAACAGAAGATGAGATGGTTGGATGGCATCACCGACTCAATGGACATGGGTTTGGGTAGACTCAGGGAGTTGGTGATGGACAGGGAGACCTTCATGGGGTCGCAAAGAGTCGGACACGACTGAGCGACAGAACTGAACTGAACTGAGTCATCAAAACAGGGGTCTTGCTGACTTCCAAAAATGTTATGTTGATTCTTCCACTGTCCTTTCTGTTGCAAAGGCTGACATACTATCTTCAGAACCTGCTCTCACACTCCTACTGTCTCCATCAGGGTGTCATGAAGCTTGCCTACTCTGACAACAGAGTTAATGTAGTATACAGACTCTGTGCTGTCCTTTCTACTATTCTGGATATGCTGCTTATTACTTTCTCCTACATGATGATCTTAAAGACAGTACTGGGCATCGCAACCCCCAGAGAGCAGCCTAAGGCCCTCAACACCTGCATCTCTCATATCTGTGCTGTGCTTATCTTCTATATGCCCATGCTGAGTGTGGCCATGCTCCACCGATTTGCTAGCGATGTGTCTCCTATGATCCACGTTCTTATGGCTGATGTTTTCCTACTGGTGCCTCCCCTGATGAATCCCATTGTGTACTGTGTGAAGACCCATCAAATCCGCGAAAAGGTTATGGGGAAATTTTGTTCACAAAGAAGTTTATCAATAGAATAAGAAAGGGCATAAATTTAAAAGTAAATAAATGAACTGAATGTGTAGCCAGGGGAAAGGATGATCTAGAATGGTCTTGTGTTTTATGGTCAGAACTCATAGAGTAAATGGCTTTAGTACTGAGTATGCTTAGTACCCTCAGTGTCCCTGAGATCTTGAGAAAATTACTTCCTTCTTTGATTTTCAGATTGAACATCTAAAAATTCAAGGGTTCAATGATGACTGGAAGCCTCTACTTCCTGAATTTTAAAATATATGCCAATAAAATACTGCAAGAGTACTTACCTATATCAATGCCTATGTTAAAAGAAAAAATATATAGTTTCCATACTTTCACTTTCCTAGCTAATGAAAGTATACTAGAGGAAAGACTGTTTCTTCCTTTTTTTAGTTCATGATAATGCAGTTGATCTGTCTAATTCCTGAACTCCAAAACTCCATATGCACGATTTCTGATTTAAGAATCTGTGTGCATATATATTTAAATGCATGTGACTTTTATTTTTTCTTCCTTATCTCTTCTTTTCCTCTTCTTCTCCATCTATCAGACATGCATAAATCACTTTAGCCCTTCAGGCAACTAGTATTAGTAGGTAAACATGTTTCTGAAAAGACTGTACTACCTACATTTGAGTCAGGAAAATGCCAAATGGGAATGCTGTGCTTATTGAAGGATGTTTAACAACTCAGGAACTAACTGTCAATAGTTCATTCAGACCTTTAGCAATGGTTGGGAATCCTTTCTTTCATACAACCATAGAATGACATGTATGTTGATGGTATTACCACTATTGAACATGATTTGCATTTCTCAAATAATTATTTGCAATAGTCTCTTTTTTTGGCATTTATGAAATATATATGCATTTACTTTTTTACTACTTGTTTTTCTAAATAATATTAATCACCTTCAACTTTATCAGATAATTACCTCTGATTTTGTCTACACATATTTTGTGTTAGTTTTTTAAATTACTTGAAACATATTTTGTTTAAAACTAAAACATTTAGAGTTAACAATCAGAAACTTTTGAAAATAAACAAACATGGAATTATATTTAGAAGGTCATATATACATATTTTGTATAGTTCATAATTTTATATACATATTTCATATGAAAAATGAAATCTCATACATACATACTGCTGCTTCTGCTGCTGCTAAGTCACTTCAGTTGTGTCCAACTCTGTGTGACCCCATGGACAGCAGCCCACCAGGCTCCTCGGTCCATGGGATTTTCCAGGCAAGAGTACTGGAGTGGGGTGCCATCGCCTTCTCCCATACATACATAATACACATTAAAATATATTAAATAGAAAATATTTTTAGAATATTGGTTGGCTAGTCAAATCATTTTAAACAAAAACGATTTCAAACATAAAATTTTCTCTGAAAGTAAAGCAATCTCTATCCTTGTACAAGCTCTGTTTGCAAGCTTAGAATTAGCAAATGGTTTATGCTGGCTAAAAGAAACCAAAAATAAAATTTTGATACTCTAATTTTTCAATCCTTTGGTTAAAGATGTCTAACCTACTTCAAACAAAATATATAAAAATTGTTTAGATGATGAATTTTCTAAAGATGCTAAGCAGATGCTAAGACAGTTAGTATACAGAGTTTAAATGTGTTAAGGAGAAGGCCAAAATTAAAATTGGGTAGGGAGAGCTATTAGACCATGTTTCAAATATACTAAAGTTTTTGCCAGGCCTAATAGGAGCTCCAGAGCAAAGACTGTTGTATGGAGGAGTCCCTCATTCATCAGAAATGGCCAAGTACATGAGCACCATTTACTCGTTCATTATCGGATTACAAAAACAAGATTGTGACTTCTGATGGAAATCTAAGGTAGACTCTAATACATCACATTCTTCAGCTTGCAACTGGACAACAAACTATTTCTTCAAGTGGGATCATAAAAGTGTGTGTTTGCATCTGTTATACCAACATTCAGAAAACTAAGATCATGGCATCTGGCCCCATCACTTCATGGCAAATAGATGGGAAAACAATGGAAACTGTGAGACTTTATATTTTGGGGCTCCAAAATCACTGCAGATGGTGACTGTAGCCATGAAATCAAAAGATGCTCGTTCCTTGGAAGAAAAGCTATGACCAACCTAGATAGCATATTAAAAAGCAGAGACATTAGTTTACCAACAAAGGTCCATCTAGTCAAAGCTATGGTTTTTCAAGTAGTCATGCATGGATGTGAGAGTTGAACTATAAAGAAAGCTGAGCGCCAAAGTTTTGATGCTTTTAAACTGTGGTGTTGGAGAAGACTCTTGAGAGTCCCTTGGACTGCAAGGAGATCCAACCAGTTCATCCTAAAGGAAATCAGTCCTGAATATTCATTGGAAGGACTGATGCTGGAGCTGAAACTCCAATACTTTGGCCACCTGATGGGAAGAACTGACTCATTTGAAAAGACCCAGATCTGGGAAAGATTGAGGGCAAGAGGAGAAGGGGACGACAGAGGATGAGATGGTTGGATGGCATCACTGACTCAACACACATGAGTTTGAGTAGGCTCCAGAAGTTGGTGATGGATAGGGAGGCCTGGCATGCTGCAGTCCATGGGTAGCAAAGAGTTGGACACAACTGAGCGACTGACTGAACACCAAATTAGTCTGGTTTACCAAACACTCCTTCAGAGGCTCACATAGATTTAAAATCTGATTGAAACTGGTTAGTCAATAAAAGAGAATGCTGATTATTCTTTCACTATAATGCTAAAGATTTTTTTTCTTTTTAAATTGAATATCAGATTTGTCTTAAGAATTTCTTAATTCAATTACTCTAAATGTATACATAAAAAGAAAATAGACTGGAAGAATTGCCTGGATGTAGTCATGAATTGTGTTTGGACCATAACTATCCCAAGAGCATTGTGAACAAATTTTCCTAATTTCACAAGAACATTGTTTTTACCACACTGTTGTCCTGACAAATATGAACTTATATCTACGTTTTTAAAAATGTATATCTAGTGTTGAACTCCTTAACAGAATTCAAAATAGCAGTTTTCAATAGGACCACATGTTTTATAGAATAAAATGTGAACCCAATACAAGTTTAAAAACTTTTAGTCATGAATTGGAGTAACATTATTTAAGCAACTTATAAAACTGATTGATTTTTCAGAGTGACTTTAGCATCAACTTATATAACTGATTGATTTTTTTAGAGTGACTTTAACATCATGGTGGCATAAGGTATCTCTTATTTGTCCTCCCTCCAGCAAAAACAACAAAAATTAACCACCCATCCATGAACAGCAAAGTGCTTCTGCGGAATCCAGTACCAAATTTCAAGGAACCTAGGTGGGTCACACACAGCCATACGTCTGTAATAGGCAGACAGACCTTGCTATATGGTGTGGTCTCCAAGAGAGCTATGAACTAGTTCCAGTCTCTCTGGGCCTTGGTCCTTTAACACTTGGAAACACTGATTGAGGTAGACACCCATGAATGAGAGAGCTTTGTGGAAGTCCAGATTTCTAGAAAAGTTCCAGCATGCCATTGGAGCAAAAAATATATAAGTTTCAATGCCCTGGAGTGTGTGAGAAGAACAGTTAAACTTTGTGCAAATCACCCCTTCCTAAGAGAGCTAAGTTTAGAGCGAAGTGAGACCTTCTCAGTCCCTCGATTTCTCCTGCAGGGAAAAGGGAGCATGGTTGAGTGAACACCCAGCTTCCCCAGCTGTGCAGAACACTAGAAAAGAGACTTATTTATCATGTAACATCCAGAGTACCAAATCATAAGCTCCATGACTGAAAAGAGGAAAGATATCAGGAGAAGGGCAGATAAAATTCTCAGAGGTTATTGAAGTGCTGTGGTCCCTGCTGACTATTTAGTGAACTCCATCAGGAAGTCTGTCTATGAGCCAATGGGAAAGTATCACCTGAAGATCTTCCCAACTGGCAAAAAAAAAAAAAAAAAGAAAAATCAAGAGGTGGAAGTATATCAGGTTAAAACACTTTTGCACAGCAAAATAAGCAATCAGCAAAATGAAAAAGCAGCCTACATAGTGGGAGAAAATATTTGCAAAACATACATCTAATAAGTGATAATATCCAAAATATATAAGGAATGCACAACTCAATAATAATAATAAAACAATCAACCTGATTAAAAAATGAGCAGAAGAACTAAAGAAATATTTCTCCAAGAAAACATGCAAATGGCCAGAGGGTACAGGAAAAGATGTTCAACATCTTTAATCATCAGGGAAATGCAAATCCATATTGGTTGAGAAACAAAGATAATAACTATACATTAGGTCCATTTTGGGCAAACTAGAATCACTCTACCAGTTGTTTTAATAATGATGCTTACTGAGAATCCATTGTGTAAGCTATCCTGTTGAGGTCTTTCCTCCAATTTAAATCAGCCTAAAAGAAGCTAGTTAATCATAATTAAGAAACCTATAGTTTAAGACTGAAGGCTGGGGACTTCCCTGGTGGCTCAGTGGTAAAGAATCCATCCGTCAAAGTAAGGGACACAGATTCAATCCCTGATCTGGGAAGATCCCACATGCCCGGGAACCACTAAGTCTGTGTGCCATAACTGCTGAGCCTATGCTCTAGAGCCCGGGAGCCATAGCTACTGAGACCACATGCTGCAACAACTAAAGTCCAAGTGCCTAGAGTTCATGGTCCGCAACAAGAGAAACCACCACATTGAGAAGCCGCCCACTGCAACTAGAAAGAAGCTCCCGCTTGCTGCAACTAGAGAAAAGCCCATGCAGCAACAAAGATCCAGCACAGCCAAAAATAAATAATTTTTAAAAAGAAGTGAATGTGGGCAGATCTTTAAAAAAATTTAAAAGAAAAACAAAACTGAAAGCTGTTATTTAATATTATACAACAACTTAAATGGGAAAAGAATTTGAAAAGACTAGATACATGTATGTGTGTGTGTGTGTGTGTGTTAGTCACTTAGCCTGTCTCTTTGTGACCCCATGGACTGTAGCCCGCCAGGTTCCTCTGTCCATGGGATTCACCAGGCAAGAACACTGGAGTAGGTTGCTATTGCCCTTCTCCAGGGGATTTTCCCAACCCAGGGATTGAACCTAGGTCTCCTGCATTGCAGGTGGATTCTTTACCATCTGAGTCACCAGGGAAGCCCAGATACATGTATATGTCTGACTAAATCACTTTGTATACACCTGAAGCTAACACAACATTGTTAAGTCAACTATACTTCAATATAAAATTTAAAAAATCTTAAAAAGACTGAAGGCTGATAAGGACTATCCTTTTCCCTAAATGCAAACCAAATTACACTAGCAGTTGACTCTAAAACATTTGAGGATGCCTAATAGTATCAGGGTCTGTGTTAATAAAAACAAAAAAAAAGAGAGAGAAGCAGTTCCTTTTTTAAGATATAAGGAGATAATCTCTTTAGACATTGTCATATGTCCTAGCTTGCTGGATATAAAGTATCAGAGATAAGGTTAGGATCAGCTATATCTTTTATCTGAATCTGAATCAAAACGTTATCTTGTGTAATACTGCTCTTCAATCTGAGCTAGTGCTTTCTTACACAATTTCAGAAAATGAAATCTGTTAGTACAAACATCTTTTTGAATATATCCCTTGCCTACATACAAGATTGGGGTTTCTTAGCCTCTCACAGCTTCCATCTCTAGCCAAGTGCTTTGAGAATTCTTCAGGGAATTTTCAACTTCAGCTGAGGCCCCTAGGGAGAAGCTGCTGGGCTCTTCAAAAGAACCCTGAGTTTCAAGCAGGAAATCTTCTTGTAGTTGGGCTACCATTTTTCCTGAGTTCTGACTAGAAGTACGCACCCCACCCACTTTTCTCTCCAGCTGTTGCTGCTCAGGTATGTAATGCAAAAAGAATCAGAAAGATTACTGAGGCACATAGAATCAGACACTGAGCTCTCAATCTTTGTTACTTCTGAATCCCCACATCAAATTAGTCAAAGAAGTTTTGAGAAGCAGATGGCCTGGGGAGAGTCAGTCCTCACTTTTTCACGGTCAGTGACCCTGTAAAAGTCGTCTTCATCGTCCATTTTAATTCTTGCTGCCTCTCATCTCTTTCCTCCTCATTAGGAGTGTTATTAATAGTTCCTTTACCTTTAAAATTAAAATTGTAATCTCTGCTTACCTTAAAACTGTGTTATGATAATTAAATATTTAAAATGAATTTGACCATGCTCTGTAACACTAATATTTAGTGTAACACTTTGCACTAATAGGAGGTCATAATTGTCCTTGGGAGTAATTTTGCAGACTGTCACCAACACAGATGTTGATCATTGTAAATACCACTGTGTGCAATTATATGAAGAATAAGAGAAAGAGGGAGTCAAATGTCATTGAAATCTGTTTAGCCCATTTCTTCTCTATTTCTGCTGCAGGCTCTAGGATAATGTCCCTTTACACCAATAAATTAGAGCTGAAGGGAGATTCAAGGGTGTATGATGTTAGTTAGTGTCAGCTGACACTTCTCTGATCCATTAATCTGGAGGAAGTGGAGATAATAACTGGTGTGGGATACTGTGTATGCAACTTTTCATTAAGCAGACAGAATGAAACTTCTCTGACTGGAGATATAGGATGAAATAGATAGTTTCTACCTCTTTCTTCTATTTCTCAAACTCTGAAATCTCTCAGTGTGGAATGGATGGAAACCAGCTTGACTGAGTCTGCTGGCTGAAAAGTCACATATATATTCAAACTCTTATTTGTATCTCCACTTAACATATGGAAAATTTTCCCTTCTTTATTATCATTCATTTTTAAGGTTTTGTTGAAACTTTTTTTCTTCCATCACTATTCTCAGTGTTAGAGTCAGATTGCATTGTTGTCTGTGCCACCAATAGCATGATATTCAAACCTTATGATATTCCCTGCTTCCTTCACTGCCCATCTTCTCTCCAAGTCTCCACTTTCCTTCTGCATTTCTCTTGTTTGCTAGAAGTGCCTCTTTATATCTTTTTTGTTTGTTTGTTTCTCCTTTGTAATCATAAAACAACATTAATTTCAGTATTATATTAATTATTGCATTATTATCTGTTTTACTACTTGTTTTGATTTGAAGTTTGAATGGCAAAATCTGGACATAGACATTTTGTCTTTCCTTATTCTCAGCCATTCAATGCTTCAGAACTTTATTGGTTAAAAAAAGAAGCTTTTGTGAAAGAGGACCCTCAACTTTCCATCTCTTTTCCTTAAAATATCCTGCCTTCACCTATCATGTAGATTTTTTCCTAGAGAAAAATTACAAGTAATATACACTTCTTACTTATCCCTCCCCATTCACTGATAGTGTAAGCCTGTATAATCTTTCTCCAATCTATGGAAATATTCTCTGAAAAATCAATAATGAACTCACCATCAAAAGTACAATGCCTTTTAAAAAATCCACATCTTATACCATCTCTTTTTCTTAGTCAACAGTAGTGACTTGACTTCAGTAACATTATACACTGCTATTTTTATCCTGTTTCTTTTCTCCAATCTTTGTCTCTTTTCTAGTTCTAATTTTATGTTCTACTCTCATTTAAAATAATTTCCAATATTATGAACAGAGCCTTGTCTTTTCTTTCACACTGTGTCTCCTAGCAATTTTCTCCAAATTCTTGGGAGATATCCTATAACTCAAGCCTCCACTCAAACCAAAGGTCATTACCTATAATACTCTCTTGGCAATCTCCCCAAGAATTTATTTTTAAGCTGACATTCAGCATGTCCCAACTGAACTTAGTCCCCAGAACACATTTCCTCTCATCTGTTATGTACATAGTTGAAATGGTTGCCCATACATATATCTTGGTATAGTTCTGTTTTGTTTTTTGATTTTTTTTTAATTATCTGACTTTTGTAAGACCTAAAGTACTATGTAGTAGTAGGACTACTCCTACTACAGTAGTAGGAAATATGATATAAGACAATAATGTAGACTCAGGAATACACTGTCAGAGTTTGAATTGCATCCTCAACCCTTACTTGCTCTGTAACTTTACCCAGGTCACTTCACCTCTCTGGGCCATGGTTTTCTCACCTGTAATATGCTGCTTAGAATAGAATCTGTCTATTGATAATATGATCATTGTGAGAGTTGAATGGCATAATAAACACTATGCACTTAGAAAGGTGGCAGAAAGATAACATATTAAACATTAGCTATTTTAAGCTTTTTATGCATGTGATAAGCTTTTTCTGCATGTAGTATGTAGTCACACTACATTAACATACGTAGAACCCATTAGAGTGTGGCTTGCAATAAACATAACTGAATAAAAGCTTAGAAGTCAGAGGTAAAGGAGAGCCTGGTTTCAGGTGTTATAGGACAGACTTATACCCTTGTGTCATATTATCCAAACCCCAGAGGCACAGCTCACTCTGAGAGCCTTAAGATTTACTTTCCTTAGGCTAGAGATTAGAGGCTTTTCCTGACCGTTTTGGTTTTTCTTTGTTATCACTATTTTAGAGCTGATGTTTCCCACCTCCAAATCTCCATCTCTACAGCTTAACCACCATGATGACAAAAACACATATCTCTCCTAATATCTCTCAGAACTAAGCCCCGAAGCACCCTGTCCTAAAAGTATTTGTTTTTTAAAGACTGCCTTTTCAAACATTTCTCAGTTCCAGACTTCAGATTTGTACATCGACATTTGCCTCTTCAGCCATCAAAGGCTTTTATGTAAATTCAGGAAAGGCGTCACTCTGGTCACAAGTTACAAGCTTAAGGACTCCAACAAATATTTACTTAGTGGTTCCTCTGCATTCCCCTGCAGGCCAGGTACTGTGGAATGAAAGACTATCCCCAGCTGGGTTACAAATACATTTGAAAGCTCTTAATATGCAACTGATTCTAGAAGACAATTATGCAGAATGGTGTGTATAGTACCCGTTCCACATATAGATGGTGCAGCTTTAAATGCTTTGCTGATTGAATTGGAGATTTATTTTTTTCAGGGAAGGACATATGGAAAAGGTGCCATCTGAGGTGACCTCATTAAACTACTGAGAGTCCAATACAGATGAACATATCACCATAAGCCTAAATCACACAGCATCCGTGAGCTATAGAAAGCACCTTTGACAATCACCTTCCTAGACCCTCCAGAAAAGGCTAATAGATCAGGTGCCCCAATTCTTTGCCAATCCATCTGCAGATCCTTTCTGTCTCACTGACCCCAAGACAGGTGAGTGAGCATTCAGCCCTGTCATTCTCCAGAAATCCCATTCTATATTGCAGGTTGGTGAATTCAAGGTTATAAAGCCATGAAAATCCTTTATAACAGCAGCCTCCAGAAAGCGACTTTCTTCCTGACAGGCTTCCAAGGTCTGGAAGATCTCCACGGCTGGATCTCTATTCCCTTCTGCTTCATCTACTTGACAGCTATCATAGGCAACCTTACCATCATCCATGTCATCTGTACTGATGTCACCCTCCATGAACCCATGTACTATTTCTTGGCCATTCTGGCCTTCACAGACCTGGGCCTTTGCCTTTCTACACTACCCACTGTGATGGGCATCTTCTGGTTTGATGCCAGAGAAATTGGTATCCCTGCCTGCTTCACTCAACTCTTCTTCATCCATACTTTGTCCCTAGTGGAGTCTTCAGTCCTGTTATCCATGTCCATTGACCGCTATGTGGCCATCTGCAACCCACTGCATTATTCCATAGTCTTGACACCTGCACGTATCATCAGGATGGGGCTGAGCTCAGTGTTCAGAAGTGTGCTGCTCATCCTTCCCCTGCCATTCCTCCTGAAGCGCTTCCAGTACTGCCACTCCCATGTGCTGGCCCACGCCTACTGTCTGCACCTGGAGGTCATGAAGCTGGCCTGCTCTAGCATCATTGTCAATCACATCTATGGGCTCTTTGTCGTGGCCTGCACTGTTGGTGTGGACTCACTGCTCATCTTCCTCTCTTATGCCCTTATCCTCCACACCGTGTTAAGCATCGCCTCCCACCATGAGCGACTTCGGGCCCTCAACACCTGTGTCGCCCATATCTGTGCTGTGCTCCTCTTCTACATCCCCATGATTGGCTTGTCTCTTGTGCACCGCTTCGGTGAACATCTGCCCCGCACTGTCCACCTCCTCCTGTCATATGTGTATCTGCTGGTCCCACCACTCACGAACCCCATTGTCTACAGCATCAAGACCAAGCAAATCCGCCAACGCATTGTTAAGAAGTTTGAGTTTATAAAATCACTCAGGGGTTTCCAGCAGGATTAGTTCAGAGAAAGACAAGTTGGGGCATAAAGCCCATAGATATTTTTGATTTCAGCTGTCCCTGTTGCTGCTGCTGCTGCTGCTAAGTCGCCTCAGTCGTGTCCAACTCTGTGCGACCCCATTAGACGGCAGCCCACCAGGCTTCTCCGCCCCTGGGGTTCTCCAGGCAAGAACACTGGAGTGGGTTGCCATTTCCTTCTCCAATGCATGAAACTGAAAGTGAAGTCACTCAGTCGTGTCTGACTCTTCGTGACCCCATGGACTGCAGCCTACCAGGCTCCTCCATCCATGGGATTTTCCAGGCAAGAGTACTGGAGTGGGGTGCCATCACCTTCTCCAGCCCTGTTGATCAGACAGTAAAGAATCTGCCTGCAATGCAGGAGACCTGAGTTCGATCCCTGGGTCAGGAAGATCCCCCGGAGAAGGGAATGACAATCCACTCCAGTATTCTTGCTTGGAGAATCCCATGGACTGAGGTTCCTGGCAGGCTACAGTCCATAGGGTCACAAAAAGTTGGACATGACTGAGTGACTAACACTACTACTACTAGGGAAAATAAACTCCCAATTATCAACAAAAGGGAAATAAATGATGCAATATACTGCATGTGTAACCTTGGGAAAATTGCTCAATTTCTCTGTTCTTTAGTTTCCTCAATTGCAGAATGAAAATGTAAATAATTATATTACCTTCCTTATAGGGATATTGTGAAGATTAAATGAGATCATTCACGTAACTCTGTAACACAGTGCCTGAAGTGTTATCAATTCTCAACAAATATTGACTACTATTACTTGGAAAAAAACCCAAAAGAGTACACAAGTTTCATCTTTTATTCCTCTAGGCAGTTGAATTTGATCAGAGATTTATATATTTAAGTTTGCATTTTGGTTAATTTATGTTGCTTTATCATAATTATCACTTTTATTCATTTGCAACAGGCTTGCAGATACCCATACCTATGCCTCAATTAATAACTTTTCATGAGGGTTCTTCCTAAGCACATACCCACAAAGTTAAGAAAAAGAAGATACTCTAGGAGCTTGAGGGAAGTTCTCCAGTTAGAACAACAATAAAACAATAATCATAGTTGAGCCTTTTAGAAGGTAGTTAAGGTTTAGGGTAATCATTCATCATCTGAGTAACTAGTCAAGGGGCTTAATTTCTTTCTTCAGTTATCCTGTTATTACAGGGGTGAAAAGTGAGAGAAAAACATGAATATTTTATGTTTTTTGCAAGATGCTTTTCTCATGTCAATGTCTAGCCTTAACAGACAGACACACACACACATACAGACACAATATACAGACAGAACTGCAAAAAAGATTTAATATGTATGGATTGAATAAAGCAACACATGAAGGAACCAATGAGTGAATTAATCAAACAGCCTCATCTTTCTAGCTAAGACTATTTCTTAAAGAGATTGTTTTTCTTCATTTTGTCTGCTTCAGTTCCATTTTTATCTCTTTCCTGTAATATTAGGAAAGATGTATGACAATCAACTGCCAGAAAACAGAAGAAAAATCATGTTGATGCATGGCAGAAACCAGAATACTCTAAAACAATTATCCTCCAATTAAAAAGAAATAATTTTTTAAAAAGTCTGTGCTGTGAATTTAATATTTGTGCTCCCATGCATGCATGCTAAGTCATACTCTTTGCAACCCACGGACTGTAGCCCTCCAGGCTCCTCTGTCCATGGGATTCTCCAGACAAGAATACTGGAGTGGGTTGCAATGCCCTCCTTCAAAGGATCTTCCCAGAATTGAACCCGTGTCTCTTATGTCTCCTGCATTGGCAAGCAGGTTCTTTACCACTAGTGCTACCTTGGAGGCCCCTTTTGTGATCCCACCCCCCACCCTCAAAATTCATATTTTGAAAGCTAATCTCCAATGTTATGGTATTTTGAGATGGAGTCTTTGGAAGGAAGTTGGCTCATGAGAGTGGAGCTCTCATAAATAAGATTAGCGCCCTTATAAGAAGAGACATAAGAGAGATGATCTCTCTCTACCATGTGAGGACACAGAGAGAAGAAAGCTGTCTGCACACCAGAACAAGAACGCTTAGCAAGAACCCAGTCAGCCCACACCTTGATCTTGGACTTCTCAGCCTCCTGAATTTTGAAAAATAAATGTTTGTTTTTTAAATCCAGTCTGTTACAACAGCCCGAATAGACTGAGTCCAAATTCTAGGACTATAAAGGAGATAATAATCATATAGTAACACACACCAAGAGATGATGAGAAAAACAAACAGCAGAGTAATTAGGATGGTCAGAATTGGGCAGAAAATATGTTCTGAAGGAGTATCTAATAATGTTCATGATAGTAATGACATAATATTGCATATGTATATAAGCTAATGGATCTGAGATTTCTCTCCAGAGCCAAAACCATGGAGTCTTCCATGACTGGCAACACATAACTCATAGCCTCTATTTTAACGGTCATCCCAGAGAAATTATATGCCTGGACATGAACTTGAGCAAACTCCAGGAGATAGTGAAGGACAGAGGAGCCCAGCATGCTGCATTCCATGCAGTGTCAGAGTCAGACTCGACTTAATAACTGAATAACATCAGCAACTTGTCATCCCCTTCTTTTCTTTTCCCTAAGCAATTCAATAATGTTATACATTTTTAAGTAAGACTATCACTTTTGTGAACCCATGTATAAATTATTGACTCTGTTGGCATTCCTGGAATTTGGTATGGCCTTTTCTACCCTCCTTAGTGCCCTGGCTATTATGGTTTAATCTCTGTTATGTTGTTATAGATGCCCACTTCACTCAGCAATTCTTCATTTATGGTTTCTCCTTCTGGGAGTCTTCAGTTCTTACCACAACCTTAGCTACTGGATGTCATTTCCCATTCACTGAGATGGACCTCTTTGTTTATTGTTTCCAGAGTCCAATAGGTAGACTCTGGGACCAGGAACCTGACTCTTATCTTCTCCTTGCTCTTCTTCCTAAGATGCTGTATGCACCAGGATAACACAGACCTGACCCGTTCAGGTATAACTGTCACCTACATTTATGGCCTAAAGGCACTGGATTCAGGTTTAAGCATGGATATTGTCCACTTCTCACCTGCTGCACCCTCATCTTGCATATGGTGGTCAGCATTGACAGTACCTCAGTGATCACTCTTGGTGAGGCACATTCTATACTTTAGACAAGTGTATAATGACATGTATCCATTATTATTGTTTCATACAAAGTATTTTCACTGTTCTAAAATTCCCCTGTACTCTGCCTATTCATCCCTCTCCCCAAACCCATCCTCTAGAAACCACTAAGCTTTTTACTGTCTCTGTAGCTTTGCCTTATCCAGAATATCACATGTTTGGAATCATATAGCACGTAGCCTTTCCAGATTGACTTCTTTCACATAATTGTGCATTTAAATATTCTACATGTTTTCACGATTTGACAGCTCTTTTCCTGTTTTTTGTTTTTTTTTTTTTTTTGAGTTACACTTTATTTTTTTTAACTGGAGTATAGTTACTTTACAATGCTTTGTTAGTTTCTGCTGTATAATAAAGTGAATCAGCTATATGTATATATATATCCCCTCCTTCTTGGACCTCCCTCCTCCCCCACCCCCTCCATCTTGGTCACCACAGAGCCTAGAGCTGAGTTCCCTGTATTATGCATCAGGTTCCTGCTAGCTGTCTATTTTACACATAGTGGTGTATATATGCCAATCTCCCAATTCACCTCACTCCCCTTCCCCACCCCCACTGTATTCACATGTCTATTCTCTATATCTGCGTAACTATTCCTACATTTTCTGCATGTACCACAGTTTATCCATTTACCTCCTCAGCAACATTTTGATTGCTTTCAAGTTTTGAATCTTATGCTAAGAGTAGTTTTAGTCAAACTATATTCTGAAGTCATTGTATCATTTTTGCATTCCCACCAATGATATATGAAAGTTCTTGTTGCTCTGCATCCTTACCAGAATTTGGTGTTGTCACTGTTTCTGATTTGGCCATTGAATAGGTACCCAGTGGTGTATCATTGTTCTAATTTGAATTTCCCTGATAACATATGATATGCAGAACCTTATCATATGCTAATTTGCTTTCTAAATGTTTTCTTTGGTGAAGTGCCTGTTAAGATCTTTGACCCATTTTTTTAATCTTATTGTTTATTTGCTCATTGTTCAATAACAACAACTTAAAAAAATATGTAAAAAATACCAATCATTTAGCATGAGTTTGTCTCAGTCCAATAATATTCCCTTTAGCTACCCTGCAATCTCTCTAAATTCTGTCCCTCCTCAAGGTAGTACCTTTGAATACAAAATGTTCACCTGACTCTTCTCTTTTCTCTCTACCTCCCCCATCTCCACACTCTTTTCTGGGCTAGAAAATATGAGCTTTTGTTTTGTCTCTCAACACATCATATCCTGTGTTTCCTTTGTAGAAGCTGAATAACTGAGATTTTACAGCAGACAGTATTGTCTTCCCTGTACTATGATCAAACTCTATGTTCCTTCTGATCAAAGCTATTGAAAGATTAATCTAGTCCTTCTCTGTCCCTATCTCTCTCCCCTTATCTCTGTCTTTCTTTCTCTCCATAACACCTGAGATGCAGACCTATTTTCTGCCAGTATGCATCCATTAATAATACTATCTCTCTCCTCTCAGTGCTTGGACTTAGAGATTGTAAACAAAGATTACCTGTGTATAGGGGAGCATTATTTCTGTTCTAAAATATTTATTAAATAGATGAAAAAAATGAGTGGTAGGATGTATGCCCAAACACGTGCTATGGAATGAATTGCACCCTCTGTCCCTAACTTACATGTTGAAGTCCCAGTCCCCAGTACCTCAAAATGTAATTGTTTTCAAGGGCAAGGTCTTTAAAGAAGTAATTAAGTTAAAATGAGACCTTCAGGGTGGTCCTTAACCCAATATGCCTGGTGCCCTTACAAGAAAAGGAAGAGACACAAAGGATTTTCATGTTCACAGGAGAAATCAAGTGAGGACACAGAGAGAAATGTCACTTGCAAATGGAAAGAATAAGAAGAGACCAGATCTGCTGCCACCTTGATCTTGGATTTTTAACCTCCAGAATTGTGACAATAGGAATTGCTGATTTTAAAACCACTCAGTCTGGTCTTTTCATATGGCAGTTTAGGAAACTAAAACAAAAGGTATAACTGTGTTTTGGAATAAATTCCATGTTAAAAGTGAAGATGGATTTTGAATTACAAAAAGAATAGAAAAATTTGGAATCAGTGTTGAAATCAAATCATAAAGACAAGGATATATGAAATTCCTAAACCTCTTTGGTTGTCGTAAATGTCCATTTCTAACTCTGTAAAAAAGAGGGGAGGCCCAGAAATCTGCATTTTAGCAAGCGTTACATGTAATTCATATCCTGATTATCTGGAGATTATAATTTGAAAAACACTGCTTCATGACACTCAAAATGTGTCAACAATGTAGTTGATGAAAAATCAGTGGAATGTGGCTGCAAGAAAAATCGCATCATATTCCAAAAGGACCTGACAGGCCAATGAATTGGAATAATGCCCTATGATTGGTTTGGGGATTTTGGGGCAGTCCTTAATGTTTATGCCTTTGTACTCCCCAAAGAGATCCAGTGTGGTAGATGCTAATTAGGTGGGTAATAAAAACACTGAAATGACCCTCTATTCTTCTCTCTAAATATCTTCTCTATCAGTTTTTAAGAGTCCCAAAAT
Organism: Giraffa tippelskirchi; assembly: GCF_054371585.1. NCBI lineage: Eukaryota > Metazoa > Chordata > Mammalia > Artiodactyla > Giraffidae > Giraffa > Giraffa tippelskirchi. Next base: position 121,827,912 of record NC_137285.1, read on the forward strand.
AGATGATTAACTCTTCACAACCTTATGCTAACACATAAAATTCCTCTTCAAGTTTAACCACCCTTTGCAGAAACTCATGTTCCCACAGAGGTACCAGAATAGACTTGTTTCTCCGATTAGCTCCTTGATGTCTAGGAACAAGACAGAACTTAGAATGGATCAGAGGCAGGAAGAGGAGATGGAGTCCCTGAGCGTGGGCAGGAGTCAGGAGCATATGGGGTTACCTGGGACCCTAAGAATAAGCATCAACACAATTGTAATATTTCCAAGAACTTGCCCAGACTTCTTTCTTCCCCTTCGGTGATAGGAAAAGCATTCAACTCTCACCCAAATATTCATTGAAGCACTATTTACAATAGTCAGCACATGGAAGTAACCTAAATGTCCATCAACAGAAGAGGATAAAAAAGATGTGATACATATATACAGTGGAATATTACTGAACAATAAAAGGGGTGAAATAGTGTTATTTGCATAGATGTGGATGACCTAGAGATTGACACAGAGTAAAGTAAGTCAGAAAGAGAAAAACAGATATTGTGTATTATCACTTATATGTGGAATCTAGAAAAATGATACAGATGAACTTATTTGCAAAGAAGAAATAGAGACACAGACATAGAAAACAAACATATGGATACCAGTGAGGGGAAGGAGAAGGTGGGATGAAATGGGAAATTGGGATTGATAGCTATACACTGCTATGTATAAAATTGATAACTAGTGAGAAACTGCTGTATAGCACAAGGAACTCTACTCGATGCTCTGTGGTGACTAAATAGGAACACACACAAAAAAATACTGGGATGTGTGTGTGTGTGTGTGTGTGTGTGTTTGTGTGTAGCTGATTCACCATGCTGTACAGCAGAAACTAACACATTGTAAAGAAACTATACTCCAGTACAAATTAACTAAAAAATAGAATAAATAAAAATAAAAAGCTGCATTCATTGCATATGATTTTATATATACCCACATGCACATACATATACAAAAAAATCTTCATGACCCAGATAACCACAATGGTGTGATCACTCACCTAGAGCCAGACATCCTGGAATGCGAAGTCAAGTGGGCCTTAGGAAGCATCACTACGAACAAAGCTAGCAGAGGTGATGGAATTCCAGTTGAGCTATTTCAAGTCCTAAAAAATGATGCTGTGAAAGTGCTGCAGTCAATATGCCAGCAAATTTGGAAAACTCAGCAGTGGCCGCAGGACTGGAAAAGGTCAATTTTCATTCCAACCCCAAATAAAGGCAATGCCAAAGAATGTTCAAACTACCGCACAATTACACTCCTCTCACAAGCTAGCAAAGTAATGCTCAAAATCCTCCAAGCCAGGCTTCAACAGTATGTGAACCATGAACTTCCAGATGTTCAAGCTGGATTTAGAAAAGGCAGAGGAACCAGAGATCAAATTGCCAACATCTGTTGGATCATCAAAAAACAAGAGAATTCCAGAAAAACATCTACTTCTACTTTATTGACTATGCCAAAGCCTTTGACTGTGTGGATCACAATAAACTGTGGAAAATTCTTCGAGAGATGGAAATACCAGACCACCTTACCTGCCTCTTGAGAAATCTGTATGCAGGTCAAGAAGCAACAGTTTAGAACTGGACATGGAACAACAGACCGATTCCAAATAGGGAAAGGAGTATGTCAAGGCAGTATATTGTCACCCTGCTTATTTGACTTGTATGCAGAGTACATCATGTGAAATGCCAGGCTGGATGAAACAGAAGCTAGAATCAAGATTGCCAGGAGAAATATCAAAACCTCAGATATACAGATGACATCACCCTTATGGCAGAAATTTAAGAAGAACTGAAGAGCCTCTTGATGAAAGTGAAAGAGGAGAGTGAAAAAGTTGGCTTAAAACTCAACATTCAGGAAACTAAGATCATGGCATCTGGTCCTATCACTTCATGGCATATAGATAGGTAAACAATGGAAACAGTGAGAGACTTTATTTTCTTGGACTCCAAAATCACTGTAGATGGTGACTGCAGCCATGAAATTAAAAGACTCTTTCTCCTTGGAAGAAAAGCTATGACCAACCTAGACAGCATATTAAGAAGCAGAGACATTACTTTGCCAACAAAGGTCCATCTAGTCAAAGCTATGGTTTTCCCAGTAGTCATGTATGGATGTGAGAGTTGGACTATCAAGAAAGCTGAGCACCGAAGAATTGATGCTTCTGAACTGTGGTGTTGGAGAAGACTCTTGAAAGTCCCTTAGACTGCAAGGAGATCCAACCAGTCAATCATAAAGGAAATCAATCCTGAACATTCATTGGAAGGACTGATGCAGAAGCTGAAACTCCAATACTTTGGCAACCTGATATGAAGAACTGACTCATTTGAAAAGACCCAGATCTGGGAAAGATCGAAGACAGGAGGAGAAGGGGATGACAGAGGATGAGACAGTTGGATAGCATCACCAACTTGATGGACATGAGTTTGAGTAAGCTCTGGGAGTTGCTGATGGACAGAGAGGTCTGGTGTGCTGCAGTCCATGACATGACTGAGTGACTGAAATAAACTAAAGATGCACACTGTCATATTTGTTGTGCATAAACTATAGTTAGAATATGTCATTGACAAGACACTATCATCTACACCCACTGTGCTTCTGTGAAGTTGTGAGAGTTGTTCAAAATTTTCACCAGGTCTTTAAAATTAGTTACAGTGCATAATATCCTTTGGGCTTCCCATCTAGATTGCTCATGGGGACACTCTCTTCTCTCTTTCTCTGTCCCAGGGTATGTGATAATGAGGGCTGGGGAGCCAATCCTAGTAGGAAATAGATTAAATATCATTAAAAGGTTTGCAATGGGGCTCTCAGGCAGTTTCATAAAAATCAGAAAGTTAAGCATCCACCCTCCAGTTTCACCATTTCCCCAGAGCTTTGTGCTCTATTGTAAGGCTTGGAGCTTCTGGATCCAGCCTTGGTATATAAGGAGTCAATATAGTGAGCAGGTGTTTGGTGCTGAACTGTAGTACCAAGAAGAGGCCCCCAAAGTCTCAGCCTGAGCTTTGGAGACAGAGAGGAGAGAAGGGACTGAAAGTGACAGGAAAGGCTGTCGAGGGTGCCTGCCCAAGGAGGTGACTGCTGCCATCAGATCTTGCTGACTTAGTAGGCAACCTCAGGTCTGTGTTTAGCCTTACAACAGCTCTCTCATATCTGCTTAGTTCCTTAGTTTCCTGCTCCGAGAGTTGGGTCACATGTGGTAACAGTAGGAATATTGCTGAGATCTGGGGAGACAGGCAAGTTAAGTAGGCAAAACTGAGGTGTAGGAATGAGGTGAGGTAAGTTACTATAGGTTCCATATCTACCTCTTAGCCTCAACACAATGTTACAAGAGTCAAAGGTTATTCCCAAGAAGCAAAGAGTGGTAGGAAGTAATGTGATCCTTGGAGAAAAGCTAGATTGTGATATAAAAGGACATTTCCTGGAATGACCACAGCGTATGACTAATGGAATTAGTAGTGATCACTGCAATTGTTTAAGTCCTTCTAGGAATGATCTCCAAGCAGAGCAACTGAGGCAGAAAGACCATCTGTTAAGTCTGCCACCCACCTCTACCCGGGGCAACTGATTTTTGTCTGGTCAGGAACAATGAAATTCTTGGCAAACCTGAGGATGAATACTCTAAAGATACTTTAAGTAAGAAGAGCTTAGCATAGTCATCTTACTGAAATCTCTTCAGCCAATCTTTTCCAAGCAGAGATCTCCTGGCTTCACTAGTCTGAATTTTCTTTTATGTCCAAGTTCCCTACTTCCTCTTTTCCTCATAAATCCTCTTTCTGATTCCTATTCTGCTCTGCTCCCTTAAATTCTGAAGTACAAGCATTGATTCCAAAGAGTCCGTCTTGACCAAATGGAGGTAGGCACCCAGACCTTTGATATTTCTCTTTATCATTTTTCATTTAATCTATATCCATTCCAGGCTGTCTCAGGCTGGATTTATTAACCTAAACGCTTCTGAATTTCCAGACTGAGCCTTGGAGTTCCAGATATTTAAGCTTGAATCCCATCTCTGCTGCTGACTGACTGTAAGACATGAGACACCTCATCAAATTCTCTAAGCTTCTCTTTCCTTATTTGCCAATTGAGGCGACAATTTTAACTTGCAAAGCTTTTCTAAAGTCTAATTGCTATTTCACTTGCCATGTTCTTTGTGCAGTGGCTGGCATATAACAGATGTCCAAAAAAAGTGTTCTTTCTTCTTCACCATCCTACCTCATTTTCATGTCAAAATGTTTTCTGCCTTAGCTTTTATGAATTTCTTTGTTAACCACCATGTAACTTGCCTGTCACCACATAGCTTACTTGGCATGTAAGTTTACCACAGCTCTTCTGAATTTACTTTGATAAATAATGTGCTGAGCACTGATCATGGCCAAAGAAGAAGCTGAGTAACACCGCACAAGGGTCAACCTGACCTTCAAGTGAACAGTGAGTTCATGACACTTACTGTTCATTTCATTGGTATTTGTAACAAGAAAGAAAATGTCTGTGTATACAATTGTGTGTATTTCTCCATGAAGCTTATTTATTAATTCAACTAAAGAGTCAATACCTTTTTTTGAAGGCCCATTAGCCTTGATTTCACGCCAGTTGCTGATAGTTGACAGTGTTGTATGTAACCATCATTTAGAGCTTGAAATCTAGAGAAAAATCAGATCTTGATTCAAATCCCATTTTGGCCATTTTACTTTGAGTTTGATCTTAGAAATGTCAAATTTTTCTAAGCCTCTGTTTCTTCATCCATAACATGGTACTGTTAATAGAACTTTATTCACAGATTTTTTTTAAGGAGATAAAACATTCATGAAGTTAGTAACAGCTACCTAAATAAAATTGAACTCTTACTCTTGCATAAAAAAAAAATTGCTGGGCACTTTCTGTGTACTAAAGTACTTTCTAAGCACTATCTTGACAGAAGTCAACAAAGCAAAACCCTCACTCATTTTGAGTTCACACTGTAGTGGGATTAGTAGTGGGAAGATCAATGCCCTGAAAGTCGTGAGGCTAAAATTATCATGTGGTTTCCACCCAGTAATTATCCTCTGCTAAGGCTTCATCTTCTCATGGACAGAATAAGCCCTAGCATTGTTGCCTTTTGTTCTGTGGATGCACTTGGACTCTGCCTTGTGATTGGGGTCATGGCCATGGTTGATGGTGCACCAGGGTCTCCTCCCACCTAGGTTCACAGTAGTTGAATTCATAGACTTATAAGGAATGGCAGTTTCTAACTAGTTTGAGCATCAGAGCTTTGATTTCTTATCCCAGCAGCCAAGAGTAACTTTACAGACAGCCATTCCTGTACCCTCCAGTTCTCTCTGGAATTCTGTGAGCTGAGTATCATTTATGTGTTCTCTGGATCAAGCTAGGCTTCCAAAGCAGGAAGATCAAAGGAGAAAGTGAGAAGGTATCTAAGTTTACCAATTATACATGACTGATGAAATTAAACAAAAACAGAAAGAAGGAAGGAAAAAAGAGGGAAGGAAGGGAAGAGAAAAGGAAAGAAGGAGGAAGGGAGGGGAGGAAGGAATAAAAAAGATAATGCAATAGAAAAGGAACTAAGAGGGAAAAGAAGAGAAGCTGAAAGAACGATTGAAACATTAGTGAGAGCCCCAGCAGGAAAGAGGCATGTGAGGAAGTGTTTCTTTAAAGACCTACTGTACATAAGAGGTAAATGAAATTAAGTATAACCAACTTAGATATCTGCTAGAGTGAATTATATGCACTGTAGTGAAGATGTTTCACAACTCTTAGCTTGAAGAAGCAAGGCAAAAAATTTCAAAGAAAAGATTTTCTCTTAAAAAAAAAATGTTGAGAGGAAACCAGGAACCAGAAGGAAATGACCTCTGGAGGAGTTAAATCTATTTGATTTTAACATTTCTCTTTTTAAAAAAATATCTTCCTAGGTGCAGTCACTAGCTTTTCCTCCATTCATTTCAGGAATTTGAAGGAACTCCGACTTTTCCCTTCCCTCCACACACAATGACATTGAGGTCCCTGGAGAACAGCAGCAGCATGTCCTCCACCTTCCTGCTGAGTGGCATTCCTGGCCTGGAGCACATGCACAGCTGGATCTCCATCCCACTGTGCTTCATATACATAGTCTCCATCCTGAGCAACTGCACTATCATCTTTATCATTAAAACAGAGCCCTCGCTCCATGAGCCCATGTACCTCTTCCTGTCCATGCTGGCTCTGACTGACCTGGGTCTGTCTCTTTGCACCCTCCCTACAGTGCTAGGCATCTTTTGGGTTGGGGCACGAGACATTGGCCATGATGCCTGTTTTGCCCAGCTCTTTTTCATTCACTGCTTGTCCTTCCTGGAGTCCTCTGTACTACTATCTATGGCCTTTGACCGCTTTGTGGCCATTTGTCACCCCTTGCACTATGCTTCCATTCTCACCAACACAGTCATTGGCAGAATCGGCCTGGCTTCCTTGGGTCGCAGTGTAGCACTCATTATTCCTTTACCTTTTATGCTCAAAAGATTCCCATATTGTGGCTCCCCAGTTCTCTCACATTCCTACTGCCTCCACCAGGAAGTTATGAAGTTGGCCTGTGCAGACATCAGAGCCAACAGCGTCTACGGCATGTTTGTCATTGTTTCCACAGTGGGTATAGACTCACTGCTCATTCTCTTCTCCTATGCCCTGATCCTGCGCACCGTGCTGTCCATCGCATCCAGGGCCGAGAGGCTCAAAGCTCTTAACACCTGTGTTTCCCATATCTGTGCTGTGCTCCTTTTCTACACTCCCATGATTGGCCTGTCTGTCATTCACCGCTTTGGGAAGCAGGCACCTCATCTGGTCCAGGTGATTCTGGGCTTTGTGTATCTTCTCTTCCCTCCCCTGATGAATCCCATCGTCTACAGTGTGAAGACCAAACAGATCCGCGATCGTGTGACCCATGCCTTTTGTTCCTAGCTGGGTCTAATCTTGGAGGCATTGTTTCTTTAAATGTACCCTTACTCTTCTATTCTTTATAATATCTAATGTGCATGAAGTGGAAGAGATTGTTATTTATTTACTGAACAAATAAGAAGTCACAGCTGTCATGGAACCCTCACTGTGGTAACAAGGAAATACATGGCAATATGACATGGTGGCTTGTATTTTCCAAAAAAGGCCACTGTGTTACATCTCATCCCCAATTCTCTTCCAGAAATGCCTCACTCCTCCAGCAGGGGATGGAGTATGTTGCTTCTCCCCTTGTAACTGGGTCAGACTCAGCAGCTCAGTGGATTGACTGTTGAGGTAGCGATGCTATAAGACTTCTGAGGCTGGGTCATAAGAGGTGATGTGTTACTCATTGGGACTCACTCTCTTTCTCTCTCCCTCTTTTTCTGTCTCTCTTTCCACATGTATCTATAGCTCTCACTCAGTGCTTGCTTTTGAAACCCGGCCATCATACTGAGCAGAAGCTCAGACCACGTGGAGAGGTCACATTTAGATGTTTTAGCCAATAGACCCAGCTGAGGCCTCAGACTTAGTTGGATCATTATCAACTACTAGTGAGTCAATGAATCTTCAAATTATTCCAACACCCAACCTTCCTGTCTTTCCCATTTGCATCTGGTGAAACAATCAATGTACTCTGAGCCCAGCCCAAATTGCAGATTTGTAAGCTAAATGAATATCTGGGTTTTTTTTGTTTGTATGTATGTATGTTTTTAAGACACTACCTTTTGGGATTCTTTGTTAACCATATGTTAACTGTGTTCCATATGTTAACTGTGTTAAAGTGAAAAATGTTGATATAGAAGCTAAAAGAAAGATATCCTCTTCCAGCTAGGGAAAGAAGTGTCATGAAAGGTTTCCTTGAGTTGGCATAGAAGGCAGCCTTCAAGGATGTATTGAATTTAGACAGTCTAACTGGAAAGTGATGGTCCAGCCTGAGAGAACAGCATATGCTAACCTGACACAGAGGTGAGAGAGAGGACACTGTTTTCAGGAAAATATCTGAAGTTGTTCTTATTGCCATTGTTCTTCCCTAGCAAGTCAGAGAAGAGTAGATAATGTGGGGGTGGGTGGTGGTAAGTGGACTGAGGTTGAGGCACTGACCCTATCGTTATAAGCCAATGAACTTAAAGGAGAGAATTCCTTATACCCTCTTATTTGTGCACTGCAACTCTACTACATTGCTCCAGATTTTTTTTAATGGATCTTTTGAATAATACTTGTCAGAACAGTATTTTTAATTTTGACTTGGAGATATTTGCAAGGAAAGCAGGCCTGGATAAGATACTACCAAGGGGAGTTTTGAACATCTAGAGGGAAACAGGGGGATGTTGTGTTCCTGCATAGTTTTAGTTCAAGGTCTAGAAAGAGAGTGACAGAGGGCCAAAGATAGAATTCTCTACTAGGACCTTTGTGTGGAGCCTGTTCTCACTGGAAGTTTGTCTCATTCAAGGCTTCCTATCACATTTGGCGTTGAACGTTTGATGTGTCATGTCCCACTGCCAACCAGTGCTTCATCCAGTCTGGCATAAGAAAGCTGTTTCTGCAATGACAGCTATGTGGGAACCTTGGATGATATCACTTGAAAGATCCAAGATTACTTATAGACAGCAAATAGAATATGTCCTTAGTATCATGGGTGGTTTATGGATTGAACCCGTTGCTCTCGTGTTTCCTGCATTGTCAGGCATGGCAGGTTCTTTATCATTGGTTTCACCTGGGAAGCCCTCACAAAACTTCAAATCAACCGCAAAGCCACTGCAAATACTGAAGCATACAACTCCACATCTGGAAACTATATGTATTCCATCTACAGGCAATTTCAGTCCTCCAGTGGGAGTCATGTTCTCTTACATCTTATAATGAATTAAAGAGTTATTGTGATATACTAGTCAGTAGAATAAACTTGGAGTCAGTTTTGAGAAAGTTCTGCATTCTAACTGTGAACTTAGGAACTTTTTTTATTAAAATGGATCTAACAATGTCTATTCCACAAAGCTTTTTACATAGTTCAAATATTATATATATATGAAAGTTTCAAAACAAGTCTTAGCACATTTTTTAGCTTCAAATAAATTTTAGTTACTTTCATTCCTAACACAAAGCCTAATGACACAGAATAAAACATACCATGGAGAATGTGTGATCAGTCAGAGAAGAACCCCTGAAACAGCCCTGAGGTGAAGGAGAACCACTTCCTTCCAAAAAAATGGAAAATTTTCCAAGGGGAATGTCCTATCTGATTCTTAAAGAATAAGCAGAATTTGAATAGACAAAACTCTGTGCTGTACTGTGCTATGCTTAGTCATTCAGTCGTGTCCAACTCTTCATGACCCCACGGTCTGTACCCCACCAGGCTCCTCTGTCCATGGGATTTCCCAGGCAAGAATACTGGAGTGGGTTTCCATTTCCTTCTCCAGTGGATCTTCCCGACTGGGGAATCGAACTGGGGTCTCCTGCATTGCAGGTGGATTCTCTACCAGCTGAGCTACCAGGGAAGCCCAAACTGTGTGAGTGAAGGAATATTCCCTCAGTCCACAGGTATTTGTTGAGTGTGGTTTTTTTTTCTAGGCAGAGTCTGCATTCTAGAAACACAATGAGCAAAAGATTAAAGAAATACTTTGTTCTTGGTTTATATATTTTTTATTTTTAATTGTAGGATAATTGCTTTACAGCATTGTGTTGGTTTCTGCCAAACATCATCATGAATCAGCCATGGGTGTACCTATGTCCCCTCCCTCTTGACTGTCACTCCCACCTCCCTCCCCCACTCTCCCCTCTAGGTTGTTAAGAGCTGAGAGACACAGACAATAGAAAACTCAATGCCTAACCATTTCAGATAGCAACAAGTGCTCTGAAGAAAACCAAATTGGGGGGGGGGGTTTCAGTAAAATTCTAAATTATATGAGATATGAAATGATTGAAAGGAAAAGCATTCCAAAAGTGCAGGACAAATGTCAATGGTCTGAGGTGGGAAAAAAACAAAAGACAAAGAAAAAAACCCCAAAACTGAAAGGTTGTAGGAAAAACAAAAAGACCAGTGCCAGTATGGCTAGAGCTAAGTGAGTAAACATTAACCAGTGGAAAATTAGAAAGCAATAATTTGATATTGAATACAGGAGACAGGAATGCTAGGCAAAGCTGATGTTTAAGGTCACTGTCAGAAAAGATTCCTTGATTTAGGTGACTGTGAGAGTTTAAAATGCTCTGAGGGACCTAGGATGAAGTCCTTTGTATCTAATATTGTAATTGTTAAACTTTGCAACGTACGTAACCGAGAAATGATGGGAAAAGGGAAGAAATGAACTGCACCTTCCTGTGAGAATTCTGAGGCTCAGGCTTCTCTGAAGACATTTAAAAGTACCAAAATCTGGTTCACTCATACTACTTATAAATATTCCATCACTATTTGTCAAATTAAATGCTCTATTCCAGTTAGCTAAAATCCTTGATAACTGCTACAGGCCCTGCTAATTTTCTTCTCCTCGATAGTATAGTGAGTCTGCATTGTATATGTATATACAAATTTAGCAAATGCTACTTGAGTAATAAACTCAACCTTTACAAAATATGTCTATTCTTTAAGGACAAAATATGTCTACTCTTTATTCCTTAAGGACTTTAAGTAATAAATTCATTCTTTACAAAATATGTCTTTTCTATAAGGACTGACTCAAATTCAGCTGTGTCATTACATAGACTTTTGTTTCAACTACTCTTAAAACATTAATTAAACCTCATATTGTATGTCACCTGGTTATCTCATCTTTCCTGCTTCGTAATGTATTCTTGACTTTATAATAAATTCCATACTGCACAGCTTTTCACTCTCCCCCCAGTCTTCCATTAAATAGTAAATACTGTGGCATTGAATACACTGTATGTGCTTAGTTGCTCAGCCATGTCCAGCTCTTTGTGACATCATAGACACTATCCTGCCAGGCTCCTCTGTCCATGGGATTTTTCAGGCAAGAATACTGGAGTGGATTGCCATTTTCTTCTCCAGGGGATCTTCCTGACCCAGGGATTGAACTTGCATCTCCTGTGTCTCCTGCACTGCAGGTAAATTCTTTTACCTGTTGAGCCACCGGGGAAAGTCCTGAATGTATTGTAGATGCCAACAAATACTGGTCAACAGTTTATTACCTAAATATTCAGTTCTTGTCTCTTGTTATTGTCGGTCAGTGGCTAAATTGTGTCCAACTCTTTGCAACCCCATGGACTCCAGCATGCCAGGCCTCCCTGTCCCTCACTGTCTCCCAGAGTTTGCCTAAATTCATGTCCATGGAATTGGTGATGCCATCCAACCATCTCATCCTCATCTTATCTCCTACATATGTTAGATAGCTTCCCCAAGACCTTCTCCCAGATTTGTTGAGTCTTCACACAGTACACAATGGGGTTCATTAGGGGTGGCAACAACAAGAATATGTCTGCAATAAGGATTATAGCAAAGGGGCTTTTGTGCTTGGCAAAGCGGTGCATGGCAGCCAGTGTAATGATGGGCACATAGAAAATGAGTACAGCACAGAAATGGGAGACACAAGTGTTAAGGGCCTTAAGTCTCTCTGCCAAAGATGCAATGCTGAGTACAGTCTTCAGGATCAGTGTATAAGAAAGAACAATGAAAGCCAAGTCCAGCATAGTACAGAGAGCAACAAAGAAACCGTAGATAACATTGATCTTGTTGTCAGAGCACGCCAGCTTCATGGTATCCTGATGAAGACAGTATGAGTGAGAAAGGACATTCTTCTTCTGACAATATTTCAATCTCCTTAGCGTGAAAGGAAATGGAAGCACTAAGAGAAGGCTCCTGGTGGCTAAAATCAGTCCCATTTTAGCAACTCGGTTGCTAGTGAGGAGAGAATTGTATCTCAGGGGATTGTGAATGGCAAGAAAGCGATCCAAAGACATAACCAGCAGTACTGAGGACTCCATGACTGTGAATCCATGGATGAAAAATTCTTGAGTAAAGCAGGCATTGGGTGAAATTGCCATGGCATTGAACAAGAAGATTCTCAGCATGGTAGGGAGAGAGGAGAAGGACAGGCCCAGGTCAGAGATAGCCAACATGGCAAGGAAATAATACATGGGTTCATGAAGTGAGGGCTCTGTCTTTATGATAAAGAGAATGGTACTGTTGCCCATGATGGTAACCAGATATAGGAGGCAAATGGGAATGGAGATCCACTCGTGGGCATGTTCCAATCCTGGAATTCCAATCAGAAGGAAAAGCTGGACCTCAGAGTTATTGAGAACAGCCATGAGAAGTGGGAATATGAACTCTTTAGCCAGATCTGAAATCACATAAACAAAAAGCAGTAACACTTTTGGATAAAGCTCAGTGCTGGACAGGAGTGGGGAGGAGCAGAGGGAGATGAGCAGTTTTTCTTACACTACACACAGAAGCATATATTTGACATAATATTAATAAAAAGGAACTGCCAGCATTTATCAAAAAGCCTTAAACATGTTCGTGTCCTCTAACATGGGAATTTTACTTGTAGTAATTTATCCTAAGGTGGTGGTTTTCCAACATTTCTAGCCAAATGTGAAACTCATGTCAGAGCAGAGCTGCTTTGATTGAGTTACTGATAGATACTCAGAATCTTTTCTACAGCTTTTCCACATGATCTTCAGTAGTTCTCCTACACAGAGATCCTTTTAGATATCTACATTATGGTGAATATCAAATGCTAGAACATAAATTTATAAACTAATTTAATTCTTAAATTTATGATCTTGGTATTTATTACTCCATTTTATACATGAGCATAAACACCACTCTAGGCTCAAAAAACCATGAACAAGCATCTGTAATATATTAATATTGATGATATAGTGGTTTTCAAATGAAAAGCTAGGAGAAATGGAACATGGATACACCCTTGGGAGTTATGTATCCATATTGCCTTCATTTTCCTACACAAAATATGATAGTTTCTAGCTCAAGTACCTATGGGCCACACTTTAAGTTACTATTTTATTATTTCAAGAGAAAATGTTGAAGCCGTACATTAGTATCATATTCATCTTGTTTCTCTTGATCAATTATTTTATATTTTTATCTCTATAACTGAATTAGTCAAAGAAATTCAAAATGGAAAATATCCCAATCATTCCATTTACCTTTGTAAGGTAAAAATTTTAAGTACACCTATGTATTAAACTAAATTTTGATTTTATTGTTAAAGTCTCTTACATGAATCTGAACAAACTGAGAGACAGTGAATGACAGGGGATCCTGACTGCAAAGAATCGGACACAACTTATCAACTGAACAATGTCATTAAATAGTTCACAGTTTATGTTTTCAAAGGTAAAATATACAGTCTTGCAGCTTATGAAATTTTTGAGCTTTAAGATATTCCAGTGTTGGATAATTGATATAAATTACCAGAGAAATACAATATTTAAGCTAACCATCATAAATCCCATTTGTATTTGGTAAGCATAATGAATGCATGCAGATATAAATAAAACTTATTAAAGTAATAATTTCAATTGCAAAAAAATAATGGCAAAACACAAAAATAAAGGGAGAGACAAAGGAAGTCAAGAGTTTATCTGAGGCATTAACCTCATTAGAGAATTTGTTTTAAAGTTCAAATTGCAACAGATGAAAAATCATCAGTCTCCAATGGAAAATATAGGGGACATTGGAAATCATTTGGCTAAATTGAAGTTTGATTGTGAATTGATATTTTATTTTGTAATTCTTTAGATGATAACCAAGAAAAACATAATAAATAGCCAGCAGCCCTTGGTTCATATTATATATCAACATTTTGTGGTATTTTCTATGCAGTTCTGTTTTGTCAGCTTGTAAATGAGCCTGACCTGCCGACTTGGAGGCCCTAAGCAGTTGGACAGGTCTTTTTTATCTTCCACCATGGCAGCAAACAGAGAAGGCAATGGCAACCCACTCCAGTACTCTTGCCTGGAAAATCCCATGGACGGAGGAGCCTGGTAGGCTGCAGTCCATGGGGTCGCTAAGGGTCGGACACAACTGAGCGACTTCACTTTCACTTTTCACTTTCATGCATTGGAGAAGGAAATGGCAACCCATTCCAGTGTTCTTGCCTGGAGAATCCTGGGGACAGGGGAGCCTGGTGGGCTGCTGTTTATGGGGTCGCACTGAGTCGGACACGACTGAAGTGACTTAGCAGCAGCAGCAGCAGCATGGCAGCAAGCCTCCTGCCAAATCCAAAGAAAGTGCATTTTGGAGATGGTAGTAGATTTTCAAATGCTGTAAACCTCATTCTGTATGTAATCTGTCAAACTGTGCCTATTTAGCAAATTTTATTCTGATCTTTCCACCCCAGGAGGAAGTCCTCATTTCCCAAAAGCACATAACCCTTTCCTTTTTTGCTTTTTTTGGCTAAGGGGTATTGCTTTTGGTCTTCCGGGGAATATTTCTGCTGTGCAGTTTTTACTCTAGTCTCTTCTACACTTTTATAATGTACTATTTTCATGTATACCTACCCAACCAAACCCCCATCATATACACAGACTGCTAAATACTGTAAAGTATAGATGGGATTTTATTTGTCTTCATATATCTGCCATCAACATCAGTCAGTTCAGTCGCTCAGTCGTGTCTGACTCTTTTCGACCCCATGAACCACAGCACGCCAGGCCTCCCTGTCCATCACCAACTCCCAGAGTCCACCCAAACCCACGTCCATCAAGTTGATGATGCCATCCAGCCATCTCATCCTCTGTCGTCCCCTTCTCCTCCTGCCCTCAATCTTTCCCAGCATCAGGGTCTTTTCCAGTGAGTCAACCCATCAACATAGTTTCTAGAATATGAAAGTTTCTTGAGAGGTGTGCAAAGAGTGAATGTGAGTGGAACAAATATAAGACATAGAATCATTCCTTAGTGCCATCTCCCTTTCTTTTGTAGTGGTAAACAAGGGATATTTATGCTCAGTCCACTCACGTACATTTTCAGTGGTAAACTTATTCTTACACACTATGCTTTTGGATACAGAGTCTGAACTTCAGGAAAAACAGCTCAATAGAAATATTGGTCATCAATTCAGAAATATTGAACTGGTAGCTGATATCTATGGTCATTGGAGTGGATGAGATCACCTAGGAAACTGTGCAAAATACAAAATTGAAATCTCAGATTGAACCCTGAAGAGTAGCAAGATTGTTGAGAGCATCTTGCTCAAGAATATCCGGACATCAGGAAGAAAAATTAAGAGAGTGGGATATAGTATATTCCCATGGGATATTTCAAGGAGGTGGTCGTCAGTTCAAACACTGCCTAGATTTCTTAGAATTTCCATTCTTTAAGGTAAGAAATAAACCCTCAAGTCTGATACAAAAACATCTGGGGATATGTCTCATCTTTGCAGATTACCAGCTATGTGAACTTGGGTAAGCTTCTGGTGTTTACTATTCTGTTAAATATTGTAAACAATAATGTCTATCTAACATAGTTATCTTAGAAAGTCTGATATAGTTTTTGCATACTGAATATATTAGTAAGTATCAGCTACTATTAAATATTTCAACAAAAATTTCCTAACCATTTCTTCTTCACATCAAGTCCTAGACTGGCCAAAGAAGGTTTTTTATTTTTTCAGTTGACATTAAGGCTTTTTATTACTTTTCATATTATCCAGTAAATGGGATCCTGCTAATATCAGATTTAATAAAATTATTTTTAACCTTCAGACCACACAACTCCATCCATACTCCCTTTACACACACACACACACACACACACACACACACACACACAGTCTCTCTCTCAAGCTACTTCTTCCTCCCCATAGTCATTTCTTCAGATATGAAGTGTTTCACAAAGCTTTAGCTTTAGGTTTTCAAAGGGAGTTTTAACTACTTGCACATACCAATACTGGATGCTCAGTATATTCCTGAATGACAAGAGCAAGAAGTTTCAACTTTAACATTCAATTTATCTAGATGCACCTACTTCTATTTCCCTCTGGGATGCAGCCCCTTGGGTGGAATAAAAAAGTATCCAGCTCTCTGTAATCTCCCAGGAAATTTAAGTAGAAAGGGTTTGACATAGTACATTAACTCTTTGGTACCCAGGAACCCCAGTAGGAGCTAGAGACCAATTGTGAGGCAAAACGCAATTAGAAAACTACTCAAGTTAGAAGTATGCTGGAAATCATACTGATGAAGGATGCTTGATATGTGTCAGTCACAGAGACTCAGCAATATAGGGAAAAGAGTAGGCTATTTGTTATCAAGATATTTGAGTTCTAATTTGAGATCACATCACCTACCTTTTACTTCAGTTTAATCATCTACAAAATGGAAATAATAATACACAAGATATCAAATGTTTAAGAAGGCACTTTATAAACTATAAGATAGTTTATCAGTGATTTCACTAATCTGACTCATTTTTGGCAAATGTGATTAGACAAGCCTTGAAATAGAATTGATGCTTTTGAACTGTGGTGTTGGAGAAGACTCTTGAGAGTCCCTTGGACTGCAAGGAGATCCAACCAGTCCATCCTAAAGGAGATCAGTCCTGGGTGTTCATTGGAAGGAGCAATGTTGAAGCTGAAACTCCAATACTTTGGCCACCTCATGCGAAGAGTTGACTCATTGGAAAAGACCCTGATGCCGGGAGGGATTGGGGGCAGGAGGAGAAGGGGACGACAGAGGATAAGATGGGTGGATGGCATCACCGACTCGATGGACATGGGTTTGGGTAAACTCCGGGAGTTGGTGATGGACAGGGAGGCCTGGCGTGATGTGATTCATAGACTCACAAAGAGTCGAACACGACTGAGCGACTGAACTGAACTGAACTGAACTGAAATAGACATGTTCTGCCACTTCCTGTTAGATTTCTAACCAAGTATTCCAAAATTATATGCACTCCAGGCTAATGTAAAATAGTACAAGAGATGGAAACTTAGATTAAACAGAAAAGAATGACATATATTAAAAGGGGTGAATATGTGAGTAAACATAAAATATTTTTATCTTTTCTCATTTGCTAGGAAAGACAATTTACTTTTTAAGGTAAAAAAATTGCATTACATTGAGAGATTTGTAACAAAAGTAGAAACGTGTACTCAGCAATAATTACATAATAATTACATACAGGTCAAAATGAGATAAATGAATGTATACTGTTAAAAGTTTCTTACATTACCTATGGGGTAGTATAATATTTTATTTTTTCAAATTTATGTTTTAATTGGTGAAGAATTGCTTTTCATTGTTGTGTTGATTTCTGCTGTGCAACAATGCAAATCAGCCATAATTATACATATACTCCCTCTCTATTGAGCCTCCCTCCCCTCCCCCTCCCCCGCCATTTTTGGTCATCGCAGAGCTCCAAGCTGGACGCCACCTTGTGTTATATAGTAACTTCTCACTGGGTATCTGTTTTACATACAGTAGTGTATATATGTCAATGCTACTTCCTCCATTTGTCCCACTCTCTTCTTCCTGTACTGTATCCACAAGCCTGTTTTCTACATGTGGACATGAGTTTGAGTAAACTTTGAGAGTTGGTGATGGACAGGGAGGCCTAGCATGCTGCAGTCCATAGGGTCACAAAGAGTTGGACACGACTGAGCGACTGAACTGAACTGAACTGAACTGTGTCACCAAGTTAAAAGGAAACATTTTGCAATGATAAAAGCATCAGTTCATTAAGATGTCATAGCAATCTTAATATTATACACGCGTGCTCAGTCATGTCCAACTTTTTGTGACTCCATGGACTAGCCCGTCAGAATCCTCTATCTCTAGGCTTTCCCAGACAAGGATACTGAAGTGGGTTGCCATTTCCTTCTTCAGTGGATCTTCCTGACCCAGGGATCAAACCCATATCACTTGTGTCTCCTGCATTGGTAGGTGGATTCTTTACCACTAGAGCCACCTGGGAAGCCCTTTGTTTATACATGTAATAGGAAAGGTTCAAAATACACAAAGAAAAAGTAACAGAACTAAAAAGAAAAAGTCATTTTTTTTTAATTTTTAATTTTGTATTGGGGTATAACCTATTAACAATATTGTGATAGTGGCAGATGAACAGTGAAGGGACTCAGCCATACATATACATATATCCATTCGCATGAAATATCCTTCCCATCTAGGCTGCCACATAACATTGAGCACAGTTCCCTGTGCTGTAAAGTATGTCCTTGTTGGTTATCCATTTCAAGTATAGCAATCTGTATATGTCCATCCCAAACTAACTATCCCTTCCCCCAATCCTTCCCCCTGGCAACCATAAGTTCTTTCTCTTAGTCTGGGAGTCTCCTTCTGTTTTGTAAGTTGTGTTATTTGTTTTTAGATTCCACATATAAGAGATGTCATATGATATTTCTCCTTCTCTGGAAAAAGGCAAATTCTGAATCAGATTTGGAGATTTTAGCACTTTCCTCTTTCTAAGCTATTTTGTTGCATAGGTAGATAAAAATGAAATTGAGCTGTATACTTCAGAGGTATCCATCTTACTCTATGTAATTTACATTTTAATAATTAAAAAGGGAAAACATCTTCATTGAATATAAGAAAATAAAAAGAAACTAAGAAGTGATGAGCCTAAAATAATGTATCAGTTAATTTGGAATTAAATAATGTATTAGTAGCTTCAACTGATTTCTCTAATCTCTCAGGCAGGCTCTCCTTGATATGTTCAAGTCTCCAAAACCTGTGGAATATTGCAGTCTGACCTTTTCATGTTCTTATGGGAACCAATGTGTTAAAACTACAATCCTGTACCAGGCTCTCTTCTGGGAATTTCTAGGAAGTTTCTCAGGGAAATCATGTTTACAGAGGATAGCAGAGCTGTAGGAATTGGTGTGCCATAAGTACAAAACTCAGAAGACAGCTCAAAGAGTGATCTGTAGATGAAGGTTGGGCAACAGATGTGGTACACTGAGGCTGAGAGGCCTCTAGCCTAAAATCATTTATGTTTCACTGTGTGGTTAGGGCCGTAGGGCCCTAACATAACATTGTCTTATAATATGACTTTGTATCGTGGTTATGTCTGAAACACGGAAACTATGAACTGAGCTTTAGAGAGGATGATAAATAAGGATGACTTACTGACATAGAAAGGGCTCAAAGGTAAAAAACAAAAACAAAAAGATTGCAATGGGGGAAAGGGAGTAGGGGAGCTTCTCTTGGTGATATGTTTATCTGATAAGAAGATACCTTTAACTTAAATTTGGAGAAGAAGCTATGAAAATGTAAAAATGCACTAAAATGCTTTTAGCCATCCATTGCCACTGTTCAATTCACCTTTGTACTGTTCATCTGAGAAAGTATCCAGCTGTTCATGCACAGTTAGACAAAATGCTGGATAGAGTTGGAACTCTATGTGGGATAGGGACTGGGAAATAGGCAGACTGATCAGCTGAAAGAGTAAAATGTATTTGTCTAAGCAAAGAATAGGAAGGTAGACATGGGTACAGAAGTCAGGCCATAGATGACAGGATCTTAGTCACTAGAGTCAAATCAGAGGAGAGGACTTTATTTGGTCTCGGAAGAAAGGGCAAGTGAGAGGATATTAAGGCCTCATGGTAATTGGAAGAGGGGCCTGAAAACAATCTAGCTACTCCAGGTAAGTTGTATGTGACTGAAAGGAAAGTGCTGTAAGGTGCAGCCTAAGACAGTCCTTAGTATTCAGTCAGAGAATAAGACACACTTGGGTTTGAATTCTAGTTCCATCCATGATTGGGGCTTCCCAGATGGTGCAGTGGTAAAGGATCCACCTGCCAATGCAGGAAACACAAGAGATGCAGGTTCAATCCCTGGGTCAGGAAGACCTCCTGGAGTAGGAAATAGCAACCCACTCCAGTATTCTTGCCTATAAAATTCCATGGACAAAGGAGCCTGTTGGGTTACAGTCCATGGGGTCACAAAGAGTTAGACACGACTAAGTATGCAGCACATATATGCATATCTATCCATGACTGCTGCTGCTGCTGCTAAGTCACTTCAGTTGTGTCCCCATAGATGGAAGCCGACCAGGCTCCCCCGTCCCTAGGATTCTCTAGGCAAGAACACTGGAGTGGGTTGCCATTTCCTTCTCCAGTGCATGAAAGTGAAAAGTGAAAGTGAAGTCACTCAGTCGTGTCCGACTCTTAGCAACCCCATGGACTGCAGCCTACCAGGCTCCTCCATCCATGGGATTTTCCAGGCAAGAGTACTGGAGTGGGGGTGCCATTGCCTTCTCTGCTACCCATGATTAGCTATTTCTTTCTCTTTTAATTTATAAAATGGATAATAGCAGTACCTGCTTCACAAGGTTTCTCTGAGAATTAAATAAAATGTATATAAAGAGTCTAAGATATCATTCATCTTAGAGATAGTATCCCTGAATTTTAATTCCTTTTAGTAAATAACATGTAGGACTTTCTCTCAAGGCAATGAATTTACTTGAAATTCTTGAGTAACTTCTCCACATGAGTCACTGCACTTGAGAAACAAATGCACTGGGCCCTTTGATAGTAACTATTATTAGTAGGAGGTTTGTTATATTTCAGACTGATCAGGACTTTGCCAACTATCTCTTATCCTCAAAGTAATTCTGCTATTTTACTATCTCCTGTTCATCAGTAAGTGTATGAGGCTTCACAGATAAACATTTATTTTCAAGTTCACAGAAAAATAAAACAAATATTTTGAAACTGAAACTATGTGTAAAAATTGCCTAATTCAATGTTTAGCACAGAGTAATAGTTTCCGATGTTTTCTTTTTTAATCTCTCTCTTTAACATATTTATTCCTTTTTTTCCCTATTTTAGCTTGTTAAGAGCTGTCTCTCACCTTCTTTACCTCTTGATCTGACTCAGCACATGTTGATTTTGTACCTTTACAATGTCACAGTTGTTTCTACTTGGTGGATTGTGCTACCAACAGTGGTAGCAAGCTCTACAGAGAGCTTGTAAGTGAAATCAGCTTTAGAAGCCTGGCCTGAATAATGTTTGGAGCAAACATCTCTAGAAATTGGAGAAACCACTTCCTCACTGCTTTACTAAAATCTATTTTTTGCCGTTTTTTTCTTTTCTTCTTAATTCTAGGTTCATTTTGGATCAAGCAGAAAGAGCTACCCTATAGTTCAGCCTGACTGTATAAATTGTTTAATTAGATTATAGGTGGGGAGGGGCAAAACCTAATAGTAAAAGGGGAATTTATTTGCAGGACATATCTTTATGTGGGTACTTTTTTTCTCAGGACCTGATGGGGAAGTGTGACATCCATGGTTCTCCTTGTCAGTTAACATTATCTGACTATATTATCAATAGTCTATTTAGAATAAATACCTCATTATTTTATTCCTTTATTCTCTTATGAGAAGTCTTTCAAAACTTATTTATTCCTAATTCTTTTATTCCTTTATTCTTTTATGAGAAGTCTTTCAAAGCTGTGTTTTCTCTGTTTATGTCTCAGACAAAAGTGCTGAAAGGAGGGGGAATGCATAGCAGACCTATACTGAAAGTGTCATTTCAGATCTGGGAATAAATACTTCCCGATCAATTTATCATGCACACTCTCAATTCCTCTAAGGTGGAGATCACCACCTTCTTCCTGGTTGGAATCCCAGGACTGGAGCATGTTCACATGTGGATCTCTCGTCCCCATCTGCCTCATGTACCTGGTGGCCATCCTTGGCAGTTGCACCATCCTCTTCATGATCAGGACAGAGCCCTCACTCCATGCACCCATGTACTATTTCCTTTCCATGTTGGCTGTCTCTGACCTGGGACTGTCCCTCTCATCCCTCCCCACTATGCTGTGGATCTTTGCTCTCAATGCTACAGGAATTTCCCCAAATGCCTGCTTTGCTCAAGAATTCTTTACCCATGGATTCACAGATCTGGAGTCCTCAGTGCTCCTGGTCGTGTCTTTTGATCGCTTTTTGGCCATCCGCAACCCTCTGAGATACAGCCCCATCCTCACCAACGCCAGAGTGGCCAAAATGGGTCTGGTATTTCTCATTAAAAGCATGCTCTTGGTGCTCCCATTTCCTTTCACTCTCAAAAGATTGACCTATTGTAGGAAGAACCTACTTTCTCACTCTTACTGTCTCCATCAAGATGTCATGAAGCTTGCCTGCTCTGACAACACAGTCAACTTTTTCTATGGCTTCTTTGTTGCTCTCTGTATGATGACAGACAGCGTGTTCATTGCTGTGTCCTACATATTCATCCTGAAGACTCTGATGGGCATTGGATCCCACAAGGAGCGGCTCAAGGCCCTCAACACCTGTGCCTCCCACATCTGTGCTGTGCTCATCTTCTACGTGCCCATCATCGCTTTGGCTCCCATGCACCACTTTGGCAAGCTCACATCCCCAGTGGCCGTGATCCTCATTGCTGACATTTTCTTGCTAGTGCCACCTCTGATGAATCCTATTGTCTACTGTGTGAAGACACGGCAAATTTGTAAGAAGGTTCTGGGGAAATTTGGTCTAAAATAAAGGTATGGGGAAAAGTGAGGCAGGGTTAGCCAGGTTCAGGGAATAAAACAATACCTTTCTGAGCAAAGTATTATGGATGGGTCATTCTTATCTTTCCTAATCATGATCGGGCTTCCATGATGGCTCAGATGGTAAAGTGTCTGCCTGCAGTGCAGAAGACCTGGGTTCAAATCCCTGGGTCGGGAAGATCCCCTGGAGAAGGAAATGGCAACCCACTCCAGTACTCTTGCCTGGAAAATCCTATGGACAGAGGAGCCTGGTAGGCTACAGTCTATGGTGTCGCAAAGAGTTGGACACGACTGAGCAACTTCACTTCACTTTAATCATGATTGTAATCAGTACAACAACATATGGTCTGGGCATTGAGGTCTGTGAGCTTAGGACTTACATAGACATTGATAGGTATGTATGGGATAGTTTTGTAATATAATTAAAATCATGAATCAATACATGGATATGGAATTTTAGTTATAGTGTTTACAACACAAGGATGAATCAAAATGGAAGTAGAGATTGTTTTCCTTTATAGAGAATGAATATCAGAGGAGCTGAGGGCTAAAGACATTACTTCAAACCAGTTACTGATTTTCTTTCCTGCAGCTTTCAGACATGTATTTGCTGTGGGGACTCAATTTAAATTCTTGATTTCCCATTTAAATGAAAAATGTCTGTTCAAATATGGGCTGCTTATATATTTTCTCCCTTTGCTCTTGGTTTTTTTTTTTTAATTTTACATTGGATTATAGTTGATTTGGGCTTCCCTTGTGGCTCAGCTGGTAAAGAATCTGCTTGCAATACGGGAGACCTGGGTTCAATCCCTGGGTTGAGAAGATCCCTTGGAGAAGGGAAAGGCTACCCATTCCAGTATTCTGGCCTGGAGAATCCCATGGACTATATAGTCCATGGGGTCGCAAAGTGTCAGACACGACTGAATGACTTTCACTTTTCATAGTTGATTTACAACGTGGTGTTAGTTTCAGGTATACAGCAAAGTGATTCAGTTACATATTCTTTTTCAGATACTTTTCCCACTTAGGTTAATACAGAATATTGAGTAGTATTCTTCATGCTATATAGTAGGTACTATTGATTATCTCTCATATATAGTATTGTGTGTATTTTAATCTCAAATTTCTAATTTATTTATCCTCACCACCTTCCCCTTTGATAACCTAACTTTGTCTTCTAAGTCTGTGAGTCTGTTTTTGTTTTGTAAATAAGTTCATTTTATCTTTTTTTAGATTACACATATAAGTGATATCATATGATACTTGTCTTTCTCTGTCTGGCTTACTTCACTTAGTATGATAATCTCCAGGTCCATCCATGTTGCTGTAAATGGCATTATTTCACTCTTTCTTATGGCTGAGTAATACCTCACTGTATAAATATACCATTTCACTTTCACTTTTCACTTTCATGCATTGGAGAAGGAAATGGCAACCCACTCCAGTGTTCTTGCCTGGAGAATCCCAGGGACAGCGGAGCCTGGTGGGCTGCCGTCTGTGGGGTCACACAGAGTTGGACACGACTGAGGTAACTTAGCAGGAGCAGTAGCATGTCTTGGCTATTGTAAATAGTGCTACTGTGAACATTGGGGGTGCATGTATCTCTTTGAGTTGATATTTTCTCTGGATATATGCCAAGGAGTGGGATTGCTAGAACATATTGTAACTATTGATTCCTGGGTCGGGAAGATCCCCTGGAGGAGGGCATGGCAATCCACTCCAGTATTCTTGCCTGGAGAATCCCATGGACATAGGAGCCTGGTAGACTACATTACACAGGGTCACACAGAGTCAGACACGACTGAAGCAACATAGCAGGCATGCAAGCATGGTAACTATATTTTCGTTTTTTAAGGAACTTCCATACTGCCTCCATAGTGACTGCACCAATTTACAGTCCCACTAACAGTGTAAGAGGATTGCACTTTCTCTATACCCTTTTATTGTCTGTAGATTTTTTGATGATGGCCATTCCAACCAGTGTGAGGTGTTACCTCATTGTAGCTTAGTTTTGATTTACATTTTTCTAATAATTAGTGATGTCTTTGTTATGTTCTTAACAATCAAATAGAGACAAAGTGGCTCAGTGTTAAAGAATCTGCCTGCCAATGCAGGTGATGAAGCAGACGTGGGTTTGATTCCTGGATCAGGAAGATCCCCTGGAGGAAGAAATGTCAACTCACCCCAGTATTCTTGCCTGGAAAATCCCATTGACAAAGTAGCCTGGCAGGCTATAATCTATGGGGTCACATAGAGTCAGACACAAATGAGCACGCATGCAGCTTTGAACTAACAATAAACTTATAATATTCTTTAAGACAGAGCAGGGTTTTTTTTTTTCTTTCTCTAACTTACAACAGGGTTCCAAAAAGCCATATTTACTAAAAGGAGAACAGAAGGGCAGTTCTACTATTAGTAAGAAATAGGAAAGCTATTAATAGTAGCACAGTAATTTTTAAAGCACTTATATTCTTAAATGCCTTAAAATATATGTTCTAAAATAATGATTTTAATGCTTTTAGATACTTGGTATTTTGGTATTTTGTATTTCGCATGTTCAATTACACTAAGAATGCTAGAAATAATTTTGAGCTAACAGAAAAAATGACATATTAGACATATATTAAGAATATAAAATAATACGCATATACAGTTCCGCTTTTAAAAAGGTAAATAGCCAACTAAGAATGATTGGTTACCTCAAATTATTTCCTACAAATTATTTCATTTGTTTCTTGTTCATGTTTTACACATGAGTATTCAGTAGGGGACAAAGATAGAAAGCATAAAATTTAGAATAAGCTAACCAACACTTCGGAGAAGGCAATGGCACCCCACTCCAGTTCTCTTGCCTGGAAAATCCCATGGATGGAGGAGCCTGGTAGGCTGCAGTCCATGAGGTCGCTAAGAGTCAGGCACGACTGAGCGACTTTACTTTCACTTTTCACTTTCATGCACTTTCATTCACCAACACTTCGGAGAAGGCAATGGCACCCCACTCCAGTATTCTTGCCTGGAGAATCTCAGGGACGGGGGAGCCTGGTGGGCTGCCGTCTATGGGGTCGCACAGAGTCGAACACGACTGAAGCGACTTAGCAGTAGCAACCAACACTTAATTTGTACTGTGCAGTGAGAGAAAATTACTGTTAATAAATTTCAATGTTTTACTTCCTGAGTCAAAATCACAAATAATTAATATTATTGATGTTCCCAAAAAACATTGTGAAGAAGTTGTTCTCAGATGGCTAAATATTACTATAGATTTGCTGTCCCCAGGTGAATTTTACTGAGTTCTTATTGTTCAATAACTGATGTTGTCTCGATGTCTATAGCTTCTTTAGGAAAATGAGAGACAAACTTTTGTACATCCTCCCAGTTTGTACTACTAAATTCTCTGAGGACCCTAACACTTTCCAATTATGTTATATTAGTTCACGTGTCTGCCTCTCTTTCTTGTAATCCATTTCTTCAAATTAACTGCACACATCACACTGATTGGCATATCTCCAGCATTTATATGGTGTATGGGAATGACATCCGAACAGTAGTCTGACACATTTCTCAACTCTCAACTCAACACATTTTATTGGTGAACAACAGCAATAAAAACTTTTAACAATTCAGAATATGATGATAAACTTCAGGCATACAGAATATCTGGAATGATAGAAAACCTATTGCCAAAATCATTAAGGAGTAACTATACAT
The DNA here is from genome assembly GCF_054371585.1 of Giraffa tippelskirchi. Taxonomy (NCBI): domain Eukaryota; kingdom Metazoa; phylum Chordata; class Mammalia; order Artiodactyla; family Giraffidae; genus Giraffa; species Giraffa tippelskirchi. Next base: position 121,854,057 of record NC_137285.1, read on the forward strand.
TTTAGGTTAACGAAGCTGCCCTAAAAAACAGTTAATGTCCTGTTTAACCACAAGAAAGAGCAAATACATTGTCATGAAAAACATGAGAAAGAAAACTTATTCTCTTTTTAGTGTTTACCCTCAACTCAGAAATTCAAATCTTTACAATAACTCAAGTCATAAGATGTCAATGAATGTTTCTTGATCAGAAGAGTAAATAGGTTTTAGTTTGTCACTTTTCCTCAATTACCATACAGGTTTAACACATTTTCAATCAAGCTCCCAGTAGCATATTTAGAAATTTACCCAATAATTCCAAAATTAGATTTATAATATTAAACAGAAGAGTATAATAATAATAAATAAAAATTATAACAAGGCTCTTTAAAATAATAACAACTAATTACTCAGCTATGAATTCTGTGTAGTTTGGTCAATGAATCAATGGAAAAAACAAGGAAATATAAAAAACACACTTCAATATACCATACATGATATGAAAACTTAATATGTAATTAAGGAATATCAGAACAATATTGAAATAGGTTGAATATTCAAATAATTATTGTAGAAAAAATTAGCACCTATTTAAACTACATGTGTTTGTGATATTTAATCACACACAAAAATAAGATAAATGAAGAAGTATGTTCAAAGCTAACTTTTAAATCTACTTAAATATAAGTAAATAAATTAACCTCTGGATGGGAACAATTTTCTAAAGAAATAAGAAGAATGTAAAAGCTGAAAGGAAAAGTGAAAAGCAATTAGATAATTGAATGGCTATTAAATCATTACAATTTAGAAGATAATAATATGATATATGCAACGTTCACCATTTACCAGGTACCAGACTTTGGGCTAAATATTTACCTGTATTAACTCCATTAATTTTTGCAAGAGCATGGGTTGGTAGATTTTATGAGTTCCCCCCTGTTATGAGGATTAAGAATTTAAAGCTTTGAGCAGTTAGCTTTTCCAAGGACACAGAACTATGGTGTTAGAAACTTGAATCTACCCCAGGCAGTATGTTGCCAGAGCCTACAAACTAACCCACTCAATTTAACAACTCACATTCTATGTGTGGTCAAATATGTATTTATAAGAATATATTTTGAGGGTTATTTTCTATGATAAAAATACCATAATATACTGAAATGTTAAGTAATAGGAAGTATAATATAAACCATGATATACAAATAATATAAAGTATTATTCACCCATGCAACACAGCAGTCAGAACTAAGTGGTATTTGCTAAACACTAAATTAGATGTTTAGGATTAAATGAAAATAAAACAGGCCTACTCTCAAGCTTGTAGTCTGGTGGTAGAGGAACAAACAAATAAATAATTAAATTCACTGAGTAAAGTACGGTAAGTTTAAGCATGAATGTAAGAAAGCACAAATACAAGAATGGCAGTTTGCCTATTTTAGTGAAGAATCAGAGGAAAGCTTCCTAAAGGAAGTTAATTTAATATAAAATATGGTTTAATGGAGAATAGTGAGTAACATCAGGCAAATCTACAAATAGAAATATATGTTGAAGTATACACAACTACCCTGGTTTATAAATATATGTTGTGTGTGTACTACGTTGGCTTATTAAAAAGCGTTTAGGTTATAGATCATATAATATTTCTCAATGACAGAATTGTGAATGATTTTTGTTATCTTTTAAATACTTTTCTACATTTCCCAATATATTCACAAAATTTTAATTATGTATAAATATACATATATATGACATTTATAATTTTTTTAGAAAAGCCCAAATTTATTAAATGGATTGCTTGAAATAACACCAAAATGTAAAGTCATCCACTAATAACAACTACTACAGAGTACACTGATGAAAGTGTTTCAACATTGAGCAGGCAATTTTGGTATTGAGCAATTGAGTTTTGAGCTGCATATGAAAAGTACATTCGGAGGAATGAAAGATTAACACATATAGCAGGCTGCTTTATATACTAACCATCATAAAACTGGAAGAACGATTACACATTTCTATAATTGCTCATCTAAAACATTCGGAACTCAGAATTTTTTATACTTTAGAAAGGCGCTATAACACTTGGGGCATTATCCTGTATTCTAACACAGTTATATTACTGAAGTGAAATGTGTTAATATTCACACAGTTGAAATAAATAATGTCCATAAGTATATTCACAACAGTTCATGTTAGCTTTGTTGTTTGCTGCTAATGCATTTGGGTATCAGACTTATGAAAATTAAAAATATATATATGTATTTTTCCAGATGTTTTTAAATATATGAATTGTGAATAGTGTTGTGGATCTACAAAAATAAAAAAAAAGGAAAAAAATTTTAGAAAGCTCTTCCAAAGAAGCAATTAAAAAGCCATTGATATTGGTAAGAACTGGTGAAGGAATGTTTGGATGGTTAGCTTAGGGTGTGGTGTAGGCTGTCTACTCTGCCACAGGACGGTTTCAGAGTGATAGTCTCTGCTGTAGTGTGATGCTCTTTAAAGAAAAAATGTTTTTTCTTTCTTGTTTCATAGTTCTTAATTTCCACCAGCCTTTCATAGCTGCTATACAAGCCCTCTTTCCTCTCTAGGCATAGTAATGTCTGGACTAAAAAACATAGATATTGAAAAACATTGTCTGGTATTTTATGTTATTCCCTGGAGTCCTCGAAGAGTACTGTGTAGCCTCATCTAGAGCATGCCCAATTCTGTGACAGTTTTTCTGCCTCACCCCATTCCTACAATTTTTACCTAAATTCACATACCTAAATTCACAAAATTCTCTTACTTAAGTCTCTTTCCTTAAGATTTTTTTTTTAAGATTTTTTTTTTAATTCTGAGCTGCCTGACTAATAAAAATGTCTTCTATTCTTAATCCTTTTTTTCTGTGACAAGGTATAGATATTTCATGTCTTGGGACTCTTGAACTTTTACATAATCGTTGTATTCTATCCCATTGAAGGGATTATAACCAAAGAGACATTTATTTGGCAGCAACATGAATATGGAACATTGAAATCTGAAATTCTGAATTTTGATATATGATGAAATATAAAAGTTTCCCACAAAATACACAAGGCCAAGAGATCTTCTGTGCTGTGATGCTGGTCTTGGAGGCTAAAAAACCAAATGTTATTTCCATTTGCACCACTTTCTGTATGCTCATACATTGATTTTTGTCCACTTAAAATATTGGCTTCAGGCATACACGTTTTTGTGACATTTAAGCTACTCCAGGGAGATATCAAAAAAATCTGAATATTCTGTATAAAAAGGAAATCATACAAATGATATTCACTATAAATAATACGCGGATATCATTGTTTATGGTTAGAGAAAAGCGGGTTGGGTTTTGGGCAAAGCAGAGTCACGGGGTTGTTAGCGCTTGAGCTGAACAGAAAGCTGAGGCAAACATACCAGATTTTAGGAGTGGGGTTCCCTGTCTGGTTTTCCAGGCAAGAATACCAGAGTGGGTTGCTATTTCCTTCTCCAGTGGACCACGTTTTGTTAGAACTCTTCACTATGACCCGTCCATCTTGGATGGCTCTGCACAGCCTGGCTCATAACTTCATTGAGTTATGCAGGCCCCATCACCATGACAAGGCTGTGATCCATGAAGCTACAATACTTTGGCCGCCTGATGCGAAGAACTGACTCATTGAAAAAGACCCTAATGCTGGGGGGGAAATGAAGGTGAAAGGAGAAGGGGATGGCAGAGGATGAGATGGTTAGATAACATTACCAAATCAGTGGACAATGAATTTGAGCAAACTCTGAGAGATAGTAGAGGACAGAGGAGCCAGGCATTCTACAGTCCATGGAGTCACAAAGAGTCAGATACGACTTAGAGATTAAACAACAACTCCCTGTCTGCTAGAAGTAGGAAGCTGGCTTAGAGGGAGGAGATAAGTGGCTTAGATCAGAGTATCTGTTTGGTCCATTGAGCTTAGACATGAATTTCTGAGTAGAAATAAAATTTCATAACCCTTTGTGTGAAACAAAAGTTAGGAGAATTCTCCCAATATCCTATTAACCCTGTACTGAGGTTACTTGTTCACAAAATAAATATTATTAATAGAAGTAATCCACAAATGTCGTATTAAAAAGCATCAAAACCACTGTGCAATTCTATGGCAACGAGTACACAAAAAGGTCAAGGAGACTAACAGCTAGGGAGAAAATTAACAACCCAAGAAACCAGGGCGAATAGAGAAAACTTTCAGTCCCGAGGCACAGTAGACACTGAAGAGGGGCATAGAATCAGAATCAGAACTATATTAGACTGTCAGGGCAGTGGGAAAAATAATAAAAGGCAATGTGTGATTTTATAAATTGCACTCATTGGAGATATAGCAAATGAGAACTTGGAAAGTTTCATTTTTGTTAAGGAGGAAAAGGATTAAAGGGAAAAAAACAAAAACAGAAGTTCAGGGCATGTATCCAGAAGGAGGCAGGGGTCTCCAGAGGTGATCTAGGAAATGAAACCAGTGTACAACAATTACCCAGTTTTAAATTACAAATTTCTATGTGTGAACCTTTGCACACACATGTAACTCTTCTGTTTACCAGCTCAATGAAAAATCTTCAATTCTCACTGGGAAATTTGACCACAGAAATAAATGGTTTTGTTCAACTGAATGAAAAAATAAAATTATTGTCATTTGTTTTGGTCCTAAGAATTACCATTTTTAAGCAGATAATTAAATTGTTCAACTGGACAGACTAAGATGACCTCACTGTGTGTGTGTGTGTTTAGTCTTTCTGTGCTTTTAATATGCACAAAAGTCCACACAGTGGTTTTAAATGCTTGAGGGCTGTGCTGTGCTGTGCTTAGTCACTCAGTCATGTCTAACTCTTTGCCACCCCACGGACTGTAGCCCGCCAGGCTCCTCTGTCCATGGGGATTCTCCAAGAAGGAATACTGGAGTGGGTTGCCATGCCCTCCTCCAGGGGACCTTCCCAACCCAAGGATCAGACCCAGGTCTCCCACATTGCAAACAGATTCTTTACCAGCTGAGCTACCAGGGAAGCCCCAAATGTTTGAGGGACTAATACACAATTAATTTGGGTTTGAATATTGTTTGTTTGTTTGAACTCTTTGATAAATTTAGGTGATTCTTGTCTTCCTACTCCTATAATTTAATTGAAATTGTCTTAGTAACTGCAGTGCCTGAGGATGACATGGATATGAATCCCTCTTCTACTTAAATATACTTTATGTACTGACAATTTCTCTCCTTCAGTCCCACGATCCTCTAAAACGCCTCACATTTCGGCTCCATGAACCTTTAGATTGAAGTAGCTGGAGCATAGCCTGGCGGATTGCCCTGGTCTTCAAGCTGTAAATGATAGGGTTCAGTACAGGTGGTAAGAGCAAATAAATATTGGCCAAAATGCTACAGATCACCCTTGGAGTAGAGCTAAGGAGGCGATGTGTAAAGGACAGGCTGATCATTGGCATATAGAAAATAGTGACAGCACAGATGTGACACACACAAGTGTTGAGAGCTTTTTTTTGCTTCTTAGGGGCCACGATGCTCAGGACAGCACGGATTATCAGGACATAGGAGACAAGAATGAACAATAAGTCAGTACCAGTCATGTAGAGCTGAAGAAACAAGCCCAAAAAGCTGTTGATCCAGGGGTTGGAATATGTATCTCTGATCATATCTGGGTGATAACAAAATGGATGGGAAAGCTCCTTTCTTTCCTGGAAAGATACAGTCTTCAAGGCTAGAAGCATGGGAAAGATGAAAATTAGTTGTCGTACGCAAATGAATAGTCCAATCACCATGATCATCCTGTCTTTGAGGACAGTGGCATATTTCAGTGGGTTACAGATAGCCATGAAGCGGTCAAAAGCCATAATTGCCAGCACTGAGGACTCCAAGAAGGAGAAAGCATGTACAAAGAACATTTGAATGAGGCAAGCTTTAAAGCTGATTTCCCGGGCATGAAACCAGAGAACCCCAAGCACAGTGGGGAGGGTCGTGATGGTCAGACACAAGTCAGCAGCTGATAGCATAGAGAGGAAATAGTACATGGGCTTGTGGAGACGCTGTTCAACAAAGATGACAAACAGGATCATACTATTTCCCAAGAGAGCAATAATGTAGAGACAGCAGACAGGGATGGAGATCCAGACATGAGCGAGTTCCAGCCCAGGAAATGCAGTGAGGAGGAACGTTGAAGGGGAGGATGTGGTGTTATTGAAAATCACCATGGTGGGTTGAGGACACACCCTGAAAAAAGAGATAACAATAATAGTATTTGTCATATTGATCCTTTTTCAAGCACTAACTCTTTAATAAACTCTTCCCAAATTACACAATGTGTCTCTGTATTCAAAACCCCCAATTTAATTATGATACTTATCACATAATTCTAGAGTATCTTAAATTTTTCTGATCAGACCTGGCTCTATTTTTCTTCCTCTACCATCTCCCAATTAAAACCATCAGTCTCTCTAGGTTCATCCTACCCTATTGTCCAGACCAGCCCTGACTTGAAGTAGGAAACACTTAAAGACTTATGTCACACACACGCACACACACCAACAAAACAACAACTGTGATTACAACTGTTGGGTCTTAGTATTAAATCTCCAAGCTGGGACTTCTCTGGTGGTCCAGCAGTTAAGACTATGAGCTTCTGCTCCAGGAACAACGGGTTCCATTCCTGATTGGGGAACTAAGATTCCACATGCTGTGTGGTGCACTCGAGAAAAAAGTCTCCAAGCTATATGAGTTGTTACAGAAATAATGGAGAAGTACTTAAGGGCACTTCTTAAGGGCACCTGTGAAAGCATACTTCATAATGTTCTTGCTGGAAGATGGGCTAGGATTTTATATCCAGAAATACCCTTGTACCTGAATTATTAGCCATTCTCTCCTAGTGGACTCTATTAGAAATGTTCTTTAGCTATCAGAGCTTCTTTATTTCTTTTCCTTTAATGGAGTACCTTCCTTAATTCCTCTCTCCTCTACTCCACATATATGTGGGACTTAGATTCATCTTGTGCCCTAATTCTGTTTCTCTGTATCCTTTTCCTGCTCTACTGAAATAACAAGACCTTGTCTTCCTTTTCTCCAAGCTTACACTTTAGTACTTCTTTCTACTCCTTCCCATAGGTATCTACCATGTAACTTGTAACCAACTCACTGTGAGTAGATTGCCCTAATGAATCCTGCAAAAAATTTCAAATACTATTCTAGAATATATGATTTCAAGCATCCTAATCTAGGGATAACGGGTAAGGCTAGACAAAATACTTGTATAAAAAAAAAAATGAGAGGCCCTCAGCAAAATGAGATGGATGACTGTAAAAAGCACTAATGGAATGGAAGTAGGGACTAAGAGTTTAAAGAGTGACACTCAGGGACAGACAGGATGAGGTGCCATCATAAACTGGAATATCAGGTAGTTCACTGAGTGAGAAAGCCCATAGAATAATAGCTGCAAAAAAAAACCCCAAAAACCACAGATGCTGTCATAAGGGAGGAAGAATCTGTAATTGATATTTAAGACAAGCATTGCAATTCTATTTAGGACTGTTTCAATGAGCACTAATGTCATTGCTCATTTTAATTTTTTACTTAGGACATTTAGTTATCAAATAAAAAACAAAAAGGAATGATATACCTAGTCTAAGCATTGTGTAGATAAAGCCAGTCATAATACTCTTACTCTAATTTTTCACTAGTCTAGGCTTTCTGCACCAGTGACAGAGTAGATACAAGGAATTTGTGAGTAGCAGATCCTTCCAGTTGTTTTATAAACATAAATGAGGGATTGCTAGTTATTTTCTTCCCATCCTTCAATCTGCTCTAGATGGTTACAGATAAAATTACTTGTTACACCAAAGGAAAAAAAATTAATTGCTTTTTCTGCTATAATATTTAGTATTGTTATATTATACTTGAGTGAGAATAAAACACAAAGAATCAGGAAGACTAGTGAAAACTTCTTTTCAATTTGATAAGCAAAAATATTAAAAGTGAATTCCTTTTCTGTGATAACCATCCTGGAATCTCTCTGCAATAAAGTCGCTCAATCTACTGACTGTCTTTCAACAGTGCTTTACATATGCTTTCTATTACATTAATATTCTATTGTTTGATCACATTTCTTTCTTCCTCTAAAATGCTGGCTCTCTGGATGTAAAACATATGTGTTCATCTTTATATTTCCTCCAGAGACAAAGCACGGTGATAAAAGTTCAGATAAACTAGTTTTCATTAGGTGTATTAACAGGTGGATAGATAGATAATAGACAGATAGATAAAGACTAGATGAGAGAAATACAAATTGAGACTGGAAGTTTGGAGGGAAAATTGTTTCCCTGGATATGGGGAGCATAAGGAGAGTAATTAATCCTCTTATTGATTGGGAGAAGAAGGAGGGTAAGTTAAGAGAAAAGGAAAAGAATTAAAGTCTTTTATATGTGTCACAATGTGTTAGCCAATTTACATGTAATTTTATATAATACCAGGAAAAATTGATAAAGATGTTTATTCTCCTATTTTAGAGAAAGGAAATGAAACTGACAAGGTAAGATTGTACACATTCAAAATTTGAAACCAAATTTACTAACTTCAAAATCCATTAAACCATTTTTTATTAAACCATAGACCGTTCGAGCAATCAGGCTTATGAGAAGAGTTAAACAGTTGAACACTGTGATATTCTTCCTTGAAAATGGAAGAAGAGTGTCTTTCTATTATATACCAGTAGGTGACTAAGAGGAAGTATAGCGATGAGAAATAAGTAAAACACAGAACAATGTCCTTATGGCTTATTTAAAGAATATTTGTGGATTCAATCAGTTTGTAATAAACTATGCACGGATGTCTGCATATGTTTATATTGTGTATACGTCCATGTGCTGGTCGATAGAGAGGAGTTTTAGAATGGGGACATAATCAGGAGATAAGATGACCATAAATCAGATATCAATTATCTTCTCTTATTTGAACTGTATCTCATAAAGGACAAAAACATAATATGGGATGATATGAGGGGTTAGGAGGAAAGGAGACTCATTTTGGTTCATTATGCTACTGGAGAAATTGTTTCCAATGGGATATGGATATGTAGGCAGGAGAAGGAGCAGGCTTTCTCTCCAGCTCACGTAAGCCTATGCACTATGGAACAAGTTATAGGACAAAGCTCAGTGCCTAGTTTTGTCAAGATTTTCTCTGTACTACCTGCTAACCAGAAGAGTAGGCTAGTGCTTTATAGCACCAGTTGTCCATCTGACTGGTCAGGCAGAAGGTAACATCTATCAATTCACATACAGAAAGCTAGATTGAATGACTTGGATAAGATCCACCCAACTAAATAATATAGTGATCCAAAGGACAGCATCACTGCTTACTGGCATCAGTAAGGTATAGACCAATCCCCACCTTCTTCTATTCATTTCTCAGCACTGAAATCTATTCTTTCCACAATCTGGAACCCTATCGTGACAGATTCAGGCCATATTAACCTGAAACTTCCCCTCCACTTCTCTGTACCACTTTATGGTTGGATCTTTCATTTGACTCAATAACGAGGTATGGTTGATACTGGTAAGTTAATATGTAAGCACCATCTCCTTTTTCTTCCTGGAGTGTGAGTTTCTTAAAGATTTGGAAATGCCTGATTTTCTTCTCTTAGTGCTAGCTACATAAAGGAGGATATGGAATAACACACATCTTTAATTATTGTTGACTGATTTCTAAATGATCTTGACCACAGGCAGAGAGTTATGAGTTCTATCCCTTTTTCTCTTCCTTCTTCCCATTCCCTCATGTCCTTCATTTTCCTGTCTCAGTTTCTTCAAGGCTCCATCACACCCCTCTGTTTCTTCATCCTACCTTATTTATAATTTCCATCATTTCATTGATCTTCTCTTTCCCTCTTTCTCCTAGCATTTCTCACTTTTTAATCCCTTCCCTTCTGTTCCTACCCAGTAATTCATTCTTCTTACCTGCCCAAGTCATCAGGAAATAGCACCAACTTCTCTTCAATCCCACCACAGAGCAGGGACTGAGCCAGCTCCCAAGAGTGGGGGTTTTATAGGAAGATTAGTAGAGTCACGAGGCAACAGAGGGCTGGTGAACGAACTGGTTGGATCAAGAGTTATGGCGCCCATAAGACTATGTTCCTCTTCAACAGCTCAGACATATCTCCCTGACACAGCTTCCAACCCTGCTCCCAGGCCCAAGCAAATCCCATATATCAGGGGCTGTAAGCAAAGCCCTGGCCCTGGGGGCTGACAGTAATGGATGTCTTCAAAACCTGCCTGCCTGGGTCAGAAAACTGCAACCATTCCTCTTCACCCCGCCTTAGGCTACAGATTCTTAGCCCGGGATGCTCCCTGATGTCAGAGCAGGCTCAGGAGAGTGCAGAGAGAGTCATCCCTATGTTCTCAGCTCCAATATGTACTCTTGCTAACAAATCTCGTTGTCCTCCTTGTCATTCCTATGTTCCTCCTCTTACTCAGGATCCCTTTCTAAGAAGCCATGTTATTAACTGAATCACATCTGCAGCCCACCTACCCTTCTAAGCATGATTAAACTAGCATTTGATGAGCTCTAACACTTGCCAACGGAGATGGCAATGGCAACCCACTCCAGTACTCTTTCCTGGAAAATCCCATGGACAGAGGAGCCTGGTAGGCTGCAGACCATGGGGTTGCAAAGAGTCGGACATGACTGAGCGACTTCATTTTCACTTTTCACTTTCATGCATTGGAGAAGGAAATGGCAACCCACTCCAGTGTTCTTGCCTGGAGAATTCCAGGGACGGGGGAGCCTGGTGGGCTGCAGTCCATGAGGTCGCTAAGAGTCAGACACGACTGAAGCAACTTAGCAGCAGCAGCAGCAGCAACAATTGCCAAAAATCACACTAACCCTTGAAACACATTGTTGTATTTATTTATTATCTTGCTTATGGGTTAAGTATTATTCTCCATTATTCCACAGTTAAGGAAATTGAAACTCAAAGAGGTTTTGAATAACTGTAAAAGTTAGCTAGTTACAGAACTGGTATTCACCCATGTCTATCTTACTCTAAAGCTGTTGATCTTAAACAACATGCTATACAGCCTTCTCTGGTCAACTGCTTCTACTGATATTTCAGAAAATGTGATTGTAATACATGGTTCTCGATCTATCCATTCTAAGATTGCTTGATTCTCAACTACGTGCTTATATCTCATTTTAGCCTCATTTTGACAAGAATTTGTCTCTCCATAGTAGGCAGTAAATTAATAATTCTTACCATATCTAGTGGGCTTCCCAGGTGGTGCTAGTGGTAAAGAACCCACCTGCCAATGTAGGAGACTTAAGAGACACGGGTTCAATCCCTGGGTCAAGAAGATCCCCTGGAAGAGGGCTTGGCAACCCACTCCAGTATTCTTGCCTGGACAATTCCATGGATGGTGGAGTGTGGTGGGCTACAGTCCATAGGGTTCCTAAGAGTCAGACACAATTGAAGCAACTTAGCGTGTGTGCACCATATCTAATAATCCTTTACTTTTTATCCTTCTTGAAACATTTTTCCAACTATGTCTCATTATATCATAGCAAGACACACTGGGCAAAGATGGAGATACCTATCCCAATGTATATCTAGAGAGATTAAGTTATAGAATAAACTTTTTATACAGCAAGTAATATTTAGATTTATGTGTAAATACCATCCTTTCTGACTGGCTCTTCTCAGAAAAAATGAGTGACTCTGGAAATTTGAAATGAGACTTACTAAAATTAAATAAGACAGAGAAGTTCAGTTAAGTTTGGTTCATTGCTCAGTCATGTCCAACTCTTTGCAACCCCATGAACTGCAGCATGCCAGGCCTCCCTGTCCCTCATCAACTCCCGGAGTTTACCCGAACTCATGTCCATTGAGTCGTTGATGCCATCTAACCATCTCATCCTCTGTCGTCCCCTTCTCCTCCTGCCCTCAATCTTTCCCAGCATAAGGGTCTTTTCAAATGAGTCAGCTCTTCACATTAGGTGGCCAAAATATTGGAGTTTCAGCTTCAACATCAGTCCTTCCAATGAACACCCAGGACTGATCTCCTTTAGGATGGACCGGTTGGATCTCCTTGCAGTCCAAGGGACTCTCAAGAGTCTTCTCCAATACCACAGTTCAAAAACATCAATTTTTCTGTGCTCTGCTTTCCTTATAGTCCAACTTTCACATCCATATGACTACTGGAAAAACCATAGTCTTGACTAGATGAACCTTTTTTGACAAAGTAATGTCTCTGCTTTTTAATATGCTGTCTAGGTTGGTCATAGCTTTTCTTCCAAGGAACAAGTGTCTTTTAATTTCGTGGCTACAGTCACCATCTGCAGAGATTTTGGAGCCCTCAAAAATAAAGTCAGCCACTGTTCCCCCATCTATTTGTCATGAAGTGATGGAACCAGATGCCATGATCTTAGTTTTCTGAATGTTGAGCTTCAAGCCCATTTTTTCACTCTCCTCTTTCACTTTCATTAAGAGGCTTTTTAGTTCCTCTTCACTTTCTGCCATAAGGGTGGTGTCATCTGCATATCTGAGGTTATTGATATTTCTCCCAGCAAACTTCATTCCAGCTTGTGCTTCCTCCAGCCCAGCGTTTCTCATGATGTACTCTGCATATAAGTTAAATAAGTAGGATGACAATATACAGCCTTGACGTCCTCCTTTTCCTATTTGGAACCAGTCTGTTGTTCCACGTCCAGTTCTAACTGTTGCTTCCTGACCTGCATACAGGTTTCTCAAGAGACAGATCAGGTGGTCTGGTATTCCCATCTCTTTCTGTGGAAGTGATCAAACAGGAGATGACAAGAGTGAACGTCAACATTCTAGGAATCAGCGACCTAAGATGGACTGGAATGGGTGAATGTAACTCAGATGACCATTATATTTACTACTGTGGGCAGGAATCCCTTAGAAGAAATGGAGTAGCCATCATAGTCAACAAAAGAGTCCAAAATGCAGTACTTGGATGCAATCTCAAAAATGACAGATGATCTCTGTTCATTTCCGAGGCAAAACATTCAATATCACAGTAATCCAAGTCTATGCCCCTACCAGTAACACTGAAGAAGCTGAAGTTGAACAGTTCTATGAAGACCTACAAGACATTTTAGAACTAACACCAAAAAAAAAGATGTCCTTTTCATTATAGAGGAGTGGAATGCAAACGTAGGAAGTCAAGAAATGCCTGGAGTAACAGGCAAATTTGGCCTTGGGGTACAGAATGAAGCAGGGCCAAAGCTTATAAAGTTTTGCCAAGAGAACGCACTGGTCATAGCAAGCAGAGAAGTTAGGCAGCATGAAATCAATCTTGATAAAATAGAGTTTTCACTCATTTGTTGATTCACGAAGGACATATCTTATGAACCATATTAAGTACATACTTGAGATAGACAGATGTAGTATAAAAAGGGTCTCTTATGGTATGGTTCTTATGACGTATGTAGAATAGCAGGGACACAATGCTATTAGGTAATTAGAGCATATAATACTGTGAGAAACTCTAACATAATAAAGGGCATGTCAGAAAAGTCTTCTGGACAGAAATAAAGTTGAAATTTATATCAAAAATTTATACAGGGTTCCCTATTATTCTAGCTCACTGAATTCATCATACTTTTTACTTGCTATTTTATTTTTAATATACTTCTCTCCTGCTTCCAACCCATTATATATGCCTACACTATTTTTATGAAATATATTTACAAAACATATAAATAAACACTAAAGACAAAAAAAGACATATCCTATATTCAACAATAAATGTCAGCATAATTACAATTGAGCAAAAACAATCTGAGAATTTTCCTTAAATAAGTTGTTAAAGAATGGCATGCAATGGAATACTAGTCAGCAATAAAGAGAAATAAACTACAAAGACCCACAACAACATGAGTGAATCTCAAATGCATTACACTGTGAAGCCAGACATGGAAGATTATGTGCTGAAGGGCCCATGGCATTCTTGAAAAACAAGAATTGTTTTGGAAACAAATTAAAGCTTGTCAGGGTTGGGCATGGATAGAGGGGTTGACTAAAGGGCCAGCATGAGGTAATTTGAGAGAGTGATATAATTTTTCTGTATCTAGGTATCAGTGGTGGTTACATGACTGCATCTGTGAAAATTTAATAGAACTATATACCAAAACCAGTGAATTTTTTTGTATATAAATATTGAAAAGTTGCTATACACCATTTTGAGAAAGAAACGTTCATATGTGTATCAAGTTAAATTTTTGCTCTCATCAAAACTACTATGCAATGGCATATAAAAACCCATTAGATGCTTCTCACCACATGTGACTGTTTAAATCTTCATTTCAATTTATTAGAATTGAATATAATTAAAAAATTCAGTTCCTTGGTTGCACTAGCCAAGTTTCAGGTGCTCAATAGCCATGTGTGGCTGGAGGTTACTATATTAACAACAGAGGTTTAGAACATTTAACATCACTGCAGGAATTCCTATTGGACAGTGCTGTACTTGATCCTCTTCTCTGACTCGATTGTGTTTGCACAGAAGTCCTAAGAGCCCACCCTGCCCCCATGGAACACTTGGACAATCCTCTGATGGATCTGCTTGGTCCTAACACTGTATACAATCAGATTGAGCACAGGAGGCAGTGGCAGGTAGGTACTGGCCATGACTGTGTGTGCTACAGGTGACAAATGCTTCCCAGAGCAGTGAATCACAGTCATGTCAATGAGAGGTACATAGAGGAGCAGCACAGCACAGATATGAGAGAGGCAGGTATTGAGAGCCTTTGCCCAATACTGCCTGGAAGATTAGAAAGTAAGAGGCCAAGAGGGTCAAGGCATCTAGCACAATGATGAAGATCACCTCCAGCAGGCCGTAGATGCTGTTGACGCGGGTGTCAGCACAGGCAAGCCTCATGGCATCCTGATGGAGGCAGTATGCATGGGAGAGGGTGTTGGAGTGGCAGAAAGGTAACCTTTTGATGAGGAAAGGCACAGGGAGCAGAGCCCCCACACTCTGCAGCAGGACTGCTGCTCCAGTCCTGCCGATGACTCCATAAGTGAGAATGGTCGCATAGTGCGAAGGAAAGCAAATAGCCATAAAGCGATCGAAGGTCATGGCCACCAGAGCACCTGATTCCACTCCCCGAAAGGTGTGCATGAAGAACATTTGAGTGATGTAGACATCAAGGGTTACTGAGCATAAGTTGAGCCAGTGAACACTGATCATGGTGGGCACAGAAGACAATGAAAGGCTGAGGTCAGTGGCAACTAGCACTGCCAGAAAATAATACATGGGCTCATGGAGATGTTGTTCAACTTTGATGACAGCTAGGATGGTGACATTACCCAGGAATGTGAAACTGTAAAGAAGACAGAGTGACAGGGCCAACCAGAAGTCCTTCTCTGGCATTCCTGGAATCCCAGTATGGGTGAAGGTCTGATGGTGATTAATAGTTTGGTTGAATGACAGCATTGTGGATCAAAGATTTGACCAGGCAAAAAGAGAAGAACTCATTAAGCCAATCAGCTTCAATTAGAATCACTGACAATAAGTTTTGAGATGGTAAGCATGAGAGGCAGTGACAAATATTTTATGTTTACAGTCTGATACAGAAACTGATATTCCCCACCCCCATGAAGCAATTCTATTACTGACTACCATATGCTAAAATATCTAGGAGAACAACAACAAAAACTTTAATCAACACCTAAGCTAATTGGAATACAATTCACCTAGAAATATGGAATAGTTGCTTGCCTCCTTCCTAAGGAAAAAATGACACTGTACATTTATCTGGGTCATAAAAACTGATGCAAATAACCAGAAAAGAAATATTATCAGGTACAAACAAGACATAAAGACTCTTCATGAACACATATATGAAGACCTGTACGTATCTTAATTATGATCTTAAGTTGTGATTTAGACAAAATCCTCATTGAGACTCAAGTTTTCCACTTGCACGATGTGGGACGGAATAAGAAAGATAGTCTTCAAGGACTAAATTTTTGACTATCTGCATTCCTAGTAGTGTATGGGTACTAAAAGGACCTGAAATTACAGCAGGTGATGAAGGGAGAAATTATTTGGCTTTCCAAGGAATTTTATAAGGACCCACTATGATAGACAGACTAATACTCTCTAAGGATGTTCACATCCTAATTCTTGAAACCTGTGAATATAGTGGCTTGCATGGCAAAACAAACTTTGAAGATGTCATTAAAGTTAAGGACTTCAGATGGAAGTTTATCCTGGATTACCCAGATAGGTCAAATCTGATCATATGAGTCCTCAAAAGTGAAGAAAATTTCCCAGCTGCAGAAAACCAGAGAGACAACAGCTTGAGAAAGACTCAGCAGGACTTGTGAAGATGAAGGAGGGGGACCAAGAGCCAAGGCTTGTGAGTAGCCCCTAGATGCTGGAAAAGGCAAGGGAGTAGAATTTTCCCCAGAGTCCTCTGAAAGGAATGCAGACTTGGTGACACCTTGATTTTAGCCCAGTGAGAACCGTGTTGTTCTTCTGACACACAGCACTGTAAGATAATAAATATATGTATGTTGAGTCACTACATTCATGGTAATTTGTTGTGGGAGAAGAAGAAGACTAATATCCAGAGGAGCCAGAGGAGAGTTGCTTTAACCCCTTTTCAGAAATATTCCTAATCTTCCCATTCAGTCTCATTTACTCAGACCCTGTCCTTTTTCTTCATGAAAATTAGACTTCTCTGCCCTAAGGTATACCTGGAAAGGAATTCTGAGATCCATTTCTGTGTTACACCTGAAAGAACAGAATGCCAGATAGAATTTGCGATGAGTTTTACAACTAACAACTGATCCAATCAAGTGAAATCCACCTCTGGAGAATCTCCCAAAAGACAGGTTCAAACATTACTCAGATTGATGAAGTCATTGGCCTTGGTGTTGAGAACACAATTGGACTTAGTTTCCCTGTTCTTGCATAGAGTTCTCTCATTCTATGCATTCCCACTACTGTGCAGCTACTTTAATAATCTCCTTGAGTTTCCAGCAGCTCTATTTCCTATTGAAATTCTGAGTAAGACCTAGGTGGACTTATGAATCATTCTAGATGTTAGTGCCTAACAGTCACAGTAACAAAGATCAGTATTAAAATCTTGATGTCATACAATTAAATATCTTCTATTTCAATTACTTGTTATCTTTAGAAAGATGTATCCAAATGTACAGCTGAGATATCACTTTTGGGGGGTCAGTCTAGCCACAAATGATAAGAATTCAGGATTGAAGGGAGAACAGTGCTATAATGGCTCTTAACCGT
This sequence comes from Giraffa tippelskirchi, assembly GCF_054371585.1. Taxonomy (NCBI): domain Eukaryota; kingdom Metazoa; phylum Chordata; class Mammalia; order Artiodactyla; family Giraffidae; genus Giraffa; species Giraffa tippelskirchi. The sequence goes on from NC_137285.1 coordinate 121,871,320, forward strand.
GTGTTATGACCCTTACTGAGCATCTCATACTGAGTTCCTCAAATAAAAGTGTTGACATATACACATACATAAATACAAGCAAAATTCTGCATAAAAATTAAGTGAATTCACATATTCAGGATCCCATCTCAGGATCCATGTTAAAGAAAATGGAACAGAAGCCTGAGTCACAGAAAGAGCAAAGTCACTAGACAAAATCCAGGGTTGGACACAAAGGGCAGAAAATTCTGGATGCTTGGGAATAAATGCAAACAAGAGAGTTGCTTCAAGTTTCTTGAGAGTCGATAGCTTAGTGCTGCACTGTCCAATCCAGTAGCCACTAGATACCTGTGCCCATTTATCTTTATATTAATTAAGCTAGTTACATCATCAGTACCTAAGTTGCCCTCACTGTGTTTCAAGTATTCAGTAGCTAAATGTTGCCAGGGACTGCTGTATTTGGAAAGTACAGATGTAGAACGTTTTCATCATTCCAGAAAATTCTATTGAAATTTGAAATATTAGTGATGCAGACTGCAAATTTAGAGAATACCAACATTCTAGCTGACTTCTTGCCAAATCTTAGCTCCAAGTGGATTTGAGAGTCTTTCATACTTCATAACCTCTGCCTCTCTTTACCTATCTCTCTGTCTTTGTCTCCTTTTTGGGGAAATTAAATAGGATAGTACCACTAAAACTGAAGATTCTAGAGAGAGACCACCTGGGTTTGAATCATAGTTCTATTTCCTTAGACAAGTTACTTAAGAATCTCTGTGATTTATTCCTCACCTCTTTAAAATGAGTGGGATAGTTAAAGAGTATTCACTGGGGATATTGGGCATTTTGTTATGCACCAGGCAAATTAACACTCAAAATTGAGCTATAATTAATGAGCGTCTTTTATCTCTGAACTTTGTCATATTTGGCTAACTGTGAGAATTAATCTCAAAAATATCAATAGGCTGTGGAATTTATTTACACAGTGATAGATATATCTACCTACCCATATATTACTGATGTATTTTAATCAAATTCTATATTATCTAAATCTTTATATCCATCAGTGAATTTATCTCATCACTCAATATCAGTGGCTTGCATGAAGTAACTGTTGCAGTGCTCAAGATCATGAATTCTACTAATCTGTGCTCGGTGACTCTTCACTTAATCATGAATGCTTATTGTGAAGAATTTATTGTAAGCAGGTCCTAGATAAAATAGAGATGAGAGGATAATACACTAGTAGACATCATAGGTAGTGAAAATAAGTAAGAAGAAGAGAGGAGTAAGGAACACTGATTCTGAGGGACTAGGAGTACAAAACAGACACTGCACTGACCATCTGAGGAGCTTCATCCCAGAGGTCAACACAGCCCATCCAAAATTCAAGATCGGGTTTGCACGTGAGCCTGTTGATTCTTTAAGATCTGGTGAACTCAGGAAAAGCTTTCATGTTTAACTAATTTACTGATAAATTACTTTGTTGAATGCCTACTAAGTTCTAGACAAGTCATAATAATCAGAGGATCAAAATGAGAAATTTTTTTTTGCCTTCCAAGACCCTTAGCAAAGAACACATGAAAAACAAAATCAGAAAGAGGAGTGGAATGTGTGCCTGGGGTTGAATAAAGACAAGCTTTACAGATGGGTCAATATGTTCCCCTTGTTCGCCTATGTATCCTTAACTGGACTCAAATTAACTCTGTCTCCATCAGTACTAGTGGCAGACAATGGAGAAGATCAAACGTAAACTTTCCTCACAGCAAAAGGACAGAAACTTTACAGCTTAAGAAGAGTATGTGGGGAGGTAGAGGAGAAGTAGGCAATGAAATTTTTCCCTTTTCTACCCACAACATTGAAGAACATTGAAGTACCATTCAAAGTTCTTTACCACCCAGGCAGTCAGGGGGAAGAACTATTCCCTGAAAGACTAACTGAGCAATTATACTCTTAAAGTGTCTGAGCTGCAGGCTGAAGCAGAGTTCTGGTCCCTTGGATTTGTCTTCTGAGGAACCACAGACTAGTCTTTCACTTGGAGAAGAAATGTATTTGCTATTGGCCTTGAGCTGGAACTTAGGAGGGAAGTGCAAAATTTTCAGGGATCTTGTTACTTCTCTAATTGGCCTTTGGTAAAATGACACACTGTCCACCTAATTCTCTCATTTATAGTTAGAAGTGTTATTTATCTTCTAATAATTATTTCTCTAATATTATTTCTCTTATAATAATAATAATATATATATATATATATATATATATATATATATATATAAAAGTAAGTGGGGCTGCCCTAGTGACCCAGTGGTTAAGATTCTGCCTTCCAATGAAGGGTATAAAGGTTCAATCCCTGGTCAGGGAATTAAGATCCCACATGCTGCTGGGGCAACTACTGAGCCCATGTGCCACAACTAGAGAGAAGTCCACGTGCCTCAACTAAAACCCAACAGCAAAAAAAAAAAAAAAAACTTAAAAAAGAAGAAAAAATAGAAGGAATGAAATAAATAATTCTTGCTGAGACTCTGATGATTCTAGGCTTTTCATAGAAATAGAAATCACAAGCAATAGATTTATATTGTCATAGATAGATGATGGAAGGGATAATAGGCAGATATTTTAAATTAAATCCTTTAATAATAAAAGCATCTAAAATTTGCTCAGTGCTTATTTATGTGCCAAGTTTTTGCATGTACTCCATTCAAATGATCCTGAAAACTTAATGGAAAATTACTGTTTATTTTTGTCACTGTATGCATGAGTGAAAAATAGGGTCAGGCAAGTTAACTAACCTGACCCAAATCCCAAAAGTAGAAGTTACATTGGGGTGCTCTGACCATTTTTCTTTGGTTCTATTTGATCCTAAAAAAAAAGGATGAACTTTTAACCACAGAGACAATTTCTGTCATCAAATTCAAATTCAAGAATGAACAGTAGATTGGCCTCAATAGATCTGACTTCCTTCACTCCCACCACTCAATCTGTTCAGTTCAGTTCAGTTCAGTCGCTCAGTCGTGTCCAACTCTTTGCAACCCCATGAACTGCAGCACGCCAGGCCTCCCTGTCCATCACCAACTCATGAAGTTTACCTAAACCCATGTCCATTGAGTCAGTGATGCCATCCAACCATCTCATCCTCTGTCTTCCCCTTCTCCTCCTGCCTTCAATCTTTCCCAGCATCAGGGTCTTTTCAAATGAGTCAACTCTTCGAATCAGGTGGCCAAAATATTGGAGTTTCAGCTTCAACATCAGTCTTTCCAATGAACACCCAGGACTGATCTCCTTTAGGATGGACTGGTTGGATCTCCTTGCAGTCCAAGGGACTCTCAAGAGTCTTCTCCAACACCACAGTTCAAAAGCATCCATTCTTCAGCACTCAGCTTTCTTTATAGTCCAACTCATCCATGCATGACTACTATAAAAACCATAGCTTTGACCAAACAGACCTTTGTTGACAAAGTAATGTTTCTGCTTTTTTTTTTTTTAATAGATTTATTTATTTTAGTTGGGGGCTAATTACTTTACAATATTGTAATAGTTTTTGCCATACATTGACATGAATCAGCCATGGGTTTACATGTGTTCCCCTTCCTGGACCCCCCACCCACCTCCCTCCCCATCCCATCCCTCTGGGTCATCCCATTGCCCCGGCCCTGAGCCCTTGTCTCATGCATCGAACATGGAATGGTGTTCTGTTTCACATATGATAATATACATGTTTTAATGCTATTCTCCCAGAACGTCCCACCCTCACCTTCTCCCTCAGAGTCCATAAAATTGTTCTATGCATCTGTGTCTCTTATTCTGTCTCGCATATAGGGTTATTGTTACCATCTTTCAAATTCCATATATATGCATCAGTATACTGTATTGTTGTTTTTCTTTCTGGCTTACTTCACTCTGTATAATGGGCTCCAGTTTCATCCATCTCAGTAGAACCGATTCAAATGTATTTTTTTTAATGGCTGAGTAATATTCCATTGTGTATATGTACCACAGCTTCCCTATCCATTCGTCTGCTGATGGACATCTAGGTTGCTTCCATGTCCTGGCTATTGCTAACAGTGCTGCGATGAACATTGCTTCTGCTTTATAATATGCTGTCTAGGTTAGTCATAACTTTCCTTCCAAGGAGTAAGCGTCTTTTAATTTCATGGCTGCAATCACCATCAGCAGTGATTTTGGAGCCCAAAAAAATAAAGTCAGCCACTGTTCCCACTATTTCCCAATCTATTTGCCATGACGTGACGGGACCAGATGCCACGATCTTAGTTTTCAGAATGTTGAGCTTTAAGCCAACTTTTTCACTCTCCTCTTTCACTTTCTTCAAGAGGCTCTTTAGTTCCTCTTCACTCTCTGCCATAAGGGTGGTGTCATCTGCATATCTGAGGTTATTGATATTTCTCCTGGCAATCTTGATTCCAGCTTGTGCTTCATCCAGCCCAGTGTTTCTCATGATGTACTCTGCATATAAGTTAAATAAGCAGGGTGACAATATACAGCCTTGATGTCCTCCTTTTTCTGTTTGGAACCAGTCTGTTGTTCCATGTCCATTTCTAACTGTTGCTTCCTGACCTGCATACAGGTTTCTGGTATTCCCATCTCTTTCAGAATTTTCCTCAGTTTATTGTGATCCACACAGTCAAAGGCTTTGGCATAGTCAATAAAGCAGAAATAGATGTTTTTCTGGAACTCTCTTGTTTTTTCATTGATCCAGCGAATGTTGGCAATTTCATCTCTTGTTTTCTGCCTTTTCTAAAACCAGCTTGAACATCTGGAAGTTCACTGACCTTTTTTTTCCCCTATAAACCATATATACTACAGTTCCCTGCATTCTGTGACAGAATCCTAGAAAAAGTACCACCCAAGTCTTGGTCTCCAACTTACGTAAAACCCAGTCTAGGAGATGAGAATCACTTCTGATGCTGACTGGCAACCACAGCAGTAAAACCAGAATTACAAACTAGCAGCATCTAGTCTAGAATCCCCTCTGGGGTGATCCTCTGGAGACAAGAGTGTCAGTCTTGCTGAAGATGTCACCAGGAGCATAGACCATTTAGACCCAGGCTTCTGGGCATATTGGACCTAATTTTCCCTAATGCAAACCTGTGATGACAAACATTCAAATACAGAATCAATCTGAATCTCATATGAATGGTACTTCACCAACTATATCAAATTACAGATATACTTTACTGCCTAATCTCTACAATTCAGTCTAAAAAAAAAAAAAAGAGGGGAGGGAGGGATGCAGGAAGAGAGAGGAAGGAAGGAAAGAAGAGAGAAAGGGAAAGAAACTAAAAGAAAATGTGGAGCTCAGTCTTGTATCCACATACGATCTTGTTTCTTTTTTCTGCCTCATGATTGTAAAGCCTTTCAATGCTGTGATCTGTGGTCCCTCTTCCCTCTTGCTTCCCATTTTCTCTTCAGTCAGCTTCAGTGAGAGTTCTTTCCCACTCCTCTGACACTATCTTTGTGTATGTCACCAATGGTCTGCTTATTGCCAAACATTCCTCATCGTACTTTCCTTTTCAGCAAAATTCAATACAGTGGAAAATTGCCTTGATATTGAATTGCTTTCTTTTCTGTTTTTCTCATTGTTTGTTTTCTTTTTTATGTGTGTGACACCATGTTTTTCTCCAGCTTTAATGTCCACTCTTCAGTATCCTTTGATGGCTTATCTTCTTCCTACATTGTTAGATGTTAGTGTATCTCTTATTAGGTCCATTCTCCTACTGAATGATATTATCAAGACCCATTGCTTCACATACCACCTATACACTGATTTAGTTCTGCCTTAATCTCCAGGATCAGCTTTCTACTTGATAATTCCACTTGGATATCAAATAGGAAGCTGAAAATTAGCATGATGAATACTGTAAACTTTTTTGCTGGTTAATTTCAAGAAATCAGACTAACCATACAATTCACTCAGCTGCTCAAATCAAAACTACAGACTTTTTTCCCCTTCTTCCTTTTATCATTGCCAAGTCCTATTAAGTCCAAACCAAAATATTTTCCACATACTTCAAATTCTCTTCCTCTTCACCTCTATCATTTTAGCAAAGTCACCATGACCCCTCACCTGTAATATAGCAATAGCCTCCTAATTATTGATTTTTTTAATTTGCTTACTTGTTTTGTTGTGGTATAATTTATGGACCATAGAATTTATCCATTTTAGATGTACAATTTGAAGAGTTTCAGTAAATCTATGCAGCTGTGAAACTATCATACCAAACTGATTTTAAGACTTTCATCACATAAAAATATTCCCTGATGGTGGTTTGTCAGTCCTGGGCCTGTGTCTAGCTCCAGGAAACCACTGATACACTTTCTATCTTTATAATTTGCCTTTACTAGAAATTTCATGTAAATGGAGTCATATTTATTTCATATAAATGTTTATATTTATTTCATGTAATAAAATATAGTCATATTTATTTCATGTAAATGGAGTCTACATTATCCTTCATGTCTATCTTCTTTCACTTAATGCAACGTTATGAATTTTATTCCTGTTGCTGAATATATTCATAATTCATTCCTTTTCTTTAATGAACAGAACGTCACTGTACAGATAAAGCATATTTATTTATCCAGTCACTAGTTGATATATATTTGGATTGTTTACAGCATTTGACAATTATAATAATGCCACTAAAAACATTAATGGACAGTCTTTGTGTTGGCATATTTGGGCACATATCAGGAAAAGGAATTACTGCATAGTGTGACAGGTGTTTGTCTAATTTTGAAGATGTCAAACTGTTTACCAATGTGCTGAACCATTTTACACTCGCATTAACCAGTTTTCAAATCCCACTTTACTTTCACTTTCCAGCAGAATCTTTGGCTGCCAACTTAAATTTTTCCTTGATGAAACAGAAAGATGCATCTGGACATCTGAGAAGCTCCAAGACTCAGTAAGTCTCCCGGTGTGGACCCGGGCAAATTTCTCTTTTGAGCACGAAGTGTTATTTGGGCATTTTGCCGGTTGGTTCTGACATGTATCTGACACTGAAGACAGTTTATGAGCACTGAGTGTCATTTGAGCATTTTGTCAATTGGTTCTGATGTGTATCTGACATCAAGGACCATCTGTGAGCATGGAGTACTATTTGGACATTTTTGCCAGTTGATCTGACATGTGTCTACCATTAAGGAGTCAGTTTGTGAGCACTGAGTGTTGTTTGGGCATTTTGCCGATTGGTCTGACACGTGTTGTCAGGAATTGTTCGTGTTGGGCAAGTGTTTATTTGGTCATATTCTTGGGGGACTTGTGACAGTTCTGTCTTCTGGTGTGTGAGTGTATATTTCATTTGTGTGACTGGTGTCATTGTTGTCTTTTGTAAAATGGGGACTTCAGGGTCAATTCATTAGAAAAAAATTAACCATGAAGTCATGAATAAATTAAACATTATATGGCAACAGTATCCTTTAGACTCCAAAGAAAATTGGTTAAGGTGAAGCTCTTTTGAAATTTAAAACTTACACTTTTTGCATATGCAGTTAGAGAAAGCTAGCTTGACAAAATAGCGTTTTCAGTATCTGACCCTGTGAGAACAAAAATATGCCTAAGAGAAAGCTTGAAGTAAACTGTTACCATGTCCTTGAAATACACAACAACCCAGTTTGCTTGAAGCCTCAGTGTTGGGTTAATTGGTAGAACTTTAAAAGATATTTGGGTTCATTAAACAGACATCTTGTACTACATCAAAGGGAAATTGTGGTATGAGAAAAATGTATGTTTTTAGAGGCTATGGAATATATTCTTAAGTTTACCAATGAGAAAATGCTGATATAACAGTTAGTTACTTGTTTCTTGGTTTTGTTAAGGTTCTTTAAAAGTTAAAAATTAGAATATGTAATTAAACCTACTTAAATGATAGGGGAAACATTTCAGTATGTTAAGCAAGTAGGATATGTGTTACCAGTGAGAGAAAGTATAAAGACTGGTGATATTTTTGTTGAGGAAAGAAAAGGAGAATAATTTTGTCCTAGAGCTGGTTGCTTATGAATGAGGATAGGAAGGGACAAATTAATTTGGATCTAGAAAGTAAGAAAAGGTCTGTGAAAAAGAAAATTGAGAAAAGAACTTTGTATATTGTCAGGATTAAGATTAGATTGAATTTAATTAGATGAATGAAAGTTTTGTTAATAGTAAGCTGGTACAAGACTTTATTGATTTCAGAGTGGTAAGCAGCTGGGCCTCACTTTTGGGTAACACTGCTGCCAGGTTTGCTGATAGCTGACAAAGTCTCGGATTTTATTCCATCCATCTCAAGTTGACTCTGTACTCTCTGACAGCATAGCAGTTGGCTTTGAGCTAGCTCCAACCTGGTAAAACTAGTTTTTAAAATTTGCTTATTAAATCAGTTGTGAAGGAATGTGTCCTTACCTGAAGCTGTAAAAGGTTTTCAAATATGTTTCTCAATCTGTTGTTTGACTTTGGTCAACTTCTAGAACTTTAGAATCTTTTGTTGTTATATTTTAAAAAATAATTTATCCAGGTTTATGCATTTCCTTATTTTCTTTTTTTCTCTGCAGAGAGTATTCACCAACCTCTTCCTTTTAAAGTAGGCAGAGACCCATCTTTTCCTAACATTTTTTTTCTGCTTTAGAGATTTTACATTAAAGGGAAGTAAAGAAACGAGACAATACCAGTGGAACATTTTCTTTCTGATGAAAAATATCATATTACATATGATATTGATAAAAATAACCAACTGGAGAGTAAAATCTTTATGATATAAAGGTGGTAAAAAGAAGTATCTAAAGGATTTTCCTGAGTAAATGATAAGGACAGAATCTAGTACAAAAATGGAAGGATTGGTTTTAGAAAGGAGGATGAATAGTTCATCTAATTTATACAAGGTAACAAAGAAATCAGCATATGTTTGACCCTGTTAATAGACGAGTAAATGTGGTCGGGGCACTGGATGTTGTTTTCTGATAATTCAACTTTCTTGATGATGTAGGAAATAAAGTCATCAACAAAGAATAAGAATTTGGAAAGATGTAACTGAGTAGAAGAAGAGACATAAAAAAATGATAATTTGAAAGCATTGAGGGAGTACATGAGGTCTTTGGTGATACATTTAAAGTACTCAACATGGTTGTATGATCTCCTCTAAGTGTGTTGGGCTCATCAATGCAGATGGAGAGGAGAAGGAACAGCTAGACTTAAACAGTAGATGTTGTTTAGTAATAGATAACAAGGAAATGTTGATTGAATAAGAAAATTAATGACTTTCTCTAAGATCAAACTTCCAGAAAATTAAAATGGTGATTTCAAGCAAGGTGCATCTGATTTCACAGACTCTACTCTTTCTGCTGAATTTTACCATTTTGGGTCTGGAAAGGCATACCCTTCATAAGGTAGAACTTCAGATATTAGGAAATTCTGTTAGAATAATATGGGGGCTTTCCTGAATGAAGTTATTCTAAAGGGGACATCAGTTTCTGTAGATATGGATGAGGCAAGTCCTGATGTTTTAAGAGGAGCCCAAGTCACCCATTAAACACTGAGATCAAGCATTTTGTGTATGTCTATTTCTGTCTCTAACAGCACTTCAAGAGAGATTGGGAAGCATTAAATATTCTCACAGATTAGAAACTCCTTGAGGACAAAGATTTCATCTTCTAACTCCTTACACATAATAGCAAGGGATGCTTAAAGAAATGTAGATCTTTATATATATATATAAAGATATATATATAGTAATATATATCTACATATACATATAGATATACATACATATATATAGCCCACATAAAGGATTATGTAAAATATAAATATACAGAAAATTATAGATTTATAGATGTAGTCACATACTCATTAAAAAATATATAGAAATATCTATTATAAAACACTAACCCTTCACATTTATGATAAAGTTAGTCTCCTGAAGATTATAGTACACATTTGGAAAGAAATGGATTTAAATTAAAAATTTAAACCCAAATTAAATTTAAACCCGATTTAAAGTAAAAAAACCCAAATTAAAAATAAGTAGATAAACTTCTTTCATACATTCTCTATCATACCTGAAAATAAGTATCTTCATAAGAATTTTTTATATCTGACTTTTGTTTTCTGCTGTTAAAAATGTAAATATGCCTATGAAGGTAAAGAAATGGGATGAAAAAAGGCATGAAGAAGTGGTGGAAAGGGTTTGTGGACATTTTAATGACTGACCACACAAAGGCACACACTGATGAAATAACAAACTGTTTCTACAATCCTAAGAATTATCTCACTGATGAAAAAATATTATTATAGAAAAATGCATTAAAACAAATGAAAGAAATTATATTTAAGATATTGGACTAACAATGCAGAAAACCAAAGAAGTCTAACAAATTTAAAGAACTCTGTCTTCTTTGTTCCTAATGGAAATTCCAAGCAATTCTCTCTATCCAAAACAACAGTGGACTTCAGTGCTATTTCAAGGTAAATCTCAGCACTATATTAGCAATGAGACTGAAACTGGTTTTAGAGTCAGAAGCTCTGGGGAAAAATTGGGCTGGAATTCTAGGACTTCTTTAGTAATATTATATATATATATATATATATATATATGTATACACACACACATACAGTCATACACACATATATGTATAAAGTGTGTGTGTGTGTTTGGGAGAAGAAGAAGATCCTTTTTCCTTCCTCAGTCTTGGCTGACAGGACACAAATAAAATCAAAATGAAGGAAATTTTGAAACAGGTGTTGGTAGAAGAAAGGGCAATTTGACAAATGAAGGAGCAGCTTGGAGTTCTTCAGGAATTCACGATGGAATAGCTCAGGCAGCACTACATAACAGGTCTCAAAGGATTTCTCCAGAGGAATTAGGAAATCATATAGAACCATGATGGCTGAGACACCACCAGAAGCTTGAGGCTTTATAAGTGCTCTGTTTACTAGTCTCAGGGAAGGAAAGAAGCCAAATTAATTCTGAACAAGAGCACAGAGGTTGATACAGGTAATAAATTTATCTTAAAATCTTTTTGCATGACCTCTATATACCAAGCTCTGTATAGGATTATTTATGCAAATTATTTCATTAAATCTTCATAAAAATTCTGGTGAGGAAAATGACAAAGGCAGATGAGAAGCACCTAGAGAGTGTCCAGTGTCATGGGGTTGCTGGAAGACAAAGAAAAGATGAGAAAAAAAGTAAAATGTAGGTAATGTTATTAAGAGTAAAAAAAGAAATACACTGTGAGGGAGGATCTACCATACAGAAAAAATGAAACAAAAAGTGGATGGAAGAGTAAATGAGAAGTGAATTGTACGCTAGAGAAAATAAGGGTCTGAAAAATCAGGGAGAATGGAAAAGAGATGAAGAATAGAGATAGAAATGAGATTGTTTAAAAAGGAGAAGATGGGGTAAAACATATTCAGGTAAAGAAAAACAGAGTCAAAGGCACTTAAAAGAAAGGGGAAAATAAAATCAGCAATTTCCATAGAACCGCAGTGAGTCAGCAGGCCCTGGGGGCTTAATCAGAGACTATCAAATATTTTGTAAGTTTTTCCAAGAAAAATATCTAATAGGGATGAGCCAACTGATTATTCTCAAGTAAAAGCCATCATCAATTGCTTGGGAAGAGGGACCAGCCAACTGAAGGGCTCTCACTTAACCTGTAAAGTATAAAAATGTCCCTTCCTCAAAGTGCTCCAGAGTGTTAGCTGGGCAGCACAGAGTGCTTTGTTTAGATCTGAGTATTGTGACTTATTTGGAGAGATGTCTGGATTCTGTTTTCAACACACAGAACAACGTTTATAAGCAGACTACAGAATCTTTCAAATACCCCCTGTGTCAGATCAGAATCTGCAAAATAACTTCTCTATAGTATTGTCCCTCAACCACAAATTCTCCTCTCAAGGGAGGGAAACAGGAGGAAGAACAAGCCTGGAAGCCCACCTGGGTCTTGTGTACCTGTCAACACCACCACTGCCCATCCCTAACTCTCCCAGAAACACTCATTAATTTTTCTTTCTCCTTTCTCACAATCAGTACCTGGATGATAACAAAGAAACTTTAATTCCTCTCAAAGACCCTTCATTTAAGCTTTTGTGCCCTGTTAGAAAAAGAGATTTTTCTCTAGATCAATGATTTTCAACCCACATGCAGAAAATCAGGGAGGAGTTTAAGAGTTTGTAAAATATCTGAAAAGAATGATATTTAATCATCCATATTCATTTATTCTTTATTTCATTCCTTCATTCAACACATATGGAAAGCTAACATATGCTTGGCATATGGTCTTTTAAAGATTTATTTATTTATTTATTTTTGCTTGCACTGGGTCTTCGTTGCTGCTTGTAGGTTTTCTCGAGTTGCAGTGAGCAGAGGCTACTCTCTAGTTACAGTGTTTAGGCTTCTCATTGCCGTGGCTTCTCTTATTGTGGATCACTGGCTCTAGGCACATGGGATCAGTAGTTGGTCCTACTTTATGCAACCCCGTGGACTGTATATAGCACAGGCTCAATAGTTGTGGTGCACAGGCTTAGTTGCTCTACGGCATGTGGGATCTTTTGGAATCAGGGAGCGAACCCATTTCTCCTGCATTGGCAGGTGGATTCTCTACCACTGAGCCACCAGGGAAGCCCAGCACATGATCTTTTAGGTGATAAACAGAGTCCTTTCCTTCAGGAAATTTAATTCTAGTAGGAGAGAGAGACACTAAACAAATATTTATGCAATGTTTAATTAACTGTACTTATAAGAAGAATATGAAAACTATGTACTGAGGAGCCTTAAACTCTTATGAAAATTGGAAAAGGCTTATTTGAGAAGGATTATTATGTGGGCTTCCCGGGTGGCTCAAAGTGTAAAGTGTCTCCCTGTAATGTGGGAGACCAAGGTTGGATCCCTGGGTTGGGAAGATCCGCTGGAGAAGGAAATGGCAACCCACTCCAGTATTCTTGCCTGGAGAATCCCGTGGACAGAGGAGTCTGGTAGGCTACAGCCCACTGGGTTGCAAAGATTCAGACACAACTGAGCGACTTCACTTTCTTTCACTTTTTCTTTCTATTTCAGGATAGATAGGCTTTGATTAGGCAAAGAGGAACTTTATAGAAGGTGGAGGAAGGCACAAAAAACAGGAAGGAAACATGTGAAATCCCATACCCGGAAGTTTCTGAGATCCAGGAACTTAAAGATGCAAATTTGGCTGGATTGAAGACACCAAAGTGGGGGGAAATGGTGTGAATTGGCACTGGAGAGGTAGGCATGGGCTGAATTGTGCTATGGTTGAAGGAAATGATAAAGACTTAGGACTCTGTTCTAAGTACAATAGAAATTCTTGAGGGACCTTTTGCTTTTGGTGAATAAATAATTTTCTAAATATTCAAAGTGCATTCTGACTGCACTTTGGAATTTTTGAATTCCAAGGAATTTTTGAAAGGGGGCACTCATGGGTGGAGGATGATAAGTTAGGTGCCTGGAAGAAATGAACTATGTTATTTTTGCACAAAAGGAAGAAAGGAAATAATGATTTTATATGTTTTGGAGACAAATTTGAAATTCATTAACTGTTGGCTTAATGAAAGAAGAGATTTCAAGAATGGCCTCAGGTTTTTGGAGTGTTAGAAGACTCTCGAAATAAAGATTTTGTGAATGGCTACTCTCATATCATATGTGTGGTTGTTTCTGGGTCAATAGCCTTTATTCTTTATCCCTTGATATTTTTAAATGAGGTTATGGAAAGTTATACGTTAAAACTTGTGAAGATTAATTTGAATGGTTATATCCACTAATGTGTCTGTTTACAAATGTATGTGTGTGCTGAGTAGTTCAGTCTTATCTGACTCTTTGTGACCCCAGGAATGAACTCCACCAGGCTCCTCTGTCCATAGAATTTTTCAGGCAAGAATACTGGAGTGGTTTGCCATTTCCTACTCTGGGGCATCTTCCTGACCAAGAGATTGAAACCGAACTGGAAGGAAGATTCTTTACCACTTAGCCACCGTTATGAAAACAGTGAAATAGATGCTTAGGCATGTGCAAGAATATATACACACATATATATGTGTGTGTAAGAGAATATATGCATATGTACACACATATATATACATGCATACACATGGATTTATATAGATGAGGGATGTAGGTTTGGATGGTGAAGAAATTTTTTGTAGGTGTGTTTGTGGTGATGATACTGTGAGTTCTGTTCTTTGATTATTTAGCAAAATTCTCAATGCTATTAAGTCCTTGGATGTTGCTGCTTCTTTTCTGTCAAATATTCAGTGCTGTTAAAGGAAGATATCAAAATTTTTTTCTGTCTAAACACTAGTTGTTTCATCTTATCTCCCTTTTTAAGATAAGCAAATTAAATTCAAGTGAATGGAGGTCATCGCATGTGATTGTCTAAGAAGCAAAAAGATGTAAAAACCTCTCAGACACTAATTTAAACATAGTTTTCCCCTCTGTTGTTCCACTTCTATATCTATAAAGCCATTTACCTATCTTAAAAGCTTTTTTCAATTTAGGAGCTGGAAGCCAGGTGGGAGAGTCCAGCCTCAATCAGTGGTAAGAACATCATGATGAACTCTAGTGCATCACATGTCAACCACCATAGCTTCATTTTGACAGGTATCCCAGGAATGCCAGATAAAAACCCATGGATGGCTTTTCCTCTGGGGTTTCTCTACACCCTGACTCTCCTGGGAAATGGTACCACCCTAGCCATCATCAAGGTAGATCAGAGTCTCCATGAGCCTATGTACTACTTCCTCTCTATCTTGGCTCTGACTGATGTTGGTCTCTCCATGTCCACCCTCCCCTCCATGCTCAGCATCTTCTGGTTTAATGCCCCTGAGGTTACCTTTGATGCATGCATCACACAGATGTTCTTCATCCATGGTTTTGGAGGGGTAGAATCAGGAGTATTAGTGTCTGTGGCCTTCGACAGATTTGTGGCCATCCAAGACCCACTGCACTATGCTTCCATCCTCACCCATGGCATCATTGTCAAGATTGAAATAGCTGTCATCATCTGGGCAGTCTGCATGGTCTTCCCTGTGCCCTTTCTTATAAAACAGCTACCCTTCTGCCATTCCAATGTCTTGTCTCATTTGTACTGTCTCCACCAAGATGCGGTGAGGTTAGCCTGTGCCAGCACTCGGGTCAACAGCCTCTATGGCCTCATAGTAGTCATCTTCACTTTGGGGTTTGATGCCCTCATCATTCTCTTTTCTTATGTGCTCATCCTGAAGACAGTACTGAGTATCGCTTCCAGAACTGAAAGGCTCAAAGTGCTCAACACCTGCCTCTCCCACATCTGTGCTGTGCTCCTTTTTTATGTTCCTCTCATTGGTGTCACCATGATCCACAGGTTTGGGAAACATCTGCCACCAGTAGTACACACACACATGGCCAACACCTATCTGTTACTTCCCCATATACTAAACCCTGTTGTCTATAGTGTGAAAACCAAGCAGATACGGAGGAGGATCATCCATGTGTTCCAGAGGAGAAAGAAGAGGGTCTAGGGTAGTGGGATCAAATGTAATATGGAGAATAAGAAGCATTTTGAGCAACTGTAATGCAGTCAAACTATATACATCTGGGAAAATTGAAAGTGGGCAAGGATTGTGGGTGAAAGTCTCTCTTGTTCTGTATATGCTCCATTTTGGAATGCATATTTTTTGATATCTGGTGTCACTTGAAAAATCTAATGTAATTAATATAATTTTTCTTCTCTGAAACTGGAGATGAGCATCAGTGAAGACATAAATCATCACCTGTTTATCCAGGTAACACTTTTGAGTGTTTATTCATATAATGTTAAGTAATATTGTTCTTTAGTTATTAATTAAATAATAATTAGATAAGGAAAGATTCAAAATGCTGTATGGCACTGCTGAAAGGTCTGAGATATTTTTTCTTAATATGGAGAAAGAAAATTGTTCCATGATCAAATATCATTTATTTTGTTGTTTCAGTGTTTATTGGGTAAAGAGTGCCTATGTTAAAATTAAAACAAACACATGTGTGGTTACTTAATATGTGCCTTTTTGTTTAAGGGTTATTACTTCTTTACAGTTCTAGTTTTCAGTCACATATTTAGTATAATAACAGGTGCTCTGCCTTTACTCTTCAAACCCAGCAGGAGTGAACTCTATTTTGTTGTGTACAAAGGACCCAGGGAAACTTTATCAAGTAAAAGTACTGCCATGCTTTGTATAAGGACAAGTGAACACTTGCAGCACTGGGAAGTTTAAGAAAGCGAGGTACCCGTGTGTGGAGATGAGTATGTCAAAGGCAATGTGTCTTTGCACTGAAGCACATACCTGCTGTATGTATTTTGTTCATCATTACACTGGCAATGGCACCCCACTCCAGTACTCTTGACTGGAAAATCCCATGGACGGAGGAGCCTGGTAGGCTGCCGTCCATGGGGTCGCACAGAGTCGGACACGACTGAAGTGACTTAGCAGCAGCAACACTGTCAAGTTGCTAGAGGGATTACTTATTAAATAGATGTACATTTAACACTAATGAAATGCCAGTCGTGATGCTGGACCCTGCATGTGGGTTCAATCACTCAGTTGTGTCCAACTCTTTGTGACCCCATGAACTGTAGTCCACCAGGCTCCTCGGTCCATGGAATTTTCCAGGCAAGAATACTGGAGTGGATTGCCATTCCCTTCTCCAGGGGAATCTTCCTAATCCAGGGATCAAACCCATGTCTCCTGAATCTCCTGCATTGGCAGGCAGATTCTTTACCACTATTCTACCTGGGAAGCATTCTGGTCCCTGAAGACACAGAGACAATTGCACAAACTTTCTGCACAGTCTCTGGCATGTTTCTCTGCAAGGAAATATGTATACAAGTCAAGTAGGTATTACATTACAATATCACATTTAATTTGCTATACTAGTAGTTTTAATTGCCTTTATATATTCTCTCAGTGAATTCTCCCAATAATCTTTGACAATAATGTTATCACATTTTATACATGAGGAAATGAGGTTTAAAGAAGTTAAGTAACTTACTCAAAATCATACAGCTTCTAAGTGGAAGAACTTGATTCAAGTTTAGATCTGTTGATTCTAAAACCTGTGAATTGAGACTTGACCCATGTCAGGGTTTTCTAGACTTACAAGAAAATTTGAGGTAGAGGGAAAGAACCAGTGATCCTAAGATGTAATGTGTGAGAGATGTTAGTGATCAATATTGTAGAAATGTTGTTTCAGTTCAGTTCAGTTCAGTGGCTCAGTTGTGTCCGACTCTTTGCGACCCCATGGACTGTGGCACACCAGGCCTCCCTGTCCATCACCAACTCCCAGAGTTTGCTCAAACTCATGTCCATAGAGTCGGTGATGCCATCCAACCATCTCATCCTCTGTCGTCCCTTTCTCCTTCTGCCTTCAATCTTTCCCAGCATCAGGGTCTTTTCCAATGAGTCAGTTCTTCGCATCAGGTGACCAAAGTATTGTGAGCTTCAGCATCAGTCATTCCAATGAATGACTGATTTCCTTTAGGAATGACTGGTTTGATCTCCTGACAGTCCAATGGACTCTCAAGAGTCTTCTCCAACACCTCAGTTCAAAAGCATCAATTCTTTGGCACTCAGCTTTCTTTATAGTCCAACTCTCACATCCATATGACTACTGGAAAAACCATAGCTTTGACTAGATGGACCTTTGTTGGCAAAGTAATGTCTCTGCTTTTTAATATGCCGTCTAGGTTGGTCATAGCTTTTCTTCCAAGAAGCAAGCATCTTTTAATTTCATGGCTGCAGTCACCATCTGCAGTGATTTTGGAGCCCAAGAAAATAAAGGGAGGCTGAGTCAGACTAAATTTGCAAGACGGATTTGGAGTTTACATTTTCAGTGTTACAAAATTGCTTGAGATTTGTTAGTTTGTGCAGAATGTAAACATCATCCAAGGCCTCAATATAGATAGATGCTATCTAAATGGAAAACATGAATCCCAAACAAAGCACATTATAGTCAATTGGCCTATAAGGAGAAAATAGTAGATCTTTTATTTGTATTTAAATTTATCTCATCTTTTAAAAATGTTTATTTTTCTTACTGTGTTGTCATATACATGTTAATACAGTTTGCCTATATACAATATTTGAATGAATAAACATAAAATATAAACATATCAATGTATGCCAAAAACCACTACAATATTGTAAAGTAATTAGCCTCAATTAAAATAAATGCATTGAAGATGGCGGAGGAATAGGACGGAGAGACCACTCTCTCCTCTACAAATTTATCGAAAGAACATCTGAACGCTGACCAAACTTCACAAAACTACTTCTGAAGACTGGCTGAGGACGTCAGGCTTTCACAAAAACTGCGCATTATCTTCAAAAGAGGTAGGAGAAATTATAAAAGATAAAAAGAGAGACAAAAGAGTTAGGGACGGAGACCCGTCCCGGGGAGGGAGTCGTAAAAGAGGAGGAATTTCCAAGCACCAGGAAACCCTCTCACCGGCGGGTGTGGGGGAGGATTTTTTTTCTCGGAGGGCAACGTAACTGGGAGGAAAAAATAAATAAAATCCACAGATTACGTGCCTAAAGCAACTCCCAGCAAAGAACCCCAGACGCTCGCATCATCCGCCACCAGCAAGTGGGGGCTGAACGGAGAGGAGCGGGCGGCATTGCCTAGGGTAAGGACCGGGCCCGAGTGCCCCGAGGGCGATCTGAGGGAGCTAACGTGAGATAGTAACCTAAACTGTGGGACAGCGAGAGAGAGAGAACTATCCCGCGAAAAGCCCAACTCTAAGGCACTGCCGGCCCGCTCACAGAACAAAGGACTGAGCGATACCAGAGGAGAGCTAGCCGGCTGCGGACCGCCCCATCCCCCTCCGGACACAGCGGGCAGGCAGGGCCCGCCAGAGCCGGAAAGGGGCAAACTCGGCTCCAGAGAGGGCACCCCCTACCAAACTGCAAACAGGCTCCCAGTTTCTAAGCAAAGACTGCCTGAGATCCCGGAGGGTCGACAGCCGCCGGGAGGGTCGCAGCCAGAGACCAGCTCCCCAGAACCGACACAAAGCACACCGGAGCCGGGCGCGCCCGTAAACCGAGGCGGGGACCAGGGTGGTGATAAGCCGCACCGCCCCAACAGGGGACAGCGCCCTCGCCAAACTTCTGGCCGCCTGGGCAGCTCCGACCGGGAACGGCACAAGCCGCGGGCGAAACCGAGTCTGCGCCTTTGTGGAGTAACCGGGAGCCTGAACCTGAGCGGCTTAGACCTGGGAAGTGCACGCAGCTCAGGGCCCGCTCCCCGGCCGAGTAACCTGAAGCCTGAGCAGGGTAGACGGGGAAAGCACACACGCCGTGAGCGGGGGCGAACCCAGTGCGGCCGAGACACTGCGAGCTTACCACACACACGCCAGAATTGCAGTGTTCCTTCCTCCCCACAGCACGATTGAACAAGCGAACCTAAAGAGATCACCTCCACCGCTTTGTTGCAGGGCGGAAATTAGATACTGAAGAGATCTCCAAACAGAAGCCAAATAAACAGAGGGAAGCGCTTTGGAAGGGACAGGCCAACAGATTAAGATCCCTGTAGTTAATACCGACTGCATTAAAAAGGACCTATAGATCTTGAAAAGTATAAGCAGGAATAAGGATCTATCTAAAACTGAGCAGATCCCACACTGCTCACAACAGCTCCAGAGAAAGTCCGGGATATATATATTTTTTACTATTATTATTATTTTTTTTTATTATTATTTTTTTTTTAATTTTTTTTTTAATTAAAAAAATTTTTTTTTCTCTTCTTTCCTTTTTCTTCAAGTCCTCTATTACACCTTTAACTTTCATTTTCATAACCCACTATTAACTTGCAAAAAAAAAAAAAAACCCTATTTTTGAAGCAAACTACATACATATATCTTATACCTTTTGTGTTTTCTTTTTTTAATGTTTTTTTTCCTGTTCTACATTTTTTTACTGTTTCTTTTTTTACTGTTTTACTGTTTTTTTTCTTTTTACACTGTTTCCTTTTTTCTTTTTTTTTAGATTGTAAGTTTTATAAGAGTCTAACCTCTACTCTAGATTTTTAATCTTTGTTTTACATATTTGATATCAACTTTGTACATTTAAGAACCCAATCTTTAGGACCCATTTTTACTCAGGAGTGTGATCACTGGCCTGATCACTCTCTCCCCCTATTGATGCTCTTTCTTCTCCCCCAGGGAACCTCTATCTCCCACCCTCCTCCTTCTCTTCTCAACCCAATTCTGTGAATCTCTGAGGGTGTTCTGGGTACCGGAGAACACTTCAGGAACAGGATACTGCCCAGATCTCTCTCTCCCCTCTTAATTCCTCCCTTTCTACTCATGCTCACCTCTATTACCTTCCTCCCCCCTCTCTATGTATCTCTGTGAATCACTCTGAGGGTTCCAAACTGTGGAAAGCACAGAGGGAAGTGCTTACTGGCTAGATTGCTCTCTCCACATTTGAATTCCCCTCTTCCCCTCCTGGTCACCTCAACCCACCCCCCCCACCTCATCTCTCCATGTAACTCAGTGAACCTTTCTGGGTATCCCTCACTGCGGAGAATCTTTTCACCATTAACCTAAAAGTTTTATTATTGAGGCTGTATGGAAGGAGAAGTCTTGAGGCTACTGCAAGAATAAGACTGAAAGCCAGGGGAAACATTAATTAATAAGAGACCATCCAATAGCTTCCATAAATTCACTGAAACCAAGCTCCACCCAAGAGACAATAAGTTCCAGAGCAAGACATACCACACAAATTCTCCAGCAACGCAGGAACATAGACCTGAGCATCAATATACAGGCTGCCCAGAGGCACACCAAATCCATAGACATCTCAAAAATTAATACTGGTCACTCCATTACACTCTAGAGAGCAGAAATCCAGCTCCACCCACCAGAACACCGACACAAGCTCCTCCAACCAGGAAACCTTGACAAGCCACCTGTCCAACCCCAACCGCAGTGAGGAACCTCCACAATAAAGAGGAACTTCATACTACCAGAATACAGAAGGGCCACGCCTAACACAGCAATCTAAACAAGATGAAAAGGCAGAGAAATACTCAGCAAGTAAAGGAAAATGAGAAATGCCCACAAAGCCAAACAAAAGAGGAGGAGATAGGGAATCTATCTGAAAAAGAATTTAGAATAAGGATAATAAAAATGATCCAAAATCTTGAAAGCAAAATGGAGTTACAGATAAATAGCCTGGAGACAAAGATTGAGAAGATGCAAGAAATGTTTATCAAGGACTTAGAAGAAATAAAAAGGAATCAATATAGAATGAATAATGAAATAAAGGAGATAAAAGACACTCTGGAGGGAACCAACAGTAGAATAACGGAGGCAGAAGATAGGATAAGTGAGGTAGAAGATAGAATGATGGAAATAAACGAAGCAGAGAGGAAAAAAGAAAAAAGAATCAAAAGAAATGAGGAAAACCTCCGGGACCTCTGGGACAATATGAAACGCCCCAACATTCGAATCATAGGAGTCCCAGAAGAAGAAGATAAAAGGAAAGGCCATGAAAAAATACTCGAGGAGATAATAGTTGAGAATTTCCCTAAATTGAGGAAAGAAATAGTCACAGAAGTCCAAGAAACCCAGAGAGTTCCAAACAGGATAAACCCAAGGCGAAACACCCCAAGACACATATTAATCAAATTAACAAAGATCAAACACAAAGAACAAATATTAAAAGCAGCAAGGGAAAAACAACAAATAACACACAAGGGGATCCCCATAAGGATAACAGCTGATCTTTCAATAGAAACCCTTCAGGCTAGAAGGGAATGGCAGGACATACTTAAAGTAATGAAAGAGAATAATCTACAACCCAGATTACTGTACCCAGCAAGGATCTCATTCAGATATGAAGGAGAATTCAAAAGCTTTACAGACAAGCAAGAGCTGAGGGAATTCAGCACCACCAAACCAGCTCTCCAGCAAATGCTAAAGGATCTTCTCTAAACAGGAAACACAGAAAGGATGTTTCAACACGAACTCAAAACAACAAAGTAAATGGCAACGGGATCATACTTATCAATAATTACCTTAAATGTAAATGGGTTGAATGCCCCAACCAAAAGACAAAGGGTTGCTGAATGGATACAAAAACAAGACCCCTATATATGCTGTCTACAAGAGACCCACCTCAAAACTAGGGACACACACAGGCTGAAAGTGAAAGGATGGAAAAACATATTCCATGCAAACGGAGACCAAAAGAAAGCAGGAGTCGCAATACTCATTTCAGATAAAATAGACTTTAAAATAAAGGATGTGAAAAGGGACAAAGAAGGACACTACATAAAGATCAAAGGATCAATTCAAGAAGAAGACGTAACAATCATAAATATATATGCACCCAACATAGGAGCACCACAATATATAAGGCAAATACTAACAAGTATGAAAGGGGAAATTAACAATAACACAATAATAGTGGGAGACTTTAATACTCCACTCACGCATATGGATAGATCAACTAAACAGAAAATTAACAAGGAAACACAAACTTTAAATGATACAATAGACAAATTAGATTTAATTGATATTTACAGGAGTTTCCACCCCAAAACAATCAATTTTACCTTTTTCTCAAGTGCACATGGAACTTTCTCCAGGATAGATCACATCCTGGGCCATAAATCTAGCCTTGGTAAATTCAAAAAAATTGAAATCATCCCAGCCATCTTCTCTGACCACAATGCAGTAAGATTAGACCTCAATTACAGGAAAAAAACTATTAAAAGTTCCAACATATGGAGGCTAAACAACACGCTTCTGAATAACGAACAAATCACAGAAGAAATCAAAAAAGAAATAAAAGTATGCATAGAAACGAATGAAAATGAAAGCACAACAACCCAAAACCTATGGGACACTGTAAAAGCAATACTAAGGGGAAGGTTCATAGCAATACAGGCGTACCTCAAGAAACAAGAAAAAAATCAAATAAATCAACTAACTCTACACCTAAAGCAACTAGAGAAGGAAGAAATGAAAAACCCCAGGGTCAGTAGAAGGAAAGAAATCTTAAAAAATTAGGGCAGAAATAAATGCAAAAGAAACAAAAGAGACCATAGCAAAAATCAACAAAACTAAAAGCTGGTTTTTCGAGAAGATAAACAAAATTGATAAGCCATTAGCCAGACTCATCAAGAAACAAAGGGAGAAGAATCAGATTAACAAAATTAGAAATGAAAATGGAGAGATCACAACAGACTCCACAGAAATACAAAGGATCATAAGAGACTACTACCAACAGCTATATGCCAATAAAATGGACAACTTGGAAGAAATGGACAAATTCTTAGAAAAGTATAACTTTCCAAAACTGAACCAGGAAGAAATAGAAGATCTTAACAGACCCATCACAAGCACGGAAATCGAAACTGTAATCAGAAATCTTCCAGCAAACAAAAGCCCAGGACCAGACGGCTTCACAGCGGAATTCTACCAAAAATTTAGAGAAGAACTAACACCTATCCTACTCAAACTCTTCCAGAAAATTGCAGAAGATGGTAAACTTCCAAACTCATTCTATGAGGCCACCATCACCCTAATTCCAAAACCAGACAAAGATGTCACAAAAAAGGAAAACTACAGGCCAATATCACTGATGAACATAGATGCAAAAATCCTTAATAAAATTCTAGCAAACAGAATCCAACATCATATTAAAAAGATCATACATCATGACCAAGTGGGCTTTATCCCAGGAATGCAAGGTGTTTTTAACATCCGCAAATCAATCAATGTAATACACCACATTAACAAATTGAAAGAAAAAAACCATATGGTTATCTCAATAGATGCAGAAAAAGCCTTTGACAAAATTCAGCATCCATTTATGATTAAAACCCTCCAGAAAGCAGGAATAGAAGGAACATATCTCAACATAATAAAAGCTATATATGACAAACCCACAGCAAACATTATCCTCAATGGTGAAAAATTGAAAGCATTTCCCCTAAAGTCAGGAACAAGGCAAGGATGCCCACTTTCACCACTACTATTCAACATAGTTTTGGAAGTTTTGGCCACAGCAATCAGAGCTGAAAAAGAAATAAAAGGAATACAGATAGGAAAAGAAGAAGTAAAACTCTCACTGTTTGCAGATGACATGATCCTCTACATAGAAAACCCTAAAGACTCTACTAGAAAATTACTAGAGTTGATCAATGAATATAGTAAAGTTGCAGGATATAAAATTAACACACAGAAATCCCTTGCATTCCTATACTCCAATATTGAGAAAACAGAAAGAGAAATTAAGGAAACAATACCATTCACCACTGCATCAAAAAGAATAAAATACTTAGGAATATATCTACCTAAAGAAACAAAAGACTTATATATAGAAAACTATAAAACACTGATGAAAGAAATCAAAGAGGACACAAACAGATGGAGAAATATACCGTGTTCATGGATTGGAAGAATTAATATAGTGAAAATGAGTATTCTACCCAAAGCAATCTACAGATTCAATGCAATCCCTATCAAGCTACCAATGGTATTTT
Source organism: Giraffa tippelskirchi (assembly GCF_054371585.1). Taxonomy (NCBI): domain Eukaryota; kingdom Metazoa; phylum Chordata; class Mammalia; order Artiodactyla; family Giraffidae; genus Giraffa; species Giraffa tippelskirchi. The sequence continues at coordinate 121,895,799 of NC_137285.1, forward strand.
TCACAGAACTAGAACAAATCATCTCACAATTTGTATGGAAATATAAGAAACCTCGAATAGCCAAAGCAATCTTGAGGAAGAAGAATGGAACTGGAGGAATCAACCTGCCTGACTTCAGGCTCTACTACAAAGCCACAGTCATCAAGACAGTATGGTATTGGCACAAAGATAGAAATATAGATCAATGGAACAAAATAGAAAGCCCAGAGATAAACCCACGCACATATGGACACCTTATCTTCGACAAAGGAGGCAAGAATATACAATGGAGAAAAGACAATCTCTTTAACAAGTGGTGCTGGGAAAACTGGTCAACCACTTGTAAAAGAATGAAACTAGAACACTTCCTAACACCGTACACAAAAATAAACTCAAAATGGATTAAAGATCTAAACGTAAGACCAGAAACAATAAAACTCCTAGAGGAAAACATAGGCAAAACACTCTCCGACATAAATCACAGCAGGATCCTCCATGACCCACCTCCCAGAATATTGGAAATAAAAGCAAAAATAAACAAATGGGACCTAATTAAAATTAAAAGCTTTTGCACAACAAAGGAAACTATAAACAAGGTGAAAAGACAGCCTTCAGAATGGGAGAAAATAATAGCAAATGAAGCAACAGACAAACAATTAATCTCAAAAATATACAAGCAACTTCTGCAGCTGTATTCCCGAAAAATAAACGACCCGATCAAAAAATGGGCCAAAGAACTAAACAGACATTTCTCCAAAGAAGACATACAGATGGCTAACAAACACATGAAAAGATGCTCAACATCACTCATTATTAGAGAAATGCAAATCAAAACCACAATGAGGTATCATTTCACACCAGTCAGAATGGCTGCTATCCAAAAGTCTACAAGCAATAAATGCTGGAGAGGGTGTGGAGAAAAGGGAACCCTCTTACACTGTTGGTGGGAATGCAAACTAGTACAGCCACTATGGAGAACAGTGTGGAGATGCCTTAAAAAACTGGGAATAGAACTGCCATATGACCCAGCAATCCCACTGCTGGGCATATACACCGAGGAAACCAGAATTGAAAGAGACGCGTGTACCCCAATGTTCATCGCAGCACTGTTTACAATAGCCAGGACATGGAAGCAACCTAGATGTCCATCAGCAGACGAATGGATAAGGAAGCTGTGGTACATATACACAATGGAATATTACTCAGCCATTAAAAAAAATACATTTGAATCGGTTCTACTGAGATGGATGAAACTGGAGCCCATTATACAGAGTGAAGTAAGCCAGAAAGAAAAACAACAATACAGTATACTAATGCATATATATGGAATTTGAAAGATGGTAACGATAACCCTATATGCGAGACAGAATAAGAGACACAGATGCATGGAACAATTTTATGGACTCTGAGGGAGAAGGTGAGGGTGGGACGTTCTGGGAGAATGGCATTGAGACATGTGTATTGTCATATGTGAAACAGAGCACCATTCCATGTTCGATGCATGTGACAAGGGCTCAGGGCCAGGGCAACGGGATGATCCAGAAGGATGGGATGGGGAGGGAGGTGGGTGGGGGGTCCGGGAAGGGGAACACATGTAAACCCATGGCTGATTCATGTCAATGTATGGCAAAAACTATTACAATATTGTAAAGTAATTAGCCCCCAACTAAAATAAATAAATTTATAAAAAAAAAAATAAATAAATAAATAAATAAATAAATAAAATAAATGCATTAATTTTAAAAACATATTAAGAAGTGTCTTTTTTTTCTTATACAGTTACATAACCAAAAACTTGAAATCCTTAAATTAGAGATAAAAGCCAACCCATGGATTATGTTTACAGTGTTCAAATACTGTGATAACAGAGGCAATTAGGAGAAAGTGCCCATTAATCTTTGATTCTCTGATAGAGCCATGTAGTGGCAAGATCAAAAATCTAATTTTTGTTACTGACAATACAAACACATACTCCATGTCCTTACTGTACACTCTCTTCTCTAGCTCCTGCAGTCTGACTTCATTTCCATTGCTAGATGAAAGCTGTTTCCCATGGCTCAGATTTATTCTGAAATAGCAAGTCAAATATTTCCCCTCAATCCCCCTTCAACTCGATGTATTTGAGTAGATTCTAAATATTTAAAGTCCCCTCCCTTTTAATCTTCTTTCTGGTTTCATGGCACTCTATTGTATCTCCTACTTCCACCTTCTCTTGTTTCCTAGCCTACCTTCCTTCACTTCTTCCTCTCGCACATGATGTGAGTATTTCTCCAAGTTCTCCTCTTGCCATTCGGTAACCTCGGTAAGTCTCTTTCTTCATGATACCAGTCATGCTAACAGCTTTAAAATAGAGCCCACTTGCGTCTTTCTTTCCCTCTCCTTCTCCTCCCCCTCTCTTAAGATCTAACTCTTAATTTTTAGCTACCTTTGCATAATCTCTACATGGAGTTTTCTGTATACCTCAGTCTCACACAAGCCATATTTAACTCTTGCTTTTCCCCACAATAATCACTTTCCATTTCTTTGAAAGTATAAATTCTCCATTCATGTAACATTCAAAAACATACAGGCACATATCCAGAAACTGTCCTGTCTTTGATTTATTTGCCTCTGCAATCCATGTCTGCTTCCCAGGTGGCATAGTGGTAAAGAATCCACCTGTCAACGCAGGAGACACAATAATGTGGGTCCGGTCCCTGGGTCAAGAAGATTCCCTGGAGGAGGAAATGGCAACCCACTCTAGTACTCTCACCTAGAAAATTCCATGGACAGAGGAGCCTAGTGGGCTGCAGTCCGTGGGGTTGCAGAGTCAGACATGACTGAGGGACTGAGCACACACACATCCATGTCCATGATAATCACTCCAGTTTAGTCCTCTTACAAATGTAAGATGCATATTTGTATCTTGCCAAGATGAAACCAGAAATAGAGGCAGAGTCAGAATAAATTTTCAAGATTGACTTGGAGTTTACATTTTCAGTGTAACAAAATTACTTGAGAATTGTTCATTTGTGCAGAATGCAAACATCATCCAAGGCCTCAATATAGATAGATGCTATCTAAATGGAAAACATGAATCACCTCAGAATTTGGATGTGATATGGAATGAGGGGGAACTTTTCTCAGGGAGAAGAAAACAACCAGCACAGGAGACAATATGTCAAACTACATCTTAAAAGAAGATATCTTAGAAAAATGTACCTTGAGTATATGACCAAGTTTATTACCTGTACCTGTTTTAGATAAGCTTCTTAGCCAGGACACTTGGTCTCATGCTATTATTGTATGAAACCTTTTTACAGTCTTAAGAAAAGGTGACCCTGAGACCTTGAGAAATAGGAACTGAGGTAGAAGCTAGTAGGAAAGACTTCAGATAAAATCGGAGCTACTCCTTGGTGTTTTCCAACACTGCAAAGAGCAGAACTTAGGTTTTTGAACATTGTAAAGAGAAGTTGTGGTCTATTTAGACTCCTGAAAGTGGTAAAGAGAGAGAAATTGAAATTACATCATGTGGCCCTATGAATTTAGCCTTGAGAGTCCAGTCATGACACTAAATGAAATCAATGTTGGTTTCATTATTTTTTTTGTGCAGCTCTGTGCCTAAAATAACTATAGGAAACTCAACTGACTGAAGGAAAATGAGATATCCTCCCTTCTTTTTAAATAAATCTGCCTTTCTCAAGCTGTATGTGGTAAATTAATTTTGAGTTTTGTTTCTTATTTTTCCAGTTTATCTGGAACACATACAACTTTATTGTTCTGAGTTTGTATACAAAACTGTGTGCTTCAGTGTCACTGAAAAGTCAAACCGTTATGCTGATTTTCAAACGCTCTCCCTCCCTGTACTTGCCTCATCACACAGATACGTACTAGACCATTCCCAGACAAGCATCAGTACATGGTTCTGGTGTACTGGTGTTGTAGTAGATCAACAATAGTGTTGATTTCAATAGTGTTGCAGTAGATCACCCCCTTCTTTAGTTTTTCTCCCTGATCTATCTTTTGGAATGAAAATCTTATCATTGTGAGAGACTAGATTATACTTCCTCTTTTGCATGGAGATTACACAGTTCTTTCCTCATGACACCAGGTAGAGGACATTAAGAATATGAGGGAGAGGGTACAAGTGAGACCCAGTAGGAATCAGCATGGATTTGAGAGCTAGATGTGGTTTCAAATTGTAGCTGTTCTATTTTATTGCTGTGTGAACTTGATCAAGCTACACAAACCCTCTACACTTTAGTATATTTCATTTTAATTGAAAATAATAATACCAACAATAATGATACCGACTGACATTTATTGAATGTGCATTATTTCCAGGCCCTGGGAATTTACATCCATTAACTCCTTTAATCTTTATAACTCTATAAAATAAGCACTAGTTTTGTCCAGATTTTGTGGATTAGAACAATTAGCATTGAATAAATTAGGTATCTTATCCATATTCCACAGATGGCAAGTGGCACAGTCAGTATTTAAACCCAAGCCTTTCCTTTCAATATGTTCACTTGTAGAGTTGATCTGAGAGTAATGAGACCATATCTAAAATACCCGTTATTGTGGTTCTTATTTAGTAGATGGTATTGCACGTATTAATTACTATTACTGCTGATGCTTCGGTTGCTGTGGCAATCATCATCATTTTTAAAGGAGAAATGTGAAGGAGACACAAATTAGATGGAAACTCAAAAACTCCTTCACCAATACACTTGTTTCTGGGGTCAGCTTTTAAGTATTTACAGCACCAAAGACAACAGTTATGGAGAGCATTTCCACCTGTCTCTGAAATGTAAAGTGTGATTTAGAAATTTGGTGCATCAATTAAATGTCAAGCACTGCATTGAGTGAAAACAACCAAGAGCTGAAAGTCGTCAAAGAGATTTGCTCATCCCAAGGATATTGGTCACTGCGCTGCTACTAGGACCTTTGCTCTTATATTGGATCAAGCAGATAGAGACCTATCTTTTTAACAATGGTATTGGTGGTGGTTTTGTCACTAAGTCAAATCTGACTTGCAACCCATGGACCTCTGTCTGTGGGATTTCCCAGGCAAGAATACTGGAGTGGGTTGCCGTTTCCTTTTCCAGGGGATCTTCCCAACCCAGGAATTGAACCCAGATCTCCTGCATTGCAGGCAGATTCTTTACCAAGTCACCAGGGAAACTCCTTCTTAACAGTAACCCCTAGCAATTCCTGTTTCAGGCTCAGGACTGTGATAGTGTTGGCAAACTCTTAGCAAGCCCTTCCAGAGGTGGTAGGACTCAAGTCTCCCCACAAATCCCAGAAGGTTTAAATGATATTTTACACTCATTTTATTAAATGTCAGCAATGGGCCTTTGTTTTTTATAGAGTTAAGAAAAATTTTTATTGTGAACCTATCTAAAATTAATTCAGAAAGACTGGTGAACCTGAAAGCAGTATTAAAACGGGAATAAGCTTTCTTGTTCACAGTATTATTAAATTTGTCTTACCTAGGCTAGTGTCTGTTCTGACAGACTTCTAAAGTAGCTACTGATTTGAGTAACAGGTAACTACCTGCCATGAAAGACCCAAAGAATCTTGTGTGTTAGATTTTAAAGATCAAATAAAAACTTGAGCAAAAGTCATATGGCTCATGTAAAAGAATGTAAGTCACTCATTGGTATACATTGTATATATGTGCGTTTGTTCTTCTTCTTCATATATTGAGTTGACCAAAACGTTTATTGGGGTTTTTCTGTAACATCTTAAGAATAAATCCAAATGAACGTCTTGACCAATCTGATACTTTGTCTTCAAATTAAAGCCATAGTAATTCTTTAACCTTCTATCCTGAGTGTCATCCCCACCCTGCCCAACCCATTTTATCTGTCTCCTACAATATAGATAGTTCAACATTCCCCATAAAATCTGCCTGATTGAGCCTTGGCGAACACATGAACTGCTTTGGAAACAGCATACAGCACTGTCCCCCATAGGGATGCTGTAATTATCCAATATAACAGCATGTAAAAGGCCCTGGTACTGTCTTTTGCTTAATGGACAGTCTATAAGCACTGTTATTGTCTTACATTCAATATTCTTGAACACTTCCTATAGTTGCACAACCCTTCATAGTTTACAAATACTTGTCCTTATATGATTAAATTTAATTTCATAACCACACTGGTTGTTAAGTGATAATATTTCCAGCTTCAAAACGAAGAAATTGCCATTAGAGGTAGGGAAGGGAACATCCAATGTCACACATGGAAGAGTTAAAACTCACCCTGTATCTGTTGATCTCAGATCAACAATATGGTTGGCCCCTGCTCAATTATATACATTTATATTCTTAATCCTAAAATTTAACCGTCTTTCTAATCCATGTTTTATTTAACAATGTATTATCCCCAGGTGTTCTCTTATTATTTAATGAGTATAGTTCATTTCTCCCCTATTAAGCTAATAGAGGCCATTCCTAACTCTTGAGCTAGAATTTTAAATCAACTTATTAGTATACATTGTATATATGTGCGTTTGTTCTTCTTCTTCATATATTGAGTTGACCAAAATGTTTATTGGGGTTTTTCTGTAACATCTTAAGAATAAATCCAAATGAACGTTTTGACCAATCTGATACTTTGTCTTCAGATTAAAGCCATAGTAATTCTTTAACCTTCTATCCTGAGTGTCATCCCCACCCTGCCCAACCCATTTTATCTGTCTCCCACAATATAGATAGTTCAACATTCCCCATAAAATCTGCCTGATTGAGCCTTGGCGAATACATGAACTGCTTTGGCAACAGCATACAGCACTGTCCCCCATAGGGATGCTGTAATTATCCAATATGACAGCATGTAAAAGGCCCTGGTACTGTCTTTTGCTTAATGGACAGTCTATAAGCACTGTTATTGTCTTACATTCAATATTCTTGAACACTTCCTATAGTTGCACAACCCTTCATAGTTTACAAATACTTGTCCTTATATGATTAAATTTAATTTCATAACCACACTGGTTGTTAAGTGATAATATTTCCAGCTTCAAAACGAAGAAATTGCCATTAGAGGTAGGGAAGGGAACATCCAATGTCACACATGGAAGAGTTAAAACTCACCCTGTATCTGTTGATCTCAGATCAACAATATGGTTGGCCCCTGCTCAATTATATACATTTATATTCTTAATCCTAAAATTTAACTGTCTTTCTAATCCATGTTTTATTTAACAATGTATTATCCCCAGGTGTTCTCTTATTATTTAATGAGTATAGTTCATTTCTCCCCTATTAAGCTAACAGAGGCCATTCCTAACTCTTGAGCTAGAATTTTAAATCAACTTAATGATCTTTAATTTAAAAGGCATTAAGCTTGTGGCTTATTTCTGCTCCAAAAAGTTATTGCAGAATGGAATTAGTAATATTCCCCTTTCATTTGTTATGGGCCAACTCTACTGCAAGGCCACAGGAAAGTACATGGGACAGTTCTTATAAATACCACTCTTTATATACTGCACAAAGGACAATTTGATATAGGAAGGGGAAAGTATGTTCTGAGAACAGGGAAATATTTCTGCCCAATTCAAATCACACCGAAAATGTGAAAAAATAAAAGCATTTATTTTTTCACAGACATACTTGAGCCTTTAACAAAGAGATTTTTCCTCTCTTAAACTGGCAGACCCTAACCCTCTGCAGTGACCTTGGCTGGAACAAATATCTGGATGAGCTTCCGCCGTATCGCTTTGGTCTTCATAGTATAGACTATGGGGTTTAGCACAGGGGGTATAAGAAGATAGGCATTAGCCATGAGGGCATGGGTCAGTGGTGAAAGGTGCTTTCCAAAACGATGAATGACAGACACCCCAATGAGTGGCACATAGAAGATGAGAACAGCACAGATGTGGGAAACACAGGTGTTGAGGGCCTTCAGCCGGCCCTCCCCTGAAGCAATGGCCATCACTGTTCGGAGTATGAACGCATAGGAGAGGAGGATGGAGAGGGAGTCAGAACCCTTGGTGAAGATAACAGCAATGAGGCCGTAGAGACTGTTGACCCGAGTGCTGGCACAGGCAAGGCTCATGACATCCTGGTGGAGGCAGAAGGAGTGGGAGAGGATATTGGAGTGGTGGAAGGGGAGCCGCTTGATGAGGAAAGGCACCGGGAAGACCACACAGACAGCCCTTGTCAAGATGACTGCCCCTGTTCTGCAGACCACACCACTGGTGAGGATGGTGCCGTACCTGAGGGGTTTCCAGATTGCCACAACCCGATCAAAGGCCAGGGCCACCAGCACGCCAGATTCGATGGCTGAGAAGGTGTGGATGAAGTACATCTGAACAAGGCAGGCATCAAAGGTGATGGACTTGTAGTTAAACCAAAATATGCCTAGCATGGAGGGCATAGTACAAAGGGCAAGGCCCATGTCTGCCAGTGCCAGCATACACAGAAAGTAGTACATGGGGATGTGCAGGGATAGTTCGGATTTGATGGTAGAGATGATGACACCGTTGCCGAAGAGGGCAATGACATATATAGCACCCAGTGGGAATGCCATCCAGTAATACTTTAGTTCAAGCCCTGGAATTCCAGTTAAGACAAAGTAGAGGTGTTGGAAGTGAGAGTGGTTATTATCTGCCATGAAGTCAATGTAACACAGGAGGGAAATTTTAAGATCCTGATGTGTGTCTTCCTAAGAATGCAGGGAAAAGTATTAACAATATATTAGAATTTGATCTTCCTCAGAGAAGAACCATTTTATTTTTACATGGGTGAGAGAGAGTTAAAGGGATGACTGAGTCCCTGAAATTACTCTTGCAAGATATATCCTGTGGAGGAAGCTTCTACTGGCCCAATGAAAAAGCTTCACCAAGTCAAATAAGTCACATTCAGTTTAAAACACACTGCATTAGATAAAATGTTTTGCTTTCTCCAGACCATTTCTCCCTCTTTCTCATCCATATCTTACAAGCTGTTGAGTCAGACACTGAGGACACAATAACTAATACAGAATCAGTATAAAATAAGAATTAGTTGATTGCTCACAAAGGATGTCATTTCCTCCCATCACTCTCCTTATGCCCGCTACTGGAACTCTCATGAAGGCAATGGGTCTTGTATATAAGGCAGGGATGGACATGCCCAGTGCACGTGCCTGTGCTTGCATCTGAGCATGACCACCTTCATTTCCCCTGAGCCTGGATGTGGACTCCATCATTCTCAACCCAGGAACAACAGACAGCAACTTCTGATCATAGAAAATGAAATGTATTTTTCATCTCTAATCTAATGAAATCTTGGTGGAAAGGGGAGTAAGTTATATTTAGGAAAGCAACAGCAGCAATTCGTTTTTCAGACTAACTCATTTTGTCCAAAAGGAAGTGAGGCTCCTCTGAAGCCTTTTTTAGAATCAGGATCATCTGGAAATTGTATTACTAAAGGCGCAGTGATCATTCACATAATCGCATTTACACTCTCAGAGGACCAGTATAGAAGTCCTAGTAGAGATCTGGAAGAAACATGCTGATATTTCCAGAATCAGTAACTATATATTTTTTCCAAAATGCCTCCTGATGGGGTCATTCAACGTTAGACATGAATGCCAGTTAGAGGTACTGCATACTCTCTTTAAGAAGCTCTCTCAACCTTAAGGCACACATCAGATGCCTTCATCAATTGAAGAGAACCAAGGTGACTAAAAGGCAAGGTAACGTAAACTCCAGATCCACACATCTTCTAATCAGATTCTGGTTTCCCTTGCTCCTCATATATGGCCGTATATACGTAGCACACGGACAATAATGCCTATGCTATAGGGGCAGTGTCAGGGTTACAAAATATCTTTCCATTGGTAAAAAAAAGCAAAATATGTGCTTTTAATTATGAGAACTTGGAATAAAAAAGTTCTTCTCTTCACATGTGCTCAATATTAGTGTTGATATTGAGTTTTTTTCTTTCTTGTTTTCTGTTTTGTGGGGCTTCCCTGGTGGCACAGAGGGTAAAGTGTCTGCTTGCAATGCGGGAGACCTGGGTTTGATCCCTGGGTCGGGAAGATCCCCTGGAGAAGGAAATGGCAACCCACTCCAGTACTCTTGCCTGGAAAATCCCATGGACAGAGAAGCCTGGTAGGCTACAATCCTTGGGGTCGCAAAGAGTCGGACACGACTGAGCGACTTCACTCACTCTCTGATTTGGATTTTTAAGCCAGAGATCTTTGCAGCTGATGGAAGTGAAACTGATAGATGCTCTTCTATCAGCAAAGAATCACATTTAATTTTGTATCTCTTGTAATCTTTGGATAATTTACCCTCTAACTCTGCAAGTATGTGTCTGAACCCCAGGCTATGTATACATCTCTGACTGATGCATACTCCTGATGAATCAAAAACATACTGTACAGTTTTGAAGTCTCTCTCCTCAAAGATCTTCTTTGAAAGATTTCTGACACAGATTCCCCCAGCCTTATTTAGGGTATATCCTCTGTTTCTATAAAATATTCATGTCTTGCCCATTGCTCCTATGAAAGACAGCTAGCCTTTTGTTCAAAAGACTCTGGCTTTTTAGATAGCATGTATTTTCTACTCTTTCAACAAGTTGTTATTTTAGTTTTTTGTTTGTTTTAGGACTTTTGAGAAAGAAAATATTTATTAAGTTTTTCAAATAATTGTAATAGAATGGGAATTAAAGGAATTTTAAAGAGGTAAACAAATGAGAGGAAAAGAATATAAGGTGAGAGAAAGAAGAGAGAAAAGGAATGAAAAAAGAAAAGCATAAATCCAAAAAACAGCAGGTGCTTCCCAGGTGGCACTAGTGGTAAAGAGCCCTCCTGCCAATGCAGGAAACATGAGAGATGTGGGTTCGATCCCTGGGTTGAGAAGATCACCTGGAGGAGAGTATGGCAACCCACTCCAGTATTCTTGCTTTGAGAATCCCATGGACTGAGGAACCTGGCGGGTCACAGTCCATAGGGTCGCACAGATTTGGACACAACTGAAGTGATTTACACACACAAAGAAGAGCAGAAGTAAATGTTGAACTATTTCACATTTTACTATTAAAGAAATTGAAGCATAGATAAAGAAAATAACTTGCCCTGAGTCAAACACATAGTCAGTGAAAAAAAAAAAACAGGTGAGAAAAGGAGGGAAAGAAAGTTACAGCTAAATATACTGGAAGCTTGAGGGTTCAGCTAGCAAAGACAAAGTTAAAAAGCCATCTCTTGGCCAGGTTGCTTATTCCTTAAAATGCATCCTTGATTTTGTCCATAATTATATTGCCCAGGATGTACTAAACAGGTGACGATCAGTTTCTTAGATCCCAAGTTCTTCTGAAAGTTTCACCTAACCTGACTCTCTATTGTCCATGGAAGCTGCCACATTTATGGAAAAAAAATTGTGTAAGTGTTTTATATCTGCCTCATAGGCTTCCACAAGTTATATGATCTCATTAGAGATCTTTGACTGACAAGTGAACAATAAAATTGAAAAATTAAAAACATTTCCATTTCCCTAAGTACTAGAAAGTGGTTGGGGGACAACTGGAAACTTTAGTAACGTTATCTTAAAATATTTTGTTGATAGCACAACTTTAGCCTCTGATTTTGCTCTAAAACTTACCTTGTTGCTTAGGGTACCTCTAGCTGGAAGAGGATTCTCCAGCTGCCTGAGGCTCGCTTGGCAAAACCATTTCTACTCACATGAAGACTTTTATTTCCTGAGCTGCTCCAAAACTCCTCCCCATACCAGACCATGGGGAGTTTCACAGATTGGTAAACAGGGTTGTTCCCTGGGGCTCCCAAGATTAAGGCGGTCTCTCCAGGATTGTGAAATCAAGCCCTAGATTCTCATGTCTGAAAAATGAGATAGTATTGAGGAAGATATTAGTAAAAAGTGCATGTGTGTGTGTGTATTTGGGATGGAGGAATCAGAAGCTGGTCAGTATTCAATCACATTCTCTTAGGGCCATCATGGGCACCTCACTCTTCCATGCCCTGAAATGAACAAAAGTTGCCTTTATTTTTCTCAAAACACAGCAAAACTAATAAAACTCTCCCAAAGAAATATGGTTCTAAAGTTGAAATGATTCTCTAATGAATAAATTTTTCTTCATAATTCACCTGCATTTTTCAGTTTTCAATATCAAACTAATCATGCTTTGTGCAAAAGGAAAGCAAGAAGCCCCTTAAGGAGTCCTTAATATATGCAGGAGGCAATGAATATTCCAAAATATCCAATTATCTTTAGAAAATGCTACTGTCTTTGCCTGCCTCTGAATAACAATAATAGTATCGTAAGTAGCATTAATAATAGTGATAATAACATCTAATATTAATTCTGAGCATTATCAGTTGTATAATTTTGTCACATTTTATCCTATTTGCTTTGCACTTCACCATTATAATCCTCATGACCTTAATACTCCTTTGAAAAGAGGATCACACTGGGAATTGGCCCAGTAAGAATTTAACTGTAGAAATTACTAAGGATAGAAATAACAGGGCAGGGACTCCTCACTGCCCCAGGTGGTTCTGGACTTCCTGGATCCTGGAGGACACCAGGACTAGGCAAGAGAGAAATGCTCATGGAGAACGAGATCATGTACTAAGCTCTCAGTCACTGAACATATATTTACGTGATAATCCTGAACTAATTTAATATCAGTGCAGATTACTCTTCTAATACTATAGACTCTAAAAGAATTGAGTTCCTTAACTCAAATGAAATTCACCTCTGATTCATAATCATTCTTTTGATACTTTTGAAGTAGTTAAAATGTGAAATTGCTCTACTTTCAATAGCGTAATCTCCTCTAGGTTACTCCAGTGCTCACTATAAATGTGTCATCTTGCAGCTGAGTTTTGCTCTTATTTGTAATTTTCTTCTATATTGACAAATAGGGTTTTTTGAGTAATTGAATCACTATAATATCATTCCAGTTCCTCAGGTAACAGCTTTTTGTTGTTGTTTTTGTTACTTATACAGGTTGATCGTTTACATCCCACATGGATTCTGATTTTCTGTCATAAACTGCCAGTATGAGTATAAAACTAAACAAATGATACCATCTTTTTTTATTTTAACATAAAAATAAAAGTGTCCGACTCTTGCGGACTGGAGCCTGCCAGGCTCCTCTGTCCGTGGCATTCTCCAGGCAAGAATACTGGAGTGGATGCTACTTCCTTCTCCAAGGGATCTTCCCGACCCAGGAATCGAACCCAAGTCTCCTGCATTGCAGGCATGTTCTTTACCCACTGAGCTCTGAGGAAAGCCCTATTTTTTAACATATTCAAAGCTAAAAATGCAGAGGAGATTGATTATACAATAGATCAGACTCTATCGTCCTATATATTTAGAGAATATATCTTTAATTAGTTTACTTTCCCTTGATTGGATACTAACCCCATTTCTATCAAAAGTCCTCCTCTCTTAGCTACTTCTTTTTAATTAATTAGTTAATTTAATGGAAGTATGGTTGATTTACAATAGTACATTATTTTCAGGTGTACAGCATAATAATTCAGTATTTTTGCAGATTGCACTCCATTATAAGTTACTAAAAGATAATGATTATAGTTCCCTGTGCTATACAATGTATCCTTGTTGCTTATCTCTTAGCTACTTCTTGAAATACATCCATACCCATCCTTTCCTTCTTAGCATTTCAGTAAATTGCCCCTTTCCAGGTTCGATAGTAACCCTACTCACCACTCCCAGTGGAGTGACTCTCTCTCTCTCTCTTTTGTCATTGTTCAGTTGGTCAGTTGTGCCCTGTTCTTTGTGACTCCATGGACTGAAGCATGCCAGGCTTCCCTGTCCTTCACCATCTCCCGGAGTTTGCTCAAACTTATGTCCATTGAATCGGTGAGGCCATCCAACCATCTCATCCTCTGTCCTCCCCTTCTCTTCCTGCCTTCAATCTTTCCCAGCATCAGGCTCTTTTCTAGAGGCTGGGTCTCTCTCTCTCTCTCTCTCTCTCTCTCTCTCTCTCTCTCTCATTGGCCTAATAATTAAATTGACATTAAACAAATTAAGAAAAGAAAATCATATTTAATCTCCATGTATAGGACTTCATAAAATAATATGAGACTCAAAGAATTGACCAAAGCAGGCAACCTTTGTACCTTTTAGACAGGATACAACGCGTTTGTGAAGAATTGACAATACAGAGGGGATTTGGGCTTGGGTTAGTAAATTAGTGAAGAAGTAACAAGGTTTAGGAAAATATAACCATCCCATAAATCGTAAGTCCCAATGATTTGACCTCTTAAATATTTCTATTATTGCTCTTTTCTTTCCATATGGAACAATATTATACAATTCCAGAGTCTCTATTTTTGCTATGTGGACTTCCTCAGTAACATTTTAAGTTTCTTATTCACATAAAAATAAATCACTTTGTTTCTTCTTTTTTCCCCTGTTCCTTCTTTCTTTTAGCTTTGAATGATAAATCACTTTCTCTTATGTCTTGTCAGCTTCTTTAGAAAATATTAGTCTAATAATATTTAGCACTAACCAAATTTGAATTAGACAGATCTCTTATTGCCTCTAGTTAAATGATTTAATTGCCACATAAATTTGATATTTATGAAAGCCATATGAAAAATCATAATCATGAACAGCCAAAAGTACATTTAAAATAATTTGTAAGCCCGTATAATACATCTTGTCTATCCTTAAGCAGTTTTCGTACTGTTGAGATAATTTTCAGCATTCATGAGTGTATTTTTCCCAAAACATATTCTTTCTTATTGACTCATTCTTAATAGGTTTCTGAGGCATTTGAAAAACTGGATTATTACAATGTGTCAAATACAGATCCTTCAGATCATAACCCAGGACTAATATATATTGTATGGTCAGGGTTGATCAAGAAAAATTTGTTGTATATAAAAATAGCAGGATTAAAGGATATAAGAAAGAAGAAAGGAAAGAAGTAGAAAACCTAGGAAAGAAGATATTATAATGAAAAAGTGGAAGAAAAGACAGGGAGGATATGAGAAAAGACAGGGAGGATATAAGAAAAGAAGAATGAGCCTCACATAGGTACATTTTAAAGAACTGAAACTGCCAAATGTTCATATAAGAGTTTACAGTTTTAGGATGCTTTTTAAACTTATGAGCTTTTCCTGGTGGCTCAGATGGTAAAGAATCTGCCTGCAATACAGGAGACCTGGGTTTGATCCGTGGGTTGAGAAGATCCCCTGGAAAAGGGAATGGCAACCCACTCCAGTATTCTTGCCTGGAGAATTCCATGGACAGAGGAGCCTGTCAAGATACGGTCCATAGGGTCACAAAGAGTCAGACATGACTGTGCAACTAATACTTTAAAATTATACTGAAAGTCACTTTCTTTTGTACAATTCTATCAGTTTTGACAAGCACAAAACTCATAGTCGTGTAACCACCACCCTGATCCAGATACAGAGAAGTTCTATCAACCCAAAGCATTCTCTCATGCTACCCCCTTGCAGTCAACCTCTCCACTCAACAAAAGACCTAAGGCAACTACTAATCTGTTGTCTAACTCAGTAATTTTGGCTCATTATACAGTAAATAATCTTTCAAACTGAATTCTTTACTTAACATAATGTATTTGATATTTATCCTGTTATTGTTGTACAGGATTCCTTTGTATGGACATCCACTCTGTGGATACAGGTAATACTCTGTTTACCCATTCAGTAGTTGAAAGAACTTTAGTATAGGTAAAGTTACTATAAGCTTTCGAGTATAGGGTTTCATATGTTCATGTTTCATTTATTAGTTAAATACCTAGAAGTGAATTGCCCAGTCATATGTTAAGAATATGTTTAACTTCCTAGGAAAATACCAAACTGTTTTTCAGTGTATTTGTGCTATGTAGCATTTCCACTGTATGAACATTCTAGCTGTTTTGTATTCTGACCTCAAATTATCTTATCATTCTAATAGATATATAGTGGCATCTCATCATGGTACTTTTAATTTGTATCTCTGCAATGACTAACATGTAATGTTGAGATTCTTATTTGCCATGCATACCTCTTCTTTGGTGAAGTGTCTGTTCAAGTTTTTGTCCATATTTCTTATTGGGTTACTATTTTTTCTTATTGTTAAATTTATAATGTTTTTATTTTAATATACATTCTGGATAAAAAGCCTTTGTTTATATGGTTAGTAATATTTTATCTTAGTATGTGTCTTGCCTTTTCATTCTATTAACAATGTCTTTCATCAAACATTAAAAAATATCTTTTGATGAAATCTAATATATCTTTCTTATCCTTTTATATGTTATGTTTTTGATGTCTAAGAATTATTTGTATATCAAAAATTATCAAAGATACTCTCATATATTCTCTTCTAAAAGTTTTATAGTATCATGATTTGCTTTTAGGTTTATGTGGGGTTTTTTTTGTTCAAAAATCATCTGGACCTACTTATGTAGGTTTATTTCTAGCTACTGATTTATGCATCTATCACCTTGTAAAAACCATATCCTCTTGAAAATATCCAAATTATCTTCAAATATTTGAAGGTTATCATATAAAAAGTGTTTGTTCCATACACATGTCAAACCATTTGGCCAAAATTTTAAGGAGGCATACTTTGAGTACATATACAAAAACAGTTTTATCACAACTAAAACTTTAGCAATGAAATAAACTATTAGTAAAAAAAAAAAATAAATTCTGGGAGAATAGCATTGAAACATGTATTTTATCATATGTGAAACAGAACACCATTCCATGTTTGAGGCATGAGACAAAAATGCTCAGGACTGGGGCAATGGGATGACCCAGAGGGATGGGATGGAGAGGGAGGTGGGAGGGGGGTCCAGGAAGGGGAACACATGTAAACCCATGGCTGATTCAAGTCAATGTATGCCAAAAACTACTACAATATTGTAAAGTAATTAGCCCCCAACTAAAATAAATAAATTTATTTTAAAAATAAATAAATAAATAAATAAAACCATATCCTCTTGATTAGTGTAGCTTTCTCAGAAGTCTAAAAGTCAGTTATTGTGGGCCTTTGAAATTTGCTCATCTTATTCAAAATTGTTTTGTCTGTATTAGTTCCTTTGACTTTTCATATACATTTTAGAATCGGCTAGTCTATATCTACAAAAGAGCATTGCAGGAATTTTGATTGAAATGTCATTAAATCTTTAGAACAACTCGGGTAGAACTGACATCTTAGTAATGAGTCATAATTCATTCTCTCCATTTATCATCTTTGATTTCTTTTAGCAATGCTTTATAGTTTTTGGCATAATAATCTTGCACAAATTGTGTTAGATATATACCCAAATGACTCATTTTGATGCTCTTTTAAATGGTACTTTAAAAAATTTCCAATTATCCATTGTTAGGGTATAGAAATATCACTGATTTTTGTATGTTGACCTTGTTTCCTATGATCTTGCCAAGCTCTTCTTTAAATTCTAAGAGCATTTTGTAGATTTCTTGGGACTTTCTGCATAGACTCTCATGCTATTTGTGATCAGACAGTTCAATTTCTTTCATTCCAATCTATGGCAATATGTCTCCTTCTTTTTTTTTCTTTTTCTCCTTTCACTGACTAAGACTTCTGCTACAATGTTGTATAAGAGTGTTGAAAGACAGGCTCTTGCCTTTTTTTCCCAATCTCAAAGAGACAGCATAAGTCTTTCATCATTAAGAAAGATGTCACAGGAAGCTTTCTGCAGATGTCCTTTATGTAATTAGGAAAGTTCCCGTTGTATTCCTAACGTCCTGGGAACTTTTGCCATGAATGTATGTTGAATTCAATGTGTCATTACTGGCTTAAAAGGTGGAGGAGACTACACGCACAGATCTAGGATGCGATAGGGATCCCCAACCAATAACTAACAATAAGTTGGGGAGCATGCAGACTGAGTCTGGTTTGCCCTCCCCATCATAAAGCTCTCTTAGCTTAAGAGAAGCTCTTTTATGGGCAGAAATATTGAATTCCGTTGCCATACATATTTCATGGAATATTAGCTAGTAGGGAACTAGAAAAATTACCTATGTTGTATACCAACACATTTTCTCAGTCTTGTATTGGTGTATACTAAATCTAAGGATGTGCAATAAAAACTTGGAGTGGATCATTCCTTTCAGTGCTACGTTTCTAAAGCAACATTGGCAGTGGGAAAAAAACAACATTTACTGAATATTTCTATTTTTTTTTTTTAACAATTTTCTACTCAAATCTTCAAGTTGCTTTACAAATTGAAAATTTCCTTCTTGACTTTCAGTCTAGGGAGTTTAGAGTGAACATTGTTTCAAAAGAAGAGAGAGTGGGATCCAGATTGCTTAGGCAACATGGTCTGTCATGGTCATATCCACTCTAACTCCATCGTTTTCCTTTTTCTGGGGTTATTCTTTCTTTCTCATTGTTCTTCTGGGGAATTTCACACATAATATCCCTGAATGGAAGAAAGAGTCTAAATTCCTAAGAAAGGTAATTGTAACTTCTCTTTTCTTTTTCTTTTCCTTTCATTTTGAATTTGACTTTTGTCCCTTTTCTTGAGGGTCTTTAACTCCTAGCATGCACAACATGCAAGTTTTGTTTGTTACCTAACTGTGAATTCTCCTTTAAAATAATTTTCAACCATTTTGTTTGCACATCAGCATTTAAAAGCAAAGTGTCAGGCACTCTGACTTCTGTTGTGAGTCACACTTTCCCTTTCTGACAATGTGATGTAACCAACCTGCCAACCAAAGCAGCAATTGCTCCCCCACCATCTTCCTCCCAGAGAGCAAAAAGCCATGTTTAAAGAAAAGATGAGGTCAATATTCTAGAACAGAAAGGCAGAACTGTACTTTATATCCTTTCTTTTGCCTTTTCATCTGGAAATATTTAATGACCCTCCAAAATTCCATAGTTGGATTGTACTTTGCTATTAGTTAAGGAGATAGTTTGTAGTCAAAGGGAACATACACTCCAAAGAGTAAATATTAAGCTACTTGATCTTTTATGAATACTTTTGCTAAATTGGAGTGATTTGTTTTTCTGACTTGCAGTTATCTTGCTTAAAATGTTTGAAAGATAAATTTTAGGTATGTCTTTCTATCATGATTTAGCAGCTGCATTGCATTATCAGGTCTATATTGGTCAAAAACAGTGAAAAACAAGATATATTAAACTTGTGGATTATCTAGTTATTAATATCTCTGTCCCATTGCACTGAGCAATTAAAAATAATAATCCTGTGTATAAAGAGACTATACTATTTCTTTTTAATTAATACTAACTCCACTGTGTGGGTACCAATGGAATAAAAACAGAGCTTTGTGTTTTTGCAACTATATCATATGTTCGTTTTGTTTGTTCAGTTTTGATTTATTTTAGCAGATATGGTCAATATTTTTCAAAGCTCTTCATTTCATTTGTGTAAGACAAATTAACATTGGGATGAACTTTGTTTTCAAAAGCTGTCTATATAACCATGTGTAACTTTACCTTTCATCCATCAAATTGTTTAAGACTTTTTAAAAGATACATATATATAGAAAAAAATATGATCAAGAGTAACTACTGATCTCTTTAATGATAAAATCTTTGATATCTATATGGAATATGTCATGAGATTTTTCTTAAATCAGTGGCTAAAGTTTAGGTATTTAATCCTGTAAATTTTCATTTTTCAGGAAAAAAGATGCATTTTAATGTATTGTTAATAAATGAACATCACTAAGTAGTTATGTTCATCATCACAAAGTAGTTGCTATTGGAATATAAAAAATACTAGCCCTTTTAATAGTGTAATACTTATATGAGGTATCAAAAGTAGTCAAAATCATAGAAACATAAAATAGAATGGTGGTTACCTGGAGCTTTAGGAGAGGAAAAAGGAAGCTACCATTTAATGGTTATCGAGTTTCAGATTCAGAAGACAAAATGTTACAGAAATCTATTTCCCAACAATGGGAATATATTTAGTACCACTAAACTATACACTTAAAAGTGGTTAACATGGTAGATTTCCTTATATGTTTTCTATCAAAATAGTAGAGAGACTTAGAAATGAAATAAATATTAAAATAAATATAAGAAAAGTTAAATGTGTTATGTACTGTACAAGGAGCTCAAACCAAGATAAGGCTTTTAAAATCAGGAGGATCACTGTTAGCTGGTAGGGGGTGGGGAAGACTGAGGAAATTTAATGTATGAAGTGAAATTTAATTTAATAGTGTGTGTATGTTAATCCCCGAACTCCTAGTTTATCTATCCCCCAAACCTTTTCCCTTTGGTAACCATAAATTTGTTTTTTCTGTCTCTGAGTCTGCTACTGTTTTGTAAAGAAATTAATTTATATTCTTTTTTTTTTTTTAGATTCCACATATATGTGGTATCTTCTGATAATCTTAAATGATCTTCCTACTTCCATTTTTGCTTGCTAAATCCATTCCTACTCTACATGGCAGGTAGAGGTAACTTTTTTAAAATCACAAATCATATCTTTACATTTCTCTGCTTTGAAAACACCCAAGGGTATTTCCTTGGACTTCAAACAAAAACTTAATCTTGCCTCACTGCTTGAGAACTTCCTTGAAACATGCTTTGTTCATATCACCCCATGGCTATTTCATTCTCAATATTTAGATCTCAGTTTAAATATAACCTTCAGAAATATCCCCTTCTGATAGTATTCAGCCACTCTCCACTCATTATCCCATGATCCTTTTCTGTTTGTTTTATAAACCTTAGATAGAGCCATCTGGAATTGTCTGAATTGTTTATTCACTTATTGTCTATCACTCTCCCTGCTGGGAGATCCGTGAAACAAGCAACCTGACTACCCTTGTTTACTCCCTTGTTTACTACTGTAGCCTATAATAATATATGGTATATATCAGGTGCTCATAACTTATCTTTGAGAGAAAGCCACTTTGGACAAAAAAGAGGGAAGATTGGAGACCTGACACTGATGGGAACATACAGCAAATAATAGGAGTCATGCATATTCTGGACACTTCACTAACCTTACATGCAAACTCTTTTTACTGATGAGGAAACTGAAGCTTGGAGATGTGAAGTGGCTTGTCCTGTATTATAAATAGAAAGTAGCAAATCAGGGATTTTTACCTAGATAGGTCTAAATATGAATGTCATAAGGCCATATTGTGGGCTCCTGAAATATGATAGCAGATGACAGACATGTTAATCTGAGATAAAGTACCCAGGAATGGTTTACTTCTGTCCCTTCCTCCAACGTATTAGGTCAGATTCACTTATCACATTTGAAAATAGTTATCCTGAACATTAGGAAGACCAGAGTACAGAAATATGGGACCATTTCTATGGTTTAGAAATGAGAGAAGAGACAACCCTGGATCCCAAAGTCATGAAAGTATAGGGAATGGTACATTGAGTTGAACAGGGAACCTATGATAGGACTGGCTATGGGACTGTGGGTGTTCTGAGGAGGTAAAACTGACTTTATCAAGGTCCTAGTTCTAATCCCCAGGGAGTAAAAAAAGCTTCAGTTGGAGCGTTTGAGGGCAACCTCAACTGATCACACCCACTGAAATTTTCTGGAAAAAAATGAGAGAAAGGATGCAGTAACTTGAGTCCAGGAGAAATTTAGTTGTACCCTGGGGATAAAGACATTAGTGCACAATCTCTTCAAGAGGAGTAAAAGTAACAGGGATGAGCCAGGATAAACCCACAAGCTGGAATCTGGTTACCCAGGTCTGCCTTAGGAATTATAGGGAAAAAAACATCCCTGAAAGTCTTCAGGTAGAGAACGAGCAGTGGGTGGCATGACATACATGAGTCCCTAGGTTCTTTACAGAGATTTGGGCTAATTATGTCCAAAGTGTGAAGGAAAAGCCACAAGCTGGCATGGGAAGTGGGGGTGTCTGATATATGATCCACCAGACAACAGGACATTTGTAAAGAATGAGAAATGGCAGGGAGAATGAAAGAGGGCAAATATAGGGAAGAGAGAGAAAAAGGGTGAGCCCAAATGACTTGATTTGGGCCAGAGGAGTGAGGGGATCCAGTCAAACTCACTGCTGTATTTCAGAGAGATCTGACTTTATGTGTAGCAGAGTGAGTGTGGTAGGGGATGAGCATCAAACCATAACAAGGATAAAAGGTCATTTGACAGCCCTGTTTGAATGGATTGATTATTTGAATTGATTCAGCCCTTAGCCTGAAGTTACAAAGCAAAGTGACTAAGTGATCTTTGTAGAGATGGAATACCCTTAGAGCCATTAGCATCCTGTGGTACTCCACTGAGCTCATGGCAATTAGTCAAAACAAAGACAAGCAACAAATCCAGAAGGTGTCCCTATGGACTAAACCTGGGACACTCTCTGGGGCTCATTATCTGCTCTTTGAAAAAAAGACTTGGGAGAGGTTGTAAACTACCGAAGAGCAGAAAGGCCAGGACAAAACAGGGCATCAGGACCTAGTGGGCCTATGAGCTCAGGGTTAGTGTGGGGTCAAAAGAGACTGGTTTTCAGGCTGTGAGAGCAAGATTCGATGCTGGGGATGGAAGGATTCTTCCCTTCCATCTACAGTTCAAAGGTTATCATGATGCTTCCTCTGGGCAGAACCACAGACCCTTAACTAACTACAGTATTCTCAGGATCCCCATGGGGCTCTGGCAACAAGAGACTGGACACCTGTGCTCTACTTTCCTGTACCCCACACCCCACTCACTCCCCTAGAATCTGTACAACAAGGGTAGCATAAAGAATACATCTGAGGCAGTCCAATAGAACCCCAAAGTGTGTGAGGGTCGCTGGGAGAACCGAGTGAACTGCACAAAGGGAGAAGCAGGTGTGAAAAGGACCATAAGACTCAAGGTAAGAGTGATAAAGTAAATGGGGAGAGGGTAGTAATTGGGGAGATGAAACAAGAATGAGAAAAGTAGAGGGAGAAATAGGTGTGAAAGTTACTGTTTTTGAGCCTGAGAGGGCAGAAAGAAGATAGGGTAAAGAATTTGACCATTTGCAGTAAGTTACTTCCATTTTTGAAGCATGGGAATGTAGATTTGGGTTGGAGAATTGGGATGGAGCAGTAGAAAGTTTAGAAAAGCATAATGCCATTTAGAGGGAGCTGTGGGTTCAGAATCTGGACAATGAGAGCAATTTTTGTATAAGCAGACTCTTTAAAACAGCTCATGGAATTCAAAAAATATATTTCAT
Organism: Giraffa tippelskirchi; assembly: GCF_054371585.1. NCBI lineage: Eukaryota > Metazoa > Chordata > Mammalia > Artiodactyla > Giraffidae > Giraffa > Giraffa tippelskirchi. The sequence goes on from NC_137285.1 coordinate 121,918,889, forward strand.
GTATAATGGAAAGATACCATTATTATATGAATGAAAAATATAAGAGATAATATGTCTTTATACAGCTTACAGAGTACCAGGAAGGCATGGAAAGTGTTATAATAGTGCACTAGTTTATGCTAGAGGGATGCGTAGAGTTAAGAGAATAATAAGAAGTGATTTGTTTGCATGGAGTAATATATTAACATTAGCAGGTCTATGGGAACTGGTAGCAGATGAGCTCTTGTAAGAATAAATTGTTTCCTGAGATGGATAATGGAGTGAAGGTAGAAATAACTGTCCATGCAAAGGCATGGATTCTGAACCAGCATGCAGTATTCAGGATTGGGTTAAAGTCTTGGAGACTAGGCATAAAGGACTTTCACAGTTACCACCATATTTTAGAGATAGGAAGTCACTTGAAGCAGATTTTGAAGACCAAATATATCAATGAGACATGTCTTAAAATTAATATAGTATAGTTCTTTAAAATGTATAACCCACAAGGACCTACTATATAGCACGGGGAACTCTGCTCAATATTATGTGGCAGGCTGAATGGGAGGGAGGTTTGGGGGAGAATGGATACATGTACAGGTATGGCTGAGTCTCTTTGCTATCCACCTGAAACTATCACGACATTGTTAATTAGCTATACTCCAATAGAAACTAAAAAGCTATTGGAAAAATTAACATAGTATAGTTCTAAGCCCCCTGGTGGCCAAAATCTGGTTGGTGGAGCTTGAGGAATCTTGAAAATTCAGTAGCAGTATATGCTATCCCCTATATGTGGGCTGGCTTTCTGCCTACCTTACACTCCTGATAAGATTACCAGGGGTCCCTTTTCCCAGATTCTTCAGAGCAAAGCTAAATCCCATGGGTGTCCTCACAAAGACACAGTGTAAGAACGAACCTGAATATACAGAGTAGCAGAACTGATCCCTGCCTTGTATTCCAACCAGCCACAGATTTGAGACAAAAAATAGAGAGCTTATTACCAAAAGTTAGACTCTATAATTTACCAAATCATTTTTGTTCCCTGGATTGTTTTATTTCTCAATCCCACATGTGACACCTTTTTTAAAATGTTTCTTATATGCCTAGGTCTCTTGAGTATTCAAATTTCATAACATATCTGCTTTGATCTCTTATTGTGTCATATGCATATACTACCTGCCTCCAGCAGATTCATTAGTTCTTGGCCCTGAAAATATCTCTTCAGTACAGTCAAGGTTAATATGGAGACAAGAGGAGGTCTCTCAGGAAATGGAGGGGCAATCATCACCTTGGAGAAAAGTCCAATCCCTTGGCCATTTCTTCCTACTGCGATTTATCCCCTATGACCTAACTTAGCAATTTCTCAAATTAGCCACTTCTAATTCTGTAGCATTCATCTGCAACTGAAGACCCTGTCTGACACACACATTCTTCGATGGTGGCCTGGTAAGTAGCAGGGAGAGTTTTAGTGAGAACCCTATAGCCAGTCTTGGTCTGGACGCAACTGTAAATTGAGAACATTTGTTCATAATACTCTGCCATCTCTGTATGGCTTCTCCAATCTCTCCATCATGCCAGCCTCAAATATCCCCTATAACAAAATATCCCATGTTCTATCTCTTTAGTAGCCTGAGCCACTTGTATTTCAAATTGCAGAGAACTAAGCCAGTAATGAGTGAAACTTGTCCTCTCTCCGAAAACATCGTTAAGTATTTATACATGTCTTTTGTTGATAATGTCCCCACTTTCACTTTTGAATCACAGAAATAAATCTATAGAAAGCAAGATTTCAGTTTGAGAAAAATGGAGCTTATACTTGTCTTTGTAGTAACCTATCAGATATTTGAAGTAAAATATGGATAAAAAATACCCTAAGTAAAATATTGATAAAAATGAATGATGTGAGATGTGATTATTAGATGTGTGTTTATGATCACCTGCATTTCTGATGGGTGTAGATATATGTTTGTGTGCTGCATAATGAAGGAAGTTGCTGAACATCTAAAAAATATGTGTATGTCAAGAGGTAGACTTACTCATTGTCTGCAGGTGTATTTATGGAAAATGATTGAGTCTTTGTATTTACTTGGCTCTGACGGTGTAAAGCAGCAAAAGATTGGTTAAGGGCACTTGCCATTCACAATCTGTGGAGATGAGTGTATGTATGATAACAATATACTAATACATGGATGTATGGGTGCTTTTGTTCCACATGTATTTTCATGTGACTATGTGTATACATATCAGTACATATTCAGAAGTGCTTCTATCTTAGAGAATGAGCATTCTGCATGGTTGAGTGTTTGCATGAGTATGCATTACATTTTGTTTAAATATCTGCTAATTTAATATGCATCAGCCTCAAAAATACCTCTGTCCATGAATAAACCTTTTTTTTACATGAGTATATGAAAGTGTATGCGTTTCTGTGTATCAGTATGAATAAACATGTGTGAGTGCATATATATATGTCTGTGTTATGTGTGGGCATTCACACTGATTACCAGATGTGAGTGTCCTTTTGTGTTTGAATAGTGTAAATGGGAGACAATATAAGTGCTTCTTGTATACTTGTTAGGTATGCATGAGAAGACTTTCACAATTCTGAAAAGTTCAGCTGGTAAAGAATTTGCCTGCAGTGTGGGAGACCTGGGTTCAACCCCTGGGTTGGGAAGACCCCCTGGAGAAGGGAACGGCTTCTCACTCCAGTATTCTGGCCTGGAGAATTCCATGGACTATAAATAAAGCCCATGGGGTGGCAAAGAATTGAACACGACTGAGTGACTTTCACTTACTTTCATTGCTCAGTGGATTTGCCAAATATAGTGACTTAAATATCCCCACAACAGAAACCTGTCCCAAGCATATTTCTGCCTTACATCTATCAAGCATAACTCATTACCTGACCTGTTTTAATGAACAGGGATGTTCCATGAAATGTATGGTATATAGCAGGAACCTTCATTCTCCTGATTGTAAGCCCCAACACTCGAAAGCTCCATCTAGTGGATAGAGAGGCAGAGAACCCAAGAAACAGGAGGGGAAGGTGTGAACTAGAAATAGGTTGGGAAGAAAGCCCTCCACTGAAGGAAAGAATAATATTTTGGAGAAACTTAGATCTGCATGAGGAGTGGATGGGAAGATTTTGAGAAAGGTGATAGTTATGGAATAATAAAACCAAGTGGGCATTTCAGAAGGAGTGATCAAATCCAGAAGAAAATTTAGAGAAACAGAATTGCAGAAGTGTAAAATAGTAGTATAAAAGACTTATGAATCAAATTTATTTGCAGCTTAATATAAACTATTAATAGAAGGGCTCTGTAGGTGGCACAGTGGTAAAGAATTCACCTGCCAGTGCAGGAGACACGAGAGATGTGGGTTTGATCCCTTAGTTGTGAAGATCCCCTGGAGGAGAAAATGACAGAAGCCTACTCCAGTATTCTTGCCTGTAAAATTCCATGGACAGAGGAGCCTGGTAGGCTATAGTCTGTGGGGTTGCAGAGTTGGACATGATTGAGCACACTGAACATCCACACATAAATTAGAAACTGGAAGAGCTATAATGAATAAAATAAAGAACAGGATTATCTTGAGGAAGTAACAGTTCATTGAGAAGGAAAGCATAGAAAGAAATATTAATAACTGAGAATGTTAGAGACTGTATTAGGGAATGTGCCAGAGCGTGACAGGAGAGGGTAAGTAATCTATCCCGGGTCCTGGGAGAAAAGATGGTCTGCAGGGGTTCAGGGGAGAGAGAAACAGTATCTGTGTTGGAACTCCATGATATATATGTGGCATGATGATACAGAGAGAGAGAAGAAAATTGCACTTATGTATTGTATTTTTGAAGGTGTGAAAGTCAGTGACGTACCTGAGGAGTCAACAATAGGGCTGGAAGGCTAAAACAGGGAGTAGAAATAGAATAGAATTGGATTAAACAGTAAACGTTGTTTGGGGACAGAGGGTAAAGGGGTTTTGGACTCTGTTTTATTTTTTTATTTTTTATTTTTTTTATTTATTTTAGTTGGGGGCTAATTACTTTACAATATTGTAATAGTTTTTGCCATACATTGACATGAATCAGCCATGGGTTTACATGTGTTCCCCTTCCCGGACCCCCCACCCACCTCCCTCCCCATCCCATCCTTCTGCTTTTTAATCCTTCCACCACACAGATCCCACAGTGTTATTTCCAGTTTGCTGTCTGATAATGTGGCTGTGACGTCTTTCCTCAAATCCATCTGGTTTTCCACTGCTTTAAAACAGAGTCCATCCATCAGGATGTCACAGCCACATTATCAGACAGCAAACTGGAAATAACACTGTGGGATCTGTGTGGTGGAAGGATTAAAAAGCAGAAGAATTGGTAGCAGGGAAACCAATCGAGATAATGCAAATATAAGCCTCAGCAAAGACCACAGCATTGTTGATGAGTGAAAGAATTGGATTAGGGAGAAATATTTGATATGAAACAATGGAGCTTACTGAATAATTGACAGTTACTCATTTAATACAAGAATCTATCTTTCTGAAAAAATAAAGTATTAGGCATAAGGCCAAAGTCATCTTTGAATTCCTATCCTTGATCCAGTATTACTTCCTTTTCCACAGCCATTACTACTCTAATCAAATCAATTGAATGCAAATCCTTCCAGGGCTTCTAGGCATTTAAGTACAAATGTAGCTATCAGGGAGACAGAGTACTTTAAGAGGGTTTTAAACTGATGCCATTGTATAGAAATCACTAGACAATATATTTTCATTCTTAACTATTAAGATTATTGCTCATCATGACCATCCCCCTGATTAATTAGTTATCGGAATTATTTGAAGAATTATAAAGAACTCTACTTCTTTTTTCCTTTTGCAAACAAAAATCATCTTTATGCTTCTTTATGCATATGAGAGTCGATCTGTCTGGTTAATATATCAAGAACTAGAACTGCCAAATAAAGTTCTTGTTTTAATGAGTTCTGCCAAATTGCTCCCTTTTGGGAGCACAGTTTTATAATCTTGCAGCCTTGATTAAGAGCAGGCCCTTAATCTTTTCTAGAATATAAGTTTATCAGATTTTATGATTTATCTCATGTGATGGGTAGGAGAAGTTTTATTATTTTGAAAATGTGTATTCTTTTGGTTACCATTGGGACTGATTTTATTGTACATTTGTTTGGTATTTGTATTTATTCTTATAAGAAAAAAAATCATATTTTCCAAATTTGATGTTAGATTACTCATCTCTCTTATTTATTTGTAGTTTTTTAATGTATTTCAAATTCTGAACTTCATTCAGTAATGTAAGCTGCAAATATTGTTCCATTTAGGGACACTCTGTTCCATTGTTTCCCTAATCTTTTAACCTCATATAAAATACCATGCGGAGAAGGCAATGGCAACCCACTCCAGTGTTCTTGCCTGGAGAATCCCAGGGAGGGCAGAGCCTGATGGGCTGCCGTCTGTGGGGTCGCACAGAGTCGGACACGACTGAAGCGACTTAGCAGCAACAGCAGCAGTACAAAAATACCATGGTTATATTAGATTTTTTTTTTTGCTGTGAAATTTTTTATTTTAAGAATGAATCATGACATCTAACCTTCTTAAAATTTTAAGTTGGTAACTCTAGGCACAATGTTATACAGAAGATTTCTAGAAACTTTCATCTTGCATAACTTAAACTTTTTATTCATTAAACAGAATTTTCCCCTCTCCCAGCAACCACCGTTTGCCTCTTTGTTTCTGAGTTTGACTATTTATATACTTCATATAAGTGGAATCATGCAGTATTTGTCCTTCTGTGACAGGCTTATTTCACTTAGCATACTGTCTCCAGGTCCATCCATGTTGTAGTATATGGCAAGTTATCCTTCATTCTTAAGGCTGAATAACCTTCCTTGTGGGCTCACCTAGTGACTCGGTGGTTTAAAAAAAAAATCCGCCTGCTAATGGAGGAGACACAGGTTCCATCCCTGCATCAAGAAAATCCCCTGGAGAAGGAAATTGTTACCTGCTCCAGTATTCTTGCCTAGGAAATCCCATGGACAGAGGAACCTGGCAGGCTACAGTCCATGGGGTCACAAAAAATCAGACACGGCTCAGTGACTAAATAACAACAACAGAAACAGCCTTCCTTGTGTGTATACCATATTTTCTTTATTCATTTATCCACTGACTGACATTTAAGTTGTTTCCATATATTGACTATTATGAATAGTACTCCAAGGAACATGGGGGTACAGATATCCTTTGAGATTCTGATCTCAAATTTTTTGAATGTATACCCCAAAACAGATTTATGGATCATTTAGCAATTCCATTTTTAATTTTTTGAGGAACACTGTACTGTTTTCCTTGGCGACAGCACCATTTCACACTCCCAGTAACAGTGTACAAGGGTTCCAGTTTCTTCATATCCTTGCCAACTCCTATCTTTTTTAAAAAAAAATATAGTCATCTTAACAAGCATGAGGTTATTATATAATTAAGATTTTATTTGCATTTCCTTGATTATTACTGATGTTCAGTATCTTTTCATGCACCTGTTGGCCATTTGTATGTAATCTTGGGAGAAATGCCTACTCAATTCCTTTCCCGTTTTTAAATTGGAGTTATTCCTTTTTTGCTATTGAGCTGTAGAAACTCTTTATGTATTTTAGATATTAGATATATCAGATATATGGTTTACAAATATCCTATTCCATTTTGTAGGTTACCGTTCTACTCCATTGATTGTTTCCTTTACTATACAGAAGTTTTTCAGTTGATATTGTGCCACTTTTCTAATTTTGCTTTTGTCACATGTGCTTTTAGTGTCATACTCAAGAAATTATCACCAATTCCTATGCCATGAAGCTTTTCCCTTATATTTTCATCTAGCAGTTCCAGGTCTTATGTTTAAATCTTTAAACCTTTTTTAGTTGATTTTTGTTTGCAGTATAAGAACTAAGTACAATTTGATATTTTGTATGTGAATACATTTGTTAAGATCTGATTTGGATTATTTGAATTTAAAATGCTTACGACATCCAAGTAGAGATTTGGGTGAGCTAAATATAGAATGATCTGGGGATATATTTATGATTCATCAATTTATAAAGTTTAGTTGAAGTCAGGAGGAATGTCACTGAGGAAAAAGGAAATAGCCAAATAAAGATTCTCAAAAATACCAGTGTATAAATTGGATGGGAAAGGGCATGGAGAACTAAGAATATAAATTCTGAGAGGTAAAATTAAAAAGAAAAGGAGAAAGTGTTTCATAAGAGCCAAAGCTCATTGAGAAATACATCAGTTTAGGAAGTGTAAGTGCTCCTAGATTTAGTAATAAAGGAGTAATGGATGACTAATGAGAGCAGTTAAAGTGAATTGAAATGTGTGTTAAGGCAGCACAGAAGTCAGATTGCCTGGGACTGGGAGGAGTAGAAAACATGTTTAGGGACTTCCCTGGTGGTCCAGTGGCTAACACTCCATACAATGCAGGGAGCCTGGGGTTCAATCCCTGGTCAGGGAACTAGATCTCACATGCTGCAACTTAATTTGCATGGTGCAACTAAGATTCTGTATAACCAAATACATTTAAAAAGAAAACGTACTCATAGGAGTTTAGACCCCCTTATGGGTGTTTTCTGTTAAAGGAGGGAGCAAATTAGGAAAAAAACTACAGCAAAAAACAGGGTTGAGGAAAATGGGAAAATAATTTAAAGAGACAATCAGAGCTTTGTGGAGAGCTATAGAAAATGCTCCAAGGCAAGGGATGACTATGGCAGGATACTAGAATGAGTCTGTGTATGTGTGCCTGGGGCAGGAGAGGGAGGGGGCAGGCAGTTTTAGAAAGCCTTATGCAAATGTGTCGTAAGGTTAAATAAATCTTTCTAATCAGTTTTCAGTTTCCAGAGTTCAAAGTGGGATCCTGAAGTATGTCAACATTCCTCACCCACTCAGCTCCCAATACAAGCACTTCCATGGCCCCCACCTTCTGGTTGGTGGGCCTGCCAGGCCTGTCGGCTGTACCCTCCTGGTGGGCAGTACCCCTCATCACTGTCTACCTTCTGTCTACCCTGGGCAATGGTGCTATCCTCTGGATCATTGCCCTGGAGCCCACACTGCACCGCCCAATGTACTTTTTCCTCTTCCTGCTTAGCATGTCTGATGTTGGCTTGTCCACAGCCCTGATGCCCACCCTTCTGGGTCTTGCCTTTGCGAATACTCATGCTGTCTCTGCCTCAGCCTGCCTCCTCCAGATGTTCTTTGTCCATGTCTTTTCCATCATGGAGTCCTCTGTCTTACTCGCCATGGCCTTGGATCGGGCACTGGCCATCTGCCGCCCTCTCCACTACCCAACATTCCTCACCAATGATGTCATCAGCAAGATCTGTGTGGCCATTGCTTTCCGATGCCTGGGTCTCCACCTGCCCCTGCCATTCCTCCTGGCCCACATGCCTTACTGCCATCCACAGGTCCTGACCCATTCTTACTGCTTGCACCCGGATATGGCCCGTTTGGCCTGCCCCGGAGGTAGGGGAGAGGTCTACAGCCTCTTTGTGGTCCTGTCCTCCATGGGTTTGGATCCTCTGCTTATTTTCTTCTCCTATGGCCTAATTGGCAGGGTGTTGCAAGGTTTGGGATCCAGTGAGGATCGCTGGAAGGCTGGCCAAACCTGTGTTGCTCACCTCTCTGCTGTGCTTCTCTTCTATGTGCCCATGGTCCTCCTGGCTCTCATTGATCGTCTCAGGATGCCAATCCCTCAGCCTGCCCATACTCTTCTCTCCTATGTCCACTTCCTGCTTCCCCCATTGATAAACCCTATTCTCTATAGTGTCAAGATGAAGGAGATTAGAGAGAGAATCCACAAGAGATTGCAGCCCAGGAAGGTGGGTTGTGCTTAGTGAGAAGAATGTTCCCTCCCTATTTGGTGGTTATCTGACACAAAGGTTTCCATGACTGAGAACTCAGTTCATCATGCATAAAATGCCATTCAGGTACACAAACGTGCATGTACACAGATGTATATTCCTGTCCCTTGAAGTGTGTATGTGCATATTGATGAAAGTTTATGAGCCCTAGAGAAGGGGAGTGGTCTATTGTGAGCCCCTATTAACATCACATCCATGGCCCAGAAAGGGTCAGAATCTCAGTCTTGTCACAACCATTAAGGTGTGTTAGGAGTGTGGGTTTTCTGCATGTCCACCAGAATTCCCTGTTACCATTATTCTTAAATTTTCATCAATTTTATTAGTGATGAATTTTACTTTACATCAGATTTTCCTAATAGAAACAGTGTCCTTCACATATCTGTAGGCTATTTTGTTTCCTCCTCTATGAATAGTCTCTTCAAAAAGCCTTCATCCATTTTTCTACTGTATTGTTTATGGTTTTAAAAACAAATGTGCAAGAAATCTTTTATATAAAATCCTTTTTATACCTTTGCCAATATAGTATTTGCCTTTTTCATTATTTAAGCAACCAAATCTCAAGTAAATACAGTTTTACATAATCAAATCCACTTTTATATGTCTTTATAATTTTTGTTTTTCATGTGTTGCTTTTAAAACAAGTGTCTTTAACCTGTTCTGCACATATTCTCTTCAGCCTTTTTTAAAAGAACTGTTATAATGACTTTTCTTTCTAAGTCCAATGTTATGTTAACAAGGTAATTATGTACTCGTGGCAGCATCATCTATTAATACATTCTCTTTTTTCTCACTGAAATAAAAAAACTATGTATGTCATATTTTTGGCTTCCCTGGTGGCTCAAATGGTAAAGAATCTACCTGTAGTGCAGGAGACCTGGTTCAACCCCTGGATTGGGAATATTCCCTGGTGAAGGGAATGGCAACCCACTCCAGTATTCTTACCTGGAGAATCCCATGAATAGAGGAGCTTAGCAGACTACAGTCCATGGGGTCACAAAGACTCAGACATGACTGACTAAGCAGCATATATGTCATATTTTAGGTGTATGTATGGATATGGACTTTGCTTTAGAAATCTTCTTATGGAGTATGATATATATGTGAAAAAGCTGACTTAAAACTCAACATTCCAAAAATGAAGATCTTGGCATCTGGCCCCATCACTTCATGGAAAATAGATGGGGAAACAATGGAAACAGTGAGAGACTTTCTTTCCTTGGGCTCCAAAATCACAGCAGATGGTGACTGTAGCCATGAAATTAAAAGACGCTTGCTCCTTGGAAGAAAGCTGTGGCAAACCTAGACAGCGTATTAAAAGGCAGAGGCATCACTCTGCCAACAAGGGTCCATATAGTCAAAGCTATCGTTTTTCCAGTAGTCATATACGGATGTGAGAGTTGGACCATAAAGAAGGCTGAGCACTGAAGAATGGATGCTTTCAAACTGTGGTGCTAGAGAAGACTCTTGAGAGTCCCTTGGACAGCAAAGGAGGTCAAACCAGTCAATTCAAAAGGGAATCAACCCTGAATACTCATTGGAAGAACTGATGCTGAAGCTCCAATACTTTGGCCACCTGATGCAAAGAGCTGACTCTTTGAAAAAGACTCTGATGCTTGGAAAGACTAAGGGCAGGAGGAGAAGGGGGTGACAGAGGATGAGATGGTTGGATGGCATCATTGGCTCAATGGACATGAGTTTGAGCAAACTCCAGGAGTTGGTGATGGACAGGAAGGCCTGGTGTACTGCAGTCCATGGGGCCATAGCGTTAGACAAAACTGAGCAACTGAACAACAACAATATATGTGTCATATATATTCACATATCACTGATCTATTAGACCAGCCTCATAGTGTGATTTGGTTAATATGATGTATAAAGTGATCCTCTCTCAAAAACAATTAAAAACTTTGAAATTCTAACAAGAATTACATTTTTAATAGATTAAATATAACCAAATCAGCATTCATGATAAGTTTCCACATCCAACAATTTATGTATTTCATTTATTAATACTGTTTTTACCCTTTTCAATAAAAGTATTCACTTTATTTAAATCTATTTCTATGTAGTTTTTTAAATGCATGATTGTGTTGCTATTATAAATAAAACATTACCCCATTTCTGTGTGTGTGTGTGTGCTCAGTCACCCTCAAGGACTATAGCCCGCCAGGCTCCTCTCTCCATGGGTTTTCCCAGGCAAGAATACTGGAGTGGGTTGCCATTTTCTTCTCCAAGGGATCTTCCCCACCCAGGAATCAAACCCATGTCTCTCAAGTCTCCTGCATTGGCAGGCAGGTTCTTTACTACTAGCACCACCTGGGAAGCCCTTAACATGTAACCACCTTGGGTGGTAAGGAGGAAAACTTTCTGTGGTCTGTAAGGGGCTCGAACCTAGGACCTTGGTCTTATTAACACCATGCTCTAATCAACTGAGATAACCGGCCATTTCTATCTCCACATATATATTGCTGGGTTGAGAAAAACATTTTTATCTTGCATTAGCATGTACTTTACCAAATTATCATAAACTTTTAGGAGCATTTTTAAAGTTTTGTATTTTATTTTTATTTACTAATAGCATTCATAAGTAAAAACAGATGATAGGTAATGTTCCCCTAATAGTCATATAAATTATTTCATTTTCTTGTTTTATTAAATTCATTGGAATCTCCCACCTGTTATGAAAGTTTAGGAGTGAACATAAAATGTTGTTTCTCATTTTATTTAAATGGCATTAGTGTTTCACTTACTGGCACTGCTAGATGGTTGAATGCTAGATCTTTGAATAAACTTTATAACACTTAAATAGTTCATTTATGTTGCATTTTTAAAAAAATTTTAATAATCTTACTTAATGAATCCTATTAAATGCTTTTTCAGCATTCACTAACACAATAATAATTGTCTATTTTAATATGTTGAACAGTTGAAACATCCTTGTTGCTTGTGATTATAGAAGAACACATTTTAAATGAAAAGTGAAAAAATCAAATTTTCAGATGAAATCCATTTAGTGACAAGATAAGAATATACAGTGATATATTAGAACATATTCTAGGAATACAGAAACAGTTATAGCCTCATATAGAAATATCAATAACCTCAGATATGCGGATGACACCACCCTTATGGCAGAAAGTGAAGAACTAAAGAGCCTCTTGATGAAGGTGAAAGAGGAGAGTGAAAAAGTTGGCTTAAAGCTCAACATTCAGAAAACTAACATCATGGCATCTGGTCCCATCACTTCATGGGAAATAGATGGGGAAACAGTGGAAACAGTGTCAGACTTTATTTTCTTGGGCTCCAAAATCACTGCTGATGGTGACTGCAGCCATGAAATTAAAAGATGCTTACTCCTTGGAAGGAAGGTTATGGCCGACCTAGATAGCATATTTAAAAGCGGAGACATTACTTTGCCAACAAAAGTCCGTCTAGTCAAGGCTATGGTTTTTCCAGTGGTCATGTATGGATGTGAGAGTTGGACGGTGAAGAAAGCTGAGCGCCGCAGAATTGATGCTTTTAAACTGTGGTGTTGGAGAAGACTCTGGAGAGTCCCTTGGACAGCAAGGAGATCCAATCAATCCATCCTAAAAGAGATCAATCCTGGGTGTTCATTGGAAGGTCTGATGTTGAAACTGAAACTCCAATACTTTGGGCACCTCATGCGAAGGGTTGACTCATTGGAAAAGACCCTAATGCTGGGTAGGATTGGGGGCGGGAGGAGAAGGGGACGACAGAGGATGAGATGGTTGGATGGCATCACCGACTTGATGGACATGGGTTTGGGTAGACTCCGGGAGTTGGTGATGGACAGAGAGGCCTGGCGTGCTGCAATTCATGGGGTCGCAGAGAGTCGGACACGACTGAGCGACTGAACTGAACTGATTCTTTAAGATATACTATATATTCTCTTAATAAACTAATTAGATGTCAGTCTCTCAATTTCATGAATGAGAATACTGAGGGTGAGATTTTAAGAATGCCCCCAAGTCTACAAAATTAGTTACTAAACAATTTATTTTCAGATTTGCCTTAATTCGAAACCCCTGCTACAAAATACTCTTTTAAAATTATTGAATGGAGAAACAGCTTGGTCTTGAAGAATAGTGATGAGGTCTCTGAGAAACCTTTTTTTTCTCCCAAAGCCCACTCTTTCCTCTTCCCTGGAACACCTACCTCCATCTTCCCATTTATTTACCAAGAATAGAATGTTCGATAGAAAGAATGTGGAGTCACATAGGCCTGGCTTAGAATCCTCAGTCCATTATTCCTGAGTGATTTGGCATTAGTTGTTCCATATTTGTAAAATAGGTGCAATAAGGATTTCATGCAATCAGGTCTCTGTATCATAGTGTCTGAATATATAAAATATTCAATAAATGGTAGTTTTTTTGGAGTTAATCATGGAAATTAAAATAACTATATTTAAACTTTGTATGCATATTCAATCTGTATAAAGAACTTTTACAGTTGGAAGTTTAAGTTCCTAACACCTCATTATATACACGAAACTACTGAAGCATTTTGAATGGCCCTTTGTAACTTGGGGGTAGATGAGCTAAATGCAGAACCACTGACTGCCTCCGTGTGTTTATTACTTTACTAAGAAATGGGAGCAAAGAGCTCTTCATTTCACAGCAGGGCCTTAACTGCTCTCTCCCAGCTCTCACTCTCTCCTGACTACTGGCCACACCCACATCTTTGGTTTCCAGTGGTCACTATTACCATTCATAGCACCTTTCTCTCTCTGAAAATTATTCCATACCAACTTGAATGATAAGTTTCAGGAAGAACTCAAATGTTCTTTCTCCTCTCAACAGCACATAGGGGGATAGAGATATTAATAAGAACTTCTGGAATCATAATTTGTTCTCTAATGTTTATTACAGTTCTTTATGCTAGCCATTTTACCCACACCCTTTCATTTAGACTATTCTTTTAGTTCAAATTGAGATACACCTGCCAAGCATATACAATGAATGAAGTATTTCATCTTGAAGAGACTTTTAAATATGAAGCATTCATAACTCTTTCCTTGTGTAAATTCAGAGTGTATCAATGAGAGAGACGTATGAATGTTGATGATGTATATAGGTCTCCATCCTTTGGTCCCCAAGGATTTCCTCCTACAATTTCCCCCCAAATTGGCTTTAGCAAAAGACACACTCTTTAGGTTTCCCTTTCACATTACCCCAGGAAAGTATTTTGTATTTTTCAATCATTAATGTACACACCAATCACCTAGAATCTTGTTAAAAGACAGATTCTGACTTAATAGGCTTGATGAAGGATGAACTCCTATGATTCTTATTATTTCCCCAATGCTGCTGAGGCACATCAGTGGATCACCCTTTGGTTAGCAAGGAAGAAAACTTACTTACACAAACCTAGTCACACTGGAAAGGATTTAATGTAAATCACAAGGAGGAATCAAATACTGAGAGGCAAATATAAAGATGCTAAATGGTCCAGAACCTTGCAGAATTCTCCCAATTACAGTTCAACTCCTACTTAGAAGCTTCTCTGAGGTTAGATGTCTTCTTTACTCTTTTACTTGAGGATAGATGTCCTCAGTCTCCTCCAACAACAACAACAGGCTCACTACCTGCTTTATAAATTGTAAGCCTCTTCTTCCTTACTATCAAAAATCTGTGGTGTGTGACATCCCTGATAGATATTAATAGATTACTTAATTAATTAGCTAATATAATTAAGGACTCTAAAGTAAATGGAAGCATCTCCTATTTGAAAGAAACTTTGTCCTACTCCTAAGACAATTTGATGTAGAGAAAATGGAACTTCCACCTTTGCCTCATAATTTAGACTTCAGACCCAGTTTTTCCAATTTTTCCAGAATCTTCACTCTAATCTGCCGACTTTTTACACAATACAAGATGGGATTCATCAAGGGTGGTACCAGCAAGAATGCATCAGCTATCAGAACCATAGCCACAGGGGACATATGCTTGGGAAAGTGATGCATGATAGCCAAGGTGATGATGGGCACATAGAAGATGAGCACAGCACAAATGTGAGACACACAGGTGTTAAGAGCTTTAAGCCATTCCCTGTGAGATGCAATACCCAATACAGTCTTCAGAATAAACACATAGGAGACAGCAATTAACATACTGTCTGACATCATACAGAGTGCAACAAACAGACCGGTAGAAGTTAACTCTATTGTCAGAGCACGCCAGCTTTATGATGTCCTGGTGGAGGCAGTAGGAGTGGGATAACAGGCGTTTATTACAGTATTTGAGTCTCTTTAAAGTGAAAGGAAGGGGAAGAACTAGGAGAATGCTTTTAAAAGCAAATGCTAACCCAATGTGCAAAACTCTGGAGCTAGTAAGGATGGATCTGTATCTCAGGGGGTTGCAAATGGCTACAAAGTGATCAAAGGACATGATCAGGAGTACTGAGGACTCCATGTCTGTGAATCCATGGATGAAAAATTCCTGAGCAATGCAGGCATCAGCAGAAATCTCCATGGCGTTGAACAAAAATATCCTCAGCATGGTGGGAAGAGAAGAGAAAGACAGACCCAGGTCCGATAATGCCAGCATGGAGAGGAAATGGTACATGGGCTCATGCAGAGAAGGTTCTGTCCTGATGACAAATAGAATGGTGCAGTTGCCCAGAATAGCCATGAGGTACACTAGGCAGATAGAGATGGAGATCCAAATGTGCACACCCTCAAGCCCTGGAATCCCAATCAATAGGAATGTGGAGACTGCAGCTTCTGAGGCATTGAGAGGAAGCATTATAAACAGGTCTCTTACATATCTGCTCCTGGTAGATAAATAATCACATTATTATTCTCTTAGTTATATTTACTGAACACAACTCACTTTAGTTGTCAGTTAAATTAAACACAGTTCACACTTAGGTGTCAAAAAATAATGGTAATATAACTTTTTCTATATAAAGAAAAAATAAGGAGTACATTTAAAAAGATTCTTCATTTTTATCTGAGATCTTTATACTCTTCGAGTCTATCTTTATTCCCTTATATACTTCTAAACAACTCTATAGAAGTGTGTGTTGCGTGCTAAGTCTCTGCAGTCATGTCCGACTCTTGGCAACCCTATGGACTGTAGCATGCCAGGCTCCTCTGTCCATGGAATTCTCCAGGCAAGAATACTGGAGTGGGTTGCCATGCCCCCCTCCAGAGGCTCTTCCCAACCCAAGGATTGAACCCGAGTGTCTTCTGTCTTCTTCATTGGCAGGTGGGTTCTTTACCACTAGTGCCACCTGGGAAACCCAGGTGGTTCCACTTCTATAGAAGTAGTAGAGTGCTTTAATAACTTTTCTTTTTTTACGCCATTGCATTTGGAGGTTTATGCATCAAGTAAACTAAATTGGAATATATTGCAATCTGGAAAAGCTATAACATCATGGATGTGATCAATGGTCATTTACTCAAACAAACCACAGATGCTATAGTAACAGGAGTTAAAGGAGGACTAAATCTTATATTATTGTTCATGGAACATGTGTATGAAAATATAAAATCAATCTACTACAATCCTAAGCATGCACTGTGTCTCAGCCTTTCAGATGCAGTTAATGTTCCCTTGCAATGTTCCCATGCGGTACACACCACAGTAGTTATTTGTTGTTGCCTAAAGCCTCACATCCTTTCATGCAATTGCTACTGGTCCTGCTCAGAATAGCCACAGATTTTGCTCTTTTTTCCCCTCTTCCACGTTCTTTTCTCATTGTTCTTGGCTTCTCTGTGAATGCCCTTAAATTGGTGACTTGAAACTCAGATTCTTATCTCTGCCGTTTAGACTTGGCCCTGCTCACACCCCTGGCATCAGCATCACTGACACCTTGGGTGACTCTCCTTTTAACAACTCTACACCAGAGAAGCCCCAGTGGTGCAGCTGACAGTCTGCCTTTGTGGGGGAATGGAATTCAGAGGCAAAGAGAAAAGGGATAACCCCTTGTCCATTCTTACTCAATAGTCCCTTCAAAATGGGTAATTTCCAAAGTTCCATGTCTGAGGCTTTTATTGACAGGCTTCCAACGTAATTCAGGTAACTAAATAAATGAGCTACTGTTGATAATATCATTTTTTCAACTGTTCATTATGCAAATACAAAGATGTACCCTGTCCCACTTATAGACCCTAATCTTTTCAGCTATCAACACTGTCCCAAACATAACTTGATCCCTTGGCCAGAGAACCTATGAAACATTTTTATCTGTAGCCCTCTGAAAGGCATTGGGTTGATGCCTATAAATTGCAGAGTTTTCCTTGGAAAACATAAAAACATCTTCAGGAAGTTTAGTTTGAGTCTTCAGGACACCTGCCAGGCTCCTGTTTACCTTATCCCAGAACAAGGGTGACAAGGTTTCATTCAGATTATTCAGGTTTGGCAGCTTCTTTGCTCCAGCGCCCTGCTGGGAATCCGCATCCTTATTTATGCTCTCATACACTTCTCTAGGAAGCACAGGCACATCCTGATGAGAATGAACAGATACTATGCCCCTGGGCATACTGACTCCACTCGCTTGATCACTGTCTGTCAATAATAACCTCTCCTAAGAAAATGCAGAGAGCAAGTTTCTGTCTCACAGTCAGATTTAACTCCTGTGACCCAGCTCCCACATCAGGTTCAGGCTTTGGGAATGCCAGTCTCAGATGTTGGTAAGGCAGCCCATATCCAGTTGTAGCTCCAAGATAAAGTGTATGCTTAGCAGACTCAATGTGAGACTATCACAGACCTTATGTAGAGTTCTGTCCACAAAACTCTATTTGGTCATGACAATGTTTAATTTTAGTTTTAATGTGAATGCATTTAAGTAGCTTATGAACTCTCAAATTTATCAAAGATTCCTCCTTTTTTCATCGTCTTCACATTTACTGGCAACCAAAGGCATTTGATCTCACAGAGTAAAAAGCCAAGGGTCACAAGTTGTCCTCATATCTTGGACCCTCAAGTTTAGAAGAGAAAATCAACTTTTATCTAGCTCTCAACTTTGAAGACTGAAAGTAAATAAAAGGTGTAATTTTGATAACATTTTATGGGATGACATGATTTTTCAGGCAGAGAGTAGAAAATAAGATCTAGTAAAACATCTTATTCTTGAAAAAGCAAGAAGAGATAAATGAATCAGTTTTGATAAGCCAACAATGATGATTCTGTCTCCAGGTTAGTAGAAGAGGGGATATGCTGGGGATGGGGCTACAGTCATCAAATTGAGTCAGGAAAGAAATTGAAGAAAAGATGCCTGTAAACTATTAATTTTGGTTTTCCACTCCCCTCCAAAAGTGCTTATTCCAGTTGAAGCAATAGATAAAGTAATATAAATGTCTAGCCTTGATATATATATCACTCTAGGATCGTAATATAATTATATTGCTCAAGTTCAACTGTGTTACTTCTTCCCATCACTTTTTGACAGGTATCTGCATTGTTTTGAGTTGAAAATCCATTGATCTCCAGGTAACATAATGGGACCAGAAGGAAAAGCAGCTGGAACCAAAAAAAAAAATGTGTTTTGTTTATTTGTTTGTTTTTTTCAGGAAGGAAGGCAGGAGAACTCTGGACCTATAGGGTCTATATTTAAGTAAAAGGTACATTTATCTAAGTAAATTTAGGTGAAGTCAGGTAAAATATGAAATAAAATGTATTATTTTCTTCCTATTTTCTTCTTCTAATTCAAATTGCTGCCCAATCCCTGCCACTTTCATTTATTTTTTTCCCGTGTTCCTTTTTTCTTATTGTTAATATTATTATTTTAATGGTAAAGGCCATGAATTTAACAACAAATATTCCTGATAAAAGGGATTGCTCTGAGTGGTCTTTCTGAGACCACTCCTGTATACATTATGTACGCATAGTACTTTCCCCATTGCCCTGGAGCTACCTTCATTCTTTTTAAAGCATGTTGCCTATGAAAACCTTTTTCCGGATCATTTTTCTTCTCTGAGGTTTACAATATAAAGGAACAGAAGTTTATAACTATATGACCCTAATTGACTTTATAGGGCTTCCCTGGTGACTTAGTGGTAAAGAATCTTCCTGCCAATACAGGAGACAAGGGTTTGATCCCTGGGTCAGGAAGATCCCCTGGAGGAGGAAATGGCAACCCACTCCATTATTCTTGCCTGGAAAATCTTATGGAAAGAGGAACCTGGGGGCTCAGACAGGACTGAGCAACTAAACAACAATTGACTTATGGGGATTTAAAGGGGCAATACAACTTGCACAAAAAACAAAAATGATTAAGGGTAACTTTACAGTACAGCAGGCAAGACGGCCCAAACCTTACTCTGAGACAACCAAATCTTTCAAACTACAAACGCTCCAGGCTAGCATATCACGATCTGAGTTTGCCTTGAAAGTCAGTTTTTTACAATGTACCATTCAAATCATTCAGCCTCATTGTCTAGTCACTGGTGCAGTAAGCAGCCCCATCATTCATTTATTTCACACAGAGAAAACAAGATAGTAGACTGCTTTAGTACTCCATGCACCTCTTGCTTCTTGCCCCAGGGCTGACACTGAGATTTTCATAAGTACTATTAGGTGTTCATGCTGCAGTCCATAAGGTCACAAAGAGTCATACATGACTGAGTGACTGAACTGAACTGAACTAGGTGTTCATGAGGGCTTCCCTGGTGGCTCAGCAGTAAAGACTCTGCCTGCTAATGCAGGAGATGTAGGTTTGATCCCTTGGGTCCAGAAGATCCTCTGGAGAAGGAAATGGCAACCCACTCCAGTATTCTTGCCTGGGAAATCCCATGGACAGAGGAGCCTGGTAGGCTACAGCCCATGGGGTCACAAAAGAGTCTGATACAACTTAGCAACTAAACAACAACAATAACTAAGTGTTCATGAATCTGCAACCCAGAAGTATGGGACAATCAACAACAAATAGGGTCAGTTTTGACCAAATAGGATCCAATGGAGAAATCTTCCCCACTTTGTTTTCCAGGATAGAGTATCATGAGGCATATTTGATAAGGCTTCAGAGATGGATCTGCAGGATTTGCGATAGTCATCCGTAATGGTATCTGGCTTATTACTGATTCATCATCTCTCAGCTCCAGATTTCTTTTTGCCTGCTCCATGATGATAGTGTTGGATTCTGTGACTATTTCTCTTCTATCAGTTGTCACGATGTTAAAACTTGTCACTAGAGGGTGGTAGGAGAACACCAGAGGAAGAGGGGTTTTCTCTCCTGCTTTCTGTGCTGCCTGCAGGCCAGACTCACAGAACATGTTATTTCCCCACTGCCTGGCGCGATGTGGTTTCTTCAGGGCTCAGTTCCAGCAGTGCATGGCTTCCTCCAGCATTTACACACTGAGCTTGTTCTCCAGCTCTCCAATGGGACAGCAGAGGTATAACCAGGGGCCCAGCCAGAAGGGACCAGCACCCCAGCTGAAACAGCTTCCCTACATCTTCTGATTAGCCTTGGCTATGTGGCTGTACGTTGAATCAGTACAGAGTGAGCTGTCTAACAATCTGGCCACCGAAACCTCCTCCCAGAAAGGCAGCCTGGAACTACCCCAGGCTGAGCCTTAGGCACCCTCCCCATATTCTAGTTCAAGAACCGCCTAACAGTCATAGGCTTCTCTGGCATCTAGAGTTCCGAGTGTCAACTGAAAAAAAACAACAATCTTAAAGTTTGAGAGTTGTGGGGTTTTTTTCGGCAGACATACTGAGGACTTCAAACCCACGAGGCAGCATCTCAAGTAGCTGAGAAAACTGCTCTGAGGAGTTGTGGGGTGGTAGCTAGGATATATAGGAATTTTGCAACAAATCCCTGTAGTCAGATCAAAAGATTACTGTTAAAAATAGACTAATTATCTCAAGTTATGGAACTTAGTAGTTTTCTGTATACAAGAAGATACAAGAGTCTGGCCATGTACATCTCAAGTATCTGGGGCCATATCTTGGGTTTTCTCATGCTGAATTCCTTTAGGGCTCACCCCACTGTGAGTGGCTGCAGTCTGGTAGCTGCTAGATGACAAGTATTCCTTGTTTCCTTTCTGAGTTCTCATTGCTGATTGTGACATCCTTTGTTTGCTGTTCTGGCAGGGAATATTTTACTTTTCAAGAGGCTTGGCAACTTCCTATAGAAGCCCTTCCTTGATCTTCCCAGAAGGCAGATTTTTGGCAAGCCTCCCAAATAAGTCACTTTAGTAATCTCACAGGCTTAAATAAAAGAGAGGAAAGTTCTTCCTTGGATGCCCCACCTCAATTCTAGAAGTAGTGATTACTCCTTATATCTTTTTCTCTCATAGGTTCTTTATATTTCTCTTTTAACTTTTACTAGCCAATTTCCCCACTAGTATACTTTTTAATAACAGAATTCTTTATATTAAATTTTCCCTTTTCAAATTATTGTATGGTTTCTGTCTCCTGTTGGACCCTTAACAACACAGCAGCCAAATTAAAATAAATTTATTAGCCTTCCCTCTTTGACTTCAGTTGTTTCTCATGCATGTTTGCTGAAATCACATTATCAATAACATGGTCGGTTTATAACCAAGAATCCATTGCCGGTGGTCAATGGACTGACAGTGATTTCCAAAATGCAACAGTATCACAATTATTAAGACTCTCACTTGTGGTTGATTGGATGAGATTCAGGTGGAAGGTGTGATGTTAAGTTACATGGTGACTGTGGATCTTCAATCTAGTCTCCCATTTCTATCAAAAAACATTTGCTATCAAGATTATGGAATGAAATGACTGTTGGTATCTGCACTGAAAACCTTAGGTAGGAAAATTACTCAGTTAGGACAGCCACTAAGAATTCAGGGCATGTGTGGAAGTCAGAGGACCGCTATAGGAACCTTTAAGGAAACCTTTATCTCCTGCACCCAAAGATCACACAGTTCTAAAAAGATCCAGCAAATGATGTAACTGAAAGAGTAACAGAGTTTCAAGGCAGCCTGAATGTTGAGTTTTGATACATCGTCTTTCATTAAGTCAGAACACTGAAAAACACAGGGAATTAAAACCTGAGGAAGTAATATGATCCTCACTCCCAGAATGTGAACCTTTGCATGAATAAGCCCGAAAATCTCAAAATCTTTTAAGATTTCATGCCAGAAGAAAGAACTCTATTCTCATTTTACAAAGGATAATTATTTTTATCATGTCTGGACACCTCACAAAACCAAGCCTGCATACAGTGCCTTACAAGATGGTGCTTCTCCCATGCAAGGTCTGCCCCATCATTTCTCATTGTACCCAAGCCAATAAGCAATCATATCTCAGCAAAGCATGAACAGGGTAATGTTATTAACATTTTGGGAGAAAATGGCTTAACCACTGAAGTCACTACAGAATCTACCTAAACTTACTGCTGCTGCTGCTGCTGCTGCTAAGTCTCGTCAGTCGTGTCCGACTCTGTGTGACCCCGTAGACGGCAGTCTACCAGGCTCCACCATCCCTGGGATTCTCCAGGCAAGAACACTGGAGTGGGTTGCCATTTCCTTCTCCAATGTATGAAAGTGAAAAGTGAAAGTGAAGTCGCTCAGTTGTGTCCGACTCTTTGCCACCCCATGAACTGCAGCCCATCAGGCCCCTCCATCCATGGGATTTTCCAGGCAAGAGTACTGGAGTGGGGTGCCATTGCCTTCTCCACCTAAACATACTAGCTGGAATCAAATGAACACTTGTAAAACTGGATCTTGAAAGTGTTAGATTTGAGACAGCAGAGGAAGTGACTGGTGGCATAAGTTGACATAGAGAATAATTTATTGACATGAGGACACTCATACATCATTGGAGTTCACCATTACATCAAAGAATACTGCAAACTATGATAATGTACTGCTGAGATGGTTGCTTGAAACTTTAACATGATGATTTACCTACAGAAAATTAGGTAGAGATGCCATATCTGCTTGGCAAAATATATAGAAATCTAAAGGAGGTGAAAATATTAGAATGGATTTATCATGTAGGATAATTTATCACATGATTATTTTCTCTGGAAGGAAAGAAAGGATATTCCCTCACTGAGGCAATAAAGAATGTGTTTGTAAGAGAGTAACTGATATCTTTGAATAGTTCAGTAGATGCTGTGCTCTGTAGGCTGGACTTGGCAGTGAAAGCTGCTTCTGTGGAGCAACTTCCCACTAACAATGAGAATAGAGAGATTTTGAGACCATGTGGCAGTACTTAACTCTCAGAAGTAAGCTAAGTAACTGCAGTAGAGAGCAGCAAGTCTTGAACAACAATCAGAGGGGCAGCACCCATAAAGATCTGTTGCATTAGATGATAGCATTGAAGACAAGCTAAGTGGACAGTGGCTAGGTATTACTTGAAATACATTTAAAACAGAGAACTTCTGACCATCAGACTGGCATCAACCACTCTAACAGAAAGCTATGACTCCTCAGATCATCTGAAAAATTTAAGTCACTTCACATACCAGTTAGTCGTCAACTGGGTGTGGGTCTTGGTTGCCTTGATGAAATAACCTTCCATGCTATTATAAGTATGCAACTACAACAACAAAAAATACCCAGGTCTTTCCCCAGATAGACATATGTCCATTTACAAAAGTTCTTGTTCACTGGGGAAAGACAAATACCCAGATTCTTTGAGGACTATTGGATATAAGATATAATATCTCACTGATAATAGGAAACCAAACATACCATCATGTTCTTGTTTGGTTAAAATATGAGATTATTGAAGCAAGATGATTGATGGAATTCTGGACCAAGTTCATCTCATAGTGAACCTGATGATTTTCAGCTCTACCTGTGGTTATGCCACAGATGCCTGGGTATATAACTGGCAAGATTACACTTAGTAGCTGGTGAAATCTCATGTTGTTACTCTATCTGGAATGTTTAAACCATTATGGTGGGAAAGATAAAGTGCAAGGTCCCATTCACATAATTTATACAAAGCACAAATAAATTATGTGAATGAATGGTTGCCCTAGAATCCTATGGACTCTATCACTGGTTTTATGGGTGGATTGGTGGACAATTTGAGGCTGAAAGCAGTGTGTAGTCGGTCGGCCATGTCCGACTCTTTGAGACCCTATGGACTGTAGCCTGCCAGGCTCCTCTGTTCTTAAGATTTTCCAAGCAAGAATACTGGAGTGGGTTGCCATTTCCTTCTCCAGGGGATCTTCCAGACCCAAGGATAGAACTTGGGCCTCCTGCATTGCAGTCAGACTCTTTACGGTCTGAGCCACAAAAAATATAATACAACAGCAAAACAGTCCCACACATGGGTGGTCATAAAAAAAAAATGATGAAGAAAAATTCTCATAATGCGCAGTGCTCTTGGTTGTCAACATTGTGTAGAAAGAGAGGTTATCTGATTTATGTGGATATACATGGACTTCTGTACTTTTCTGAAAGGTGTGGATAGTTGGTCATGGGATAGAATAAGCAACCTTGAAAGAAGAGAAGAAAGGAAGTCTGTAGAAGATGTATGTGAAATACATATTGAAGAGGTCATGAAGAGTGAAAATCTTTTATCTCATGCTGAAAGTGAAACTGTTAATTGCTCAGTCATGTCCGACTCTTTGCAGCCCCATGGACTATAGTCTGTCAGGCTCCTCTGTCCGTGGGATTCTCCAGGAAAGAATACTGGGTGGGTTGCCATTCCCTTCTCCAGGGTATCTTCCCGACCCAAGGATCAAACCTGGGTTTCCAGCATTGCAGACAGATTGTTTACCATCTGAGCCACAAGGGAAGCCCCTTACCTCATGCTACCACCCACCAAGTCTCATGCTACTAACCACCAAACAGTATACACCTCAATGGAGGAACTCAGTAACCAAGTGGAGAGAACCTACATAGAAATATCACTTGGCCTTAGCTCCACTGCTGCTGGTCCAGTGGGCCCATAGATAGAATCATAATGGCAGAACTGGAAATAAAGCAAGAGCCAAAAGTACAAGCTCTCTTTTCTCAAGGCTGATCATGGGGAAACAGTACAATCCTCATTCCTGGGATGTTAGAAATGTTTTTACAATTGTTTAATGTTCAGCTAACAGCAGCATATCTGATCCAGAGCACTTGATATGACATGTTACATTCACATTGGGTATGTCCCTGTAACATAATAAAGGACAAAGATACATTTACCTACATAAGATCCAATGTTAAGTTACACTGATGTATATTTTAGGATCCACTCTATAGTGTATCTGTTTTGGAAGCATGCAGAGAATTGAGAGTTTTAAGAAAAAAAGTTCAATTATTAGAAGTGCTTTTTGTATATCATTCAGAAAAGAACTGGCTTATTAGTAAAGTTTCCTACATAAATCTGAGCTTTTATTATTGCACACAGAGTCTGATGAATATTTTATTCAGGCCTCATACTACTTTCAAATATAAATATTTGTTTACATATATTATTTCACTTTATCTTAAAAACAAAATAATTTAGGTGGTATTAATATGAACTTACTGAATAAGAAAACTAAGCAAATACCATACAACCTATAAGTTGAATAGTTTGTACTGTTGGAGGCATATCTAGGCATTTGATGGACAGTTACATCATTCTACCAAAGCACTCATTCAAAGCACTTAACTCTGAGACAACTAAAGATTAGATTTGGAGTCGCTTCTGAATTAGGACCTTGATAACAGCCTTTTGAATCTGCTTAGTCTTCACACTGTAGATGATAGGGTTGAGCACAGGAGGAATAAGCAGGAAGATATTGGCCATGATGGTGTGGACAAAGGGAGGTGCTGAATGGCCATAGTGATGGAGAAGAGACAGGCTGATGAGAGGGATGTTGAAGATGGCAACAGCACTGATGTGGGAAATGCAGGTGTTGAAGGCTTTCTGCCTGCCCTCTATGGAGGCAATGCTGAGGACAGATCGGATGATCAGGACATAGGAGAGCAAGATACAAGGACAGTCAAACCCTGTCATGGAGAAGAGTGCAAACAGACCAAGGATGCTGTTGATTCTGTTGTCTGCATGAGAGTTGAATGAGATCAACATGGTAGCAGTAAGAATGTGAAAGGATCATAGAACTGCAGAAGGACAGCCTCTTGACAAAAAGCACAACTGGCAACATGACAGCAACATTTCTTGTCAACATGCTCATCCCAATCTGAGCGATCCTGGCATTGGTGAGGATGGTGGTATATCTCAGTGGATCACAGATGGCCATAAAACAGTCAAAGGCCATGGCCAGTAAAACCCCAGACTCCATGAAAGTAAATCCATGGAGAAAGAACATCTGGGCAATGCAGGCATTTAAGTTGATCTCTCGGGCTTCAAACCAGAAGACACCAAGGGTAGTGGAAAGTGTGCAAAGGGATAAGCTCAGGTCTGTGGCTGAAAGCATAGAGAGGAAATAATACATGGGCTCATGAAGGCTCTGTTCACAGAGGACCACAAACAGGATCATGCTGTTCTCAGAGAGGGCGATGGCATACAGGAGACAAACAGGGATAGAGACCCAGATCTGGGCTGCTCTCAGTCCTGGAATGCCCGTCAAGGGGAAGGTCAGAGGCGGAGCACTGGTATTGTTGAGGACCCACATAATGAGGGGCTGAGAAGACAGGGATATTTGAATAATTAAACATAATACATGATAAAAATATAGCTTATCACTTAGACACTCTGAGATTCACTAAATTACTACTGCTGATCTAGGAATTTTAGTATTTTATGAGTTTTATAGAGCCACAAGTGTCTTTCCCTGCCTCTCAGTATTTCTCATTTTTGAGAATTGAAGATTCCCTGAATTATTTTACATCAAATTTTCTTAAGTCTATAATTGTCTTTGGTGGCAACAATAACACAGTTCAATCTTTCCTAACTATAAAAGTCCCCAGTAGAATACCTAAACAATATGCTGATAAATCTGGTTTCCAGGATTTTTTAAAAATAATTTATTGATCCTAGAATAAAGAACCAAAAAATCAGTTCATATCTGAAATGTGGATATTATTAGATTTTCCTGGGATATATCCAGAAGTATGTAAAAAATCTGACCGCAATGCAGGAGACCTGGGTTCAATCCCTGGGTAGAGAAAAATCCCCTGGAGAAGGGAATGGCAACCCACTCTAGTACTCTTGCCTAGAGAATTTCATGGACAGAGAAGCCTGGAAGGCTATAGTCATTGGGGTCACAAGAGTTGGACACAACTGAGTGACTAACACACACATGTCTAAGGCATCTCCAAGAATCACATGTTTATATATATGATGATGGGCCAAAGAATCACACTAAGAAAAATTAGTATGTCTCTCATTCGTTGAAATTTCCCTGTGTTGTTGACAAATACTAGTAAGCATTATATGATTTTACCCATACACTAACTCTGGAAGGTAGGTAGTAATGTAAAAATGTATATATGGCATATGAGGAAATAAAGACTTAATTAAATAATCCCCAGATTAATTTTTAAAGATAAAGATAACAATTGTTGAGAGAAATCAGATATTTAGCAAAGGTGGAGGAAAGAAGGAAAGTATAAAAGGAAGGAAGGGAGGGAAGAAGAAAGGAAGGAAGGAAGAAAAACAGAAAAAACTTTCCATTATTTTAACACAGTCCAATAACACCTCATTTTGATAAATTTGGCAAGCTACTGCTAAAATGGCTTCCCTGGTAGCTCAGTGGTAAAGAATCCTCCTGTAATGCAAGAGACATGGGTTCTATCCCTGGGTCAGGAAGATCTCCTCGAGAAGGAAATGACAACCCACTCCAGCATTCTTGCCTGGGAAATCCCAGGACAGAGGAGCCTGGTGGGCTACAGTTCATGGGGTTGCCAAAGAGTCAGACATGACTTAGCGACTAAACAACTACTGAAACACAAAGAACCACAAAGGCTAGCATTTCTTATATACAAACCATGTGACAGATGTTATTATCTTCATATCCATAATCTGACCTAATAATCACAACTATCCAATCAAGTACCAAAAAATGTTATCTCTAATATATACATGGGGAAACTGATGTTTAAAGTGATTAAGTTAATTTGCCCCAAATTATGGAGTTAGATATAGAAGAGCTGAAGTTGGAACCTTCATGTATGACCCCAATGCATGTATGACCTCAATCAGTGAGGCTGAGGCACATAGAGAAGGGGTCTCTAACATAGTCTGACAAATGTCCATGACAAATATTTTTTAGATGTTTACTTTCAGACACCTAAAATGTTAATTCCATGTCAGTTGTGTGGGTATGATGCTGCCTAGGCTTCTCAAGAAAAGAATCTCATCATGAATAGTTCTGTGTGCAAAGGGCCAGAGAATTAGATGTTGAGGATACACCCAGTATGGAAAACAATGCCAAAGTATAATAGAACCGCCAAATTCAGTTGAATCATTTTGGTGACCATCTCATTTATCCACCACTTACATATTATTCTGATGACCCCTTCTTTCTGGAAATTTTCTCTCTATATATATTATATGGCATAAATCTCTATTATTTTTCTCCTACTACTCAGCAACTTCCCCCTGAACCCCTACCAAAGGATTCCACATCAATAGCAACATTTATTTATTAATCTTCTCTATGCTCGAAAAATATAAATGAGAAAATAATATTTTAAACTGAATAAAAATGAGAAAAACACATATCAGAATCTGTGAGGCAAGGCACTGGAGTACAGTATATTAACCTGAAAAATATACATTTATTAGGAAACAATGATGAGCTTCCCTGGTGGCTCAAACAGTAAAGAATCCACCTTCAAGGAGAGACCTGGGTTTGATCCCTGTGTTAGGAAGATTCCCTAGAGGAGGGAATGGCAACCCACTCCAGTCTTCTTGCCCGGAGAATCCCCATGAACAGAGGAGCCTGGAGGGCTACAGTCCATAGGGTCGCAAAGAGCCAGACATGACTGAGTGACTAAGCACAGCTCATATTGGTCAAAACCTCATTGTTTTAATGAAACTTTCTTTTATTTAATGCAAAAAGCAATGATATAAAATATTTTTTGTTTTCAGCTTAAGATGTTAGGAAAATATTTAAATAAAAGTCAGAAAAACAATTGATACAGAAAATGAGCACAAATTAATGCATTAACAATAAAACCACAGTCAATTATTTAAAAAGAAAATATGTGAATTTTTTCAAGAAAATTTTAGAAAAAGCATGATTAATTGGATGAGAAATGATAAAAACAGAAATAAAGCTTTATAATAGAATAGTATGCATAAGCATAATACTATATTTGGCAACAGATACAAAATAGAAAACATTTATAGAAAAACTATCACCAAATGAGCCTGTGCTATCCATGGTATGACTACACCAACAGAGCAAGGGAAGCAAATGATGATTTTCTCAAGAGATGAGGAAGAAATCAGAAAATTCAGTGGCAATCTATGATAAAATTCTTAGTATTTAAAATGCAAATAGTGTTGCAAATGAAAGGTATCTTTCAGAAATTTGGAGCAAATGTATATATTGGTGCTCTGTGAAAAGCAGATCTATTAAAGTTAGTGACAAGATGAAGATATTGTTAGGAAGGGGAAAATTTCCCCCCTACCCATGCTGAGTTTTTGGCTAATCTAGTAATTAAATTGACACCAGGCAGAGTAACAGGTGAAGCACACACACACACATGTTAAATTTGATTTCTACATGTGGAGTGTGGAGGCCTCATAGAAATGGAACATAAGAAGGGGCCGAAGCCGGCAGCTTTATACTCTTCAAGACAAAGAAACAGCGTATTTGTGAGGAAATGACCAGACAAAGAAACTTAGGCTTGGGTGCTTAATTAGTGACACATCTAGACAGAGTTTTGGTTTGGGGTGGTAAATTAGTAAAGAAGTAGTGAGGTCTGTCTGTACAGCCTTCTGAGCTCTGAATTCCCTGTCTCTGATGATAAGCTCCTCTCTTTACCCTACAGTACAGGAAAGGTTTCACGTGGGAGATTTATTTCCACTTTCAGAAAGAGAGAAGACAGTCAGAGTGTCCTTCTTGCACTGGTTGTTTATAAAGTAACCTTTAATTCAAAATAATCAATATGCCATTTTAATGTATTTTGGGATGGGATGCCCTGAGCCCCAACGATATTTATTAACACAACTACTATTCAACATTTAATGGAACAGTCTTCATAAATGAAAAAAACAAGTAAATAAAAGGAGATAGTGTTACCTTTGAGACAAAGCAAAAATGTCTTTATTTAGGTCTTAATTAATCATTTAAAAGAATAGACTGAAAACTCTTAAAAACAGAATCTGCCAAAGTGATTGTATAGATGATGAATATCACAAATTAATAGCTTTTATCTGCCACAGAAATTAACCACTGAGAGTAAAATCACAGATATAGAAAACAAACTTGTTACCAGAGGCTAAAGGTGGGGTGGGGAAGGGATAAACTGGAAGATTGAGACTGACAAACTATCATGTGTAAAATAGATAACTATTAAGAACCTGTTGTATAGCTCAGGGAACTCCACTCAATATTCTATCATGGCCTATATGAGAAAAGAAATTTAAAAAGTGTGGATATATGTATATGTATAACTGATTCACTTTGCTGTACACCTGAAAATAACACAACATGGTAAACCAACTCTACTCCAATAAAATTTTTTAAAAAAGAAATTAACTGCTGAGGAAATTTTATAAAAGTAAGGATTTATTTATAATAGCTGCAAAGCTATAAAATGCATTCGTATGACAGAAGTTTGTGTCTGGAAGAGATAGGGGAGGTCTGTAAAGATTTACTGAAGAACATTAAGTCCTTTATTCCTTTCCTAAAAGTAAGAATGAATATTCAACAGTGAAAAGATGTGAATTTGCCCATTAACACTCCCATAAATTCAAAGTGTTATCAGTCAATAACACAAAAGTTTTTAATGGATAGTGACAGATGTATTATAAAATGCATTAGGTACTATAAATGTGCAAATATATTTGGTATAATATTGAAGCAGCAAAGATGAGATATCCTTTGATATGTCAAAATGTAATGAAAAGCTATTATAATTTAAAAAATGTAATGGTCAAAGGTTTAAAAATATATACTCCCAGAATAGAAGAGTATTTCCAAAAAATGTATAAATGAGGATAAAAATATAATGAAAATGGCATGTTACATCACCAGGAAAAATTTGATATGATAAATAATACTTGGTCAGTTGGTTAACAATTTGTAAAAATATGAAAGGATCCCTATTGCACACATCTCTGCACTTGGGTTAAAAATTTCAAGGCCAAAAAAAAGCTATAATAATATTAGAATAAATAAGGGAAAATGCTTTTTTTTTTAGGGAGTGCCTTCTTAAGTAAGATGAAATGAAAACAGTTAAGTAAAATACCAATACAGAACACACTATGTCAAACTTAAATACAACTGGTTACAAAAGAAACGTGTAAGTAAAATAAGTTGTACAGCAAATATACACATTAGAATGCCAAGGCCAGAGAACGCTGCTGCATCTGATTTAAAGTAGATTATGCATGTGTTATTTAGTGTTATTTATTTGGTCACAGTCTGTGGTTAGATAGACGGTGAGAGAGTTGGGAACAGGAACAATAGCACAATAAATTTTTGTGTCCAGAGGTTTTGATCATGGATGTTGGGATGTATTATTCTGGCCCAGTATAATAATAAAGATGAAGGTACAAGTCCTTGCTTCTACATTGACATTGGTGAGAGGTAGGACCTTGGTAATCCATTCCTATCTAAGATTCCTTACCTGTAAACCTTGGACTTAAAAAATATCCCTGGTTCCAAACTCCTAATTTATCTCATATACATACTACTATATATGATATAGCTAACTGACAATGACCTACTGTATAGCACAGGGAACTGTACTCAAGTTCTTATAATAACCTGTAATGGAATAGAATCTGAAAATAATATTTATACATATGTGTATAACTGAATCATTTGCTGTACACTAGAAACTGATTCAACATTGTAAATTAACTATATTTCAATTAAAAAATAAAATCCCTGGTCTGCCAATATCCAGGTGTTTCTATAATGATCAAATGCCAAGATGTATTTGAAGTACTTCTTTCTAAACATGAAAGGTTTCTTAGAAGCTCAGACTGTGAGGATCGTGTAAAAAAGGTGGAACTGATGCCAAGTGAAAGAATTCAAAAAACTTACTTTCTAACAAATAGGGAGGCGGAAATCAAATTTAAAAGCTGTGTAAAATAACAATAAAATATACGATAAATATAAAATGTGGGCTACACAGAAGTACAATTCACGCAATTTCTTGATAGAACCGAATTTAATGCTTTTCCTGTAGACAAATCAGTTCCGTTCAGTTCAGTTCAGTCGCTCAGTCGTGTCCGACTCTGTAGACATATATGTACTTGCAAATGTGTCACTTAACTTTCGCAAGCTCCAGCTTTGGGGCTGTCACTCTGATCCCCTCTACTCTCCCTTTTCAGGTGTGCAGTCTTTTGCCTCCCGTCTCCCCATCCCTCCCTCTGCTCTGTCCCTTGCCCTTCTGATGCGCTTTCAACAGTCCCTCTTCTTGGTCTTCACGTTCTGGTCCTAGCATCTTACCTGGCTCCCAACAGAGGGGCAGCTGCCTTTTCCTCTACTCCCCAGCCAACTGTACAGTGGGTAGCTCTCAGACCCAGCCTTCTGAGGAGCCCAGCATGAGACTCAGCCCTGCTGCCAAGAGACCCTTGGGGCTTGGAGAGAGTAAAATTAGATGAGCAGCATAATCCCAGGTGGAAGCCTAGAATTTCCCAGGAGGCTCACCTGGGAAATACTAAATAGTATGTTTTAGATTGAAGAAAATCTAAATAATATGTTTGCCATCTCCCTTTTAGTTACTTCACTATCTTTATAAAATGTTCCATGAATGTAAACAGTCTTTTTTTTCCTCCATTAATTTTCAATTTTGTTTATTGCTGTGCAGGGTGCAGACCAGAAATGCCCTTATCCTTATCTCCTTTTTTTTCATTCCCAGATATTAATATAATCACCTATACCATAATATTTGCCTGAATATTTATATAAATTTATATATGGTCTTATAGCTATTATTAAATATACCATATTTGTGTTTCAGTTGTTTGAACTTTAAAGCAAATCAACTTTGATTGAAATATGATTAAATAAACATTATTCAACACAGAATCTAGAACTCAAGGAGTGTCTAGAAAAACAAATAACATACAATTTTGTGTAACTAAACACATATCTGGCTTCCTAGGTTGTTCAGTGGGTGAAGAATCCGCCCACAATACAGGAGATGCAGGAGACGTGGGTTTGATCCCTGGATCGGGAAAATCCCCGGAGAAGAGCATGACAACCCACTCCAGTATTCTTGCCTAGGGAATACCATGGACAGAGGAGCCTGGGCGCTACAGTCCATAGGGTGACAAAGAGTTGGACACGACTGAGGTGACTGAGCTGGCAAACACACACCACTGTAAGAGGAGGCATCCATTCAACAAAATAAAATCACTTTTTTCCTTTGACTCTGTTCAATTACCCATATTTGTGTCACATTTCTGTTTAATTTACACTGGACCATGGATTTCTGGGATAACATTTTGCTTTCTGTAAAATTCAAGTTATCTTCCATTTTGGCTGCTAGCAAGATAAAGGGATAAAGACAAGCTTTCAGCAGTGTCTCACTAATGATTTTCTGCTATTTAATCATAATGGTAACTAAATGCTTGCAAAATTTAATGAACACATAAACATCATCAAGATCTTGTTGGAATGAAAATTCTGATTCATTGGGTCTGGGATGGGGCCTGATTGCAGAATTTCTAACAACACTACTGATCTGAGGCCATATTTTGTTCAAGGCTTTATTACATTCTGCATCTTTTAAGACATGTTGGATTCCTGCTTTCCTGAGATTACATGGCAAACTTGAGGAATTTCTACTTGGTTATCAAACTTTATTGGACATTTATTTCATTTTGCTAAAGCACATAATCCTTTTTTATTCACAAAAAAATAAATATAATGTATAAATGATCAATTTTCCATGCGTTTCTGCCTGCATAAAATCTCTCTTTTTTTCTTTAACACTTTCATTCATAGATTGACCTTTATATAGAATTATTAGGCTTTAAGTAACTTTTCTCTGAACATTTTAAGCTTTAGCTTAATATAGGGAATAAGACTAAAGATAGAATTCTGGTTCTGTATGTCTGCACTGTAAAACTTTAACCTCTCTGTGCTTAACTTTTTCTACTGTTAAGTGAGGATGCTGATAACTATTTCATTCGGTTGTTGAGAATACATAACTAGGTAGTTTTAAAACCCTTAGAGTACAACCAGGCATTTAGAGACTACTAAATGAATTAAACATATTCATTACTAGGCCTGAGTAGACTAAATTAAAGTTACTGGCTTTTCACTGTAAGTGATTTTTCCCCCATATTTTATTTTTCCCCCTTTATTTATTTATATATTTTAATTGGAGGATAATTACTTTACAATATTGTGGTGGTTTTTGCCATACATTCACATGAATCAACCGTGGGTGTACATGTGTTCCCCATCTTGAACCTCCCTCCCACCTCCCTCCCCATCCTATCCCTCAGGGTCATCCCAGTGCACCAGCCCTGGGCACCGTGTCTCATGCATAGAACCTGGACCGGCGATCGGTTTCACATATGATAATATACATGTTTCAATGCTATTCTTCAAATCATCCCACCCTCGCCTTCTCCCACAGAGTCCAAAAGTCTGTACTTTGCATCTGTGTCTCTTTTTCTGTCTCGCATATAGGGTCATGGTTACCATCTTTCTAAATTCCATATATTTGTGTTAATATACTGTATTGGTGTTTTTATTTCTGACTTACTTCACTCTGTATAATAGGCTCCAGTTTCATCCACGTCATTAGAACTGACTCAAATGTATTCTTTTTATAGCGGAGTAATATTCCACTGTGTATATGTACCACAGCTTTCTTATCCATTCGTCTGCTGATGGACATCTAAGTTTCTTCCATGTCCTGGCTATTGTAAACAGTGCTGTGATGAACATTGGGGTACACATGTCTCTTGCAATTCTGGTTTCCTCGGTGTGTATGCCCAACAGTGGGTTGCTGGGTCGTATGGCAGTTCTGTTTCCAGTTTTTTGAGGAATCTCCACACTGTTCTCCATAGTGGCTGTACTAGTTTGCATTCCCACCAACAGTGTAAGAGTGTTCCCTTTTCTCCACACCCTCTCCAGCATTTATTGTTTGTAGACATTTGACAGCAGCCATTCTGACTGGCGAGATGGTACCACATTGTGAAGCATTAGGCTCCAAACTTTATCTTGGCACTTTGAAATTCCACAATGTTATTTTCACAAATACTGTTTTCTCCCTTCTTTGAAAGTGAAAGTCACTCAGTCATGTCTGATTTTTTGCAAACCCATAGTGGAGGTGATGGAATTCCAGTTGAGCTATTTCAAATCCTAAAAGATGATGCTGTGAAATTGCTACACTCAATATGTCAGCAAATTTGGAAAACTTTGCAGTGTTCACAAGACTGGAAAAGGTCATTTTTCATTCCAATCCCAAAAAGGCAATGACAAAGAATGCTCAAACTAACGCACAATTGCACTCATCTCACACGCTAGTAAAGTAGTGCTCAAAATTCTCCAAGCCAAGCTTCAGCAATATGTGAACTGTGAGCTTTCAGATGTTCGAGCTGGTTTTAGAGAAGGCAGAGGAACCAGAGATCAAATTGCCAACATCCGCTGGATCATCGAAAAAGCAAGAGAGTTCCAGAAAAATATCTGTTTCTACTTTATTGACGATGCCAAAGCCTTTGACTGTGTGGATTACAATAAGCTGTGGAAAATTCTGAAAGAGATGGGAATACCAGACCACCTGACCTGCCTCTTGAGAAATCTGTATGCAGGTCAGGAAGCAACAGTTAGAACTGGACATGGAACAACAGACTGGTTCCAAATAGGAAAAGGAGTACATCAAGACTGTATATTGTCACCCTGCTTATTTAACTTATATGCAGAGTACATCATGAGAAACGCTGGGCTGAAGGAAGCACAAGCTGGAATCAAGATTGCCAGGAGAAATATCAATAACCTCAGATATGCAGATGACACCACCCTTATGGCAGAAAGTGAAGAAGAACTAAAGAGCCTCTTGATGAAAATGAAAGAGGAGAATGAAAAAGTTGGCTTAAAGCTCAACGTTCAGAAAACTAAGATCATGGCATCTGGTCCCGTCACTTCATAGCAAATAGATGGGGAAACAGTGGAAACAGTGGCTGACTTTATTTCTGGGGGCTCCAAAATCACTGCAGATGGTGTTTGCAGCCATGAAATTAAAAGATGCTTACTCCTTGGAAGGAAAGTTATGGCCAACCTAGACAGCATATTAAAAAGCAGAAACATTACTTTGTCAACAAAGGTCCATTTAGTCAAGGCTATGTTTTTTCCAGTAGTCATGTATGAATGTGAGAGTTGGACTATAAAGAAAGCTGAGTGCCAAAGAATTGATGCTTTTGAACTGTAGTGTTGGAGAAGACTCTTGAGAGTCCCTTGGACTGCAAGGAGATCCAGCCAGTCCATCCTAAAGGAGATCAGTCCTGGGTGTTCATTGGAAGGACTGATGTTGAAGCTGCAACGCCAATACTTTGGCCACCTGATGCGAAGAGCTGACTCATTTGAAAAGACCCTCATGCTGGGAAAGATTGAAGGCAGGAGGAGAAGGGGATGACAGAGGATGAGATGGTTGGATGGCATCACTGACTCAGTGGACATGGGTTTGGGTAGACTCCGGGAGTTGGTGATGGACAGGGAGGCCTGGCGTGCTGCAGTTCCTGGGGTTGCAAAGAGTCAGACACAGCTGAGTGACTGAAATGAACTGAACTGAACTGATGCTTAGGTTAAACAAAGAGTTGTCAGTTCTAAATTGAAAAGAAGGGAAAGAATATTATATTATTTGTCAAGATAGTTTTCCTTTAGCAGATTCTACTTTCAAAAATCTATTACTCTTATGAAATATTATACATGTAGCTAGTATATTCTGTCCTTTGCATGGACATAGTATGAAAATAATAATAATGAGTGGCATTATTTTATATTGCAAAATTTTATTTATTAAGGTAGTTGAAATTATTCTTGTTTAACATTAACTCTAACTGCTCTATTGTTCAATTATTCCATCCAAAATATTATAAATAATAATCATGATTGATTTTAATGTTATCCCCTTAAGAGAGTAGATTACCTTCCCAGTGGAGAAACATTAACCATCCTTTGAGGTTGACTTCAGGGAATAGCTCCTCTCATCCTGTGTCCTTCATCCTCCTTGGCATCCCAGGACTAGAGAATTCTGTTTTGGATTGCTTTTCCATTCTGTGCCATGTATGTTGTGGCTCTAGTCGGCAATATCACTCTCCTTCATGTAATCCGAACTGATCACACCTTGCATGAGCCCATGTACCTCTTTCTGGCCATGCTGGCTACCACTGACCTGGTCCTCTCCACTTCCAAACAACCTCAAATGCTGGTCATATTCTGATTTCACAATATTGAGATTGAATACCATGCCTGTCTCATCCAGTTGTTCTTCATCCATGCCTTTTCTTCTGTGGAGTCTGATTTGCTCATGGCTATGGCCTTGGACTGTTACATGGCTCTCTGCTTCCCACTGCATCACTCTAGTATCCTGACCCCATCTGTCGTGGGTAAATTGGGGGCATGTGTGGTGATGAGAGGGCTGCTGTGGGTGAGTCCCTTCTGCTTCATGGTGTCCAGGATGCACTTCTGCCCCAATTGGATCATCCCCCAGTCATTCTTCATACTACATCACTGTGTTGAAGCTGGTGTGTGCTGACACTAGAGTAAATCATGCACATGGGCTGTTTGCAGCCTTCTCTGTGGTTGGCTTTGATGTTATTGTCATCAGTGTATCCTATGTGATGATTTGGAGAACTGTGCTGTTGTTACCCTCAGGTGAAACCCAGTTCAAAGCTTTTGGCACATGTGCCTCTTGTATCTGTGTCATCTTGGCTTTTTATATCCCTTCTCTCTTTACTTTCCTCACCCACCACTTTGGACATCAAGTGCCCCAAGTGGCACCTGTCATGTTGGCTATTCTCTATCTCCTGGTACCTCCCATGCTCAACCCCATCATCTACGGAGTTAGAACCAAATAGATCTCCAAGGACAGAGGAGCCTGGTGGGCTACAGTCTATGAGGTTGCAAAGAGTCGGACACGACTTAGCGAGTAAGCAGTGCACAGCACATACAATTTCACAGGTTCCCTTTGTATCTGACTTTTTCATGACAGGCCAACAATCTCTGCTATATCCTACCAGAGTGGTTGTTCCAATCAATCACTACCTATGGAGGCAGTGGTGTGGACCACCAAGATCATTGGTTGTGAGTTATGCATTTGGCACTGAATTATTGTGTAGTCTTGTGCAAATCATGTAACTACTCTGAGCTCTGTTTTTCTTATTGTAAATAGAGATGCAAAGTGTGTGTGAGAGAAATAATAAAATGTAAAAGCATATAGCATTATATCTACACAAAATAGCAATGCCTTCTACAATTAATCAAAGCAATTAATACTCACTTTGATAAGTTGTATCTTTAGTCAGCGTCTTCCCCAATGCCCAGTGCCAGAGTGAGATGGCCCAAGTATTCTTTTCCAGGTGACCTTCAGCGTCAGTGACTATGTCCGTACAAGCGGAGGGTGACACACAAGCGGTAAACAGAAGAGAAGGAGGGAGCCTCTAACTCAAAGAGAATATATGACTGTTTGGGAAGCTCAGGCCAGGCAGATGGGGGTAAAACAAAACCTAAGTGCCCAGATAATGTGTGTTTATTTCTAAATTTTCTTTTTTTTTTTAAAACGATCTGTGATTTTGTTTTTAAACCTTAGCCTATGATCAGATAATTTACAGATTTTGGGTGATTATATATCTGTTCTAGTTTAATCCTTCTAATGAGTAGTCAAAAGCACCTTTATCAATCACATGTATACAGTAGTCCAACAGTTGTGTTACTGAACAGTGTCCTTGTTTGAAAGATAATCCAGAGTTGTAACAGTCAAATTAGACCTTATAAAGAATTCACAAGCAAAGTTTGTAACATATTTTCTCAGTGAATTTAAAAGCATCTGATCTTAAAGATCATCTATAAAGTGTCACTAGTGTTAGATGCTCTTTATTTGATGCTAAACATAAACCACACTAAACTGTCTTTCATTAAGTAAAAGGAAATTTTTACATAGAAATTTTAACTAAATTGGCATGTGTGTGCACTCTATTGTTTTGAGACACCATGGACTGCAGCCCACCTGTCTCCTCTATCCATGGGATTTCTCAGGCAAGAATACTGGAGTGGGTTGCCATTTCCTATTCCATAGTATTTTCCCAACCCAGGGATCGAAACTGCATCTCCTGCATCTCCTGCATTGGCAGAGGATTCTTTACCACTGAGCCACCTGGGAAGCCCTTAAATTGGCATACAAAAAGATAAAGT
Source organism: Giraffa tippelskirchi (assembly GCF_054371585.1). NCBI lineage: Eukaryota > Metazoa > Chordata > Mammalia > Artiodactyla > Giraffidae > Giraffa > Giraffa tippelskirchi. The sequence continues at coordinate 121,958,158 of NC_137285.1, forward strand.
GAACATTGTCAGTGTATCTTCAGCCATTGCCTTGACAGGCTAATGAGCACAACTTGAAATCAGGTGAAGCTTGCTGTGTTCTATGAGACAGTGAAAGGATCTTCTCAATATTTAAGTATATTAATATAACCAATTATAGAAATCTGAATATAAAGTCAATCTTCCATAGGGTTTGAGAAAGCATTCACCATTTCCCTGAAAAGCTTAACATTCCTCAATCAAGTTCAATCGTCTAGAAGGGGAAAACAGTGATAATACTTGCTGAACCAGAATTACTATCACAATTCGAAAATCTGACCATATTCATTCAGCCACAAACCTGTCTGATTTACTCATTAGTATCTTTTTTCAGATAAGCTATCAAGTTTTCCCTTCATAATGCCAGCAGAGATCATTTTTGTTCCAAGGATGTGTTTCTTGGAATTCACCAAGTACTCCATCAGCATCTCTCCCCAGGTGATGCCTTTGTTCTTGTTGATATCTGTGTAAGATAATGCAACAGGCTGAATTGTCTTTTACCCAAGCAGACCATGGAGATTTGGGCCAGTCTTATGCTTGCCTCCCTTCTTCTCAGTATGGCACTGGGCACACTTCTGAAGAAAAATCTTTTTGCTCTTCTCAACTTCACCCATATTTAAGTTGTTCTGTCTCCTTATGCGACCAAGAGGTGTCTGCTCACAAGCAGAACATCCTTCTAAGTCTCTGTATTGTCACCCTATCATAGATAGGAGTGTTTGTTTTGAGCGAACCTATAACTATTATCAGACTTCCCAGGTGGCTCAGTGGTAAAGAATCTACCTGCCAATGCAAGAGACGTGCGTTCGATCCCTGGGTCAGGAAGATTCCTTGGAGGAGGAAATGGCAACCCACTCCAGCATTCTTGTCTGGAAAATCCCATGGACAGAGGAACCTGGTGGACTATAATCCATATGATCACAAAGAGTGGGACACAACTGAACACTCTCAGATGGACCATAGCTATTATCTGAGCTTTGTTTTTGGCTCAGTGTTAAAGAATCCACCTGCCAGTGCAAGAGATATGAGTTTGATACCTGATTTGGTAAGATCTCCTGGAAAAGGAAATAGTAACCCATTCCAGTATTCTTGCCTGGAAAATCCCATGGACAGAGGAGCCTGGTGGGTTACATTCTATGGGGTCCCAAAAGAGTTGTACATGACTTAGCAACTAAACAATAGCTATTATCTATGAAAGATGGTAAAGTTTTCAAGTTAGAGAAAGATAAGGTCTCAGTCCCACTTCTTTAATAATGTTAAAAATCTAGAGAATATCATAATTATTTCAGATCATCCAGAATTCCTTTCTTTCTTTCTTTTTTTTTTTAACTACTAGATCTGGAATGAAACATTTGTCCATACCCAGAGTTGATTTATTAAAGGGAGTTTGGAAAGATACTCTTGTCTATATACTTCTGTTATGAAGGAGGTAAGAGCTAATTCTTTCAAACAAAGGGTAGGTCAACTGAGAGTAAATAGTGTGAATGTGGTGGGTAAGAACCAGATGAGTTTTTGTGTCGCTGACTCTGAGTTAGGTAGTGTTCACATGTGGGATGAGACAGTAGGATTACCCCCACGTAATGCTGGCAAATACTAGCAGAGGATGATGTGCACAAAGTCCTCCCCTGGCCAGCAGGGCAACCACAGTATGAGAAATGGACATAACTGTCTTATGCTCGTGGTGCTCAAGTGGGGGGGGTTCTGTCAGGACATTTTAAGAAATGGTTAATTGGTTAATGACTCCATTGCTACTGAATAATGACCTTTATTTGTTAGTTTCTTCAGTCAGCATTGATTAAAGTCCTTTTCTTCACAAACCACAGGTTCTAGGAATAGAGCACGGCTCAGGGATGACTTCATGAAATTTAATACTTAGGACAGAAATTGGAAAACTATAGCCTGCACCAACTCCACTTTGCATCATGGTTTTGTACATGAACTTTTGTTGCAGCACAGCCACATTCACAGGTTATATATCAACTATGGCTGCTTTCATACTCCTCAGCTAAGCTGATTAGTTGTAACAGAGATTGTATGGCCCACAAAGCCTACAATATTGATGATCTGACCTTTTACAGAAAAAGTTTGCTGATCCTACAACTAGAAAGAACCATACACTAAATTCCTTACACAATCGGTACACAATTGATCAATCAGATACCTTCGAGTCAAATCCTCATAGTAATTGTCTTAGAGTCAAAACTAACTCAGCGTCACTAAAGAAACTGCTTAGGGCCTTTAAGCCAAAGAGTTTTCTAAACTGACTTCCTACCCTGGAAAGTGGCCCAAGTGTTGTATTGTTGCTGTTGTTTGAATTCTGATGTAGGAGGCCACAGCATGGAGCCTGTTTTTTTATAGAACTCTGCCTGTCTCATCTGGATGTCTGCCTGTGTGTATACCTGAATATTTCTGCAGAAGAAGAAAAGGAGATTCTCATGTAAAATACAAATACACTGACTCTGAATACCCACAACACTGGTCAGTTCAAGTGTGTATGAAGTGCAGAGAAAGACAGGACACAGGGGGTTGAGGCCTGACTCCACCTCTAACCAGCCTGGTGCCCTTGGCTAGTGTGCTTGCTCCATCTCCCAGAGACCAGCCCTGTCCTGGGAGAGATCAGAGGGAAAGTACAGGCCAACCTTCCCCCTGGGACCTAAGGAGATGGTGGGGTCCTTAGCTTTGGGAGTCTAGAACCTAACAGCAGGGAGATGGTGGGGTCCTCCGCATAGTCATTCCCCTTGAAGAAGCAGGAGCCCTTTTCCAGTGGGAAGAGCAAGGACAGATCACTGCTCCCTACAGCCACAGAGCCTGGGTCCCCAGGAATGAGTTCATTGGTATGGTGTAGTGAATCAACTGCTTCCCTGAGGCAGGGCTTCCCAAGTGTGATGGAGGGATCTATGAGAAAGGTTAAGTGAATTGGTTGTTGGTTATAAATAGAACAGAGGGAAAGAATTATTGACATTATTTTCCAAGATAGTTTTCCTTCAGCAGATTCTACTTTCAAAATTTATAAAATATTGTACATGCGACTAGTATATTCTGACCCTATTTTCAAGGACATAAATATGAACAAAATGAAGGTTAGCAATGTATTATAGTGCAAAATTTTATTTATTAAAATAGCTGAATTCATTGTAGCTTACCATTAAGCCCAGTTGCCCTATATTCAATTCTTCCATCCAAAGGATTATAAATAATAATAATAATTTACTTTAATGCTATCACCTGCAGAGAGTAGATACCTTCCCAGTGGAGAAATATATGCCAGACTACAATGTTGACTTCAGGGAACAGCTCTTCTCATCCTGTGTCCTTCATCCTGCTTGGGATCCCAGGATTGGAGAATTCCCAGTTTTGGGTTGCCTTTCCATTCTGTGCCATGTATGTTGTGGCTCTAGTCGGCAATATCACTCTCCTTCAAGTAATCCAAACTGATCCCACCTTGCATGAGCCCATGTACCTCTTTCTGGCCATGCTGGCTACCACGAACCTGGTCCTCTGCACTTCCACACAGCCTAAAATGCTGGCCATATTCTGGTTTCACGATCATGAGATTGAATACCGTGCTTGCCTCATCCAGTTGTTCTTCATCCATGCCTTTTCTTCTGTAGAGTCTGGATTGCTCATGGCCATGGCCTTGGACCGTTATGTGGCTATCTGCTTCCCACTGCATCACTCTAGTATCCTGACCCCATCTGTCGTGGGTAAACTGGGGGCAGGTGTGATGATGAGAAGGCTGCTGTGGGTGAGTCCCTTCTGCTTCGTGGTGTCCAGGATGCGTTTCTGCCCCAATCAGATCATCCCCTAGTCATACTGTGAGCACATGGCTGTGCTGAAGCTGGTGTGTGCTGACACGAGAGTAAATAGTGCATATGGACTTTTTGTGGCCTTCTCTGTGGTTGGCTTTGATATTATCATCATCAGTGTATCCTATGTAATAATTTTGAGAACTGTTCTGGGTTTACCCTCAGGTGAAGCCCGACTCAAGGCTTTTGGCACATGTGCCTCCCATATCTGTGTCATCTTGGCTTTTTATATCCCAGCCCTCTTTACTTTTCTCACCCACCGCTTCGGACATCATGTGCCCCAAGTAGTACATGTCATGTTTGCTATTCTCTATCTCCTGGTACCTCCCATGTTCAACCGCATCATCTATGGAGTTAGAACCAAACAGATCAGGGACAGGGTTATTCAAGCATGTTGTAGAAAACACTCTCAACTCAAAGCATAGGGTTTTAACCACCCCAAGGTCCCCACTGTTAAGGCATTGATGACATAAATGCATAAATTTTGCCAGGATGTCACAAATTTTTTTTTCAAATTTATTGAGATATAGTGAAATGAAACTCACTCAGTCATGTCCAAATCTTTGCAACTCCATGGTCTATAGCCCACCAGGCTCCTCTGTCCATGGAATTCTCCAGTCAAGAATACTGGAGTGGGTTGTCATTTCCTTTTCCAGGAGATCTTCCTTATCCAGAAATAGAACATGGGTCTCCTGCACTGTAAGCAGAATCTTTACCATCTGAGCCACAAGGGAAGTCCATATTGACGTATATGTAACATACAAATAGTTGCACATATTTCAGTTCAGTTCAGTCACTCAGTGTCCGACTCTTTTTGACCCCATCGACTGCAGCACACCAGGCTTTCCTGTCCATCACCAATTCCCGGAGCTTACTCAAACTCATGTCCATCGAGTTGGTGATGTCATCCAACCATCTCATCCTCTGTCTCTCCTTCTCCTCCTGCCTTCAATCTTTCCTAGCATAAGGGTCTTTTCCAATGAGTCAGTTTTTCACAACAGGTGGCCAAAGTATTGGAGCTTCAGCTTCAACATCAGTCCTTTTAATGAAGATTCAGGACTGATTTCCTTTAGGATGGACTGGTTGGATCTCCTTGCAGTCCAAGGGACTCTCAAGAGTCTTCTCCAGCACCACAGTTCAAAAGCATCAATTCTTCGACACTCAGCTCTCTTTATAGTCCAACTCTCACATCCATACCTGACTACTGGAAAAACCATAGCTTTCACTAGATGGACCTTTGTTGGCAAAGTAATGTCTCTGCTTTTTAACATGCTGTCTAGGTCATTCACAGCTTTTCTTCCAAGGAGTAAGAATCTTTTAATTTCAAGGCTGCAGTCACCATCTGCAGTTATTTTGGAGCCCCCCAAAATAAAGTCTCTCATTGTTTCCATTGTTTCCTCATCTATTTGCCATGAAGTGATAGGACCAGATGCCATGATCTTAGTTTTCTGAATGTTGAGTTTTAAGCCAACTTTTTCACTCCTCTTTCACGTTCATCAAGAGGCTCTTTTGTTCTTCTTTGCTTTCTGCTATAAGAGTGGTGTCATCTGCATATCTGAGGTTATTAATATTTCTCCTGGCAATCTTGATTCCAGCTTGTGCTTATTCTAACCTAGCATTTCGCATGATGTATTCTGCATGTAAGTTAAATATGCAGGGTGACACTATGTAGCCTTGATGTGCTCCTTTCCCGATTTGGAACCAGTCTGTTGTTGAACCAGTCTGTTGCTTCTTGACCTGCATACAGATTTCTCAGGAGGCAGGTCAGGTGGTCTGATATTCCCATCTCTTTAAGCATTTTCCACAGTTTGTTGTGATCCACAGAGTCACAGTCAAAGGCTTTGGCGTAGTTGATGAAGCAGAAGTAGATGTTTTTCTGGAACTCTCTTGCTTTTTCGATGATCCAACAGATGGTGGCAATTTGATCTCTGGTTCCTCTGCCTTTTCTAAATCCAGCTTGAACATCTGGAAGTTCACAGTTCACGTACTGTTGAAGCCAGACTTGGAGAATTTTGAACATTACTTTGCTAGCGTGTAAGATGAATGCAATTGTGAGGTAGTTTGAACATCCTTTGGCATTTCCTTTCTTTGGGATTGGAATGAAAACTGACCTTTTCCAATTTTCATTTTAATAAAATTTAATTTTATTTGATTAATTTCATTTAATTAATCACATATTTAATGTTTACATTTTGATGAATTTGGGCATATGCATACATCCATGATACCATAAACGCAGTCAAGGTAATATAAGCATGTGTCACATTTATATTTGTATTCTCACTCACCTCTCTCTTGTCAAAATCAATGGTGAAGAAGATTCTAAAATTCAGGCTCTCGTGTTTTTAAAGCCAATGTTAAGAAAAAAAGTCAACATCAGATGAAGGTGTTTAAAGAGAAATCAGGCGTATGTTTGCTTTTCCCAGAAGAAACAGTGCCTCCAGAAATAAGTGGATGTTCTGAAGGACCATTGTCAAAATTCCCAAATTTTAAAGTTGCCTGGAATTTTGATCCCCTTATCAGGAAATCAGTTAATAGTTGAGAGTCTCTTCTTTTTTCTTTTAAAAATCATTTTATGGCTATATAACTTGAGACAGTAAAATGGGACTATCTTAATACACAGTTTAGTGAGTTCTGACACATGTAAATGTCTGTGTGGTGACCTGCCCAATTAGGATATAGAAAATCCCAATCACTTCATAAAGATTATTGCTGCATCTTTTAGTTAAACACTCCCCTCCTCTCAAGTAGGAAAATCCTAATCTGAATTCTTTCTCTCACTAGAACTTGACTTTAGTTATTTTTTTCTCTCACTAAAACTTTAGTCTGGTGTCACATTCAGTATAAAGCTTTTCAGATGCATTCATAGTGTTGCATGAATGAATGATTCATTTCCTATTCTTGCTCAGGAGTATATTTTTTTTTCTACATACCTCAATTGTTATATTGTTATCTTTCTCTCTTGCTTTACCTTCTACCATTCTAGTCTTTTACTTCCAAACATATCCATTTCTTACTGCTCTTAGGGCTTTGCTTTTAATCATACCAGTTCTCCACATGGTTTGCTTCTAGAACTTTCTACTTTTCATCATTCTGTAGTTTTCAACTAATACCACCTTATTAGTGAGTTATTTTTTAACCTGTGTATCTTAACTAGATTCTGCCCCTTATTATTTTCTTTCAACACATTTTATTTTCTATGTATCTTAACCCAATGTGTAATTATTTAAATTACTTATTTGTTATTTATTCCTCTGACTTGAATATAAATTCATGAAAGCATAAAATAATTGTTTACTATTCTATCCCCAAAACTAGCTCACATACACACAAAAAATACAAAACAAAAACAAAACCTCACTGAGTGAATGAATGAATTTTTGCCTGTGTGATACCATTGTCCTAACAATTTCAGTATGAACCACAAGATGGTATTTCCATGTATATTATCCCCTCATCCCTCCAAAACTGGATCCCAGTCCTAAAGACGCCTTTCATTTATCCCCATGGAAAGATTTCTGTTGGTCAAATGAGATAAGTTTATGATATAAATAACAATTTCCCTCATTCTCTTCTTTTTAATTAACAAATATAAAATATTTGAAGCATTTTTAAATTTCTGTTCAAGAAATAATTTATTGAACAATTGTCTGCACCAAATATTCTATAAAATGATGGGAATAGAGTGAAGAACAAGAGAAACTGTTCATCAGAGCATTTAAATAGTAGGAGAGAATAAAAATAAACATCCTGAATACCTACAATTCCAGCTCCAGTATAAAAACTTAGTGCTTTAGCTATGCAGCTCTCTCCTGATTGGTATGTGTTCAGTCACTCAGTCGTGTCTGACTCTTTGTGACCCCATGGACTGTAGTCTGCCAGGCTTCTCTGTCCATGGGATTCTCCAGGCAAGAATACTGGAGTGAGTAGCCATTTCATCCTCCAGGGGATGTTACCAATCCAGGGATTGAACCCACAGCTCCTGTGTCTCCTGCATTGGCTGGCAGATTCTCTACCACTGCGTGATCTCGGAAGTCCATCCTGATTAGAAGTATCCTTAGCTGTTCTGAATTGATGAAAATAGATGATTGCCTTCATCACACATGAGCCAATGGGTTCAGGACATCAAATTTGTAACTGAATTCAAGCTTCTCTGTAGCCGTTTGTAAAAAGTATCAAATGAGTACTGTGACTGAGGAATGCAATTTCCCCTTTGTAAGACAGGCAGAGTTATCACTGCCCCTCTCTTCTCTCAAGTAACACACATCTCTAACATGACACAAGTGACCAAGAGAGACCAGACAGACCTTAACAAATGCAGCCCCAGCAAGTCAGCTTCTCCTGGTTTTTAAACATTGCTAAGAGCCAAGCCAAGCTCTCAGAATTCAGTTCTAGAGTAATTTTGAAAGAGGAACCTTGATCAGTATTGTCTACTCTGTAGAGCCAGACACAGGATTATCAGTATGATGGCATTTCGTATTCAACAAGCATTTCTTTATCACTTATATGTCAGTGCTGCACTTGGTGCTGTAGTTATAGAGATCAATAGTTCATAGCTCATCCTAAAAACTACTCCTCTGTGTTCTCACAGGCGTCTCTGGTGGCACAGATGGTAAAGAATCCACCTGAAATGCAGGAGACCTGGGCTCAATCCCTGGGTCAAGAAGCTCCCCTGGACAAGAGAATGGCAACCCACTCCAATATTCTTGCCTGGAGAATCTCCATAGACAGAGGAGTGACTAACACTTACTGTGCTCTCACAGCTTCCCAGGTGGCGCTAGTGGTCAAGAATCTGCCTGCCAAAGCAGGAGACATAAGAGATGTGGGTTCAATCCCTGGGTAGGGAAAACCCACTGGAGGAGGGTGCATGGACAGAGGAGACTGGTGGGCTACAGTCCATAGGGTCACAAAGAGTCAGACATAACTGAAGTGACTTAGCATGCACGTGTATACTCTAACAGCAACTGGTAAAATCTGCTGTCATCACACTCACTCCTAAACACCCTAGTGATTTGATTGTGCATTTTAATGTTGACTCTCAGTCAGCTAACCCTGAAGTCATTGACTAATCCTAGCCTGTCTTCTGAGCCTTGGACTCCCAGGGCCAGAGAAGGAGGGAGAGAAAGACCCATGGAGGTTTGATGCCTGACTTCACAGACCACAGCCTGCATCCCAACCTCATCCAAGATCAATGTAGAGTCTCAGTCTTTGGATTTCAGTTCTCAGTGGGTCTATCTTAGGTGTGGACCCTCAGGGAAAATATTTAGGATCTCTCATTTCTGGAAGCCCTCCAGATACCAGCTGCAGTATTTCTTACAGACATTTGCATCACTACACGTGCGTATGTACAAGGGTCTATCCAGTTACATTTTGTAGATGAGGAAACAGAAACCAAACAATCTAAGTAAGATCCTTAGGTATATTTCTGAGTCAGAATGTACAGCAGAGGCAGAAAGGGAGTGGGTGAAAATAAACAAAAGGCAGATCTACTAGGTAGGAATTGATCCTTTCTAAGAAATCCACTACATGTTTACAACTCTGAGGAGACATTCACATGATAATCCGTATAAATGATGCCCCTGGAGTCGTGAAACATGGCTCCTTTGGAAGAGTTTTAAAAAGGAATGTGTGCCAATTTCTTTTTTGTAAACTTCATGTTTTAAAAGATGTTCAAGGCCAATAGAGTGTTGGAGAAGACTCCTGAGAGTCCCTTGGACTGCAAGGAGATCAAACAAGACAATCCTAAAGGAAATCAATCCTGAATATTCATTGGAAGGACTGATGCTGAAACTGAAGCTCCAATACTTTGGCCACCTGATGCAAAGAACTTACTCATTAGAAAAGACCCTGATGCTGGGAAAGATTGAAGGCAGGAGGAGAAGGGGACAACAGAGGATGAGATGGTTTGATGGCATCACTGATTCAATGGACATGAATTTGAGCAAGCTCCAGGAGATGGTGAAGGACAGGGAAGCCTGGCGTGCTGCAGTACACGGGGTCACAAAGAGTCGGACACAACTCAGTGACTGAACAATAAAACAGGGGCAGGATACTTCCCCAGCAGGTCCCCTGTTTTAATTGTCTCCTGGAATGGAATAGAAAGGGCTCCGTGAATGCTGTTACCCACATCTGAAGCAGGAGTTCTTTTATTTCTGGAAACAGAGCAGTGATTCTTGTTGGATCATTATAGCAGGAAGGTGTGGGCCAGGAGCCAGGAAGAGGAGATCTATTGAGAGAAAAGTAAATGTTGCTCTGGAAAAGGAATAGTGAAGTCTACAGTGTAGTGATATTGTCTGTGGACCAATGGGAGTGATGGTTTGACTTATTAACAAAATAATTCAATTATTTTTGAAGCTAGTTTTCTTGAATCCACATAGGAGAGGGAGTCATTCATACATTCATTCAATCAGTGATTTTTCAATAATTACTCTTCCATGTGTCTTCTGTCTTACTAATAATCCTCAACAGCCATGCTTTTTATGGTCTTTTGACTGATTGAGAATTTTTGAGGGCAGCCACCAGACCTTTCTCTTTGCTGCATGCCCAACACTTAGCAACATGGAATAGAGTAAGTGCTTAGAGAAACAGATAAGTGAATGATGAATAATATATTCTAAAAAGATCTCATTTGGAATTAAAAGAAAACAAACAGTCCATTTTATGGGTTTTCTGTGATCTCTCATTTTCATAAGGCACATAAGCATATGAACCTGAACTGCATTATTGGTTTATTGATTCACTGTTAATAATGATACTTTAAACATAAGTTATGGAAGATACTAGCCCTGAGGCATCACCCCTTTCCCACAGGTTCCCAGAAATTAGGCCCAAGATTTCCCTAAAAGTAGCAAAAGAGTGGGAGAACCACTACACAGAGTCAGGAGACACAAAAACAAGTTCAGCTCAGATCTGGTCCTAGGGTATGATTGGGGACATCCTACTCTTTCAGGGACCATCTCTTCTATGACCTTCTTCTCAGCTCTCCGAATAAAACAACAATCACTAATTTGTTGTTGCTTAGTCGCTTAGTCATGTCCAACTCTTTGCGACTCCGTGGACTGTAGCCCGCCAGGCTCCCCTGTCCGTGGAATTCTCCAGGCAAGAATACCGGAGTGGGTTGCCATTAGACCAGCCTCAGTTCAGTTCAGTTCCTCAGTCATGTCTGACTCTTTGCGACCCCATGAACCGCAGCACGCCAGGCCTCCCTGTCCATCACCAGCTCCCTGAGTCCACCCAAACCCATGTCCATGGAGTCGGTGATGCCATCCAGCCATCTCATCCTCTGTCATCCCCTTCACCTCCTGCCCTCAATCTTTCCCAGCATCAGGGTCTTTTCCAATGAGTCAGCTCTTCTCATCAGGTGGCCAAGGTATTGGAGTTTCAGCTTCAACATCAGTCCTTCCAATGAACACCCAGGACTGATCTCCTTTAGGATGGACTGGTTGGGTCTCCTTGTAGTCCAAGGGACTCTCAAGAGTTTTCTCCAACACCACAGATCAAAAGCATCAATTCTTCTGTGCTTAGCTTTCTTGATAGTCCAGCTCTCACATCCATACATGACCACTGGAAAAACCATAGCCTTGACTAGACGGACTTTTGTTAGCAAAGTAATGTCTCTGCTTTTTAATATGCTATCTAGGTTGGTCATAACTTTCCTTACTAAGGAGTAAGCGTCTTTTAATTTCATTGCTTCAAGCACCATCTGCAGTGATTTTGGAGCCCAGAAAAATAAAGTCAGCCACTGTTTCCACTGTTTTCCCATCTATTTGCCATGAAGTGATGGGACTGGATGCCATGATCTTAGTTTTCTGAATGTTGAGCTTTAAGCCAACTTTTTCACTCTCCTCTTTCACTTTCATCAAGAGGCTCTTTAGTTCTTCTTCACTTTCTGCCATAAAGGTGGTGTCATCTGCATATCTGAGGTTATTGATATTTCTCCCAGCAATCTTGATTCCAGCTTGTGCTTCCTCCAGCCCAGCATTTCTCATGATATACTCTGCATATAAGTTAAATAAGCAGGGTGACAACATACAGCCTTGACGTACTTCTTTTTCTCTTTGGAACCAGTCTGTTGTTCTATGTCCAGTTCTAATTGTTGCTTCCTGACCTGAATACAGATTTCTCAAAAGCAGATCAGGTGGTCTGGTATTCCTATCTCTTTCAGAATTTTCCACAGTTTATTGTGATCCACATAGTCAAAGGCTTTGGCATAGTCAATAAAGCAGAAATAGATGTTTTTCTGGTACTCTCTTGGTTTTTCGATGATCCATTGGATGTTGGCAATTTGATCTCTGGTTCCTCTGCCTTTTCTAAAACCAGCTTGAACATCTGGAAGTTCACGGTTCATGTATTGCTGAAGCCTGGCTTGGAGAATTTTGAGTATTACTTTACTAGCGTGTGAGATGAGTGCAATTGTGCAGTAGTTTGAGCATTCTTTGGCATTGCCTTTCTTTGGGATTGGGACAAAAACTGACCTTTTCCAGTCCTGTGGCCACTGCTGAGTTTTCCAGATTTGCTGGCATATTGAGTGCAGCACTTTCACAGTGTCATCTTTCAGGATTTGAAATAGCTCAACTGGAATTCCATCACCTCCACTAGCTTTGTTCACAGTGATGCTTTCTAAGGCCCACTTGACTTCACATTCCAGGATGTCTGGCTCTAGGTCAGTGATCACACCATCGTGATTATCTGGGTCGTGAAGATCTTTTTTGAATAATTCTTCTGTGTATTCTTGCCACCTCTTCTTAATATCTTCTGCTTCTGTCAGGTCCCTACCATTTCTGTCCTTTATTGAGCCCATCTTTGCATGAAATGTTCCCTTGGTATCTCTAATTTTCTTGAAGAAATCTCTAGTCTGTCCCATTCTATTGTTTTCCTCTATTTCCTCACATTGATCTATGAGGAAGGCTTTCTTATCTTTCCTTGTTATTCTTTGGAACTCTGCATTCAAATGGGTATATCTTTCCTTTTCTCCTTTGCTTTGCGCTTCTCTTCTTTTCACAGCTATTTGTAAGGCCTCCTCAGACAGCTATTTTGCTTTTTTGCATTTCTTCTTCTTGGGGATGGTTTTGATTCCTGTCTCCTGTACAATATCACAAGCCTCCATCCATAGTTCATCAGGCATTCTGTCTATCAGATCTAGTCCTTTAAATCTATTTCTCACTTCCATTGTATAGTCATAAGGGATTTGATTTATGTCTTACCTGAATGGCCTAGTGGTTTTCTCCACTTTCTTCAATTTCAATCTGAATTTGCTGATAAGGATTTCATGATCTGAGCCACAGTCAGCTCCTGGTCTTGTTTTTGCTGACTGTATAGAGCTTCTCCATCTTTGGCTGCAAAGAATATAATCAATCTGATTTCAGTGTCAACCGTCTGGTGATGTCCATGTGTAGAGTCTTCTCTTGTGTTGTTGGAAGTGGGTGTTTGTTAGACCTGCCTACTTCCAAAGAAACAGAGAAAGAAACAAGTTTGTATTTATGCAAACATAAATACACAAAGGAGTTTGTGTCTTTTTGAATTCCCCCATTGGTAGGAAGACTTGAAAGCAGGAAAAGCATCAGAAGAGATATCGCCAAGTAAATGATGGTTAATTTATGTCTTTAATTGGATAGTTTTAATACATCAAAGGGCTACAAATGGAAAGGAAAGTCAAAGTCGAGGAATCAGCATTTTTAAAGGTGATAAACCTTTGAAATGAAAGATATAGGAGCAGCAGCAAACAAGGCTGAAGCAAGGCTGCAGAGTCAAATACAGGCTCAGTCTTATCTAGGAGTTCAGCTTTTCAGCATGCCGGACAGAGATCCTCCAAGAGATCTCTGTGTTTTAACCAAAGATCCTAAGCAAATTCAGGGTGGGAATTTGGGGCTCCTAGAGAAACTGGGATCTGAGGGAAAAAAGGAAGCCCTGACAGGTAACGCTGGCCCCAGATGAAGGCAAAAGCATGAAAACATCTTCAGCAGGCTATAAAGAATTACACAGAGCACACGGATAGGATGGCAAGATGATGGTTAAATTAGGCATTTCTCTTTCTCTCTTTCCCTTTTTCATGATTTTTCTAATTTATTTTAATATAATGTGTATAAAAGAGTGGTTAGATACACCCATGTGAAGAGCTGACTCATTGAAAAAGACCCTGATGCTGGGAAAGATTGAAAGTGGGAGGAGACAGGGACGACAGAGGATGAGCTGGTTGGATGGCATCATCGATTCAATGGACATGAGTTTGAGCAAACTCTGGAAGACAGTGAAGGACAAGGGAAGTATGGCATGCTTTAATCCATGGGGTTGCAAAGAGTCAAACATGACATAGCGACAGAACAACAAGAAAAATACACCCACAGGCATAATGAAAAAGTAATTTGTTTATTTTGACAAAATTGACTTTTATGTGGAAAAAAAGGACAGGGGTTGATGTAGTGTTTACTGTGACTCATTTCCCTTTGGAGACAAAGTTTAAAATGTTTATTCTTCATTCCATAAATTTGGGCTTGTGATTTATAAACATACCATCAGGAGAAAATATAGCTCGTTTTAAGGTTTAATTTAGGAAAAATATGTGTATTTATTAACATATGTTAAGCTATTTCCCATTTAGACCATTGTCTAATCACTCAGCTCTCATAATTCCCAGACTTCTCAAAAATAATGTGTTTCTGACTCAGTTAGTCTCTTTGAAGCTAGGCTCCTCATCCAACAGTAGTCATCCTCTGATGCCATCATTGTTGACCAGCCCTCCACCAACTCCTTGTGTCTTTTCAAGGTGGGAGGCTCCCCAATCTGGATCTGTTTCCTGTCCTGTATATGCCACACAGTGGCTGTTGTTAGAATCAGCCCCCTCTCTAATGTGTCCTGCACTGACTACTTCTATGAAGCATGTATTTCCTCCTGGTCCTTCTAGCTTTTATGGTGGAGACCCTCTTACTTTCACCTGATCTGAGATGCTGTCCATTTTATTGGTTCTAAACACATAAAATCAACTACTGTAACTGCTTCTGCTCCGCCAGGCCTGCTTTATCCATACTCTGTCAGTCAGGGTTGGTCATGTGCCATCTGGTACTGGATGTTTCCATATGCTTCCCACCCCACCATTTCATCATATTCCAGTAAGTGGCAGTCAAGCTGGGAACAGCTGTAATAACAAAAGCATTGTAGGAGTGAACCCCCTTTTCTCCATGTTCTCCTGATTGATATTTTACCTCAACCAAATCATCCCTTAGACCTACTGTAAGCATGTGGCTATGCTGCAACTGATGTATGCTGATGTCAGACCATATCTATGATCTTCTCTGTGATTGAATTTGATATGTATGTCATTACAACACCATATGTTATGATATACCAGGCTATTCTCTAGCCACCCTATGGAGAAGCCCTGCCCAAGACATGTGGCCTGTGCCCCTAATGCTCATGTCATCCTGTTGCTGATGTCTCAGGGACTCTACTTCTTCCTTTGCTTTAGCTACCATAATTACTATAATGCAGTTACTATTTACATACAATTACTATAATACGATTGATTCCTTCTTAAATATAGAGATACACTTTAATGTTTAATACTTGTGTACCCATCTATTTAAATACCCAGTTAGATTCTTTAAACATTTAAATATGATAAATTAATTGTTATGCTATACATATAACCTTCTTAAATGTTTCTCTACATTGAGTGTAGCTACAAACCTGTCTGGTCCACAGTAGATACTTAATAAATATTATTTATATTGAATCAATATGAACATATCCAGTGTGAATTTGCCTTTTTAAAAAAAATACACTTTACCTTCAAAGAAAAGATGTTTCCATTTAAAAAGTCATCAAGACAGTATGGTACTGGCACAAAGACAGAAATATAGATCAATGGAACAAAATAGAAAGCCCAGAGATAAATCCACGCACCTATGGACACCTTATCTTCGACAAAGGAGGCAAGAATATACAATGGAGAAAAGACAATCTCTTTAACAAGTGGTGCTGGGAAAACTGGTCAACCACTTGTAAAAGAATGAAATTAGAACACTTTCTAACACCATACACAAAAATAAACTCAAAATGGATTAAAGATCTAAATGTAAGACCAGAAACTATAAAACTCCTAGAGGAAAACATAGGCAAAACACTCTCCGGCATAAATCACAGCAGGATCCTCCATGACCCACCTCCCAGAATATTGGAAATAAAAGCAAAAATAAACAAATGGGACCTAATTAAAATTAAAAGCTTTTGCACAACAAAGGAAACTATAAGCAAGGTGAAAAGACAGCCTTCAGAATGGGAGAAAATAATAGCAAACGAAGCAATAAACAATTAATCTCAAAAATATACAAGCAACTCCTGCAGCTGAAATCCAGAAAAATAAGCGACCCAATCAAGAAATGGGCCAAAGAACTAAACAGACATTTCTCCAAAGAAGACATACAGATGGCTAACAAACACATGAAAAGATGCTCAACATCACTCATTATTAGAGAAATGCAAATCAAAACCACAATGAGGTACCATTTCACACCTGTCAGAATGGCTGCTATCCAAAAGTCTACAAGCAATAAATGCTGGAGAGGGCGTGGAGAAAAGGGAACCCTCTTACGCTGTTGGTGGGAATGCAAACTAGTACAGCCACTATGGAGAACAGTGTGGAGATTCCTTAAAAAACTGGGAATAGAACTGCCATATGATCCAGCAATCCCACTGCTTGGCATACACACTGAGGAAACCAGAATTGAAAGAGATGCGTGTACCCCAATGTTCATCGCAGCACTGTTTACAATAGCCAGGACATGGAAGCAACCTAGACATCCATCAGCAGACGAATGGATAAGGAAGCTGTGGTACATATATACAATGGAATATTACTCAGCCATTAAAAAGAATACATTTGAATCAGTTCTATTGAGATGGATGAAACTGGAGCCCATTATACAGAATGAAGTAAGCCAGAAAGAAAAACACCAATACAGTATACTGACGCATATATATGGAATTTGAAAGATGGTAATGATAACCCTATATGCGAGACAGAATAAGAGACACAGATGCATAGAACAGTCTTATGGACTCCGAGGGAGAAAGTGAGGGTGGGACGTTCTGGGACAATAGCATTGAAACATGTATATATCATATGTGAAACAGAACACCATTCCAGGTTCAGTGCATGAGACAAATGCTCAGGGCTGGGGCAATGGGATGACCCAGAGGGATGGGATGGGGAGGGAGGTGGGAGAGGGGTTCAGGATGGGGAACACATGTAAACCCATGGCTGATTCATGTCAATGTATGGCAAAAACCACTACAATATTGTAAAGTAATTAGCCCCCAACTAAAATAAATAAATTTATTTTAAAAAATTAAAAATAAATTTGTATACTGATAAAATCTGTGATAATCTAGCATGTGTAACTCAATTCTGGATCCAAGGATTTCAAAAATAGTTAAAATTTGATATTAGCATTTTTTTCAGAGATACTTATTTTAAGAATATACTAGCAGAAAAAAAGAATATACTAGCAGACCCCCAGAAACACTTTATTTCCCAGATAGGAAAATTAGAGAATTAGTCTTTTTTGCAAATTCATCCTAATTAACTATAAACCAAGAGAGAAGGCTTCAGAAACATACATGCATACACACATTCATGAATCTAAAATCCTGATCAGAAACTTCAGAAAGGTCACACAGATGCAAAATATTTCTTCTCAGTTATATATGTTCAACATCACCACATTTCCCTCATTCGCAATAGAAGGCATTGTTCTTTATCAGACTTCTGACCCAATAGCTGATTCACAGGAATTCAGAAAAGCCCTTTACTTTCACAGATGCACTAATAGAAAAGTATTTTTAAAATCACAGAGAGAAATAGGATTTTAATCTCTACCTTGCAGCTTGATGGCCAACTCATGCATTAGGTAAGACCAGAGCAAATACAGAGACACAGTTAAAAGCACATAGCTGTGGTCTGGTCTCCTGTCTGTATTCAATCATCCACTCATTCAACAATTGTTCACAGTATTGAATCCTTGGGCTTCCCAGATGGCACAGTGGTAAAGAATCTGCCTGCCAAGCAGGAGACATGGGTTCGATCTGTAGGTCAGGAAGATCCCCTAGAGAAGGAATGACCACCCACTCCAGTATTCTTGCCTGGGAAATCCCATGAACAAAGGAGCCTGGCAGTCCGTGAGGTTGCAAAGAGACTTAGCAATAGGCACACATTGAATTCCGTGTTTACTTAATGGGGGCAGGGGTCAACAAAATACTTAATCACTTTATTGAATTAAATCACACTGAACTTACTGAGAAAGTATCTACTCTTATCCTGATATTAAGCACGACTTTTGTCTTCTTAACCCTTCACAATTCTTAAGCCCGAACTGGCCCCTTATCCAAAGGGCATGATAAATTTATGCTGCTCTTCTCGTTGGCATTCCAACTGTTCTTTGAATGCTGGTTCTGTAGTTGACTCTGCCAAGTGTTGAAAACAGTAATAACGAGGGGGATGAGGTGACTGATGCCCCTTTGGACACATATACAGACACTTTTCCTTTACAGCCATTATCCATCAAGTCACACATAGAAAAAGAAGCAGATGAATTGGGAAGACAATGCCACTACTGATAAATTCTGTGTGGCTGAGCCTCAGCCTCCTAGAAGCCTCTCCCTCTACTTAAATAGTACACATAATTGCATCTCAAAACTCAAGCCACTAAAACCCTGGATTCCTTTCAAAAATCAGTGAAAGATTACCCCACAGAGGGAGCACATCAAGGTCTTATATATAGCCTGTTCCACTCAAAAAATACGTATCTGTTAGCATACTTGTTTGGAGAAAGCAGAGGGAATAAAGAAGATTGAGAAAGGATAGGATCACAGTGTCTTTTCTTCAGGAATTGTCTGCAGTGTGCCTGTGAAGTATTCTAGGGGTAGAATTCTATGTCCAGTTCTACTTGGATTGTGACATGAACTGTGTCTTCTGCATTTACTTGCAACATGATATCCAGGAAGAGCACCAGCCCAAGTCCTCAATTTTATTCTACCTGGCTCAATAATTAGACAGAATAAGCAGATTCTTAAACTGAATAAGTCCCTTGTAATAGTGAACTTGGGCAAGTAGCTAAAGGATGAACACACACTTTCCTACTCATTCTGACAATTCCTCATAGCATAAGTGTATGCATATTGCATTTTTTAAAAGTTCCTTTCTACCAGGAGAAGGAGATAAAAGAATGGGGTAAAGAAACCAAACAAATCAGCTGTTGTCACTTTCAAATTAGCAATAAGAACAATTAACATTTTCCATAGTTTTATTCCATATCAGACCACACCAAATACTTCATATACTGTATATAATATACATAGAGTATACAGAAACTTTTATTTAATCCACAACTAGAATATTTTAAATATTCCAAATGTAATTACAAAAATATCAGTTTTGCCAAGTTCTATCCAAATAAGTCTTCCCATTCATTGAGCATTATCCATGTGACAAACACTATGTTGTGTTGTACAGACTGTCTCAAGTTATTTTCACAATGTTATTATATTATTATCCACATTTTATCAATGAGACAAGTACATACCCAAAGTCACAAACTAGTGATGACAGTTAACATTTAAATATCAATCAGTCTGATTCCAAAATGGTTATATTTTCAGTATGAACTCATGTAGAAAGTGATAGCAAAAAGGAAAATTGTATTATTTATATTTGTTGTTATACCTCTGAAGTATGCACTCCTTCAAACGTGATGAAGAGCAATAATTGAGTGGAAAAGTATTCAAGGTTAGGGTTACATGCCACAATTTACCAGCTGCATAAATTTGAATAAATTGCTTTAACACACTAGAACTTCAGTTTCCTCTTCTGTTAAATTAGAATGATAATTATAAATAAATTATATAGTGTTATTTTGTGGATTAAATTATATAATTAAATATGAAATATCCTTTCTAAACTATGTATTTATTAGCAAATGTTACATTTTAAATAATTCATACAGTCGATTTTTTCTTGGCATTTTTAGCCTCATCTCCAAATAGAATCCTCCAAGTGTCAAGAAAAGATGATTAAAAAGGAGAGATCTTAGCTTTAGGTGCCAAAAGCAGTGTAGCTATTTGCCAACAGCAGAAAAGGCATTTGGGCACCAGTGGAGTAACCTTTACTCACACTGCCCTGTGGGTAAGCTCTGAATTAGTATTTTCGTACTGCTTAACAAATTACCATAAATCAGTATAAATTCAGTGGCTTAAAATGCCACAAATGTATTATCTTACAGTTTGGAGGTCAAGGTCTAAAATAAATGTTGTGGGGCTAAAAATCAAGGTTTCAGCAGAGTTGTATTCTTTCTGGAGGCTCTAGGGGAAAATCTGTTTCCTTGCCTTTTCCAGTTTCTAGAGCTTGTCTGCATTCCTTAGCTTGGGTCCCCTTCCTTACAGATCTCCAATCTCTTCTTCCATAGTTCCATGTCCTACTCCAACTCTGAGCTTCATGCCTCCTTCTTATAAAAACCTTTGTGATTACACCAAGTCCACCTGGATAATCCAGGCTAGTCTCCCCAGCTCAAAATATTTAATCCAAAATAGTTTAAGTGGGACTTCCCTTGTGGCTTAGACAGTAAAGAATCCCCATAAAATGCAGGAGACCTGGGTTCGATCCTGGGTCAGGAAGATCCCCTGGAGGAGGGCATGGCAACCCACTCCAGTATCCTTGCTTGGAGAATTCCATGGACAGAGGAGTCTGGTGGGCTACGGTCCGTGGGGTTGCAAAGAATTGGACATGACTGAGTGACTACCACTTTTCACTCTCCCTGGTGGTCCAGTGGCTGATTCAACATTCCCAATGTAAGGGGCCCAGGTTCAATCCCTGGTCAGGGAACTAAATCCCACCTACTTCAACTAAAGAGCCCACATAGGCAATGAGAAGATCTTGTGTGCCACAAGGAACATTGAAGATCCTGCATGCCACAACTAAGACCTAGCACAACCAAATAAAAATAAGAAATTGGTTTAAGTAAATGTAATGTATCTGCTTCCCCCATTATTAGATGTCACTGTCAGAACAGGTCAGAACATAGTACATACTCACGATAATTATTTAAATAAATTTGTCAATGCAAACAGCCACAAATGTATGAATTAATTAAGCCATAAAATATAGTACATAGTAGCTGCTCAAAAATTAGAGTTATTATTTCAGAAAATGCCAAAAAATTCTATTTATTGAAGACTTGCTTTTGCCGTTTCTTTCGGTCTTTTTTATTCCTTTTAATCCCTCCTTAAATCATTGAAACAATATTTACTAGTGCTTACTTCTTTCTGTCAATGATTTTTTTTTTCTTTAAATGCAGAATGCAAGGAATGAGATGCTAAAGTAAGAATATCAGATGACATATGTAATGAGTCCTTCCTGTGCAGTCCTGTGTTGATACCAGTTATGTCAGTTCCATTTCTTTCCCCTTCCAAGGATGTAATTCACAGCAGGAAAGCTGTGGTTAATGTCTGTGCAAAAATGTTACACTCAAGAGGTTTTCCTCAAGTGTATCAAGTGCCTGAAAAAATTCATGCATTTTCTCTGGGGTGGGTTATGAGGCCCCTCTGAGGTCAGGGATTCTGCTCTTGGTAGGGCTGTCATGTGGGAAAAGCTATTTAAATGGCTATTTGCTCCTACTTGAAAAGGCTGAAATTGTAGATTTTTCCCCAGCCAAGTGCCCCAGAAAGCAGCAGTTCCATCAGCCAGGAGTTTTCACTCATCTCTTTGATAGGGTCTTGTAAAGGCAGGGAACTTTTTCCTCCAGTGAATAGCAGGTAAGGAGACAACAAAAAGAGAGGATGTAGAGGAGAAGCACCAAGGTCACAGAGAGGTGGGGAAAGCTGGAGTAGAAATATGAAAGAGAAAGAAATATTTCTTTCCTGCCTCTTTCTAGGCTTGGGGAAATAGTGGGGAAGAGGGTGGAAATGGGAGTGAGGGGAAAAAGAAATCCTCCAGCAACGCTCTAAAAGTCTAAAATACAAGTAAGTATTGAAACTTTCCCTGAAATTCAGAATCATGAAAATTCTTTTTAGCATCGTTTATGTTGGGATGGGAGGACATAGCAAGGATAGCAAATGCTAAAGGCCAATACTACAGGGACGGGAGTGAAAAATTTAAGAGGACACCAAAAAATTTAGCAATTATGATAAATAATGTTTTAATGTGGTATTTTAATCTAATCTAATCTAATTTTTTAGTCCATGATCAATAAAACATCAAAGTTTAAATAAAATCCTGTACCATGCCAAGTCATATTACAGTTTAGGGCAAAAGAAAAAAATGTGAACCCTTAGTTTTAATGAAAGCAAACATCAATAATGTATTTTTAAACCTACTTTTTTGCTAACCTCATTTTCTTTCTTTTCTTTTTGGCCATACTGCATGGCCTGTGGGATCTTAGTTCCCCAGTCAGGGATCTAGGGATCAAACCCCAATCCCCCTGCATTGGAAGCATTGGGCCACCAGGGAAGTCCCACTTATCTCATTTTCAGTTGAGAAAATTGCCATATTGGAGATAAGTGAGAATTATAAATAATTTATAATTAGATGAAGTAAAGTTATAATTCTATTATGATATAAATAAAATATTTAAATTTAAAATAATGATGTGAGATTTAATACAACTGCTTTTCAATTGTCAACATTTTCAAGTTATGTTAATGTTCTGGAAAACATTAAGTATCAAAAAATGCATAAAAACATGTACATAGTGATGTACATTTTTCATTTTGCTTTGGACTCCGATGTGGTTTGACACAGCTCTGGTTCAGAATTTTGATGTTCTGTTTGTCATGGATATTTTTGTATTGGTTTTGACTTTTTTAAATGTTGCATAAAAATGTTATCTATCCAATTGCTGTGAGTTTTTTTTTTTAGCACCATCCTTATATTCCATTCCCAAGGCAAATGTATTACTTGCCTCACCCTAGTTTCAGTCCTGCTGTTCATAGCATATGCTAAGTATGACAGAGTAGAAAAAAATGACAGGTTTGAGTCAGACGTGTCTTTTACTTGTTTAATGGGTTAATTTAATCTAGCTGAAACTTATCTGTAAAATAAAGATGATAGATA
Source organism: Giraffa tippelskirchi (assembly GCF_054371585.1). Taxonomy (NCBI): domain Eukaryota; kingdom Metazoa; phylum Chordata; class Mammalia; order Artiodactyla; family Giraffidae; genus Giraffa; species Giraffa tippelskirchi. Next base: position 121,981,075 of record NC_137285.1, read on the forward strand.
AAAGCTACCTCTAACTCTGTAGGGACTACATGAGGTATAATAATTAGAACAATTATCAGAGTATCTGACAGAGAGTAGTTTTGACTCAATGAAATGTATCATTGCAGGAACTAAGTGAAGGAGAATACCATTTCACTCAGGCCACCATGCTGTCCATTGGTAACTCCACTTCCCCCACTTTCTTCTTGACTGGAGTTCCAGGGCTAGAGGCTTTTCACATCTGGTTTTCTATCCCCTTTTGCTGCCTTTGTGTGATTGCCCTTTTGGGGAATAGCACCATCCTGTATGTAGTGATCACAAACTCTAGTCTCCATGAGCCCATGTACTACTTCCTCTCCATGCTCTCTGCCACCGACATTGGCATCACTATTTCCTCTCTTCCCACAACATTTGGTGTCCTCTGGTTCAATGCCAGGGTCATCAGCCTGGATGCTTGCATTCTGCAGATGTTCTTTCTGCATGGATTCGCCCTCATGGAATCTTCTGTGCTTTTGGCCATGGCTTTTGACCACTTTGTTGCCATCTGCAACCCCCTAAGATATGCTGTGATTCTAACCAACTCTAGAATCATCAAAGCTGGTATGATAATTTTTGTACGAATGCTGGTCAACCTGATGCCCTTGCTCCTGCTCCTTAAGAGGTTATCCTTCTGTGATCCTAATGTGCTTTCTCACTCCTATTGCTACCACCCTGATGTGATTAAGTGTTCTTGTGCAAGTATCAAGGTCAACAGCATCTGTGGTTTAGTTGCTCTCATTCTGACCTCAGGTATAGATATTCCCTGCATTTTCCTCTCTTACATGCTGATCATCAAGTCCATCCTTAGCATCGCCTCCCCAGAGGAAAGGCAGAAGGCTTTTGGCACTTGCATCTCTCACATTGGTGCTGTTGCCATTTTCTACATCCCCTGGGTCATCTTGGCTTTGGTACATCGGTTTGGGCATAGTGCTCCTCCATATGTCCATACACTGATGTCAAATCTCCATTTCCTATTTCCCCCAGTGCTGAACCCTATTATATATAGTGTGAATACCAAACAAATCCGTAAAGCTTTCTACAAACTATTTCCAAACACAGAGTAGCAAGTCTGATCAGGCAATGTCCTAGATAGAAATAGCCTTACTTCCTTCCTCCCTTCTTTCAACATTTTATTGTGAGTAACATCACACTTTTCTTTAGTGGTGGTAATGCAAGTTTATATAAGAAACATCCTTGTCCTCTATAGTCTATATAGTCTAGTGTCAGGGACATAAAGTTAAATATATATAATAATGGCAGTGAATAGGAGTGTTATCATAGAATTATATCCAAAAGGCTATATGACACTGAAGAAAATATCTAGTTCAAATTGCAGATTCAAAGACTTGTTTGAAGAGCTAACTACTTGGACTAAGAATAATATGTAACATGTAAAAACATAAGGATCTTCCAGGCCCAGGGCACAGGTCTCTGAAGTCAATGAAATATGACATAGCCTGATACACCAAGGATTGTACATGGTTACTATCGCTGGAGTAAGGGATGTGTGAGACACATCCCTTATGAGAGGTTATATGTGAGGTTATAAAATAACCTTTGTGCTTGGTAAAGTAACAGTATGAAAGCTTGAAGAACAATTAACTGGAATTGGAAGTTTTATTAGATTCTCTTTTAAAAAACATCCATGATGCCCTGGAAAAAAAAAATTCTCTCTTTATTCTTCTGATTTGAGGGAATCTAAAAAAAAAAAAAAGATCTTCACAACCCAGATAATCACGATGGTGTGATCACTCACCTAGAGCCAGACATCCTGGAATGTGAAGTCAAGTGGGCCTTAGAAAGCATCACTATGAACAAAGCTAGTGGAGGGGATGGAATTCCAGTTGAGCTATTTCAAATCCTCAAAGATGATGCTGTGAAAGTGTTGCACTCAATATGCCAGCAAATCTGGAAAACTCAGCAGTGGCCACAGGACTGGAAAAGGTCAGTTTTCATTTCAATCCCAAAGAAAGGCAATGCCAAAGAATGCTCAAACTACCGTACAATTGCACTCATCTCACACGCTAATAGAGTAATACTCAAAATTCTCCAAGCCAGGCTTCAGCAATACGTGAATCGTGAACTTCCAGATGTTCAAGCTGGTTTTAGAAAAGGCAGAGGAACCAGAGATCAAATTGCCAACATCCGCTGGATCATCGAAAAACCAAGAGAGTACCAGAGAAACATCTATTTCTGCTTTATTGACTATGCCAAAGCCTTTGACTGTGTGGGTCACAATAAACTGTGGAAAATTCTGAAAGAGATGGGAATAGCAGACCATCTGACCTGTCTCTTGAGAAACCTGTGTGCAGGTCAGGAAGCAACAGACATGGAACAACTGGACATGGAACAACAGACGGTTCCAAACAGGAAAAGGAGTATGTCAAGGCTATATGTTGTCACCCTGCTTATTAACTTATATGCAGAGTACATCATGAGAAATGCTGGGCTGGAAGAAACACAAGCTGGAATCAAGATTGCTGGGAGAAAATACCAATAACTTCAGATATGCAGATGACACAACCCTTATGGCAGAAAGTGAAGAAGAACTAAAGAGCCTCTTGATGAAAATGAAAGAGGAGAGTGAAAAAGTTGGCTTAAAGCTCAACATTCAGAAAACTAAGATCATGGCATCTGGTCCCATCACTTCACGGGAAGTAGATGGGGAAACGGTGGAAACAGTGTCAGACTTTATTTTTTTGGGCTCCAAAATCACTGCTGATGGTGATTGCAGCCATGAAATTAAAAGACGCTTACTACTTGGAAGGAAGGTTATTACCAACCTAGAGAGCATATTTAAAAGCAGAGACATTACTTTGCCAACAAAGGTCCGTCTAGTCAAGGCTATGGTTTTTCCAGTGGTCATGTATGAATGTAAGAGTTGGACTATAAAGAAAGCTGAGCACCGAAGAATTGATGCTTTTGAACTGTGGTGTTGGAGAAGACTCTTGAGAGTCCCTTGGACTGCAAGAAGATCCAACCAGTCCATCCTAAAGGAGATCAGTCCTGGGTGTTCATTGGAAGGACTGATGTTGAAGCTGAAACTCCAATAATTTGGTCACCTCATGCGAAGAGTTGACTCATTGGAAAAGACCCTAATACTGGGAAGGATTGGGGGCAGGAGGAGAAGAGGACGACAGAGGATGAGATGGTTGAATGGCATCACCGACTCGATGGACATGGGTTTGGGTAAACTCAGAGAGTTGGTGATGGACAGGGAGGCCTGGCATGCTGCGATTCATGGGGTCGCAAAGAGTTGGACATGACTGAGTGACTGAACTGAACTGAAGGAATGTTAATCTTCAATCCCTTAATGTGATATAAATGTATTTTTTTGTCCTGGTTTAAACATAGGGATTCTATAGTTCTGGTATTGTGATCTACTATTGCTGAACTTGAATTCTAAAATTTCTAGCACCAGCTTTAATTCTTAAGTACTCAAGGGTAGATAATGAAGATTACAAAACTCTAAGAGGGAAGATCCCATGGAGAAGGAAATAGCAACTCACTCCCATATTCTAGCCTGGGAAATCCCATGGGCTTTGGAGACTGGTGGACTACACTCCATGGGATCACAAATAGTTGGACATGACTGAGCAACTAACACACAAAGGAAAAGACAGAAATGGTAGTAAAATTTAGTGCTTTCCTGTCTCTTCTGACAATATCATTTCCAAATACATCCCCTTTACCCCCTCACAAAGATCTTCTGACATAAGATTAGCTTGCCAGGCTCCTCTGTCCATGGGATTCTCCAGGCAAGAATACTGAGTGGGTAAGCATTCTCTTCTCCAGGGGAATCTTCCTGACCCAGGGATTGAACTCATCTCCTGCATTGCAGGCAGATTCTTTACCATTTGAGACACCAGGCAAGCCCCAAGACATATGAAAGAAGGATCAGAATTGGGTAAAGAGTATAAAATAATGCACTGAAGGAAAGATATTTTGTGCCTTATTTCATATCTTGTAGAAACATTTACATCTTAAGGTGACTGGATTTAGGAGTGTGATAGCATTTCTGAGCTTTTTGTAAACAATATTAACTTTTTCCTTTGTTATTTTCCCTTGAAAGTTAGTAAAACTGAACAAACAATGGTAGAGAAGTGATGTTAGTAAAGTTGTAATATTAATTATGTACATACAATTGTGCCTCTGTTACCACATTGCAGATTCTGTTATGCCTTACCTCACTTTCACCCTCCACAAATGAAGTCTTACCCATTTTTTTGTTCGTTTGTTTTCCTTCTGTTTTAAAGTCTTTATATATTTCCTCTTATTGCCATTTTCTTCTCCAACAAATAAAAAAATGGAGATAAAGCTAAAACTGGGCTTAGAGAGAAATTTTAGTCGAAAATGAGTATTTGTTATTTTGTCACTGTCATGTCCGACTCTTTTGCAACCCCACGGACTTTATAGCCCACTAGGCTCCTCTGTCCATGGGATTTCCCAGACAAGAACACTGGAGTGGGTTGCCATTTCCTTCTCCAGGGGATCTTCCTGACCCAGGGATCAAACCTGCATCTCCTGAATTGGTAGACGGATTCTTTACCACTAGGGAAGCCCAGAAAATGAGTATAATAGGAAATAAAAGAAACTCTGAAAATGAGTTATTTAAGTATTTAGCTCCAGAATTTAGAAAAATAAGTAAAGAACACCTTTTCCCCCAAAAAAATAACCCAGAAAATGAAATAAAGTAATAAATGTTAGTGCAAAAAGATTTGTTTAAAAAATATTAACTAATAAATAAGATTAAAAAGACAAAAGTTAACTCATTAGAAAGGCTAGTAAACTTGACTGGAAAGAACGATCAATTATAGTTGAGGAAAAGCGTAAAAAATCAAAATTAGGAATGAAGAAATGACATCATTACTAATCCAACAGACACTTTTAAAGATGTAAAAGAAAACAATTTTTAAAACCTGGGTACCAATTTTTTGAAAATTCAGATAAGATGTGAAAATATCTAAAAAGCACAGTTTGGAATAGTAATAAAAGGGAAAAAAAGGCTCAATAATCCCGTAATTATCAAATACATTATATTCATATGTAAAAACCACCACAAAGACATAAAAGTAGGAGGGAAGAAAGATAAAAGGACAAAATGAAGAAAGGAATGGAGGGAGAGAGAAAAAGGAAGGAAGAGAAGGACAGTAGGAAGGGAGACAGAAAGAAAACACAGAACAATTTGCTTTAATTTCTAAACTGTAGGCTCCAACTACACAAACTCTTTGAGAGAACTGGAAAATAAGGAACACTTCCTAATGAGTTTTATAAAACCAATTTTATTCAACATTGCAAAGAAGGACACAGCCAATCCAGGCACTCAAAGGGAAGTAAAACACACAGAGAGAATAAAAGGAAAGGAAAGAAGAAAAGTAAATACTATTATTTACTGAAAGCCTTATAGATTAATAGAAGACCGAAATGAATCAACAAATAAGATTCATGGTATGTCACCACAGAAAGAATATTTTTTCAAATTTTCCACCAACAACCAGAAGAGTAGATTTAAAGGGTTACTATTTAAAATACATGAAAAACCACATACTTAAGAATAAATTTCACAAACGTATAAAACACTTCTACTCTGAAAACTATAGAACAGCATTGAAACTAAAGAAACTAAGTAAATGGAGGTATAAATCATATTCATGGATTGAATGATTCAGTAAAGTATTGTGAAACATTCTCCTGTAGATTGTTCAGTGTAATCCCACTGAAACCTCAGAATTTCTGTGTAGATTGGTGTGTGTGTGTGTGTGTGTGTATGTGTGTGTGTGAGTGCGTGTATTAACTAGTTATTCTAACGTTCACAATAAATTTTTAGAAATAAAGTTCTCTTACTCTACTCAGTAACAGAACTCTTACAAAGCTACAATAATTATGACAATGTGATTTTTGCCCAGAATTAGACAAATGGAGTATTAAAGAAGAAAAGAGTCCAAAACTTATACACTACATATATGGACACTCTATATGGAACCATATAGCAGTGGAGAAAAGATGGTCTCTTCATTGAAAGTTGCTAGGTTAATTTTATATTCCTATACAGAAAATAAGCATGACCTCTACCTCATACCTTAAACAAAAATCTCTTCCATATGGATTATAGATGTAAATTCAAACAGTAAAAAAATAAAATTCCTGTAGATAACACTGGGAAGTATATTTAAGTTGTTGGAATATAAGCCACTATTTCTTTAACATATAAGGCACTAAATATAAGAAAAAAGTTTGCTCTAAATTAAAATGGAAAATTCTATCCATCAAAACATACTTTCAAGAAAGTGGATATTAAGAAGAGGATATATAAAGAACTCTATAAAATTGATGAGAAAAATCAGACAAGCCAATAGAAAAATGGAGAAAAGTTTGGAATGAACACTTCATAAGAAACTAGATGAAAAGTGCTTTTGGGGAGGGTTTACATTTTATTTTATTGGAGTATAATTGCTTTACAATGTTGTACTACTTTCTGCTGTACAACGAAGTGAATCAGTTATATGTATATATATATCCCTTCCCCCTTGGACCTCCCTCCCACCACCCCTCCCCCATTCCACCCACCTGGGTCATCAGCACCAAGCTGAGCTCCTTGCACTATACAGCAACTTCACACTAGCTATCTATTTTACACACAGTAGTGTACACATGTAAGTCCATCTCTCCCAATTCCTCTCTCTCTTTCCTTCGTTGTGTCCACATGTCCATTCTCTATGTCTGTGTCTCTATCCCTGTGTCCTGCAAACAGGCTCATCTGTAGCAAAGTGTTTAAACACATGAAAAGATATCTGACATAGCCAAACAATAAATGCTAGAGAGGGTGTGATGAAAAAGGAACCCTCTTACACTGTTGGTGGGAATGCAAACTAGTACAGCCACAATGGAGAACAGTGTGGAGATTCCTCAAAAAACTGGAAATAGAACTGCCATATGACCCAGCAATCCCACTGCTGGGCATACACACCAAGGAAACCAGAGTTGAAAGAGACACGTGTACCCCGATGTTCATTGCAGCACTGTTTACAATAACTAGGACATGGAAGCAACCTAGATGACCATCAGCAGATGAATGGATAAGAAAGTTGTGGTACATATGCACGATGGAATATTACTCAGCTATTAAAAAGAACACATTTGAGTCAGTTCTAATGAGGTGGATGAAACTGAAGCCTAATTATACAGAGCAAAGTAAGTCAGAAAGAAAAACACCAATACAGTATACTAACACACACACACACACACACACACACATATATATATATGGAATTTAGAAAGATGGTAATGACAACCCTATGTGCAAGAGAGCAAAAGAGACACAGATATAAAGAACAGACTTTTGGACTATGTGGGAGAAGGCGAGGGTGGGATGATTTGAGAGAATAACATGGAAACATGTATATTACCATGTGTGAAATAGATGACTAGTCCAAGTTTGATGCATGAAACAGGGCACTCAAAGCCGGCGCACTGGGATGACCCAGAGAGATGGGATGGGGATGGAGCTTGGGACGGAGGAGACACATGTACACCCGTGGCTGATTCACGTCAATGTATGGCGAAAACCACATGATATTGTAAAGTAATTAGCCTCCAATTAAACTAAGTTAATTAAAAAAAAAAAACTGGTAGCATCTCAAAGTTGACCTAGAAATTTAACTTGCAGAATATAACCAAGAAAAATGTATATATATGCATGCTTGAAAGACATAATAATCTTCATAGCAGCATAATTTTTTTAAAACCAAAATGGAACACAATGAAAGTGTCCAGTGAAATAAAAACTGATAATTTTGGTGATCATACAATTATAATTGAAAATAATGAACAATTCCAACACATAACATTGAAAAATCTCTTAAAGATAATGTGAAATGAGCCAGAAATAAAAGCATGCTGCTGCGCTGTTGCTAAGTCACATCAGTCGTGTCTGACTCTGTGCGACCCCATAGATGGCAGCCCACCAGGCTCCTCTGTCCCTGGGATTCTCCAGGCAAGAATGCTGGAGTGGGTTGCCATTTCCTTCTCCAAAATAAAAGCATACATACTGTATTATTCATTGTATATATTTATATTTCATTACATTATAGATGAAAATTATGAGCAGAACTAATCTAGGTTGTTGAAAGTCAAGAATAGTAGTTACTTTTGGTGTAAGGGGATAGTTAATGGGATGGGCTGGAGCTGGAGTACCAGAGGTTATCCAGTAAGGCTGTATATCAGGATTGGCAAAGTATGACCTGCGTGTCTAATCTACCTGCCATTTGATTTACAAAGAAAGTTTAATTTGAAAACAGCCGTGCCCATTCAGTATATTCTGTGGCTGGATCATACAACATCAAAATTAAGTAGTTATGACAGAAAACTATATGACCAGTAAAAACCTAAAATATTTACTATACAGTCTTTACAGTAAAGAAAAAAACTCAGTAGCGTCTATTCCATATTATTGACTGGGTGTCAGTTGCATGTGATAAATCAATGAGCAAGCAATATGCTCATGAAATGTGTAATTTGCTGAATGAATATTATCTTTCTATTAAAATATTATTTATGATTCAGTGAATCATTACTTTCTTCCTATGATGTATGCAGTTGTGTTCAGCTTGTTTTAGGTGATTCACAAAGGGTAAAATTCACAATCTTTGTTCTCAATAACATCAAAGCCTCACTAAAGACTCGTGGCGAATCACCCAGGGCAGAAGTAAATGTCACTCTTTGTTTCAGTGTTTCTGCATTCACTGGCAATCAGAGATAGTAAAACAAAGAGCAACCAGAGAAGATTTTTTTTTTCAGCGTTTATGTAGAAGTTATTTATCGCTGCATAACAATTTACCACAAATGCTTAAAAGTGTTTATCTCACAGTTTCTGTAAGTCCAGAGTCTGGGCACAGCTGAGCTGAGTCCTCTGCAAGGCTGTAATCAAGAGGTTGTCAGGCCCACGGTCTCTTTTGGGAACCCACAGGAGAAGAATATGCTTTCAAGATCATGTGGCTGTTGGCAGAATTCAGTTAGTTCCTCACTAACTGTTGGATTGAGGAACTGTGTTTCTTGCTAGCTGTTGGCTAGAGAAGGCAACACTGAGTTTCTAGCTGGTTGTTGGCTGGAGGCAGCCCTCAGTTCTTTGCAGTGTGGGCCTACACAACATGGCAGCTTATTTTATTAAAGCTAGATCCTATGTGACATAAGCACAGAAGTAATGCCCCACTATCTATGCCACATTCTACTGGCTAAAAGAAAAAATCCTACCCACAGTAAAAATCAGATAATTAAACAAGGGCTCAAGAAAGCAGGGATAATCAGGGACTATTTTATTAGTTTGTAATCTGTTTTAACAGAAGGATGTAGATGGAGACCCTAGTTAGATTCTAAACTATTTGAATTCAATAGTGGTGGACTTTTCATTCTTTAACACTGACATTAGATTTCAAACAACAATTTGGGTCATTTTTGTTGTTGAAGTATCAGTCCAGACACCTGGGGTACAGGGTAGGGGTGGTGGTTCCAGGAAGAATTATAGTACTTGAATCAAATCCCCCTCGCACTTTCTGCCATTAAGAGTTCTTACACAAAGAATAATAGCCAAATATACATAAAAGAAAAATAGCTAAATGGGAACACATTATTGGATTTATTGCTATCTAGGCAAACAAGATGCCCTCTGTCAATGTGAGGCTTCTCTATAAAGGGGATACATGATATCTGGGTGTGAATTTTCACCTTTCTTATGGGTCTAGAATTTCTAGGTCCATACAGTAGTCTGTATCCATTGCTCAACTGGCCACAATGACAAGGATGACCAAATTCTCCCGAGTCTAGATCCTTACACTGAGAACCACAGGAAAACGGTAAGTAAGAGAGCAAGAACACATACACATGAAAACTAATCATTTACCCAAAGTGACCTCAGCCACTAGAAAAATTGGACCCAATTAACATAACATACAAAATTCTCCAAGCAGGCTTCAATAGTATGTGAACAGTGAACTTCCAGATGTTCAAGCTGGATTTAGAAAAGACAGAAGAACCAGATATCAAACTGCCAACATCCGCTGGATCATCAAAAAAGCAAGAGAGTCCCACAAAAACATCTACTTCTGCTTTATTGACTATGCCAAAGCCTTTGACTGTGTGGCTCACCACAAACTCTGGAAAATTCTTCAAGAGATGGGAATACCAGACCACCTGACCTGCCTCTTGAGAAATCTGTATGCCGGTCAGGAAGCAACAGTTAGATCTGGACATGGAACAACAGACTTGTTCCAAATAGGGAAAGGAGTATGTCAAGGCTGTATATTGTCACCCTGCTTATTTACTTATATGCAGAGTACATCATGAGAAACATGACTGGAAGAAGCACAAACTGGAATCAAGATTGCTGGGAGAAATATCAATAACCTCAGATATGCAGATGACACTACCCTATGGCAGAAAGCAAAGAAGAACTAAAGAGCTTCTTGATGAAAGTGAAAGAGGAGAGTGAAAAAGTTGGCTTAAAACTAAACATTCAGAAAACTAAGATCATGGCATCTGGTCCCATCACTTCATGGCAAATAGATGGAGAAGCAGTGGCAGACTTTATTTTGGGGGGCTCCAAAATCACTGCAGATGGTGACTGCAGCCATGAAATTAAAAGACACTTGCTCCTTGGAAGAAATGTTATGACCAACTTAAACAGCATATTAAAAAGCAGAGACATTACTTTGCCAACAAAGGTCTGTCTAGTCAAGGCTTTGGTTTTTCCAGTAGTCATGTATGGATGTGAGAGTTGGACTATAGGAAGGCTGAGTGCCAAGGAATTGATGCTTTTGAACTGTGGTGTTGGAGAAGACTCTTGAGAGTCCCTTGGACTGAAAGGAGATCCAACCAGTCCATCCTAAAGGAGATCAGTCCTGAATATTTATTGCAAGGACTGATGTTGAGGCTGAAGCTCCAATACTAGTTGGACATGACTGAGCGACTGAACTGAACTGAACATACCAGAAAGTGACCCATTTATTGGGAAAAAGCAAGTGAGTAGCTGGAGAGAGATGGATTTGGGAATGGATATATCATCATCCCTATGGATCAATATGGTAGTGAAAAGACAGGGGCTTGGAGACTGAAGTACATGTTTTCTTCTCTCTTCATTGTCTTCATAATCGTGCCAGTGAACATTGATTTGCTTTCTTATCTTTCTAGCCTACTGATAATCTAGACATGATGACATGCATCTCTCTATTCCCCAGTGCCCAGAACAATGCCTAAGCTTTCCATTTATGTGGATGATTTGGTTTATTTTGCTTTGCAATATTGTCTCTGTGGACCATGGTCACTCAAGTTAGTAGCTGAAACCCTTTTGAGATTACACAGCACTATGTTATATTAATACATGGAGATAGGGGGATTTCTGCTTTTCTATATATGCAGCCCCAAGGATATTCACATTTTACCAATGGCTCCACAGTTCAATTCCACTTTACTATAAAATCAATGGCTCCAGAGCTGTAGCTTGTTCACTCTCTGCTGATAAAGACAGAGAAGGCTTGTTTTTCCACATAAGCTGGTAAGAAGCTAGAGATAGGTGTTTGTTGTATTGATTTAATGCTTTGTGTTCTATTCATAATTGTTCAAATGAGCCTACAAAAAAGTCAGATAACATTAGGTTTTACCCTGTTCTCAGAGATCATATAATGCAGACAAATCAGCCTTTCTACTTTATAGTCAAATATTATGACGATGGTTTTCTCAGATTGAATTGCTAACTTGAGAACTTATAATTCAAAGGGAACTATATAAAACTAGCATATGTATACTTGTTGCAGGGAATTCATTTTTAGGAAGTAAGTTTTACCTAATATTTTAAAAAGCTTGATTGAGAAATATTAAAGTTATAATAATTAATATTGCTATTCTTTGATTTTGAGTTTTCCTAGAATTTATTTTGACACTGGAAATTTATTGCTTTAAACTTATTTTTTAAATTGCAATTGAACAAAAATTGATAACATTTTTAAGTTGCCCTTTCTATTTCTTGAGTGTCTACTGAAAAAATCTATTGTATACTCAAACCAACATCCATTACCTAATACTCCCTGAAGAGCAGTAAATTTCATCCTGATAAGTCAGGTAAGAAAAAAAATAAGCACTGGTTAATAAGAAACAAAATTCTAACATATGCTGAAACATGTATGACTCTTAAGGACATTATTTCTAGTGAGATAAGACAGTCACAAAAGAAAAAATATTGTATGATTCCCTTATATGAGACACTTAAAGCAGTCAAAATCACAGAGACAGAAAATAAAATGGTGGTTGCCAGGGACTGGGAAAAGGGGAGACTGAGGAGTTTTGTTTAATGGATACAGAGTTTCAGTTTTACAAGATGAAACAGTTATGGAGATGGATGATAGTGATGGTTGAACGACATTATGAATGCATTTAAATCCACTGAAATGCACACTTTAAAATGGTTAGGATGGTAAATTTTATGTTAGTTGTTCAGTTCAGTTCAGTCCCTCAGTCGTGTCCGACTCTTTGCGACCTCAGGAACCGCAGCACGCCAAGCCTTCCTGTCCATCACCAATTCCCGGAGTTTACCCAGTCTCATGTCCATCGAGTCGGCGATGCCATCCAACCATCTCATCCTCTGTCGTCCCCTTCTCCTCCTGCCCTCAATCTTTCCCAGCATCAAGGTCTTTTCAAATGAGTCAGCTCTTTGCATTAGGTAGCCATAGTATTGGAGTTTCAGCTTCAACATCAGTCCTTCCAATGAACACCCAGGACTGATCTCCTTTAGGATGGACTGGTTGGATCTTCTTGCTGTCCAAGGGCCTCTCAAGAGTCTTCACCAACACTGCAGTTCAAAAGCATCAATTTTTCGGCACTCAGCTTTCCTTATAGTCCAACTCTCACACCCATACATGACTACTGGAAAAACAATAGCCTTGACTAGACGGACCTTCGTTGACAAAGTAACGTCTCTGCTTTTTAATATGCTGTTTAGGTTGTTCATAAGTTTCCTTCCAAGTAGTAAGCGTCTTTTAATTTCATGGCTGCAATCACCATCTGCAGTGAAATGTTAGTTGTATTTGACTACAATTTTTAAAATTGTGAGACAAAACAAGAACTAGTAGCACTGGGTAATAATTGTCCCACAGAGCCTTACACCAACTTACCCACTTGTACTTACCCGCTAGTGTCAGTGGATGTGTTGATCCTCATCTTTGTGAGGGTTAATTATTTGGTTGGCCAAAAAATTAATTCTGTGTTTTCCATAACAGCTTACAGAAGACCCAAAGGGACTTTTTGGCCAACCCAATACTGTCATGCTTTATACTCAATCTCCGCAGTTGTAAAAGAATCTACTTGCCAATTCGGGAGATGCAGGGGTTGTGGGTTCAATCCCTGAGTCAGGAAGATCCCCTGGAGTAGGAAATGGCAACCCACTCCCGTATTCTTGCCTGGAAAATTCTATGGACAGAGGAGTCCGGCAGGCTACAGTCCACAGAATCGCAAATAGTCAGACACGAGTGATCATGAGCACACACACACTATTTCCTTCGGGAATTTTCTATGCCAATTAACTCCTGCCATTCTATAGTTTTAACCTCTCACTATGTAACGTATTTTTAACCTTAGTTTGTAAATATGCTCAGTTCTTTTTCCTATATTACAAATATCCTCCATCCACCTTATGGTCATCCTTAGTCATGGCTTCTTTTTCTCCTTGCTTTCACTGACAAGTTTCCAAAAGTAATATATGCCATGCCTCCAGGACTTTTCCATTCATTTCCCCAAGCCACTGTGGCAGGTTCTCAGCTTTCATTGCTAGATTCCAGCTAGTTTTATTTGTTTGTTTGTTTCTTAGGGTCATTCATGTGTTCTCAGCAGCATTTGACATATTTGATCCTTAGAAGACCCACTCAAGCAGTTCAGTACTATTGTTCATGTAACACCCAGATATGACACTAGGCTCTCTTGGCTTTAGTGGTTCCAGGAAGGCTATCCAGGCTCATCTTGCTTTAGTCTATATAGTCCTTTCCAATAACTGCTATCAAATTCCATTTTTATTGGTTTTCTCTTATAGAAATCTACTCCCTGAAGGTATTCACCCACACTACTGGATTAACATGGCACTTATATAGTGGTAGCTTCCAAACGTGTATTACTAGCAAAAATCTGGAAATGTTTGCCTAGAGAGTCATGCCTACATGGGCACAGCAGATGCAACATCTTTAGCTAAATTTCTCTTTGTCATTTCTTACATAAGATATTCAAAGTTGAATGTATTCAATATATTGATTTTTCTTAACTCTCTATCCATTTAATCTTATAATATGATGAAGCTAAAAATTCTATCAATGTAGAAAATAATTGTCAAAATGTATGGAATTATTTGAATGTATTTTCTTAAATTTAGGAATAAATATGTTTCACATATATATATATATATATATATATATAGTGAAAGCTATAAATCAAACTTTGTTATATATATATATTATATAAATAATCACTTACCCATGACCTTAGATAACTCTCCTAACCAAGAGAAAATTCATCTAGATATCTTCATGTAACAATGTAATATATTATTTCTATAGGATGTGCGCATTGTGAAGATAAATGCTACCAGTCCAGGAAAACATGGAAATCTTAGATAATTCAACATCTAAATTTCCAACTTTCTTGTTGACTGGAATTCCTGGCCTAGAGTTTGCCCATGCTTGGCTCTCCATTCCCTTCTGCTGTCTTTATGCCACTGCCCTCTCTGGGAACAGCATGACCCTGTTTGTCATCATCACCCAGCAGAGTCTCCACAAGCCCATGTACTATTTCCTCTCCATGCTCTCAGCTGCTGACTTGGGTTTGACTGTTTCTACAATGTTAACCACATTAGGTATCCTCTGGTTTGATGCAAGTGAAATCAGTCTAGATATGTGCATTATCCAGATGTTTTTTCTTCATGGGTTTGCCGTCACAGAATCTGGGGTGCTGGTGGCTATGGCCTTTGACCGCTATGTGGCCATCTGTGATCCTCTGAGGTACACAACCATTCTCACTAATTACAGAATCATTCAGATGGGTCTCTTGATGGTTATACGCACTGTAGTATTAATTGTACCACTACTTTTGCTTCTTAAGCCCCTCAATTTTTGTGGAGGGAATGTGCTTTCCCACTCCTACTGCTATCATCCAGATGTGATTAAATTAGCATGTTCAGATACTCGGGCCAATAGCATCTGTGGATTAATTGATCTCATCCTGACCACAGGAGTAGATACGCCGTGCATTGTCCTGTCTTATATCTTGATCATTCACTCTGTTCTCCGTATTTCCTCCCCTCAAGAACGATGCAAAGTTTTTAGCACCTGTGTCTCCCACATTGGAGCAGTTTCTATTTTCTACATCCCCATGATTAGCTTGTCATTGGTGCATCGCTATGGGCGATCAGCCCCCAAAGTAGTCCATTCAATGATGGCCAATATGTACCTGCTTTTTCCTCCTGTGCTCAACCCCATCATCTACAGTGTAAAAACAAAGCAGATTCGCAAGGCTATACTCAGTTTTCTTCTTATGAAATAGAGACAATTAAATTTGAGAAAATCATGATAGAAGTGGCTTTCATTGTAGAAAAGCAATTCTGGTAGCTTACTATCTTTCAGACATTTTTTTTTCTCATCTTTCCATTTGTTCAACAAATATTTAGTAAGCATAAAATACATATATAATAGACCTTAAAGAATTTACAGTCCAATAATAGAAGCAGAAAAATAATAATAATGAAATAATTTAAGTAATGCCTATAGTAACTAACATTTATTGTCTATTTTATACTAGGCATTCTATTGACTGCATTTAATATATACCATTTATTCTTCAAAACTGCTCATTGAAATGATTAATTATATTTTAGAGGTGAAGAAACTGAGACAAAGACATTTAGGCCATCAAAGGCAAGACATCTAACAGAGCAGGATTGAGACTTGAATTACCACTTTTTGTATCTTAGATACTGTGTTCTTCACAAACGTATTGCGTACTCTTCCAAAAGCAACTACAAAAATGTCACAAGATCAGAAGTAGGAATTGGGTCTTCACATCTGTGTATCATGCACTTAAAATACTGTAATGAATTCCTAGCAGTATATTTTAGCTTTTAGTCTTTATTCATAATTAATAATACAAAAAGTAGAAACAGATATGCCATGGCATGCAAGCCATAGGTCATTATCTAGTACTGAACAACCAATAGAAAATCTTCAAGGATTAGAGACATTAGCTAATTCACTACAGCAATTTAGAGAACTGGAAGAGATCATGAAGTAGCATGTAAGAACCTTTGAGGTAGAATTTGTTAACTTTCTGTGTACAAAGATCCTTTTGAAACCTAATGAAATCCATCAACCCTTCTCCAGAGAACAATCACATATAAAAACACTCATATTATTTTCCATAGAATGTCAGAGGATTCACAAAATGCCCTGAAGGGCCTACATGGCTCTCTTGGTCAAAGAACCAAAGTAAAGAATTCATAATTTTTAGGCTATAAATGGTGATACACAGATAGACTTAAAAAGTTTGGTTCCTGAAAAGAGATGCATGATAACAATAACAATTTAAGATAAGAGATAGACAGAAACTTAAAACTCAATTGCACAAAATGGTTGAAAAATACGGAGGAAAATGGAGATTGAAACCTGATAGGAGACCCATCAATATTATTACTGTTGGAAAAGTGGCCCGAGATAGAAGGGATGAGCCATGAATCCCATGAACACTGGGGGCAGCTGTGAGCTGGAGCCAACTCACACCAGTTTGCCCAAAGCCATAGTGTGCATCTCTTCTCAACTCTGCATTAACAATGCCACCTTGACAGCTTGAATCACCATTGATACTATGGAATTGGTAAATACTGCAAATGAGTTTTGTTTCTTTTTTCCTAGGGTTTCAGTTTGCCAGCACACCAGTGACTGGGGTCTGTCTTACATTTGGCTTTGTGAAAAGCAATAGAAATTAGAAGATAATGCCCTTAAAATCTAATGTGTGAAGTAATTATAGAGACCAAAAAGTTATAAAATAATGTATGAAGAGTTGCGATAGTTGCTAATGCAAAATCATACCCCTTATTTGTGCTGCCTTCTAAGCTGAAAATGTTTCCAAAGGTAAATGGAGAAGAGTATTCTGGAAGCAATTCTGTGGAACAATGTAAGAGGTATTGTGTCACCATTTTATTCTTCATGGAAGAATACTCTCCTGAATTTTAAATTCATAGGTCCTATCTAGGCACAGCATCAAAGAATATGAAAACACAAAATATTTCTCCTCTTTCCTTCTGTTTTTTTTTTTTCTCTCCATCAGATTCTTCCAAGTGAATTTAGTTTACAAGATTTTCATTAGTTGCTTAAAGAACATCTTTTGCTTGAACAGTACTATTTTAAGAAGAATTGATTTATAGATTTGGTTTAGAAATTCCATTGTTCTTCCTGAATTGTATACATAGGGGACTTTTGTTCCGACAATTCTACATGCCTGTTTCCTGCATAGAGCTTCAGAAATATAGAACACATAAAAATGTTGAAGTTGAGGAACTTTTACTTTAGATGACCAAAGGACTATAGCATTATAAAGTGTAATCCTAACTAAATCTGCTAAAGAAAAGATCCTATATCTCTTTGGATACTTCTGGCTGGAACTGAGCACGTGCACGCACACACAAAAGATGATGGGAAGGGAGAAATATATTTGAGAATTTTATGAGGTGCAAGCAGAAACGTGGATAATTTTATTTAGCTTGAGTTGTATTGGTCTACAAATTATCTAGGATACTACATATACATGCTGCTGCTGCTGCTGCTGCTGTTGCTAAGTCGCGTCAGTCATGTGCGACTCTGTGCAACCCCACAGATGGCAGCCCACCAGGCTCCTCTGTCCCTGGGATTCTCCAGGCAAGAACACTGGAGTGGGTTGCCATTTCCTTCTCCAATGCATGCATGCATGCTAACTCACTTCAGTTGTGTCCGACTCTGTGCGATTCTACGGACAGCAGCCCACCAGGCTCCTCTGTCCACGGGATTCTCTAGGCAAAAATACTGGAGTGGGTTGCCATTTCCTTCTCCACATATACATGCTATTTACTGTAAATCAGTAAAGGAGGTTGGCTTGTGCTTCGCTTAGATGCAGAGTGGACTTGAGGTAAATTTACTAAATTAGCATTCTAGTAAAATTCAGTACTTCAAGGAGGCACCATTAAAAAGATACTCAGGAGAATCTTGTAGATCAGAGTAACTTATTCCCTAGGTCACAGGTAGAAACAAAAGAAGCTGACAAGGGAAAAAAAAAACAGCTATATGAATGTGAAGGCATAACATTGTTTTCACTATGTTTTTCTATACCTTATGTATGCCCTGCGGAGAAGGCAATGGCACCCTACTCCAGTACTCTTGCCTGGAAAATCCCGTGGATGGAGGAGCCTGGTAGGCTACAGTCCATGGGGTCGCTAAGAGTCGGACATGACTGAGCGACTTCACTTTCACTTTTCCCTTTAATGCACTGGAGAAGGAAATGGCAACCCACGCCAGTGTTCTTGCCTGGAGAATCCCAGGGACGGGGGCGCCTGGTGGGCTGCCATCTATGGGGTCGCACAGAGTCGGACATGGCTGAAGTGGCTTAGCAGCAGCAGCAGCACGTATGCCCTGATTCTTTCGTTTATGTACATCTGTTGTGTTCTCTGTCTTTCCCTTTTTCCAATTCTGTCCAGTAATTCCCATTTGATCAATTTATGGAAAAAATTAAAATTTTTCCTGCAGAAGGATAGATGTAGTTGACATCTCTCAGCCTTGAAATAAGTTGCTTACTTATCTACTTCATTAGCCAGGATTCTAAGTAGGCTTGAATTTGAATTCTCACCATTCCACTGATGTAAGAGGTTAACTCCACATTGAATCTTACTACTTCCCACTCTAGAATATCACATTCATTCCTCTTTGGTTTTTAATCTACATTGTATTCAAATTCTGCCTCGTCTATGAGCCATTCTTTAACCAACATAATAAAGCAGCTGACAAAAGTGAGCAAACTGCTATGAGTAGATTACATAAAGCCATAAGACCCACCCTTGAGTGTGTCCTTGAAGAGGGCCTACACGACATGCCATTCAAAGGCTATTAAGGAATGACATGTGAAAATGACAGCATCACTAAGAAGTTGAGAAGTGGCTCTCCTCTGCTGACCAGGAATGACCATTGGAGATGTAGTCATAGAGCCAGGCTCATTAATGATGCACATGGTAAGGCCTTGACATAACAGAGGCCAGATAGCAGTGATTAATCAGAAAAAAACCAGGAAGCTGCAATTATAAGAACCCCTAATGTCTGAAGGGTAGACAAGAGAGCTTAATGTTCAAGTAGTAGTGGGACATCCCTGGGACAAAATAGACAAACAACCAACAAGTGGTTAGCTAGGTAACATTTATAACAAAAACAAAACAAGAATGGATGACAAGGGGGCTAGAAGAATTGTCATACTTTCTTTGATGCAAGCTTGACCTTGAGTCTGTTTAGGAGAGAAGGATGGAAGAAGGTTTTGGTAGAAAGAAGCATCTTAGATGATTTGTTGTTGTTTAGACACTAAATTGTGTCCAACTTTTTGTAACCACATGGACCATATCATGCCAGGCTCCTCTGTCCATGGGATTTCCCAGGCAAGAATACTGGAGTGGGTAGCCATTCCCTTCTCCAGGGGATCTTCCTGACCCAGGAATCGAACTCGTGTCTCCTGCATTGCAGGCAAATTCTTTACCGTCTGAGCCACCAGGGAACCATGTTGCCAAATTTTTCTTCTTGTATGAAAAGGGCTACACTCATGGAGCCACTTGACTTTGTAATTCTGTTTTACTGCTTACTTCTGAACCGTAGGAATGTATTTGCTCATTTTAGCAACATTTGATGCATATGCACTATGACCCTGCTACTATGTTATTACCTGGAGATACTTACAAAGCATCTATTATTTCACTTAGTTGTGCATGAAAAGCTATGTGATAGATTCTTTAAGAGAAACACAAAGAATGAAAATTAAGGATTACTGGATCCTCATTAAATGAAATATCCATGCTCAAATAATGATTCAATTTCATTTTTAATTAAAGCATGTGAACACTGATTTACTGTGTCGATGTTCATTCTTCTTTGGTTCTTTTGTGTCTATCTTAGCATCACATTTCCTGCTGCCAGCAAGATAACCTGGGGGCAGGGAGGTAAAGCACAACAGAAGGGCACAGACATTCCCCTGGGGTGTATTTATTCCCACTGAGTAAATGACTATATCAGCAAGTTTCCTTATAAAATTCTCCATTCTTAGAGGTAAATGGGTGGCCTTCATATACTCACCCCAAATAAGAGTAAGAGAAGTCTTTCCTCTTCTCTAAAGGCCAAATCAAGCAGCTGCTTTCAGATCAGAAACAGTACTAGGTTTTGTCTATAATAAAATATGTCTGATGAAATAAGGCTGCATCTTGAGTAATTTAGCTTAAATAAAAGGAAGACTTTTTTCAGAAGTGAAGACAATTTATCTAGTCTTCTGGCATTGCTACTTCAGCATCTTTCTTTGTATGCCTTCTAATTTTTCACATCTTGAAAGGTAAGGCATTCCCCACTTACATTAGTACCTGATCTACAGGCCCTCGGAGCTCCTGGTTATTCTTGCTTCCACTGTTTTGTTGACTTCTATGGCTCTGATATCTTCAGAAATCCCAAACCCCGTATAAATGTTTTGTTCTTATCTGTTTAGTTATCATGGCAAAAAAAAAAAAAGTGCTTCCTTTATGTGTATATTTCATGGCACATATAATAAAAAAACCTCAAAATACAATCTTTAAATTATTGTACCTCAATTCTGATTTGAATTACATCTAATATTTGCTTCAATTCTTTATGTTACTAGTATCTCATTATTTTGACCTTTCTTTTCCAATTTTTTTTCTTTCATAATGCTTTATGATCTATTACCTGAATTCAGTTCAGTTCAGTCGCTCAGTCGTGTCCGACTCTTTGCGACCCCATGAATTGCAGCACGCCAGGCCTCTCTGTCCATCACCAACTCCCAGAGTCTACCTAAACCCACGTCCATCGAGTCGGTGACGCCATCCAACCATCTCATCCTCTGTCGTCCCCTTCTCCTCTCGCCCCCAATCCTACCCAGCATTAGGGTCTTTTCCAATGAGTCAACCCTTCGCATGAGGTGGCCAAAGTATTGGAGTTTCAACTTCAACATCAGACCTTCCAATGAACACACAGGACTGATCTCTTTTAGGATGGATTAATTGGATCTCCTTGCAGTCCAAGGGACTCTCAAGAGTCTTCTCCAACACCACAGTTCAAAAGCATCAATTCTTCGGTGCTCAGCTTTCTTCACCGTCCAACTCTCACATCCATACATGACCACTGGAAAAACCATAGCCTTGACTAGACGGACCTTTGTTGGCAAAGTAATGTCTCTGCTTTTAAATATGCTATCTAGGTTGGCCATAACCTTCCTTCCAAGGAGTAAGCGTCTTTTAATTTCATGGCTGCAGTCACCATCAGCAGTGATTCTGGAGCCCAAAAAAATAAAGTCTGACACTGTTTCCACTGTTTCCCCATCTATTTCCCATGGAGTGATGGGACCAGATGCCATGATCTTAGTTTTCTGAACGTTGAGC
The DNA here is from genome assembly GCF_054371585.1 of Giraffa tippelskirchi. NCBI lineage: Eukaryota > Metazoa > Chordata > Mammalia > Artiodactyla > Giraffidae > Giraffa > Giraffa tippelskirchi. Next base: position 122,002,775 of record NC_137285.1, read on the forward strand.
TTTAAGCCAACTTTTTCACTCTCCTCCTTCACCTTCATCAAGAGGCTTTTTAGTTCTTCTTCACTTCTTCACCCTTATGGTGTCATCTGCATATCTGAGGTTATTGATATTTCTCCCGGCAATCTTGATTCCAGCTTGTGTTTCTTCCAGCCCAGCGTTTCTCATGATGTACTCTGCATATAAGTTAAATAAGAGGGTGACAATATACAGCCTTGAAGTACTCCTTTTCCTATTTGGAACCAGTCTGTTGTTCCATGTCCAGTTCTAACTGTTGCTTCCTGACCTGCATACAGGTTTCTCAAGAGACAGGTCAGATGGTCTGCTATTCCCATCTCTTTCAGAATTTCCCACAGTTTATTGTGATCCACACAGTCAAAGGCTTTGGCATAGTCAATAAAGCAGAAATAGATGTTTTTCTGGAACTCTCTTGCTTTTTCGATGATCCAGCGGATATTGGCAATTTGATCTCTGGTTCCTCTGCCTTTTCTAAAACCAGCTTGAACATCTGGAAGTTCACGGTTCACGTATTGCTGAAGCCTGGCTTGGAGAATTTTGAGCATTACTTTACTAGCATGTGAGATGAGTGCAATTGTGCAGTAGTTTGAGCATTCTTTGGCATTGGCTTTCTTTGGGATTGGAACGAAAACTGACCTCTTCCAGTCCTGTGGCCACTGCTGAGTTTTCCAGATTTGCTGGCATATCGAGTGCAGCACTTTCACAGCATCACCTTTGAGGATTTGAAATAGCTCAACTGGAATTCCATCACCTCCACTAGCTTTGTTCGTAGTGATGCTTTCTAAGGCCCACTTGACTTCACATTCCAGATGTCTGGCTCTCGGTAATTACCTGAATTACCTTAGGATATTTTCTTCTTCGTTCCACAGGGATTTTAACATCTTTGATACTGATGACAGAGATGCTATTCTCTTTTTATTATTATGCAATATTTTAAAGATTTTATACTAGCATTTTTTTTCTGTAGTGCAAAGAAAGACCTTTTCACACCTTTTCACTCCCAATAAACTACTCATGTGACTTGCTCCTGGATGATGTCTCACAAATTATGATCATATAGAGTGCAGGTTCTGACCCATTTTCCAGTTTCTAGAACCTACAGTCCCACTAACACCCATGCTACCAATACTTCTAGCTCTTTGCCACTTTGGAAAGAGAGGCAATTAAAACCTAAATTCCAGAATAATGCTGTTGCCAAATTTTCTTCTGTTTTCACTTCTGCTGACAAACATGTACTTTAGTGAATATTTCAATATTCAACATGTCTCTACTAATGACACCCCTCACACCATCATCTTTGCCTGTTTTTCTTGAGATGAGATGTCTGGTGCAAGAAAAATGCCCTAGGTCACCTTATGGTTAAATATCCTTTAAAAAAAAAAGGTGATTTTTTTTTTGATACAGACTCTGGCTTCCTAAATGTAGTCTGTCATAATGGCATTAAGTGCTGTCCTATGTTTTGACTCAATCTTGTCCATATTCCTTAGTTAGAAGCAGCTAATCACCTTCAAAAATTCTGGATGAAGACTATCTGTCAGCTTTAACTTTAATGTTTCTCTGGTCTATTTCTCTTCCCCTTTATCTTTTTTGAAAACTTAATAGAAAATTGGGAGAGACTGATTTCAGTTAGTACTGGCTAAAAATATTTTAAAATGGAAGTCTATTCTATTTTAAAAAACAATTTATTGAAATATAGTTGTTTTACAATGTTGTGTTAGCTCCAGGTGTAGAGCAAAGTGATTCAGTTATACATATGTACATATATATATATATTAACATTTATATTCATATTCTTTTTTAGATTCTTTTCCATTATGGGTTATTACAAGATATTGAGTATAGTTCCCTGTGCCATACAGTAGGTCCTCTTTGGTTGTCTATTTTATGTATAGTAGTGTGTATATTTTAATCCCAAAGTCTATTTTAAATCTTAGAAAACTCTGAAAGCAATATGCTATACAAATTAGAAAGAGTTGCAACATAGATAGGTATTGATGATCAACAGATGAGGTGAGAGTACATTCAGATTTCTGAATTAGGCAACCTGATATATTAAGTTACCATAGATCTATAGATTGACAACAGATCTATAGAGCTGTTAATCAAAATGGGAAGAAACAGAATATACAAGTTGTGGGAAATATTTCAGATGCCATCGTTTGGTGCTTGAGTTGACTTTGAGATACTTTAATGGAGAAATCCAAGAGTTAGATAGATGGATCTAATATTTAAGAGATTTATTGTTGTCTAGTCACTAAGTTGTATCTGACTCTTTTTCGACCCCATGGACTGCAGCCCACCAGGTTCCTCTGTCCATGGGATTTCCCAGGCAAGAATACTGGAGTGAGTTGCCATTTCCTTCTCCAGGGAATATTCCTGACCCAGGGATCGAACCCATGACTCCTGCATTGGCAGACAGATTCTTTACCACTAAGCTACCAGGGAAGTATTTAGGAAATTAGCTTCAGATTAAATAAATATTTTAAAGTTGGAAAATAAATGAATAAAATAACATTATCCATGAGATGCCTATGGAATTGAAAGTATGTATAAATAGCTAACAACATGTTGGAGAAATAGTCAAACTAAACTTTGACTACATCCATAAGTAAGTTATGTAGTTAATTTGATGATAAAATTGTACAAAAATGAATACACTGCTGCTGCTGCTAAGTCGCTTCAGTCATGTCCGACTCTGCGACTCCATAGACGGAAGCCCACCAGGCTCCTCTGTCCATGGGATTTTCCAAGCAAGAGTACTTGAGTGTGAAAATGGATATACTTAATGGAAATTATCTTGGATGGCTTTTAAAGGAAAAACAGAAGTCTTAAATGAGCTCAAAATATATTTTGGACAATAGTTTTATTTTTACAATAAATTTATGTCCACTATAGATTAATTTGAATTAATGCATCCCATATTATGCTTAAGAATTTCCTGTTTGCTAAATTGTTTGATAAATTTTTCAATAATTTATCTACATGTCATCCAAATCATATGCAATCCAGAAATACAGTTGCTTCATCTCTGAACCATAAAAATATTATATAGGAGATGTGAAAACACAGATATGATGTGAAAACATAATATGGTTGCCATATTTATTAATAGAGAATTATATTACTGTTGAAATATAAGTAATCATCATTATTATTGTAATTATTATTTTCATTAGGAAGTATAGTATAGTTTTTAATAGCACAAGTTCTAAAGTCTTATTTTCTGATTGTCAGTGTAATCTCTTCCAGATTTTATGACCTTTAGCAATTTATACTAACTTCTGAATTTCTTTTTGTTTTATCTGTAATAAAAATATCTCTCTCAAGTTTATCATAGGTTCAAATGACATAATCTTTGTAAAATACCTAGAACATTATATAGAACATTGTCTTAGATTCACACAATATTGTATACCTGAACAACCCTATAAGAGATCAAAGACTAGATTAAGGACCAGGGAATATGTGATACAAAAGAAGATTTTTCCCTATTGATTTTTAGCACAATAGAGGCAGACTCTATAATGGTAAGCAAGGCAGTATTTTAATGTTACAAATTAAAAATAATATCAAGCTTCAGATTCACAGGACCTGAAGCATCTTCCCTCTAGTTCACTTTAGTAAATAAATGTAATGAGGTAGGATAAACTGATGTTGTCTGGGATGGAGTCTTGGGTATATGTGGAACCTGACAAAGAGAGGTTTCCCTGCTAAATTAAAATGACTTTTCCTTAGAATCTGAGTTTAATAATTCTAAAATTCCAAGGCAAAATTAGTCAATTGTTTTCTTAGACTAAGTTCTGCTCATGGTTAAATAGAGTATTTCAGGAAGGCAAATAAAATATAAATCAATTACCAGAAACATATTATATACCTACTATGAGCAATGAATTCTATGAAGCAAAGGTTAGCTAAAACTCACTCCTATTCTCATGTAGCAGAATTAAGATTAACTCCTATTCTCAAGTAGAAGTTTACAATCCAGTTGAAGAATAAGATATGTAATAAAAATATTGGTAAGAGTATAAGATAATAAGTGATAAACATCAAATAGATTTAGCTAAGTAAATTGAAATTAAATTGAACTCAATATCTTATTTCAGTGATGAACTTCACAGACATAATATTGGTGAAAGAAGCAAGATGCAATTAGTATGTACTACATGATTCTATTATATCAAGATCAAGAACAGAGAAAAGTAATTGTAGTACTACAAGTCAGAACAGTGGTTACTACAGGAGAAAATATTGTTAAGGATGAAGCATTAGGAAGCCTTCTGTGTTGGTGGTAAGCATGTATCAGTTGATCATGGGAGTGGTTACATAGGTATGTATAGATACCAGACTTAGCTGTACTCTGAAGTTTTGTGAACTTTACTAAATTTATAGTAAACTTGAACTAAAAATAAATTTTAAATTTAGAAAGTCAAGATCAAACAAGAGAATTCCACTCCTGCATACATTAATGCCAATTTTCTATAATTCCACTTTGCCAACTTTCCTCTTGACTGGCATCCCTGGACTTGAATGGGCCCACACCTGGATCTCCATCCCATTCTGCTGCCTTTATTTGACTGCTGTTTCTGGGAATACTTTGATCCTATTCATAGTCCTCACTGAGCCAAGCCTCCACGAGCCCATGTACTATTTCCTGTCCATGTTGTCCACCACCGACATTGGCTTATGCATCTCAACACTGGTGACAGTACTGGGAATCTTCTGGGTCAATGCCCGAGAAATCAGCTTCAATGCTTGCTTATCACAGATGTTCTTCATTCACCTCTTCACTTTCATGGAATCTTCGGTGCTCCTGGCTATGGCCTTTGATCGTGTTGTGGCCATTTCTAACCCCTTGAGATATGCTACCATTCTAACGCACACGAGGATTGCACAGATTGGTTTAGCAGTCATTACCAGGGGGACAGTCATTCTGACACCACTAGTCCTGCTCCTTAAACGTCTATCATTCTGCCCTAGTCATGTGCTCCGTCACTCCTACTGCTACCACCCTGATGTGATGAAGCGCTCATGTTCAGATACAAAGATCAATAGTGTATTTGGACTAACTGCAATTATCTCTACTGCTGGGGTGGACTCTGTCTTTATCCTGCTTTCCTATGTCTTGATCATTCGCTCAGTTCTCAACATTGCATCCCCAGAGAAGAGGAAGAAGGCCTTCAGCACCTGCATTTCTCATATCACTGCTGTGGCCATATTCTACATCCCTTTGATCAGTCTGTCTTTTGTTCACAGATTTGGAAAACACGCTCCATCCTATGTGCCCACACTCATTGCTAATGTATACTTGCTCATCCCTCCTGTGATGAATCCCATCATCTATAGTGTAAAAACAAAGCCAATTCAAAAAGCTATGCTCAAACTTTTATGTTTCAAGGGAACTCATCTTTAACAATTCTGTATCATAAATATCTATTTCGAAGTCAGTGAAGATTTATCACAAATTGGAGTTATAAACATATGCAATTTTACAGTCCAGTGGAACTAGGTATTATCCATTTCAGTTATCTCCATGATTTAGTTAATCCCATCTAAGGCAATTTTACCTTTTATACCACTAAAATATGAATTCAGAATCTCACTATCTTTCAGTTAGCCTAATTTTACAGATGACTAACCAAATTCCTTTCTCTAATGCTATTTCTGCCCCAAAACACCCATCATTCACTTTGAAATAATTTTACAAATAGCTGAATCAATTTGTATTAAAATTTAAAAACAAAGCAACAAAGCATCTCTTTCATGGTTATTCCTCATACACCAACTAAATGAAGAAGAAATTCCTGTCTGTGATGAATTCCTCCACAATTCTGTTTCAACTTTGCTATAAAGTTTAATCTGTCTTTCTCTCTCTTCACATATTCTGCAATTCTAAGAAAATCAGTCTGCTAAATGCTCCGTCATGTACATGCAACTTTCCTAATGGTGTGTTTTACTGTTGACTCTACTTCAGTCCTGACAACTCCAACTCCAACTTGAAACTCTACTGATATCTCAAGACTCCTCTTTAAATATCTTCTTCACTAAGTTTTTCATGATTATTTCGGTGATATCTGATCTCTCCTTCCCATAATTTGCCTGTTAAGTGCTTTATCTGTATACTTTTTGCCTTTAAATGTTTTGACTATACATTTGTATATAATTATTGTACTTTCCACAAGGCTATAAATTCCCTAAATTAAAAAAAAAAAATGCCTTAATTTTCTTTGAAACGTCTACACCACATAGCAAAACGTCTCTCACAGAGCAGACATAGTGATAGTTGTTGAGTTGAACTCAACATAATAGACTATCAAATTGTCCTTCTGAACAATTCCAGTGATAAGTTATTCAATTCAATGTTTGGCATGTATAACATAAGAAATCGCTCTTATAACTTATCCCAATTTTTCTGCCTGTGTTATCTAGTAATTGATCAGTTCTGAATTTCTCAATCATATAGGGAAAGGGTTACTTTGGAACTTGAGATTGCACTCTCAGGAACTTATCCCAGTTTCCATAAAGCTCAATTTGACTAAGAATAATTTAAGCCATTTTTTAAAAATTGAATGTGTTTTCCAGAACTGCTGCTATTAGGTAAGTTTTGAAATTTTTTCCAATGCCAGAGACAAAAACTTATAAACCATCTTCAAACGCTCACTTTCCTTTTGCTTCTGCATGCAATGAATCTGTATTTCTTGACTGTTCTAACAGTCTATCTGTGTTAGAAATATCTCTTTCCGAAATATCTCTTTCATCTCCATCAACAACACTTAACTTTCTACACTTAATCTTGGCTTCCTTTTAAGTTTAAAAGCCTCTAACATTGTCCCTTTTCCTCCTGTTTTCTGTCAAGTAGTCAGAAAAAAATTTTGCAAATGGCTTTTGAATTAAATTTTAGTTATACAAGAAATAATAATAAATATATTCCCACTAATAAAAGATTTTATAGAAAAAGCCAAAGTCCTCCTTGATATAATCCCTCAAGTTCAATCATTCCACCTTCCCCGTAGGTAACCACTGTATGAATTTGATTTTTATCCTTCGTTGTTTATGCATATGTATTCATAAACATAGAAAAAATAAAATGTAAAGCAAATTTTTTCATTTGTAGTTCAGACAGTACTTTCCTAGCGATATTCTGCCTGTTATTTCAAGAATTGCGTAAAACCAAGTAGAGAAATTTGCCATTGCCCAGAATTCCTCTCTCTCCCTCTTCCTTCATATCTCCTATTCAACACATTCCTAGGTATCAGCTCAGTGTGGTTTCAAACCTCACTGTCTATTTCTGTATTTGTCTGTAGTATCTATTTGGTAAATTAGCACTGAGCTGCTAATTTGTATAGACATAGAAATGCTTCGAAATGCTATCTTGAAGGTTTATTTCCCCAGACTCAATTAAATACCCTCCTGGCAATGGCACCCCACTCCAGTACTCTTGCCTGGAAAATCCCATGGACAGAGGAGCCTGGTAGGCTGCAGTCCATGGGGTCGCTAAGAGTCGGACACAACTGAGCGACTTCACTTTCACTTTTCCCTTTCATGCACTGGAGAAGGAAATGGCAACCCACTCCAGTATTCTTGCCTGGAGAATCCCAGGGACGGGGGAGCCTGGTAGGCTGCCATCTATGGGGTCGCACAGAGTCGGACACGACTGAAGCGACTTAGCAGCAGCAGCAGCAATTATTCTAGCTCATTGCCAAGCAATGCCCTGGATTTGTTCATCTGATTCGTCCCACTCTACTTCACTCTCTCACTTCCTCACAGATGATGATAAGACAGTGGCACACTACGCCATCTGAGATATCACCAGCTCAGGGTTTTGAAGCCACAAAAGTAGAACAAATAAAACTAAGGACATGGCCATCCCAAATTACATTCTTACTCATTTTCCAGTAGTAACATGCTCCTAGTATCTCTAATAAACAGACTTTAGGATGGACATTGAGACTATAAATGTGAACAAGATTAGCTGCTTACTCTAAGTGAGCCATTGCTTAGTAAGGAATATAATTTGCAAAGATGTAGTTGCATTAAAATGTTTATTATAGATGTTCCTGCTCTCCAGGAGACTTAGTAAAAGACACAAACATTGACTGATTCAACTTTAAATAGCAATTCTACTTTATTATAACCATGGTATGAAATCACAAACCATGATACAGAAGTTGATAGGAACAAGCAAAACAAAAATGATAGGAGCAAGTTAAAATGAGAAGTAATAATGTGGCATATTAATTGAATTAATAATTCAATGGGAATGTTGTATCCACTATATACAATTTTAACTGACATTCAAATTTTAAAGAAAATACCTCTTGTCTGTAATATATTCCCCAAAGGCCTTTCCATAGGATTGTAATACAGGGCTAGATATATATTGATGGATGGGCATCTTGTTAAAAATACAGATCCCTGGTTCATCCATACAGTGGTTGCTAAGAAGAGCTATCAAGCCACAAAAGACATTGACGAACCTTAAATGGATACTATAAAGTGAAAGTAATCAATCTGAAAAGGCTACGTATTATATAATTCCAACTATATGACATTTTGGCTAAAGGTAAAACCATGGAGACAAGAACTTAGGGGGAGGGAAGGATGAATAGATGGAGCGGAGAGAACTTTTACGGCAATTAGATACTATGATGGTGAATACATGTCATTATACATTTGTCAAAATATGTACCATGAACCACACCAAGAATGAATCTTAATGTAAACTATGAACATTGAATGATAATGGTATGTCAGTGCTGGTTTATTGATTGCAACAAATGTATCACATTGATGAGGGATGTTGATGGTAAGGGAGGCTGTGCGTGTGTTAGAGAGGGATGTATATGGCGTTGTGTAATTTCCACTTAATTTTTAAAAATAATTGTGGAAACTTATTTTTAGCTGTGCTGGATCTTTGTTGCTGTGTGGGCTTTTCTCTAGTGGGAGCAAGCAGGGGCTACTCTCTAGCTGTGGTGCATGGGCTTCTCACTGTGGTGGCTTCTCTTGTTGAGCAGCACAGTCTCTAAGTTGCGTGGGCTTCGGTAGTTGTGGTTCCTGGGCTCCAGAGCACAGACTCAATCGTTGTGGTGCATGGGCTTAGTTGCTCCACAGCATGTGGAATCTTCCCGGACCACAGATGGAACCCGCATCTCCTGCATTGGTGGGCCAATTCTTTACCACTGAGCCACCATGAAGGTCCTTTACTTAATTTTGATATGAAACTAAAACGGCTCTAAAATAATCAAAATCTAGGGATTTCCCTGGCTCCAGTGGTTAAGATTTTGCCTTCCAATGCAGGGAATCTGTGTTTGACCCCTGGTCAGGGAGCTAAGCTGCCACCTGCCTCATGGACAGAAAAACTAAAAACATAAAACAGAAGCAATGTTACAACAAATTCAATAAAGACTTCAAAAAAATTAAAAACAAAATCTACAAAAATTTACCCTCCTTCAACCCCCCTCCAGAATATAGTATTTTACCAGTTCTAGCTTAAGAATCTATAGTTAAAATAAGATTCCTCAGGTATATCTAAAAGTTAGCCAGCTTGGGGAGCCACTGAGATATAAAAGGATACAACAAGGTGTTGTACAATATCTGTGGTTTATTCATTATCTCCAATCTAAATTTATTTGTTTTGATGTCTATCTGTGAAGGAAAATTTAAATCTTCCTCTATGTGAAATGTGTGCTCAGTGGTAAGTCGCTTAAGTCGTGTCTGACTCTGTGCAACCCTATAGACTGTAGCCAACCAGGCTCCTCAGTCCATGGGATTCTCCAGGCAAGAATACTGGGCAGGTTGCCATGCCCTCCTCCAGGGGATCATCCGACCTAGGGATCAAACCCGAGTCTCCTGAGTATCCTGCATTGCAGGCTGATTCTTTACCATGGAGCCACTGGCGAAGCCCTGTCTGTGGAATAACTGGATCTAAAATCCTAGTATAGGAGGATGATATTTTTTCTTCTCCAAAGCATGCATGGAAACTGTACTTGCAGGCTTTTCGTGTTTACTCAATATTTATATTTTCCTGTCATATAATTTCAATATCAACCATCGTAAGTCAAAAAGAAAACAACCTCGGCAATTGTAGTACACTAAACAGTGTGGGAGAGTAAGCCAATTTAGGCATGCAGAGTGACTCTGAAGAACAAAGGCAAAACAAACAACTGGCCAGAAAGATCCCTTAGGAATGGGGTTTTCTGATGGGTAAATGACTCTCCCGAGAGTGGGTTCTTCATAGAGAACCTCTACTCTGGGAACTGAAGGAGATCACATAGCCCTGTCTCTTCCTCACCCTCTTCACTTGACATAAGTGCAAGGGCATCAGAGAGACATGGATGTGTATTAATGTTGGAAGGTTTATGTGGACTCATTTTGCTGTAGGAGATTTGGCTTCTTCAGGGGAAGTATTTTTAAGAGGAAATTATAATAGCCTTGCAAACGAAAGATGTTGTAGAATTGCCTTTGATTTAAGAATTTACCACAGGATGTGCTCCTGAAATTATCACAACATTGTTAATCAGCTATATTCATTTTATTGTTTTCAGTGCAGCTTAGAAATAAAGAACAGATATTCTTTCCAATGTACTGAATCTCCATTCTGAAAAATTTAAACAATGAAATTCTGAAAATCAAAAAGTAATCCAGGTTATGTGGTCAATTTGAAAACTGACTAGGAGTCCTTAGAAAAGATATCTAAAATATATTATTCATGGTACTGAACATAGAGAGTTCAAACAGTCCAAAAAGCTGAATTTCAGTCATCAATATATAATTCTGCCATGAAAAGTGAGATTTGATTTATTTAAGTGAAAATATTGACTATGGGATATCTGGGGTCATATGCTCAAATCCTAGTGTTGAGCTTCAAAGAGATAAATAATTTATCCAAAACTAATAGTGATTTACTACTAGTAAAGTGTGAAAGTTTCATTAGTATCTTCCTTACAACAATATTGTTCCATTCAGAATAACAGACTATAATACTCTTCAAGAGATCAAGATATTCAAGCCAGACTGATATCAAAGAGATGAATGTGAAGTCACTTAACTTAGGTTAAATATGCCAGCAGTGACTATGAAAATGAATAGAACTAATTTTTAGTATTTTAACTCAAATCTATGATTCCAGCAGGTCTCATTATACAATGTTAATCTTACCAGTCATGTTAATAATTTAGCATGTAAGCAAATAATGCTTTTTCATCTCCCTTGAATGTTGATAAGGAAATAAGTTTTAAGTAGAACAATAAAAATCAGAACACACACACAAAAAAACCTATCAAAGCACCAAGTGTTTGAAATGTTAATGTCTATGCATTTACACAACTATTTAGAGACAAAGAAACATGACAGCATATGGCTGTTGAAGAAAAAACTCACATGAATACTTGACATTTTAGCAACCCACATATATATGTAACATAAAAGTTTATTTATTTAATGTTATTCTACCAATTTTACCACCATCGAGAAGCATTGGTATGTACCATGGTGGAATTTAATGAATTTTGAATATACCAAGATGGAATTCAAAACCTAGCTTTTCCTTTGTATGAAATATTACAAAATTTATTTCTCTAATTTTTACTTTCCTGGATGAAAAGCCTGAGTCTTAAAAACAATATGGTTTTCAAATTAAATGAGATTCTTCACTTAAAGTGCTAAATAACAGGCCTGACATACTGTGAAATTCTATAAATGATTGGTCTTAACTTCCTTTCAAAGTAACTTTCACTTTCAAAGTAACTCTAACTATTATCATCTCCAATTTATCAATGAGAAAATGTTATCAAGAATATTCTGTCCTCTGATTTCAAACCTTTTTGCATATTAATTTTTCATGATGCCAGAAAACTGAGTGAGAAATTGATTTAATTTTACTTAATATACCTTTCTATCAAATAATTATAAAATTAATAGAACGTGAATCACTTTATATCATGACAGTAGCCATTCCATAATCAGTAAAACATGCACTTGAATTTTTATTTATGTGGAGCCCTTTTAGAATCTCTCATATATTTAAGATACTAAGTAGTGTCCATAACCATGTACCAGTGAAGTCTTTTTAAATTACAACTGCATAGAATAAGAAAAAAATCATGGAGATGACTAATTCAATCACCTTAATATATTAACATCAAATGACAAGACCAAAGACATGTGGCTATTCTGAACAAAAACTGAGCAGCCTCAGATGTAAGATATGTTGGGATCTCAGTAGCCTATAAGAACAGGAATAAAATTTGAGACTGGATAGCAATAATAGCTGGGGATTAAAAATAAAAGTAGTCACAAGAGGCATCTCAAACTAAGATGTGGAGCCAAAAATGTTTCAATCACTAAGGAAGTAAAATCATGTAGGTATAACACAGCTATAGGAGTATATTCTCCAAATTAAGTGGTTCGAGAATCATGTTTCCAATATTCATGAGTGACCAATGGAATTCCAGTAAATGACTGGGACTATGAGGAAGTCATCCAATTTTCAAGAGGCAAAGAGAAGAAAATTAAGAATATATACAGCACCACCAGATTGGCTTAGTGAGGATCTTAGCAAGAGTTTGCAGTACATAAGGGGACTAGATCAGAGTTAAGTCAATATGAGAAAGGAAAAAAAAAGAAAACATTCAGGACCTAACTTACATAACAAAAAATCTACTGGTGGAACTGCAAGTTCAAATATGTTACTTACTTTGAGAAATCCAGGCTCTGTAAGGGTATTGTTCTGAGACTGTAGGCAAATAAAGGGTGGCAATAATTGCAACAAGACTAGGCTGAAGAGGGAGTATCTAATACCAGGTATCTGCACACCCTACTCTTAACCCTGAAATTTAATACTGTTGCCTCTGAAAGGAGTAATTGCTAAGGGCAATATCACAGAGAATTATCTTTACCAGTTATGTTTCAACACAACTACAATGACAACAGACATAAAAGGAAAAAAATCAAGATTAGAAATGTAACCCTATTACAATATTGTAAAGTAATTAGCCCCCAACTAAAATAAATAAATTTATAAAAAAAAAAAAGAAAAAAAGAAAAAAAAAAAAAAAAAAGAAATGTAACCCTAGATTAGTAATAACCCAATCAAGTCAGGGGTAAGATCCATTGACCAAGAAATAATAAATAGGATATTTCAACATGTATAAAATTATTTCCTTAAAAAATTGCTTCCTAGAAAGACTATATATTTTTAAATGTATGATAAAGTTCCACAATAATGCACTAGAATTAATACAAATATTATATCATATGATGTATTTTTATTAAGTAATACATCTTTCTTTTATAACCTATTATTACTTTGAGGTCTCCATTAACTTCTTGGTATTTTCAGATTATCTTAATCCAATTCTCCTTTATGTGGGGAGTACAAAGAAAGGGGGAAAAAAACGCTTAGGATCAAAGTGAAAGATGACAAAAAGTACTCTTGAGATTTTATTAAAAATGCCCTCTTCTCTATTACAAATCAGGAGACAAGAATTATGGAGAAGTTCAGTACAGCAAAGAAAGAATAAAGACTAGGGAGCAAAAAATTGGGGATAAGGTGCTAAGGAAAATCTCCAATTTGATTTATCTAACTGCAGTTAATAAAAATCATAATGAATTTACTGAATGGTGTTTTCATTTATCATTATAGGACATTTTATTTCAACACTATTATTCATCCATAGTATAAATACCACCTTTTCTTTCCCAACATTACTTCCTCTTCTCTGATCTTTTTACTGATGGGAGTTCCAGGACTAGAAGCTGCCCATGCCTGGTTTTCCATCCCTTTCTGCTGTCTCTACATAACTGCCTTATCTGGGAATGGTGTAATTCTATTTGTCATCATCCCTGAGTCAAGTCTCCCACCGACCTGGGATTGTGTATTTCAACACTAGTCACCATCCTGGGCATATTCTGGTTCAACGCAAGACAGATCAGTTTCAATGCCTGCGTTGCCCAGACATTCTTCTTTAAACTTTTTACTGTCATGGAGACTTCAGTGCTCCTGGCAATGGCCTTTGATTGCTTCATTGCTATTTGTAACTAACTGAGATATGCTGCCATTCTGATTGATTCCAGAATTATCAAAGTATGGTTTGCCATCCTAGTCAGAGGCACAGTGATCCTAACGCCTATGACCCTACTTCTTAAACATTTGTCCTTCTGAAAAACCCATGTGCTCCATCATTCCTATTGCTTCCATCCTGATATAATCCAGCTCTCATGTTCTGACAATAAGATCAACGGTGTTTAAGGACTTACTGTCCTCATAGTTGCTGCAGGAGTGGACTCCATCTTTATTCTTCTCTCCTATGTCTTGATTATTAAGGCCAAGCTGAGCCTTGCTTCCCCAGAGGAGAAGCATAAGGCCTTTAGGACTTATATCTCCCTCATAGGTGCTGTTGCCATCTTCTACATCCCTCTCATTAGCTTGTGCTTTGTCCATAGATTTGGGGAAAAGGCACCTCCTGATGCACACACTCTTATGGCCAATGTGTATTTGCTTATTGACCAGTGATGAATCCCATTATCTATAGTGTGAAAACCAAACAGATCATTAGAACAATTTTAAAAAGTCCTTTTCCCAAGGGATTTGAGTTTGACTCTAACAACTCTGCAATAAAGGCTACTCCTTAGCTATGACTTCTAAAACCTAGTTTAGTTAATATCATCTCTTCTGTCTGTAACTCGAAAGAGAAAAAAGGAGAAGGTTGGTTGGGTGGGGTGGGGATGTAGTTTGGTGAAAATTTACATTTTTTAGTGTTTAAATTTTATTTATTTATTTTCATTGAAGTATAGTTGTACAATATTATATGTTACAGGTGTATGATACAGTGATTTACAATTTTTAAAGCTTATACTACATTTATAGTTGTTATAAAATATTGACTATATTCCCCATGTTGCACAGTATATTCTTGTAGCTTATTTCATATATAATAGCTTGTACCTTTTAGTCCCCTAACTTTATATTGCCCCTTATCTCTTCCCTTTGCCCACTGGTGAACACTAGTTTGTTCTCTAAATGTGTAAGTCTGTTTCTTTTTTTTTATCATATTCACTAACTTGTTGCATTTTTAGATTCTACATTTAAGTGATATCATACAGTATTTGTCTTTCTCTCTCTGACTTATTTCATTTAGCGTAACCCTCCAAGTCCATCCACATTGTTGCATATGATCTGATATTTTTGTTTAAAAGATCTCAAGAAATCTATTCTAAAAATTATTAAAACTAATAAATCACATCAATAAAGTTCAATAAAACAAGATCAATATGTTAAAAATCCATTGTATTTCTATACACTAACAAAGAACAACTCTAATTTGAAATTAAGGAATAATTTCATTTACAATAGAATCAAAAAGAATAAAAATACTTGGAAATAATTTTAGCCAAGGAGGTGCAAAACTTATACACTGAAAACATTGTAGACAAAAGCACTGCTCAAAGAAATTAAAGAAGTTGGAAATAAATTAAAAGATATATAATGGTTTTGAATTTAGAGACTTAATATGGCTATATTTCCCAAACTGATTCTTAAATTGTAATGAAATCCTTACTAAAATTCAAGTTTGTTTCTTTACATAAATTAACAAACTGGTCTCAAAATGCATATGAAATTTTAAGGCACCCAGAATAGCAAAAACCAATAGCAAAAACCAGAAAAAGGCAGCAAAGTTGGAAGAGTCACACTAAACAATTTCAAAATGTATTATATGGTTACAGTAATCAAGGTAGTATAATACTGGCATAGGGTAGACATATAGTTTAATGAAATAGAATTGAGAATATAGAAATAAAAGCTCACATTTCTTTTCAGTTGATTTTTGACACATATGTGAATAAAGTTCAATGAGGAAAGAACAGTGTTAACAAATGTTTCTGCCACTCAAATGTCCCTCAACTGAAAAACACTTATATATAACACAATCGATTTATACAATGGAACATTATTTGACAACTAGGAAGAGAGAAGCATTTACACTTACCACAAAATAGATGAATCTTTAAAATATTATGCTAATTGAAAAAAGCCAGTACCACAAGACTACACAGTATATGATTCAATTTATATGAAGTGTCTAAAGTAGGCAAATCTACAGAGACACAAGCATTGGGTTTGACAAAAGGTTCCTTTGTTTTTTCCCATATGATGGTTCTAGTAGTGCTTAGTCATCTTTAACTTCATCCACAATTCTGTTAGATTGTACTGTGACAGCTATCATATCAGCATGCATTAAAAAATACTTCTCAAAATTGGGAACTTTTGTGAACACATTTTATTATTGAAGCTGGATGAAAAAAGGCAACATTTTTGGCATACTATGTTTTATTATTTCAGAAAAGGTAAGAATACAACTGAAAAGCCAAAAAAAAAAAAAAAAAAGATTGTACAGCATATGAAGAAGGTACTGTGACTGATCAAACACATCAAAAGTGGTTTGCAAAGTTTTGTGCTGGATATTTCTCTCTGAACGGTCCTTCACAATTGGTAGACCAGTTGAATTTGATAGCAATCAAATTGAGACATTAATTGAGAAAAATCAAAGTTATACTGTGCAGGAGATAGCCAAAATACTCAAAATATCCAAATCAAACATTGAAAATCATTTGCAGCAGCTTGGCTATGTTAATCGCTCCGACGTTGGTAAGGTCACTTTGATGTTGCAACATGGACCCTCCCTGCTTGCTTAGGCTCACTTGTCACTCACTGCCCCACCCGCACCCAATGCTGCAGACACACTGAATATGCTAATTAGACACTTTAGTTTTTCCCGTGCTCTATTCTCCCATGTCTCCTGATGTACTTGGTACTGATCTACCCGCAGGATAAGTACATGCCTTTTAAGGCTCTCACCATAAATATGCCCTTTTATAATCATCAAGTGTTATGGCTGTTTCTTCTCTAGGCTTTCTGCATTTAGAGGGTACTGACTCAGTTCCATTCTCTGCATTACCAGTGCAAAACCTGGGTATGTGATAGATACTTAAAGTGCTTTATGAAATAATTAATGAACTTTTAAAAAGAAATGTAAAGTTTTCTTAGAAATGTACAAAATTCATGCACTTGATATTGGAGGCTGATAGATTTCGCAGCTGGGTATGGGGTTGTGTGGGGATCACGAGTGAGCCTAGTCATAGAGCGGGTGGTTTGCTTTGGATATTCTACTCACAAATTTACTTTGAACAAACTTTTACAAGGATACAAAGTCAAGAAACTATCATACCATATCAATCCTTGCATAGAAAATGAAAAAAACGAATGTAACAAATCTTTGAACAGACGTAGGTTTTCAACTCTTCTGGGTATATACTAAGGCGTACAACTGCTGGATCGCATGGTATCAGTATGTTTGTTTAGTTTTGTAAGAAACCACCAAGTTGTCTTCTAAAGGGGCTGTACCATTCTGCATTCCCATCAGCAATGAATGAGAGTTCCTGTTGCTTCAAATCCTCACAAGAATTTGATGTCAGGGTTAAGGAGTTTGGCATTTCTAACAGATGTGTAGTAGTATCTTATTACTGTCTTATTTCATTTCCCTGATGACTTACGATGTGGATCATGTTTTCATAAGCTTGTTAGCTGAGTTACTGTCTTGTAAATTGTACAGGGGTAATATTGCTTTTGAATGAGAACTACAATCATAATCCATTCAGGATTCTCTTTGGGGGAAGGAAAAAAAGTTAGACTGAAATGAATTGCCCTCCACAGTCAGTTGTTTGGGGCACAAGTGTTCGAAGGACACAGCTGGATGGAGTTCTCTCTTAGGAATTGATGGTTTTTCTGCTGGGTAAATGGCTTTCCCAGGAAGCTCCTGGACTCCTTATAAACCCTTTCTCAGATCTGAGAGTTCTCTCATTCCTGAAAAATGCCTATGAGTTCTCGTAACAAAAGAGAACTTTGGAGATGGTTTAAGGGGGCAGGACTGCTCAGGAACTGTTTCCTAAGCCTTAGGACAGAGACCTTTTTGCCAGTAAGTTTCTGAGTTTGAGATTCTCTCTCTCTCTAAGAGACTGGTGCTGCCTGGGATGGCTTTCAAAGGGTCAAGTGACCTCCCTTTCCACACTCAAGAAGTCTTCTTTGCATGAGGTCAATGTTTAAGTGCATTGAAGTCTTTTCTAAATATATGAGGAGCTGTGTAATTTTCAGATAGTTTATAAAGCCAAAGTTCAAAAGAAGTTGGTGCATTTGGTAGTACATATTCAAGAGAATAGTATATTATAGTCATATATATAAATTTAAAAACAATTTTTGTGTTGTTCAACATAGTTATTAAAATAGTGACTGCAGTTGTGAACATGTGTTCATTATTGCACATGTTTCATTAAGTTCTTTTTAAAATAAGAAGTGAAGAAAAGAGTGAAATCAGAGAGAACGCAGTTCAACTCCTGGTTTTGCCGTGTGGATAAATGGGAGAAAGTAACATGATTTTGCTGAGCCTTGGTTTCGTAATCTTAGTCTCAATGTTTTCATCTGTAAAAAGGAGCTTATATACTATGCATTTGTGAGAGTAATGGATGTGAAGCTTTGTGATGGGACAATCTATTTACAGGGTCTTGATGGTCTGGTTACAAGGATGCTTAGGTTACAAGGATTCTTTGAGAATTCTTAAAGAATTCACCATGGGGAAGAAAGAGACATAAATGTATTTTTCCAAGAAGAGTTATTTATCATTTGCTCATTAGTTTTAGTGCAAGAACAACTAAGGGTAGTTTAAGAAACACAGAATTAAGAAAGGGAAAGCCATTCCTTCCCACATGTTTTACTAACAGAGTTCTCTGAATTAGAATAGCCCTGCTATGTTTCCCTTTCATTATATCAGTGGAAAAAAAGACATCATAAGAAGCTTAGAGAATAGTGGAAAGAATGATTCAAAGAAAGAGGTAAAATGATGTAACTTGTTTGGCCCATAGGAGACAATGAAAAATTATTGCTACTGTTAAGAAGACTAGCTTTGACACTTGGACAATCCATGAGGTCACTTAATTTATTTACTATAATTAAAGGAGCTATAACTTGAGAGCCTGCTTCTGCTATGGAACCAAACTTAGATCCCCTTGTCTTTGTGCAGTACAGCCCACTAACTGGTTGTGGTGAAGAAAGTGCAGCATTTAGTTCAGGGCGTTACGCAAGGGGTTCTGGACAGCTTGTGTTCAAACAAGCAAACTCCCATATCTGATGAATTTCAGGAAAGCACCTTAAGGCAAGGTGAGGGAGGGGTGTCCCAGGTTCTGTGATCAGCTGGTGTACAATACTCTAGTTGGTTAATAGTGAGGAAACAGTTTGGTGTTAGAATTGTTAACATCAATCTTCCAGCTCCAATAGGTCTGGGGGCAATGTGTTCATCATAATTAAGTAGTTAAGTTCTTCCATATGGTGTGGGTTTTAGCATCTGTAAAAAGAAAAGAAAAACAATTCTGAAAATGTGCATTAGATACTGTTTTCGCTCAGGGTTACTTGAGATGCCACCTCTCTGGCTTGATGTCCTAACAATACCCACTGAGTAAAACAAAACTCTCAACTTTTCAGTTGTGAATATTTTTTTTTAAGTTGACATTGGGAATGTGGAGATCAAGTACATGTTCTAATTCCTGCAAGTCAAATGTGAAAAAGTGTGCCTTCTCTTTCAAATGAGGTCCATGGATTTTATTTTTTTATGCATTGCCTATTAATTCAAATTTTCCACTCATTTTTAAAAAGTAAGTCCTCAAGGGGCTGCCTATACTGAACATATTTCTCTTTTTTTCTCAAATGCCATCTTTATTACAAGTCCTGTAACTAGTTAGTCCCACTCAGGTTGAAGCTGTGCCGTGTTCTTTAAGGAGCTGGCATGAAACTCATCAAACTAACTTAAACTGAGATTTGTTTTTTCCCACGTAACATATAAACTATCTTCATGCACTAGGCCTAATTTTAATCCTGTTCATTGCACTTTGGCATTTTGTCAATTATTAACGTATTTCTTGAAAGGATGCATACATGAATGAGAGAAAGAATATATACATATTTTAAAATCCATGCATTCTTTATACAGATAAAAATAGGGTGTCAGAAAATTTAGGACAAAAACCAATATAAAGGAACTTATTTGATACTAGAGATTTCTTGATCTGGGTTGAGTATATGCTCATAACCTCAAACAGAGAAGATGGTTCAGAGTCATCACCCACTATCCAAATGGAAATGCATCCAAATTTAATAAGACTTTCTGATGGACCATACACCCACCTCAAAACCCCTCAATTCATTTTCAATGTCCTTTTATTCTAAAGAAATATTCTTACTAGATGATTCTGCTCCAATTATTATCTGTTAGTTTGCAATGATTTCCTTTGTTCTCGTTAAAGTTATCTTAAGCCCTATTTCTTCAGGGAGAATTTCTCTTAAACAATATCAGATTCGTAACTACTACTTGAACAAATGCTTTCCCAGCTACACACACTATAGTCTATGTGTACTGATTGAATTACATCTTTCTTAATATTTAATTTTTATCAGTGTTGTTGTTAAGTTTCTCAGTCATGTCTCTTTGCAACCCCATGGACTGCAGGACGCCAGGCTTCCCTGTCCTTCACCATTGCCCAGAGTTTGCTCAAACTCATGTCCATTGAGTTGCTGATACTGTCTAACCATCTCATCCTCTGCTATCTCCTTCTCCTCCTGCCCTCAATCTTTCCCAGCATAAGAGTCTTTTCCAGTGAGTCCGCTCTTCGCATCAGGTGACCAAACTATTTGAGCTTCAACTTCAGCATCAGTCCTTCCAATGAATATTCAGGGTTGATTTCCTTTAGGATTGACTGGTTTGATCTTCTTGCTGTCCAAGCTCTTATATATTTATTTAAACAAGTAGTATTTTTTTCTGTAAAACATTTTAAAATGTCTTAACTATATTGCTTTTATTGGGTATGCAAACTCTTAATGATCCTCTTAAGGAATTTTTCCTTGAAAAGTGAGAAGTGAAGAAGCAGAATGGTTTGGCTTTCTGTTGTCCTATATCTGTGTACAAATGCCCTATCTGCCCATGAACATAGAATCATACACATTGGAAATATATTACCATTATCTAGTCTAACATCCTCTTTTATATGTGTGTATGGATATATTTAAGGCTTCCCAGATGGCGCTATTGGTAAAGAAACTGCCTGCCAATGGAGGAGATGCAGGTTCAATCCCTGGGTCAGAAAGATCCCGTGCAAAAGGAAATGGCAACCCACTCCAGTATTCTTGCCTAGAAAATTCCATGGACAAAGGAGCCTGGTAGGCTACAGTCCATAAGCTCGCAAGAGCCAGGTACAGCTGAAGCAACAGCACTCACACAAGCATGGATGTATTTAATATACTGAAGCCTAGAGGTAACATATGCCGCTGCTGCTGCTAAGTCGCGTCAGTCGTGTCCGACTCTGTGCGACCCCATAGACGGCAGCCCACCAGGCTCCTCCGTCCCTGGGATTCTCCAGGCAAGAATACTGGAGTGGGATGCCATTGCCTTCTCTAGGTAACATATGAGAATCTTGCTAAAACCCATGTGCTCTGGATTTAGTCCTCTGTCTCTTCCACAAAGTCATCAATACAACTCTGAATCTAATAAAAGAATAAATAGTAAGGCACTTGCATTTAAAAACAAGACAAAGTTCACTAGTGATTCAAAATTGTAAGATTTGTAGAAGAGAATGAAATCATTTTTCTTCCCTGTTTTTACAGGACAATCTCCTTTTCCTCAGGGAACTCTGCTTCCTTCACTCACCATGCCATCCTTCAACCAGAGCATATTCCACCCTACAGTCTTCTTTCTTACTGGCATCCCTGGTTTTGAAACTTACCATGCCTGGATTTTCATCCTATTCTGTTGTCTCTATGCCACTGCCATCTCAGGGAATGGCATGATCTTGTTCATCATCATCACTGAGTCAAGCCTTCATGGACCCATGTACTATTTCCTCTCCATGCTATCCTTCACGGACCTAGGACTATGCCTTTCCACACTGGTCACCATGGTGGGTATTTTCTGGTTCAATGCCCGAGAAATCAGCTTTGATGCCTGCATTGGCCAAATGTTCTTCATTCATGGTTTTACATTAATGGAGTCCTCGGTACTCCTTGCAATGGCCTTTGACCGCTATATTGCCATCTGTAATCCACTGAGATATGCCACAATCTTAACCAATTCAAGGATCATCAAAGTGGGCTTTGCAATTGTTATTAGGGGGACAACAGTTGTAGTGCCTTTACTCCTGCTCCTTAAGCGTCTGTCCTTCTGTGGAAGTCATGTTCAGCACCATTCATACTGCTTCCATCCTGATGTGATGAAGCTTTCATGCACAGACACCAGAATCAACAGTGCATTTGGTCTGGCCATTGTCATCTCTACTACTGCCTTGGACTCTGTCTTGATCTTCCTCTCCTATGTCCTGATCATCCACTCTGTGCTCAACATTGCCGCCTCAGAGGAGCGGAAAAAGGTCTTTGGAACGTGTATATCCCACACAAGTGCCATTGCCATCTTCTACATCCCCATGATCAGCTTGTCACTGGTGCATAGATTTGGGAAGCATGCCCCTGCCCTTGTACATACTCTCATTGCCAACATTTATCTGCTCATCCCTCCTGTAATGAATCCCATAATCTACAGTGTGAAGACAAAGCAAATTCGCAAGGCCATGGTCAAATATTTCTTTCCAAGCTAATTTAGGACATTTTTCAGTATATTCTTTCTTTACATTGTCCTGATTACTTTGATCATTCACTAGTCTGAGTTACCACTATAAATTGAAATATATTTACACATGCTTCCATTCTTCTGATGATCCAGTAACATAGAATTTGAAGAGTTCTAGACTGAATTCTTTAAGAACAGGGAGTATGTCTTATGTATATGTAAGCCTATCACAAATACTGTACCTGACACAGAATAGGATGATAGTTAAAGTATGTCTGCAAAAGGACAAATTAACTCATAAATTGGAGTCCAAACAGTCTCACCACCTCTAGTGCATGCAGTTATCAAGACATGTATGATGTAATTTTGATCAGTAGCAAAGTCTAGGTTTTAGTAATTCTTAGTTATTGGCAATTCTTACTATTTTCCCAAATAGATTATTCATGGCTGACAATCATGAATAAGCACAATAAACTAGAAGAAATGTGAATTAAAGGGTACCTTTTTTATTCTTAAAAGAGTTCCTCAGAGCTTTGGGGAAATTTTTTAACATTTTGAGTATCTAATGTCTAGTGATTCATCTTCTAAATATGTGTCTAATGGGGGCAAGTGGCAAGAATGCAATGATGTGTTGTCATATTCAACACATCATTATATATTGCAAATATAATTTAGAAACTACTTAAATGTTTATTTGAGAATATTGGTAAAATAATATATGAACTATCATCCAACAAGTTAAATACTAATATAGATATAAATGATATATTAAGAGAAAAGGTAGATTGGTATACAGTGTACTTATCACGGTTGTGTGTGTATTTCTTGTGAATATACACAACAAGGTACACATACATGTACATAGCACATTTTATATGGAAATATATGTTCCAAATGTCAATTAATTACGTTTGATTTGTATTTTTTCCTTTCTCGTAACTTAAAAATGCTCATTAACGAGGTTTTTGTTGTTGCTGTTTTTTAACTTCAGACAACAAAATAATATCCGTTTAACAGCTATCTAAAAATACAACTCATTTGTTCTTCATCTTCCATAGGCTCTTCGTTCCCATGTGTCCTCACAATCGGTCTTCATACTATCCACCGGATATATTTAGAATATGACATCCACTTTGCTTTAGCATCCTTCACTGTTCTCAGTATGGTCCAGCCTCAGGTCATCAAAACCACTTGAAATTCTTTTAGAAGTACATATTCCTTAACTCTACCCCAGAACTACTTAATCAGACATTCATCAGCACAAGAATTTGCATTTTAACAAGCTACCTTATACAATATCACACATATTAGTGTAACACTCTTGTAAGAGATTTTTACTTCTGGATAACACCATGAATAATCCTAACTCTTGTCCATAGCCCTCGATCGTTTTGCTCTCTCTGTCTGCATTATCCACATGCTGTTATTAATTTTTGAAATTTTAAAAATATATTTATTTTATTTCTTGCTGGTATTGCTTTCTTTCCTTCATCCAGGTGCCATTAAGAAATCTTTTTGTTGTAGGTAGTGAGGCTTTTCTTCCCTGACTGATTTGAAATTAATTTTTCTCCCAGATTTACTGAGAAATAATTGACACACAGCACTGTTTAACGTTTACATTGAAAATATAGCTTACATACATTATGAAATGATTAGCATAATAAATTTAGTGTACAACATCATGTCATAAAGATGAAACAATAAATAAATAGAAAAAACGTTTCCCTTGTAATGAGAACTCAGAATTTACTCTTAATAATTTTCATAGATAACTTACAGCAAGGTTAATTATATTTATCATGTTGTATTTGTTAATCTTCTAAGTGGAAGTTTATATTTTGGCTATTTTCAACCAATTCCCCCTTTCCCCATTCCCATGTATGGCAACCACAAATATGATTTTTTTTCTAAGTGTTTGTTTTTGAAGTAGAGTTTATGTTTAACGCTGTTAGTTCCTGCTGCATGGCATAGTGATTTGATATTTCCATAAATTTCAATGTAATCACTGTAAGTCTAGTTAGCATCTGTCACCATACAAAGATATTACATAATTATTGACTATATTCCCTATGCTGTACATTTCATACCTGTGACTCATGCATTTTATACATGAATTCTCCCTCACCTGTTTCTTTTCTTCCTCTTCTATTTCTCTCCTCCCCTGACCATCAAACCGCCTCCCTCTAACAATCCCCTGTTTGTCCTCTGTATCTGAATCTCTTTCACTGTAGCTGTTCATTTGTTTTGTTTGTTAGATCCACATGTAAATGAAACCGTAATGTATTTGTCTTTCTCTATCTGACTTACTTACTTAGCGTAAGATCCTCTGGGTCCATCCAAGTGTTAAAAATGGAAAGATTTTATTTTTTATGGCTGAATAACATTTAGCTATATATATTACATCTTTATCCACTTAAATATTGATGGGCACTTAGGTTGCTTTCATATCTTGACTATTATTCATTATGCTGTAGTGAACATAGGAGTGCATGGATCTACTAGAATTAGTCTTTCATTTTCTGTGGATAAACACCAATGGATAGAATTGCTGGATCATATGGTAATTCTATTTTTAATTAGAAAAATTAACCTCTTGTTTTTCCATAGTGGCTGCACCAATTTACATTCCACCAACAGTGCATGAGGGTTCCCTTTTCTCCACATTCTCTCCAACACTTGTATTTCTTGTCTTTTTGATAATAGCCATTTTGACATTTGTGAGTGAAAGTGAAGTGAAAGTCATCTAGGCATGTCCAACTCTTTGCAACCCCATGGACTGTAGCCCATCAGGCTCCTCTGTCCATGGATTCTTCAGGCAAGAGTACTAGAGTGGATTGTCATTTCCTTCTCCAGGGGATCTTCCTGACCCAGGGATCAAACCTGTGATTACTACATTAGCAGGCAGATTCTTTACCACTGAGCCATCAGGGAAGCCCACAATACATACAGGAGCATGCTGAAGGGGAAACGCAGGCTGCTCTAAGCACTGTTTCAAATTCTGAGGTGCTGGACCGCAGACTCCATCAAACATCCAATGATTTTATTTCTGCCTCTTTCACCCTAACCTGACCCTCTTTGTGCCAAATTTTAGGCCAAGGAGAAATTTGCTTAAGTGTAAAAGAATGAATAAGGATGTTTCTGCCACTGAGGCAGGTCTGCTCTTTAACTTTTTGGCAGTATCTAGGATGAACAGAGAACCCGTATGCCCAGATGAAGAACAAATAGCATATTGCCCTCCCCATGACAAGATATGTCATCCTATCCATAAATATATCAAAGACAATGTCTACAGAAAGCAGAAACAATACCCAGAAAATCTTAGATATATAGAAGATCATACAGTGAAGAATTTCTAAACACATTATTTCAGAGTAGCTCTGAATTAATAAGAAAAAGGCACATGCATGCACACACACTCACTTTAACATTAGAGTTAAGTAATATAATATTAAATCCAGATACTTTTTTAAGGTGTCCCTATATCTGAGCTATACATGTACCATATCTAAGAGTACCTTCACTTATGTCCCAGAAATATAAATGTGTAGGTGGGGGGTGACATGGGAAAGCAGAGCTGCTGACAACTGTCTTTACATGTCAGGGCAAGGTCGGACCAGAGTCAGATTTCTTAACCAGTCATAGTCCTTAGGCCTGTAAATATAGAGCACTCTGACCTTCAATCAGAAGGAAAATAGCTAACCAAATAAACTAACCCTTTAACAGGAAATACATACAAATGTCTGAGGATCCTCTGAGTATTGAAGAAAATTTCAGTGTCAGTGAGGCAGCACCTAATAGTGTGTGGAGAGAGGTAGGGAGAGGAGGAGTCAGTGTAAATGCCTCCAGAACCCAAAGGGGCCTACTAAACATTGGTATCCTTCTTGGGTTTGGAGAGCAAAACACAACATTTTTACTTTACTGAACAAAAAATGTCCTAGCAGACTCCAGAACACTGGGCCACCAAGAGTTTTACGATATGGAAGGACTCTGCATGTGTGAAGGCTTGCCAGCCACGCTCCAGAGTGCATATGCTGCTAGCTGTTTCTTGTCCATCCCACATGCTTAGCATGATTTCATCATTACATCAATGTAATGGACCAGTGTGAGGCTTTGTGGGATGTCCTGCTATTCCAGGTCTCTTTGAACTATATTAGGACAGAGCTCCAGAAAGAGGACGTGGCCTTGTGTCAAGACTATGACTGTGAATCAATTCATTTCAGTTCAGTTCAGTCACTCAGTCGTGTCCAACTCTTTGTGACCCCATGAATTGCAGCACGCCAGGCCTCCCTGTCCATCACCAACTCCCGGAGTTTACCCAAACCCATGTCCATCAAGTCAGTGATGCCATCCAACCATCTTATCCTCTGTCGTCCCCTTAGTAGAATAGGAATTTTCTACAATATTCTCTCCAGAGAACACTGGTTTTGACAACCGCCCACAGATAAGAGTACCTTTGTGGGAGTCTGGGAGTTCTGGGAAGAAGTCTCAGCAAAAACATCCAGGAATAGATCCACCGAGGAAGAAAAAGACAGATTCATTTTACCTGCATCATGCTACCTGAAGGCAGCATAACTCCACTGAGATATGAGTGCCTCTTCCATGGGGGAAAATGAGAGGGTAGTGAAGGGGCACCTCCCCCATCAGTAAAGGATGCTTCAAAAGAGGCCTATGTCTTTTTCAACTGCTCCGCACTCCCCAGAATACTAAGGTGATTTGCATGACTCAGGGATATGGAGAGCTGGGATCACAGCAGTCAGGGATTGAAACTCACAGAGGGTATTCAGATGCTATTAACCACTTTGCAGACTCTACTAGGAAGCCGGCCCAAAAGCCACTGGGGACGCCTCACTTCAGCCCCCCATCTGACTTGGGCCCTCCCCAATCTCACATGCCTTACTATATGCCCTCCATAGACAGTTCACAGTGTGTGTCCCCACAGGTGGAGAATGCAAGCTTTTACAGATGGCCAGTGAGCACACACAGAGAAATAGCTGGACTAGGCAGAATCAAAAGAAAGCACATGAAGTTAAACTAACAGCACACTATAGGGAAAGCAAATGGGAATCTAGCAGCAGTCAACCTGGCTATGCAGGGTGGAGAGAAGACATACATTCTAAAGAATTGTCCCACCACCAAGAGGAAACAAGATGTGTGTGAAATCCTTAGAATCCCTGGCAGGACTGACAGGTAATTTTGTTGAGACTTATTTTATGACCTAACATGACCTATCCTAGTAGAATTTCCTCCTGTGCTTGAGAAGAATATGCATTCTGCCTCTGTTGTCTAGAATGATCTGCATATGTCAGTTAGGCCCATTTAATCGAAAGAATAGTTCACATTCCATGTTTCCTGGAAATGTTCAATTAGCAGCATTGCAGAAGATTGTATGTAGAAATGTTTGGTGAAGTATGGAAGCACTTGTCTACCTATAGCTACTGGATACTGATGTTATTATCAACAGTCCAGGTTAGAGCAACTAAGGAAACTCCTGTAATGGTCCCATCAAACTTAATTCTGTTACATGTACATTACTGCACTGTGCTGTATATGAAGATATTGTATCTCAGCTCTACGAACTACCATTCTCTATGCTCTGAAGCTGCTAAGAAGATAGAATATAAATAACCATGATCATTGTCTGACAGCTGGGTTCCCTGCTATACTGGAAGGACAAGTATCTCCATTGTTTCCTTGCTGTTCCTGCCAATGCTTGGGCAGCAGTAGTTCTTTGCTGGCTAGTATCAGATCTGCTTTCCAATTTCAAGTATTTCCACACTCCTAGCACCAATATCAGTGGGCTCCTTTCCAGGGATCTGAGTCCCAGTTCTCTGAGAGGTCCTCTTCTGGGCTCCTGGTGCAAAAGCTCCACCTACAAAGTGCCCATCCACAGAGGTTTGGGTTTTGGCCCCTGTGGTCTGTCCTGTGAACTTCTGAGGTGCTAACCCAGCAGGGCAGCGCCCTCTCAGTACAGGTCTGAGAGTCAGCTCTGACGAGACCCTCCGCCAGGCCTCTAGGTTTTCATAACCGCAAACTCTTCTTTTTGCTTAGAGACTTAAAAGCAGAAGTGACATCTTGCAGTTATTATCTCTGTATTACCTTTGTGCCATTGCAGCTCTCTAATCCTGTGTATCCAGTTCCTTGGATTAAATAACTCCAGTGTTAACTGCTGGTGTGATTTCCATTTTCCTATCTAGAGCAAAACTAGCCCACCTACTTCAAGTCTTCTTGACAAGAGAATTCAAATATAGCAACATTAATCCAACCAAATTAAACTGTGTATGCATTTGGTTCCTGATAAACTTGGGACTATAAAGAAAATTGCTTTATTTCTAGATGATGTTTGCTAACCAACAAAAAATTTATTAAGCATCATGTATGACATCAGTACTTCTGAATAAACTGTACAATTTGGAGGTGATCTGAGGAAAGTTATTTTCCCAGGATGATTGTGTTATAAATCTTGCCTGAAGAGCCAAGTGAAGGTAAGAATATTTGACAAAAAATTTTAAATGACTAACAAAGCAGTAAAAAATGTATGGATGATGATAAGAGCTATCATATTAAAGGTCAGGGTAGCTCAGCTGGTAAAGAATCCGCCTGCAATGCAGGAGACCCCAGTTCGATTCCTGGGTCAGAAAGATCCCCTTGAGAAGGGAATGGCTACCCACTCCAGTATTCTGGCCCGGAGAATTCCATAGACAGAGGAGCCTTGCGGGCTACAGTTCATGGGACCACGAACAGTCAGACACGACTGAGTGACTTTCATTTCTTATGATGCCCAGGACTAGAAAAAATTTGAGAAACACATCTAGTTCTTTGTTGCAGTGGTATGGAGAACTTTTAGCACAGCTCTGCGTATCTGTTTGGTCTTCACACTGTAGATGATGGGGTTCATTACAGGGGGGATCAACAGGTAGGCATTTGCAATCAGTGTATGTACATATGGTGGGGCCCATTTCCCAAATCTGTGAACAAAAGACAGGCTGATCAATGGAATATAGAATACAGCAACAGCACCAATATGAGAGATGCATGTGCTAAGGGCTTTCTTCCTCTCTTCTGAGGATGCGATGCTGAGGACAGTCTTGATAATCAAAAGATAAGACAGGATAATGAAGATCGAGTCCACCCCAGCAGTGGTAATCAGGGCTGTCAGACCAACTGCACTGTTGATCCTGGTGTCTGTGCACGAGAGCTTCATCACATCAGGGTGGAAGCAGTAGGAGTGGTGGAGCACGTGGCTGCGGCAGTAGGACAAGCGCTTAAGAAGCACCACCATAGGAGTCAGTATTAGGGTTCCTCTGGTGACGATTGCCACTCCAATCTGTGCTATTTTAAGATCAGTTAAGATACTGGCGTATCTAAGAGGATTAGAGATAGCCACAAATCGATCAAAGGCCATGGCCAACAACACTGAAGATTCCATGACAGTGAAAAGTTGAATGAAAAACATCTGTGACAAGCAGGCATTAAAGCTGATCTCTCTGGCATTGAACCAGAAGATACCCAACATGGTGACCAGAGTGGATATTGACAAGCCAAGGTCAGTGGTGGACAGCATGGAGAGGAAATAATACATGGGCTCGTGGAGGCTGGGCTGAGTGATGATGGCAAAGAGAACCAGGCTGTTTCCTGAGAGAGCAGTTGCATAGAGAAAGCAGAAGGGAATGGAGATCCAGGTGTGGAAGGCTTCCAGCCCAGGAACACCAGTCAGAAAGAAAACGACAGAAGAGGATGTGGTATTTTTGAAAGTTGACATGTTGAACTCAAGCTGAAGTATCTTAATCTGAGTGTTCTGCAATGATAAATTATATTCATTCACTTACTATGCATTCATAAAATTATTTCACCAAGTAAACATTTATAAAAGACAGTTGTTGTTCAGCTGCTCAGTCATGTCCAACACTGCAATGTCATGGACTGCAGCACACCAGGATTCCCTCTCCTTTACTATCTCCCAGAGTTTGCTCAAACTCAAGTCCATTGAGTCGATGATGCCATCCAACCATCTCCTTTTCTGTCACCACCTTCTCATCCTGCCTTCAATCTTACCCAGCATCAGGGTTATTTCCAATGAGTTGGCTATTTGCATCAGGTGGCCAAAGTATTGGAGCTTCAGCATCAGAGCTTCCAAAGAATATTCAGGGTTGATTTCCTTTAGGATTGACTGGTTTAACCTCCTTGCTGCTTTTTCATACACTGTCTAGGTTTGTCATAGCTTTTCTTCCAAGGAGCAAGCATCTTTTAATTTTGTGGCTTCAGTCACTGTCCACAGTGATTTTGGTGCCAGAGAAAGCAAGATTGCCCATGTTTCCATTTTTACCCATCTATTTGCCATGAAGTGCTGGAACCAGATGCCATGAACTTGGTTTTTTGAATGCTGAATTTTAAGCCAGTTTTTTCACTCTCCTCTTTCACCTTCATCAGGAAGCTCTTAGTTCCTCTTTACTTTCTGCCATTAGAGTGGTATCATATGCATATCTGAGACTGTTGATATTTCTCATGGCAGTCTTGATTCTAGCATGTGACTTATCCAGCCCAGCATTTCGATGATGTACTCTGCATATAAGTTAAATAAGCAGGGTGAAAATATACAGCCTTGACGTACTCCTTTCCCAATTTTGAACCAGTCTATTGTTCCATGTGTGGTTCTAACTGTTGCTTCTTGTCCTGCATTCAAATTTCTCAGGAGGCAGGTCAGGTGGTCTGGTGTTCCCACCTCTTTAAGAATTTTCCACAGTTTATTGTTAGCCACAGAGTCAAAAGCTTTAGCATTGTCAATGAAGCAGAAGTAGTTGTTTTCTGAAATTCCTTTTTTTCCCTATGATCCAAAGGGCATTGGCAATTTGATCTCTGGTTCCTCTGCCTTTTCTAAATCCAGCTTGTACATCTGAAATTTCTCAGTTCACCAACTTTGAAGCCTAGCTTGAAGGATTTTGAGCATTACCTTGCTAGTATGTGAGATGAGTGAAATTGTATGGTAGTTTGAACAGTCTTTGACACTGCCTTTCTTTGGAACTGGAGCGAAAACTGGCCTTTTCCAGACCTTTTCCAGGCCATTGCTGAGTTTCCCAAATTTTCTGGCATATTGAGTGGAGCACTTTCACAGCATCATCTTTTCAGATTTGAAATAGCTCAGCTGGAATTGCATCACCTCCAGTAGCTTTGTTCATAGTAATGCTTCCTAAGGCCCACTTGACTTCACACTACAGGATGTCTGGCTCTAGATAAGTGACCACACTGTAGTTATGATCTGGGTCATTAGAACTTTTTTGTTTAGTTCTTCTGTGTATTCTTGCCAGTTCTGCTTAATCTCTCCTGCTTCTGTTAGGTCCTTGTGATTTTAGTTATTAATTGTGCTCATCTTTGATGAGATGTTCCCTTAGTGTCTCCAATTTTCTTGAAGACATCTCTAGTAATTCCCATTCTATAATTTTCCTCTATTTCTTTTCAGTGTTCACTTAAGAAGGCTTTCTTATCTCTTCTTGCTATTCTCTGGAACTCTGCTTTCACTTGGGTTTATCTACCCCTTTCTCCTTTGCTATTTTCTTCTGTTCTTTTCTCAATAATTTGTAAGCCCTCCTCAGACAACTATTTTGCTTTTTTGCATTTCTTTTTCTTGAGGATGGTTTTGATCACTGCCTCTTATACAATGTAAGGAACATCTGTCCATAGTTCTTCAGGCACTCTGTATATCAAAACCAATCCCTTGAATCTATTTGTCATTTCAACTTTATAATCATAGGGATTTCATTTTGGTCATACCTTCATAAAGAAGAGCAGCTAAAGGCAAAGGAGAAAAGGAAAGATATACCCATTTGAATGCAGAGTTCCAATGAATAGCAAGGAGAGATTAAAAAAAAAAAAAGCCTTCTTAAGTGAACACTGAAAAGAAATAGAGGAAAACAATGGAATGGGAAAGGCTAGAGATCTCTTTAAGAAAATTAGAGATATCAAGGGAACATTGAATGCAAAGATGGGCTCAATAAAGAACAGAAATGGTATGGACCTAACAGAAGCAGAAGATATTAAGAAGAGGTGGCAAGAATACACAGAAGAACTATACAAAAAAGATCTTCATGACCCAAATAACCACGATGGTGTGATCACTCACCTAGATAGAGCCAGACATCCTGGAATGCAAAGTCAAGTGGACCGTAGGAAGCATCACTATGAACAAAGCTAGTGGAGGTGATAGAATTCCAGTTGAGCTATTTCAAATCCTAAAAGATGATGCTGTGAAAGTGCTGTACTCAATATGCCAGAGAATTTGGAAACATCAGCAGTGGCCACAGGACTGGAGAAGGTCAGTTTTCATTCCAATCCCAAAGAAAGGCAATGCTAAAGAATGCTCAAACTACCGCACAATTGCACTCATCTCACATGCTAGCAAAGCAATGCTCAAAATTCTCCAAGCTAGGCTTCAACAGTATGGGAACCATGAACTTCCAGATGTTCAAGCTGGATTTAGAAAAGGCAGAGGAACCAGAGATCAAATTGCCAACATCCATTGGATCATCAAAAAAGCAAGAAAATTCCAGAAAAACATCAACTTCTGTTTTATTGATTACCCCAAAGCCTTTCGCTGCATGTATCACAACAAACTGTGGAAAATTCTGAAAGAGATGGGAACACCAGACCACCTCACCTGCCTCCTGAGAAATCCATATGCAGGTCAAGAAGTGACAGTTAGAACTGGACATGGAACACCAGACTGGTTCCAAATAGGGAAAGGAGTACATCAAGGCTGTATATTGTCACCCTGCTTATTTAACTTATATGCAGAGTACATCATGAGAAATGCTGGGCTGGAAAAAACACAAGCTGGAATCAAGACTGCCGGGAGAAATATCAATAACCTCAGATACGCAGATGACGCCACCCTTATGGCAGAAAGCAAAGAAGAACTAAAGAGCCTCTTAGTGAAAGTGAAAGAGGAGAGTGAAAAAGTTGGCTTAAAACTCAACATTCAGAAAACTAAGATCATGCATCCGGTCCCATCACTTATTGGCAAATAGATGGAGAAACAATGGAAACAGTGAGAGACTTTGTTTTTGGGGGCTCCAAAATCACTGCTGATGGTGACTGCAGCCATGAAATTAAAAGACACTTACTCCTTAAGAAAAGCTATGACCAACCTAGACTGCATATTAAAAAGCAGAGACATCACTTTGCCAACAAATACCCATCTAGTCAAAGTTATGGTTTTTTCAGTAGTCATGTATGGATGTGAGAGTTGGACTATAAAGAAAGCTGAGTGCCTAAGAATTGATGCTTTTCAACTGTGGTGTTGGAGAAGACTCTTGAGAGTCCCTTGGACTGCAAGGAGATCTAACCAGTTTATCCTAAAGGAGATCTGTCCTGGATGTTCATTGGAAGGACTGATGTTGAACCTGAAACTCCAATACTTTGGCCACCTGATGCAAAGAGCTGACTCATTTGAAAAGACCCCGATGCTGGGAAAGATTGAGGGCAGGAGGAGAAGGGGATGACAGAGGATGAGATGGTTGGATGGCGTCACTGACTCTATGGACATGGGTTTGGGTGGACTCAGGGAGTTGGTGATGGACAGGGAGGCCTGGTGTGCTGTGGTTCATGGGGTCACCAAGAGTCAGACACAACTGAGTGACTGAACTGAACTGAACTGAACTGAATGAAAAAGTCAATATATAGAACTATTTTTGTATTGTGAAATAATTCTAACAATTTTCCCTCTTTCTTTTTTAAAAGTCTCATTCTCTTTCATTTTGATTACCACATTTTGTAAATATTCCAAGTTCTTCCTCAACCCAAACAATTTGTTGAAAATTTTTTTAAAAAGAGAGGGCAGAAGACCGGGAGGGAGGATGGAAGGGAGAAAGGGAAGAAATAAAGAAAAAGAAATGGTTTCTTAATAACCTTGTCTCACTGTGCAGTTTCTCCCTCTCTTCATGAACCACTTATTGAATATTTGTCTGCCTTCACCTCTCTTTAAAGGTTTCCACCTCTTTAATGGTTCATGCCTATAGTTGAAGTGTGGTTCCTTTTTGAGGTTTCAGTCAGCCCTGTCTTCTCATCTGGAGCTCAGTGTCCTTTTCCAGACTCATTCAAGTTATAGGCAGAAGTGAGTTGCTTGTGATGTAGTGTTCAGGTCTCCATTTTCCCGCTGGCTGGAAATCAGCCCTGAATATTTATTGGAAGGACTGATGCTGAAGCTGAAATTCCAATACTTTGGCCACCTGATGCAAAGAACTCACTCCTTAGAAAAGACCCTGATGCTGGGAAAGATTGAAGGCAGGAGGAGAAGGGGATGACAGAGGATGAGATGGTTGGATGGCATCACCGACGTGATGGACATGAGTTTGAGCAAGCTCCTGGAGTTGGTGATGGATAGGGAGGCTTGGTGTGCTGCAGTCCATGGGGTTGCAAAGAGTCGGACACGACTGAGTGACTAAAATGATTACTGGAGACTGGGATTGCTCTTAACTCCCAGAGACTGCTCTCAGTCTCAACCAGGTGGACTTCTCACAATATGACATCTTGCCTCTTCTAATCCAGCAGAAGAATCTCTCTGATGCTCTCTCTTATAAAGTCATACACGATTAAGCTTTGCTCACTCAGCACAATCTTGCTTTTGATGAAGTCAAGTAATTGTAGACTTTATCAATATCTGTAAGCTCCCTAAGTGGTGTCCCACCACATTCATAGCTCCACTCAAAATCAAAGGAAGTGTTTTGTACTGACCTAGTGTGTAAGAGGCAGGAATATTGAAGATCCTTTAAGAATTCTGTCTACCAAGTTGCCCTGGCCATCTAATCTCCAAACTTCCATAGGTACACCTTCTTCAGTATTCTTTGATTGACTATCCTTATTTTCCAGATCCATCACCATCACTTTACATAACACTCTCATCAATTTTTCCAGAATTTAGCAATATTCTCGTAATTTCTTTGCCCTGAGTTTCCAGACATTCTCCATATTGATGCCAAAACGATTTATCAAAAATACACCTCCATGTCACTCCTCATACAGAGTTCTTCATTGCTTTCAAATGAGGTCAAATCTCTTTATCTCTTTTTTATAGCAGTCAAGGATCTCCCCAGTCTACTTTGCCACCAAGCCTCTTTGCTGCCCCAGGAGCCTTTTAATATAGTTAACCTAGGCTTTTTCTACTTCACCAAAATACCCTCAAGTTTTTTGTACTGTTTTGTTTAACTGATGGACCACCTCTTCTCTTTTTTAACTAGCTGACATACTTTAGACCCATTACTTGCTGCAGTGAACCATTTGTAAATTCATTTCATTTGTTTACATTTAACATTAAATAGTTAACATTAGAAAATATTTGATGACGTCACTTTCTCCAAGCCAAGTCAGAAGAAAAAATTTCCTCTAGAGTCACATCCTTTTGTATTTCAGCACCTAGAATTGTGGTTACTCCATTGTGAGTTATTTGAAAATATGTCTCTCCTACAAAAATTATCTACTGGAAGGTGGATTTTTGCTTATTCATCATTATATTCCCATTACTTTGTACTGTGATGTCCAGTGCAGGAAGAAAATCCATGCTTCTTGATATAAATGAAATCCAAGAGTTGTAAACTGACAAATCTCACTGAACTCTCCTTCATTCCCACAAAACGAGTGTGTGTGTGTGCGTGCGTGCATGCACACACATGCATATTAGATTTTTCAATGGAAGACTCTGTCCTAATACTGTAGGGTAAACTTTTGTATACTTCCTTCCATTTGTTGATAATAATTTTCTCCTTACAAGAAGATAATATTCCAGTCTTACTGTCAGAGTATGCTGCAAGTTCTGGACTGGAATACCTTGACTTCTCTCTCTCCTTTAATTACAGAAAGATACTAATATGGTTGCTGGGTCAGGCAAGCCTAGGTTCAGATGCTGGCCCTACCAACAACTAGGTGAGGTTCTCCAAGTGAACATTGAAGATTAGTTTCTTCTCCTGAGAAATGGGTAGCTTATCAAAGCATTAAGTTTTAAGGATTAAATAAAATAACATTTGTAAACATTTAATAACTAGCCCTTGGGAGACATTCAATAATGGTAAATGAGGATGAGGATGAGTGGTGAATGGTAGTAATAGTGCCAGCTGGCCTTGCACATGGTTTTGAAATGTGGTACAACTGACCGGAAAACTCACAATTGCAAGAACATGCTTACAAATCATTCTAAGCAGCAAGACATATGGTCCAAAGACCAATGGACCCCCCCCAGTTAGAATATTATGTCCTCAGAAATACAAATTTCCTTGGACACCAAGAGTCCTTTTTGCAGTTAATAAAATCTTCCTCGTTCTTAAAGAAGACAATGTGGGTAAAATCTCATCTTTTTCTCTGAACATAGCAATTCTACTTACACAGTATGGAGGTAAATTCTTCCCTGATCTGTTCGCCTGGAAGGGGCCTCAGGAGGAGAGGAGGTTTACTACTCAGGCATTGGTGGCATATATAAGGTGCTAAGATGTAGAGTGTATGAAATCTCTCCGTCAGAAAAATCCTAGTGGACATTTTTATGGCCCCAGAGTATGAAGCTTCCCAAGTGTTCATTCTCCCTCAGGGCTGCCTTCCCTATCTACTTCATCAAACTTATTTTAGTCATTTCTATGCAGGGACTGGTATGATCGTTCCTTGAATTTGTATCCCAGTAAATGTTTGTTGAAAGTAAATTTGTGAGGAAAAAATCCAAAACAAACCACTTGCTCTATGTATAGTCTCACCCTTGACCCCACACTACCCCACACCCAGCTGGTAAATATATCAGCCTCCAGTATCTCCTGTGACTTTTGTACGTTTCTAACAAAACTTTCCATTTATTTTTCTTTAAAATGTCATTAATTCTTTATAAAGCACGTTAAGTATGTATCACATGCCAGGGTTTTGCGCTGTTAATGCAGGGAATAGAATCGAGTCATTTTCCTCTCGATGCTGAAAGTCCAGTGAAGAAATAGCCATAAACATGATGACAACTGGGCATATTTATTGTGAAGGTATCAAAAGACATATATTTATCCTGCAGGAGGGTCAGCACCAAGTTTGTCGGGTGACAAGGAAGAACAGAGTACAGGAAAAAGAAAAGTGACTAATAGCATATTCAGCACGCTTGGAGCCCTGGATGCAGGTGGGACAGCAAGTGGCAAGTGAACCTAAACAGGGAGGCAGGATCCCTGTTGCAGACCTTGCAGGCATTCGAAAGCATTTGTATCTGAATAACGTAATAGAAATTGCTTGGTATGCAGTCAAATCTTTCTCCTTTCCTAGAGGAACACATTTTTATACATCCTTGTGAAGTAACTGAAAATTTCAGGCATCTTATTTGAGGCTCAATAATATACTGCAGTTCCCTGCTTGGTGCAGTATCAATCTGAATAATAAGAACATAACATTTTTCCTCTAGGCCACAATCTCTCAGTTATACAGAAATGTCAATTTAGAAAACATTTTCAAACAGACCCTCAATTAGCTTATAAGGTCTCAGCAGAATACTTGATCACTTACTCTTCCAAATTTTGCATCAGATTAACCAGGCAATTATTTTTAGCATGCTCAGATAATCTCAAAAAAGCATTGTTTCATAAGGTCTATAAATAAATACAAAAGCTATAAAAATGTGTAGACCTCTCTCTAGTTGATGACACTGGATAGCTAACAGAAAAGTATTTCCTGTAAGAAAAAAGAAAGACTATCCTAAGGAAATTTTCTGTGAATTGTGTCACTTTAAAAAGAAAAAAAATTTGTATACTTTAAAATGAATTGTGTTACTTTACATATGACTATGGGCTTTCCTCGTGGCTCAGATGGTAAAGAATCTGCCTGCAATGCAAGAGATATGGGTTCGATCCCTGGGTCAGGAAGATCCCCTGGAGAAGGGAATGGTTACCCATTCTTGCCTGGAGAATTCCATGGACTGAGGAACGTAGCGGGCTACAGTCCATGGGGTTGAAGAGTCAGACATGACTGAGCTACTAACACAACACACATGAATATACTATACAAAATCATATATAATTCACACACCTTGAGTCATCTTTCTTGCTACAATGTATGTTAATTTCATGGGAACTTTCTTTAACACGTTTATTTTAAAATACAATGAAAAATATGGTTCTCTATCTTTAAATTCTCCATTTTCAATACTTTCACTGAGCATCCATGAAATTTGAATCATGATATTTCTGCTTTTATTGCTTATACTTGAATATGTGTTTGGTCTCTTCTGTTAAATGGTATATACTTAGGAACAAGATATAGGCCTAAGAGTTTCCTGGGTTAATGATTTTCCCTTTACTACATGTTCTTCCTATAGAAAGAGATCACCAACTATGAATCCTCTTATTATCTGGTACAGTGATGTGCACAGAGTATCATGCATAAGAAACAACTGGTTAAAATATTATTTCAGTTTAGAGGTGTATAGTCAGACAGTTGAATGGACACAAAACATATTATGCTAAGTGAAATAAGTCAGATAAAAATACAATATAATTTCATTTACATGTGAAATCTAGAAAATTTTAAAAATGAACAAACATAATGAAACAAAACTGATTCATAAATACAGAGAACAAATAGGTAATTGCCAGAGGGAGGGGGTTTGAGGGTCAGGGGAGTAGAGAAATAGAAGAGGGAGATTAAGAAATTGGTGAGGGAGATTTCAGATATAAGACAGATGAGTCACAGGTATGAAATATACACTGTGGGGAATATGTTGTTTTTCAGTGGTTCAGTCGTGTCTTACTCTGCATGAATTGCAGCACACCAGGCTTCTCTGTCCTTCAACTATCACCCAGAGCTTGCTCAAACTCATGTGCATTGAGTCAGTGATGCCATCCAACCATCTCGTCCTCTGTTGTCCCCTTCTCTTCCTGCCTTCAATCTTTCCCAGAATCAGGGTCTTTTCCAAAGAGTTGGCTCTTCACATCAGGTGGCCAAAGTAGTGGAGCTTCAGCATCAGTGGGGAATATAGCCAATAATTATATAATATCTTCGTATGGTGACAGATAACTTACAGATAACTAGACTTATCATGGTGATTTTATGGAAATATCAAATCACTATGCTGTGCAGCAGGAACTAACATAGTGTTATAGATCAATTCTACTTCAAAAACAAACACTCTCATAGAAAAAGAAAGCATTTTGGGGTCACCAGACATGGGGATTGGATGAATGCAATCAAAAATATAAGCTTCCAGTTAGATGATAAAAAGTACTAGGGATGTAATGTACAATATGATATATATATAATTAACACTTCTGAGTGTTATCTATGAAGTTGTTAAGAGAATAATTCTGAGTTCTCATCACAAGGGAAACTTTTTTTTAAATTTCTTTATTGTTGTATCTATATGAGGTGTTATTGTTCACCAGACTTACTGTGGTAATCATTTTGTGGTGTATGTATGCTAAATTATTAAGATGTAAACATTAACCTTACACAGTGCTGTATGTCAATTACTTCTCTGTAAAACCGGAAGAAAGAAATGAACAGTTTCAAATCAATCAGGGAAGAGAGGCCTAACTAGCTGTAACAAAAAGATTTTTTTAATGCCACCTGAAAGAAAGGGACAAAACAGCAATACCAGGAAAAAATAATAAAATGAAAATATATTTTAAAATTTAAAAAATCCAAGAGAGCAGGTGGATGTTTCAGTCAGAGAGAGAAAAATGATTAAAGACTATAGCTAAGGGTTAGGATTAATCATGGTGTTATTCAGATGTGAAAACCTCTTATAAAAGTGTTACTGTAATATACGTGATATCCTATAGGTAGCTTGTTAAAATGCAAATTCTTGTGCTCCATCGGAGGAATGTCTAAGTACTTCTGTGGGGGAGGAGGGGAGTTGAGGAAACTGCACTTAATAAAAGAATTTCAAGTGTTCGTGATGCCCCCATACTGGACCACACTGAGAGCAGTGAGGGATGCAATGGAAATGGAAACAACAAGTGAAGTCGCTCAGTCGTGTCCGACTCTTTGTGACCCCATGGACTGTAGCCCACCAGGCTCCTCCATCCATGGAATTTTCTAGGCAAGAGTACTGGAGTGGGCTGCCATTTCCTTCTCCAGGGAATCTTCCCGACCCAGGGATCGAACCCGGGTCTTCCACATTGCGGGCAGATGCTTTACCCTCTGAGTCACCAGGGAATCCCATGGAAATGGAAAGTGGATGTCATATTCTAAATGTATCCAGTGTGCAGTATGAAGACAGACTATGAAGACCCTTGGTAACAAAGAGCCAGTGGAAAGTGAAGAACAAACAAATTGTGTTTTTAGAAAGCTGTTAAATGGAAGTTGATCATTTTGCTATCTGTAGTTAGAAAATAGCAACAACAAAAACCTCATTATTGAACATTTTTAAAGTACAGGAAAATAAAGAAAAAGTATAACTAAACCAATATTCAATTATGAAAAAATAACTAACTTTGACATTTGGAACATATCTTTCCATACCTTTATAACAAGTGTGCTCTGTGTATGTATAGGTACACTTGTGTATATTCAAATGAAATATATACAAAACAGTGATAAGTACACTATATTTTAATATGTTCTCTTAATATATATATTTATCTATATCATTATCTATCTTTTTTCATGATAGTTCATGTTTTATTTTTCAGATATGTTCAGTTTCTAAATTATCATATAAATTACAACATATAACAATGTGTTGAATCTCAACATATAATAACATTCTTGCCCACTTCCCCCCATTAGATATATATTTAGAAGATGAATCACTAGACATTAGATACTTAAAATGTTAAAAAAATTTACCAAAGGGTCTGAATAACTCTTTTAAGAATTAGAAAAGTACCATTTTAATTCACATTTCCTCTTGTTTATTGTGCTTATTCATGATCCTCTATTTGGGGGAATAGTAAGCATTTTCAATAACTGAGAATTGCTGAAAATTAGACTTTGCTACTGATCAAAATTACATCAGACTTTCCTTGATAGCTACATACACTAGAGGTGCTGAGACTGTTTTGACTCCAATTCATGGTTTAAACTGGGGCTTCCCTGGTGGCTCAGATGGTAAAGAGTCCCCTGCAGTAGGGGAGACCTGGGTTCGATCCCTGGGTCGGGAAGATCCCCTAGAGAAGGAAATGGCAACCCACTCGAGTACTCTTCCCTGGAAAATCCCATGGATGGAGGAGCCTGGCAGGCTACAGTCCACAGCGTTGCAAAGAGTCGGACATGATTGAGCAACTTCACTTCACTTACTCATGGTTTAATTTGTCCTTTACAGACATATTTTAAGCATGATCCTATTCCGTGCCAGGTGCAGTCTTGTAAGAGGCTTACATATACACAAGACATGCATCCTGTTCTCAAAGAATTCAGTTTATATAGTTTATATAGAACTCTCCATATAGTAAGTTACTGGATCATTAGAAGATTAAAGCATATATAAACATATTTTAATGTATCATGGTAACTTAGTTCAGTTCAGTCGCTCAGTCATGTCCGACTCTTTGCAACCACATGAACTGCAGCACGCCAGGCCTCTCTGTCCATCACCAACTCCCGGAGTCTACCCAAACCCATGTCCATCGAGTCGGTGATGCCATCCAACCATCTCATCCTCTGTTGTCCCTTTCTCCTCCTGCCCCCAATCCTACCCAGCATTAGGGTCTTTTCCAATGAGTCAACCCTTCGCATGAGGTGCCCAAAGTATTGGAGTTTCAGCTTCAACATCAGACCTTCCAATGAACACCCAAGATTGATCTCTTTTAGGATGGATTGATTGGATCTCCTTGCAGTCCAAGGGACTCTCAAGAGTCTTCTCCAACACCACAGTTCAAAAGCATCAATTCTGTGGCGCTCAGCTTTCTTCACCGTCCAACTCTCACATCCATACATGACCACTGGAAAAACCATAGCCTTGACTAGACGTACTTTTGTTGGCAAAGTAATGTCTCTGCTTTTAAATATGCTATCTAGGTTGGCCATAACCTTCCTTCCAAGGAGTAAGCATCTTTGAATTTCATGGCTGCAATCACCATCAGCAGTGATTTTGGAGCCCAAAAAAATAAAGTCTGACACTGTTTCCACTGTTTCCCCATCCATTTCCCATGAAGTGATGGGACCAGATGCCATGATCTTAGTTTTCTGAACGTTGAGCTTTAAGCCAACTTTTTCACTCTCCTCTTTCACCTTCATCAAGAGGCTCTTTAGTTCTTCTTCACTTTCTGCCATAAGGGTGGTGTCATCCGCATATCTGAGG
The DNA here is from genome assembly GCF_054371585.1 of Giraffa tippelskirchi. Taxonomy (NCBI): domain Eukaryota; kingdom Metazoa; phylum Chordata; class Mammalia; order Artiodactyla; family Giraffidae; genus Giraffa; species Giraffa tippelskirchi. The sequence continues at coordinate 122,045,675 of NC_137285.1, forward strand.
TTATTGATATTTCTCCCGGCAGTCTTGATTCCAGCTTGTGTTTCTTCCAGCCCAGCGTTTCTCATGATGTACTCTGCATATAAGTTAAATAAGCAGGGTGACAATATACAGCCTTGACGTACTCCTTTTCCTATTTGGAACCAGTCTGTTGTTCCATGTCCAGTTCTAACTGTTGCTTCCTGGTAACTTACATTAGGGAATGATCAAACATCAGTCAGAGAAGACAACATAATGAAAGAATACACTGGAAATGGCTCTAAATTATTTTAGAAAGAACCATTTTGACCATGGCCTTCTGAATTTGCTTTGTCTTCACACTGTAGATTATGGGATTCATTACAGGAGGGATGAGCAGATAAATGTTGGCAATGAGAGTATGTACAAGGGCAGGGGCATGCTTCCCAAATCTATGCACAAGTGACAAGCTGATCATGGGGATGTAGAAGATGGCAACGGCACTTATGTGGGATACACATGTTCCAAAGGCCTTTTTCCGCTCCTCTGGGGAGGCAATGCTGAGCACAGAGTGAATGATCAGGACATAGGAAAGGAGGATCAAGATAGAGTCCAAGGCAGCGGTAGAGATGACAATGGCCAGACCAAATGCACTGTTGATTTTGATGTCTGTGCATGAAAGCTTCATCACATCAGGATGGAAGCAATATGAATGGTGCAGAACATGACTTCCACAGAAGGACAGACGCTTAAGGAGCAGGAGTAAAGGAACCAGAGCTGTTGTCCCCCTAATAACAATTGCAAAGCCCACTTTGATGATCCTTGAATTGGTTAAGATTGTGGCATATCTCAGTGGGTTACAGATGGCAATGTAGCGGTCAAAGGCCATTGCAAGGAGTACCGAAGACTCCATGAATGTGAAACCATGGATGAAGAACATTTGGCCAATGCAGGCATCAAAGCTGATTTCTCGGGCATTGAACCAGAAAATACCCACCATGGTGACCAGTGTGGAAAGGCATAGTCCTAGGTCCGTGAAGGATAGCATGGAGAGGAAATAGTACATGGGTCCATGAAGGCTTGACTCACTGATGATGATGAACAAGATCATGCCATTCCCTGAGATAGCAATGACATAGAGACAACAGAATGGGATGAAGATGCAGGCATGGTAGGTTTCAAAACCAGGGATGCCAGTAAGAAAGAAGACTGTAGAGCAGAAAATGCTCTGATTAAAGGATGGCATGATGAGTAAAGGAGGCAAATTTCACTGGGAGAAAGGAGCAAGTCCTGCAAAAACAGGGAAGAAAAATGATCTCATGCTTTCCACATATCAGACAATTTAGTATCACTAATGAACTGTGTCTTATTCTTAAGTGTAAGTGCATTATAATTTACTCTTATTAGGTTTAGAGTTGATCTTGGTTGACTTAGGGGAAGAAACAGAGGACTAAATCCAGAGCAGCTGAGTTTTACCAGAGTCCCACTTGTTACCTCTAGGCTTCAGTATTTATCTATGTACACGGATGTAAGAGGAGATTAGATTAGGTAATGGTAAGATATTTCCCACATCTATGATTCTATGGTCATGGGCAGATAGAGCATTTTTACACAAATCTAAGACAACACAAAGGCAATTCTTCCTACTTCTTCTCTTCTCACTTTCCAAGAGTTTTTGCATATCCAATGAAAACAGTATAGTTAAGATACTATGAAATATTTTACAGAATAAAATATGCAAGAGGTAATGATAAAAATGAAATACTAAGAAAAGTCATTCAATCTGTACAAATAGACTACAGTGTATATAGTTGGTAAAGCATTTATTCAAGTTGTAACTGTGAACCTGATAATGTTTAAGGAAAATTCTCCCTAAAGAAATAGGGCTTAAGTTAACCTTAACAAGAACAAATGAAGTCATTGCAAGCAGATAATAATTGGAGCAAAATTATCTAAGTGTGATTCTTAATATTCCATTTTAAAAAAGAGATATTGAAAATGAATTGAGGGGTTTGAAGGTAGGGCTGTGGACCCTCAGAAAGCCTCATTAAGACAGGATGCATCTCCGTTAGGATGGTGGATGATGACTCTGAACCATCTTCTCCATTTGAGGATATGAACATGTACTCAACTCAGATCAATAAATCTCTAGGATCAAAGAAGTTCCTCTAAGTGTGTCCTAAGTTTTCTGATACCCTGTTTTTATCTGTGGAAAGAATGCTTGGTTTTTAAAGTATGTGTATATCCTCTCTCATCCATGAATGTGTTCCTTCAACAAATATGTATTAATAAATAACTGACAAAATGAAAATGTGGCAGGAACAGAATTATAATCAGACCTAGCACTCCAACGTGGCTGATGCATGATTTGGGAAAAACAAATATCTCTATGTAAGTTAATTTAATGAGTTTTTTGCAGCCCAAATGAGCAAGAAGTGGCTTCAACTTCAGTGGGAATAACTGGTTATAGAACTTGTGATGAAGAGAGCATTTGAGAAGAAGAGAGAAAAATGTTCAATATAGGCAGCCTTTGGAGGACTTACTAAAAAAATGACTGGAAAATTTTTAAATTAAGAGGAAATGCACAAAAAATTAAAATTCATGGATTTTGAGTTAGCCCTTGGATCTCAGCTGCAAGAAAGGCCTCACTTTGCCTTGCAGGAATTAGAATATGTACTTACCTCTGCATTCTGAACAAAGTATTCCTGCCCTGACAATACGGATTGAGAGTTAAACTGACACCTGGGTTGAAGTCAAAGGAATAGTGAAAAATATCTTAGAAAAATAAAATCTAAGCAGAAGGAGGCCTGAAAAAAAGGCCTTGGGGAATAGCAGTATTTAAGGAAAAGACAGTAGCAACTTATATTGAGACTGCAAAGGCAGGGCTAGTAAGGTGTAAATGAACCCCAGGAAAATGCAAAGACTTCATCAGTTTTTCTCAGACCTTTGATCTCAGAGCTAGGAAAAATAATGTGTAAGAGTATCTATTGAATAATTGAGTTGAATTACATCTGATAATACTGATAGACCCTAGACACTTAATATCAGGCAATTTGTGGTTCCTGATATAGAGCCCTTCGAATGAGAAGTAAAGTTCATGTAAACATACTGGTATATAGTAATATAAGAGATAAACTAACAATTTTCTTATTAATCTGGTGTTTATCTTTAATACTTGAACTTTGCTCAAATTTAGATCTGATGATAAAAACAAATTTTTCTGGTCATTTTGTTGTTGTTTAGTCGCTCAGTCGTATCCAATTCTTTGTGACCCTGTGGACACAAAGGCTTCCCGGTCCTTCACTATCTCCTGGAATTTGCTCAAACGCATATCCGTTGAGTCAATGATGCCATCCAACCATCTCATCCTCTGTCACCTCCTTCTCCTGCCCTCAATCTTTCCCAGCATCAGGGTCTTTTCCAATAAGTTGGCTCTTCCCATCAGGTGACCAAAAGATTGGAGCTTCAGTTTCAGTCCTTCCAATGAATATTCAGGGTTGGGATCCTTCAGGATTGAATGGTTTTATCTCCTTGCTGTCCAATGGATTCTTGAGTCTTTTCCAGAACTGTAATTCGAAAGCATCAATTCTTCTGCATTCAGCCTACTTTATGGTCCAACTCTCACATCCATACATGACTACTGGAAAAACCATAGCTTTGACTATATGGACCTTTGTTGGCAAAGTGATGTCTCTGATTTTTAACATGCTATCTAGGTTTGTCATAGCTTTTGTTCCAAAGAGCAAGCATTTTTTTTGTTAGTGGTGGTGGTTTGTTTAATTTCATGACTACAGTCACTGTCCGCAGTGATTTTGGAGCCCAAGAAAATAAAGTCTGTCACTGCTTTCATTTTTCCCCATTATTTGCTGTGAAGTGATGGGACCGGATGCCATGATTTCAGTTTTTGAATGTTGTTTTTTAAGCCAGCTTTTTCACTGTACTCTTTCACCTTCATCAAGAGGCTTTTTAGTTCCTCTTTGCTTTCTGCCATTAGGGTCATATCATCTAATGCACATTACCTGAGGATTTTCTTTTCTTTCTTTCTTTCTTTGTTTTTTTTGTATAGATGCTAAACCCCCACCAAGTGGAACGAATTAACTACTTGATGACCAGGAGCAAGTTGCCCCAGACCTACTGGAATCTCAGGACTGATAACGTTAACAACCTGTGACAATACCCTGTTGGCTCATCATCATCCAATCAGAGAACTGTGCACAAGCTGTTTACAGGCCCCGGGACACCTCTCCCTCATCTTGCCTTTAAAAATGCTTTTCTGAAACCCAGGTGATCCATGAGTTTGAGTCTTTTGAGCACGAGCTGTCTTGAACTCCTTGCTTGTTGCTCTGCACTAAATGCTGCACTTTTCTTCACCACAATCAGTAGATGAGCTTTACTGCACAAAGGCAAGCAGACCCATGTTTGGTTCCATAGCAGAAGCAGGCTCTTGGGTTAATGCTCTTTTTACTATAGGAAATAAATTATGAGACTTCAACGGATTAGCCAAATGTCCAAGCTAGTCTTCTCCTTAACAATAGTGATAATATTTCAATGCCTCCTACAGGCCAAACGGTTTATCTCTTTTTCTAAATCGTTCTTTCCACTCTTCTGTAAGCTTCTTATGGTATCTTTTTTCAACTGATAAAATCAAAGGGAAACATAGTAAGGGCTATTCTAATTCAGATAACTGTTAACTAAAATGCATGAGCAGGAATATCTTTCCCTTTTTAAAATTCTGATTCTTAAACTACTCTTGCGTGTTCTTGTACCAAAACTATGAGCAACTAGCAAATAACTATTCTTGGAAAGATACATTTAAATGTCTCTTTTTTTTCCCCATGGGGAATTCTTTAAGGACTTTGACTTAAACATCCTGTAAACAGACCACCAAGAACCTGTAAATAGATTGCCCCATTACAAAGCTTCACATCTATTACTGTCACAACATGCATCGGATATTACTAGCTTTTTCACAGATGAGAACATTGAGGCTAAGATTACAAAACAAATGCTCAGCAAAGTCATGTTACTTTCTCACTTTTATCCATGTGGCAAATCTAAGAATTGAACTCTGTTCTCTTCACTTATTTTTAAAACATCTTAAAAATGTGGAATGAATGAATTACATGCTCATGACTGCAGTAGATATTTTCATAACTATTTTGAACAATACAACAACTGTTTTAAATTGATATAATATATTGATATTTATGGGGGTCTTCCCTGGTGGCTCAGTGGTAAAGAACCTGCCTACAATGCAGGAGATGTGGGTTCAGTCCCTGGGTTGGGACGATCCCTTGGAGAAGGAAATGACAACCCACTCCAGTTTTTTTTCTTGGGAAATCCCATGAACAGAGGAGCCTGGAGCTATAGTCTCTGGGGTCTATGGGGTCACAAAAATAGTTAAACTTAGTGACTACACAACAACAAATGGATATGTATATAATATACAAACCTCTTTAATACATACTACTGAGTTCACCAGTTTCCTATGAACAGTTGGCTTTACAAACTATATGAAGATTTATACAGTCCCTGATGTATTCAGAAAAGACTTCGCTGCACTGAAACACTGACCTCAAGCAAAGACTTTCTGGGTCTGGAAAGGGAGGTTTGATCCTTTGAAAGTCAGCCCAGGCGTTAGCAGAGAGTCTTTAAAAGAGACAATTATCTACATCTCCCAAACTTACAAGCAGAAAGGTCTCTGTCCTAAGGCTAGGGAAATACTTCCTCATCAGCCCTGCCCCCTTAAGCCATCTCCAAAGAAGCTCTCTTCTTTCAGGAGAACTCATAGGGACTTTTCTGGAATGACTGAACTCTCAGACGTGAGAGAGAAAGATTTTATAAGGAGCCCAGGATCTGCCAGGTGAGAGCTGTTTACTCAGAAGAAAAACAATTCCTAGGAGGGAACTCCACACAGCTGTGTCCTGCTAACCCTTTATGCCCCAAACAACTGACTGTGGAGAGCAGTTTCTTTTCAGACTAACTTCTCTTTTTTTTCCCCAAAAGATAATCCTGAAGATGGATTATGATTGTAGTTCTCATTGAAAAGCAATTTTACCTCTGTACAACTTACAAGACACCAACTCAACTAACGAGCATATGAAAACATACTCCACATCATAAGTCATCAAGGAAGTGAAATTAAGATAGTAATAAAATACCACTACATACCTGTTAAAATGCAAAACTTCCAAAACTGATATCAAATTCTGTTGAGGATTTGGAGCAACAATAACTCCCATTCACTGCTGATAGAAATGCAAAGTGGTATTGCCCCTTTAGAAGACAGTTTGGTGGTTTCTTACAAAATTGAACGTACTCATATCATAAAACCAAGCAGCTATACTCCTTACTATATACCCAAAAGAGTCAAAATCCTATGTCTGTAAACCAAAGATCACACATGGAGGTTTACAGAAGTTTTACTCATAATTGACAAAATTTGGAAACAACTAAGATGCCCATCAGTACGTGACTGGATAAACTGATATATCAAAAAAATGGATTATTTGTAGTGCTAAAAAGGAATTAGCTGCTAAGTCATGGAAAAACATGAAGGAAACCTATTAGAAGTCAGTCATAATGGCGATATATGACTTTCTGGAAAAGGCAAACTATTGGAGATAATAAAAAGATCAGTGATAAACAGAATTTGGGGGGAGGGAGGAATTCATACGTGGAACACTGAGGATTTTTAGGGCAGTGATAATATTCTGTATGATACTATAATGTTGGATACATGTCATTATAATTTGTCCATAACCACAGACTGCACAACACCAACCGTAAACCCTGATATAAACTATGGACTTTGGGTGATAATGATGTATTCATTAATGTAAGTTTATCAGTTGCAACCAATGAAACACTCTGCTGTGGGGTGGGGGGGGCGGGTCACTGCTGTTAACGGATGGAGAGCATACACATTGTAGGGGCAAGAAATAGATGGGAAATCTCTGCACTTTCCCCTCAAATTGCTGTGAACCTAAAACTTCTCTAAAGAGTAAAGCCTATTCTTTTTTTTAAAGGAAACAGCTAAAGATGATGACAAAACTTTATGTCCCTGGTGTGTCCCTTGCCAGCTTACAGAATCAATAGGCTATTCTGTTGACTGGCCTGAAACTGACACTAGTGTATTTATCCCCGTGATGGAGATACTAACCATGTTTAACAGACAGTCTCTGTCAAAACTGTGGACACATAAGCAGCTTTCAATCTTTGTCCGTTTACTACAGTCTCTGACAATATGTGGTAAACTGAGAAGGTTGGTGAGTTTCAAGTCCAATAATTAATTAAACATGCTTCTTGGCATAGAAAACTATACTAAGAGAACATTGCCTTGCAAAGGTCTGCTATATGGAAGAAGAGGATGAGGTAACTATACCACTAGAATTATTGCAGAGCAGAGACCTTACTGATCCTATTTAACTTTTTTCCCCTTCTGTCGCAAGATTCTAGATCCCCAGTTTAAGGAAAGAGCAATTTGTCAAGATGGCAGTGGTCAGTCTCTCTTGCTCCATGGCCTCTCACTCTCCCTCCACCTTTAGTAAATACATGATTATGTAACAACTGAGATCATTTATAGCATTGCACACATGCAATGACCTATATCAGCACAACCTGAAAAGCTCTTGTAGTTGAGTTGCGTAGGCTGTGTCCACTGGGTCAACCATGGGAGAGTACAGCATGGCTGCTGCTACTGCCTTGCTGCTGTGCCAACCAGCAGAGAATAAACCTACAGTTCCTTGCATCTTTTCCAGCTTCCCCACTTGCGCCTTGCCTGCCCTGGGTTCAGTGAACAGCGAGACACCCAGGAAAGTCTGAAAAGATATGTTTGTTTCCAGCAGTTCCTCAAGAACCTGATAAGATATGTTGCCATTTTTGGATATTTTCTGCATTAGTAAAAGCATTGTCTTCCCCCAGAAAGCACTTCAGCAGATGGGGGAGACTTTTTTAAAGCCCTGGATAAGTTTGGCAGGAAATATTTGAAACTGAGTGGGAAAAAATTGCACAATTCAAATAAGTTTCCAAGATATAAAAGCAAACAGAGATGCCCAGGCTGTTATAGGGATATAAATATGAAAATCCTGCTGCCTATGCTAAGCATTCCAATTAGAACGGTGCTAGTCCATGAGCAGGGCTGCAGGACAGGCTACACGGCAGAACCTCAGGCTTTCTCAGCACTAGCCCAAGGGCTTTAAATTATTCATCAGCCCAGGAATGATAAGCAGTGGGTACACAGACAGTGGGGAAAATGATCAGTGTTCCTTCAGAGAGTGTCGTGTCTAATTGACCTGTCCCAGGATTTGACCAGTTCAAATACTTTCTCTGGACACACTTACCCAGCTAGAGTTCTATCCTGAAATGCTGTCTTTCTACTCTTTCTGCTTCAGCCCTCCTGAACACATCTTCAAGTTCCTGAAAATGACATGCTTTTTTTTCCCTCCTCTGAGCCTTGTCTCATTCTGTTCTCCAAGGTAATATTAAGGTGTTTATTTATCCCAAATTCTCCCTCAAATGCTAGCAGAAAAAAAAGATTTTATTTTGTATTGACATAAAATTTGTTTGTATTAAAATATCTTTTTTCCCCTAGATGTTCTGATTTCAAACTTGAGGATAAATTAATGACAGTGGAGTATTGTGAGTTTTTAAAAAAATTTGTTTTGATTTTGTTTTGTCTGCAATTTGTATCTTAGTTCTCCTGCTTCATGATTTCCTAATATTGTGCTCAATCTGCCTATAGGATAAAACACCACAGCTGTGGCCTGTGTCTGCAGCATTTCTTTAACCTTCTATTATCTCCTCCTACCCTCTACTCTCCTGCCTTCATCCCTAACTCCGCATAGGAAAATCTTCATTTCCTAAAATCTCATTTTAGCAATTATATTTTGTTAGCCCACCTTGATTGTATGGGGCTAGATTGTTCCAGTACCTATGTGATCTACATCAGTGCTTCTCAAATGTGAATGTCAATGAGTTTCTTAGGCATCTTACAAAAATGCATGTATTTTATTCAGTACATCTGATATTCTGCATTTCTTCTATTTTTAGAATTTTTGGGGGGGTAGTATAGTTGCTTTACAATGTTGTGTTAGTCTCTCAGTTCCGTTCAGTCGCTCAGTCGTGTCCGACTCTTTGCAACCCCATGGACTGCAGCACACCAGGCTTGCCAGAGGTTACTCAAACTCATGTCCAACTCATGTCAAACTCCCAGAGCTTCCTCAAACTCATGTCCATCAAGGCGGTGATGCTATCCAACCATCTCATCCTCTGTCGTCCCCTTCTCCTCCTGCCCTCAATCTTTCCCAGCATCAGGGTCTTTTCAAATGAGTCAGTTCTTCACATCAGGTGGCCAAAGTATTGGAGTTTCAGCTTCAACATCAGTCCTTTCAATGAATATTCAGGACTGATTTCCTTTAGGATGGACTGGTTGGATCTCCTTGCAGTCCAAGGGACTCTCAAGAGTCTTCTCTAACACCACAGTTCAAAAGCATCAATTCTTCAGTGCTTTATGGCCCAACTCTCGCATCCATACGTGACTACTGGAAAAATCATAGCTTGACTAGATGGACCTTTGCTGACAAAGTAATGTCTCTGTTTTATAATATGCTGTCTAGGTTGGTCATAGCTTTTCTTCCAAGGAGCAAGCGTCTTTTAATTTCATGGCTGCAGTCACCATCTGCAGTGATTTTGGAGCCCCCAAAAATAAAGTCACTCACTGTTTCCATTGTTTCCCCATCTATTTGCCATGAGGTGGTGGGACTGGATGCCATGATCTTAGTTTTCTGAATGTTGAGCTTTAAGCCAACTTTTTCACTCTCCTCTTTCACTTTCATCAAGAGGCTCTTTAGTTCTTCTTCACTTTCTGCCATAAGGATGGTGTCATCTGCATATCTGAGGTTATTGATATTTCTCCTGGCAATCTTGATTCCAGGTTTGTCTGGCTCTAGGTTAGTGATCATACCATCGTGGTTATCTAGGTCATGAAAATCTTTTTTGTATAGTTCTTCTGTGTATTCTTGAAACCTCTTTGTAATATCTTCTGCTTCTGTTAAGTCCTTACCATTTCTGTTCTTTATTGTGCCCCTCTTTGCATGAAATGTTCCCTTGGTGTCTCTAATTTTCTTGAAGAGATCTCTAGTCTTTCCCGTCTATTGTTTTCCTCTGTTTTTTTGCATTGATCACTGAGGAAGGCTTTCTTATCTCTCCTTGCTATTCTTTGGAACTCTGCATTCAAATAGGTATATCTTTCCTTTTCTCCTTTGCTTTAGCTTCTCTTCTTTTCTTAGCTATTTGTAAGGCCTCCTCAGACAATCATTTTGCCTTTTTGCATTTCTTTTTCTTGGGAATGGTCTTGATCACTGCCTCCTGTACAATGTCACAAACTTCCATCCTTCAGGCACTTTGTCTATCAGATCTAATCCCTTAAATCTATTTGTCACTTCCACTGTATAATTGTAAGGGATTTGATTTAGGTCATACCTGAATGGTCTAGTGGTTTTCCCTACTTTCTTCAATTTAAGTCTGAATTTGGCAAGAAAGAGTTCATGATCTGAACCATAGTCAGCTCCCGGTCTTGTTTTTGCTGACTGTATAGAGCTTCTCTATCTTTGGCTGCAAAGAATATAATCAATCTGATTTTGGTATTGACCATCTGGTGATGTCCATGTGTAGAGTCTTCTCTTGTGTTGTTGGAAGAGGATGTTTGCTATGACCAATGTGATCTCTTGGCAAAACTCTGTGTTAGTTTCTGCAGCATAGCAAAGTGAATCTACCATGCATATACATATATCCCCTCTTTTTAAAAATTTCTTTCATTTAGGTCACGGCAGAGCACTGTGTAGAGGTCCCCGTGCTGTAGAGTGGGTTCTCATTAATTATCTATTTTATGTATAGTATCAGTCTTAATCTCCCAATTCATCCCATCCCCTCCTTTCCTCTTTGGTGTCCATATGTTTGTCCTCTACCTCTGTTTCTCTATTCCTGTTTTGTCAGTAAGATCACCTACACCGATTTTTTTCAGATTCCACATATATGAGTTCATATAGAATATTTGTTTTTCTCTTTCTGACTTACTTCACTCTGTGTGACAGTCTCTAGGTCCATCCATATTTCTACAAAGCACCCAATTTCATTCCTTTTTATGGTTGAGTAGTAATTCCATTGTATATATGTACCACATCTTCTTTATCCATTCTTCTTTTGATGGACATTTAGGTTGTCTCCATATCCTGGTTATTGTAAATGGTGCTGCAGTGACTATAGGGGTGCATGGGTCTTTTTGAATTCTAGTTTTCTCTGGACATATGCCCAGTAGTGGGATTGCTGGGTCACATGGTTGTTCTATTCTTAGGTTTTTAAGTAAGTTCTATACTGTTCTCCTTAGTGACTGTATCAATTTACATTCCCACAACAGTGCAAAAGGGTTCCCTTTTCTGCACACCCTATTCTGCCTTTCTAACAAGCTTCCAGGGGATGCCAATACTATTGTTACTAGTCAGAATTCTCGCACTCTTTAATCAATAGAAACTGATAAGAGGCCAGATGAGAAATTCAGGAAAGGGTTTATTGGGATTTATGCTGCACAACAAGAGACAGAAAACAAGTAACAGGTTTCACTGCTCACTCCCTAAGGAGGGGTGAGCTGGCCCCTTAAAGGGGATGAGGCTAGAGGCAAGGCCAGGGGTCAGGCCAGAAGGCAAGCGTGGGTGCTCTGCCTACCCTCTTGGTGGAGCTGTGTGCAGGGATCATGCACAGTGTCCTGCTTTTGCTCTTGACATTTCAGAAGTGGCAGCTGAAGTCTTTGGTCTTTTTGCATCTTGTTCATAATTTGCCACAACTGTACATGCATGCAGTTATTTTTAACCCCTTATTGTTTCTTTGCATTCTGTTGCTACAGGAGACATGTGTCCAATTGCAAACACTGAAGCAAAGAGTTGTAGGTCCCAGAACCCATCCCATCTCACTGTACTTCTTTAGTAGCAAAGATCTCTATTAATTCCCCTTTTTGAGTAATTATGATATGACATTATAATTTCCCATGTAATTATATCCTCCACTAGAGTTTGCGTATTTGGGCAATGTTACATCCTCAGATCTTTATCAATAACATATATTGTGCATACAATACTTTTGTAAAGATGAATGAATAAAGAATTTTGATGGAAGCACATGAAAGACATGGTGGAAGCAGAGAGGAATGAACTAAACAGGAAGAATAGGAAGAGCTGGAAGAAGTTGATAAAGAGAAAATAGGAAGAGCTACATTTCTTCATGGGCGTCCCTCGTGGCTCAGCGGTAAAGAATCCACCTGCAATGCCAGAGACACGGGGTTCAATCCCCGGGTTGGGAAAATCCCTTGGAGAAGGAAATGGAAACTTGCTCCAGTATTCTTGCCTGGGAAATCCCATGGATAGAGGAGCCTGTCAGACAATAGTCCATGGGGTCACAAAAGAGTTGGACATTACTTTGCAACCAAACAACAGTAACACGTTTCTTGGTCCACTAAAATCAAATGGTTAATGTTGGCCAAGTCAGAAAAGAAGGAGAAACTGCTGTTAATTTGACAAGACTGAATCAAAGAGAAGAGGAGAAATTAGACTTTCACCAGATCACATAGGGCCAGTACACATTGTAGGACCTTATTATTTTTTGTGAATAGTGACCCAAACACAATATTCACTGATGCAGCAACCAGATTTTGCTGCTGTTATTACTGTTTGCTTACTTTTAAGTTTATTTCTACAGTTTTGACACATTAGATTACCTGATTTGCCTCTGGCCTCTTGCTTCTGTCCCAGACTTTGTGTCTTTCAGAACCTATACTGTTTACTGCCCTATAAAACCTTCAGCCCTGATTCCTGCTTTCCCATTTCCTGATTCAGGATGACCATCCACATCAGCTGCTATATGCATGAATTTTAAAGATTCTATAACATCCTATGACTCAGTATAAATGCTTTATTTCTGCACCATTGAAAATTGTCTACATTTACCTCTGTGAATAATGCTGCAATAAATGTTCCCCTACATGAAATGTAGCTGGCATCTCTTATACTTTTCCTTTAAATGAATTTTTAGAAATGAAATATTATGGGCATTTTAAAGCATTGATGTATTGGAAGATTCACTTCCATAAAGTTTATGCGTGTGTGCTCAGTCGTATCCAACTCTTTGTGACCCCATGGACTGTATCCTGCCAGGCTCCTCTGTCCATGGAATTTCCCAGGCAGAAATACTGGAGTGAGTTGCCATTTCTTATTCCATTCATGAAGTTTATAAAAATATTGTAAAATAGTGTTTATTGTTGTTATTGCTGTGTAGTTGCTAAGTCGTGTCTGCCTTTTTGTGATCCCATGGACTCTGGCCTGTCAGGCTCCTCTGTCCATGGGATTTCCCAGGCAAGAATACTGGAGTATGTTGCCATTTTCTTCTCCAGGGATCTTTCTGATCCAGAGACTGAACCTGTGTCTTCTGCAATAGCAGGTGGATTCTTTACCACTGAGCCACCAAGGAAGCCAAAATAGTGCTTAACACTATTCCCTGTAACAGGGACAGGGACACAAAACTGTGCAGTATGTTTAAAAAATTTTGCTGATTTGTTAGGAAAGAGTTTTTACTGTTTACTGTAATAAAATGTTGATACTCAATAAGTAATATTTATTGTCACTCCCTATGGTGCAATTTTTTGTTTGTTTTTAGTTCTATTCTTTCTGTTTGGATTAACAAGTTTGGCACACATTAACATGGAGTTGAATGACATCACAGACTGAGGTGTTTCCCAGATTCAATGTTATTCATATTGACATTTTGATAACTGCATATGCCTTTTGCAACTAATTTTATTGAGGGATATTTTGCTCAGGTTTTTCAGAAGGTTGGATTGATATACCAGCAGCTCTTCTCCTAGGCTAGTGTGAGAGAACAGCAGTGAGAAGGGCCATATATTGAGAGTCTGTCCACCCATGTATGGATCATCATATCACCAGATCCATGTGCACACACCAAGCTCTGTCACAGAATGCACACAATGCTACTATAGTAACTCTACTACTTTGAGAGAAAAGTAACATTTTTGTCTAGAGGAAAAATAATTCTGGTATTGTCAAGTAGTTTTTGAGATCTAGGGCAGCATTCACTGCCCTAGAATTTACCCAGCCTGGTAGAGGAAATGTTTTCACATGTCTTAAGTTCACTGTGAGGACACACAACAGAACAAAATTCTATATGCAAAATATAAATATACACAGTGACAGTATCTTAATATCCAATCTGGTATACAGGCATGAATGCATGCTATGGGTTTAGAACATCTTGAATTGGAATCAGTGGCAAATGGATGGGCACGTGAAATTCTCTAGGGAATGAGTTTTAAACATGAAAAGCTCTCCAATAGGCCATGCTTTGAATAGTGGTTGTGCCACTTATTAACTGAGAGACTGAAGTAAGTTACTTAAACCTTGGTAACAGCATATATCAAAGGACTACTAGATTCTTCTTCCAAATTTATTATCTTATAGTTGTGCAGATCACAAGTCTGACAAGAGTCTCACGGAGCTAAAACTAAGGCATTAGCAGAGCTGCATTCTTTCCTAGAGAGTCTAAGACGGTCTAGGGGAGGATCAATACGCTGCCTTTTCTCCTTCTAGAGGATGCCCACTTTCCTTAGCTGTCTCCTTCTGCCACCTTCAAAGCCAGCAACAGTGGATCAAGTCCTTCTCATGCTGCCATCTCTCTGGCTCTCCACCTTTCAGGACTCATATGATTAGATTGGACCTACCCAGATTGATTTTCAGATCTTCAAGAAAATTAGAGACACCAAGGGAATATTTCATGCAAAGATGGGCTCAATAAAGGACAGAAATGGTATGGACCTAACAGAAGCAGAAGATATTAAGAAGAGGTGGCAAGAATACACAGAAGAACTGTACAAAAAAGATCTTCACAACCTAGATAATCACGATGGTGTGATCACTCACCTAGAGCCAGACATCCTGGAATGTGAAGTCAAGTGGGCCTTAGGAAGCATCACTAGGAACAAAGTTAGTGGAGGTGATGGAATTCCAGTTGAGCTTTTAAATCCTGAAAGATGAATCTGTGAAAGTGCTGAACTCAATATGCCAGCAAATTTGGAAAACTCAGCAGTGGCCACAGGACTGGAAAAGTTCAGTTTTCATTCCAATCCCAAAGAAAGGCAATGCCAAAGAATGTTCAAACTACCGCACAACTGCACTCATCTCACACGCTAGTGAAGTAATACTCAAAGTTCTCCAAGCCAGGCTTCAACAGTATGTGAACCGTGAACTTCCGGACGTTCAAGCTGGTTTTAGAAAAGGCAGAGGAACCAGAGATCAAATTGCCAACATCTGCTGGATCATCGAAAAAGTGAGACAGTTCCAGATAAACATCTATTTCTGCTTTATTAACTATGCCAAAGCCTTTGACTGTGTGGATCACAATAAACTGTGGAAAATTCTGAAAGAGATGGGCATACCAGACCACCTGACCTGCCTCTTGAGAAACCTGTATGCAGGTCAGGAAGCAACAATTAGAACTGGACATGGAACAACAGACTGGTTCCAAATAGGAAAAGGAGTATGTCAAGGCTGTATATTGTCACCCTGCTTATTTAACTTATATGCAGAGTACATCATGAGAAACCCTGGGCTGGATGAAGCACAAGCTGGAATCAAGATTGCCGGGAGAAATATCAATAACCTGAGATATGCAGATGACATCACCCTTATGGCAGAAAGTGAAGAAGAACTAAAGAGCCTCTTGAAGAAAGTGAAAGAGGAGAGTTAAAAAGTTGGCTTAAAGCTCTACATTCAGAAAACTAAGATCATGGCATCCGGTCCCATCACTTCATGGCAAATAGATGGGGAAACAGTGGAAACAGTGACAGACTTTATTTTTCTGGGCTCCAAAATCACTGAAAATGGTGATTTCAGCCATGAAATTAAAAGACGCTTAATCCTTGGAAGGAAAGTTATGACCAACCTAGACAGCATATTAAAAAGCAGAGACATTACTTTGCCAACAAAGGTCCATCTAGTCAAGGCTATTGTTTTTCCAGTGGTCATATATGGATGTGAGAGTTGGACTATAAAGAAAGCTGAGCACCAAAGAATTGATGCTTTTGAACTGTGGTGTTGAAGACTCTTGAGAGTCCCTTGGACTGCAAGGAGATCCAACCAGTCCATCCTAAAGAAGATCAGTCCTCCTAAACTAGGAAGGACTGATGTTGAAGCTGAAACTCCAATACTTTGGCTACCTGATGTGAAGAGCTGACTCATTTGAAAAGACCCTGATGCTGGGAAATATTGAGGGGAAGAGGAGAAGGGGATGACAGAGGATGAGATGGTTGGATGGCATCGCCGACTCAATGGACATGGGTTTGTGTGGACTCCGGGATTTGGTGATGGGCAGGGAGGCCTGGTGTGCTGTGGTTCATGGGGTCGCAAAGAGTCGGACATGACTGAGTGACTGAACTTAACTGACCCATATTCTACAGCGTAATCTCCCATCTCCAGGGCTTCAACTTCAATCACATGTTCAAAATCCCTTCTGTCATGTAAAGCTAACATATTTACTGGTTCCAGGATAATAACATATTATTATCCAGGTCATCTCTGGCGGCCATTATTTTGCCTACCATAAACATTTGGCATAATAACTTAGGCATAGACTACATACTCAAATATTTCTGTCATTGTTTTGTTACATTTTAAAACAAAATATTTCAGGGCAAGACATTTTCTGTGGTAAAACAGAGTTGGTGGTGAGGATGGAAGCAGGGAAAATGGTTAGGAAATTTCTGAAAATATCCAAATGATAGATAATTGTATTTTGGATAAGAGAGGCATTTTGGGAGGTGATTAAGAGTGATTGAATTCTGCTTGTGTTTTCAAACATATTGGCATGATTTTCCAGTGGTTTGTATACAGAGTGTAAGAGAGAAATCACAGATGACTCTAAGAGTGGTCCAGAAATGGTGGCAATATTTAAGGATCTAAAGGTACCATAAGTAGAGAAGATGGACCTCCCAAAGAAATCTGTGGGTGATAATTACCAAAGACTAAGGAAGATAATATTCACCTCACATCAGATATACTCAGATGTGCAAATAAGATCCTCCACATTTGAACACAAGTAGGCAGAACCCCAAATTACTGTGATTCGTTTTCTTCCACCTAGTGGGCTGGGACTTTAAAACAGAAAATAGGTTGAGTTATGCAAAAGTAAAAAAACTTTATTTTCTGCACACCTCAGTGATGGACTGAGATTTTCATTTACTATATTCACCAACACTTGGTACAGGCTCTGTGGTAATCCTATCATTGGTTATCAGTATCAGAAATTATCAGTTAACCTGTTGTCTATACTAAACTAGGAGACCCTGAACAGTAAGTATTATTGCTATATTCTTTTTTTTAAATCGCTAGCATTTAGCTTGATGTTTGGAATTTGGGACACTTTTATTACTGAATATGTACAGATGGATAACAATTTTTGTAAGAGAGAGGCTACCTGTGTTTATAGGTAGTTTAATAAAACAAGACTGCACTTAATGACAGATATTGTGGGGTAGAGTGTGATTTACATTCACAATAGCTGGTGCATTTTAGCAGTTGGGTATAAAATTTCATTTTAAAAAAGTCCTTTTAGAGTGACTGCAAATAAGTATGGAGTTTCTTTTGGGGGTGATGAATATTTTCTAAAATTAGACTGTGATGATGGTTGTTGAACAACTCTGTGAGTTTACTAGAACTTTTTAAATTGTACACTATAAATGGTGGAATTTATAGTATGTGACTTATATCTCCAAACTGTTCATATGAGAAATCCTTCAATAAAAGGGCACAGTACAAAAAATTACATCAGCACATAGCCAAAAAACGCAATTGCATAATGGAAGGTATAAAAAGACTATATGAGGCAAAAGAAGTCTTCTGGGAACCAGCATACTCTAGAGACATAATGAGTGCCAACACCACAGGGAGTTGGCCGCTCAGCTCTGAGACTGTCTCCAGCCAGCCTGCCAATAAGCCTTCTCACAAGCTCACCCTCAGCTGGATCTAAAGCCTTCCTGGCATTGTGAGTCAGCCTGAGAGGGACAGGAAGACTGCTGTATGGGCCCTGTAAGTAACATTGTTTTGAAAAAGCTCAGCTCTAGGCAAGCCAAACTTTCCTACCCACAGATGAGAGTCTCCTCACCCAGAGCAGAATTAGCCTAGATAATGGGATGGTGGGCTGAGGTGGAGGGTAGAATTTACATAATTATTTATTCTCAGGAAATCTGTAGAGAAGGGGTGTTTTGTTCTGCCAGGTGTGGGTGGGATGTCCTGTTGTTCATTAGTCAGATGACTTAATCAGTTGCTAATACATTTATCCTAGTTAGTGGTTTGGTGCTCAAGAAAACTAAAGAGGTTTTCAGGGGCTGAAAAGCCCAATGATTCTTACTAAAAATGAAAAAATACCAATTTTGAACATCTAATGCATGTCAGGTACTGTACTAGACACAGTGTGTGTTCAATCTCACAGAGAAGGACACCAAATGAAAGAAAGTTTACATTACTTGTAGGTTTCAGTGAGAATAGTTTTTGAGAGCCTGAGCATTGAAATTAAAAAGAAATAGGTTTAGAATCCCTACGCTGATGTTCACTAGTTGTATGTGATCCTGTATGTTTCATAACTTCTTTCATACTCAATTTCTTCATCAGAAAAGTGAATATAATACTGCTACATGGTGTTATAGTAAAAATGAAAAGATAAAATGCTCATAGAGTACTTGGCAAAGTAATGTTCACAGAGCAGTTGCTGTTGTTATATTTTCATCATTATCACTATACAAGATCTCAAAACTAGTTGGTGTTTGAGCAAGGATCTAAACCCAGATCAGTCACACAACAGCCATGCTGTTGGCAATGACTTGGACAATACTGATAATACTATATAGTCTAATTCAGCAGTTAAAGCCGTCACCACAAACTGCAGCTCATGGGAGTGCAATGGAAGAAGTGCATCACTGTGATCAAAGTGGACAAGAAAATTAGTAGAGAGACTGTAGCTTATTTCCCGTAAGAGAAAATGAAGGCTGTGCAGGGACTCAGAGGATGGGTTGAACAGACTTTCTGGTGATGGTTGCACAAAACATTCGTTTGGGGGAATTTTTGTGTTTCCTCCTAACCATATTCATTAGTCCTCTTTTATTCTTTAAGAATAGTTTCATGTTTTTGATTTAAGAAGATTGCGATGAAATACAACTGCAAGGTTCCACAACCAACCAGACTGCTATTACTAAGCCTCCACATGTAACCCTCTTAAGGCTCCAGTTTTTGACATTTCAGAAATAAAATCAATATGGATTTAATGATGACTTGTATATTGAGGCCAAGTGAGTGGATGGTGAGTATGTGTGGTGTGTGTGTGCATGAGCGAGGCAATTCTGAGCAGATGATCTGCTAGAGTTCGATGTCATTTTCTGATAAATGAAGCAAAGAAGAGGGAGCCAGGTTTGGAATGGGAGAGGGGGTAGGATCTTCTTGATTCTTACTGACTGAGCTGTCTGAGGATATATGGGTGGAGCTATCCCTTGGGTATAGATAAAATAGTTTATTCACATTTTATTCACTGGCCCTAAGCAGAGAACTTTGATTTGTTCTCCAAATTACTGCCAGTTCTTTTCCTAAATCATCAATTTGATTTACTCATTCTACTTCCATAACCTAGTTGAAGCCTAGGAATCTTCTTACAGCTTGAAAATTCTATTAACTTTTAAAATGCAGAACTTTGGAGAGGCCGTAATTTGGTCTCAGGTTTCTGAGTCATAAGGATATAAGTGCAAAAAATAAGAGGAACTTCTTGGAAGAAAATGACAGTCTTCAGTTCAGTTCAGTTGCTCAGTCATGTCCAACTCTTTGTGACCCCATGGACTGCAGCATGCCAGGCTTCCCTGTCCATCACCAGCTCCCAGAGCCTACTCAAACTCATGTCCATCACGTCAGTGATGCCATCCAACCATCTCATCCTCTGTCGTCCCCTTCTCCTCCTGCCTTCAATCTTTCCCAGCATCAGGGTCTTTCCAAATGAGTCAGTTCTTCCCATCAGGTGGCCAAAGTATTAGAGTTTCAGCTTCAGCATCAGTCCTTCCAATGAATATTCAGGACTGATTTCCTTTAGGATGGACTGGTTGGATCTCCTTGCAGTGCAAGGAACTCTCAAGAGTCTTCTCCAATACCACAGTTCAAAAGCATCAGTTTTTTGGTGCTCAGCTTTCTTTATATTCCATCCCTCATATCCATACATGATGACTACTGGAAAAACCATAGCTTTGACTAGATGGACCTTTGTTGGTAATGTCTCTGCTTTTTAATATGTTGTCTATATTGGTCATAGCTTTGCTTCCAAGGAGCAAGCGTCTTTTAATTTCGTGGCTGCAGTCACCATCTTCAGTGATTTTGGAGCCAAAAAAAAGTCTTAAAGAGAGTCTTAAAGAACAGCACAATTACAAGACAGGGAACAAAAATATCGTTTGATCACCAGGGCAGAAAATCTCACAGAATCACTATCATTGAAGCTAATAAAGGAGACAGTTTCAAAGAGGAAATGGTCAACACTGAGAAAATGTGAAATGAGGGAGAGGAAAATGAATGTGCAAATAAACTTTTAGACTTCGTATTTAGGAAGTCACTGGTGACAGTTGGGGAATATTCTGAGAGCCATTAGAGAAATAATCTGGATTGTTACAGAGGGTGAAGGAATGATAAACAAAAGTATACTGCCTTTCAAAGAACATTTTTGTTATTATAAAATATGGCAGGAAACTGAGAGAAACAGTTTATGTTGTATTTCTCCCACTAGCTAAGCACAGTGGCTGGTTAAGAAAGATGCTCAATCTGTCTTGGTTGAATTGAATGTGTTGGAAAAAATCAACATAAATGTGTGGGAAGCTTAAATTAATAGATTTGGATAAAACCTTGAGTATTGTAGAGTGCAGAAAGGGAGTCAGTGGTACTAAATAAGACACTAAAGAAGGACCAGAGCATCAGAGCTTCAGCTTTAGCATCAGTCCTTCCAATGAATATTCAGGACTGATTTCCTTTAGGATTGATTGGTTTGATCTTGCAGTCCAAGGAACCCTCAAGAGTCTTCTCCAACACTACAGTTCAAAAGCATCAATTCTTTGGCACTCAGCTTTCTTTATGGTCCAACTCTCACATCCACACATGACTACTAGAAAAACTAATTTTGACTGGATGAACCTTTGTTGGCAAAGTAATGTCTCTGCTTTTTAATATGCTGTTTAAGTTGGTCATAACTTTTCTTCCAAGGAGCAAGTGTCTTTTAATGTAATGGCTGCAGTCACCATCTGTAGTGATTTTGGAGCCCAAGAAAATAAAGTCTGTCACTATTTCCATTGCTTCCACATCAACTTGCCATGAAGTGATGGGACCAGATGGCCATGATCTTAGTTTTCTGAATGTTGAGCTTTAAGCCAACTTTTTCACTCTCCTCTTTCACTGTCAACAAGAGTCTCTTTAGTTCTTCTTCACTTTCTGCCATAAGGGTGGTGTCATCTGCATATCTGAGGTTATTGATATTTCTCCCGGCAATCTTGATTCCAGCTTGTGCTTCTTCCAGCCCAGCATTTCTCATGATGTACTCT
This sequence comes from Giraffa tippelskirchi, assembly GCF_054371585.1. Taxonomy (NCBI): domain Eukaryota; kingdom Metazoa; phylum Chordata; class Mammalia; order Artiodactyla; family Giraffidae; genus Giraffa; species Giraffa tippelskirchi. The sequence goes on from NC_137285.1 coordinate 122,067,297, forward strand.
GCATATAAGTTAAATAAGCAGGGTGACAACATACAGCCTTGACGTATTCCTTTTCCTATTTGGAACCAGTCTGTTGTTCCATGTCCAGTTCTAACTGTTGCTTCCTGACCTGCATACAGGTTTCTCAAGAGGCAGGTCAGGTGGTCTGGTATTCCCATCTCTTTAAGAATTTCTCACAGTTTATTGTGATCCACACAGTGAAAGGCTTTGGCATAGTCCATAAGGCAGAAATAGATGTTTTTCTGGAACTCTCTTGCTTTTTCGATGATCCAACAGATGTTGGCAGTTTGATCTGTTTCCTCTGCCTTTTCTAAATCCAGCTTGAGCATCTAGAAGTTCATGGTTCACGTACTGTTGAAGCCTGGCTTGGAGAATTTTGAGCATTACTTTACTAGAGAGTGAGATGAGTGCAATTGTGCGGTAGTTTGAGCATTCTTTGGTATTGCCTTTCTTTGGGATTGGAATGAAACTGACTTTTTCCAGTCCTGTGGCCACTGCTGAGTTTTCGAAATTTGCTGGCCTATCGAGTGCAGCACTTTCTCAGCATCACCTTTGAGGATTTGAAATAGCTCAACTGGAATTCCATCACCTCCACTAGCTTTGTTCATAGTGATGCTTCCTAAGGCCCACTTGACTTTGCGTTCCAGGATATCTGGCTCTAGGTTGGTGATCACACCATCATGATTATCTGGATCATGAAGATCTATTTTTTATAGTTCTTCTATATATTCTTACCACCTCTTCTTATCTTCTTATCTTCTGCTTCTGTTAGGTCCATATCATTTCTGTCCTTTATTGTGCCCATCTTTGCATGAAATGTTCCCTTGGTATCTCTAATTTTCCTGAAGAAATCTCTAGACTTTCCCATTCTATTGTTTTCCTCTATTTCTTGGCACTGATTGCTGAGGAAGGCTTTCTTATCTCTTCTTGCTATTCTCTGGAACTCTACATTCAAATGGGTATATCTTTCCTTTTCTCCTTTGCCTTTCACTTCTCTTCTTTTCTCAGCTATTTGTTAAGTCCCCCTCAGACAATCATTTTGCCTTTTTGCATTTCTTTTTCTTGGGGATGGTCTTGACCACTGCCTTCTGTACAATGTCATGAACCTCCATCCGTAGTTCTTCAGGCACTCTATGAGATCTAATCCCTTGAATCTATTTGTCACTTCCACTGTATAATCGTAAGGGATTTGATTTAGGTCATACCTGAATGGTCTAGTGGTTTTCCCTACTTTCTTTAATTTAATAGCTCTACAACTAGTGGCATTTGTTTGTCTGTGATTCCTCTGATATGCACATGCCTAGTACACAGTTTTTCAAACAGGCAATTTTACTTTTTTTTCATAAGTGTCACTGGGCTCTGATTAAAGATGAGGTTTTCTGCCTCTCAATGATGAGGTCCTGACATCTCTCTGGTTTTCTCAGGCACCAAACCTCCGTTATTTGCTTGCTTTTTACCATTAGTGCTGACACAATTTGGTGAACATCCAGTTTGATGCTGGAACAAATGAGGTATTTATGGTAGATGATCAAGAGTGTAAGGGGAGTTGCTGGCTCTGAAAGGAATAAGGAAGCCCCTGTGTCTGAGCCCAGCATGGATGATAAGAGGGTGCAGGCAGAGTGTTGGTTTAGACCAATGGAAAAGAAGGTATTCAAGGAAGTTCTCTTCTGCCAAGCTCAGCACAGATCATTTCAACCTGTACCATTCTTCTGATCATGCAGTAAGAAAGGGAAGGGGGAAAAAATGACAAGAATGAAAACAAGCAGCATTAAATTGAATCATAAAATAAGGGGAATCATGAAGACTTTAGGTTGAAAGAGAAATTGTTCATTTAGCAGTTTATTTTTTTTAACTGATCTCATAAAATTGTGTAGAGCTCAGTGACAAAATTTACACTTAATCATTGCAAATCATTGTGAAAATGATTGTGACAGGCAGAATTAGTTGACATATATGGAGGTCTTTTGTATTCTCATAACAATTTTTATTATTCATCATGATATGCTGGATATTTAAATTATAAGCAGCAGCATTCATTCTCCCTTAATTATAAACTCTGTAAGAGGTGTTTTGTTTGTGTTATATCTTAGCTTCCAACACAGCACTGTGCCCAGAGTAGGTGCTCAGGAAATGTCTCTGAGAGTGTAAGGCAAGAGCAAAGAAGCAATATTACAAGCTCATTCTGGCTTGACCCTTTCTGGCTTGGAATACTTTGTCTTGACAGACACAAAATGTGGAATTATTTCAAGTACTGTTTTTCTTGGAAAGCCTTTTGCAAATACCCCAAACCTTTTATACACAGAATTGAAGTGATCCCTTTTTCATGATTTCTCTACCTCCGAGTAACCTCAGAAAGTTGTTAACTTCAAAAACTGAGTCCCAGGTTCTATGAAAATGATAAGAAATAGGTCAAAGACTTGTGGAAAATGAGATGTGAACCCATTATTTTAGATTATCATGAGTATCATTCATTTAATAGATTTTTAGTTTATCTTCCTGATCAATACATACTTATTAAATGTAAAAGGTGTAAAAAAATTTTTTTCAGAAATCACTATAGTTATAATTAATTTCAAAAAGTGCTAATAGAACCTGTTAATCTGTCAAACTTTCACAGTTAATTGTGAAATACATGCCAGTTTTGGGAGACAGTATCTATTGATACTTCATTTTTTAAAGTATTTTTTTTTAATTGTTTATTTATTTTTGGCTGCTCTGGGTCTTTCTTGCTGCATGTGATTTCTCTAGTTGCAGCAAGCAGAGGTTACTCTCTAGCAGAGGCATGCATTTCTCATTGTAGTGGTTTCTCTTATTGTAGAGCACTTGTTCTAAGTACCCAGCCTTCAGTAGTTGAGGCACATAACATTATTTGCCCCAAGACATGTGAGATCTTCTTAGACCAAGAATCAAATCTGTGTCCCCTGCATTGTCAGGCAGATTTTTTTTTTTTTTAACCTGTGAACCACTAGGGAATCTTGATACTTCATTTCTATAAAATGATCAAATCCATGGCACTCAATAAACAATCATTGGGAGTAGTGTCCAGAAAAAAATTCCCTTTTTAAATAAATATTCCCTTTTTGTTAACTCTCATTTCCTTTATGAGATTTGCTAATATATCCTGATAGTAATTTGATTGGTTCTCTGAAGACAGTCTTATTTTTCTAAACTGGAGACTATGAAGTCATAGTTCATTGATTTGACCAACTCATGTAACATAACACTCTTTTTTCCTTGACTTTTCCATTAATCAAATTAAAAATTTCCTGTTAAAACTAAGAGACGTATTTAGGGAATTCTTGACCTTGCACTTTGGGTGAAACTGTGTGATCTGGAAACGCTTAGGTTCCCTTAAGGAACAGTGACCTTAACGTTGGTTACAAGTTCATTCTGGCTCAACCCTCTTTCACATATGCCATTCTAAAAGCTTTGGAATACTAATCTCTGTTTCCCCCATACCCCTTCTTCCAACTCATACAGACCTGTTTACCCAGGCTGCAATTGCTTACTCAATGAAAAATAAAGTTTTATGTTCCCCTCCAAAGCAAAGCAATAAGATTCTATTAGGTGTCTCCTGAGAACCATGTCTTAACAAAATGGAGAAAAGTCTGTTCTTTGCTAATGGAGAAAAGCTAGTCTTTAAAGAAATTGAAGAAATATATTTGAAACTGACAACATGTTATATCAAGTTGGGGTCAGAGGCCTCTGTAGGTAATAAGTCTGTGTTCTAGCTCTCCATCTTTCTAATGCAATTCCAGGTGCTGTAAGGGTCTGGTCAAGGGTCAAATGACAAAGGTCATTTGAAAGGTTAGATACAATAGTCACCTGCATGTGACCGCACTGATGCCTAAGTCATTTATTATCACTTAATACACGTTATTTTGCATTATAAGTATCGCTTTCTCAATATTTTCTGGCTTCCCAAATTATCTGTAAGCTTCACTGCTTTTCTTCTCTTGACCAATGTAATATTGCTCCTCCAAAGCCTCAATCGTTTGTCTCTGATGCCAACTATACAGAATATATTCCAAAGAGGATGGAATATGGTCAGCCACTCTTGGGTCAAGAGTCTTTTCTTAGTTCTGCCATCTTTGGCTAGAGGAAAAGATCACATAATACAAACCTTGCTACCAGCAAAATGTTCCAGGGAAGAAAAATCATGAGCAGGAGCAAATACAGGAAAAAAAAAAAAGTATTTTTAAAGCAGTTGAAATTTTGCAATTATTTTATCAATTTATATCAGCCATTCATATTTACATGTTATATAGATCATCTCTGGTTAGTTTTTGGTTGAATAAAATTATTTGTAATTGGATTGCCTGTTTAAATGTAAGTTTTTTGGTTATTCCAGGATTTCATCTTGGAATTCTGTACTTTTAATTCATCATGTCAAACTTGCAAAATACCACATCCTCTTCCATCATTTTCCTGCTGACTGGTGTTCCCGAGCTGGAAGCCTTCCACACCTGGATCTCCATTCCCTTCTGCTTTCTCTATGCAACTGCTCTCTCAGGAAACAGCCTGGTTCTCTTTGCCATCGTTACTCAGCCCAGCCTCCATGAGCCCATGTACTATTTCCTGTCCATGTTGTCCACCACTGACCTTGGCTTGTCAATATCCACTCTGTTCACCATGCTGGGTATATTCTGGTTCAATGCCAGGGAGATCAGCTTTAATGCCTGCTTGTCACAAATGTTTTTTATTAAACTCTTCACTGTCATGGAATCATCAGTGCTGTTGGCCATGGCTTTTGATCGTTTTGTGGCCATCTCTGAACCCCTCAGGTATGCCATGATTTTAACGGACTCCAGAATAACTCAAATTGGAGTGGCCATTGTCATCAGGGGGACGCTAACACTCACGCCAATGGTAGCACTTCTTACAAGACTGTCCTATTGCCGCAGCCACGTGCTCCACCACTCCTACTGTTTCCACCCTGATGTGATGAAGCTCTCGTGCACAGACACCAGGATCAACAGTGCAGTGGGGCTGACTGCCATGATCTCTACTGTTGGTGTGGACTCAATCCTCATCCCCTTTTCTTATGTTTTGATCATTAAGACTATCCTCAGCATTGCATCCCCAGAAGAGGGGAAGAAAGCCTTCAACACATGTATCTCTCATATTGGGGCTGTTGCCATTTTCTATATCCCATTGATCAGTCTGTCCTTTGTTCACAGATTCGGGAAACGGGCCCCAGCCTATGTACATACTATGATTGCTAACACCTACCTGCCAATCCCCCCTGTCATGAACCCCATCATCTACAGTGTGAAGACAAAACAGATACGCAGAGCTGTGATAAAAATTCTCCATTCCAAAGACACATAGAATCATAGAAACAGTCTATGTCAGGTTGTTTTATCAACTGAAAAGTGAATCTGGTGATCACAGATGCCAAATGTGCAAATATTTAAGATCAAAGATGAAATATATTTAGAAAATCAGCTTGACTGACCCATTTATTTTACAAATGAGGAGATGAGACATTAGAATAAGAGGAACGAACAGCTTTACTGTCTAGAATTTCTCCTCCAATGACTGCTTATTCTAAACTGTTGTTTATCCTGCCAGTAGTCTGTCTCTTTTTACTTCATCCACTTCTCAGCAGATAAGATGACACAATATGAAAAAGTCACTCCTTTTTGAGAAATAGGTAGTATTTTCTAACTGTAATAAAATTTTAACTAATATTTATTATTTCCTTTGACCAGTCATCGTTCTGTTTTTTACACATATTAACACATTTTTATATTCAAAACAAAATTATAAGATAGTCACTTTCATTATTAATGAGAAAAACTGAAGCACAAAAATGGTAAGTAACATGGTTAAACAGCTAGTAAGTAATGAAGCCATATTTCCTTTCCACCTGCAAACTGACTTCCTTCAAGGTCCTCCTACTCTTAACTTTAATGGTGTATGTAGTATAAACCATATATATATTTATATAGCTATACTATATTTGTATGTAATATAAACGTGTATATATAATATAATATATAATTATACATGAATTGGATCCCCTAGAGGAGGAAATGGCAGCCCACTCCAGTATTCTTGCCAGGAGAATTCCGTGACAGTGGAGCCTGGCAGGCTACAGTCCATGGGGTCGCAGAGAATGGGACATGACTGATTATCTGAGCAGCAGTGTACATAAATTAACTAACTTGTACTCGGGGGGACACAATTTAGCCAAACAAAGTATTCTCTAGAAATTTTCAACCAATTAATCAAGTAAAAGCCTAAAACAAAATCCTCAAACCTCACAAATGTATTTCTATCTGATGTTCTTTCCCAGCTAAGCATATTCCAGAATTTCTTTCTGACCTCCCTCAACTTTCTGCCCCAGCAGAAACTGAAAAGTGACTAGAATTGCGAAGGAATTACAAGTTGTGTTATTACAATTGTTTTAATTTGTAGCATTTATTTCATGTATGGCTTAATCCAGCAAGTTAATTATTTTTTCCAACCTGGGTATATCCAATAATTCTCAAAAATTTAAAGTGCTTGTTTCAATGATACATTGGTATCACTCAGTAATGGTGGGCCCTATAGCTGGTATCAGATCCAACAAGGAAGTAGAAGTAGTCATTCATACTACAGGGAATTTATTCACAATATCAGCTACTTTATAGTTAGGATGATGTCTAAATCCTCAACATGTTTGACAATAGTATTTTCAGAGTCAATTACTGTTAATCTTCATCTTCGTTATCATTGTATGTTGAAATGTCCCAGAACTTTGTTCTCAAACCTGTCTTATTCTTTGTTATATTCTCATTTCTGGTCATCTAATTTAACATCATGTCTTTACATACCATCTATATGCTTGTAAATCCCAAATAAGTATTTATAATATAGTCCAGACTCATATCTAATTGCCTGTGCATCAGTATCTTCGTTTGGACATCTAAAAGTCATCTTAGACTCTTCATATCCAAAACCATATCCTGGTATTCACATCAAGGAAAAAACATTCTCAATCACAGTTTTCTATAACCCAGAAACTCTGCCTTTCAAGATGCTGAGAGAAGACTTGGAGTTACTTCTGGCACATGTCTGTCTCCCCCATTCTACATCCAATCTTTAGCAAATGCTGACGACTCTTTATTCCAGGTATTCCAGATGTTGATATCTGGAGTACAACTACTTTCTACTACTTCTACTGCTACCACCATGTTCCAAGCCATCATCATTTTGAACCTGATTTTGCTTTATGGTACAGTCTATTTCCCCCACGGGTAGTTAAAAGGATTATCTTAATACACAAGACAAATCATGTCACATCCTCTGTGCAACATGTTCCAGAGGCCTCCTGTCTTACCCAAGAAACATTTGCAGTCATTATAATACCTTACAAGAATTTATGTGCTCTGACTCGTCTTCACCAGCTCAACTTCATCTCCTACTACTTTCCTCCTTACTCACTCGACTACACCCACACTAACCTCCAAACATTCCCTTAAACACACTGAGCATGCTTCATCCTCAGACTTTGCACTTGCAGATCTCCTTACTTGGGATGTTCTTCCTCCTGAAGTGTGATTTACTGCCTGTCACCATGCAGTCTCTGCTCATGTGCCCCCTTATTACAGGGCCCTTTATACTACAAAAAATAATAATGACAACAACACCTCTTTCTCAATTCCTGCCTACATTCACTCTCTTCCTTACCTACCTTGTTTTAACTTCCAGGGCTTTCACACCCTCTGAAACGCATTACATATCTGTTTATTTCTTTTCTAGCTTCCCCATTAAAAGGTAAGGTCTTTGAGAATAAGGACTTTGTTTCATTTAAGCTCTCTTCCTGCCAGATAGAAAAAAAAAAAATCATAAAATCTGTGTGGCCTGGCTCTATTTACTGCTCAAAGTCTTTGCTTCCCCTCCACCCAGTGCTCCAGGCACAACAAACAACTTGCATTTCCTTAGCCTTGATTGTTCTATCTCACTTTCAAGCCTTTGCACAGGCTCCTCCACTTACAGCACCCTCACTATTCCCTCTGCCCAAGTAGAAGTGGCTTTCCTTCAGAGATGTTTTCATGATGCCTCAAGTCTGTCTGGTGTCCTTTTCATGTTTTCCTGCATCATTTTGTGCTTCTTCTTCATGGCACCCTTTTTCAGACTCTACTGTAAGCATTCTCCCCACAAAAGACTGCTTACTTCTTGAGATCAAGGGACCATGTCTCAGTCACCATTAGAAATAAGAGAAAATGCACACATGATGTAGGTTCACAGACTCAATCTTTGTTTGATGTTTCCACACATAATGTAAGATAGGACAGGGAGATAGGGGAGAAACATAACGAGGTGCTTGGGCTAGAGAAGATGGATGGGGTACCCAGAGTCCTAAACATGGGAGGAGATGGAACTTCAGTCTTAAGAACTAGACAGCCAGGAAGCTGTCACTGCTTCTACAGATGTTTCTCCCCCATCAGCACCCTCCCGCAGGACCAACACTAACATGTGAAAAGCCCCACTGTGTAACCATCCAAGCAACTTGTAAGCTTCCATTCCTAGGAAGTGCATAATGTAAATGTTAAGGGAAATGGGGGTGGGGTGCAGAGCAAATGTCATCTCTGACCCAAGGGACAAGCTCACAATGAATTGGAGATTTTTCTAAAGGCCAGAGCAGTGGTAGACACATGGCCACTATTTCACTTGGACTCCTTAATGAAAATCCTTAAATGTTCTGTAAGTCCTATGAGGCCCTATATGATCCAATTGCCCATTACTTCTCTGACTGTATCTCCCTACTACTCTTGCCCTGGTTCCCTCTGCTAGGCACTGTGGCCTTCTTGGTGTTCTAAACCCCCAGATACATTTTCTTCTCAGGAAGTTTATTTGTGGTTTCTTTTCCTTCTTCCTGAAATAGTCTTCTTCAAATACCTCCATGGATATATTTCTCACTCTGTCAGGCTTCTCCTCAAATGCTTTCATTCTGTGTGGTCTTCGTAATGTTGTGCAATAGCTTCATTCAAAATTTCTACTATCCCCTTGAGATGTATTTATTTCCTTCTTCCCTTTATTTGTTTCTCCTGAAGCCTACCTAACATGCTCTTTCATTTTTTATAGCAACTCCAATTATTGTCTGTACCCCTAACCAGAATATTCCATGAGGCTGGAGATTTGTATGTGTGGCATCTGTTTTTCTTATTACATTGCTGTCGTTGTTCAGTTGCTAGGTCATGTCCAAATCTTTGTGACCCCATGAGCTGCAGCATGCCAGGCTTGATAAATCTTTGTTGAATGTGAATAAATAAAGAATCCGAATACTTGGTTCTCTGACCATATTATAACTCATGAACCATATGACCTAAGCAAAGAGACTTTAGGTCATGTGTATGCTTTATCTGTGACACAGGTGCAATGAAAGTGGCTTCCTCACCTGAAAGTCCGTTTCATCAACTGAAAGAAAAGCTGGGGCTGGGAAAAGAGAAGTTCAAGAGGTGCACGGCGTTATTTTGAATTATGGGACTACATTTTTGTGTGCCTGTCTCAATAAAGAGGATACGAACTCCTGAAGCTCAAGAACCTAACCACATACATTGGCAGCTGTGTCTAGTAAAGTGGCTAACTCGAGTTTGAGTTACTTGGAGGAGCAGATATAGATTGTCGAGAGCCCTGTATGTGTAAGTGTGGGAGTGACGGCAGAGGCGGCGGGCCCCTGGTAATCTTCGCCCATCCACCCCCACCAGACTAAAACAGTGGGAAGCCTGTGGGAGTGACATACAAGTGGCCATGGAGGTATTGCTCCCTGCCTGCCCAGCCCCCAGGCCCTCAGTCCATATTCCCGTAGCTTGTCCCCATGGGATTCCTAGGCAGAGTTATAAATAAATCTGTGCCTGGAAGGGAGAGTCAGCTTCAGCTGCCTCTCATCAGGACTGTACCATATTCAAGTGAGTGCATCCTCACTGGGGTCAGGCAGCCCACAGTCCCTAGCATCCTAAGGAACCCTGAAGACCCTACAAACTGTCTCATGGCAGAGTAAGGGGAAGCCCTTGTATCCCACCCACATCTTCATGGATAAGGAAGAAGTGATCCAGAGCATTAGCTGCCACCCAGAAAGGCAAGTGAGAATAGATGCTACAGCCACACTCAGACTCAAAGAGAAGCTGAAACGGGGTCTGGCTAGAGGTCTCTTTAGACAGAAGGCCAGACCACATGGGAGGGAAACATGAGGTCTTCTGGGATAGGCAACTGGGGAGATGAAACAATGGCCCCAAGTCTTAGGCTGCTATCAGCAAAGCAGAAAAGGTGCCCTGCAGAGAGAAGAGTCAGGGAGATAATCTGACTCTGAGGCCACCAGAGACCCTTCTGTCTGCCCATGCGGATGCTGTCATCAGAGGTGCTGAGAAAGGGGAAATGCATTACTGTGCTCCCCTTGCTACCCTCCATGCTTGTGAGCCTCTGCCTCTGGAAAACGCTTTTCATTCTCTGACAGCACCTGAGGGGGACAAAGCTGGGATCTGATACTTGTCAAGGAAGGTAGCTGTAATATCTTGGCACATGTCTGAGAATGGAGAAGAACAAATAGTCATCAGAGGAGAGATTTTCTGACCTTTGAACCTGGATCTGTTCTTCCTTGCTTATCCAAGATGAGGATAATCTAAGTCAAAAATTTTAGTTTTCATTTTATCATATTGTGTTTTTAGATACCTGGTCACTCTCCTCTCCAAACCCTCTCCAAACCCTCTCCACTAAGGCCAAATAGAAGAGCATGTCTCAGCAGCAGAAAGGACACAGGTTAGGAGTGAAGAGGAATCCTGGTGGGGTGGGGGGGAAGTGGGGAGGATGAACAGTTTAATCCCAATATCACTGATGAAGTCACCTGCAGAGTGTATTCTAAAGATTCAGAACATCTTTTGAAAAGCCAAGCCTTTAGCTCTTTAGAGACAATTAGCTCTATATACCAGGGTACCTAGGGAGACTTTCAGGAAAGAGTTTGATGAGGTCAGAACACAGAATAAGGCAGAGCAACATTGAGTTTCCTAAGAAAGCAAAGACTCACCTAATATAAATAACTCAAGGCCAGAGGTTCCAAGAAAGATAAAGCTCTAGGAGTATTAAGACTCAACTCAAGCTCTATTTGTAGCAGTGAGAGTGACCTTAGAGACAACTTTTAAAAGTAGAGGGACCCATCAGCCAGGAACAGAGAGAAAGCCTTCACAGGGAAAGCAGCCTGCTAGGATCCTATCAGCACCTTCATCTTCAGAGAATTCATTGGTGGGAGCTACTACTGAAAGGTGTAGCTCCCACCCAGCAAGCTACTTGATGACCCCAGATAAGTTCCTTGTTACCTTAAGATATTGACTTTGGCCTTTTTTCCTTAATTTTTATTTTGTGGGTTTTGTTTGTTTGTTTTTATTTTTTTTATTACAGTTGTATCTTTCCTCTCTTGCTGACCTTAGACCTGGGGATATGGAATCCTGAAAATTTGCAAGCAAACAAAGCAAAACCAAAACAAAATAAAAAACCTCCCTATCCCCAATGTTTGCTCTACCTTTTATTCCCTTCTCTGTCTTTTTAATTTCTACTCAATATTTCAAGACTGACCAGAAGGATCATCTTGTTTCAGAGAGTTTCCTCTGACCATGTTTCTCCCATCCTATGCATTAAATGCACATCTTTTCCTAACACATATCCCAAGATTCTAATATTTTCGTTGCTTATCTGTCTTTCACTCTAGGCAAGGTATCTGAAAGGCAAACGATGTGTCACAGCATCTGAAAGGCAAAAATATGCATTTTTGTCTCTGTATTTTCAGCATCTAGCAAATATTCTTGATATATGGTAAGTCTTATAAGTAAATGCTTATAGAACAGAAAAGTGATTGCCCAGGGAACTTGAGAAGCACAGATTTTTGGGATGAGCATTGTTCTCTCCAGGTTCCCTTTTGCAAATGTAAATGGACTTTGAGAGTAGTGACTGATAAGTGAATTTGAGCTGTCACTTTCCCCTTTGGCAGGAGGCTTCAGACAGCCTTTTTATGAAAGAACCCAAATGACTTGGAGGAGTGAGAGAAGAGAGAAGGGGAAGGAGAGCTAAGGTGTAGTCAGTCCCCAGGTCTCTGGAGCCAGCCTCTCTGATTGTGCTCCCTGTCCTAGCAGGATAGCAGGCTGCCAGTGTGACCTCACCTTCTTGGTGCCAGCTATGAGTACCTGCAACTTCACACATGCCACCTTTGTACTTATTGGTATCCCAGAACTAGAAGCAGCTCAATTCTGGATTGGCTTCCCCCTGCTTTCTATGTATGCTGTGGCATTGTTTGGAAACTGCATCATGGTCTTCATTGTAAGGATGGAGCGCAGCCTCCACGCTCCCATGTACCTCTTTCTCTGCATGCTGGCAGCCATCGACCTGGCCTTGTCCACATCCACCATGCCCAAGATCCTCGCCCTCTTCTGGTTCGACTCCCGGGAAATCACCTTTGATGCCTGTATGACCCAGATGTTCTTTATTCACGCTCTCTCAGCCATCGAGTCCACCATCCTACTGGCCATGGCCTTTGACCGTTATGTAGCAATCTGCCACCCGCTGCGCCATGCCGCAGTGCTCAACAACACAGTGACAGCCCAGATTGGCCTGGTGGCTGTGGCCCGCGGATCCCTCTTCTTCATCCCACTGCCTCTGCTCATCAAACGGCTAGCCTTCTGCCAATCCAACGTGCTCTCGCATTCCTATTGCGTGCACCAGGATGTGATGAAGTTGGCCTATGCAGACACATTGCCCAACGTGGTCTATGGTCTTACTGCCATTCTGCTGGTCATGGGTGTGGATGCCCTGTTCATCTCTTTGTCCTATTTCCTGATTATACGAACAGTTCTACAACTGCCTTCCAAGTCGGAGCGGGCCAAGGCCTTTGGAACCTGTGTGTCACACATTGGTGTGGTGCTGGCCTTCTATGTGCCTCTCATCGGCCTCTCAGTGGTCCATCGCTTTGGGAACAGCCTTCATCCCATTGTGCATGTTCTCATGGGTGACGTCTACCTACTTCTGCCTCCTGTCATCAATCCCATTATTTATGGTGTTAAGACCAAACAGATCAGAACTCGGGTGCTATCTATGTTTAAGATCAGCTGTGACAGGGAGTTTCAGCCTGTGGGAGGCAAGTGACCCTTACCACTGCACTTATTCTGACCTTTAGTGGCTTGATATAATGATTTCCTAATGCTATTGATCTCAGTTGCCCACAAACACATCAGTGGTTTTCTCTGGTTTGGCTTCTAAATACTTCCTCTGCTTGGGGTGAAATTTTTGCTGCTGCCATAATTCTTTTCTGGGCTTCCCAGGTGGGCGCGAGTGGTAAAGAACCCATCTGCCAGTGCAGGAGATGTAAGAGACATGGGTTCAACCCCTGAGTCAGGCAGATCTGCTGGAAGAAGATGCAGCAACCCACTCCAGTATTCTTGCCTGGAGAATCCCATGGACAGGGGAGCCTGGTGGGCTGCAGTCCCTAAGGTTGCAAAGAGTCAGACATGACTGAAGCGACTTAGCACAGCATAATTCTTTTCCACAGGTAAAAATGCTATTCAGTACTACTGATTTGCCTGGAGAATTCCGTGGACAGAGGAGTCTGGTGGGCTACAGTCCCTGGGGTCTCAAAGAGTCAGACACAACTGAGTGACTAACACTACTACTACTATCCCTGTTATATAAAAAGCTAAAATTAGAAAATAAACAGCAAAAGAACATAAAGAAGAGTGCCAAAAGTACAATTTGACTTTTAAACAAGGGAAAAATTGCTTTGATTAGTAGTCCAAGAAACCTACATTAACACAATAATTAGGCAACATTTTTGCTTATTTAATTAGCAGTTTTTATTAATGAAAATTCACAAAGAAAAAGGAGTTTGTGTTGAAGCATATATGCTTTAGCATCACAGCTGATGGTGCAACTGGCAAAATGTAGCAAGAGCTTTTTAAAAGTTATGAGTGTTAATGCTGTAATCTCTCTTTTGAAAATTTATTCTAATACAATATCCCTAAATGAAGAAAACAAGTTTCTATCAGTAATACCATTATTTATAGTAATCATGTATTTGACATCCAAGGTTTGACTTATAAAAATAAAGAATAGTAAACTCAAGTATGGGCTTCCTTGGTGACTCAGACACGGTCTTTTCACCTAATGGAATATTCTGTGAAATATTCCATATTAAGGAAATATTATGTGACCTTTAAAGACTCTGCTATAAAATGAAACATGCATATAATGTTAAGAAAAATAAGGAGGATACATGACTGAAACTAACTTGTAAAACAATCTATGCCTTGAAAGAAATGCGCTCAAATTACTAGTGACTTACTTCTGTTTCTATCTTCTAATTCCTTTTTTATGGCGATCTTGTACACCTTTTTATAATTTGTACAAGTTATCATGTACAACTTTTAAAATGGAAAAACTAAAACTGATCATTTATGTACACTGGGGCTTGTCAAAGACTCACTGTTTCCTATTTATTACCTGGGAAGTTCAGCTTTAAATAATAATGCCAATGAATATATCTTGAGTGGTTGCAACGTCCCAGAAATCTAAGTGCTTTACAGGTTTTATCTTATCTTCACACAAACTTTATGGCATAGGGACTATTTTTGTCCTCCATTACCAGTTCAAGAAATAAGGTTTATATTGAGAAAACTAAGGCACACAGTTTTGTAGGTACCGTGCCATGATTCCAAATTAAATTTCGTAACCAAATACAGTTATTTAATGTTCATGCTGCATTGCTTCCTGTTTAACATCTGCCATTTATTTCCTCAGCCTGTGTAAATCCTGTTTTCCTTCTGCTGTGTGCCTTATGAGATAAATGACTATTTGTGTTGAGAGGTAACCCTGCCCTTGTTGTGAGCAACAAATCTAGGTTACTCTTCATGTTTTACAGCCAACCTTCATGTTCTACAGCCTACTTCTTTCTTGATTAAGGGAGAATATTTTTGTCTATTTAACCCTAACATCTCAATCATGTCTCCCTTTTTTTAAGTGTTTTCTGTATCTGTCAAACATATCCAAGGTCTGAGTTTTAACTTAGGTATGAGACATTATAAATTTTATTTCAAATTTTGCTAAGTGTTATACCTACTGCTTTCACATTCATAGAATCCTATGTGAGAGGTTCCCTGGTCTTCTTTCTCACCAATGCAGAAAGCTAAATGCATCTTTTCAAAATGGACTATTCCCATTGTATCATTGAGCAGGTCTGATGAGATGCTAAAGTCTGAAGACAATCACTGGGCCTATGTGTTCCCTCAGCAGCTTCACTGAGCAAATCTTTTGTGGGTAGCTAGGGTGGATAAACCATGGGGGAGACTTCAGCCTGTAGGCTCTTGCTCAGAAGGAGGGAACCTCAGACTCTTAGCCTTTCTCCTGGAGAAGGGTCCTCCTAGCATATGATGTATCTGTGAGCATCCAATTCTGATCGCCTGCCCAGAGGCTGTAAAAGAGCCTCCAAAGCCTTGCAGTTAATCAATGCACATAGACCAGGTCTGAGAGGGAGAGAATGGAAGAAATGGATGACTCCCTTACAAAAACAAAGGAGTGCTCATGCTCTGTAAAAGTGGAAATTTGAGTATTGAGCCTCACCCCAAATAATGAGGTCAGGAGCCTCATTTGGTGAAATTGGCTATGTCTCTTCCCACAACTTCTGTTCTCCTCTATTTTCCTGTGCATTGCTCTACCTCAAATCATACCCTCCTGACCACTTCCATAAGCCTAAGAGAATAACCAGATTAACAATTTAATAAAGTGTGCCATCTCTCACTCCCAAATCTCTCACTGTTCACTGCTGTCCAATTTATTCATATTCCATTTCTGTCTCCCCTGTATCTCGCTCTGCCCCAGGATTTTAACTTTTTAAAAAAAGTAGTCCAAAGACTTGTATTCATAGCAACACTATTCCCAATAGCCAAAATGTGGAAACAACCCAAGTGTTCTTCAACACATGAATGGATAAAGAATACTGGTTATATACATACAACAGAATATTATTCAGCCATAAAAAAGAACAAAATATGATACATTCTACAACATGAATGAATCTTGAGAACATGTTAAGTGAAACAAGCTAGACACAAAAGGACAAATATTGTAGGATTCCAGTTATATAAGGTATTAAAAATTCATTGAACTGAAAAGTAGAATTCATCAAAATAGAAAGTAGAGGTTGCCAGGGGCTGGGGGCAGGGGAAAATGAGAGTTATTGTTTAATGGTAACAGAATTTCAGTTTGGAATGATGAAAAAGTTCTAGAAATGGATAGCAATGATGGTTGCACAACAGTGTGGATATACTTAATTCCTCTGAATTGCACACCTAGAAATGTTTGTTAGAATGGTAAATTTTATATATGTTTTACTATGATAATTATTTTAAAAATGTAAAACATCACCATCAACTTTATAACAAGAACATGTTGAATTGATTGCATCTAGGTTAAAGAAAGTATATTAAGTTTTTTTTGTTGTTGCTTAAGTATCCCAGAGAAGAACATATTTGATCACCATACTGAGAGGAATGCAGAGCCCTGGGATGAGATTTAGGAGCTCGGAACTCCAGTTGTGTCACTAACTCTTGTGACCTTGTCTAAATCACATTATCCCTTTGAAGTCTGTAAACATGGTGATTAAATTATGTAAAGTCTAAAAAATCTAAATCCCATTTCCAGTCTTTTTTTTTTTTTAACTTTTTGGCTGCCTTGTGTGGCATGTGAGATCTTACTTCCCTGTCCAGGGTTCAAACCCGCCCCCCCCCGCCCCCCGCTCTCCCTGCAGTAGAAGCTCAAAGTCTTAACCTCTGGACCACCAGGGAAGTTATATGATGTGCTCTGAACATTAAGAAAGTGAAAGTCGATCAGTCGTGTCTGACTCTTTGTGACCCCATGGACTATACTGTCCGTGGAATTCTCTAGGCCAGAATACTGGAGTGGGTAGCCTTTCCCTTCTGCAGGGGATCTTCCCAACCCAGAGATTGAACCCAGGTCTCCCTCATAGAAGGCGGATTCTTTACCACCTAAGCCACAAGTGAAGCCCAAACATTAAGAAGCCAGGAACAATTCTAAAGGTCCTGCAAGGCTGAATCTCTCCAGAGACTCCTAGGGAACTGCTTTCTGACCTACATAAGAAAACCAGCCCCCTTCCCTGAGGGCACACCTACTGTTTGCCCAAACACTGTTATTTATCAACTTGACCTCCTACTCCCTGATTCTACCAATTATAACTCTCTCCAAAAATGAAACCTCTCAAAGATGGGGGAATTTCCACCCAGTAGATATGCACGGGCTCTCTGAAAGGAAGCCAGTCCAGCAGAGAGAGCAAACCATCCTGATCATCAAGTCAATTCACTCTCTGTGAGGCTTGTTTTCCTCTTTAGTTTATTAGGGGCAATAATAGTTTCTACCCTCAGTGCGTTTGTGAGGATTGTGTGCAATTATTCATGCACAATGCTTAGTGTAGTGTTTAATACATAATATGAACTCAATAAATATTATTATTATTATCATTGAGGAGCTAGATAATAATCCCTGCCTTACAGGGATAATGAGGAGACAGGAATGTGGGTTTCTGCCTGTGGCAAGCAAGACACACAGATTGTTTTAAAACACTGATTAGATCACATTAGCCTAGGAGCTTGGAGTTTAAGACCTGGACTTTGTTCCTCCCCAACCCCTCCAACTCACATACACACACCAGCAGGACTAAGATTGGAAAATGAGATGAAGGAAGGAAGTGTAGTGGATGGGGGAAGTGGGACTTAAACGGGATTCAGTTTGGATTGAAATGACTGATTATATGCACTAGAGGAAAAAGATAACAGAAAGGCCATAGGTTTCAAAACTGTACCAGAAAAAATGTGATTGCATTCTAGAAGGTGGCAAACTAAAAACGGGTTATGGCCATTACTTATTCCTTGTTTACCCAGACCAGGGTCCTGGGAGACTGTTTGCCTTTTGTTTCCCAATGGCCTGGAAGGACTTCAAGAAGGAGGCCTCTGGGTGCCTGGGGAGCTGAGTCAACTGAGAGAGGTGGTCCCAGGCAGCCCCTTCCGTGAGAGGCCTCTGGGTCTCAGGCAAGTGCTCGCTGTAGTGAGAGTCTCTTTCCCAGTGAACAAGGGTCTCTGGGGACCAAGGACCATAAAAGCTTTGCCCTGTTCCCAGCCATGTTTATGTTGGCCCGAACAGTGGAGGGCCCCAGTTTAGGTACCCAGTTCCCCATGAGAGTCACATTGTCTGAGGTTGCTCTGTAAGCAAGACAACTCCCATCCCCCCAATAATTACATTTACCCCCCACCTCTGAGCAGCACATCATTTACCCAAACCTGGACTGACAAGAAATAAGAATACCACATAAGTTTGTTTTGAGAGATAGCGTTTTCCCCAGGCTTTAAAAATTATTATTAGAAGAAAAGATTTACTCTCAATACATATTTATGACCAGAGATTACCAGCATCACATATCTGAGATTCTTTCCAAAGATGATCACCACCAATTCTCCCAGCTGGTGCCAGAATTCATGCCCAATGTCCATGTTTAAATGTCATTTTTTCTTTAAATATTCAAGCATAATTTACCACATTCTAGGCCCTGTAAGAAAAGAAGAGAATACCAAAATAAACAATAGTGGATGTTATAGTGCATGTCAGATATTACCCAAAAGGAAAGAGATAACAAGTGTTGGCAAGGATGTGGCAAAAAAGCAACATATGTGCACAGTTACTGGGATTGTGAATTGGTACAGGCATTAGGAAAAACAGTATGGAGCTTATTCAAGAAATTAAAAATAAAAATACTATAAGCAATTATTACCTTAAAGAGATATCTGCATTCTCATATCAACATCATTCACAATAGCCAATATATGGAAACAGCCTAAGAATTTATTAGTGGATGAATGGATAGAGAAAATGTGATATACATATATATTATATATATATACACACACACACACACACAATGTATGGATATTATTCAACCTTTTAAAAGAAGGAAACTCTGAAATTTGTTACAGGATAGATAAAACTGAAGGGCATTATTCTTAGTGAAACATGCCAGACAGAGATAAACAAATAGTTCATATTCCCCCTTATATGTGGAATCAAGAAGAAAAAAACATCAAACTCAAAGAAACAGAGCAGAATGGTTTTTGTCAGATCTGAGAGTTGGGGGCAGTGAATAGGAAAATGTTGATGAAAAAAATATAAACTCTTAGTTATAAGATAAGTAAGTTCGAAGGATGTAGCATGTAATGTGATAACTATAGTTAATAATACTATCTTGTATAACTGAAATGTGCTAAGAGAGTACAACTTCAGTGTTCTCAGCAAAAAAAAAAACTAAGTATTTGAGGTGATGGATTTTTGTTAATTAACTGAATTGTGGGGATCCATTCTTTCACAATACATATGTATATATAATCACCACATTTTACCTTTTAAGTATGTTACAATTTTATTTGTTAATTATACCTCAATACATACATAAATTAACTCAAAGTCAATCACTGACCTGAATGTAAAAAATTTTTAGATGTAAGCATAAATCTATAAAACTCTTAGAAAAGTGTAAGAGAAAATCTTCAGTATGTATAGCAAAGCTTTTCTTAGTCTTGACACCAAAAACATGATTCATTTAAGGAAAATTGATAAATTAAGCTTCACTAAAATTAAAAATTGCAGCTGTATCAAAGACTCAGTTTAAAGGATAAAAAGACAACATACAGAGTGTGAGAATATGTGTGCCAATTACATATCCAACAGAGGCCTAGTATCTAGAATATAAAAAGGATTTTGAAAATTTAGAAAAAAGATCTAAAGATAGGCAAAAATCATAAAGTGACATTTTATGGATAAAGATACATAGATGCAAATAAATACATGAGAAGATGTTCAAAAGTATTCAGTTCAGTTCAGTTCAGTCGCTCAGTCGTGACCGACTCTTTGCGAACCCATGAATCGCAGCATGCCAGGCCTCCCTGTCCATCACCAACTCCCGGAGTTTACCCAAATCCATGTCCATTGAGTCAATGATGCCATCCAACCATCTCATCCTCTGTCGTCCCCTTCTCCTCCTGCCCCCAATTCTTCCCAGCATTAGGGTCTTTTCCAATGAGTCAACTCTTCACGTGAGGTGGCCAAAGTATTGGAGTTTCAGCTTCAACATCAGTCCTTCCAATGAACACCCAGGACTGATCTCCTTTAGGATGGACTGGTTCGATCTTCTTGCAGTCCAAGGGACTCTCAAGAGTCTTCTCCAACACCACAGTTCAAAAGCATCAATTCTTTGGCACTCAGCTTTATTCACCGTCCAACTCTCACATCCATACATGACTACTGGAAAAACCATAGCCTTCGACCTTTGTTGGCAAAGTAATGTCTCTGCTTTTAAATATGCTATCTAGGTTGGTCATAACCTTCCTTCCAAGGAGTAAGCGTCTTTTAATTTCATGGCTGCAATCACCACCAGCAGTGATTTTGGATCCCAAAAAAATAAAGTCTGACACTGTTTCCACTGTTTCTCCATTTATTTCCCATGGAGTGATGGGATCAGATGCCATGATCTTAGTTTTCTGAACGTTGAGCTTTAAGCCAACATTTTCACTCTCCTCTATCACTTTCATCAAGAGGCTCTTTAGTTCCTCTTCACTTTCTGCCATAACGGTGGTGTCATCTGCATATCTGAGGTTATTGATATTTCTCCCGGCAATCTTGATTCCAGCTTGTGCTTCTTCCAGCCCAGTGTTTCTCATGATGTACTCTGCATATAAATTAAGTAAGCAAGGTGACAATATACAGCCTTGAAATACTCCTTTTCCTATTTGGAACCAGTCTGTTGTTCCATGTCCAGTTCTAACTGTTGCTTCCTGACCTGCATACAGGTTTCTCAAGAGACAGGTCAGATGGTCTGGTATTCCCATCTCTTTCAGAATTTTCCACAGTTTATTGTGATCCACACAGTCAAAGGCTTTGGCATAGTCAATAAAGCAGAAATAGATGTTTTTCTGGAACTCCCTTGGTTTTTCGATGATCCAGCGGATGTTAGCAATTTGATCTCTGGTTCCTCTGCCTTTTGTAAAACCACCTTGAACATCTGGAAGTTCACGGTTCACGTATTGCTGAAGCCTGGCTTGGAGAATTTTGAGCATTACTTTACTAGCGTGTGAGATGAGTGCACACTCAAAAGTATTAGCCCAGTAGAAAATGAAAATTAAAACCATGGTGAGATATCAATATATATCTATAAGAATAGCTAGCTTTTTTTTTAACAAATGTGAAAACATCAAATGCTAGCAAGGATGTGGGGAAACTAGATGCTTAATGCGCTACTGAGGAAATGTGAAATGGCATAGCTAGTCACTCTGAAAAACATTTTGGTAGTTTCTAAAAACTGAACATGCAACAGACATATGAATGAGCATCTGCATTCTGGTATTGATCTCAGAGAAATGAAGAAATATGTGTACCAAAAGCTTGTATACAAATGTTTGTAGTAACTTTAAAATAATAACCCCAAACAGGAAACAAGACATAATGTTCTTCAACAGGTGAATTGTTAAAAAAAAAAAAACAGTGGTAATAGCCATACCCTACAATATTGCTCAGCATTTAAAAAGAATAAACCGTTCAAGATGGTGAAATAGGAAGACCCTGAGCACACTTCCTCCCATGGGTACATAAAATTACAACTGTTTACAGAGGTGGCTCAGATGGTAAAGAATCCGCCTGCTATGCGGGAGACCTGGGTTCGATCCCTGAGTTGGGAAAATCCCCTGGAGAAGGAAATGGTTACCCACTCCAGTATTATGGCCTGGAGAATTCCATGGACAGAGGAGTCTGGCGGACTATAGGACTATAGTCTATGGGGTCACAAAGAGTCAGACAAGATTGAACGAGTTTCACATACATACATACAGAGCACATACAGAGCAACTATGTATGAGACTGTTTTCCACAACTAAAGATACAAAGAAGAAATCACAATGAATGGGTAGGACGTGCAGAGACCAATGTAGTCAAAATTCACAACCCTGGGAGGGCAACACACAAATAGGTGGATAATCACAATAGCAAATATTCTCTCCAAGGCACAAAGGGCCCAAACCCTACATCAGGCTCTCCGATTCAGGGGTCTTGCATCAGAAAAATGAACCCCTAGGGCATCTGACTTTGAAGCCCAGTAGGGTTTGCATATGGGAGAGGTAGAGGGCTGTAGGAAAAATCCCTATGCTCTGAGTCCCAGTAGAAATTAAGGAAATAATCCCACTCACAATTACATCAGAAAGAATAAAAAAAGTTAGGAATAAGTCTAGCTAAGGAAGTAACAGACTTGAACTTGGAAAACTATAAAACTGATGAAAGAAATTGAAGATGAAAAACGGATAGAGATACATATAGTTTCAGATTCCTGAAATTAACACTATATTGTAACTTAATTATACTTAAATTTTAAAAAGGCACAAGCTATTAATACATGGAATAAGCTGGATAAATCTCTAGATAGTCATGCTGAGTGGAAAAAACATAGTCCCAAAAAATTATATACTATACCATTTCATCTGTAAAGCAATCTTGCATTGACAAAAGGATAGAAATAAGTAACACACTAGTGATTGCCAGGGATGAAAAAGGGTGTGGGAAACAGGGGAGTGGGAGTAGACATAAAAGAAGAAAAAAAGAATGAGGGAGGCTTGTGGTGATGGAAATGTTTAGTATCATGACTGTAGCAATGCCAGTATTCCTATTTGATATTGTACTGTTGTTTCACAAGATGTTAACTTTGGGAGAATTGAGTGAAGGGTATATGGTATCTCTGTGTTGTCTTACAGCTGCGTATGAATCTACAACTGTCTCAAAAAGAGTTTTAAAATAAAGTGTCTGAGTTTCTGCTTTGCCATTCCCAAATTTCTTGTTGTTGTAAGTGATGGACAGCCAACAAAGAAGTGGTTAAAAGCTTGGAGATGGGGTTGATATGAAACACACATGCCTTAGAATGGTCCCGCTAGTGTGGTGTAGATGTAGGAGTGGAAGCAGGTAAGGGAGCAGATGGCCTAGGCAAGACTCAGAGAGGGCACATTTGATGGCCTTTGTTTCTCACTGTGAAGCTGAGAGCAGTAACATATGAGCTACCGAGAGTAAGATGGAAGACTGGACAAAGAGCTTGAGAAGAATGGTGACAATTTAAAACCCGAAAAGAAAATTACAGAGTACTGCTAAAGCCTCTGCTCAGGTGAATGAACATGAATTTATTTTGATATACAATTTGAAAGTTGAGTAATTTTTCCTAAGTTTGGGGGCTTCCCTCATAGCTCAGTTGGTAAATCATCTACCTGCAATGCAGGAGACCCAGGTTCGATTCCTGGGTCAGGAAGATCCCCTGGAGAAGGAAATGGCAACCCACTCTAGTATTCTTGCCTGGAGAATCTCATGGACAGAGGAGCCCAACAGGCTACAGTCCATGGGGTCACAAGAGTCGGACACGACTTAGCAACTAAACCAACTAAACCATGGAGGAGAAAGGGAGATACACTGGGCCCAGTTCAGCTGGGAGTCATGTCTGGCTCTGTGTGACCCCATGTACTGT
This sequence comes from Giraffa tippelskirchi, assembly GCF_054371585.1. Lineage (NCBI taxonomy): Eukaryota > Metazoa > Chordata > Mammalia > Artiodactyla > Giraffidae > Giraffa > Giraffa tippelskirchi. Next base: position 122,090,866 of record NC_137285.1, read on the forward strand.
AGCCAGCCAGGCGCTTCTGTCCATGGGGATTCTCCAGGCAAGAATACTGGAGTGAGTTGCCGTGCCTTCTTCCGAGGGATCTTCTCAACCTAGGAATCGAACCTGAATCTCTTACATCTCTTGCATTGACACGCGAGTTCTTTACCACTGGGGCCACATGGGGAGCCCTCAGCTGGGAGAGTGCAGCCAAAATCAAAGAGGAGAAAAGTCAAATGTGTTCATAGAAAGCAGCTCCAAGTGAGTGACATTAGTTCAAATTGATTTAGGAAAAAGCTGAGGTCAGAGCTATTTTGGAGTAGAACCCTCAAGAAAGGGAGAAAGAAGGGACACAGAACTTGTATGTGGGAAGAAACAGCAAGAAATGGAGAAGGATTTGAACTGAGTTTTGAATGGCTCTGTAGTTCATATTGTTTCTAGTAAGTTTCATCCTTTTGACCTAGATTCAACAGATCAGCCCCAGGCAAGTCAAGTGGGCAGAATCGGTGCCAGCTGTAGTCTGGAGCTACAAGCCTAAAGTCTTGGAGTCTGTCCCAGAATGAGAGCTGAGAGTTCAGAACAGGGTCTGTGGGTCTTTTAGAAGTCTGACCTCTCCCCACATCCTTTAGGAAGCCTTCACTGATGCCCTCTGGCTAGGGGAGGCCAACACTACTAGGACCCCAACACATCACTCCACCCTCCACAAAAATGGGCTGTTCCTGCAGGATTTATCTTGGGATCTGGCCAAGAGGGGTTTGGCTTGAGGAATATTGTCTTGGAAGGATTTCAAATGCAATCGAAGTGGGTAGTCTTTGAAGATAATTTAAACTTGCTGGGGTATTGTAGAATCTATGAGTCTGTCTCCTTTCCTCCATTATTGTTTAATTGCTCCAACCACTTCCCCATTCCAAGAGCTAGCCACAAATTGTTCAGTCCTTAGGGACCTGAGTGGAGTGGCTCCTCTGTGGCTCAGGCCTGGCCTTCCTTGGAGATGAGACTGCAGCTAAAGCATCTCAAAGACGTCCTGGGCTCTTGCAGGATGTGGAGTGGCAGAGCAGCTGGGGACAACAAGCATCCAGGGTGAGTAACCTGGGCTCTCAACACACTTTCCTCTCCGCTTCCAGGATGAGTGGCCACTAGTGCCTCTGCCTCAGATGGAGGTAACAGTGGGAAAGGTCTGGAAATCAGGCAGAAGAAAGAGAAATAACCACTCTTGGACAATAGGAGACGGTCATGCCTTCTTGAGAAGAGAGTCTGAAGAAGGCTGCCTTTTTGAGGATTAGGGAGTTTATAGCTTAGAAAAGAACTGGAATCCCAGACCACACTTCCAGGGAGAGGGGTCCCTCATAGCCTCTGCAGAAAGGAAGTATATGAGGGGAATTGTCAAGTTCTCATCACATCTGGCATTCATTTTCCTTAATTTATCTCTGACCCATTTTTATATCACAATATCAAAAAATTAATTTGGTTCATGATTTCTTTAATTTCTTTACTTGGAAAATATTTATACAGAATTTTCTTCTCTATCTTGAATAATTCCTTATATCAAAGAGAAGGGGACAACAGAGGATGAGATAGTTGGACGGCATCACTGACTCAATGGACATGAGTTTGGGTAAACTCCGGGAGTTGGTGATAGACAGGGAGGCCTGGCATGCTGCAGTCCATGGGGTTGCAAAGAGTTGGCCACGACTGAGCGACTGAACTGAACTGAACTGAAGTTGTTTTAACCCTTTTAATTTTTACAAAATGTGTCTTCACAAGCTCTGTGATGGAACTTCTCTGTTTGTTACTTGGCTTTGAATGGAGTGAATTCCGTCAGGTTTTGATATTTGCTCACAATGTCTGAGAGAGATTGGATGGAGGGCTCCAGAACTGAATATGTCAGCAACTTCACTATGTTTTCTTTAAAAAGTTTATACCAAAATATGCACAATCTTCTGCTCCAGAAAAACAATGCTTGTCACCCACCTAAGAAATAAAGGAATAAAATAAAAAAAAGTCAGTCCTATCTTTAGGGTGAGTTGATGATGTTGACTAGATATGACATAACTGTAAACCCCAGGGTTCACATTCAAGGCCCTTGTAGCTCTCAGACAAACTTTTGGTGGAATTTTCTACTCTGCTAAAAGATACTTGTACAACAGTTCCTCTTACATTCTTTTACTGACCTACCTTTAAAGAGTTTTTGTTTGCTTATTTACTTGTTTATACTTTTTGCATTGAGATTTAAAGGAAAATCCCAGGAATATAATGAGAGTAAGCCCAGGTCATCAACCCTTTAGGTTTCCACAGCATATTTGCAATTTATTTCCATGAGGCCATTGCTTCTTGTTTAAACTAGAGCTTTTTAAATTGGACTCTTTCTGATCATCTCACATATTTTTAAAGAAAGTACAACTTTCTTCAATAAGTGAAAAGATCAGTATTTCACAGTATATCATTTCAAAAATGATAACAAAAGTATTTAAATTATAGTTAAATATATTATATATCAATATATTTAGATATTAAATATTTAAATATATCAATATATTTAAATTACATTATCTCTTGCTTGCTTTTGGATGGAATACATTTTCAATATCCTTCACATTTCATATATGCTATTCTATGTGAACTCATGTTACCTAATATCAGAACTACTATTTTTCCCATGTTTTTATCTTGTCTTATTCTTCTGTCCAGATTGAAAAGGTCCCATCTTGCTGGAGATCTCATCTGTAAACTAAGGATGTTCTCTTCCTGGTCCTTTGCCAACATCTCCTTCTTCCAGCCACCTGCTTTCCTGATGATTGGCATCCCAGGCCTGGAGGCTGTTCACGGCTGGATCTCCATCCCCTTCTCCTCCATGTACACTGCAGCCCTCACTGGAAACTGCCTGATCCTCCTGGCTGTGAGGAGGACCCCCAGCCTGCACCAGCCCATGTACTACTTCCTGTCCATGCTGGCCCTCACCGACGTGGGCCTCACCTTGGCCACAATGCCCACCACGCTGGCTGTGCTCTGGTTTGACCATCGGCTCATCGGCTTCAATGCCTGTCTGGTCCAGATGTTCTTCCTCCACTTCTTCTCCGTGGTGGAGTCCTCGGTGCTCCTGGCCATGTCATTTGATCGCTTTGTGGCCATCTCCACCCCCCTGCGCTATGCCTCTGTCCTCACAAACAATGTCATCATCAGGATTGGGCTGGCCATTGTGGCTCGTGCCACCGTGTCCCTCTTCCCATTGCCCTTCTTACTAAAGAGACTGAACTTTTGCCCTGGCAAGATCCTCCTGTCCCACTCATTCTGTTTCCACGCAGACGTCATGAAACGAGCCTGTGCTGACATTACTGTCAATATCATTTACGGGCTGTATGTGGTTCTGTCCACAGTGGGTTTTGACTCCTTGCTTATTGTGCTGTCCTATACTCTCATTCTTCATACAGTGATGAGTCTGGCCTCTCTCCGGGAGCGTATCCGAGCCCTCAACACTTGTGTTTCTCATATTTTAGCTGTTCTGGTTTTCTTCATCCCAGTCATAGGTGTGTCCATGATCCACCGTTTTGGGAGACACCTTCCCCCCATAGTACACGCCCTTGTTGCCTACGTGTACCTGGTGGTACCCCCTGTGCTGAACCCCATCATCTACAGTGTCAAGTCCAGGCCCATCAGGGAGGCCATGCTCAGGGTGCTGAGGGAGAAGAGGAAAGGCTGATGAAGTCAAGAAATAACCTCAGAATTGAGGGAAAACACAGCCAAACACTCATAACCTATATCCGGAAAGCCCATATACTGAGCCCTGACCCAGAGACATTATCAAGAGAATGACAAGCAAATGCATATCCTCAGACTCATGGGTGGAAAACATCCCTGATTCTTTACTTCACTCATTAACCTCAGCTTTTTCATTCAGAGTTTACTTGTGCAAGAGTCTGTGGTTGTTATGAGATAACATTAAATGAACCATACATAGTCTCTTCCCTCCACTGAAGAATAGAAGTTTCTAAATACACAATTAAAATAAGTATAATAAGACAGTGAGAGGTCCACACAAACAGCTATAGGAACCTAGAAGTGGGCTTACTGCTTTGACAGGAAAAAATGAGAAAGGAGTCAGGGAAGGAGGAGGCTGAAAAGTGAGTAAGAGCTTGTCAGGCAGAGAAGGTAGGCAAGTAGTGCTCAGTTGCTCAGTTGTGTCCCACTCTTTGCAACCCCATGGACTGTAGCCCACCAGGCTCCTCTGTCCATGGGATTTCACAGGCAAGAATACTGGAGGGGGTTGCCCTGTCCTCCTCCAGGGGATCTTCCTGACCCAGGAATCGATCCCACATCTCCTGTGACTCTGGCACAGGCAGATTCTTTACCCACTGAGCCACTGGTGAAGCCCCAGGCAATCAGAGAAGAATGGAAAAACAAGTGTGGAGTTCTCTGCTTGCTTGTGGGAAGTGAGTGGTCAGATGTGCCTCAGCATAATGTGTGTGTATTGGAGGCAAGAAAAGCTGTAGTTATAGCTCTTCACAGCTATGGATCCAATGGACATCCCTTGCTCCAAAGGGGTAGCTCCTTGCTCGAGAATGACCTTCCTCTAGCCTGAGATCATAATACTAGAGCCTCTAGTTTAGTTACACATCACTCTCTCTGCCTCACCTCTTAAAATTCCATGTGCCTGGGATAGAAATACCTTCATTCTAAAGTCATCCCAAAGAGGCCACTCAGGTAGGCATTTTCTTCACTGGCAGCTACACTGGCAGAAAATCAGGGAGTCGGTAAATTTCAGCAGGATTCAGAGGCCAATGTTTGAAAACATAAATGTTCTCTTAAGATGCTGCTGCACATATGTTTTAGATCCTGATATCAATTTTGGGGCTATATATTCAGAAGTCATACTGCTAGATGATACAGTAGATCCATATTTAATTTTTTAAGGAAGCCCCATACTGTTTTTCATACTGGCTCCAGGAGAGTATATTATCACCAACAATGTGCAGGGTTTCAACTGCTCCACATACTCACCAATGCTTGTTGTCTTTTTTTTAATGATAGTTGTGAGGTGATAGCTCATTTGGGTTTTGATTCATTTTTTCCTAATAATTAGCCAGGTTGAGAACCTTTTCATATCCCTATTGATATATCTTTGGAGATGTGTCTGTTCAATTCCTTTGCCCATTTTTTTCATCAGGCTATTTCTTTTTTTTTTTTGCTTTGAGTGACAGGAGTCCCTTACTTATATTTTATATCAGTCCTTTATCAGGTATGCGGTTTGCAAATATTTTCTTCTTTCCATAGGTTTTCTTTTCACTCCATTGATTGTTTCTCCTTTTCCATGCATTAACTTTTTAGTTTGATGTATCCCCACATGTCTAATTTTGCCTTTGTTGCTTGGGATTTTAGTTTCATATTCAATAAGTCATTGCCAAGTTCAATTACATGAAGCTTTTCCCTAAGTTTTCTTCTAGGTGTTTTATACTTCCAGGTATTAGGTTCAAATAGTTAATCTATTTTCAGTTAATTTTTGCATGTGATGTGAGATCAGGCCCAGTTTTACTCTTTTGCATGCGGGCATCCAGTTTTCCCAATGCTACTTGTCAAAGAGACTGGTCCTTTCCCTATGGTCTATTTTTGGGATCCACATTAAAAATCAGTTGACTCTATATGAGTGGATTTGGATCTCCATTTTTTATACCAGTACCATACTGTTTTTGATTGCTTTAGATTTGTAATACATTTTGAAATCAGAAAGTATGTGATGTCTCCAGCTCTGTTCTTCTCGTTTAAGATTGCTTTGACCTTTGTGGATCTTTCATGATTCCATATGAAGTTTAAGATTGTTGCCACTTCTATAAAAAATATCATTGAGATTTTTATATAGATTTCACTGCCTTTGCAGATCACTGGGGGTAATGGGCACACTTTGATAATAATGAGTCTTCCAATCCATGAATATGCAATGTAATTTTATTTATTTGTGTTCTCTTTAATTCTTTCTTCGGTTATTAACAATTTTCAGTGTACCAGTATTTCACCTCCTTGGTTAAGTTTATTCCTAAGCATTTTATTTTCTTTGATGCTACTGTAAAAGGGATTATTTTCAAAATTTCCATTTTGGATAGTTCATTTTTAGTGTTACAAAAACAAAACTGATTTTTCTGTGTTCTTTGTATCCTGCACTTTACTGAATTTGTTCTAATAGCTTTTTATGGAATTTGAGGGTTCCGAAGACATAAGATCATATTGTCAGAAAACAGAGAAAATTTTACTACTTTTCCAATTTGAATCATTTTGTTTCTTTTTCTTATCTCACTGCTTTGGCCAGCACTTTTAGTACTATGTTGAACAGAAGTGGAAAAAGTAAGTATCCTTCCCTTGTTCCTGATCCTTGTTTCTGAGAAAAATCTTTCAATTTTTCACTCTTAAGTATAAGGTTAGTTATGGGCTTGTCATACATGTTCTTTATTATGCTCATATACATTCCTTACATATCTAGAACTGCCATATTCATTTCAGCACTATTCACAATAGCCAAGATAGTAAAACAACCCAAATATTCATCAACAGAAGAATGGATAAAGAAAATCTGGTATACACATAAAATAGAATATTACTTACCCTTTAAAAAGAAAAGAATACTGCCATGTGCCACAAGGAAATATTTGTAGGTGATGGTTATGCCTGTCACCTTGATTGTGATGAATGATTTTATGGATGTATAGGTATGTCTAAATGAATCAAATTGTATACGTTAAAGAAATTCATTTTTTTGTACATCAGTTATACCTCATAAAGCTATTATGCACACACAGACACAGAGATGCTTCTGCATGTTGGCTCTGGGGCTTCTTCATGCTTTCAGTATTGTTTTCACTCTATTAGAAGTCAAGGAAGCCCCTGGGGATGGAACAAGATGGCAAGGACAATGACCTGGGTAGGAAGGCATGCTGCATCTTTAAAACACAGGTCCAGAAACATGGATGAGCTCCCATGTCTACCCCAGTCATCTCTCTGTGTCTGAGGCCATTTATTCCTCATCTATCTTCCCAGGTTACTTGATCCATAGATGCTGTGGAACATGATGGAGCTTTCACAAAATCACAGGAAAAACAGAAACAGAAGTGAGTCTGCTTAACCTGCAAGAACAACCCTAGGAACCAAGGAGAGAGTGCAGAGAAAGAGACACAAATCACCTGAGTGTCCATAAGGCTCACTTGGAGAGACCAGGAAGTGTTCTGTGTGACTCCAGATAACAGATCTGATATCACTGGAAGGCACAGTGAAAAAAAGTTGAAGTGCCAGTAGAATTTCCTAAAAATGTAGTGGAATGGATGAACCTAGAAAGGATGATGATCCTAGCACTCTTCTCCACAGAAATGTGTCTGCTTCTCTCCACTCTCTCTTTCCTCCCTAGAGTTGTTCTTGCAGGTTAAGCAGATCCACTTTTGTGTTGGTTTTTCCTGTGATTTTGTGAAAGCTCCATCGTGTTCCATAGTTTCAAAGTTGCTCAGATCCACAACTTTCCAAGCAAACACATGTTTTGCACATTGTCCATTTCCCAGGGAAGACTAAGCAGAGACTATCCTCTGTGGTCTGTGGCCAGGATATCCCTGGGGAGCAGCAACTCACTAAGGCACTCAGTCAGTGGTATAAAGTAGCATCTAAATTGCAGAGTTTTTCTGGGCTCTTCAGAATGATGGGCAATAGAGAAGGCTGCAATGACAGGCAGGGTGAGTAACTTGGGTTAGAATCCTTTTTACACTCTTAAGAAGGGTGGGGACCTGGTCAGTGAGTCTGGGGTGAAATTCTCTCTGTGTCAGCTGCTGTCATATGGAGGAACCAGTGGGATGGAGGATGAGTAGATGCCAGAAGCAGGAAGAAAAGGATTCCAGGCTTTCATGAATGCTAGGTCCGCATCACCAAATAAGAGAGAGGAAGTGAAAAGGCTACTTTCCTGAAGCACAGATATTGTCTAATTCAGATAATTATGCAGAAACCCAGACTCTGTGTCCAAGCAGATTCAGACCTTTTTATTTCTCTAAGAAAGGCATCAGTGTAAGGGCATCTTAAAAATCCCACTCCAGAGAGCATCCTGTGGGTGATCTGAATGTTTGCTTGGTTTCTACACTCTCCCTATGAGACTGTCCTTTCCATCTTTCTGAGTAAGAAGAGCCTTTAGAAAAGAACTTGGCTTAAATATTGCGAAATGACTACAACACAGTATTAGATAGCACCTCCATCATGTCACATAATTACAAGATTTCTTTCTTTCTTTCTTTTGTAAAAAAATAAAACAACTTGGCTTTGAGGTCACGTAAAGAGTGTATGTTGGATTCAGCCTTTTGCTTCTCAGCTGTTTGACTTTCCAAGACACACGGAGTCTCAGGATAACACAATCCTAGAGTGCTAAAGTGGAAAGGATGGAATTCCTCAGGGGAGAGCTATAACTTAAAATATCTTTGACCCTTTAGTGTGCTGGAGATAATAATAGAAGACCAAACCTGATCTGATTCCAGGTTACAGTGATTTATTACAAAATTCTGAGCTACATGGGAAGCAAGAAACATATCAATCCAACGTGGCTACTAAAATAGGCATTTTAGTAAAAGAACAGGGAGAAAAAAAGCCTTTCCTTTCTTTCAACACAAAGAATCTTTCCCAATGTTCAGTTCAGTTCAGTCGCTCAGTTGTGTCCCCATGGACTGCAGCATGCCAGGCCTCCCTATTTATCACCAACTCCCAGAGTTTATTCAAATTCATGTCCATTGATGCCATCCAACCGTCTCATCCTCTGTCGCCCCCTTCTCCTCCTGCCTTCAATCTCTCCTGGCATCAGAAGAAGTGAAGTGAAGTGAAGTTGCTCAGTCGTGTCCTACTCTTTGCAACCCTGTGGACTGTAGCCTACCAGGCTCCTCCGTCCATGGGATTCTCAGGGTCTTTTCAAATGAGTCAGTTCTTTGCTTCAGGTGGCCAAAGTATTGGAGTTTCAATTTCAGCAACAGTCCGTCCAATGAATAGTTGGGATTGATTTCCTTTAGGATGGACTGTTTGGATCTTCTTGCTGTCCAAGGGACTCTCAAGAGTCTTCTCCAACACCACAGTTCAAAAGCATCAATATTAGACTCCTCGTAACACTGTAATATATATTAACAAAAGAAAGGTAGAAAGGTCATTATCTGGATGTAAAGGAGAAATTAGCTTGGTTGTACAAGAGTTGCTCATAATTTTTGGCAATATGCCTTAGGTGGTATACTATAATTTTAACCCCTTAAGCTCTGAACTTCTTATAATGTTCAGCTTAAGTTACCATTTGGATCCTGCTACCATAGCCAAGAGTAATAGATCACATAAATGCCTACAGTTGCGTGGGACCTACATAGCAACTATGGAAAAAGTCAAGTTCTAAGATAGGGATTTGAGAATAATTCAATAATAGATCAATTAATGCAGGATGAAAGAAAGAGAATTGTGACATTAATCCCAGATAAAATTAATCCTCAGATTCCTTCAAATTAAATGGAGAGCTGACACATTCTATTTTGATTTGTGCTGCCAATGACAAGGAGTATTTCCTGGGTTGATCCTAAGCAAATCCAAATAAAATTGGATAATAATAAATATCAACTGAAGAAACCACTTATCTTTCTACAAAGTATGTAGTTTAAGTTGTGAACATATGGACCTATGAGGTTCTATGTTAAGGGTTGAGATGAAGGGGAACTAGAAAATGAAATTAAGGTATTTTCATTCAATTATTTATTTTCTTGTTCATTAACTGATTTTCCCTGAAAAAAAGAGGATAGAAATTTATGAAATCATCAAAATCAGAACAGTAACATGGAATGAGAGCTGAAGAAATATGTCTGGGATTAGTGAAAAGAAAAGCAGAAACGAGATAATTAGCACAATAAAAGGCAAATGGCTTTATAAGAAGGACACACAAGATAATAGTGAGAATTAACATTTTTGGAGAAACGAAGGGGCTTCATTTGCAGAAACTTAGTCTTATTAACATGGGACATCAGAAGAGAACAATCTCTTCTTGATAATTTGATCCTGCCAGCCCCACACTTAACAAACCTCCAGTATCTAGTACAGCCCATGGCCAATACAGGAGGTTTAAGACTGTTGGAAGCATATAAGCCAAATAGACCTGAATTTGAATTTGGTCTCTTTCCTGACACAGCCTAGACAAACCCTCTAAGCTTCTTCCTTCCAGTTTAATGTATTTTTTTCCTTTTTTTTTTTTTTTTGGTGTGTACCATTTTTAAAGTCTTTATTAAATTTGTTGCAATATTGTTTCTGTTTTATGTATTGCTTCTTTGGCCACGAAGCATGCAGGATTTTAGCTCCCAAGCAGGGATAGAATCTGCACCCTCTGTGGATGGTAAAGTCTTAACCACTGGATCACCAGCGAAGTCCCTATAATTTTTATTATTTGTTAAAAAGATACAGTAACACTTACTTTATGTCTTTTTTTTTTTAAACAGAGAGATATTACTCACAAACAAGTAAGAAAATTGGGAGTCTAATATCTAGAACACAAGAGCTTCAATAATTGTTAAATTAGGAAGTTAATTTGCTCAGCATTGTTTTTTGTTGTTGAGTCAACCCCATGGATTGTAGACCACCAGGCTTTTCTGCCCATGAGATATTCAAGGAAAGAATACTGGAGTAGGTTTCCATTTCCTTCTCCAGGGGATCTTCCCAACCCAGGGATCAAACTCGTGTCTCTTGCACATGTCTCCTGCATTGCAGGTGGATTCTTTACTGGTGAGTTACCAGCTCAAGATCAGATGCTAAAACTTTGTGACACTGCTAGGACAATTCCACTGAACCCTTAAAGAACCTAAATCTATGTCTCTGATTTATGTCTTCAGTTGGCTTCTGTGGAAATTCTAACTTGGAGAAGAAAACCTTAGGTCTCGTTCTCCTGTAGCTGTGATCCTCCCAGGTAGGGCTGAGGTCAATGATCAGAGATTACAGGGAGGCCATTAAGGACAAATCAAGTCTTCCAGATGAGTATGCTAAGAGGCTGAACAAAAGGTTGAGCTGGTATTCTAAACACTACGGCAAATGTTCAATGAATGGAGTGAGAGAATGATTTCTGTTTAGCAACTAGTAGCCTGGATTGCAAGGGCACCCAGTGACCCAGACAGCTATTTTCTGGTCAAGGCAGAGCGGGACCCCAAATTCCTAAATGTTCTCAGGGTCCTGGTGAGAATCAAGTGTCTCTTCATTTACCAAAGTTTCTTAGTACTTAATATAATTTTCAGCCTAGGTATTTATCATTACTGGATCTTGATTAGAAGAATAGGATTTGTACTCAGACACTCCAAACACAAGAAAATCTCAAGTTCTAATAATTCAGGAAAACACTGCAGTTTTCTCTTCCTTTGTTGGACTTCAGAATTTCTCTTTTCACTTTAGATAAAATATTACACTTCTCTATCAGCAAAGTAATTATGAGAGAACATGTGATAACTATGTGAAATCGGGCTTCCCTGATGGCTCAGCTGGTGAAGAATCCACCTGTAATACAGGAGACCCCTGTTCGATTCCTCGGTCGGGAAGATCCCCTGGAGAAGGAATAGGCTACCCACTCCAGTATTCTTGGGCTTCCCTTGTGGCTCAGCTGGTAAAGAAACCACCTGCAATGAGGGAAACCTGGGTTCCATCCCTAGGTTAGGAAGACCCCCTGAGGGAAAGGGGATATAAACATCATTTACATCATTTAAAATATAACAAAATTCATTCTCAATGGAATAAAAATAACAACCAGGACACAGGGAGGAGAATGACAATGATCATGAGCATTCTGAATGTGCTGTACATATTAAAGGGAGAAGACAATGGCACCCCACTCCAGTACTCTTGCCTGGAAAATCCCATGGATGGAGGAGCCTGGTGGGCCACAGTCCATGGGGTCACGAAGAGTCGGACACGATTGAGCGACTTAACTTTCACTTTTCACTTTCGTGCATTGGAGAAGGAAATGGCAACCCACTCCAGTGTTCTTGTCTGGAGAATCCCAGGGACAGGGGAGTCTGGTGGGCTGCTGTCTATGGGGTCGCACAGAGTTGGACATGACTGAAGGTGACTTAGCAGCAGCAGCAGCAGTACATATGAAAGAGTGCTAACACACATCAATTTATTTAAAGAAAACATTGAATGGAAGGGAATACATTGTATAAAATTTACACTTAGTAAAAACTAAATCCATTTCAGTCATTTATTTTCTGGTAACCATAGAAAATTTACACTATCTCCTACATGCCACATTTCTTTGGATGACACATTGGCTAATGTATGTACATTCCTAGAACAGTTAATAATATAAAGTAAAAGCTGAGAAATGGAAAATAAGTAGTGAAAATGCCTACACAGCATGATTATCTGCCTATTGACAGGTGCCGGGTCAGTGTCTTTGTGTCTGTCCAGACTGAAATAGTCACAAATTTCTGGAGCCCTCATCTGGCCCCTAAGGATGTTCCCTTCCTGGTCCTTTGCCAACATCTCCTCCTTCCAGCCACCTGCTTTCCTGATGATTGGCATCCCAGGCCTGGAGGCTGTTCACGGCTGGGTCTCCATCCCCTTCTCCTCCATGTACACTGCAGCCCTCACTGGAAACTGCCTGATCCTCCTGGCTGTGAGGAGGACCCCCAGCCTGCACCAGCCCATGTACTACTTCCTGTCCATGCTGGCCCTCACCGACGTGGGCCTCACCTTGGCCACAATGCCCACCACGCTGGCTGTGCTCTGGTTTGACCATCGGCTCATCGGCTTCAATGCCTGTCTGGTCCAGATGTTCTTCCTCCACTTCTTCTCCGTGGTGGAGTCCTCGGTGCTCCTGGCCATGTCTTTTGATCGCTTTGTGGCCATCTCCACCCCCCTGCGCTATGCCTCTGTCCTCACAAACAATGTCATCATCAGGATTGGGCTGGCCATTGTGGCTCGTGCCACCGTGTCCCTCTTCCCATTGCCCTTCTTACTAAAGAGACTGAACTTTTGCCCTGGCAAGATCCTCCTGTCCCACTCATTCTGTTTCCACGCAGACGTCATGAAACGAGCCTGTGCTGACATTACTGTCAATATCATTTATGGGCTGTATGTGGTTCTGTCCACGATGGGAATAGACTCCTTGCTTATTGTGCTGTCCTATACCCTTATTCTGCATACAGTGATGAGTCTGGCCTCTCCTAGGGAGCGTATCCGGGCCCTCAACACTTGTGTTTCTCATATTTTAGCTGTTCTGGTTTTCTTCATCCCAGTCATAGGTGTGTCCATGATCCACCGTTTTGGGAGACACCTTCCCCCCATAGCACACACCCTTGTTGCCTATGTGTACCTGGTGGTACCCCCTGTGCTGAACCCCATCATCTACAGTGTCAAGTCCAGGCCCATCAGGGAGGCCATGCTCAGGGTGCTGAGGGAGAAGAGGAAAGGCTGATGAAGTCAAGAAATAACCTCAAAAACTGAGGGAAAACACAGCCAAACAGTCATAACCTTATGTCTGGAAAGCCCATATGCTGAGCCCTGACCCAGTGACATTATCAAGAGAATGACAAGCAAATGCGTATCCTCAGACTCATGGATGAAAAACAGTCCTGATTCTTTACTGCACTCATTAACCTCAGCTTTTTCATTCAGAATTTACTTGTGGAAGACTCTGTAGTTGTTATAAGGAATAATATTAAATGAAACATAGATAGTCTCTTCCCTCCGTTGAAGGATAGAAGCTCTAAATACACAATTAAAGTAAGTATAATAAGGCTGTGAGAGTTTCACACAAAGAGTTATAGGAATGTGGAAGGGGTTTGCTCCCTTGCCAGGAGAAAATGAGAAAGGAGTCAAGGAAGGAGGCTAAAAGATGAGTAAATTATCAGGAAGCCAAGAGGATGTCATACATAATCACTGGAAAAGATTGTAAAAGGGAATAAACTGAGGTGTGGAGTTTTCTGCTTGCTTGAGGAAAGGTGAGTGGTCAGATATGGCTCAGCATGTGTGTGTTTGTGTGTGTGTATGTGCTGGAGGCAATAAAAGTGTAGTACAGCTCTTCAGAGCTATGGATCCAATGGACATTCCTTGCTCCAAAAGTGTACTTCCTTGCTCAAGAATGGCCTCTCTCTGGCCTTTGACTGTCATCTGAGATTCTAATATCAGAGACTCTAGATTTTAATTACACATCATTCACTTCTTCCTCACCTCTTAAAATTCCATGCCCTGGGTTAGGAACACCTTCATTCCAAAGTCATTACAGAGAGACCACTCAGATAGGTACTTTCTGCATTGGGAGCTGCATTGGCAGAAAATCAGGGGACAGGTAAATTTAAGCAGGGTTTAGAGGCCTATGTTTTGAAATAAATATTCTCTTATTATGCTACTGCACATATCTTTTACATCCTGGTATCCATTTTGGTGGGCATATATTCAGAAGTTATAGATGACATAGTAGCTCCATATTTAATTTTTTAAGGAATCTCCATACTATTTTTTTAGTAGCTGCACCAGTTTACATTATCACCAATGATGTAGAAGGTTCCAGATTCTCCACATCCTCACCAATACTTGTTATCTTATTTTTTTAGTGATAGTTGTGAGGCGACATCTCATTGTGGTTTTGATTTGCTTTTTCCTAAAAAGTAGCAAGTTTAGATGCTTTCTATATACCTATTAATATTTCTTCAAAGAAATGTCTATTCAGTTCCTTTGCCCATTTTTTAATGAGGCTATATTTTTGTTCTTGAGTTACAGGAGTCCCTTATATATTGCTAATATTAATCCTTTATCAGATATGTAGTTTGCAAATATTTTCTCTTTTCCATGGATTGCCTTTTCACTCTGTTGATAGTGTTTCCTTTCCTGTGCAATAACTTTTTAGTTTGATGTATCCCTACTTGTCTAATTTTGCTTTTGTTGCTTGTGATTTTGATTTCATAATTCGTAGGTCATTGCCAAGTCCAGTTACATGAAGGTTTCCCCCAAGTTTTCTTCTGCTAGTTTTATAGTTTATTATGGTCAAATATTTAATCCATTTTGAGTTAACTTTTGCATATGATGTGAGATCTGGTTCAATTTTATTCATTTGCATGAGGGCATCCAATTTTCCCAACATCACTTGACAAAGAGAATGTCCTTTCCTCATTGTATATTCTTGGGGCCCTCATTAAAAAGTAGTTGAGTATATATGGGTGAGTTTGGATCTCTATTGTACCAGACAGGTTTTATACCAGTGAAAGTGAAAGTTGTTCAGTCGTGTTCGACTCTTCATGAACCCAGGGATTACAGTTCATGGAATTATAGGCCATAATACTGGAGTGGATAGCCTTTCCCTTCTCCAGGGGATCTTCCCAACCCAGAGATTGAACCCAAGTCTCCCACATTACATGTCTATTCTTTACCAGCTGAGCCACAAGGGAAGCTTATACCAGTACCATACTGTTTTAAATTGCTATCGATTTGTAATATATTTTGAAACCAGGAAGTATGTGATGCCTCCAGCTTTGTTCTTCTAATTCAAGTATGCTTTGACTATTGGAGGTCTTTTATTCTGTAAAAGGTATCATGGAGATTTTTATATAACTTTCATTGACTTTGCAGATCATCTGGGGTAAAATGCACACTTTGACAATATTAATTCTTCCAATCCATGAACATAAAGTATACTTTCATTTATTTATTGTCTTCTTCAGTGATTTATAGTTTTCATTGTACAGGTCTGTCACCTCTTTAGTTAGGTGTATTCCTAAGTATTTTATTTTCTTTGATGCTATTGTAAAACAGGTTATTTTTTCTTATTTTCCATTTTGGGTAATTGATTGTTATTGTAATAAAAACAAAACTGATTTTGTGTACTAATTATGTACCCTGAAACTTTCTTGAATTTATTGTAAACAGTTTTCTTATAGAGCTTTGGGGATTTCAAATACATAAGATTGTGTAGCCGGCAAACAGAGATAACTTTGTTTCTAATTTTCCAGTTGGATCTCTTTATTTCCTTTCCTTAAGTCACTACTTTGGTTTGGATTTTAGTACTATATTGAATAGAAGTGGAAAAAATGAGCATACTTCCCTTGTTCCTGATTCTCGTTTATGAGAAAAATGTTTCAGTTTTTTACTATTAAGTATAATGTAAGTTATGGGCTTGTCATATATGTCGTATATTAAGTTGGGATACATTCCTTACATATCTAGAACTCCCATATTCATTTCAGCATTATTCACAATAGCCAAGATAGTGAAACAACCCAAATGTCCATCAATAGATGAATGGATAAAGAAAATGTGGTATACACATAGAGTGGGTTATTACTTAGCCTTTAAAAAGAGAACCCAGCCATTTGCAACAAGGTAACATTTGGAGGTGATGGATATATCTGTCACCTTGATTGTAAGGAATGATTTTAAAGGTATATAGGTATGTTCAAACGGATCAAATTATATACATTAAAGAAATTCAGTCTTCTGTACATTAATTATACCTCAATAAAGCTATTATACACACATACACACAGATGCTTCTGCATGTTGGCTCTGGGGCCTCTTTATGCTTTCAGTATTGTTTTCACTCTATTAGAAGTCAAGGAAGCCCCTGGGGATGGAACAAGATGACAAGGACAATGTCCGGGGTAGGAAGGCATGCTGCATCTCTAAAACACAAGTCCAGAGATATGGGTGAGCTCCCATGTCTTCCCCCATTCATCTCTCTGTGTCTTAAGCCATTTATTCCCCATCTGTGCTCCCAGGTTACTTGATCCATAGTTACTATGAAACATGATGGTGCTTTCACAAAGTCACAGGAACAACAGACACAGAAGTGGGTCTGCTTAACCTGCAAGGGCAACCCTAGGAACCAAGAAGAGAGTGGAGAGAAATAAACACAACTCACCTGAGTGTCTGTAAGGGTCACTTAGAGGAACCAGGAAGTGTTCTGTGTGACTCCACATACTTAAAGACATCGTAAAAAAAAAAAAAAAAAAGATTGAAGTGCCAACTAAAATCTCCTACAGATGTGGTAGCAGGGATGAGCCTAGAGAGGATGATTCTAGCCCTCTCATCCACAAATCAGGTGTTCAATAATATAAGTTTCCAACCAAAAATACATATTTTGCACATTTTCCATTGCCCAGGAAAGACTAAGCTGAGACTATCCTCTCTGGCCGGTGGCCAGGATGACCTGGGGAGCAGCAGCTCAAGGCAACAGGTATAAAGTAGGCTCTTAGTTGCAGAGATTTTCTGGGCTCCTTCAGAATGAAGAACAGTAGAGAGGGCTGCAACGACAAGCAGGGTGAGTAACTTGGGGCCCAGATACAACCCTTGCTGCCCGTGTTATTTAGTAGGAGGGGTCCCTGGTTAGAGAGTCTGAGATGCCCTCTTGATCAGCTGCTTTCATGTGGAAGAGCCAATGAGATGGAGAATGAGCACATGTCAAGAACAGGAAGAAAAGGAAGGAGGCCAGCCTTCCCAGAAATGCCAGGTCCACACTCATACCCCTCCCCCTCCCAGGTAAAGGGAAGGAAGTGAGAGAGACTACTCTCCTGCAGCACAGAGACTGTCCAATTCAGATAATTATGGAGAAACCCAGACTCTGTGTCCAAGCAAATTAGTACCTTTTTATTTCTCTAGGTAAGGAATCAATATAAGGGTATCTTAATATTCCACCCTAGAGAGCATCCTGTGAGTGATCTGAATATTTGCTTGCTGTCTCAATTCTCTCTATGAGATTTGTCTTTTCCATGTTTTCTGAGTAAGAAGAAACTCTTAGAAGAGCACTTGGCTTAAATAATGCAAAACTCGTTACACCGTAGCATTAGATAGCACCTCCATCATGTCACATAATCATCATGCTTATTTCTCTCTTTTTCTGGTAGGAAAAAGAAAAAGCACTTGGCTTTTTTTGGTGGGGGGGGTGTATAGTTGTTTTACAATATTGTGTTGGTTTCTACTGTACAACAAAGTGAATCAGTTTTATGTTTGCCCTCAATTTTATACCTCTCACCCACGCCCCCTCATTCAACCCGTCTGGGTCACCACAGAGCTCTGAGCTGAGCCCTGTGCAGTACTGTAGATATACTGCCCCCAAGTCCACGTATCCATACTCTGTGTCTAGATCTCTATTCCTGCCCTGAAAATAGGTTCATCTGTACCATTTTTCTAGATTCCACATATATGCATTAACATATGACATTTGTTTTTCACTTTCTTACTTCACTCTGTATGACAAACTCTAGGTCCATCCACATATCTACAAATGACCCAGTTTCACTTCTTTTTATGACTGAGAAATATTCCATCATATGTATGTACCACATCTTTATCCATTCATCTGTCAATGGACATTTACGTTGATTCCATGTCCCAGCTATTGTCAGTAGTGCTGCAGTGGATATTAGACTGCGTGTGTCCTTTTGAATCATGGTTTTCTCTGGGTACATACCCAGTAGTGGCATTGCTGGGTTATAGGGTAGTTCTGTTTTCAGTGTTTTAAGAAATATTCATACCGTTCTCCATAGTGGCTGCATTAACTTCACTCTCATCAAGCGCAGGAGGTTCCCCTTTTCTCCACATCCTCTCTAGCATTTATTGTTTGTAGATGTTTTGAAGATGGCCATTCTGACCAGTGTGAGGTGATGCTTCACTGTAGTTTTTATCTGCATTTCTCTAATAATTAGTGTGTGTTGAGCATCTTTTCATGTGCCTCTTGGCCATCTGTATGCACTTGGTTTTGAGTTCAAGTAAAGAAAGTCTGGTGGATTCAACCTTTTGCGTCTAGGCTATTTGACTTTCCCAGATGCATGGAGCCACAAGATAACAGAATCCTAGAGTGCTAAAGTGGAAAGGATGGAATTCCTCAGGGGAGAGCTATAATTTAAAATATCTTTGACCTTTTAGTGTCCTGGAGATAATAATAGAAGACTAAACCTGGTCTGATTCCAGGTTAAAGTGATTTATTTTAAAATTCTGAACCACATGGGAAGCACAAAACATATCAATCCAACTTGGCTACTAAAATAGGCATTTTAGTAAAATAAGAGTGGGGGAAAAAAAGCCTTTCCTTTTTTTTAAAAAAAAAACCACAGAATCTTTTCCAATATTAGACTCCTCATAACACTAATATACATGAAAAGTGGGTAAAAATGTCATTATCTGGATGTCATGGAGAAATTGGCTTGGTTGTATAAGAGTTGCTCATAATTTTTGGCAATTTTCCTTAAGGGGTATACTATAATTTTAACTCCTTAAGCTCTAAACTTCTTGTAATGTTCAGCTTAAGTTACCATTTGGATCCTGCTACCACAGCCAAGAGTAATGCTGCTGCTGCTGCTAAGTCGCTTCAGTCATGTCCAACTCTGTGCAACCCCATAGACTGCAACCCACCAGGCTACTCCGTCCCTGGGATTCTCCAGGCAAGAATACTGGAGTGGGTTGCCATTGCCTTCTCCAAAATTAATCCTCAGATTCCTTCAAATTAAATGGAAAGCTGACACATTTTATTTTGATTTCTGCTGCCAATGACAAAGAGTATCTCCTGGATTGATCCTAAGCAAATCCAAACGAAATTAGTTAATAATAACTATTACATGTATTAATCTGAAGAAACCACTGGTCTTTACTATATACAAAGTATATAGTTTAAGTTGTGAACATATAGACCTTTGAGATGCTATGTTAATGGGCTGAGTGAAGAAGAACTGGGTAATAAAATTACTGTCTTCATTCAATTATTCATTTTCTTCTTCACTTACTGATTATCCCTGAAAAAAAAAGAGGATAGAAATTTATAAAATCATCAAAATCAGAACAGTGAGATGGAATAAGAGCTGAAGAAATATGCCTGGGATTAGTGAAGAGAAAAGCAAAACCAAGGAGATAATTAGCACAATAAAAGGCAAATGACTTTATAAGAAGGATCTAAAGGGTCACAGCCTTTGCCCTGCTTAGAGCAAAGGCTAACAGAGTTTTGCCAAGAGAACACATTGGTCATAGCTAACACCCTCTTCCAACAACACAAGAGATGACTCTACACATGGACATCATCAGATGGTCAATACTGAAATCAGAAAGATTATATGCTTTGCCGCCAAAGATGGAGAACCTCTATACAGTCAGCAAAGCAGCACCGGGATCATGAACTCAGATCATGGACTCAGATCATGACTCAGATCATAAAACTCCTTATTGAAAAATTCAAACTTAAATTGAAGAAAGTAGGGAAAGTATGACCTGAATCAAGTCACTTATGATTGTACAGTGGAAGTGACAAATAGATTCAAGGGATTAGATCTGATAGACAGAGTGCCTGAAGAACTATGGACAGAGGTTCGTGACATTCTACGGGAGGCAGTGATCAAGACCATCCCCAAGAAAAAGAAATGCAAAAAGGCAAAATGGTTGTCTGAGGAGCCCTTACTAATAGCTGAGAAAAGAAAAGATGTGAAAGGCAAAGGAGAAAAGGAAAGATACACCCATTTGAATGCAGAGTTCCCAAGAATAGCAAGGAGAAATAAGAAAGCCTTCCTCAGTGATCAATGCAAAGAAATAGAGGAAAACAATAGAATGGGAAAGACTAGAGATCTCTTCAAGAAAATTAGAGATACCAAGGGAACATTTCATGCAAAGATGGGCACAATAAAGGACAGAAATGGTAAGGACCTAACAGAAGCAGAAGATATTAAGAAGAGGTGGCAAGAATACACAGAAAAACTATACAGAAAAGATCTTAATGACCTAGACAACCATGATGGTGTGATCACTCACCTAGAGCCAGACATCCTGGAAAGTGAAGTCATGTGGGCCTTAGGAAGGCTCACTACGAACAAAGCTAGTGGAGGTGATGAAATTCCAGTTGAGCTATTTCAAATCCTAAAAGATGATGCTGTGAAAGTGCCACACTTAATATGCCAGCAAATTTGGAAAACTCAGCAGTGGCCACAGGACTGGGAAAGGTCAGTTTTCATTCCAATCTCAAAGAAAGGCAATGCCAAAGAATGTTCAAACTACTGCACAATTGCACTCGTCTCACACGCTAGCAAAATAATGCTCAAAATTCTCCAAGCTAGGCTTCAACAGTATGTGAACCAAGAATTTCCAGATGTTCAAGCTGGATTTAGAAAAGGCAGAGGAACTAGGGATCAAATTGCCAACATCCGTTAGATCATAGAAAAAGCAAGAGAGTTCCAGAAAAACATGTATTTCTGTTTTATTGATTACCCCCAAAGCCTTTGACTGTGTGGATCACAACAGACTGTGGAAAATTCTGAAAGAGATGGGAATACCAGACCACCTTACCTGCCTCCTGAGAAATCTGTATGCAGGTCAAGAAGCAACAGTTAGAACTGGACATGGAACAACAAACTGGTTCCAAATAGGAGAGGAGTACATCAAGGGTATATATTGTCAACCTGCTTATTGAACTTATATGCAGAGTACATCATGCAAAATGCTGGGCTGGATGAAGCACAAGCTGGAATCAAGATTGCTAGGAGAAATATCAATAACTTCAGGTATGCAGATGACACCACACTTATGGCAGACAACAAAGAGGAACTAAAAAGCCTCTTGAGGAAGGTGAAAGAGGACAGTGAAAAAGCTGGCTTGAGACTCAACATTCAAAAAACTAAGATCATGGCATCCGGTCCTGTCACTTCATGACAAATAGATGGGGAAACAATGGAAATAGTGACAGACTTTATTTTGGGGGGCTCCAAAATCACTGCAGATGGTGACTGCTGCCATGAAACGAAAAGACGCTTGCTCCATGGAAGAAAAGCTTTGACAAACCTAGACTGAATATTAAAAAGCAGAGACATTGCTTTGCTGACAAAGGTCCATCAAGTCAAAGCCATGATTTCTCCAGGAGTCATGTGTGGATGTGAGAGTTAAACTATAAAGAAAGCCAAGCACTGAAGAATTGATGCTTTTGAACTATGGTGTTGAAGAAGACTCTTGAGAGTCCTTTGGACTGCAAGGAGATCAAACCAGGCAATCCTAAAGGAAATCAGTCCTGACTATTCATTGGAAGGACTGGTGCTGAAGCTGAAGCTCCAATACTTTGGAGCTGATGCGAAGAACTGACTCACTGGAAAAGACCCTGATGCTGGGAAAGATTGAAATTGGGAGAAGGGGATGACAGAGGATGAAATGGCTAGATGGCATCACTGACTCGATGGACGTGAGTTTGACCAAACTCCAGGAGTTTTTGATGGACAGGGAGGCCTGGCATGCTGCAGTCTATGGGATCGCAAAGAGTCAGACACAACTTAGCGACTGAACTGAACTGAAACGGTCACAGAGAAACAGCAGAAGATTTTTGTAGAAACAGGAAAGGGTTTCATTTCCAGAACCTCAATCTTATCACCATGGAACATCAGCAGAGAACAAGCTTTTCTTGATAATCTAATCCTGCCAGCCCCACACTTAACAATCTCCAGTATCTAGTACAGCCAATACAGGAAGTTTAAGACTGTTTAAAGTGTGTAAGCCAAATAGACCTGAATTTTAATTTGGATTCATTTCTGGCACAGCCTAGAGAAACTCTTTAAGCTTCTCCCTCCAATTTTATTTTTTATTATTATTGTCATTTTTTTAATTTGTTTAAAATATACAGTAATACTTACATCATTTTTTGAGACTGAGTGGTATTATTTACTAATATACAAGAGAGTAGAACATCTAATATCTGGAAGACAAGAAGTATCCAATAACTGATAAATTAGAAAATGTATTTCCCCAAAATCAACCTAGAGGAGAGGGAGATGGGAGGGAGGTTAAAAGGGAGGGATATATGTATACCTATGGCTGATTCATGTTGAGGTTTGACAGAAAACAACAAAATTCTGTAAAGAAATTATCCTTCAATTAAAAAATAAATAAAATTTTAAAATAAAAAAGGAAAAATGCTATAAAATTTTTAAGATAAAAAAATTTTAAAAATATAAAATGTTGTGTCAGTTTCAAAAAAAAAAAGAGAATTTATTTCCCCAAAATCAGAAACTAAACTGACATTACTAGGACAGATTCCACTGATATCTTCGATTGGCTTCTGTGGAAATTCTAACTTGGAGAAGAGAACCTTAGGCCTCATCCTCCTGCAGCTGTGGTCCTCCCAGCTAGGGCTGAGATCAGTGCTGAGAGATTACAGGGAGGTCATTCAAGGACAAATCAAGTCTTCCAGATGAGTGTGCTAAGAGGCTGAACAAAAGATTTAGCTGGTATTGTAAACATTATGGAGAACGCTCAGTGAATGGAGTGAGAAAATGATTCCTACAAAGCAATGTGTAGCCTGGATTGCAGGGGCATTTAAAGACCCAGGCAGATATTCTCTGGGCAAGGCAAAGACGGACCCCAAATATCTAAGTGTTCTCAGTGACCTGGTGAGAATCAAGTTTCTCTTCATTTACCAAAACTTTCCTAGTACTTAACAGCCTAGGTATTAATCATTATGGGTCTTGATTAGAAGACAACGTCCTAGGATTTGTACTCAGACCCTCCAAACACAAGAAGATCCCAAGTTCTAATAGTTTTAATAATTCAGGAAGAAGCTACAGCTTTCTCTTCCTTTGATGGACTTCAGAATTTCTCTTTTCACTTCAGATAAAATATTTTCCTTCTCTATCTATCAGCAAAGTAATTATGAGAGCACATGTGATAACTATGTGAATCTTTTAAAATTCTGCAAAAAGGAGTGATCATGAACATTTAAAATGTCCTTTACATATTCAAGAGGGCTAACACACATTACTTTATTCAAAGAAAACACTGGAAGTAAGGGTAAAAATAGTATAAAATTTACATTTATTAAGAACTAAATCTTAAATCTATTTCAGTCATTTGTTTTCTGGTAACCATAGAGAAGTTATACTATCTCCTAAATGGTAGATTTGTTTTCATGACATATAGGCTGTTGTATGTACATTCCTGGAACAGTTAATAATACAAAGTGAAAGCTGAGAAATGGAAAATAAGTAGTGAAAATGCCTACACAGTATAAATAAATATCTTCCTAGTGATAGGTGTATGGTCAATGTCTTTGTGTCTGCCCAGATTGAAAAGGTCACAAATTTCTGGAGACCTCAACTGCCTTCCCAAGATGCTGGCTTCCTGGACTTTTGCCAACATCTCCTTCCAGCCACCTGCTTTCCTGATGATTGGCATCCCAGGCCTGGAGGCTGTTCACAGCTGGATCTCCATCCCCTTCTCCTCCATGTACACTGCAGCCCTCACTGGAAACTGCCTGATCCTCCTGGCTGTGAGGAGGACCCCCAGCCTGCACCAGCCCATGTACTACTTCCTGTCCATGCTGGCCCTCACCGACGTGGGCCTCACCTTGGCCACAATGCCCACCACGCTGGCTGTGCTCTGGTTTGATCATCGGCTCATCGGCTTCAATGCCTGTCTGGTCCAGATGTTCTTCCTCCACTTCTTCTCCGTGGTGGAGTCCTCGGTGCTCCTGGCCATGTCTTTTGATCGCTTTGTGGCCATCTCCACCCCCCTGCGCTATGCCTCTGTCCTCACAAACAATGTCATCATCAGGATTGGGCTGGCCATTGTGGCTCGTGCCACCGTGTCCCTCTTCCCATTGCCCTTCTTACTAAAGAGACTGAACTTTTGCCCTGGCAAGATCCTCCTGTCCCACTCATTCTGTTTCCACGCAGACGTCATGAAACGAGCCTGTGCTGACATTACTGTCAATATCATTTATGGGCTGTATGTGGTTCTGTCCACGATGGGAATAGACTCCTTGCTTATTGTGCTGTCCTGTACCCTTATTCTGCATACAGTGATGAGTCTGGCCTCTCCTAGGGAGCATATCCGGGCCCTCAACACTTGTGTTTCTCATATTTTAGCTGTTCTGGTTTTCTTCATCCCAGTCATAGGTGTGTCCATGATCCACCGTTTTGGGAGACACCTTCCCCCCATAGCACACACCCTTGTTGCCTACGTGTACCTGGTGGTACCCCCTGTGCTGAACCCCATCATCTACAGTGTCAAGTCCAGGCCCATCAGGGAGGCCATGCTCAGGGTGCTGAGGGAGAAGAGGAAAGGCTGATGAAGTCAAGAAATAACCTCAGAATTGAGGGAAAACACAGCCAAACACTCATAACCAATGTCCGGAAAGCCCATATACTGAGCCCTGACCCAGAGACATTATCAAGAGAATGACAAGCAAATCACCCTCATACATATGGGTGAAAAGCAGCCCTGATTCCTTTTTAAGTCTATGTGGCTTCACATTTAATTTATTTGTATCTTTATTTATTTGTTATTTTTCGCTGTGGTGCATCACTTGCAGGGTCTTAGTTCCCTAACCACAGATGAAACCTGGAGCTCCAGCAGTGAGAGTGCCAAGTCCTAACCACTGGACCACCAGGGACTTCCTCAGTTCTAATTTTTTACTCCACTCATTAAATTTAATTTTTTAATTTAGTGTTTATTTATACTAAAATCTGTGGTTGTTATACGAAATATTTAAATGAACTATATGTAGTCTCTTCCCTACTTTGAGGGATAGCAGCTTCTAAACACACAATTATAATAATGTGTAATAAGGCTGTGAGAGGTTCACACAAAGTGCTATAGGAGCCTAGAAGTGGATTTGCTGCCTTGACAGGAGGAAATGAGATAGGAGTCAGGGAAGAAGGAGGCTGAAAGATGAGTAGGAGCTTGTCAGGCAGAAAATGTAGGCAAAGGGAGGTCATACCTAATAAATGGGAAAGAATATTAAAAAATGATAAAACTGAGGCATGGAGTTATCTGGTTGATGGGAAAAAGTGAGTGGTTAGATGTGGCTCAGCATAATGTGTTAGGTGTTGGAGGGAGAAGAACTGGAGATGAGCTGGAAATGACAGGCAGTGGTGAGACCTCTTTAACGTTTCAGGTCTGATTGGACCATTTTGTCTTCATTCTTTGTTTAAAAGTCAGCCTTGGAAAGGCTACTTCAATGTAAAATGCTGTAAAGGCTTTACTGTGTATCACAAGTTAGGAAGGTGAAAGTGGAGGAGTAAAAGAATGCAAGGAAAACATTTAAGAAGTTGTTTTAACAGTCTAGAAAAAAGAATGTAAATTAAAGCTAAGTCAATAATTTTTTTAAAAATAGATGTAATTTTTTATTTAATTTCATCTCCACATTTCTCTTCTCTGTCTTCTGAAAGTTTCTGGAAGCAATGGTACCAGCATCAGTGAGCAAGACTAGTATCTATTCGCTACTAAATACCATTCACCACTACATATAACCTAGGATTCTTAGAGTAGTGGCTAATTCCAGGTATCCAGGTATGAAGCAGGGAGTACACAAAGTGAGATGGAATAGTTTATGCCTGAAGCAATAAAAAAACACAAAGACAATAGGAGCATTAAAAAAAAGAAACACATAGAAACTCATTCCAAAATGTAGGTCAATTAGAATATTAAAAATACTTTTAACAGCAATTGATTATAGCAAATAGAATTCTTTAAGAAAAGTATGAGTCCCCAGTGACATTCAAAATGAAGAGGGAGAAAAGAAGAAAACTCTTTTTATAGAAGAATGTCATGAAATAAATGCAAAAGTCTTGATTTATTAATAGATAACCTCTTTGCAGTTTTCAGTATATTTTAAATAATCAACAAATGCTTAAAGGATGTTCAGATACAATATTCACACAGTTTCAAAGTACATTGCACAACTTACTTACTAAATAGAAAGGGATAAATCTGTTTCAACAATAAAGAGACTGGCAATAATATCTTAAGCAAATAATCAAATTTAGGTTAACTAATAAGATGTAATCTGACCTTATGTGCCTTCTGATATGAATAAGGACACAAAATCACATATGTAAAAGTCTTACCAAAAATGCTCACCCTGAATCTAACTCTGAGGAAATAACCAGGGAAACAATAAATATGGAAAGCATCACATACATGCATACCTACACTAACATACACACACACACACACACACACACACACACAAACTAGTAGCCTGGGATAGTTTTCAAAATACAATTTTATAAAGCTATGTCAGGGGACTTAATCTAAATTAAAAGAGAGCAAAGGGACATAAAAACCAAATGCTAGCATTAATTAGCCATTATTAGGACAATGGTGGAATTCAAATATGTATTGTATACAGGTAATAGTATTCAGTTCAGTTCAGTTCAGTTCAGTCGCTTAGTCATGTCTGACTCTTTGCGATCCCATGGACTGCAGCAGCACGCCAGGCCTACCTGTCCATCACGAGCTCCTGGAGTTTACTCAAACTCATGTCCTTAGAGGCGATGATGCCATCCAACTATCTCAGCCTCTATCGTCCCCTTCTCCTCTCGCTTTCAATCTTTCCCAGAATCAGGGTCCTTTCAGATGAGTCAGTTCTTCCCATCAGGTGGCTGGAGTATTGAAGCTTCAGCTTCAGCATCATTTGTTCCAATGAATATTCAGGACTGACTTCCTTTAGGATGGACTGGTTGGATCTCCTTGCAGTCCAAGGGACTCTCAAGTGTCTTCTCCAATACCATAGTTCAAAAGCATCAATTCTTCAGTGCTCAGCTTTCTTCACCATCCAACTCTCACATCCATACATGACTACTGGAAAAACCATAGCTTTCACTAGATGGACCTTTGTTGGCAAAGTAATGTCTCTGCTTTTTAATATACTGTCTAGGTTGGTCATAACTTTTCTTCCAAGGAGCAAGCATCTTTCAATTTCATGGTGGCAGTCACCATCTGCAGTGATTTTGGGGCCCAAAAAAATAGTCTGTCACTGTTTCCATTGTTTCCCCATCTATTTGCCATGAAGTGATGTTTTCTGAATGTTAAGTTGTAAGCCAACTTTTTCACTCTCCTCTCACTTTCATCAAGAGGCTCTTTAGTTCTTCTTCGCTTTCTGCCATAAGAGTGGTGTCATCTGCATATCTGAGATTGTTGATGTTTCTCCCGGCAATCTTGATTCCAGCTTGGGCTTCATCCAGGCCAGCGTTTCTCATGATGTACTCTGCATATAAGTTAAATTAGCAGGGTGACAATATACAGCCTTGACGTACTCCTTTCACGATTTGGAACCAGTCTGTTGTTCCATGTCCAGTTCTAACTGTTGTTTCTTGACCTGCATACAGGTTTCTCAAGAGGCAGGTCAGGTGGTTTGGTATTCTCATCTCTTTCAGAATTTTCCACAGTTTGTTGTGATCCACACAGTCAAAGGTTTTGGCGTAGTCAATAAAGCAGAAGTAGATGTTTTTCTGGAACTCTCTTACTTTTTCAATGACCCAACGGATGTTGGCAATTTGAACTCTGGTTCCTCTGCCTTTTCTAAATCCAGCTTGAACATCTGGAAGTTCTTGGTTCACATACTGTTGAAGCCTAGCTTGGAGAATTTTGAGCATTACTTTGCTAGCGTGTGAGATGAGTTCAATTGTGCGGTACTTTGAACATTCTTTGGCATTGCCTTTCTTTGAGATTGGAATGAAAACTGACCTTTCCCAGTCCTGTGGCCACTGCTGAGTATTCCAAATTTGCTGGCATATTGTGTGTAGCACTTTCACAGCATCATCTTTTAGGATTTTAAACAGCTCAACTGGAATTTCATCACTTCCACTAGCTTTGTTCATAGTGATGCTTCCTAAGGCCCACTTTACTTTGGATACCAGGGTGTCTGGCTCTAGGTGAGTGATCACAATAGTATTAGGCTGGTATGATTTGCCTAGGTTTAAAAATAGTTTTGTGATTAGGTAGGAAAATCTATTTTTAGGAAGTGCATGCTTAATATTTATTAATAAGGGTTGTAATAGCTATAATTTATTTTCAAATGAGTTAGCAAAATAAATATATGTGAGTACATATGTAGAGAGTGAAGGGGAGAAAGAGAGAAAGAAAACAGTATTTAAAATGTTGCTAATCTAAGTGATTAGAATACAAGTATCAGAATATTCTTTTGACTCTTGCAGACATTTTAAATTTATAAAAATGAAAAAGTGTGAGTGGAGCATATCATATATATACATATATATATATATATATAGAGAGAGAGACAGAGAGACCCTCATGCCCATGGTCCTATATTTCAAGAGAGATAGGACAGCCTCTTGGATAATTATTAGAAACTGAGGAGATCCTAAGACTGAGGTTGGGCATGTGTGTTAGGGATGCTGAATTAGAATTCAGAGGCAGCAAAATAATTATACCTCCTCTTGACTAGAACATTATTTTACTCAAAACTGTAATTGGGACTTCATGAACTCCCATGCACCCCAAGCCAAATCAGAGAGTTCAACAGTGATCACTGAGCACCCAATGTTTCCTTCAGTTGTAATACTTAACACAGTGTATCATAATTATAGATAAAAGAAAGCTTACCACTCAATGAATAATACTTTAATGGATGGATGAATGAACACAGTGAGAGAATCTATCAATGGCATAGGGCCTACGGGGTCTCTTCAGAAATGGAGATCTCTGGATGCAGGGTCTCATACTCCTCCCCTAGTTTACCTTCAAATGTAGGCAGCAGAGGGCTGGCCCACAGCTGCACATCCCTGGGGAGAGGACCTCCAGCTTCTTTACTGCTCGAGTCCCCCACTTCCACTCTCACTGTCTTAAATAGAAGACTCTTCTCCTTCCGGAGGAGATACAAGTTCCTGTCCTCTGGGTCTGTGATCTTTTCTCTGCCACTCCGTTTGTAGCCTGTACACACCTCTCTTAGAACTCTTACCATTTGCTGTTGAAACCATGGTTTGTACTGACAGTTTCTGGAAGGCAACAGTGAAACCTGATTCACGTTGAATGCCTTCATTATCCGGAAAAGAGATTAGCCCAAAGGTGGCTTCAGGAACACTGCTTGAATAAACCTATTTATGAATCATAGCTCCTAAATAAATGCACTGAAGTTTATTCATGTATTTATTCAACAACTACTTATTAAATTTACATCAAATCTCAAGCAGTGAAAGCTGGAGTTACAACTCTTCACAGCTGTGGATCCAGTGGACATTCTTGTTGCTCCAAAAGTGTACCTCCTTGCTCAAGAATGTCCTTCCTCTGACCATTTGCTATTGCCCGAGATTATAATATTAGAGCCTCTACAATTTAGTTACACATCACTCTCACTACCTCACCTTGTAAAATTCTGTGTCTCTGGGATAGAAATACCTTCGTTCCAAAGTCATCCCAGAGACCACTCCGGTAGGCACTTTCTTCACTGGCAGCTATACTGGCAAACATTTGGGGATTGGGTAAATTTAAACAGGATTTAGAGGTCGACATCTGGAAACATAAATATTGTCTTAAGGTGATATTGCAGATATCTTTTAGATCCTAATGCCAGTTCTTTTGAGTATATATTCAGAAATAGAACGGCTGGATGATACAGTAGTTCCAAATTTAATTTTTGAGTAAACTCCATACTGTTTTTCATAGCAACTGCACCAGTTTACAGTATCACCAACAGTGTACAAGGGTTTTAATTTCTGCACCTCCTCCCCAGCACTATTTTTTAATGACAGCCATCTTAACAGTTGGATCAACTTAGAAAAGATGATGATTCTAGCCCTCTCCTCCACAATTCAATTGCTCAAATAAACCATTTTTTATAAGTTTTCATCAAAACACATATATTCTGCATGTTGTCAATTCCCCAGGAAAGACTAAGCAGAGACTATCCTCTGTCGCCTGTGGCAGGGCCATCCCTGGGGAGCAGTGACTCACTAAGGCACTCAGTCAGTGGTATAAAGTAGGATCTTAATTGCAGAGTTTTTCTGGGCTCCTTCAGAATGTGTAGCAGTAGAGAAGACTGCAACAACAAGCAGCATGAGTAACTTGGGGACCAGATAGAACCCTTTCTACACTATTTAGAAGGACGAGGACCTGGTTAGAGAGTCTGAGATCCCTCTCTGTCAGTTGCTGTCTTGAGGAGCCAGTGAACTGGAGGATGAATAGATGCCAGAAGCAGGAAAAAAAGGACCTTTCACAAATGGCAGGTCCACACCCTCAGGTAGGGGAGAAGTAAAGAAGGCTACTTTCTGAACACAAAGATTTCCTAATTCATATAATTATTCAGAAACCCAGGCTCTGCGTCCAAGCAGATGAGTACACTTTTGTTTCTCTAAGTAAGGCATCAGTATAAAGGGAAATCCCACCCGTCCTGTGGGTGATCTGAACATTTGCTAGGTGTCTATACTCTCACTATGAGATTTTCCTTTCCATTTTTCTGAGTAAGAAGAGCCTTTTATAAAAGACTCATATATTACAAAATGACTATACCACAGCATTAGATAGCACCTCCCTCATGTCACATAATTACCATGTTTTCTTTTTTTATAGAAAATTTTAAAAAAAAGAAAAGAAAAGCACTTGGCTTTGAGGTCAAGTAAAGAAAGTATGGTGGATTCAGCCTTTTGTTTGTAGACAATTTGACATTCCCAGACGTTCCCAGTCACCAGTTAACAGAAACTTAGAATGCTAAAGTGGAAGTGCTTGAATTCCTTGGGGGAGGAGAGCTATAATTCATAATATCTTTGACTCTTTCGTGTCCTGGAGATAATAATAGAAGAACAAACCTTGTCTGTTTCCAGGTTAGTGATCTATTGTAACACTTCCCAACCTCATGGGAAGCAAGAAACATGTTGACAGAACTTGGCTACTAAAATAGGCATTTTAGTAAAAGAACAGAAAATAAAACTTTTCTTTTGTTTCACTGCAGAGAATCCTTTTCTAATATCAGGCTCCTCATGATACTGTAATATTCACAAAAGGGGATAGAAAGGTCATGATCTGGATGCAAGGGAGAAATTCTTGTGGTTGCATTGGAGTTGCTCATGGGTTTGGCAACTAGTCTTAACTGGTGTCCTATCATTTTACTCCCCGTGCTCTAAATTTCCTGAAAGTTCAGCTTAAATTACCATTTGGATCCTTCCACCACAGCCAAGAGCAATAGATCACACAAACACCCACAATTGCATGGGATCTACCTGTGAACTGTGGACAAAGGCAAATTCTAAGATAAGGGATTTGTGGATAACTCAATATTAGATCAATTAATGCAGAATGGAAGAAAGAGATTTGTGACACTAATCTGACAAAATTAATCTTCAGATTCCCACAAGTTAAATGAACAGCCCAGAATTCACCTTCTGTTACCATGTCATCATTTATGTTACCAATGACAGAGGGTATTTCCTGGGTTGATCCTAAGTAAACCTAAATAAAATTGGATAATAATAAATAGTAATTGTATTAATCTGAAGGAGCCACTGGTTTTTAATATATGCAAAATTTATACTTTAGGTTGTGAATATATGCACCTAGGAGGTGCTGTGTTAAGGGTTGCAGTGAAGGGGAAAGTGAAAGCGAAAGTTGCTGTCATGTCCGACTCTTTGTGACCCCATGGATTATACAGACCATGAAATTCTCCAGGTCAAAATACTGGAGTGGGTAGCCCTTTCCTTCTCCAGGGGATCTTCCCGACCCAGGAAACAAACTGGGGTCTCCTGTATTGCAGACGGATTCTTTACCAACTGAGCTATCAGAGAAGCCCCATAGTGGAGGGGAACTGGATTATAAAATTTAGGGTGTCTTCATTCAATTATTATTTTGTTGTTCATTCATTGATTACTCTTGGGGGGAAAAAACAGAAATTTGTGAAATTATCAAAACACTGAGAATGAATGAGATTCTTGAGGAAATGTGTCTTGGATTAGTAAAAAGAAAAGCAGTAGCCGGCAGATAATTAACACAATAAACAGAAAATTTTATTTCTTTTTAAGAAGGAGCCAAAGTGTCACAGAATGGATTAAAAAGAAGATTTTTGGAGAAACAGGAAGGGGCTTCAACTGAAGAACCTCAAATCTTGTCACTGTAGAATATCAGACGAGAACAAGTTTTTCTTGATATCTAATCCTGCCAGCCTCACACTTAACAAATGTTCCATATCTAGCACAGCCCATAGTCAATACAGGCAGTGTAAGACTCCTAAAAATGTGTAAGCCAAATAGGCCTGAATTTGAAATTAGGCTCATTTCCAGCATAGCCTAGGGGAAACTCACCAAGCCTCTTCCTTCTTTTTTAAACATTGCCTTATTGTTGTTATTATTATTCCTTAAAGGTTACAGGAGGGAAGAGAGCTGGGGAAAGGGGCAATATAGGTGAAGGGGATTAAAAGGTACAAACTACTAGGTTTAAAGTAAGTTATAAGGATATGGTGTACGGAACAGGGAATATAGTCTTATTTTATAAAAACTTTGTATGGAGTATAATCCATAAAAATATCAAATTACTATGAATTCAAGTTGAGCTATTTCAAATCCTAAAAGATGATGCTGTGAAAGTGCTACACTCAATATGCCAGCAAATTTGGAAACTTCAGCAGTGGCCACAGGACTGGAAAATGTCAGTTTTCATTCCAATCCCAAAGAAAGGCAATGCCAAAGAATGTTCGAACTACTGCACAATTGCACTCATCTCACACGCTAGCAAAGTAATGCTCAAAATCCTCCAAGCTAGGCTTCAACAGTATGTGAACCATGAACTTCCAGATGTACAAGCTGGATTTAGAAGAGGTAGAGGAACCAGAGATCAAATTGCCAACATCCACTGGATTATAGAAAAAGCAAGAGAATTCCAGAAAAACA
Source organism: Giraffa tippelskirchi (assembly GCF_054371585.1). Classification (NCBI taxonomy): domain Eukaryota; kingdom Metazoa; phylum Chordata; class Mammalia; order Artiodactyla; family Giraffidae; genus Giraffa; species Giraffa tippelskirchi. Next base: position 122,124,408 of record NC_137285.1, read on the forward strand.
TCCACTTCTGCTTCACTGACCACGCTAAAGCCTTTAACTGTATGGATCACAACAAACTATAGAAAATTCTTCAAAAGATGGGAATACCAGACCATCTTACCTGCCTCCTGAGAAACCTGTATGCAGGTCAAGAAGCAAGAGTTAGAACAAGACATGGAACAATGGACTGGATCAACATTGGGAAAGGAGTACGTCAAGGCTGTGTATTGTCACCCTGCTTATTTAACTTATATGCAGAGTGCATCATGTGAAATGCCAGGCTGTATGAAGCCCAAGCTGTAATCAAGATTGCTGGGAGAAATATCAACAACCTCAGATATGCGGATGATACCTCTTTTATGGCAGAAAGTGAGAGGAACTAATGAGCCTCTTGATGAAGGTGAAAGAGGAGAGTGAAAAAGCTGGCTTAAAACTCAACATTCAAAAACAAAGATCATGGCATCCAGTCCCATCACTTCATCACAAATAGATGGGGAAAAGTGGAAACAGTGGTAGGGAATGCTCAAAGAATGCCGTGAGGGAATGATTCCTGTAAAGCAATGGATTGTAAGGCCATCCAAAGACCCAGGAAGATATTCTCTGGGCAAGGCAGAGATGGATCCCAAATATTTAAGTGCTCTTAGTGACCTGATGAGAATCAAGCATCTCTTCATTTAACTTTCTGAGTACTTAATGTGACATTCAGCCTAGGAATTTATCATTACTGGGTGTTGATTAGAAGACAATGTCCTGAAATTGTACTCAGACCCTCCAAATACAAAACAATCTCAAGTTCTAATAGCTGAGTCAGGCGAAAGCTGTAGTTTTCTCCTCCTTTCATGGACTTAAGAATTTCTCTTTTTACCTTAGCTAAAATATTTCTCTTGTCTGTCAACAAGGTAAAAAATAAAGTGCTGTGTGAAAGCACATATGCAAAATACATTATCAATGGAATAACAATAATAATCAGGGCAAAGGGATGACGATGATGAACATTTAGAGAGTGCTTTACGTAGTGAAGGGCTTCCCTGGTAGCTCAGCTGGTAAAAAATCTGCCTGCAATGCAGGAGACCCAGGTTCAAGTCCTGGGTCGGGAAGATCCACTGGAGAAGCAATAGGATACCCACTCTAGTATTCTTGGGCTCCCCTTGTGGCTCAGCTGGTAAAGAATCTGCCTGCAATGCAGGAGACCAGGGTTAGATCCCTGGGTTGGGAAGATCCCCTGGAGAAGGGAAAGGCTAGCCACTCCAGTATTCTGGCCTGGAGAATTACATATACTATACAGTCCATGGGGTCTGAAAGAGTCAGACACAACTGAGCAATTTTCAGTTTCACTTACTTAGTGAAGAGTGTTAACAAACATCACTTTTTTCAGTATTAGAAAACACTGACTGCAAGTAAAGGACGGAAATAGTATAACATTTATATTTAAAAAGAAAGAAATTCTAAATCTATTTCAGTCATTTATTTTCCCCTGGAGGAGGAAATGGCAATACTCCAGTATTCTTGCCAGTGAAATCCTATGGTCAGAGGAGGCCAGTGAAACCCCGTGGATAGAGGAGGCTGGTGGGCCTCTGGGGTCCATGGGGTCCAAAGGGTTGCAAAGAGCTGCACATGGCTCAGCACCAAGCACCCACCCAGCCATGGAAAATTTAAACTACCCCCAACATACTGCATTTGTTTTGAGGACACGTTGGCTAATGTATATACATCCCTGGAACAGTTAATAATACAAAGTAAAAGCTGAGAAAAGGAAAAATAATAAATGAAAAGCATAAATAAATGTCTTCTTTGACAGATGTCTGGCCAGTGTCATTCTATCTGCCAAGACTGAAAAAGTCACAAGTTTCTGGAGACCTCAGCTGCCTTCCAAAGATGCTTCCTTCCCGGTCCTTCAATAACATCTCCTTCTTCCAGCCACCTGCTTTCCTGATGATTGGCATCCCTGGGCTGGAAGCCATTCATGGCTGGATCTCCATCCTCTTCTCCTCCATGTACACTGTGGCCCTCTCTGGAAACTGCCTGATCCTCTTGGCTGTGAGGAGGACCCCCAGCCTGCACCAGCCCATGTACTACTTCCTGTCCATGCTGGCCCTCACCGACGTGGGCCTCACCTTGGCCACAATGCCCACCACGCTGGCTGTGCTCTGGTTTGATCATAGGCTCATCGGCTTCAATGCCTGTCTGGTCCAGATGTTCTTCCTCCACTCCTTCTCCGTGGTGGAGTCCTCGGTGCTCCTGGCCATGTCATTTGATCGCTTTGTGGCCATCTCCACCCCCCTGCACTATGCCTCTGTCCTCACAAACAATGTCATCATCAGAATCGGGGTGGTCATTGTGGCTCGTGCTACCCTGTCTCTCTTCCCAGTGCCTTTCCTGCTTAAACGTCTGAACTTCTGCCCTAATAAGACCATTTTGTCCCATTCATTCTGCTTCCATCCTGATGTGATGAGAAGAGCCTGTGCTGACATCACCATAAACATCCTCTATGGGCTCTATGTGGTTGTGTCCACTGCAGGCATAGATGCCCTGCTCATCATCCTGTCCTACACTTTCATCCTGTGCACAGTCCTGGGTCTGGCCTCTCCCCGGGAGCGTATCCGGGCCCTCAACACTTGTGTTTCTCATATTTTAGCTGTTCTGGTTTTCTACATCCCAGTCATAGGTGTGTCCATGATCCACCGTTTTGGGAGACAACTTCCCCCCATAATACACGCCCTTGTTGCCTATGTGTACCTGGTGGTACCCCCTGTGCTGAATCCCATCATCTACAGTGTCAAGTCCAAGCTCATCAGAGAGGCCATGCTCTGGGTGCTGAGGAGGAAATGCCAGAGTTGATGATGCCAGATGCCTGCAAGATCGGGGGCCTTGAAAAAAGCTTGACAAATCAAAATTTCAACTCCTAGATAGATCAAATCCCACCATAGCACCGTTTTGGGCATCTGGGAAAAGAGATGATTGATAATCATGGGAAACTTTCGTTTATTTATTTATTCTCTCATTATTTCACATACATTTTTTTAATGCTAACTTTTCTCTGGTCCTATGCTATGTACAAGAAATACAGAAATGATTTATAAATGGTCTTTCCCTTCAAACATCTCACCTTTGAATATACATAAAAATTACAGATAGAAAAATGTTTAAGTAAGTGTACATGCTCAGCTGTGTCTGACTCTGCAATAGCCCACCAGGAGCAATGGTAAAGAATCCTCCTGCCAATGTAGGAGACATGGGTTCAAACCCCTAGGTTGGGAAGATTTTCTAGAAAAGGATGGCAACCCACTCCAGTATTCTTGCCTGGAGAATCCCATGGACAGAAGAACCTGGTTTGTCATAGCTTTTCTTCCAAGGAACAAACATCTTTTAATTATGTGGCTACAGTCACCACCTGCAGTGATTTTGGAGCCCAAGAAAATAAAGTCTGCCCCCGTTTCCATTTTTTCCCCATCTGTTTGCCATGAAGGGATGGGACAGGATTCCATGATCTAAGTTTTTTGAATGCTGAGTTTTAAACCAACTTTCTACCATTAGGGTGGTGTCATCTGCATATCTGAGATTGTTGATATTTCTCCCAGCAATCTTTGTTCCAGCTTGTGATTCATCCAGCCCAGCATTTCGCATGATGTGCTCTTCATAGAAGTTAAATAAGCAGGGTGATAATATATAGCCTTGATGTACTCCTTTCCCAATTTGGAACAAGTCCGTTGTTCCATGTCCAGTTCTGTTTCTTCTGACCTACGTACACGTTTCTAAGGAGGCAGGTAAGGTGGTCTGGTATTCCCTCTCAAAACTGACATCCTGTTAGGCACCTGATAAATGGGTCAAATGATTATTTTCAAGTGTATAAGTGCTCTCTCTAAAATCCAAGGAAGACTAATAGGTTCTGTGCCTCTTTGGAGGAAGTAGGCAGAACAAGGCAAAGTAATTTGCCCTTTACCTTGGAGAGCGTAGGCTGACAGGACACAGAGCACTGAACCTGTAAGAGCTTCACTGATGTGTCTGGCTGCCTAATATTTGAGCACTTTATCTCCCACTCTGTGATGTGCAAATGCCTTTTTTTATATATAATTATTTTAATGATGGCCTTAGTCTATGGATAACCAGAATTGTGGTTGGACCAGCCCTTGGGGTTCTTATATTATTTTTTCAAGATTTTTTAAAGGTTTTCTTGAATTTGTTACAATATTGTTTCTGTTTTTTGCTTTGGCGTTTTTGGCCATGATGCAAGTGGGATCTTAGCTCCCCAACCAGGGATCGAACCCACATCCCCTACGTTGGAAGGTGGAGTCTTAACCACTGGACCACTAGGGAAGTCCCCTATATACCATATGTTTTATAAGGATATTCAGAGGACTTACCACTTCTTGGTCTCTTCTCCAAAACCTTGGCCAGTGATCTTAATATCCATGTCCAAATATCATGCTCCTTCAGTTCTTGAAAGTTCTTTTGGTAAAAAGCATTTTTCCTTCTGTGACATAGGCATTACTTTTTTCCTCATGACCTACTTCTGAGTGTTCAGTTTAGTTATTGCTCACAAGTAATGTCATCTCTGTGTTGGCTAACTCTGCCTCTTTCCATCAAAGAGAAAGGTACTCTTTTTAAAATGATGTGTACAGCATAGATGGGCCCCTGAAGCATCAAAACCTGTTGAAAGCAAGTTTTACAGAGGGCTGGGGTAGATAACCAGAGAGTCTCTACATTTCAGAGAGTTCTGATGGTTCATGTCTCTAATTGACGAGGGTTTCCCTTTCTCTTGAAAGCTCCCTTCAGCCTCCTCCATCTTTCTTACCTTCTTATCACATGTTCCCATCCCAGGGATGAAGCACAACAGAAAAAAGTTTCTCTGTGATCCAAAGCCTGGTATCCCTAGTGATGGGCTGCATTCCCCTGAAGCAGCATAAAAGGGGAGTGTCTTGGCTGCAGAGTCTTCCTGGGTTTCTGTAAGAAGTGACACAACAAAGCAGCCTGGGGAAGCAGCCAGGGTAAGTAGCCAGGGCCCAGACTCAGAGCCTTCTCTATGTCCAGAGTCCTGGAGGACACTTCTGTTACCTCCCCCTCTCCTCCTTCAAAATAAGAGTCAAATAGAGATAAGTGACAGAAGGCAGAGGTAGCAGAGAAATGCTGAGACAGGAGTACTGAGTACCGTCAGTGGTAGTTTCATATTCTGCATAAGGGAAAGATCAAGGATAATCTCTTTCTGTGGCTCCTGGATTAGCTCAGAGAAGGCCTCAAAATCCCAGGCTCTGTTTCTAAGACTGATGTCTATACTGGTGATCCAGAGTGGGAATGGTTAAGGGTACCAAAATCTCTTCTGGGCTACCATTCTAGAAAAATAGAAAGATGCATGCTTGGCAACACGCAAGCATAGTATGCAAATTACTCTGGTGACTTTCATTCATTTACTTGTTCATCACAACAACCAAGTTCCCAAGAAATACCATACATTGTCCTGAGTAGAGCTTTATGAATATAAATCAGAATTGCTGTTCTTGGGAGGCTCAAGCTAGCTGAGAGGAGAGAGAAATCAGAAATCACCAGGTAAATGACTGAATGATTGAATGGGGTTTCTAAGAGATGTGAATGAAGAAACAGAAGGGAGGAAAAAATGGTTGGGCATGTTGAGGGTTGTTTAGCAAAAACAAAAGTTTAGGAGCATGAGAACCTTAAGGGAAGGAGAATCAGAGGGGAAAAAAACAATAAAAGGAAAAGGTAGGAAAGTGAAAAACAAATCTATCTTAGGAACACTGGGTCTTGCAATCATAGAATGCCAGAATTAGAAAGACAGATAATCTGTCTCAGTTTCCCGATTTTACAGATGAGGAAATTGAGGACCACAAGGAGAAACTGTGGCAAACAGTACAGTGTATTTGAAACAACAAGGTATTATGTGACAAACAGAATTAAGATTAGATCATTCAATACTGTATCTTCACTGGAAACTTGACTTCTCCAAGCCTCAGTGTCTTGATTGATATAAATGGGAAAAGTTAGATATATCCCACCATGTGGCTTCAGAGCAGAGGGGATTCATTGTTCATCATAACTTGACTAATTTCTAATCTGTGCCATATATAACCAGCACAACTCAATGATATAGCACCATAACTCTAATTCTATACATTAAAATAAATTGGAATGCATCGTATCTGCTGTATGCTGTGTGATAGTGTTACTCCACCAATTACAAAGCATGGAGACAGAACCGAGGGCCTCTGCTGCTGTGGTGGACCCAGAGATTCTGAAGCCTTGAAGGGATGGACACCCAAGTGACAGTACAGAGCTCCAGCCAAAGGCACTGGCGGACTGGCCTAGAAAATGATTAAGAAGTTCAGTGGTGTAGGGATACACCAATTTCAGTGTGGAAAGGAAAATTAGGAAAATTGAACTGATTGAAGTAGCTTGAGAAATCTGCCAGGGGAGGAGGTGGTCGTGTAGGTAAGAGAAATGAAACCAGCTAAGCAGCCACCCTAAGAAACTATCAAAGAAATGATGAGATTATGAACTGTTGAATTAGGGACTGAGTGATAGGAAGGAGAGCACAGATGTAAGGCATATTGGGCAGATAGAGGAAGCTGATGAAAGGACATCCATTAGCTTTAATTCTAGGTAGATTATCCAATGGTAAGGTTGTAAGTACACAAATGTCTGTGAGGGCCCCCATCACACTTCTTAAAGCAGTATGGATAGACCCAAATACTTGAGATTCATTGTTGACCTTAATTCTTTTTATAAATTCATTTTCAAAAATTTAACAAGACCCTTCATTGAGCATTTCTCTTATGCCCAGTCATCCATGAATCAAACATGTTTTCAATTCTATAATGCATTAATGCCTAGGATAAGACCTCAACTACCTTCCTCTTTAAAATCAGCCCTTTTCCCAATATTTGGAGGATAGGGGAATAGTAGTTTTCTTTTACTTCCTCTCCTTTCATTGAGTTTACAGACTTGATTATTTATTTTGTCATTTATTTATTCAAACAAGCAAATATTGACTGAAAATCTGCTCTGTTCCAGGCACTGCACAATGCAAGAGCTCTGTGTCAGCAAATACAACCATATGGCTGTTGTATTCATGGGTCTTACAGTCTAGTGAGAGAGAACAAAATATTTCAAGGAAAGAAGCAATCATAAAATTTTAAAATATGTGGAGTGGTATCAAGGAAACTGATTATGTGTAGGGTGAGAATAATGGGTTTGGTATATGGCTCTTGGCACCTACTTAATGAGGGTCAACCCAAATGGTCTCTGAGAAAATGATATTTAAGATCTAAGGACAGAGGAGTGAGCCAGGAGAAAGCAAATAGAGGGAAAAAGGATGAACAGGAAAAGCCCCAAAGTGAAGCAGTAACTTGGCTTTTTTAATAAACTGAAAAAAGGTCTGTGTGGTTAAAGAATACTGAACAAGAGGTTTTCTGTTCTGTGATAAGGGTGAAGAGTTAGGCAGGTGGGGTTGAGAGGGATAAATTGGGAGCTTGAGACTGACATATACACACTACTATACATGAAATAGATAACTAATAAGGACCTGCTATATAGCACAGGGAACTCACTCTGCAATTGTCTATATGGGAAAAGAATCTTAAAAATGAGTATATATGTGTATGTATATAACTGATTCACTTTGCTATACACCTGAAACTAACACAACATTGTAAATCAACTATATCCCAATTTTAAAAAATGTTTGAAATGATAGGGGTCAGTATCACCATATAACATCATATCACAAGCATTTTATCAGAGTGCACTGAGGAATGACTGAAAGATTTTAAGCAGGGGAGGAGCATAAACAAGTCACTTCTCTGAATCTCAGTTACATTATCTCTAAAGTAGGGATAGTAATCCCTTCAGAGTCTACATCACAAGATAATTGTGAAGATTAAAGGAATAATATACAGTGAAAGGTTTAGAGAAATACATAATACACAATAATAAGAAAAATCATGCCTGTGGTGCTTTGTGCTTAAGACAGTTTTCAAATACTTTGTCTCATTTGAAGAAGTCACAGGAAAGAATATTGGATTTGGAGTCAGAGAGACTCAGATTTAATGTCAAGGACTACAATACAGGAACAGTTCACTCAGAGGCCAGCCACTAGAGTTGAGTCTCAGTTTTCTCACTGTATAATGGGAGAGGGGAGATGGCCTTGTCCAAAGTCTCTGCTGGTTCTGAGATGGAGAAATTCAGTCAAAATGCTTATGCACAAATCAATCCACTTATTATAGTCAAAATTTTTTATACAAAAGTCAAAAGCAAGAAAAACATGGCACCTTAGGAATGCCTGGTTTCAGGAGGTGTAAGGCCATGAGGGAAGAAAGCAGCTAGTTACTCTTTCAGACCCTCTCTCTATCAGACTGCATGAGCTCTCATCCTTGCCTCTCCGTGGATATCTGATTCAATTGTCCTTCTCTCTCTCCAAACAGGCATTCTTCTTATATCCCAATGCACATAACAATACATCCTCAATTTGGGCAACAAGTAGACAATGATCAGATTCTCTGAATTCTAATCACTATTTCCCTACAGAGAAATTTCATCAGCTCATACCTGGGCTCAACATTAAGGATGGTAAACTTTTGCAAGATAAAATTATGTCATAGTGACATGACTCATAGGGTCCGATACTGTGGATAAGAGGGAACAGCCTTAAAAAGAAATTTATGACTTTGATAATGAAATGAGAAAATCTAGGCAAATACACTAGCATAGTACATGGAATATAATAGGGGGTCTGCAAAGATTAAAATCATTATTATTATTAGGTTTTAGACATGTTGGTAAATAGTACAACCAGATAGTTCATTGTACTGGGACTTGATCAGGTATGGGACTTGATTTTTAGAATTTGGATTCAATATTAGATTTTTCTTTTCTATCATTCTGGATCCTCTCAGTACCTGCCCAGACTGAAGAAGTCACATCTTTCTGGAGACCTGATCTGTAAACTAAAGATGCTCTCTTCCTGGTCTTTTGCCAACATCTCCTTCTTCCAGCCACCTGCTTTCCTGATGATTGGCATCCCAGGCTTGGAGGCTGTTCGTGGCTGGATCTCCATCCCCTTCTCCTCCATGTACACTGCAGCCCTCACTGGAAACTGCCTGATCCTCTTGGCTGTGAGGAGGACCCCCAGCCTGCACCAGCCCATGTAGTACTTCCTGTCCATGCTGGCCCTCACTGACATGGGCCTCACCTTGGCCACAATGCCCACCACGCTGGCTGTGCTCTGGTTTGACCATCGGCTCATCGGCTTCAATGCCTGTCTGGTCCAGATGTTCTTCCTCCACTCCTTCTCCGTGTTGGAGTCCTCGGTGCTCCTGGCCATGTCATTTGATCGCTTTGTGGCCATCTCCAACCCCCTGCGCTATGCCTCTGTCCTCACAAACAATGTCATCATCAGGATTGGGGTGCCCATTGTGGCCCATGGTACCTTGTGCCTCTTCGCTGTACCATTTTTGATTAAGTGTCTAAACTTCTGCCCTGGCAATAATGTCCTGTCTCAGTCATTCTGTTTCCATCCTGACGTGATGAGAAGAGCCTGTGCTGACATCGGCATCAATATACGCTGTGGGCTCTATGTGGTTGTGTCCACTGGGGGCATCGATGCCCTGCTCATTGTCCTATCCTACACTTTCATCCTGAGTCTGGCCTGTCCCAGGGAGTGCATCCAGGCCCTCAACACCTGTGCCTCCCATATCCTGGCTGTCTTTTTCTTCTTTATTCCAGGTGTCACCATGTCCATGATCCATCATTTTGGGAGGCACCTTCCCACTGTGGTACATGCCCTTGCTTACATGTACCTAGTGGTACCCCCTGCACTCAACCCCATCATCTACAGTGTCAAGTCCAAGCCCATCAGGGAGGCCATGTTCAGGGTCCTAAGGGGGAAAGACAGAGGCTGATTTAATTATGACATGTTACAGAGTTTGGATACCACAAAAGACACTTTCTGTAGCCTCATAGGATCCTGCTACCCTCAGAAAGCACTGACAATTCCTAGTCTGTGCCCATACAGTGGGAAGACAATGAGGCTTCTTCATGATACAAATGGACGTTCACCATTTACTTTGTACCAGAAGCCGTGCTGAGGAGGAAAGGCTAAGAAATATTTTAATCATGGTCCTTTCTTTCTAGGAGTTCACAATCTTGTGCCAGGATAAAGACATGTAAATACACAATCAGAGTATAGATTTATACATACCATAATAAAATTCAGTGCAAGAGCTCGCTAAGGACAATAAATCCATACATGCTAGAACTTTCCTAGGAAGATCAGACAAACCTCTACAAAGGGGAGAAGGCTTTTTATTTCATCTTGGAAAATGTATAGGGTTTTTCTAGGCAAATTGTGAATTAAGGAAGAGGAAAATCTAGAGAAAAAAACAACATGAAAAAGCCATTTTTAATTTTTTCATAAATTTTTATTGAACAAGTGAATAAATGTATTAATCATGTGATATGGTGCCACCTGCCTAAGCACTAACTCTTCTTGTAACCCCACTCAGGAATGTCTTTTTCTCCAAGAGACTCGCTCGCCTGACAGATTCCATGGTGAAGTCTGATACTGACAGTTGCATCCGCTCCTAAAACCCCATTTCATATTTCCAGCGGAGTTTTCATACCCTTATTCTTCAAGTGTGTTAGAGTTAAGAACTCTATATCCTTGCTGGCTTCCTTAGGAATAGCAGATTACAGTCTTGTTCTGCATCAGCTTCATATTCTTTGAATCAAATCTAAGATAAAAAAAATACTATGAGACTCCAAGGGAATGGACATGAAGTTTGAAAGTACTTTGCTTAAGAGATAAACAATGAACATCAACTCTGAAAGCCTAAACCAATGTTATAATATAATCCTTTCCCAAGCTCAGATCTGCCTATGTCAAGAAGGCCAGCCATAGTGGAAAGGAATGACCCTCCACATGTATGTCCATTGCATACAAGGGAATCTTTTCTCAACTTAATTGAAAGAGTGATATAAGATATGTTATTATCTTAAACAGATACAACTCAGAGATCTCATTCTAGCTTTTCTGAACTGAAAACGGTCCAGTTCTAAAAATCTTCAAGAAGTCAGGGCACACTGAAGAGAGAATACTTCTCCTGGCCTGACAAATCATGAATAGCTTCATTTTATAAGGAGTTACTAAAAGGAAAAAAAATGGCAAAAGAGCAGTTCATACAATGGAACAGAGTGAAACAAAGGCTTTAAAAATGTATAAAATCAGAGACACCAAGTAGCTGAATAATATGTTGTGTGGAAGAATTATAAATGTTATACTGAAAAAATAAGACAGGAACAGGTATAAAAGGGAAACGTGTAGTCTACTGTCTTTCTGAGAAGTAAAAACTTTTTATGGAAAGTAACAAAAGATCGTTGATGGATTTTAAGCAGGGAAGGTAATCAGAGGTGTGTTTGGAAAAAACTCCTACTAGCTCTGCGGGATTTAGGACTGGTGCAAATGATATTCAAAGCAAGGAGACCAGTGTGAAGGTTTTGACAATTGTCTAAGCAGCAGGGGAGTATCTGAACTAGAGAGCTGGTAGTTATAACTGAGAACACAAGACATGTTTATGAATCATTTCTAGGTAAAACCTAAAAAAAAAAAAAAAAATGAGTGAGTGACTTAAAGACTGAAATTCCATGTTATTCTGACTTTTCTAGGACCCAACAAAGGTCCAATTAGTTCCAATGGTGGGGCCAGAGACAAGAATATCTAAACAAAGGAAATGGGGCCAATAAAAAGATGTCCAGGTAAAATGTATATGATAAAGTTCTTTGAAAAGTGTAAGTATTAGTTGCTCAGTCATGTTTGACTCTTTGCGACCCCATGAATTGTAGCCCACCAGGCTCCTCTGCCCGTGGGTTTTCCCAGGCAAGAATACTGGAATGAGTTGCCATTCCCTTCTCCAGGGGATCTTCCCAACCCAGGGATCAAACCCAGGTCTCCCACATTACAGGCAGATTCTTGACTGTTCAAACTACCCAGGAAAACTCTACTTTCCAGTCAATTCTCCTAAAAAAGGCAGCCTCTCTTTTCATCCTAGTTCTTACCTCTGGGTCCTCTGGATAACCCAAGAAGTACTGAAGTAAATGACCAGATATAGCTTTGTCCCTAAATCTGGCATTTAGTACTTATTGAGAAACACAGGAAGGTAGTAGAAGTGCTGATGTGTGTGCATGTGGGTTTACATTCACCAAATGTTTAATCCATTTAGGATCAAAACCATGAAACTTTATCCTGAGCATATTAACTATTATACACTTGGAATCTCTTTTGAAATCTAAGATAATAGCTGCATCCCCAGAAATAAAAGTAAAAAATGTGTCTTTCTGATTTGTTTCTTTTTACTCATTTATCTATGACTCTTGTGGGATTTCAACTATAAAACAGATACCCACATTCATCATATACCCATACAAAAGCATGTATACAAACACTTATTAGAAATCTGGAAGAATAAACACCAAAATGCCAGCAGTACTTTTTTTTCCTTTAGGGTGACAAGTTTATTGGAGTTTTTATCACATTTTTATTTCTGTTATATTTTCAGAATGTCTAAGATTTTTGTTTACTGTGATCATATACTGCTTTCCTAATAAGAAAAAAGTCTTTCTCTTCTCTCTCATTCTGTTTCTTTCTTTCAGTCTCAGTGTCAGGGCACTATTGGGAACTGGGATGGTCCTCTATACAGTTCAGAGTGACCCTAGCTGGCATTGACTAGTTTATATCCCTCGATCTGCTCACCGGGCAGATCTGCTTACCACTCACCGGGCACAGCAGACTCCATACTGCTCACAATTCTCATCTTCTGGATTCCAGTCCAAGAAATCGGATATGCTCTCCTGATATCCTTTCTACCGAGTAGTCCTATGCTTCTGGCTATGGCCAGAAAAGTCTGGCCAGCCATGTACCATGCTCTCTACTCTGCTACCTGCTTCTCACACTTGCCTACCTCTCCTTAGGTCTGCCTAGCACTCCCCTGTGGGTGGAGATCTCATTCCTCCTCCATTCATTCCTCCTGCACTCCTGCAATGCCCACACACATTCTTCCCATTTGGCTTCCTTCAGGAAGTGCTATACTTGGCCTGCAGGGCTCCTGGGTGGGCCTTTGGAACCATACTCATGCTAAATACAGCTATCATGGATACAGTCTTAAAAAAAAAAAAATCTGTATTGCATGACACAACATGTGGGATCTTAATTCCCCAACCAGGAATCAAACCCGTGGCACTTTGATGCTGTGGGTGTCCCCAGCAGGGCACCTCAGAACCCTGGGAATACATGTTGTCCACTTTTATGCTCTATTCACTTTCTGTGGACCTATGCTTGCCTTAGCTTTTCTTCCTTGCTAGTTACCTGGGTCACTGACCCTACTCAGTCTCACAAGGCTTTGCGCTCTTGACTCCCTAGTCTATGGTACCAGCCCTGCCCTTTCTGCCATGAGCTTCTAAGTTTTCTCAGCTGCATCTCTCTATAAAGTGTCTCTCCAGATATCCAGTGAATGCCCCAACAACTAATTATACTATTACCCGAAATAGCCACTGTTTGGGAATTACCCAAACATATTCCTGTTGCTACGACATAAGTACAATGGCAAATAGGCTGGGAACCTTTGAAATTAAAGCCATCAACAACATTAACAGGAAATTCCTAAATACAATACTGAACGAGAAAGGAACTTAAATACAGAAAATTCAAGACTCTAGAATGTCTGATTTATTACCCCACTAGTCTAACAGCCCCTCTTCAAATATGGGATTGGGCATCAAAAGATAATGTTTTAAGCCCATGTGATCTCATTGAACATCAGTTTCCCCATCAGTACAATGGGGACACTAATCATATTTCTGCCTAAATTAAAAGGTTGATAAGAAAATTGGAAAATAAGGAAAACTGTCCAGAGTCTATGAAAATGCTCAGATACAGTATCATCTTTCATTAATGTGGATAAATGTAATCTTTTGTGAATTTACTTTCAATTTTCTTAAGGACTGGTAGTCAGAAAAAAAAGAAATCATATTTTCTCTGTGGAGGTCACTTTGAAGAGGAACATCCAGGTATGTCTCCTTTCCTAAGATCCAAATCGTAGGGGATTCTGAAGAGGAATCAGTTTTAAGCCAGATTACCCAATTGTATTATGTTCTTGTATTTAATTTTTGTCATACTCAAACCTTTGGTAAACGTCCTTTAGAAATATCGCCCTTATCTCAGAATGCTGTGAACTATCAGCCCAAGCAATTGTCTGAATGGTTTGGACTTGAGAATTGAACTGAATTCCAACCAATTGGAAAGTAATAACCCTCCAACCACAACTACCCCAAAGAACTAAAGGGAAAAATAATGTTGAAAACTAAGGATTGGGTGTATACAGTTCTGCTGCCCCTACACACATGGAGAGCCTCCAACCAGCTTCATCTTTGAAGGATCAGTTGTGTTTTTATTAAGAAGTTTTTTCCTAATACTGTCTTCCAAAATGTTGATATTAAAATCTGAACTGAAGGACTCTGCACGAAAAAGAAATTTGATCCCTTAGGGATCCAAAGTGTGGGTGGTCACATGAAAAAGGCGAAGGATGCGCTGTCGGATCTCCTTTGTCTTCACTCCGTACACAATAGGGTTGAGCACAGGAGGAACCAGCAGGTAGGTGTTGGCCAGGATGACAGGCAGGAGGGAGTCATGCCGCTTGCCAAACCGGTGCACCATAGATAATCCAATGAAAGGTACATAGAATATGAAAACAGCACACACGTGAGAGACACATGTACCAAATGCTTTTGCCTGGGCCTCACGTGTCAAGCCCAACACAGTCTTGAGGATAAGCAGGTATGACAAAGAGACGAGCAGTGAGTCCAGGCCAATGGCTGAGATGATGACGATGAGGCCATAGATGACATTGACGTGGATGTCAGCACAGGCCAGCTTCATGACATCTTGGTGCAGGCAGTAGGAATGGGAAAGGATATTGGAGTGGCAGAAGGGTAGCCTTTTGATGAAGACAGGCAGGGGTGCCATAAGTGCAACCCCCCGCACCACAGCAGCCATGCCAATCTTGGTTACACGAGGCAATGTTAGCACAGTGGCATGGCGTAGTGGGTGGCAGATGGCCACATAGCGGTCAAAGGCCATGGCCAGCAGCACTGTGGACTCCATGCCAGATAAAGAGTGGATGGCAAACATCTGTAACAGACAAGCATCAAACTGGATGGTAGTGGAGTTGAACCAGAAGATGGCCATCATTTTGGGCATGGATGAGGTGGAGATGAGGACATCAAGGCCAGAAAGCATGCAAAGAAAGATGTACATGGGTTCATGTAGACTGTGCTCTGTCCGCACAATGTAGATGATCGTCAAGTTACCTAGCACAGCAATAAGGTAGAGGGAACACAATGGGAAGGCCAGCCAGAACTGAGCTTCTTCCAAGCCTGGCAGGCCTATTAGGATGAAATACGTGGCACTGGATTCATTGCCATTGGGACCCACCATTGTGAAGAAGCTGATGTGCAACCAGTGCCAGGCAGGTAGAGGCTGGAATACAAAGATAAGCCATTGTCAGATCCTCTAAGATTTTTCTGTCATTTTCCTCCCCACCACCCCCCTCCCTGTTCCATGCCCTATTCTCTGATAAGAACTCTAACTTCATTGCCTATCCAAACTCTGATTTTATTCTAAATTCAACCTAAATATCCTTCATAACTCAAGCCCCAAATGAGCATTCACCCAGTCTTACTTACTAGCCTCACCTCAAAGTGAAGTCTGAAAACAAGTGAAATACTGAAGCAAAAATTCTAAGTGTTTTAAATCATGTAGTTCACCAAGAAGAGGTAGTTGACTAAGTTCATATCAGACATAGATGATAAAAAATCCCGTGGCTTCTATCCTAACTACCCTGTGCCCCCCTATCTTTAATACCTACTGTAATTCTATCGTCAGACTATCTTTAAGACTAATCACGGTCCAATGTAGCAATACTCTAGTAACACAGACTAACATTGAAATATTACCTTATCACTAATTCTAATAACCTCTCCAATTCTAGTCTTAACCCTAACTTTAGCATTAACCTAAGACTTAACTCCGGTAGCTATTTAAAACAATGTAAAACTTAATAATGGCCTTCCCAGGTGTCTCAGTGGTAAAGAATCCACCTGCCAATGCAGGAGACGTGGGTTTAATTCCTGGGTTGGAAAGATCTCCTGGAGAAGGAAATGGCAATCCCCACCAGTATTCTTGCTTAGGAAATCCCATGGACAGCTCCAGTCCATGGGGTCATGAAAGAGTTAGACACGACTTAGCAACTAAACAACAAAGACTTAACTCTTGCAGCTATTTAAAACTTAATGTAAAACTTAATAATACCTATTTTATTATGGTAGCGCTTAATTCAATTAAAAAAAAAAAGATATACTAAACTCATCCTTAATTCTAACTCTACATTTTTACTCTTGCTCAAATATTCACCCAAAGTCTTACACTTGTTCAGACTGCCCATTTTATATCATTAAAGGAACAATGACTACAATGGATGCCATAGGTGTCCCACTCAGATCCCCTTCACCAAGCCAATGCATCTATACCCCTTCTGCAGTGGATGTTGAGTAAGACAGGCTCAGAATTCTCCCTTTCTACAGAAAATTTTTATTTACCAAATGAGAGGCACTTTACCCAGAAAGTCATGTTATCCCCAGGGCTGATCTAGAGATCAATGAGTGCCTGATACCATGGTACACAAAGCCAGCCTCCTTGACTCCAGGTGAGACCAAAGCTGGGATGTAATATGTGCTCCAAAGCTTCCTGAGGAACCAAACCTGTAGCTGGCCTCCAGCTGAAACCATAGCCTCACATTATTTTCTTTCCCTGCTCTATCCTATTTCCCTCACTCATCTTCTTGTGACAATATGTCCTTTAAATAAGAATTTCTATTTAGGCTCTGTTTCTAGGGGACCTACTAGGCTGAAGAGAGTGGGACTGACACAGAGGACTAAACGTGAGAGATGATGGCATTAGAAGCACTGGAGGAACAATCAATCCTATACCAGGACTCCACCATCCCCAAATCTGGCTATTTAAGTGAGGGATATAAGTAGAGATTCCTGAGGTGGGAGATATCAGACTTGAGTTTTCTCAGATCGCATCTCTCTGTTGAAACAATTAGATAGTTAACTAACTTTCTCCCTTTTTCTCTTTCCTTCATTCATTCATGAATATTCACATGCTCCTATTATTTATTAGATTATATATATTGTATTTACACACACTATATAGGTGTATATATTCTCTCTCCAAATATATATATACATATATATATGTGTGTGTGTGTGTATGTGTGTGTATGTATGTATGTAACTAAAAGCATGGCATCTGGTCCCATCACTTCATGGCAAATAGATGGGAAAACAGTGGAAACAGTGGCTGATTTTATTTTGGGGGGCTCCAAAATCACTGCAGATGGTGATTGCAGCCATGAAATTAAAAGACACTTACTCCTTGGAAGGAAAGTTATGACCAACCTAGACAGCATATTAAAAAGCAGAGACATTACTTTGCCAACAAAGGTCCATCTAGTCAAGGCTAGGGTTTTTCCAGTGGTCATGTATGGATGTGAGAGCTGGACTATAAAGAAAGCTGAGCGCCAAAGAGTTGATGCTTTTGAACTGTGGTGTTGGAAAAGACTCTTGAGAGTCCCTTGGACTGCAAGGAGATCTAACCAGTCCATCCTAAAGGCGATCAGTCCTGGGTATTCATTGAAAGGACTGATGTTGAAGCTGAAACTCCAATACTCTGGCCACCTGATGCGAAGAGCTGATTCATTTGAAAAGACCCTGATCCTGGGAAAGGTTGAGGGCAGGAGGAGAAGGAGTCGACAGAGAATGAGATGGTTGGACGGCATCACCGTCTCAATGGACATGGGTTTGGGTAGACTCCGGCAGTTGGTGATGGACAGGGAGGCCTGGCGTGCTGCAGTTCATGGGGTCGCAAAGAGTCAGACATGACTGAGCGACTGAACTGAACTGAACGGAATTGAGATATTTGTATGGCTTTCTCCTCTTCCCATTATGCTAGGGTACGTTTAAGATAATTTTATCTTGGTAAGAAAAAAGGGGGCTTCCCTGGTGGCTCAGACCATAGAGAATCCACCTGCAATTCAGGAGCCCAGGTTCGATTCCTGGGTTGGGAAGATTCCCTGGAGGAAGGCATGGCAACCCACTCCAGTATTCTTGCCTGGAGAATCCCCATGGACAGAGAAACCTGGCAGGCTACAGTCCATGGGTTTGCACAGAGTCAGACATGACTGAGTGACTAAGCACAGCACAGCAAGAAAAAAAGAAAGGCTAGGTTCTTAAGATCTGGTCCTTGATAACTGAGGTAGGAGCTTCTGCATGGGCTACCAGACAGCAGTTGAATGCAGAGGAGAGCTCACAGCCAGCATCAGGAGGGGCTTACACCATCACTGGGCTCAGAATGTGTTGATGGGTTTTGTCCACCATTGAGCGGTCACCCAGAGGTTCCCTTGGGCCAGACACAAAGGGGAAAACACTGGGAGCATGAGTTTTAGGAAAGAGAGGGTCAGAGTTTAATTCCAAAAACTGGAATTGGAGAAGCTCTAAGAAGTCATGCTTAATGAAGAACGTCAGGTTAAGAGACCAAAGTCTTCCAAGTCACTTAAATCTTCTGTACTGACCTCCCCATAGCATAGGGCACTATGGTGCCTTAAAACTTCTCCTTGATCCTTCTGCTTCTCCTTATCTCTCTCTGACCACTAGATCTTGGTTCTTTCTGGATCTTCAGCCTCCTTCACTTGACCCTTAAGCATGCTTTTAAATGATAGTGCTCTCAGAATTTATCCTCAGAGCTCTTTTCAATCTATATACATTCCCTGAGCCATCTCACCCCCTTCAGCAAACCTTCAGCAAACTGTTGATTCCCAAATATTCTTGGGAAGTTCTGAATTATCTTTTGTGATCCAGATTCATAATTCTAAAGTCACTAAAAGAATCCACCTAGTTGTCTCTGAAGCACATCAAACTCTCTATGTCCAAAGATCAAGGTCTTCCAGGGGCAGTATTGTGCAGCTGTTAAGACTGGATTTAAATCGAGCCTGAATTTAAATCCCAGGCAACAACTTTGTTAGCTGTGCGATCTGGGGTAAATCATTTAACCTTTCTAAGCCTCAGTTTCCTCATCACTAAAATGAGGATAATAGTCCCTGCTTAATAGAAATCAATGTAAGGATTAACTGAGATGATCAGTGTAAAGCTTTTAACACAATGCCTGGAACAGGGTAAATCTGACCAAAAATAAAATTATATGTGTTGCTGCTAACTGTTTTCCTGTAGTATTTCCCTTTTTCTGTTATGGTGGCCTAAACAGACACAGGACTTCCCAGGTGGCATCAATGGTTTAAAAACCCACCTGCCAATGCAGGAGACATAAGAGACCCGGGTTTGATCCCTCGGTTGGGAAGATCCCCTGGAGGAGGGTTTGGCAATCCACTCCAGTATTCTTGCCTGGAGAATCCCATGGACAGAGAAACCTGACGGGCTACAGTTCATAGGGTCACAAAGAGTCGGACACGACTGAAACAACTTAGCAAACAGACACATGAGCTAAATACTCTGATTCTCATAGCCATGCCCCTAGTGTTAACTTTGTTATCAGTACAGTCTCAAGCATCTTCTACCCAAATGAAATCAGGTCACCATTTATTGTTTTAAAAAATACCTTTGAAAACTTCAAATTAATTCTGGAATAAAGACAGAACTACTAGGGTGGGGCAAAGCTCCGCCTTTCAGCATCCAGCCCTAGTTTCTCTCTGACCACTCTTCCCATGGCCCCTATACTCCAGACACATTGGAATACATACCATTTCATAAATGTAGCATTGATTTTGTGCTTCTGTGTCTATTTGTCTTTTATTTTTTTTTTACTTCTCTTTGTCACTTTCCTCCTGAATCTCCCTCCTTATCTTCCCACTGGGCAAAATAGCATGTTCCACATCTTGGTTTACTGTCTCTTTCCTATGCCCTTTCCTGAACCTCTTTCCCCTTGATCCCTTTGGGTATAATTAAATGTTTCCTGTTCTGTGCTCCCAAAGAACGTTGTTTAGTCTCTTTTTATGCACTTACCATCCTGAACTAGAATTATTGCTATGTTTGTTTGTCACTAAATTATTAATTCCTAAATGGCAGGGACCTGATCCTGTGTTTAGTTACTGTTTGTTGAAAATAAAAAAAGAGTTTTATCACAAGAATTCCTCAGTAAATGTCTAATGAGGGTAGCACAGCCAAGGGGATAAGAAAGACTGCCAATTGTCTGAACTATAGAGATTTTTGAGAAAAAATAAAAACTGGAAATTCATAGCAGGGTGTTGTAAGTTCACAACAAGAATTTTTAGGATCAAACAGAAAAGATCTTTCTCATTCAGGGATCCAGAGGGCATGAGAATGGATACATGGAGAACAGGGCAAGAGCAAAGCCTTGACTCTAAATAAATGCAAAATGGACATATGTAACTGGGAAGGGTTAAATTTGACTCCATACTGGATCTGCTTCTGTGACTTTAAATCTTATTTTGCCAGTTTTGTTATTATGTGGTTTAGTCAATAAGTCGTTTCAGACTCTTATGACCCTATGGACTGTAGCCTGCCAGGCTCCTTTGTCCATGGGATTCTCCAGGCAAGAATATTGGAGTAGGTTGCCATTTCCTTCTCCGGGGGATCTTCCAGACCCAGGGGTTACAGGCAGATTCTTTATGGACTGAGCTATGAGGGAAGCCCTTTTGTTATTACAGGCATTCATAACGGCCTGCCTCAGGGAGCCCTGCCTGCCCACCTCTGCCAGAGCCCTGGGCTGTGGTCCCTTTGACTCACAGGCAGATAGCCTGACCCTGCCCACCTGTGAAGGACTGGGACATTCTTGAGTCCTTTGCATGGGAAATGGTGCCCTTTGTCTCCTGCTTACCAGCTTGGCTCAGAAATTCACATGTGGAGAGCCAGAATCACAGCTAGCTGTGGCATATTTGTTTATTGATATGACAGGAGATACTCCATTTCATACCACCTGTATGAAATTACTGTAAGGAAGTGAAACTAACACATCCCCCTGCCTAAGGCTTGCCATTCTAGGAGACATTTGCAAGAATTAAATGGTCTTTTATTTTGTTTCCTCACCTCCCCCATCTCTGATCCATAAAAGAACCTAGCATTTAAGCCCTGGCATCCAAAACAATATGATTATTTTGAGACACTGGTCTGCCATTTTCTCAGTCAGCCAGCTTTCCAAAGTCATATCGCTTGCCTCAATACCTCATCTCCCGGATTTATTGGCCTATCATGTGACAAGCAGAATGAGCTTAGACTCGGTGACTCATGCAGCACAGTTTGTACCTGAGAGAGAGGGTGATCAAGGATCCTTGACCTGGAGATGTCAGCAAAAAGGCTCTGGTGTTCCAGAGGGTCAAATATCAATAGCATCCAGAAATTTCACATGGGCAGACAATGCAAAACTGGGCAATGCCCAGGAAAAAGATGTGCTGCCTTAGGAAATAAACTGAGAAGAAATTATGGGTTGGCACATTCAATCCTGTTACCTAGAGGGTAAACTGATGTGTTGAGTGGAGCCCTGGGACTACAAACGCAAGTCCTGGGTCCAAGTAAATGCAGAGGATGATAATAACATTGTGCTGTTGCAAAATCAACAAGGTCCGGAATGTCAAAAGACATCATAAAACAGCATCGCAGTCTACAAAGTGGGGCTTTTTTCATGTTTGCATAAAAATGGGGAGTAAGTGCTCTGAAAATGTCTGAGGTTTCCAAAAACTTTTTGTCACCCCCCCATTTGTCACCTTAATTTCCACTTTACCTCAAGCACACCCTCATAGACACACGAACACTAACTAGCAGCCAATCTCTCCCAAAGGCAAACACTGCGAACTGAGATGGAGACACCAGAAATCAGAGAGAGGAGGATTTAGCTGACCCAGAAGAGAGGTGCCTCGACAGCATAAAGTGGACAGCTGTCTGAGGTAAAATTGGGCTGGACCTCAGAAGGCGGCAGGAGGAGAGAAATGAAGGACTGGAGCGGGAGCCACCTCAATGACTCAAGCGTCACCCTTCAGACTGCTCAGCCCTGAAGCACCCCAGTCTCCCACAAGCCTGCCAGCTGACTGCCAGTCTGAGCAGCTGTTAGTAATTAGAACCACGGCACACACTCAGATAACACTTGGAAGCTCTGAAGGAAATTGGAGCTAAATCACTCTATTTTGAAAACAACATAATCAAGGAAAAATAAACAAAGAAAGGGTCTTTTTCTTTTTTTAGAAAGCCTACACTGCCTTAAACCCCCAGGGGATAGCTCTACGCTTGAGATTTTCTCTGAAAAGTCACACCATTTTAACAAGTCTCGGGAATGTTTCTTGGAGAACTGTGAAAAAAAATTAGCCCTTTCTTGAGGACAGGGCAATAGAGCCTCCAGTGAAGTGGAGTAGAAATTTACGTTGAGGCTTTCAATCCTCCACATTCCTTCCCCCTGGCCTCCAGGACTCTGTCCCTCAGAGCCAGCTCAGCCCCCATCCCAGCCCATCCGCAGATTCTTCTCCAGAGTCTCTAAATTCCATGTCAGAGAAGCATGGAAAAGCAGTCAGGGATACACTATCCAGGAGAACAACGAAATTACTCCAGCATTGATTCTATTGTTTTTATGATTAAAACAGAAATCACAGACTGCCTACAAAATGCCAGATCCTGCCTGTATAGAGATTATTTAACCCAGGAACAATTCTCCATAATAAGACTTTTATGTATCATGTCTACATTATAGGTGAGAAAACTGAAGCCCCCCCCTTCCCCGAAAAGTTAAATATTCCCAGAGTTAATAAAAAAACAGAAATTTGACCTAGACTGTTCAACTCCAACACCTGTATGTTTTCCCCTTTAATTGTCTTTAATAGTGTTGCACCTTCTGAAAGCTAATCAAATCTGCCCCAGAGGCAAAGTAGAAAAGGAGCCTGGCAAGTAGAACACCTGGCCCAGTTAGATCCTCGGAAGAGAAACCGAGAGGGCCGTAAAGAGGACCCTCCTGGACTGGGACTTGGGCACTTCCCGCCTTTCAGCCCCAATTCTTGTGGCTGTGACTTGGGCAGGACCCACAGTGGAAAGTAAAAATCTTTACCATCTATTGAGTACTTCCTTCTCATTCAATACAGGCCTCTCATCAAGCTGTCAAGCAGACATCATTAATCCCATTTTGCATACAGGGATGTTGAGGCTTAATTAGAGCTCTCAGCATCATATCCATGTGCTTTCCAATATGCCAAGCTACTACCCTGCCTCTCTCCCAGTCTCCTTTTGAATGACTTTTAAGAACTATTACAAGGTTAATCTCCAAGGAATCCAAAATTTAAAAACCCATGAGTCCAGAGGGCTTCTCTAGGACTCAGGACACCTGACCAGCTGTCCCCACTTGGGTTCAATGGGGAAGGGGGACAAGGAGGAAATGGAAGAAGGGATTTGTGGTCACTCGGAGAAGGCAATGGCACCCCACTCCAGTACTCTTACCTGGAAAATCCCATGGACGGAGGAGCCTGGTAGGCTGCAGTCCACGGGGTCGCTAAGAGTCGAACACGACTGAGTGACTTCACTTTCACTTTTCACTTTCATGCATTGGAGAAGGAAATAGCAACCCACTCCAGTGTTCTTGCCTGGAGAATCCCAGGGACGGCAGAGCCTGGTGGGCTGCCATCTATGGGGTTACACAGAGTCGGACACAACTGAAGCAACTTAGCAGCAGCAGCAGCAGCTCTTACCTTAGCTAAGCAAACAGAATGTTCTGTGCCTGGAACAGGGGGGTGGGGGCCTCTGGTGCCCCTGCGAGCATCTGTGGGAACATCTGGAAGAAAATGTCCTTGGAGGGAAGCCCAGGAATACCTGGGAACCCCTGACTGTTACTGCCAGGCCCTAGAAGGAAGGCAGTCCTCAGGGGTTATACTGTGACTGGCAGGACTACCAGGGCTCATCACTCAATTCATGGAGAGGGAACCTTCTCTTCATACTCTATAAGGGTATGATTCGTGCATGCTAAGTCACTTCAGTCGTGTCCAACTCTTTGCAACCCCATGGACTATAGCCCACCAGGCTCCTCTATCCATGGGATTCTCCAGGCAAGAATACTGAAGTGGGTTGCCATGCCCTCCTCCAAGGATCTTCCCGACCCAGGGATCAAACCTGTGTCTCCTATATTGCAGGCATATTCTTTACCGCTGAGCCACTGGGGAAGACCCTAAAAGGGTACCACATCCACCCAAGTTATTTGCATTTTCTGCCCCTCATACCTTGCTTATATTTTATAATGCAGATGAATCCTTACAGGGCCTTGGCCATTCTTTTTAGAATGGCCACAAAGAGACTGGAAAGATGAGAGAGTACAATTTCTAACTCACAAAAGGCAGAGTGAGGCTCCCATCGCCACTGTCCTCCCATCCCCGCTCTCCTCACTCAATCCAGTCTGGCCCTCCAAAATCAACCCCAGTCAGAGCTCCAAGGGTTCATGGCCCTGCCCCTTCACTTCCCAAGTAGGACCAGAGCCAATAAGGTTCCCACACACCTTCACATTTTGATCCTTATCAGAAACCTTCAGAGCTTCTTTGACTATCATCCATATGCAGCAGAATAGCCTGAACTCGGACTTTGATTAATATACATTTTTTTTTTGGTTTTTTCAAATATCAGACTATGCCAGACTAAGCACCAGAGATACTAAAACACAGAGTAAACAAGTCATGTTTCAGCCTTCCAGTGCGGGGGGGGGGGGGGGGGGGTAGAAATTGAGACAAATATGCAGCTATCATAACATGTTGTGATAAATGCTAGGGTAGGGGTAAGTACAAGAGGCTCAGGACAATAGTTTACCAATTTGTCAGGCTCTGAGGAGGTGACATCTGAGCCAAGACTTGCAGGGCCAGTCACAGTTAGCTGAGTTGGGGACACGGAGCCAGCTGCATTCAGTTAGCTGACAAAACACATCAAGTGCCTACAATGTGCCCAAAACTGGAAATAAAACAGTGGATACAACAGAAATGATCAGTGCTCCTATGAGCTCAAGCACTAGGAGAGACATAACAGAAAAGAAACAAATAAGCAAGAACATTTCAGATAAAGATAAGTGCCCTGAAGATAAGACAGAGTGATGGGATAGGAAAGGATGGGGCAGGACAGCCCTATTTGAGACAGGGGGTCAGTGAAGGCTTCTCTGAGGTGATGACATACCAACTGAGAGATGTGTGATGAGAAAACGCCGGCCATTCTGAGATCGAGGCAAAGAGCTTTCCAAGCAGAGGAGGCAAGAGAAAAAGGTCTTCTGCTTTGGGGATTCACAGGAGGAAGAAGGTCAAGGTGGCCAGAGTATCAAGAGCACAGGAGAGTTGTAGGAGACGAGGTCAGAGAGGAGAGGAGGGGACAAGTCGTGTAGGGACTTGCAGGACGTGGCCAGGAGCTTTGATTTAATTCTGAGTGACTTGGGGGAAATTAAGCGATAGACTTGATCTAATTTGTTTTCAGAAGTGCATTCTACAAATGCAAAGACCCAGAGAGAACGAGAACACACCCTGTTTGAAAAGCTGCAAGTGGTTCAGTGTGTGTGCATATGTGTGTGTCGAGCGTGGGGGGTGCCTAAAGAGTGCAAGGCAGGAGAAGTCACAGCATGGACACAAAATCCAGTTTTTTAAGTGGGCTGAAGACTGAACCCTGATCCTAGACATGGACTGGGTCAGTATCGGAACCCCAGGAATTGTGCTAAGTTCTAGACTCAGGACAGCCTGACTCCTGATGTAAAGTACAGCATGAGCCCAGACCCCATTCAGAGGCCACACCCCACACAGGGCTATAATCTGACCCCTGATCATAAACTGAGCTTCAGCCACACCAACAACCAGGGTGAGACCAGCCCTGTTCACACACCAAAGCCCAGTCCAACTCTAGCATGGCCCCAGCCCCGTCTGCTCTCGGCCCCACCACCTTCATTTAGCCCCATCCCCACCAGGCTCGAGATGGGCGCACCAGTAAACTGATCACAGGAAAATGTCTTAAAAAACTGCAAAAGAAGCATCTAGTACCAACCAGGTTCCCTTCACCACATGAGCACAGAAATTGCTGAGGCCGTCTGTCCTTTGAGTCCGGGGCCTCCTTCACATCCCCGGCCCCTCTCCCTACTTCTGGTTCTCCCCGGCCTGCTCTCTCATTCACTTAGCAGGTCTAAAGAGGGACCCCTAGCTGCAGGAAACCCACACCCCCGGAGTCACCTCTAGTCTCCCCCACTCACCTCAATTTCACTGAAGGAACGAGTGCCCTTTTCTCCAGGACTCTTCCAGCAGTGATCTGGCAGGCTGCACTGTAGTGTGGCCCTCTCAGTCTCCGCCCCCTCCCTCGTCAGGCTTATTTATTCTGTCATATCTCCTCCCCTCTTTTGGCTTCTTCCTGCTGGGGATAGGGCGCTGCCCAGAGGGTCTATGCGCAGATACCCCTCGTAGCCAACTGTGGGACTGATGTCCTTCTGGGCTGCTATGTCCTGAGAAGGTGTGCTTGGGGTGTGGGGAAGGAGGGGTAGTGGGTAAGGGATCTCTAGAGTCCTCCTCAGATGGGCCCTGTGCCAGTTGGAGTATTTCTGCCAGCTCCCAATGTGAAGTTAGGGTGAATGAGTACGGAGAGTCTAGAGAAACTCATGTGTGTGGCCATGGTCTCTGGGAGAGGCTTTCTCCAAATTTCCCCCAGCCTCATCAAACTCAACCAGAGGAAAAGCAGGATATGCTTTCAGGGAGGCCCCTTGATTAGGTGCCAACTCATCACCTTCCTGAAGATTTCTCTGGCCTCCACCTTCCTTCCATGGGTGGTGCCTGCTTGGTCCTTGCTGGGTCTGCATCCCAGTGGACCCATCTGCCTGTCCCAAAGGCTATAGGGCTGTGTCTTCCTTATCTCCCAGGTTCTAGGGCCCGTCTCTAGCTAATTCATAACAGGGATCCCTGGGGACCGTGCCTCTGCCTTCTATTCCCTGGCCTTGAACGTCTTGTTGAGAAAGAAGGATGTGGTTTCCTTAGCCCTCCCCTACTTCCAGCGCCAGCCATATAAGACCAATGCCATCTGGTTTCTCTGTTAAGGGCAAAAATAGTGAGAGAACATTTTAGAGGGTTAGAGATCAGTGGGAATGAGAAACTAAGTATGTTACATATTTAAGTAAGTTTTAATAAATCTATTAATAAAGCAAAGTGAATTTCATTGGTGTCTCCTTGTGTTTTTACTGATCAATTTCACAACTCCAAGTTTTAAATTCACAACACAGGGCGTGCTGATATAAGCTATGCAAAATTAGACAATGTCAAGTCAGACAGTTCCAACTCAGACCATATCAAAACTAGCGATTAGAAGATCTCCAGGTACCTGTAAACCTGCAGCCTGTCACTCACTGCCATCACCCTGGAGCCATCTCTGCTGCTTCCCTCAAACTCTCATGGACTGAGAGGGTGTGAAAGGCACCCCGGGGACTTCTACTTCTGGCCAAGAGAGAATAACATGAGGTAACATCCCACCTGAAGGAACCTAAAATAGACAGTATTTTTTAATAGATAGTATTTTTTTAATAGATAGTATTTTTTAAATACTTTAAAAAAAATAGTTTGCAAGATACTGGATATCAGGCAATGAAGGACAATGAGCCCTGAGGCATGGGAAACAAATGGAGTGAACATAGGGTTTCCCCAGCTTACTGCCTTGAGAGGTGCCCTGCTGCAGTCCTGGGAAGAAGAATGCAGAGTCCAGAGGACACCTTAAGTTAAGGATGTAGAGCTGATAGTACAGGAAGCCCCAGCTAGCTAGAACTTGAAGACTAGGTATTGGAGGTGAGAGATCTAGAGAGAGAGAGAGAACTCCAGAGACATGTAGAGGTTCCTCTGCAAGAATCCAGCTGAGTACTGAGCCCACATGCACATGAACAAGCTAATTAAGACTGGGGACAGAGCCACCTGTAAATATTAGAGATGGCATCCCTACCCAAGGGTTCACATAGGATCACAGATAGTGACTGTTCCTACCTGCCAGATAGGAGAACTTCAAGATTCACAGGGCATTGAGTAGAGAATACAGAAGGATTCTGCCTCTGTAGTGGGGAATAATTAACCAAATATTATCTGCAGTATAATGTGGGTTTTAGATCATAATTGATCATTAATGGGTGAGGAGAGTACTTTGTTGACTTTATAAAACAGTACTGGTCAAACTAAGGACTGTAATTTATAGAGACAGGAACAAGAGATGAGTGTGGATGGGGGTTGGAGGGGGTTTGAAGAGGGATAAGTGAATTTGGTTTATCTTAAGTAAGTAAACCAGAACCCACTCAGGCTCTCCTTCTCTCTGAGAGGTCCCAGACAAATAGCCATTGAGCATACAGTATGTCAGGCCCTGGAGACAGAGAAGCCTAGTCCTTGTCCTCAAGGGAGACAGACAACTATGTATATGGATATTTCAGTTCTGTGATGGAAGATAAACAAACATACAGCTATCATAAAACTATTTAAGCTCTATGACAGAGGGATAAACATCCAGTTGGAAAATAAAGCTTTAAAGTTTATGATCAAGGGAAACAGAGTCTGTGGGAGCCTTGGGTAAGCCTTTAATGTAGTCTGGCAGTTAGCCAAGTTTTCAAACCGGCGACAATTACCCCAGTCACCACCAGTTATCAAAATAAAGAGATTCTAGAGGACTCCATGGAGAAGGAAATGGCAACCCACTCCAGTACTCTTGCCTGGAAAATCTCATGGACAGAGGAGCCTGGTGGGCTGCAGTCCATGGGGTCGCGAAGAGTCGAACACGACTGAGTGACTTCACTTTCACTTTTCACTTTCATGCATTGGAGAAGGAAATGGCAACCCACTCCAGTGTTCTTGCCTGGAGAATCCCAGGGATAGAGGAGCCTGGTGGGCTGCCATCTACGAGGTCACACAAAGTCGGACACGACTGACGCGACTTAGCAGCAGCAGCAGCAGCAGCAGAGGACTCCAACATTTCCCAAGATCTCCTGAGAAAGAAGGCCATGAGTTAATCTAAAACCAGAGGCACCGTAACCTTGATAAGAGACTAGCTTCTGGCCTTGGCACAGCAGGGCCTTATAAAAAGTGAAGTCTCTTGTTTGAATATTCCCTAAAATGGAATAAATATACCTCATTTAATCAGTTTTATTATTTAAAACCATTACCACCAACGTGTGTCAATCACTGTCTATTTTCCATGTGTTTTCATGTCTGTTATTCTACTTAATCCCCACAACCGCCCAATAGGAGGTACATTATATTTCCTTTTTTACAGCACTTAAACAATTTCCAAAACTACTGAGGTGCAGAAGGCTAAGCAATGAGCCCAAATATTAAAGCTAGTGATCCTAACCTCTATTGACTCTAATCCCCACCCCACAATGTCTTTTCCTGATACAGCTATCAACCATGTTTAAAGGGACTTCTTGGCAAGGTTGTACTTTCTTTGAATTTCATTTGTAAATCTGAACATCACTTGTAAATCAGACACCAGCATGGGAAAAAAATGTCAACTTGTCTGAAGCTCTGTGAAAACAATTTATTACAAGATAGTAAATAATAATGTTTTCATTAATAACAGTAAATCAGGATGGCCACACGAGGCCAAACTGGTGACACACTGCACAATATAGGAGCACCGTTCACATGAACCATGATGTGGATGTTGTTTCCTAAGGCTGTACAATGAGACAACCACAAATATGATCATATCTTGCAGGTTTACACTTTTCAGTTTACATAGGAGGTTCGTAGGATTTAAGCTTTACAGCATCACCACCATTGTAGCTTCATTATTCAGAAAAGGAAATGAGATCCAGAGAGGTTTTACAGTATGCCATTTTATGATATTTCCAGGATTTTAACCTTATAAGTCTTACTTCAGTATTCTTTCATCTCCCTCAAATGAACCTACATTATTTTCTACCTATAATTCTTCACTGTGAACATTTTTGACCTAACAGCTTCCAGGTTCATTATGGCACATTCTTGCACCTTATAATCCACACCCATTGAACAAACGAGTGCAATATGCCTTAAAACATAGTACATACAGTACATACATACACACACACATTTGTAAACACATACCCTTCAGATATTATATTCCATCTGTATATGACTAAAGACATATATATTACACAAAAGGATTTCATATCACAAATACTTTGCATCACAGACATACACCCAAAGATAAACAAGCCAAAAGACACAGCCATCTCAACACTACATATTCCACACACTTATGTGTATCATATAGTCTACATTGTTACAAATATGCAACATTCTACATTCTACACCCTACCATTTATATATTATTAATACATTCCACATTTTACATATTACATTCTACATTTACATATTACAAATATGAGGAGAAAAGGAGGCATCTATTCTCATTAGATACACATGCTCTCCAACCATTCTCACATAGATGCATATCATATAGCAACTAACAGAGGTCACATAAACACAATAAATGTGGAATTATAGACATTATTCATGAAAAATTATACATGGCAAGACACAGCTGCCAGGCAGACCAGCTGGCACACATTCTGTGTACTCACACACACACAGGCTAAAATCACATATAGCCACACAAACATACCTACATACAGCTACAACCAAGATAAACATCACTCATGGAAAAATAATCTCCAATAGAACCACATAGATGACATTGGCAGATTCCACATAAATACACCCCCATATATATAGAAACATAAACACTTCATGTGAGTTATCTCTTTGCTTACTACCATCTCCCTCCCCTCCCTTCAATCACCATCACACAAATACCTTTATTAATCCCTAAAAATGACTGTGTTACCTCTTTGGAATCCAAGAAAGAAGTTACAGCTAACACATATTCACTGATGCGGATACATGGGAGCAAAATAATAAAAATCATACATCAAGACTGGAATGAATCATGATGTGTATCATTTACAGCCTTTGCATGTCAAAATGACATGTATTTTCTAGTTGGGAGAGAGAAATAAGGCGAGGTCACCATAGGAAGGGAGTGTAGGGTGATCACTATGCAGCATGTCCTGTCAAAACTGGTTCTTCTAAAGTGACCCATTTCTGGAGATAGAAATTGAAGGTCTACTTAGATAACTTGGAGCAGAGAGCCCAGTGGGTTGGATGTTCCAATCACCAAGACGTTCAACAGGACACTGGGGAGGAAATCCTGCTCACCTGCCAATCTGTGAGAATATATGGGAGACCCGAGAATGAATCTCCTTGGTTTTGGCTCCATAGACTATAGGGTTAACTACAGGCGGTAGCAGTAGATAGATATTAGCCATAATCACATGGAGCAGGGAAGTGGGGCCACTCAGCCTGTGCACCACGGAGAGCCCGATGAGGGGCACATAGAAGACCAGCACAGCACAGAGATGGGAGATGCAGGTGTTGAAAGCTTTGAGTGCTGCCCCCTGAGAGGAGAGCTCCAACACAGCCCTCAGGATGAGGATATAGGAGAAGCCAATGAAGAGGGAGTCAACGCCCATGACTGAGAGGATGATGAAGAGCCCATACACCACATTGACCGTGGTGTCAGTACAGGACAGCTTCATAATATCTTGGTGCAGACAGAAGGAGTGTGTGACAGTGTGCTTTCGGCAGTACGACAGCCGCTTCAGGATGAAGGGCAGGGGGAAGAAGAGTACAAACCCTCTGGTCAGGGCAGCTAGTCCAATCTTGGCAACCATAGGCCCTGTGAGTACAGAAGCATGCTGCAGTGGGTGGCAGATGGCCACAAAGCGGTCAAATGCCATGGCCAGCAGGACAGCTGACTCCATGGCTGACAGAGCATGGATAAGGAACATCTGGGCCAGACAGGCGTTGAACTCGATCTCCTGGACACCCATCATGAAGAGGCTGGCCATCTTGGGCATGGTGACGGAGGAGAGAACCAGGTCAACGGTGGAAAGCATGGCCAGGAAGAGGTACATGGGCTCATGCAGGTGTCTCTCCACACGGATGATGAGGATAATGGCCAGGTTGCCCAGGGTGGCCAAGGCATACATACAACACAGTGGGAAAGCCAGCCAAAAGTGGGCATTAGGTCCCAGGCCAGGGATGCCCACCAGCAGGAAGTATGCTGGGTGGACCAGAGTTCCATTTGGCACAGCCATGGCAGGAACCAAGAGCCGAGGTCTATGAAAGGGAAGAGGAGAAACATTACCCAGTCATGGTTCAGCGGAGAGAAAGGACTTAAGAAAGGGCACTGAAACAGTGAGGGCAGCAAACAGAATGACTAAGTACTCCTGTTAATTCCAAAACTTCAGTCTCGTTCTGCTTTAATTCTTTTTTTTTATATACATTTTTTAAAAGACCTTTTATTTTGTATTGGGGTACAGCTGATTAACGATGTTGTGACAATTTTAGATGAGCAGCGAAGGAACTCGGCTGTAGATATACATGTAACTGCCCTCCCTTAAACTCCCCTCCCATTCAGGCTGCCACATAACACTGTCTGCTCTAATTCATCATAGATGTACCTCCCCGTGGGTCCCATTAATCTCACTGTATGAAGCGCACTCAGAATACATGTGCAACGCCCTTCATTTCCAGAGCTGATGTTGCTGACCACGTATCCTGCTTTTTGGTCCCTCCTAAGCCAGCACTGCCAGGCTTGCACAGATCCTTCCAGAACCCAACTTTTCTAGTGCATGTTAGGGTTAGGGTCTTTCTGGGTTCAGAATTTGAGGCTCAGTCTGTGGTTGCCTTTTAAAATCCATTCTCAACTGACTTCAGAGCAGGAAGTGGGGTGGGGGTGGGGGTGTCCATCTGAGACTCAATTTCAAGAGATAGGTTTGTGTTTCAGCTTGAGTACCATTTCTCAGACTTCACTGAAGGAATTAGCTAAAGCTGTTATTGAAAACACTGTCTCTCAGGTTCTACTCCAGATCCAGAGAATCAGATTTTCCAGGGGAGGGGTCCAGAAATCTGGTTAAAAAAAAACAGTAAATTTCTTCTGTCCCAGTGATTTTTTTTTTTTTTTTAATCAGAGAAATTTAGGAAAAGTTGTTCTGGTGTTCTGAGAGGTAGGGAGATTCCAGCCCTTAACAAAGAATGAAACATAGTCTTTCATTGGGATCTCTTTCTGGGCCCACATGAGAGTCAGTCTCAGATTGTGCTTAGCTGGAGTGTGACATGGAAACCAGACACAGCTGAGATATGAAAAGACAAATCAGTCCGCATTGCTGCCAGTGCTATGAGGTATCCACAGGCATATCCTCCTTCCTCCACTACCCTCCCTGGTGAACACAGAACAAGCTCAACTTTCTTCCTCTACACAGACCACTCTGTTCTAAGCCTCTGTCCTGAGATCCAAACACATATAACATGTTTCCTCTTTATATTTCTACTTGGATAATCCAAGAGTTTCATACTCATTTTGTCCCAAATAGTTCCCCTCTGAAAGGTACCAATGAGTCACTCATGTCATCCTGGTCAGGGAAGCTAGTCCCATCTCTGCTCTTTCTCCTCTACTGTGATTTTGTTTTTCCAAGTAATCTATCATGGCTTTCTTTTTATTTAACACATCCTCCCTCCCTCCCAACATCATTATATCATTCATTCTGCTCTGATTATGAAAAGAACTTCCGAACTCACCTCCCTGCTTCCAGAATCAGATTCTTCAATCCACCTTCCACATGGCTGACATCTAAACAAAAAAACTGGATATGTCAGGCTCCTGTTTAGCAAGTTACAGGTGACTCCCATAGCCTTCAAGATCCAATTGGAATCCAACAGTCTGCATTCAAAGCCCTTCCCAGTGTGGCTCCCACTTAACTTTCCTGCCAAGCGTCTCAGTTTGTCTCTTTATTTACCAATTGCCACCACCACCACCAACATACACAAATATTTTTCTCTGGGTAAATTAATTCCCCTTGCCTCATGTTTCAGTGAAGGGTGAGAAGCTAGAACTGAGGGGATTCCTGGCACAGGTGTAGACAAAGTTTGGAATGAGCCTCACAGCGGTTAGAAGGAATTCCTCTTAGAAAGGTCACTGAACTGGGTCTGGGATCTTGACGGTGGATTCGGGAACAGGGCGCGCTGGCAGGCTGTGCGAGCGAAGGGCGGGCTTCCTCAGGTCTCGGCGAACTTCCCAGGGCCTGGGCAAGGTTCCCTTCCCGTGCCCTCCTCTCCCCACCCTGACCTAAGCCTGGCACACTTTCCTACAATGACGCTGCCCCAGACAACTGCCCTTATATAGCTTCTCTGGGGGCTCTAGGGAGCTTGAGGGATGATGAACAGTGAACTTCGCCAGACTCCCTGGGAGCACCGCTCGGCTCAGGCACCCAAGGAAAGCCGAACCCCGACTTCTACCCCGGGGGGCTGCATTCTGTTACTATTTTAAGGCCCCTCTGAAGACTAGAGGGAGGGGGAGTACAGTGGAGGTGAGAGATGACCGGCACTGGAAGAAAAGAGCTACTGGAATGGAGGTGAGGGCGCGCACTTAAAAGCACACAGATGTGAATACTCTTGTTCTCGGTCCGGACACACTGTCCTAGGGGATCCCGGTCTGGGCTAAGGCACTGCTTCTCGCTTCTCGATGGTGCCCTCTTATGGTAATATAGGCGAATTGCAGCCTCGTCGCGGCTTGCTCACTGACTCTTGAGGACGATGAACTAAGGACCTAATTTACCTTGTATCTGAGCTCCTGCCACTGCACTAGGGCGGCCCCTAAACTCTTTCTCCTCTTCCTAATAAGCCAATTCTTTATTCCTCAGGCTGCTAGTAATACTCTCCTGTCCCCACCTCCCCATCCAAAATGAGACAGTGTAGAATAGCTGTTTAAATGTGGGGCTCTATCAAGGAACAAACTTATGTCCAAATCTGGGCTCAACCACTTACCATCCTTAGCCTTAGTTTGATGTGAAAAATAAAATGAGATACTAGCAATTCTCCAGTGAATGATTGTGACAGAGGATGAGATGGTTGGATAGCATCACTGACTCAATGGACATGAGTTTGAGCAGTTACAAGAGATAGTGAAGGACAGGGAAGCCCGGCATGTTGCAGTTCATAGAGTTGAAAAGAGTTGGACACGACTTAGTGACTGAACAATAACAACAACTAGCAATTCTCCAGTGAATTATTATGTTCATTATTATTGCTCAAAACAACAGGAAGAACCAACACAATAGGAGAAAATCTAGTTGAGATAGTGCTACAGCAGCCAAAGGAAGCAAATACATTAGGGAGGAAGAGTGGACAGCAGTGCTGGAGGCTGCTGAGAGATGAAAGGTCCCTGGTTACCTTGTGAAGAACTGTTGAGGTGGTTGGTAGGAATGGAATCTTGAATACAGCAGAGTGAGGAGTGAGTGAGTCGGGAAGAAATGGAGAAAGTGGATGTAGACCATTATTTTGACGTTTGTATGTGAAGCTGCTGCTGCTAAGTCGCTTAAGTCATGCCCGACTCTGTGCAACCCCATAGACGGCAGCCTGCCAGGCTCCGCCGTCCCTGAGATTCTCCAGGCAAGAACACTGGAGTGGGTTGCCATTTCCTTCTCCAATGCATGAAAGTGAAAGTGAAGTCGCTCAGTCGTGTCCAACTCTTCGTGACCCCATGGACTGCAGCCTACCAGGCTCCTCCGTCCATGGGATTTTCCAGGCAAGAGTACTGGAGTGGGTTGCCATTGCCTTCTCCATGGTCATGCCTACTGGACATTATTTAAGCATCCCTCAGGCATCTCAATCTCAATGCCTCCAACCACGTTCACTATCTCTGATCTTCAGTCTATGCCTCCAGTCAGTGTTTTCTGTTCTGCGTCTGTTGCTTCAGCCAGGAACCTAGAATCCATCATCTCTGCCTTCTCCCTCCCTCTTACCTCTCTCTGATCCCATCCAATCAGTCACCAAGTTCTCTTTAATTTAATTCCTGGAAATCTTGTGAATCAGATTCTTTTTGTCCATGTCTTTTGCCTCCTAACCAAGATAATCTCTGCCTAGATCATCAGAATCATTTGTTCACCTGCCAGCCTCATAGAATATCTTTGCCATTGATTCACTGTCCACCAGTGTGATCTTCCAAACACATATCAGTTCATAACATCATCCATTGACTTTAGAATAGAAAGTTCACGTTCACACTTCGTAATACAGTTATTAAAGCCTTCATGTGCCATCTCCATTCATTTTTCCATCCTATCTTTAACCACTCTACCTCCCTTTCTGAGTGCCAAGTCCCAGACACACTGAAATTGGCCTCCTGCTTCAATTTGCCATGCTTTCTTTCTTTTACCCTTCAACTTTCACATATTTTCTCTCATGGTAAAAATACTCATCCTCCTCCCTGTTTTTATTAAGTTTTAGCTTTCAAATATCTGTTTAAACCTCCTTCCTTAGAAAGATCTTTCCTAGGGCCTAATTTTGATGGAATCACTTGACTCTTTTCCCTGTTGCTTCAAATAAAGCCTTTAATATTCTGAGATTAATTAGTCTCCATAATTCTGAGCAGATCTTATCCTCCTATTTTTGGAAGGGGGAGATGGACACTAATGTGTATATTTAAAAGGGGAGGTTTATAGAGTCCTCTTTCACTCACTCTTCATGCAGAAATTACTGGTCCTCATATTGATGTTCACTCATAGCTCACAATTCAGTTACTTCAACTGAGGCATGTGTAACAGGTAGGTCCCCTCAAATTGTTCTTAGTAGCATCAAGTTGGCACAATTTTTGAATGAAGGGGTTTCTTGGGCACATTTCAAGCATTTTTTTCACTTATTATAGTAATAAGAATGGTA
The DNA here is from genome assembly GCF_054371585.1 of Giraffa tippelskirchi. Taxonomy (NCBI): domain Eukaryota; kingdom Metazoa; phylum Chordata; class Mammalia; order Artiodactyla; family Giraffidae; genus Giraffa; species Giraffa tippelskirchi. Next base: position 122,161,226 of record NC_137285.1, read on the forward strand.
TTTCGCTGAGTAAGGTGAACTTTTATAATTACAGTATATCCCTATATTTTTGTTTCAATATTTTTCTAAAGAAATAAGGAAAAAAAATCATTCAGCATGCACAGAATGTTAAAAGGTCCAACCAATAATGGAGACCTCTGGCCAGAGATACACTCAAATTCTTGGCTTAGGAGGTACTAAATTATATGAACTTGCTGATAATAATTCCCAATTGATATCATGACCCATCAAGTGTCCCTCAAAAAGGTCCTACACTGGAATTCTCTCAGCTCCTCAAATGAAAGTTATCTTTTTTTACACCCACTTCCAAGCACTTGCTTTGTCTGGCACAGTCAACCTCTATATCTCTCCTTTACATACGAACTATTCTTAGATTTCACTGTAGGTACTGCTTCTACAAGGAAATCTTTCATGTAAGAAAATATCCTCTTGTTCCGAAAGGTATCCAAGTTTCTTTTGCAGATGGGTAATGCCATTGTTTTTTGTTAGGAAACACTGGTGGACATGGCCACACAAGGCCACAGACAGTCCTCATGAAAAGAGAACATGGCTTTAGAAATGAGTCTTTACATTAACAGTTTGTAATAAGACAAGAAAAAGAAATACATGGTATGAGAATTAGAAAAATACATGTCATCATGGTCTGTGGATTAGTGATTTTATATGTGTGTGTGTATATCTCCAAAAGAATACATTAAATGGAATTTAATTGAAGAATTTAATTATATGCCCCAACTTTTCAAAAGATTCGATGCAATCTCAATAATCCTAACAGGTCATTTTGTAGAACTTGACAAGCTTAATTTAAAATTTATAGCACAATGTAAATTGTTGAAAATAGCCACAACACTCAAAATATTGGACCAATATGGAAAGACTTGCTATATCAAATATCAGGACTTATTATAAAGCTATAATAACTGTGAAAGTGTGATATTGGTACAGAGTAGACAATGGGGCCAGTGATTTCCTAGTCATAAAAGCCCATTTCCTTTATTCATTCTTGTGTCAATGGACAGTTAAGTTGTTTCTATGTCTTAGCTTTTGTAAATAATGCTGCAGTGAACATGGCAGTACAGATATCTTTTTGAGGTAGTGATTTAATTTTCTTTAGATATATACCCAGAAGTGGGATTTCTGGATCATATAGTAATTCTATTTATTTTTTTAATTTTTGAGGAACCTCTGTACTGTTTTCCATGATGGCTGTACTAATTTACGTTTCCACTCACAGTGCACAAGGGCTTTCTTTTCTTCGTATCTTTGCCAACATTTGTTATCTCTTGTCTTTTTGATAATAGCCATTCCAATGGGTGTGAGGTGATATCTTATTGCATTTCCTTAGGATTAGTGATGTTGAGCATCTTTTCATTACCTGTTGGCCATTTTTTTATCTTCTTTAGAAAAATGTATTTTAAGTCTTTTGCCTAAGTCTTTTTAATGGGATTGTTTGTTTTTGGTTTTTGCTATTAAGTTGTATGAATTCCTTATATATTTTGGATATTACCCTTCATCATAGATAGCTTGCAGATACTTTTTTCCTGTTCCATAGGTTGCCTTTTTATTTTACTGATTGCTTCTTTTATTATTATGCCGGTTTAATTTAAAGTGAAATGGTAGACATTTTGATTATCACTGTACTCTCAACACCAAGGTTGTACCTGATATTTCTGTTTATCTGTCTATATATCTTGGGCCCATGCAAGGCTATATAGCAAAAAGAAAGTTCAGCATGAAATAATGGTAAGAAAAGATTCAACATTACACTCAGGAAGGTTCTGGAAGTACATAAATATATCTTTAACTCACTAGTTTTGTGTGTCAAAAAAAACTCAACTAAGAAGATAAAATTCAGTAAGAATCTATAGTTCCATCACCAAGAGAGAGCAAAAATTCTTCTTAAAATCTGAGATTCTTGTGAATCTTTTGAGGATAAGGAGAAAGGCAACTCTCTTGGAGGAGTGAATGAGTGAAGTCGCTCAGTCATGTCCGACTCTTTGCAACCCCATGAACTGTAGCCCACCAGGCTCCTCCATCCATGGAATTTTCTAGGCAAGAGTACTGGAGTGGGTTGCCATTTCCTTCTCCAGGGGATCTTCCCGACCCAGGGATCAAACCCAGGTCTCCCACATTGCGGGCAGATGCTTTACCGTCAGCCACCGGGGAATCCCTCCCTCTTGGAGGAAGGCTCTCATAAAACCATGCTAGTAGGCCCTCACATCAGAGCCTCCAGTATTTGTGGAAAGAGCTCTACTTCATGTCTCCATGAGCTGGCCAGCTGACCTGTGCCATTTCTTATGATCTTCCTAAGAAGACATCCAACCTACAGTTCACTAAAAAGAAGGCAGAACTCCATGAGAACCTACATCAGCTAAGAACAGTGACTTGTTAAACCATCATTCATAGCCATGAGCAAACAAAGACACAAATAATGTGAAAAGTATCAGAACTTCAAGGAAGGGAATAAATTTGAGAAATCATATCAAATGCCTAGAAAAAACAGAGCAGAAATGAGAGAACTTAGAAAAAAATTCATAGTATCAGTGAGAGCTGAGAAAATCCTGTTGTGTTAAAACAAGAACAGATTGCTACAGAAGAAAAGCAATGTGTAAGCAAAAAAAAAAATAAATTATTTGGAATAATAACAATAAAAACAGAGTATATAAATATGATGGGGAAAAGTTGCTTGTTTCTTAACCAAGAAGGGGAACATAGAGGAATATTTTCTTGAATCCTTTAATCCCCATGATGAAAACACAATAGCAACAACAAAACCAAATCACTGAATAGAAACAGAGTACCTGTTGTCTCTCTGCCCAACATTCTGGGAGAATCTCTCAAGTTTGTTTTTCAGCAAATATACAGACTTTGGCAAGAAAAAGTAAAAGACATGGAGGGAAAATATAGGCATTCCAGAAGGAAGGGAAGGAGGGATGGAGCAGACAGAGTAAAATCAACAATCAAGGTAACAACTAGAAGAAAATTCCCCAAAGCCCAAAACCTGTCTTAAGATATTCCATGTTCATTCAGTCATAAAAGATATATACTTAATTTCAGATGAAATTTCTAAATTCCAATTAAAAAATAAACTATCCTGTATGCATCTACACAGATATGCCTACAAAGTAATGCCAAGTTATACCAACTAGCATGTAAGTTCCACAAAAGCATTTTTCTATTTTGTCCACTGATATATTGCTGATCACTTGAAAGAGTACCCTATTACATAGTAGACACTCTAAATAGTCATGGATGAATTAGCTAGCATTAAGGAATCAATCTCTGCCTGAGGTTATGAAAATACTCTTAATTGTTTTGGGAAGTTTAAGTGTTTTGACTTATTGTTATATCTACAATACACATGTGAGTAGTATGAGATTAGGGTTCATGTTTTATTTTTTCCATATGGGTATTTGGTGTTTCCAGTACCATTTATTAAAAATATCCTTCTTTCCTCATTGCTCCATAGTACTACCTTTGTCATTTAACAATCGGCCATATATGAGCAGGTGTACATCTGGGCTTTTATTTCTATTCAATGGCCTGCTGGTACCCTGCACCAATATCACACTTTCATAATTACTATGATAACATGGAGAAATTAATTGAGAATTGTCTTAGCAGATAATCTGACTTGTCTTAGTTTGAGTGCCCCAGAAACAAACTGGAAACATGAATCCAAGCTCAAGTAGTTCCCAAGACAAAATAGTGGTGGGAATGAGAAAGGGAAGGAAACGAAGTCAATAAAGTGTGTATTATCAAGCAGGTTATCACCATGGAAAGCTGGGACTCAATTCCCTGTCACTCCTCTCCCTTAGCACAGAGAGAGCCTATTCCACAGTGAGTCATTCAACTTGTCCTGGTCCACCTTGGATTAAGGCAGAGGGTTGGGATCTGTAGTTACAATCATGGGATGTATTGAAGACAGAGCATCACCTGGAACACCTGTCTGCCTCTCACAGCAAACAAAGCACCCTGATGGATGCCAGGAAGGAGAGCTGCTGTCTCTGTGCAGTGGGTTGATCTGTCTTCCGAATTGCTCCGTTCAGCTTTCTCCTAGTGAACACAAACCCCCTTCCCCAGCAACACTAATGTGTCCTTTTGCCAGGGCCCTTGAAAGTCAGTCATAGTTATGGAAAACTTGCCAAGTTACAAATGAAAAAGATCTTCCCTTTAACTGTTTTAACTTTACAGGAGCTCCAGACAAGTACCATTGACTCTTGAATAACACAAGTTTGAATTGTGTGGGTCCACTTACATGAGGATGCTTTTCGATTAACATATTAGAAAATGTTTTAGAGATTTGCAACAATTTGAAAAATTTCATAGGTGAACCATGTAGCCTGGAAATACTGAAAAAATAAGACAAAGTTAGGTATATCATGAATGCATAAATTATATTAGATACTAGTCTGTCCTCACATAGACTTAAGGTGAGTAATATTTAATATAAACTAATGTGTTCGTTTTCTTGCTGTTTCATAACTTTGCTTTCAAAGGACTACATTACTGTACAGTATGTCTCTCTCTCTTAAATAGAGAAATTGTATATAAGCCTATCATCACAAGTAAGTAGTTTTATAAAACATGAAACAATTTCCAATACTGTATCATTATTATGACTATAATACTGTATGCTATGAAAATTTTATAACCATTCATTAGTGTATAGGGCTGCAGTGAAGCAATCATATCAATTACACCAGTCTACCAAAAAGCAATCATATTGCTGCTTCTTTGTTATCCATGCACGAATTGTTATAACTATAAATAAATATTAGTTTCTTTTTCATGTTATCTTTTGATTTTTATGTCTAATGTTAATAATATCTGTAACATCTACAGTGTTTTATATCATATAAGACAATATTGATATAGGTGCATACGTGCTAAGTCACTTCAGTCGTGTCTGACTCTTTGCGACTCTAGGGACGTAGCCCACCAGGCTCCTCTGTCCATGAGATTCTCCAGGCAAGAATACTGGAGTGGGTTGCCATGCTCTCCTCCAGGTATCTGGACCCACATCTCCAGATGTAAAGTTATGATGTCAATCAATATAGCTTGGTAGAATAACTGCATTTTCTCCTCCTTATAATTTTCTTAATAACATTTTTTCTCTAGTTTACTTTATCCTAAGATTATAGTATATAATACTCACAAAATATGTTAATTGACTGTTTATGTTATTGGTAAGACTTCAGGTCAACTGTAGGCTACTAGCAATTAAGGTTTGGGGGAGTCAAAAATTATACACAGAGTTTTGACTGTACAGTTGGCCCCTGCAATGTTTATAAGGTCAACTTACAACCAATTTGATTTTGAGTTTCTTGAACAGAGTCTGTGGCCTATGGTTATAATTCCAGAACCCAGCATAAAAGTATAAAAAGTGAGTGCTCAAAAAATGTTCAAAGTGTCTTGTTTCAATTAGTCCATTTATTATTCTGTTAGGCAGCCATGTCTCCAGATCCAAGTGAGATGTATGGTACAGCTCAGACCTCAACTACCTCTTTTCTTCTTTTTTTGTTCATGGCCTCATTAGTTTCAGGAGTTTTCTGGGCCTCACCCTTCAGAATTTAAACCACGCCCTGAGCCCTGACACTGGCATGAAGATCCAGAGTCCCTTAGTCCCAACAAGAAAATCATTTTGAACTAAGCTTCAGTTGGAGGATTTCCTGATTATTTTCAATGCAAACTGGGTGTGCCTTTATTTGCTTATCCAGTAAACACTGAAGTATCAGGAAAAGGACAAGGTGCAGAGACTACAAAGAAATCATCGCCTTAAGTAGCAGTCTGTGTGTTTCTGCGAGGGTCGAGCACCCCTTCTTTAAATTTTTTTTTCCAATTTCTATAGCAGTTTCGGAAGAGGAATTCCACTTAAACTCCTCCAGTTCCCGCCATCTGTTTCTAATTCTAAAGCGGGGTTGCGGCAATAGTAATGAGAGGCTGCCTGCTGAAGTACTGAAGGATAAGAGCTTGCCAGGAAAACCCAGGGTTTTTTATGAGAAACCACCATCTAGAGCCAGGAGAGGTCGCTCATCTTGCAGGAAACTAGAAAGTCCACTGCATTTTCAGTGCCCAGCCCTGCACTAAATTGGGTCACAGAACCAGACATGGTTGATCTCATAGGGTGCTCAGTTTAACGTAGAAAACTGGCTAAGGAATACTATTAGGTCCCGGGCTACTACCTGGAAGGAACATGGTTCGCCCAGAAGAACCACTAGTCATCCAGAGCGGAAGCGTAAGACGCAAGGGGTTCTTCGGCCCGAGGGCAAGCTGGGCTTCTGCTACTGCCTAACCTGAACGGCTCACCCTGGATTCTCACCCCTTCCACCCGTCCTCGACTGACTCCTGGGCCCTTCAACAGTTTAAAGGGTTCTGAGTAGGGGAAGGGGCCGGAAAAACAGAAAATACGCTGTCTACGCGAGAGGCGGGCGCAGCCCTGTCCCCTGCTCCGACTGGCTAAGGTTGTCCCGATCCCTATCTGTGATTGGCTGCTTCCTCAAAGATGCCGCCGGCGGGGCGGATTCCGACGCAGATCCTGCACGCCATTCATTGGCTCCTTCCCTGTGGGCGGGGCCTCAGAGTGCTGCGGGAAAGGCGGCGGAGGAGGTGGACGCTGCTGGGGGTCTTCGTCGCAGGGCCAGCGGTAAGTGCCGCTCTGGCGGGGCTAAGCGCTCCGGACGCTGCGGAGACTCGACCATGGGAACCAACTGGGCGTCTCCATTTTCGGTTTCCGCCTCGGGGCGCTAGTTCAGGTTGACGAGGGAGGTGGGTAGACAATTGTGCCTCTTCAGAGGTCCTGCAAGCGTCCAGCCTTACTCTGCCCTCACCCGCCCTGTGCCCTGGGGCTCTGCCTGGCATCCTGTGCCCCGGAAGTTACCATCCCCCTCTGCTCCCGAATCGTGGAGGTCACCGCCTCCCCACCTCCCTCTCTGGCCCCACCTCTCGAGTCTCTTTCAGGCTCCGCCCCCTCCCCCCGCAAACGTCTTTCCTTGAATGCCCTCGGCTCTGCCAGACGCATGGTTGAAGCAATTAAACGTTTGATAATTAAAGTTTTGTCCGAGGAATTTGTGTATAATAAAAACAAAATAATAAGGCAATAGCTACTAGTCCTAAATCCTTTTTTGCAGAGACTCGCAGAGGCGATCACTTAACTTTTTTGTGTTTAGAGCTTATTATGGCTCTCCAAATAATATGCTTCCATCCTATTTTCTTGATTTATCATTTTGCTATTTACCCGACTTCCCTTCTGCTACCATCTTCTCATTTTTCAGTAGCTATTTTTATTCGTTTGTTGGTCCACTGTAGCTTTAAATCATAGATATCAATGTCTGTTGTGCAGCTGGTATCTCTTGGTGCCCCTCCGTTTTAGATGAGGATGTTGACATTTCTTTCATATACAGCCTTCTATCAGCTGGACCTCAACATTTACATTTAATTCTCACGTATTCAAAAATATTTGAGCACTGTTTTTGGTCTTGAGGATATGGTAGTAAACAGACTATGTCCCTATCCTCATGAAACTTGTACAGTGGGAAGTAAGACACATACATGTCAAATGACATTCAGAGCAGGAATTTGGAGGTCATTTCAAGCTGGAAGGACAGCAGGAATCCAAGTGGGGTGGAATGAATGGACATGGGGGGTCTGCAAGAAAGTGTGGAAGTTTCCCCTTTTGCTTGACAGGGCTGTTTCAGGGTCAAGAGGGAGCTTCTTGTTGGACTGAGGGCCAGGGAACCAGGATAGGCTGTTCGGTAGGTTAGTGACAATAAGACAAACTTTTAGGATACTGATCCTACAGTGTGGTAGTGACAGTGGGAGGAGGAAAAGCAAGAGGCCAGGAGGCCAGTGAGAAGGCAAGACCTGCTGATTGCCTGTAACAGTCCTTCAAAATCTACTTATTGCCCACTTCTTCAGGAAGCCTTACTGAACTACCCTAAACCACCGTGATTTCTCTTTCCTCTTGAATTTTTATTATCCTTGAAGCTAGAGAGGTTAGATACTTTGCCCAGGATAGAATGATGGAGCCCAGGGCCAAGCATCTGTAATATGAGAAGAGTAGAGTAATGATTTCTACTTAGGGTTGTGGAATACATTGAGTCAGTTCATTTAAAATGCTCAAAAAGTGCCTGGCATATAGTGTATTCAAGGAGTGTTTGCTATTATTACTAATGTATAGTATGCTCTCAACTCCCTAACTAGTTATAAAAGCATTTTGGGTTTAGGAACTATTTTCTATGTCTAGATCAAGTATTCAGCAGTACTGCATGGCAGGCACTATTTAGGTCCTTAGGATACAATGGTGACTAAGACCACTAGGGCTCTTCCCTTTATAGACTAGCAGGTAATACACACTTGCACAGGGAACAAATACATATTGCCACCTGTACCAAGAGCCTACCACTGTTCCTTTGTACACATATATAACCTGGGCAGAAATCTCAGGTTTCTTGCTGAAGTAGTGAATTCATCAATAATGAGTTTAATTATTGTCAGATGACATTTGTTTTTATCTTCCAAGGGCTATTTGTCCATATCTGCTTCTAACATATTACTGAGGAGATTGTCTTGGCATCTTAGTGGATGTTAGTACTGGAAAAGTGGGCAGAGGTTTACAGGAGGTGGGGAAGTATTGCTGGTTTCCTTATACCTTACACTTCAGTGTGCATCACAAGAAAACAAAATGAGCCTATAGGCAATGGGCTTCTGGCATATTAACTTTTCTGCATCTTGACGTAAATATACATAGAAACATCCTGGAGAGTGAGGCTGGGGGTATTTCTGGCCTTAGTTTGGCTACTGAAACACCACATGGCTAAGTTCTCTTGAATTCACCCAAGTTCAAGAGGAGTAGTGTTATTCTGCAGAGCATGATAGAGGTAGAGTGAAAATGGTCTGGCCAGCGAACCCCAAGGAGGTCAGAGATGATCAGGCAAATGGAAACTGAGAATTCTCAACATCCCAACTCTCAGGCATCCCCAGATGCCCCTTCTGTGATGTGAGAAACGTGACCCAATCAGATTCAGTTGGGAAGGCCAGTGCTTATTAAACAGGATCCATAAAGGGAATAGCTACTTACTCCAGTATTCTTGCCTGGGAAGTCCCATGGGCAGAGGAGCCTGACAGGCTCCATGGGGTCACAGAGAGTCAGATATAACTTGGTGACTAAACCACCACCATAAAAGATCCAAATGAGGCAGTTTTTGTCTTCGGTCACTAACTGTTCCTATTACTTGCCGGAGTCCAGCTCCAGCAGGTCCAGGGGTTCCCTCAGGATGGACGGCGTCGGCGATACGAATGAGAAGACACAGCGAGTCTCGGTGTTTCCAAGTGTCTCCTGCCTTTATTGTTTTTTAAGACAGCTTTTTTATCTTTAGTGGTACATAGAAACAAATGTATAGAGTCATATCAAATCAGCTTAATGGGTCAACAGTGTTGACCTTTACTGACATCATTTGCATATCTTAGTTCATTTTGTTTACATCATCTTCTGGCCTGGGGGCCTGCCAACATCTTGTGACTCTCCTATTGATAAGGGTTGATCAGTCAGAACGCTTTTGTATCAGGCACAGCAGGAAAGAACCCATCAATAGAAAGTTTCAAGGCAAAACCTGTTTTCGGTAATTTACTTTACGCCTTGAGCTTAACAGAAAAGAATGTGGTCCCATAAAATCATAGAACAGCAAGCTGAAGGTCAGCTCTAAGTAAGAATCTTCAGTTAAATCAACAATTGTCTCACTATTTGTATTACAGCTAAACTTCTATTTATATAAATCTTCAACTATTATGCTTTTATTATATAGGCTAAATACGTTAAGAGTAAAAACATAGTGAGTAAATATAGACTAAGCAACAGTTTCACAAAGCAACATTTCCTATATTTCCCAACAAGCCCTTTTTCCTGCGAAGGGTTTTGTGCCCATAGGGGCTTTTCATGTGGAGGCTCGCAATGCTGTTTTATTATTAAGGAACAGTCATGCACATTAGCTCCAAAGGCACAGGTACATTTATTAAACAAACCAATATGTTAGCAAAAGGAATTTAGATCAGCATACTCTATATCCCAGATAATTTTATTTAGGGTGCTACCGTTCAGGGGCCTTGTTGATTGAGGTTTCAGACTGATCTATTTCAGAAGAGAATCAGGAAAAGCCTTTTGTCCAAGTCACAGAAGACAAGAAGAGGTCTATTATAGCAAGCGTCAGAAAGAGAGATCTAATTTTTAAGGTGAGCGCTGAGGCAGCCTCTCGAGAATCCCCGAGGCCTGAGAAGCCGTGCTCAAATCAGTCCTCTTTCTCATGACTCTGTCATGGGTGGGATCCCGTGAGCTGGCTCCCAGCAATTACTGCTCCCGCTGCTCTTCTGCTCCTTATTCTCTTATTTGTGTTTCTTTCCTTCTCAGCCTTCAGTGCCTCCACCTGGTTTTGTTCATGTTCTGCGGAGGGTGTGATAGGAACCATGGATCCCGCAGCATTGATGGAAGCTGTAGTAGAAGAAGTGGCCTGTCCCATCTGCATGACTTTCCTGAAGGAGCCTGTGAGCATCGACTGTGGCCACAGCTTCTGCCACAGCTGCCTCTCAGGACTCTGGGAGATCCCAGGAGAATCCCAGAACTGGGGTTACTCGTGTCCCCTCTGCCGGGCTCCCATCCAGCCCAGGAACCTGCGGCCTAATTGGCAGCTGGCCAATGTTGTGGAAAAAGTCCGCCGGCTGGGGCTGCATCCTGGAATGGGGCTGAGGGCTGACGTGTGCGAGCCCCACAGAGAACAGCTGAAGATGTTCTGCAAAGAGGATGGCCTGATCATGTGCGAGGCCTGCGGCCGGTCCCCCGAGCATCAGGCCCACAGTGTTGTGCCCATGGAGGATGTCGCCTGGGATTATAAGGTGGGAGATGGAGGCCAGCCCCCGTCCCCAATCCAGTTTCTCCCCTGCCCCTCACTTGGCTATCTCTAGATCAAGAACTTGAGAGGGAGCCCCAGAGACAAGATGAGAATTGATTCCTTTGACTTTTCACCCCACCAGGTCCTGGGTGCCTGATCCAGTGAGCTACACCTCGCTTTTATGACCTTTCTTCTCCCTCCTACTTCCAAACCTACCCCCACCCCTTTCGTGATCCCACAGGCCTTAATGCCTAACCCAAACTTGCTTTCCTTACTGAGAATTTGAGGGAGACCAGTTTGGGTTAGCTGGGGTTCTGGGTGCCTTGGATGAGGTCATCAAGACTACCTATCACAACCTGCAAACTCCTAGCAATGCCACAAATAATTTTTCGATATCAGGTGAGTCACTTTAAACTCCTCATTTTATAGACAGAAATGAAGGCTTGGAAATCTGAGATCATGATCATTGGTTTTAGAGCTAGAAAGGACCATGGCAGAGTCATTTAGGATTCAATTAGATTGTCTGATGTCATGTTGTTGGGTCCCTTCTGACTTAAGTTAGTGAAAGAAAGATCAAAGACTAGAACTCAAGTCTTTCTCCTTACCTAGTGTTCTTTCTCTTCTCCTTACCTTTTATTTATTGGGGGGCTTTTGGGAAAGCCATCTCTGACAGACACACTGCTCCTTTTTTATAGCTATCCTTATTGACTTCTAACTTTTTTCCTTAGATGTTCATGCTGACATCTTGATCGGAATCATTATCCCAATGATTCTGTGACACATTGATCCTCTACTGGTCTTAATTCTTAAAGTTGAGATTAGAAGGTAAAAGTGTTAGATGAATCCCTGATTTAGCTGTTTTCCTCTGCAAAGAGAATTTATGAAAAATTAAGTGTTTATTTTATTTTGCAAGTGTTAGAATATGAAGGCAATATACCTTACACACAAGAATTAAAGAGCTAAGTTAAATCCCAGCCCAACCATTTACCAGCTGAATAACTTTGGATAGGTCACTCTCTAAGCCTCAGTTTTATTGGTAAATCTTTAATAAAATGGTTAATATTGTTATGAGATTACTTTATGCTTTCCAGTAGTAATCTCTTGCATTAATATCTAAGATAGTACTCTTTTAACGTCCATATGGACCATGCAGGGATCTTGCAAAAATTCAGATTCTAATTCAGGGAGGTCTAGGGTGAAGCCCAAGGTCCTGCATTGCTAACAAGTTCCCAGGTGATACTGATGCTCTGACACACGTGGGCCACACTTTGAATAACAATGTTCAGGAGGCTGTAGGATAACAAGGCAAGAGATTATGAAAAGAGGCATGCATAGGAAAAGTCCAAGGTAGTTTTCTGGCAAGGTTGGAAACAGTTCTTTTCTTCTTCTTTACAGAAACTTAGAGACTGTGGAAGATTAATTGATTCTCATATGGAAAGACCTTGGCTGTCATCTGGGCGGAAATCCTCTGTGGCTTCCCTCTTCTCCCAGCATCTGTTCTGGCCCATCTGAGGGATGCTTGTTTTCCCATCACCTGCCAATGCTTGGAAGCCTGACAATCCACACAGGCTGCCCGAGGTGGCCTCATGAGGTTTTTATCTCTTTCAGTGGAAACTCCATGAGGCTCTGGAACATCTGAGGAAAGAGCAGGAAGAGGCCTGGAAGCTGGAAGTTGGTGAGAGGAAACGAACAGCCAACTGGAAGGCAAGTTGCCCCCTGAGGAAAGGAGTCTGTATGGTCCCTGTGTTGTCCTGAAGCTGGCTTCCTCGTGGCCCCTGTGAGGCAGAATGTGGGGTTTGAGGTCAGAAAGCCTGGGGTCCTCATACCAGCTTTCTGTACCAGGTGTGCAGCTTTAAGCAAACCTTGGAACCACTTGCTTTTGGTTCCTTGAATGTGATGTTGGGAGAACCTGTGGGCTTACATTCTCATCTGTGAGAAAGGAAAAGTGGACACCTCACATGTACTTTAGCTCAGAAAGATATGACTTGTTTCATGCTTAGTAGAGCATAGTGTCTGTTTCTCTCTCCTCAGCTAAAGCATATTTACTAAAAGTTAAGTAATTAAAATATTGGAAAATCATTTTGGAAATAACCTCGAGGCCCGTAACTATCAAACTATCTCAATCAACGGGCAGTAACATTGAATCAATCTAAAACAGCATGAAGAATTGATATAACACCAGTAAGAAACAAAAGCAACTAACAGTGTAGTTTTACACTGTCTTAGAGGCTTGAGGATAATGCTTCTGAAAATAGAATATATTATTCTGAAAATGGAAAATAATCTAGAACATAGAGTGCCAAGATGGTATATCCTTAGCCCTACTGGGGTCAATAAGAGTTAGTAATAGGGACTAAGGAGCATGTCCTGGAGCTGTGAGAACAGAAAAGTAGGAAAAATCGTATCCTTTATCTTTGCCTTTATAGTGCCTGGCACACAGTTGGTACCAAAACATTTCAGAGTGTGTGTATATGCACCTGCCGGTGTCCTCAATCCTGGGTGGCCCTTACATGACCAGTATCTGTACTGATTTCTTTTTTTTCTTTTTTTAATTTTATTTTCAATTAGAGGATAGTTGCTTTACAATATTGTGTTGGTTTCTGCCATACATCAACATGAATCACCCATAGGTATACATATGTCCCCTCCCTCTTGAACCTCTCTCCTGCTTCCCACCCTATCCCACCCCTCTGCTCACAGAGCGCCAGATTGAGCTCCCTGCTTCATATAGCAAATTCCCACTGGCTATCTGTTTTACATACGGTAATGTGTATGTTTCCATGCTGCTCTCTCAACTCATCCCACCCTTTTCTTCCATGACTGTGTCCACCAGTCTGTTCTCTATGTCTGCATCTCCATTGCTACCCTGCAAATAGGTTCATCAGTACCATCTTTCTAGATTCCACATATATGCATTAATATATGATACTTGTTTTTCTGACTGACTTCACTCTGTATAATAGGCTCTAGGTTCATCCACCTCATTAGAACTGACTCAGAATGTGTTCCTTTTTATGGCTGAGTAATATACCATTGTATATATGTACCACAACTTCTTTATTCATCTGTCGATGAACATCTAGGTTGCTTCCATATCTTAGCTATTGTAAATAGTTCTGCGATGAACATTGGGGTATATGTGTCTTTTTCAGTTATGGTTTCCTTAAGAGTATATGCCCTGTAGTGGGATTATTGGGTCATTTGGTAGTTTTATTCATAGTTTTTTAAGGAATCTCCATACTCTTCTCTATAGTGGCTGTATCATTCCCACCAACAGTGCAAGAGAGTTTCCCTTTTCTCCAGACCCTCTCCAGCACTTATTGTTTGTATATTTTTTGATGATGGCCATTCTGACAGATGTGAGGTGACACCTCATTGTTGTTTTGATTGTGTTTCTCTAATAATCAGCGATGTTGAGCATCTTTTCATGTGTTTATTAGCCATCTGTGTGTCTTCTTTGGTGAAATGTCTGTTTAGGCCTTCTGCCCACTTTTTGATTGGGCTGTTTTTCTGGTATTCAGCTGCATGAGCTGCTTGTATATTTTGGAGATTAATCCTTTGTCAGTTGTTTCATTTGCTGTTATTTTCTCCCATTCCAAGGGTTGTCTTTTCACCTCGTTTATAGTTTCCTTTGCTGTGCAAAAGCTTTTAAGTTTAATTAGGTTCCATTTGTTTATTTTTGGTTTTATTTCTATTACTCTAGAAAGTGGGTCTTTGAGGATCTTGCTGTGATTTATGTCAGAGTGTGTTCTGCCTATGTTTTCCTCTAAGAGTTTTATAGTTTATGTCTTACATTAAGGTCTTTTAATCCATTCTGAGTTTATCTTTGTGTATGGTGTTAGGAAGTATTCTAATTTCATTCTGTTACGCATAGCTGCCTAATTTTCCCAGCACCACTTACTTGAAGAGACTATCTTTTCTCCATTGTATATTTTTGCCTCCTTTGTCAAACATAAGATGCCCATGGGTGTGTGGATTTATCTCTGGGCTTTCTACCTTGTTCCATTGGTCTGTATTTCTGTTTTTGTGCCAGTACCATACTGTCTTGATGACTGTAGCTTTATAGTATAATCTGAAGTCAGGAAGATTGATTTCTCCAGCTCCATTCTTCTTTCTCAAGATTGCTCTGGCTATTTGGGGTCTTTTGTGTTTCCATACAAATTATGAAAATTTTTGTTCTAGTTCTGTGAAAAATATCATTGGTAGTTTGATCGGAATTGCGTTGAATCTGTAGATTGTTTTGGGTAGTATAATCATTTTCACAAGATCGATTCTGCCAATCCAAGAGCATGGTATGTCTCTCCATCTGCTTGTGTCATCTTTGATTTCTTTCATCAGTGTCTTACAGTTTTCTGCATACAGGTTTTTTGTCTCTTTAGGTAGGTTTATTCCTAGGTATTTTATTCTTTTTGTTGCAGTGGTGAATAGGAATGTTTCCTTAATTTATCTTTCTGATTTTTCATTGTTAGTATATAAGAATGCAAAGGATTTCTGTGTATTAATTTTATATCCTGCAACTTTACTGTATTCACTGATTAGCACTAGTAATTTTCTTGTGGTTTCTTTAGGGTTTTCTAGATACAGTATCATGTCATCTGCAAACAGTCTTGCTTCTTTTTTTCCAATCTGGATTCCTTTTATTTCTTTTTCTTCTCTGATTATTGTGGCTAGAACTTCCGAAACTATGTTGAATAATAGTGGCGAGAGTGGCCACCCTTGTCTTGTTCCTGATGTTAGGTGAGATGCTTTCAGTTTTTCACCATTAAGAATAATGTTTGCTATGGGTTTGTCATATATGACCTTTATTATGTTCAGGTATGTTCCTTCTATGCCTACTTTCTGGAGAGTTTTTATTGTAAATGGGTGTTGAATTTTATGGAAAGCTTTCTCTGCATCTATTGAGATCATATGGTTTTTATCTTTCTGTTTGTTAATATGGTGTATCATATTGATTGATTTGCATCCCTGGGATAAAGCCCACTTGATCATAAATATGATCTTTCTAATGTGTTGTTGGATTCTGTTTGCTAGAATTTTGTTGAGGATTTTTTCTATGTTCATCAGTGACGTTGGCCTGTAATTTTGTTGTTGTTGTTGTTGGCATCTTTGTCTGGTTTTAGCATCGGGATGATGGTGGCCTCACAGAATGAGTTTGGGAGTTTTTTATTCCTCTTCAATTTTCTGGAAGAGTTTGAGCAGAATAGGTGTTAGCTTTTCTATAAACTTTTGGTAGTATTTGCCTGTGAAGCCATCTGGCCCTGGGCTTTTGTTTGTTGGAAGATTTTTTATTACAGTTTTGATTTCTGTGCTTGTGGTTCATCTGTTCATATTTTCTGTTTCTTCCTGGTTCAGTTTTGGAAGGTTATACTTTTCTAAGAATTTGTCCATTTCTTCCAGGTTATCCATTTTATTGGCATATAGTTGCTTGTAGTGATCTCTTATGATCTTTTGTATTTTTGTGTTGTCTTTTGTAACTTCTCCTTTTTCATTTCTAATTTTATTGATTTGAGTCTTCTCCCTTTTTTTCTTGATGTCTGGCTAATGGTTTGTCAGTTTTTGTTTATCTTCTCAAAGAACCAGCTTTTAGTTTTATTGATCTTTGCTACTGTCTCCTTCATTTCTTTTTCGTTTATTTCTGCACTGACCTTTATGATTTGTTTCCTTCTACTAACTTTTGGGTTTTTTTGTGCTGATTTCGGATCTTGGCTGTGCAGATACAGGTGGAAACCCGAAAGCAGAGCATCATATGGGAGTTTGAGAAATATCGGCGATTACTAAAGAAAAAACAGCCACCAGGTCGGCGGCTGGAGGTGGAGGCCGCTGCAGCTCTGGCCAGCCTGGAGCAGGAGGAAGGGGAGACCATGCAGAAACTGGAGTTGAATCATGAGGCGCTCATCCAGCAGAGCCGGGTCCTGTGGAGAATGATTGCAGAGCTGGAAGAGAGGTCTCAGAGGCCTGTCCGCTGGATGCTGCAGGTGAGGAGCAGGTTTTCCTGGGAAGTCTGAGCCAGAGCTGAAGGTAGCCTGGCATTCTGAGAGAGGGGATTGCCTAGTCTTTGGTAGGGCCTGTCAGCACTCGGCCAGCCAGCATGGATCTTGTTACCCACCACCAATACCGGTTGTTCCCATACCCTGGTCTGGTGAATGGCCTCGCAGCCTCCTAGATGGGCATCGTTTAGGCAGCTCTTGCATCATACCTATTCCTCCCCTCTGTCCAGAGAGTTGAGATGGAGCCCAAAGTTGGCCAGTCTGGCAAGAGGGCTAGGTCTGCCCTGCCTACTTCTGTAGGCTCCTCCCCTCTACCCCTGCATGCCTCCTCTCCAGCTCTCTGCCTCCTCTCCGTAGAGAGACCTCTGTGTCTGTCTGGTCCCTTTGAGGAATAGGGCATACTCATGTGCTGCCTTTCTTTTTCTCCTTCCAGGGTATTCAGGAAGTCTTAAACAGGTATGTTTCCATCTTTGGGATAGTGGGGCCTGGCCAGAGCTAGAAATGGGGAAGGAACGTAGACCAAGTACCTACAGAAAAGTGGGTGCTGGTCTGTAACCTTCTCCCTATTCTGTTGTATTGGATAAAGAAGCTTTGAACATCTCTCTTTTTTTAATTTGTATTGTTACTTGGTCAAATTCATTTCAATGATTACCAATAAGAATCTCAGTGAGAGCTATAGAACGTGTGGTAGCCTAAGCAGGTGGCCCAAGGAGAGGGAGTACCTGCAGGTGTCTGCATGAGTGTTGGTCCTCTGAGTCTGTGCACCAGTCCTTCTCTGCTGCGCACCTCTGCCTCTCCCAGTGTCAGAGTCACACTAACCCTTCCCAGGCCCAAGAATGTGATTATCTCTCTGTGCCACAGACTGTTCGGCCCAGTCAAATAATCATCACCTCCCTGCTTTGCCTGGTGTTGTGAAGAGGGGCAGCTCACTGACTCTATCCCTGGCCAAGCCCCCTTCCCTATACTTAGGGAAGCACACCCCCGCTTTGGCAGAGCCAGGACTTCTGACCCCAAGGCCTTCCCCATCTCCCAGGAGCAAGTCCTGGAGTCTGCAGAGACCAGAACCAGTCTCCCTGGAGCTGAAGACAGACTGCCGTGTGCTGGGGCTCAGAGAGATCCTGAAGACATATGCAGGTAATGAGTGCAGGGCAGGATTGTGGGGAGTGGGGAGTAGGACCCCTCCCCGAGGAATGAAGTCTCCCAGTGCCCTCTGGATGCCCCATCTGCCCTCACCCTCACCCGTCATGGAGGAAATCCGTGGCTGTATCTGCCACAGAGACGTCACCCAGGCCCCCTCACTTGTGTCAGGGTGCCAACCAAGACCTTTTTCCTCAGTGGATGTGCGGCTGGATCCTGACACTGCCTACTCTCGCCTCATTGTGTCTGAGGACAGGAAATGTGTGCGCTATGGAGACACCAAGCAGAAGCTGCCCGACAACCCTGAAAGATTTTACCGCTACAATATTGTCCTGGGCAGTCAGTGCATCTCCTCGGGCCGGCACTACTGGGAGGTAGAGGTAGGAGACAGGTCTGAATGGGGCCTGGGCGTGTGTAAGGAAAACGTAGACCGGAAGGAGGTGGTCTTCTTATCCCCCCACTATGGATTCTGGGTGATCAGGCTGAGAAAGGGCAATGAGTACCGGGCAGGCACCGACGAGTACCCGCTCCTGTCCTTGCCCGTCCCTCCCCGCCGGGTGGGAGTCTTCCTGGATTATGAGGCTCATGACATCTCCTTCTACAACGTGACTGACAACGGCTCCCACATTTTCACCTTCCCCCACTACCCCTTCCCTGGGCGCCTCCTGCCCTATTTCAGCCCTTGCTACAGCATCGGAGCCAACAACACCGCTCCCCTGGCCATCTGCTCCCTGGATGGGGAGGACTAAGCCACCATTTTAGCCAGAGGCCTTGGAATTTCACCTGGCCCGTAGGGGTCTGAAGGGAGGACCCTGCCCCTGATGAGGTGATCCTGCCCAGAGAACTGAGCTGAGCCTGGAACCCAGGGATTCCACTGCCTGACCCAGTGGTCTCTCACTCCTGGGCCAATGTCTCCCACTAAACCACTCATGTTAAAAAGCCGAGGCTTGGCCAGAGGAGCATCACAGCCCTGTGGGAAGTGTAACACGGCTTTTGGTGAGGATCACAGTAGTCCTAAGGATCAGGACAGTCCTTTCTGCAGGTCACGCCCCTCGTCCACATCTGTGTCAGGGCCATAAATCAGTGAGGATAATGAAGTAGATCTGACCTTCAGGAAACCCACTGGGTCAGGTTTACCAATAACCAGAAGATCCTGTCCGTGTCCAGAGCTGGTTACTGTGCCAACACCAGCAGGAGGACGCTTCACCTGAGGTTTGCCACCTCTGAGTGCCCATGTTTGACCCCAGCACTCTGACCTCCCAACGGGAGAAATGTGTCACTGACTGCCCAGATCACCCTCAGTGGCTGTCCCCTCTCTGAGCACAAGCTGGGCAAGTCACTGTCTCAGACTCTAAGTAAACCTGTGTCCTAGTCCTGCCCTTTTCTTTAACTATCAGGATCAGAAACCTATGAACCTTTGTTTCTATTTTCATTTCATGGATGAAGAAACTGAAATGGCCTTAATACAGCCAGTTATTTCTCACAGAGCTGTGGAGAGAAGAGTACATAGATTATAAAGTACTTCTCACATTCAAATGAAACAAAGTTGATGAACTTGCTACTCAGGTCACATGTCTGCATATCATTCATTACATTCAGGTCTGAACATCCCAGTCTTTGAAAGATTTTAAGTGTCCTCAGTAGGAAAATGGGTGTAGTGACTGCATCCTCTCCTACCTCACAGTCTTTGTGAAGATCTCAGATCCATCCTGAACGTTTGTTCCTTTCTCAGGGACAAGGAAGGCAAGCCATGGATTTTGCCTGTGGTGACCTTCCCATCTTGCCTTTTCCCAGCATCTTTGCAGCACTGCCTTAGTTTCCTAGCGCCTCTTCTGACAGTCCTGCCCTTCAATAGAAAGATGCCCTGCCTGGCAAACTTCAGGCCACAGTAATATATTCAGCATCGATATGTGTTTGTCTTTGGATTAGAACAGGGACTGTGACATCAGGGTAGAGACTGGAAATAATACAAAGAAAAGTGTAAAACAAATGCACTGAAAGGAAGGCTCACCCATAATCTCTTTGGGCAAAAAATTGGATCTTTGTATGTCACCAAGGGAATGTTCATAGTTCTAGTAACTACATAATATTCTGCCTTTGTCTTCTCTAAATCTGTGACAAATGAAGAAAGCAGGAGGAAAGCGTGGGGATGAAGAATAGGACTAGGCACAAAAAGCTATATATTATAATGAAGGTGAATTAAGACTATATCTGGGCTATTGTTGTGTGTGGCGAAAATAATTCATTACAGGTCTTCCGAGTATGAAGTGGGAACAGTTGTGCTGGAATCAAACTGTGAGGCAAGCATGTGAAAACTGTGGGCTTTGCGTATTTCAGGGGCTACAATATACATGTATTGTCATGTTAATGCTGTGTAACACAACCTCTGATGTAGTTTAAGCTTGAAGGTGGTGACTGTTGAGTTAGGATTGGGCAGCAAAGTAGACACGGGTTAGGTACATGCAGAAGCAACATAATTCCTGTAATAAAGAATAGTATAAATTGTCTTTCTGACTTCATTGTATTGGTTGTTCACATGTAAAGGAGGTGAAACAGGCCAAAATGGAGAGATAAGCTCATTCTACCCACCATGCTTCCAAGTTGCTCCTTGAGCATTAGCAGCAGAGTGGGAGAACTTTGCATCATCTGCCTGGAAGGGAATGAACTGGTAAGTCACACGTCTGGTCCTGGCGAAGGGTTGAGCTGATCTACATGAGAAGGACCTTGTCTTTGTGTGTATAGAGGGGCCGGGCAGGGGAATTCCCTGGGTAAGTGTGTGTATAGACTTGAGAAATAGATATGTAGGAAGTGCTTTCAGTTATATCCATGGAAACTTCTCAGAGAGGCTAGGGGCTGAAACACTGTTCTTTTATGATGGTTTTCTTAAGACAAACCTTGGAAAGTTCCTAGAAAAAGAATTGCTGGGTGAATTCAGTCAAACTTAGGATGAAATAAGGAGTAGAATGTGTTCATTTGTAATGTGCTCTTTGGACTGTTATTTTGTTTCTGTTTTTATATTTATAAGCTAATTTGGGTGCCATGATTACTTGTTAGAAGAATTACAAGGTTAAACATACTATGTGTTAATCATAATGTCTGGTTTTTAAGACCAGGCAAGATAAAACGTCTTAAGTATATGACAATCCTTTTCTCTAGGGTAGTTGCTGACAATAATCTTCTAAGAATAAGAATCTTATTTGTTCAATTCACCACTGTAGCTCCATTCTGGCACTGAGTATGTTTTCTGTAAATATTTAAGTTCAGTGAATTTTCTTTTATATACCTAGAATCAAAACAAAAGTAAGCTCTTCTTGCCCCATAGGGGCATGAAAGACCAAATGTTATTTAATTGCAATCCCATTCAAAAACTTATTTGATGGCTAATTACATAAGTAGTCCAGAAAGGGAAGAGGCTGGTAGACATGTGGAGGACAAAGTGCCTACACTGCTCCTAGAATGCCTAGGGTTGTACCTCCATGTTGGTGTGATCATTCACTACAAGCCAGGGATGAGCTTTGCCCATCTTTGTTTTGCTGCCAGAGAAAATAGAAACCAAGGGTTGCCATATCTGGCCCTTGAGAGAAAAGGCTATTCAAAGGGTAAAATGCTTGGGTTCTACAAAATGTGGGCAGAAGGAAAATCCTTGGGTTCCCAACTCTCCACAGGAAACCCAATCTCCCTTTTTTTCAAGTAAGATTGGCTGTAATTTCTTAAAATTCTAACACAGAGTCTACTGAGGGTTCCAGTCTCTAGTTAAATGAGCATATGTTCCTCTGCTAGGACAAAGGTCCTATCTGAATATACTGGAAGAAGCACCAGGTTTTCTGTTTGGGGGAGCCATGGCAGGGACCCAGTCCACTTTCGGAAGTATGAAGTTCAATATTTGAGAACTTCTCATCTGGCTTCAGAGAATACCAATGTGAATGAAACACAAAGCTGGCAGGGCAGGGTTCTGATGGAAATGCCAGAAAAAAAAATTTCTGTTTTGCATGCAGGTTGGACTATCTTTTGTCACTTTCCATCAGATTCTTTAGTGCATCTAATAATTCTTTGATTTAATAGGCATAACCAAGTCACTGGGTAGCTTGTGGAGAGAGAATAGTGTGATTTGTCAAAATGGAAATCTTACCAAACACGCTTAACCATCACACCGTCTTGATGATTTTATGTTATGCGGTTACAAGGGGTTGATCTGATTTTTAGAGATGGATTCCTACTTCTTTGATTTTCAGAAATAAAATACATTCTAAGCAAGTACATAATGTTAGAAAAAGGTATAGCTGCTAAGATGTTAAGCATCACTTCGCTTTGGAACAGTTTCAACATGAATGCTGATCTACATAGAAATACATTTAAATGGTGCCTAGGACTGCCCTTTCAAAGTATGAAATTAAAAACTTATTGGGTATATGTTTAAAGTATATACAGTATTTCAAGTGTTGTTTTATGTGATTTCCACTCATTTTTAATTTAATCTTCAATACCCTCTATGAATTAGCATTATTTCCTCATTAGTAGAAAGGAGGTAAAGACTCAGGCACAATAACTTGCTATCAACACTTATTAGGAAATTATATTTTATTATGATTTTCATATGTACCAGAATCAAATATATATATATATATCTTACATATGAAATATCTTTCTTTTAACATATACAGACTTTTTCAGTTTAAGATTTTCTGAAAGGGGAAAATAAAAACAAACTCACAATGCCTCAGCCTCTGTTGCTTAGAAACAAAAAGCTGGTGATAACTATTAGGTTGGTGCAAAAATAATTGGGGTTTTGCGTTGTTGAAATTTACCATTTGATATTGGGATACATTCTTAAGTGTGGTTATTTTATACATCATTGTAATGTACATTTACCGCTTTATGATTTTTTGCTAGTTACTACTTGCTGTTTATATTTATTTTAGACTATATAATGTTAGACAAAAAGTGAATTCAAGGGACTTTTTAATTCAAGTTCAAATGAGTCGTAAAGCAGCAGAGATAACCCACATCAACAGTGCATTTCACCCAGCTGCTAACAAATGTACAGTGAAGTGGTGATTCAGGTTTTGCAAAGGAGATGAGCACCTTGAAGATGATGAGCATAGTGGCCAGACATCAAAAGTTGACGGCAACCAATTGAGAGGATCGTTGAAGCTGATCCTCTTAGAACTACACAGGAAGTTGCCAAAGAACTCAGCATTGACCATTCTATGGTCATTCGCTTTTGAGCAAATTGTAAAGGTGAAAAAGCTCGATAAGTGAGTGCCTTATGAGCTGACTGCAAATCAAAAAAATCATCGTTTTGAAGTGTCGTCTTCTCTTATTCTACGCAACAACAAACCATTTCTAGATCAGATTGTGACATGTGATGAAAAGTGGGTTTCATAGACAACCAGTGAAGACCAGCTCAGTGGTTGGACCAAGAAGAAGCTTCAAAGCACTTCCCAAAGCCAAACTTGCACCAAAAAAGGGTCATGGTCACTGTTCGGTGGTCTGTTACCGGTCTGATCCACTACAGCTTTCTGAATCCTGGCAACACCATTACATCTGAAAAGTATGCTCAGCAAATTGATGAGATGTGCTGAAAGCTGCAGCACCTGCAGCCAGCATTGGTCAATAGAAAGGGCCCAATTCTACACAACAATACACAACCACACATCACACAACCACACTACAAAAGTTGAACAAATTGGTCTACAAAGTTTTGCCTCATCTGCCATATTCACCTGACCTTTCTCCAACTGACTACCACTTCTTCAAGCATCTTGACATCTTTTTGCAGAGAAGACAATTCTATAACCAGCAGGAGGCAGAAGATGCTTTAAAGAGTTCATCGAATCTTGAAGCACAGATTTTTATGCTACAGGAATAAACAAACTTATTTCTCATTGGCAAAAATATGTTGATTATAATGGTTCTTATTTTGATTAATAAAGATGTATTTTAGTCTAGCTATAATGACTTAAAATTCACAGTGCAAAACCGCGGTTATTTTTGTACCAACCTAATACAGTATTCCAACCACCTTTAACAATGTGTGTTAGTCACTCAGTTGTGTCCAACTCTTTGTGACCCCATGGACTGTAGCCCACCAGGCTTCTCTGTCCATGGAATTCTCCAGGCAAGAATACTGAAGTGGATTGCCATTCCCTTCTCCAGAGGAAATTCCCAATCCAGGAATCGAACCCTGGTCTCCTGCCTCTCAGGCAAATTATTTACTGTTTGAGCTAGAGGGAAATTTACAATAGTGGATATATTAAAAGGAGATAGAGATATATCTTATAGAACTTAATAAGAGATATGTACCTGGGTGGTCCACATTAATTCTAACCAGATAACCAGAGACTCAGTTTCTTCATCTCATTTTGCTCATCTGCTTCTCTTGCTGTGGAACCGATTTCTCTTTCCAAGTTCATGTTAGAAAATGGCCACCATCAGTGATCTCATTTTTATATCCACTCAGATAAAATCAAGTCCATTTTCACTAGAGATGGACTCTGGTCCAGGTGTGAGCATGTGACCCATGCTGAGTGGATTCATTAATGACCAGAGGTTAGTGACCTATATATTAACAGGTGCTTCCACATAATCACACAAGATGAACAGTTGTGAGGAAACCAGTCAGGTATAGGGGACCCAACAGTTGGTTTCTTCTGCAGAGGGTCCAGTCAGATACTAAGTTGAAAATGTTGGTCAGAATCTAAGCGAAGAAAAATCCCAGCTCTTTATTCTCCACCAGATTTATCTCTGATTCAGTTACTTGGTGACTGAAACCATAAAAAGCATTGTCAGAAAATTATTTCATTTACATCCATGGTAGAAATTGAAAAGGTAGGCAAAAATACTCTCCACAGTTTCATCTTGGAATTTCTATGCTACCAGGTGAACCAAACGAGATCCACAGAACTCTAAGGCATCTTTGAAGTTGGCTGGAATCTTCAAGGGCACAACAGACAAAGTGTTCATGAACCCAAGTTGGAGTGGTTCAAGAGGCACTGTGTCAGCAAGCTCCATGTTCGATTCCATATTTGCTTGGTCCTCAGGCCATAGATAATGGGATTCAAGGTTGATGGGATAATCAGATACAAGTCAGCTAACAGCACTTGGGTGCACAAAGGCACTATGTCCTCCCCTAGCCAGGCCACATAGACGGATGCCATCCCAGGCGAGTAGTACAGAGCCATAACCCTCACAAGGGAGCCACATGAGCATTCTTTGAGAGATCAAAAACTGCCTGGAGAATCAGGATATAGGAGGCAGCAATAAACGCCACATCAGAACCCACAATAATGGAGGAAACAATCAGACTGTAGAGACTACTAGGCCTGGGGTCAGCACAAGCCAACTTGGCCACAGCTATGTGCTCACAGTAGGACTGGAGAACTACGTTGGAGCCACAGAAAGGCAGATGACTCACCATCCAGCTCAGTGGCGTCATTGATATAATAGCTCTGATAGTGATGGTCACACTCATTCCCAGCATCACTCGAGGTGTGAGAATTCTCTTATAGTGTAGGGGCTGACAGATGGCCACATAGCGGTCGAAAGCCATGGCCAGCAGCAGCCCCATCTCCACAGCTGTGGCTGCATGGACAAAGTACATCTGAGTGAAGCAAGCATTAAAGCTGATGGAGTTGTCTCCAGAGGAGAAGACGCTCACCATCTTGGGCACTACCGAGGAGGCCATAACCATGTCCACAGTGGCCAGAACACGCAGGAAGCAGTGCATGGGCTCCTGTAGAGTGGAATCCATCCAGATGACAGTCACTATGAGGGTGTTTGCTAACAGGGCTGTGGTATACATGATGCTCAGTGAGATAGCCAGCCAAAGATGTGAAGACTGCAAACCTGGGATGCCCACCAGGATGAAGGTGGCAGGGGCTCCCGTTGTATGGTTGTAGGGTGACCCCAGCATCGCAGATGAGACTGCTTTCCTGTTAATGTATAAAAGTAGGTAAGAAAAGAATATAATCCTGTAAGACGTGTTCCTAGCTCTGGTGTTAGGAGAGCCTGATTGTATTCTCAATTCAGTGGGCCACAGGATGAAGGAATCCACATGTGACAAAGTTATCCTATTCCCCCTTACATCTTCCTCAGTATTCTTTGCCTTACTAATTTCTATTCATTCTTCAAAAGTCAGCTTATGAGTTACCTCCTTTGGAAAATCTTTTCTTCTCTACCACCTCCCCCAACCCCTGTTGGAACTGAATTAGGTAACTTAAGAACTTATGGAATCTCCTATGCTGACCTCTGAGGGATCTAAATTGACCATTCCAGTACTCTGCCTGGGACTTTATTCAATTATGTGTGTATTGGTCATGGCCTTATAACTTGTACCAAGTGTGTGACCCAGAGTTCTGTTGCCCAGACCCATTAAGAGAAGATATGTGTACTCATCATAGCAAAATTTGAATGAAAGAGAAATCAGAGGAAAGAGTTTTTCTTTTATTTCTGTATGATAAGTTCCTAATATTTAATCATTGTTGAATGAAACAATGAACTTCCTGAGCTTGAACACATCGCATACTGCATCTTTTCCTTCCTCAAATGCTCACTGCCCTAATACTGGATCTCTCAAGGCCTCAGGCTAGTGGATAAACACATGGATATTGTATGACTATGTTGACTTTACAATACTCAAATAAAGCCCAAGAACTCTATCCCAGGTGTCCAGACAATCTTAAATAAAGAGTGCTTATTTGCCAAGTCTTAAGACTAGACTGCTGTTAATTATAACATCCTGTCCACCCCCTCAGAAAGAGGCTTTCAGGCTGAGACCTTTCCATATCCTTGGACACTCTTTACTTGATTCTTTCTGATTGTTTCTCATTAGGCTTGGATCCTTCCTGAAAAATTGGGTCAATCAGATTGACAGTATTGGCCTCAGAATCCCATCAGCTGCTGTAGCATTTTCTCCTATTAACCAAGCATGTTAATCAAATGTTAGACCAACATTTACCTGATTCTCAATGCTAACCATATGACATGCATTTGCCCCTTCCAGTAGCCCCCTGGAGAGCCTACCACTGATTGACCCTACACCTAGCTACCAACAGCAGCCTTGATAAGAGATCTCATACATTTTTTAAAAACTCAAATTTCTAGAGTATGATTGCAAACTGTGGTCTTTATTGAAACAGACAAAACCCTAAACATAAAAAATGCCTTATAATGAAACAGACTGAATAAAGTAATTGTTCAGTTGCTAGGTCGTGTCCGCTCTTAGTGACCCCATGGACTACAGCTTGCCTGGCTTCCCTGTCCTTCACTATCTCCAAGAGTTTCCTCAAACTCATGTCAATTGAATTGATGCCATCCAACCACCTCATCCTCTGTTGCCCCTTCTCCTTGTGCCCTCAATCTTTCCCAGCATCAAGGTCTCTTCCAGTGAGTCAGTTCTTCATATCAGGTGGCCAAACTTACCTGTTTTCATGGTCAGAGAATCTTGCTGTGTCTAGCCACTGGGTGAGGCATCTTCAGTGATAGATCATTAGAGGAGAAGGGAAAGCCTTTTGAAGTAGACTGATAGTACAGAGTGAAAAAGACTTATTCAGGACATCTTTAAGATAGTTGTGTGTTTCCTGGATGCCACAGACTCAAAGTTAAGCATTATTCCTTAAAGAATCAAAAAAGAGGTTGAGGAACCAGACTGCCTCCTCCCCCCACCCACCTCTGATCCCAGATCTTTCCTTCTGCCTCCCTCCTCTGTATAAACCCACCATTCTTCTCAGGGCAGTCTCAGCTGGTGCCTGCCCATCTCTCCAACTTGTAGCAGGTCCTATCTTTCATTCCCTTGAGGCTTCATTTCCCTCATTACTTTTTCTTCTTGATTAGCACTGCTAGGCAATTACATATCTTGTAAGTCATTTCCAGTGACATTTGGTTTGGTTGGTCCTTTTTTCTTATTATTTTACTCTTCAGTCTATTGCTACTGAAAAATATTTTGCCAAGATCAACAATTATCTCTATCAGTGACATGTTGATGGAATGTTTTCAGTCCATCAACACTTTTCACTTTTTCAATCCAGTGCTTTTCAGTCTTAAATTTTACTTAACCTATCCAAAACGTTTAACGTTACTGCTTGGTCTCATATTTGGGGGTTAATTTTTTATTGAAATATACATACTGTAAAATGGACAGTTGATAAAATTTTATCTGTGAGGACATGAACATACCCCCATGGCTACTATCCAGATCAAGATATACAACTGCTTCCTGGTTCTTGAGGTGCACTGTTCTTCATGTTACAGCCGAGTTTTTCTAAAACATTTCCAGCCCACAACCTACCTCTGCCTTCAACCCTACAGAGACAGTCACATGAAGAGCTGGAGAGCCAATCACTAAAGAAGAACTTAGACACTATCACTTAATTCAATAATGTAATTGAAGGATATGTGAGAATTTTTTATTCCTATTTAAAGAGTTGAAAATACTCAATTCAAATGAAGATTGTCTTACAGGTAAAAGCAGGAATGCATAATTTACTCAATGGAAGCCTTTGTGTTGATGATAAACCGATGCCTCCCCTCTCTAGGACAAAAAGCACATGCTTCTAATAAGCCCTGCTGCTCAGTTTCTATTCTCTCAAATTCCCCTGGTCCCTGAAAACCCTGTCTCGATTATCACAAAGTTAGACTAACCCCTTTCTCTCTCAGCTTTAAATCAAAGTAGTCATGTGTTCCTGTTCCTGTTCTCTCCCCAGTTGTCCCATGATTTCCAGGATGTGAACTTGCTATCAGCAGTACCCACTAGCCCTGGCCAGCCTATTTTAGTGGGGTTGAGAGCTTATATCCTCCTTTCTAGGATGGCTCTGGCTTTGAGACTTCAAGCCCAAACCCAATCCCCAGGTCAGTTACCCACATCCCTGGAATTTTCTCTATTTGACTTCGTCTGATTGTCCACATTTCTTCCACTCAAAAGAAAGGGGATTTATATAAGAGCCTTCAGGACAAGCAATATGAGATCATATATGAACAACATGGATGCATGATGAGGAGTTTTGTCATTTTCAAAGACCTCCCATTAAGAGTCCTCTTCCCCCTGTAGATTCTTTATCACCCTGCTTTTCCCCTGGACACCCCAGCTTTCCTTGTCCTCTGCCCAGCAGCCAAACACTGTAACTTCTCCAGAGACTGATTTTTGTCTGCGCTCTGGTCCCCAGAGTGTTCCAGATTGTAGTAACAGGCAGATGCCTAATGGTTAAGGAGTCTTTGTTTCTTCAAATCCTCAGAGAATGCTTAAGAGTTAGAAGAATATAGAGTGTATTCTGAAAGGAAAACAAAAGGCCCAAGATTAGTTTGATTTTGAAAAATGTTAAACAAATGCATTGAAAGAAAAGCTCACTCGCTATCTCCTTGGGCTAAAGTTTGGGTCTTTGTACATCACCAAGAGAATCTTCATGATTCTGATAACTACATAGTATTCTGCCTTCCTTTCTTCTAAATCTATGACAAAAGGAGGAAAACAGGAGGGAATTGTGGAGAGAAAGGCTAGAACTAGGCACAAAAAGCCATATATTATAATGAAGGAGAATTAAGACTATATAGCTAGGCAGTTGGCCCGTTAGAGTGATTGTTGTGTTCAATGAAAATAATTCATTGCTGCTGCTAAGTCACTTCAGTCGTGTCCGACTCTGTGCAACCCCATAGACGGCAGCCCACCAGGCTCCCCCATCCCTGGGACTCTCCAGGCAAGAACACTGGAGTGGGTTGCCATTTCCTTCTCTAATGCACGAAAGTGAAAAGTGAAAGTGAAGTCGCTCAGTCATGTCCAACTCTTAGCGACCCCATGGACTGCAGCCTATCAGGCTTCTCCATTCATGGGATTCTCCAGGCAGGAGTAATGGAGTGGGATGCCATTGCCTTCTCCATTACAGGTCTTCAAAATACGATGTGGGAATGGTTGTGCCGGAAACAAACTGTGAGGCAAGTATATGAGAACTATGGGCTTTGCCTGTTGCAGGGGCTGCAATATTATACATTATGTATTGTCACATTGATGCTGTGTAACACAACCTCTGACATAGTTTTAAGTTTGAAGGTAGTGACTGTTGAGTTAGGATTTGGCAACAAACTAGATACTAGGTTAGGTACAGGCAGAAGGAAAATAATTCCTATAATGAAGAATAGTAAAAAAATCTACCTTAATTGTATCGATTGTTCACATATGAAGGAGGTGAAACAGGCCAAAATGGAGAAACAAACTCATTCTGCCCACCATGCTTCGAAATTACTTCTTAAACATTATTAGCAGCAGAGGAGGAGAACTTTCCATCATCTGCCTGGAAGAGAATGAACTGGTAAGTCACACACCTGGTCCTGGCAAAGGGTTGAGCAGTTCTATATTAGAGGGACCATATGTTTTTTGTGTGTGGGAGAGTGGCTTCCTGGGGTAGTGTGTATTGACTGGAGAAATAGATCTATAGAAAGCACTTCCAGTTATGTCCATGGAAACTTAGCAGGGATGCCAGGGGCCAAATCAGTGGTGGTCTTTTTGTGCTTTTATTAAGACAAATCTTGGAAGGTTCTTGGAAAATGAAAATTATTAGGTGAATTCATTAAAATCTTGAATGAATCAAGGAATGAAATGGCTTCATTTGTAATGTGATCTTTGGGTTGTTTGCTTTTATGTTTATAAGATGTTTTGGATGTTATGATTACTTTTTAAAATAATTAAGGTTAAACCTATTATGTGTTATCATAATGTCTGATTTTCAAGACCAGCCAAGAAGATAAAAGGTCTTAAGTGTATGAAAATTCTTTCCTCTAGGGTAGTTGTTTATACTTCTCTTCTAAGAATGAGGACCTCTTTTTATAATGAGTATGTATATTTTTAATTTTTTTAATAAAGTATATACACACAGTCACAGATAACGGGAAAAAGACACAGTATATTGTTCATCGCAGCACTGTTTACAATAGCCAGGACATGGAAGCAACCTAGATGTCCATCAGCAGACGAATGGATAAGGAAGCTGTGGTACATATACACAATGGAATATTACTCAGCCATTAAAAAAAATACATTTGAATCGGTTCTACTGAGATGGATGAAACTGGAGCCCATTATACAGAGTGAAGTAAGCCAGAAAGAAAAACAATACAGTATACTAATGCATATATATGGAATTTGAAAAATGGTAACGATAACCCTATATGCGAGACAGAATAAGAGACACAGATGCATAGAACAATTTTATGGACTCTGAGGGAGAAGGTGAGGGTGGGACGTTCTGGGAGAATAGCATTGAAACATGCATATTATCATATGTGAAACAGAACACCATTCCATGTTCGTTGCGTGAGACAAGGGCTCAGGGCCGGGGCAATGGGATGACCCAGAGGGATGGGATGGGGAGGGAGGTGGGTGGGGGGTCCAGGAAGGGGAACACATGTAAACCCATGGCTGATTCATGTCAATGTATGGCAAAAACTATTACAATATTGTAAAGTAATTAGCCCCCAACTAAAATAAATAAATTTATAAAATTTAAAAAATTAAAAAAATTAAAAAAATAAAAAAAAAGAAAAGATCCCATTAACAACTGTATTTACAAAAACAGCACCAAAAATTCCAGGAATAAATTTAATAGAAGTAATATATAGGAACTAGATGGAAAAATATTATAAAATGCTACTAAGAGATGTAACAGAAAATCTAAATAAGTGAAATATATTTTGTCCTTTGATAAGATTCAATATTGAAAAGATACTATTTTTTCTTAATCTATATATTACATGAAGTTCCAATTGATTTCCCTTTGTAACTATTAAAATTTTGATCTAGAACAGGGTCAGTGAAGTTTTTCTATAAAGTATCTTAATATTTTAGGTTTTGTGGGTAACATAGTCTCCAGTATAACTATATAATTCTGTCTTGTGGTGAGAAAACAGCCACAGATAATGCTTAATGAGTGTGTATTCTGATAAAAATGTATGGACAGTGAAAAAACAAAAACAAAAAAACAAGAACCTTTTATATCTGATTCACCATTGTAGCTCCAGTCTGGTAGTGTGTGTGCATATATAAATATTTAAGTGAGGGAACTTTCATTCATATGCCTAGAATCAGAATAAAAATAACCTCTTCTGCCACATAGGGGCATGAAAGACTGGATGTTATTTAATTACATTCCCATTCAAAACTTACTTAATGGCTAATTACAAACGTGGTCCAGAAGGGGAAGAGGCAGGTAGCCATGTGGAGGGCAGAGGCTGCACTGCTCCTGGAATGCCTAGGGCTGTACCTGCAGTTTAATGTGATCATTCACTGTAAGATAGGAATGAGCTTTGCCCATCCATGTTTTACTGGCAGAAAAACCAAGTGGTGCAATGCCTGAGCCTTGAGGGGAAAAGCTTTTCAAAGGGTAAAATGCTTAGGTCCTGCAAAAGGTAGAGCCAAAGGCCAAGAATCCTTGAGTTCCCAACTCTGCAGAAAATCTAATCTCCATGTTTTTTTCAAGAAGGATTGGTTGTAATCTCTTAAAAATCCAAACACTGAGAGTTTACTGTGGGTTCCAGTTTATAGTTAAATGAGCATATGTTGCTTTATATGATAGGTCAGGGATCATATCTGAATATATTGGGAGAAGCACAGGGTTTTCTTCTTGGGGTAGCCATGGCAGAGAACCAGTCCACTTTCGGAAGTACGAAGTTCAGTATTTGAGTACCAGCAGTGGATCTCAGCTGGCTTCAGTGAATTCCAAAGTGAAAGCAACACAAAGCTGGCAGATAGGCTTCTAATGGAAATACCAGCAAGAAATCTCTGCTTTAAGTGCTGGCTGGACTATCCCTTTGTTGCTTGCCATCAGATTCTTTAATGCATCTAATAATTTTTTTATTTAATGGATGTGGCCAAGTCAGTGGATTGCATGTGTAGACAGAATAGTGTGATTTGTCAAAATGGAAATTTTATCAAATATGCTTAACCATCTCATGGTCTTGATTTGGTTTTATGTTATGATGTTGCAAGCTGATGGGAGCTCATTATCTGATTTTTAGGGGTGAAGTCATACTTCTTTGATTTTCAGAAATAGAAAATATTCTAAGGAAGTAAATTATATAAATGTTAGAAAAATGTATAGTTGCTAAGTTGTTAAGCATCAAATCTCTTTGGAAAACTTACTACATGAATACTGATCTACATTAGGGGCTTTCCTGGTGGCTCAGAGGGTAAAGCGTCTGCCTGCAATACAGGAGACCCGGATTTGATCCCTGGATAGGGAAGATCCCCTGGAGAAGGAAATGGAAACCCACTCTGGTACTCTTGCCTGGAAAATCCCATGGATGGAGAAGCCTGGTAGGCTACAGTCCATGGGGTCGCAAAGAGTCAGACACAACTGAGTGACTTCACTTTCACTTTTCACTTTCACAGTTTCAATAGTGCCTACAAATACCCCTTAAAATTATGAAATTAAAAATTTATTGGGTATATTTTTAGGTATATACAGTATGTCGAGTGTTGTTTTATGTGATTTCTACTCATTTTTAATCTTTAGTACCCTCTATAAATTAGAGGGTTTGTTTTCCCATTAGTAGAAAGAAGATAAAGACTCAGATACAGTAATTTTTCATCAGCACTTATTAGAAAATTATATTTTATTAAGATTTTCAAATGTAACAGAGTCAAATATATAGACATATCTATTATATATGAAATCTCTTTCTTATAACATATACCGACTATTCAGTTTAAAACTTTCTGAAAGGGGGAAATAAAAACAAGCTCACATTGCCTAAATTTCTGTTGCTTAGAAACAAAAAACTGGTAATTAGTACATTATTCCAACTAGTTTAACAACAGAGGGTATGTTAAAAGAATATAGAGGTATATCTTGTAGAACTTAGTAACAGGGATTCACCTAGGTATTCTAAATGAATTGGGACCAGAGAGCCAGACAGTTTCGTTATACCATTTTCCTAATTTGCTTCTCCTGCTATGAAAGAGCTCCAAGTTCATGTGTTAGAAAATGGCTACCATCAGTGATTCCAAGTTTACACCTTCTCAGATAAACCAGAATCCATCTTCACTGGAGACGGACTCTGTCAAGGTGTGAGCACATGAGCCAAATTCAGTGGGTTCATCAATGCACAGAGGTCACTGTCATATATATTAAGAGCTGTTTCCATATAATTACATAAGGAGATATACATGTGTGCAAAGTGACTTCAGGTGTGTCCAACTCTTTGTGATCCCATGGTCTGTAGCCTACCAGGCTCCTCTGTCCATAGGATTCTAGAGGCAAGAATACTGGAGTGGGTTGCCATTTCCTTTTCCAGGGGATCTTCCCGACCCAGGGATTGAACCCATGTCTCTTATGTCTCCTGCATTTGGCAGGCAGGTTCTTTACTACTAGCTCCACCTCGGAATTCCAGCAGATGTGCAGTTTGTGAGAAAATTAGTCAGGTATGGGGCAACCAACACTTGGCTTCTTTTGCAAAGGGACTAGTAGGATACTAAGTTGAAAATGTAGGTCAGAAGCTAAGGGAAAGAAAATCTCCAAATCTGTAATCTCTGTCTAAACTCTACATTTCAGATACTAGTTGATTGAAACCATCAAAGTTGTCAGATAATTTATCATTTCATTAGTCCTTGGTAGAAAATGAACAGTTAGGCAAAGAAATGCAGTACTTGGATGCAGTCTCAAAAACAACAGAATGATCTCTGTTCATTTCCACGACAAACCATTCAATATCACAGTAGTCCAAGTCTATGCCCTGACCAGTAATGCTGAAGAAGCTGAAGTTGAACGGTTCTATGAAGACCTACAAGACCTTCTAGAACTAACACCCAAAAAAGATGTCCTTTTCATTATAGGAGACTGGAATACAAAGGTAGGAAGTCAAAAACACCTGGAGTAACTGACAAATTTGGCCTTGGAGTACAGAATGAAGCAGGGCAAAGGCTAATCGAGTTTTGCCAAGAGAATGCAATGGTCATAGCAAACACCCTCTTCCAACAACACAAGAGAAGACTCTACACATGGGCATCTCCAGATGGTCAGTACCAAAATAAGATTGATTATATTCTTTGCAGCCAAAGATGGAGAAGCTCTATGCAGTCAGCAAAAACAAGACCGGGAGCTGACTGTGGCTCAGATCATGAATTCCTTATTGCCAAATTCAGACTTAAATTGAAGAAAGTAGGGAAAACCATTACACCATTCAGGTATGAGCTAAATCATATCCCTTACAATTACACAGTGGAAGTGAGAAATAGATTAAGGGACTAGCTCTGATAGAGTGCCTGAAGAACTATGGATGGAGGTCCATGACACTGTACAGGAGACAGGTACCAAGACCATCTCCAAGAAAAAGAAATGCAAAGAAGCAAAATGGCTATCTGAGGAGGCCTTACAAATAGCTGAGAAAAGAAGCAAAAAGTGAAGGAAAAAAAGATACATCCATTTGAATACAGAGTTCGAAAGAATAGCAAGGAGAGATAAGAAAGCCTTCCTCAGTGATCAGTGCAAAGAAATAGAGGAAAGCAATAGAATGGGAAAGACTAGAGATCTCTTCAGGAAAATTAGAGATACCAAGGGAACAGTGCATGCAAAGATGGGCAGAATAAAGAATAGAAATGGTATGGACCTAACAGAAGCAGAAGATATTAAGAAGAGGTGGCAAGAATACACAGAAGAACTATACAAAAAAGATCTTCATGACCCAGATAATCAAGACTGTATGATCACTCACTGAGAGCCAGACATACAGGAATGTGAAGTCAAGTGGACCTTAGGAAGCATCACTACAAACAAAGCTATTAGAGGTGGTGAAATTCCAGTTGAGCTACTTCAAATCCTAAAAGATGATCCTGTGAAAGTGCTCAACTCAATATGCCAGCAAATTTGGAAAACTCAGCAGTGGCCACAGGACTGGAAAAGGTCAGTTTTCATCCCAATCCCAAAGAAAGGCAATGCCAAAGAATGCTCGAACTATTGCACAATTGCACTCATCTCACACGCTAGCAAAGTAATGCTCAAAATTCTCCAAGCCAGGCTTCAGCAATACGTGAACCGAGAACTTCCAGATGTTCAGCTGGATTTAGAAAAGACAGAGAAACCAGAGATCAAATTGCCAACATCCGTTGGATCATTGAAAAAGCAAGAGAAAAACATCTATTTCTGCTTTATTGACTCTGTCAAAGCATTTGACTGTGTGGATCACAACAAACTGTGGAAAATTCTTAAAGAGATGGGAATATCAGACCACCTTACCTGCCTCTTAAGAAATATGTATGCAGGTCAGGAAGAAACAGTTAGAACTGGACATGGAACAACAGACTGGTTCCAAATCGGTAAAGAAGTACATCCAGGCTGTATACTGTCACCCTGCTTATTTAACTTATATGCAGAGTACATCATGAGAAACTCTGGGCCGGATGAAGCACAAGCT
Organism: Giraffa tippelskirchi; assembly: GCF_054371585.1. Classification (NCBI taxonomy): domain Eukaryota; kingdom Metazoa; phylum Chordata; class Mammalia; order Artiodactyla; family Giraffidae; genus Giraffa; species Giraffa tippelskirchi. Next base: position 122,197,620 of record NC_137285.1, read on the forward strand.
GGAATCCAGATTGCTGGGAGAAATTTCAATAACCTCAGATATGCAGATGACACTTCGCTTATGGCAGAAAGCAACAAAGAACTAAAGAGCCTTTTGATGAAAGTGAAAGAGTAGAGAAAAAGTTGGCTTAAAGCTCAACATTGATAAAACTAAGTTCATGGCATCTGGTCCCATCACTTCATGGCAAATAGATGGGGAAACAGTGGAAACAGTGACTGACTTTTTTTTTTGGTGGGGGGGGCTCCAAAATCACTGCAAGTGGTGACTGCAGCCATGAAATAAAAAGACGCTTACTCCTTGGAAGAAAAGTTATGGCCAACCTAGACAGCATGTTAAAAAGCAGAGACATTACTTTGCCAACAAAGGTCCATCTAGTCAAAGCTATGGTTTTTCCAGTAGTCATGTATGGATGTGAGAGTTGGACTATAAAGAAAGCTGAGCGCCGAAGAATTGATGCTTTGTGATGTTGGAGAATACTCTTGAGAGTCCCTTGGACTATAAGGAGATCCAACCAGTCCATCCTAAAGGAAATTAGTCCTGAATATTCAGTGGAAGGACTGAAGTTAAAGCTTAAACTGCAAAACTTTGGCCACCTGATGTGAAGAACCGACTCATTTGAAAAGACCCTGATGCTGGGAATGATTGGAGGCTGGAGGAGAAGGGGACGACAGAGGATGAGATGGTTGGATGGCATCACTGACTCAATGGACATGAGTTTGAGCAAGCTCCAGGAGCTGGTGATGGACAGGGAGGCCTGGTGTGCTGCAGTCCGTGGGGTCACAAAGAGTTGGACGCGACTGAGCGACTGTACTGAACTGAACTGAGGCAAAGATACCCTTATAGCTTTCTCTTAGAGCTTGTATAGTGTCAGGTGAACCCGACCATCCATATGAACTAAAGCATGTTTGGATTGGCTAGAATGCTCAAAGTCTGAACAGACTTGTATTCATGAACCCAAGTTGGAGTGGTTAAAGAGGCAGTGCGTCAGCAGGCCCCACGTACGCTTCCGTATTTGCTTCGTCCTTAGGCCATAGTGATGGGGTTCAAAGATGGTGGGATGATCAGATACAAGTCAGCTAACAGCACTTGGGTGCCCAAAGGCACTATGTCCTCCCCCAGCCAGGCCACATAGATGGATGCCATCCCAGGCAGGTAGTACAGAGCCATAACCCCCACGTGGGAGCCACATGTACTTAATGCTTTTAACTGAGCATTCTTTGAGGAGAGACTGAATACTGCCTGGAGAATCAGGATATAGGAGGCAGCAATAAATGCCACATCAGAACCCACAATAATGGAGGAAACAATCAGACTATAGAGACTACTGGGCCTGGGGTCAGCACAAGCCAACTTGGCCACAGCTATGTGCTCACAGTAGGAATGGAGAACCACGTTGGAGCCACAGAAAGGCAGATGACTCACCATCCAGCCCAGAGGAGTCATGAATATGGTCGCTCTGATGGTGATGGTCACACTCATTCCCAGCATCACTCAAGGTGTGAGAATTCTTTTATAGTGTAGGGGCTGACAGATGGCCACATAGCGGTCAAAAGCCATGGCCAGCAGCAGCCCCGTCTCCACAGCTGTGGCTGCATGGACAAAGTACATCTGAGTGAAGCAAGCATTAAAGCTGATGGAGTTGTCTCCAGAGGAGAAGACGCTTACCATCTTGGGCACTACCGAGGAGGCCATAACCATGTCCACGGCGGCCAAAACACACAGGAAGCAGTGCATGGGCTCCTGTAGAGTGGAATCCGTCCAGATGACAGTCACTATGAGGGTGTTTGCTAACAGGGCTGTGGTATACATGATGCTCAGTGAGATAGCCAGCCAAAGATGTGAAGACTGCAAACCTGGGATGCCCACCAGGATGAAGGTGGCAGGGGCTCCCGTTGTATGGTTGTAGGGTGACCCCAGCATCGCAGATGAGACTGCTTTCCTGTTAATGTATAAAAGTAGGTAAGAAGAGAATATAATCCTGTAAGACGTGTTCCCAGCTCTGGTGTTAAAAGAGCCTGATGTTATTCTTAACTCAGTGGGCCACAGGTTTAAGGAACTGACACGTGACAAAGTTGTCCTTCTCCACCTTCCATCAGTCTCAGTATTCTTTGCCTTACGAATTTCTATCACTATTCAAAGATCATGAGTTACATCTTTTGGACAGTCTTTTCTACTTTCTGCCCCATCTCATGACAAAACTAAATTAGGTAGCTTCAGAGCTTTTATGGGCTCTCATCTATGCTTACCTCTGAGGGACCTAAACTGATCATTCCAGTACCATACCTGTGACTTTATTGTATTCAATCATGTGTGTCTTGTTCATGGTCTTATAAATTATACCAAGTGTGTGACCCAGATGTGTTGTGCACAAGTCCATTAACAGAGGATATGTGTACTCATTATAGCAAAGAGTTGAATGAATGAAAAATCAGAGAAAAAAATGTTTCTTTTATTTCTGTATGTTCCGTCCCTAATATATAATCATTGTTGAATGAAACAATGAACTTCCTAGATTTAACATGTAATGTTTTTCATCTTCCCCTTCCTGAAACTCTCACTACCCTAATACTACATCTATCAAAGCCTCAGGCTAGTGGGTCACAACACTGATTGTGTGACTGTGTTGACTTTACACTACTCACATAAAGCCCAAGAACTCTTTCCCAGGTGTCCAGGCAACCTTAAATAAAGAGTGCTTATTTGCCAAGCCTTGCAACTATCCAGTTGTTAGTTATCACCTCCTGTCCCTCCCCTCAGTTAAGGGCTAAAAGGCTAAGAACTTTCCATATCCTTGGACATTGTCTTCACTTACCATTCTTGGATTTCTCATCACTTCTGGCTCCTCCCTAAAAAGTTGGGTAGGTAAGATTGATGGAGAACTGACTTCAGAATCCCATCAATGGCAGTAGCCAAGCACTAGACCAACATTTACCTGGTTCTCAGTGCTAATTAGGCAACACACATTTGTCCCTTCCAGTTACCCCCTGGAGAGCCTACCGCTAATTGACTCCACACCCAGGTACCAACAGAAACCTTGATGAGAGTCTTCAGAAGTTTTCTAATAAGCCAAACTTATGGGATATAATTGAAAACTATGGTCTTTATTGAAACAAAAAAACAAAACCCTAAACATAAGAAATGCCTTATAATGGAACAGACTGAATAAAGTAATGAGCTCTGTTTTATAGTCAGAGAACCTAACTGCATATAACCACTGGGTGAGAGATCTTCAGTGTCTCAGACATCAGATCATGAGAAGATAAAGGAAAGCTGTTTAAAGTAGAATAATAGTGTAGAGTAAAAAGAAAATTATTCAGGGTATCCTTAAGACTGCTGTGTGTTTCCCAGATGCCATAAAGCAAGATTGAGCATCTTTCCTTAAAGAGTTGAAGAGAATCTGAGGAATCAGAATGGCTCTTCCTGCTATTTGCCTCTGATCCAGGATCTTCCTCTCTGGATCTCTGCCCTGTATAAATGTACCTTTCTTCTGAGAGAAGTCTCATCTAGTGCCTGCCCATCCCTCCTCTCTATCCTTGGCAAGTTGTTGCCAGTCATACCTTTCATTTCTGTGTGGTTTTAGTTCCCTCATTCCTTTTTCTTGATTAGCAGTGCTAGAGATTTACATGTCTTAATAGTCTGGTCCATTGGCAGAACATTTGGTTTGGTGGGTCTGTTTATAAGTAATACTATCTTACTCTTCTGTCTGCTGCTACTGAGAAAAATTTACTAAGATCAACAATTACCTCCATCAATGACATGTTGCCAGTCCAATGTTTGCAGTCTTTATTTTACTTGACCTATCCAGAACATTTAACACTGTTGCCTGCTTCTTTATTTTTTGGTTAACTTTTGATTGAAATATAGCATCCATGTGGTAAAATAGACAGTCTGAGTTTTAGCTGTGAGAATATGAACACACCCTCATGGCCACCACCAAGATCAAGATATACAATTGCTTCCTGGTTCTTGAGGTGCACTGTTCTTCAGAAAGCTCTGGCCAAGCTCTCCTAAAACATTTTCAGACCACAATCTGCCTCGGCCTTCAACCCTGCAGAGACATTCACTTGAAGAGCTGGAGAGCCAATACTAAAGAAAAGCTTAGACAAGACACTTAATTCAATAACAAAATCATAGGATATGTCAGGATATTTTATTTCTATTTAAAGGATGGGAAATACTCAATTCAAATGAAAATTGTCTTAAAGGTAAAAGTAGTAATCCATAATTCAGTCAAATGGAGCCTTTGTGTTTATGATAAATCAAAGCCTCTCTTCTATGACCAAAAACACATGCTTTCTATCAGTTCTACTGCTCAGTTTTTATTCTCTCAACTCCCCCTAGTCCCTGCAAACCCTCTCTCCTTCATTCCAAGGTTAGACTTACCCCTTCCTCTCTCAGCTTTGAACCAAAATAGTCATGTGTATCCTGTTCCTTTTATCTCCCCAGCTGTCCCATGATTTCCAGAATGTGATCTTGGTATCAGCAGTACTCACGAGACCTGGCCAGCCCTTTGTAGTGGAGTTGCTTACATCCTCCTTTCTATGGTGACCCTGGCTTTGAGACTTCATCAAGTCCAACACCCAGTTCCCAAGTTAGTTACTCACATCCCTGGAGTTTTCTCTATTTGACTTCCTCTGGTGTTCCACATTTCTTTCACCCAAAAGAAGGGGGATTTATACAGGACCTTTCAGGAGGAGCAACACAAGATCAAATATGAACAACATGGAGGCATGATGAGGAGTGTTGTCACTTTCAGAGCCCTCCCATTGGGAGCCCTCTTTCCCTTTAGATTCTCTATCACCTTGCTTTTCCCCTGGACACCCCAGCTTCCCTTGACCTCTGCCCAGCAGCCAAACACTATAACTCCTCCGGAGACTGAGTCTTCCCTGTCGTCTGGCCCAAGGGAGCTTTCCAGATTGGGAGTTACAGGAGAGACAGGTGCTTACTGGAAGAGAGTTTGTTTCATGTCCTCAGAGGATAACTAATAGAAGAATATAACACATTCTGAAAAGAAAACAGGGCCCGAAATAAGTTTATCTGATTTTTAGAGATTGATTCCTACTTGTTTGATTTTCAGAAATAGAATACATTCTAAGCAAGTAAATAATAGCAATATTAGGAAAATTTATGGCTGCTAGGTGGTTGAGCATCAGATCTTTTTGGAGCAGTTACTTCGTACGTGCTTATCTACACAGGAATACAATATCAATAGTACCTATGACTACCTTTTAAAATTATGGATTTAGAAATTATTGGGTTTATTTTAAAGTATGCACAGTATGTAAGGTATTGTTTTATGTGCTCATTTTTAAATTTAATCTTCAATGCACTTTATAATTAGCATTGTTTCCCTATCAGTACAAAGGAGGTATTAAGACACAGATACAGTAACTTGCCATCAACACTTATTTGGAAATTATATTTTATTAAGATTTTCAAATACACCAGAGTCAAATATATGTATCTCTTACATATGAAATCTCTTTCTTTTTAACATATACTGACTATTGAAATTAAGACTTTCTGAAAGGAGAAAATAAAAGCAAACTCACATTGCCTTAGCTTCCATTGCTTACAAACAAAAAGCTGGTGATTAGTATACCATTCCAACTTCCTGAACAATACTAGGTACATAGGAAACAGAGATACATCTTATAGTACTTAATAACAGGGATGTACTTGTATGTTCGAAATGAATTGGAACCAAAGAACCAATTTTATGAACAGATTTCACTTTCCAAGCACATGTGTTCGAAAATGGCCACCATCAGTGATTCCTCAGATAAGCTGGAATCCATTTTGACTGGAGACAGACTCCGTTCCAGGTATGAGCACACGATCCAAGTTGAGTGGATTCATCAGTGGCTCAGAGGTCAGTGTACTGTACATTAACAGTTGCTTCCATATAATCATATAAGGAGAACAGTTGTGAGAAAATCAGTCAGACATTGCAGACCCAACATTTGGTTTCTTCTGCAGAGGGTCTGGTAGGATATTAAATTGGAAATGTAGGTCAGAATCTAAGGAAAGAAAAATCCCAAATCTATATCCTGTGCCCAGACTTATCTCTGACTCAAATACTAGTTTATTCAAACCATTATATTCATCAGAAAATAAATCATTTCATTGACATCCTTGCTAGAAATTGAATGGTTAGGTAAAGTTAAACTTTACAGCTTCTTCTTAGGCCTTGTATGGCATCAGGTGAATCGAACTGTCCAGGTTAGCTAGGGCATCTTTGAAGTTGTCTGGTTTGCTCAAGGGCCTGAATTCCTGAACCCAAGTTGGAGTGGTTAAAGAGGCAGTGCATCAGCAGGCCCCACATTCGTTTCCGTACTTGCTTCGTCCTTAGGCCATAGATGATGGGGTTCAAAGATGGTGGGATGATCATATACAAGTCAGCTAACAGCACTTGGGTGCCCAAAGGCACTATGTCCTCCCCCAGCCAGGCCACATAGATGGATGCCATCCCAGGCAGGTAGTACAGAGCCATAACTCCCACATGGGAACCACATGTACTTAATGCTTTTAACTGAGCGTTCTTTGAGAGATCAAAAACTGCCTGGAGAATCAGGATATAGGAGGCAGCAATAAATGCCACATCAGAACCCACAATAATGGAGGAAACAATCAGACTATAGAGACTACTGGGCCTGGGGTCAGCACAAGCCAACTTGGCCACAGCTATGTGCTCACAGTAGGAATGGAGAACTACGTTGGAGCCACAGAAAGGCAGATGACTCACCATCCAGCTCAGTGGCGTCATTGATATAATAGCTCTGATAGTGATGGTCACACTCATTCCCAGCATCACTCGAGGTGTGAGAATTCTCTTATAGTGTAGGGGCTGACAGATGGCCACATAGCGGTCAAAAGCCATGGCCAGCAGCAGCCCCGTCTCCACAGCTGTGGCTGCATGGACAAAGTACATCTGAGTGAAGCAAGCATTAAAGCTGATGGAGTTGTCTTCAGAGGAGAAGACGCTCACCATCTTGGGCACTACCGAGGAGGCCATAACCATGTCCACGGCGGCCAGAACACACAGGAAGCAGTACATGGGCTCCTGTAGAGTGGAATCCGTCCAGATGACAGTCACTATGAGGGTGTTTGCTAACAGGGCTGTGGTATACATGATGCTCAGTGAGATAGCCAGCCAAAGATGTGAAGACTGCAAACCTGGGATGCCCACCAGGATGAAGGTGGCAGGGGCTCCCGTTGTATGGTTGTAGGGTGACCCCAGCATCGCAGATGAGACTGCTTTCCTGTTAATGTATAAAGTTAGGTAAGAAAAGGATACAATCCTGTAAAACATGTTCCCAGCTCTGGTGTTAAAAGAGCCTGATATTATTATCAACTCAGTGGGCCACAGGTTTAAGGAACTGACTTGTGACAAAGTTGTCCTTCTCCACCTTCCATCCGTCTCAGTATTCTTTGCCTTACGAATTTCTATCACTATTCAAAGATCATGAGTTACATCCTTTGGAAAGTTTTCTCTACTTCGTGACCCATCCCATGCCAAACCTAAGTTATATTGAGGGATTCTTCCATGCTGACCTCAGAGGGACCTAAATTGACCTTTTAGCTTCTCTACCTGTGATTTTCTTGTATTCAGTCATGTGTGTCTTGTTCATGGCCTTATCCCTTATGCCAAGAGTGTGACCCACAGCTGTTGTGTTCACGTCCATTAAAAGAAGATATATGTACTCATTATAGCAAACAGTTGAATGAATGGTTGGATGAAACAGAAACAAAAGGAAGGTTTTTTGTTTTACCCTTGTATGTTCAGTTCCTAATATTTATTAACTGTTGTGTAAAACTTCTTGAGATCGAACACATAACATTTTGTATCTTCTCCCTCCTCAACCTCTCAGTGTCCTAATATTGCATCTCTCAAGACATTAAGCTAGTGGTTTACTGCACCAATTGTGTGAGTATGTTGACTTTACAATAGTCATTTATAGCCTGAGAACTCTTCCCTGGGTTTCCAGGCAATCTCATATGAAGAGTGTTTATTTGCTAACCCTGAACACTAGCCTATTGTTATCATTCACCTCCTATCCCTCCCCTCAGGGGCATATAGGCTAAGAACTTTCCATATCCCTGGGCACTGTCTTCACTTGTTGTTGTTCATTCTCTCAATCATGTCCCACTGTTTGCAGCCCCATGGACTGCAGCACGCCAGGCTTCCCTGTCCATCACCAACTCCCGGAGCTTGCTCAAACTCATGTCCATCGAGTCAGTGATGCCATCCAACCATCTTGTCCTCTGTTATCTCCTTCTTCTGCTTTCTATCTTTCCCAGCATCGGGGTTTTTTCTAACAAGTCAGCTCTTCACATCAGATAGCCAAAGTATTGGAGCTTCAACTTCAGCATCAGTCCTTCCAATGAATATTCAGGGCTGATTTCCTTTAGGGTTGACTTGTTTGACCTCCTTGAAATCCAAGAGACTCTCAAGAGTCTTCTCCAGAACCACAGTTCGAAAGCATCAATTCTTCAGCACTCAGCCTTCTTTATGGTCCAACTCTCACATCCGTACATGACTGTTGGAAAAACCATACTTTTGACTATATGGACCTTTGTTGGCAAAGTAATGTCTCTGCTTTTTAACATGCTATCTAAGTTTGTCATAGCTTTTCTTCCAAGAAGTACATGTCTTTTAATTTCATGGCTGCAGTCACCATCTGCAGTGATTTTGGATTCTTGATCCTTCTTGAATTTCTCATCAGACTGGCTTCTCCCTAAAGATTTGAGTAGGAAAGATTGATGGAGTACTGGTTTCAGAATCCAGTCAGCTACTGTACCATTTTCTTTTTTAGCCAAGCACTAAACGAACATTGGGCTTCCCTCATGGCTTAGACAGTAAAGAATCCACATGCAATGCAGGAGGCCCAGGTTTGATCCCTGGGTCGGGAAGATCCCCTAGAGAAGGAAATGGAAACCCACTCCACTATTCTTGCCTGGTTAATCTCATGGACAGAGGAACCTGGCAGGCTACAGTCGATGGGGTCGCAAAGGGTCAGACACGACAGAGCAACTAACATTACATTTCATTAGACAAACATTTACCTGGTTCTCAAGTCTAACCAGGTAACACATAAATATGTGTTACCCTTCCATTTATCCCATAGAGTGCCTACCACTAACTGATTCCACACTGAGGTGCCAACAGCAGCCTTGATAAGAGTCCTCTGAAGTTTTCTAAAAAGCTACATTTCTGGGATATGATTGCAAACTGTGGTCTTTGTTTAAACAGGCAAACTAAAACCCTGAACATAAGAAATGCCTTATAATGAAACAGAATGAATGATGTAATGAGCTATGTTTCATGATCAGAGAACCTTGCTGTGTCTAGCCACTGGGTGAAACATCTTCAGTGATAGATCATGAGAGGAGAAGGGAAAGCTTTTTGAAGTAGAAAAATAATGCAGAGTTTAAAAAAAAAAAGTTTTTCAGGATATCCTTAAGATTGCTGTGTGTTTCCTGGATGCCACAAACTCAATGTTGAGCATCATTCCTCAAAGAGTCAAAAAAGAGTTTGAGGAACCAGAATTCTTCCTACCTTAACTCACCTCTCATCCACGGTCTTCCTCTCTGCATCTCTGCTCTGTATAAATCTTCCTTTCTTCTATGGGCAGTATGAGATAATGCTTGCCCATCTTTCCTCTCTCTAACCCTGGCAAATTATAGTAATATCTTTCATTCTTTTGAGAGATTTTCTCCCGCTCATTCCTTTTCCTTCTTGATTAGCACTGCTAGATGTTTACATACCTTATTAGTCCTTTCAAATGACAGGATAATTGATTTGGTTGGTCGTTTTTTCACTCTTCAATCTACTGCTACTGAAAATTTTCTTGCTTAGTTCAACAATCATCTCCATCAATGACATGTTGCCAATCCAGTGTTTTCTTTTCAGTCTTTATTTTACTTGACCTATCGAAACACTTAACATTACTGCTTGGTCTCTAATATTTTTGGTTAAGTTTTTGAAGTATGATATACATGGGCTTCCCAAGTGACACAATGGTAAAGAATCTGCCTGCCGATGCAGGAGATGCAAGAGATGCGGGTTCAATCCCTGGGTCAGGGAGATCCCCTGGAGTAGGAAATGGCAACTCACTCCAGTATTCGTGCCCGGAAAATTCCAATGGACAGAGGAGCCTGGTGGGTTATAGTGCATGGGGTTTCAAATAGTCAGACACAACTGAGCTACTTACTGAGCACACAGCACGTGATATACATACATACTGTAAAATGCACAGAAGACGTAGTTGATAAAGTTTTATAAAGTCAGCACATAAACGCATCCTCATGGCCACTACCCACTATCAATATACAGACACAATTGCTTTCTGATTGTTGAAGTGCACTGTTCTTCAGAAAGATCTGGCCAAGCTCTCCTAAGACATTTCCAGCCCAGAACCTGTCTCTGCCTTCAACCTTGCAGAGACATTCACAGGAAGATCTGGAAAGTCAATTACTAGAGAAAAACTAAAACAAGCCACTTAACTAAATCATAGGGTATATGAAGATTTTTTTATTCCTAATTAAAGGATGGGAAATAATTCAAATTAAAATTGTCTTAAAGGTAAAAGCATGCTTCCATGGTGGCTCAGTGGTAAGGAATCCACCCGCCAATGCAGGAGTGGAGTCTTTGATCGATCCCTGGTCCAGGAAGATCCCCAGGAGAAGGAAATGGCAATCCACTCCACTATTCTTGCCTGGGAAATCCCATGAACAGAGGAGCTGGGCAGGTTAGAGTCCATGGGGTTGCCAAGAGTCAGACAGGACTTAGCGACTGAACAACAACATCAAAAGGTAAAAGTAGTAATGCATAATTCAGCCGAATGGAGCCTTTATGTTTATGATAAATTAATACCTCCCCTCTATGACCAAAAGCACATGCTCCCAATCAGCCCTACTGCTCGGTTTCTATTCTCTCAAATCCCCCTAGTCCCTGAAAACCTTCTCTCCATCACCTCAAGGTTAGACTTACCCCTTCCTCGCTCAGCTTTGAACCAAAGTAGTCATGTATTCCTGCTCCTTTTCCTTCCCTAATTGTCCCACCATTTCCAGAATGTGATCTTGGTATGAGCAGTACCCACTAGACCTGGCCAGCCCTTTTTAGTTGGGTTGAGGACTCATGGTCTTCTCTGGTTGCTCAGAGAGTAAAGAATCCGCCTACAATGCAGGAGATCTGAGTTCTATTCCTGTATCAAGAAGATCCCCTGAAGAAGGAAATGACAACCCATTCCAATATTATTGCCTAGAGAATCTCATGGACAGAGGAACCTGGCGAGCTACAGTCCGTGGGTTTGCAAAGAGTCAAACACAACTGAGTGACTAACACACTGAAGGCTTATATCCTCCTTTCTAGGATGACCCTGGCTTTGAGACTTTGTTAAGCCCAACACCTAGTCCCCAGGTTAGTTACTCACATCCCTGGAGTTTTCTCTATTTGACTTCCTATAGTGGTCCATGTTTCTTTCACTCAAAAGAAGGGTGATTTATACAGGAGCCATCAGGAGGAGCAACACAAGATCAAATATGAACAACACAGAGGCATAGTGAGGAGTGCTGTCTCTTTCAAAGACCTCCCATTAGAGGCCCTCTTCCCCGTTTAGATTCTATATCATCCTTCTTTTCCCCTAGACACCCCAGTTTCCCTTGGCCTCTGCCCAGCAGCCAAACACTGTAACTCCTCCAGAGACAGACTTTTGTCTGTGCTCTGGTCCCTAGAGTGTTCCAGATTTCAGGGAGAGACAGATGCCTAATGGTTGAAGAGTCTTTGTTTCTTCAAATCCTCAGAGGATACTTAAAGAGTTAGTATAGAGAGTGCATTCTGAAAGGAAAACAAAAGGCCCAAGATTAGTTAGATTTGTGAAACCCTGTTATAGTCCAAGCACCCTGCTAAACATTTTTCAAAAATCTCTTTCAATTTTCACAACCATCTGAACTTAGCTACCATTATTACATCTATATTTTATAGATGAAATTAGGGTGTATTGCTTGCTTGCTTGCTAAGTTGCTTCAGTCGTGTCCGACTGTGCGACTCCATGGATGGCAGCCCACCAGGCTCCACCGTCCCTAGGATTCTCCAGGCAAGAATACTGGAGTGGGTTGCCATTTCCTTCTCCAGTGCATGAAAGGGAAAAGTGAAAGTGAAGTCGCTCAGTCGTGTCCGACTCTTGAAGGTTACAAAAATAGTAAACCAGAGTCATGATTCAAATTCTAGCACTCATAGTTTATTTTGCTTTTTGAAGAACTCTTCACACCGATAGCATACTTAATATCTCAAAGTCCACTTCTCTGTTCAGTTCCTACATTCTGCCTGGGGACTCATGTTGGGCTTCACTGTTTAAATGCTTCTCCTAACGGTGTGTTATAAAGTCTTATTTGAACAGAGAATGAAAATAGAGTATAAGGGAGGCCAAGGAAGATAGGCTTTTCAAACTGGGGGAAGGGTATGCACTTCAACACAAAGATATGAAAAGACAAACTATTTTCCAAATAGAAAATAAGCAGAGAAGGTAGAATGCAGGGTATTTGAAAGAGAATGCAGGTAATGAGGCTAGATGGATGTGTGGGCCATATATTAGCATTCCTGACTTCTGCTTGGGCATCACCAGGAATAAAGCTGAGATAAAGAAACCAACACGTGCAAAATATGAAAGTTGTTTGTTTTTTTTTTAATTGCAGAAGATACACAGATACATAGGTTTCCTGGATAGCTCAGTGGTAAATAGTCCACCTGCCAAGCAGGAGATGCCATGGGTGCTGGTTAAATCCCTGGGTTGGGAAGATCCCCTAGAGAAGGAAATGACAACCCACTCCAGTATTCTTGCCTGGACAATCCCATGGACAGTGGAGCCTGGTGAGCTACAGTCCTTGGGATTGCAAAAAGTCGGACATGACTTAGCAACAAAACAGCAACAGCACACATATATATGGAAATATGAAAAATCAAGACACAATACAGTGTGTTCCCAGCTCCCCAAGTCCTCAGCAGAGATACAGTTGTTATTTAGTGAATGGTGAGAGGCATTCTGCTGCCTTCTGCAGGGAGGGGCATGGGAGCACTCCATGCCTTCCTCAGCCAGCACATTTCCAATGACCAGGGAGTACTTTAGATTCAATTTGCTAGGCTTAGCATCTTTGAGAAGGTCCAGTCTTCAAGTTTACAAGAGAACTAGTCCCCAAAACTGCTATACTGCATTCTGCCCCAAGATAGATGTGGAGGCATTCAGAAATAGACCAAAGATCTATCTTTAGGAACATGCCATCCAAGTTTGTTGTTATTCAGTCACTAAGTCATGTCTGACTCCTTGTGACCCCATGGACTGCAGCACGCCAGGCTTCCCTGTTCTTCACTATCTCCCACTATGCTTAGTCATTCAGTCATGTCCGACTCTGCAACCCCAGGGACTGTAGCCCGCCAGGCTCCTCTGTCCATAGAATTCTCCAGATGAGAATACTGGAGTGGGTTGTCATGCCCTCCTCCAGGGGATCTTCCCAACCCAGGGATCAAACCCAGGTCTCCTGCACTGCAAGCAGGAGCCATCTGAGCCACTAGGGAAGCCTTGAGTTTGCCAAAATTCATGTCCATTGTTGGTGATGTGGCAGAAGATGAGATGTTTAGATTGCCATCCAAGTTTATTTACTTGTTATTTACATTCAGTTCAGTTCAGTTCAGTCTCTCAGTCACGTCTGACTCTTTGCAACTCCATGAATCGCAGCACGCCAGGCCTCCCTGTCCATCACCAACTCCCAAAGTTTACCCAAACCCATGTCCATTGAGTCGGTGATGCCATCCAACCATCTCATCCTCTATTGTCCCCTTCTCCTCCTGCCCGCAATCCTTCCCAGCATTAGGGTCTTTTCCAATGAGTCAACTCTTCGCATGAGGTGGCCAAAATATTGGAGTTTCAGCTTCAACATCAGTCCTTCCAATGAACACCCAGGACTGATCTCCTTTAGGATGGACTGGTTGGATCTCCTTGCAGTCCAAGGGACTCTCAAGAGTCTTCTCCAACACCACAGTTCAAAAGCATCAATTCTTCGGCGCTCAGCTTTCTTCACCATCCAACTTTCACATCCATACATGACCACTGGAAAAACCACAGCCTTGACTAGATGGACCTTTGTTGGCAAAGTAATGTTTCTGCTTTTAAATATGCTATCTAGGTTGGTCATAACCTTCCTTCCAAGGAGTAAGCATCTTTGAATTTCATGGCTGCAATCACCATCAGCAGTGATTTTGGAGCCCAAAAAAATAAAGTCTGACACTGTTTCCACTGTTTCTCCACCTACTTCCCATGAAGTGATGGGACCAGATGCCATGATCTTAGTTTTCTGAATGTTGAGCTTTAAGCCAAATTTTTCACTCTCCTCTTTCACTTCCATCAAGAAGCTCTTTAGTTCTTCTTCACTTTCTGCCATAAGGGTGGTGTAATCTGCATATCTGAGGTTATTGATATTTCTCCTGGCAATCTTGATTCCAGCTTGTGTTTCTTCCAATCCAGCGTTTCTCATGATGTACTCTGCATATAAGTTAAATAAGCAGGGTGACAATATACAGCCTTGACATACTCCTTTTCCTATTTGGAACCAGTCTGTTGTTCCATGTCCAGTTCTAACTGTTGCTTCCTGACCTGCATACAGGTTTCTCAAGAGACAGGTCAGATGGTCTAGTATTCCCATCTCTTTCAGAATTTTCCACAGTTAATTGTGATCCATGTAGTCAAAGGATTTGGCATAGTCAATAAAGCAGAAATAGATGTTTTTCTGGAACTCTCTTGCTTTTTCGATGATCCAGCAGCTGTTGGCAATTTGATCTCTGGTTCCTCTGCCTTTTCTAAAACCAGCTTGAACATCTGGAAGTTCACGGTTCACGTATTGCTGAAGCCTGGCTTGGAGAATTTTGAGCATTACTTTACTAGCGTGTGAGATGAGTGCAATTGTGCGGTAGTTTGAGCATTCTTTGGCATTGCCTTTCTTTGGGATTGGAATGAAAACTGACCTTTTCCAGTCCTGTGGCCATTGCTGAGTTATTTACATTAGTTGATACAAAACCTCAGTCACCAGAACCCCTGGTCCCAATATTACAGGGATTTCTCAGGAGGCAGTTTGTAGTAGGTATCAGGTACCTACCTATATTCATACCCATTTTTAATCCCCTCTGCTTGAGCCTGTGCTTATGCTAAGTTGCTTCAGTCATGTCTGACTCTTTGTGATGCCATGGACTGTAGCTCACCAGGCTCCACTGTCCATGGGATTTCCCAGGCAAGAATACTGGAGTGGGTTGCCATTCCCTTCTCTAGGGGATCTTCCCGACATAGGGATGGAACCTGTGTCTCCTGTGGCTCCTGCATCGCAGACAGATTCTTTACCGCTGAGCCACCAGGGAAGCCCTGAATCTGGATTCAACCTAATAATTCACTTCTAATGAGTAGAAAGCTTCAAAAATGGTGGAATTTAACTTTGAAGGTTAAACTACCAATAGACTGTGGCTTCCAACTTGTTCATTCTGTTTTGCTGTCTTTCTCACTCTTCCTGAGATTTTGAGATGTGGAGAGATCCATATGGCAAGGAAATTGTATCTCTGAGTGAGCCTGGAAGTGGATCTTCTGAGGCTTGTCACCAGCCACATAAGTGAGCATGGAACCAAATCTTCCTCCAAATGAATCTTCAGATGACTACAGTTCTGGCCAACACATCTGTAAGACAATCTGAGCTAGAGGCACCTAGTTAAGCCATCTCCCGATTCCTGACCACCTTCTTGCCCTCACCCCACCAACAATCAGAAACTGTGAGATAATAAGTGTTGTTGTCTAAGTTGCTAAATTTGGACTAATTTGTTACACAGGGAAGATAACTAATACAGTAATAACCACATAACTATAGTTTAACATTTACTACAAGAGGAAAGAGTTAATGCCACCACCATGTCCATTTTTGCTATTGAAAGTGAAAAAGTGAAAGTGTTATTTGGTCAGTCATGTCCTGACTCTTTGAGACCCCATGGACTATACCTCTGTCCGTAGAGTTCTCCAGGCAAGAATACTGGAGTGAGTTGCCATTCCCTTCTCAAGAGGATCTTCCTGACCCAGGGATCAAACCTGGGTCTCTTGCATTGCAGGCAGATTCTTTACTGTCTGAGTCACCAGGGAAGCCCCCCCCCCTTCTTTTTTTCGCTGTTGGGGGAAGTTAATTGGTCACGACCATCCTGCACCTCTGGATCCCCAAATTGCATGATAATGTTTGGGGAAGATGACTCTTCCTTCTGTGAATGATCTGACAATGCTGTTCCACTAAAAACTGAGAGGCAGATCTCAAGGTAGTGTTATTTGTGACGTGGTTATGTCAGAGTTCACTTACAAACTTATGTGCCTGGACCATATATACATCCAGAAGAATGGACAGGGGACCGATGCAATTAACAGCTTTTAGGCTGTCTGTCTAAATTACCTCTCATATTCAGCATACCTGCCTTCCAATCCTCTTAGGAGATATTATCTGTCTAGATGATCTTCAGTGGCACTCTGCAGGCAGCAGACTACTTTTGTAATATTTGCCCTTTCAAATTCTTAACTCAGTTAAATTCTTAACTCAGGATCTGCTTCCGAGCAGACACAATCTAAGGCAATGAATACTCTTGCCTTATTTCTGATCTTGATGGTAGTTGTTTACTGTTTCTCCCTTAAGTAAGATGCTGGCTTTAGGAATGAAGTACACATATCAATTACAATCAGTTCTTATTTGAGTGCTTTATGGACAGTTGGTGGCAAGAGCCTTTTTACTGTCTCTGGAAAGAAATGTGTTGTTATTTTCCTGGGATCTGTTAATTTGGTGATTTAAATGGAAGGATTTCACTTAACCGAACCACATTTCCATTCATTGGATAATCCCATTTGGTCATGGTGGATTACTTTCATAATGCAGTTGGATTCTATTTGCTGATATTTTAATTAGTATTTTTGTATCAATATTTATAAGGAAGTTCATCTCTAGTTTTCCTTTTCTACACAGTCTTTCTCAGGTTCAGCCACAAATGTAACATTTTCTATGTAGGGAAAACTGGATATTTTTCTCTTTCTGCAAATTCTCTTTTGTTTTTTGACTCTCCTATGAAATCATCTGAACCTATTATTTTTTCCAGAGAGTAGTTCTTTGCTTTATTTCTTCAGTGCAATTTTGATCAAAGGTATTTCATTGTATTGTACTGTATTGTATTGCTATCAGTTTCACCCAGATTTTCCAACTTATTTGCATAAAACTGTACAGTCTCAAATCATTTTTATTTTATCAGTTTTACTGGTTACTTCCTCTTGATCTTTCTTTTTTAACTCTTTTTTTAATGAAGTATAGTTGATTTACAATGTTGTGTTAGTTCCAGGAGTGTAGCAAAGTGTTTCAGCTATGTGTGTATTTATATTCTTTTTTAGATTCTTTTCCACTCTAGATTTTTACAAGATATTGAATATACTTCCTTGTACTATACAGTAGGTCCTCATTGTTTCTCTGTTTTATATATATATTAGTATGTATCTGTTAATCCCAAACTCCTAATTTATCCTTCCCTACCTCTGTCCCCTTTGGTAACCATAAGTTTCTTTTCTATGTCTGTGAATCTGTTTCTGTTTTGTAAATTAGTTCATTTGTATCTTATTTTAGATTCTACATGTAAGTGACATCATATGGTAGTTGTCTTTCTGATTTGTTTGATTTAGTGTAATAATCTCTGAGTCTACCCATGTTGCTACAATGGCATTATTTCATTCTTTTTATGACAATAATATTCCATTGTGTATATATACCACATTTTCTTTATCTAGTCACCTGTTAGTGGATATTTAGGTGCTTCCATGTCTTGGTTATTGTCAATAGTGCTGTTATGAACATTGCATGTATCTTTTTGAATTAGAGTTTTCAACAGCTATGTGCCCAGGAGTAGGATCATATAGTAACTATCTTTAGTTTTTTTAAGGAAAAGTCCTTGTTGTTCTCTGTAGTGGCTACACCAATTTACATTCCTACCAACAGTGTAGGAGGGTTCTGTTTTCTCCACACCCTTTCCAACATTTGTTATTTGTAGACTTTTTAATAATGGCCATTCTGACCAGTATGAGGTGGTACCTCACTGTAATTTTTTTCTTTCTCTAAAGACATTTTATTATTATATAGAATTCAGTCACTCAGTCAACAAATATTTATTGAATGTCTTCAATATGACAGATCCTTTGGTCTAGGGCATGGTGACTGAATGGTGACTGAAACAGATATAATCTATCTCAGATTATATTTCAGTATCTTTCAAACTGCAATCATACTGTTCTAGTTTGTCACTCAAGATTGACAGAATACTAGATTTCTCCTAAAAATGTGGTTATTGACTTTTAATCATTAGTTTGGGGCTTGAGGGTGGGTGTCAAATTCTTGACAATGGAGCTAATCTATAAACATAGTTATTTAGGTTAAAATACTCAGAGCTTTAACCACTTAGCTAGTTAGACAGATCTAGGTGAAGTAGTTAAGAAAACTGTAGCTATCATATTATTGGAAATATCTAAGAAGGGAAATTTTCTATTTTCTAATTATAATAAAACAGGGTATTCAGCACTTAACATATACTAGGTATTGTGCTAAGCATACATTTGACGTGTATTATATTATTTAATCTTTGTAATCCTATGAGGTCAGTACTATTATTATCTCCATGTTGGAGATGAGGGAACTAAGATTCAGGAAGGTCAAACAAATTCACCAGGATCATGGAGCTATTCAGTGATAGAACCAAGATTTGTATCCAGATCTGCTTGGTTCTAGAACCCAAGTTCTTAAATTTTATATTAACTGCATTTCTATTGGCTATAATATAGAAAACAAATCTAGTATTAAAAGAAAGTATAATTGTTTTGCCAGACAGCCTAGCAAACAGGAAGTAGCCAGTTCAGAGACTTGATTTGGAGTCAGCTATGAACTCAAAACGGAGAAGGCAATGGCACCCCACTCCAGTACTCTTGCCTGGAAAATCCCATGGACGGAGAAGCCTGGTAGGCTACAGTCCATGGGGTCGCTAAGAGTCAGACACGACTGAGCGACTTCACTTTCCCTTTTCCCTTTCATGCCCTGGAGAAGGAAATGGCAATCCACTCCAGTGTTCTTGCCTGGAGAATCCCAGGGATGGCAGAGCCTGGTGGGCTGCCGTCTATGGGGTCGCACAGAGTCGGACACGACTGAAGCGACTTAGCAGCAGCAGCAGCATGAACTCAAATATTCAAGCTTTTTTAAGGAGGTTCATGAACTCCTTAAAATTATGCGTGAAAAGTGATTTGTGTTTTCTTTTCCCTTGAAGAAGAGTCCATAAACTTCATTAAATTTCCAAAAATGTGACTAACTCTCCTTCTCCAAAATGATAAGACCCTCTGGTTTAGATGAATAGGATTATAATGGCATTATATACTTAGTTATGCATAAAGGTCAACATCTATAATGTTATAAATCTACATCATCAGATGAAATTTTTTATATTATAAACAATGCTGAAATGAACATCTTTGTTCACATTTTATATAATTTTCTTAGGTTATTAAATACATATTTCATGTTGGAATTTCATTAGGCACTTTTTATTTTTGTCTTAATTTTTATTGGAGTATAGTTGCTTTACAATGTTGTGTTAGTTTCTGCTGTACAGCAAAGTGAATCAGTTATATGTACATACATCCTCTCATTGTAGTTTGGATTTGCATTTCTCTAATAATAGCCATGTTGTGCATCTTTTCATGTGCCTGTTAGTCATCAGTATGTCTTCTGTGGAGAACTGTCTACTTTTATCTTCTGCCCATTTTTTAATTGGGTTGTTATTTTGTTACTAAGTCCTATGAGCTATTTGTATATCCTGGAAATTAAGCCCCTGATGGTCACATCATTTGCAAATATTTTCTCCCAGTCCATACATTGTCTTTTTGTTTATGGTTTCCTTTGCTGCGGAAAAATTTATGTTTGATTAAGTGCCATTTGTTTATTTTTGCTTTTATTTCCATTACTCTAGAAAATGGATCCAAAAAATTATTGCTGCAGTTTATGTGAAAGAGTGTTTTGCCTATATTTTCCTCTAAGAGTTTTATAGTATCTGGGTTTATATTTAGGTCTTTAGCACATTTTGAGTTTATTTTTGTATATCATGTTAGAGAATGTTCTAATTTCATTCTTTTACATGCAGGTGTCCAGTTTTCCCAGTACCACTTTTTGAGGAGACTGTCTTTTCTCTATTGTATATTCTTGCCTCTCTTGTCATAGATTAATTGACCAGAAGTGCACAGGTTTATTTCTGGGCTATGTAATCTGTTGCATTGAACTATGGATCTGATTTTGTGCCAATACCATACTGTTTTGATTACTATAGCTTATAGTATAGGCTGAAGTCAGAGAGCAGGATTCCTCTAGCTTCGTACTTTTTTCTCAACATCATTTTGGCTATTCTGTTTTTTTGTGTGTGTTTCCATACAAAGTTAAAATTTTTTATTGTAGCCCTGTGAAAAATTCCATTGGTAATTTGATTGGGATGGCATTGAATCTGTAGATTGTCTTTGGTAGTATGCTCATTTTAACAATACTGATTCTTGTAATTCAAGAACATGGTATATTTTTCCATCTGTCTATGTCATTCGTCATCTTCAGTATCTTTCATCAGTGTCTTATAATTTCTGGAGTACAGCTCTTTTGTCTTCTTGGGTATGTTTCTTCCTAGATATTTTATTCTTTTTGATATGATGATATATAGGGTTGTTTCCTTACTTTCTCTTTCTGGTATTTGGCTGTTTGTGTATAGAAATGCAACAGATTTCTGCACATTAATCTTGTATCCTGCAACATTATTGAATTCATTGATGAGCTCTAGTAGTTTTCTGGTGGTGTCTTTAGGATTGTCTGTGTATACTCTCATGTCATCTGCAGTGACAATTTTACTTCTTCCTTTCCAATTTAAATTCTCCTTGTTCTTCTCTGATTATTGTGGCTAGGACTTTCAAACCTATGTTGAATAAAAGCAGCAAGAGTGGGCATCCTTGTCTTGTTCTGATCTTAGAGGCAATGGTTTCAGCTTTTCACCATTGAGTGTGATGTTAGCTGCAGGTTTGTCAAATATGGCCTTTATTATGTTGAGGTATGTTCCCTCTATGCCCACTTTCTAGAGAGCCTTTTTTTAAATATCATAAATAGATGTTAAATTTTATCAAGAGCTTTTTCTGAATCTATTGTGATGATCATATGGTTTTTATTCTTTAATTGTCACTATAGAGTATCACATTGATTGATTTGTGAATTTTGAAAACTCCTTGCATCCCTGATGCTAAATCCCACTTTATCATGATGTATGATCTTTTTAATGCATTGTTGCTTGGCTTGCTAGTATTTTGTTGAGGATTTTTTTCATTTGTGTTCATCAGTGTTATTGGTCTGTAATTTTCTTTGTGTGTGTGTGTGTGTGTGTGTGAGTGATTTCTTTGTCTGGTTTTGGGATCAGGGTTATGCTGGCCACATATAATGAATTCAGAAGTGTTTCTTCCTCTGCAACTTCTGGGAATAATTTGAGAAGGATAGTGTTAATTCATCTCTAAATATTTGCACTAATTCACCTGTGAAGCAATCTGGTCCTGAGAGGGGTTTGGTCTGTTGAGAGGTTTTTAATTCCTGATTCAATTTCAGTACTGGTAATTTGTCTGTTCATGTTTTCTATTTCTTCCTGAGTCAGTCTTGGGAGATTGTACCTTTTTAAGAATTTGTCCATTTCTTCTAGGTTGTCCATTTTACTGGCATATAGTTGCTTGTAGTAATCTCTTATGATTCTTGTATTTCTGTGGTGTTGGGTTTAACTCCTTTTTCATTTCTGATTTTATTCATTTGGGCTCTCTCCCTTTTTTCTTGATGCATCTGGCTAAGGATTATCAATTTTGTTAACCTTTCCAAAGAACCAGCTTTAAGCTTGTTGATCATTTTTATATCTTTTTAGACTCCATTTCATTTATTTCTTCTCTGAGCATTATGATTTCTTTCCTTCTATTAACTTTGAGTTTTGTCTGTTCCTCTTTCTCTATTTGCTTTAGGTGTAAGGTTAGGTTGTTTATTTGAAATTTTTCTTGTTTCTTGATGTAAGCTTGTGTCACTATAAACATCCTACTTAGAACTGCTTTTGCTGCATCCCATAAGTTTTGGATCATTGTGTTTTTGTTTTCATTTGTTTCTAGGTATATTTTTTTATTAATAATTCCTTCTTTGATTTCTTCAGTGATCCATTGGTTGTTTAGTAGTGTATTGTTTAGCTGCATATGCTTGTGTTTTTTTGTAATTTTTTTTCTTGTAGTTGATTTCTAGTCTCATGGTGCTGTGTTCAGAAAAGATGCTTGATACGATTTCAGTTTTCTTAAATTTGCCACAATGCTTTACAGCCTAACCTGTGATCTCTCCTAGAGAATATTCCATGTGAACATGAGGGAATGTATATTCTGCTGCTTTTGAATGGAATGCTCTGTAAATACCAATTAAATGCATTTGGTCTAATGTTTTATTTAAGGCCTGTATTTGCCTACTGATTTTCTTTTTGAAGGATCTGTCCATTTATGTAAGTGAGGTGTTAAAATCTGCCTGTAGTATAGGGATCCGAGTTCGATGCCTGGGTTGGGAAGATCTTCTGGAGAAGGAAATGGCAACCCACTCCAGTATTCTTGCCTGGAGAATTCCATGGATGGGGAGCCTGTTAGGGTAGAGTCCATTGGGTTGCAAAGAGTTGGACACAACTGAGAAATTAACACACACAGATTATCATTATGTCAATTTCTCCTTTTATGTCTGTTAGTATTTGCCTTAGACATTGAGGTGCTCCTATGTTGGGTGTATATATACTTACAATTGTTATATCTTCTTGGATTGATCCTTTGGTGATTATGTAGTGTCCTTCTTTGTCTAATGTAACAGTCTTTAAAGCCATTTTATCTGATATAAGTATTGCTAGCCTGGGTTTCTTTTGATTTCCATTTGCAAGGAATATCTTTTTCCATTCCCTCACTTTCAGTGTTTATGTGTTCCTAGACCTGAAGTGAGCCTCTTTAGGCAGCATATAACATGTCTTTTTTGTGTGTCCATTCAGCTAATCTATGTCTTTTGGTTCAAGCATTTAATATATTTGCATTTAAAGTAATCATTGATATATATGTTCTTATGGCTATTTATTAATTTTTTTGCATTCGTTTTTATAGGTCATCTTCCCCTGCCCCATTTTTTTCTTTTGTTCTTTTGTGATTTGATGACAGTCTTCAGTGTTATGTTTGGATTCCTTTTTCTTTTTATGTGTATATCTATTATAGGTTTTTGGTTTGTGGTTATGAGGATTTATTGTATAGTAGGATTTATTGTATACTGCTTCCCAGGTGGCTCAGTGGGTAAAAAATCTGCCTGCAATACAGGAGCTTCAGGAGATGCATGTTTGATCCCTGGGTCAGGAAGTTCTCCTGGAGCAGAAAATGGCAACTCACTCCAGTATATTCTTGCCTGGATAATCTCATGGACAGAGGAGCCTGGTGGGCTACAGTCCATGCGGTCACAAAAAGTCAGATAGGACTGAGCACGCGTGCACATATATGCTATTGTATATACTACTGTATGCATATATTTTTATATAATTGTTTGAAGTTGCTGATCTCTTACTTTCAAATGCATTTTAAAAACCCTGCATTTGTACTTCTCTTTTTTCATGATTGGGCTTCCCTGGAAGCTCAGCTGGTAAAGAATCTGCCTGCAATACAGAAAGACCGGGTTTAATTCCTGGGTCAGGAAGTTCCCCTGAAGAAGGGATAGGCTACCCACTCCAGCATTCTTGGGCTTCCCTGGTGGTTCAGATGGTAAAGAATCTGCCCACAATGCAGGAGACCTGGATTTGATCCCTGGGTTGGGAAGTTCCCCTGGAGGAGGGCATGGCAACCCACTCCAGTATTCTTACCTGGAGGGTCCCCATAGACAGAGGTGCCTGGTGGGCTACAGTCCCGGGGGTTGCAAAAGTTGAACACGATTGAGCAACTAAGCACAGCACAGCCCTTCATGATTACTATTTTTATATCAGATTTTACATCTAATTCTTTGTGTATTCCTTAATTGCTTGTTGTGGATATAGAAAATTTTACTACTTCTACCTTTTAACCTCCCTACTAGCTTTGTATGTGGTTGATTTCCCACCTTTACTGTATGTTTGCCATTAATGGTGAGCTTTTTCATTTCGTAAGTTTCTCATTTCTAGTTCTGGCCTTTTTTACCTAGAGAAATTCCTTTAACATTTGCTGTAAAGTTAGTTTGCTGCTGCTGCTAAGTCGCTTCAGTCGTGTCCGACTCTGTGGGACCCCATAGACGGCAGCCCACCAGGCTCCACTGTCCCTGTGATTCTCCAGGCAAGAATACTGGAGTGGGTTGCCATTTCCTTCTCCAGTGCGTGAAAGGGAAAAGTGAAAGTGAAGTCACTCAGTCGTCCGACTCTTAGCGACCCCATGGACTGTAGCCTACCAGGCTCCTCCGTCCATGGGATTTTCCAGGCAAGAGTACTGGAGTGGGGTGCCATTGCCTTCTCTGAAAGTTAGTTTGGTTGTGATGAATTATTTTAGCTTTTGATTGTCTATAATGCTTTCGATTTCTCCATCAAATTGGAATGAGAGTCTAGATGCCAGTTTGGGGAGGCCTCACTAAGTTGGGAAGTTGACCTCTAGAATTTATTCTCTAAACCAACAGCCAATATATGGAACTGTATCTCCAATAACTAGAAACCATATTCCAGAAACCAAAGGATGGGACTAGGTTTAGCTTCTCTCACCATCACCCCCAGTGTTCCAATTTTGATATTTAAACTTCCTCTGCTAACAGTCTTAAGCTTTGTTGGATTTGAGGTCTTAGTTCAGAGAGAATATTTCTACCAGAGTGTTAGTAAAACTTCTATTGAACTTGAATGCTGCCATACTGCTGTTGAGTTGCTTGCCTGCTCTTTTATCTCTAGGAAACATGATAATCATAAAAAATAAAGCAGTGCTTATAGGTAACCTTAATATAAATATAGTTTATAACCTTTATTATGTAGCTAGGGAAATATAGGTGGCCTATGGAGGAGAAGCATTTCTTGATACATCAAAGAAATGCCTGGACTTTTTGGTCCCCTAAACCTAGAGTGTTAATCACCCAGCCATGTCTGACTCTTGCGACCCCACATATTGTAGCCCAACAGGCTCCTCTGTCCGTGGGATTTTCCCAGCAAGAATACTGGAGTGGGTAACCATTCCCTTCTCCAGGGGAATCTTCCCAACCCAGTGATTGAACCTGGGTCTCCTGCATTGCAGATTCTTTACCTCTGAGCCACCAGAGAAGCTGGTGGACTTCCCTGGTGGCTCAGATCTTAAAGACTCTTCCTACAATGCAGGAGACACAGGAAACAGGTTTGGTCTCTGGGTCAGGAAAACCCCCTGGAGGAGGGAATGGCTACCACTCCAGTATTCTTTCTGGGAAAATCCCATGGACAGAAGAGCATGACGGGCTACAGTACACGGGGTCACAAAGAGTCAGACACAACTGATAGACTGAGCACACACAGACCTAGAATTGTGGTCATTTCTTATGATACCCTCCTTTCAGGATTCTGTGTGAATCCTAGCTACTCTATAACTTCCAGAAGTTTCTAAATTATTCTAAATCTACTCTGTCAGTCATGTCACATTTCAGGTCAGCTGATTCTGTCCACTGAACTTCTGAGAAGTAGCATGGACAGTAAAAGAGTGTAGTAATCATCGATCAAGTCATGTTCTTGAATCTGGGCTTGGACATTAATAATTCTTTATTTTTGAGTAGGTTATTTAATATCTAAAAGCCTTAGCTCTTCAAATGTATCAATAAAAAGCTCTGAAAATAGCTACCTCACAGAGATTAAATAAAATGGTAAGTTGGAAAGCACTTAGCACCTGGCCCTACATATTATTAGTTCTCTATAAATCAGCTGTATAAATTAGCCTGGAGCTAATGAGGGAGGTCTGGACCAGAGTTAAAGATTTGGTAATCACCTTCAGTTTGCACCAAAATGGTAGCTGAACTGATGAATAATGAAGGCAGTGGTTAACAACCTTGGCTGCAGATTGAAATCACCCAAAGAACTTTGTAAAAGCTACACTTGGTGTCTAGAAAAGCACCACAGGTCCCCAAAATTCTGGCTGACTTGGTATAAGCAGTGTTTCTCCAACTTCAGCATGCACTGGAATCACCTGGAGGGCTTGTTAAACCTCATATTGCTGAGCCCTATCCCAAGAGTTTCTGAACCAGTAGATTAAAAATTTGCATTTCCTATATATCTTGGATGATGATGCTGGTGCAGCTGCTGGAGAGAAGATTCATAAACTTATATTTTCCTGGCAGCATAAACACTCTTCTACTAAGTGTCAGACTAAAAATAATGACTGTATTCCAGCTTTCCTCATTAGAGATTTCACCAGTTTTCCTAAGCTCAAAAATGAGGATGAAGATGCATTGATGAGAAAAACTAAGACATGAAAAGTGGGTTTTGATATCAAATGCAGTCATCTAGAGGGACATTGTGAGATTATGAAGTGACTGAATGGCCACTAGTTACACAGTCTTGTTTTGCCCAAACATGTTTCTGGAGGGAGAGGGTTGGGGCTGTAAGGAAGAGACCCTACAAAGGAGGGAGTTAACAATGGACTCTGCCCACATAGATAAATAATATGACTTGTGTCTTCTTCTATAATAATTAGGGAAAGAAATATTTATTGTTTTTCAAGTGGAGTGGTGTAATATCACTGTTTACTGAGTTTATTTTTTTTATTATCAAGTTTAAGATTATAGCTCATTTCTGACAATTGCCACTCTTTTGCTTGTTGAAGAGTGAATTACCATATAGTACTTACAGGTGGACATACTCAAAGGTCTTCCAATTAAAAACAAAATAGTAGCTAACAGTCCTCAGCTGCCACTTTTCCTCTGGTTTAATACATTCAGGAAGCTCATTGGCTCTAGCCTGACCAATCATGTTGGATCTCCAACTCTGACCAATTAGGTTCTCTCCCCTTCTACTTAAGTGAGATTCTGGAGGTTACCAGCTCTTTTTGCTGCAGACTGAGGTGGTGGTAGGGTCAATTCTGAGTACTAGTTGGAGCCCCGGGACATTCTCAAATATAGATTCTCTTTTCTGTCAGTTTCTGTTTCTACTTTTCTGTTTCTGCCTCCTTTGAGAGACAGTGGACTTCCTGTTTCTTGGCTTTGAGAGAAAGATGAGCAAAATGAATAAGGTGTTTAGGTTTTAGTCGTTCTTCCTTTCATCTATCTCATAATCACAAAATATTTATAAGAAGTCAAGACTTGGGTTTTTTTCTCACTGATGAGAAAGAGAAAGTTTTTACTGAGTTGAAGAAATGCTTTGGCTGATCAAATACTGGAAACTACCTCTTCAGGTACTTTACCAACAAGGGTCTATCTAGTCAAAGCTATGGTCTTTGCAATAGTCATGTATGGATGTGAGAGTTGGACTATAAAGAAAGTTGAGTGCCAAAGAGTTGATGCTTTTGAACTGTGGTGTTGGAGGAGACTCTTGAGAGTTCCTTGGAGTGCAAGGAGATAAGTCTTGAATATTCATTGGAAGGGCTGATGTTGAAGCCGAAACTCAAATACTTTGGCCACCTGATGCAAAGAACCCACTCACTGGAAAAGACCCTGATGCTGGGAAAGATTGAAGGCGGGAGGAGAAGGGAAAGACAGGATGAGATGGTTGGATGGCATCACGGACATGATAGACATGAGTTTGAGTAGGCTCCAAGAGTTGGTGAGGACAGGGAAGCCTGGCATGCTGAAGTCCATGGGGTTGCAAAGTCAGACACAACTGAGTGACTGAGTTGAACCTCTTCAGGTGGAGTTCTTTCCTCCTACCCCTGCTTCCTTTCCTTGGCTTCTTGTGTGCTCTTGGAAAATCTGGGACTGGAAATAACTCTCAAAAATGATGCTAGCGAAGGGCTGGGCTGTGAACACTAATCCTGCTTTCATCAGGAAGGGCATGCTAATTATGTTTGGCATCCCTTACAGTGGAAGGCTGCAAGAAGGACCTTCTCTGGTTGCCTCAAGCTTTGGTTCTGTAACTCTAGTCTATTAAAACTAACCATACCATTCCTGACAAGGCACCTTATGGGCTACTTATCTCCTGACTCACAAAAGAGCACATCAGAGGGAAACTCCTTATGAATACAGCCTATTGTCCTCCTGGTGCTTTCACCGGGCTTGATTTACAACTACCTGCTGCCCCAAAAGCCACCCAAAGCTTTCAGGAAGGACTCCCTGTCTAGTCCATTTTGTTTCATGGACATTTACCCTGTCTGAGATGCATTTTCTAAAAAAAACCCTTTTCCAGACAGAAGGGCCATTCTCAAATTTAAGCTTTCCTGATTTTCTCCATTCCCCTTAATCAGCCTCTTTCTTGGGGAGCTTGAAATCTGGGAGATACTGATGTTTGTCTGGCTAGAATTTGTGAGGCAAGGCCCACAGCTATGGAAGGACTCTGGGGGAGAGACTGTATCAACCCATAATGCCCTCATATGCCCACTATTCTGCTTGCTTACTTTACCTTTTGAGCTCTTAACTTAGTGTTTTCGTCTTCATAGAAGCAAGTGGTTCTTTGGCCTCCTAGCTATTACAGTCTTCAAAAGTCTTTGAGATAGTCTTATTTCCTTTGTCCCTAGGATTTTAGGCTAGAGTTCATTGTAACAGCACTGCTGAAATCTGTATGCAGCTTTCTTATGGGACCCCAGACCCTAAAGTTGCCTTTCATACTTCATATCCAAACTACAGATCTTTGAATTCAAGAATCTCTACATTCAGAACTCATTTTCTGGCAGGGTTTGCTGATGTTCCTCAGCCTGCAGTTGAGTCTTATTAACATCATAATTGACTTGAGCAACAAGATCCCTGTAAGGTGTATAGGTTGGAGGATGGAATTGGAGCATTACATGGGGCTGTGACACTGATCCTAGAAGGTTTCCTCCTTCCCTCACACTACTTCTGTCCTGAGAGGAAAATGATCTTGATAGTTGAGATGCCAAGAAATTCATCAAGGTGCATAATGCATAATAGGTGAAATTTAAGGGCTCTTTCTATAGGATTTACTTTCCTATTGTTTAACTGAGATTTGAAGGTTTTCTTAGTGTGTGAGTAGTTAACTCTGATTGGGAGCTGAACTATCATAATTTGAAAGATCACAGATGTTCATCACTTACTAACAAGACGGTTAACCCAACAGGATTAAATAGCTTCACCTGTGGCTGGCTTCCTTGAGTGACCTTGTCTTCATCTGTGTAGAATGTTCTTTTTCTTATCAGGAGCCATCAGAACACAAAACAGAATCTCTCTCTTAGGATCCTGTTTCTATCAACTATTACAGAATTTTTAACTCATGTCATAGGGCAGACCAACAACCCACTAACAATCCGTTAGTGTGGTGGAAGTGGCAGGCATCATACTGCATGGGGGTGATGGTCAAAACTTGGATCAAAGGATAAGGAATTTACACAAGAAAGATGAGAGCGGGGACACTTAAGATCTGCCAGGTTCAGAAGTGCTCCTTAAAGTAGAGTGACACTTTTGTATTTGTAGCCTCAAGGACTCCCTTTCAGGAATACAACAGTGCTAAGGGAGTAGGAGTTACTGCTCAACCTAATGGGTATCTTCAACAGCTGTATCTGGACATAATGTTAAATCCCAGTGTAGAGCTTTTTTAATTATTATTATTTTTAAATTTATTTTGGTCCCTGTTTTGCTAACAGTATTGCCTTGAACATATTTTGTCCCAGAGGAACTAGAGGTTAATGGTTCAGTGGTGATCACAAGATTTATGAGCCTGAATGGTGGTTCTTGCAACTGAATACCTACTCAGATCACCTGGGAGCTTTCTGTTAATGGTTATTGATGGCTCCTGAAATTGAATTCAACTTCAATTTTAAGCAGTCTTACACTTAGCTTCCATAAGACCACACAGGTCATCCAGGTCAGAGCAGGGGTTAATTGTCATCCCTCAGAAAAGGACATGGCAGAGTAACTGCACCTTCAGTTTCCTCATAACGCTTGGTTTTGTCACTGAGGATATAAGCCCCCATGTGGGGCTTCCCCAGGATTTGCATGTCCTGTGTTGGCATCAAGTATTAAGTAGATGTGGGTAGAAAGCAATTCTCTTTGGGAACAGGAAAGTTTGGATTCACTGCACAAATTTTACTGAAGGCCTTTCTGCAGTGAAATACTTGCATTTCCTGTATACCTTACTAATGATGGCAGCTCACAGAACTTTCATAAACTCATCCTTTCTAATAGATCTTCAAAAGTGCTTGGTTTCCAGCTGTATTGAATTGTAATAGGCAGGAAAAAAGCCATAAGGCAAGTTATTACCTTGTTTCTTGTTCCTATAATCAGACTTCAGAATGACTGCCCACCTCTGAGTTCTTTATAGAGGTGGTGGCATCAACAGCCAGAAAAAGTGGGGGCGGGGGGGTAATGTATGATGGTGAGGTCTTAATGCAAACTCAGTACATGCTTTTTCCTTCTGGATGCTGTTACTTGGGCTTATTTCTTAGATAACAAAGTTTGTAACATCTCTCTCATCTCCTTCAAAACTTCTTGAACCACCACTGCAGTTCCTGGGTGAAATGTGTTGATGCTTCGAGTTGTCTCTGCTGCTTTATGACCCATTTTGAACTCGAATAAGAGAATTGCTCAAATCTGAAAAAAAAAATTGCTCAAATTTGCTTTTTAACATTTCCCTAGTCTAAAATATAAATTGCAAGTAATAAGTCATTAGCAAAAAAAAAAAACTTAAAACATCATTTTAATGTGCATTTTTCACTTTAACATAACCACATTTAAGAATGTAATACAATATCAAAGGTAAATTTCAACAATGTAAAAACCACAATTACTTTTGCACCAACCTACTAGGTCCAGGGGCTTCCCTGGGAGATCAGATGGTGAAGAATCACCTACAGTGCAAGAGACCTAGGTTTGATCCCTGGGTTGGGAAGATCCCCTGCAGGAGGGAATGGCTACCCACACTGGTATTCTTGCTGGGAGAATTCCATGGACAGAGGAGGCTGGTGGGCTACATACAGTCCATGGGGTCACAAAGACTCAGATAGGGCTGATCGACAAACATTAACTTTTCATTAGGTCCATTTAAGACTTTTCCACATTGCAGGTACTTGTCTGTGTGGTAGGTACCACATAACAGAAGAGCAAACATACTTTCCAGTTGTTCACTTAAGTTCAGTTGCTCAGTTGTGTTTGACTCTTGCGGCCCCATGGACTGCAGCATGCCAGGCTTTCCTGTCCATCAACTCCCAGAGCTTGCTCAAACTCATGTCCATCGAGTCAGTGATGCCATCCAACCATCTCATCCTCTGTTGTCCCCTTCTCCTCCCACCTTCAATCTTTCCCAGCATCAGGGTCTTTTCCAATGAGTCAGTTCTTCCCATCAGGTGGCCAAAGTATTGGAGCTTCATCATCAGCCCTTCCAATGAATATTCAGGACTGATTTCCTTTAGGATGGGCTGGTTGGATTTCCTTGCAGTCAAAGGGACTCTCAAAAGTCTTCCTCAACACCACAGTTCAAAAGCATCAATTCTTCGGTCTTCAGCTTTCCTTATAGTCCAACTCTCACATCCGTACATGACTACTGGAAAAACCATAGCTTTGACTAGACAGATCTTATTGGCAAAGTAATGTCTCTGCTTTTTAATATGCTGTCTAGGTTGGTCATAGCTTTTCTTCCAAGGAGCAAGTATCTTTTAATTTCAAGGTTGTAGTCATCATCTGCAGTGATTTTGGAGCGCCCAAAAATAAAGTCTGTCACTGTTTCCATTGTTTCCCCATCTCTTTGGTATGAAAAAATGGGACTGGATGCCATGACCTTCATTTTCTGAATGCTTTCTGCCACAAGGGTGGTGTCATCTGCATATCTGAGGTTATTGATATTTTTCCCAGCAATCTTGATTCCAACTCGTGCTTCATCCAGCCCAGCCTTTCTCATGATGTACTCTGCATGTAAGTTAAATAAGCAGGGTGACAATATACAGCCTTAACGTACTCCTTTCCCAATTTGGAACCAGTCTGTTGTTCTGTGTCCAGTTATAACTGTTCTTTCTTGACCTGCATACAGATTTCTCAGAAGGCAGATCAGGTGATCAGGATCAGGTCAGGATTCTCTTTAAGAATTTTTCATGGTCTGTTGTGATCCACACAGTCAAAGACTTTGTGACATAGTCAATAAAGCAGAAATAGATGTTTTTCTGGAACTCTCTTGCTTTTTTGATGATCCAACAGATGTTGGCAATTTGATCTCTGGTTCTTCTGCCTTTTCTAAATCCAGCTTGAACATTTGGAAGTTTATGGCTCACATACTGCCGAGGCCTGGCTTGGAGAATTTTGAGCATTACTTTGCTAGTGTGTGAGATGAGTGCAATTGTGTGGTAGTTTGAATATTCTTTGGCATTGCTTTTCTTTGGGATTGGAATGAAAACTGACCTTTTCCAGTCCTGTGGCCGCTGCTCAGTTTTCCAAATTTGCTGGTATATTAGGTGCTGCACTTTCACAGCATCATCTTTTAGGATTTGAAGTAGCTCAACTGGACCTTCATCACCTCCACTGCTTTGTTCATAGTGATGCTTCCTAAGGTCCACTTGACTTCTCATTCCAGGATATCTGGCTCTAGGTGAGTCATCACACCATCGTGGTTATCTGGGTCATGAAGATCTTTTTTCTACAGTTCTTCTGTGAATTTTTGCCAGCTCTTCTTAATATCTTCTGCTTCTTTTAGGTCCATACCATTTTTGTCCTTTATTGTGCTCATCTTTGCATGAAATGTTCCCTTGGTATCTCTAATTTTCTTGAAGAGATCTCTAGTATTTCCCACTCTATTGTTTTCCTCTATTTCTTTGCACTGATCTCTGAGGAAGGCTTTCTTCTCTCTCCTTGCTATTCTTTCAAACTCTGCATTCAAATGGGTATCTCTTTCCTTTTCTCCTTTGCCTTTTGCTTCTCTTCTTTTCATAGCTATTTGTAAGGCCTCCTCAGATAGCCATTTTGCTTCTTTGCATTTATTTTTCTTGTAGATGGTCTTGATCCCTGTCTCCTGTACAATGTCACAAACTTCTGTCCATAGTTCTTCAGGCACTCTATCAGATCTAATCCTTGGAGTCTATTTGTCACTTCTACTGTATGATCATAAGGGATTTGATTTAGGTTAATACCTGAATGATCTAGTGGTTTTCCCTACTTTCTTCCATTGAAGTCTGAATTTGGCAAGGAGTTCATGATCTGAGCCACAGTCAGGTCCCAGTCTTGTTTTTGCTGGCTTTATAGAGCTTCTCCATCTTTGGCTGCAAAGAATATAATCAATCTGATTTTGGTACTGACCGTCTGGTGATATCCATGTGTAGAGTCTTCTCTTGTGTTGTTGGAATAGGGTGTTTGCTATGACCAGGGTGTTCTCTGGGCAAAACTCTATTAGCCTTTGCCCTACTTCATTCTGTACTCCAAGGCCAAGTTTGCCCGTTACTCCAGGTATGTCTTGACTTCCTACTTTTGCATTCCAGTCCCCTATAATGAAAAGGACATCTTTTTTGGGTGTTAGTTCTAGAAGGTCTTGTAGGTCTTCATAGAACCATTTAACTTCAGCTTCTTCAGCATTACTGGTCAGGGCATAGACTTGCACTACTGTGATATTGAATGGTTTGCCTTGGAAATGAACAGATCATTCTGTCATTTTTAAGATCACATCCAAGTATTGCATTTCGGACCCTTGTTGACTATGATGGCTACTCCATTTCTTCTAAGGGATTCTTGCCCAGAGTAGTAGATATAGTAGTCATCTGAGTTAAATTTACCCATTGCAGTCCATTTTAGCTTGCTGATTCCTAAAATATCGACGTTCACTCTTGCCATCTCCTGTTTGACTATTTCCAATTTGCCTTGATTTGTGGACCTGAGATTCCAGGTTCCTATGCAGTACTGCTCTTTACAGCATCTCACTTTACTTCCATCACCAGTCACATCCACAACTGGGTGTTTTTACTTTGGCTCCATCTCTTCTTCCTTTCTGGATTTATTTATCCACTAATCTCCAGCAGCCTATTGTGCATCTACCAACCTGGGGAGTTCATTTTTCATTGCCCTGTCTTTTTGCCTTTCATACTGTTCATGGGTTCTCAAGGCAGGAATACTGAGGTGGTTTGCCATTCCCTTCTCCAGTGGATCATGTTTTTCCAGAACCCTCCACCATGACCTGTCTCTCTTGGGTGGTCCTACATAGTATGGCTCATAGTTTCATTGAGTTAGACAAGGCTGTGGTCCATGTGATCAGACTGATTAGTTTTCTGTGATTGTGATTTTCGTTCTATCTTCCCTCTGTTGGAGAAGGATAAGAGGCTTATGGAAGCTTCCTGATGGGATAGACTGACTGAGGGGGAAACTGGGTCTTGTTCTGATGGGTGGGGCCATGCTCAATAAATCTTTAATCCAATTTTCTGTTGTTGGGTGGGCCTGTGTTCCCTCCCTGTTGTTTGACCTGAGGGCAAACTATGGTGGAGATAATGAAATGAAGATAATGGTGACCTCCTTCAGAAGGTCCCATGCATGCACTACCGCACTCAATGCCCCCACCCTGCAGCAGGCCACTGCAGACCCATGCCTCCGCCAGAGACCCCTGGACACTCACAGGCAAGTCTGGGCCAGTCTCTTGTGTGGTCACTGCTCCTTTCTCCTGAGTCCGGGTGTGCACAAGGTTTTGTTTGTGCCCTCCAACAGTCTGTGCCCCCAGCCCTGTGTAAGTTCTGGTAGCTCTATGGTGGGGTTAATGGTGGCCTCCAATTGTTAGATGTCTGCATCTACATCCCAAAATCTTAAATGAGTAGCACTTCAGGGATAGAAGTGTAGTCTGAGCAGGATATTATTTTCATATCATCTATGAAATATGTGGCGGAAAGTGAAGAATAACTAAAGAGCCTCTTGATGAAGGTGAAAGAGGAGCGTGGAAAAAGTTGGCTTATAGCTCAACATTCAGAAAACTAAGATCATGGC
This sequence comes from Giraffa tippelskirchi, assembly GCF_054371585.1. Taxonomy (NCBI): domain Eukaryota; kingdom Metazoa; phylum Chordata; class Mammalia; order Artiodactyla; family Giraffidae; genus Giraffa; species Giraffa tippelskirchi. The sequence goes on from NC_137285.1 coordinate 122,232,753, forward strand.
ATCTGGTCCCATCACTTCATAGCAAATAGATGGGGAAACAGTGGCAGACCTTATTTTGGGGAGCTCCAAAATCACTATAGATGGTGACTGCAGCCGTGAAATTAAAAGACGCTTACTCCTTGGAAGAAAGTTATGACCAACCTAGACAGCACATTAAAAAGTGGAAACATTACTTTGCCAACAAAGGTCTGTCTAGTCAAGGCTATGGTTTTTCCAGTAGTCCTGTATGGATGTGAGAATTGGACTTAAAGCTGAGCGCTGAAGAATTAATGTTTTTGAACTGTGGTGTTGGAGAAGACTCTTAAGAAGAGTCCCTCGGACTGCAAGATCCAACCAGTCCATCCTAAAGGAAGTCAGTCGTGAATATTCATTGGAAGGACTGATGTTGAACCTGAAACTCCGGTATTTTGGCCCACCTGATGGGAAGAACTGACTCATTGGAAAAGACCCTGATGCTGGGAAAGATTGAAGGCAGGAGGAGAAGGGGATGCCAGAGGATGAGATGTTTGGATGGAATCACCAACTCAGTAGGAGTTTGAGTAAACTCTGGGAGTTGGTGATGGACAGGGAGGCCTGGCATGCTGCAGTCCATGGGGTCGCAAAGAGTCGGACATGACTAAGCGACTAAACTGAACTCACATCACTTCTGGGAACGTCAGTTTCCTTATCAGCAGTGTAGGTCAGTAGTTTCTGCCCCTACAGTGTGGTTTTTGAGAATTACGTTAGGAATTAGAACCAATAGTAGCTAAGTGCTATATATTATTCCTTCTCTAGGTACTTGAGCTACTATTTAATCTGGGGGGTAAAGTCAGTGTTCTATAAAGCTACATCACATACCTTTATTTGGTGATCAATTTAAAGGCCAGCTTATTGTGATCAATGGAGAAGGAAATAGCAACCCACTCCAGTACTCTTGCCTGGAAAATCCCACGGACAGAGGAGCCTGGTAGGCTACAGTCCGTGGGGTCGCTAAGAGTTGGACACGACTGAGCAGCTTCACTTTCACTTTTCCCTTTCATGCACTGGAGAAGGAAATGGCAACCCACTCCAGTGTTCTTGCCTGAAGAATCCCAGGGACGGTGGAGCCTGGTGGGCTGCCGTCTATGGGGTCGTGCAGAGTCGGACACGACTGAAGCAACTTAGCAGTAGCAGCATTATGATCAAGGATCCTACAGTGGGATCAGGGTTAGAGTTTCTGTGGGAAGGATAAGATTTACTTTCCATGGAGCCTGTAAATACTTCAGGCCACTTGATGGGAGCAGCCTGCTGGCAAAATATACAGGCAATGCTAAGACATAGTCATCTTGTCTTACTTCCTTGCATGAAGCTAATTTTCTTTTTCCAGGCCATTCTTTTATGAGTAGTATTCCTCGTAGCTGTGGGACATACAACTAAGTCTTTTCTAGAACACTTCATTTATATCAATACAAGCAGTTTTGGCAGCATCTCAGTTGATAAGACTTAAATGGGAAGATGCATTTCCTGAAGGCTAAGCCCATTTTGATAAAATGACCCAGTTTTTAATGTACATATTAAACTACACACAGAAAAATATATAACATTATGCTGCCAAGTCGCTTCAGTCGTGTCTGACTCTGTGTGACCCCATAGACGGCAGCCCACCAGGCTCCGCCGTCCCTCAGATTCTCCAGGCAAGAACACTGGAGTGGGTTGCCATTTCCTTCTCCAGTGTGTGAAAGTGAAAAGTGAAAGTGAAGTCGCTCAGTCCTGTCCAACTCTTTGCGACCCCATGGACTGCAGCCTACCAGGCTCCTCCATCCATGGGATTTTCCAGGCAAGAGTACTGGAGTGGGTTGTCATTGCCTTCTCCGATATAACATTATATGACACCACAAATGTTACATAGACTACAGTCAAAACATTTGATCTCAGCAACTCAAGAAACTGAGCAAGGATATTCTACTCTATTGCATATAAAATGTAAACAATACAACCTAATAAAACATCTGTTAATTCATAAGAATTTAAATAAGTGATAAACACTAAGTGCTACTTGTTACTGACTGTTTTGTCTTCTTTGGCTTAAATATACTTTAAAAAAAATCCTCTGCCCTTTAGAATTTAGAGTTGTACTTTCTTTTTTAGCATTCCTTTGGAATTAGAAAACCCAGAGAACACAGGACCTAACATCTCAGACTCCTTGAAGTTCCCAAATGAGAAGCTGCCCACCATATTTATTTCTTCCATGAGCTTATTTAAAAGAAGGGAGTATCATTCATTTGATTTTAGTTTCTATCTTGAGAATTTGGAGAAGTGTTTCCTGGATCTGCTTGGTGCAGGCAGCATAGCCAATGGGATTAAGGATTGGAGGAATGAGGAGGTAGAAGTTGGCTAGCATGTTGTGGACTGGAAGGGGCAGTCCGTGACCAAATTGTGAATGAGGGAAGAAACAGCAATGGGAACATAAAAGATCAGGATAGCACAAATGTGAGAACCACATATCCCCAGGGTTTTATGCCTGGCCTCAGGAGTAGCCAGCCCCTTCATGGTCCTGAAAATCATCACATAGGAGGCAGCAATGGCCAGAGTCCAGGATCAAGACCATAAAGCCGGTGCTTATCCCATAGACATTGTTGACCCTGCTTTCACCACCTACCAAAGTGACCACAGCCAGGGCTTCCCAGTAGGAGTGGGAGAGGACACGGGCTTTGTAAAGGGGCAGCCGCAGGCAGATCATCAGAGGCAGGGGTCCAATGTAGAGGACACCCCGGCAGAGGTCAGCCAGCCCCAAACATCCCACCACAGTATGCGTGAGCACTGTGGTATGAGGGAGTGGGTCACAGCTACATAGTGCTCAAAAGCCATAGCAAGGAAGATGCCTGGACAGAACCAGCTCAATGATAGCCAGCATGCACAGAAAGAAGTACATGGGCTGGTGCAGGCTATGCTCCACCCTTACCACAACCAGGATGGTGACATTCCCCGCCACAGCTACCAGGTACATGGAGCTGAAGGGGATGGAGAGCCAGGTGTGCAGGGACTCCAGTCCTGGAATGCCAGTGAGCTGGAAGGAACTGGGTGCTAAGCAGACATGAAAAGTGAGCATGGCCAGTTATAAATGCACCTTCTCACTTGTGCCCCAAAATGTGGTAGAACTTTTTTTCCAGTAATTAAAGACGAATATTCTTAGGTCCTATAAAAAGGAATAGGATCATTGACTAGATAAGATTCTATAAAGTTTCTTTGAAGTTACAGAGTAATGTCATGGCATGCCATTACTATGTTATGATGTCCACAAGTTTACCAAGCAGAAGCCAAAAATATTTATTTGAATGAAATGTGTATCTTTATGCAATGTGACTCTCAAGGAATAATGTTCTTTCAACAATGAAAATGACCTAAGGCAGACAGGTGACTATTAAGCCACTTAATAACTCTAGGTTGGTTTTGAGATTTCTCAGAATCATATTAGCAAGATTCAGAGTGGATGCTCCTTGATTAGAGACACAGTGATGCTGAAAAATAACAGTGACATCATCTGAAGATCTAGATAGACCTATGGGACTCCAGAGTCTATGATAAATCAAAGTTTAATCTTGGGGCCAGCACTAGCTATTGGATGAGCCTAAATGTTTAATCTTCAGGCCAAAATCAAGGTGGATGTGATCAGGTGAAGAAGACTTTCCACAGGGTTTAACAAAGTGATTTCTTAAATGTGAGAGTTGATGACTAGAGCTCAGTTTGTGTGTCTGCCCAAAGGTAGATCCCTGCAAGGGCTCTCTGCCTTCTTGGAGGCTGAGTGGAGATGAGATCCCAGAGGTGGAGAATGTTCTCCCTAGGAAGGAAAAAAATAATTAGTGTGGAGAAGCATGAGGCCTAGATGAATATTTGCCCAAAGAAACGAAATGCCCTTACTCAGAGTCCAGAGCTACTGGCTAAAGGGGAGGTGTATATTCACAAAATTTATTCCAGGTCATCTTTCTGTTTTATTAGGGTCTAAGGTCATACCAAAATGTTTCCATGTATACTAGAGGAATGCCCGATCAAAAAAAATGGGCAGAAGACCTAAATAGACATTTCTCCAAAGAAGACATAGAGATGGCCAAAAGGCACATAAAAAGAGGCTGAATGTCACTAGTTATTAGAGAAATGCAAATCAAACCTACAAAGAGATATTACCTCACACCAGACAGAATGGCCATCATCAAAAAATCTACAATAAATGCTGGAGAGGGTGTGGAGTAAAGGAAACCCTCTTGCAGTATTGGTGGGAATGTAAATTGATACAGCCACTGTGGAGAACAGTATGGTGGTTCCTTAGCAGACTGAAAATAGAACTACCACATGACCGAGCAATCCCACTACTGGGCATATACCCTAAGAAAACCATAATTCAAAAGGACACATGTACCCCAGTGTTCATTGCAGCACTGTTAATACAAGCCAGGACATGGAAGCAACCTAAATGTCTATCAACAGGTGAATGAAGGCTATGTGGTACATGTATACAGTGGAATATTACCCACCATTAAAAAGAACAAAATTGGGTCATTTTTAGAGATGTGGATGGACCTAGATTCTGTCATAGAATGAAGTAAGTCAGAAAAATATCATATGTTAATGCATATATGTGAAATCTATAAAAATGGTACAGATGAACCTAGCTGCAGGGCAGGAATAGAGATTCAGATCTAGTGAACACACATGTGGATATGGATGGGGGAAGCAGGGGAGGGTAGGACAAATTGGGAGATCAGGACTGATGTATATACAATGTTGTTGTTGTTCAGTTGCCAAATCATGTCCAACTCTTTGAAACCCCATGGACTGCAGCACACCAGGCTTCCCTGTTCCTCACCATCTCCTGAAGTCTGCCCAAGTTCACACCCATTGAATCAGTGACACTATCCAACCATTTCATCCTCTGTCACCCTCTTCTCCTTCTGCCTTCAATCTTTCCCAGCATCAGTGTCTTTTCCAATGAGTCAGTTCTTCCCATCAGGTGGCCAAAGTATTGGAGTTTCAGCATCAGTCCTTCCAGTGAATATTCAGCATTGATTTCCTTTAGGATTGACTGGTTTGATTTCCCTGCTATCCAATGGACTCTCAAGAGTCTTCTCTAGCACCACAGTTTGAAAGCATCAATTCTTCGGCACTCAGCCTTCTTTATGGTCCAGCTCTCATATCTGTACATAACTAATGGAGAAACCATGTCTTTGACTATATGGACATTGTTGGCAAAGTGATGTCTTTGCTTTTTAATATGCTGTCTAGCTTTGTCACAGCTTTCTTTCCAAGAAGCAATTACCTTTAATTTCATGACTGCAGTCACCATCCACAGTGATTTTTGGAGCCCAAGAAAATAAAATCTGCCACTGCTTCCACTTTTCCCTCTTCTATTTGCCATGAAGTGATGGGACAGTGTGGGATCTTAGTTTTTTGAATGTTGAGTTTTAAGCCAGCTTTTTCACTCTCAAGAGGCTCTTTAGTTCCTCTTGCTTTCTACCATTAGAGTGGCATGATCTGCATATCTGAAGTTGTTATTTCTACAGGCCAGCCAACATTTCACAGGATGTACTCTGAATATAAGTTAAATAAGCAGGGTAACAATATATAGCTTTGTTGTACTCCTTTCCCAATTTTGAGCCAGTCTGTTGTTCCAGGATCAGTTCTAACTGTTGCTTCTTGACCTGCATTCAGGTTTCTAAGACAGCCAAGATGGTTTGGTATTGCCATCTCTTTAAGAATTTCCCACATTTCGTTGGTATTGTTATTAATGGTCGGTTAAGCAATAATGACATTGGTAATTATTCCCCAGCGATCACATTGGATCCTCCCTAAATCATGAGATGTGGGCAGGACTGGGATGAGGTTCCCCACATGATAGATAAGGAAACAATCCAAGGAGCAGAGAGATTAACAGCCTCATCAAAGTCACAGACTGGGACTCAAACCTAATTTCTCACTCAGAACCTTAGCTATTCAACCACAGCTCTATCCACAATAGAGCAGAAAATCAAAACTCCAAACCAAATCAAACATGAAACAAATAGAAAACCTTGATCTAGTTGTGGCTGAACCCTGCTTGTATAAGTCACACTCAGAAAGCCCTCACAACAGGCATCCATTTGCATATTCAGAGGAGGCTGTGTTCTCAGCAGGCCCTGATGTGGAAGGGAGGGTAAGGGTGAAAAGGGGCATGGTGGTCACTGAGACCAGAGGATGCTCTGCCTCCAGAGAGAAGTGACTGATGCAACAGAATGTGAGGGGAGCCAGGGGAGGGACCCCAGAGGACGGACACAGGGACAGAATGTCCCCAGAGTCACCTCAGAAGACACCAGGCCCATCTGGGTCCCTTTAAGATGTACCTCAAGGACAGGGCCTACTGTTTCCTTTTTCTTTAGGGAATAGAGTAACTGATCATGAGAATTAGCCAGACCTCTTTATAACCCTCTTTCCCACCCTTTTATAACTAACAGAGGAAAACTATACCATTTGTCCTGAAGCCTCCAGAAAAGGAACCGAGCCTCATGCTGAGGCGTGAGAGCACGTGGGCCTGTGGTGGACAGGGTGGATGGGGGGCAGGACATCACAGGGCACAGTACGGGAGCTGCACAACTGGGATAAGAGGCAGGCAGACCTGGGAGGGGGACTTCTGCTGGGATCAGCCAAAAACCAGAGGCCTGGAACAGGAGGCCTGGGGGGGCTCAGATCTGAGAAATGTCACGTGAGCTGGGGCTGGCAGAAAAAACCAGGATAACCAGGGTAACAGCAGAAATCTGACTATGTACTAATCACTAGAGGGACTACTCTGGAGAAGGAACTAGCAACCCACTTCAGTATTCTTGCCTTGGAAATCCCACAGACAGAGGAGCCTGTTAAGCTACAGTCCATGGGGTTGCAAGAGTAAGGCTTAGCAGTTAAACCACTACCACCAGAGGAACTACCCAAATGTTGAATAAAGAACCAATGTAAGAATGCTTCATGTTTGAGGAGAACAGGCTAGATCAGAGGCATGAACCCAGGGTGCATAGGGCAGATCCATCTCTCATGGACTCATGCCTGGACAGAAAATTTACTTTCTCTGTGGCATGACCTCATCTCCTGAATTTCTCATCTTCTGTCATTCTCATCCTTGTATGTCTGTCCTTGTCTAAGAAGAGACCTTCTCTTGCCCCTCCCCAAATACTTGATCTTCTACAATCCTCACACCTGCTATCCCATTATTATTAGAAGAAACCTTCTTCTGCCTTCCAGGCCTGTGCTCCTGTGTCATGTGTTAGGGTCAACCTCAATAAGACCTTAGCTAAGTGACCCAGACCTTGTGGAATGACAAGGTGGAAGCAGATATGAGTGATATAAGACATTGAATTTGAAGGTAGGAAACCAGAGTTCTCCAAGTTCAAGTTTAATCTTTGAGGTTAGTACCTCCCTCCTGTGAGTGCTACTTGCTCTCCTCCTGCCTCAGTCTGGCCCCTCCTCAGTCACAGCTGCTGAAATGGTCTAGGGAAAAAAGGAGAAATCAAAAATAAGAAATGGAAGGGACAGATCAGTTACACTTGTTTATTAAAGGTCCAGCAACAATGAGTTCTATCTTTTCAGTGTAGTCCTGCAGATTGAATCTTGACATAAGAGTCAGAAGATGTGAAATGCAGTCCTTTATCTGCCTCTTTATATCCTCCAGGATCACTTGAGGATTCAGTTTCCCATATACATCATCATTCTAGGATCTTCTCAAGTTAAAGGTGTAGCCTACCTACACTACATCACTGATTGAATACTCTCCAGATATAGAGCCACATACACTTTCAGGGGAGACATTGAAATAAATGACACAGGCTTTCTTTTGTCATTTGCTGACATTCTGGCTGTGGAGGCAAAAAACAAGACAAAGACAGGTAAGGACTTGACAGAACACTCCTGCCAAGTAGGCTGAAGGGTGATGGAAAAGAGAAGAAACCAGATAAGCAGAGTTGTATTGTAAATGACACTAGAGGTGTATTTTTGTTGAATCTGGAAGGAGGGAAGATGATGAATTATTAGGCATTTTCAACAGAATGGGAAGCTGTGAGATTGAGGTTGTGTGGGCAGAGAGACTGGAGGACCAGTGATGGTCAATAGGAGCTCCCAGGAAGTAGATCCTCAGGGAGGAGGAGAGACCTGTTTGGAACTGGAGAAGCACATTCACTTAGGATAGGGTGACTCCATGGAGAAGAGGATATTCTCTCATTCATTCAAGAAATATTAGTGAATTTCTTTATGGGTACCAAGGATATATTGGCAGTAAATGTAAAAACACAGCCCCAGAGTCATGGGGCTTCCATGTTGTTGATCCCAGTGCTTAGTCAGAGAAAATGCAGATTAGACTTGGAGAAGTTTTTAATTAAAAAAAGAAAAAAAAAAACTTCTCATTCTGACCTAGTTAGCCAAAACTGATGGAAGGTTTTACAGAATTTCCATCTGTGGAGGTGCTTAAGATATATCCAGTAAGCCTCACTTTGCATCAGATGGTATATTATCCAGCAGCACAGAGGAGGAAGTTTCTTTATGAAGAGAGTCCTTCATGCATTTGTTTATCTTTTAATGACTACTTTAAAATTGATTTTTAATTGGGGGAAATTGCTTTACAGTGTTGTGTTGGTTTCTGCCATATAGCCATGCAAAGCAGCCATAATTATACATGTATCACCTTCCTCTTGAGCCTCCCTCCCCTATGCATTTATTTAAAGAGCACCTACTGAGCAACAACCAGGTTCAATAGAGTCTGTGAATACAGAAATGAGGAAGGCAAAATTCTTGTACTAAAAGCATTCACAGTCCAATGAATGGACAGATAAGTGCATTGGCAACATACATCACTCTCTCCCTGTGTTATTTAATTCAGCCCATTAATGAGTCTAAATTGAAAACACTGAGAAAATATTCCGGGAGGGGTCTAAAAAGGCTTCACCAAGACGGTAGCAGGATCTTAGCCAGGTGTGGAAATAGGCAGAGGAAAGTATTCCAGATAAATAATGTGAGCTGCAAGCAAGACTGTCTCAGAAAGTGACGCAGATACTTCAGTGTGGCTGAACCTAGGATGAATATTTTTTTAGAGGAATGGTAAGAAGTGAGGCTAATTTAGGTAAGACTAAGTTTGTGTCCATGTCAAGCAGTTTTAAGTTTTTTTTGTAGTCATGAGATTGCCAGTGGTTTTCAATAGGTCTATCACTCTGTGGTAGATAGATGGAGTGGGGTGGAAAACTATAGGGAGAGCTTTCTAGTGACACTGGCAAGAGATAATGTGACTTTGGGAAGACGAAGGGCATAGAGAGGAGAACAGCATGAGAGAATTCAGATGATTCACGGGGCGTCATTATTGAGCAGGGTGTGGCAGAAGCTATATGACTGAAGCATAGGTGAAAGGGGATGAGGCTGAAAAATGAGCAGGGACCAGATGCTGCAGGTACCTGTAAACCAGGGTCAGTGTGTGGATTTCATCCTTAGTGCAGTGGTAATTCCAAGAAGGTCTTAGGCAAGGCCCAGCATAGTATGCTGCTGATGCTAAGTCACTTCAGTCATGTCCGACTCTGTGCAACCCCCTAGACAGCAACCCACCAGGCTCCCCCATCCCTGGGATTCTCCAGGCAAGAACACTGGAGTGGGTTGCCATTTCCTTCTCCAATGCATGAAAGTGAAAATGAAAGTGAAGTCGTTCGGTAGTGTCTGACTCTTAGCGACCCCATGGACTACAGCCTACTAGGCTCCTCCATCCATGGGATTTTCCAGGCAAGAGTACTGGAGTGGGTTGCCATTGCCTTCTCCACCAGCATAGTATAAATTAGCCTTAATAGTCTCTTCATCTGTAGTAAGGAGAATGGATTACAGAGTGTCCAATATACAGACCACCGAGGCCAGATGTTAGGCTTTTGTAGTCTGGGTGAAAGATGATAGTGATTTAAATAAGAGTGTTGGCAGGAGAAAAAGAAAAGCATAGGGAGTGAAATACATTTTGCAGATTAATAAGATTTACTGATGAACTAGAGATGAAGAGGGAAAGAAAGAATGATTGTCTCTAGTGTTCTGAGCTCACTATAGGACAGACAGCAGTAATACCTACTGAGATGGACACATCCCAGGGAGGAAATATTTTGTGGGGAGATAGAAATATTTGTTTTGGCTGTATTTTATTTGTGATGACTGTGGAATATCTAACTGGAAATATCTAATAGTAAAAGTAAAAGCCATGCATTTAAGAATTCCCTGGACAGAGACAGGTTAAAAAAAAAAAAAGCCAAAAGAAATCAAAGAGAACACCTAGAGAAGCATGAGAATAAAAAGCAGAAAAGGAGAAGGTGAGAGTGAGGGGAAAGGAAGTGATAACAAGATCAGTGTATGGGGAGTAGTGAAGATGGAAGCTGGATTGGGAAAGATTGAGAATTAAATGAGAGATGAGGAAACAGAGATTTCATACAAACTTCTAAACAAGTTGTGCTATGAAGGGGAAGAGAAACAAGGGCTATTAGCTGGAGGAAGGTTTGAAGCCAAGGGATACAGGATTGTGCTGCTATTAATCAAGATAAACTTTTAGAAAATAGGGCAAATTTGTGCTAGGGAAGGACCACAGTAATGGTGGTACGTGTACAATGCTTTACAGTTATCAAAGTCTGTTCTCATGTTTCCATCTTTCTTCACAATAAAGCTCAGTAAGATGGTTGTGGGAGGTATAGTTATTACCTTTATTGAAAGGTGAGGAAGCTAAAACTTTAAAAATATCATTGATTGAGTTTCTGCTGGTACAGTGGCACTATATGGGCCCAATTCTTTAGATTGTAAAGCTTTTTTCTATACTAGGGCAATGAGTTAATTTTATTTAACCTGAGCATGAACTACTTGTGGAGCAACAAGGTGGAAGCAGATTTGAGTGATATAAGACACTGAATTTGAAGGTAGGAAACCAGAGTTCTCCAAGTTCAAGTTTGATCTTTGACACTTACCAACCATATGATTGTCAATATTTTTAGATTTCTCAACTCAAAAACATGTTTACATTTACTGAGCACTTTTTAATGTTCTAGAATTGTGCTTTTTTTTTTTTAAAGAAGTTTTCCAGTTTTACTGGGATACAGTTGACATAACATTGAATTAGTTTAAGGTGTATAATACGATGATTTGGTACATGGATATAGTACAAAATGATTACCACTAGTTAACATCTATCACTTCACATAGTTATTTTTTCTTATGATGAGGACTTTAAGACCTATTCTTTTAACAACTTTCAAATATACAAGAGTATTTTTTTAATCTTTATTGAATTTGTTACAATAGTGCTTCTGTTTTATGTTTTGGTTTTTTTTGCCACAAGGCAATGTGGGATCTTAGCTCTTCAACCAGGAATCAAACTCGTACCCCCTGCATTGGAAGGTGAAGTCTTAACAACTGGACCACCAGGGAAGTCCCTATACTATTTTTAACTGAAGTTATCATGTTGCATTTTATATCCCCAGAACTTATTTGTTTTATATCTGGAAGTTTGTACCTTTTGACCACCTTCAACCATACACCAACCCCCACCTCCCAACCACCAATCTGTTTTTATGAGTTTGGTTTTTTCTTTCTTCCAGGTTCCATGTGTAAGTGATATCATACAGTATTTGCTTTTCTTTGTATTACTTGTTTCACTTAGCATGATGCCCTCAGTGTCCCTCTGTGTTGTCACAAATGCAGGATTTTCTCCTTTTATATGGCTTAATAGTATTTGTGCATGTATGCCACATTTTCTTTATCCTTTCATCCACTGTATTGAGTGTTTTAGAAGATTATCTCAGTTAATCCTCAGAAGAAACTTTATGTAGGAACTTAGAGAAAAGAGAAGGGAGACCGTTCAAAATTTTGGGAAACAAATGATTCTGCATTTTCACAATAAATGATGGTAAAAGCAGGGAAAAGCAGGTAAAAAATCCCAGAAAGAAGAACAAAGATGTGAAACCCAAGAAATTCAGAGGCTAGTCTTTCAGAAATAGAGTGGAGCATCTCTTATGAATGTCGTGAATTGTAGAAGGAAAAGTAGTTGAAGGTAGAAGTATAAAAGTTAAAGTTGAAGGGAAGGAGACTAATGGGGCTTTTCACATTCTCAAGTTAACTAGAGGTGATGGGGCTTTATGGCCCTACTTGAGATTTCTGAGTGTCAAGTAATGACCGATAATATCAATACTTAGAGGAAGTGACTTTTCAGAAAGTGCCAGGCTTAATTATTTGTTAGGTATTCAAGCTTGACATTTCAGAAGAGAAACTCCCCTTTGTAATTAGGAGTACAGGTTGAGATGGGAGGCAAAGGAAGACAGTGAATGTTTTAGGGTAAGATTTGAATTGAGCAGGTATCTATGTCCTTAATAAAGCTGTCCTTGGCTACACAAAGACCACAAAAACTCTTCATCCGCTCAGTTCTTTTATAAAGGCTGCCTTCTTAGCTCTACTGTGATTTGATGTCCTGACAACTCAATAGTTTTATAAGCATCTTGAGGGCAGAGATGATATATAATGTTCCACAATTCATATTATGATTACTTTGTAATTTCTTTTAAGGTCCAGAAGTAGGGTCAAGGACTTTCCATGTAAATATCGGAGTTTGAACTTGAATACTATAATCCTGCTGACATTGTGTACTCCCTGGAAGGGCCCTGTGGAAGGAGACCAGAGAAAGAGAATTTCTGTTGGCCATGTCAGCCTCCAATATCACCTCAACTCATCCAGCAGTCTTCCTGTTGGTGGGGATCCCAGGCCTGGAGCACCTACATGTCTGGATATCCATTCCCTTCTGCTCAGCCTATACACTGGCCCTGCTTGGCAACTGCACCCTCTTCTTCATCATTCAGGCTGATGCAGCCCTGCATGAGCCCATGTACCTCTTCCTGGCCATGTTGGCAGCCATTGACCTTGTCCTCTCTTCTACAACACTTCCCAAAATGCTGGCCATCTTCTGGTTCAGGGATCGAGAGATCAACTTCTATGCCTGTCTGGTCCAGATGTTCTTTCTCCACTCCTTCTCCATCATGGAGTCGGCAGTGCTGCTGGCCATGGCCTTTGACCGCTATGTGGCCATCTGCAAGCCACTGCACTACAGCACCATCCTCACCGGGCCACTTATCACCAAGATTGGCTTGGCTGCTGTGACTCGGGCTGTGACACTAATGACTCCACTCCCCTTTCTGCTCAGATGCTTCCACTACTGCCGAGGTCCAGTGATTGCCCACTGCTACTGTGAGCACATGGCCGTGGTAAGGCTGGCCTGTGGGGACACTCGCTTCAACAATATCTATGGCATTGCTGTGGCCATGTTCATCGTGGTATTGGACCTGCTCTTTGTTACCTTGTCTTACATCTTCATCCTCCGGGCAGTTCTACAGCTTGCCTCTCACGAGGCCCGCTATAAAGCCTTTGGGACCTGTGTGTCCCACATAGGTGCTATTTTAGCTTTTTACACACCTGTTGTCATCTCCTCAATCATGCACCGGATAGCTCGCCAGCCTGCTCCACATGTGCACATCCTCCTTGCCAATTTCTATCTGCTCTTCCCACCCACAGTCAATCCCATCATCTATGGGGTCAAGACCAAGCAGATTCGTGAACAAATCTTAAGACTGTTCCTGAGAAAGGATGTGTAAGTGACAGTGAGGTGCAGGCAGAGATAGGCTGGGACAGGTAGAAAACTGAATAGGGGTGAAGGAATGAGAAAGTAGAGGGTTGCCAGACTTCTGTGTTCAGTTCTTTCCTGGTGAAATGAAAACCAACTGGTGTCACCAGTCTGATAAGGACTCAAGGTTCCTTCTATTCTGGTAGCCTCTGGACTCAAACTGCTGACTTAGAGAAGACAGCAAAGACCCCGCTTTTCTATCAGAGGCAAAGGTTTGACCCACCCTTCTCCCCAACATCACCTAATAACACAGAGATGCTTTTGAGGTAATTTACTAAGTGGATTTGGTGAATTAATCCAGTCAAGACTTAGATAAGGATCAAAATTTCATCCATGCAGGAATGTTCCTCTAGTCTGACAGCTTATGCTCTATCTCTGCTTAAATATTGGATTGGCCAAAAGGTTCAGTTCATTTCTTTCCACCATAAGATGGCTCTAGTAGTGTTTAGTTGTCTTTCAGTTCATTTGAAACAGTTTTGTTAGATTGTACAGGGACAGCTGTCATATCAGCATGCATTTAAAAAACTTATGGCTACACAAGTAATTTTAATGTTGAATATGAAAACATTTTTGGCATATTATGCTTTATTTCAAGAAAGGTAAAAACACAACTGAAATGCAAAAAAGAATTTTGTGCAGTGTATGGAGAAGGTGCTGTGACTAATCAGATGTCTAAAAGTGGTTTACAAAGTTTCATGTTCCATGTTCTGGTAGAGTAGTTGATGTTGATAGCAATCAAGTTGAGACATGAACAATCAACATTATACCATACAGGAGATAGCCAACATACTCAAAATAATGTATATTAAGTGTTAAGAATCATTTATACCAGCTTTTATGTTAATCATTTTGTTTGGATTCCACAGAGGTTGAGTGAAAAAAAACCTTCTTGACCACATTTCCTCATACAATTCTCTACTTAAACATGGTGAAAACATTCCATTTTTAAAATGAATTGTGGGTAATGAAATATGAATATTTGTACAATAATATGCAGTGGAAGAAATCATGAGGCAACTGAAATGAACCACCAACCACATCAAAGGCCAGACTTCATCCAAAGATGTTACGTATATAGTGGGATTAAAATAGAATCCTCTATTATGAGTTCCTTTCAGAAAACCAAGCGATTAATATCAACAAGTACTGCTCCCAATTAGACCAAGTGAAAGCAGCATTCAATGAAAAGCCTCCAGAATTAATCAACAGAAAACCCATAACCTTCTATCAGGTTAACACAAGACCAAATATTTCTTCAACCAGGCAAAAACTGTTACAGCTTGACTGGGAAGTTCTGATTCATCTGCCACATTCACCAGACATTGCACATTTGGGTGTCCATTTATTTCCATCTTTACAAAATTCTCTTCATAGAAAAAATTTCAATTCCCTAGGAGACTATAAAAGACACATTGAACAGTTCTTTGCTCAAAAAGATAGTTTTTGGAAGATGGAATTATGAAGTTGCCTGAAAAAATGGCAGTGAGTGGAACAAACAGTGACTATGTTGTTCAATAATGTTCTTGGTAAAAATGAAAAATATGTCCTATTCTTACTTTAAAACCAAAGGAACTTCTTGGCCAACCTAATACTGCCAGTTTGGGGGAGCTCATGATCTTCCAGGGCTATAGGTTCCTATATAGACAGCTTTGCTCATTAAGATTTATTTCTTCAAATATGTCAGTTTTTGCCTTCTTTGATTTCTTCTGGGCTCTACATCCCAATGGGCAACCCCTCTCATTTAATACTTTTACTAAGACAAGTCTTTCTGACATTTCTTTGCATTCATACAACCCTTATTTTCATACAGATGTATCTTACATTTTCACCAAGAATGTGACTTCCTCTTTTTTACGAGTCCATTCACAAAATGCTGCTGCTGCTGCTGCTGCTAAGTCGTGTCAGTCGTGTCCGACTCTGTGCGACCCCATAGACGGCAGCCCACCAGGCTCCTCCGTCCCTGGGATTCTCCAGGCAAGAATACTGGAGTGGGTTGCCATTTCCTTCTCCAGTGCATGAAAGTGAAAAGTGAAAGTGAAGTCGCTCGGTCGTGTCCGACTCTTCGCGACCCCATGGGCTGTAGCCTACCAGGCGCCTCCGTCCATGGGGTTTCCCAGGCAAGAGTACTGGAGTGGGGTGCCATTACCTTCTCCGATTCACAAAATATTGAGTGCCAAATCTATGCTAGGGGCTGGGAATACACAGATTGCTATGGTAGGAATGCTAGACTTCTGTGTCCTGAGACAAGGAAATATTAAGTTCAATAGTTGGTGCTCTGTGAACTCCCCATCACAGGGCCCAGTATCATGGAATAAATAGGCAAAGCAGATGGGAAATGGGCATATTGACCTTTGTTTTTTTCTTTATCCAATACAAATTTATATAGTAAAGAATTCCTTAATATTTATCCTGACAACTAGCATTTGTGTGGTCACAAAAGCCCTTATTTACAATCTTTCTTCTACATTTATCTCATGACTACTTCGTTTCCTCGGACTGTTTAGAAATTACATGTATCTCTATCTCTAGTTTTGTTTATATGTCTACGTATCTGTCTATTCATATTATTAACTTTGAAAGATAATCTCTAAGCCCATGTCAGGTAGTTGGAAATAGCCACAGAGAAAGAGTGTAGCTAGAGACCAGAGACTTATTTATGCTCATTTCCCACCTCTGCTCCTATAGTTTCCTCTGACATTTACACACACACACACACACACACACACACACACACACACACACACATAAATGATGTTCTACCTTTAATTCAAACTTTTTACTTGTTTCTTTTGAACATAGTTGGGTGGAAAACCTAAAAACAGTAAATACTAATGACACAAACATAGACTGTATTACATGGTAATGGAATTCATATACTATTAGACTTCTAGGTGGGGTTCAATTCACCTCTCTGGGAGGCTATGAGTGTCACCTGAAAGACAAGATCATTCTTATATAAAACATAGGGACAAATCAGATCTTACAGCCTGGAAATACTTATTTAATCCACTATTCAATTTACTGTATAATGATAACAAACATTTATTTTCCAAAATGTCAGTTCAGTTCAGTCACTCAGTTGTGTCCAACTCTTTGCGACCCCATGGACTGCAGCACACCAGGCTTCCTTGTCCATCACCAACTCTTGGAGCTTGCTCAAACTCATGTCCATTGAGTCAGTGATGCCATCCAGGCATCTCATCCTCTGTCGTCCCCTTCTCCTCCTGCCTTCAATCTTTCCCAGCATCAGAGTCTTTTCCAATGAATCAGTTCTTCCCATCAGGTGGCCAAAGTATTGGAATTTCAGCTTCAATATCAGTCCTTCCAATGAATATTCAGGACTGATTTCCTTTAGGATGGACTGGTTGGATCTCCTTGCAGTCCAAGGGACCCTCAAGAGTCTTCTCCAACACCACAGTTCAAAAGCATCAATTCTTTGGCGCTCCTTTTTCTTTGTAGTCCAACTCTTACATCCATACATGACTACTGGAAAAACCATAGCCTTGACTAGACTGTTGGCAAAGTAATGTCTCTGCTTTTTAATACGCTGTCTAGGTTGGTCATAGAGAGGGAGATGGCAGCCCACTCCAGCCTTCTTGCCTGGAGAATCCCATGGACAGAGGAGCCTGATGGCTACAGTCCATGGGGTCACAAGAGTCGGACACAGCTGAGTGACTAAACCACCACCTAGGTTGTTCATAGCTTTTCTTCTAAGGAGCAAGTGTCTTTAATTTCATGGCTGCAGTCACCATCTGCAGTGATTTTGGAGCCCAAGAAAATTAAGTCTCACTGTTTCCATTGTTTCCCCATCTATTTGCCATGAAGTGATAGGACCGGATGTCATGATCTTAGTTTTCTGAATGTTGAGCTTTAAGCCAACTTTTTCATTCTCCTCTTTCACCATCATCAAGAGGCTCTTTAGTTCTTCTTCACTTTCTGCCATAAGGGTGGTGTCATCTGCATATCAAGGTTATTGATATTTCTCCCGGCAATCTTGATTCCAGCTTGTGCTTCATCCAGTCTGATACTTCACATGATTTACTCTTCATATGAGCTAAATAAGCAGGGTGACAATAAACAGCTTTGACATACTCCTTTCCCAATTCGGAACCAGTCTGTTGTTCTGTGTTCAGTTCTAACTGTTCCTTCTTGACCTGCATACAGATTTCTCAGGAGGCAGGTCAGGTGGTCTGGTATTCCCATCTCTTTAAGAATTTTCCAGAGTTTGTTGTGGTCCACACAGTCAAAGGCTTTGGCATAGTCAATAAAGCAGAAGTAGATGCTTTTCTGGAACTCGCTTGCTTTTTTGATGATCCAACAGATGTTGGCAATTTGATGTTTCAGAATGGACTGTGGAACAAAACAGATACCCACAAAAGTCTCAGTGGCATACAACATAAAATGTATGTTGTACATACATAAAAATGTATGTTTCATATATCTGGAGATTGGCTGAGATGACTTCTGACCTCAACTGGATTTGTTTATGCATCTGAAGATCGGCTGAGAATCTGATGCAAGCTGGGTTCGGTCATGAGGCTCTGCTTCAAGTGAATCAAGCAGCTATGCCCCACCTTGGGGAATGGTGCCATAGCGGGTACTTGGTGTTAGTCTCTGGTACTGGCAGATTGGGCACTCAGCAACGAACATGGCCAGATTGGCCTTAGTGATTCCCTATTATTGGATTCATATATAGCCTCTATCCTGGCCACTGTGGCCACTTTGTTCATGACTCCACTGAACAATGACAGGAATGGCTAGGAAAAAAGGCTAATTAATATCTATAGAACAGGTCATCCTATCCACCTGACTTTTAAGTCCTTGTCTGCTGAGGTCATTCTTTGAGCATTTACATGGGACACATCTTCATTTTTCATCCTTTCAGAGATGTCTCTCATTTTCCCTAATGTTTCATTACCAATTTTCTAATCATGTTCCTTCCAAGTCTCTGACTATCCAGCCAAATCATTGGCCATACCCCATAATCAGTATATAATTGTGCCTCTGGCTTCTTCTCCTTCCAAGAAAAGTAAACAACTTGTTGATCAGTTGTGCTGATCAAAGTTCTGCCAACAGGGAGATTTTTCTTCAGCACTTTCCTTCAGGGATGTCCCAGGAAGGGACAGTCCATTTTCAGGTGGTACCTGTATATTATACAGAACCTTCTATAAACTAGACCCAAGTCTTAGGTTCCTCTATAAACTCCTTGTGAGGTTATAGCTGCAGGCATAGAGAAACTGTAGTAGCAGCGCAGACCATGGGCATTGGGGCTACTTTATGTAAGTTGTGCCTTCATGACATGCTTGGGCTCGTTTACATTTATAACACTTCTATTTGATGGAGTCCTGCTATTCATGCTCCACTTAATGGCTTGGTGAGTTAGATAAAGCCCAGTTCAGGAAGGGAAGCTCCAGTCATATGGTCACTTGATGGCCCATGCTCAAGTATTCAACCTCTACCAAGGCCCCAGTAGTAGTTCAAGAGCTATTTCTTAAATGGAGAGTAGTCATCCAGAAAAGAGGGCAGGGCTTTACTCCAAAATTCTACTTGTCTCTACTGCAGTTCACCTATAGGGGTCTGCCAAGGCTCCAGTAAGCATGCCTATCTGCCACTGATACTTCAAGCATCATTGGACTTGCTGGATCATATGGCCCAGGTGACAAGGCAGCTTGTACAGTAGCCTGAACCTGCTATACATTCTATTTCCGGGCCCAAGTCAAAACTAGAAGCTTTAGGGGTCATTCAGTAAGTGGGCCAGGGTACACACCCAAGTGAGGAATATGTTGCCTCTTAAACCCAAAAAGTCCATGAGCTATACCTCCCACCTTTTTTATAGGAGAGAACAGATGCACCATCTTATCCTTCACCATACCTTCACATTAGAAGGGATATCTCAATATCCTTCATACCACCAGACCCTTAAGTTTTATTGAAGTAAAAGGACTCTGAATGTAATAGATACTTTATATTTTAGAGTGGTTTTAGGCTCACAGCAGAAATGAGAAGGGTGTACAAACTTCTTATATAACCTCTGCCTTCATCATCAATATCTCCAACCAGAGCAACACATTTGTTGCAGTGGAACTACATAGATGCATCATAACCAAAGACCATGGTGTACATTAGGGTTCTCTTGGTGTTGTATGGATTTGGACAAATATACAGTGACGTGTATCCTCTATTATAGTATCATATAGGGTATTTTTACTCCCCTCACATCCCTCTGTGCTACCTATTCATCTTTCCCTATGCCTTACCTCTGCAACCCCTGATCTTTTGATCGTCTCCATTGTTTGCCTTTTCCAGAATGTCACAAAGGTTGAATCATATGATATGTTGCCTTTCCAGATTGACTTTTCACTTAGAGGAAACGAATGCATATTACTATGTCTTTAATTTTTAAATTGACATATAATTGTGTACCTAAAAATAATACAATTTAAAAAGTTTGATATGTATATATTGTTAGATGATTACCACCATAAGTTAATATCTATCATCCCGCAGCTACAATTTTTTCTCTTGTGATAACTGTTAAGATTTATTCTTAGCATGTTTCAATATACAGTAGTTAAGTATAATCACCAGGATAT
The DNA here is from genome assembly GCF_054371585.1 of Giraffa tippelskirchi. NCBI lineage: Eukaryota > Metazoa > Chordata > Mammalia > Artiodactyla > Giraffidae > Giraffa > Giraffa tippelskirchi. The sequence continues at coordinate 122,252,982 of NC_137285.1, forward strand.
ATATCACACCACCAGGATTTATTTAACTATTGGAAGTTTGTACTATTTTTTTTATATACCATTTTCACACACTTCACCTGTGTGTGAAGAGATAGGTGGCCTCAGGCAGCCACCTATCTCTTCTCTATGAATTCAGATTTTTTTAAGATTCCATTTGTAAATGATATTATACAGTGTTTGTCTTTATATGACTTATTTCACATAGCATAATGCTCACAGCTTTCATCTACATTATTGCAAATATTAGAATTTCCCTTTTATGGCTGTACAATATTCTATATACCGTATTTTCTTTCTTAACCTGTCAATAACCACTTACCTCTTGGTGACTGTAAATAATGCTGCAATAAATATGGAAGTGCAAATACCCTAGAGAGAGAGAGAGACTGTTTCCTTCAGATAAATACTCAGAAGTAGTATTGCTGGATCACATAGTAGTTCTACTTTTAGTATTTTGTAGAACCTCTGTACCATTTTCTATAATGCCTGCACCAATTTATATTCCCACTACAGTATACAAGTGTTTATACCCTTGTCAACATCTTCACCAACACTTGTAACTTGTCTCTTTGGTAATAGCCATACTAATAAGTATAAAATGACATCTCTTTGTGGTTTTGTTTCCCTGATTTTTAGGGATGTTGAGCATCTTTCATATACCTGTTGCCCATCTGTCTGTCTTCTTCGGAAAATGTCTATTCAGATCCCCCACAATTCTTAAATTGGATTGTTTTCTTGTCATGAGTTTTTCATATATTTTAGATATTAGCTCCTTATTATAGATATGATTTGTGAATATTTTCTCCTATTCTGTAGATTGTCTTTTCATTTTGTTAAGATTAATTTATACAGAAACTTTTTTATGTTTATTTTTAATGCTTTTTATTTTAATCAGTATATAGCAGATGAACAATATTGTGATAGTTTCAGGTGCACAGCAGAAGCCACTCAGCCATACACATACATGTATTCATTCTCCCTCAAACTCCTCTTTTATCCAGGCTGCCACATAACATTGAGCAGAGTTCCATGTGATATATTGTAGGTCTTTGTTGATTATTGATTTTAAATACAACAGTGTGTACAAGTCAATCTCCAACTCCCTAACTACCCCTTCCCCTCAGCCTTCCCCCCAATAAGCATGAATTCATTCTCTGAGTCTGTTAATGTTTTGTAAATAAGTTCATTTGCATCATTTTTCTAGATTCCACATATAAGGGATGTTATATGATCTCTTTCTCTGTATGACATCCTACACTCAGTATGACAATCTCTGTCCGTCTATGTTGCTGCAAATGGCATCATTTCGTTATTTTTAATGGCTGGATAATATTCCATTGCATATGTGTACCACATCCTCTTTGTCCACTCTACTGTTGATGGACATGTAGGCTGCCTCCATGTCTTAGCTACTGTGAACAGTGCTGCAATAAACACTGCATGCATGTGTCCCTCTGAACATGCTTTCTCCAAATATATGCCCGGTACTGGTGTTGCAGGGTCATAAGGGAGCTCTGTTTTTAGTTTTTTAAGGAACCTCCATACTATTTCTCCATAGTGGTTATACCAATTTACATTCCCACCAATTATGTAAGAGGTTCCCCTTCTCTCCATACCACTCCAGAATTTATTGTTTGTGCATTTTTTAAAATAACTTGTTTGTTTTTGGTTACAAAGGGTCTTTGTTGCTGTGTTCGGGCTTTCTCTGGTTACAGAGAGCGGGGACTACTCTTTGTTGTGGTGCACAGGCTTCTCACTGCTGTGGCTTCTCTTGTTGCATAGCACAGGCTCTGGGCACACAGGCTTCAGTAGTTGCAGCACATAGACTCAGTAGTTGTGGCTCATGGGCTTTAGTTGCTCCGCGGCATGTGAAATCTCTCGGGACCAGGGATCAGACCCATGTCCCCTGTATTGACAGGCGAATTCTTATCTACTGTACCACAAGGGAAGTTCTGTGCATTTTTTGATGATAGCCATTTTGACTGATATGAGGTGATATTTCATTGTAGTTTTGATTTGCATTTCTCTAAAAATTACCAATTTTTAGCATCTTATCATGTGCGTCTTGGCCATCTGTATGTCTTCTTTAAAGAAATGTCTATTTAGATCTTCTGCTGATTTTTTGTTTGTTTTGATGATATTAAGCCTCATGGCTGTATATTTTGGAGACTACTCCTTTGTTGGGCACATCATTTGCAAATATTTTCTCCCAATATGTTGTCTTTTTGTTTTGCTTATGGTTTCCTTTGATGTGCAAAAGCTTTTGACTTTAATTAGCTCCTATTTGTTTACACTTTTATTTCCATTATGCTGGGAGAAGGAATGAAAAAGATATTGCTGCAATTTATGTCAGAGTGTTTTGCCTGATTTCCACTAGGAGCTTTGTAGCATTCAGTTTCACATTTAGGTCTTTAACCCATTTTGAGCTTATTTTTTGTGTATGATGTTAAAAAATTATTTAATTCCATTTTTTTACATGTAGCTCTCCAGTTTACCCAGCATCATTTGTTGAAGAGTCTTTCCACCATTGTGTAGTCATGCTACCTTTGTCAAAGATTAATTGACCATAAGTGTGTGGGCTTGATTTTTGGCTTTCTATCCTGTTCCATTGAGCTATATTTCTATTTTTCTCCCAGTACTATACTATTTTGATGACTATAGCTTTGTATTATAATCTGAAGTTAGGGAGCCTGATTTCTCCAGCTCCATTTTTCTAACTCAAGATTTCTTTGGCTCTTCAGGGTCTTTTGTGTCTCCATACTAATTTAAACATTTTTTTGTGCTAGTTGTGAAAAATGCCCTTAGTAATTTGATAGGGATTGCACTGAATCTGTAGATTGCCTTGTCATTTTGACAATATTGATTCTTCCAGTCCACAAACGTGGTATATCTTTCCATCTATTTGTGTCGTCTTCTTTTTCTTTCATCAGTATGTTGTTTTCAGGATACAGGTCTTTTGTCTCCTTGCTGCTAAGTCGCTTCAGTCGTGTCCGACTCTGTGTGACCCCATAGACGGCAGCCCACCAGGCTGCACTGTCCCTGGGATTCTCCAGGTAAGAATACTGGAGTGGGTTGCCATTCCCTTCTCCAGTGCATGAACGGGAAAAGTGAAAGTGAAGTCGCTCAGTTGTGTCCGACTCTTAGCGACCCCATGGACTGTAGCCTACCAGGCTCCTCCGTCCATGGGATTTTCCAGGCAAGAGTACTGGAGTGGGGTGCCATTGCCTTCTGCCTTTGTCTCCTTAGGTAGGTTTATTCCTAGGTATTTTATCCTTTTTGATGTGATGGTAAATAGGATTGCTTCTTGAATGTCTCTTTCTGATCTTTTGTTAGTGTATAGAAATGCAACAGATTTTGGTGTATTAATTTTGTAACCTGCAAATTTACCAAATTCATTGAGCTCTAACAGTTTTCTGGTAGCATATTTAGGCTTTTCTATGTATAGTATCATGTAATCTGCAAACAGTGACAGTTTGGGTTCCTTTTATTTGTCTTTTTTTCTCTAATTGCTGTAGCTAGGACTTCCAAAACTATGCTGAAGAAAAGTGGCAAGAGTGAACATCCTTAGATGCTCTTAGAGGAAATGCTTTCAAATTTTCACCAGTGAGTATGATGTTAGTTGTAGGTTTGTCTTACATGACCTTAATTATGTTGAGGTATGCAATGGACATGAACTTGGGCAAACTCCAGGAGATGGTGAGGGACAGGGAGGCCTGGTGTGCTTCAGTCCATGGGGTCCCAAAGAGTCGGACATGACTGGGCAACTGAACAACAACAACAAAATGTTCCTTCTATTCCCACTTTCTGGAGAGTTTTTATCATAAATGGGTGCTGAATTTTGTCAAGTTTTTTCTGCATCTACTGAAATGATCATAGTTTTTATTCAATTTGTTCATGTGGTATATCATGTCGATTGATTAGTGAATATTGAAAAATCCTTGAATCCTTAGGGTAATGTATTGTTAGATTCAAATTGGTAGTATTTTGTTGAGGATTTTTGTTTCTGTGTTTATCGGTGATATTGGCCTGTGATTTTCTCTTTTTTGTAGTATAGATGTCTGGTTTTGGTATCAAGGTGATGGTGGCCTCATAGAATGAGTTTGGAGTTTTTCCTCCTTCTGTAATGTTTTGGAACAGTTTCAGAAGGCTAGATTATAGCTCTTCTCTAAATGTTTAATAGAATTTGCCTGTGAAGCCATCAGGTCCTGCATTTGTTTGTTGGGAGTTTAATCACAGTTTCAATTTCAGTGCTTGTGATTGATCTGCTCTATTTTCTTCTTCTGGTTTAGTCTTCGAAGACTGTACCTTTCTAAGAATTTGTCCATATTATTGACATATAGTTGCTTGTTGTAGTCCCTTATGATTCTCTGTATTTCTGTGGTATAAGTTGTAACTTTTTTCATTTCCAATTTTATTGACTTCTCTCCCTTTTTTCTTGATGAGTCAGGCCAAAGGTTTATCAACTTGGTTTATCTTTTCAAAGAACCAGCTTTTAGTTTCCTTGACCTTTGCTATTGTTTTGTCTCTATTTCACTTTTTCTGCTCTTTCTTTCCTTCTTTCAACTAAAAATTGGCACTTGCCAAGAGCATTGCATCTGCCTCTACAGAGATTGAACCCTAGCTTCCCTGCTAGCTCAGACAGGAAAGAATCCACCTGCAATGCAGGAGCCCTGGGTTCAATCCCTGAGTTGGGAAGATCTCCAACACACTCCAGTATTCTTGACAGGAGAATCCCCAAGGATGGAGGAGCCTGGTGGGCTTCAAAGAATCAGACACAATTGAGCAACTAAGCATGCAAGCACGCTGCATGCTGCTGCATCTGTTAACTGTCAACACCCCCTGAGGGAGTTCAGGGTGGAATGAGGCACTCTGCTCTAGGGAATCTGGTGGGATAGGTTTTTAGATAGATATTTTCATGATCCCAATCCTTGCATCTCCTCATATCTAGAAAAGCACTAAATCCCTTTATGATGACATCAGCTCCTTGTGGCCAGAAGAAAACCTTTTGTAAAATGAGTACTTAATTACATTGAACTCCCCCTTCACCAATGACTTCCCCCATTGCCTCTTTGGAGCAGCCTCTCAGAGCTATCTGAGGTGCTGACTCTTAGGCTGCAGTCCTCATTTTGCCCCAAATAAAACTTAACTCATGACTCGCAAGTTGTGCGTCTTTTTTTAGTTGACAGCTATGGTGACCAATGAATAAACCCAGAGTGGACTTCCTTCCTTCACCTGAACTCCACAAGGAACGGGAGCTTTGGTACCAGCAGTGGCCCCTTGTGTGCCCAGCTGCTCCTCAGGGAGTACAGACGAATTTGGGTAAGGCTTTTCTGCTTCTCTAATCTCCTGTGTTGTTGAGATTCTGAGTTTTATTTGGCAGTGGAGTGGTTTACCTGCCCGCTCCCAGTTAGAAAGATACTGGTGGGGAGTGGGGTGGGGGGGTTGGGGGGAAATATCCAGGGCATATTCACTCATGGTCTAAACACTGAGTGGAGCTTGGTTGAAAGACATGGAGAAATTCCCACCCAGTCAAAAGATACTGACTGGGGGACTGGTTGGAAAAAAAAAACACCTGGGAATTACTCACCCAGTGGAAAGGTACTGTGGGCAAGGGTGAGGGGTTGATTGAAAAAAATAATAAAACAAGGAATACCTGAGGCTCAGCTGAAGAAGAGCAAGGTTGCTCCCTTGTAGGGGACTAAGCAGTCTTGGCTGAGTGATTAGATAAGAAACTGATCTGACCCTTTGCCTCCATTCGACTGCCTTTATACAATTTGTCAGGATAAAAGTGAGGAGAATACTGGAGACCTTTGCTCCAAAGAAAAGGGAAAAGACTCCTCCTGGCTGGTTCTGGTTTTCTCAGGTGACTGAGAGGTTAACAGGAGTGGTGGAGGCCTAGTCCTCATACCATGCAGGGGTCCCATAGGGAAACCCACTTATTAATTAAAATACTTACTCATCAGCATGTCAAAATAAGAAATGGCCACTCAGTGACCTGAGCCGCCACGGTGGTCTTAAATTGCTGAAGGCAGAATTAGACACGTAAGAGGAGCTGAAATGAGGAGGACTCCTGGAGGAGTTAAGCTCACAAGCAGCACACAGACCCACCACGCAATTTCACTAGTGACTTTTATCACTGACAAATTCAACTTGAAATGAGGAACAGAATCTCAAAAACAAATGAGGGATGTCAGAAAGCCAACCTCTGACTAACATTCCAGCCAGATTCATTTACAATACGTACAGAACTCATGGTGGCTCAGACGATAAAGCATCTGCCTGCGATGCGGGAGACTCGGGTTCGATCCCTGGGCCGGGAAGATCCCCTGGAGAAGGAAATGGCAACCCACTCCAGTACTCTTGCCTGGAAAATTCCATGGACAGAGGAGCCTTGTAGGATCGCAGAGTCGGACACGACTGAGCGACCTCACTTCACTTCACTTCACAGAACTCATACTTGCAGGTACATAGTTAATTGGGGAAATTATACTAAAGGAGAGCTCAATGAAAATGTCCAAACTGGGGTTATTTTGATAATCCAAAAGCTGGCCACAAGTTCAAACAGACTGAATGGAATGATTACTTTGACATCAATCAAGAAGTTTCTAAAAGAAAAAAATGATAGAGTAACTTCTTTGCAGAAAACCAACAAGAAATTGCTTGAGTCCCTAAGACTGTTCTATGCATCTGTGTCTCTTTTTCTGTCTCACATATAGGGTTATCGTTACCATCTTTCAAATTCCATATATATGCGTTAAAAAAAAAGAAAATGCTTAAAAATATAGCAGAACTAAGTATGGGGCCACTAGCACAAACTCTGCCAAATCACGGGTCTAGTGGGACTAGGAAGTCATGTTTGGCATTTATGCCATTTGGCTTTTGATTTCTGGGCATCACTTTGCCACCTTTTGGGGGCACTTGCCACTTGACTTTTGATTTCTAGGGATCTCTTTGCCTTTTGTTTTATTTGGAGGGTGACTTCTGGCTAGCAAAGCTCTGGTTTGGTTTGGTTTGGTTTGAGCATGCAGGCATCTGGTACAAACTGCTCAAGCTAATACAGGAAGTATTTCCTCTAAATTCACCCATTCCAGTCCATCTTAGTTCGCTGATTCCTAGAATGTCAACGTTCACTCTTGCCATCTCCTGTTTGACCACTTCCAATTTGCCTTGATTCATGGACCTAACATTCCAGGTTCCTATGTAATATTGCTCTTTACAGCATCAGACCTTGCTTCTATCACTAGTCACATCCACAACTAGGTGGTGTTTTTGCTTTGGTTCCATCCCTTCATTCTTTCTGGAGTTATTTCTCCACTGATCTCCAGTAGCATATTGGGCAACTACTGACCTGGGGAGTTCATCTTTCAGTGTCCTATTTTTTTGCCTTTTCATACTGTTCATGGGGTTCTCAAGGCAAGAATACTGAAGTGGTTTGCCATTCTTTTCTCCAGTGGACCACATTCTGTCAGACCTCTCCACCATGACCCATCCATCTTGGGTGGCCCCAAACGGCATGGCTTAGTGGGGGGTTGGACAAGGCTCTGGTCCGTGTGATCAAATTGGCTAGTTTTCTGTGATTGTGGTTTCAGTCTGTCTGCCCTCTGATGCCCTCTCTCAGTGCCTACCATCTTACTTGGGTTTCTCTTACCTTGGACGTGGGGTATATCTTCACGGCTGCTCCAGCAAAGCGCAGCTGTTGCTCCTTACTTTGGATGTGGAGTAACTCCTCTCGGCCGCCGCCCCTCTTTGAACAAAAGAGTCCAAATGCAGTACCCAGATGCAATCTCAAAAACGACAGAATGATCTCTGTTCATGTCCAAGGCAAACCATTTAATATCACGGTAATCCAAGGCTATGCCTCGACCAGTAACGCCGAAGAAACTGAAGTTGAATGGTTCTATGAAGACCTACAAGACCTTTTATAACTAAAACCCAAAAAAGATGTCCTTTATTATAGGGGACTGGAATGCAAAAGTAGGAAGTCAAGAAACACCTGTAGTAATAGGCAAATTTGGCCTTGGAGTACAGAATGAGGCAGGGCAAAGGCTAATAGAGTTCTGCCAAGAGAACGCACTGATCATAGCAAACACCCTCTTCCAACAACACAAGAGAAGACTCTACACGTGGACATCACCAGATGGTCAACACTGAAATCAGATTGATTATATTCTTTCCAGCGAAAGGTGGAGAAGCTCTATATAGTCAGCAAAAACAAGACCGGGAGCTGACTGTGGCGCAGATCATGAACTCCTCCTTGCCAAATTCAGACTTAAGCTGAAGAAAGTGGGGAAAACCACTAGGCCATTCAGGTATGACCTAAATCAAATCCCTTATGATTATACAGTGGAAGTGAGAAATAGATTGAAGGGACTAGATCTGATAGAGTGCCTGATGAACTATGGACGGAGGTTTGTGATATTGTACGGGAGACGGGGATCAAGACCATCTACAAGAAAAAGAAATGCAAAAAAGCAAAATGGCTGTCTGAGGAGGGCTTGCAAATAGCTGTGAAAAGAAGAGAAGTGAAAAGCAAAGGGAAAAAGGAAAGATATTCCCATCTGAATGCAGAGTTCCAAAGAATAGCAAGGAGAGATAAGAAAGCCTTCCTCAGTGATCAATGCAAAGAAATATAAGAAAACAATAGAATGGGAAGGACTAGAGATCTCTTCAACAAAATTAGAGATACCAAGGGAACATTTCATGCAAAGATGGGTTCAATAAAGAACAGAAATGGTATGGACCTAACAGAAGCAGAAAATATTAAGAAGAGGTAGCAAGAATACACAGAAGAACTGTACAAAAAAGATCTTCACAACCCAGATAGTCACAATGGTGTGATCACTCACCTAGAGCCAGACCTCCTGAAATGTGAAGTCAAGTGGGCCTTAGGAAGCATCACTATGAACAAAGCTAGTGGAGGTGATGGAATTCCAGTTGAGCTATTTCAAATCCTAAAAGATGATGCTGTGAAAGTGCTGCACTCAATATGTCAGCAAATTTGGAGAACTCATCAGTGGCCACAGGACTGGAAAAGTTCAGTTTTCATTCCAATCCCAAAGAAAGGCAATGCCAAAGAATGCTCAAACTACCACACGATTGCACTCATGTCACACACTAGTAAAGTAATGCTCAAAATTCTCCAAGCCAGGCTTCAGCAATACGTGAACCATGAACTTCCAGATGTTCAAGTTGGATTTAGAACAGGTAGAGGAACCAGAGATCAAATTGCCAACATCCGTTGGACCATCGAAAAAGCAAGAGAGTTCCAGAAAAACATCTATTTCTGCTTTATTGACTATGCCAAAGCGTTTGACTGTGTGGATCAGCACAAACTGTGGAAAATTCTGAAAGAGATGGGACTACCAGACCACCTGACCTGCCTCTTGAGAAATCTGTATGCATGTCTGAAGCAACAGTTAGAACTGGACATAGAACAACAGACTGGTTCCAAATAGGAAGAGTACGTCAAGGGTGTATATTGTTACTCTGCTTATTTAACCTATATGCAGAGTACATCATGAGAAATGCTGGGCTGGATGAAGCACAAGCTTGGAATCAAGATTGCCGGGAGAAATATCAATAACCTCAGATATGCAGATGACACCACCCTTATGGCAGAAAGCGAAGAAGAACTAAAGAGCCTCTTGATGAAAGTGAAAGGAGAGTGAAAAAGTTGGCTTAAAGCTCAACATTCAGAAAACTAAGATCATGGCATCCGGTCCCATCACTTCATGGCAAATAGATGGGGAAAACAGTGGAAACAGTGGCTGACTTTATTTTTGGGGGCTCCAAAATCACTACAGATGGTGATTGCAGCCATGAAATTAGAAGACGCTTATTCCTTGGAAGGAAGGTTATGACCAACCTAGACAGCATATTAACAAGCAGAGACACTACTTTGTCAACAAAGGTCCGTTTAGTCAAGGCTGTGGTTTTTCCAGTGGTCATGTATGGATGTGAGAGTTGGACTATAAAGAAAGCTGAGCGCTGAAGAATTGATGCTTTTGAACTGTGGTGTTGGAGAAGACTCTTGAGAGTCCCTTGGACTGCGAGGAGATCCATCCAACCAGTCCATCCTAAAGGAGATCAGTCTTGGGTGTTCATTGGAAGGACTGATGTTGAAGCTGAAACTCCAATACTTTGGCCACCTGATGCGAAGAGCTGACTCATTTGAAAAGACCCTAATGCTGGGAAAGATTGAGGGCAGGAGGAGAAGGGGACGACAGAGGATGAGATGGTTGGATGGCATCACCGACTCAATAGACATGGGTTTGGGTAGACTCCGGCAGTTGGTGATGGAGGCGTGGTGTGCTGCGGTTCATGGGGTTGCAAAGAGTTGGACACAACTGAGCAACTGAACTGAACCGATTTCCTCTAAGGTTCCACAATCCATCTGGGAATCCCCTGGAAAAATTTTAATTGGCTGGTCAACCTATAGCTATGATCCAATGACAAAGAAAAATGGCCTAAAAATATTAGATCTCTATTGCCACAGGACGGGAAAATGGACTGAAATTCCCTTATGTTCAGGACTTTTCTCCTGTAATCAATAGCTGGGGGCTGATCAAATTAAGATCCCCCACTTCTCCAGAGGGACAAGCCCTGCCGGGACCATTCTGCCCTTGTCATCAGGGCCAATTTGAGTGATATCTGATCTAAATTTTGACTATAAAACTATGATCACAGAAAAATAAAGATGATTTTGACGGTATGGTCACCATATCCTTTAGACTCCAGAGAAAGCTTGAAGGAAAAAAGATGTCTTTAGAATTCTTCAGTTTAGTCGCTCAGTCATGTCCGACTCTTTGCAACCCCATGGACTGCAGCATGCCAGGCCTCCCTGTCCATCGCCAACTCCCGGAGTTTACTCAAACTCATGTCCATTGAGTCAGTCATGCCATCCAAACATCTCATCCTCTATCATCCCCTTCTCCTCCCACCTTCAGTCTTTCCCAGCATCAGGCTCTTATCAAATGAGTCAGCTCTTCGTATCAGGTGGCCAAAGTATTAAAATTTCAGCTTCAGCATCAGTCCTTCCAATGAATATTCAGGACTGATCTCCTTTAGGATGGACTGGTTAGATCTCCTTGCAGTCCAAGGGACTCTCAAGAGTCTTCTCCAACACCACAGCTCAAAAGCATCAATTCTTCAGCGTTCAGCTTTCTTTATAGTCCAGCTCTCACATCCATACATGACTACTGGAAAAACCATAGCTTTGACTAGATGGAACTTTGTTTACAAAGTAATGTCTCTGCTTCTTAATATACTGTCTAGGTTGGTCATAAGTTTTCTTCCAAGGAATTCTTGCCCTGAGGAAATAACTCCTCCTATGCCTTGAGACTAGAGCTCTCTGAATCACTTATTTAGACCATCTATAATTCCTGAAACAAAAAAAAAAGGAGGGGGGGAGTGAAACCATTTTCAGAATTTTCTTATTCCGACTTTTATTTACAATTAGTGAATTTTATATTGTGATATCTGATTCATAACACGTTTGGAAAACAAAGCTGTGAGATCTCTTTGTGTCTATTTGGATATATGTATGTCTCAGTGTGTGTCTTTGTTTTTGGATAAATTGCTGATTGCTGAGATTACTTTGTAAATGAGTTCTAATCTAATTGGCCTAAGAAAAGTAAGGATTTACAAATCAGACAATTCCAAATACAAAAGAAATTAACCTAAATGAATTTCACGTTCATGTGAACTCGGAAATATGCAGTATTAAATACCTGGTATTAATGTTTGTTTGACCTAACTAATATAGAGATGTCTGAGAGTTATTAACATTGAGCAGAATATTTTCATTGTGCCTAGGTTTAATCTGCATTAAATAATGTTATATCTGTTACAAGTTTGTCAGCAAGGAAATTACCTCAATTGAAACTTCTAAGAAAAATATGTAAATGAGATGTGAACTTTTAGATAAACCCTATAAAGAATAATTATGCTTTAGGAATGTCTGTCTAAAATAGTGTCTCCAGATTGGAATACCTTGAATTTCTATAGGGTTGTGCTAAACTAAGTAATGAAAGAGTATTGAATTTGGGAGTCCCAGGTGGCTCAGTGGTAAAGAATCTGCCTGCAAACGCAGGAGACATGGGTTCAATCCCTGGGTTGGGAAGATCCCTTGGAGTAAGAAATGGCAAGCCACTCCAGCATTCTTGCCTGGAGAATCCCATGAACAGAGGAGCCTGGCAGGCTACAGTCCATGGGGTCACAGAGAGTCAGACATGACTGAGTATGCACACACCTCAGGTCATTTCCAGTTATGATTCTGAAGCATTCATTACTGAACAGTAACTTCCTCTTAAAGAGAAACTAAAGAGATTTTGGACTATTAATGAATATGTTTGGTGCCATCCTGAGATGTTCTCTATAAGAAAGCAAATGTTTTTAGAAATTATCACTGATACTTATGCTCCCCAATCTACAGAATGCTAATATAAAGATCAGTTCTTGGTTACTTAAGGAAAGTAGGATGTTTCCAGTAAAGAAGGTAGAAGGAACAGAATTACACTTTATGAGGGGTAAAGGAAGTAGGTCTGACCTATAGGTAGCTGTTTCAGGATGGGAGAACAAAGTAGTGGGTACAGAAAGTGATTAGAAGGTTTGTGGAAAGTGGACCCTAAGAAAAGAGTTTTGTGCATGGTCATGACTAATTTAAAAGTAAACTGGTGTAAAAATTTGATTTTGGCTTTCCTCTCTGTTAAGAGGACACATGCTCTTCAGATGTTGAACTGCTTTTTGATAACAAATTTAAGTTTCTTCATCTCTTAAAATGATCTGTTCTGAAATCCTTTATTGTTACTTTGGCTAAGTGAATAGCTATTGCATCACAGTATCCTATAGTCCTATCTGACTGAATGTTCTAAACCTTTTTGATACTTGTTAACAAAACTTCATAAATCACTCTAATGAGTCACTTTTGATGTCTAGCTAATTTTAGGATGCTTCAGAGAGCCCCTGAAACATCCCAAAGAGAGACATTATGCTAATTAGATTCATTTTGTGTGCAGAATTACATGGGAAGTACTGTCAAGTGAGTAATAAATCTTGGGTTATATTGTATGATAAATGTTACTAATATAGTTGTCCTAGAAATTATATGGAGTTCCTAAAATTCTGATATGTCTGGGTAAAATGTTATCAGTCATAATTCTAGTTGCTATCTTAAAGTGTTGTCACAGCACTAACCAAGTTTTGCAAAAATGCTTCCTCTTCAAGGAGATTTATAAAAAGGACTTTGGGGTTGTAAAGAGACTGAGCAACTAACACATAATGGAAAACCTGATGACTTCACAAAAGTTAACAAAAGGACTGAATGAACTGGTGAATATGCTTATAACTTCTTTGGTTTCTATCTGAAAAATTACTGATTTGAATCTGTGTTTGCTAGGTATAAGAAAAACCTTCCCCTCAAACTAACCATGATAGTAATTTGGCAAAAGTGTACTTTATAAACACATTGGCAAAAGTATACTTTATAAACAAATTGAAACATTTATCTTTTCTATCTGGCCCCTTCAGAGATTGGAAACTCTTAGGTTTCAGGTAACTTTATCGGATAAGTTAGGAGGGTTATCTCACTAACATGTAAAGAAATCTCAAGGAATTTTGAAGACCTTGAGAACGGAGGTCTTCACATAGATTTGTTAGGTGAAATCTGTGATAAGCCTTTGGCGTGATTTTCCTAGCCCTGAGAGGTTTTATTTTAAAAGTTCAGTCTGAGGCTCTTTTTAGAAAAGTTTCAGCAAAGCAAAAAAGTCTATGATCAATTATGGTTATATAACTTATCAGGCCAAGTTTATTGAGACCAGACCTATTTTGCAAACTAACTAGTCTTAATTTGGTCATAATGTGGGTAATTTTAGGGAGAAAAGGTTCCAGTGAATGTTAAATCCCAGTTTGTCAACGGAGGTCTGTATCTACTAAGACTCATTTCCTGGACAGTTCTTTGATGTTATGCTATATTAATGTAAAATTTAATTGAATTATTAAAGGGCACTCTAAGTTTGTTTCTGAAGCTTTCTTCAGTAATCTGTCTGCAGATGAAGATCAGACCTGCAACCAAGACTGGAGAAAGACATAATTTAAGGGACTGTCTCCAACCTGGATGGATGGACCTTTCTATCAGGTCCTCTTAACTAGCTCATGCACCATGAAATTGAAGGGAAATTGACTCTTGAATTAACTTCCAAAGGCCCCTACACTGGACTTTTCTATAGGGAGGACTGCTGCCTGCATACACACTGTAAAACAATGCTCAAGCAAAGGAAACTGCACCACACTAGGATAAGAAGATGACAACATCAGAAGTAGACGGCTTGCCCAAGATGCTGTACTTGATTCATATGATCATTTATAATGTTTTCTTGACTTCTTAGAAAACATTTGATTTATATACAAAGGCCCATCATAGACATGATTCTATGCTAGTTTAAAACTCAATCCAATTGTTGGGTTGTGACCAATTACCTGTGTCTTGTACTCCTGGGTTGCCTTGGTGGGGCAAGATCCCTCCCCTCCAGGGATCTGATTGGATGCCCCCTAGGAAATTTATTTTAGAAGAGAGTTCAGTCCTGTTCTGTCTACTTGTGGTATTACTAGATGGTATCCTCTCACCTGGACAAGTAATATCTGCTCTGACCCTGACCATAGGTTTAAGTTTTCTCCTAGCTCAGAGTGACAAGCTAGGTCTCAGTCAAAAACTGTAACCTCTTATCTACTAAAAGGAAAACTCTCACAATTATGGGATGGATCTATCTGGTTAACACCAGGCGATGGTCTTTTAAGTTTAAAATTTCCTCTGTGTTGGCAACAATTAAATCATACTAAGAATGATCAATCTAGTCAATATCAATCTGGGTGCCATATGAACCATGCTGCCTATTACCCTTAGAGAGTGTAATTGGTATGGAACTCCATGGATTTGTGGTGCTAATTTATGGCTTGGCTTCTACCAGGATGGATAGAAAGGTGTAGGAAGGCTACACCTTCCCGTGGGATTCCCATGAACTCAAGGTTATATACATAACAAATTAGAGGTAACTTGAGGCAATCTAACATTGATGTGAAACCAATGAGTCAAGACATCTATATTCTAGCAGCTATTTTCTTGTGTGCCTTCAGTGGGATTGGAGGATGTAATTTGCCATATCAAAGCCTTAACAAATTTCATAAGCTTTGAATGATAGAGTTCAATAGGCTAATAGCCTGGTTACTGAGGTCTCTATGATGAAGAAGGTGGTGCTACAAAACTGCACAGCCCTGGACATCCTTGCAGCATCTCAGGGAGGTACCTGTGCCATAATTCAAACTGAATACTGTGTTTTCATACCTGATGAATCCTTTAATGTAACAAATTTGATGAACCATATGAAAAATCAGATTTCTGCCTTAAGTGACCCATTCCCTAGTCTTGACAATCTTTTAAACAACTGGTTTAGTGTGGGAGGCTCATGGCTGAAATATTTACTTATAATTCCACTAATGTTATTAGCCACATTATTTGTTTCTTATATTACCAAATGTGTGACTGAGCCTCCAACAAAAATAATGATAACTAGAAGCAGTTGATCAAATGTTTAGCTCAATGTGACCAATGATTGTAATAGTGTAACTCTAGATATGGGAAGATGCAACTAGAGGGAATATTTTCCTGGACCATAACTAGAAGACAAGTGTCTAGAGATCTTTGACTATTAAGACTTAGGCCACTCAATGTGCTATTACTGGACTATCAGCAAAACTTTCTCCAGAGCTAGGAATGAGCCTTCACAGCAACGTGGGAAATGGTCATGAAATGCCTCCCAAAGTATGATCAAATTTATAACCACAAGAGGGCCCTGTCAACTACAAATTGGCCCTTGCGAAGAGCATTGCCAGCAATCAAACACCAAGGGCATTTGCAATCTGCTTCTGCGGAGATTGAACCCTGTACTGTTCAGAGTAGAGTAGGCACTTTCTGCTCTAGAGAAGCTGATGGAACAGGCCTTTACTTAGATATTTTCAGGAACTAATTTCATGATCCCAATCCTTAAATCTCCTCATCTAGAAAATCACTAAATCCCTTCATGATGACACCAGCTCCTTGTGGCCAGCAGAAAACCTTTTGTAAAATGAGTGCTTAATTACATTGAACTCTCCCTTCACCAAAGTGAGATATTGTTAAAGTCCCCCACTATTGCATTACTAATTCTCCCTTTACGTCTGTTAGCATATATGCACAGAACATAGGAGCAACTCTATATAAGGCAAATACTTAAAATTGTTTTTCTTTGTCTCTTGTTACATTCTTTATTGTAAAGCCTATTTTATCTGAGTATTGCTACTTCAGCTGTTTTTATTTCCACCTACATGGAATACATTTTTCCATCCCCACACTTTCAGTATGTATGTGGCCCTGGATCTGAAGTGGGTCTCTTGTAGATAGCATACATGTGTATGGGTGGAACTGGGGTCTTGTCCCTTTGGTGGGCAGGTCCCTGTCAGGATGTATTTAGTGGGATACCATGGGCTCAGGAAGACTTTAGAGAGCCTTTCTGCTGATAGGTGGGACTGTGTTCCTACCCTGCTGGTTGGTTGGCCTCAGGCATCCCAGCACTGGCACCTGAAGGCTCTTGGGTAAGGGTCACGTCTTAGTGACCCTCCTGGAGGCTATTTTCACACCATGTACTCCCAGGATTCCTGCCTTCCCCCCAGCGCCCCCCCACACACACATTGTAGACCCTAAATGCCAATTATAGGTCAATAAACCTGGTGGGGGAGAAAAGGAGCTTTAAAATCAGACCTAACTGCTGAATCCTCCTACATCGCTATATCCTTCCAGTTTTGCCTAAGATGCTAACAATTCCTTTAACCTGAGTCTGTACCAGGGAGAGAGCAATAATCTACAACAGGGAATCAATGTGTGACAAAGCAGATATTTCCCAGAGATGAAAGATTGTGATTGCTTTTATCATAAAGCTCTAGATGATCATTTTGTTAACATTTAGAGTGATCAATGTCTCACAAACTTTCAAACTGGCATGTGAGTGTCTTTTCTTTCTCTTTACCAAACTGATCAGCCCAATGACGAGGTTCATTAAGAGTTAAAGCAGGAGCTTCCCTGGTGGCTCATTGGTAGAGTCTGCCTGCCATTGCAGGAGACACAGATTAGATCCCTGGACTGGGAGAAACCCACATGCCATGGAGCAACCTGTCCCATGCACCACAACTATTGAGTCTGTGCTGTAGATAGAACCCAGGAGCCACAACTACTGAGCCCATGAGCTGCAACTACTGAAGCTCACATTCCTAGAGCCTGTGCTCTGCAACAAGAGAAGACACCACAATGAGAAGTCTGTACACATGAGTAACCCCGACTCACTGCAACTAGAGAAAAGCCTGCGTAGCAGCAAAGACCGAGCACATCCAAAAATAAATAAAATTTAAAAAAAAATAAGAGTTAAGGCATAGCTTATAAGGATACAGAAGAGAGAGAGCATTGTATGAATAATTAAGAAATCTCAAGGAGGGTTCTCTAATCAAGATGAAATATTATGAATCACTAATGATGCTTGTCAAAGTACCTCTTTGTATGTAACATGTGTCCAAACTTCCCGTAGGAATATCTTCAGATTTTTCTGACTTAACTCTCTGCACTTTAAGCATATTAAATATATCAAACAAACACATTAAGTATATGGTAGCAGAAACTGGTCTCTTTGCGACCCCATGGCCCATAGCCCACCAGGCTTCTCAGTCCATGGGATTTTCCAGGCAAGAATGCTGGAGTGGCTTGCCATTCCCTTCTCCAGGGGATCTTCCCGACCCAGAGAGCTCCTGCACTGCAGGCAGATTCTTTACCATCTGAGCCACCAGGAAAGCCCAGAAGAAATTGGAGAGAAATTGTTCAAAATGAATATCCTGGACACAAATTGTTCAAATATTAGTGTTCACTCTGTAGAAATAAAATGAAAATATTGTATTTTTGTTCTCACCTATATAAAGAATAGTTCTTAAATAACCATAGGGCAATTTAGCAAATGAACTCAATGCTGGGTTAAACACAAACTGGACAACCACTTTAGGAAAACAAGCAGACAACAGGATTTATGAGGCCTGCACAGTGGTTGATAATTTTCCTTCTGGAATTCTAAGAATGAGAAGAAAAAATGACAAATATTGTCCAATACATCTGTGACAGTGGAAAAAATACACTAGCCTTCCTCTTCCCTTGAGGAGGTCATGGCAACCCACTCCCATATTCTCACCTGGAAAATCCCATGGACAGAGGAGCCTGGCAGGCTCCAGTCCATAGGTTGGCAAAGAGTCAGACATGACTGGACACTGAAGTGACTGAGCACACAGCTTTATTTGTATAGCCTCCATCTTAACCTTTGCTTATAGTATTTAAAAACTTAACAAATAAATGTCCCTATTGGTTATACCAGTATCTGATGTATGTGGCTCACCACTCCCTTCTCCTGTGAACTGTCTCCCAGTGGCACTTTTACAGTCCTTGAATACCTCAAGCCTTGAAGGATAGTCAGACACGTGGGGCTAGTCAACAGCCCCAGGAGGAGAGTAGGAATGTTTTCTAATCTAGTCCTGGGAGGCAGAGTAGAGTAAGGAGTGAAGACTATTCCCATGGTGGGGTGGGTAACTCAAAACCCAGAAGGCAGGCTCCAGGTTTCTCTGTGCAACCCTTGGAAGAAACTGGCTATTTCCAGTACCTGAATAAAGAGGGGACACAGAAGAAAAAAATCAAAGAGGTAGGGCCATGGCCTCCTTTTGACTGTGAACTAAACTCACCCAATCATCCGGACAAGAGGTGACTGCTGTAAATGAACAGAGCCTAGAGCTCTGTGGACATCGCCCAAATGGGTAAGTACATTCCAAAGATGAAGACAAAGTCATTAGAATCAGACTCCAGTTTTCAAAGGCTGCATTTGTCTTTGGTCCATCCAGGGCTTACTTTCTTTACAGATATAGTCAAAAGTAGGAGAAATAAGTTGAGTATAAATTGGACTGGGTTACAAATCAAGGAAAAGGTTAAACCCCAAGGTAGAAAGTTTTATTGCCTATTACTCCCCTAGTACATGAGAGAAAAGATGGAACTATTTCATCCTGATTGGACCTCTTGTATTCTGCTCCATAATTGGGCAATCTTCTCTCCAAACTGGATCTTTACACCATCAGCAGGTCTCTTTGGTTATTTTTTATCCATGTTTAAAAGGCTATTTATACAATCGGGAGAGAAGGAAATGAAATTATCAAGGTCACATGAAAATAGCACCGTGTCAGTGTTCTCTAGCGTGTGTGTCAGTCACTCAGTTGTGTCTAACTCTGCAACCCCATGGACTGTAGCCCACCAGACTCCTCTGTCCAGGAGGAGGAGGCAAGAATACTGGAAGGGGTTGCCATTCCCTTCTCCAGGGGATCCTCCTGACCCAGGGTCTCCTGCTTTGCAGGCAGATTCTTTACCATCTGAGCCACCAGGGAAGCCCCAGTGCTCTATGGAACAGGGCAAAGAACAGAGGAGAGGAGCAGGTAAGGCGGGAATACAGTGCCCGTTAAGATGCCTGGCCTCTGTCGTTCACCTCCTTTGTGTGCACACACTTTTTTATAAACAGTTCATTTTAATACATGATGCAACTTAAGGTAGCTATTACTCCCTTCATTTCACAAAATAGAAAACAAAGGCAGAGAGATTATACTGCCTGTTTGCCATTCTAAGTCATAGAGCCAGAAACAGGTTTAGTTACAATGCTAACTCAACTGTCTTGCCTCTAATCCACATTTATCTCACCACCACAAAACATCTCTCTCAGGAGTTTCAGACCCACTATCAGGACACCTTCTCCATGACTTTCAGGCATATCTGTGTTATCCAAGTAAAAATGCCCTTATGTGGACTAATACAAAAACTGGTTCTCTGGAATGTTCTAGGTAAAGTGACACAATTTAAGTGCCACACCTAGTTCAAACCACCACTTAACAGGCCAATTATCAACTTGGTGGATTTTATTTTTAAACCTGTGTTTGTATTCTTGGTCCTAGCCTAAAACTCAGTTGCAATTTTATTGACTAAACTGGGTCTGGCACAAATCAAAGTTAGTGTTCATGGAATGGACTTAAACCCAGATTTGTTTCTTTTATGATGAGATATTTTGACTACCCTTACTTTGAGTTATTAGAACACCATCCTAAAGCAGAAAGCAGCCTAGCACATCTTTAGAGAACATGTCCAGATATTGTCCCTTTTGTTAGATGAAATTGTATACTGACTACTGGTCCTTGAAAATCCCTCTCTCTTCTACAATTCCTGGACTTGAGGAATCTTCACAGATGTCCCACATGACAGTGAAACAAAGGAAACTATTCCAGTTTGCAAGATGTAAATTTCTACTCTACTCTCTGCTCTATAGTGAACAGTAAGAATATGGAGAAAGAAACTGTTGCCAGGTGCCAAGAGCCTCACACTTTTTCGTTCTTTCTACTTACCCTTTGCCATTGATTGCTGTTGTTTGATCGCTCAGTCATGTCTGATTCTCTGCAACCCCGAGGACTGCCACCCACCAGGCTCCTCTGTCCATGGGATTTCCCAGGCAAGAATACTGGAGTGGGTTTCCATTCCCTTCTCTGTTACCATTGGTAGTCTTATGAAAAATGGGTAGACTGAGGCATCAAGATCCCCGAGGAAGTAACTTCACCTGTGTTATCACTTATTGGCATATTCAAGTACTCAATTCACAGAACTGCTGAAGTCAGAGTTGATATAAAAGAACACTTGTGAACCACTTTTTGGTTTTCATGAGTTTACTTACTTCTGGATCAGACATTGACTGGGTGTTAAGAAAAGAAAATTGTGGTTGGAGCCTGAATTTAGAATCCATGAGGTTACACAGAGGCATTTCTTATGCTTATTTGCTATGGAAATGTAACTGCTATTTATATTTTAGACATGAATAGTTTGAAATGTGCATGGACTTGAGGTGATTGGGGGGGTAGGAATTCAATGATGTCTCTATATGAGAGGATGAGTAGGTAGTCAAAGAAGGCTTTGTAGAGGAGGGATGTTCTGAGATGGGGCTTGATGCCTGGGTGAAAACCAGGGTAGTGATGAGAAGTCTCAGAAAATGTAGCTGTGTGAAGAAAGTCACCATGTTACCATGACACAAGTATGGAAGTCTGACCTGTTGAATCTGAGACTCTAATGGAAACCATGAGGAAAGCAAGCCCAAGACAGGGCAAGACCCAAATTAGACCCTGTGCCCTCAAGTTCTGAACCCTGTGGATTTGAAGCGATAGAAGCCATTGCTATTCTTAAGAGGTACCTGAGGCCCAGAAGAGCAAGACATGGACAAGGCTTTACAAGTGATGGACAGTGGTTTAATGCTGATCTTCCTGTATCTTCAAAGAATAAACACCAAGAAGGATGTGGTCAGTAAAAAGGGCTGTCTTAACTGTTTTCTGTCAGTCTTTTTTTAATCACGATGATCAGATAATGAGCAAATGTCCAGTGAGATTTGCTCATAAAAAGACGTACCTCATCTTTTACCTATCTCAAATTATAGATGATGCCCATATTCTCAGAAAGGTTAAGAGAATTTGTCCTTAATTTTCCTTAAGAAGGTTTACTCTAGCTGTTGTTCATCTCTCTAACCATGAAATCTGGGCATCATTAAATGAGATATTTTCCTTTGAAACATTAGGTCCTATGCCAGGTATCTTTTAAAGAAGTCAATGGTTTGGTCAGATTGTTGAATCTAATCATTAAGCCATTAAAGAAAAGGGAATTGTATCTCACTAATATAATTCTGTAAAATTTTTAAAGCTATTTTTCAAAAGCAGAATATACCCATACACAAAAAGAAAATTAAAATAATGTTTATATCTAAGATTGCTCCTATATAACACATATTTTAATAAAATTATATCATACTTTAATCTACCTTCTTCTAATCTATCATTCTTTAATCTGCCCCTCACTTACCTGGTAAAATGTTTACATCATATTGCAGTAATACAGAAACACTGCTTTACTTTTGAGCACATTTTTCCAAATTTTCATTATAAAATAGGGAATTTCAAATAGCTAGCCAGTGTTATTGATGTTACTGTGTATACAGTGAAGAGAAGCATATGCAGGCATTAGGCTAAACATTATTACATGAACTTATATTTAAGCACTGCACATTGAAATTTATGTTTTCCAGTGTAGAAGTCCCTAAAATTGTTCATCCCCTTTGACCCAGTAATTTTGTCTGGGGGAACCATTTCCTAAAGGAAATGGAAGAGCATTTAGCAGTAGAAGTCATGAGCATACCTGCTTCTAGATATACTGGTGGGTGTTTTCAGGCATAGTCTTTTATAAAGTACATAATGTCAATTTTCAAGTAGGTACTCAAAATTCTTCTTTATTGTAGGTTCCACCAGTGATCCAGAATGGAAATAAGATTACAGTAGTCTACAGTTTCCAGAGGCACATCTGTCATAGGAGTAAAAATCTAAAACTAAGAGCTCCTGTCCCTTCGATACTCTACACCCTCAAACATGTTCCTGTCTAATAATGCCTGCTTGGTGCCTACTTCTTTCTGGCTCACTGGCATCCCAGGGTTGGAATCTCTGCACATCTGGCTCTCCATCCCCTTCAGCTCCATGTACCTGGTGGCTGTGGTGGGGAATGTGACCATCCTGGCAGTGATAAAGTTGGAGCACAGCCTACACCAGCCCATGTACTTTTTTCTGTGTATGTTGGCTGTCATTGACTTAGTCCTGTCAACCTCTACCATGCCCAAACTGCTAGCCATCTTCTGGTTTGATGCCCACCACATTGACCTGGATGCTTGCTTGGCCCAGATGTTCTTTATCCATTGCTTTGCCACTGTTGAGTCAGGCATCTTCCTTGCCATGGCTTTTGATCGCTACGTGGCCATCTGTAACCCACTACGCCACTCCTCAGTGCTCACCCATACAGCAGTGAGACGTTTGGGCTTGGCTGCTCTCCTCCATGGAGTACTCTACATTGGACCCCTGCCTATAGTGATTCGCCTGAGGCTGCCCCTTTACTGGACCCAAATCATTACCCACTCCTACTGTGAGCACATGGCCGTGGTCACCTTGGCTTGTGGTGACACCACAGTCAACAACTTATACGGAATGGGAATTGGCTTCCTGGTATTGATCCTGGATTCATTAGCCATCGCTGCCTCCTATGTGATGATTTTTAGGACAGTAATGGGGTTGGCCACCCCTGAGGCTAGGCTTAAAACCCTAGGTACATGCAGTTCTCATATTTGTGCTATTCTTGTCTTTTACATACCCATTGCTGTGTCCTCTCTCACTCACCGCTTTGGCCATCATGTCCCTCCCCATATTCATATCCTCTTGGCCAACTTTTACCTCCTCATCCCACCCATCCTCAATCCAGTTGTCTATGCTGTTCGCACTAAACAAATTCGAGAGAGACTTCTCCACATTCTAAAGGCAGGGGCTCGATCCAAGTGAGTGTTCTGCATGTATGAGACATACGATATTTAATGATGGCAGGGAAAGGTTCTGACCAGGGAAGCCAATGAAATAAGACCCATACAACCAAGTCTTACCAGAGTTTGGGGGATGAGAGGAACACTAAAATATATTGTTTGACCATCGATTTCCAGAAAGGAGAATACCTGAAATATTTGAAAGAGGAAATCAGGGGCTTGAATTTTTGTACAACATTCCTTTTACTATTTGACTTCATAAAATTAAGCACAACAGACACAAGCATACAGACAACAGAAGAAGGATCATTTATAGCTTTGACTTTTTTGGTAAAAGACTTCTGGTTTCTCTTTGGAGAGAGTGTTTTGTACAGTTTCTGGAAGGTAAAAGTATAACTCCCGTGGGTAGTAGAGTCCCATTCCAAGTCTCAGATTAATCATTCTAATTTTTCCAGACCTTTACTAACAGAATTTGTAAACTTTTAGAAAGGTGTGGAAGTCCTCAAGCCAGGTCATTCTCCCATTTAAATAGATAAATGGAAATGCAATATCCCACATATCCTCATTGAAAGTTGACTGTGAGTGGGGAGGAAGAGACAGAAGGATATTAGGAGATTCCATTTTGGAGGCCCTGAAATGGCCTACATGAAGCACAGCAGCCAAACTGAGGTAAAATGACAGAAGCAAGAAGGTAACCCTGGGATTATTCACTTGAAAGAGCTGGGATAGAGAACTGAGTAAAGGTGATGAGAATAAATATATTCCCAGTGGTAGATGCAAACTTTGATAAAACTCTAGATATCCTTGGATAATTCTTACAGAAAAATTATCAAAATGAAATGTATGAACTTTATTGATCATAGAAGTTCCATCATGTGATGGCTACTTCAAGCTAGAAACCTATAGATATTTTGTGACAACAAATGGAATGAAGCAATCTTACTCAGTTATGGTATGTCCATTTTAGTTGATGTTTCAGACTTTAAATCTAACATGCTCATTTAACCGCCTCAATTTCCAACCCATTACAAAAATTCAAAAGCTAAGGCTTCCCAGGTGGTGCTAGTGGTAAAAAACCTGCCTACCAATGCAGGAGACATTGGTTCAATCCCTGGATGGGGAAGATCCCCTGGAGAAGGGAATGGCAACCCACTCTAGTATTCTTGCCTGGAGAATCACATGGATAGAGGAGCCTGGTGGGCTACAGTCCGTAGGATTGCAGAGAGTCGGACACGACTGAAGCGACTTATCATGATGAAGCTGACTTAAAATATAACGAATCATCTTTGTATTTGAATGCATAAAGAAGTCAATAATTAAGCCAGAACAAAAATTCAAGCCTCATGTATCAAAAAAAAAAAATTAAAATATCAGAAATTTTCTAAAATTTAGCTTAACCGCACCCCCCTGCCCCAAAGCCAGGTATAAATTTCTATTTCCTCAGGATATTATGCCTAAGCCTAAGGTTTGATTGGGAATATTTCTTTTTCTTATTTTGGGTGAAAGGTTATTTCCCATCTCCTTTATCAAGGGTCCTGGAGTTCAGTGCCAAAACAAGTCTGTTTATTGGGGAAATACTGTGTTCTATGAACATAATTTTAATGCCAAATGTAATTTATCTGCTAACCTGTATTAGGAGTTGATGAAAATATACTATAAAATCAGAGTTAGAAGCTTATTTTATCTCCTGACCACACCTTGGGCTTTGAGAAAATGAAGAAAAATGGTGTTCTTTCCCTCAGCCTTGGTGTCACTGATGGCCATGAACAAGGAAATTTTGTCGCAGGATAATTCTTTGGCATTAGCCAAAAGTCCATTT
The DNA here is from genome assembly GCF_054371585.1 of Giraffa tippelskirchi. Taxonomy (NCBI): domain Eukaryota; kingdom Metazoa; phylum Chordata; class Mammalia; order Artiodactyla; family Giraffidae; genus Giraffa; species Giraffa tippelskirchi. The sequence continues at coordinate 122,278,272 of NC_137285.1, forward strand.
ACACTACCTGAAACAAAGTGTGTGAATGGAGATTCAGGGCTTTTAATCTAGACTTAATTGAATTCACAAGGATTAGTACTAAGAACTTTCTAGCCAGTATCCTCCAAAATCCCACAGTAAGGTGTTTCTCTACAGAAGACCTGTTAGTTCTACTATAGATTAAGACCAACTACCAGTAATCCCTAGTTTTTTTATCCCCAGTCATTCAATACTGTATAAAGAAGAAAAATACTACCTGTATGTGTGCTTCTCCTCCATCCTAGGAACCACCATCCATGACAATACCCAGGCCTATCAGATTCAGGATATAAGCTTAATTCTAATATTTAATTCCTTGTCAACTATAATCATGGTTGAGCCCTTTCATGGTGAAAGGGTTATCTCAGGATAAGAGGGAAGGTACCCTGGTGAATGTGGTATGAGGATGTGTTAAGTCTAATACCTGAATATCCCTCTTATTTCAAAGCCAACTCCTTGTTTCTCCTTCACACAAATTTCTTTCTTTTCTATTACCCATATTCAGGGTGGAAGTAAAATACACTGTCATCACATTTTTAGTCTATAAGTCTTCAGGGAAAAAAATAAAGATTGGGAAATAGTTAAGGGAGGAAGCATCATTCTAGTTATTAAAGTATTACATGACACAAGTATTAATAATTTAGAACCTGGGCTCTGGACTTAGAATAATCACTTCTAGACTTTGGATGTGCTGCACAATCTAAACTTCAATCTCTTCTTAGAAATGGAAGTAGTGATAGTAGCTCCTCATGTGTTAATTATAAGAATATAATAATGAACTTAAAATGCTGCATAATTCCTGGCACACAAACAACAACTTATCTTTTAAAAACAGTATTCTGTTGTGTACTGAAAGGCCCATGGGAAGGGTAACAAGACAGGAAGAGTAACATGAGTAAGTTCTTGGAAAAACCAAAGGACTTCTGCAGTTGTGCCTCACTTGTAAAAGGTACCAACCTCTGCTCCAGAAAACATTGCTCTTTGCTTCTCTGCAGAAAGTCAGATACACAGACCCAGGTTTTCTCTGTTCTCCTTGAATGCTTGGTACTCACTGAGCCTTTTAAATGTTGACACCCACTTAATCAGTCTTGTGACAGTAAAACACTAAATACTCTAAAATATTTCCTTGTATAACAAGTAAAAAAATTATACTCAAACTCAGTTATGCAAAATGTCACTTGCTTCAATCTTTTCTCCCTGAATCTTCCGTCCATAATGGGGTTTAGAGTAAAAAAGTTATATAAGATAAATTGGAATTGATTTTAAAAATCCTTAGTCTGATACAATTCTAAGAACTTCACTTTCTGCATAAGGGTGGTGTCATCTGCATATCTGAGGTTTTTGATATTTCTCCCAGCAATCTTGATTCCAACTTGTGCTTCATCCAGCCCAGCATTTTGCATGATGTACTCTGCATATAAGTTAAACAAGCAGGGTGACAATATACAGTCTTGACGTACTCCTTTCCCAATTTGGAACCAGTCGGTTGTTCCGTGTCCAGTTCTTACTGTTGCTTCTTGACTTGCATATAGATTTCTCAGGAGGCAGGTCAGGTGGTCTGGTATTCCCATCTCTTTCAGAATTTTCCACAGTTTGTTGTGATCCACACAGTCAAAGGCTTTGGTGTAGTCAATAAAGCAGATGTTTTTCTGGAACTCTTGCTTTTTTGATGATACAGTCGATGTTGGCAATTTGATCTCTGGTTCCTCTGCCTTTTCTAAATCCAGCTTGAATATCTTCAAGTTCTCAGTAAACATACTGTTGAAGCCTGGCTTGGAGAATTTTGAGCATTACGTTGCTAGCATGTGAGATGAGTGCAATTGTCCAGTAGTTTCAACATTCTTTGGCATTGCCTTTCTTTGTGGCAAATAGATTTTATTTATTGTGTAAAATAAATATTTTCCATGAAAAAAAATAAAAAATATTTGTGAAAATAATTTGTGGCAAATAAATTCTATTTCATGGCAAATAGATGGGGAAATAGACTCTACACGTGGCAAATAGATGGGCAAATAGACTCTACACGTGGACATCACCAGATGGTCAACACTGAAATTGGATTGATTATATTCTTTGCAGCCAAAGATGGAGAAGCTCTATACAGTCAGCAAAAACAAGACCAGGAGCAGACTGTGGCTCAGATCATGAACTGCTTATTGCCAAATTCAGACTTAAATTGAAGAAAGTAGGGAAAACCACTAGTCCATTCAGGTATGACCTAGATCAAATCCCTTATGAGTATACAGTGGAAGTGACAAATAGATTTAAGGGACTAGACCTGATAGACAGAGTGCCTGATGAACTATGGACAGAGGTTCGTGACATTGTACAGGAGACAGGGATCAAGAAAATCCCCATGGAAAAGAAATGCAAAAAAGCAAAATGGCTGTCTGAGGCCTTACAGATAGCTGGGAAGAGAAGAGAAGCAAAAAGCAAAGGAGAAAAGGAAAGATATTCCCATCTGAATGCAGAGTTCCAAAGAATAGCAAGGAGAGATAAGAAAGCCTTCCTCAGCGATCAGTGCAAACAAATAGAGGAAAACAACAGATTGGGAAAGACTAGAGATCTCTTCAAGAAAATTAGAGATACCAAAGGAACATTTCATGCAAAGATAGGCCCGATAAAGGACAGAAATGGTATGGACCTAACAGAAGCAGAAGATATTAAGAAGAAGTGGCAAGAATACACAGACAAACTATACAAAAAAGATCTTCACGACCCAGATAATCACAATGGTGTGATCACTCACCTAGAGCCAGACAACTTGGTGTGCAAAGTCAAGTAGACCTTAGGAAGCATCACTACGAACACAACTAGTGGAGGTGATGGAATTCCAGTTGAGCTATTTCAGATCCTAAAAGATGATGCTGTGAAAGTGCTGCACTCAATATGCCAGAGAATTTGGAAAACTCAGCAGTGGCCAACAGGACTGGAAAAGGTCACTTTTCATTCCAATCCCTAAGAAAGGCAGTGCCAAAGAATGCTCAAGCTACCGCACAATTGCACTCATCTCACACACTAGCAATGTAATGCTCAAATTTTGCCAAGCCAGGCTTCAGCAGTATGTGAACTGAACTTCCAGATGTTCCAGCTGGATTTAGTAAAGCCAGAGGAACCAGAGATCAAATTGCCAACATCTGTTGAGTCATTAAAAGAGCAAGAGAGTTCCAGAAAAACATCTACTTCTGCTTTATTGACTACACCAAAGCCTTTGACTGTGTGGATCACAACAAACTGTGGAAAATTCTTAAAAAGATGGGAATACCAGACCACCTGACCTGCCTCCTGAGAAATCTGTATGCAGGTCAGATCTGGACATGGAACAACAGACTGGTTCCAAATAGGGAAAGGAGTATGTCAAGGCTGTATATTGTCACCCCGCTTATTTGACTTATATGCAGAGTATATCATGAGAAACGCTGGGGTGGGTGAAGCACAAGCTGGAATCAAGATTGCTGGGAGAAATATCAAAAACCTCAGATACACAGATGATAGGACTACTTTCTTATAGCAGAAAGTGAAAAACTAAAGAGCCTCTTGCTGAAAGTGAAAGAGGAGAGTGAAAAATTTGGCTTAAAATTCAACATTCAGAAAACTAAGATCATGGCATCTGGCCCCATCACTTCATGGCAAATAGATGGGGAAATAATGGAAACAGTGAGAGACTATTTCTTTGGGCCCCCAAATTACTGCAGATGGTGACTGCAGCCATGAAATTAACAGGTGCTAGCTCCTTGGAAGAAAAGCTATGACCAATCTAGATAGCATATTAATAAGCAGAGACATGACTTTGCCAACAAAAGTTCATCTCGTCAAAGCTATGGTTTTTCCAGTAGTCATGTATGGATGTGAGAGTTGGACTATAAAGAAAACTGAGCACCGAAGGATTGATGCTCTTGAACTGTAGTGTTGGAGAAGACTCTTGAGAGTCCCTTGGACTGCAAGGAGACCGAACCAGTCAATCCTAAAGGAAATCAGTCCTGAATATTCATTGGAAGGACTGATGCCGAAGCTGAAACTCCAATACTTTGGCCACCTGATGCGAAGAACTGAGTCACTGGAAAAGACCCTGATGCTGGGAAAGATTGAAGGCGGGAGGAGAAGGGGACGACAGAGGATGAGATCATTGGATGGCATCACCAGCTCGATGGACATGAGTTTGAGTAAGCTCCGAGAGTTGGTGATGGACGGAGAAGCCTGCTGTGCTGTAGTCCATGGGATCACAAAGAGTCAGATGCAACTGAACTGAACTGAATCAAAAGACACAGGCTGACTGAATGGATACAAAATCAGGTCCTACATATATGCTGTCTATGAGAGACCCACTTCAGATCTAGGGACACATACAGACTGAAAGTGATGTGGAAGAAGGTATTCCATGCAAATGGAAATCAAAAGAAAGCTGGAAGAGGATACTCATATCAGGAAAAATAGACTTTAAAATAAGGCTATTTCAAGAGACAAAGTAGGACAGTACATAAAAGATATAAAAGAAGATATAAAAATTATACATATGCATTGAACATAGGAGCACCTCAATATACAAGGCAAATACTAACAGCCACAAAGGAGAAATTTACAGTAACACAATTGACAATAGTGTTTAAGACAGAAAAAAGTCAAAAAGAAAACATCCCTTAAATGATGTATTACACCATTGGATTTAATTGATATTTATAGGGCATTCCATCCAAAAGCAGTGGACTACAATTTCTTCTCAGGCAAACACAGGACATGCTCCAGGATAGGTCTCATGCTCTGCCAGAAAGCCAGCCTCAGGAAATTTAAGACATTCGAACTCAAGCATCTTTTTTCACCACAACACTAAGATTAGAAATCAACAGCAACAACAAAAAACTATAAAAAACAGAAACACATGGAGGCTAAACAATGTTGCTAAGCAACTAAGGAAATCAAAAGATACCTAGAGTGAAAGGAAAATGAAAACACAACAATCCAAAATCTATGAGACACAGCAAAAGCAGTGTCTCACAGGGCATATGCCTGGAGAAAACTGTAATTCAAAACACACCCTAATGATTACTGCAGCACTATTTACAATAGCCAGGACACAGAAGCAACCCAAATTTCCATCAACAGAATAAAGAAGATGTGGCATATATATATACAATTGAATATTATTTAGCCATATAAAGGAATAAAACTATATGCCATTTTCAGAGATGTGGATGGACCTAGAGACTGTCATATAGAGTGAAGTCAGAAAGAAAAATATCATATAGTATTGCTTATATGTGTAATCTAGGAAAATGATACAGAAGAACTTATTTGCAGAGCAGAAATAGAGACACAGATGTGGAGGACAAACCCATGGATACCAGTGGAGGAAGGGGAAGTGTGAGGATTTGAGGGACTGGGATTAGCATAAACACACTATTATGTATCAAACAGGTAACTAATGAGAAACTACGATATAGCATAGGGAATTTTACTCACTGCCCTATGGTGACCTAAATGGGAAGGAAGGCAAAAAATGAGGGGGTATATACGTATATGTATAGCTTATTCTCTTTGCTGTACAGCAGAAACTAACAACATTGTAGAACTATGCTCTAATAAAAACATTCAATCACTATGTTGTACACCTGAAACTAATATGATACTATAAATCAACTATACTTCGAAAAAACCAGATAATTGTTGATGAGGATGTAGAGCAGTTGGAAACCCTTATACCTTGTTAATGGGGATATAAAATGGCTTACTACTATGGATAACAGCATCTAAAAAAATTACAAATAGAATCACCACAGGACCCAGCAACTTTACCTCTGTATACATACCCAAAAGAACCAAAAGCAGACTCTCAAAGGGATGTTTGTACAACCATGCCTTTAGTAACATTATACCTAATATGTAAAAGGTAGAATCAACTCAAGTGCCCATGTATGGGTAAAAGGACAAACAAAATGTGGTATATACAAAAATAATATTTAACCTTAAAAAGAATGGATATTCTGACACGTACTGCAACATGGACGGACACTGAGGACATTATGCTAAAACAAATAAGCTAGTTACAAAAGAAACATACTTGATTCCACTTATATGAGGCATCTAAATTGCCAAATTCATCGAGATAGAATGGGGATCTCCTGGGGCAGAAAGAAAGAGGAATAAGCATTTACTATTTAATGTATATCGAGTTCCAGTTTTTCAAGATGAAAAGAACTCTGGAGATGGGTGTCAACAATTGCACGACATGAATGTATTTACTACTACTGCACTATACACTTCAAAATGGTTAAAGTGGAAGTGAAAATATTAGTTGCTCAGCCGTGTCTAACTCCTTGTGACCCCATGGACTGTAGTCCACCAGGCTCTCTGTCCATGGGATTCTCCAGGCAAGAATACTGGAGTGGGTTGCCGTTTCCTTCTCCAGGGGATCTTCCAGACCCAGGGTTCAAACCCGGGTCTCCTTCATTGCAGGCAGATCCTTTACGTCTGAGCCACCAGGGAAGTCTCAAATGATTAAGAAGCTAAATTTTTGGTTATGTGTGTTTTGCCACAGTTTAAAAAAAAGAAAGGAATTCTAACATATATCTTTATGAGAGGAAGAAATTTGGGCATGGGCACACTCAAAGGAACACGCTGTGAAGGTACAGCGAGAAAAATGCCAAGTAAAAGGTAAGACTAAAACTTTAAGACATCAAACCTGCCAGCACCTTAACTTGGACTTTTTAGCCTCCGGAATTGTGAAGACACTGTTTCTCTTTTTTAATCCACTCAGTGTATGGTACTTTGTGCTTCCCAGGTGGCACTAGTGGTAAAGAACATGTTTGCCAATGCAGGAGATGCAGGTTCAATCCTTGGGTAGAGAGCATTCCCTGCAGGAAGAAATGGCACCCTACTCTAGTATTTTTGCCTGGAAAATTCGAAGGACAGAGGAGCCTGGTGAGCTATACCCCATGAAGTCACAAAGAACTGGACACAACTGAAGCGAATTAGCATGCATACACTCACACAAACGGTATTTTATTATACCAGCCCAGCAAACTAGTACACCATCATACAATATCTTCCACAAAAGCGTATTTGCACTTTTACCCTGTGATCACATTGTTTCTTCAGAGACTATGCATGTGTGTGTGTTTAGTCTTTCCGTCCCATCTGACTCTTTGTGACCCCTTGGACTGTAGCCCGCTAGGCTCCTCTGTCCGTGGAATTTTCTAGCAAGAATACTGGGGATGGGTCGCTATTTCCAACTCCAAGGGATTTTCTCCACCCAGGGATCCAACCCACATCTCCTGTGTCTCCTGTATTGCAGGTGGGTTGTTAGACTACTGTTTATGAAATATACATATATGTCTATCTCTACAAATTTCTTTTTTTTTTAAACATTGACAGATAAAAAGTCCATGTCAGATGGAATAGGAAACGTTGGAAACCATAAAAAATAGAAGGGTGTAGCAAGAACCCAGAGAGCTACTTAATGCCTTTTTCTATCTTTACTCTCATAATTCCCTCTCTCTCTCTCTCTCTCATACACACACACGGAAATAGTTCCCAGGGTGAAATTTTTTTTTTTTTTTACCATAGTTGAACAGATGGAAAGCTTAAAAATTACAGTAAATTCTAACACCACATCAACAAATTGTGTGTGCATGCTAACTGTCCATGGGATTCTCCAGGCAAAAATACTCAAGTGGGTTGACATGCCCTCCTCCAGGGGATTGTGCTGACTCAGGGATTGAACCCACATCTCTTAAGTCTCCTGCATTAGGCGGGCCCTTTACTACTAGCACCACCTGGGAAGCCCAATAGACAAAGTAACATGCCTGAAAAGAAGCAGTTCCCAAAACAGAGGTCTGCTTAATCCTCTTGAGGACTTAAGGAGTGTCAAAGCCTGTAGGTCATATACATCACCAATGAAGAAGGAATGGCCTTGTTTCCAGGACAAGTCCAATATCACAAGGCTCCCAAAGTCAAGTAATACCTCTAACATCAGAGCAACCGTGATCAGTCACTAACAGTAAAAGAGAAGTTACCTTCTGTATTAGCTCATTTGAGTTTGGCATATGAACAAAGTATGAACAAGAAATGTGAGCAGCCTATAAGCAGATGACATTTTACCATCATACACAGAATATGAGATTAGGAAAAAGAAACCCTGGTGCAGTGGTCTGGGCCTAGTGATGATATTTCTAGACAACTAAAACTTAGGACTTGCCAGCATCCCAAATGAGTGTACCGAGCTGTGTATCATCAGTGAAGCACCAAGAATAGTGCTTGAGTGTAGGGCCAAGTGCTACTCAGTGATCCCAAGACTCCTTCCTTCCTGTTGCTTGAGTCAAAAGTCTTGATGTTATCTTTGAAGCTCTTTTTTCTCGCACCTTCTAATCTTTTAAGAAATCCCATTGGCACTTTTGGAAATCATGCAAAATCTGATTGTTTCTCACCTCATGCAACGTTAGCACCTTGGTTAGGAGACAATATAACCTCTGGATTATTGTCATACCCCTCCCTGCTTCTACCCTCACCTTCTTCCTCTGTTCTTATCATAGAAATGAGACACAATCTTTGAGAAACGTATATCATTGTCAACTCTCTGCCCAGAATTCTGAATTTTATTCTGAAAAAAATTAAGAAACTTTTGCAAAGTCTTTACCTGGTCTAAATTTCTGTGTGATCAAAAAACTCAGCTAGCCAAAGATAAGCAAATAAAAACCAAAAAAGGAGGGAAACAAGCCAAAAAAAAAAAATATTGGAGTGAGTGAAAGACACATTTGAATTCATTAAATTCATGGGACCAAAAGTAATACTCACTGTTCATGTCAAGAAAAAGAGAAGGCGGAATAAAGTTGAGTAATAGCTTTAAATAGATACGAAAGTGACTTATCTAGAATTCTGTTCCCAGTGAAAATATCCTTTGAGATTAAAGATGACTGAAAGAGTTTTATAAATAATTATTGATGGAATGTGTCACTACTAGGCCTTCACTAAAAGCAAACTAAAAGTTCTTGAAGCAGAAAAGTGAATAAGATAGCAGCACAGAATTGTGCAGAATGAAGAATATGAGAAAACTTAAACATGTGGATAAATGTGAGTTAACATTGATGCACAAAAGTCAGGAAGACACAAATAGAATACTAGAACATCTGAGCTCAATTCCATTTGTTATCTCCAACAGTTATATAAGCCACAGTCCCTCACCACTCATGTTTTTTCATCACTTTCCCCATAATATCAGGCTTTATCTCCTCAGAATGGAGTTAGGGGGAAACATAAGCTATTTTGCTCCCTCAAGCCCTGCTTGCTTTACCTGGCTTTGCCTGGATGTTCTGACCATGAGCTGTAGTCACTCATTTAACCCTGTATCAACTCAGCCTTGCTGGCCATGTCCTAGATGTGTTTCCTGTGAGCATGGTATTCCTAACTTAACAGTGTGTCCTCTGTTCCATCATAGATTTCTCTCAACACAAAGGCCTATTTTTTTTGTCTTGCTTGCTTTGCTCCTTATGCCACCTTTTGGACTACCTATACTTGGTTAATCTAGGCTCCAAATGTAAAGGTATTATGTAGGAATTCCACTTTAACATCTCAGAATAACAGACATATCTTTGGAGCTGGAGGCTGTGGGGTCACTGAACAAACTACCCCCTGAAGGCTAACAATGAGGGAAGATAAGTTAGGTCCAGGATACCTCTATAGGAAGAGGATGGGTGTGATTGAGGTACATAGCTCTAAATTGCTTTTTTAAAGTATTATGGGGAATTAGGACAGGTAATGTTCATGGGGAAACCTGGTAAAAACAGGCTTCCAACTCAGGTCTTTGCAAAATAGCAGATATTAAAGTCAGTTGTAGATAGAAAGATCAACCATTTTTAATAGATGGTTGGTAATTATTTACTGATAATAATAACAATAGGACTTCTCAAATATTTATAATTATATCATCCAGGTAAATTCAGAGAAATTGAGAATATGATCTCCATTTTAGATAAGAAACAGAATAAGATCAGAGAAATTGCCATTCCAAATTTATAAGCTGGAAATCAATGCCAATATGTAACATTTATGCAAAACAAATACCCAAGAGATGATCTTGGCCTTGACCTGATTCAGCCAGAACTCCTATCAAGTAGGACTTGGTTGCAGTTTATATGTTCTAATGGAGCTCTCTTTGACATAGGTAAGGTAGGGTAGGGATAAGGGGAGGCATGTGGAAGACCAAGTGCTCTCAGCCTCTGGAGAGCAAGCAATGACCTTTGGGAAGTATGAATGGGCACCACTAAACATGGACATGGGCTATTGGAAACCCCAGGGATGGAGTAGAGCCCTGTGTCAGGGGAGCCCCATAGCATCAATCCTCAGAGGAGAGATTAAGAGGCTTCAATAAACTCTTGAGGGTCCTTCCCAAGTGCAGCAGTGTCTTCTTCCATATCCTTTTGGGAGAAGGTCAGAGGTTTGTCAGGGTAAAGCCAGCTGCTCCTTTCTAAGCTCTCACCTTCTCAGATTTCTTCCACTGGGACTGCATGAAGCTAAAGGACAGAGCCAAGAATTCTACTTCAGACTAAGGGCTGTGGGCAGAGCTAGAACTGCAGAAAATAGGAAAGAGGTGACACAGGTGTGGTGAGTGGGGAAGGATGGGGGCACAGTCAGTTACCTCCCATACCCAGGCCCAATTAGGAGGCTTCTGCATGAATCAGGAGAGAGAAAATGTGGCCTGAACTAAAAAAGATGCAGGTAGAAATAAATACATTTCTAATAGGTTCTTCTCCCACAAGCAGCATCCTTAAACAACCTTAGGTGAGTGACTGTGTTCTTGTCTCTGGGTCTTAATCTTAAAATCCATCGTTTGATATCTTTTTACAATGTAGATATAGACTACAAAATAGATGTGTCGAGGGAGTGTGTAATTTTTTTGGTTCTGTCTCGTCACAAAAAAAATTTGAAGCAACGGACCAGCGTTGCAGCCCTTGGACAGACCAGTATTACAGCTCCGTGTTACAACTCAGTTTTATTTAGAAAATAAAGGAAAATACATCCTTGAGGTGTGAGGGAATGCTGACCCAAAAGACTTCGAGAGAAGAGAAAGAGAGTGTGCGCCAGAGAGTGAGAGTGAGCGAGAGAGCCCCAGCCCTTTGGCTCCTCTTTTTATATGTTTTTTCTCCTCCCCCTGGGCCTCTCCTATGTAAACTGGGCTAGCCAGGAGTGCTATTTCTTCTACCTGAAGTCCTCACTTCAGTCCTCGGACCTTCCTTTGTTCTATTTTCGCGGGCTTTTCCCTTCCTTGTCTTTTAGCCACCACCTTTCTGGACTCCTCTTTCCAATTCTAACTACCTAACAGACGCATGTGTCAACTAGTACTTTCTGTTTATGAAAAGCCATTTAAGTACTTTTGGGAAAACAAAGAAGACAAGTTCTGTTGACTAGTGACGACACTTTGGCTCTTGAAACTGTATACCCTGGAAAAAACGTTAACTACAAACAGGTTCCTGCATCCTGAGTATTGGGGGAAGAAGCCTGTCTCCATTCTCTTTCCCACTCAGATTCTGATTCTGTGAAGGGTATATTCTTGATGAGCTTCAGCAGAAATAAAATTCAGATACTGTTGTAAATCTGCATTTGGATAAAGAAATGGGATTTCTCAGGTGCATTTTTCTTTGAGAAAAGGGTTGACAAGCCACAGAGTGATCAGTTATGTTCTGAAAGTGTACAGAGTAAGCCAGGATAATGTAGAGACTCATACATAAAGTCAGTATATTTGGTTTTGTGGGAAAATCTATATTTACTTAGGGTAAGTTGTAATAGGTGTGAGATTGTTAACAGTCATTTAGAGAGTGCTTGCTAGGTACACAGCACTTCTATTGGCACTGGAGATAAAACTGTGAAGAACAAAAATTCCTGCTGTCATAAGTTTGTCTCCTACAAAGCTAAGTGCTTGTTCCAGCAGATATGTGGGAATATTAAGATATGCAAAAATACTTTCCAATGAGGAGAAGATGTTTTGCTGCTGAATCCAGCTAAGGCTAGTGAGGGGTTCCTTAGATATCTGTCATATGTGATAGAAGTTCTATTATTGAGATTTCAGTTCTTGGTTCTCCACTCTTTATGAGCACTTAGTGCCTTGGTGATCTCAACTTCATAGCTATTATCTGTTTACAGTGATAAGTTTCTATCAGCAGCCAAAGGCTGTCTTGAACTCTAGACTCATATCTAAATATATCAACAGGTTTATTTAGATTTCTACTTAGCTTCTGAAACATTTCTCAGCTTTTCTCCCCCTTCATGGCCTTCCCCAACTCAGTTGAGAGCAGCTTCTTTTTCCAGTTGTTCAAGCCAAATATCTTGGTGTCATCTTTGACTCCTTTTTTCTAATGACTTGTATTTAATCTGTTTTAAAAATCCCATTGCTTCTTACCATATATGCTGTCACTTTTGTTTCTTAGCCAACATTCTCCTTCCCTGATTATAGACACCAGAGTCTTTTTTCCTTCTGTTTTTACCCTTACTCATTCATGCTATCCATATTACAGAAGCTGCAGAAAACTTTTTAAATATATTTTTTAAAAGTTATCACTTCTCAAAAAAAGTGACAATGAGAGAAATAAGCATTTTCAAAGTTCTGCAAAGGCCGGCAGGGCCCTGTGTGATCTGGCTCTACATATATGTCCTGTATGGATCTCTCTCACTTTCACATCATCTAACTACATTGGCCTTCAGCTGACCCTTGAACATTAGGCATATTCTGCCTTAGGGCATTTGTTCTGACTGTTCCCTTCACTTAGAGTTCTTAGCACAAGGTAGTTCCCTATATTCTCCATCTTGTGATGCCTGTCCCACTTCTTCTCATCCAACTTTTTGTTCTAGCCATTGCTGAGACAATTACTTGAGTGCAGGTATGGCCTGACTGCACCCTGACCCTGGGTTTCTCTGATCCACAACCTGGGGCACCTGAAGGACACTACTCAGCTATTCTTGAGCCTGTGTAAACCTTGGAGTATGAAGAAATCAACACTGTTTGGGTCAACCCTTGACCTGGTGGTGGGGTGGAAACCAGACCTGTTGATAGGGTAGAAGCCAGTGGATAAATACACTCATCTTTTGTGTCGGGTAGATAATCCAGAGGTGCCTTCTACATGTCTTCATGTGGGATTGGATACACTTGGTCACAGCATTATCCAGCTCAGTACTGCACTTTTGGATATGCTTCTCAGCTTTTCAGTTTTAGTCTTTTCTATTATTTTCTCTACATAAACCACCTTGATGGAAACCTAGTTTCTTTTAAAGAAGCCAGAAACCAATCTCATTTATCTCCTCACCTCAGTTTTTGCATAAATTCCCTTCCTGTTCTATTTAAAATTGCTTACCTCCCCGCTCCTCCAACTTCAGGATTTACTATCCTCATCACCCTGTTTCTTTCACAATAGTGATACCTTCAATCACACTGTGATTTGATTATTATATTCTTTTATTATCCTACTCAAACCTTTAGAAAATTTGTTCTACCAATGGTTATCAGTCTGCTTTGTTTATTCAGTAAAAATATTGCTCTGGAAGTTCACTGAATATATTTACTGAATGTTCTATGAATATAAAATTGACCACAGTTCAATATTGAGCCCTTAAAGATTTTAATATTTAGAAGTAAGGCAGAAACGGAACTGAAATGAGAAGCTAAGAAGGTAGGAAATACTACCATTTGGTAGTATCATTGTACTCAAGAGAAGAGAGGGTTTTAAAAAGGAGAGAGGTAATTCAGATAAAACCTGCCGAGAGGCTGAGTTGCATGAAAGCAGGTTAAGTTACAAGAGCACCATCTGCATAGGGGCCATTGGTGGTGAGTGGGAGCAGTTTCAGGGAAAGAATAGGAATGAGATGGTTTATTACCAAGTGCTATTTCAAACACTTGAGACTGAAGCATTTCTAGATATTTCCTGTGATGAGAAGCAGAGATTTGAGTTTGTAGGAGAATATAAAATCATGGAAGGGAGAGTGTTAACAATTTTTTAACAGAAAACTGTAGTTCTATGGAGGAGAAAAGATAAATGGCAAATAAGACTCTGCAAACACTAAAGGATTTTATGCATAATCCCACCTACCCTCACAACAACCTTCTCTAAGTGAGGTGGAGCATTGCAATTCCCCAGTTACAGAAAAGGAAAACAGACCTGGAGATAAGTGATCAGTGCAAGGCCACATAGCTAGTGTTTAAGTAGCAGTCATGATTTAATTCAATACCTTCAGATTCTAAATTTTTTCATACCATATGGAAAGAAACTAGCTTATTTTCAACTTGGATATGCTGAATTTTTCGTATTTAAGGTGTTTTAATGGAAGCAATAAAGTCTAGTTATTTAGGACATTGGAATTGGAGAAAGCTAGAACTCAGCTACTTAACACTACTATGGTACCTGAGAGATGAAGTTTCCAAAAATTTAATTTTCTAATATTAAAAGAGGGCAAGTTCTTTCAGTACTTACTTTGTTCAGTATTACGTTAATGTTTTAAATCTATTATCTTATTAATGCTCATAAACTTATTAACTGGACCTATAAAAGAGTAGCTGTGTTGAAACTGAGCCACTACAATGTTTAAGGATTTGAAAGAAAAGAGAAAAAGAGGGAAAGGTTAGATATTGTTAAGAATAAAGGGCTTTTTTTAATGGAAATCAGATATCAGTTTTACTGAAGATAAGAATTCTCCTGTGCTGAAAAAAAAAAAAAAAAAAAAGAATTCTCCTGTGATGAACAGAAGGAGCTGGAAGATGGGTAGAGAGAGAGCCACATGAATATAGAAGTTGATATGACTATAAGTGAAGGAGAACAGAAAGAGGTGGCTTTTTTTTTGTTCCAATAAGCTAGAGGCAGGGCTGTATTACAGAGATTTGTGAATATGGGAGGGACCTGGGAGATACATTCTAGAGCAGTTGTTTCCAGTAGAATTTTTCGCAGTGATGGAAATATTCTGTATCTGAATGGTCCAATATGGTAACCACTAGTTATGTATGCTACTGAGCAGTTAATGTGTTTTAATATGATTGAGGTATTGAGTTTTCAGTTCAGTCACTCAGTTGTGTCCAACTCTTTTGCAACCCATGAACTGCAGCACAGCAGGCTTCCCTGTCCATCACCAACTCTTGGAGCTTGCTCAAACTCATGTCCATCGATTGAGTTTTATTTAATTTTTACAAATTGAAATAGCCGTGTCTGGCTAGTGGCAATCACATCAGATATAGCAGTACTAGAGAAAATATACAAGTTGTGTGATTAATAGGAGCATTGGAAATTGTATGCTTTATTTGATTTACCCAGACACCTGAGTCTGAGATTTCTGAACAGAAAATTAGCTTTTGTGATTGTGAGTTTAGCTTAATTATCATGTAGAAAAGGTACCAATGTTTATTTTAAAGAAAATGGATTGGCTTAAATGTATTTTTACTTTATATCAGGGTATTTGACAACACCATGAACACAGAAAATACTAGCTTTTCTCTTTTATGAAACTGTCTTGTGATATCCATTTTAACGATGTGTAATGTTCTATCTACTAAATGAGATTGAGTTCCTTGAAGGTAGAAATGTGGGTTTATGCTTCTCCATTTCCATGAGGACTAATAACTTATTTTGTTCAAGGTCCAGCAATGGAAATAAGAGCTAATGCTCCCAGAAAGTTATACATAGGAGAAGCTACATTGTAAAAACTGATGAAGGAGAATTTCCAGGAGCCATGGCAGCCTCTAATATTTCCTCAACCCGTCCAGCTGCCTTTCTGTTGGTAGGAATTCCAGGTTTGGAGCACCTGCATGTCTGGATCTCCATTCCCTTCTGCTTCGCCTATACTTTGGCTCTTCTAGGCAACTGCACCCTTCTCTTCATTATTCGAGCTGATACAGCCCTCCATGAGCCCATGTACCTATTTTTGGCCATGCTGGCAATCATTGACCTTGTCCTCTCTTCTACAACACTTCCCAAAATGCTGGCCATCTTCTGGTTCAGGGATCGAGAGATCAACTTCTATGCCTGTCTGGTCCAGATGTTCTTTCTCCACTCCTTCTCCATCATGGAGTCGGCAGTGCTGCTGGCCATGGCCTTTGACCGCTATGTGGCCATCTGCAAGCCACTGCACTACAGTACCATCCTCACCGGGCCACTTATCACCAAGATTGGCTTGGCTGCTGTGACTCGGGCTGTGACACTAATGACTCCACTCCCCTTTCTGCTCAGATGCTTCCACTACTGCCGAGGTCCAGTGATTGCCCACTGCTACTGTGAGCACATGGCCGTGGTAAGGCTGGCCTGTGGGGACACTCGCTTCAACAACATCTATGGCATTGCTGTGGCCATGTTCATAGTAGTGTTGGACCTGCTTTTTGTTATTCTGTCTTATATCTTTATACTCCGGGCAGTTCTACAGCTTGCCTCTCAGGAGGCCCGCTATAAGGCCTTTGGGACATGTGTGTCCCACATAGGTGCTATCTTGTCCACCTACACACCTGTGGTCATCTCCTCAGTGATGCACCGTGTGGCTCAGCGGGCTGCCCCTCATGTCCACATACTGCTTGCTATCTTTTATCTTCTTTTCCCACCCATGGTCAACCCCATCATCTATGGTGTCAAGACCAAGCAGATTCGTGATCATGTGCTCAGTCTATTCTGGAGAAAGAATGTATAGATATATACTTTATTTTCTTAAGCACTAGTCCTGAACCCATCAGTCCAGTGGATACTGAACTGAGATGGAGAGGAAAAACCTCAATAGGAAAATTTGAGTTTGGCAATTCTGCAGTGTAAGTCTGATTCCTCATAAATTCAGTCGGATCAAACCATGTATGTCCCTACAGTTTCACAGCAGAGGTCTGACCTATTCTTGTAGGCTCATCACATGCGTAAGGACAACATAAAGACCCTCCCAAAACATTGCTGTCATCTAGGTAAAAGACAGTAGAAATACTGGCTGAGATTGCTACAAGAAGCTGAGATTTTGGTCAGCTCTTCATCTAGACTGAGGAATTGAACCACAAATTTTAAGACCCAAGTGCCAATACTGCAACTAGTACTAATGAAATTGCCTCCAAATCCTTTCTGATAAGTGGGCTTTAGCCTCTGCCACTCTTTAGCCAACTACCACTCAATGTTATTAGCTCTACAGTTGAACAGCTCCTTGTCTAATGAGACTTATTCCTCCCATTGAGGAAGTTTCTGAATTCCTTTCAGACTCATACTAATGGCAAACTTTTTACTGAACACTTATCAGGCATCTTCTCCTGACATCCATTTATACAAACATATCATCATGTAACTAACTCTTCATGTGTATATGTCTTTTGTCTCCAAAACCACTAATTGTAATATTTATTGAATGAATGAAGAGTTGAATACCATCTTTAGGCTATGAAATGTAGAAACAGTAATTAACACCATTCCATCATGAAGTTGAGACTTCTGAAGCTAAAGAAATGAGTTACAATATATAATTGTGGTAGGCTGAATTATTGTTCACGTATTTATTCTCTTGTCCCTCTACCATGGAAGGGGATTTTTTTCTCACTCCAGGAATGTTAAATCTTTGCTATGTGACTTTCTTTGGCCAGTGGAAATGTTAAAATGTGTCTGTAGCTTGGCTCAGTTACTCTCGCTTTTCTCCTCTGCTTACAACAATGATCATGCTCCCAGAGCTTTTTTTCACCCTAGACCAAAATGGAAAATATACATGAAGCAGATGTGAATCTGACTCACAGACTGGAATACAACCACAACTGACCCATAGTGTTCCTATAACATGAGCAAAGATGATTTTGTTGTTTTTGTTTGTTTTAGTAAACCACTTAGATTTGGGAGTTGTTTCATCACATAACCCAGGGAAAGTTGATTGATGGAGTTGTGAGCTCTTTGTTGCATTCCAACTCATGACAGTTCAAGACCAAATATTTAAAGAAAAGAAAATACATTATTTCTTCTATTATATCCTAAAATTGATACCACTTCTATTTATCTTTCTTATTTGGTTTCTTATAATTGAACACTCCTTCAGTCAGTTCTTTGTAAAAGAATCTCATACCCAGTTTTCATGAAGTTCTCTTATACAACCATGTTCTTTTTTATTTTGTGATCTTTTTCTTCAGTAATAAGTTTCTTCAATTCTAAAAACCAAGAAACCTGATAGTCTCTGAAAAAGCATTTCCAGGCCCATGTTATGTCGCAGCTTGCATCATAGGCACACATGAAAAATGATGGTCTCAAGGATCTGAGCCAGCTACCCTGTCACAGTTTGATTACACTAGACTGCTTCCAACATGCAAGTGGCGGGGGGGAGCAGTGTTTTGTTCTTATTGGAATAGACATTCGGGATATGGTTTTTCCTTCTCTGTATGCAATGCTTCTTCCAAACTTGTGTGAAAGTTGCTCATTTGTGTTCAACTCTTTGTGACCCCATGGACTGCAGCCTGCCAAGGTCCTCTCTCCATGGAATTCCTCAGGCCAGAATACTGGAGTGGGTAGCCATTTCCTTCCCCAGGGGATCTTCCCAACCCAGGGATCAAACCCAGGTCTCCTGCATTGCAGGCGGATTCTTTAGCAGCTGAGCTCTCAGGGAAGCCCTCTTCCGAACTTATCTAGGAATTTATAGAATGCCTTATCCACCATTATTGTATTGCATTGCTTCTGGTAAGAATTCAGTTCATAGATGACATAATGATCCCATGTTCATGGAATTCACTAATGTTAATCATGTTTCCCAGCACCCTGAAGCAGCTGGATTTATTGGACAGTGGCATGGCCTTTTGAAGACAGATACAGTACCAACTAGGTCGCAATACCTTGCAGGGATACAGAAGGTTCTCCAAAAGGCTGCATATGCTCTGAGTCAGCATCCAATATATAGTATTAATACTATTTTTCCCCCCATAGTTAGGATTCACAGGTCTAGGAATCAAGGGGCAGAGTGGGAGTGACACTATTTCCCCTAGTGAACTATTAGCAAAATTTTTGTTCTCTCCATAATCTTAAGCCTTGTTGACCTAGAAGTCTTCGGAAATGATGCTTCTACTAGGACACACAATGATTCCATTGAACTGAAAGTTAAGACCACCACCTGGTCACTCTGAGCTCACATCTGAATCAAAAGGCAAAGTAGGGAATTACTGTGTGAACTGGAGTGATTGATCATTACTACCAAGACGTAAATGGTCTATTACTCCACAATGCAAATAAGGAAGAATTTATCTGGATATGCAGGAGATTCCTTAGGGTGTCTCTTGGTATTACCATGCCCTGTGATTAAGGTCAAGGGGAAACTTGACAAATTGCTTCAGTCATGTCCAACTCTTTGCAACCCACGGACTGTAGGCACCCAGGCTCCTCTGTCCGTGAACTGTCCAGGCAAGAATACTGGAGTGGGTAGCCATGCCCTCCCCTCCAGGGGAATCTTCCCAACCCAGGGATCAAACCCATGTCTCCTGTGACTCCTGCATTACAGGCAGATTCTTTATCACTGAGCCACTGGGGAAGCCCCCCAATAGAAAACAGTAATAATTCAATTCAGGCAGGACTACTAATGGACCATCTTCTACAGTAATGAAGTTTGATTATTCTACTAAGTAAAGAACCATGAAAAGCTGAGGTGTATGCTGAAGACAGTTAATATGGAATGAATAGTGGAAGAAGGTAGTTAGAAATGCCAGCTATAAGCACACCATGATGCTAATCAATTTAGGGGAAGGGCCAAAGAATCAATGCTTTTGAATTGTGGTGCTAGAGAAGACTTTTGAGAGTCCCTTGGACTGCAAGGAGATCCAACCAGTGAATCCTAAAGGAAATCAACCCTGAATATTCATTGGAAGTACTGGTGCTGAAGCTCCAATACTTTGACCACCTGATGCGAAGATCAACTTATTGGAAAAGACCCTGATGCTGGGAAGGATTGAAGGTGGGAGAAGAAGAAGGTGGCAGAGGATGAGGTGCACCACCAACTCAATGGACGTGAATTAGAGCAAACTCCGAAAGATAGTGGAGGACAGAGGAGCCTGGCATGCTACAATCCATGGGATCACAAAGAGTAGGATGCAACTAAGTGACTGAACAACAACGGAACAAAGGAACTGCTGAAACAGAAGGTATAGTGTCAAAGAACTGTTAACTTTGTGGATCAGTACCAGCTTACTGAAGAATCTTTACTAAAATGCACTGTGAGAATAACCAGTTTGGGATATGTGTCTTTGGATATGAGTGCTACAGAGTGGAAACACATATTTGTGTTGATAACACGCACGCTAAGTCACTTCATTCGTGTCCAACTCTTGAGAGACCCTATGGACTGCAGCCCACCAGGCTCCTCTGTCCATGGGATTTCTTCAGGCAAGAATACTGGAGTGGGTTGCCATACTCTCCCCTCCAGGGGATTTTCCCTACCCGGAAATCGAACCTGTGTCTCCTGCTTCTCCTGCATTGCAGGTGGATTCTTCACTGCTGAGCCACCGGGGAAGTCCCTTGTGTAACTTTACTACTACAAAATTAATGGTTTGAGAAACCTTATCAGGTTTGTTCTCTCGGCTCCCCTGTATGGGTCTGATTGATACCAAAACATTAAAGTAATTTAGAAAATGGGGAAAAACAAATGGGAGTGTCAAGGAACTCTTGCAGAGTGACAGTTTACATGGTTGAGAAACAATAAAGTGGACAATGATGGAGTTAAAACAAAGGCGCTGATGCAGCACTATCAGAGTTTGGACTAGACCAATGAAACCCTCTCCTCTATTTGTCCCCTAACATTAAAGGGCCCCAAGCAAATTTACCCCAGCTCGAAAAACTTAAATTGTTGGAAGGCAAAGATTATAATGAAATCTGACCAGGAAATGCAAGGGACAATGATTAGTCAGATTAATCAAGGCACAAATTTGAAGTCAACCAGGACCCTGTGGGGACTTCCCACATACAAGCTCATCTGTGTTCCCTGTTTGTTTGTTTTTTTTTAAAAAAAAAAAAAAAACCTTTAGTCTCCTGTGTGTTAGTCGCTTAGTTGTGTCCAATTCTCTTGCAACCCTAGGGACTGTAGCCTGCCAGGCTTCTCTGTCCATGGGATTCTCCAGGCAAGGATACTGGAGCGGGTTGCTATGCAACCTGCAGGTTGCCTCCTCCAGGGGATCTTCCCCACCCAGGGATCAAACCCTCATCTCTTAAATCTTCTGCATTGGCAGGCAGATTCTGTACCATTAGCACCATCTGAGAAGCCCAATTAGTCTCCTAGACCCTCTGAATTCCAAAGAGCAAACTTGACTAGTTATTAGAGAAGTGAGGAAATGCAGGAAAAAAGAACAGTCAAGCAAGAAAAGTAATAGTTTAAACAACACTTCAACTATAAAAAAAGTCATGAGACTCCTAGTTTCTCCCCAAGGGGTATAGCTAACAATCTGGTACTTCTCCTGAGTCCTGGAGAAGGAAATGGCAACCCACTCAAGTATCCTTGCCTGGTGAATTCCATGGACAGAGGAGCCTGGTGGGCTACAGTCCATGGGGTGGCAAAGAGTCAGACACAACTGTGCAATTAACACATACACATACTTGAGTCATTTTTACAGAAACCAGGACCCCACCAGATAGAAACTGCTGACCAGGGCCACAGAGACCCAGTCAATCTGGAGCAAGAAGAGTGATGACCAAAATACCATGAATATTTTTTGCTTATGACCCAACTAATCAGCAGAACCCATAAGCTGATCATGAACTTAAGACCCTTTACTTTCAGTCTTTAAAACCCCTTTCCTGAAAGCCATTGGAAAGATTGGGGTCTTTGAGCATTAGCTGGTTATTCTACTTGCTCGGTGCTCTACAAATAAACACTGCTTTTCTTCATCACAACCCTATGTCAGTAGATTAGCTTTGCTGTGTGTCGGGTGAGTGAAACTGGTTTGGCAACAATGTTGGTGATGGCAAAGGCACTACCATCCTGAGTGGGCATTTGATCATGGCACATTGGCACTAACTAGTGGCAGCTCTCAGGTTCTGTACAGAAGATGTATAAGGTCCTTTGTCTCAGGGCCATTGACATCATTGGCTGATGCTGCTTTTGATTTTGTGATCAGGAAATAAGCCACTTGCTTGTTGAAGTGCCTCTGATAAGTATCAGAGCTCATATGCACTGGCTCTGCATGTGATATTTTTTCTCTTAGTCATTTAGCCCTGTCTGTGATGGGATATTGATTTGGGTGGGATTATTCCCTATCACACTATGGAATCTAACTCTGAGAGACCTCCTTGTAGTTGCTCACTTGCTATTTGACAGCACCGGCTGTGAACAGCTAACACTGGGTAACTCAGAGCTCTGTCCCATTTTGTAGCTGTCTAGGGTGTATTTTGAAGAGTTGGGAATTTTAGTTATGTACCCATGAAAAGAAATAAACTAGTGTCCTTTTCAAACATTGCTTGGCCTCAGTGCTCCTTAGGATCTGGAGAACAGTGGCCCCCTACTGTCTCTCTAAATTGTAATACCTTCTACTAGAACTGTTTTGTTTTGTGAAAGGGAATAAAAATGGAGTGAAGTTCATTATGTATAAACTTTTATGATGTATCAAAGGGAGACCTCAGAGAAAATGTAACATGCCCAGAATTATGATACAAAAAAAATTCCCTCCAATAAGAAAATATTAAAGTTGTATCCAATTTTCAGGAATTTAAGTGATGAACAAATTGAACAAATAAATGCTCCTACAGCACTGCCATGGCTTCCCAGGTGGCTCAGTGGTAAAGAATCCACCTGCAATGCAGGAGATGTGAGTTCAATCCCTGGATGGAAAAGATCCCCTGGAAAAGGAAATGGCAACCCATTCCAGTATTTCTTGCCTAGAAAATCTGATGGACAGAGGAGCCTGGCAGGCTATAGTCTATTGGGTCATAGAAGAGCTGGACATGACTTAGCAAACAAACAACAGCACTGCTACTGTTGCCTGGACGGCAGAGTGGGGAAAAGCAGGGTCTAGGGAACTTGATAGCAACTGACACATCCCTACCAGCTCTCGTGGGAGCTGAAGGAGGAGGAAACCACTTGTGGGAAAAAAGGACAGTCTCTCCCTCCTGACAGGGAACCTACTTTGGCCAGGGAGCCAATCTTGTTCAGACAGAACAGTTCCCATTGAGGCAGATTGCCACTGTAAGAATAAATCCCCAAGATCAGGCAGCAGGATTTGTGTGGATATGCTCTTCTACCAATACTCCCGCCCCCAACGCTTTATTTTCACTCTCTTTTTTCTTTTTTTTTTTTTTTTTTTTTTTTTTTTTTTTATAAATTTATTTATTTTACTTGGGGGCTAATTACTTTACAATATTGTAATAGTTTTTGCCATACATTGACAAGAATCAGCCATGGGTTTACATGTGTTCCCCTTCCCGAACCCCCCACCCACCTCCCTCCCCCTCCCATCCCTCTGGATCATCCCACTGCCCCGGCCCCGAGCCCTTGTCACATGCATCGAACATGGAATGGTGCTCTGTTTCACATATGACAATACACATGTCTCAATGCCATTCTCCCAGAACGGCCCACCCTCACCTTCTCCCTCAGAGTCCATAAAATTGTTCCATGCATCTGTGTCTCTCATTCTGTCCCGCATATAGGGTTATCGTTACCATCTTTCAGATTCCATATATATGCATTAGTATACTGTATTGTTGTTTTTCTTTCTGGCTTACTTCACTCTGTATAATGGGCTCCAGTTTCATCCATCTCAGTAGAACCGGTTCAAATGTATTTTTTTTAATGGCTGAGTAATATTCCATTGTGTATATGTACCACAGCTTCCTTATCCATTCGTCTGCTGATGGACATCTAGGTTGCTTCCATGTCCTGGCTATTGTAAACAGTGCTGCGATGAACATTGGGGTACACGCGTCTCTTTCAATTCTGGTTTCCTCGGTGTATATGCCCAGCAGTGGGATTGCTGGGTCATATGGCAGTTCTATTCCCAGTTTTTTAAGGAATCTCCACACTGTTCTCCATAGTGGCTGTACTAGTTTGCATTCCCACCAACAGTGTAAGAGGGTTCCCTTTTCTCCACACCCTCTCCAGCATTTATTGCTTGTAGACTTTTGGATAGCAGCCATTCTGACTGGTGTGAAATGATACCTCATTGTGGTTTTGATTTGCATTTCTCCAAAGAAGACATACAGATGGCTAACAAACACATGAAAAGATGCTCAACATCACTCATTATTAGAGAAATGCAAATCAAATTCACTCTCTTTTTTCACATCAGACTTGTTCAACTAGAAAAATATGCCAAGTTTTCTAAAGGATAGAAAACTTATTCTCCGTCTCAGAGACCCATAACTCAAGTTGGGCTGATGTTCAAAGTGTACTAACTACCCTGTTGACCGAAGAAGAGAGGAGGATGGTGCTAGAAAAAGCCTAGAAGAGGCAGATACACTGCATGGTGCTGCTTGGGAATCCTACCTGAGCACCAGAAAAATGCAATTCCCACCACAGATCCAGTGTAAGACATAAATTACCTAGATTCTCTGTCCTAGAAGAGAAAGCTTTAACTAAGCATTAAAGAGGGCATCTTGGTGGGGCTCTGAAAAGGAGTGCCAAAGAAGTTTTCATAAGGTGGAAGGAGTGTGTCCAAAGCCACCAGAAAATCCCTCAGATTTGAGTGAATATTGCAGCAGGACTTCCCAGGTGGCACAGCAGTTAAGAATTCACTTGCCAATGCAGGAGATGCAAGAAACATGGGTTTGATCCCTGAGTGGGGAAGATCCCCTGGAGGAGGAAATGGCAGCACACTCCAGTACTCCTGCCTGGACAATCCCATGAACAGAGGAGCCTGGGGCCGTGGGGGAGGGGGGCGGGTGGTAGGGAGGTGGCAGGCTACAGTCCATGGGGTTGCAAAGAGTCAGATATGACTGAGCACACACAAGGCATACTGCAATATGCAGGTCTGGGTCAAGATAATCTGAGGAATTTCAAATTAGTTAACCAGATCCTTTCCAGATATACAGGAAAAGTTGAAGAGACAAATTATTTTTTATTTCCAAATCTTTTTTTTAAAGACAATCCACAGAATGGGAGAAAATATTTGCAAACAATGCAGCCAACAAAGGATTAGTCTCCAAAATTTACAAACAGCTCATGAAGTTCAGATCAGTAAAACAACCCAATCAGAAAATGAGAAGATGACCTAAATAGGTATTTCTCCAAAGAAAACATACAGATGGCCAACCAGAACATGGAAAGGTATTTAACATCACTAATTATTAGAGAAATGCAAATCAAAACTACAGTGAATAAACAACAGCTCTGCTAATGTTGCATGGAGGGAAAAGCAGGGGCTAGGGAACTTGATAGCACCTGACACACCCCTACCAACTCAGGTGGGAGCTGAAGGAGGAAGAAACCACTGGAGGGAAAGAAGGATGGTCTCTCCCTCTGTATCTAACAGGGAACCCACTTTGGCCAGGGAGCCACTCTTGTGCAGGCAGAACAATTTCCACTGAGGCAGATTCCCACACCAGTTAGAATGGTCCTCATCAAAAAGTCTACAAACAATCCTGGAGAGGGTGTGAAGGAAAGGGAACCCTCTTACACTGTTGATGGGAATATAACTTTGTACAGTCACTATGGAGAACAGTATGGAGGTTCCTTAAAAAAAAAAAAAAGAGCTACCATATGATCCAGAAATCACACTCCCAGGCATACATCCAGAGAAAAACATAGTTCAAAAGGATACATATACAACAATGTTCATTGCAGCACTGTTTACCATAGCCAACACATGGAAGCATCTTAAATGTCCGTTGACAGAGGAATGGATAAAGATGTGATACGTGTAAAAAACGGGTTATTACTCAGCCATTGAAAAGAATGAAATAATTTCATTTGCAGCAACATGGATGGACCTGGAAATTATTGTATTAAGTGAAATCAGACAGAAAGATAAATTATATTGCCTATATATGGAATCTAAAAAAATGATACAAATGAATTTACAGGATAGAAGGACTCACATACTTAGAGAATGAACTTATGGTTACCAGCGGGGAAACACTGAGGGGAAGGGATAGATTGAGAGTTTGAGATTGGTATGTATATACTGCTGTATTTAAAGTAGATTACAAACAAAGACATACTGTGTAGCACAGGGAATGCTCAATATTCTGTAATATCCTAAAGTGCAAGAGAATCTGAAAGATACATATATACATATAACTGAATCACTTTGCTGTACATCTGAAACAGTTAATCAACTATGTTCCAATATAAAATACAAATTAAAAAAGATATTTAGTGACAAACGGTGTTTTCCTTTGTTTCGTAGAGTCCAGTCTGCTATTAGTATCTCATCCTTGGCCCACAATGCCCTGTCCTACACAGTGTTAGAATGAGCACAGATAATGTTTGCTTCCAAAGCTGATTACAAATCTGATTTAATGTATTTAAGATATAGTCTATGGAGAAAGTTAATCTCTAATGCTCTTCTGCACCTCTTCATCAGTTGAGAAAGATTATCTTGAGTTGGTCTGTAAAATTTATTAAAGGGAGAAACCTTACTTTAAGCTTTAATATGACTCAATTCAAATGCATTGACTTAGTGAATAGTTATTTCTAAACGCCATATGGAAATCATGTACAACGTAGGTCACCTTTTTTTCAATTCACAAATTACTTGGTTTATTATACACAATTAGCACACAAATTAGTCAAAGTGGGAAAAATAGAAAAGGGGGGCAAAGAACCACTCCCAGGAGAAGTCCAGGAAGGAGGCATCTTAGCATTGAATGTTGTCTCTGGCCCAACAAGAGGTCTCCCAACAGCTGTGAGTGGGCGTTGCCTTCTGCTCCCATACAGCACTCAGCAGTATGGGATCAGGTTCCCCAGCAAAGAGCCTTCAAGTCATAGCTCACCTATTAAACTCCAAAGGCAGGGCTCAACTGGACAGGGGGATTACTGAACCAAAGTTTCAAAAGCTAGATATGAACCTCTATGGGATGAAATTTCTCCCTTTACTGAGTTGACTGTATAACCTGTGCACAGGTTTGGAAGACATACTATATATCAAAGCAACTAAAAGCAGTTTTATATCAAAAGTAAAGTTTAAGGAGAGGGTGGGGAGCAAGTTTCTAGAAGTCTCTAGCTTTTCCTCGGTGAGTAAAAATTAGATTCTTTCTGTGTTGGTTCTATTTGATAGCCCCTGCCCTCATCATATTGACTCCTGGTCTGAAGGAAGCAGTTAAGGATGTCTCTCCCAGGTTTAAACCTCCCAGGGTAAAACAAAAAGAAAGTGATGGTAATAACAATGCTATTTAAGTACCTGGTGTGATGTTTCCTTACTAGCTCCTTTATATACAGTATCTCAGTTATAACAATTGATACTTTATAATACTACCAGAGATAGGTATTATTCCCACTTTAGGCTCGAGGAAGTGAAGCAACTTGTTCAAGTTTACACAGTGGGTATGTCATCAAGCTGGCTTGCAAATTCAAGCCACTGGAGCTTCAAAGGCGAGATTTTGTAACATGTCCTGAAGCATGATACCCCACAATCTATGAGAAGCCCATGAGCACAGAGCAGGAGATAAGCCAAACTGAGAAATCAGGTTTTCTCCTTCCTAATAAACAGGATTTTAGGTTGAGAATGCTAGGTTCAGAAAGATTTCAAGGCCATGCATGGCTCCATTCAAGTCCCCGGGGTCCTTCCTTCATACTGTAAACAGAGTAAGGGGCGAAGGCTGCAGTACCTCATCTGTAGGTAATAGCCATTTGTCTGTCTTGAGGTTAATTCAGGACTCTACCACCACTTCAAGTGCTGGAAGGACACATCAAACTTCCTTTCAGAGTGACAGGCAGACTGAGTTCTAATCCCAAGAAGATTCTTCATCCCTCCTCCAGAAAGGCCTTTCTGATTTCTACGCGGTGTCCTTAGACTAGCTGCGGACTCCACGGAGGCCATACAACACACACAAGTAGCACTGGGACCCGAGGGATGACGACTCAATTCAGAAGTCTGTCCTCCGTAGACTTAGACCTCTCTGGACCCCTGATATACGGTGTAGATAGCTCTGTGTCCAAATGTAGAATCTGTCTATCCTTCTGGGACAAAGCCTGCTATTTTCCTTCTCCACTGAGATAATGGGAAGGTTACAAGTGGAATTCCCTTGACCCTTGATCAGAATGCTTGTAAGTGCCAGGCCTCAGAGGCACTTGCAGAGCCCCAGGCTCTTGCTGACACTACCTAACCCAGGTAAGATCCTCTTACAAGGAAAATCTAGAAAAGGAGTAAAAAGGATCAGTAAGCATTCCCAGCCTATAAGGAAGAACAGGCTTTGGAGCCTTGAGCTTCCAACTTTAGATCATGCTTCTATATAAGTCTCCAAGACCTAGAAGAAAGGAATTCTCCTGAAAAGGGACTTAGAAAGGGTGGAGTCCAGAGTTATGCGCAAGGAGACTGAAGAGGACTCTAGTTTACTAGCCAGTACAAGACCCTGCAAAATACCTCCAGGTGCTTTAAAAAGGCACAGTATATTTTATTCTCCTTTAACATAGCCAGGCTCTATATCAGTGTAAGGATTACAACAGAGAATGAGAATAGACATGCTCCCTACTCTCACAGAACTGACATTCTGTCCAGGGAAACAGGCAGGTAAGCAGGCAATCTGAAATACTGTGTGTGTGCAGCACAAAGACAGGCCTCTTAGGCTGATACCTAAGTTGTGGCAGTGTGCCATGTATAAGTATTAGCCGGGAGATGAAGATGAGTATGCTATTCCAAATCCAGGCAAGAACAATCGGTAATTATTAGAAGTGAAAGAACGTGACACATTTGGAAATAGAAAAATTCAGCCATGTAGAAAGGTAGTGAGCAGGATGAGAATGCTAAGTGTTGTGGTTTGTGTTCACAGTATTGGATGTAGCTCAGGTGGGAGCTGTCCTGCTGTGATCTCTTATACTCACAGCCCCACTGGACGGGAGCTGCAGTAGCCTTGTTCTGTGGTATTTAAGGACTAAGGGCTGCCCTTCAGACTAAGGAAGCATAAGTTGAGTGTTAGGGTCTTAGGAAAAGGATAAAGATCCTTAGGATTAAGCAAAGTTAATCCCAAGGCTCAGCCCATCTCCATCCAGCAGGTGAAACAAATCCCCCCTGCCCTTGCCCAGGCACTGGTACCCTTTTTCAGTTTCATGGTGTTTCTGGAGATTAATAGGAAGAGGAAGAGATGAAATGGAGGTGAAACCTCTGTCAGGAAAACAGCTCTATGTTATATGAGGAAAGAAAGAGATAAATCAAATCCAGGGCTTGAGTCCAGTTCACAGAACTAACGATATTCAGCTTGATCTAAGGAGGTCTGGGATACAAAAGAGCCCTGCCTACTTTTGAGAAAAAACAGTTCTTATGTCCATAATTCACTAGGT
Organism: Giraffa tippelskirchi; assembly: GCF_054371585.1. NCBI lineage: Eukaryota > Metazoa > Chordata > Mammalia > Artiodactyla > Giraffidae > Giraffa > Giraffa tippelskirchi. The sequence continues at coordinate 122,307,645 of NC_137285.1, forward strand.
ATAGATTTAGTCTGTTATGTAATTTGATCTATGAGATCCTTCTACAACACGTCTTTTATGCCCAAACCTACAAAGAAACAGTGGTGTAACTCCCAGGGTGTGACTCAGTAGTGATAGGACTCATAGTATCAGAAGTGGAAGATAGACACAGACAGCTTCCCCACTAACACAGGAGGAAGGTAACCACTGTAAGGAAGACAAGTTCACTTGGTAAGTACCACTCATTTTTCCATTTAAAGACTCTCCCTTTTCTTGACCTGATTACACTATTTACAACATCCAGTTATGAAAGCCAGTAAATTAGGAGGTAAGGGTGAAGGAGACAAGTCTACTTTATTGTAAATCTAGAAATCATGGTCAAGACAACTTAGCCCTTGACGACCATGAGATTATAGCTCTTTTGCCTTTGGAGCTAGTTCCATGAAGCTGTCGAGTTTCAGATGTGTCCTACTGAGGAAGCAGGCAGCTTTGAGATGACCCTGGTGAAGATTGTACACTATTGGGGTCTGGTCTGATATATCCAAACAACAAGGGCACAGTCAAGGGGGCAAGTGAAGAGATCATCTACAGAGGCCTGAAAAGGATTAAGAAGACTGACAAGGGATGGTGGAGACCCAAGACTAGCCACAGGGAACAGCATCACTTCACTTAGGCCAACCAAGTTAAGGTAAGATGCAGTTGTCAGAACACAAGAGCAGGGGAAGAGGTCACTTTTCAGGAGCTGTGGCCTTTGGTAGGAAGTCACAGCACTGCCAAATGTGCCTGGAAGGAAGGGAGATGGGGAGTAAGTTCTTATCTCTAGTCTCCATCTTATCTCCTGCCTCACGTTGGTGGAGACCACTTAGAAATCAGAGGAAAAAAAGAAGAGCAGTAGTGCATAAATATCAGCTTCTGGGAACACAGAACAGGATCTGGAGGGACAAATGGAGAACAAAGAGCACATGGGGAAGAAACCAAGACAGGTTCCCTCCAGCCTAGCTTCTAGCCTCGCCCTACCTCCTCACCTCAGTCACAGGCCGGTTCCTATGCACTCCTCTCCTTCCCAGCCCCACTGAATCAGCCTTTTAATCTTTTTCCTTCTACTCTCAACACTTTCTCTATCCTCATTCATAGTCATCTGGGGGAACCTTGAGATGGAGAGAAAGCCCAGGTCACACAGAGGAATTCTATGGGATAAGGTCACTACAACCGGCTTACATGAGTTGTCACCTTCCCAGCACTTCGGCTACCTAGGGAGAGAAATTCCAACGTTCTTTGAAGTTTATTGAATGCTTCTTTGGTTTTACATATTAGTCTTAACTGTCCAATAGTTTAGTCTTACTCTGCCTCAGACAATGCCGTCTCCTTTAATCTTCATGACTTCTCTAGGACATACTACTTAAATTTCCTGTAGAATGAGGTCAACTGTATTTGATGAATGAGATAAAGAAATTTACCTCAAGTTCCTATTGCCAAGATCTGAAGTCAGATCTGGAAAATTCCGAAGCCCGGACTGTTGACTGCTCTGCTACATTCATCCCAACGAGGCTCAAGCTATAGAAGACAACCTTTCTTACATGCTTCTTCCCTTGGCACTCCTCTAGTATACATAGGAACATATTCTGGTATGATACTTTAGACCCTGAAAGTATACAAGACTATTTTCATGTCTTTCTAAACATATATCTCCCCCTTAGCCCATTACTATGGACTCTGAGTAAGGGCATTTCTTTGGCCCAGTGTTCATGTAGGTTTCATGCTACCCTGCCCTGAACATTATCTTTCTCCTCCCTGGGGAGAACCCTCTCCATTTCTGGAATCTTCTCCTAATTCAGCCTCCAAGAAAGGCATAGAGTCCTTGCAGGGATCTACCTTTGGGCAGACACACAAACTGAGGTCCACTTAGCTCTCACCTATCAGAAATCACTCTGTTCCACCCTTTGGAAAGTCTTCACCTGCCCACATCTATCTTGATTTGGCCTGCAGATTAAATACTTCAGCTCATTCAATAGCCAACACTGGCCCTAAGATTAAATTTTGATTTAGCATAGACTCTAGAGAGTCCCAGGGGGCTGTCACTTTATCTTTCAGCATCAATATATCTCTTATCAATGGAGCCTTCACTCTGAATCTTGCTAATACAATCCTGAGAAGTACTTCAGAGAAGACGTACAGAGTTACATGACTAAATAGTCACCTGTCAGCCTTAAGTTCATTTTTATTGATGCCAGAACAGTACTCCTTGAGTCATATTGCATAAATATACTCTTACATTCCATTTAAATATGTATTTTGTCTTGTGTTTGGTAAACTCATGGACATAATACAGTAATAACCTGTGACGTTATTCTGTAACTTCAAAGAAATTTTATAGAATCTTATATAGTCAATGAGCCTATTTATTATAGGACCTAAGAATATTCTTTCCCTATTTCTGGGGGAAAAAAAGCTCTACCATATGTTGGGGCAAAAGTGAGACAGTGCATTTGTAACTAGCCATGCTCACTTTTCATAATGTCTGCTTAGCACCTAGTTCCTTCCAGCTCACTGGCATTCCAGGACTGGAGTCCCTGCATACCTGGCTCTCCATCCCCTTCAGCTCCATGTACCTGGTAGCTGTGGTGGGAAATGTCACCATTCTGGCTGTGGTAAGGGTAGAGCATAGCCTGCACCAGCCCATGTACTTCTTTCTGTGCATGTTGGCTATCATTGACCTGGTTCTGTCTACTTCCACTATGCCCAAACTGCTGGGGATCTTCTGGTTTGGGGCTGGTGATATTGGGTTGGATGCCTGCTTGGCTCAGATGTTCCTCATTCACTGCTTTGCCACAGTGGAGTCAGGCATCTTCCTTGCCATGGCTTTTGACTGCTATGTAGCCATCTGCAACCCACTTCATCATACCACAGTGCTCACTCATACCGTGGTGGGACGTTTGGGGATGGCTGCCCTCTGCCGGGGTGTCCTCTACATTGGACCCCTGCCTCTGATGATCCGCCTGCGGCTGCCTCTTTACAAAACCCGTGTCATCTCCCACTCCTACTGTGAGCACATGGCTGTGGTCACCTTGGCATGTGGTGACAGCAGGATCAACAATATCTATGGATTGAGCATTGGCTTTCTGGTCTTGATCCTGGACTCAATGGCCATTACTGCCTCCTATGTGATGATTTTCAGGACCGTGATAGGGCTGGCTACTCCAGAGGCCAGGCTTAAAACCCTGGGGACATGTGGTTCCCACATCTGTGCTATCCTGATCTTTTATGTTCCCATTGCTGTTTCTTCCCTCATTCACCGATTTGGTCACCAGGTGCCCCCTCCAATCCACACCTTGCTGGCCAACTTCTATCTCCTTATTCCTCCAATCCTCAATCCCATTGTCTATGCTGTCCGCACCAAGCAGATCCGGGAAAGACTTCTCCAAATTATCAAGACAGAAACTAAGATCAAATGACTGATACTTCTCTTAAATAGGCTCATGGAGAAAGCATTTAAATATGGTAGGCAGTTTCCCATTTGGGAACTCCAGAGAGTCTGAGATGTTGGGTCCTCTGTTCTCTGGGTTTTGTAATTCCAAAGGAATGCTAAAAAAGAAAGTACAGACTTGTGGTTGTCAAGGGGGAAAGCATGGGAGAGGAACGGAGTAGGAGTTTGGGATTAGTACATGCAAACTATTATATATACAAAGATTAACAAGGTCCTACTGCATAGTTTGGGGAACTATATTCAATATCCTCTGATAAACCATAATGGGAAAGTATAAGAATGTGTATACATATGTATAGCTGAAACACTTGTACAGAATTTGACACTGTAAATCAAGTATACTTCAATAAATTTTAAAAGGATTGTATAACTCAATTCTCAAGTATAGGTGTTTTTTCTATTTACTAAATGATATTTAAGCTACAGAGAGGGCAAACTAATGACAACATCAGCAACATGAGTAGCAGTTAGTGTTTATTCAGCATTTAATTCTTAAAAATACCTAGATATTTTATGAGATAGGTTGTATTGTTCACATTTTAAACACAAACAGTGCAGAATACTTGCTTTATGAACTATACAGAGTTTGACCTACCTAGATCAAATGTCCTGTTTGGAGTTTATAATATGTTGTGATGTTACACAACGTTACTTACTGGCTTTCTGTGTGTCCTTTAACACTTAAATCCTAAAAACTGGGTCATTTTATCAAAGCGGGCTTAGCTGCAACAAAAGCATTTTCTGATCTAAGCCTTTAACAAATGAGATGCTGTTAAAACTTGTATTAAAAACAGGAAGCGTTCTAGAAAAAGACTGACTTGTAGGTCTGTTAGGTATGAGGAACACCATTCATGAAAGAATGGCCTAGAAAAGAAAAATCAGCTCAGTGCAGAGCAATGAGTCTAGAAGATCATGTCTCAGCATTGCCCTCATATCTTCCCCAAGGCTGTTCACCATGGGTCCTAAAGCATGTGAGGACTCCATGGAAAGGAAATCCTTGCCCTTGCCACAGAAACTCTCAGTAACCCTGATCCAGCTGTAGGATCCCTGATCAAAATATGCTGTTTAGACAGATCACAAAATAAAGGGATGTGTGCTAGCATTTCTAGAAGCATTGACTTTACCGTCCAGATTAAATAGCAGCTCAATAGCTAAGTGCTATATATTAGCCATTTTCTAGATATCAATTGAAAAAGTCACTAATGTAATTCTTACGACCACATTGTAAGGGCAGAAATTACTATACTTTGCAAGTGAGGAAACTGATGCTCCCAGAAGTGACAAACCAAGTGAACTTGGGGAGTTTTGAGAGGTTAAAAAAAAAATCAGGAATTGAGATTTTTTTTTTTTAATTAGTTTATTTATCTATTTTTTTAACTTCACAATATTGTATTGGTTTTGCCATACATTGACATGAATCCACCAAGGGTGTACATGTGTTCCCCTTCCAGAACCCCCCCTTCCACCTCCCTCCCCATCCCATCCCTCCGGGTCATCCCTGTGCACCAGCCCCGAGCACCCTGTATCATGCATCGAACCTGGACTGGCAATTTGTTTCACATATGATAATTTACATGCTTTAATGGCATTATCCCATATCATCCCACCCTTGCCCTCGCCCTCTCCCACAGAGTCCATAATACTGTTCTATATATCTGTGTCTCTTTTGCTATCTCACATACAGGGTTATCTTTACCGATTTACTAAATTCCATATATATGTGTTAGTATACTGTATTGGTGTTTTTCTTTCTGGCTTACTTCACTCTGTATAATAGGCTCCAGTTTCATCCACCTCATTAGAACTGATTCAAATGTATTCTTTTTAATGGCTGAGTAGTATTCCATTGTGTATATGTACCACAGCTTCCTTATCCATTCGTCTGCTGACGGGCATCTAGGCTACTTCCATGTCCTGGCTATTATAAACAGTGCTGCGATGAACATTGGGGTACACGTGTCTCTTTCAACTCTGGTTTCCTTGGTGTGTATGCCCAGCAGTGGGATTGCTGGGTCATATGGCAGTTCTATTTCCAGTTTTTTGAGGAATCTCCACACTGTTCTCCATAGTGGCTGTACTAGTTTGTATTCCCACCAACAGTGTAAGAGGGTTCCCTTTTCTCCACACCCTCTCCAGCATTTATTGCTTGTAGACTTTTGGATAGCAGCCATTCTGATGGGCGTGAAATGGTACCTCATTGTGGTTTTGATTTGCATTTCTATGATAATGAGTGATGTTGAGGCTTTTTGATCCTCCTTTACTTCATTTGGGAAAGAGCTGAAGACTGCCTTCTAATGTGAGGTGTACATGTGCTCAGTCACTCAGTTATGTCTGATTCTGATTCCATGGACTGTAGCCTGCCAGGCTCCTCTGTCCATGGGATTCTCACAGGCGAGAATACTGGAGTGAGTTGCCATTTTCTTCTCCAGGGGATATTCCCAACCCAGGGCCCGTGACTCTTGGGCTTCCTGGATCAGCAGGCAGATTTTTTATCACATTCTTCAACAGTTTTCCAAGGTTACCTGATTGTGCATTTACCATTCCCAACACAACAGCCATTGCTATAACCATTATTCTCAGAAACTGGAGAGCACAGATCACCAAAGTGGTCTCCTCTCAGAGCAACAGAGGGTAGAACTAGATTCTATCAATGTCCAATGACAAACTCCACAATTCCATAAAATAAAATAGGCAAGAAGAAGTTGAATATACTAAGCTTCATGTATACAAACTGTCACTGAGCCTGATATAAATGAAAGTCAAATGCAAAGAAAAGATCACTTCATGAGAATCAGAAAACATGACTTTCAGTTTTGCTTTGGCTATCCCAATTAATTGGAATAATTCCACTTAATTTGCATAATTGGAGTATTATCTATTGAGATATCTAGAATATTCTCATTTAGAGTTTGAATTACATTCATATTTCCTCTAGCATCTCTAACTTCCATCCTATCAACTCCATAATGGCATTTATTTTTCCTGAGTCTTATGTCTGAGTTTGGAGACAAATGCTCTCCCTATAAATGAAGGGGTAACCATAAGCAAAGTTCTGTTTTACTCCCCTGGTTGGGGACCAGGGGGAAATGTTTATAAGGCCAAGTATATGCTTACAGGCTCTCAGGGACATTTCTGTGGAGCACAAGAAAGGGCAAGACTCAGAACTCAGAACCACCTTTAAACTAGTTTTAATTTATCATCAAACCACCAAGTCAACCCCAGGAGAAAAATTAGAAACAATCTCCTTCAGTGCAGAACATTTTCTGAGTATCCTCAAGGGAGTTAGACAACTTGAACCCAACTTATGGCATTCTTCCTCTGGAATTCAGGCTAGGAAGCATGTTGGTGGCCATTGACAATGATACATACTTATGCTGGGTGTGGATTGGCCAGCACTTCTATTTGAGGGCTTCCTGAGTGCGATTCACAGGCAGGACATCCCCCATTACATAGTACTCAAAGAATAAACACTTCAGACAAGCAGGATAGGGCTCATGACCATAGGACCTACTGGTAGTATTACATTTCCTCACCAGCCAGAAGAAGCTGGTCTCACAGAATGCCAGAGCCATCTTCTTAAAACACAGCTAAAAAGCAGTTCAACAGGCAGCACTTCACAGGGCACTTCACAGAAGTAGAGTCTCAACCTTTAGGACACAGCCTATGAACTGAACCAGACCTCTACATGGTGCTAGCTCCCCAATAGGAAGAATACAGGAGTCTAGGAACAAAGAGGTAGATGCAGAAGTATTCCATGTATCACTCCCAATGATCCACTAGGGGAGTTTTTCTTCCTTTCCCTGCAAATCTTGGTCCTACAGGATTGGAAGTCCTGGTCCTCAAAAGGTGGCAGACTCTTGCCAAGGGACACAGCAAGGGTTCTACTGAGCTACAAGTTACAGCTTACCATCAGGCTCCTCTGGACCCCTATGTCCAGGAACAAACAGCTGAGAAGGGGAATTAACATACTGGCAGGAGTAACTGAATTGAAGAGAGAAGACTGCTTATATAACGTGTGCCAGGAAAAATTTATATGTGCAGAAGTCAGGTCATCCCCGAGACATTTTGTCATGCTCCGTCACTTAATTGTAACCATGAGTGTACATATACAATAATCCTCAAATAAGAACCTGAATAAGGTTTCTTACCCCTCAGGAATGAAGGTTTGGATCACTCTACAGGAAAGCCATCAAGATTCATAATGTTGACAGCTAAGGGTGAAGGGAATTTCAAATAGAAGAGAATGAGTTAACAGTTGTGGCTCTTAGCAGAATTTTAGAAACTGGGCTACAGAGTTCATCCATAACAAGAAAGGCCTATGGGAACTATGGTGAAACTTCTCCTAAAATCTGAAGTAGATCTGTGCAATGTAAGAATGCATTGCAGTGGCTGTAAAACAAATGCATTTCAGATTTGACTGCAAGGAGCGTATTTGATTGACAACTTCAGTCATTGTGCTCTGGAGTTTATGGCATTGCCTAAGCTCTGGTTATGAGCTGCTTCCAACCATTGGATGAGAACAGCACTAATAAGGCACAGGTCTATTGTAGTGTGATACTGGATTCCTCACATGAGCTCTGTTGGCTCAAGACTTACATGCAGCTTTGCCAAAGTGGTCTTAGAAATGATAGCTTACGGTGAACGATGTCAGATTCATGATCTCTGAAGAAGATTTAGCTTCGGGACCAGAGACCAGGCTTGACCACTCAGGTCTCTTGTGTGACAGAAGTTTTATTACAGCGAAAAGAGACAGAGAAAGCTTCTGACATAGACATCAGAAGAGTGACGGAGAGTGCCCCTTGGCATTGGCAGATCGGTATAAACCCCCGACAAGTCTCCCCTTTCTGGAGCTGCCTTCAGTCATTACAAACCACCACGAAACCGCAGAGCAGGGCTCATTACTTGCTTTGCTCAGGGCATGTCATTCATTCACACAAGGACACCACAGAGTTCATAAAGTAGAAAACGTATACTGAAAAAGCAGAGAGGCTAGAGCTCCGAGTGTTCTTACTGTGTCCTGAAGACCCCGGACAAGCCCCCAGGATGATAGCTTATTGTGAATAGTATCGGATTCATGATCTCTGAAGATTTAGCTTCAGGACCAGGGACCAGGATTGATCACTCAAGAGCTTTTGTGTAGCACAGTTTTAAAGTGAAAAGGGACAAAGTTTCTGACATAGACATCAGAGGAGGATGGAGAGTGCCCCCCTCGCTAGTGTTAGCAAGGGAATTATATACTTTAGTTATTACAATAAATCAAAAGAATGTCTCAAGGTTGTAGAGATCTTACCAGACCCACTCCCACAATTTACATTTTATGGTATCAGGATTAGTCAGAAGGTTTTCAAGGAGAAACTGTCCTCAAGCAGGATACATTGTTTTTATACAATCCTTAGGAATGAATATAGAAAAAAAGTTTGTCCTTTCCTCCTCCTTGAGAATTCCAGACCCCTATCTCCTCCTTGTGAGCCCCAGACCCTTTTCACCTTCAGGGACCCCAGACTTCTTACCAACCTGCCTAGGAATTGGCTGTCTCATTAATACACTCATGTCTAAGACTTCTCTTCTTTCCTCCTTCCCTCTCATATCATAACTCCATTGTGATTTCCTGGTTCTTCCAGCCTCAGGATCCCTCTATCTTACTTCATGGGCATTTAGATGTGTATACTTCTGACACAGCAAATTAATTTAATGTATCCTCAGAGGGCAAATTCTAATGCAATTATGGTAACTCCAACTGAAAAAAATCAACTTGTGTTCACAGGTAAGTCCTGCAGGGAAAGCTAATACCTCTGGCTATATAGCTGATGGAGAAAATGTTTACATATTAAGGTATAGGGAAGTTTTTTTGGCTTATACATGGTTCAGCTTGAACACAGTGTGAACTGATAGCCAATGGGAATTTGCTGAATGACTCAGGGAACTCAAACCAGGGCTTTGTAACAACCTAGAGGGGTGGGATGGCGGCTCAAGAGGGAGGGGATATACCTATGGTTAATTCATGCTGATGTTTGGCAGAAACCAACACAATACCTAAGACTAATTCATGTTGATGTTTGGCAGAAATCAACAATACTGTAAAGCAATTATCCTTTAACAAAAAGATTTTAGGATGTTAAGAGGTATATGGAGACATCTAGCAACTGGAAAGTATTTTTCTAAGTTCTTCCATAATGCAGTACCTCCCACATGGAGAAGTCATAAGTGGGCCTAGTAAAATCACAAGGGTAAACAAAAAAATCTTTCAAGACTGGGCCCTGAGCATCTTTCATGGACTCCTTTCTGGGTATGAAATTCATGTTGTTCATGTCAAGTTTAAACTAATGAACTAATGTAACCAGCTGGCCTCCTTTCCTAATGATCAAGCCCAAAGATTCCCACATAGGGGAAACTCTAAAATAAATTAAGACTCTGGGAGAGGTTGGGCTGGAAAAGAACTGGTAAGTTTATGGAGCAGTGGCTTTGGCCTGAGAGAAGACATCCAAACACTGCAAATGGAATGATACAATAGAAAATAAACGTGGAGTTTGGGTCTTGTTCCTCCCCTGCATTGCCTTGCAACAAAAGCAGTGTCTGCTTAACATTTGTGCTGACTCAGGTATACTCAAGTCATGATAACGGAACAGCTCTGTGCTCATGAGAAACCATGAGGAACAGGTAAGATACAGCTACATGCAGTTCATGTCCCTAACTCCTCTTACACTCTTCAGAACTGACATTATACAAGGACATTTCTACTCCCCAAGTCTGCTTCTCCCTAATGGACATAGGTTTTTATTTTGTTTTCCAGTGAGGGAGGAGGATTTACCATATGTATTTGGTGCTATGGGCTCTTCATCCAAGGGACTCCTACATTCTTTGATACAGGGGATTGTGCTGTACATGCTCTTTGTCCTATAGTAGTTAATATCTCCAGGAGATTTAACACAGGACAGAACAAAACTGAGAAACTAAAAAAAAAAAAAAAAGACCACAGTGAGTGAGACTATCAGAAGGGGGATTACTAGAACAGATAGATTGCTACCAGCAGTGGTCACGTATTTGGATTAGTATGCTCATAAGATGCAATAGGCTTTAACTTGGTATAAAGTTGGCTTAGCTTTGTAGAAGTAAACAGGACAGGAAATAGAACAGTCCTCCATGCTCAGTCCCATTGGGGAGGTCCTGAACTACACAGCCTCTTGGACCCCACATCCCTGCAGACATGAAGATGAGAGATGAGGCTAACATGAGTTATACTCCACTTTACAGAAGCTCCTGTGTTGATATCCTATTGGAGTCCTGCCTTTTCAATTATATACGCCTTAAGACTGGTGCCACAGATCCCTGGATTCAGGTAAAGTCTCACAGACTAGAAGATGCTATCAGAAGTTAATATTCTTTCATTGGCTTGATGAAAAAGATGTGCATTTTGAATTTAACTCAGATTTTTAAAATAGCTAGCCTTGAAATCCACTTAAAATTTGACTTGAGGATCCTTAACTGTGGGATTTCATGGCTAACTCAAATTTCTTAATATTAAATAGCTCTCATTTTAGAGAAAGTTTTAAAATGAGGACAGATGAATTGACCTTACCCAAACTGAGGGCTGACTTTTTCTCTGGTTTCTTGGAAAGTGATCTCTAAGATTTTGGAATGTCATGGCTGATAAGTGTCTCTGTTTATCTGGGGGCTTTGGGCCACAACAAACAGTCCGGCAGTGTGGTGGTCACATGGTATTCACTTGACATCTGGAAGAGCTGGAGACAAGTTAGCCATGTGAGCAGTCAACCAGGTCTGAGATGCCCAAGCCCCAGTCAAGTCTCTGGACACAAGATGAGCATCCCTGGAAGAAGATATTCCATGGATGGTCTCACACTGCTGCCAGGTAACAGGTGCTGCCTGTGACTCCACTGGGAGAAGATAACTGGAAGCTCTGTGCATTGCATCTCTCAGCATTTCTGCCCATGCTGATTTTACTCTGCATTCTTTCACTGTAATACAGTGTGGCCATGAGTATAACAGCTATTAGTGAGTTCAGAGTCCTTCAAAGAATTACCTAATTTGAGGGTGCTATTAAGAGATCTCTTCAGAGAAAGAGTGGTTTTGTGGACCCCAAAATCTAGTTAGGATCAGAAGTAGAGTGGTTTTTGGACTGTTCTTCCTCTTCACAGAAATTCAATTCCTTATATCAGAGATGTTTTCTGTTTAAGTTCCAGTTTAGCACTTTAACTTAACCCAATATCCAGGTTCTTTCATTGGGAAATCTTGATTTGAGTGATTTCCTTCAACTTTTCATGAGGTCATAGACACTTCGGTGAGAGGCTCACAGTAAGAAGAATGTAAAGTCTTACATTCTTCCATGTCTAAGCTCTAATGTGTCTCAAAACTGAAATAGAGCTACCCTCTCAAGTTTATGATCTGATGCACATTTTTATTGTGCTTTAGGTACTTGTTTTTCTCTGTAAGTTAGTTTTCAGTTAGGAAAATCCAGTGCAAAACTTTGGAATAGCTTTCCTTTGCTTTCAGTTAGGAAAATCAAGTCCACTGACATAAATGCACTAAGAAGGAAACCTATCTCTTTATTTCTTTCAATTGACATTAGTGGCTTTGATATTTGAGCCTATACACTTTCACATTCCCTGAGCAAGATGCTGAGTGGAAAAATTTGACTCTACAGCAAAAGAGACACATATATAGAACAGTATTATGGACTCTATGGGAGAGGGCGAGGGCAGGATGATATGGGAGAATGCCATTGAAGCATGTAAATTATCATATGTGAAACGAATCGCCAATCCAGGTTCAATGCATGATACAGGGTGCTCGGGGCTGGTGCACCGGGATGACCTGGAGGGATGGGATGGGGAGGGAGGTGGGAGGGGGATTCTGGAAGGGGAACACATGTACACACCCATGGCGGATTCATGTCAATGTATGGCAAAAACCACTACAATATTGTAAAGTTAAAAAATAGATTAAGCTAATTTTAAAAAATTAAAATATAAATAAATAAAAATTAAAAAAAGAAAAATTTGACTCTAATTGGTGTCATTTTCTACCATGCGCTCTATACCCATAGGAAGCAGGACTGTGGTTTAAAAAAAGTGGAGATGTCTAATTTGGTGGAGTTTGGGGTTCAGATAAAGACATTTGCTATTGACATTACTTTGAAAGCATAGAGATAAAAATATAATATGATCTATTTCACTTTTAAAAATAATCATGGTGTTATCTGCTTTAAAAGTTAGACCTTAACACCTCCCACATGTTTAAGTCTAGAAAGCCTAGACATCTGGTGGTCATCATGCTTCATGTCATGTTAAGCATCAGTCACAAGAAAATTGAAAAGGTTTTCAGTTCCTACAGAAGTGCTAATTGCTTCTTAAAAAGCAAATTTTTCATCATCACATCATTTAAACCACATGATACCCAGTGTTACACTATTCTAAGTCACCTAGCAAATTGCTTTCTTTAGAAGTCTAAATATTGACGTTTCAGCCATCTGATCGGTTTGTTCTGACATCAAGTTAGACTTACTAACAAGGGGACAATCTCTCTCTTTAATCGAGGTTAGAAACTGATCAAGACTAGCGATAGAAAGTCTACAAATATAGTCAGATAGGAAAAAAAGGAGTCAGTTCTGATCAAGGACTTGGCAGAAGATTGTCTTTGTTTTCTTCATAGGTAAACAAGAGTATATGTGCAGGACAGTAGGTGAAGTTGTGGTCAGCAACTGGTTGGCAGAAGTTAAGGAGCCAATAGTCTGAGTCTAAAACACTGGACTACAGCCAAGTTTGAGGAAGAATGCTATAGTACATACATTTCAGAGTGCTTGTCACTCTTGGAAAAAAATCTCATCTCTATGGGAAAGCAGCATACAAATTTCCCATGTCCTCTTCATGATGCTCCCCAGCTGGAGCAGACTTGAAACCATGCAGCACCAGAAGCCAGAGCTGGAGCTGTTCCAAGATGCATATGACAATGTATAATACCTTCAAGTCTTAGATGCCAAGTGTGAAACATATGCCTAGGTTTGGCAACAAGTTTGTGTCCTTTTTCTTAGGAAGAAAGTCTTTAAAGATACAGTTTCCAGAATATAGTCTTTAAGTTATCTGCTTACTGCTTCTCCCAAAGAGAAGGGTCTCCAGATGAATGGGTTGATAAACTAATGGAAATATCCTAGTGTTAAAAACTTCATGCTATGCCGCTGAAATATACATGCCAGTAGTGAGAATCTTGTAGCTTATAAAAATGCACTTGTATTACTTCAATGGGGAAGGCAATTCTGCATTTGAAGAGGGTGCAGTTGGATATAGGAGAGAATAAGTCATTTTCCAGCCACAGAAAGGACTTCAGCTATAGCCGAATATCCTTTCCCAGGTGGCATTGGTAGTAAAGAGCCTTCCTGCCCATGCAGGAGACATGAGAGGCAGGTTTGATCCCTGGGTCAGGAAAATCCCCCTAGAGGCGACCATGGCTTGCCAGTATGCTTGCCTAGAGAATCCCATTGACAGAGGAGCCTGGTGGGCTGCAGCCCCTCGAGTCGCAAAGAGTTGGGAAACCACTGAGGTGACTTAGTATACATCCTTCACTGGAGCAATTATAGGAGACTGGAGCCATTGTAGGAGACAATAGCCATCTTTCATACTTCTAATATGCATCTAAGCAATGTTTTTCCCATTTAGACCCAGAAACAAGGTTTGAGATGAAAAATTCGCCCAGGAGATTAACCCAAATGCTCAACCTGAGGGTTGCGTTTTTTTTTAAAAAACTAGCCCCTGAAGCAGAGGCTTCCATTTTATAAAACCTGATCAAACTGGCTTGGTTTACCTGGATAATAGAAAGTCATTAATGGGCCTGCCTCAGTTTATGGAATCTTTGGGTTGGCTAAATATTGATACAATAGCATGGAAGCAAGTTCCCAAGGAATGCTAGTCGGTTGCCTGAGGAGGTTAAGGGGTAGGTACGTGAATTTCTGCTTCAGCAATATCATGGATTCGGAGAAGGCAATGGCACCCCACTCCAGTCCTCTTGCCTGGAAAATCCCATGGACGGAGGAGCCTGGTAGGCTGCAGTCCATGGGGTCGCGAAGAGTCAGACACGACTGAAGCAACTTAGCAGCAATATCATGTATTAATGTTACCAAGTGGACACGTAGTGAGGCCTCATGTCAGAGAAGGACTAAAAGGAGAAGTGGGAGAGAAGTGGGGTGAGGGGAGATGGCTGTCTTCTGAAAGTGACATGGGGAGCACCCACTCCTCTCACCTAAGCTTATCCAACACCTATCCATCGCCTAAGCCCTTCTACCAACAACTCTCCTGAAATGCCATCTGCCTGTGACCATTCCCTATCTCTCTTCAGCTGATTTCTGAGGTGGGAGAGGAGGGGCAGGAGAAGGCAGGGTAGGGAGGAATTCTTTTATAGATAAAGGACTTTCCACAGGCCAAGGAGTCTATTATATCAGGAGTAATGAATCTGCCAAAACCCATATTTAGGCCCCTGAGGAACCTTACTGGCCCCCATACCAAAAAAACATAAGACAAAGTCAATGGATTGTCTAAACTTAGTTTTACTACTTTTCTTGACCCATAAAGAATATCATGGTTTATATCCCTTCCCAATCATACATACAAGGATTGATGTATTTGAGTTAGGATGGTTTTTGAAAAAAAATTAGACCTTCAAATTATACATGAAGTCACATGTCTAGGATTCTGAACAGACTGAATTCAAGGAGTCTAAGAAATTTGAGGCTTAAGGTCTAAGACAGGACGTTTGCAGGTTTCCCTTGGTCGAGTGTAGCAGACACTGATCAGCCACCCTGATTTCCTTTAGTGAAGCACTTGAGCCCCAGCTTATGCTACCAAGCAGCCTTTATTTGTTGGCCTCCCCAGGAGTTGTCTCAGCCTCAGAAACTTCAATGCCACAAGTCTTCCAGAGCAGCCCAATGCTGTGGTTATTGTGACCCAACTAAGGAGAAAGCTGAAAGGCCATTCTAGAAAGAGTTCTTGGAGTAGCCAAGGCTATGTTGGATCTGTACCATAGTTCAATTTCTCTCTGCCTTCTTTCCTTATATGGGGCATACAGGGCTTTTTTTTTAAATTTGGGTGTCTTTTCTTTTTTTGGCCATGCAGCAAAGCACGTGGGATCTCGGTTCCCTGACCAGCGATCAAACCCATGCCCCCTGCAGTGGAAATGCAGAGTCTTAACCACTGGACCTCCAGGGAGCTCCCAGAGTACTCCATAAGCATTGCTGCAAAACTAGTACTTGGTACTGTCTAACTCGGTGGCCACTACATACACATAACTATTGAACACTTGAACTGTAGCTGCTGTGTTCGGGCCACTGGGAGGCAGGAGGGCAAGAGGGATTCCATATTGAAGACTGTCAGCCGTCTTAAGGCGGAATGTGAATGCGGCCTGAACCCTGTTCTGGAATGAGGAAACCATCGTTAAAGAAAAACCAGGTCTCCTTGGAAACCCTACTCCTCACAGAAGGAAAACAAAGGTTGGAAGTAAAGGTCAGGTTGTCTCAGATTAACAATAGCACCTGTATGTTGTAAAATAAATTACTAATGTGTAACCAGTCAGAGTGGGGGTATAAAACCAAGTCCTCAGAAATAAGAGTCCTTGTTAAGAACCGATTCCCCTCGGACCCACTGGTGTAATAAAAACTATACTCCACTGTCTTGAGTGTCCTCTGAGATGTATTCTGTGACTATGGATTCCACAACAGCTGGAGGCCTTGTTAACTCACATGCATTCCAGAACATGAGAAATACTAAGAAAGTGCCAGGGTTGATTCATGGATAGATCTACTTGAGAGCATACGCCAAACATGAATGTCTGCTGAAAACCCCACTCAAGGTATCCTTGGGTGACAGAGGAGAGGGGGTACTCCTCCTAATGGGCATAGCTTTGCCAATACACCTGGTTATCCATTGTGTGGAAGGGAAAAAATCTCCACCTTGAGGGTTAAATACATACATCTGATGAGTAGCGGCAAGCCTTGACTGCTGGTCAGAGGCCTGGAAGAGAAAAACTGAAGATGATATGGAGTAGAGGCGTGCAGATGGGAGTAGAGCAAGGTATCTTCACAGGGCACACTGACACCCAGCAGAGAGCACCCAGTTAGTGTGCCCTAACACCCTGACCAACCTAGATAGCATTGAAAAGCAAAGACATTACTTTGCCAACAAAGGTCCGTCTAGTCAAGGCTATGGTTTATTCCAATGGTCATGTATGGATGTGAGAGTTGGACGGTGAAGAAAGCTGAGCACTGAAGAATTGATGCTTTTGAACTGTGGTGTTGGAGAAGACTCTTGAGAGTCCCTTGGACTGAGAGGAGATCCAACCAGTCCATCCTAAAGGAGATCAGTCCTGGGTGTTCATTGGAAGGACTGATGTCGAGGCTGAGGCTCCAATACTTTGGCCACCTCATGCGAAGAGTTGACTCATTGGAAAAGACCCTGAAGCTGGGAGGGATTGGGGGCAGGAGGAGAAGGGGATGACAGAGGATGAGATGGCTGGATGGCATCACCGACTCGATGGACATGAGTTTGGGTAGACTTCGGGAGCTGGTGATGGACAGGGAGGCCTGGGGTGCTGCAATTCATGGGGTCGCAAAGAGTCAGACACGACTGAGCGACTGAACACCCATAGAGCACACTAACACCCAAGAACACTAATCAAGTAGACACTGTATGAAGATACTGCAATTATTTAGCAATTTGGAAATAAGCACTTCACGTCATATACCATTAGAGATCAAAAGAACAATATGCCCAGAGGGTTAAGATGACTACCAGCTACCAAGTTATACTTAAGGTTATATTAAAGTCCATGACATTACTGTTGTGTCTATGAAGTTTGAGACACTGAGAAGCCAATAGAATACATACCTAGAAACCATAAGGGTGATAAATTCCCCATAGATATGAAAGATAAAAAGCACAGCCAACTATACAGCTATCTGCAAACACAAACCTGCTTTTGTTAACAAGAAAGCACGACTAAATCTGCCCAGTTACATTGTTCCCATATGTAGAAGGTCTTAGATTCAGGAAATATAGATTCCATTGGAAATGGTTCAGGATAGCAAGGCCTTCAAAGGGTTAGAAAAAAAATTAAATGAAACAGTAGAGCTCTAGAAAAGGCACTAGATTTGGAAGATGAGTGACATGGAAATCCAGTTCACCAAAGTATCTTGGCTTCTTTAGTTTCTGTTCATCTTCATAGGTTTTTTGAGGTTCTTTGAAGCTCTTAGGACACTTAAACCCAGTCTTAAGACACAGGTCCAGATGCATTAATATACCTGCTGGAGTTCATCCCAGTTTTTGACTCAGCTTTAGAGAAGGACAACCAGATTGACATGGTACCCCTGCTGTGCCACGTAAGAATGCCACATTACAGCTACTGGAGAAATGGGCAATGTCCACTTAATACCCTCTTGACCTTAATGATAGACATCTTGAGAGCAGAGAGTTTTGTTAGAAATGCTATTGTCTTAATTCTATTATCCCAAAGTTCTTAGGCCCAGGTAGAGTAGACACAAAGATTTGTGCACTGGAGCTGTGATAAGCATGTGTTCTGAAGCTTCAAGATAATGTTTCAAGGTATAGTGTCATTTTCAATTTGGTACACTTAGTACATTGGTACTTTCCTTGTCTTACTCATTTTTTCTTGGCCTCCTTGCCTGAGCAGACAAGGAGAGACTAGCCTCTCATTTCCCAGCTCAGTCACTGTTCTGGGTCGTCTCTATATTCCAGTCTAGTGCCTGGTCTCTTCAATTCAGTCACTGATCTTTGGGGCCTCTAGGTACCTTCTACATCTTGAGTTACCAGATTCTATGCCCTCAGATCTACCATGTGATGGTTAGTTGTGTTATGAAAAAGTTGACTGAACAAGTGTCCAGGCACCCCATGGCTCAGACATTGAAGTTCTGTCTGTGGGTGTATATGGATGAGAGGAATGGCAGACGCTTTCCCTAATGCCAGTGAACCCCATCCAATCTGCTGGAGGCCTGAGCAGAACAAAGGCTGAGCAGAAAGAACTCCTCCTGCCTGACCACCTTGAGCCAGGACACCAGCCTTGCCCTGCCTCTGGACTAACTGAAACGTGGCCTCTTCTTCTTGGGTCTCATTCCTCCAGGCTTTCAGACCAGAGTTTACACCATAGGCTCCCTGGTTTGCAGGCTTTTGAACTTGGATTGGAACTACAAATCAGCTCTCCTGTGCCTTTAGTTTGACAGTTATAGGTTAAGAATTCTCAGCCTCCATAATTGTACAAATCAATTCCTTGTAATAGCTTTCAAATAGCTTACCCTGGTGGTCCTGCTTTCCTGCAGAACTGAGTGATCCACACTATGATGACTACTTTAATTTGCATGCCCACATGGAGCCCTTTCTGTTCTCTACGTCTGTTCTTGGACTTCTCTCAATCCAGATACCCGATTCTGGTCTTTTAGGCTGAGCAACTTTTGATTCACCTTTGCTCTCTTCACTGAGGACCAGTTTTGATGGAGAGGGAACTTGGAGGAGGACTCCCAGTTTTCTGAGTCACAAGTTTAGTTGTTTTCATAAAGGCATAAACACAAACTACCCTTTTTAACATATGCACTATGTATGCTATCCAAATACTGGTTTTTGATTCTCGATCTCTAGAGTTCTCTCTTTTCACCCTGTGAATTCAGACTTAGGTTAAGGAAATCTTTCACTGAGTTCAGGCACCAGTCATAAGATAGTCTTCCTATTACGCTTACCAAGGGGCTTGTAATTGTCATTATCTGACACATGCTTCTGCAATAGGGACATAGCCCCTGAAGTAGTCCAGTCTAAGCCTGATAAGATAAAGCCAGCATTTGAGACAGGTACCTACATGATAGAAAGTTCCCATAGCTTCTGTGTACAGGTAAAGTGTGGGAAGTGATAGAATTGGTACTGAATGATAAATGCTACCCGGAGACAAATGATTTAGCTAATGATAGAAGCATATAATCCTGGGAGATTGTGGTTTTTAACAGAGGTTGGGACACACCCCAAGGATGCACATATGATTATGATTCCAGGTTACAGGATAGCACTGACTCATCATTAGTAAAGGTAAGAAATCAGATACCCTAGGTTTATCCCCAGAAATCAGACAGAACATGATCACTGAGTACATACAAGTGTTATGACAACGTGGAATATGGCACCAAGATCTAAAGCCATCATTAGTTGCTCACTTCTTAATCCAATATGGTATTCTGATGGACTGAGTCAACACTAACCAGCTTCATGAAGAAGCACCTCTTTTTCACCTGTAAGCTATAGAGCTACAGATTAGAGACAACTATTCAGAAAAACATAGAAAGGAGTATTTGTTGTTCAGTCTGCATGAAACAGATGGATCATTATGCATCCCTTGTGGAGGGGCCACTAAGATATGGAGAGAGGAGTCAGGAGTGTTTCTTCTAATTCTGCCTCCTTCAGGTGTGCAGTTAAGTCCCTTCATGGAAGCAGATTAACCTGCTTTCTTCACATTGACCAAGCTATAAAAACAAGCACAACAGTATTCCTATGCTACAACACCAGGAGTTTTTGGATTTCTTGAAACTATGGACTGTTAAAGTTCCAGTTTCAGGAACCAAAGTGCAAGGTTTTAAAAGGAACCTGGATAAACGTGAATGTTGTCTTTGAGGGCAAGGATAGGAGTCTCTTTGAACATTCGGCAGACACCGGTAGGGAAGATGACTGCTTACAAGAGGTATTCTGTCAGAGGGATGGATGTTTATGGCAGTTATGAACATCCAGGGTGAAGGGTGATTCTTTAAAAATGAGGAGTCATCTGAGGTGGTCAAGCCAGAAACACCTCCCCCTGTCCCCGAGCTGTGTTGAGCACCCCATTTGTCCTGAGGATTTTCAGCTGCCCCTGAAGTCTGAGAGTCCAGTTCCTGCTCAGAGCACAAGATGACAAAACCTCAAGGAGCATCTGGTAAGAAAAAATTTTTGCATACAAACAGGAAAATCAGATATTATCAGTGGTAGAGCTCAGAGTGAAGATATCTGAAGGCCAGGTCCAAGAAGAGACAAAAGTTCTGAAAACTTAAGACAAAAATGGCTAATAAAGAATATGTCCGTAGACCTACTAAATCAAATATATAACAATGCAAAAAGCTATTCCCTTAAAATCTTCTGATAAATTAGCTAAGGTGTATCAATCACTAAATTCTGAGGATAAAACTCTGCCATTGTTACCAGTTAAAGATGGCCCCCAACGTCAACGTATGACATTAAACCAAGCATTCACCTTAAAAAATAGTAAAAAGGAAACTACAGAAAAGATAAAGCAAGATGCTAACATGCCCAAGAAACCTGTGCTTGGATTTTTTGTGGCCAAGTTGTTCAGTGCAAGATTAATTCTTTTAAAAAACCTCTGGAAGTAAAAGATGAGAGTTCTGCAACAACCAAGAAACTTCCAGCCAGTCTCTAAATTCACAAAACCTCAGCCTGTATACACCAGCAGTGTAACAGTGAAAAGTGATAGAACCACTCACGATGACTACAACTAAAGTTGGGAGCACCACATCTCAGAGCAGACAACTTGTGCTACCTCCTATTAGAAGTCACCATAGTGGTGCCTGATACACTGTGGGTGCTCAGTGTTCGTCCCCTCCACTCCCCCATTCTTGTATTCCCGCTCTTGAGATTTCCTTAAGTCTTATTTGAGGACCATGCTTTATTTCCTCCTTTCAGTCCCATCACACTTTAGACATCCAGCTAAATACAGAAACTAAGTCTTTGTAAAATATGTTGATACACACGAACAGTTTATTTTAACTATAATGTGTGAACTAATGGTTGACTTTCAATATTTGCATTTTCTCTCACAAAGGTGTATATTCAAATAATTTTTGTTTGTCTCAATTCATGTAGCTATTTAAACTGGGGCACCCTTGAACTGAGCAATCTGTATCCCAATTCTCTAAAAAGTCTTAGTTTTGTTTCCTTTTTAAATCCCTTCAAGTTTACAAGAGGAAAAGTTCTTTTAGCTGGACTTTGGTATGTGGTTGAGCTTTGTAACTGTTTTGTTCTGCATGAAAACAAATTTATATTTGCCATATTTTTCTAGTGTATTGTTATTTTAAACAAAAGATGCTGTTATTTCACAACATGTTGTCAATACAAAACGTTTTGGTCTCACTTCTGTTAAACCTTTTAAATAATTGCCAAGTTATTAATTTGGGATTACTTTGCGATCAGTTGAATGAAAATAGTATTGTTTCATTTGATGGGTTTCACGTCATCTTTATTCCTGTTACTATTGAACTCTTGAGGATAGTCGTTCCTTCTTCCTTTTTGATGAATGTGTTTCTCTGACTATACCAGCCTGGAAAAGAGCTTGCCTCTGCTCCTACATGCGGCAATCAAGGGGCAGTGAGAATGATGACTTTCGTGGTTCTCTGTAGCGCTGAGTGAAAATCCCCACCTCCTGCCCCATTTTATCCACCCAGTGAAGAATCCGGATTGATTTTACACCAAATCAATAAAGGGAACAGATACTATGTAAAATGACATAGAAAAGAATAATCTCCTTCCCTAAAAGTCACCACAGTTATTACTATGAGACACCATGGTGTCTTAAGATGTCTACCAATGTTATAGTTTGGAAAGGGCCTTGAGATATAGAATTATCACAAATACAGTTTCTTCTGGTATCAAAACAGGTGCTTCTCAGGACATAAGACACTTATCAAGAAGCATAACAGCTGAAATGGTAGCCTGGCTTGCTTTGTTTTCTAATACTAAACTAATAGAAAAGTCAAGCAGCATTGACCAGCACAGATATACCATGGTGAAAAGCATTTATAGTAGATGGACTCAACCCAAATAAACTGTGGAGGAGAGAAAAGCTCATCTGAGTGGAAAACTGGTAAAGGAAAAGTGTGAAAAGGCCTCTGAGTTCAGTAGCCACTCAGCTAGAGCACAAAGTGAAAAGTCAGTTGGGTCCTTCTGGACTGCCATAGCAGAAGATGAAAAAAACTCTTTACTGAAAAAGTAAACCAGGTATTTTCTAAATGCCTAAACCTGATTAATGAGAGATGTCCAAGAACTAGTAGTATTGGTTACATTGAATGACCTAATTAAAAATATCCCAGATGTCAAAAAAAAGCTTGTTAAATATTGGATATGCCTCACACATACTGAAACCACGCAAGTCCTACTGAAAATATTGTCACAATCTGAGAAGGCCATTCTGGCAGGAGCTCAGCCTATTGAAGAGATGTAACATGCAATTGTTGACATTCTGACAATAAAGTTAAGTTAGATTTGGATAAAACATTGAGGTTTGTGCAACCAAGAAACAAATTTGAGAAGCCATCATTAATAATGTAGGTGTTGACCTAGGATCAGAAAAACCAGAAATGGAAAATAAGCATCCTAGAAACGTGGTATTTCAAGATTGTGAAAAAGACCAAGATGACAAATATCCAACCAATGACGTTAAAACTCCCAATTCAGATATTAGGGCAGAATGCTTAAATATGTGTCTGCTACTCCATACTTGCAAATTGTAGAAAAGGATGCAGTTTGATGGACCAAATTCTTCATTTAAAGAGCTAAAGTTTCTAACACTGGTTAGACGTTCAAGGCCTTCAAGGGACTTCTAAATTGCTAGATATGTTAAATGACCATTACCCATAACTCTTCAAGAGTTAAGAGTTGGGACAGAGTTAATGCTGTATCATATGCTGCATTGTACTCAGAGCCTGGCCAGAGAGAAGTGAAGCTCTGATAAACACTGGGGTTGTATTTTTCAAGGGGGGGTTTGTTGGTTTGTTGTGGCTTCACATATCCTTTAGGCTAAGAGTTGCCAGGTATTTCAAGTATCCACAGTAGTGAGTGCTTTTACTAATGTTCACTCTATAGCAGGTGTTGACCTCTGTCCTCTGGAAAGCCAATCCTACCTTACTGATCTTAACAGGCTGAGTTTCTCTCTAAGGTAAGTTTTGTCAAGGCACTTAGCTTGCTTTGTCACCTAAGTCTAGGAGCCCGTATTGCTGTGGTCTCCTCTGTCCCTGGGACATTGCCCCTAGTTCTTGTCACTATCCAGCAATGCCAGCAGGTCGGCAACCTGTAGTCTCTTGGCCTCTTATTGTAGCCAAAGTCACCAAGAAGGATAACTAAATATTCCATTTCTAAGAGAAGATACTTTGGATAAGAAAAGATGTGCAAAACCTAGTTGGTATTCAGAACTTAAAGTCTTAATTCCTTTAAAGTTCTGTTTCAAATTTGACTATCTAAAATGTTAAAACTTCTATTGCTTCATTTGACATAATTGATACTTGTTCACGTAGTCATGTCTGACCCTTTGCAACCCCATGGACTGCAGCACACCAGCTCTTTCCTGTCCTTCACTATTTCCCAGACTTTGCTCACACTCACATCCATTGAGTGGATGACACCATCCAACGGTCTCATCCTCTATCACCCCGCCACCTCCTCCTGCCCTGTCTTTCCAGCATCAGGGTCTTTTCCAATAAGTCAGCTCTTTGCCTCAGGTGGTTGAAACATATTGGAGTTTCAGCCCTTCCAATGAATATTCAGGGTTGATATTCTTTAGGATTGACTGGTTTGATCTCCTTGCAGTCCAAGGGACTCTCAAGAGTCTTCTCCAGCACCACAGTTCAAAAGCATCAATTCATTGGCACTCAGCCTTCCTTATGGTCCAACACTCATATCCATAAACAAACTGGAAACAAACTAAGATCATTCTATTGTTTTTTGAGATTGCACCCAAGTACTGCATTTCAGACTCTTTTGCTGTTTATGAGGACTATTCCATTTCTTCTAAGGGAGTCTTGCCCACAGTAGTAGATATCACAGTAGTCGATATAATGGTCATCTGAATTAAATTTGCTCATTCCCATCCATTTTAGGTCACTTATTCCTAAAATGTCAACATTCACTCTCACCATCTCCTGTTTGACCACAATTCACCTTGATTCATGGACCTAACATTCCAGGTTCCTATGCAGTACTATTCTTTACAGCAGACTTCACTTTCACCGGATACATCCACAACTGGGCATCGTTTTCACTTTGGCTCAGCCTCTTCCCTCTTTCTGGAGCTATTTCTCCATACTTCTCTCCAGAAGCATATTAGACATCTACTGACCTCGGGGGCTCATCTTTCACTGTCATATGTTTTTGACTTTCATACTGTTCGTGGGGTTCTCAAGGCAAGAACGCTGACATGGTTTGCCCTTCTCTTCTCCAGGGACTGTGTTTTGTCAGAACTCTCCACCATCCATGACCCACCCATCTGTCTTAGGTGGCCCTACACAGCATGGCTCATAGTTTGAGTTACACAAAGCTGTGAATCCATGTGATCATTTTGGTTAGTTTTCTTTGATTATGGTTTTCATTCTGTTTGCCCTGGGATGGGTGAGGATTTAGAGGCCTATGCCAGCTTCCTGATGGGAGGGACTTGCTGTGGGGAAACTGGGTCATGCTCTGTTGGACAGGGCCATGATCAGTAAATCTTTAATCCAATTTTATGCTGATGGGTGGGGTTGTGCTCCCTCCCTATAGTTTGGCCTAAGGAAGCCCAGTCCTAGAGTTTGCAGTCTCTATGGTAGGCTATAGGCACTATGGTAGGGGTAATGGCAACCTCCTCCAAGAGACCTTATGCCAACACCCCACGTGCCTTGTAGGCCTGCTGCTGCCAGTGTCACTGACCCCACAGCAGGCCACTGTTGACCCACACCTCTGCCAGAAACTTCCAAACACATGCAAGTCTAAGTCTCTTGTGGGGTCACGGCTCCTTCCTCTTCAGTCCTGATGCACACAAAGCTTTGTGCCAGGAGTCGGTTTCCCCAGTCCTGAGGGAGCTCTGTAATCAAACCCCTCTGACCTCCAAAAGTCAGATTCCCTGGGGATCCCCAGGTTGGGAAGTCTGAGGGGGGCCTAGAACTTTCCCATCAGTGTGAGAACTTCTTTGGTATAGTTGTTCTCTAGTTTGTGGATTACCCACCCAGTGCTCTCTAGTGAGGCTAATGGCAACCTCCTCCCGGAGGACTTATGCCACACCCCACACCTCCCAAGACCGCTGCTGCCAGTGCCCCTGGTCCCAGAGGCAGGCCACGGCGGACTCGTGCCTCCACAGGAGACCCTCAGACAGTCACAGGCAAATCTGGCTCAGCCTCCTGCGGGGGTTACTGCTCCTTTCCCTGGGTCCTGGTGCACACAAGGTGTTGTCTGTGCCCTCTGAGAGTCTAGTGGGTATGAGGTTTGATTTTAAATGTGATTGCACCCCTCCTATAGCAATTTTGTGACTTCTGCTTGGCCCTTGGACCTGAGGCTGTCTTTTTTTGGCGGGTTCCCACATCCTCCTATCCATGGTTGTTCAGCAGCTAGTTGCAATTTTGGTGTTCTCGCAGGAGAAGAGCACATATGCTTCTACTCCGCCATCTTGCCTCAACCCAAATTTGTCTGCACTAGACGCACACAAGGGGCCGCTGCTGTTATAGACTATGTATAGACTGTTAGGATGGGGCCACAGAAGCAGCATACAGTGTTTAATAAGTGTCATTCTAGCTTAGGTAGTATTTCTAATACTTATTTTTTTGAGGAAGAAATCAAACACTGTTAAGTAATGTCTCCTAAAACATGATAGTCATCCACAGTAAGTAGGTCTCTTTCCCCCACATAAACACCAGTAAGTTTGTTTTGAAAGTCTCTGAATACTTAAGATGGTATACATCCTTTACCAACTCTTACAGTTTCAAATAAGGATTTGATCATTGTGAAATGTTAGTATTAACATTGAATATGGATGTGTTAAAAACATTTCTGTTCGTTAATTCCATTTGTATAATAGTGTCAATCTTAGTTCTATTTTTCTTATGTTCTAGAGTGTTGAATTTTTATTCCTTTTAAACTGTATCTAATATGTATATACAATAAATTTAAACACCTATTTTAAAAAATATGTAAAAAGCTGGTGGTCATTACTGAAGAGATATTACAGACTTCACTATCCAAGAAACAAGTCCAAGTAAGAGCAGCTAGAGGGAAAAAGCATGTACTGAGTTTACATTAAGCCCCACCAACATATTCCGACTTTTTCTGGCTGTTAACGTCACCACCTCTATAAAGAGCTTCAAGGAAGGCAGTCATTCTGAAGTCTGATTACAGGAACAAGAAGGAAACAAGGTAACTTGCATTATGAGTTTTTTTCCACCTATTACAATTCAATACAGCCAGAAACCAAGCACTTTTGAAGGTGAAATAGAAAAGAATTAGAACTGTTATGAGCCGTGTGCTGCCATCATTAGTAAGGTGTACAGGAAATGCAGGTATCTCACTGCACAAAGGCCTTCAGTAAAACTTTTGTGCAGTGAATCCAAACTTCCCTGTTCCCAAAGAGGATTGTTTTCTACCTAGACCTACTCAATACTTGATACCAACACAAGACATGCAAATCCTGGGGAAGCCCCACATGCGGGCTTGGACTCCTCAGTGACAGAACAGAGTGTTATCAGGAAACTGAAGGTGCAGTTCCCCTGTCAAATGTCCTTTTGAGGGATGAATATTATCCCTGCTCTGACCTGGATGATCTGTCTGGCCTTATGGAAGCTAAGTGTAAGACTGCTTAACATCAAAGTTTAATCCATCTCAGGAGCCATCACATAACCATTAATAGAAAGCTCCCAGGTGATCTGAGTAGGTCTTCAGGTGGAAGAACTACCATTCACGGGCTCACAGATCTTGTGATCACCACTGAACCATTAACCTTTAGTTCCTATGAGACAAAACATGTTCAAGGCAATACTGTCAGCAAACAGGGACTAAAAATCTGTCCACTGGAATTTAATGTTATGTCTAGATACCAGCTGTTGAAGATACACATTAGGATGAGCAGTAACTCCCGCTCCCTCAGCACTGCTGTATTCCTGAAAGGGAGTCCTTGAGGCTGCAAGCAGCTGTGTCACCTTACTGTAAGGAACATTCTCCTGCACCTGGAACATCTCAAAGTGTCCCTGCTCTCCTCTTTCCTGGTGTAAATTCCTTCCTTATCCTTTGATCCAAGCTTTGACTGTCTCCCCCCACGCAATATGATGGCTGCCACTTTCACCACACTAACTGGGATTGTTAGTGGGTGGCTGGTCTGTCCTATGTCATCTTTAGGTTAAAAATTCTGTCATAGTTGATAGAAACGGGATCCTAAGATAAATTCTGCTCCGTGTTCTGACGGCTCCTGATAGGAAAAAACACTCTACACAGATGAAGACAAGCTCACTCAAGGAAGCCAGCCACAGGTGAGGCTATTTAATCTGTTGGGTTAACAGTCTTGTTAGTAAGTGATGAACATCTGTGATCTTTTGAATTATGATAGTTCAGCTCCCAATCAGAGTAACTACTCACACACTAAGGGAAAACCTTCAAATCTCAGTTAAACAATAGGAAAGTAAATCCTACAGAAAGAGCCCTTAGATTTCACCTTTTAACATAGACTTGAGGCATTTCTGTTTCCTGTCAGGATTCTTTTGTCCTCTGAGGACAGAAGTAGTGTGAGGGGAGGAGGAAAGCCTCTAGGATCAGTGTCACAGCCCCATGTAATGCTCCAAATCCACCTTCCAGCCCATACACTTTATAGGGATCTTGTTGCTCAAGTCAATTATGATGTTAATAAGACTCAACTGCAAGCTGAGGAACATCAGCAAACCCTGCCAGAAGATAGGTTTAGAAAATAGATTCTTGAATTCAAAGATCTGTGGCTTGGACATGAAGTATGAAAAGAACACTTTGGGTCTGGGGTCCCATAAGAAAGCTGCTTCCATAGTGGCTCAGATGATAAAGAATCCACCTGCAATGCAGATCTGAATTCAAGAAGATACCCCTGTAGAAGGGAATGGCTATCCACTCCAGTATTCTTGCCTGGAAAATTTCATGGACAGAGGAGCCAGGCTGGCTATAAGTCCCTAGGGGTCACAAAGAGTCGGACACGACTGAGCGAATAACAAAAAAAGCTGCAAATTATTATTTCAGCAGTGCAGTTAGATTAACTCTAGTCTATAATTGTAGTGCCACAAAAGATACTATTTCAGCGGAAATTAAAGAATTTTGAAGACTAATAGCTAGGGGCGAAAGAACCACTTACTTCTGTGAAGACAAAAACAAAGACAAGAGTTCAAAAGGTAAAATAAGAGAGCTAAACAGCAGGCATGTGAGGATGTTATGCTAATACAGTCTCTCACCCAGAGTCATTCCTAGCCTTATTCCTAGCCTTGGGTCTTACCTCCCAAATTCCAGCCAAACAGAATCAGAATCTAAATGAACACCAGAGTATCTTCCCAGATTTCAAGTTCCCTTAATAAGAAGGCTAAGAGGAACAGAGAGGATCAGATAAGTTAAACTAATAGCCCTTGCCATCCTTAAGTCTTTGTTAAAAAGTCGCTCTCAGGGCAGATGTCCTAGAGACAAAGTAGACCAGACACTGAATCCTTCCTGAAAGTTTTGGGAGGTTTTGTAGCAGAAGGGAGCTATAAAGCCTAGTGGAAGCACCAGGAAAACAGTGGACTATATTCAGTTTCCTTCTGGTGTCATAGACAGGAGAGAAAGAAGCCCACTAGCTGCCTTTGTCAGGGATAGTAAGGTTAGTTTTAAGAGATTAAGCTAGAGTTAGAACCAAAGCTTGAGGCAACCAGAGAATGTCCTTCATTGCAGCCTTCCATTGTCAGGGACGTCAAATGGAGAATTAACAATGCCCCTTCCTAATGAAAGTAGACCTAGTGCTCAGAGCCTGGCCCTTTAGGTAGCACATCGTTTTTTTTTTTTTAATAGGTAGCACATCATTTTTGAGAGTTATTTCCAGTCCCAGGTTTTCCAAGAGCCCACGAAAAGCCAAGTAAAGGAAGCAGAAGTAGGAGGAAATAACTCCACCTGAAGAGATAGTTTTCAGTATTTGATCAGCCCAAAGCTTTTCTTCAGTTCAGTACCAAGTTTCACTTTTGCTAGTGAAAGAAAAACCCGTCTCGACTTCTTACAAGTATTTTGTGATTACAAGTAGAAAGGGGAGTAAAATCTAGATACATTATTCGTTTTTATTTGTCCCCGCCCCCACCTCCCCAAGCAGCAGGAAATTCACTCTCAAATGAGGTAGAAACAGAAAATCAGAGAGAAACAGACTTTGACAGAAAAGAGAAATTCAGTTTGAGAACTCCCCCACTCCCCACCAAGGAGCACTCATCTTCCACCCTGCCTTTGCTTCAGTCTGCTGCGGAAAAACCAACTACAGAATCGCACTTAAGTAGGAGGGGAGAGAACCTAATTGGTCAGAGTTGGAGGCTAGACTTGATTGGTCAGGCTGGAGCCAATGAGCTTCTTGAACCTATTAAACCAGAAGTGAAGTGGCATTTGAGGACTGGTGCTTCCTTTTGATTTTTTCTTGTTTGTTTGTTTCAATTAGGAGACTTTTGAGTATGTCCACCTGTAAGTTCTGTATGATAATTCACTCTCCAACAAGGGGGGGAAAAAGGTTGCAACTGTCAGAAATGAGCTAGAATTTTACATTTTTTTTAGAAAAAAAACTCAATAAACTGATTATTACATCCTTCCACGTGAAAATTAGTTCATTCCTTAATTATTATAGATGAAGATGCAAGTCATATCACCTGTGTGAGCAGAAACCATTGCTAACTCCCTTCTTTTTAGAGTCTCTTCTTATAGTCCCATGGTTTCCCAGGTGGCACTAGTGGTTAAAGAACCCTCTCTGCCAGTGCAGGAGACATAAGAGAGGTGGGTTCGATTCCTAGTTTGGAAAGATCCCCTGAAGGAAGGCATGGCAACCCACTCCAGTATTCTTGCCTGGAGAATCCCATGGGCAGAGGAGGCTGGCGGGCTACAGTCCATAGGGTCGTATAGAGTCGGACACGACTAAAGAGACTTAACACAGGCACAGGCACTTACAGTCCCAACCCGCTCCCTCTAGAAACATGTTTGAGCAAAACAAGACTGTGTAGCTAGTGGCCATTCCATCACTTCATGGTCTCACACTGTTCCTCTGGATGGTTGATAGCAAAACTCACTTTTCATGTCTGAGAGTTTTTCTCATTAATACATCCTAATCCTCATCTTTGAGCTTAGGAAAATTGGTGAAATCTCTAATAATGACAGCTAGAGTGAAGTTATTATTTTTACTCTGGCACTTAGAAGAATGTTTATGCTGCCAGGAGAATATTCATATGTTTATAAATCTTTTCTCCAGTAGCTGCACCAACAGTATTACCTGAGACATATTAGAAATGCAAATTCTTAATCATCTGAATTAGAAACTCTTGGAGTCTGACTCTGAGACTCCATGGACAGTAGCCTGCCAGGCTTCTCTGTCCATAGGATTCTCCAGGCAAGAATACTGGAGTGGGTTGCCACGCCCTCCTCTAGGGGATCTTCCCAACCCTGGGATTGAACCCGTGTCTCTTACATCTCCTGCATTGGCAGGCGGGTTCTTTACCATTAGTGCCACCTGGGAAGCCCTAATCTTCTGAATTGGAAACTCTTGGGATAGTGGTCAGCAGTCTGAGGGTTAGCAGGTGGTTTCAGGTGTTTCCAACGCACGCTGAAGTTGGAGAACCACTGTTCTATACCAGTTCAGTCAGAATCTGTGGGGGCGCTATTGCTTTTGCAAACACCCAGTGTAGCTTTTCAGAGTTCTCTGGGTGATTTCCATGTGCAGCTAAGGTTGTTAACCACTGCCTTTATTATTCCTAAATTGTTACCATCTTGGTGCAAACTGAAAGTTATTACCAATCCTTACCTCTGGTCCAGACCTCCCTCATTGTGTTCAGGCCAATATATCCAGCTGATCTTATAGAGAACTTATTATGTGTAGGGCCAAGTATTAAGGGATTTATTAATACAATTTACCACTTTATTTAATCCCTGTGAGGTAGCTATATTCAGAGATCTTTTACACTTGAAGAACTGAGGCTTTTAAATATCAAATATCCTACTCAAAAATAAACAAGTGTCCAAGTCCAGATTCAAGAAAATGACTTGTTTGATGATAACTACACTCTGTTGTTCTTCATTTAATATTTTGTTGAGGATTTTTGCATCTTTTCATGAGAGATCCTGGCTTATAATTTTCTATTGTTTTACTCTCTTTGGTTTTGGTATCTGGGTAATGGTGGCTTTGTAGAATAAATTAGGGAGTGTTCTGTCCACTTCAATTTTTTGGAATAGTTTGAGAAGCATAGGTATTAGCTTATATGTTTTGTAGCTATGTGATGCTGCCCATTCAGGACTTCTGTTTGCCAGTTTTTTCATTACTAATTCAATTTCACTACTAATGATTGGTGTCTTGCCGCTCACACTGTTCACTGAACCCAGGGTAGAAAAGGTGCGACCAGGGAAGCTGGAAGAAGACTCAAGGAGTTGTGGGGACTGCAGACATGTGTATTCTCTCCGAGCAGCAGCAGGGAGTCTTCAAAAATTATTGATATTCGAAGACAGACAAAAGTGGCCCATGACCAAGTGGGTACGCAGGCCCAGTGCTACCAAGGTCAACAGTATCGTTGTTTACAGAACATAAGGTATGAGGCAGTGAGAGAGTGGGGCAAGAGAGCCTGACTGACACCGTGTTGTCGGTTAATTTCTCCACAATTGGCTTGTTCCTTTTGTCTATTTCTTCCTGATTCAGTGGAAGACTATATGTTCTTAGAAATGTATCTATTTCCTCTAGGTTGTCCAACTTGTTGGCATATAACTATTCATAAGAGTCTTATAATTTTTTGTATATCTGTGATTTTGGCTGTTATTTCTCTTCTTTCATTTCTTATTTTATTCGATCCCTCTCTCTTCTCTTCTTGGGATTCCCTGGTAGCTCAGCTGGTAAAGAATCCACCTGCAATGCAGAAGACCCCAATTTGATTTCTGGGTCAGTAATATCCCCTGGAGAAGGGATAGGCTACCCACTCCAGTATCCTTGGGCTTCTCTGGTGACTCAGCTGGTAAAGAATCTGGGTGCAATGCAGGAGACCTGGGTTTGATCCCTGGGTTAAGAAGATCCCCTGAAGGAGGAAATGGCTACCCACTCCAGTGTTCTGGCCTGGAGAATTCCATGGGCTGTACAGTCCCTGGGATTGCAGAGAGTCAGACACGACTGAGCAAATTTCACTTCACTTTCTTCTCTACTTGGTGAGCCTGGCTAAAAGTTTATCAGCTTTATCTTTTCAAAAACTCAGCTCTTCCTTTCACTGATCTTTTCTGGATTTTTTTCATCTGTTTTATTTCCTCTCTAATCTTTATTATTTCCTTCCTTCTTCTTATTTTGGACTTTACTTCTTTTTCTAACTTTTTTAGGTGATGGGTTAGGCTGTTTGACAATTTTCTTGTTTTTTGAGATATAGCCCAGTGTCACCATGAACTTCCCACTTAGAACTGCTTTTGCTGCATCCCATGGATTGTGGAACTCAAGGTATCTTCCTCTTTGACTTCTTGGTTGACTTGTTGGTTTTTTAGAGCATGTTTGTTAGGCTCCTTATGTTTGTGTTCCTCCCACTTTTCTTCCTGTAATTCATTTCGAGTTTCACACCACTGCAACCAGAAATGTATACATGCTTTATATAGTTTTATTTATGTCTTAGTGTGAGTCTCTTTGGATCATCTTGTTTGGGATTCCCTGTTTCCTATACCTGGAAATCTGTTTCCTTCTTCAGGTTTAGGAAGTTTTCAGCCAAAATGTCATCAATATATTTTCTTCTCCTTTCTGTCTCTCTTCTGTTTATTTGATGCCTATAATGTAATTGTTGGACATCCCTGGTGGCTCAGTAGTAAAGAATCAGCCTGCCAAACAAGAGACACAGGTTCAACCCCCAGACGGGGAAGATCCTCTATAGAAGGAAACGGCAACCCACTCCAGTATTCTTGCCTGGGAAATCCCATAGACAGAGGAGCCTGGTGGGCTATAGTCCATGGGGTCACACAGAGTCAGACACAACTTAGCCACTAAACAACAACAAATGTGAGTGTAAGTATGTTTCTTATACCAGATTTCCCTTAAACTATTCTCATTTTTTAAATTCACTTTTCTTTCTACTATTCTGATTGAATGTTTCCCACTACCCTGTCTCCAGATTGCCAGCCCATTCTCCTGCATTCTCTCACTCTGTTATTTATTCCCTTTGGTGTATTTTTTATTTTACTTATTATATTCTTCAGTTTTTTTTTTTCTGTTTGTTGAAGTTCTGAGTTCATCCATTTTTCTCCCAATAATAAACATATTTATGTCTATTATTTGGAACTCTTTATCTGCTAAGTTGCTTATCTCCATTTTATTTAGTTCTTTTTCCAGTGTTTTGTCTTTCTCTTTCATTTGGAGTTTATTCTTTTGTCTCCTCATTTTGCATGACTCTATGGGTTTTTTTAATATATATTTATTAGATATATCAGTTACATTTCCCAGTCTTTAACAAGTGGCATTATGTAAGTGTCCTATGGGTCCAGTGGTGCAACTCATCTTCCAATATCAGAGCCAGGAGCTCCAAGGATATCTCCAAGTGGACTGTGTACACCTACTTTTAGTAGCTGGGTCATGATTGCTACAGACACACTGGCAGGCAGGACTGGTCTCTGGCCCAGCTGGCCTCAAAGGATTGAGACTGCTGCAGACACCCTGATGAGTGGAGCAAGTCCCTGTCCCAGTTACCTATGAGGGTTGGTCCCCAGGCCCCCAGCCTGGCTGTGTGAGGTCTGGCCACAGCGACCTCAGCAGGTGCACTGGTGGGTGGGGCTGGGCCCCCAGGGTGGGGACTGTTTGTAAGGGCAGCCATGAACTCTGGGGTGACCCACCAGGTGAGGCAGAAGCTACACTGGAAGGGTGTGAGAGAAAAGAGATTCAAACACAAGGCTTCTGAGTAGCAGGAAAAAAGGAATCGTGGGATTGCTGAGTAGCACTAGGTCCTATACTCAAGCACTGTCCTGCTGCTTCATGGATGATAAACAGCTCTGCACACCCATTTGGGATGTTGGCAAGTCCTAATTATTAGGTGACTGGGACTTCCCTGGTGGCTCAGATGGTAAAGCGTCTGCCTACAATGTGGGAGACCCAGGTTCAATCCCTGGGTTGGGAAGATCCTCTGGGGAAGGAAATGGCAACCCACTCCAGTACTTTTGCCTGAAAATCCCATGGACAGAGGAGCATGGTAGGCTACAGTCCATGGGGTCGCAAAGAGTTGGACACAACTGAGCGACTTCACTTTCACTTTCACTTTCTTTCAGACCCAGACCACTGCACCAGGTCTCTTTTTCCTAATCTCCTATTCCTTGTATGATAGTAAAATTTTACATGCCTATAGGCTGCTCGTATTTCTTGTTCATGCTTTGTTTGTATGAAAAATGAGTGAATACATAAGGTAACTTTCCTTTTGCTGTTTGTGACTAATGATGGTTGCTCATGTTAGAGATATTACTTGGCTTTGGGAACCTTATAATATTGGACTTGTACTGGAACCGAGGCCATTACTTCTTCATTGGTGAGGTATATGACCTACAGGCTGGTGAGATTTCTTGTGTAAGGTTAAGGATAAGCAGACTTCTGTTTTGGAAACAGCTTCTTTTTAAGGCATGCTATACTCTATATTTCTTTATATATTGTTAGTATTTACTGTTAGTTTTAGGCTTTCCACCCATCGCAACCATGCTCTTAAGAAACAAGCAAGAAGTTATGAACTAAAAGTGTAACATCATTTGTATGTGTGTATGTGTGTGTGTGTGTGTGTGTAAATGTCAGAGGGAATTATAGGAGCAGAGATGGGAAATGAGTGTAGGTCACTGCTCTCCAGCTACACCCTTCCCTCTGTGACTCCTTCCAACCATCTAACAAGAGCTTAGAGGTTCTCTTTCAAAGCTAGTAGTATGAATAGACAGGTATATATAAATAGATATAGAACTAGAGACAGGTAGAGATACATATAATTTCTAAACAGTCTGGGGAAACAAAGGAGTCATAAGATAAATGTAGAAAATGCATATGTGAAAGACTGTAAATAAAGGCTTGTGTGACCACACAAATGCTAGTTGTCCAGATTGATATTTGAGAATTCTATAGTATGTAAATTTGTATTGGATAGAGGAAAAGAGAGGGAAAAAAGAAAGCATAGGTCAATATCCCCATTTTCTATGGAAACATGAGAAATGACCCCAGATTAAATGTGTTTAAAATGGTCTTTAGGGTTTTCTTTGTTCCACATAAGTCACCTTAATAAAACATTTTTATGAAACACTTTGAAAAAACATTTCCATTTCCCATCTACTTTGCTTACCTATTTATTACTGGATACTGGGCCTTGTAGTGGGGAGTTCATAGAACACAACCTATTGCACTTGATATTTCCTTCTTTGTCTCAGGACATAGACATAAGTCTAGCATCCCTACCATAACAATCCATGCACAGCCCCTAGCATAGATTTAGCACTCAATAATATTTTGTGAATGGACTAGTAAATAAAAGAGGAATTCACATTCTTTGTAAAAACATAAAATACATCTGTGTGCAAATAATGAGTTGCATGATACACAGACAAATGGCAGAAAGACTTGTCTTACTGAAAGTT
Source organism: Giraffa tippelskirchi (assembly GCF_054371585.1). Taxonomy (NCBI): domain Eukaryota; kingdom Metazoa; phylum Chordata; class Mammalia; order Artiodactyla; family Giraffidae; genus Giraffa; species Giraffa tippelskirchi. Next base: position 122,343,690 of record NC_137285.1, read on the forward strand.
TTTAATGGGAGGGATTGCTCATGGGGACGTACAGGCCAAAAGAAGTCAAACAATAAGCCAGCTTATTTGAAGAAATAAATCTTAACAAGTAAAGCCGTCTATATTGGAGCCTATAATCCTGGAAGATCATGAGCTCCCAAAACTAGTAATATTTAGGCAAAGATGGGGCACAAACTGTCAGACTAAAGGGAAATTCCTGCCTCGGATGAAATATTGGTCCTTACCCAGATCTTGGCTGGATAATTTACAAAATCCACTTCATAAATAAATGCAAAAGCATCTTTGTGTTCTTAGTGATGTTGCCAACAGAAGAGTGGGTCCAACCTTTGCCTCTGATAAAAGAGTGGGCTCTCTGAGGAGACAGCAAAGTTAGCAGTTTGAGTCCAGAGGTTACCAGCCTACACAGAACCTTGAGCCCAGATCAGACTGGTGACTCTGAGTTGCAGGATACCAGTTAGCTATTTCAGTGTACCAGGAAAGAACTAAGGGTTTCCCAGGTGGTGCTAGTGGTAAAGAAACCACCTGCCAATGCAGGAGACATAAGAGACAAGGAGTTTGATCCCTGGGTTGAGAAGATCACCTGAAGAAGGGAAGGGCAACCCACTCTAGTATTCTTACCTGGAGAATCCCATGGTCAGAGGAACCTGGTAGGCTACAGTCCATAGGGTCACGAAGAGTCGGACATGACTAAAGTGACTTAGCATGCACACAAGAAAGAACTGATCATGGAGACTCTGGCAGCCCCCTACTACCTATCATTCCCTCACCCCCACTTCAGCATTCCACCAGTCTCACTCTATCTCCACCTACCCCTCAACTTCTATGCCTGTCTGATCCAGGCATCATTTATACATCCTTTCTCAGGAACAGTCTTAAGACTCGTTCACGAATCTGCTTGGTCTTGACCCCATAGATGATGGGATTGACCATGGGTGGGAAGAGCCGATAGAAATTGGCAAGAAGGATGTGCACATGTGGAGCAGTCTGGCGAGCTACCCAGTGCATGACTGAGGAGATGATGGCAGGTGTATAAAAGGCTAAAATAGCACCTATGTGGGACACACAGGTCCCAAAGGCTTTATAGTGGACCTCCTGAGAGGCAAGCTGTAGAATTGCCTAGAGGATGAAGATGTAAGACAGAATAACAAAAAGCAGATTGAACATCACTATGAACATGGCCACAGCAATGCCATAGATATTGTTGAAGTGAGTGTCCCCATAGGCCAGTCTTACTACAGCCATGCATTCACAGTAGCAGTGGACAATCACTGGACCTTGGTAGTAGTGGAAGAATCTGAGCAGAAAGGGGAGTGGAGTCATTAGTGTCACAGCCTGAGTCACAGCAGCCAAGCCAATCTTGGTGATAAGTGGCCCAGTGAGGATGGTGCTGTAGTGCAGTGGCTTGCAGATGGCCACATAGCGGTCAAAGGCCATGGCCAGCAGCACTGCTGACTCCATGATGGAGAAGGAGTGGAGAAAGAACATCTGGACCAGACAGGCATAGAAGTTGATCTCTCAATCCCTGAACCAGAAGATGGCCAGCATTTTGGGTACTGTTGAAGAGGAAAGGCCTGAATCAATGGCTACCAACAAGGCCAGGAAGAGGTACATGGGCTCATGCAGGGCTACATCAGCCTGAATGATGAAGAAGAGGGTGCAGTTGACAAGCAGGGCCAGTGTATAGGCTGAGCAGAAAGGAATAGAGATCCAGACATGTAGATGGTCCAGGTCTGGGATCCCCACCAACAGAAAGACTGCTGGATGAGTTGAGGTGACACTGGAGGCTGACATGACCAACAGAAATTCTCTTTCTCTGGTCTCCTTCCACAGGGCCCTTCTGGAGAGTGCAAAGTGTCAGCAGGATTACAGTGTTCAGGTTCAAACTCTGATCATTTACATGGAAGGCTTAGCCCTTGATCATACTTCTAGACCTTAAAAGAAATTAGATAATAATCCTAATATGAATTGTGGAACATTATATTTCACCTCTTCCGTCAAGATGCTCATAAAACTATTGAGTGGTCAGGACATTAAATAGCAATAGAGCTAGTAAGGCATCCTTCATAAAGGAATTAAGTGGATGAAGAGCTTTTGTGGTCTTTGTGTAGTCAAGTACAGTGCTATGAAGGACACAAATACTTATTTGATTCAAAATTTACCCCAGAACATTCATTGTCTTCCTTTCCCTCCCAACTCAACCTATGCTCCTAATTACAAAGGGGCATTTCTCTTCTGAAATGTAAAGCTTGAATACATAACAAACAATTAAGCCTGATTATTCACTTCTTATGATAATTCACTCCCCTCCAAGTTCTAGAAATTTTCTCTAAGAAAGGCTCTTAGAGAACCTCAATATGCCAGCAAATCTGTAAAACTCAGCAGTGGTCATAGGACTGGAAAAGGTCAATTTCATTCCAATCCCAAATAAAGGCAATGTCAAAGAATGCTCCAACTACCGCACAATTGCACTCTTCTCACACACTAGTAAAGTAACGCTCAAAATTCTCCAAGCCAGGCTTCAACAGTACATTACTGTGAACTTCCAGATGTTCAAGCTGGATTTAGAAAAGGCACAAGAACCAGAGATCAAATTGCCAACATCTGCTGGATCACTGAAAAAGCAAGAGAGTTCCAGAAAAACATCTACTTCTGCTTTATTGCCTATGCCAGAGCCTTTGACTGTGTGGATCACAACAAACTATGGAAAATTCTTAAAGATATGGGAATACCAGACCACCTCACCCTCCTCCTGAAAAACCTGTATGCAGGTCAAGAAGCAACAGTGAGAACCAGACATGGAACAATGGACTGGTTCCAAATTGAGAAAGGAGTATGTCAAGGCTGTACATTGTCACCCTGCTTATTTAACTCAATGCAGAGTACATTATGTGAAATACAAGGCTGGATGAAGCACAAACTGGAATCAAGACTGCCAGGAGAAATATCAATAACCTCAGATATGCAGATGACACCACCATTATGGCAGAAAGCAAAGAGGAACTAAAGGTCCTCTTGATAATGGTGAAATAAGAGGGTAAAAAAGCTGACTTAAAAGTCAACATTCAGAAAACTAAGATCATGACATCTAGTCCCATCACTTCATGGCAAATAGATGGGGAAACAATGGAAACAGTGAGAGACTTTATTTTGGGAGGCTCCAAAATCTTTGTGGAGGGTGACTCTAGTGATCAAATTAAGATGCTTGCTCCTTGGAAGAAAAGCTATGGCAAACTTAGACAACTTATTAAAAATTAGAGACATTACTTTGCCAACAAAGGTCTGTATAGTCGAAGCTATGGTTTTTCCAGTAGTCATGTATGGATGTGAGTGTTGAATCATAAAAAAAGCTGAGCACCGAAGAATTGATGCTTTTGAACTGTGGTGTTGGAGAAGACTCTTGAGAGTCCCTTGGACTGCAAGGAGATCAAACCAATCAATCCTAAAGGAAATCAATCCTGAATATTCATTGGAGGGACTGATGCTGAATATTGATGCTGAAGCTCCAATACTTTGACCAGCTGATGTGAAGAGCTGACACATTGGAAAAGACCTGATGCTGGGAAAGATTGAAGGTGGGAGGAGAAGGGGATGACAGAGGATGAGATGGTTGGATGGCATCACTGACTCAATGGATATGAGTTTGAGCAAACTCTGGGAGATGGCGGAGGACTGGGAAGACTGGAGTGCTGCAGTCCATGGAGTTGCAAAGAGTTGGACACAACTGAGCAACTGAACAACAACAAGGTAACACAAAAAAGATTTAAAGTAGACAGTATCACACAAGCAGCATTTGATAAGATATTGTGTGGACACTCATTGTGACTCTGAGGATCAGAGATGATTCACAAAAATAGAAACTTTGATTTGGGCTTCAGTGGTTTCCAAGAAATGCTCATTATACCTTATCTGTCATGTTTTACACATGCTGTCTTCTCTCCCTCAATGCCCCTTTCTCCAAGCCCACCTTGTACTTCTAAACCCGAAATCCTTGACCCTAATTCCCTGATAAATGAGCCTCTGTATCTTTTTTATGTCTATACATATCTTATTGAATTAATTAACTTTTATATGTCTACCCATTCTCCAAACCAGGATAAGACCTCCTTGAGTACAGTGGCATACTCTTTCAACTCTGTGCCCTAACATCTTGCATAGTTCTTTGCATATAATAGATTCTCAACCAGTGATCACAGAATTGGATAAAATAATAAAAACTCTTAGTTTTTATTGAGAGTTTGGCATAAACCAAGCAAAATGTTCAATGCCCTGAATATGTCATCTCATTTAATATTCATTGCCTCCTCATTTTATAAAGAAATGACATTCAGAGAAGTAGCTTGCTCCACTCCCCCCCCAAAAAAAAACACTGATAAACAAATTGGATTTGGAACAGATGGAACGGACCAGAAGGGAAAACAATATATATATATATATATCCTAAAATGCATTCCTGTGCCAAAGACCTTTAGGATTACTTGTGTTCAGGGGTCTCTCCACCTACCCCCCACCTACCCACACTGAACTTGCAGGGTAGATCTTCTTTGGTGCCCTATCCTTCCCTCCTACTCCATCAAAGCCTAAATTTCCTAACTTCAATTTTCTGGCTCTTTGCAGCATCCCAAAGGTCTTTTTAGTGCCTTCATCCCCAGGGAATTTTTCACTCTCAACTAAGGCCCTAATAACAAGATAAATACTCCAGCTCTTTTGCTCCCCACGTCCAAGCCCTGCAGGACCTGAGGCTCCATTACCACTGCCTACCCCAGACCCGGTAAGCCTGTGTGTTCATTCGTACAACAGGCACAGTACTCAGCAGATCAAAGACCAGACAGCTACTAAGATAATTTTCTCCTGAGGTATTCTCCACTTCAGACAAAAAGGGCTTCGAAATGCATCACACCTTTTGATCATCGTTCTGTGCCATGTTGTCTTATTGGTCTTCAGATACGTGTCTCCCAAAATGATTCCTCGTAGTAGTCCCTGACAGAGGAATCATCCCCTCCAGGTCACAGATGAGAAAGCAGGTGGAGAGAGATTAGGTGATGACTGAGATCACACAGCTTGGCAGGGAACTTCCAGGTGCTTATGAGCACCTCTAGTGACAGAGAACTTGCTCTTTTCCTTGTAAGACAGCCTTGTTCCTGATACTTTAGCTTCTATTCTTATATATTTTAAAGTAAAGGCTTCTCATCCCAAATATGAAGATAATTAGTAATAAAGAGAGGTGAGGGGCATTTTGTTGTTGTTGAGTCCGCATTTGCACTGATGGGGAAAATGAAGTTGGAATATTTTTTTGTTAAGCACAATAAATGCTCAGATTCCAGGAAAGAGATCAAGGTGAAGGTGAGGGCTTTGGGATCCTCACTTTCTGGCCCTCTCACTAATATTTGAGTTAGATCCCATGAAATCCAGGAGGGGAATATTGCAGGACATTGGGAAATGGTGCAAGGAAGGAGGTGGGTTACCATCACCAGCATTTAGAGGAGCTCTTGCTGCTTTAGCAAACAGTAAAAGTGGCACACTTTTGAGTGGCAGCTTAGGGACAAAGGAAATTTGATTCAGTTATTAAAAGACTGAGTGAGGCAAGGAAAAGATGGAAAGGAAAGAAAGCAAGATTGCTCCACTTATATCTGGATTATTCAGCTCTCAATTGCCTCCACACCAGAGAAAGGGCACTGAAGCAAGCAGACTCCAAAAACAAAGTCTTACCTAGCTATATGGACCTGTGTCTTCTGAATACAGCTTTGCACACGTGCATTGCACAGCAACATATACAGACACACACAATCACACACTCAGCCAAACACACAGTATTCCCATTCATAGCACGGAACAGTTTTACGTGTACCATTTCACAAAATCCCCCCACCCAGATATTTCTCTGTCCCTGACCCTTCAGCCACTACCCAAACTAAAATCCCTTCTAGATCTGCTTGGGCCCAGGATGGATGGTAGAAACTTGGGGAAGAAGATTGCACAGAAGAGAAAGTAGGGAATACATGGAGGAGAGGAGGAGGAGACAGAAGGAGACAGGGTGATTCATTCAACATCACAGTAACAGCCACAGCTGGCACGGATAGGGAAAATCAGGCATCCTGGTCCAGGGTTCCTTCCCCAAGTTCACACTGGAAGACCTTGCCTTTTCTCTTCTTGCCACTTTAGACAGCTGATGCAAGGGATTACAAGGAACACTGCCATTTAAGGTTAGGGATACACATGGGCTATCTCCTGAGGATCCAATCAGTTTCCTACTCTCTGTCCCAACTAGCAACCAGACATAGTCACATCCTGTTATCCTAGAAACCAGGGTATGACAGGTAGCTTTGTCTCTCTCCACTCTTTTCTACTCTCTCCTCTGTCCATTTCTGATTCTTATTCTCAGTCTTCTCTCCTTTTCATCCTTATCTCCTCTCCAACTAGTGTCCCCTTCTTGAATTTTTAAATTTAATCTCCCCTCTTTCTCAGATTCTCAATTACTGGCTGGCTAGTGGCTAAGAGAGAAATGAGAAGGCACATGTGAGAGAAGATCAGGGGATACAGAGAGCATGAGTAGTGGACGGGGATGGGGAGATGTGTAGGAGGTCAGTACTATCATTAGACAAACCTTGGTCTCTCTATTTGCTTATGGTGAATGAGTCTATTATTCTACTGATTAAAATTCACTTCTCGTCCCCTCTTTTTTTCCCATGTAATTTTGATTTTTATGAGAGACTATGTCTGCAATTGTCTCTCAGTAACTATATCAGATCACCCATTATGGCCAAATCGCCTGACATCTACCACTGACAAATTCTGCATGATTTCTAGCAGCATCCATACAGGACACCTAAGGCAAGCACAGGATCCCAGTACTAACATTACTCAGGCAGTGTTGTGGCTGTAACAGTCTACAAGAGACTCAGCCCCTCAACATGTGCTTCACTGTGCCTGATCTGAACCCATATTTTTTTTAATTTTTTAAAAAAATTTTTGGTTGTGCCACACAGCACATGGGATCTTAGTTCCCTGATCAGAGATCAAACCTGTACCTCCTACATTGGAAGCATGGAGTCTTAACCACTGGACTGCCAGGGAAGTCCCCTCAACCCAGATTTTGAGCCTTATCTGTGAATAATCATAGGCTCAATGGATGGAAAAATCCATCCAAGATTTCCTTGCTTTCCCTTCTCTTCCCTTCAGTCCTGATCTTCCCATCCTGAAAAGTAACCATATCTGATTGATTTGACCATGACATTACCCTTATACTGTCACTCAGGCAGATGACTCAGAGTAAAGTAGATGGATATAGGCAGAGTATAGGCAGAAGATGATTCATAGGCAGGAAAAGAAATAAAGCTGTAAGAGTTTCTAGCTGCTCATCTTCACCATGAAGAGGGTTCTGCACTCATGCCACTCACCCTTCACCCTCTAAGATAGACATTATCAAATCAGGCATAAGAGGAAAGGGCTCCTCTGAATGAATCCTGATCATGATAACTTCACCTCTTGCTTTGCATCATTTCCCAGCACTCTATAATCTTCTCACACTGGATATTTTTCATGGTATCTAACTCAAATGTTTCCTGCTGCCATTTCTGTTTCAGCCACAGCATAAGGATGCATCCCAAAGGCTTCATCTCTCAGCACTTCCTAGAGTTCAGATCAAGACTATAATTTCTCTACCCACCCTACCTTGACTTAGCCATGAAATTCACAAACCACAGCCAGCAGAATCCAACCTCCTTCCTGCTCATGGGAATTCCTGGCCTGGAGGCCTCCCACTTTTGGGTTGCATTTCCATTCTGCTCCATGTACACCCTGGCAGTACTCGGCAACACGGCAGTGCTGCTGGTGGTATACGCGGAGCCTGAGCTGCACCAGCCCATGTACCTGTTCCTATGCATGCTGTCTATCATCGATCTGGTGCTCTGCACCTCCACTGTGCCCAAGCTCCTTGCACTCTTTTGGGCAAACGCTGCTGAGATCACCTTTGGGGCCTGTGCCACCCAGATGTTCTTCATCCATGGCTTCTCAGCTGTAGAATCTGGCATCCTGCTAGCGATGGCCTTTGACCGCTACTTGGCCATCTGCCAGCCCCTGTATTATGGATCATTGCTGCCCCCAGAGGCTGTGGGCAAGTTGGGGGCTGCTGCTGTGTTTCGTGGTTTGGGACTCATGACCCCACTCACCTGCTTACTGGCGAGACTGAGCTACTGTGGCCGAGTGGTGGCCCACTCCTACTGTGAACACATGGCTGTGGTGAAGCTGGCATGTGGGGGCACACAGCCAAACAACATCTATGGCATCACTGCTGCCACATTGGTGGTGGGTACTGACTCCATCTGCATTGCTATATCCTATGCACTCATCCTCCGGGCTGTGCTAGGCCTCTCCTCCAAGGAGGCAAGGGCTAAGACCTTTGGCACTTGTGGCTCCCACCTGGGCGTCATCCTTCTGTTCTATACACCGGGACTCTTCTCGTTCTACACTCAGCGCTTTGGCCAGCATGTGCCCCGGCACATCCACATCCTCTTGGCTGACCTCTACCTTGTCATGCCGCCCATGCTCAATCCCCTCATCTACGGCATGAAGACCAAGCAGATCCGGGATGTGGCCCTCCGACTGCTGAAGCAGGGTGTTGTCCAGTCATAAAGTCTTCAACCCCACCTGGAGACCCTATCCTATTCTTCCTTTAGCCTTTGGGCAATGTCTAAGAGATCAGTGGCTCCCAGCATGATGGAGAGACAGAAACCCACATTCAAAGGTATCCTTCCTTTGATAAGGAGGCACAGCACAGGTGGGATGGGAGAATAACCATCAGGTGTTTCCCACTTGTGATGTGGATGTGGTTACAATGCCCTGGGAGCCTCTGTGCAATGGGAAACATGGTTACCAAGCAGAAGACTGCCTCCCAAGGAATCCCACTCTGCTGTTCTGACATGGTTCCTGCCTTCCAGGAGACCTTGATAGAGTGAGAAAGATATGACTAGAGGTCTGACAAGGGGAAATAAACTTCATCCACAGTCAGGTGTTCCTACTCCGATGGGGATACATGGATACCTCCCTCAGTGAGCGCTAAATCTGATGGGAGAAACACACAGAATTTAGAGGGGCAGAAATACACAGGCAGAGCAGTCAGCAGTGGGTCAAAGGGACAACAACAACAACAAATAAGAATCAAGGGCAAACCACCCACTGAACAGAGGACTAAGCAACAATATTACTGCCAATCTAGGAAGGTTCTCTGGAAGATAAGAGCTTTTATTTTTTCACTGAGCATGCTATGAGCCAAATATTTTGCTAAAATCTAGGGGTACGGCCTTTATTAGGTCAAAAGTCCTCTCACGATGACTGCTGTCTATTAGAGGAAACATACCTATGAGGAGAGAACAGCTAAACCAAATAACACTAATGTGATTATGATTATTACCCAGAGGGACTGTGGATACTAAGTAAGGACACCTAACTCAGGATAGGAAATGAGTTCTCTGGGCCCATTTCATCTCCGCATGGATAGGAAAGGCCCTGCCAGATGTAAGGTGTGGGAACAAAGTCTTGGGTTGGATAATGTCAAGTCTGAACATCCTTAGTCTTTCTTTCTGTTCCCTGGGAGTAGCCCCATGGAGCTGTCACTAAATCGCAAAGGTTTAAGGAGGAGATCACGCATCTTGTTTGGAGAGGCAATCCATTGGGACCTCCTGAGCAGGTTTACAAAAATGATAGTGATGGCTGCAACTAGATAGTGATGGCTGCAACTTTGAACCACCCCTTAGGGTCCAAAGTTCTCAGGGGCTCTGGTTCTGCCTCCCTGCTCAGAATCAGCAGGCAGATTGATAATATGCCCTGGTAAAGCATATTAATAAGCTAGGAAAGAATTTACACAGGAAAGCTTCTCTAGCAGGCTCAGGGTGACCTATGTCCCCAGAACTATATCCAGAAGCAGCAACAGATTAGCTCAACACTGCAGTGCACCAAGAGGATGTACATCAACTTACTGTAGTCTCAGAACCATCTGATGGGAACATATGATTAACTACACCCACTTTATGGAGACGGAGGTGGGAGGTTAGGAAGGCAGTAACTTGTCCAAGAAGCAAGTAAATATTAGAGCCAGAAATCAAACTCAGATCTTTCAAATTCCAAATCCCTTGCTCTTTACTCTTCACCAGGTGAGTTCTTATAAATCTAGGTCCAATGACCAAGAATCTAATAAGGCTTAATCTAGGAGTGAAGGGATAATTCTTTCTCTAAATCACTGACATTTCTGAGAACATGCAACATGCCAAACACTATTCCAGAGGCTTTGAGATGTAATAGTGATTCAGGAAGATAAAATCTCTGGCAACTTGATTATGAGACCTCAGCAAAATCCCCCTCTATACTCCCAGTGACTCTCATGTTATCATAATTCTTCCTTCACTCCAGGCTCAACACACATGAAATTGATAGTTTTGATTTGCCCACAGACAAGCCAGGTTGTCAGACAATCAGAGACCTCAAATTGACCAGTAAATTCTAATCTCCAGGATTTTTCATTCAAACTATGAGAAGAAGTCAGGAGAATCAGCTCCAACCTATTTGGGACTACTCTGGTTATGGTTAGATTTATTTTTCCCAAACCATTTTTTTTTTTGATGAGGTATAATTTACCTAAATGAAGTACACATATTAAGTGAATAGTTTGATGATTTCTGACAAATGTATGTATCAGGATAACCATCACCTTAATCGAGATACAGAATATTTTCATAACCCCAGAAAGTTCCCTTGTGCTCCTTCCAGGCCATACCCCTGCTCCCCCATTGAGACAACAACTGTTTGATTTCGATTACCTTGGATTAAACCAACACAGTATGTTATCTTGGCTCAGCATTATGTTTTTGAGATTCATTTGTGTTATTGTGAATTCCGTTTTACTGTTAAGAAATATTCTATTGTCTGAATACACCAAAGTTTAGCTATTTGTTTCTAGATATCAGGTTATATCCTGTTTTTGGCTATGATGAATAAAGCTGCTATGAATATTTCTTAACCTAGGAGAGGAAATTCTAGGTTATATGGGAGGGGCAAAATAAGAGTTTGGAAATAAGAGATTCAAACTATGATGTACAAAATAAATAAGCAACAAGGATATATTATACAGCACAAGGAGATATAGTGATTATTTTGTAATAGCTTCAAATGGAATATAGTCTATACAAATACTTAATTACTATGTTGTACACCTGAAGTTAACATAACCTACTATACTTCAATAAAAAATAAAGGTAGGTGTATGGTTAATAAAACCCACCAAATGGTTTTCCAAAGTAATTATAGCAACACTCTCACTAGTGATGTGTGACAGTTCCTAGTTGTTCACATCCTAGTCAACTCTTGATACTGTCATTCTTGATTTAATTTTAGCCATTCTAATACATGTATCGGAGAAGGCAATGGCACCCCACTCCAGTACTCTTGCCTGGAAAATCCCATGGACGGAGGAGCCTGGTAGGCTACAGTCCATGGGGCCGCTAAGAGTCGGACACGACTGAGCGACTTCACTTTCACTTTTCCCTTTCATGCACTGGAGAAGGAAATGGCGACCCACTCCAGTGTTCTTGCCTGGAGAATCCCAGGGACGGCAGAGCCTGGTGGGCTGCCGTCTATGGGGTCGCACAGAGTCGGACACGACCGAAGCGACTTAGCAGCAGCAGCAGCAGCAATACATGTATGGTAGAAATTTGTGGTTTTAATTTGCATTTCTCTGATGCCTAATGATGTTGAGCAACTTTTTGTATGTTTACTTTTCATGCATACACCTTCTGTGAAATGTTTGTTAAAATCTTTTGTCCATTTTAATCAAATATTTTGCTTTGTTGTTGATTTGTACTAGCTATTTATGTATTCTGAATATAAGTTGTCTTACATACACAGTGAAAATATTTTTTCCAATTTCGTGTCTTGCCATTTGATTTTCTTACTGGTCTGTTTTTTTTAAAAAAATTTTTAGTTGTGATAAAGTCAAAATAATCCATTTTTATTCTCTGTTTTATAGATTTAGCTTTTAATTAAGTCTGTCTTCTAACACAAATAATAATTGTGTATGATGTGAAGTAGAAATCAAGATTTATTTTTTCACATATGGATATCCAGCTGTTCCAGCATTATTGGCCTAAAAGGCATTCTTTTGAAAATTGAATTTCCTAGGCAACTTTATAAAAAATCAGGCAGCTCCTTTATCTGTGGATGTATTTCCAGATTTTCTTTTCTTTAATTATTTTTTAAGGCCCTGAAAAGAGCATTTGGGTTAAGTAGAAAGATATTTACTTGGAGCCAGTGCACTTGTTGATGGCCTTGGTGCCCTTGAACATGGTGTTCTTGGCCAGCTCCCCAGGCAACAGCGGGTGCATGGCCACCTGGATTTCCCTAGAAGTAATAATTGAACCCTTGTAATGAGCCAAGCGGAATGCCTCCCTGCAATACTGTCAAAGATATCAGTGACAAAAGAGTTCATGATGCTCATGGCTTCCAATGAGATACTGTTGTACGGATGACTTGCTTCAGCACTTTGTAGATATAAATCAAATAGCCCTCTTTCAGCATCTCTAGTGCTTTTTCCCTTCCTTTTTTAGAGTTTTAGTTACAGGCTTCTTGAACCCTTTTTTTTTTTTAGTACTATTTTTTATTATTTTAATTAAAGGCTAATTACTTGACAATATTGTAGTGGTTTTTGCCATACATTGACATGAATCAGCCATGGGTGTACATGTGTTCCCCATCCTGAATCTCCCTCCCACCTCCTTCCCCATCCTATCCCTCAGGGTCATCCCAGTGCACCAGCCCTGAGCACCCTGTCTCATTCATCAAACTTGGACTGGCAATCTGCTTCACATATAATAATATACATGTTTCAATGCTATTCTCTCAAATCATCCCACCCTCACCTCTCCCACATAGTCCAAAAGACTGTTCTTTACACCTGTGTCTTTACATCTCCCAGCAGTGGGATTGCTGGGTCGTATGGCAGTCATATTTCCAGTTTTTTAAGGAATCTCCATACTGTTCTCCATAGTGGCTGTACTAGTTTGCATTCCCACCAACAGTGTAAGAGGGTGCCCTTTTCTCTGCACCCTCCTTAGCACTGTTTGTAGACTTTTTGATAGCAGCCATTCTGACTGGGGTGAGATGGTACCTCATTGTGGTGTTGATTTGCATTTCTCTGGTAATGAGTGATGTTGAGCATCTCTTCATGTGTTTGTTAGCCATCTGTATGTCTTCTTTGGAGAACTGTCTGTTTAGTTCTTTGGCTCATTTTTTGATTGGGTCGTTTATTTTTCTGGAATTGAGCTGCAGGAGCTGCTTGTATTGAACCCTTTCTTGAAAGATAGTTCCAGCATGGTTAGCATTTGCTCTATAAAATTGCAACTCTAGAGTTACAGCTCTGGTAGCTCCAATCCACACCAAGTAAGCAAAGACCTCTGTAATTTTTTTCACAGAATCAAGTATATCAAGTATATCAATACTATGCTTTATTAATGATAACTTTATAATGAGTCTCAAAATGAAGTAGTGTAAGTCATCCAACACTGTACTTCTGCATTGGTTCTTGTTATTCTATGTCCTTTGCATTCCTATATTTTAGAATCTATGTTTTAATTTCTTTAAAGATTATTGCTATAGTTTTGATTATATGAATCTTATTTCTTTCTCTGATCTTAATATACTGATTAGGACCTCCAAAACAATGTTCAATAGAATTAGTAAGGCAAGCATCCTCGCCTTGTCTCTAATCTCAGGAAGCATTCAATCTTCCATCATTAAGTATCATGTTAACTATAGGTTTTTTATAGTGTACCCTTTACCAATTAATGAAAGTTTTTATCCAAATGGTATTGAATTTAGTAAATTAACTTTCTTTATATAATTAGGTAATCATTTAATTTTTCCCCTTCATTCTGTTAATGAGGTATACTATATCGACCTCTTTTTAAATGTCAAACTACCTTGCATTCCTGGAATACACCCCATTTAGTCATGATGTATTATCATACTTGTATATTACTAGAGCTAATATTTTGATAAGAATATTGTATCAATATTCATAATAGATATTTATCTTATAATTTTATTTTTTATAATTTTCTTATCAGGTTTTTATATCAGGGTTTTGCTTGCCTAATAAACATATTAGAAAGTACTCCTTACTGCTCTATTTTTGGAAAATGTCTGTAATATTTATTTTATTTATTCCTAAAATATTTGATAGAATTCCACAGGAAACATCTGAATCTGACATTTCTTTTTTTGTTTTGTTATTTTACATTCAATTTTTCATAATTATAGGTATATTCAGATTTTCTATTTTCACAAGCTCTCCAATTTCCCTAAATTACCAAAATAATATACTAATATATTACAAAATTGTTTATAACTTTCTCTTATTCTTTCAGTTCTGTAGGACCTGTCACTTCTTTTATTTCTGATATAAGTTATTTGTGTGAGTTTGCCCTGTTCTATCATGCCAGTGGGGGGGTGAGGAGGGAGAGAAATGTATCAATTTTATTAATTTTTAGAACCAATTTGTTGATTTTTCTTTATTGTTTGCTTTTTCTTTCATTGATTTTTGCTCTTTTTTATTTCCATTCTTCTGTTTACTCTGAGTTTAGTCTGCTCTTCTCTTTTTAGTGGCCAGGATCATTGCACTCTCTCCTTTCTTCTCATCCGGCTGATCCCTCATCACATGCACTGCTCTATTGTCTCATCTTCTTCTCAGGCCCACCACTTTCCCTCATTAGAGGGTCAGCTTTCTGGCCCTTTTGGTCCCTTTGTCTTTTCTGACATCCACTCTTTAAGCATTCTCCCAGCAATATTAGGAATGCAAGACTTTCTCACTACACCACTTTTCTCTATTTTGTAAATCCAATAGGCCAGAAGCTAACATTGTATCTTATTTAAATGAGTGATTCGACTGGCTTAAACAAGTGACTGACACTAATATATGCTTTGAAGCAAGGAATGACTGTAAGATGACTGCCTCAGCCATCTCATGTCAGAAGACAGATACTAGATATTTGGTGGCTGGAACCAGAAGAATGTCCTTATAAACTAGGTTGGAACAACTTCCATTGAGTTTTTCCAAGAATGAAGATGGCTTGCAAAGTCATAAGATTGGTATACAGAGCCTGAGCCACCCAGGGTACAAAGTCAGAAGAGGAAAAGACAGTAAAGAAAAGAAGAAATTGATGAAATAAAAGTTTGTATAGGAGAGACAGATGAAGGAGATGAATACAAGAACATAGAGCTTACCTTTTCCCGTAGATACGTCAAAATACATCTACACATGGAACAATTCTCACAGAATACCTACTGAACACCAGCAGATCTCATACAACTGAAGCTGTAGGAAGGATCACCACATAACCAAGCAGGACAAAAGAAAGAAAAAAAAAATGGGGTAGGGACCTCCACTCCTGGGAGGGAGCTGTGAAAGAGGAATGTCTCCTAGGAACCCCCTTCACTGGCCAGATCAGCTGGGATAAAGGGACTGCTTTGGAGATTCAGAGGAGAGTGCAGCAACTGGTTTGAGGCAGGCAGAACAGAGAGAGACCAGCACAGATGGTCATGGCCAGCTCACTGCACTCCCAACGCTGAGACACACATCTGCTGATGCACAAAGGGGCTGGGTACTGAAACTAGGACTTCAGCAGAGAGACCCAGGGATGTCCACTTCTGAAGTTGTGTGTGTCCGCACAGCTGTGTTGTTTGGCAGGTTTATACCACAGGGGCCTTTGTGAGCTCAGTGCCTAGGGGACATCCAAGCAGATCACTGAGGCTCCTGAGACTGGGGTGGGTCTGGCGTGAGCAGTTGCAGGCTTTACAGGCACGCACATGCAGAGACAGGGCTGGGTCTGGGCTGATTCTGTAGCTCCAGGTGCATGAATACATCAGGTCCCAATGCCTGACTTCAGCAGATGTGCACTGGTGGATATACACCAGTGGTTTGTGAGCACAGCTCCTGAGGGATGTCCAGGGTAACTGATTGTGCTGCAAGGTTGAGGCAGGGATGAGAGCAGTTCCAACAACAGTGTACTTGTGAGCCCACAAAACAGGTAACAGGTGACACCAAAGAGAGCACCTCCAGGTGGACAGCTCCTGTGAAGGGGTACTTAGGTGCTCCTCTCCCAGCAAAAGTATTCCAGTCCAGCCAGCATTACACTGCAGCTCAGAAATGGATCTGGGGACTTCTCCTCCAACAATGGGAGCAGACCCTGCCCCCAACAGGGCTGTTACAACCACAGAGCAAAGAGGAGGCCCCACTCAACTTCCAGAGCAGTCTCTTGTCACCACAACACCAATTGGAACCCCTATCAAGGGGATAATGATGACCAGCACACACTGAGGAAAGATGTGGCAGACAGCTGTATTAAAAACAGCCCTCATTACAAAAGTATCAGGCTCACGCAGGATACAAAGGGACACTCTCATATAAAAACAGCCCTTCAAGACCACAGTAGATAATTATTTCTCCCAATTTCATAGAGTCAGAGAAATAAAACTAAAATGAAGAAGAAGAACCACTCCCAACTAAAAGAATAAGTGACATTCCCCAAAAGAACAATGAAACAGATCTCTCCAATCTACCAGATTTCTGAGTTCAAAAAAGACATAATTAAAATACTGAAGGAATTAAGAAAGACTTTTGATAGAAATGCGGATCACTGTAACAAGGAACTAGGAACTAGTAACTATAAAGAGGAGCCAATTAGAAGGTCCATTTGCCAAGACAAAAGTCAAGTTAAAAGCAATAAATAGCAAACTAAATAATGCAGAAGAATGAGTAAGTGATCCGAAAGACAGAATATGGAAATCATCCAATAAGAAGAGCAGACAGGAAAGCAAATGAAAGCAATATATGAGCTCTATGGCACAATATAAACTGAGACAATATATGCATAATAGGAATCCCAAGAGAAGAAAGAGAAAAGGAGGACTGAAAATGTATCTGAAAAAATTATAGCTGAAAAGTTCCCCAAACTAAGGAAGGAAACAGATATATAAGTACAGGAAGGACAGAGGGTCCCAAATAAGATGAACCCAAACAAACCTATGCCAAGACATATTATAATTAAAATGGAAAAAGTGAAAGATAAAGAGAAGATTCTAAAGGCAGCAAGAGAAAAAGACTTAGTTCAACTAATTTCTTTACAGAAACACTGCAGGCCAGAAGGGAGTGAAAATATATTCAAGTCCTGAAAGGAAATAACCTGCAATCTAGGGTACTCTCACCAGCAAGATCATGCAATGAAGTGTCACCTCATACGGGTCAGAGTGGCTACCATCAAAAAGTCTACAAATGATAAATGCTGGAGAAGGTATGGAGAAAAGGGAACCCTCCTACACTGCTGGTGGCAATGTAAATTGATGCAGAGACAATAGAGAATGTTATGAATGTTTCTTTAAAAACTACAGATGGAGTTGCCATATGATCCAACAATCCCATCCATGGGCATATATCCAGAAAAAAAGTCTCATTCAAAAAGATACACGCACCATAATGTTTACTGCAGCACTATTTAAAATAACCAAGATATGGAAGCAACCTAAGTGTTCATCATCATATGAATAGATAAAGATGTGGTATACACACACACACACACATGAATACTTTTCAGCCATTAAAAGTAATGAAATAATGCCATTTGCAGCAGTAACATGAATGAACCTAGAGATTATCATACTAATGAAGTAATTCAGATGAATAAAAATAGCATATGATATAACTTATATGTTGAATGTAAAAATGTGATACAAATGAATTTATTTACAAAATAGAAAGAGACTCAAAGACATAGTAAACAAACATGGTTACCAAAGGGGGATGGGGTGGAGGGATAAATTAGGAGGATAAAGTATGAGTTTCAAACTAGATAAACAACAAGGTCCTACTATACAGCATACAGAACTATATTCAATATCTTGTAATAAATTCCACTGGAAAAGAACATGAAATAAAATGTATGTGTGTACAACCAAACCCAAAGAAGGGCAATGCCAAAGAATGTTCAAACTACCGCACAGTTGCACTCATTTCACATACTAGCAAAGTAATGCTCAAAATCCTTCAAGCTAGGCTTCAATAGTATGTGAACTGAGAACTTCAGATGTACAAGCTGGATTTAGAATAGGCAGAAGAACCAGAGATCAAATTGTCAACATCAGTTGGATCATAGATAAAGCAAGAGAATTCCAGAAAAAACATCTACTTCTGCTTCACTGACTATGCTAAACCCTTTGACTAATGGATCACACCACCCTTTATGGCAGAAAGTGAAGAAGAACTAAAGAGCTTTTTGATGAAAGTAAAAGAGGAGAGTGAAAAAGTTGGCTTAAAAACTGGTCAACCACTTGTAAAAGAATGAAACTAGAACACTTCCTAACACCGTACACAAAAATAAACTCAAAATGGATTAAAGATCTAAACGTAAGACCAGAAACTATAAAACTCCTAGAGGAAAACATAGGCAAAACACTCTCCGACATAAATCACAGCAGGATCCTCCATGTCCCACCTCCCAGAATATTGGAAATAAAAGCAAAAATAAACAAATGGGACCTAATTAAAATTAAAAGCTTTTGCACAACAAAGGAAACTATAAACAAGGTGAAAAGACAGCCTTCAGAATGGGAGAAAATAATAGCAAATGAAGCAACAGACAAACAATTAATCTCAAAAATATACAAGCAACTTCTGCAGCTGAATTCCAGAAAAATAAACGACCCAATCAAAAAATGGGCCAAAGAACTAAACAGACATTTCTCCAAAGAAGACATACAGATGGCTAACAAACACATGAAAACATGCTCAACATCACTCATTATTAGAGAAATGCAAATCAAAACCACAATGAGGTATCATTTCACACCAGTCAGAATGGCTGCTATCCAAAAGTCTACAAGCAATAAATGCTGGAGAGGGTGTGGAGAAAAGGGAACCCTCTTACACTGTTGGTGGGAATGCAAACTAGTACAGCCACTATGGAGAACAGTATGGAGATTCCTTAAAAAACTGGGACTAGAACTGCCATATGACCCAGCAATCCCACTGCTGGGCATATACACCGAGGAAACCAGAATTGAAAGAGACGCGTGTACCCCAATGTTCATCGCAGCACTGTTTACAATAGCCAGGACATGGAAGCAACCTAGATGTCCATCAGCAGACGAATGGATAGGGAAGCTGTGGTACATATACACAATGGAATATTACTCAGCCATTAAAAAAATACATTTGAATCGGTTCTACTGAGATGGATGAAACTGGAGCCCATTATACAGAGTGAAGTAAGCCAGAAAGAAAAACAACAATACAGTATACTAATGCATATATATATGGAATTTGAAAGATGGTAACGATAACCCTATATGCGAGACAGAATAAGAGACACAGATGCATGGAACAATTTTATGGGCTCTGAGGGAGAAGGTGAGGGTGGGACATTCTGGGAGAATAGCATTGAAACATGTATATTATCATATGTGAAACAGAACACCATTCCATGTTCGATGCATGAGACAAGGGCTCAGGGCCGGGGCAATGGGATGGCCCAGAGGGATGGGATGGGGAGGGAGGTGGGTGGGGGGTCCAGGAAGGGGAACACATGTAAACCCATGGCTGATTCATGTCAATGTATGGCAAAAACTATTACAATATTGTAAAGTAATTAGCCCCCAACTAAAATAAATAAATTTATAAAAAAAATAAATAAATAAAAATAAAAAATAACTCAATAAGAAAAAAAAAACAAAAACCCTCAACATTCAGAAAACTAAGATCATGTCATCCGGTCCCATTACTTCTTGGCAGATAGATGGGGAAACAATGGAAACAGTGAGAGACTTTATTTTGGGGGGCTCCAAAGTCACTGCAGATGGTGACTGCAGCCATGAAATTAAAAGATGCTTGCTCCTTGGAAGAAAAGCTATGACAAACCTAGACAGCATATTAAAAAGCAGAGACTTTACTTTGCTAACAAAGGTCCATCTAGTCAAAGCTATGATTTTTCCAGTAGCCATGTATGGATGTGAGAGTTGGACTATAAAGAAAGCTCAGCACTGAAGAATTGATGCCTTTGAACTGTGGTGTTGGAGAAGACTCCTGAGAGTTCCTTGGACTGCAAGGAGATCCAACCAGTCCATCCTAAAGGAAATCAACCTTGAATATTCATTGGAAGGACTGATGCTGAAGCTGAAATGCTAATACTTTCGCCACCTGATGCAAAGAACCATTTCATTTGAAAAGACCCCAATGCTGGGAAAGACTGAAGGCAGGAGGAGAAGGGGACAACAGAGGATGAGATGGTTAGATGGCATCACCAACCCAATGGACATGAGTCTGAGTAAACTCTGGGAGTTGGTGATGGACAGGGAGGCCTGGCGTGCTGCAGTCCATGGGGTTGCAGAGTCGGACACGACTGAGCGACTGAACTGAATGGATCACAACCAACTGTGGAAAATTCTTAAAGAGATGGGCATACCAGACCACCACCTGTCTTTTGAGAAACCTGTATGCAGGTCAAGAAGCAACAGTTAGAACAGGACATGGAACAACAGACTGGCTCAAAATTGGGAAAGGAGTATGTCAAGTCTGTATATTGTCACCCTGCTTATTTACTTACATGCAGAGTAATCATGCGAAATGCTGGGCTGGATGAAGCACAAGCTGGAATCAAGATTGCCAGAAGAAATATCAATAATCTCAGATATGCAGATGACACCACTGTAATGGCAAAAAGCAAAGAAGAATTAAAGAGCCTCTTGATGAAAGTGACACCCACAGGTGGCTCAGCTGGTAAAGAATCCACCTGCAATGCGGGAGACCTGGGTTCGATCCCTGGGTTGGGAAGATCCTCTAGAGAAGGGAAGGGCTACCCACTCCAGTATTCTGGCCTGGAGAATTCCATGGACTGTATAGTCCATGAGGTCACAAAGAGTCAGACACCACTGAGCGACTTTCATGAAAATGAAAGAGGAGAGTGAAAAAGCTGACTTAAAACTCAAGGGATTCTGGAGGGGGAAAACATGTACACCCATGGTGGATTCATGTCAATGTATGGCAAAACAAATACAATATTGTAAAGTTAAAAAATAGAAAATAAACTAATCAAAAAAAAACCTCAACATACAAAAAAATAAGAAAAAACTCAACATACAAAAAATGAAGATCATGGCATCTGATCCTATCATTTCATGGAAAATAGATGGGGAAACATGGGAAACAGTGACAGACTATATTCTTGGGCTCCAAAATCACCACAAGTAGTGACTGCAGCCATGAAATTAAAAGCCGTTTGCTCCTTGGAGCAAAGTTATGACAAACCTAGACAGCATGTGAAAAAGAAGAGACATTACTTTGCCAACAAAGGTCCATATAGTCAAAACTATGGTTTTTCCAGTAGTCATGTACAGATGTGAGAGCTGGACAATAAAAAAGGCTGTGTCAAAGAATTGATGCCTTCAAACTTTGGTGCTGGAGAAGACTCTTGAGAGTCCCTTGGACAGCAAGGAGATCAAACCAGTCAATCCTAAAGGAAATCAACCCTGAGTAGTCATTAGAAGGACTGATGCTAAAGCTCCAATACTTTGGGCACCTAATGCGAAGAGCTGACTCATTGGAAAAGATCCTGATGCTGGGAAAGATTGAAGACAGGAGGAGAAGGGGATGACAGAGGATGAGATGGTTGAATGGCGTCACTGACTAAATGAACATGAGTTTGAGCAAGCTCCGGGAGTGGGTGATAGACAGGGAAGCCTGGCGTGCTGCAGTCCATGGAGTCGCAGAGAGTCAGACATGACTGAGTGACTGAACAACAGCAAATAACTGAATCACTTTGCTGTACATCAGAAATTAACATAACATTGTAAATCAACTATACTTCAATTTAATAAAAAAATAAATAAAGGCAAATGGCTAAAGTGGGCGTTGCCACAAACCTACCCATGATACAAGTGTTCAATCAGACTGATAGGATTCACACATAAAAATATCAAGTAGAAGACACCAATAAAATTAAGGGCTCTGTGAAACTATCACCACAATCTAAGTATATGCATATCCATCACCTCCAAAAGTTTCCTCTTGCCTTCTTTATTTATTATCATTTTTATTTGCTAAGAACACAAGATCTACTTTCTTAGAAAATTTTTAAAATACAATATTGTTAACTATAGGCACTATGCTGTACAGCAGATCAGATCTCTTATCTCCAAACTCAAGTTGTATACACTAAATATGCACAATTTTTTATATGTCAATCATACCTCAATAAAGTGGGTTTTTAAAAAGTGAATCAATAAAAGAACTACCCTCAGGAAGGAAGAAAAAAAATAATTAAGACTTAAAAGATAGGCACTGTTAATGCTACAGGAATTCCTTTCATTGTCTCATACATGGTAATGGCTCACCTATCATACAGTTACCAAAAGTGACAACAGAATAAATGTGGAAATTAATATTTACATCCTTACAAATCATATCCAATAGGGTTGGCAGTTTTAGCAATATAGAGATTTTATAAATCCTGGATGAAATGTTTTCTTAAAAGTTAAAACCGTGGAATCTAGCACCAAATCTGGACTCTTCCCTCATGTGGGCTCTAATGCAAGCTCAGAAAGTGGATCTAACTATTATTTCAAATACTTAATCATAAAATCTAAACAGACAGTGAGCAGCCTTCTAGGGCTTGACAGTGCCAAACTTTCTCTCTAGCTCAAAGCAGAGACATACATGAAGAGAACCAAGAGAAAACTACCACTCCCTAAGGTTAAGTAGGTATAGATGGACTTAGCATGTACAGTTTATCCTATGCATTTCCTACCAACTACTCCCCTTTTCTGTTTCTTGGTATATGAGTTGGTTAATATTAAATGTGGGAGAAGAAGATCAGTATTCAGATGAATATAGTTTAGGCTTCCCTGCTGGCTCAGATGGTAAAGAATATACTTACACATAATATTCTTACTATGAACAATACAATAGGAATATAGCTTTTCCAAAGGTTTGAAATGAAATGGGGGGAGGGGAGGGTGGAATCTGGTGCAGAAAAGGATAGAAGTGCCTACAGATACGCATACACATCCTCTCGGTGGGTGTGGTTAAGTCCCCCAGGCCAGGAGATGTTGCAGTATACATGAGTCTGAAATACTTCAACTCTGATCAGAGTAACAAGAAGATTATCAAGATGATACTTCTATATGCTTTCCAATGATCTCAGTCCCCCAAAACTATAATTATAGAAGCTGATGGTACCCCAAAAAAGGCTCAGTGGTAAGATCTGAACCATCCAGAAACCTCAAAAATTAACTCCACCACTAATCCTTCCCCAAGATCCAGGTTGACCCACAGGGGTTGCATCCCATGAGATCCTTCTGCTGCTCTAAGGGACATCAACCCTTTTCTGCTGGAAGCGCTTGAAGAGGCCCTGACGGATCTGCTTAGACTTGACGCAGTAGACAATGGGGTTCATGAAGGGTGGCACCAAGAAGTGCAGGTTGGCCGTGAGCACTGCCAGGGCAGGGTAGCTGTGCTTTTCTACTTGGTGCAAAACTGACAGCCCCAGTTTGGGCAAGTAAAAGATAAGAACAGTGCTGAGATGTGAGACACATGTGTTGAGTGCCTTTAATTGTTCCCCAGGGGAGGCGATGCTCAGCACAGTCTGTAGGATCAGGGCGTAGGAGAGCATGATGAGAGAGGAGTCAAAGCCCAAAGAGAGGAGGATGGAGACCAGGCCAACCAGGCTGTTGACCTGAGTGTCTGAGCAGGCCAGTCCCACAAGGTCACAGTGCAGGCAGTAGCAGTGAGAGAGTACACTGACCTGGGGAAACAGCAGATGCCGCAGGAGGATGGGTCCTGGGAGATTGAGCAGGATGGCCCTCACCAGAATGGCAGCCCCCACTTTGGCCATGGCTGAGTGGGTAAGAATGGAGGCATAGTGCAGAGGGTCCCGGATAGCAACAAAGCGATCAAAGGCCATGGCCAGCAGCTCCCCAGATTCCACATAGGTGAAGGCATGGATGAAAAACTTCTGTGCTGCACAGAGATCGAAGGGCACCTCGCGAACACCCAGCCAGAAGAGCCGCACCATGGTGGGGAAGGTGGAGGCACAGAGGCCCAGATCAGAGGCTGCCAGCATGGACAGGAAGCTGTACATGGGTTCGTGTAAGGCTGGATCTGTGCCGATCAGGAAGAGGATGATACTGTTCCCCGGGATGGAAACCACACAGATGAGGTTGATGGGGATGGAAACCCAATTGTGAGAAGCTTCCAGACCTGGGAAGCCAGTGAGGAGGAAGGTAAAATGACCAGAAGTGCTGGTGTTGCAGGAGAACATAGCGATTCCAGGAGGCAGTGGTCCACCCTACAAGGAAGAAGCATTCATTCCTGTGATCATCACTTACAAAGTCCTTACCAAGAACTAAGGGCTAGAAAGGAAGAGTGGCCCTATCACTGTTTCTCAGGCCATGAGAGAAACCTCATTCCTCTGAGGAGCTCCATTCCCCTCTGTTTCTGGATCATTTAATCTTCTCCTTGAATAAAGTCATATTAAATAAATTTTATGAGCTAATCTCTGTGTATTGCTTTAGCCACTGGATATCTACCATCTCTTTGGCCTAAACACTCTCCTTTTTCACTTAAGCTATACTCCAAAGCTATTTCGAGTGTCTTCTCAGACTAAATAATATAAAAAGGAGAATAATTTTTCATTTGAATTTAGTATGCTGTTAGAAACAAGCAGTTTAGATTCCATTTCTATTCCTTAGAGGCAGGTTTTCCATAGTGTGACCTATCTGTCAACAAATATATCAAAAGGGACACATTCAAACCCATGACATATTTTCAAAACCATCCTCTGAGAAAGCTGTTTGTTTTTTCCTCTGATTCTATTCTGGAACCAGAATTTTCTGTGTTTCTTTTTTGGAAAAGACTTTGAGGTCCAAAGGTTCTTTCCAGTGTGCTCAGTGGTGACAAATTTCCCTCCTGTGAAGATGGGTTGACCTAGAAGTCAAGTGTTCTTTAAAGCTAAATCTGGTAAACAAGACGGGAAATGGAATGGATTCACTTTCATTAAACTCCTTCCCCAATCCTACTTCCACCTCATGGACTGCTTAAACTTGCACATTTTCTTCTGACCCTTGGAGACAGTCCTGTGGCCATGGGCTTAATTAGAAGGCATTTTCTCTTAAATATCTTTTTTTTAATCCCCTCTTACCATAAAAGCTGTTATGACAGCACCAAGTGCTTTGTTCTCCAGAGTTGGGCACTGAAGGGTGAACCTGACAGGTCTTGAGGGGCACCACCTACAGAGCCAGGCAGAGAAAGTTAATAACATTAAGCAAGGAGCCCAGAGTGTAGTGTGTAAGCCCATCTTTTCCCATTACTTCACATAACACTTTTGGGCTACAAAGCCTCCCGTTTCTTTCCTCTGCCACAGGACTGCATCTCCATTTGCCTAGTAAATATTTTCACACTGATATGCACTGTGAATTGAATGTCCTGCAGAACCACAAACTACAATTCCCCTTTCCACCCAGAGCTCACCTTCAAAAACCTCCCGCTCCTGTTATCCTCGAAATCTCCAGGGAAAAAAAAAAAAAACACCTCAGTATCTCTTTTCACTCTATAATATACTTCCCAAATCAACTATCTTTGAACTATCTCCTCCTTTCAGATCCCAAAAATAATCTATCCAAAATCATCATCATTTCCCCAGATATTATTACAGCCTCCTAACTATTCCACTTTCTTCAGTATTTCTGTATTCTGATCCACCTTCCAAATTTCCATTCAAATCATGATCAGAATACTGAAGAAAAGGAAAGGAAAGCATGGACATTTAAATGAGCATACACTTGGGGAGGAAATACAGTGATCAGATCTGTTTCAGGAAGAGATCTCCTACCATCACCTTGTTTAATGATCCTCACTTGTCCCTTATGCTGCAAGATCATGTCTAAGCAATATCTTTATACTGGGTCCAGAAGAGGAAGGACCCTGTTCTTCTGACATCTGTAGCCTACTCAGTCACTTCTCCCCTAAGCATTATAAACATCACTTGTAAGGTATCTTTCTACTCAGCAAATTGACCATATGTGATAATACTTAAAATATCTTTATATGTATACACATAACTGATTCATTTTGCTTCACAGTAGAAACTAATACAAAATTGTAAAGCAATTATATTTCAAGAGAAATTAATTTAAAAAAATTTCTTTTTAGTTGAAATATAAAATACACATAGAAAAGTTGATATCTCCTAATTCCATATGTATGCATTAGTATACTGTATTGGTGTTTTTCTTTCTGGCTTACTTCACTCTGTATAATGGGCTCCAGTTTCATCCATCTCAGTAGAACCGATTCAAATGTATTTTTTTAATGGCTGAGTAATATTCCATTGTGTATATGTACCACAGCTTCCCTATCCATTCGTCTGCTGATGGACATCTAGGTTGCTTCCATGTCCTGGCTATTGTAAACAGTGCTGCGATGAACATTGGGGTACACGCGTCTCTTTCAATTCTGGTTTCTTCGGTGTGTATGCCCAGCAGTGGGATTGCTGGGTCATATGGCAGTTCTATTCCCAGTTTTTTAAGGAATCTCCACACTGTTCTCCATAGTGGCTGTACTAGTTTGCATTCCCACCAACAGTGTAAGAGGGTTCCCTTTTCTCCACACCGTCTCCAGCATTTATTGCTTGTAGACTTTTGGATAGCAGCCATTCTGACTGGTATGAAATGATACCTCATTGTGGTTTTGATTTGCATTTCTCTAATAATGTGGTACATATACACAATGGAATATTACTCAGCCATTAAAAAAAATACATTTGAATTGGTTCTACTGAGATGGATGAAACTGGAGCCCATTATATAGAGTGAAGTAAGCCAGAAAGAAAAACACCAATACAGTATACTAATGCATACATATGGAATTTGAAAGATGGTAACGATAACCCTATATGCGAGACAGAATAAGAGACACAGATGCATAGAACAATTTTATGGACTCTGAGGGAGAAGGTGAGGGTGGGACGTTCTGGGAGAATAGCATTGAAACATGTATATTATCATATGTGAAACAGAACACCATTCCATGTTCGATGCATGAGACAAGGGCTCAGGGCCGGGGCAATGGGATGGCCCAGAGGGATGGGATGGGGAGGGAGGTGGGTGGGGGGTCCAGGAAGGGGAACACATGTAGACCCATGGCTGATTCATGACAATGTATGGCAAAAACTATTACAATATTGTAAACTAATTAGCCCCCAACTAAAATAAATAAATTTATTTAAAAAAAAAAAAAAAACTTGATGAATTTCCTCCAAGTGAACACAGCCATGTAACAAGCACCCAGATCAAGAAACAATATTGTCAGCCGCCCAGGAACCCCTTGTGACTCCTTCCAGTCACTCCATCCTCTCAGTGATAACCACTCTCCCAGCTTCTAATACCACAGATTAATTTCACCTGTAAGAATCATGCAGCATATACTCTTTTCTACCTGCCTCTCTTCATTCAAGGAGTGAACAGATGGTTTCATTTGTTTTACTCACTGTCTTACTAAACTGACTTTCCATTATGTGTCAGTGCTGCACTAAGAAACAGCATATAGCAATGAAAGCTCATGTAAGACAGGAGTCCCCTAAAGCAGTGGTCCCCAACCTTGTGGCAACAGAGACTAGTTTCATGGGAGACCATTTTTCTATGGACCAGTGAAGAAGGCATGATTCAAGCACATTACATGTATCGTGCACTTTATTTCTCTTATTACATCAGCTCCACCTCAGGTCATCAGGCATTAGATCCTGTAGGCTGGGGACCCCTGCCCTAAAATAATGTGCTTATTTGTTCCAATATGGGCCTGTGAGCTTCCATCAATCAGTTTCTGATGGTGATTACAATAGTAAGAGTGATTGCTATGATTTATTGACTATGTGTCACACACTGAGTAAGGATGTTCCTACCATCTTCTCAGGTTGTATAACTTGCTGTAAGCCAAAGTGAGTGATCCTGATCTCAGCTCAGCCCTGATACTCAAGCAGAAAGCTTATGAAATATTTCCCAAACTGTCAGGCATGACATGCATTATCTGATAGGACAGAGCCCAAGTAGAAAGACTCTTCTCCAGATACAACTTAGCCTATACACAAAACAGCTTGAGGCCCACCTGTGTGCAACGTTTTCGTGGACTATCATTCCATATGGCATCACGTAGTTTTGCATAAAGCTTCTGTCCACAGAGTAGTCAAATGACAACCATGTATCCACAATCCCATCTGAAAAAGAGAACAGCCTTCTCAAATATTTGGACCTTCTCAAGCAACTTGGACATCCCCCTTCTCTTTGGTCCCTAGAGATCCCTGTATCATCACTGTGCTGGAGTTACATCCACCTTGCCTTACCCTAATTTTTCCCCTTTTTGTCAGGTCCCTTGCTTTCTGACACTTCTTCAGGGTCCTAAGTTTATTTATTTATTTATTTCACTAAATAATAATAAGGGTCAGAAAATTACATTATTTGTCCTTTATAAACGCTCTCTACACATATGCTGAGGCTTCACTTGTGGTTCAGATGGTAAAGAATCTGCCTACAGTGCAAGAGTCTCAGGTTCAATCCCTGGGTCAGGAAGATTTCCCTGGAGGAGGGCGTGGCAACCCACTCTAGTGTTCTTGCCTGGAGAATCCCAAGCACAGAGGAGCCTGGAGGGCTACAGTCCATGAGGTCACAAAGAGACACCACTGAGTGATTAACATGCTTTCACTACACACATGCTTACTTAATCCTCGACCATATGAAATATTTTTTGATTTTCTGATGAAGAAATTGGGGCTCAGGGAGGCTAAGTAACTTTCCCAAGTTCATGATGTTAGATGATAGATCCAGGATTTAAATCTCAGCTGGCCTAAAGAGAAAGGCTATTCACTTAAGTGCTTCATATAAGAAAAGGCAACTCTGATACTTTGTGATTATTAGATTTTTTTTGTCCTCGGTTTAATTTAAAGGTCAGTTTTTCTGTACCCACCCCCTCCTCATCTCCCTTTAAAGCAGATGAGGACGTCTGAGACCAGAGTGAAATTACCTAAGAGAAGTAGTCTTCAAACTAGTCCAGCCAGGCCTTTCTGCTTCCATTGCTCCCAGATTTTCCCAGCCTTTCCACACAGGTTGTGGCTTATCATCTGGATGCAATGGCCAAATTACCATGCACAGCCTGCCTGCATCAAAGACCCAAGAATTCAGCAGTGTGTGATATCAGGAAGGCTGCATCCTCTTCCTTCCATTCTAATGCTGCAGGCATTACAAGAAGCTCACCAAAAGGCTGTACCCTTATCATGTTTAAAAAATGAACAATAACTCTGACTTCATAGAGTGGCTGTGAACATGGAAAAGTCTATAAACTTCTTGAGCACACTGTTGTTGTTTAGTCACTAAGTCATATCAGACTCTTTTTCAACCCCATGGACCAAAGCCCACCAGGCTCTTCTGTCCATGGGATTTCTCAGGCAAGAACAGTGGAGTGGGTAGCCATCCCCTTCTCTAAGGGATCTTTCCAACCCAAGGGGTCAAAGCCACGTCTCCTGCATTGGCGGGCAGATTCTTTACCACTGAGCCACCAGGGAAGCCCTGTTGAGCACAGAGCAGGCATTTATTAAAATGTAAAAATAAGCAGAAACACCTACTGTTTTCACACCCATTATCTCAGTAAGTCTCCTTCCTTCCAAAACCTGTAAGTGGTGCCATTCCCCTTCTGTAAATGAGGAACTAGAGCCTGAGAAGTGAGGAAACCTGTCAGTGATCCCAATAAGAGGAAGGAGAAGAGACTGGCTTCAAGCACAGTCCATCTGACTCCAAACCTCATGCATCTATCCATTTCTCAGCACTCTCATCTCTAAAATCTTTGAAAATAATGTGTCTCTTGAGATCAATATAGAGACTGAAATACATGTAAAGCACTTCAGATAGTGCCTTGCACATACTAAGCACTTAAAAATAATAATGCTTGATATGTATCAAGCAAGTATTTACTGCCTTATGATAGGAATAATTTTCATTCCCATTTTGCATATAGGAAAACTGGGCACTAAGTGGTCAAATAACTTGCCTAAGCTCATAAATTAAGAAAGTGGATGAGCAAGGGTTTAAATGTAAGCAGTCGGACTCCAGAGCCCACATTGTTTTTTTCCTCTAATTTTATTTTAATTTTTACTTTACGTTGGAGTATAGCTGTGTTAGTTTCAGGTGTACAGCAGGGTGATTCAGTTATACATATACATACATCTATTCTCTTTCGAATTCTTTTCCCATTTAGGTTATTATAGAATACTGAGTAGAACTCCCGGTGCTATACTCCAGAGTCCACACTCTAAAGCACTGTGTTATGTGGCCTCCGTCTGCTAGCTATAAAGGTTATTAATATTATGAAAGCTGCAAATTCTCATCCCAAAAGAAGATGAAATAGGATTTCAAATTTATGAGATCTCATTTACCACCCCTGCCTCCTCCCTGACTGCTTATATGCACCAATCCCTCAAGTTTTAAGATTATAAAGGGCCCACATGCTTATTGACAATTTTTGTATTGCACACTACCTGAGTTTAGTTATAGGCTCATGGCTTAGGAAGAAGAACTTTCTCCTCAAATAAGAACTCTCCTGGGAGAGCAAAAGAAAAACATGGAAAAACTATATGTGGAAAGAAAAACAATGAGAAAGAGATGGTGAGAGTAACAGAGAATAAATGCAGAGCACACCCTTTCAAGGATAAGTTAAAAAAAAAAAATTGAATTATGCTCTCTGCCCCTCTACCGTCTTATTCATCCAGGTTCCAGAAGGCCATGAATAGTACAAAAACTATATTTCTCTAACCAGAGAAGTCTGCCCCCAGTTTCTTTCAAGGCCAAACTGTGAGCCACCAAAAAGAAATGACCCAGCTTGGAGAAGATTGGTGAGCTTCTTCCCATAAGATGATCTCATGGCAACCAATGCCCAAGGGGATACAGGGCTTTAAGCCTCTGGACTTTCCAGCTGAGCCCTGGGACTGAAGAAGCCCAAGGCATGGGGCTAAAAGGGAGGTTATAGAAAAATAGACCCTGGCACTGCAGCTCTGGCTTAGCAAGGACTGTGGGGAGCTGGGAAGCCAAGTTTTCCCCAAGACCATGAAGCTGTTGTGCTTTAGCCAAGAACAGCTCTAATACTGCTCTGCTCAGAAATAAGCTTAGCATTAACCTATCTAGGCTGGGCACCTGTGACTGGGCAGCCACTACCTATCTGCAGGGGCTCTAGCTCCCCAAAAGCAACTCAGACCCCTCTACCTTCTGCTGCTTTCTAGCAGCTTGAAGCCTTATGTTCTAGGGATGAATAAGAGATGTTCAGCCCACACTGCATATAAACTGAAAGGCCACTGCTTTCATACAAGACTTAAATCCTGAAAGCTATCAGTGAAATGGGGCTTCCCCGGTGGCTCCGATGGTAAAGAATCTGCCTGTACTGCAGGAGATGCAAGTTCAATCATTGGGTTAGGAAGATCCCCTGGAGAAGGGAATGGCTACCCACTTCAGTATTCTTGCCTGGAGAATCCCATTGACAGAGGAGCCTGACGGGCTACAGTCCATGGGGTTGCAGGGTTGGACATGACTGAGCAACTAGGCACACACACCAATGAAACTGCAGTGAAATCTGAGTATAGGAAGAAAACTGTAATTCCTCTAAAGGCTTTAGTTTGTTTATAGATATGGGATCCATATAGAAAAAATCATTATTAAATAAATCTGATCCTATCAGTCATCTAAAAATGTTTTATCTCTTTCGATATTTTTAAACAGTAGATCCCTGTCAAATCTGACTACTGTATATGTGTTGTCTCATTTCAAAAGCTAGCAAACAAAATCCTTGATTAGATTTAACCAGTGAGGCCTGGTTATTTAGGAAGAGATCCTATGGTCTGGAATGAAACAAGAATGTCTCTAGTGTTGAATATTTAAGTTAAAATGATAAGTAGGTAGGTAGAATCAACCAGGCTTGTTTGTGTAAATCACTGGTACCTGTGAATATATTGTAACCCAGCCTTCTGTGGTCTCAAATGGTTTTGCTACTGCTAAGTCACCTCAGTCGTGTCCGACTCTGTGCGACCCCATAGATGGCAGCCCAGCAGGCTCCGCCGTCCCTGGGATTCTCCAGGAAAGAACACTGGAGTGGGTTGCCATTTCCTTCTCCAATGCATGAAAGTGAAAAGTGAAAGTGAAGTCGCTCAGTCGTGTCCAACTCTTAGCGACCCCATGGACTGTAGCCTACCAGGCTCCTCCATCCATGGGATTTTCCAGGCAAGAGTACTGGAGTGGGGTGCCATTGCCTTCTCCGCAAATGGTTTTAGCAGGTCTCATATGTCTGTAAATGTGATATCTCTTTAATTTCCTTGAAGGCCTTAAATACCATGAATAATGGTTGTTCTATTAAAATCATGAGTCTCCTTACATTAACATTTCAGAGGTTGGGATGTTCAGAGTTGGCGTCTTCCACATATATTATCCAGGCTAGGCAGCACAGAGTAGAAGTATGTGTTCCAGACCCAGATTGCCTAAGTTTAAATCCTGGCTCCACTACTGATTAACTATATGATCATGGGCAGATTTCTTAACATTATCTCCTAATGCTTTCACCTGTAAAAGGGAAATTTCTCCCTTGAGTTATGGTGAGGTTATCAAGAAATCATAATCCCTTAGTGAACAAATGTTAACTCTGATCAGCTGTTACATAGCTGTCAGCCTTCTTGACTTGAGTTAGCTGCTGCTGCTGCTGCTGCTGCTAAGTCGCTTCAGTCGTGTCCAACTCTGTGCAACCCCATAGACGGCAGCTCACCAGGCTCCCCCGTCCCTGGGATTCTCCAGGCAAGAGTACTGGAGTGGGTTGCCATTTCCTTCTCCAGGGCATGAAAGGGAAAAGTGAAAGTGAAGTCGCTCAGTCGTATCCGACTCTTAGCGACCCCATGGACTGTAGCCTACCAGGCTCCTCCATCCATGGGATTTTCCAGGCAAGAGTACTGGAGTGGGGTGCCATTGCCTTCTCCATTGAGTTAGCTAAGGGTTAGTAACTCCTCTATGCCTGCTCAAACTAGTCAGAATATACAGTCTAAGGGGAGGTTTGCTCATTCACTTTGACCCCAGATTAAGGTAGAATCCATCCTCTATGACTGTCTTTGTCCCATAATCAGAAGCCCCACAGTAGGATGCAGGAAAGCTGTCAGTTTCAGCCTGTGCAAAGAGCAGACCCTGTGGGAGGTATCTGGGGCTTGCTCTGTTGGTTTGGCTAGTTGGCTGAGGACTGAGAAGGAGCAGTGTTTCCTTTTATCATGAGGTCACCATGTTTCTCAACAAGGAACCATCAAGCTCAGAAAAGACACTAATGTGGTAAGAACTCATTCCTGATGCCCACCCAAGCCCAGTATGTTATAATAAGGAGGATCAGCAAAGGCCTTGAGGTAACTCTCACCTCTCAGGTTATGGAGAGACCTGAAGGGTAGTTGTCTGCCGTAAGCAGAGACCATTCAGTGCTGCCCAGATGCAGCACGTGTAGGGCTGAAACGCTGCTGGTGTAGGGCGGTGGTGCAAGACCTCCAGGCTCAGTCTCCTGGCCCCAGGCCCCGGCTCCGACCCCCCAGTCCCAGAACTCACCATGGCTCCAGAGCTGCGTCTCCTCTCATCTGAACCAGTGTTTGTGAGAAGCATTTTCTGCTGTCAGTGAAGACCAGTACTTTATAATTCTCCTGATGAAGTTAGGGAAATAACAGGTCTGCTGGGATCTGCATGCAAATCCAAGAGATTTTTGAAGTTGAACTTTCTGAACCCCTTGAGTGCCGGGCCAGGCAGCAGGGGGACTTGGAAGAAAGTATCAAGCAGTACATCCTGGGACTTCCTTAGTGGTCCAGTGGCTAAGACTCCACACTCCCAGTGCAGGGGGCCTGGGTTCAATCCCTGGTCAGGAAACTAGATTCCACATGCCACAACTAGAGAGCCCGGGTGCCACAGGGAAGGTCCTGCATGAGGCAACAAAGATCCCTTGTACCACAACTAGGACAGGGTGCAGCCAAATAAACATTTAAAGGAAAAAAAAAAAGCAGTCCATCCTGATGACTTTCCATAGGGGGTGCCAGAAGGAGGTTAAAGTGTGCCTGCTCCTTCCCAATGGCACCCCACTCCAGTACTCTTGCCTGGAAAATCCCATGGACGGAGGAGCCTGGCGGGCTGCAGTCCATGGGGTCACTGAGTCAGACACGACTGAGCGACTCCACTTGCACTTTTCCCTTTCATGCCCTGGAGAAGGAAATGGCAACCCACTCCAGTACTCTTGCCTGGAGAATCCCAGGGACGGGGGAGCCTGGTGAGCTGCCGTCTATGGGGTTGCACAGAGTCGGACACGACTGATGCGACTTAGCAGCAGCAGCAGCAGCTCCTTCCCAAAGAGCCAACTCCCCAAAAAGTCTGGCTATAAATGGAGGTAGATGGGGACTAAGAGGATGGTTATGAGAAGGCTGGGACCTGGGACCCTTTGCTGCAGTGTTGCAAAGTTTGCACTTGGACACACCTCTCCTGGAGCAACAAAATACAAAGAAACTGTATGGGACTAAAAATAACTGCATGCAGGCGCAGTTGGGGCAAATTCTGGCCCCAAAAGATACAAAAGAGACTTAAAAAAAAAAAGCCACTTTTGAAGAGCCTGGAGGAAAAACAGGGTGTTGGGAACAAAAGCAGGGTATTGCGCAAGCCCCCTTGCAGACATCACCTCAGAGGTGGGCAAAGCACCTAAGTCACCCCTCTGGCCCAACTAATAGGCACACCTCTACTACCCTCAAGCTTGTGCCCCTCAGGGAGCAAGCAAGGAAGGGAACATGTTGCTGATTGTCACTTAACCCCTTCTGTAGTAGGGCCGTAGTAAAGCCTTGCCTGAAGTTCTTGTCTGCCCTCTAGTCAATTAGTCAATTTCTATTGATTGAGGAAGGCCAAGCACCCTGGTTGGTAACAAAGTCTGAACCATAGTCTGTTCCTCTGGGGCAACAGAGGCTGCCAGGAATTTCCATTTCTAGAGAGAATGAGAAATCAGGCATGTAACCAAAGACACGTGCAAGAGTGCTTTAATCATGGAGAGTCTGTTGGAGACGAGAAAAGTTTTCTATCTAAATTTATGCCTGTACCTAGGGAATGAAGGTGGTTGAAAATAAAGTAGTAATGATGAAGCAACAGCTCTCACCTGTTGATACACTCAGGGATCAAGCATGATGTGTCAGAAAAGCGGTGATTTATTTCTGGATCTGTCACTCATCAGCTGTGATAATGAGCAAATGACTTTAACGCCTTGAACCTTTCATGCTTCACTTGTAAACTGGGAACATTTGCTATTTCGTGGGCTGGTTGTTAGAATCATATTAGAATGGGAGGGCACTCGGAAAGGAACATCATATAAGCTCCGTACATACTCCCTTTCCTTTCCAATAAGATATTGAGAACAGGCTTCAGTGATCTGCCTGGACTCCTCTGCATTGTCCACATGCCACACGTCCTCCACCACTCAGAGTCAGAGTTTGGCATCTTTTAAAATAAATATTTTTATTTTGAGATACATTTAGATTTACAGAAAAGTTGCAAAGATGGTGTAGAGAATTTCCATATACCCTTCACCCAGTTTCCTTAATGTTAACATAATACATAAACACGGTACATTTGTCAAAGCTACAAGACCAATATTGCTACATTACTATTAACGAAAGCTCACAGATTTTATTTGGATCTCACTAGTTTTCTCACTAGTGTCTGTTTTCTGTTTCAGGACTCAATGTAGGTACCATATTGCAATTAGTCATCATATCTCCTTAGTCTTTTCTGATCTGTGACAGTTTCTCAATTTTTCCTTGGTTTTCATGACCATGAGTCTTGAGAATGTTGGATAGTTATTTTGTAGAACTAACTTCAGCCATTCCCTCTTCCTTTCTCTCCAGCATGGAGAGAAGACAACGTAGAGGTGACAGACTACACTGCAGGATGCTCTCACTCCTTCTTCATTTAAATATTTTTTATTTTTTATACAATTTTTAAAGGTTAGTTTCCATTTACAGTTACTACAAAATATTATCTCTATTCCCCGTGTTGTACAATACATTCTTGAGGCTATCTTTACCCAACAGTTGTACTCCCCCATTCTCTTACTGAGTCCAAGCTTGCTCTGCATGCCACACAACAGGCCAATAAATCCAAGAGATAAAGTGTTGAGGCAAGGAATATGACTGACCCAGAAGATGGCACACTAACGTCTCAAAACAATCATATTATCTGGTTCTGGATGCCAGCTTCTTTAGTAGAACAGAGATGGGGGAAGGTGAGGAAATTTTTTTTTAAAAAGGCTATTTATCTTGCAAAGTTTCCCTAGAATGGCAAGCCTTGGGGAGAGGATGTATTAATTTATTCCTTCCTGCCATCCACAGGTGGACAGGGTCCTGAACAAAGGCACTTTGGGTTAATATTAAGACAGAGTGTCAGGTTTCCCCAAGGCAGGCCATTATGTATAAACAGTATCCTTGTGTGAAAAATAATAATGAGAAGCAAAGGTTAAAGAAACAGCAGATCCAACATGGGATCGATTCTTCCCTGTAATAATTCCCCACCCCTATATTGCCCCCATAATCACTAATTCTCTACATCGGTGAGTCCTGACTCCTCCTTATTCCACTCCAGGTTCCAGTGTTTCCTGCAGATCAGAGAACAGGATATTTCCAGATTCTGCCTGCTTGAGGCTGTTAGCAGTTCCTGGGGTTTTCCGGGTGATTCTTTCAACCATGACACCAGTCTCTGTCCTCAATTGTTGCAGCCCAGTATAAGCTTTCCCATACCTATCATCGGAGAAGGCAATGGCACCCCACTCCAGTACTCTTGCCTGGAAAATCCCATGGACGGAGGAGCCTGGTAGGCTGTAGTCCATGGGGTCGCTAAGGGTCAGACATGACTGAGCGACTTCACTTCACTTTTCCTGTTCATGCACTGGAGAAGGAAATGGCAACCCACTCCAGTATTCTTGCCTGGAGAATCCCAGGGATGGCGGAGCCTGGTGGGCTGCCGTCTATGGGGTCGCACAGAGTCGGACGACTGAAGCGACTTAGCAGCAGCAGCAGCAGCAGCAGCAGCATACCTATCATACACCCTTTTCCCATTCATTGAGATTTTTTTAATTTTGGGAGGTTCTTATCATATTTCAGTTTCTAGGAGTAAAGAGATCACTTTTTAATGGATTCTTAACTGTTTGTTGAAATATTGACATTTCTCTGATGAAATGCTTTCTTTATCTTTCCTAGCACTTAATTCTAAAATGTTATCTTTGCCTTAAAAGTAATAAATATGGCTAATGCCAGATCATCTCTCATATTGGGGATGGGATAGAAAATAATAAATGGAAGTAAGCAAGTGAAACTTCATTCTATATGCTTAGGAGAGATTGTTCCCCATTCAACTCATTCTAAAATCTAAATTATCCAAGAGTCTTTGAGGAAGGAGGCAGATGCTCCCCACACCGCCCCCAGAGTAAAGCAATTGGAGATTCATTCTCTGTTGACCAAAACTCCAAGACAAGAATAGCAGGACAGTTACGGGAGAAGGCTGGACCCTGCTCAGACCACATATTTCTCAATCCAAAGTCAAGAGACTTCCCCAATGACACATGCACAGAAAAGGCTCCTTGAAGGCCAAAGGGGTAGCAATGTCAAGGGATGCTCTAACAAGACGCCTCTTTGGAAGGATCCATCTTGGCTAAGAGATCCATGTGCACATGTGGAAGGACCCTGAGATACACCAAACATAGACTGTGAACCAGGCAAATTATAATGATTTGCCAAAGGAAAACCAAAAGAAATATCCCATAAAAGTAATTCAAACCGCCACGAGTGTACAACTTGGGGACTCTCCCTCTGAGTCTGCCCCCATGTGTCTATACACACGTACTATACTCTTTTTCCTCTTAATAAATACTTTACTTGCTTCACTACTTTCCATCTTTGTGGAAATTCTTTTCTACAAAGCCAAAGGGCCAGGGCTCTTGTCACTGACCACTGGTCTAGTGGCTAGGATCTGATGCTTTCACTGCCTTAACCAGGCCCCAATCTCTGACTGGGAATCCAAGCCCCGCTCCAAACCTTTGCAGGCCAAGGCCACCCAAAATCCTACCAGCTCACAAAATTGGGGTTCATTTACTCACTGTGTTTTATCCAGGGATTAATTAGGCACCAATCCTATCCTCTAGTAGTTTATGCCTCTAAAAAAGAGTGTATGCTCAAGTCATGCCTGGCTCTTTGCCACCCCGTGGACTGTAGCCTGCCAGACTCCTCTGTCCATGGGATTATCCTGGGAAGAATACTGGAGTGGGTTGCCATTTCCTCCTCGAAGGGATCTTACCGGCCCAGGGATTGAAACTGCATATCATGAGGCTCTTCCATTGGCAAGTGTATTCTTTAGTAAAAGTGCCTAAAAACTAATATCATTCTCTACTTTAGCGGACAAGGAGAAAGAGGAAACATTTTATATAAAAGAGGATGGTGTTTGAGTGGAGACTGTAAGGATAAGTTGGCCTTAAATATATATATATTTTTAAAAACCTGCCTGGATTATAGTTAAGATCACTGTATATGGAATCAAGCAGAACTTAGTTAAACTCCTTACTTTTAAACTAGGTACCTTGTGGCAGGTACCTGGACTCTAAATGCATCAGCAGACACTCTATAAAGTTGAAATGACAAGACTATCTAGAGAGGTATAAATGAGATGACATGTATAAAACACTAAGCCAGGCATTTGCTCTCAAATAGATCCCTTCTTCCACTTCATTGCAAGAGGTTAATTCCTGAATGCTGGGTTTCCAAGGTTCCCTTGTGACCTGGTTTCTAACTGGGTTTAGGCATTGCAAATATTGAAGGAAGATTGACCAGATCCTCTAGATGAGCTGAGGTATGATTAAATTAGTGATCTTTATTCAGCAGGCAATGAGAGTAAGAAAAAAAGAAGCAAGACAATCAGCCTTGGAGAAAAGGGAAGTGAGGCAAGGAAAAACACAAAACAATGCAATACATCATCACACTGGATAACATTCATAACGAGTTTCAAAAATATATGACAGGTCCCTCAGTCAGTGGGTTTGCTCATCAGAACTACAAGGAGGGACCTCACCTTGAAATAGTCCATGGGAGAAAAATGAAGGCAATTTATCTTTCCCACTCTCTCCCATCAATGCCCACCTCATGAGGAACTAACTCCCTGCAATTTTTGCGCTTGTGCCACTTGCTTATAACAACTACTTAGAAATCTGCATCCCATGCCCTGTTTGTGATATTTCATCAAATCCAAAAGTGTGTGTACAGAGCAGTAACCAGCACTGGTAGGGTGCTGACTAAGAGAATAAGAGGGATTCATGAGAATCTGAGATGGTGCACAAGATTAGTATCCAATACACATCACCCTGAAAGACAATGGTGATGGAAACTCTTCCCAGTGTACAGAACTTGAAGCAAGAACTTGTCCATTTTGCTTGAAACCAAAGATGAATTGATATATATGATGTATATGCACCACCTGATTTTGTCTTACAGATTGACCTGTAGGTCCAGGGCTGAAAAATAGATTGAAAGATTGATGACAATGAGTTATGGGTAGAAGTATACACTGAACATCTAGGAAAGGGCCCAGAGTGAAACTGTTTTTGTCCTATGTGAATTCCCACCAGAGGACATATAATGCAGAGAAGGCACCCAATAATCAGGTGAATAAGATGACCCATCCTGTCTGAATATTCACTGGAAGGACTGATGCTAAAGCTGAAGCTCCAGTATTTTGGTCATCTGATGCAAGCAGATGACTCATTGGAAAGGTCCCTGATGCAGGGAAAAATTTGAGGGCGAAGGAGAAGAGGGCATCAGAGGATGAGATGGCTGGACGGCATCACCAATGCAATGACCACGAACTTGGGCAAACTTCGGGAGATGATGAGGGGCAGGAAGGCCTGTCATGCGCAGTCTAGGGGAGCTGCAAAGAGTCAGACACAACTGGGTGACTTAACAACAACAATCAGGTAAATAAGATGACCCATCCTGTGGATGTGGATCAGCCTCTTCTCAGTCACCTGGTGCTTATTCAATGGACTCTTGTACAAGTGCCCTTATTAGTAGTGGTAAATGGATAAACCCAAGGAATCCATACTCAGGCAGCGATTATACTCCTACTGCTATAGACACCTGCACATAAAAGACCAACTCTGAACCTGATTTTTCCCTATTTCTAAGAGAATCTAGACAGTCTTTTAGTGAAATGTTAATGACATTGAACCAACAGCAATTTATCCTCACAAAATAGGTACTATTCCAGAGACAGATTCATTTGCCATCTTATATTGCTTCTGCCAGCACCACTGTTTTTCGATTTACAACACCAGGGTCTCCAGCAACATCACTTACAACCAAGAAACTGATTTTACAGTCCAAAAATTCTGATAATGGGATTGCACTATGGAATGCAGCGGTCTTACAATGTACATCATCAACCAGAAAAAGATGGCCAAATAAAAATATGAGACGCACTGCTGAAGGCTCAGGTATGGCAGCAGTTTGGAAACCCCACTCTATAAGAACGTTGTACCATAAATTCTGGTGCACACCTAAGATCAACAACTAATAGGTGATGGCATTTTTTGTAGCCATTATAAACACACTCTTCAGAGAATAAAGAAGGGAGGTGGTTGCAGCTCCTATTTCCCTCAAACTAGCCTGGTGGGCTGCCGTCTATGGGGTCGCACAGAGTCGGACACGACTGAAGCGACTTAGCAGCAGTAGCAGCAGTAACTCATTTACAGATCACTTTCTTTCCATCCCCCAACATAGGGCTCAGCCTTGTTCTAAGGATCTAGTAAAGAAAGTTCTTCCACCACAGTAAAAACTCTGATTCTCATAAATAGGAATTTGCCACTACTCCCTGGCTCTTTGAGGTTTCTTGTGCTTAGTCGCTCAGTTGTGTCCGACTCTTTGAGACTCCATGGACTGTGGTGAAGTACACAACTGTGAATGTATTTAATGCCACTGAACTACACACTTAAAAACGGTTAAGATGGTAAATACTATACGTACTTCACCGCAATTTAAAATAATAATAAAACAACCTGAGAAAGTCCCTAGCTCAGGGATAAGTGCACACTTGGTGCCTCAATAAATGTCAAGTCGCTTCTATACCACTCACTGGTGTGATAATGCCCTGAGGTACTGCGGAATACATCCGCAAGTACTCCTCCTGATGTTAAAAGAATATCAAGTCTCCTGAAAAGGAATTGTTTTTGGAAGTAGGAAACAGAAGGTGGCCTTTAGAGGAGAGCTCCAGGTACCCGTGTCCATCCAAACCTCCTTAAAAGCAGTTCCCACACGAGGGTACAGCACGTAGGCCTGGGGTGATGACCAGCATCAAAGAAAGCAGTATGGCTCCTCCACGTAGCAGACACGATGCTTCACTCTATTACTAGACAATGAGGACACGGGAGGGAAAGCAAAACAAGGACTAAACGCTGCGGAGCTTTTACTCGCCCCAGCCTCCAAGAAGCTCCAGACTCTAGCTGCACCTCAACTCCTCCTCCTTCCTGCTCCCTTGGCTCCGCCCACTCTCCTCCCCCTCTGCCCGCCTCCCTTTCAGATTTGCCTCTGACGGGAAATCGAAAGTGAAATAAGGAACCAGCAGCTATCTACTGCGTCTCTTGAAAAGGTGAGTGAACTTGGCTAGACCGAGGTACCCCAGCTCTCTCTGGGGGACCTCTCTCCCCTGCCCCGGGTCTGAAGAGCCTCATCCAAGCCGTCCCCACCCCTACAGCCTTCGATCTCAGGTTTTCTTTCGCAAGAGGTCTCCCTCAACCCTAACCCAGCGGTTCTTCCCCTGCAGCCTGGGAGGAGGCTGGGCTGTAAACCTGTCTGGGATGTCCCCTGGAAGGAGCTCGGGTTGCCCTGCTTCCGCCGGCACCTAAGCTGGGAAGAAAGACCCAGGGAAACAGGGAGAACTAGGATGGCAACCTAGCTCGGGGGTGGTCCAGGGGAGCCCAGTGTGGGGGTAGGTCTGCGATCCTGAAACTCCT
Source organism: Giraffa tippelskirchi (assembly GCF_054371585.1). Taxonomy (NCBI): domain Eukaryota; kingdom Metazoa; phylum Chordata; class Mammalia; order Artiodactyla; family Giraffidae; genus Giraffa; species Giraffa tippelskirchi. The sequence goes on from NC_137285.1 coordinate 122,385,826, forward strand.
GTCCCCAAAAGGCCCCTCTGGAGGTGAGACAGGGTTGCTTAGGATATTAGAAAACTATGGTTCTATGCCCTAGAAGAAACAAAGGCGGTGCCAGGTTCAGAGTAGCTGAGAGAAGAGCCCAGGAAGTTCTTAATAAACCACACACTTCTGTGTGTATGCACATACATATATACACACACATATACATATGCGTATGTGTGTGTGCTCAGTCAGGTCTGACTCTTTGCGACCCAATGGACTGTATGTAGCCCGCCAGGTTCCTCTGTCCATAGGATTTCCCAGGTAAGATACTGAAGTGGGTTGCCATTTCTTTCTCCAGGGAATCTTCCCAACTCAGAGATCAAACCTGCTGTCTCCTGTGTCTCCTGCATTAGCAGGTGGATTCTTTACCACTTGCGCCACCTAGGAAGCCCATGTACATAATACGGATATACATGTATCTTTATGAGAATATGTAAGAATAAATATAAATATTCTTATATTACAGATAATTAGATAGATACCAATAACTTCTGCCATTATTGCAAAAATTAATGAGAATGTATGTGAAGTATGTAGCACCTGGCACGTGGAGGAGTACAGTAAATGGTCACTACTGTTAAGATTAGCTTCTCAACAGAGTGGAAGACCAGGGGCCTGAGGCGGAAGATCAATAGGTAAAGCCTGGACTCTGAGGGGTTAAGCAGAGATGAACATGATGAAAGTCGAATTGTAAGCAGCTGTCTCTCAGGTTCTCAAAAATTTTTGCTATCTCTTGGGGACTCAGTGTCCCCTTCTGTCTGACTGGATCAGTGACCCAGACTATGGAAGAGGAGCGCTTGCTATTCAGGTTGAGGTCCTTGTCTTTTCTTGTTTTCACTTCCTCCAGTTCACCCTCCCTCGTGGTTTCCTTTTCTCACCTGGCTCTTCTCTTCCCTTCCTTTCCTCTTCTCCTCCACTCACCACAAGATCTCCCCAGCATTGCTGAAGAGGAGCATCACCCCCATGGCCTCAGCCGTACCCTTGACAATGATGTGGGAGGAGGTCACGTGCTCTATCTGCCTGGATCCTATGGTGGAGCCCATGAGCATTGAATGTGGTCATAGCTTCTGCCAGGAGTGCATCTCTGAGGTCGGGAAAGACGGGGGCAGCGTCTGTCCTGTGTGCCGGCGCCACTTCCTGCTCCAGAACCTCCGGCCCAATCGACAAGTAGCCAACATGGTGGACAACCTTAAAAAAATCAGCCAGGGTGCCAAGGAGGGCCCACACAGGGAGCTGTGTGTGGTACACAGAGAGAAACTTCACCTCTTCTGTGAGGAAGATGGGAAGGCCCTTTGCTGGGTGTGTTCCCAGTCCCGGAAACACCGTGATCATCCCATGGTCCCTATTGAGGAGGCTGCTCAGGAGTACCAGGTGAGGCCTCAGCACAGAAGCAGGAACAGGTAAAAAGGAGATGGGCCCCTGTTGATGGCTTTGTTCCCCAGAGCTGGGAATGGGAGAGAGATACCTGTGGGGCTGGGGAAAGGATAGGGGTCTGCTGCCTTCTACATCTTATTTAAGGGGAAAATGGCGAGCTCAGCACAATTTTCTTATTCTCCAGGAGCAGGGATGTGCTATGGGAAAATGCTTCAAGAATCATCTTCCCTTGTGGCCTCCTGCTTAATTAGGAACAAACAGTCCCCCCACCGTCTGTACCCCAACGGTGTGGCCCTATTTTGTAGGAAATATCAGGCTTTTTCCAAAACCTTCCCATCCATAGAGTTCCTACCCCAAACAGACTCTAGTCCTTCCTTGTCCTCTGCCCACAGGCTCTTCTAAGAACCAGTATGATCTTCCCCTCACTTCACACCACTGCACCCTACTTCTTGATCTGATTTGGTATCATCTTTCTGTCATTCTCTGCAGGAGAAGCTTCAGGTGGCACTAAAGAAACTAAGAAATAAGCAGGAGTTGGCTGAGAAGCTGGAATTAGACGTTGCAATGAAGAAAGCATCCTGGAAGGCAAGAGTCATATCCTGAAGGGAATCTTAGATCAGAAGCCTGGGGAGGGTCCAGCTATGCCAGTCCCTATATCTCACTCCCCAAGAACCAACTGCCCCCTAGGTCTCTTGATGGAGGGGATTAAAAGAGGGTGGAGATCAGAAAGAGCTCCCAATCATATGGAGAGGCTTAGGAGAAGGTGCGGGGGACAAGATACACCCTAATGCTCCTGCTTCTTGAGCCCAGTCTCTGGGGATGACAGCACAGGGCCTCAGGGTCTGGGACAGAGGAATGCCAGGAGAGACGCCCAATGGCTTGGCCCGTCAAGAAATGACAACGACTGTGAGGACCAGACTTAAGGGAACCATAAAGGCCTAAGATGGGCTTCCCTGGTGGCTCAGATGGTAAAGAATCTGCCTGCAGTATAGGAGACCCAGGTTTGATCCCTGGGTTGGGAAGATCCCCTAAAGAAGGGAATGGCTACCCACTCCAGGATTCTTGCCTGGAGAATCCCACGGACAAAGGAGCCTGCTGGGCTACAGCCCATAGAGTCGCAAAGAACTGGACATGACTAAGCAACTAACACTTTTCACTTTCAAAGGCCTAAGCTAGGAAAACCAGTCTGACCAGGTGGTTACTTGCCCATGTCCAGGTCACTGGTCCAAAGTGTAATGGAGAGCTACAGCTTGTTCCACCCCAGGGATTAGGAGGTGGGGTCGGTCAGGGACTAGAAAGAGCGGAAGGAGCTCATGGCCAAGAGATCCCAGAAGAGGAAGACTTGGGACCCAGGAAGGGTGAGGCAGGCTGTGGTGGTATTGAGTGGCCCTCCAGTTACAAGCAGGAGAGGGCAAGCATAGAATATCTCAAAGACTCCTTTTTCCCCGACTTAGGAACCAGGTTATGAGCCTGGCTTTGCAGGTTTGTTGGAGTAGGGCCAGGTGTTACTCGCTCAGTTACTAAGATATGAAGACAAAGGGGCACATTGTGGGGGCGGGGGTGACTTGAAGGAGGTTGAGGAAATTTCTGATACCACAGGCTGATGCAGCTGTGATAGGAGAGCAACTACGGTGCACCTCCCCCACCGCACCCCACCAGTCCCATTCCCCTCAGGCCCAGAAGCCTCACCCACCTTCCTCCCCAGCAAAATTGTATATGTGTGTATTCCCAGACAGAGCCAGAGTGGAGCAGGAGTAGACATGGATACTTCCATTCCCAAATCTTAGGGGATTATGATTAAAAACCACCTCTTTCTTTCCATTGACACCAAAGGGGAAGGTTGAGACACACAAATTGAGAATTCATGAAGAGTTTGTAAGACAGAAAAACTTCCTGGCCGAAGAGGAGCAGAGGCAATTGCAGAAGCTGGAGGAGGAGGAGAGGCAGCAGCTGAGAACCCTGGGGGACACAGAGGCCAGGCTGGCCCAGCAGATCCAGGCCCTGCAGGAGCTGATCGCAGAGCTGGAGAGGAGGAGGCGGGGCTCGGCGCTGGAGCTACTGCAGGTGAGGCCTGAGGACAGCTCCCCTCTGAGATTCAGGGAGTAACTGAAAAAACCAGAGCGCCTCAGGGCTACCTTCAGGGCATACAGAAACTTGGTCCCTGGCATTTTCTTAAATAAACTGGAATTCAGACCTGTGAGTGGTTTGCATTCAAGGCCTGGAAAGGTACAAATTAGGAAGCAATATTCCATGCAGCAATGAAAAGAAATGGACATCTCTAGTAAGTGCCTGTTCTAACACACATCAGATTCATGATCTTGCGAATGTACCTTAATCTTTCCGAGGATCAGGTTTCTCCTAAGTTAAATGGATATTATAATATTACATATCTCAGGGCCCCAACCTTGCCACCAATTCCTTCCATAACTCTAAATTAAGTGATTTTCTTTTCCTAGACCTAATTTCTCCATTTGTGAAACAAGGGCAGTGGGGAATAGGCTAAATGACAAGGAGTTCCCCAGGCTTTAGTTATAAATGTAACATGTTTACACTTCTATGAGCTATATATGTATAACTGTATCGCTCTGCCATATACCTGAAACATTGGCAATCAACTGTATTTCAATTTAAAAAAGAAAAAAAAAGAGGCAGAGAACACAAGGGATCTGTTCTTGGGAGAACCCCATGGTGTCTGCTCGGATTCAGTACATAAATATAAAATGCTTAGAACAGTGCCTGGCACACAGTATGTGGTTGCATAAATATCATTTAATTTTATTATCATTTATGTTATAAAATACCTACGGAATACCTATCTCTGAGGAGGCCTTACAAATAGCTGAGAAAAGAAGAGAAGCAAAAGGCAAAGGAGAAAAGGAAAGATATACCCATTTGAATGCAGAGTTCCAAAGAATAGCAAGGAAAGAGAGATAAGAAATAAGAGATAAGAAAGCCTTCCTCAATGATCAATGCAAAGAAATAGAGGGAAACAATAAAATGGGAAAGACTAGAGATCTCTTCAAGAAAATTAGACATACCAAGGGAACATTTCATGCAAAGTGAAAGTAAGTGAAAGTGAAAGTTGTTCAGTCGTGCCCAACTCTTTGTGACCCCATGGACTGTACAGTCCATGGAATTCTCCAGGCCAGAATACTGGAGTGGGTTGCCTTTCCCTTCTCCAGGGGATCTTCGCAACCCAGGGATTGAACCCAGGTCTCTCACATTGCAGGTGGATTCTTTACCAGCTGAGCCACAAGGGAAGCCCAAGATGGGCACAGTAAAGGACAGAAACAGTATGGACCTAACAGAAGCAGAAGATATTAAAAAGAGGTGGCAACAATACACAGAAGAACTATGCAAAAAAGATCTTAATGACCCAGATAATCACAATGGTGTGATCACTCACCTAGAGCCAGACACCCTGGAATTCAAAGTCAAGTGGGCCTTACGAGGCATCACTACAAACAAAGCTAGTGGAGGTGATGGAATTCCAGTTGAGCTATTTCAAATCTTAAAAGATGATGCTGTGAAAATGGTTTACTCAATATGCCAGCAAATTTGGAAAACTCAGCAATGGCCACAGGACTGGAAAAGGTCAGTTTTCATTCCAGTCCCTAAGAAAGGCAATGCCAAAGAATGCTCAAACTACCACACAATTGCACTCATCTCACACAGTAGCAAAGTAATGCTTAAAATTCTCCAAGCCAGGCCTCAACAGTACGTGAACCGTGAACTTCCAGATGTTCAAGCTGGATTTAGAAAAGGCACAGGAACCAGAAATCAAATTGCCATCATCCGTTGGATCATCAAAAAAGCAAGAGAGTTCTAGAAAAACTCTACCTCTGCTTTACTGACTACGACAAAGCCTTTGACTGTGTGGATCACAACAAACTGGGAAATTCTTAAAGAGATGGGAATGCCAGACCATTTGACGTGTCTCCTGAGAATTCTGTATGCAGGTCAGGAAGCAACAGTTAGAACTGGACATGGAACAACAGACTGGTTCCAAGTAGGAAAAGGAGTATGTCAAAGCTGTATATTGTCACCCTGCTTATTTAACTTATATGCAGAGTACATTATGAGAAACGCTGGGCTGGATGGATGAAGCACAAGCTGGAATCAAGATTGCCGGGAGAAATATCAATAACCTCAGATATGCAGATGATACCACCTTTATAGCAGAAAGTGAAGAAGAACTAAAGAGCCTCTTGATGAAAGTGAAAGAGGAGAGTGAAAATGTTGGCTTAAAACTCAACATTCAGAAAACTAAGATCATGGCATCCAGTCCCATCACTTCATGGCAAATAGATGGAGAAACAGTGGAAACAATGAATGACTTTATTTTCTTGGGCTCTAAAATAACTGCAGATGGTGACTGCAGCCATGAAATTAAAAGACTCTTGCTCCTTGGAAGAAAAGCTATGACCAACCCAGACAGCGTATTTAAAAGCAGAGACATTACTTTGCCGACAAAGGTCCGTCTGGTCAAAGCTATGGTTTTTCCAGTCGTCATGTATGGATATGATAGTTGGACTATAAAGAAAGCTGAACACCAAAGAATTGATGCTTTTGAACTGTGGTGTTGGAGAAGACTCTTGAGAGTCCCTTGGACTGCAAGGAGATCCAACCAGTCCATCCTAAAGGAGATCAGTCCTGAATATTCATTGGAAGGACTGATGTTGAAGCTGAAACTCCAATACTTTGGCCACCTGATGCGAAGAACTGACTCATTTGGAAAGACCCTGATGCTGGGAAAGATTGAAGGCAGGAGGAGAAGGGGATGACAGAGGATGAGATGGTTGGATGGCATCACTGACTCAATGGACATGAGTTTGAGCAAGCTCCAGGAGTTGGCAATGGACAGGAAAGCCTGGCGTGCTTGCAGTCCATGGAGTCTTAAAAAGTTGGACATGACTGAGTGACTGAACTGACTGACTGAATATAAATATAATATATTTAGTATAAAATGATATAAATATAAACTGACCTACTGAATATAAAAACAGTAGGTTGGAAATGACAAAATAAAGCTAAAAGTAAAATAACTGAGAAAATAAAATTAAACCTTGTGCACGTTATTTTGTCCTCCTAGGAAAATAAGGACAAAGAAATGAGAATTTTAGAGAAATATTAAAATGTGACCTTGTTTCTCCCTTATTTGGCCTAAGCCAGGGTTCTCATTTGGTAATACAGCTTTGATGTATATACTCATTGCACAGATATTGAGTTATATGCCCATCCTTGTCACTTTGCTTTTTCTATGCCTGTTTACTAATCTTTAAATGGAATATAAATAACAGTACTTACCTAATAGGAGTTTAGATATAATTAAACAAGTTATATCCCCCCAAAAAAATTTGTTCTAAGCAATAGTAGCCATGTGTTTTTACTGCTACTTTTCCTAATTTTTGGTTTTGTTGTTCAGTCACTAAGTTGTGTCTGACTCTTAGCGACGCCATGGACTGCAGCATGCCAGGCTTCCCAAAGTTTGCTCAAATTCATATCCATTGAGTCGGCAATACTATCTAACCATCTCGTCCTCTGCATTCCTCTTCTCCTTTTGCCTTCAATCTTTCCCAGCATCAGGGTCTTTTCCAATGAGTCAGCTCTTCGCATCAGGTGGCCAAAGTATTGGAGCTTTTCAGCATCAGTCCTTCCGATGAATATTCAAGATTGATTTCCTTTCGGATTGACTGATTTGATCTCCTTGCAGTCCAAGGGACTCTCAAGAGTCTTCTTCAGCAACACAATTCTAATTTATTTCATAATACTATGAATAACTGAAAATTCTTAAATAGCACATAAAATTGTCAGGCATTCAGTCCCTCATGACAATGCAATGAGGTGGATGCTACTATTATTACCCCTATTTCATAGATGAGAAAACTTAAGGTGCAGAGAAGTGAAGAGATTTAGTGATAGACTGAAGCTAAGAAACTTAACCAAGTTCACCTGAATAAGAGGTATTATCACTTGAGTAAGAGGTGATAATTTATTTAAATAAATTCACTGATGTGTGTTCTACTTAAAAATCATCTCACACCCAGCAATGATGAGCTTGCCTCACTTTGGGAAACTCTGGACTACATGGTCTCAGAAGTCCCTCTGCTGTAACATTCTGTGGTTCCTCTTTTCCCCATACTTTTTCATTGTCTCTTGGTCAGATACGGCCATGAAAGAATTTGTTTGTGGATAAAAGCCAATAAGATTGATTTGACTTGGCAGCTCTCTTCTTCCCATGATCTAAATCTTCTGCCCTTCTCTGAGTGGAGCTCTCTGAGGCACTTTGGACTGGGCCTAGGAGCCTGCCAGTTCCAGGGTAAGGACCCTAGTCCCTGCCACAGAATATTCTCAGATGTGTTGGTTTCACATACATGCCAGGGGCAACATTAACCGTAGTGTAGGACAGCACTTTTAAGCCCTTCCTCCCCAGTGGTGCAAGTCCACAAATGAGAGCAGTTTCTGTGCATTCTGTGTGTCCTGACTGGGCCATTCTTTCTCTGCGATTGGGTCTGGACCTCAGCCAGGCAGACCTATTTGCCCCTTTCTTCTCCCCCCCCCTCCACCACCAAGAATCTGGTCTTTTTAATTTGCTTTCTGAATCAGATTTTGTAAGCTACTCTTCCTTCCCCTGATTACAGGTCACACCCATGCAGGGTTTCTGCTTCCTCATCCATTTCAAGGTGGTCAGAGGCGTTTTTCAGGCCTTGGTCCAGAGGGTTGGGGCAGAGCAGTGTTCTGTAGACCTCAGGGTGACATCGCTTCACCCACACGACTGAAGTCTCAGTTGTAAACTAATGACTCCAGAACTTACTGTCTGTTTCTTGTCTCCTCAGGAGGTGAAAAGTGTGCTGGAAAGGTAAGGAAAGGTTTTCTTCATTAGAGGAGGGGGCAGTACATACCTTAAAAAAGAGTTTTGAGTTAGAAAACATGCATTGAAGTCATCCCCATCCTCCTTCCTGTTCTCAAAGACCCAGTCCTCCTTAAAATATGTTCTGGTCTCAGAAGGCTAATTAATGGACATCTCCGTAGGTGAATGTCAACCCACTCCAGTATTCTTGCCTAGAGAATCCCATGGGCAGAGGAGGCTGGTGGGCTACAGTGCCTGGGGTCACAAAGAGTTGGACACGACTGAGCAACTGAACACACACAGTTGGTGAGGTGCCCAAAGTAACTGGCGGGTAACATCTTCACAAAGTGAACTTATAACAGACAGGGAAGTTGAGTTTACAGCCTGCTGGGACTCTTTTAAAAAGTATCTAACCGGTTTCAAACCTCCCCAAAAGAGCCATGGGTAAGACCCACAGCATGGGCGAGACTCCTTGAGGTTCCTCATGGAGGTGATTCAGCCTGTATCAGACACCTTGAGTTATGAAGTGAAACAGGAGGTACCTGTGTAATGACCTAAGACCCGGAGAGACATACAGGCTGGCCAGATGATGCAGATGCTCATGTAGCCATCAAGGCTTAGATAGAAACAAAATCCTGCCTACTTTTGTCCTCCGTCCCCAGGTATCCTAACACAGATTGTTGTTGTTTAGTTGCTGAGTTGTGTCCAGGCTTCCCTGGTGGCTCAGACGGTAAAGAATCCACCTGTAATGTGGGAGACCTGGGTTCGCTCCCTGGGTTGGGATGATCCCCTGGAGAAGGGAACAGCTACCTAACTCCAGTAATCTTGCCTGGAGAATTCCAAGGACAGAGGAGCCTGGCGGGCTACAGTCCATGGGGTCGCAAAGAGTTGGACACGACTGGGCAACTTTCACTTCACTGTGTCCAACTCTTTGCAACCCTATGGACTGTAGTCTGCCAGGTTCCTCTGCCCATGGGATTTCCCATACAAGAATACTGGAATGGGTTACCATTTCCTTCTCCAGGGGATCTTTCTGACCCAAAGGATTGAACCCATGTCTCCTGCATTGGGAGGTGGATTCTTTACCACTGCACCACCTGGGAAGCCCCCTTAACACAGGAGCTGTTTGCAAATTTGCATCGAATTAAATTATCACTCATCCACAAGGGTGGTATAGCCATCAGATTTGGGCAGGATGAGGTAGGATTTGGAGACAGGGTCTCTAACTCTTTTTCCCCCAGGAGTGAATTCTGGAACCTGAAGGAGCTGGATGTCGCTTCCACAGACCTGAGGAATGTATTCTATGTGCCCGGGGTTAAGAAGATGCTGAGGACGTGTGGAGGTGAGGCCAGCACCAGGGGTGTGGGACTGGCTTGCCAAGGGAGTGAAGGGGATAAGGAGGGTGCCCAGTGCATCCCTGGGTTGGAGAGAGATGGCAGGTTAGAGTAGGTGGGGCAGGTGCAGAAATAGGGAAGGTGGTTCCCTCAAAGGTCAGGGCAGGGGCCAGAGTTGGCTAGGGGTCATCTCCTCACACAGTGAGGCTCAGGGTCACCCCTTCATCCTCATCCCCCCACCGCCAGCACAAGGTTGCTGACTCTGCACACTCTCCCAGCCTTACTGTGGCCCTCTCTCTGCAGTACACATCACCCTGGATCCACAGACAGCCAATCCGTGGCTCATCCTTTCACAGAATCGGAGACAAGTGAGGCTTGCAAACACCCGGCAGGAAGTGCCTGAAAATGAGGAGAGATTTGATTCTTACCCCATGGTACTGGGTGCCCAGCGCTTTGACTCCGGGAAAGTTTACTGGGAGGTAGATGTAACGGGAAAGGAAGCCTGGGACCTGGGGGTGTGTAGAGACAATGTGCGGAGGAAGGGGCAGTTTTTGCTCAACCCCGACAGTGGCTTCTGGATAATTTGGCTGTGGAACAAACAAAAATATGAGGCTGGCACCTGCCCCCAGACTCCCCTCCAACTTCAGGTGCCTCCAAGCCGAGTTGGGATCTTCCTAGACTATGAGGCCAGCACTGTCTCTTTCTACAACATCACTGACCACGGCTCCCTCATCTACACCTTCTCCGAATGTGCCTTCGCTGGACCTCTGCGGCCCTTCTTCAATCCTGGTTTCAATGACAGAGGAACAAACTCAGCCCCTCTGATCCTCTGTCCACTTAAGACAGGCTGGTAGGGATCCAGATGATTCTCTCTGGACACTAGCAACCCCTCTGTTGGTTCCACTCCTCAGCCAGTGGCCCTGTCTCATGTGCCCATGAACTCCAAACCACCTTTGTCTCTGCAGATGTGTCAGGATGCTGCAGGCAAACTGGCACGAAGGTCACTTGTGGTCTATGTCAAATGACCTACAGCACCAGTATTCCTGCCCTATGTTGCTTTATGATTCCCTCCATGAAACAAACTACTTGCATTTGGCCCCCAAACTCATCTGGATCAACTAAAACATGTTTGTGCCTTCTTCATGTGACTCAAGTTTTGCTTTTTCCTCTCCATCTCTAGGCTTTCGGTCCAATCTCTACTATGTATCTTGCAAAGTGAAAGTGAAGTCACTCAGTCGTGTCCGACTCTTTGCAACCCCATGGACTGTAGCCTACCAGGCTCCTCTGTCCATGGGATTTTCCAGCCAACAGTACTGGAGTGGGTTGCCATTTCTTTCTCCAGAGGATCTTCCCAACCCAGGGATCCCAACCCTGGGTCTCCCATATTATAGACAGACGCTTTACCATCTGAGCCATAAGGGAAGTCCCATGTATCTTGCAAAGGACTTCCTAAATAAATTGGTCTCAATCTATCCCATCATTCCTGTCTTGTACACCTCAAGGATTATCTTCCCAACATACATCTGATCAAGAGTGGCTTCACAGTGCCTATAGGAAAACAGGCATTAACTTTTAAAATAAAGGCTGAATTATGCATACCTTAGGTTGCCGTGTTAAATATCTAACCAGATGTGATCCCTCATTTCCACTGTTATCTCCCAACTACATCTTGTTGATAGTGGAGTTGGTTAAAGAACATATCAACATAAATGGCCAGTGTGATGGTTTTTTGATAGACCAACTTGCCTAGGCTATAAGTGAAAGTGAAAGTGAAGTCTCTCAGTCGTGTCCGACTCTTTGCAGCCCCATGGACTGTAGCCTACCAGGATCCATGGGGTTTTCCAGGCAAGAATACTGGAGTGGGTTGCTATTTCCTTCTTCAGGGGATCTTCCCGACCCAGGGATCGAACCCAGGTCTCCCTCACTGTAGGTAGACGCTTTACCATCTGAGCTACCAGGGAAGCCCCACCTAGGCTATAAGCCCCCAGGTTTTCAGTCAAACACTAATCCAGATTGTTGCTATGAAGGTATTTTTGTAGATGTCATCAAAGTCCATAATGATTTGACTTTAAATAAGGGAGGTTGTCCTAGATAAGCTGTGTGGGCCTAATGTTCAATCAGGTGGAAGTCTAAGGGCGGATCTGAGGCTCCTGTGAAGAAGATAGTCCACTTGTGAATAGCAGCTTCAACTTATGCCCAAGAGTCTGAACTTCACCTTCCTGGATAATATGCCCTGTGGATTTTATGACTTGTCTTGCCAGCCCTCCCAGATGTATAAGCGAATTTCTTACCATAAGCAAATCTCATAATATTTATTTCCTGCTTGTTCTCCTCCAGTTGAACCCTGACTGGTGTGAAGGCCAGGAAGGAGGTAACAGCATCACCTGATTTCAGCACACACTTTTCTTGAATTTAAACTTTTTAAGTTGGCACAATGAAGCTCTACATGTGAACATCAGTAGGCTGCCTGAGAGCCACTGTCCTTCCAAGAAATGTGATTCCTTATCTAAAATAGAATCTCAGATTGCCTTTAGCACATATGCTAAATATTTCATGAAGAACTTAGTTACTACACAAAGATGTCAGTGACCTTAAAAAAAGCTGCTGTTTTTAGGTCTGTCTTAACACTGGACAGAAAGAAGGTACTCTGATGGAAAGATAGCAACAACAGAATCCTCAGGCAAGAGACAACATCACAGAGCTAACTCAGTGTAAGTTGCCAAAGGTGACCAGTGCTTTGGTTGATACACTAGAGAGAATATGGAGAATTCAGTTCATCATGAATGGGATGTGCTGGGGGAGGGTTAGATTCTGTATATCCAGCATGGGTCAAAGAGAAATATTTTTTATTAGAAAGGTAGATTATGAAATCAGCTTTTCTACTTCTCTGCTTTGGGGGTAGCCAATGTAATTGATGGTGGGTTGTTTTTTTTTTCCCCTTCAGTTGATATGCTGATGTGTGGACACTGCCATAATGATATAAACTTAAATGAATTTTTATTTCTCAAAATCTGAATACCTTGGCATATTGAGTTACCCTGGTGTTTGCAGATATATTACATAGATGACATACTGCCATCCCCTGCATCTCCACCAAAAAGAATTATATAGTAGAGGTTTCTTAGTATCTCAACCTTTATCCCCACCAATAATTACTAACAAGTGACCCAGGTACACTCCAGCATGTCACACATAAGATTATCATACTAAGTGAAGTAAGCCAGAAAAAGACAAGTATCATGATAATACTTATATGTGAAATCTTAAAAAAATGATATAAATGACCTCATATATGAAACAGAAATAGACCCACAGATATAGAAAACAAACATGGTTATTAAAGGGGAAAAGGGGGTTGGAAGAGATAAATTAGGAGTTTGGGATTAACATATATACACTACTTTATATAAAATATATAACCGAGAACCTACTGTATAGCACAGAAAACTATACTCAATATTTTGTATTAATTTATAAGGGAAAAGAATTTGAAAAAGTAGATACATGTACATGTGTAACTGAATCACTTTGCCATTCACCTGAAACTAACGCAGCAGTGTAAATCAACTATGCTTCAAAAAAATTTTTTTTAATTCTTTTTTTTTCTTTTTTTTAAATTTATTTCAGTTGGAGGCTAATTACTTTACAATATTGTAGTGGTTTTTGCCATATATTAATACGAATCAGCAATGGGTTTACATGAGAATTTACCAGCACCAATTCTAATTTTGATTAATATTATCCTTTAAAATTCAAATAAAGTCTCTTGACTTTTTTATCTCCTTTGATACCACAACTTCCTTTTAAAATATTGATAGAAGAAGCAGAAATTATTATAGCAAAGTTTTAAAGATAAGCAAGCTAAGACAGGAAGATGTTAAAAATCTAACCAGAGCTTACTCTTTGTCAATGTTCAAGATCCTACTTATACTTTAAATTTTTGGCTCTATCACAGCCATATGATAAAAGCATGATCAAGAAATTTAAAGATTATGGTGCCCCTCACTTTTTTATTTATGAAAATATTTTATATTAAAGCATTTCTTAATATCAAGTCAGCAAATTTCAAGTATATAATACCATATTTTAAACTATAGTCACCATACTGTACATTAGATCCCCAGACTGAACCCTTCAAGCAACATCTCCGTTTCCCCTACCCCTGTGCCCCTTGAAACAACCATTCTACTCTCTATTTCTGTGAGTTCAATTTTTTTTGGATTCTCCTTATAAGAGAAATCATACTGTTTTTGTCTTTCTGTTTCTGGCTTATTTCATTTAGCATCTCATGCAGATCCTTTGCCATCTGAGCCACAAGGGAAGCCCTGGTATAAGATGCTCCAGGTTTACTCATGTTGTCAAAAGTAGCAAGATTTCCTTACTTTTATGATTGAATAATATTCCACTGTGTGTATGTACCACATTTTTCTCTTTTTTCTCCCAGCTTTATTGAGATATAACATTTTGTAAGTTTAAGGTGCACAATGTAATGATTTAATACACATATATATGGCAAAATTATTACAATAAACTTTGTTAACACATCTATCACTTCACATAGTTGTATTTGTATTAATATATGTTTGTGGTAGAACTTTTAAGATCTACTCTCTTAGCAACTTTGAAATATACAGTGAAGTATTAATAACTATAGTCATCATACTATATGTTACATCCTCATAAAATATTCATCTTAATACTGCAAGTTTGTACCCTTGACCACTTTTACCCATTTACCCTACCCCCAGACCCTCACCTCAGGCAACTACAAATCTTTTCCCTGTTTATATGAGTTTCTTTTTAATTCCACTTATAAATGAGATCATACAGTATTTATTTTTAGCTTCTTTTTATGGCTGGATAACATAAATTGTGTGTGTGTGTGTATAATATTTTATCTATTGATTCATTTTTCAATGGACATTTACGTTGTTTCTATGCCTTGGCTATTGTAAATAATGCTTCAGTGAACATGGGGATGTGTATATCTCTTTGAGATACCAATTTTGTTTTCAAATACACAGAAGTGCAATTTCTGAGCCATATGATAGTTCTACTTTTAATTTTTTGAAGAACATCCATACTGTTTCCATATTGGCTCCACAAATTTACATTCCCACCGACACCACACAACGGTTCCCCTTTCTCCATATCCTTGCCAGCATTTGTCATCTCTTATCTTTTTGATAATATCCATTCTAACAGGTTTGGGGTGATACCTCATTGTGGTTCTAACTCACATTTCCCTGGTGATGTTGAGAATCTCTACATGTTCCTATTGACCGTTTGTATGTCTTCTTCAAAAAATGTCTAATCAGGTCTTTGCCTATTTTTTAGTCAGGTTATTTCTTTTTGATTTTGTGTGTGTGTGTGTGTGTGTGTTATTTTGCTATTGAGTTTTGCTAACTGAGTTTCATTGGTTCCTTATATATTTGGATATTAACCCCTTAGCAGATATATGGTTTGCAAATATTTTCCCCTATTCCGTAGTTACCTTTTCATTTTACTGATTGTTTGCTTTGCTGTGCAGGAGCTTATGGGATCTTCCCAGGTGGCTCAGTAGTCAAGAATTTGCCTGTCAATGCAGGAGACACAGGAGACATGGGTTTGATCCCTGGGTTGGGACTATCCCCTGGAGGAGGAAATGGCAACCCATTCCAGTTTTTTTGCCTGAAAAATCCCATTGACAGAGGAACCCGGTGGGCTATAGTCCATGAGGTCACAAAGAGTCAGACACGACTGAGCACGCACGCAGAATCTTTTCAGTTTGATGTAGTCCCACTTCTTATTTTGCTTTTGTGTGATATCAGAAAATCATTGCCAAGACCGATGCCAAGAAGTTTTTCTCCATATTTTCTTCTAAGATTTTTACAGTTTTTGGACTTAGAGTTAAGTGTTTAATCCACTTCAGGTTAACTTTTGTTTATGGTGTAAGATAAGGGCCTAATTTCAATCTTTTGCATATGAATATCCAATTTTCCTAACACCATTCATTAAGAGATTGTCCTTTCCTCTTTCAGAATTCTTGACATCCTTGTCAAAGATTAACTGACCAATATACAAGGGTTTATTTCTGGGCTCTTTTTTCTGTTCCACTGGTCCCATTTCTAATTCAGAATAAAAGTTTACTATACCTCAAATTATATATTATTAAATGAATATTCTGTCTAGATGTTTTAGTAGATAAGTTTATTATAGGAAATAATTCTCATTGTTTAATATGACTTAGTTTGGTTTTGATATTTCCGTTTTTCTGGGGCCTTATGCATACACTGAGAAGTCTCTAAGAGAATAAGCTAACCTCCCCAAGGTCAAACATATCACTTTTGGAAAATCCAGGACTCAAATCCAATTTTGATCCAACAGCTCATGCTCTTTCCTAAATACTACCCTTCTCAAGGTAACATAGCATTCTCTCTTTCAAAATCACAACAAATCATTTTGTTCACAGTCAACACAACCCTTACTTCATAAATCTCTACAAAGTAAGCAAAGGAATTGCAAGATCCTATGTTGATAATCATATCACCTGTCATACAAACTCAGCAGAGTTTCCACTGTGAAGACAAAGTACTAACCACACATTCTCGAATCTGCCTGGTCTTAACACCATAAATGATGGGGTTTAGCATAGGAGGGACTAACATGCAGACATTTGCCAGCAGAATGTGGATATAAGGAGGAACATGATGCCCAAACCTCTGGGCAATTATGGTAAAAATGCCAGGCAAGTAGAACATGGAAATGACACCAAGGTGGGAGCCACATGTGCCTAGGGCCTTTTGCCGAGCTCCTCGGGAGGGAAGACGGAAGACTGCATTGAGGATGAAGATGTAGGAAACTAAGATGAGCAAGGCATCTACCACCACAGTAGAGAGAAGGACAGACAAGCCATACCAGACATTGACACGAATATCAGCACAAGCAAATTTGGCAACAGCCATGTGCTCACAGTAGGTATGTGGTAGCACGTTGCTATGGCAGAAAGGCAGTCTTTTCACCAGGAACACATCTGGAAGGATCACAGAGAAACTCCTCAGGACCACAGCCAGACCAACCCTTATGATTACTGCATGACTGAGCACTGTGGTATAGCGCAATGGGTCACAGATGGCTACATAGCGGTCAAATGCCATGGCCAACAGAATTCCTGATTCAGCAATGAAGGTGGCATGGATGAAGAAGATTTGGGTGACACAACCATCAAGGGAAATCTCTCCAGCATGGAACCAGAATATGGCCAGGGCTTTGGGCACAGTGGTAGTGGACAGGATGAGGTCCGCCACACCCAGCATGCAGAGGAAGAAGTACATGGGCTCATGGAGGCTGCGTTCAGTCATGATGATGAAGACAAGGAGGCTGTTCCCTAGGACAGCAACAAGGTAGGAAAGAAGAAATGGGAGGGAGATCCATGTGTGCTGGTCTTCCAGGCCAGGGATCCCCAGCAGAATAAAGAGTGAATGGCTGGGACTAGTGTGGTTGGGGGTTGCCATGCCCAGGATGAGTCATCTGGATGTTGGTGTATGGGATTTGGCAATCATCTCTTTTCTCTTTCCAAAAAGGTGACTGGAGCTGGAGTGGTGGAAATGGAAACAGATCACTTTTCTCTGGATGAGAAATGGAAATGGTCCTGGTTAAAAACCAGGAAACATGGGTTAAAAGTCCTTGCCATTCTATTCAACAGCTATGTTATCTTGGTAACATTACTTCCCTGCTCTGGGTCTCTCTTTTATTTGTTACTTTAAATCTGAAGTCAGGGAGAATCTGGATTAGATATCTGTAAGTGAGTTCTCCCAGCTCTAGAATGCCATAGACCTTAGCATCAGGTTGTTATAAACAGTTGAGAGCTGTGAATAACCCTGCATTTTCCTCCTTATCAGAATGTGATATACATCTCAAAAGGAAAATGGTAACTGAGTTCATTATCAATTTAACAAACCTTACTGAACACATACCATGGCTCCTGGAGGACCTCCCTGAGAAGAGTCAGACAATTAAACAAAATATCTATACAATACAGATAGTGTAGAGGAAAAGTTAAACACAAGAGCTGTGGAAACATGGAAAGCTTCCTAGAAGTTCAGAAAAGGATTTCTAAAGGTGCCACTCTGAGTTGAACCTTGAAAAATAAACAAGAGTTTGCCAAGTGAAGTCATGTGAGGAGGGAAGAACATGAACAAAATCACAAAGATCTGAAAGGACAAGGAGTTTGTAGGGAAATTGTAATGATTCAGGGTTACTATAGCCTAGAGAACATGGCACCAAATGAGAGGAAATAATGTCAGGCAGTAAAGTAGGGGTCACCTCACCGAGGGCTCTGGGTACTGATGTAAGGAGTTTAGGATTTATGTTGAAGCAGGAAGAGCCACTGAAGGGTTTGCCGTGAGAGAGGGGCATGGTGAAGTTTGCATTTGAGGTCACCCTCTCTCTGACCCTGCTGTGTAGGAAGGATGTGGAAGGGAGGAGGCAGGTTGGAGAATAGGGACCAGGGACGAGATCAGCTGAGAGTATCTCTGCTCTAAGGGCTGCCCGTGCATTCTCTCAATCAACATAGCAGGAAATGACTGTACTCATTTTCCCATTTTACTGATGGAGAGCAAACAGAGCTTAGAGAGTTTTTCATCCCCCCCACCCAAGGTCACCTGGCTAGTAAATGGTGAAGCTTGGATTTGGCTACCCACGAGACGCTTTGAAAATCACACCATGTCCACCTCACTCCACCTGGGTCCCCTTCATCTGGCGATTTTGATTTCCCGATTCCTGGTTCAAGGAAAAAAAAAAAAAACCTGTTGCTAATTCCCTTAACCACCCTCATTCTGCCCGCTACAAATTTATATTTGAATTGTCTTCTCCCTCTTTCTCCCACTCAAGGCTCAGCTCTCCATCTGTGCACTGGACCCTAACCTTCTCTCCATTAATCTGTCACTCTGGCCATTTCAAACTCTCCCTCTCTGCTGACTCCTTCCCCTTACTGTGTCTCTTCCCCCATTCATCTCGGTTTCACAATAGCAGGGGTGCACTCTCTCTTCATTTATCCCCTTACCACCCTCCCAATCTTTACCCAATGCCATTTTACTTATAACACCTAAAACTTCCTTTTCCTTTTTCAGTGCTTCTCATTGTGGTAAGTCACATAATACAAAGCATATTATTTTAGCCATATCCGACCGCACCTTTCAGTGGCACTGAGTGCATTCACATTGTTGTTCGACTCTCATCATCATCCATCTCCAAAAATTTTATCTTTCTAAACTGAAACTCTGTCCCTATTAAACACTAACTCCCCATTCCCTCCCCCACCACCCTTAGCCCCAGCCCCTGGCATCTGCCAATGTACTTTCTGATTCGAAGAATTTGATTATCTAGGTACCTTGTATAAGTAGAATCAAAGAGTATTTGTCTGCACCTGATGGCATCCCACTCCAGTACTCTTGCCTGGAAAATCCCATGGACGGAGGAGCCTGGTAGGCTACAGTCCATGGGGTCGCTAGGAGTCGGATACGACTGAGCGACTTCACTTTCACTTTTCCCTTTCATGCACTGGAGAAGGAAATGGCAACCCACTCCAGTATTCTTGCCTGGAGAATCCCAGGGACGGGGGAGCCTGGTGGGCTGCCGTCTATGGGGTCACACAGAGTCGGCCACGACTGAAGCGACTTAGCAGCAGCAGCAGCAGCAATGTATACTGGAATGCATTTTTAAGGTTAACTCAATATTCCCTGTTAGCTCAGTTGGTAAAGAATCTGCCTGCAATGCAGGAGACTCTAGTTCTATTCCTGGGTCAGAAAGATCTCCTGGAGAAGTGATAGTCTACCCACTCCAGTATTCTTAGGCTTCCTTTGTGACTCAGCTGGTAAAGAATCCGCCTGCAATGCGGGAGACCTGGGTTCAATCCCTGTGTTGGGAAGATCCCCTGGAGAAGGGAAAGGCTACCCAGTCCAGTATTCTGGCCTGGAGAATTCCATGGACTGTATAGTCCACGGGGTTGCAAAGTGTCGGACACGACCGAGCGATTTGCACTTTAATATATGTCCTACAAACAGGTTGCATCTTCTTTTTTTTTCCCCTCTGCTATACAGTAAGTTCTCATTAATTGTCTGTTTTGTGCATAATGGTGTGTATATGTCAATTCCAATCTCATACAGAATGAAGTAAGTTAGAAAGAGAAAAACAATATTGTATGTTAATGCATATATGTGGAATCTAGAAAAACGGTACAGATGAACCTATCTGCAAATCAGAAATAGAGACACAGATGTAGAGAAAAAGCATATGAGGAAAGGATGGGTGGGATAAATTGGGAGATTGGGATTGACATATATACACTACAATGTATAAATCTTCCTTTTCTAAAATAATCTATCATATCATGGTTGCCAAATCTAATATTACTTTTCATTTCTTATTGATAGTAATATCCAATTTCTATCATTAATACTTCTTTGATGATAGCAACCATTAACTAACGACTGTTAGATATATTTGTTATTTCTAATTATTGTACAAAACCTATGGAATTGAAAGTATCACTAGTTCATGCAAGAAGAAACTAATCTCAGATAAGCAACAGCCCAAAGTCAAACAACCTGTTAGAGGCTAACCTGATATTTGAGTCCCAGATTATTATAGTCAAACCTTCCATTAGTTTTAGAAACAGACATTTTTGTTTGTTGATTACCTACTACTTTTCTTTGGCGTCCTCTCCACTCCCTTCTCATTCTCTTATTTCACCAGAATGTCTAAGACATGTAAACAATGTAATATAGGAAAAATTATATGGACTTTAGACCTACCTGAGTTCAATTCCAGGTCTGCTTGCTATAAATCCATATACACACAAACACACAATCTCCCATTCGTATTACCATATTATCAGGCACATTCATTTATACAATCACAACACACATTATTTACTCGTACAAATTTTGATGGTTTACCTACTAACACACATTTTTCCTGTTCACACAAAACAGCCCTTCACCGTAAGCACACACACACACTTTTAAATTTTCCTTCGTATATATGCTATGCTATGCTATGCTATGCTAAGTCGCTTCAGTCGTGTCCGACTCTGTGCGACCCCATAGACGGCAGCTCACCAGGCTCTGCCGTCCCTAGGATTCTCCAGGCAAGAATACCGGAGTAGGCTGCCATTTCTTTCTCCAGTGCATGAAAGGGAAAAGTGAAAGTGAAGTCGCTCAGTCGTGTCCGCTCTTAGCGATCCCATGGACTGTAGCCTACCAGGCTCCTCCGTCCATGGGATTTTCCAGGCAAGAGTACTGGAGTGGGGTGCCATACCCACCCAAATTTACAGTCATTACCCCTTCAAACTCACTCTCACTTATCTAAATCATAACTTTGCCTATCTCCATTCGGTATACTGGTTCTCATCTCATTAAATCAGTTTCCTCAAGGAGGTGGATATTCCAAAATTTATTCAGCTCTTGCCCCTGCTTCCAGCCTGACAGTCCTCTAACCCACACCAGAAGGAAGAACTCGCTCTGGGAATGTGACTCACAAGATAACCTCCTGCTTCACCAGTTCCCTCTGGAATTGCCCAAACATGAGTCAGAGATGTAAAACTTCAACACTGGTTGGCACTCTATATCAGCAATAGTCAAACTGCAGCCAGTGAGCCAAATCCTGCCCACCACCTTCTTTTATAAATAAAATGTTATTGAAACACAGCCATACCCAGTTATTTACATATTGTCTATAACTGCTTTCATGGGACAGATTGAGTAGTTGCAACAGAGACCATGTTCAAAACTTAAAATATTTGCTGTTACTCGACAAAAACTTTTTGGTGATCCCTGTTTTAAAATAATCTCATATGATTTATTACTTATGAAGGAAAGGCAATTTTCCCAAGGTCACAGAGGAACTGAGTTAAGATTTCTTGCCTCTCATTCCACTATTTCCACCATGCCACAAAGCTTCTGCAGACACATTTTGGTCTGCCCTCTCTAACTCTGCTCTCAAGGGATGGAGAAATCCAAAGAGAACCTCTACTGGGTGACCAAATGGTGAAGGCAATCCATTATTGTTTCCCATGTCATTAATAAACTCAGCGTGTCCCACCTCCTTTATCCCCACCATTCCTGCCCATAGGCAGAAGGACCCAAAGAGGCACCAGGCTACCCTGGTCAGTACCAACCTATATCCCTCCTCACCACAAACTGTCATCACAGCCATCTGGAACCACAGACTGGAGCCATGTCCCTGCCTAGATGGCAGGGTATTCCCATAACCAGCAGACTGTGTGCAGTGGCCAGGGGATCAAGCTGGAGGAGAAACTGCAGGGCAAGTTATTTGTTCTCTGAGCATCTTTGGGGACCATGATCTTACTCATGATGTCTTTCTTTTCCCCCAGGATCTCCTCTATTGCTGATCTCCTCAGTGACATAACCGGAAAGTCCTTAACCCTTCTTGTCTGAGTGCTGGAAGCCTCATGTGGAAAGTGTGCCTGATAGGTTATATGAGCTTAGGAGAGAAAGGAGTTGTGAGAGAAGATTTGGAGTGAGTGTCTGACTCTTTGAAACCTCATGGACTGGAGGCCGCCAGGCTCCTCTGTCCATGGGATTCTCCAGGCAAGAATACTAGAGAGGGTTGCCATTTCCTTCTCCAATCCCAAACAAGGGATTGAACCTATGTCTTCTGTGTCTCCTGCTTGGCAGACGGATTCTTTACCACTGAGTCACCTGGGAAGCCCTAATGAACCAATACAGATACATTATTATTAATGAAAGTCTGTAGCTTATATCAGCGTACACTCTGTGTTGTATAGTTTATGGGTTTTAAAAAATGTATAGTGACATGTGTACACCATTATAGTGCCTTTCAGAATATTTTCAAAAGCTTAAAAATACTTGCAGGCCTCCTATTTATCCCTCTTCTGTTCCCTCAGTCAGTCAGTCAGTTTAGTCGCTCAGTCGTGCCCGACTCTTTGCGACCCCATGAATTGCAGCACGCCAGGCCTCCCTATCCATCACCAACTCCCAGAGTCTACCCAAACTCATGTCCATCGAGTCGGTGTTGCCATCCAGCCATCTCATCCTCTGTCGTCCCCTTCTCCTCCTGCCCCCAAATCCTTCCCAGAATAGGGTCTTTTCCAATGAGTCAAATCTTCACATGAGGTGGCCAAAATATTGGAGTTTCAGCTTCAACATCCGTCCTTCCAATGAACACCCAGGACTGATCTCCTTTAGGATGGACTGGTTGGATCTCCCTGCAGTCCAAGGGACTCTCAAGAGTCTTCTCCAACACCACAGTTCAAAAGCATCAATTCTTTAGCGTTCAGCTTTCTTTATAGTCCAACTATCATATCCATACACGACTACTGGAAAAACCATAGCCTTCACTAGACAGACGTTTGTTGACAAAGTAATGTCTCTGCTTTTTAATATGCTATCTAGGTTGGTCATAACTTTCTTTCCAAGAAGTAAGCGTCTTCTAATTTCATGGCTGCAATCACCATCTGCAGTGGTTCTCGAGCCCCCAAAAATAAAGTCTGATACTGTTTCCACTTTTTCCCCATCCATTTCCCATGAAGTGATGGGACTGGATGCCATGATCTTAGTTTTCTGAATGTTGAGCTTTAAGCCAACTTTTTCACTCTCCTCTTTCACTTTCATCAAGAGGCTTTTTAGTTCCTCTTCACTTTCTGCCATAAGGGTGGTGTCATCTGCATATCTGAGGTTATTGATATTTCTCCTGGCAATCTTGATTCCAGCTTGTGCTTCTTCCAGCCCAGCTTTCTCATGATGTACTCTGCATATAAGTTAAATAAGCAGGGTGACAATATACAGCCTTGACATCCTCCTTTTCCTGTTTGGAACCAGTCTGTTGTTCCATGTCCAGTTCTAACTGTTGCTTCCTGACCTGCATACAGGTTTCTCAAGAGACAGGTCAGGTGGTCTGGTATTCCCATCTGTTTCAGAATTTTCCACAATATATTGTGATCCACACAGTCAAAGGCTTTGGCATAGTCAATAAAGCAGAAATTGATGTTTTTCTGGAACTCTCTTTCTTGGTGTCACTGATCAGAACCAAAAATGTTTTCCTTCCCAAGAGTGAGGGTCCCCTTTCCAAGAAGAACAATACTCAAAACAATGAACGTTTTAAGCATGAAGAAAATTTTCTTCAGGAAAGAATGCTTTTCTCCACGGAATTCATGTGACTTGAACAATAAGAAACTGAAGGGCTCACTTTGTAAGATCCATTTTCTATCACAAATGATAAGACTTTTTTTTAAATCAGAGATTTTATTTCATTTTATTTAATTTAATGAGCTATTTCATTGAACAGATCA
The DNA here is from genome assembly GCF_054371585.1 of Giraffa tippelskirchi. NCBI lineage: Eukaryota > Metazoa > Chordata > Mammalia > Artiodactyla > Giraffidae > Giraffa > Giraffa tippelskirchi. The sequence continues at coordinate 122,409,716 of NC_137285.1, forward strand.
AGTCAGGATTTTAGTAATAAATGCTGCCCATTATCTAGTCTGAGTTTCTATGAGAGTTAGCATTAGTAAAAGACATACAATCTGTAAATAACAATATTTCTATGTTCAAACATTCAATATAAACCCATCTACCTCACTAAAAAAAAAAAAAAAAATGCATATTTATATAGCACACCGAAAAGGCAAAAGGAAATTGTTGTCAAGAAAAATAGATGGACTTGACAATTTTTGTTTGTTTTTCTGGCTGGAAAATCCAACACTTTACTCCTCCAGAACTCCATAATTACCTTTGGTTTGTTCATAGGGAAAATGGAGTCCTTGTAGTTAATTTTCTTGAAGAATCGTGTGTCACTGAATTTTTCCTCCCAAGTCAAGTACCCACACCATTGTCCCTCAAATTGGAAGGGTTTGGTGTCATGATGGTAGTCCATGTTCCCTTTACATGCAGATTTTTTTCTCCAATTCCTTCCCTGGGAGGGATGTACCTGAAAAATATCATACAGATGGCTTTTAGAAAAAAGGACTTTGAAGGCTCTTCTCAAAGAAAATACCCACTAGCCCAAAAGTCCAGGCACAAATTCTTACCAACAAAGAAGCTGAAACCAGCCAAGATCTTCAGTAGAAGCAGACTGTGTGCAGAAAGCTCCTTCCTGTTTTCTGCTTTGCTGCCTGGAGCAGCTCAGCCAGACTGCTTTGCATGTTATCAGCCTGCTGGAGACCCTGGCAGAGCTCACAGATGATCGAAGCACCAAGGCTGGCTGCCTTCAGTGTGTCCTTTATATCCACGTTGATCACATGCACAGGCTGCCAGGTCTTCTGTTCTCTAGCACACAGATCTTTCACCACCATTTTATACACTCTCTCAGCACAGGTAAAGATGACATCGAAGGGATCTCTGCACTCTTGAAATCTTTCTGGACGAGGCTTGATTCTCTCATTTCTTCCCAACATGTGTAACACCCCATTGCTGCTATAGTGTACCTGGTCTTTGAGGAGAAGTTCCTTGTGCATCTGCTCATATGTGGTGGAGAAATCATAGACCACGGGGAGGTTGGGTGCCAGTCCTGGAAGTGTCACACAGGATCCCACTCCAAAAGACCTGACATCGAATCCTTTCTTCTTGAGGATGCTGTGGGCTTCCATGCTTCTGTTCATGTTGCTCATGCAGACCACAGCCATGCTGAGTGGGAAGGAGTGCATGATGGTGGCCACCTGGGACTCCAGTCAGACAGATGGACTTCAGGGTCTGAGGGGACTCTGAAGCCTGGGAGATGAGGGTGTGGGTCCAGCTCTTCCAACTAGAGTTAGTGTCAAAGAACAAACCCTGCTTATATAGAGTCACCTTCCCAGGTTGGGTGGAGAATTTTTGACTGGTGATTGGGTTAAATCTTGAGTGATTGGGCTTTTGTTTTGTTTTCTCAGCATAAACTATATTGAATTATGCATATATGTGTGCACTTATCTTAAGTGTAAAGCTCAATACTATTCACAAAGGGAACATATCCACAGAAACTCAGGGGCCCCCTCAGGCCATCTTTTAGTCTTGAGTGATTGGGTTTGGATATTGGGTGCTGAAGAGAGAGCCCAATCCAATCACCAAAACAACCAGTGATTAAATCACCCAGCCTCTACCTCAAGCTGTGCCTATCCCCACACCCATCACAGAGCATTTTGTAATCTCAAATAGACTTCTGTAGATGTCTTGTAATTTTTCACAAGTTACAAGAACACTGCATTTTGTCCATTGACTTTTTTTCAATTCATAATGATTCTAGAGAGAGTAGGTCAGACTCAGTGCCCTTTACCACTTTCATGCACTATTCTGAGCACTCCATACTAAGAATAAAACTTTTAATTACTTTTCTTATATCTATTTGCATAACTGATTAGTCAAATAATGTTTGCTGTTGTTCAGTCTCAAAGTCACGCCCAACTCTTTGGGACTTCATCGGCTGCAGCACACTAGGCTCCCCTGTCATTCATTGTCTCCTGGAGTTTCCTCAGATTCAAGTCCACTGAGTCTGTGATGCTATCTAACACTTCATCCTCTGTCACCCCCTTCTCCTCTTGCCCTTAATCTTTCCCAACATCAGGGTCTTTTCCAATGAGTCAGCTGTTCGTATCGGGTGGCCAAAGTATTAGAGCTTCAGCTTCAGCATCAGTCCTTCCAATGAATATTCAGGACTGATTCCTTTTAGGATTGACTGGTTTGATCTCCTGGCTGTCCAAGGGAATCTCAAGAGTCTTCTCCAACACCACAATTCGGAAACATCAATTCTTCAGCACTCAGCCGTCTTTATAGTCCAACTCTCACATCCTTACATGACTACTGGAAAAATCATAGCTTTGACTGTACAGATGTTTGTTGGCCAAGTAATGTCTCTGCTTTTTAATATGCTATCTAGGTTTGTCATAGCTTTCCTTCCAAGGAACAAGTGTCTTCTAATTTCATGGCTGAGATCACCATCTGCAGTGATTTTGGAGCCCAAAAAAGTAACATCTGTCACAGCTTCCACTTTTTCCCTTTCTATTTGCCATGAAGTGATGGAGCCAGAAAAGGACAGAAATGGTATGGACCTAACAGAAGCAGAAGATATTAAAAAGAGGTGGCAAGAATACCAGAAGAACTGTACAAAAAAGATCTTCACGACACAGATAATCACGATGGTGTGATCACTCACCTAGAGCCACACATCCTGGAATGTGAAGTCAAGTGGGCCTTAGAAAGCATCACTACAAACAAAGCTAGTGGAGGTGATGGAATTCCAACTGAGCTATTTCAAATCCTAAAAGATGATGCTGTGAAATGCTGCACTCGATATGCCAGCAAATCTGGAAAACTCAGCAGTGGCCACAGGACTGGAAAGGGTCAGTTTTCATTCCAATCCCAAAGCAAAGCAATGCCAAAGAATGCTCAAACTACCACACAATTGCACTCATCTCACATGCTAGTAAAGTAATGCTCAAAATTCTCCAAGCCAGGCTTCAGCAATACGTGAACCGTGAACTTCCAGATGTTCAAGCTGGTTTTAGAAAAGGCAGAGGAACCAGAGATCAAATTGCCAACATCTGCTGGATCATCAAAAAAGAAAGAGAGTTCCAGAAAAACACTTATTTCTGCTTTATTGACTATGCCAAAGCCTTTTTGTGGATCACAATATATTGTGGAAAATTCTGAAACAGATGGGAATACCAGACCACCCAACTTGTCTCTTGAGAAACCTGTATGCAGGTCAGGAAGCAACAGTTAGAACTGGACATGGAACAATAGACTGGTTCCAAATAGGAAAAGGAGGATGTCAAGGCTGTGTATTGTCACCCTGCTTATTTAACTTATATGCAGAATACATCATGAGAAAGCTGGGCTGGAAGAAGCACAAGCTGGAATCAAGACTGCTGGGAGAAATATCAATAACCTCAAATATGCAGATGACACCACCCTTATGACAGAAAGTGAAGAGGAACTAAAAAGCCTCTTGATGAAAGTGAAAGAGGAGAGTGAAAAGGCTGGCTTAAAGCTCAACATTCAGAAAACGAAGATCATGGCATCCGGTCCCATCACTTCATGGGAAATGGATGGGGAAAAAGTGGAAACAGTATCAGACTTTATTTTTGGGGGCTCGAGAACCACTGCAGATGGTGATTGCAGCCATGAAATTAGAAGACGCTTACTTCTTGGAAAGAAAGTTATGACCAACCTAGATAGCATATTAAAAAGCAGAGACATTACTTTGTCAACAAACATCCGTCTAGTCAAGGCTATGGTTTTTCCAGTAGTCATGTATGGATGTGAGAGTTGGACGGTGAAGAAAGCTGAGCGCCGCAGAATTGATGCTTTTGAACTGTGGTGTTGGAGAAGACTCTTGAGAGTCCCTTGGACTGCAAGGAGATCCAACCAGTCCATCCTAAAGGAGATCAGTCCTGGGTGTTCACTGGAAGGACTCATGTTGAAGCTGAAACTCCAATACTTTGGCCACCTCATGCGAAGGGTTGACTCATTGGAAAAGACCCTGATGCTGGGAAGGATTGGGGGTAGGAGGAGAAGGGGATGACAGAGGATGAGATGGCTGGATGGCATCACCGACTCGATGGACATGAGTTTGGGTAAACTCCGGGAGATGGTGATGGACAGGGAGGCCTGGTGTGCTGCGATTCATGGGGCTGCAAAGAGTCAGACACAACTGAGCGACTGAACTGAACTGAATGCCAATCTCATACTGTTCTGATCAATACAGCTTGGTAATAGTGTTTAAAATAACTATAGAATTATAGGTAGTTGTAAAAAACAATATAAAGAGTAGCCCCTCATACATTCACCTAATTTTACCCAAGAGTAACATCTTGCATAACTATAATAGAATATCTAAACAAAAAAATGACATCAATAAAATTCACATATTTTATTTAGATGTTAAAAATTTTACATGCACTCATTTCAAGGGAGTGGTTCTAGGCAATTTTATCGTATGTGTAGGTTTGTATAAGCATCAGCACAATCAACAGAGTGTTCCTGTTGGGCTATACTCCACAGGCGTTTGAGACCTGTGTTTGCCCAGCTTTAAGATGAAAGAAAAGAGGGCTTCCCTGATAGCTGAGTTGGTAAGGAATCCACCTGCAATGCAGGAGAGCTGGTTTGATTCCTGGGTTGGGAAGATCTGCTGGAGAAGGGTTAGGCTACCCACTCCGGTATTCTTGGACTTCCCTTGTGACTCAGCTAGTAAATAATCTGCCTGCAATGTGGGAGACCTGGGTTTGATCCCTGAGTTGGGAAGATCCCCTGAAGAAGAGAAAGGCTACCCACTCCAGTATTCTGGTCTGGAGAATTCCATGGACTATATAGTCCATGGGATCACAAAGAGTCAGACATGACTGAGTGACTTTCACACACACAAAAAAAAAGATGGAAGAAAGAGTCCAGAGTCAGCAACAGAGATGTCAACGGTATAATGGATGGGGGACTTGAATGTCTGAAGCAAGTTCCTTGCGTGACTCCACACGGTAACCGGGGATGACAGGAAGAACATGGTGGCAAACTTGCTCCTTGGAGAAGGGGAGATTACTAGTTAGAAGGGAACTGATATTAGGTGGGCTCATTAGTACCAGGAACCCAGTAAAGGGGCACGTCCCCTCACTGTCCCTTTGATAAGAACAACAACTAGCTGGGGCCTGGGGAAAGTACGTAGGAAGGTCCGTTATGTGAGTAGGGTGTAGGTGAAGAGGCACTGGTCGGGCAGGGGATGTACAGAGAATCAAGGAGGCTGACATGGCATCTTGCTGGAGACCCAGAAATTAGACTCATTTCCCAATGAGGCCAGTGTTGTGGCTCAGTCCTCGAAAAAATTTCCGTTTACTCAGACTGGGGAGGAAATGTAAGGCATCTAACAGTCACAATACAGGAGACATCATGACAAGCAAAATACAAGCAGTAATCACATCTGAGATAATATCACACCCACCTGCGGGTTTTTGTCCTGGTCTGCAATAATAGTCAGAAAATTCAAGTTTTCAGTAAAACAGGAACATTTGCAAAATCATGTTTATAAGAGCCACCTCTGAACCACAGCTACTCCATTTTGAATTTCAAATGTATTCCCTTCCTCAATGACCAAAGCAGCTGTACAATGCATGTCAGAAAGGCCACAAAACAGGATGCTCTGGTCAGCAAAATTTAAGTTAGACTATGCAGAAGCTAGGATGACTTTCCCAGACCTCAGTAGGGCAGAGGTTTCTACCATTTCCCCTTTTGACTAAAAACCTTCCAATAGAAAACACTTCTGATCAAAATATTAGTTCAGAGTTGCTGGGGTGCTGACTGCTACACCAGGTTCAGATCATGTTCATCGGTGCTAAGCCTCCTTTATATTCACCCAGTCATTCATGTTGGGGGAAAACTAATCAGAATGCATGAGGCTGAGATGTATGTTAATGAGGAAACACTTTAGAGGCCATACATTTGTTTTAACTTCTTATTTGTGTTGAGGCATAGCCTATTAACAATGCTGTGATAGTTTCAAGTGAACTGTGAAGGGACTCAGTCATACATATACATGTATCCATTCTCCCCCAAACTCCCCTCCCATCCAGGCTGCCACATAACATTGAACAGAGTTCCATGTGCTATACAGTAGGTCCTTGTTAGTTATCCACAGTAAATATAAAAGTGTCTACAAGTTGATCCCAAACTCCCTAACTATCCCTTCTCCCCATCCATCCCCCCAGCAACCATAAATTTGTTCTCTAAGTCTGTGAATCTCTTTCTGTTTTGTATATAAGTTCATTTGTGTCATTTCTTTTTAGATTCCACATATAAAGAATGTCAGACAATATTTCTCCTTCTCTGTCTGACTTACCTCACTCATTATAACAATCTCTAGGTCCATCCATGTTGCTGCAAATGGCATTCTTTCAGTCCTTTTAATGGCTGAGTAATATATACATATCACATTTTCTTTATCCATTCCTCTCTTGATGGACATTTAGGTTTCTTCCATGTCTTGGCTATTGTAAACAGTGCTGCAATGAACACTGGGGTACATGCATTCCTTTGGATGTTTTTCTCTATATATATGCCCAGGAGTGGGATTGAAGGGTCATATGGTCACTGTATTTTTAGTTTTTTAAGGAACCTCCATACTATTCTTTATAGCGACTATATCTATTTACATTCCCACTAACAGTTTAAAAGGATTCCTTTCTCTCCACACCCTCTCTAGCATTTATTATTTGTAGAGTTTTTTATGATAGCCATTCTGACTGGTGTGAGGTAATATCTCACCACATATTGTAGTTTTGATTTGCATTTCTCTAGTAATTAGCAATGTTGAACATCTTTTCATGTGTTATACATTTTATGCTATACACAGCAGCAGCAGCAAGTCTCATGCTCCTGTGAGGTGGAATAGTTTTTTTGAGTGTGCTCAGTATCAGGGTGACCTTAAGCTTTGTGAGGGTTTCACAAGGTGCTAGAATCTTGTGAAACATTGGTGAACAGATTAGCTTAATCAAGAAGTTCCGATCGAAGATGTGAAAAATCATCTCTCATGCACACATTGGTTTAGCGTTACAAATATAATTGATAGTGAAGATTTAAAGTGTGAAACCACCAGGTACACCTCTCCTCAATCATTAATAACTTTTGTGCTTCCTCAGGATTGCTAAGGAGGAGGGTTTTCTCATTCATGGAAGTTTATTGAGATGATATTGAGTTTGGGGCTACGCAGATGTTTGTGGTCTCTTAAACATGCTTTTCTGATGTTATTGGTGTGAATTCATTAGAATAAAATGTTTTTCTTTCCAAAAAAATTTTGTCAAATATTTGACAAATGTAAATCGTATATTTATAAAGTATACAATCAGATGATTTGATGTATATATATACATACATATACATATGTAGAAAAACAATACAATCAAGTTAATGAACATATTCATCACACTTTTCATAGGTGCAGTTTGTGTATGTATATGTATATGAGTGCGTGTGGTGAGAAAACATAATATCAACTCTCAAGTTAACAAATTTCAAATATAGAATATAAGATTGTTAAATATAGAAACAATGCTATCCATTAGGCTCCAGAAGTTATCCACCCTGCCCAACTGACAAATTGTACCCTTTTTATGTGATTGTCCAAGGATGTCACAAGATGTCTCAAAGAGTGAGAAACTCAGTCAGGAATGGATGAAGAAATTCAAAACCAGAAATCAGTACTCATTTCATCTTTACCAAATCAAACTAATGAATGAAGGATACATGATATAGAAGTTCACAGGCTCTATGTAGGACACACCATGCTCAGTCAAACATGGTACTACTCTCGCTGTTGCTTTGACAACAGAAGATGTAAACTCTGAAACCTACCTTGTGACCTTCCTTGAAAACAGAATTCACCAAAACATTTATGTTTCAGTTTATCAATAGTGTTTCCACTCACCACATGTGTAGTCCATATAATGAATAGCTAGAGATGATGAAAAGTCTATTCCTCCTTTGGAGTTATTTCTGCTTTGGAAAAAATATGTGAGCCACCTGCTCCCGGATTTGCTTGGTCTTGATCCCATAAATGATGGGGTTCAGCATAGGTGGAGCCAGAACACAGACATTAGCCAACAAGATGTGAATATGAGGTGGAATGTGACGACCAAACCTCTGAGTCAGAATCGTGAAGATGGCAGGTCCATAAAAGAGAATGATGATGCAGACATGAGAGCCACACGTGTTGAGAGCCCTGTGGCGAGCATCTTGGGAAGACATGTGGAAGACAGTATGGAGAACCACCACATAGGAAACAAAAATTAGCAGGGCGTCTAAAACCACTGTTGACATTAGGACAAAGAGTCCATACCAGATGTTTACTCTAATGTCATTACAAGCATATTTGGCCAAGCCAATGTGTTCACAAAAGGTGTGGGGTATGATATTATTTTGGCAGAAAGTCAATCTTTTCAAAAGGAATACTATGGGAAAAATTGTACTATAACTTCTCAGAAAGATGGCAACTCCTATTTTCCCAATCAGTGTGTTTGTAAGAATAGTGCTATATCTCAGCGGAAAGCAAATGGCAATGTAGCGGTCAAATGCCATCACCAGCAAGATCCCTGACTCGGACATGAAAGTGCTGTGTGTGATAAAGTACTGAGTGATGCAGCGATCCAGGGAGATCTCCCCAGCATGGAACCAGAAGATGGCCAAGGCCTGAGGGACTGTGCTCGTAGAGAGGACAATGTCTGCTCCAGCCAGCATGCAGAGGAAGAGGTACATGGGTTCATGAAGGCTGCGCTTTGTGAGGATAATGCAGATGACCAGGCTGTTTCCAAAGAGGGCAATAGCATAGGAAATGAAGAAGGGGATGGAGATCCATATGTGCTGGTCCTCAAGCCCAGGGATGCCCAGCAAGCGGAAGACTGTGTGGCTAACACCGGTATGGTTTAAAGTCATCACGTCTAGAAATACCACTAAATACATCACTTCTTATTCACATACAGAGACAAAAACACAGATTTTCCTAATCTTGGTGAAAGCAGCAGGAGATTTTGGCATATTCCTTACTTCTGCCTTCTTTGAGCATGCAAATAATAAGACATATACAAAGGTGAATAGGATATGTTCTGTAGCCTCGAATGCTACTCTAATTAAAGGATAACAGGTTTCCAACTAGTCAAATAAAAAGATATTGCTGTATGTCTTTTCCTACCAACAGATGGGTATCAATATATAGCAGGGACCATGGTACATCTCTGGGAAGGCAGTAGCAAGATTGTAATTGAACTTGACATTGAGGAATTTATCATATAGCAAAGAAGGAAAAGAAAAAGATGTATTCTTGAAACATTTTCAGACAGGGTGGCTTAGGCATAGAGAATACTGGAGAAGGTATGGGAGGATTTGTACAGGCAGATTTTTCCTGATTGTGAAGGACATTGATCACAACTTTACATTTGGTCTCAACCATTTACATGGGCAGCAGCCATTAGATGTCATGAAGTTATCAGTTTAGAACAGTTGATCTAGTTTTTAAAATTATCTATGGAGGTTTACTGGAACAGTAGTTGATGAGACATGATTCTAAATGGCCAATGGTGTTCCTGGAGTAAAACGGATCTGAACATAACGCTCAAGGAGGAATTAAACTAATATCTATTATGCATCTGCTTTATGCCAGAGCTGCAGTCATCACTTGGAATATGGTACTTTATATATTGCACTGACATGTTGACTATCCATTCAAGGAATTGGATATTATCTCCATTTCACTCTTAAGGAATATGAGACTCAGCAAATGTGAATTATTTGCCAAATATCCCAAGGAAATAATTAATAGATATGAGATTTGAAAATTGTGCATTTACCAAATACAGGAACCTCACTTGTGAAGAGGGTCAAGAGACCTTAAGAGGTGCCATTGACAAGGCCTGTGTGCCTGAGGTGAGGCACTCCTCCAGCTTGCATCTTAGAAAACTAAGTGTAGAAATGACTGAAATTGAAAAAAAAAAAAAAGGTGTCACTTCTCAGAATGAGAAGAGAGGGCTGAATGATATTTAAAGTCTTTTTGCATGCAGAAATTGAACATTTGTTTCTTAGTACACTTTGATTCATTAATTAACTCAGTTATTCAGGTAACATATATTGAGCAAAAACTATTTTCAGGCACCATATCACTAACCAGGGATAGAGGGGGGAAATGGGAATTTTTAGAGTCTTATTATATATACTTAAGGTTTAAAGAGGGGCAAATTGTAAATAGACAGGTTTTAAGAATTGGAGACAAATGTGAATTCCTTCTATTGAATGAGTATCTTAAAATATTTATCTCATAAGATTGATCTTATTCTCACTATAAACATTATATTTTCTACTCCAGTTACCCTCGATGCTTCTAATTTTCCTATTTGGAGAGGAAAATCAGCTCCTAAAATCATGGCTGGGTGCTGGGAGAAAATGTGTCATTAGAGTCACTAGTCATCAGTTGGCCTTGGGTCTGAAACTGTTGGGCTTCCCAGGTGGCTCTAGTGGTAAAGAATCTGCTTGCTAATGAGGGAAATGTAAGATATGTGGGGTTCGATCTCTGAGTCAGGAAGATATCCTGGAGGAGGGCATGGCTACTTCAGTATTCTTGCCTGGAGAATCCCCATGGACAGAGAAACCTGGCGGGCTAGAGTTCATAGGGTCGCAAAGAGTCAGACATGACTGAAGCAACTTAGCATGTACACTGAACTGTCTCCCATTGAGCACAAGCTGCCCTCTGAGAGTTCTCTCCAATGAGGGCAGCCTGTCTCTCGCAGGAAGTGGAAAATCAGAAGGCAAGGGAAGAGCACCAAATAGAAACGACGGTACTTGTGAGTCCCAAAGCCTGATAAAAAAAAAAAAAAAAAAAGGAAAATAGATAAAGGCAAGAAGGAAGGAGCCAGGAAAGACAAATTAACAAGGTAGGGCTTCAGCAGAAACTGAAAGTCGCTCAGTTGTGTCCAACTCTTTGTGACCCCATGGACTATAAAGTCCGTGGAATTCTCCAGGCCAGAAGATTGGAGTGGGTAGCCTTTCCCTTCTCCAGCAGATCTACCTGACCCAGGAATTGAACCGGGCTCTCCTGCATTGCAGGCAGATTCTTTACCACCTGAGCTATCAGGGAAGCCCTAGAGCATTGCAAAAGTTCACCACAGCTAGGAAGTGGAGACAGGGACTAAAAGGGAAATATTTAAAATCAGAGCCATAGAAAGAGGCCAGAAAGTCAGGGTTAGGGAATTTCCCTGTAGGACTGGTGTCCCAATAGAGTGACTTCAGTCTGAAACAAGTTAATTCTTAACACACTACTCAAATGCCTCCTCCTATTTCTCACACACAGGCAAGTCTCCCTAGTAGCTCCCCAAAGCCCCTTCCCACACCCTGCCTGGGGAAATCCCACACAGATCCCTGTAATTTTCAGCATCTTCCTCATATTTTGCCAAGAGCGATCTACCGTAAGACCATTTGTTTTCTATTTCTCATGTCAAGCCTAATTCTATGGCACCTGTTATTTAAAGAAAGGTGTCTCCTTTTCTAAGGCAGAGAAAAGGCAGAGGAACCAGAGATCAAATTGCCAACATCCGTTGGGTCATCGAAAAAGCAGGAGAGTTCCAGAAAAACATCTACTTCTGCTTTATTGACTACGCCAAAACCTTTGACTGTGTGCATCACAACAAACTGTGGAAAATTCTTTAAGAGGTGAGAATACCAGATCACTTCACCTGCCTCCTGAGAAACCTGTGTGCAGGTCAAGAAGCAACAGCTAGAACTGGACATGGAACAACAGACTGGTTCCAAATAGGGAAAGGAGTACATCAAGTCTGTATATTGTCACCCTGCTTATTTAACTTATATGCAGAGTACATCATGAGAAATGCTGGGCTGGATGAAGCACAAGCTGGAATAAAGGTTGACAGGAGAAATATCAATAACCTCAGATACGCAGATGACACCACACATGGCAGAAAGCGAAGAACTGAAGAGCCTCTTGATGAAAGTGAAAGAGGAGAGTCAAAAAGCTGACTTAAAACTCAACATTCAAAAAACTAAGACCATGGCATCCAGTCCCACCACTTCATGGCAAATAGAAGGGGAAACAATGGGAACAGTAATAGACTTTATTTTCTTGGGCTCCAAAATCACTGCACATGGTGACTGCAGCCATGAAATTAAAAGACACTTGCTCCATAGAAGAAAAGCTATGACCAACCTAGACAGCATATTAAAAAGCAGAGACATTACTTTGCCAACAAAGGTCTGTCTAGTCAAAGCTATGGTTTTTCCAGTAGTCATGTTTGGATATGAGACTTGGACTATAAAGAAAGTTGAGCACTGAAGAACTGATGTTTTTGAACTGCAGTATTGGAGAAGACTCTTGAGAGTCACTTGGACTGCAAGGAGATCAAACCAGTCAATCCTAAAGGAAATCAATCCTGAATATTCATTAGAAGGACTGATGCTGAAGCTGAAGCTCCAGTACTTTGGCCACCTGATGTGAAGAACCGACTCATTTGGAAAAGACCCTGATGCTGGGAAAGACTGAGGGCAAGAGGAGAAGGGGGCGACAGAGGAGGAGGTGGTAAGATGCCATTACCAACTCAATGGACATGACTTTGATGAAGCTCCAGGAGTTAGTGATCGACACGGAAGCCTGGTGTGCTGCAGTCCATGGGATCACAAAGAGTCAGACATGACTGAGCAACTGAACTGAACTGATCTGCTAATTTGCTACCTTTCAGTAACTTCAGCTGGTTCATATACTCTCAACCTCCCTTTCCAGATCTCACCCTTCACTTCTGCTAGAAGTATCTCTGTTTAGTATCATTCCACACATATTAACATCCTCTAAGGGTCCTGCCCCTCTGGCCTGTTTAGGACATAACACTTGCCCTGTCCTTACCTTGATCCTTGAACCATTTCTACCTGCAGATGTCTAATCACTCCCTGGCCTTAGAATGAGTATTCAGGAACAGACATTCTACTGGAGATATAAGTCAGCTAGTTGCATGGCAGGATTTGGGCTATTTATTCTCCTTGATGTGAGCCCTTGAGGGAAGCACTTATCCCAGGGCTCCAGGGACAGAAATGTCTCCACCAGCCTCACCCTCTTCCCAAATGTTCTTTGTCTCTAAGACACCTTCACATCTTCTTCACTTCCTCCTGCTCTTTTTCTCTCTCTTACTTCTCTCAGATGCTCTGATAAAAAAAAAAAAAAAAACAGTTTATCACCTAAGCTAGTCTTTAAAAAAAAAAAATCAAGAGCATATAAATTCAGTGTGATAAATGCTGTCTTGCTGAACTGAAATGAGGCTGTCAATGTGAGTCTAGTGCTAAACCCTGTAGCTCAGATTCTCTTGAGTTTAGCAAGCCTCATCAACTCTGTCCCCTATGGTAACTCATCACCACTTTTCTCTATTCTAATTACTGTAAAAGTAGGATGGCATTTTGTCCTTTATCTTGCACTGGACATCATTTACGTGTGACTTCTGCCTGCGTTCTCTTCTCCTTTGAAAATTTCAAGTAAAATAATAACTGCTACTTGACTCCATTGTGTTCATAAACACAAATGATAACCCTGAGTTTGGCTACTAATGAAAATCACTCTTAAGCTAATCTTTATTTGGTGCATTTTTAAAAAACAATATAAACTTGTTATTTTGCATTGGGGTATAGTGGATTAACAGTTTTGTGATAGTTTCTGGTGAACAGTGAAGGGACTCTGTTAAATCTATTTTCAGTAGAAATATGAAACTTACAATTAATATGTACCAACAATTTTTGACATTTCTTCTTCATGAAATAACTTGAAAGTGAAAGTGTTATTTGCTCAGTCATGTCTGGCTCTTTTCAACTCCACCAACTAGAGCTCACTAGGCTCCTCTGTCCATGCAATTCTCCAGGCAAGAATACTGGAGAAGCTAGACCTTCCTTCTCCAGGGGATCTTCCCAACCCAGGAATTGAACCCAGATCTCATCCACTGCAGGCAGACTTGGTATTTATCACCTGAGCCACCAGGGAAGCCCATGAAATAGCTTACAATGAAGTTATACCCATCCTCAGATTTTCCAAGAGTTTCAAATTTCAGAGACATGAATAATGATGTTGTTGCCTAAGGGTATATGATATACGTACTTAGTGCTTAATGCTGCTAAGTTGCTTCAGCCGTGTCCGACTCTCTGCGACCCCATAGACGGAAGCCCACCAGGCTCCCCCATCCCTGGGATTCTCCAGGCAAGAACACTGGAGTGGGTTGCCAGTTCCTTCTCCAATGCATGAAAGTGAAAAGTGAAAGTGAAGTCGCTCAGCGGTGTCTGACTCTTAGCGACCCCAAGGACTGCAGCCTACCAGGCTCCTCCGTCCATGGAATTTGCCAGGCAAGAGTACTGGAGTGGGGTGCCGTTGCCTTCTCCGTAGTGCTTAATAGACCACATGTAAATCAAAATAATTTTGACACGCTTATATTTGCCTGCCTCCTTTGGCAACACTCAAGATTTTCCCCTTGATCTTGCTTTTCAGATCGATATACATGCGCCTAGGCATAGCTTCTTGTTTTTATGCTCCTTGAAGTTGGCTGATTCTTCAGATCTGTAAATATTTTTTAACGAGTTTGGAAATGTTCCACAATTCTTTCTCCAAAAAATATTTTCAGTCCCTTTCTTTCTCTTATTTCATTTGAAACCCCAACTCCACATTAGATATTTTGACATTTTCCCCTCAGTACAAAGAGAAGAGGGTGACAGAGGATGAGATGGTTGGATGGCATCACCGACTCAATGAACTTGAGCTTGGGCAAACTGGGAGATGGTGAGAGACAAGGAGGCCTGCAGTCACTGGAGTCACAAAGGGTTGGACATGACTTAGTGACTGAACAACAACAACAGCAAAGTCACCCAGGACTTGGTGCCATTGATAATCAGAACCAAGAATATTTCACTACCCAGTAGCAAGGAACCACTTTCACAGAAGCACAGTACTCAACAAATTAATGTTTTTAGCATGAAAGAGTTCTCATTAGGAAAAAATGCTTTTCTCCATGGAAGTCATTTGTCTTCAACAATAAGAAACCAAGGCACTCACTTTGTAATAGGCTTCCCTGGTGGCTCAGACAATAAAGAACCTACCTGCAATGTAGGAAACCCATGTTCGATTCCTGGGTCTGTAAGATCCCCTGGAGGAGGAAGCGGCAGCCCACTCCAGTATTCTGGCCTGGGGAATTCCAGGGACAGAGGAGCCTGGCAGGCTAACTTCCATGGGGTCACAAAGAGCTAGACACCACCTAGCAACTTTCACTTTCACTTTGTAATATGCATTCCTTATCACGAATGAGATGACACTTTTCTTTAAATTTGAAGGTTTATTTCATTTTATTACATTTAATGAGTTATTTGATTAAACAAATCATGCTAGAATTTTAGTAATAAATACAATTCATTATCCACCCTGAGTTTCTATTAAAGTTGGCATTAGAAAAGGACTAAGTTTTTTTTTATCTAAAAATAAAAATATTTTGAATTTCAAACATTCAATACAAACCTAGCACACTAAAAAAAAATTCACATTTACACACATGCCAGAAAAACAAAAGGATTGTTATCACTATAAATGGATAAAACAGACACTGTTTTTTGTTTTCTGAAATATCCTTCTGCTAGCACTTCACTTGTCCAGCAACCCATTATGAGCCTTGGTTTGTTGATCATTTAAACGGAGTCCTTGAGGTTGACTTCTTTGCAGAGATGTGTGAACACTGAATTATTCCTTTGAAGGCAAGTATCCACACTATTCAAACTCAAATTGAAAGGACTTTGATGCCTACTTACAGTTCATGTTCTATTTGCCATGAAACCTTTTTATCTTCCACTTCCTGCCTGAGTGGGATGCACCTGAAAAAATAATAATAATAATATAGACAGCTTTTAATAAAAAAGAACTCTGAAGACCCTTCTCAGAGAAAATATCCACTAGCCCAAAAGTCTATACTGAAGTTCTTGCTGAAAAGGTAGCTGAAAACCACTTAAGATCTTCATTAGAAGCAGACTGTGTACAGAAAGTTCCTTTCTGTTTTCTGCTTTGCTGCCTGGAGCAGCTTGGCCAGACTGCATGTTATCAACCTGCTGGAGACCCTGACAGAGCTCACAGATGATCGAAGCACCAAGGCTGGCTGCCTTCAGCGTGTCCTTTATATCCACGTTGATCACATGCACAGGCTGCCAGGTCTTCTGTTCTCTAGCACACAGATCTTTCACCACCATTTTATACACTCTCTCAGCACAGATGAAGATGACATCAAAGGGAATCTCTGCACTCTTGAAATCGTTCTGGACGAGCCTTGATTCTCTCATTTCTTCCCAACATGTGTAACACCCCATTGCTGCTATAGTGTACCTGGTCTTTGAAGAGAAGTTCCTTGTGCATCTGCTCATATGTGGTGGAGAAATCATAGACCACAGGGAGGTTGGTTCCCCCTCCTGGGATTGTCACACAGGATCCCACTCCAAAAGACCTGACATTGAATCCTTTCTTCTTGAGGATGCTGTGGGCTTCCATGCTCCTGTTCATGTTGCTCATACAGACCATAGCCATGCTGAATGGGGAGGAGGGCATGATGGTGGCCATTTGAGACTCCAGCTGTGTGGGTGGGCTTCAGGGTCCAAGGGAACTCTGAAGCCAGGGAGATGAGCACCTGGGTCCAGCTCATGCAACTAGTATAGTGTCAAAGAACAGAGACCAGGTTTATATGCAGTCACTACCCTGAGGTGGGTGGAGAACTCTTGATTGATGAGTGCGTTAACGCTTGAAAGATTGGGTTTGGATACTGGATTTGGACTAGAGAACTAGATTCAGTCATAAGAACAATCTGGTGTTAAACCATCTTAACATCTAGTTCTGGGCAAGGGTGTGGCTACACTGTGACTGTGTTTTGAAATCTCTACTTATGATAGAAATGCAAAAAGAAATGCAAAATGGTTGTCTGAGGAGGCCTTACAAACAGCTGTGAAAAGAAGAGAAGTGAAAGGCAAAGCAGAAAAGGAAAGATATACCCATTTGAATGCAGAGTTCCAAAGAATAGCAAGGAGAGATAAGAAAGCCTTCCTCAGAGATCAATGCAAAGAAATAGAGAAAAACAACACAATGGGAAAGACTAGAGATCTCTTCAAGAAAATTAGAGATACCAAGGGAACATTTCATGCAAAAATGAGCACAATAAAGGACAAAAATGTTATGGACCTAACAGAAGCAGAAAATATTAAGAAGAGGTGGCAAGAATACACAGAAGAACTATACAAAAAAGATCTTCATGACCCAGATAATCACAATGATGTGATTACTCAACTAGAGTCTGGCATTCTGGAATTCAAAGTCAAGTCAAGTAAGGCATTAGGAAGCATCACTACAAACAAAGCTAGTGGAGGTGATGAAATTCCAACTGAGCTATTTCAAATCCTAAAAGATGATGCTGTGAACGTGCTGCACTCAATATGTCAGGAAATTTGGAAAACTCAGCAACGGCCACAGGATTGGAAAAGGTCAGTTTTCATTCCATTCGCAAAAAAAGACAATGCCAAAGAATGCTCAAACTACAGCACAATTGCACTCATCTCACATGCTAGAAGGCAATGGCACCCCACTCCAGTACTCCTGCCTGGAAAATCCCATGGACGGAGGAGCCTGGTAGGCTGCAGTCCATGGGGTCGCAAAGAGTCGGACACGACTGAGCGACTTCACTTTCACTTTTCACTTTCATGCACTGGAGAAGGAACTGGCAACCCACTCCAGTGTTCTTGCCTGGAGAATCCCAGGGACGGGGGAGCCTGGTGGGCTGCCGTCTATGGGGTCGCACAGAGTCGGACACGACTGAAGCGACTTAGCAGCAGCAGCAGCACATACTAGCAAAGTAATGCTCAAAATTCTCCAAGCCGGGCTTCAACAATACGTGAACCATGAACTTCCAGATGTTCAAGCTGGATTTAGAAAAGGCAGAGGAACCAGAGATCAGATTGCCAACATCTGTTGTATCATCGAAATAGAAGGAGAGTTCCAGAAAAACATCTACTTCTGCTTTATTGACTGTGCCAAAGCCTTTGTATGGATCACAACAAATGGTCGAAAATTCTGAAAGAGATGGGAATACCAGACCACCTTACCTGCCTCCTGAAAAATCTGTATGCAGGTCAAGAAGCAACAGTTAGAATTGGACACGGAACAACAGACTGGTTCCAAATCGGGAAAGGTAGTACATCAAGGCTATATATTGTTACCCTGCTTATTTAACTTATATGCAGAGTACATCGTGAGAAATGCTGGACTGGATGAAGCACAAGCTGGAATCAAGATTGCCTGGAGAAACATCAATAAACTCAGATATGCAAATAACACCACGCTTATGGCAGAAAGCAATAAACTAAACAGCTTCTTGGTGAAAGTGAAAGAGGAGAGTGAAAAAGTTGGCTTAAAACTCAACATTCAAAAAACTAAGATCAGAGAATATGGTCCCATCACTTCATGGCATATAGATGGGGAAACAACGGAAACAGTGAAGACTTTATTTTGGGGGCTCCAAAATCACTGCACATAGTGACTGCAGCCATGAAATTAAAAGTCACTTGCTCCTTGGAAGACAAGTTATGACCAACCTAGACAGCATATTAAAAAGCAGAGACATTACTTTGCCAACAAAGGTCTGTCTAGTCAAAGCTATGGTTTTTTCCAGTAGTCATGTATGGATGTGAAAGTTGGACTATAAAGAAATCTGAGCACCGAAGAATTGATGCTTTTGAACTGTGATGTTGAAGAAGATTCTTGAGAGTCCCTTGGACTGCAAGGAGATCCAACCAGTCCATCCTAAAGGAAATCGGTCCTAAATATTCACTGGAAGGAATGACGCTGAAGCTGAAACTCCAATACTTTGGCCACCTGATGTGAAGAGCTGACTCATTGGAAAAGACCCTGATGCTGGGAAAGATTGAGGGCAGGAGGAGAAGGGGATGAGAGAGGATGAGATGGTTGGATGGCATCACCGACTCAATGGACATGAGTTTGGGTAAACTCCGGGAGTTGGTGATGGACAGGGAAGCCTGGGGTGCTGCAGTCCATGGGGTCGCAAAGAGTTAGACACGACTGAGTGACTGAACTGAACTTATGATATTAGGCAAAATGCTCAGACTACTCCCAAGCTTGTCACCAGCCCTTCCAGTGACTTGAGAACATGCATATGAAAAACGTGGTTGAAATTTCCAAGCTTATACTTCATTCAATTACAAGAATTGTTCCATATTTCTTTCCTACAACTGATGCTCTAGAATTGTAATTGTGTTAAATCACAGGGGGCTACACATAGTTTTGCCCATAAAGTAATAAAATGATTCACCTGTGTAAAAAGGGGACTCCTGGAAAACATCCCTGCAGATAATATTTCAGGAGTTCCAAGAACACTGCCTATCCTCCATTTGATTTTCTTGAATTCATGATGATTCTCCAGGGACTGGAGCAGCCACCACTAACTTTCTCATGTCTTCAAGTAGAGAGCTGTCTGACCATTCTATACTGAAATATAGTAATTTTTAGTTCCATTCCTTTGTTAGTTTGCAGAATTGACAGAGCAAAGGATATTGATCTAAAAATTATTAACAAGACACCAAACAATAAGGAGAGACAGTCCTGTCCCTTCAAAATGGTGCAAGAGAAACATTCATTTAATACATCACAGAGTTTATGTCCCTGTGCCTCCAATAGTTGGAGTGATTGTCATATTCACATTCCTACCTTAGAAAACACACTCGATCTTCTCAAAGTGTGAATCCCAGAGCCAGGGCATTAACATCAACCTGGGATGTGTGAGAAAGGCAACTTTGGACCCCAGACCATCAAGTCAGAAACTCTGGGAGTGGAGCCCAGAGGTCTGTCATGTACAAAGCCCTTCAGATGATTGCGATGTACACTATGACTTGAGAGCAACTGACTCAAAGCAGAAGTTTCTGAGCCTTGACTGGAACTTGGAAGCTCCTGGGAATTTGTACAAAGAATGGCTTCAAGAATACAAGGGAAGCAGAACTTTTGTAAAAGGCTTACATACACCAGGCATAAATGGAAAAGTAATCACAACTTAAATATAGCATGAAATTTTATTACAGTCAGTGACCCAGACTTGAAGGGATCCTATAAGTCATGAAGAACTAGATCTTGGGCATGAACTGAATAGAGCAAATGGAAATGGATCAGGGCCTTATGGGCCTTCCCGGCCGGGTCCTCAGTCAGCCTTTGTCTGTGAAAAAACTTTAGTCAAAAAATAACCTTAGGAACTTCCCTGGTAGTTCAGTGGTTAAGAGTCTTTCTGCCTGTGCAGGGAGCACAGGTTTGATCCCTGGTCCAGGAAGATTCAACATGCCACGGGACAATATAACTCATTGTCCACAACTACTAAGCTAGCCTGCTACAACTACTGAAGCCTGCCCATCTAGAGCTGGTGCTTCAAACCACGAGAAACCTGTACACTGCAATGAAGGAAATCCACACAGAGCATGGAAGACCCAGCACAGCCAAAAATAAAGAAAAAGAATAAGCTTAATCACAGAAGTGAGAAAAAGCAGAAACAAAGGAAAACAGTCTAACAAAACTAAAAAATAGTTTAGTCATTAAACATAATTAAGTATCTTTAGTTCTCCCTTAAGTGCTTTAGATAATATTCTGAGACATATCCTGTGAGCTATCTTGTAGATACTGAAACACCTGCCCTGTGGGTTAACTACAAGATGACTAGGCATTTGCCATGACATTTGCTGTTTTTGTTGTTTAGTCGCTAAGTCGCTAGAACTCTTTTGCAACCTTGTGGACAGCAGCTGCCAGGCTTCTCTGTCCATGGGATTTTTCAGGCAAGAGTACTGGAGTGGGTTGCCATTTCCTTCTCCAGGGAATCTTCCCGACCCAAGGAATGAACCTGTTTCTCTTGCAGGCAGATTCTTTACCACTGAGCCGCCAGACTGGGCCCATCCATGATATAAGCTTCCACAATTTTGAAATTGCTTGTAAGGAAAGAGGAACAAACCAACCATTGAACTGAAGATTAACTGGACTTAAAAAAATCAAGATGACACTGATCAAACTAGCTCATGACCAATGTCAAGATGACTGTCATAGCTGTTTCTGCACGTAGTCCCCTCCCTCCGTCTATAAAAATTCTTGCCCACTGATTGTCAGAGGGGCAGAGTCCGTTTTTTTTTTTTAATTTTTTAAATTAGTTTATTTATCTATTTTTTAACTTTACAATATTGTATTGGTTTTGCTATACATTGACATGAATCCGCCATGGGTGTACATGTGTTCCCCTTCCAGAACCTCCCACCTTCCTTCCCATCCCATCCCTCCAAGTCATCCCGGTGCACTAGCCCTGAGCACCCTGTATCATGCATCGAACCTGGACTGGCGATTCGTTTCACATATGATAATTTACATGCTTCAATGGCATTCTCCCATATCATCCCACCCTCTCCCTCTCCCATAAAGTCCATAATAAAGTTCTATATATGTGTCTCTTTTGCTGTCTCACATACAGGGTTATCTTTACTGATTAACTAAATTCCATATATATGTGTGTTAGTATCCTGTATTGGTGTTTTTCTTTCTGGCTTACTTCACTCTGTACCATAGGCTCCAGTTTCATCCACCTCATTAGAACTGATTCGAATGTATTTTTAATGGCTGAGTAATATTCTATTGTGTATATGTACCACAGCTTCCTTATCCATTCATCTGCTGATGGGCATCTAGGCTGCTTCCATATCCTGGCTATTATAAACAGTGCTGCAATGAACATTGGGGTACACATGTCTCTTTCAATTCTGGTTTCCTCAGTGTGTATGCCCAGCAGTGGGATTGCTGGGTCATATGGTAGTTCTATTTCCAGGTTTTTAAGGAATCTCCACACTGTGCTCCATAGTGGCTGTACTAGTTTTCATTCCCACCAACAGTGTAAGAGGGTTCCCTTTTCTCCACACCCTCTCCAGCATTTATTGCTTGTAGACTTTTGGATAGCAGCCATTTTGACTGCGTGAAATGGTACCTCATTGTGGTTTTGATTTGCATTTCTCTGATAATGAGTGATGTTGAGCATCTTTTCATGTGTTTGTTAGCCATCTGTATGTCGTCTTTGCAGAAATGTCTGTTTAGTTCTTTGGCCCATTTTTTGATTGGGTCGTTTATTTTTCTGGAATTGAGCTGCAGTAGTTGCTTGTATATTTTTGAGATTAATTATTTGTCCGTTGCTTTGTTTGCTATTATTTTCTCCCATTCTGAAGGTTGTCTTTTCACCTTGCTTATAGTTTCCTTTGTTGTGCAAAAGCTTTTAATTTTAATTAGATCCCATTTCTTTATTTTTGCTTTTATTTCCAATATTCTGGGAGGTGGGTCATAGAGAATCCTGCTGTGGTTTATGTCAGAGAATGTTTTGCCTATGTTTTCCTCTAGGAGTTTTATAGTTTCTGGTCTTACGTTTAGATCTTTAATCCATTTTGAGTTTATTTTTGTGTATGCTGTTAGAAAGTGTTCTAATTTCATTGTTTTACAAGTGGTTGACCAGTTTTCCCAGCACCACCTGTTAAAGAGATTTTTTTTTTTCTCCATTGTATATTCTTGCCCCCTTTGTCGAGGATAAGTTGTCCATAAGTGTGTGGATTTATCTCTGGGCTTTCTATTTTGTTCCATTGATCTATATTTCTTTGTGCCAGTACCATACTGTCTTGATGACTGTGGCTTTGTAGTAGAGCCTGAGATCAGGCAGGTTGATTCCTCCAGTTCCATTCTTCTTTCTCAAGATTGCTTTGGCTATTCGAGGTTTTTTGTATTTCCATACAAATTGTGAAATTATTTGTTCTAGTTCTCTGAAAAATACCATTGGTAGCTTGATAGGGATTGCATTGAATCTATAGATTGTTTTGGGTAGTATACTCATTTTCACTATATTGATTCTTCCAATCCATGAACACAGTATATTTCTCCATCTATTTGTGTCCTCTTTGATTTCTTTCACCAGTGTTTTATAGTTTTCTATATATAGGTCTTTTATTTCTTTAGGTAGATATATTCCTAAGTATTTCATTCTTTTCGTTGCAATGGTGAATGGAATTGTTTCCTTAATTTCTCTTTCTGTTTTCTCATTGTTAGTGTATAGGAATGCAAGGGATTTCTGTGTGTTAATTTTATATCCTGAAACTTTACTATATTCATTGATTAGCTCTAGTAATTTTCTGGTGGAGTCTTTAGGGTTTTCTATGTAGAGGATCATGTCATCTGCAAACAGTGAGAGTTTTACTTCTTCTTTTCCAATCTGGATCCCTAGAGGTAAAGAGTCAGTCTTTGGAGAGGAGTCTGTCCTCCTCCCTGAACCACCACTCCCCTGCCCCCTCCACCTGGTTGCCAGGATGCAATATAAAATTTCCTTTCCACCAAACTTGCCTCTTTATTGGCTTTTGAGCAGTGAGCAGCCAGAACCCACTTTCAGTTACAAGTTCAGTTCAGTTCAGTCGCTCAGTTGTGTCCGACTCTTTGCGACCCCATGAACTGCAGCATGCCAAGCCTCCCTGTCCATCACCAACTCCTGGAGTCCACCCAAACCCATGGCCATCGAGTCGATGATGCCATCCAGCCATCTCATCCTCTAATCAAAATCAGAGGGGAGGACTATGTTTCGAAACGATAGAGGAAACACTTTAAGCCAACCTTGAAGACCAGCACACAAATTGGTGCCATATAATTGACCAAGGTAAAGGGAGGAGCCTGAGAGTCAGCCATGGTTTGCTCTCTTCTTCAGTAGAAGCAGACCGTGTGCAGAAAGCTCCTTCCTGTTTTCCTCTCTGCGGCCAGGAGCAGCTCAGCCAGACTGCCTTCCATGTCCTCTGACTGCTGGAGGCGTTCGCAGAGCTCACAGATGATCAGAGACCCAAGGGTGGCGTCCTCCAGGTCGTCGTCCATGTCCACATTAATCACGTACACAGGCTGACAGGTCTCCTGCTCTTGCGCCCACAACTCCTCTACCACCCGGTCATAGACGCTCTCCTCGCAGGTGAAGATGACATCAAAGCGATCTCTGCACTCTTGAAATCTTTCTGGGCGAGGCTTGATTCTCTCGTTTCTTCCCAAGATGTGTAAGATGCCATTGCTGGTATAGCGTTCTCGGTCTTTGCACACAAGGTCCTTGCGCATCTGTTCATACGTGGTGGAGAAATCGTAAACCACAGGGACGTTGCGTGCAGTTCCTGGGAGTCTGACTCGGGATCCGGCTCCAAAAGACCTGACACTGAAACCTTTCTTCCTGAGGATGCTGTGGGCCTCCATGCTCCTGTTCATGTTGCTCATGCAGACCACAGCCACCTTGAGGGGGGAGAAGGACATGGCGGGGACCACTTGGGACTCCAAGCAGATAAGTGGGATTCAGAGGCTGAGGGGACTCTGAAACTTGGGAGAGGATAGCCTAGGCCTAGCTCTTCCAGGGTATTAGTGTCAAAAAACAGAGAACGTTTTTATACGGAGGCACCAGCCCTTGGTGGGTGGAGATCGCTTGATTGGTGATTGGGTTAAATCTTGAGTGGATTTTTGTTTTGTTTTTCCAGTATAAAGTTTATTGAATTATACTTATGTATGTACATATATCTATAGGGAACATATCCACAGAAATTCAAGAGCCCCCTCAGGCCACCTTTTAGCTTGAGTGATTGGGTTTGGATAGTGGGTGCTGAACAGAGAAAGCAATCCAATCACCAGAACAATCCAGTGATTAAATCATCCAACTTCTACCTCAAACTTGTGCCTACCCCAACAGCCATCACAGAGCATTTTGTAATCTCCAGTTAACCCCTTCATTGCTTGTGCATATGGTGCTACTCTTGTTTTTAGACAAAGCCAGTAGGCTACTCACAGACTTGAAATTTTCAAGCCTATACCTAATTTAATGACATAAAACATCACTGTGGTTATTCTATAGCTTTTCTCATATTGTTGATACTTCAGAAGTGTAGCTGTGTTAAATTGTAGGAAGATATCCATATTTCTGCTCCTAAATTTATAAGATTATTCACCAGAGTCAAATCAACCTCTGGAAACATTTCTGCTGATAGTTTTTCACAAGTTACAAGAACACTTTTGTTTTTTCCCATTGACATTTTTTCAATTCATAATTATTCTAGAGAGAGTTGATCAAACTCAATGTCCTTTAGCACATCTCAAGTACTGCTCTGAGCATTCCCTACTGAGGATATAAAACATTTAAGTACTTCTCTTATAACCATATGCATAATTGATTAATCAAATAATAGAGACAAAAATTGTGAATAAGACACTGACCAGGAAGATAATCCTTGTACTGCAAAAGGGTGCAAGAGAAATAGCTAATTGTTAATTGATTCAATCTGATTGTAAATGTATCTCATCATGAGAAAAGCAGAAGTGATTAGATCAAATAAACCACTAAATCTCAGCAGCACTGTGGCCACCCAATGAGAGTTATTTTTTTTTGTCTTATACACTATTATTTAATTCCCTACATTTTTTATTTAATTTTTTAACACCAAAAACATTTTTTATTGGGATATAGCTGATTAAAATGTTGTGATAGTTTCAGGTGAACAATGAAGGGACTCAGCCATATATATACATATATCCATTCTCCCTCTCCCATCCAGTCCAGCACATAACACTGAACAGAGTTCCAAGTGCTATATAACAGATTTTTGTTGGTTATCCATTTTAAATACAGCAGTGTGTACACGACCCTCCCAAAGTCCTTAACTATCCCTTCCCTGCTGGCAACCAAGAATTCATTTTCTAAGTCTGTGAGTTTCTGTCTGCTTTGTAAGTAAGTTCATTTGTATCATTTCTTTTTAGATTCCATATATAAGGGGTGTCTTATGATATTTCTCCTTCTCTGACTTACTTCACTCACTCAGTATGACAATCTCTGTCCATCTATATTGCTGCAAATAGAATTATTTCATTATCTATAACATTTCGTTATATATATGTATATATATATATATACACACACCACATCTTCTTTATCCATTCCTCTGTTGATGGACTTTTAGATTGTTTCCATGTCTTGGCTATTGTAAACAGTGCTGCAATGAATACTGGGGTGCGTATATCTTTTGGGGCCATGTTTTTCTCTGGATATATGTCCAGGAGTGGCATTGCAGAGTCATATGTTAGCTCTGGGCTTCCCTTGTGGCTCAGCGGATAAAGAATCCGCCTGCAATGTGGGAGACCTGGGTTCAGTCCCTGGGTTGGGAAGATCCCCTGGAGAAGGGAAGGGCAACCCACTTCAGTATTCTTGCCTGAAGGATTCCATGGACAGAGGAGCCTGGCAGGCTATAGTCCATGGGGTCTCAAAGAGTCGGGACTGAGCAACTAACACTATGCTAGCTCTATTTTTAATTTTTAAAGGAACCTCCATACTATTCTCCATAGTGGCTGTACCAATTTACATTCCCATGAACAGTGCAGCAAGAGGGTTCCCTTCTCTCCATACTCTCTCCAGCATTTGTTTGTGGATTTTTTTTTTTTTTGATGATAGCCATTCTGACTGGTGTGAGGGGATATCTCACTGTAGTTTTGATTTGCATTTCTCTAATAATTAGCAGTGTTGAACATCTTTTCATGCACCTTTTGGCCATCTGTATGTCCTCTTTAGAGAAATGTCTATTTCAGTCTTCTGCCCATTTTTTGTGTGAGTTGGGTTTTTTTGATGCTATTAAGTGTCATAAGCTGTTTGTAAATTCTGGAGACTAATCTCTTATCAATTACATCATTTGCAAATATTTTTCCCAATCTTAGGGTTGTCTTTTTGTTTTGTTTACTGTTTCTTTTGCTGTGCAAAAGACTTTAAGTAGGTCCCATTTATTTTTGCTTTTATTTCCATTATTCTGGGAGATGGATTGAAAAAGATGTTGGTGTGATTTATGTTGGAGAGTGTTCTACCTATGTTTTGCTCTAAAAATTTTATAGTGTCTGGTCTAACATTTAGGTCTTTAATCCATTTTGAGCTTATTTTTGTGTATGGAATTAAGGAATGATCTATTTCATTTTTTTAGCTGTCCAGTTTTCCCTGCATCATTTGTTGAAGCAACTATCTTTCCAATGTTACATAGTCTTGCCTTCTTTGTCATAGATTAATTGACTATAGGTGCATGGGCTCATTTCTGGGTTTTCTATCCTGTGCCATTGATCTACATTTCTATTTTTTGTGCCAGTATCATACTGTTTTGATTCCTGTAGCTTTATAGTACAATGGGCACCCAATGGAGGTTTTTAATACCTAGATCTGGCCCTGTGGTTTTGCAAAGTGAATGAGAGATGAGACTGACCAGAATTTTACAGTTATCTCAGGGATCAGCTCAACTAGGTGAACTATAAAATGTTACAACACTGATGTGAACTGTTCACAATTTGCCCAAAAATCTATTTTAAAAATTTTAACTGACATTCAATGCAACTTTACCTATAACTGTAATATTGTTGCACTAAGATGCAGTTGGATATACTTGAAATAAAACTGTAAATCATAAGATTGTGCAAATTTGGCCCCATAATTCATGAAACTTTTCACCAGTACAAAAGTCACATTCTGGTCTACATCCCTACTGATCATTTATTACTGTTTCAGCAACACA
Source organism: Giraffa tippelskirchi (assembly GCF_054371585.1). NCBI lineage: Eukaryota > Metazoa > Chordata > Mammalia > Artiodactyla > Giraffidae > Giraffa > Giraffa tippelskirchi. Next base: position 122,437,374 of record NC_137285.1, read on the forward strand.
GAATTTTCTGTATTTCATGTTTGGAAGGAGAACCAAAATCTTCTTGGTATTGGTAAGAAAGTGCTCCAAAATGGAACCAAGAGGCCATTGCAGGAGCAGGACTTCTCCATGTCTCAGTCTGGACTGTCTGATGAACTCATGCAGAACATCTGCCAGATACTCAAGATACTTATTGGATCTTTGCCCTAAAAAGAGCTTGTGAAAGCAAATCTACCTCTTGGTAATGACCGTGAAATATCTCATGATATGTTAAGGACAAATATCGATAATTTCTTCTTATCGAAAGAACATCTTTTTTAAATTTTTTTTATTGAAGTATAGCTGAGAGAAGGAAATGGCAACCCTCTATTCTTGCCTGGTGAATCCCATGGACAGAGGAGCCTGTTGGGGAGTCCATGGGGTTGCAAAGAACTGGACAGAACTTCGCAACTAAACAATATAATTGATTTACAATGTTGTGCCAATCTGCTGTATAAAGTGAGTCAGTAATACACATACACACATTTTTATATTCTTTTTCATTATGGTTTATCACAGGATATTCAGTAGAGTTTCCTGTGCTAATTGTTAGGACTTTGTTGTTTATCCATTCTAAATGCAATAGTTTTTTCATCACCAGCTCCAAACTCCCAGTCCATCCCTCTCCCTTCCCCCATCCCCCTTCCCCTACGCACACACAAATCTGTTCTCTATGACTAGGAGTCTGTTTCTGTTTTGCAGATATGTTCTTTTATGTCATACTTTAGATTCCACCTGTAAGTGATACCATATATTTATCTTTCACTTTGACTTACTTCACTTAGTATGAAAATCTCTAGTTGCATCCATGTTGCTGTAAATGGCATTTTTCCTTATTTTTAATGGCTGAGTAGTATTCAATTGTATATATGTCCACATCTTCTTTATCCATGCACCTGTCAGTGGACATTTAGTTTGTTTCCATGTTTTGGCTGTTGTGGACAGTGCAGCTATGAATATAGAGATGCACATATTGATGTATTGTTATATTGTTAATTATAGTTTTGTCTGGGTATATTCCCAGGAGTGGGATTGCAAGAAAATCAGAAATTGGTGAAAGTGTCTGCCTACTTTCATGCTTTCAAATAAAGCTTTATGTGAGCATTTGCACCTCCTGTGCTGTGCTTAGTCACTCAGTTGTGTCCGACTCTTTGTGACCCCATGATCTGTAGCCTGCCAGGCTCCTCTGCCTATGGGGATTCTCCAGGCAAGAATATTGGAGTGGGTTGCCATGCCCTCCTCCAGGGATCTTCCCAACCCAGCGATCAAATCCAGGTCTCCCACATTGCAGACTGATTCTTTACCATCTGAGCCACCAGGGAAGCCCGAGAGTACTGGAATGGGTAGCCTATCCCTTCTCCAGGGGATCTTCCTGACCCAGGAATTGAACCAGCTGAGCTACCTTGGAAGCCCGAGCATTTGCATACAGAAATGCAATACATTTAAAATTATTTTCATTTTCATATGTCTTAATTTTTAAGTGAATGTTATATACTTAGAAATTATAAAAATACCAAACAAAAAGGACAGATAAACATATGACTTTATACCTGTGCAGGGACAAAATCTATGAAGCAACACACTATCTTTTAATGCTTCTCTTATGGGAGGTGGTTGTGAATTGCTAATTTTCTTAAATCATTATACCCTCTAAAAAGCACTGCTTCTCCAAGTGTATTCCCCAGACCACTAGCTTTTGCATCAAGTAGAAACTTGAAGAAAATGTAAATATGGACCCCAGACCCACTGAGTCAGATACTTTGGGGGTGGAGCCCAAATCTTTGTTATGAAAATCCCTCCAGGTGATTCTATGCCTACCAATGCTTGCGGACAACTGCCTGAGGCAGACATTTCTGAAAATACAAAGTCCCATCTTTATTTCTTAGGTACACGACTATACATTAGAAGTTTCTGGGGAGTTTTAACAATCATTAGATTCAGGAAAAATTTAAACCCTGGTGTCTGGTGGTGGGAACTAGATAGCAATAGTTCCTCAAACTAGCCAGGTGGATCTAACATACAACCAAATTTGAGAATCTTTTACCTTAAGCAATGTTACTCAAATCACCGATATTCAAATAACCTAACAGGTTATTTTAGGATCATCCTAACATACAATTTCTGATTTATTACTCCAAAGTGAGATCCAAGAGTATACACTTCCAACAAACTCCTAGAGGATGCCAAAGCAGCTAGACTGAGAACCTAATTTGAACCCTAAAGCCCTAAAAGCTGTACAAAGGAAAGTCAATACCAAGACGCTTCAGGTCTGAGGGTTAATGGGCTTTCAAATTCGATATCTTAAAGGAAATGTCTTCCATTCCCAAACTATGCATACCTGATGTGCCCTCAAGTCTCTGCTGCTGCTCTGCCCCATTCCGCTCGAGAGTCTAAACAGATAGGGAAAGGAAGACTACCTGCAAAACACACGTCTGATCAAGAGTAACTTGTGTTTAAATACTTCAATGGTTTCCTTGTTTAACGAAAAATGAAAATGGTTCTAATCCTACCTGTTAGAAAGACATGCTGGGGATCTTTTTGTCCTTTCAGTTCCTTGAAGGTAACAGGCTCTATCTAGCCTCAGTATCTTTGCACAAGCTGTGTTCTCTCCCTTCAAAGTTCTCTGTCTCGACCTCCATCTACAAACACCTTCTAAGTAATCTATTCAGCTGTTGCTGCTGCTAAGTCGCTTCAGTCGTGTCTGACTCTGTGTGACCTCATAGACGGCAGCCCACCAGGCTCCCCTGTCCCTGAGATTCTCCAGGAAAGAACACTGGAGTGGGTTGCCATTTCCTTCTCCAATGCATGAAAGTGAAAAGTGAAAGTGAAGTCACTCAGTCGTGTCCGACTCTTCTCAACCCCATGGACTGCAGCCCACCCGGCTCCTCCGTCCATGGGATTTTCCAGGCAACAGTACTGGAGTGGGATGCCATTGCCTTCTCCATCCAGCTGTTAGATCAAGCCTAAATTCATTTCCATCAAAGAACTCTATGTTCCCTCCCAGTCTCACACAGCTTTTCCTTTGAGATCCCAAAGCACTCAAAACTGCCTACACTTGTATGAAAGCTGATTGTTATTTTAATTCCTCAATGGATTGAAATATCTGGAAGATAGGGATTGTAAGTGCTTAGGCTTACTTCCTTCCCTGGTGGCTCATTGGTAAAGAATCCACCTGCCAATGCAGGAGACCCGGGTGTGATCCTTGGGTTGGGAATATCTCCTGGAGGAGGAAATGGCAACCCCCTCAGGTATTCTTGCATGGGAAATCCCGTGAACAGAGGAGCCTGGAGGGCTACAGTCGATGGGGTTGAAAAAAGTCAAACATAACTGAGTATGCATGCATCTTACCTAGCACCCAACATAATGTCAAACTCATAAAGTCATCCAATAAATATGTGTTGAATTGATTGATTAAAAGCAAGTTTTTTCTAATTCTAATAAGCTGAAATAGCACATATATTCTTCTTAGCAAAAATTTGAAATAGATTTTGTACTAAAACCTATTTACTTAAGTATCTCTTTTTGTAATGGGAAATGTAGCAGCAAGAATTGATCAAATGCCTATAATAACTTGACACATTGCTGACACTGCCAGTGTCCAAGATTTGAGTCTACTTAATTTGAATCTAAGTATACACACCAAACTAAGGGTCAAATCATAATTTACTTTCTTTATTCCAAGTCAGATCATGACTTATTAACATTCTCAAACACCCACTATGAATATCAGTTAATGTCTAAATCTCTAGTGTGAATAGTGCTGTTGTTGTTTAGTCACTAAATCGTGTCTCTTTTCGACCCCATGGACTGTAGTCCACCAGGCTCCTCTGCCCATGGGATTTCCCAGGCAAGAATACTGGAGTGGGTTGCTATTTCCTTCTCCAGGGGATTTTCCCAACCCAAGGATCAAACCCACATCTCCTGCATTACAGGTAGATTCTTTACCACTCAGCCACCCTCCTCTACCTGCTTAAGGTCTCTGCCTGAGCCTAAACATTAAACTGAAAGGAGACAGATGAAGCAGACAGGAAAGGATACAAGATTTATTCAATATTTACCTGTATATGAGGACCTTCACAACAGAATGAAGCCCTAAATAAGTGACCAGACCCAAAAGCTCTTATATTTCTAAGACAAAGAAATAATAATAAGTTTGTGATGAAGTGTCAAGACACAGGGCTTTGAGTGAGGCACAGTAAGTTGTGGGGAAGTGACTAGAGAATATATGGTGCAGGAGGCAGGAACAAGGGGAGATAAGAACTATTTTATCAAACTTGTTTTTTCAGACCCATTTCAGCATGGCTTCCCAGTCTCTGCAAACAAGGACAGTCTTCTGCTGCTGCTACAGGGAGATCACCTTTCTCCTGGGAAATAGTATGACCTGTTTTTAAGTAGAAAAAGTGGTCAGAGAGGCTCCCTGTCATTCACTGTTTTTCAAGCACCCCTGGAGAAGAGAAAGGCTACCCACTCCAGTATTCTGTTCTGGAGAATTCCATGGACTGTATAGTCCATGGGGTTGCAAAGAGTCAGACATGACTGAGCGACTTTCACTTTCACTTCATTATTCCAAAGTGACCTATTTGGGAATGGCAAGTCCTGAGCTCCTTCATATTCAAGGCCTTTTCTGGGTGACCTTCCCTGTCTTTTAAGGACCCTCTCTTGCCCCTCATATTCTACTTCTCAGACTGCCTACTTGCTATTCCCAAGTCCTTTGACCTGAGAAACTCTTGCTACTGGTCAACATTCAGCACAGGAATCAGCTCCTATAGAACAACTCCTCTCACTCTCAGCTGGGCAAAGTGACTGTCCTTTGTCTCACAATGTTCCACAGTGCTGTCTACATAATTTATCACAAGGCATTTTAATTGCTAGCTTTTTTGTCTGCTCTAATGCATGGCCTTCCTAAGAGAGGGGGAATATGATACTTATTTCTATATCTCCAGATTTTAGCTTAGATCTGGTAAGTTATAAAGCGGGCATCCATTAATGTTTGTTGAGTCACTCCTTTTATTTACAACTTTTGGTTTATTTGTTTAGGGTGTGGCTATTGAGAAATATGGGCTTTCCTGGTGGCTCAGACAGTAAAGAATTTGCCTGCAATGCAGGAGACCCAGGTTCGATCCCTGGGTCAGGAAGATCCGCTGGAGAAAGGAATGACTACCCTCTCCAGTTTTCTTGCCTGGGGGATCCCATGGACAGAGGAGCCTGGCAGGCTAGAGTCCATGAGGTCACAAAGAATTGGACATGACTGAGCGACTAACACTACCATGACTACACTATTGAGACATATATGTCTAAATATGTGGTAATCCTGAGAGTGTTTTATATAAAAGGCTTGAATCCATTTGTACAGTTAACCCTTTCCATACCTGTGGTAGTTGGGGTGGCTCGTGTTGTTTCTAAGCAAGTAGCAGGGGCAGGGAGGTGGGATGACATTTGGGTTTGTGGGCGCTATTCAGGCTGAAATACAGATTTGAAGGCCCAGAGTAGGTGAAGGGAAAACTCACATGTGAGACAACTTCTTAAAGCACTTTTCTTGGGTGTTACTCTGGATGGGCACTTTACCCTGAACTCATGGCCATTTCTGTCCTTGCACTGCCTCTGTGTGACATGCAAAGAGACTTTGTGGGAGTTGTGTAAGATCCATCTCTATGGGATGTCTTTCCTGGGCACAAGTATATCAGTTCTTTCCAAGGGAATGGTGTAGCCTTGGGTTCATGCAATGGTTCTGGTCATATTCCCTGTGTATCTAGAGTCTGTGTATTCCCAGACTCTATTCCATCTTCTAATATAACATGCTGCTAAAGAAGGAACTAGGAATAGTGCCTGTTGTAGTTCCTACATTCAGGGGTTGTTTACAATCAGGCAGCTCAATAAACTGTCATGGATTTGCCCTGCCCAAGAGTCAGTGTCATACCAGTGTACTCTTCTTGGTTAAAAATAGGAACCACATTTCCTGTGTTCACAACCAGTGCTCTACAGGCATTCCTCCTTTTCTTTTCAGGTATTAAGGCTTACTCTTATGATTCACAACTTACTGATGTAAGTCATGGACAAGTTAGATAATGGCCCACACAAAAATGCTTTCACTAATATAATTCCACTTTTTCTAAATGTACAACTACATAAGTGTCTGCCTATGTTTATGAGCAGGCTTCCCAGGTGGCTCAGTGGTAAAGAATCCATCTGCCAAAGCAGGTAATGCAGAAGATGCAGGTTCAACCCCTGGGTCAGGAAAATCTCATGGAGAAGGAAATGGCAACCCACTCCAGTATTCTTGCCTGGAGAATCTCATGGATAGAGGAGTCTGGCAGGCTACAGTCCATAGGGTTGCAAATGCCAGACACAACTAACTATGTATGCACATATTTATAGACATGTTCATTTTAATCAGTTTTTCACAGATACAAAAAAATATATAGAAAAAATGCAGAATACATGCCAAATTATTTACCTATCTAGTGGCTGTGTTTAGGGGAACTCTTTTTGTTTCTTCTTCATTTAGCTATAACTTACCAATATAAAGTTTATACTTCTAAGGCATACAATGTATTATTTTGATACATTTATTTTGAAATGATTAAATCAAGCCAATTAACATATTCTATACACTTAACTACAATTTATGTCTGTATGTGGTGAGGAAACTTAAGATCAAACCTCTTAAAATTTCAAATATATAATATAGTTGACTATAGTTACAATGCTATCCATTACATCTCTAGAAGTTATTCATCTTGCATAACTGACAAGTGTACCCTTTGTATGTGATTGTCCAGGGATGTCACAAGATGTCTCAAAGGGTGAGAAACTCAGTGAGGAATAGTTGAACAAATTTAAAACCAGAACGCTGTATTTATTTCATCTATTACCAAATCAAGCCAGAGACATGAAAGATGAGTGGCTTTGGAAATTCACAGGCTCTGCATAGAACATAGTATGTTCAGTCAAACATGGTATTACTTTCTCTGTTGATTTGACTGCACAAGATGTAAGTCCCGGAACCTTCTTGGAGAACTTCCACTGTAATAGAATTCACTGTTTCCTACTATCCAGTTCACCACTAGGGTTTCCACCCACCAATTCTACAGCTCACATCATGGATACCTACAAAAGCTGAAAATTCTGTTCATCCTCCAAAGTTATCTTTGCCTTGGAAAAAATACGTGAGCCACCTGCTCCAGATTTGCTTAGTCTTGATCCCATAAATGATGGGCTTCAGCATAGGTGGAGCCAGAACACAAACATTAGCCAACAAGATGTGGATATGAGGTGGAATGTGCCGACCAAACCTCTGAGTCAGGGTTGTGAAGATTCCAGGCCCATAAAAGAGAATGATGATGCAGACATGGGATCCACACATCTTGAGAGCCTTGTGATGAACATCTTGGGAAGGGATGTGGAAGACAGCATGGAGAATCAGAATGTAGGAAACAAAAAATTAATAGGACATCTAAGACCACTGTTGACATTATGACAGAGAGTCCATACCAGATGTTCACTCTAATGTCATTACAAGCATATTTGGCCAAGCCAATGTTTTCACAACAAGTGTGTGGGATGACATTATTTTGACAGGAAGTCAATCTTTTCAAAAGAAATATCATGCAGAAAAATCATACAATAACTTCTCAGAAAGATGATAACACCAATTTTCCCAATCAATGTATGTGTAAGAATAGCGGTGTATCTCAGAGGGTAGTATATGGCAATGTAGCAGTCAAATGGCTTCACCAGAAAAATCCCTGACTCAGAATGTAGGTGAAACAGATGAAGAAGAGCTGGGTGATGCAGCAATCCAGGGAGATCTCCCCAACACCGAACCAGAAGATAGCCAAGGCCTGAGGGACTGTGCATGTGGAGAGGACAATGTCTGCTCCAGACAGCATGCAGAGGAAGAGGTATATGGATTCATGGAGGCACCATTCTATGAAGATAATGAAGATCAGTAGGCTGTTACCAAGCAGAGCGATGACATAGGAAATGAAGAAGGGGTTGGAGATCCACATGTGCTGGTCATCAAGGCCAGGGTTGCCCAGTAAGCAAAAGACTGTGTGGCTAACACTAGTGTGGTTTAAAGAAAGCATATATGTAGAGACTACCAGAGACATGACCTCAAACTCTCAGACAGAGATGAAAATTCAGACTTTTGACATATCTCACACACTTCATCTGTGAACATGCAAAAAAGAAACATGAAAAGCCAGTAGGGTATATTCTCTGCCTCAGTGAGTGATAGTCTAACTAAAAGTTATGCACATCTCCAGAGTATGGAGAGATGGGAACTCTTCTACACTGCTGGTGAGAATGTAAATTTGTGCAACTGCTATGGAGAACAGTACGGATATTTCTTCAAAAAGCTAAAAACAAAGCTACCATATAACCTTGCAATCCCATTCCTGGGCATATATCTGGAGAAAAAACACCATCCGAAAGGATACATGCACCCCAATATTCATTGCAGCACTGTTTACAACAGCCAAGACATGGAAGCACCCTAAATGTCCATCAACAGAGGAGTGGATAAAGAAGATGTTGTACATATATGCAATGGAATATTACTCAGCAATTAAAAAAGAATGAAATAATGCCGCTTACAGCACATGGATGGACCTACAGATTGTCATACTAAGTGAAGTAAGTCGGACAGAGAAGGAAAAATAAAACATGGTATCCCTTATATGCATAATCTTAAAGAAATGATACAAATGAACTTATTTACAGAACAGAAACAGATTCACAGATTACAGAATGAATTTATGGTTGCCAGGGAGAAAGGGAACTACCACATTGTTAATCAGCTGTGAAAGGAAAGTGAAAGTGAAAGTCGCTCTGTCATGTCTTACTCTTTGTGACCCCACGAATTATACTGTCCATGGAATTCTCCAGGCCAGAATACCAGAGTGGGTAGCCTTTCCTTTCGCCAGGGTATCTTCCCAACCCAGGGATCAAACCCAGGTCTCCGGCAAAACCAACTTTGTACTTAAAATGCCATTAAATATTGAGTTAAATTAATGAAAATTAAAGTTATTTTCGTCTTGGGTGGCCCCACACGGCATGGCTTAGTTTCATTGAGATAGACAAGGCTGTGGTCCGTGTGATCAGTTTAGCTAGTTTTCCGTAATTTTAGTTTCAGTGTGTGTGCCCTCTCATGCCCTCTCGCAACACTTACCGTCTTACTTGGGTTTCTCTTACCTTGGACGTGGGGTATTTCTTCACGGCTGCTCCAGCAAAGTGCAGCGTTGCTCCTTACCTTGGACAACAGGTTTCTACTCACGACTGCCCCTCCTGACCTTGAATGTGGAGTAACTCCTCTCTGCCCTCCTGTGCCCACGCAGCCCCTGCTCCTTGGGCCTTCGGTAATTCCTCTCGCCGCCGCCGACGGCCCCCAGCCCCCGGCCCGCCCTAGCCCCTGTCAGCCACCGCCCCCGGCCCCCGGCCCACGGCCCCGCCTAGCCCCTGTCGGCCGCCGCCCCCAGCCCCCGGCCCCCGGCCCCCGGCCCGGCCTAGCCCCTGTCGGCCGCCGCCCCCGGCCCCCAGGCCCCAGCCCGGCCTAGTCCCTGTTGGCCGCCGCCCCCGGCCCCGGCCCCCGGCCCCCGGCCCCCGGCCCCGCCTAGCCCCTGCCGGCCGCCGCCCCCAGCCCCCGGCAGGCCTAGTCCCTGTCGGCCACCAACCCCCGCCCCCGGCCCCGGCCCCGGCCCCGCCTAGCCCCTGCCGGCCGCCGCCCCCGCCCCCGGCCAGGCCTAGCCCCTGTCGGCCACCGCCCCCGGCCCTAGGCCCCCGGCCCCGCCTAGCCCCTGTCGGCCACCGCCCCCGGCCCCCGGCCGCCGGCCCCGCGTAGCCCCCGTCGGCCGTCGCTCCCGGCCCCCGGCCCGGCCTAGCCCCTGTCGGCCGCCGCCCCCGGCCCCAGGGCCCCAGCCCGGCCTAGTCCCTGTCGGCCGCCGCCCCCGGCCCCGGCCCGGCCTAGCCCCTGTCGGCCGCCGCCTCCGACCCCGTCTATCCCCTGTCGGCCGCCGCCCCCGGCCCCCGTCCCGGCCTATCCCCTGTCGGCCGCCGGCCCCGGCCCCCGGCCCGGCCTAGCACCTCTCGGCCGCCGCCCCCGGCTTCCGTCCCCGGCCCGGCCGAGCCGTCGCAGCCGCCTCGCTTCTGCGCCGAGCCGTCGCAGCAGAAGATATTAAGAAGTGGCAAGAATACACAGAAGAACTGTACAAAAAAGATCTTCACGACCCAGATAATCACGGTGGTGTGATCACTCACCTAGCGCCAGACATCCTGGAATGTGAAGTCAAGTGGGCCTTAGAAAGCATCACTACGAACAAAGCTAGTGGAGGTGATGGAATTCCAGTTGAGCTATTTCAAATCCTCAAAGGTGATGCTGTGAAAGTGCTGCACTAGATATGCCAGCAAATTTGGAAAACTCAGCAGTGGCCACAGGACTGAAAAAGGTCAGTTTTCGTTCCAATCCCAAAGAAAGGCAATGCCAAAGAATGCTCAAACTACCGCACAATTGCACTCATCTCACATGCTAGTAAAGTAATGCTCAAAATTCTCCAAGCCAGGCTTCAGCAATACGTGAACCGTGAACTTCCAGATGTTCAAGCTGGTTTTAGAAAAGGCAGAGGAACCAGAGATCAAATTGCCAATATCCACTGGAACATCGAAAAAGCAAGAGAGTTCCAAAAAACCATCTATTTTTGCTTTATTGACTATGCCAAAGCCTTTGACTGTGTGGATCACAATAAACTGTGGAAAATTCTTCAAGAGATGGGAATACCAGACCATCTGACCTGTCTCTTGAGAAACCTGTATTCAGGTTAGGAAGCAACAGTTAGAACTGGACATGGAACAACAGACTGGTTCCAAATAGGAAAAGGAGTACATCAAGGCTGTATATTGTCACCCTGCTAATTTAACTTATATGCAGAGTACATCATGAGAAACGCTGGGCTGGAAGAAACACAAGCTGGAATCAAGATTGCCGGGAGAAATATCAATAACCTCAGATATGCAGATGACACCACCTTTATGGCAGAAAGTGAAGAAAAACTAAAGAGCCTCTTGATGAAGGTGAAAGAGGAGAGTGGAAAAGTTGGCTTAAAGCTCAACGTTCAGAAAACTAAGATCATGGCATCTGGTCCCATCACTTCATGGGAAATAGATGGGGAAACAGTGGAAACAGTGTCAGACTTTATTTTTGGGGGCTCCAGAATCACTGCTGATGGTGATTGCAGCCATGAAATTAAAAGACACTTATTCCTTGGAAGGAAGGTTAAGGCCAACCTAGATAGCATATTCAAAAGCAGAGACATTACTTTGCCAACAAAAGTCCATCTAGTCAAGGCTATGGTTTTTCCAGTGGTCATGTATGGATGTGAGAGTTGGATGGTGAAGAAAGCTGAGCACCAAAGAATTGATGCTTTTGAAGTGTGGTGTTGGAGAAGACTCTTGAGAGTCCCTTGGACTGCAAGGAGATCCAATCAATCCATCCTAAAAGAGATCAATCCTGGGTGGGTGTTCATTGGAAGGTCTGATGTTGAAGCTGAAACTCCAATACTTTGGCCACCTCATGTGAAGGGTTGACTCATTGGAAAAGACCCTAATGCTGGGTAGGATTGGGGGCGGGAGGAGAAGGGGACGACAGAGGATAGATGGTTGGATGGCATCACTGACTTGATGGACATGGGTTTGGGTAAACTCTGGGAGTTGGTGATGGACAGAGAGGCCTGGTGTGCTACAATTCATGGGGTCGCAAAGAGTCGGACACGACTGAGCGACTGAACTGAACTGAAAGTTATTTTCAATCTGCTCTATCAATGCCTACAATTACTATGTAAGGATGATTTTCAAATTTCTGTCCTTCATATAAGGATGATTTGAATTATATTTATCCCTAGAGTCATCATAAGATTCATATTTTGGAGTTATATATCATGAGTCTTCATTTTTTTCCTGAGGATATGAAAATGTGCATGCACAATTTGTAGAAACCTTGTGATTCTTGACATTTGTAGTATATTTCATTTCATTTGCCAGCATAGATTATCATTCCATTTACTGCTTATTCACCAAAAATCCACATTTATGAGTGTTGAGGGGAAAAAATGCTAATGCTTTTTGTGTATTCTTTTAAAGTAGTTTTACCTGCTCACTGTGAATGCATATGTAAATTTTTAACTTAAAAACAACTTTATATTCAATAAATTACACAAGTACTCTTATACATTATTGTTTCTCAAGACAGAGGATGAAATTAATATCACCTTCAAAAAAATCTGTGTTTTGTTATAAATACACACAACTTTTTCATAACCAATTCGAAATCCCATAACTGTACCTTTTTTATTTGTTTGGTCAGACACCCCTATACTGTTCAGTGTCCCTTACTTAAATGTGTAAAATAAAACTTGACTTTGCTGAACTGCAGGTTTATTTCTGGGGCTCTTACTGATTGGGTAAGGACAATGTCATTAATCTCCAACTTCTCAACCCAGTATTTTACCCAAGTTTAATTGTTTTTGACAGCCAGACATTGCCCTGAGCACTGTGGTCATGTACTTCCAGCCATACGAGAAATAAAAATCATTAATTTTGCTGAAATAAACTTTATAGAAATAGCTCTGCTAGATAAAAACTTGAGCAAAATTTTAATTCATACTAATGTCTTAATTTAACAAACTTTCATTTAATTGTTTTCAGTGTAATAAAACACAATAATGACTCCAATATCTATGATGTGTATTTTCTTAACCTTCATACATATATGACGTGGTCAGGAACAAGTTGAATATATACTTTCTATTCTAAAGAATCTCTCCTCTATGAAAAATACTCCCTTAGGAATTTTTTTAACCCACGTGTTATTTGGAAGTATTAATATTTCATTTAATCTCTTAAGTATTAAGATGTTTTCAAGCTTTCTGTTATTGATTTCTGGTCTAAGAATATACTTTATAAGATTGACATTTTTAAAATAAGTTAAGGTGTGCTTTATGGCCCAGAACGATGTCTAGCCTGGCAAATATTCTATATGAGCTTGAAAATAATCTTTGTTCTGCTATGATTGAAAAGACTGTTCCACAAATGTCTACTAGATCAAGTTAGTTCATAGTTTTGTCCTGACAACTAAATTTTCATGGATTTTCAGACTGCCTGGTCTATCAACTAGTCAAAGAAAGGTGATAATGCCTCCAACTATAATAGTGGATTTGTCTCTTTCTTCATGCAGTTTTATCTGGTTTGGGCTCACATATTTTGACCTTCTGTTGTCAAGGACATATACATTTCAATTGTTATGTCTTCTTGAAGAATCGACCATTCTGTCATTATATACTACACTTCTTTATTCCAGATAATCTTCATTGTTCTGAAATGTGCTTTATCGCAAGTAAACAGAGCTACCTCAGCTTTCTTTTGTTTAGTGTTTGCAAGGTATATCTTACTCTATCACATTATTTTTAACTCATGTGATTCTTTACAGTTAAGATAGGTTTCTTGTAGACAACACACAGATGGGTTTTTCTTCATTTTGATAAAAAATAGCAATTATACATATAATGAATTAAACTGTAAGTTTGAAAACTTCAAACACACTTTCGACATGCATGTTCTCAGGTCAGTAGAGAGAATGATGACAAGCTTGGAAGTAGCCTGGAAACAATGTCTAGTATGCATAGTAGCCTTTTGCAAATGTGGACCAGAGGATGAAGTGGAGACTACAAAACATTCCCACCCAGGAGCCAGACCAGGGTGGAGAGCAGATGTTCAGGTGATTGAATTACCAAACTTAGCCTCATATACACAGGCATGTACAGGGTTAACTGTACCTGGCAAAGGACTCCGGGGTGGCAAGGGAGCCAGAGAGGCACTTCCTGGCAGCCGAATTGGGTGATTGGATCACCGGATTGTTCTGGTCACCTCACTGGGTCCGCTATCTAAATCCAATCACTCAAGAGTTAAGCCAATCACCAATCAAGAGGTCTCCTCCCACCTTGGGCCCATGCCTCTATATAAAGGCCTTCTCTCTTCTCTGATTCAAATGCTCATTACAAAACTGGCCCCAGCTGGTCATCTCCCTCGCCTTCAGAGTCCCGCTCAGACCCTGAAGTCCTCCTGTCCAGCTGGAGTCCCAAGAGGCTGCCGCCATGCCCTCCTCCCCGCTCAGGGTGGCTGTGGTCTGCATGAGCAATGTCAACAGGAGCATGGAAGCCCACCGCATCCTCAGGAAGAACGGGTTCCATGTCAGGTCTTTCGGAGCCGGATCCCACGTGAGGCTCCCAGGAGGGGCACGCAACCCACCCGTGCTCTATGACTTCTCCATGTCATATAAGAAGATGCACAGCGACCTCTCCTCTAAAGACCAAAAGCACTACAAAAGGAATGGAGTCTTACACATCCTGAAAAGAAATGAGAGAATCAAGCCTGGCCCAGAAAGGTTTCAAGAGTGCCCAGATCCCTTTGACGTCATCTTCACCTGTGGGGAGAGAGCCTATAACCGGGTGGTGGCCCACCTGTGCGCCAGAGATCAGGAGACCTGGCAGCCTGTGCTGGTTGTCAACGTGGACATAGAAGACACCCTGGAGGCAGCCAGCCTTGGAGCCTCGATCATCTGTGAGCTCTGCCAGGGTCTCCAGCAGGCAGACGACATGCAAAGTTGTCTGGCCGAGCTGCTCCAGGCAGCAAAGGAGAAAACAGGAAGGAGCTTTCTGCATACGATCTGCTTCTACTGAGGAAGCTTCTTGGCTGCTTTCAGCTGCTTTGTCGGTAGGAACTCGTGCCTGGACTCTTGGGCTACTGGGTATTTTCTGGAAGAGGCTTCTTCAAAGCCATTTCTGCTAAAGACCATATATGTATGATTTGTTGTCAGGTACACCCCACCCAGTGAAGGAGGAGGAGAGCATTGCATGGCACAGGGGACATGGAACACCGGTAGACATGCCGGCCCTTCCAATGTGGGGAACGATGGTGTGGAACTGGACCTGGAAGGAAGAACTCAGCGCTCACAGGGTTCTGCAAGGAGGTTAATCTCGAGGACTCTCTTTACTGGATAGACAATCAAGGCTGAACACGGAGCCCAGGACAAGTGATGCATTGAAGGATATTCTGGAAAAAAGGAACAGTGTCTATTTTATTGATCTATATGGATACTAGTTTCCTTTTGTCCTTTTGACCTGGTGTATCAATATGACGGGTTGTTTTTTCTTAAGTGGGATGGGAATACATTGGATGGAAATTATATTGAATTGGAAATATTTTTGCTTTTATATTGAATCTCTTTGACAATTATCTACTTGATTATAATTTCTGGGTAGATGATTGGTGGCTTTTTGGGGGGCAAAATCCAAGCATGATTTGTTTAATCCAATAGCTTATTTATGAAATAAAATTATAAATCAGTGTAGTCTGTGGTCGCATTTATTACTAAAATCCAAGTCCTATCTGTTGAATTATATAGCTTATTTAAATAAAACAAAATGAAATAAATCAAAATAAAACTCTTTAATTTAAGAAAAGGTGTCTTCTCATTTGTGGTAGGGGATGGATCTTACCAACTGGCTGTCTTCATTTCCTTTTTTTCAAAGCCTATAAATGCCATGTAGAAAACCATTCTTTTTTCTTGAGAATTTACTTCTCGCTTCAAACATTTGTAATTTTCTGTTTTGTGCTCCTCCGAAAATGGATCCTTACTGTTGGGAAGTGAAACATTCTCGGTTATGACCAGCTGTGTCACCAAGTCCTGTGTGACTTACAAGAGAAAAGAAAGGCCAGGTAGTTGGGATGGTGAAGTTAGTTTACTCACTATCAGAAAGTAAGTGTGGACTTTGTTATCCATGTAGGTGGGATGGAGTGCCATGGATCTGAAGGGATCAGTGAGTAAAGGAACTCCTGAGGAGAGGAGTGCTCTGAGGAATGGGGAGCTGGCTCTGCAGAGGGGGAGAAGCTGTGGGAGCAGAGGGAGGTGTTGGAGTTGAAAAGGCAAGACTTGATGAAGAGAAGAGAGAGGGCTGGATATAGAAGCACTCTCAATTTTCTGTCTTTCCCCACATGTGAGCAGATGCATCTATATCTGAAGGGGGCAGTGGTAGGGAGGTGACGGTTTTCTTTCCTGGTATAGTCAGCGGTATTCAAGATCAATCGCTCATCTGATGGTGGACAGTCACAGTCAGGAGTGGAGAGGGAGTAGGAGAGTCGGTTGAGATGATCTTTTCCAATGATGGGACCACAAAATTGAAGTAGGGAGATTTAGGAGCCCTTTGAAAGAAAGAGAAATGAATTGTCCAGGTGAATTTATTTTGCCAGAAAATCCACATGCAGAAAAAGCTGTTGGTTGAATTCCTGTCTGTAGGGATATGGAGGAGGCAAATATGATAGAGTGAAACTAGCTCGAAGTGCTGTAGATGTTACACAGGAGCGACTACAGCAAAGTCACTTAACGTAGTAGGTATCCATGGAAAAATAAAGGGAATGGAACTGGATGAAGTGGATGCTGAAGCATAGTTTGTCTAAGAGCTATTAGAGTTAAAAAAAATAAAAGATTGGAAGGTGTGTGGTTGAAGGTTCGTGAATATTCTGCTTCGGATTTTGGGGTAATGGCAGAGATCTGGGTGGAACTATGGAAGCTGCTGTCACAGGGGAGTGTGCAGACAAAGGCAGTTGGGGAAGAAGTGACAATACCAAAGTTTCTTGGTATTGAATGAGTGATGTCAGCACTTGTAGGGTTTGTTAAGTATCTGACCTGTATCTATTGATTTTACATCCAGAATTGACAGAATATGGGCTTCCTCAGAGTGGTAAGTCCAGAAATACAGAAGATAACTTTGAGGAGAAGGCATTTTGTCTACAGGATTGATTTTTTTAAAAAAAGAAAGAAAAGAGGTAATAATCATAAAAAAGATGTTGACATCATTCAAAAGAGGACTGAATCTAAAGGAAATCCATCTGCATATAAATGAAAACATATTCAAGTTTATCACAAGGTGAAAAAACAGGGACAGTGTCCAGTTAAATAGTGCTCAGAATTGGCAGAAAGTGAAGGAAACCCTGCCATGCAAGGTCTCCTCTACCAGCACGGCACACGTCAGAAGGGCTTAAGGAGCGACGCCGGAGCGCTGCTCTGGCACTAAGAGTCAACTCCTGGCTGCCATCATGCTGGCATGCTGAGCAAGAACCACCCCCCCACCACGAGCCTCAGAGATAAATTCAGGAGCACCCAAAGCAGATCAGAAGTGGACATTTTCGCCACTGGGTGACACTAGAGCCGTCCTGTGAAGACAAAGGACCATGATGAAACAACTTCCTCCTGGAGTATCGTGATTGTGGTTCGGGCTCTGAGAGCTTTCTTCTCTCTCTGTCTCTCTCGTTTTTCCTGGCAGGATGAGTTAGGTCTCAGGCAGTGACTGTTAAAAAACATTTTCACGTCATATTTGAGAGCTGACTACCTTTTCAGGTATGCCTGACCTTTTCTCTAATCTGGCTTTTCTCTTCAGAATATTCAACCTCCCATCTAGAGGCAATGCTTCTCGGGGACTTCCGAGGTCCAGTCAAGCTTCTGAAATCTCTGCTATTAGTCAACTTGCTCTCAATCTTTAGTGCCCTTCCCTGGGATCCAATTCAGTGCTCTGGGAGTCCAATTCCCAGGTTAAACAAGCCCCCCTTCGGTTGATGCTGATGCTCTGGGGGTCACACTTTGAGTAGACTTGGGCTGTTTACTGACATAGGACTCTTTGCACTGGGAGAATCACGGCAATGGACAGAACATTCAGTCTGTGGCTCTATGGAGAGACCTTTGTCCCTCGCCATTTTGAAGTGACAGCATTAAGTTTCGTTAGTGGTCAGTGTCCCGATCCCAAGTTTAAAATCTGTACAGTTGCTTCATCAGCTATGCAAATGGAGAAAAGCAATGAAAGGCTTCTATTCTGAGTATGGAGTGCTCAGACTGAGTTGCTTTTGGAGACAAGATAAGGGAGGAAGATCTGCTCTGCACCCTCCTGAATTCTGATGAATTGAAGAAAGGCGAATGGAGAAAATGCAGTGTTCTTGCAACTTGTAAAACCCTATCCAATGGCAGTCATATTTTCCAGAGGTTGCTTTTGACATGGGTGCATGCATTTCTTGACTGATAGGAAGGCCCATGAATGACTTACTAGGATTTAGTACAACTACTCTACTGGAGTAGCAACTCTACCATGAAAATCTGGGGAACGACCACTGTGATTCTTTGCGTCATTGGATTAGGAGGCTCAGGAATTTCAAAGACCTTTTCCACATGCATGACTTCAGCTCTTTGGAAGGCTGGTGAGAAGCCAATGAGTAGTCTAGTTGTTTTGCCTGATACCAATTCTAGCCCCATACACACAGGCACAGATAGGGTTAACTGGAGATGGCAAAATGCTCAGGAGGTGGGTGAGGGTGGGGTGGGCACATGGTGGCATTGAGGTTGGGTGACTACATCACAGGATTGCTGTGAAAACAGCACTGGGTTCTTTGCTCCCAGCCCACCATTCAAATCCAATCACTCAAGAGTTAAGCCAATCACCAATCAAGAGGTCTCCTCCCACCTTGGGCCCATGCCTCTATATAAAGGCCTTCTCTCTTCTCTGATTCAAATGCTCATTACAAAACTGGACCCAGCCAGTCATCCCCTAGCCTTCAGTGTCCCCTCAGCCTCTGAAGTTCACGTGTCTGGCTGGAGTCTCTAGTCACCACCATCATGCCCTCGTATCCGCTCAGTGTGGCTGTGGTCTGCATGAGCAACATGAACAGGAGCATGGAGGCCCACCGCATCCTCAGGAGGAAAGGATTCCAAGTCAGGTCCTTCGGAGCTGGATCTCGAGTCAGACTCCCAGGAACAGCACGCAAGCTCCCCGTGGTTTACGATTTCTCCACCACCTATGAGGAGATGCACAAGGACCTTGTACGCAAAGACCGAGAACGCTACACCAGCAACGGCATCTTACACATCTTGGGAAGAAACGAGAGAATCAAGCCTCGCCCAGAAAGATTTCAAGAGTGCAGAGATCGCTTTGATATCATCTTCACCTGCGAGGAGAGCGTCTACGACAAGGTGGTGGAGGAGCTGTGGGTCCGAGAGCAGGAGACCTGCCAGCCCGTGCACGTGATCAACGTGGACATGGACGACGACCTGGAGGACGCCACCCTGGGGTCTTTTATCATCTGTGAGCTCTGCGAACGCCTCCAGCAGGCAGACAACCTGGAGGACTCTCTGGTCGAGGTGCTCCTGGCAGCCGAGCGGAAAACTGGCAAGAGCTTTCTGCACACGGTCTGCTTCTACTGAGGAGCTTGTCTGGTTTCAGCTCCTCTTGGTAAGAACTTGTGCCTGGACATTGGGCTAGGTGGTATTTTCTGTCAGAAGCCGCTTCCAAGGCCTTTCTGCTAAAAGCCATCTACATGACTTTTTTCAGGTACACTCCACCCACAGAAGGAAGTGGAGAAGGAAATCTTTTCCTGCCAAAGTAACATGAACGCCCTGGAGGCATTCAAACCCTTCCATGGTGGGGGACGATGGTATGGATTCCTGACATGGAAGGAACACTTCAGTGCTCACACGGCTCTGCGAGGAAGTTAACCTCGAGGACTCCATTATCCACATCAAGAGACCAAGGTTTACAATGGACAAGTGATGCGATGAAGGATATTCAGGGAAGAAGAACAGACAAACCCCACAGCATTTCCATTCCATCATTTTTTTTTTACTTCATCATTTTAATGTAATTTCCTTTTGTCACTTTTGTATTGTGCATCAGTATAAATGAATTTTTCTTTTTAGTGAGATAGGATTATATTTAATGTTTGAACTTTAGAAATCTATTTTTAGATTGTATATATTTTGGTAACTGCAACTTTCATAGAAACTCAGGTTCGATAATAATAGGCATTGACTGCTAAAATTTGGGCATGATCTGTTCAATTCAATATTCATGAAATGAAATAAAAACTTTCAGTTTGTAGAAAATGTTATCGCCTAATTTTTGTTAGGGGTTGGATCTTACAAAAGAACACCTTTGTTTCTTACTGTTCAAGCTGAATGAATTCCACAGGGTAAAGTGCTCTTTCCTCAGGCGTATTTTCTTCATGCATAAAGGGTTCAGTGAGTATCGAACTCCTCTAAAAGTGGATCCTATCTATAGAGAAGTGAATCATCCTGGGTCTGACCAGCAATGGCACCTAGGCTTGTGTAACTTACAGGAGAAAATAAAGGAAGCGCGAATTGGCCTTGTTGAATGAGGTATCTTGCTATGTCAGAAGGTTGATGTGGACTTTATTTACAGAGCAAAGCCAAGATGGAGCAAGGGTGGACCAAGGGGCATGGGATGAGCTAGTAGAGGATTTCCCGAGGAGAAATGTGGATTGAGCAGTAAGGTGGAAGCTCTGGACAGGAGAGAAGCTGTGGGATCATAGGAAGATGGTGGAATTGAAAGGACAGGACATGCTGAAGAGGAGAGAGAGGGAAGAATTTAGAAGCAATGTCAATTTTCTGTCTTTCCACACTGGTGACGGGGTGTACCTATCCACGTGGGGCAGCGCTGGTGGTAGGGAGGTGAGGGTTTCCCTCCAGGTAGATTCAATGAGCTTCAAGGTCAGTCTTTCATCTGATGTTGAGGCAGTCAGGGCAGGATTAGGAAAGGGATCAGTGTGTTGAGATAATCATCTCCAATGATGGGAACACAAAATGGAAATAGGGAATGTTGGAGACTTTTATAAGAGAGAGAAATGATCTGTCCAGGAGATCTTACTTTTGTCAGAATATTCACTGGAAGGAATTGAGAAAATATTTTTGGTTGATTTCCTGTCTGTAGAGGTATGGGGGAGGCAAATACAAAGCATGTAAAAGTGTGGCTGGTGTTCCAAAGGAGTGACTCCAGTGATGATACTCTACATAGAAAGTGTCCATGGAAAAGTTAAAGGGAATGGGACTGGATGAAATGGATGGTGGGACATGGTTTGTCTAAGAGTCCTTAGAGCTAAAAAAATAACAAAAGATTGGAGGGTTGAAAGTTGAAGGTTGATGAGTGTCCTTCAGATTTAGATGTAGTGCAGAGATCTGGCTGGAACTTGGGAAGTTGCTATCTTGGGGGAGGGTGTAGACAAAAGCAGTTGGGCAAATGTAACAACACTGAATATCTTTGGTATGGAATGGGTGATCTTTGTGCTGGTTGGGTTTGCTAAGAATGGGACCTGTGTCTAGTGACTTCACATCAAGAATTGTCAAGAGACGAGGAACCCTCTCATTGACATATGGACGACGGTAGCATATGGCAATGTAGCAGTCAAATGCCATCACCAGCAAGATCCCAGACTCGTAAATGAAAGCGGAAGAGAGGAAGAATACTTGAAAAATGCAGCGATCCAGGGAGATCTCCCTCGCATGGAACCAGAAGATCGCCAAGGCCTGAGGAACTATGCACGTGGAAAGGACAAGGTCTGCTCTGGACAGCATGCAGAGGAAGAGGCACATGGGTTCATGCAGGCTGCGCTTGGTGAGGATAATGAAGATGAGCAGGCTGTTCCCAAGCAAGGCAGCAGCATAGGAAATAACAAAGGGGATAGAAATCCACATGTAGTGGTCTTCAAGGCCAGGGATGCCCAGCAAGCAGAAGACTGTGTGGCTAACAGCAGTGTGGTTTAAGGTCCTCATACTTGGGAAGTTCTTCCAGAATCTCATGCCTATTCATGGAGACAGAGGAAAATCCAGATTATATGCAAACATTTCTTTCATATTATTGCTTGATTTTGGTTCCTACTTCACCCCATTCCATTCTGATGGTGTCAGGAATTTTGGATATATATATAAATAAAGATAAGGTATGACTTTCTTTCTGAATGAAGCCTAATTTCACGAGCAAGATAGACCCATAGAGCAGTAGAGAAAATTAAATGAGTATGGTAATGACTAACATCTTGTTGTCCAAAATTAAGCTAATACACAAACAGAATGGAAAGAATAATTTACTCTGTATTTGTGTTGGTTTTAAGAACGAGTTATTTTTGAACTTACTTTTTTTTTTTTTTATGGTTTTCCTCTTTTTCTTTTTTTTTTTTTTATTTTATAAATTTATTTATTTTAGTTGGGGGCTAATTACTTTACAATATTGTAACGAAGGTCTCTGGCCTACACACAGCAAGGAACTGAGGCTTCCTGCTAACAGCCACATGAGTGAGGTTGGAAGCGGATCCTCTAGTCCAGGTCTAGCCCTCAGATGATTGCAGTCCTGGCCAACACCTCGACTGTTACCTCCAGAGACACCCTGAGCCAGAGCCACCTAGCTAAGCTGCTTCCAAATTCTTGATCCATAGAAACTATGAGATAATACATGTTTGCTGTTGTGAGCCACTAAGTTCTGAAGGAATTAGTTATGCAGCAATAGATGACTAGCACATGTGCCAACATTTGTGGTCAGGGAAGCCAGGTAAAATAATTGAAATTCCCATCTGAACCAGAGCCAAACCAAATGGGACAAGTGGAAGCTTCCCAAAGGAAAGCTGGCATGTCAATACCAGAAAAATGAAGATCTTGCTGATTCTTGAAAGGACAAACTTACTTTTGAAAATAGTTTTGTGACTATGGGTAGGGAATCAGGGGAGGAGCAGAACAAAGGCTTTCCCTGAGCAGGTAGCTATGTCCTATTGTTTTGACTACAGAATGAAGAGTAGGGGTAGTATAACATGAGTTTTGAAATTGTTTTTGAAACCTCATCAACACTTAATGTGTCCCTTGTCAATTTCTTTCTAGGCAACAGTGGTAAAATTCTGGTAAAGACCTAAAACAATTGTGCACCATGTATCCAGGCCAGCTGAAGGCTGAGAAGTTCATAATATAGTCTTGTTATCTATTGTACTATGTAAAAAAGAGGAGTTGGGAGGTCACATGGAAGGAGGAGCAGTGGGCCCAAATTCTAAGAGCTAATGGAGAAGAAGGAAGAAAGGTTCAATTGTTTCAGTTTCTAGAAGAAATACAGGTGGTTTAGTGGACAGAGGTCTCTTTTCCCCCTGAATCAACATCCAAAATTGCTCTTTGTAAAAGGAGTGATTTTATACTATGAAGGCCAAACTCAAGGGCTTACCCTTTCCATGCTCTCTCTGACTATGACTGAAATTGACTCCCATGTCCATCTGCATTCTCAAGAGAGGAACTTGGTGCAAAACTCAGGTAGTTGCAAATTCAGGAACCCATGAAATAATGAAGTATACTGATCAACAACTTTCAAGGTCTGCATTTTTAACAGGGCATAACTGAAGATCCAGCACAAAGTAAATCACAATGATTGTTCTCTGCCCTTCCAGGATTGATACTCCTCACCTCTGAATTTATTTAACAGATTGGGAAAATCCTCTCCTATTTTTATTCCTGTTACCTTCTAAGTATTCCTGCTGTGGGTAGCTACTAAAGCCAGGTCAGTCTATAACCAAACAGCCATTTTGAGAATAGATCGTGCCCTGAGGAAGGCCATCCTCCTGAAGGAGATGGAAGACATCACAATAGACATGAAAATGCCATTGGGAGGGGGAATAATGTGTGTGCCATATGCTGAGAAGGTTGTAGCAAGAAAAGGTTATAAAAATGAAGCAACATAAATGTTAAGTGATTATAAAGAGGAGCCCGATGAGGACCAGCTTAGAGATGATGATGGACACTGGATATTTGGGAGTAAAGAGGAATTTTTCTTCTAGGAGCCCGAGGAGAGATGCTGAGGAGCTCAATGTTTGTGGTGTGGTCTATGGGTACATTGTGAGTACTTGATAGCTATTTGTTTACTGAATCAAATCTAAAGCAACTTCTCAAATGCCTCATGCCGGTTCCCCCAGGCTGGATCCAGAGAGCTTCAGTATCATGGAGAACTTACTTGCTTCTCCCTGCTGTGTTCCTGAGAGAGCTAACCCTATTCAGGATACTGTTCACCATCTGCCCACTATGTCAGCAACGTGCTTGTGAAAGTCTTCTCCCCATATGTCATTTATTTCCTCTGATTTCACAAGGGATCTAATCATCAAAACACGTATCTCAAGAATAGGAGAAAATTTGATTACCTGACCATGTTTTTCCTATTGATTTTAAACTTTCTGTGGTCTGGGAATTGTCTTTTTCCTTTATTCAGTTCTAGACCTCAGCATATCAAGGCAAAGTGTAACTTCTCAAAATGTTTAACAAAACAAACAAATGACAAATATCAGGTAGGTGTGCTGAAGGGTCAGTTCAGGGTAGCCATGAATAACGCTCTTTAATGTCTCAGATATTTACACCAGTGAGGATCTGGGGCCAACATAGAACCTCCTCTGGAAGGTCTTAGGGATCCTTGACACAGTGTGAGCTGATGACGGTTCCCACTTATTTACACTCTCCTTTCCCAAACAGCAGTTTCCACTCTACTGGGACAGCTCATATGTATGAGAGTGGTTCAGTGGTGTGCTGGTAACCCAGCTCAAATGCACATATATATATATACATAGTATGTAGATAAACAAGTACATACATAAATAGTCCTGATTTGGAATGCTTGCCAAATTCTGTGTATGTACTCCGCCATGGTGTATTTCATAGTACAAGGTGATATCACTGAGTGTGGAGTTTGCATGGAATGGGCAAAGGGGAAGGTACAAGTGGATCCAGCACACAATTGCTTTTGTCTCTCTAAATCTATTTCCTTTACTCTAGACATTGGTCCTAATATTTTCAACCACTTTCTTTAGGCTGCATAACATTTAGTCTTGTGATGATCTTATTGCCTGAAATATCACTCTACAGTAATAATAAATGTCACCTGCTTCAAATGGAATTCACACAGGTTAGAATGGGTTAAGTCACAGTAGGGTTCTCAGAGTGATGGGTGCCAGGAACTGAGCTTTTATGTATTTGCCTGAAAGCCTCAGGGGCAGCTATCACCCTAGGGAGACCAGATTTCGAGTTACCTTTTCAACAACATCTCTTTATCCCACATATGTGGATCATGTCTTTAGGTCTCTTTAAGCCTTCCTT
Organism: Giraffa tippelskirchi; assembly: GCF_054371585.1. Classification (NCBI taxonomy): domain Eukaryota; kingdom Metazoa; phylum Chordata; class Mammalia; order Artiodactyla; family Giraffidae; genus Giraffa; species Giraffa tippelskirchi. The sequence continues at coordinate 122,462,380 of NC_137285.1, forward strand.
TTCCACTATTTTTCTCTATACATCCCTTGATCAGATGTGCTCACATACTTATTTCTAATAAGTCAATTGTTAGTATTACTACTCCAAATATTCCTGTTTCTGTTTTTATGGCAATTAATAAATATCAATCCTGTTTTTAGTCGGCACAATTTAAAGATTTACATGTTAATTATTTTAAAAACACATTACACAAAAGCATTTCTTTGTAATTTAAACAGACTTGAATTAAATTTGTACTGTGTTTGGTGGCCAAGATGATGGGATAGGAAGACCCTGAGCTCACCACCTCCTCCATGACCACATCAAAATTATAACTATTTACTGAGAAAATATCGATGGGAAAGACCTGAAGACTAGTAGAAAAGATTTTTCCACAAATAAATGTAAAAATACCAATAGGAGTGGCAGAAATGCATAGTCAAGATCACATCACCAGGTAGGTGCCCTGAAAATGAGAGGGTAATAACAACTGCAGAAGTTCTCCCCAAGGAGAAAGTAGTTTGAATCCTGCATTGGGCTTCCTAGCCTGGGGGTCCTGCATTGGGAAGATAAGTCCTTAGAATGTCTGGCCTGAAGGCCAGCAGGGCTCACATACAGGAAAGCCAGAGGGCTGGAAAAAACAGAAACTGCTCTTAAAGGTTGTGTGTAAAATCTCAAGCACAGAGGCAGTAATGTGAAAGCAGCCTTAACCAGTCCCATTTGCTGATTTTGGAGAACCTCCTGGAGAAGTGGGAGGCAACCGGGAATTTCCCTGGGTACATAGATGCTGATGGCAGTAATTTTGGGGAGCTCATTCTACCATGAGGACACTGCTTCTGGCAAATACCATTTTAGAGTCCTCACTCTAGTCTATTATCATTGAGAGCTTACCTGCCCACCAGTGAGCTGGCACAAGCTTTGGGCCTCCCTGGTCCCCAAACCAGCAACCCTGGGACCCAGCCCCATGCACCAATAGGATGGCACCCCTTTCAGCTCTCCACAGCCAGCCCATACAGCCAACGGCCATGAAATATGACCCTGCCCACCAGTGAGCCAGCTCCAGCCCCAGGAGCCCTCAGGCTCTGCAGCCAGCAGCAACAGAACTCTGTTCCACATACCAATGGGCTGGCAGCCATCACATGAAGCAGGGCCTGGAAGACAATCATGCTGGGGGCCAGACCTGCCTATGAACACACCCACAATATTTAACCCTGCCACAATAAGAGGGCCCAAGCAGTTCACATGCGAGACACCCACAGAACACATATTAATAGCTCTGGTGACTGGAGGGCAGTATGCTGCTAGGTCCATTAGGACATCTTCATAATGCTACTTCTCCAATATCAGGAAACATAGCTGACCTACCTACTATATGCTGCTGCTGCTGCTGCTGCTAAGTCGCTTCATTCATGTCCGACTCTGTGCGACCTCATAGATGGCAGCCCACCAGGCTCCACCGTCCTTGGAATTCTCCAGGCAAGAATGCTGGAGTGGGTTTCCATTTCCTTCTCCAGTGTATGAAAGGGAAAAGTGAAAGCAAAGTTGCTCAGTCGTGTCCGACTCTTAGCAACCCCATGGACTGTAGCCTATCAGGCTCCTCCGTCCATGGGATTTTCCAGGCAAGAGTACTGGAGTGGGGTGCCATTGCCTTCTCCGACCTACTATATAGAAATAAACAAAACAAATTAGGCAAAATGAGAAGAGAGAAGAATGTTTCTGACAAAGGAACAAGTAAAGCTCCAGAAGAAGAACTAAACCAAGTGGCGATAAGAAATTTACACAATCAAGAGTTCAAAGTAATGATCTAAAGATGCTCAAAGGAAGAAGAATGGATGAACACAGTGAGAAGTTTAACAAAGAGAACCTATAAAGAAGAAGCAAAGAGAGCTGAAGAATATAATAACTGAAATTAAAAATACAGTAGAAGAATAAACAGTAGATTAGATAGTACATAAGGAGAAGGCAATGGCACCCCACTCCAGTACTCTTGCCTGGAGGATCCCATGGACGAGAAGCCTGGTAGGCTGCAGTCCATGGGGTCGCTAAGAGTTGGACATGACTGAGCAGCTTCACTTTCACTTTTCACTTTAATGCCTTGGAGAAGGAAATGGCAACCCACTCCACTGTTCTTGCCTGGAGAATCCCAGGGACAGGGGAGCCTGGTGGGCTGCCATCTATAGGGTCGCACAGAGTCGGACACGACTGAAGTGACTTACCAGCAGCAGCAGCAGATGATACATAGGAAGTAATCAGTGAACTGGAAGACAGGAGTGGAAAGCACTTCAGATGAAGGAAAAAAAGGCATTAAATAAAATGAAAAAAGTTTTAAGTGACCTCTAGGACTATCTCAAGTACACTAACATTTGAATTATAGGAGTCTCAGGAGCAGAAGAGGGATAATGAGGGGAAAGAACTTATCTGAAGATACAATAGCTGAAAACTTTCCTAACCTGGGGAAGGAAACAAACATCCAGGTCCCTGAAGCACAGAGTCCCAAACAAGATGTACCCAAAGACATCCACATCCAGGTACATTTTAATTAAAATGGAAAAAATTAAAGATAAAGAGAGAGTCTTAAAAGCAGCAAGATAAAGGCAACTATTCATAACTACATACAAAGGAACTCCCATGAAACCATCAGGTTTCAGCAGAACCTTTGCAGATCAGAAGAGAGTGTGGCATAATAATATTCAAAGTAATGAATGGAAAAAAAACCAAAATACTGCATCTGGCAAGGCTATTTTCAGATTTGAAGATAAGATAAAGAGTTTTACAAGCAAGCAAAAACTAAAGGAGTTCAGCACCGTCAAACCAGCTTTATAATAAAAGTTAAAAGGACTTCTTTAAGTAGAAAAGAAAATATTGCAATTAGAAATGTGAAAATTACAAAGGAAAAATCTCAATAGTACATCAAACACAGAGGTAAGGTAGTTTATCAACAATTTATAAAGCTAACAGGAAGGTTAAAAACAGAAAAGGAGAGACTTCCCTGGTGGTCCAGCGGTTGTGAATCTGCCCACCAATGCGGGGTCATAGAGTGGATCCCTGGTCTGGGAAGATATCACACGTTGCAGGGCAACTAAGCCTATGAGCCACTACTGAAGCCCCCACGCCCTAGAGCACATGCTCTAAAAGAGAAGCCGCGGCAACCAGAAGCCCTAATACTAAAATGAAGAGTAGCCCCCGCTCTCCACAATTAGGGAAAGTCCATGAGCAGCAACAAAGACCCAGTGCAACCAAAGGGGGGAAAAAAGGCAAAAGGAGTAAAATTATGTATATCCAAATAAGTTGTTAGGGAATAAATAAAACAAAAAGACGTAAGATATGATGTCAAATAGTAAATGAATGTGTGTGTGGTAGGGGGTGGGGGATGCAGAGTTATTAAAATGGACTTGAATTTAAGATTGTTGTTGTCGTTCAGTCGCTAAGTCATGTCCAACTCTTTGTGGCCTCATGGACCGCACCATTGCAGGCTTTCCTGCTGCTGCTGCTGCTGCTAAGTCGCTTCAGTCGTGTCCGACTCTGTGCGACCCTATAGACGGCAGCCCACCAGGCTCCCCCGTCCCTGAGATTCTCCAGGCAAGAATACTGGAGTGGGTTGCTATTTCCTTCTCCAAAGCATGAAAGCGAAAAGTGAAAGTGAAGTCGCTCAGTGGTGTCCGACTCTCAGCGACCCCATGGACTGCAGCCTACCAGGCTCCTCCGTCCATGGGATTTTCCAGGCAAGAGTATTGGAGTGGGGTGCCATTGCCTTCTCCCACAGGCTTCCCTATCCTTTACTATTTCCCGGAGTTTGCTCAAACTCGTGTCCATTGTGTCAGTGATGCCTTCCAAACATTTCATCCTCTGTCGCTCCCTTCTCCTCCTGCCCTCAATCCTTCCCAGCATCAGTCTTTGCCAATGAGTCGGCTCTTTTCAGATCAAGTGGCCAAAGTATTGGAGCTTCAGCTTCAACATCAGTCCTTCCACGAATATTCAGGGTTGATTTCTTTTAGGATTGACTGATGTCCTTGCTGTCCAAGGGACACTCAAGAGTCTTCTCCTGCACCACAGTTCAAAAGCATCAATTCTTTGGTACTCAGCCTTCTTTATGGTCCGACTCTCCCATCCGTACATGACTACCGGAAAAACCATAGAACCCAGTAGGTTTTGTAAATATTCTGTTAGCAATCCCTGAGACTCATTGACAGGCTGCAGAAGTACCCCGCATCTATTAACACTTCCCAGTGCTCTTCAGGGTCATTAGACTTTTTGCTCTTTCAAACCTGCTTTCTGCTCAATTGACGACCCTTCCAACTGGACCATGTCCCTTTTCTCGACCACATACAGCTATTAAATTGTATACGTTTTTGGGTAATTTATCATGTCTACCTATTAAAATGACTTTATTACAATTTATTTATTTTTAAAATTTTTTATTTTTTTTTAATTATGAAAGTATGATAACACATTTACAGGAGACTTGGGAAATACATGTAGTTCCTCTATATATTGCAATTATTTTTTTAAGTAGGTAAATTAAGATTTTAGTTGGAATTTCAATATCAAATTCTCAAAAATTAATAGAATGAATACACAGAGAAGGAGAAGGATACAGTAGACCTGAAAGTCATTGTGAACCAATTCAACATAATTGAAATTTACACAATTTTCATACATCAGTAGCATACAAATTCTATTCAAGTCCCTACAGACTGTAAACTAGGAGACCCTGGAATATATCTAGGGACATAAAGCAAGGTGAAAAATTTCATGGTCTAAAGGTATTGAAATCATACAGGGTCTGTTCTCTTATCACTGTGAAATTATGTTAGAAATAGGTTTTAAGGCACGGATTTTAAATGTTTTAAGAATGGTACAAATAGATTTTAGTGAGAGGAGAGAGAATTTCTAACGGAGTAAAGGTAGGAAGAGTAAGTGCAGGGTATGTTTTCCTGGAGGCAGCGGCATTTAAGCTGAATTTTGATAGATGAGGGAAGACTTTTTACTTAATGAAAATGCAGAGAACAGAAACATGAAGAAAAATGAGAGTGATGTGAATCTTGGAAGGTATCCACCTTGGATGTGGTGAGAGGATATATATATATATAAAAGAGAAGAAAGGTAAATTACTGTCAAATCATGGAGGTTAATTCCCATCTGAGGGCAGGGGGAGCCTCTGAGTATCGGAGATAGACTGGTAGTATGTAACTTAAGCTGACAAAAGACAGGGGTATTAATGCTGCTATTTCCGACTCCTATGTGCTTGGGCAAATCATTTATCATTTTTAAGCCTAGGTTTCATAATATAATAAAATAATAAGTATATCAGCCAAAAAAAAAAAGATATTTGAAAATAACCCACATATTTTCAAGTGTAATGTGACATTTACCAAGAGAGATCTTTAACTTAGCCATCAAAAGCCTCAATAAGTTAGACTGAAAAAAGCACCCAGTAGGTGATTGCAACAAAGAAAGCATTTAAATGAGAAATTAGAATCTAAATGAGAAATTAATATTAAAGATACTTTAAATAAAATCTCTTCTATTTAGAAATGAAATGTCTGCTTTTAAATGATGGGTGTATCAAAGAGGACCATAACAAGGAAAATTAGAAATTATTTGTTATAGAATAAAAATGAAAAGAGAATTTGCCAGAATTTGTTCCATGCAGCTGAAGCCGCTCAAAGCAATTAAATACAATATGGGGTCTTGAATAAGGTATGAAAACAAATAATGGACAGTATCATAAAATTTTGTGAATTTTGAACAAAATCTGTACTTCAGTTAATAATACTGTATCATTTGTTAATTTCCTGTTTTTTTAACACCAAAGTATCTCTTTATATTCTCAAAATTGGATTAGAATTTTCAAGCCTCATTCAAGTTTTTTTTTAAATCACTAAGATAATAAATTTTCTAGAAAAAATATAAATAAATAAATAAATTTTGTAGAATGTTAACAGCAATACTAGATGTCAAAATACATGGAACTATAAAGCTTTGAAAGAATATAAATTAGAAATCTAACTCTATTCATACTAAGCCGAACAACTGAAATCAAAATGTTATAAATTTTTTTAGCTAGGCAAAAATTCATAAATTTTCTAAAATATATATATTATACATGCTATATATATGGCTATATGTATGTATATAAAAGCTCTCCTACTATGCTTGATAAAGGCTTGAGAAAGAACAACAATATCAAAAAGAGACAGAGAAATTGGAAAACCAACTAAATGAAACGGGAGCACTGAATATGAAATAGAAAAAGTGAAACAAACTAGATAAAAGTAAAAGATCATCATATAGTCCACTTGTTTTTAAACATGCTTGCTTATTAGAAACACATCTGGTGTTTTGTAGAAGAGTAGCAGTACCTGGACATTGGTATTTTTCAAAAAATTTCAAGATAATACTGATATGCATCTGGACTTTAAAAAGTGATTACAAGTTTTCTATTAAATGGTAGTTTTAGTGAAATAGAATTGTATTATTTTCTGTTGACCAATCATGATACAATGATATTAAGTGAATAATAGTTGCATAATCACAATAGTAAAAGATGTTTATCAGTTTTCACAATCAATAGCCAGACCAAAATAAAAAAATAAAAGATAATTACAATTGCAAGCCATAATGGAAACATGATTAATCTAACAATATAAAATAATTACATACAGTTTGGGGGGTGAAATAGAGTGATGTGGTATGTGGAAGTGCATACATGCACATGTTTTCATCTGCCCAGCCAGTCTGTCTTTTGGTTGGTGCATTTAATCCATTTACAATTAAGGTAATTATAGATATGCATAATCCCACTACCATTTTCTTAATTGTTTCGGGTTTATTTTGTGTAAGTCTTTTCCTTCTCTTGTGTTTCCTACCTAGAGAAGTTCCTTTAGTACTTGTTTTAAACTTGGCTTGGTGGTGCTGAATTCTCTTAACTTTTGCTTGTCTGGAAAGATTTTAATTTCTCCACCTAATCTGAATGAGAGTCTTGCCGGACAGAGTATTCTTGGTTGTAGTTCTTCCCTCTCTTCACTTTAAATATGTGCCATTTTCCTCTGGCTTGTAGAGTTTCTGTTGGAAATCATATTTACTTTTCATGCTATAATAAATGAAATGGTTTATAATTTTGCTTTAAAATATTTGCTACTAGTATTTAAAAATATAGTTTGTTTTTTAAACCTTTTTAAATCTGTTTCAGTGTTGTATGGATTGTTAGCATTTTCTATATACTCAATCATTTCATCTGTTAATAATCTATTAATAAATAGTGGTTTATTAATAGTGAGCACCAAAGAAGTGTTGCTTTTGAACTGTGGTGTTGGAGAAGGCTCTTAAGAGTCCCTTGGACTGCAGGGAGATCCCACCAGTCCATCCTAAAGGAAATCAGTCTTGAATATTCATTGGAAGGACTGATGCTGAAGCTGAAACTCCAATACTTTGGCCACCTGATACAAATATCTGACTCCTTGGAAAAGATCCTGATGCTGGGAAAGATTGAAGGCAGGACGAGACGGGGACAACAATGGATGAGATGTTTGGATGGCATCACTGACTCAATGGACATGAGTTTGAGCAAGCTCTGGGAATTAGTGATGGATAGGGAGGCCTGGTGTGCTGCAGTCCATGGGGTCACAGAGTCGGATATGACTGAGCGAATGAACTGAACTAACATTTATAAAATGTCCTTGATGTCAAAGGAACACACTTGTTATATAACACTGAGTAAAAAAGTAAGGCATACAGTATTCACACAAATCATATGTGAAAATACACTTCAATGACAAAATATTTTGTAGTTATTAACTATTTTGTTTAGTGGGTATAATTAGTGATCATTAAAGTGGTTCTTTGTTATTTTGTCTTTTAAAATCAGCAAACATTTTTAAATACTGAACATAATTATGCAAATGCTAAATTAAGTAGAAACCAAACATTAAAATAATGTTAGTTTCGTCTGATTTTTAAACACTTCTGAGACACACTAGGGAAACAGTGGGAAAAGAAAAATCAAAGGAAAAGAGTCATATCTCAACCACTTAAGGAAGCAAGTGCAAACTAAAAATAATGGATAGGAAAAATGAGGAAATGTTTTAATAAACGTTACTTTCTCAGACAACTGAATAATTTGAAATATACTGCATGTTAACAATAGTCAAATGGCTAGGTGAATTATGGTTCTTCCATGAACTGGTTTATTTTATAACCAGCTAAAATTATGTTAAAACTATATTATAAATTATAAATATATGTATGTAAAATGTATGTGAAATATAAATAAATTTCACATAGATTATGTTTGTAGTCTATATGAAATATAGTTTCGGATATGTAAGTTCAGTTCAGTCACTCAGTCGTGTCTGACTCTTTGTGATCCCATGGACTGCAGCATGCCAGGCTTCCCTGTCTATTATATCTTTTTGCTTTTTCATACTGTTCATGGGATTCTCAAGGCAATAATACTGAAGTGGTTTGCCATTCCCTTCTCCAGTGTTTTGTCAGAACTCTCCACCATGACCTGTCCATCTTGGGTGGCCATACACGGCATGGCTCATAGTTTCGAGTTAGACATATAAAAATATATGTAAAAATCAAAGAAAAAAAGGTGAACCACAGTGGCAAATGCAATATGTGAAACTTCTTTATGCATTTCACTATCTACGATCATTTTAAAGTGATCATTTTATAATTTTGTAATTTACTATGAAATATATTTTAAACATCTTGATCTAGCCCCTACTCTTTCAGATGATATAATGGACACTTAGGAAGCAATATTTAGAGAATGCTGAGCCTGCTCTTGATTGGGAAATGAACAGTAAATAAAAAATTACATATGAGAAATGCTTTTTGAAAAGAGTATGGTTTTTTAAAATGCTTTTTGACAAGACTACTGGCTAAATTATAGTACATCTTTGTGTAAAAACAATGGAAAGTTGATAAAAAATGCCTGTAGAAGTGTACAGTTTGTTTTTTTTTTTACAGTTGGTTTTTAAAGAATTTTTTTGAGAGTTATATTTATTTGGCAGGAATTTTTAGGACTTCAAGCCTGAGGAGGCAGTATGTCAAATAACCCTGAGAGAACTGCTCTGAGGAGGCAAGGTGTGAGGAAGCCAGGTTATATAGAAGTTTTGCAACCAAGGGCAGGTGGTCTGAATGACAAAAGATTATTGTTAACTAAAAAACACCAGGTATACCAAGTTAAGGAATTTAGCGCTTGTCTATGTATGGGAAGATGCAAGAGTCTGGGCTCACTGAAATCATTCCTTTGATATTCAGCTCAGTTATCTGCAGCCACTATCCTGTGTTTTCACATCCTGAGTTTTCTCAGGGCTCATCAGCTCACCATCCCTGGTGGCTGCAATTGCTAATGACTAGAGGTGTACAATTTTAGCATGGGCATATGTCTACATTACTTTGCTAAGTGAGAAAGGTACATTCTGGACAAGTAGGTGGAATATAGTCCAAATAAAAAAAATTTATTTACCTGCACATGAATATACCATAGAAAACATATAGCAATCTTTTGTAAAATATTAGCAGTTAATATCTCCATTCTATAAGAAATAAGTAATTTCATACAGTTTTTATTTCTAATATATTGTCTGATGTGGGATGAGGGAGAATTTTCAAGAATGAGAGCTGTGTGGCTGTGTGAAATATTTCTCATGTGTCATGTAGAATGAATATTGACCATTAAATTCGGCAGGGTAGAGGTCACTGTAACATGCGTGTAACATGAAGGGCAAATGATTGGTATGAGATTAAAAAAATAGAAAAGTATCAAAACCTGAATATATAGAGAGCTCTTTCAGGTGTTTTTCTGTGATGGAAACAGAGAAAGAAGAAGGAGAAGGAAAAGAGGAGGAGGAAAGGAGACAAGAAAGAGGAGGAGGAGCAAGAGGAGGAAAAGAAGGGATACAGAGGAAAAGCAGTGGGGAAATATACTGATGCCAGAGGTTTTTGCATGCTTCCTTCCCTCATTCCCTCCCTCTGAAACTTTCCTTTCCTTCCTCTCTTCCTCCTCTGTCCTTTCTCCCTCCCTCTTCTGAACCTCACTTCCTTCCTCCCTTCCTTCTGATAGAACAAGTAACAGAATGAATGTGGGTAGAGGTGAGCCTGTGAAAATTAAAACTTTGTGATAGAGCAGACAGAGGGAAGAATATATACAGCCATGCCCCAAAGTAGATAAGAGGAATAAGAACTGCATCATTATGTCAAGGCATGCAACAAACCAGGAAAGTATAATCTAGCGATTATCTATAATTTGTCTTTTTCCAAATACCTATCTAGAGTAAGAATGAATTAAGAAGGTGAGCTGGTTTATTTCTCAGACTCTGAGTGAGAAATGTTGAGAAAACAATAGTTTTGCTTCTATTTCCAAAGTCATATCTTTTTTTGACACAAAACCTGAGATACCTGGTCCCGAATCTGTTTAGTTTTGATCCCATAAATGATGGGATTCAGCATAGTAGGAGCCAGAATGCAGACATTGGCCAGTAAGATATGGACATGGGGTAAGATATGATGTGCAAATCGAGGAGTGAAAGCTGAGAAGATCCCAGGTCCATAAAAGAGTATGATGACACAGACATGAGAGCCACATGTATTGAGAGTTTTGTGGCGAGCATCTCGAGAAGGGATGCGAAAGACAGCATGGAGAATAAGCATATATGATACAAATATTAGCACAACATCTAAGGTCACTGTTGACAATAGGACAAAAAATCCATACCAGAAGTTTACTCGTATGTCATCACAGGAAAATTTGGCCACGGCAATGTGCTCACAAACAGTGGTTGGAAAAATGTTACTTTTACAAAAAGTTAGCCTTTTCAGAAGAAATATTATTGGGAAAATTGTACCATAACTTCTCAAAAAGATAGTCACACCGATTTTCCCTATCAGTGTATGTGTAAGAATAGTGGTGTATCTCAGTGGGTAGCATATGGCAATGTAGCGGTCAAATGCCATCACCAGCAAGATCCCTGACTCTGAGATGAAGGTGGAATGGATGAAGAAGAGTTGAGTGATGCAGCGATCCAGGGAGATCTCCCTCGCATTGAACCAGAAAATGGCCAAAGCCTGAGGGACTGTGCATGTGGAGAGGACAAGGTCTGCTCCGGACAGCATGCAGAGGAAGAGGTACATGGGTTCATGGAGGCTGCGTTTTGTGAGGATAATGAAGATGAGCAAGCTGTTCCCAAGCAGGGCGATGACATAGGAAATGAAGAAGGGGATGGAGATCCACACATGCTGGTCCTCGAGGCCAGGGATGCCCACAAAGTAGAAGACTGTGTGGCTAACACCAGTGTGGTTAAAGGCAGTCATACCTCGAGCAGATGACTGGGACCTTACCCCCTGTTAACAGACACAATCAAAATTTAAGACTGTACTCAGAGCTCATGGCATCTATCTGATTCTTTTCCACAGTGAGTGAGTCAGGAACAATATAGGATGGGAAGATGAACAAGATATTATCTGTAAAATGAGATAATAATCTCACAGAGAAAATGAATATTTATATAGTTAAAGAAAATTATATGGTAAAGAAAGATAATAGTGGTACCAAGAAAAAATACTATGGGAACCAGATGGAATGAATAATTCAGTCTATTTGGCTATGGGATGTCATTGAATGGAGGTCAATTAGGTGGAGAATGACATGAAGTCTTTTGGGAGTTTAAGGATAAGTTTCTGTCATAGAAATACTTAATGCATTTAAATATTTTTAAAAGCATTAAATATTTTAAACAGTTTGCCACCCTGTATGGTTGTGTAATCACGTCTATATGCAGTGGTAAGAAGATAGAAACAAAAGTATTTTGGCTGTGATTACAGTTAAGGAGCTTGGATGCTATCCTGGGAGGAGTTAATTATTATGAGTTTTTAAATTGGAGAACATTAGATATCACTCTGCTTACTTAACACCAGACAAAGGTCTTAATATTTTCAAGTGTCTGCTTTGGTTCCCCTAGACAGTTTAGTCTTGATGCTGTAATTTTCTTCTCTCCCCCAAAGTTTATACCATATCAGTAAATAACTTACTTATGTGCTTCAAATGCAGTCTTCATAGAATACAATGTGATGAATCAAGGAGGATTCTGAGAGTTGGCCATCAGGGAGCAGAGATTTTTATGCATTTGCCTGAAGACTCTGGGGGAGGCTCTTGCCCCAAGGAGCCCAGATTTAGAGCTGTATTTCTAACACCTTTTCCATTGTATCCACATGAGTAAAGTTATTATGGTTCTCTGTATCTGTCAAAACCAACCCCTCCTCCACAACTTTTCATCCTTGAATTGGGTGTGTACATATATTATTTTCAATAAATAAGATATTTATGTCATTATGAAATGGAGCAGAACCATATGGTCCTTGCCCCCCTCCCATGTCCTCTGCCTGCCTTTTGCCTGTGGAAAACCTTAATCAAAGAATAAATTTAATCAGAGAAGTGAGAAATGCTAAAACAAAGGAAAACTGTCTAAGGAGACTAATAATAATGTAGTCATCAAGCATAGTCAAGGACCTTCAGTTCTTTCTCAAGGGCTGTAGATAATCCGAGCCATATCCTGTGAGCTGTCTTATAGATACTAAAACCTGGAGGTGGAGAAATTACCTACATAATGACCAGACTGTACCCAGGACATGAGTTTCCACAATTCTGAGAATTGACCACAAAGAAATGGGAACAAATGGACCCTGGAACTGAAGATTAACTGTACCTAAAACATTTAAGATGATGCTGGTCAGACCACTGTGACTATGTTTCTGCATGTAGTCCCATGCCCCCATCCCCCACCCCTGCCTGTCTATAAATTCTCTCACCCCCTGCTTGTCAGTGGGGGGAGCTGGCCTTTGGGCAGATGTCTGCCACCCCTCTCCCCCAGTTGCAGGCATCTGAAATAAAGCAACTTTCCTTTCCATCAACCCAGCCTGTTTACTGGCTTTTGAGCAGCAAGCAGCCAGACTCCACACACCATACACTCCTTTTGGTAACAATTACTTTAACTATTCCTGTTTCTATTTTAATGAGAATTAGTAAATATTAATCCTATCTTAATCATCACAAAAAGACTATCAAATATTCAGATTATTTTAAGATCGCTTATTCCTAAGAGTTTTTCTTTGTAATTGTGACAAAATTAAAATGAAATCTGTACCTTATTTTCATATCATTTTCTATTCTAGAAACTGAAATAATGAATTTTAATTGCTAATATGAGATAATTTAATGGCCTTATGAAAATTTTCATGTCTTTTATGTACTTAATAGTTAGGCTATAATGAAGAAATAATCTTCACCCTCCTCTTTTTTGGCTGCCTTCAAATCTATAATGAAGGCTCAGTTACCACATTTTCCTATATCTTTTTTTCTGGTAATATATCTCAACCCTTCAGAATATTCCCTGTTTTATCTTTATTAAATTATCCCAAGCAAGTAGTTATGTTTATATTTGTAAAGAAGAGACTACTGTGTATGTGCATGTATAGGATTATAAATTCATAGATTTCAATGTAACACGGGGGATTGAGCTTATACAGGAAGACTCCATGCCTACTTAACTTAGGGAAATATTTGATAAAATATGAGTATTTTATTAAATGTTTTTTTAGGTATTATTAATACACATTAAAGCTAAATTAATAAATTATTTTTGTTGTTCAGTTGCTCAATGTTTTGTTGTTGTGTGATTCTATGATCCCATGGACTGCAGCATGCCAGGCTTCCCTGTCCTTCACTGTCTCCCGGAATTTGCTCAAACTCATGTCCATTGAGTTGATGATGCCATCCAACCATCTTGTCCTCTGTTGCCCCCTTCTCCTGCCCTCGATCTTTCCCAGCATCAGGGTCTTTTCCAGTGTGTTGGCTCTTCGCATCAGGTGGCCAAAGTATTGGAGCTTCAGCTTCAGCACCAGTCCTTCCAATGAATATTCAGAGTTGATTTCCTTCAGGATTGACTGGTTTTATCTCCTTGCTGTCCAAGGGACTCTCTAGAGTCTTCTTCAGCACCACAGTTTGAAAGCATCAGTCCTTCGGTGATCAGCCTTATTTATGGTCAAGATTATTAAAACACATAAAAGCTACATTAATAAATTACAAATTCCAGTAAAACTTTCATTTAGATTCAGCCACTATTAGTATTTGGCCACATTTCCCTACCTCCTTGCCTCCTCCCCGTACCCCTCCACCCACCCCCTCCCCCTTGGCCCCGTCTCTCTCTCTTTCTTAGTCTGATTTTTTTGTTGTACCATTTAGCAAAATATGCAGTGTCATGACCCTCAGTCTCCAAATATTTAGCTGTAACTTCTTAAGGATAATCTCTTACATATATAGCAGTGCAATGACCAAATCACAATATTTCACTTTGATACAACACTATAATCCAAAATTAGAACATAGTCAAAATTCACCATTGCCCACAAATTCTTCTTCAGAGTGATTATTATTTTCCTTATCAGATTTACATATTATATCAAATTGTCACATACTTACTTTCCTTCCCGTGGAAGGAAAGTCCAGTCAAGTGACATCCCAGGGACTGTCAATGTCCAGTCAAGTTTCAGAAACCTCTGCTTTGAGTAAGTCTTTGGTGGACATCACACCATCTGAAGGGCTTTGTATGTCACAGATCTCTGGGCTCCACTCCCAGATTTTCTCATTTTGTGGTGTGGAGTCCAAAGTTGCCTTTTCCACATATTCCAGGTTGATGTTAATGCTCTGGGTCTGGGATTCACACTTTGAAAAGGCCGAGTGTGTTTACTGAGATTGCAATGTAACAATCGCTATGTTGATGGAGACACAGAGATATAAAATCTTTGGCTTTCTAAAGGATGTTATTCCTGCACCATTTTGAAGGGATGGGACTGTCTCTCCTTACTGTTTGGTGTCCCATTTATAATTTTAATGTCTATATCCTTTGCTAGGTCAACAGTGCAAAGTAACAAAAGAAATGGAACAAAAAATTGCTATATTTCAGCATAGAGTGGTCAGACAGAGCTCTCCTTGAAGATATGGGAAAGCCAGTGGAGGCTACTCCAGTTCTTGGAGAATCATCATGAATTCAAGAAAATCAAATGCAGGATGTGCAGTGTTGTAACTCCTGCAAACACTATCAGGAGGGATGTTTTCTAGGAATCACTTTTTACACTGGTGAATCATTTTATTATTTACGGGTAAAACAATCTGTATCCTCTCATGATCGACAGTTGCAATTGTAGTGTATCAATTATAGGAAAGAAATAGAAAACAACACTTGTAATTTTATGTATAATTGAATTAAGTGTAAGCTTGGAAATTGCAAACATGTTTTTCACATGCATGTTCTCAGGTCACTGGAGGGGGCTGGTGACAAGCTTGGAAGTAGTCTAGGTATTTTGCCTAATATCAATAGCAGCCCCACCCACAACTGAACCCAAGGGCTAAGTGGAGATTTCAAAACACACCCATGGGGTAGCCACACCCTTTTGGAAAACTAGATTTTTAGGTGATAATCACCAGATTGTTCTGATGCCTGGACTGATCCTCTGGTTAGAGCCCACTATTCAAATCCAATTACTCAAGAGTTAACCCAATTATCAATCAAAAGTTCTCCTCCCACCTGGGGTAGGTGACAATCTGTTCTTTGACACTAGATTAGTCTGAAGAACTTGACCTAGGCTGACTTCTCCCTGGCTTATGAGTCCTTTAAGAGACTCTAAGCCCACCCATCAGCCTGGAGTTCCAAGTGACCAACATAATGTCATCCTCCACACTCAGGGTGGCTGTGGTCTGTATGAGCAACATGAACAGGAGCATGGAAGCCCACAGCATCCTCAAGAAGAAGGGATTCAACGTCAAGTCTTTTGGAGTGGGATCCTGTGTGACACTCCCAGGACTGGCACCCAACCTCCCTGTGGTATATGATTTCTCTGCCACATATGAGCAAATGCGCAAGGACCTTCTCTGCAAAAACAGAATGCACTACAGGAGCAATGGGGTGTTACAGATCTTGGGAAGAAATGAGAGTTCCAAACCTGGCCCTGAAAGATTTCAAGAGTGCAGAGATCCCTTCGATGTCATCTTCACCTGTGCTGAGAGAGTGTATAAAATCGTGGTGAAAGATCTGTGTGCTAGAGAACAGAAGACCTGGCAGCCTGTGCATGTGATCAACGTGGAAATAGAGGACACCCCGGAGGCAGCCATACTTGGAGCTCTGATCATCTGTGAGCTCTGCCAGGGTCTCCAGCAGGAGGACGATATGCAAAGCAAGTCTGCCTAAGCTGCTCCAGGCAGCAAAGAAGAAAACAGGCAAGAGCTTTCTGCACACTATCTGCTTCTACTGAAGATCTTGGCTGGATTCAGTTCCTTTGATGGTAAGAACTTGTGCCTGGCCTTTGGGCTAGCTGGTATTTTCTGTGAGAAGAGTCTTCAAAGCCCTTTTAACTAAAAACCATCTGCATGATTTTTTTCAGGTATATCCCACCCAGGGAAGGAAGTGGAAGAGAACATCATTGCATGGCACAGGAAACATGGACTACCAGCAGACAACTGAATGGTTTCAATTTGATAGATGATGGTGTGGGTACTTAATCTGGAAGCTCACATGGCTGTGCAAGGAATTTAACCTTGAGGACTCCCTTTTCCTGATGGACAAACCAAGGCTGATCACGGAGTGCCAGACAAGTGATGTGTTGGATATTCCAGCAATACGAAACAAACAAAAAGCATTTTCTACTCCATTTATTTGTAGTGATAAAAATTTCTTTTTGCTCTTTTGGAATGGTATGCAAATGTGAATTCTTTTTTTTTTTTCTTTAGTGAGATAGGATTATATTGAATGTTTGAACTTAGACATATGTTATTTTTAGGTTGTATGTTCTTTCACTATGCTGACTTTCAGAGAAACTCAGGATAGATAATTGGTGGCTTTTATTACTATAATCCTGGCATGATCTGTTCAATTAAATAGCTCATTAAGTGATATAAAATGAAATAGAACCTCTAATTTTAAAAAAATGTTTCTTCTCATTTGTGATAGGGGATGGATCTTACCAATTGAGCCCTTTGGTTTCTTATTGTTCAAGCTATATAAATTCCACAGTATATATTCCACCACATATAATATGTATATTTCACCAGATATAATGGTCATATGAGTTAAATTCACCGATTCCAGTCCATTTTAGTTCTCTGATTCCTAAAATGTCGACGTTCACTCTTGCCATCTCCTGTTTGACCACTTCTAATTTTCCTTGATTTGTGGACCTAACATTCTAGGTTCCTATGCAACACTGTTCTTTATAGCATCAGACTTTACTTCCATCACCAGTCACATCCACAACCAGGCGCTGTTTTTGCTTTGGCTCTGTCTCTTCATTCTTTTGGAGAAAGAAATGGCAACCCATTCCAGTATTCTGGCCTAGAGAATCCCGTGGACAGAGGAGCCTGGTGGGCTGCTGTCCATAGAGTCTGAGGCATTAAAGAGGGTTATTCATGGCTACCCTGAACTGATCCTTCAGCACACCTACCTGATATTTGTCATTTGTTTGTTTTGTTAAACATTTTGAGAAGTTACACTTTGGCTTGATATGCTGAGGTCTAGAATTGCATAAAGGAAAAAGACAATTCCCAGACCACAGAAAGTTTAAAATCAATAGGAAAAACATGGTCAGGTAATCAAATTTTCTCCTATTCTTGAGATACGTGTTTTGATGATTAGATCCCTTGTGAAATCAGAGGAAATAAATGACATATGGGGAGAAGACTTTCACAAGCACATTGCTGACATAGTGGGCAGATGGTGAACAGTATCCTGAATAGGGTTAGCTCTCTCAGGAACACAGCAGGGAGAAGCAAGTAAGTTCTCCATGATACTGAAGCTCTCTGGATCCAGCCTGGGGGAACCGGCATGAGGCATTTGAGAAGTTGCTTTAGATTTGATTCAGTAGGAGCGGGGCTAAGATGGCAGAGGAATAAGACGGGGAGACCACTCTCTTCCCCACAAATTTATCGAAAGAACATCTGAACGCTGAGCAAACTTCACAAAACAACTTCTGAACGCTGGCAGAGGACATCAGGCGTCCAGAAAAGCAGTGCATTATCTTTGAAAGGAGGTAGGAGAAAATATAAAAGATAAAAAGAGAGACAAAAGAGTTAGGGACGGAGACCTGTCCCGGGGAGGGAGTCGTGAAAGAGGAGAAGTTTCCAAACACCAGGAAACCCTCTCACCGGCGGGTTTGGGGGAAGATTTCGAATCTCGGAGGGCAACATAACCAGGAGAAAAAATAAATAAAACCCACAGATTACGTGCCTAAAGGCAACTCCCAGCAAAGAACCCCAGACACTTGCATCCGCCACCAGCAAGTAGGGGCTGAAGGGAGAGGAGCGGGCAGCACTGCTTAGGGTAAGGACCGGGCCGAATGCCCTGAGGGAAATCTGAGGGAGCTAACACGAGATAGCAACCTAAACTGTGGGACAGCCAGAGAGAGAGAACTATCCCGCGAAAAGCCCAAATCTAAGGCACTGCCAGCCCGCTCACAGAACAAAGGACTGAGCAATACCAGAGGAGAGCTAGCCGGCTGCGGACCGTCCCATCCCCCGCCGGACACAGCGGGCAGGCGGGACCAGCCAAAGCCGGAAAGGGGCAAACTTGGCCCCAGAGAGGGCACCCCCTACCAAACTGCAAACAGGCTTCCAGTTTCTAAGCAAAGACTGCCTGATATCCTGGAGGGTCGACAGCCACCGGGAGGGTCGCAGCCAGAGACCAGCTCCCCAGAACCGACACAAAGCACACCGGAGCCGGGCGCGCCCGTAAACCGAGGCGGGGACCAGGGAGGTGATAAGCCGCACCGCCCCAACAGGGGAGAATGCGCTCGCCAAACTCCTAGCTGCCTGAGCTGCTCCGACCGGGAACGGCACAAACCGCGGGCGCAACCGAGTCTGCGCCTTTGTGGAGTACCCGGGAACCTGAACCTGAGCGGCTTAGACCTGGGAAGTGCACGCATCTCAGGGCCCACGCCCCGGCTGAGTAACCTGAAGCTTGAGCAGGGTAGACTGGGAAAGCACACACGCCGTGAGCGGGGCGAACCCAGTGCGGCCAAGACACTGCGAGCTCACCACACACACGCCAGTGATATTCGTTTGCAGTGTTCCTCCCTCCCCACAGCAGGACTGAACAAGCGAACCTAAAGAGACCACCTCCGCCCCTTTGTGGCAGGGCGGAAATTAAATACTGAAGAGACCTGCAAACAGAAGCCAAATAAACAGAGGGAAGCACTTTGGAAGTGACAGGCCAACAGATTAAAATCCCTGTAGTTATCACCGACTGCATTGAAAGGGGCCTATAGATCTTGAAAAGTATAAGCAGGAACAAGGATCTATCTGAAACTGAACAGACCCCACACTGCTCACAACAGCTCCAGAGAAAGTCCTGGATATATTTTTACTATTATCATTTTTTTTTCTTTCTTTTTAATTTAAAAAAAAAATTTTTTTTTTTACTTTTTTCTTTAAGTCCTGTATTACACCTTTAATTTTCATTTTGATAACCCACTATTCAGTTCAGTTCAGTCGCTCAGTCGTGTCCAACTCTTTGTGACCCCATGAATTGCAGCACGCCAGGCCTCCCTGTCCATCACCAGCTCCCGGAGTCCACCCAAACCCATGTCCATCGAGTCAGTGATGCCATCCAACCATCTCATCCTCTGTCGTCCCCTTCTCCTCCCGCCCCCAATCCTACCCAGCATTAGGGTCTTTTCCAATGAGTCAACCCTTCGCATGAGGTGGCCAAAGTATTGGAGTTTCAGCCTCAACATCAGACCTTCCAATGAACACCCAGGACTGATCTCCTTTAGGATGGATTGACTGGATCTCCTTGCAGTCCAAGGGACTCTCAAGAGTCTTCTCCAACACCACACTTCAAAAGCATCAATTCTTCAGTGCTCAGCTTTCTTCACCGTCCAACTCTCACATCCATACATGACCACTGAAAAAACCATAGCCTTGACTAGACGGACTTTTGTTGGCAAAGTAATGTCTCTGCTTTTAAATATGCTATCTAGGTTGGCCATAACCTTCCTTCCAAGGAGTAAGCATCTTTTAATTTCATGTCTGCAGTCACCATCATCAGTGATTTTGGAGCCCCCAAAAATAAAGTCTGACACTGTTTCCACTGTTTCCCCATCTATTTCCCATGAAGTGATGGGACCAGATGCCATGATCTTAGTTTTCTGAATGTTGAGCTTTAAGCCAACTTTTTCATTCTCCTCTTTCACCATCATCAAGAGGCTCTTTAGTTCTTCTTCACTTTCTGCCATAAGGGTGGTGTCATCTGCATATCTGAGGTTATTGATATTTCTCCCAGCAATCTTGATTCCAGCTTGTGTTTCTTCCAGCCCAGTGTTTCTCATGATGTACTCTGCATATAAGTTAAATAAGCAGGGTGACAATATACAGCCTTGACGTACTCCTTTTCCTATTTGGAACCAGTCTGTTGTTCCATGTCCAGTCCTAACTGTTGCTTCCTGACCTGCATACAGGTTTCTCAAGAGACAGGTCAGATGGTCTGGTATTCCCATCTCTTTCAGAATTTTCCAGTTTATTGTGATCCACACAGTCAAAGGCTTTGGCATAGTCAATAAAGCAGAAATAGATGTTTTTCTGGAACTCTCTTGCTTTTTCGATGTTCCAGCGGATATTGGCAATTTGATCTCTGGTTCCTCTGCCTTTTCTAAACCCACTATTTCCTTGCCAAAAAAAAAAAAAAAACCACCCTTTTTTTAAAGCAAACTGCATACATATATCTTATACTTTTTGTGATTTTTTTCTTTTTTCTTTCTTTTATATTGTATTTTTCTAAGAATCTAACCTCTACTCTAGATTTTTAATCTTTGTTTTACATATTTGATATCAATTTTGTACATTTAAGAACCCAATCTTTAGTACCCATTTTTACTCAGGATTGTAATTACTGGCTTGATTACTCTCTCCCCCTACTGACGCTCTTTCTTCTCCCCCAAGGAACCTCTATCTCCCACCCTCCTCCTTCTCTTCTCAACCCAATTCTGTGAATCTCTGATGGTGCTCTGGGCACCGGAGAACACTTCAGGAACAGAATACTGCCCAGATCTCTCTCTCCCCTCTTGATTCCTCCCTTTCTACTCATGCTCACCTCTATTACCTTCCTCCCCCCCTCTATGTATCTCTGTGAACCTCTCTGAGGGTTCCAGACTGTGGAGAGCACAGAGGGAAGTGCTTACTGGCTAGACTGCTCTCTCCACGTTTGAGTCCCCCTCTTCTCCTGGTCACCTCAACCCCCCCCTTCACCTGTCCATGTAACTCAATGAACCTCTCTGGGTATCCCTCACTGTGGAGAATCTTTTCACCATTAACCTAAAAGTTTTATTATCGATGCTGTATGGATGGAGAAGTCTTGAGGCTACTGCAAGAATAAGACTGAAAGCCAGAGGAAACATTAATTAATAAGAGATCATCCAAAAGCCTCCACATATACACTGAAACCAAGCTCCACCCAAGAGCCAATAAGTTCCAGAGCAAGACATACCATGCAAATTCTCCAGCAACACAGGAACATAGCCCTGAGCATCAATATACAGGCTGCCCAGAGGCATACCAAATCCATAGACATCTCAAAACTCAATACTGGGCACTCCATTGCACTCTAGGGAGAAGAAATCCAGCTCCACCCACCAGAACACTGACACAAGCTCCCCCAACCAGGAAACCTTGACAAGCCACCCATCCAACCCCACCCATAGTGAGGAACCTCCACAATAAAGAGGAACTTCAATCTACCAGAATACAGAAAGGCCACGCCAAACACAGCAATCTAAACAAGATGAAAAGACAGAGAAATACTCAGCAAGTAAAGGAAAATGAGAAATGCCCACCAAACCAAACAAAAGAGGAGGAGATAGGGAATCTATCTGAAAAAGAATTTAGAATAATGATAATAAAAATGATCCAAAATCTTGAAAACAAAATGCAGTTACAGATAAATAGCCTGGAGACAACGATTGAGAAGATGCAAGAAATGTTTATCAAGGACCTAGAAGAAATAAAAAGGAGTCAATATATAATGAATAATGAAATAAAGGAGATAAAAGACATTCTGGAGGGAACCAACAGTAGAATAACGGAGGCAGAAGATAGGATAAGTGAGGTAGAAGATAGAATGGTGGAAATAAACGAAGCAGAGAGGAAAAAAGAAAAAAGAATCAAAAGAAATAAGGAAAACCTCAGGGACCTCTGGGACAATATGAAACGCCCCAACATTCGAATCATAGGAGTCCCAGAAGAAGAAGATAAAAGGAAAGGCCATGAAAAAATACTCAAAGAGATAATAGTTGAAAATTTCCCTAAAATGGGGAAGGAAATAGTCACAGAAGTCCAAGAAACCCAGAGAGTCCCAAATAGGATAAACCCAAGGCGAAACACCCCAAGACACATATTAATCAAATTAACAAAGATCAAACACAAAGAACAAATATTAAAAGCAGCAAGGGAAAAACAACAAATAACACACAAGGGGATCCCCATAAGGATAACAGCTGATCTTTCAATAGAAACTCTTCAGGCTAGAAGGGAATGGCAGGACATACTTAAAGTAATGAAAGAGAATAATCTACAACCCAGATTACTGCACCCAGCAAGGATCTCATTCAGATATGAAGGAGAATTCAAAAGCTTTACAGACAAGCAAGAGCTGAGGGAATTCACCACCACCAAACCAGCTCTCCAACAAATGCTAAAGGATCTTCTCTAAACAGGAAACACAGAAAGGATGTTTCAACACGAACTCAAAACAACAAAGTAAATGGCAACGGGACCATACTTATCAATAATTACCTTAAATGTAAATGGGTTGAATGCCCCAACCAAAAGACAAAGACTGGCTGAATGGATACAAAAACAAGACCCTTATATATGCTGTCTACAGGAGACCCACCTCAAAACTAGGGACACATACAGACTGAAAGTGAAGGGATAGAAAAACATATTTCATGCAAACGGAGACCAAAAGAAAGCAGGAGTCGCAATACTCATTTCAGATAAAATAGACTTTAAAATAAAGGCTGTGAAAAGAGACAAAGAAGGACACTACATAATGATCAAAGGATCAGTCCAAGAAGAAGACATAACAATTATAAATATATATGCACCCAACATAGGAGCACCACAATATATAAGGCAAATACTAACAAGTATGAAAGGGGAAATTAACAATAACACAATAATAGTGGGAGACTTTAATACTCCACTCACACATATGGATAGATCAACTAAACAGAAAATTAACAAGGAAACACAAACTTTAAATGATACAATAGACAAGTTAGATTTAATTGATATTTACAGGACTTTCCACCCCAAAACAATCAATTTCACCTTTTTCTCAAGTGCACATGGAACTTTCTCCAGGATAGATCACATCCTGGGACATAAATCTAGCCTTGGTAAATTCAAAAAAATTGAAATCATCCCAGTCATCTTCTCTGACCACAATGCAGTAAGATTAGACCTCAATTACAGGAAAAAAAACTATTAAAAATTCCAACATATGGAGGCTAAAAAACACGCTTCTGAATAACCAACAAATCACAGAAGAAATCAAAAAAGAAATCAAAATATGCATAGAAACGAATGAAAACGAAAACACAGCAACCCAAAACCTATGGGACACTGTAAAAGCAATGCTAAGGGGAAGGTTCATAGCAGTACAGGCATACCTCAAGAAACAAGAAAAAAATCAAATAAATAACCTAACTCTACACCTAAAGCAACTAGAGAAGGAAGAAATGAAGAACCCCAAGGTTAGTAGAAGGAAAGAAATCTTAAAAATTAGGGCAAAATAAATGCTAAAGAGACAAAAGAGACCATAGCAAAAATCAACAAAACTAAAAGCTGGTTTTTCGAGAAGATAAACAAAATTGACAAACCATTAGCCAGACTCATCAAGAAACAAAGGGAGAAGAAACAGATCAACAAAATTAGAAATGAAAATGGAGAGATCACAACAGACTCCACAGAAATACAAAGGATCATAAGAGACTACTACCAACAGCTATATGCCAATAAAATGGACAACTTGGAAGAAATGGACAAATTCTTAGAAAAGTATAACTTTCCAAAACTGAACCAGGATGAAAGAGAAGATCTTAACAGACCCATCACAAGCACAGAAATCGAAACTGTAATCAGAAATCTTCCAGCAAACAAAAGCCCAGGACCAGACGGCTTCACAGCTGAATTCTGCCAAAAATTTAGAGAGCTAACACCTATCCTACTCAAACTCTTCCAGAAAATTGCAGAAGATGGTAAACTTCCAAACTCATTCTATGAGGCCACCATCACCGTAATTCCAAAACCAGACAAAGATGCCACAAAAAAAGAAAACTACAGGCCAATATCACTGATGAACATAGATGCAAAAATCCTTCATAAAATTCTAGCAAACAGAATCCAACATCATATTAAAAAGATCATACATCATGACCAAGTGGGCTTTATCCCAGGAATGCAAGATTTCTTTAACATCCGCAAATCAATCAATGTAATACACCACATTAACAAATTGAAAGATAAAAACCATATGATTATCTCAATAGATGCAGAAAAAGCTTTTTACAAAATTCAACATCCATTTATGATAAAAAAAAAAAAAACCTCCAGAAAGCAGGAAGAGAAGGAACATACCTCAACATAATAAAAGCTATATATGACAAACCCACAGCAAACATTATCCTCAATGGTGAAAAATTGAAAGCATTTCCCCTAAAGTCAGGAACAAGGCAAGGATGCCCACTTTCACCACTACTATTCAACATAGTTTTGGAAGTTTTGGCCACAGCAATCAGAGCTGAAAAAGAAATAAAAGGAATCCAGATAGGAAAAGAAGAAGTAAAACTCTCACTGTTTGCAGATGACATGATCCTCTACATAGAAAACCCTAAAGATTCTACCAGAAAATTACTAGAGCTAATCAATGAATATAGTTAAAGTTGCAGGATATAAAATTAACACACAGAAATCCCTTGCATTCCTATACACTAATAATGAGAAAACAGAAAGAGAAATTAAGGAAACAATACCATTCACCATTGCAACAAAAAGAACAAAATATTTAGGAATATATCTACCTAAAGAAACAAAAGACTTATATATAGAAAACTATAAAACACTGATGAAAGAAATCAAAGAGGACACAAACAGATGGGGAAATATACCATGTACATGGATTGGAAGAATTAATATAGTGAAAATGAGTATACTACCTAAAGCAATCTATAGATTCAATGCAATCCCTGTCAAGCTACCAACGATATTTTTCATAGAACTAGAACAAATCATTTTGCAATTTGTATGGAAATATAAGAAACCTCGAATAGCCAAAGCAATCTTGAGAAAGAAGAATGGAACTGGAGGAATCAACCTGCCTGACTTCAGGCTCTACTACAAAGCCACAGTCATCAAGACAGTATGGTACTGGCACAGATAGAAATATAGATCAATGGAACAAAATAGAAAGCCCAGAGATAAATCCACGCACCTATGGACACCTTATATTCGACAAAGGAGGCAAGAATATACAATGGAGAAAAGACAATTTCTTTAACAAGTGGTGCTGGGAAAACTGGTCAACCACTTGTAAAAGAATGAAATTAGAACACTTTCTAACAGCATACACAAAAAAAAACTCAAAATGGATTAAAGATCTAAACGTAAGACCAGAAACTATAAAACTCCTAGAGGAAAACATAGGCAAAACAGTCTCCGAGATAAATCACAGCAGGATCCTCCATGACCCACCTCCCAGAATATTGGAAATAAAAGCAAAAATAAACAAATGGGACCTAATTAAACTTAAAAGCTTTTGCACAACAAAGGAAACTATAAGCAAGGTGAAAAGACAGCCTTCAGAATGAGAGAAAATAATAGCAAACGAAGCAACAGACAAACAATTAATCTCAAAAATATACAAGCAACTCCTGCAGCTGAATTCCAGAAAAATAAACGACCCAATCAAGAAATGGGCCAAAGAACTAAACAGACACTTCTCCAAAGAAGACATACAGATGGCTAACAAACACATGAAAAGATGCTCAACGTCACTCATTATTAGAGAAATGCAAATCAAAACCACAATGAGGTATCATTTCACACCAGTCAGAATGGCTGCTATCCAAAAGTCTACAAGTAATAAATGCTGGAGACGGTGTGGAGAAAAGGGAACCCTCTTACACTGTTGGTGGGAATGCAAACTAGTACAGCCACTGTGGAGAACAGTGTGGAGATTCCTTAAAAAACTGGGACTAGAACTGCCATATGACCCAGCAATCCCACTGCTGGGCATACACACTGAGGAAACCAGAATTGAAAGAGACGCGTGTACCCCAATGTTCATCGCAGCACTGTTTACAATAGCCAGGACATGGAAGCAACCTAGATGTCCATCAGCAGACGAATGGATAAGGAAGCTGTGGTACATATACACAATGGAATATTACTCAGCCATTAAAAAGAATACATTTGAATCAGTTCTATTGAAATGGATGAAACTGGAGCCCATTATACAGAGTGAAGTAAGCCAGAAAGAAAAACACCAATACAGTATACTAATGCATATATATGGAATTTGAAAGATGGTAACGATAACCCTATATGCGAGACAGAATAAGAGACACAGATGCATAGAACAATTTTATGGACTCTGAGGGAGAAGGTGAGGGTGGGACGTTCTGGGAGAATAGCATTGAAACATGTATATTATCATATGTGAAACAGAGTACCATTCCAGGTTCGATGCATGGGACAGGTGCTCGGGGCTGGGGCAATGGGATGACCCAGAGGGATGGGATGGGGAGGGAGGTGGGAGGAGGGTTCAGGGTGGGGAACACATGTAAACCCATGGCTGATTCGTGTCAATGTATGGCAAAAACCACTACAATATTGTAAAGTAATTAGCCTCCAACTAAAATAAATAAATTTATTAAAAAAAATAAAAATAAAAAAATAAAAATGCAATGGATATTAAAAAAAAAATAAAAAAGGAACCTGTTCTTCCTGAGGACGCAGTGGGCTTCCATGCTCCTGTTGACATCACTCATGCAGACCACAGCCACCCTGAGCGGGGAGGAGGGCATGGTGGCAGCCTCTTGGGACTCCAGCTGGACAGGAGGACTTCAGGGTCTGAGGGGGACTCTGAAGGCCAGGGAGATGACTGGCTGGGTCCAGTTTTGTAATGAACATTTGAGTCAGAGAAGAGAGAAGGCCTTTATATGGAGGCATGGGCCCATGGTGGGAGGAGACCTCTTGATTGGTGATTGGCTTAACTCTTGAGTGACTCGATTTAGATAGTGGACCCAGTGTGGTGACCAGAACAATCCAGTGATCCAATCACCCAATTCGACTGCCAGGAGGTGCCTCTCTGACTCCCTTGCCACCCCGGAGTCTTTTGCCAGGTACAGTTAACCTTGTATGTGCCTGTGTGTATGAGGCTGAGATCGGTATTAGACAAAACAACTAGATGACTCTTCGCCTTCTCACTTTCTCCTCCAGCGTCCTGAAAACATGCAAAGGGAAAAAGTCTTTGAAATTCCCAGGCCTTCTAATCCAGTGGTACAATCAATCACACTGGTTGCTCCAAAGATTTTCACATTAGAACTGATCCTCCAGGAGTGCACTTCTGTTAAATCCTAGGAAGACATTCATGGTTCTCCCAATCAATGGGCAAAAGGATTCACCAGTGGCAAAAGCAACCTCTGGAAAATATGCCTGCCTGCTTCCATCGGGTTTCACAAGTTGCAAGAACACCACATTTTCTCCACTGCCTTTTCTTCATTTCATCAGGAATCTCCAGGTGTCCAGGCCGACTCTGCCTCCCTTGACTCCAAAGGCAGCTGGGCCTGAGCACTCTATACTCAGAATAGAAGGCTTCTCATTACCTTTCTGCATTTGCCTCGTTGACAAAGCAACTGATACACATTTCAAACCTGGGATCAGGATACTAACTGCTAAGGAGATTAAATGCTGTCACTTCAAAATGTCAGGGGACATGGGGGCAAAGATCTCTTCATAGAGCCACAGACAGAATGTTCCAATCTATCTATCCATTGGAGTGATTCTAACATTGCAAAGAGTCCTACATCAGTAAACACCAGAAGTTTATTGAAAGTGCAACCCGCACCTCCCCAAGCATGAGCATGGGCTGAATGTCAGCTTCTTTAACCTGAGAAGTGGGCCTCCAACCACCAAATCCCTCCAAGGGGAGTGCAGACTTCTGGAATGCTCTTGTCCTTGGCATTTCTTTGTCTTGAACGATAAGAAACCAAGGGCTCAGTTGCTTAGATGCCTCCCCTACCACAAATGAGAAGACACCCTTTCTTTAAATTAAACAATTTTACTTTATTTCAAATAAATAGGCTATTTGATTGAACAGATCATGCCCAAATTTTAGCAGTCAATGCCTATTATTATCGAACCTGAGTTTCTATGAAAGTTGCAGTTACCAAAATATATACAATCTAAAAATAGATTTCTAAAGTTCAAACATTAAATATAATCCTATCTCACTAAAAAGAAAAATTCATTTATACTGATGCACAATACAAAAGTGACAAAAGGAAATTGTAT
The DNA here is from genome assembly GCF_054371585.1 of Giraffa tippelskirchi. Taxonomy (NCBI): domain Eukaryota; kingdom Metazoa; phylum Chordata; class Mammalia; order Artiodactyla; family Giraffidae; genus Giraffa; species Giraffa tippelskirchi. The sequence continues at coordinate 122,490,980 of NC_137285.1, forward strand.
TAACATGATGAAGTAAAAAAAAATGATGGAATGGAATATGGTGTGGGGTTTGTTCTTCTTCCCTGAATATCCTTCAACGCATCACTTGTCCATTGTAAACCTTGGTCTCTTGATGTGGATAATGGAGTCCTCGAGGTTAACTTCCTCGCAGAGCCGTGTGAGCACTGAAGTGTTCCTTCCAGGTCAGGAATCCATACCATCGTCCCCCACCATGGAAGGGTTTGAATGCCTCCAGAGCGTTCATGTTACTTTGGCAGGAAAAGATTTCCTTCTCCACTTCCTTCTGTGGGTGGAGTGTACCTGAAAAAAGTCATGTAGATGGCTTTTAGCAGAAAGGCCTTGGAAGCGGCTTCTGACAGAAAATACCACCTAGCCCAATGTCCAGGCACAAGTTCTTACCAAGAGGAGCTGAAACCAGACAAGCTCCTCAGTAGAAGCAGACCGTGTGCAGAAAGCTCTTGCCAGTTTTCCGCTCGGCTGCCAGGAGCACCTCGACCAGAGAGTCCTCCAGGTTGTCTGCCTGCTGGAGGCGTTCGCAGAGCTCACAGATGATAAAAGACCCCAGGGTGGCGTCCTCCAGGTCGTCGTCCATGTCCACGTTGATCACGTGCACGGGCTGGCAGGTCTCCTGCTCTCGGACCCACAGCTCCTCCACCACCTTGTCGTAGACGCTCTCCTCGCAGGTGAAGATGATATCAAAGCGATCTCTGCACTCTTGAAATCTTTCTGGGCGAGGCTTGATTCTCTCGTTTCTTCCCAAGATGTGTAAGATGCCGTTGCTGGTGTAGCGTTCTCGGTCTTTGCGTACAAGGTCCTTGTGCATCTCCTCATAGGTGGTGGAGAAATCGTAAACCACGGGGAGCTTGCGTGCTGTTCCTGGGAGTCTGACTCGAGATCCAGCTCCGAAGGACCTGACTTGGAATCCTTTCCTCCTGAGGATACGGTGGGCCTCCATGCTCCTGTTCATGTTGCTCATGCAGACCACAGCCACACTGAGTGGATACGAGGGCATGATGGTGGCGACTAGAGACTCCAGCCAGACGCGTGAACTTCAGAGGCTGAGGGGACGCTAAAGGCCAGGGGATGACTGGCTGGGTCCAGTTTTGTAATGAGCATTTGAATCAGAGAAGAGAGAAGGCCTTTATATAGAGGCATGGGCCCAAGGTGGGAGGAGACCTCTTGATTGGTGATTGGCTTAACTCTTGAGTGATTGGATTTAGATAGCGGACCCAGTGAGGTGACCAGAACAATCCGGTGATCCAATCACCCAATTCGACTGCCAGCAGGTGCCTCTCTGGCTCCCTTGCCACCCCGGAGTCTTTTGCCAGGTACAGTTAACCCTGTACGTGCCTGTGTATATGAGGCTAAGTTTGGTAATTCAATTACGTGAACATATGCTCTACACCCTGGTCTGGCATCCAGGTGGGAGTGTTTTGTAGTCTCTGCTTCGTCCTCTGGGTCACATTTGCAAGGAGCTACTAAGCATATTAGACTTGTCCAGACTACTTCCAAGTTCGTCATCATTCTCTCTAGTGACCTGAGAACATGCATGTGGAAAGTATGTTTGAAATTTTCAAACTTACAGTTAATTCATTATACATATAATTGCAATAGTTTTTTCATATTTTTCCCTCAGTTGATAATCTAGAATTGTAATTTTGTTAAATTACAGGGGAAACACATAATTTTGGCCATAAATAATAACAAGATTCACCAGTGTGCAAAGCAACTGTTTGGAAAACATCCCTCATGTTAGTGTTGCAGGATTTCAAGAATACACACATCTGCCCTTTGATTTTCTTGAGTTCATGATGCTTCTCCAGGGACTCAAGCCACCTCCATGGCTTTCCCATGTTCTCAAGTACAGCTCTGTCTGAACACTCTATACTGAAATATAGTAATTTTAAATTCCATTTCTTTTGTCAGTTTGCAGAGTTGACATACCAAGGATAATAGACATAAAATTTATGAACCATACACCAAACAATAAGGAGAGACAGTCTTGTTCCTTCAAAATGGTTCAGGAGAAGCATCCATTTAGAAACTCACAGATTTTATGTCTCTGTGCATCTGTCAATTATAGTGATTGTCACATTGAAGGAGTCCTACCTCAGTGAACACACTTGATCTTCTCCAAGTATGAATCCCAAAACCAGGACATTAACATTGACCCAGAATGTGGTGTAAGGTAACTTTGGACCCCAGGCTACCAAATCGGAAAATCTGGGATTGGAGCCCAGAGATCTGGGATGTACAAAGCCCTTCAGATGATCACAATGTACACCAAGGTTTGAGAGCAACTGAAAGCAGGGGTTTCTGAGCCTCGATTGGAACTTGAAAGCCGGGAGAATTTGTTCAAAGCAGGGCATCAAGAATACAAGGGAAGCAGGACATTCAAAAGAGAAAAATCTTCTCAAAGAAACACCAGACATAAATGAAGAGGTAGTCAGAAGCTACATACAGCATGAAATTTTATTAAAGTAGTGACCCAAACCTGAAGGGGTCTAACAAACCTTGTATAGCAGGATCTTGGGCTCAAAGTGAAACAGAACAGGACCTTATGATCTTTCCCCACTATGTCCTCTGCCTGCCTTTGTCTGTGAAAAAATTTAGCTTCCCTCATAAAGATACCCCATGTGCAGCTCTGCCCCAGAGGGCTCATTTCCAGGAGCGGGCCAGGGGGAGGAGATTAGCTGTGGCAGGAACTGGCCAAGAGAAACAGGGACTCAGCCTGTCAACTGCTCCACCCTCAGAGGGCAGAGGAAGAAATGGCCTACGGCCTCCAGGAGGCACCAGCTCCCAGCAGGACTAGGCTCCCAGGACCGCAGCCCGGGGCTTGTGCCAGGGACAGCAAGCAGGGAACGCAGGCAACTGGGGTGTGCTTTGCCAGACAGATGGCCCTGCCCGGGGGAGGAGATGCCAGAGCCTGTGGGAACCCCAATGGGCTGGACTTGGCACTCACAACCCCTTTACTACAGCTGAGGCCCTGCCAGGTTTTGCCACGCTGTCCCCACAGTGGAGAGACCAGACACCCAGAACACAGTTCCTCACCCTGCTGTCCCCACCCTTATCCATCAGTGATTGTTAAAAGACTCAACAGTGCATGAAAAGATATTAGACATCACTATTGACCATACAAATGCAAATCAAACCACAATGAGGTATCACACCAGTCAGAATGGCCATCACCGAAAAATCTACAAACAATAAATGCTAGAGAGGGTGTGGAGAAAAGGGAACCCTCCTACATTGTTGGTGGGAATGTAAATTTGTACAGCCACTATGGAGAACAGTGTGGAGTTTCCTTAAAAAACTAAAAATAGAAATACCATATGATCCTGCAGGGCTTCCCTGATGGCTCAGACAGTAAAGAATCTGCCTGCAATGAAGGAATCATGGAAGACTCTGGGTCAGGAAGATCCCCTGGAGGAGGGCATGGCAACCCACTTCAGTATTCTTGCCTGGAGAACTCCATGGAGAGGAGCCTGGGTGGCTACAGTCCATGTGGTTGAAGAGTCAGACACACCTGAAGCGACTTAGCACATACACATGCCTGGTCCTGCAATCCCACTCCTGGGCATATATCCAGAGACAACCATAATTCAAAAAGATACATGCATTCCAATGCATGTATTGGATGCAGCACTACTTACAATAGCCAATATGTGGAAGCAACCTATATGTCCCTCAACAAAGGAATAGATAAAGATGTGATTATATATACATATAATACATATATACAATGTGATATTACTCAGCCATAAAAAAGAATGAAATAGGGACTTCCCTGGTGTTCCAGTGGTTGGGAAACTACATTTCCACTGCAGGGAGTGTGGGTTCCATCTCTGGTTGGGAAAGATCCTGCATGCTTTGCACTGTGGTCAAAAAATCAGAAAAAAAAAAAAATGAAATAATGACATTTGCAGCAACATGGATGGACCTGAAGATTATCATATACTGAGTGAAGTAAGTCAAACAGAGAAAAATAAATTTCATACGATATCACTCATACGTGAAATCTAAAAAAAAAGGGAGAGTACAAATGAACTTATCTACAAAACAGAAATAGAGTCACATGTAGAAAACAAACATGGTTACCAGAGGGTAATTGGAGGAGCGATAACTTGGGAGACTAGGACTGACACATACACACTCCTACATATAAAACAGATGGCTAATAAGGACCTACTACATAGCCCAGGGAACTCTACTCAATACTCTTTAATGACCTACGAAAGTTACTTAGTCGCGTCCGACTCTTTGCGACCCCATGGACCATACAGTCCATGGAATTTTTGAGGCCAGAATACTGGAATGGGTAGCCATTCTCTTCTCCGAGGGACCTTCCCAACCCAGGGATCCAACCCAGGTCTCCCACCTTGCTGACCTACATGAGAAAATAATCCAAAAAAGAGTGGAATATGTATATATATGACAGATTCATTTTGTTATACAACACAACATTGTAAACTAACTATACTCCAATAAAATTAAAAAAAAAAAAAAAGAAGAAGAATGAGTAGGAATTCTCCAAGGATAGAAGATATAGCACCTTTTACAAAAGCCAAAAAAAAAAAAAAAACCTTAACAATGGATACAGTTCACAGTGGAGGCAGGAGCTCCCACAAGCTGCCAAATGAGAGACACTGGCACCACCCCACAGCCACAGCCTCGGGGGCCCACAAGTGCATCTGGGAACTCCAGCACCATCGCTGGGGAAGAGGTCTTCCCATCAAGGTCCAGGTGCACACCCCGGTCAGTGGACACACAGAGACAGGGATCAGCCCAAGGACAGCAGTGCTGACCGTGTGTGAGCCAGTGAGCCCCAGGTTGACCAAAGATGGGGCCCAAGGCGGCTGGGGGTTCTCTGGGACCTCAGGGCCCCAGCCATTTCCAAACAGTATCTAATAGTAGTAACTGGTACTGCTGTACATGGTACAGAGACTGAATATCCAGCCTGCCCTTCTCCAGCTCGAGCTCTTGCTGACACCCTACTGCCCAGCCCCCCATGTGGGGAGCCCCCCTAGGCATAGGACTGGAGCATGAGCCCTCCACCCACCCTGCAACCTGCTTCCCCAGATCCTGAATACTAACGACACCCCAGCCTTGCCCATGACAAAGCAGGTCTCTGTCCTTGTATTTCTACCTGGCTTTATACCTTCATGGTCACAAATTGATGTGAGCCTTGTGATAAAGAGTTTGGTGCCAGATAAGAATTAGTGAGGGTGGGGGAGGGGAGGAACAGAGCTTGCCAACCCCCCAGCTCTCACTTATGTAAAGCCTTGAAAGAACCTGAAGGTTCTCCGTCAGCCAAGAATCACTAACTGTTCTATCCCATACCCGGGTCTTACTCAGCCCTTCTTATCCAAGCCCTCTTCATGCAGGTCCTGCTGTGAAGTACGCTATACACCTGAATGTGGAAGGAGACTCTTGAGGTGAAAGATCCCTGAAGCATTCTGCCCAAGATGCTGGTAAGGATGAAGAACTGACTTGTCCAAGGCCCTGGTGAGTGAGAGACCAAGCATATCTGACTCCTGGCTGTGTGTTTTTCCTTGTAGCACAGGTGGAGGTACAGCCCTGCAGACCCAGGAGAGGGCCCTCTTCCCTCTGAGCAGAAAAGAAGCATCTTTCCTCAGTTCCTGCCAAGATGTGGGTCCTGACCAAGCATTAGGCCCACCGAAGCCCTTGGGAACCAGTACAGGCTAAAGAGAGGATCAAGGTCATCCCTGGTGGCTCAGTGGTAAAGAATCCACCTGTCAATGCAGGAGACACAGGTTTGATTCCTGGTCTGGGAAGATCCTACATGCTACAGAGCAACCAAGCTCAAGCACCACAACTACTGAGCCTGCACTCTAGAGCCTGGGAGCCGCAATTACTGAAGCCAGCACGCCCTAGAGCCCATGCTCCAACAAGAGAAGCCACCGAAATGAGAAGTACGTGCACTGCAACGAAGAGTAGCTCCTGCTCACTGCAACTAGAGAAAACCCCACACAGCAACAAAGACCCAGCACAGCCAAAAATAAATAGTAATTAACTAACTAAATAAATAAAAATTTGAAAAAAGAGAGAGTTTAATCATTACCCATAAAACTGATATTAAAAGAAAATAAAGACAGGGTCATTCTGGGCAGAACTAAAAGTACACCAGGCTCCATGCAAGGGTTTTATTTGTTTTGTTTTGTGGGGGTGGGAAGGAGTTGTCAGAACAGTACCACCGGGGTGGGTCTCCCTAGACTCCAGACAGAACCTGCCTCCAGTGCCACCTTTGTACCTTCAGGAACAGAGTGGCCATAACTGCCACCCAAAGTAGTCAAGTGACTTTCATCACAACTGAGTCAAAAGTTACGATGCGGGTTGTAACCCTAGAGGGTAGGCAAGGTGCAGAGGAGAACAGAGGGCCTAGAGAACTACCTCCCCCGCCCCCTGCAAATTCTGCCTGGGAGCCACAACAGCACTGCCATCCATTCTAACACACCGCATCCACTCCCTAATTCCCAAACAGCTAGACGGCCCCCAAAGCCAGGCCTTTCCTGAGAACTCCATCCTTTAGAGTTACCACCCTCATCACAATCTCAGAAGAGATCCTCAAGCAGCCAACTTCAATCTTAGATGATGACATGGGTCCTTAAAAAGGAGGTAAATTTCCTTTTCTATCCAAGAACTCACACCTTAAGGTTGGCCTGCATATTTGAAAGGAAAATAAAAATCATTTTATAAAATATAAGATGTTAAAGAGTTAGAGCAGTAACTTCTTTTTTTAATATTTATTTACTTATTTATTTGGCTACACTAGGTCTTAGTTGCAGCATGTGGGATCTTCTTTCAGTTGTGCATGAAAACTCTTAGTTGCAGTATGTGGGATCTAGTTCCCTGACTAGGGATCAAACCAGGGTCCCTGCACTGGGAGCACAGACTCTTCACCACTGGACCACCAGGGAAGTCCCCAAAGAGGTAACTTCTTGACCAAATTTCATTATTAGCCAAGACTGGACTTCTTGACCTCTTCTACATAGCAGCCAAAGCTTCCCTATCCCACCCCAGTCAAACATCAACCTGACCATGACCCTGACCAAGAGCAGGGCTCTGAGGGTGGGGCTGGGGTGGGAAGGAAGAGTGGAGTAGTGCATGGTGTGTAGGCTACTACTGTTAGGAAGCCACCTGCAAATAGACACCAGGAGGTGCCAATGCAGACAGCAGGCAGCACAGTCCAGAGGCAGCACAGCATGAAGGGGGTATTAGGAAAGATGAGCTATTTGCTGCTGCTGCTGCTAAGTCGCTTCAGTCGTGTCCGACTCTGTGCAACCCCATAGACGGCAGCCCACCAGGCTCCGCCATCCCTGGGATTCTCCAGGCAAGAACACTGGAGTGGGTTGCCATTTCCTTCTCCAATGCACGAAAGTGAAAAGTGAAAGTGAAGTCGCTCAGTCGTGTCCGACTCTTAGCGACCCCATGGACTGCAGCCCACCAGGCTCCTCCATCCATGGGATTTTCCAGGCAAGAGTACTGGAGCTATTTGCAGGGGGATAGTATTATAGCTTTCTGGACCAACAGGACAGGATGCAGCAAAAAGGGGAGACAGGCAGCACTAGGCCCCCACTCTGAATGCCTGAGGCCAAACAGAGGATCACAGGCAGAGCCCTGGTCTAGTAAGTGATGGGCATATGCTCCTGCGAGGCCACGCAGGCCCCGTGGCCACAGACTGTGCTCCCCAAGACAGTCAGGCTACTTGGGGAGCTGCGCTCATCCTGAGACCCGGGATATTTTCACCAATAAAGGCTAACAAGTGAAAGTACAGTAGGCTTTAAGATGAGGCTTAGACTTTTGTTATTTTCCCTTTGGTAAGAGGTGGAGATTAACTGGGTTTAAGGTTAGAACATAAAAAAAATTGTCGTTGAGAAAAAATAAACTACTGCCAGGCAATAAGGTGGAAAAATTCAAGTGAGGCATCCACAAATCTTAAAGCCAAGACCTTCTTTAGTGCCACCAGCCTCAGACAGTGGCCTCAAGCCCTCAGAGTTGCTCTTAGCTAGTGGGACCGTGCTATAAAGCAGAGGAGGCTCAGCTGGGCACTCTGTGATGACCTGGCTGGGTGGGATTCTGAGGGAGGGGGGTGTCCAAGAGGGAGGGATATATGTATACATATAGTTAATTTACTTCATTGTACAGCAGAAACTAACACAACATTGTAAAGAAATATTAAAATTATTATTATTTAAAATTTCTTTTTAAAACATTAAAAAGAAATAATAATAACTTTAAGATTTTTATATTGCAACTAAAATAGCCGAGAGAGCAAGCATCAGGATTGGTGCTTCATCTGGCAGGCAACCCTGTGCCCCAGGTCCTACCCTACTGGCTTCTGCCCTCCCCTCTAAATTGGAAAGTTAGCTCCAAGCCCCTCGGGTGCGCCTGCGAGTGCCCGGCTGGGTCTGGGCGGCAGCGCGGCGCTCCGCTCCTGCCGGCCGCCCCTTCCGAGTCATTCCGTGGACTCAGGCGCCCCCGCGCGGCCTCAGGCGGGCGGCGCACACGCGTCGAGCGCCCCGGGTCTCCGCGGCGGGTCCCCGAGGCCTAGAGTTCACGGACACGCCGCCGGCCCGGCTGCTCAAGACCCCGCCAGCCTCCCCGGGGCCTCATCAGCGCGCGGCGAGCCCAGTCTTTGCCAGGTGACCGGGCTCCCCGGGGCAGGGGTGGCGGCGGCCGGACCGGCAGAGCTAACGAGCCCCGCAGGAGCGCGGCGGCAGAAAGGCTCGGCGGTGGAAACCTAGCTGCGCCGAGTTGCTGGGCGCCGAAGCCGTCTCCTAGCAACGCAGACGCCGGCGGCAGCGCTTCCCCTGCCTTTCCCCACGCGCGTCCACCGCGGCCCCGCGGCTGTACACTGAGAGCCCTCCCACACCGCCTCGCGGTGCTGCTGCCACCGAGGACCGGGCTGGGAACCCCAGGACACCCTCCCCCGCCCCACAAAAACCATGACCCTAAAAAGGAAAGTCTATGGCGCCCTCAGCCGGGGCTGTGTAGGCGCTCTAGCCAGACTCACGAAATTAAAGGGTCTCAGGGGGTGCTAACCTCTGAGCTCTGCTTATTTGGATGGGGGTAATAGGATTGCCATATGGGTAAGGCACATATTGCCTACTTACCACTAACCAGGAATTATGCTGTGTGCGTTGTTACACCACTACCTCATTTAGTCTTCATAGTAACGCTGATGGGACCTGTCAGATGTGTACCATTATTTCCATTTCACAGATAGGAACACTGAGGCCTGGGATTACATGACTTGACCCTAAGACACACAGCCAGGGAGCAACTCAAACCCAGGCTCTTTACTCCAGTGTTTTCACGGTCTTCCAGGCCTCAGAATCCACATAGAGGCTCCTCAGAACAGGGAATCCCATGGCTCAATAATCTGGAGAAACACTGGATATTGTATCTCCCTCTGCTTTAGTGGGAGGCTTTCGATGCATTTTAGTGAGTTAGGATCTCTCAGAGAAGAAAAACTGTTTGCTTTGGTTTAATTCAGTGTTTTCCAAACTAAGTTGAAAGGGAAGTCTTTAAAAAAAAAAAAAAAAACAACACTTGTTAGCATCCTGTGGAAATGTGTCCTATGAAATACACTGTGGACACATGTGCCTCCTTAGTCTCCAATAGAGGCTCCAGTAGGTAGATGTAGAAGATCCTAAAAACTGACACTGAGAAGCGCTGTGGAGCTGTGAGGGTACGGTGTGTTCTTACTGTTACTATTATCATGTGCTTCATCGTTTTCAGAGAGCCTGACTGGAGCCTTCTGGCCACACTGTAATGCTGGATACTAATAATAACTAGCATTTACTGAGCACTTCCTATGTGGAAGCAGTGCTCTAAGTACTTTATATGTATTAACTTATACCTTACAACTACCCAAATGTCATCCCCACCAGGGGAAAAAAAGGCATAAGATCACGATAACTAAGTAAGTCATAGATGTAAATACTTAGAAGAAAGCACTTAGAATTACTACAAGCGTTTGCTATTATGTTTATCCCTATTTTACAGAGGCGGAAACTGAGTCACAGAAAGAGTAAGTCACTTTCTCTAGGTCACAGTGATAGTGAGTGGGTTAGAACCCAGGCGGGCTGGGGGCAGGGCCTATGCTGGTAACCACTATACAGTCCGCCTCTCGGCCAGAAGTGGACGGGAAGCCCTGGATCTGGGCCCTCGTCAGCAAAGCCAGCACTGCCTATGACAGCACTTCTTCTCTATCTAGGGCCACCTCCCCCATCCTGCCCGTCACAGCACCACCACAAGCTCCCTCATGGGGGAGAAAAGGGAACAAGACTTGGAGTTAGACAACACTGGATTGGACCCCAGCATGACATTTACTGACTGGAATCTTACACAAGTGACTTAACTGTCAGTTTTCTCTTCAGTAAAAAGAGAGCACCATCCATCATGGCTAATTATTAGAGAAATGCAATCAAAATTACAGTGAGGTACCACCTCACACCAGTTAGAATGGCCATCATTTCAAAGTCTACATGGGGCTTCCCTGGTGGTCCAGTGGTTAAGAATCCGCCTTCCAGTGCAGGGGATGCAAGTTCAAACCCTGGTCAGGGAATGAAGATTCCACGTGTTGTGGGGTGACTAAGCCTACGTGCTCTAGAGCCGGCGAGCCACAACTACTGAGCACTCTGGAGCCTGCGCTCTGTGACAAGAGACACCCCCGCATCGCAGCAGAGTCCACACACCACAACGAAGACCCCACCAAAATTCAAAATAAAATAAAATACAAGTTTAAAAAATAAAAAAGTAGAAACCTACAAATAACAAAAGCTGGAGAGGGTGTGGAGAAAAGGGAACCCTCCTACACTGTTGGTGGGGTTGGTACAGCCACTATGGAGAACAGTATGGAGGGTCCTCAAAAAAAACTAACAATAGAGGTACCATTGCTGCCACCTGGGCCCTGCTCAGTTCCTCCTTAAAGAGCCAGAGCGGTTTCTGGAATATGGCTTACTGCAGTTCACGGTGATCAATCAACAGATGGGCCGTGCGGGGTCTGGGTACTGACCCACTGGGTGACCCTGGGCAAGACCCAGTCCTCCATTGCTGGAATGCTCCAGCAATCTCACTCCTGGGCATAGAGCCAGACAAAACTGTAATTCAAAAAGACGCTTGCCCCCAATGTTCATAGCAGCACTATTCACAATAGCCAAGACATGGAAGCAACCTAAATGCGCATCAACGGAAGAACGGATGAAGAAGATGCGGTACAATTTATTACTCAGCCATAAAAAAAGAATGAAATAATGCCGTTTGCAGCAACATGGATGGAAGCCTCCCCTGACTGTTGTGCCTGCCTCCACCCCCAGACAGGGTCAGGACCCCTCTGCTGTATCTACCCGCCTCAGCCTGCCACACCTCCTGGTCTTGAAATTATGGTTTTATTTCACAGAACTGAGCCCCTAAGTTCAGTCTCTTTCACAGTCATATGCCCAGGGCCTAGCCCACCAAGCTCAGCGCACAGTAGGAGCCCAGTTAATGTTTGCTGACTTAATTATTGAATTATAACAAGAAATATAGCTAATATTAACTAAGAATCACTGAGCACTAGGCCCCATTCCAAATATTTTTGCACAGATTCTAGCTCATTTAAATTTAATACAACAGCCATTTGAAGTAAGCATTGTTGTTTTGCTATTTGAGGAAATGGATACAGAGATGTGTCTGGTGAATGTGCACACAGGTTTGAACCCGGTTTGTCTGCCTTTGGAGCCTGTAAGCTAAGCCACAATAAACAAGTGAACAGATGAATGCCTGCCTACCTAACCTCACGGTTGCCAAGAAGGACACTAGAAGCCCTACATGTGCACAGAGGTTTATTGTTACAAAGCCCCAAAAAAGGAAGGAATCCCTGGTTCGGGGCCTGCTCCTCCCAGGCCTTGGTTTCCCCATCTGTGGAGTAAGGGTCGTACTTAATAATACCAAGGCTCTTACATGCGTGATGGTGCTTCTCAGGAGGCCTAGAAGGCAGAGAGGAGAGTAGGAAAGGGTGGTTGGGCCAAGAGAAACCTAGAAACAGCACAAGAGTTTGGTGTGCCCAGCCAGGAGCAGAGGGCAAGCTGGGGGTCAGCAGAGCAGGGAGGAGCCCCACTGCTGCCTCTGTGAACACTCAGGTCAGAGCTGGCTTAATTCAGCTAGGACTGGGGGTCAGAGTCAGGGTCTCAGTCAAATTAAGGGCGATAGTGACCATTCACAAGTAACCAGCAGTTTACAGTTTGCGTTATCGCAGCTGTGTCTCACACCAATCCTGTGATTACGACCCCTGAGAGCTAAGGGCTAGGGAGGACTGGGTCTTGCCCAGGGTCACCTGGGTCAGTACCCAGACCCCACACGGCCCATCTGTTGATTGACCACTGTGAACTGCAGTAAGCCATATTCCAGAAATCGCTCTGGCTCTTTAAGGAGGAACTGAGCAGGGCCCAGGTGGCAGGCCCTGGGAGAAGAGTTAAGTGAGACAAGTAGCCATTTCCACTCATTAAAAGTTTGGCCAGACAAGCAAAGTGTGCACCCGGAGGCCAGCCGAGCCCCTTGGGGCTCGGGCCACCGCCAGGCCCAGCGGCAGCCTCGGGCTGCTGTAATTGGGCCCCAGGTGGCCTGCTGAGCCCTGGTCTCCAGGGCAGCCTCACAGGGCACCGAGGTCCAGCTCATTGTGGTCTAATTGTGGCAAATCACTGAGTCAGCCTCAGGGACGTGGAGCCATGAGCTCAGAGCAAGAAAAGTTTGAGGTGCCGCAACTTTCTCCCACGCGGCCACAACTTACTCCGCAGTGGCCCAAAATTTCCCAGCCCTGGGGGCCCCAAGGTCCCTGTTGGTGCCCGGGTTTCTCCAGGATGCCCAGGGCCAGGCACGCCATTGATCCACGGGCATCAAGCCGAGGCTGGTGTAACCCTCCTCTCTAGTCTGGTTGTCAGAGGCGCCTACTGGCTTCCCGGAGCCTCAGCCTGGGGAGGGTTGCCCTAGCTCCGTCCTCCACTCCCCCACCCCATCCCAGGACACTTGGTGGGGCAGCAGCCCCATCCACACCTGAGGACGGGATCTGGGCACCCCCAGAGCTGAGCACCACACCCATGATGGGGGAACATGTCTAGTGGTTAACAGGACCGTGGGCCCTCCCACCCCCCGAGGCAGTTCACAGAGGCCCTACTCCCTGTTTGCCCATCATTTCTCACACTGCCTCAGGAGGGAGGCAGGAAGGGTGATGTAAAGATGATGACAGCCACAGTTACTATTTCCGAGATAAATGTCTTCTAGGCATCAGTCTCTGTGCCCTTCAGATAAGCCCTTGAGGTGGGAATTATTAATATCATCCCTATTTCATAGATAAGTAAACTGAGACTCAGAGATAGTAAGCTCACACACCTCATACAAGTTCTCCCCGTATGAGCATTTCAGCTTTGAAGTGAGACTAACTTGGGCTCCAATCTCTGCCACTTAACTAGCTGTGCAAACATACACCTTATTGAACTTCTCTGAGACTTTGTTTCTTCATCTGTAAGTCGGGGATGTCATATCTGTTTCATGATATTGTGAGGTTAAACACAAGGTCTATAAACTGCCCATCACAGTCTTGGTCCAGGGTAAACATTTGTTAAATGACTGATTACTTGGTGGAATGAAAAATACACAGGGTTTGGGACTTTCTTGGAGGCCCAGTGGCTGAGACTCCACTCTCCAAATGCAGGGGGCCCTGATTCAATCCCTGGTCAGGGAACTAGATCCCGCATGCTGCAAGTAAAAAAGGAAAGAAGAAGAAAGAAAGAAGGGGTGGGTAAACACAGAATTTGGAGCCAGCAATACAAAAAAAAGTTTTTGCCCCCTTGATCTGTGCCAGGCTTTGTCCCACTGGAGTTGCAGTGTTAGAGGCTCTCCCTGCCCTCCCCAAGCTGGATGAGACCAGGAAACAAATGCGCTGGGAGGGAAGGAGGTCAGAGGTCGGTCTGAGATGTCACTTGGCCTCTCCAAGCCCAGCTTTATCGTTTGTTAAATGATACACCTTCTCTGAAGGGTTATCTTGAGAGCTAGGTGCCAGACCAAGTTCAGGTCCCAGCTTTGCCACTTACTGGCTTCATGGCCTTTACCTGTTTCCTTCTCTGTAGAGGGCTAACCACATAGGGGTTATGAGGATTAGAGAGAAAGTCTTAGCCAATATTTATAGAGTCCATATTCTGTTATTAACTGTGTTAAATGTTACAGACAATACCTCATTTGATCCTCAGAACATCCCTGTGAGACTTTGCTTGTATACAGCTGCATACTGAACCTAGCCTGCAGAGTGCTCAATAAATATATGTTGAATGAATGAGTGGATGGAGATAGAATTGGTGTTATTATTATGCCCATTTTTCAGGAGAGCACACTGAGGCTCAAAGAGAGAGCAACAACTTGTCAGGACCACAGAGAGCCAGATTTCCTGTCCCGGGGCCTTGACCTCAGTGTGTTCTGACAATTCAGGCTCACACTCTGGGGCAGGGGGGTGTGTGCACCAGGAATGTCCAAGGATGTGGCATCTCTAGCCTGACCAGGCACAGAATGTTCTTTCCCCAGACGCAGACCCTGCAGCACAGGCCTGAATGAGGGCAGCCTCTGCCTGATGTGGCACTTGGATGCCACCTTGTGGCTGCAATTGGGAGGTGCAGGAGGCCTCAGGGTGCAGAGGTATGTCAGCCCTGCAGGCAGAGAGGTGTTAGTCCACAGATCCCGGGTGAGGCACCCAGCCCAGATACGGGAGTAGGGAAGGCCCGGCTGCTCCAAAAGCTTCTCTCGGAGACCAAAGGACCCTCAGCACAAAATAACTTGCTTATGGGCAGGCCAGGTGGCTCAGATGGTAATGAATCCGCCAGCAATGCAGGAGACCTGGGTTCAATCCCTGGGTTCAATCCCTGGGTCGGGAAGATCACCTGGAGAAGGGAATGGTTACCCATGCCAGTATTCTTGCCTGGAGAATCCCATGGACAGAGGAGCCTGGACTACTATAGGCCATAGAGTTGCAAAAGAGTCGGACACAACTGAGCAGCCAACACTTAAACTTTTTCACTTTCAGGCAGAAATAGGGGCAGGGGATGCTCACGTGTCCAACAGGGTCCTGTGGCCTCTGACTTTCTAGACTGCTGACCCCAGGTGGCCCCTAACCTGCCGTCACACACACCACACACACAGGGGCCATATCAGGCCACTTGCCAGATTTCCCACTGCCACAGCCCGAAGTCTTCAGGTCTGCAGCCTGGTGTCTTAGGACTGGGGTGTTCAGCCCAAAGGACCCTCAGAGTGGAGAGTTCCTACTCTTTTCTTAAGTATATGAGGCCCGTAGTGGGTAGGTCCTGGCCAGGTGGGCATGCAGGCCTCCAGGCTGTCAGACTAGTGGATTCTCAGTAAGGACCCCCTTCTCCTACAAATCAAACAGCAGAGCACGTACTGAGATTCTGGCATGGTGTTATTGTTGCTAAGCCAGTCCCTAAGTTGTGTACAACTCTTTGCCACCCCATGGACTGTAGCCCGTCAGGCTCCTCAGTCCATGGAATTCTCCAGGCAAGAATACTGGAGTGGGTTGCCATGTCCTTCTCCAGGGGATCTTCCCGACCCAGGGATCAAACCCACGTCTCCTGCATTGGCAGGTGGATTGTTTACCACTGAGCCATCAGGGAAGCCCCAGAGATTCAGGCATGAATTTATTCAATCTGAGACCAGCCCTCATGGACTGACAGCCTATTGTGTAGCCCCTCCCTATTTCCTTTTCCTGAAAGAGGTGGGGGCTACCAGCAGCCTGGACCCAGGAAAGGTTTCTCATGGGGCTGGGGAGCAGAACCAGGCTTGACTTCAAGCCTCAACTCTGCCACTTACTAATACTGAGCCTTCATCAATGGCAACCTCTCTGAGACTCAGATTCTTCATCTATAAAATGATTACCGCCTGACAAGGAATTATTTTAAATGAGATACGACATGTAGTACCCCAGGTGTGGGGCCTGGCCAGGGCAGGTACGAGTTAAACGAACTCCTTTCCTCCAGCCCCCACCAGCCAGGGGAGGGGCTGCAGAGAGAGCCTAGACGGGGCTGAAGCCCTCCAGCCACAACTGATAACAGAAGCCAAAGTCAGAGCCCAGGCATAGACAAATCAGGTCTCACACTTTAGAATCTGACAGCTGGTGCCCTGTCCTCCTCAGGCCCAGGCATTCTTCCTTTGGGCTCAAAGATGGACCCATAGGTAGGTCTGCTGACAAGGCTATGCCTGGTACAGGGAACCACCCTGGCTAGGACTGCCCCTACCCCTTTCTCTGCCCCCCACCTTGTGCTTCAAGACTGCTATTCAAGCCCCTCTCTTAAGCCAAGGCAGGGTGGGCCCCAGAGTGCAGAGACCACCCTACTTCCTGCAGAGGAGAAGACTTAAAAGCTGCCCCATTGGGAAAGGAAGGCCTCTGTCCTGGGCCAAGGTCCACTGTGGAAGGTTTCCCCAGCCCCTTCCAAAGAGGAAGAGCCAAGGGTGGACAGGCCAGGGGTCTTCCTTAGGGGACAGAGAGCCGTCTTTAAGACTGGACACAGCAAGACTGGGGGACCATCAGGCCAAAAGAACAAGAGGAGGGAAACTGTGTTAGTCCTGGTCCTCATCCACCACATGTGAAGAGAACCTACCCCAACATCACCAGTACAAAGGGACCCTCCTGCTCCCCAGCAACAAGAGTGGGCTCAGGAGCCAGGTAGAGCCAAGGGACCGGCTCCAGGCCCTGTTCTGTTACCAGGCAGCTGCAAGACTGCTGGCTGTAAGCCTCAGCTCCTCTGGCTGTAAAGTGGTGCCCCCTGCTTCCCAGGTGTGATGGGGAAATCAAATCAATTGAGGAACATGAAAGAGGGTAGGTCTTATGTTAGGTGTCAGGTTACATCACAAAAATAATAATAATAGATATTAGACAGGAGGAAACTTTTGGAGCCAATGATGTTTACGACATAGACTGAGATGATGGTGTCACAGGTATATATTATACAACAAACTCTTGAACAACACAGGGCTTAGAGACACACAGCATCTACACAGTTGAAAATCCATGTAAAACTTAAGAGTCGGTCCTCTGTACCTGTGGTTCTGTACCCATGAATTCAACCAACTGTGAAGCACTGTTGTATTTACTATTGAAGAAAATCCACATATAAGCAGACCTGTGCAGTTCAAACCTGTGTTATCCATGGGTCAATTGTACTTATCTGCAGATTCATCTGGTTGAGCACATTAAACATGTACAGCTTTTGGTATGTCAATCATACCTCAATAAAGTGTTTTTAAAAAAGCTTTCCCAATTCTGAGAAATAAGAACAAAGCAGGAGGCATAATCTCCCCAGATTTTAGGAAATACTACAAAGCTACACTAATCAAAACATCATGGTAGTATTGGCACAACATCAGATATATAGATCAATGAAAGAGAATAGAGAGTATAGAAATAAATCCACATATCTATGGTCAGTTAATATACAAAGGACATGAGAGTGTATCAATAAAATGGAGAAAAGACAATCTCTTCAGCAAGTGTTGTTGGGAAGGCTGGACAGCCACATCTAAATCAACGAAGTTAGAACACATCCTCTCACCATACGCAAAAATAAACTCAAAATGGCTTAAAGCCTTAAAGATGAGACATGATACCATAAAACTCCTAGAAGAGAACATAGGCAAAACATTCTATGACATAGATTATACCAATGTTTTCTTAGGTCAGTCTCCCAGGCAAGAGAAATAAAAGCAAAAATAAAAAAATGGGACCTAATCAAACTTACAAACTTCTGTACAGAAAAAGAAACCATAAACAGATGAAAAGACAATCTTGGGCTGGGAGAAAATATTTATAAACGATGCCACCAACAAGGGCTTAATTCCAAAATATACAAACAGCTCATACAACTTGATAACAAAAATACAACCCAATCGAAAAATGAGCAGAAAACCTAAACAAACATCTCTCCAAAGGCATACAGACATTTCTCCAACAGGTACACAAAAAGATGCTCAGTATTGCTAATTATTAGAGAAACGCAAATCAAAACTACAATCAAGTACCAGCTCACACGGGTCAGAATAGCCATCACTTAAAAGTCCACAAATAACAAATGCCGGAGAGGGTGTGGAGAAAGGAGAACCCTCCTACATTGTTACTGAGAATGTAAATTGGTGCAGCCATTACACAAAAAGCTACAGAGTTTCCTCAAAAAACTAAGAATACAGAGAGCTACCAGGATCCAGCAATCCCACTCCTGGGCATATCTCTGGAGAAAAACATTGCTCAAAAGGATACATGTTCCCAATATTCACTGCAGCACTGTTTACAATAGCCAAGACATGGAAGCAACCTAAATGCCCACTGACAGAGGAACAGATAAAGATGTGGTACATATATACAATGGAATATTATCCAGCCATTAATTTAAAAGAATAATGCAATTTGCAGCAACATGGATCAACTTGGAGATTATCATATTATCACACTAAGTGAAGTAAGTCAGACACAGGTTTGATCCCTGATCCAGGAAGATCCTGAATGCCGCAGAACAACTAAGCCCCTGAGCCACGACTTAGCCCACGTGCCTCAACTTCTGAGCCCAGCTGCCCTAGAGCCCATGCCCTGCAACAAGAGACGCCGCCGCAGTGAGAAGCCTGTGCACCGCACTAGAGAGTAGCCCCCACTTGCCACAACTAGAGAAAAGCCTGCACAGCAATGAAGACCCAGTACAGCCAAAAATAAATAAATAAATAAATAAATTTTTAAATAAAATGGATAGCCAATAAGGACCTGCTTATAGCACAGGGGAAAACTGCTCAATATTCTGTAATAACTTAAATGGGAAAAGAATTCAAAAAAGTTGTCATTGTTCAGCCACTAAGTCATGTCCGACTCTCGGCAACCCCATGGACTGCAGCATGCCAGGCTTCCCTGTCCTTCACTATCTCCTGGAGTTTGCTCAAACTCATGTCCTTTGAGTCAGTGAAAAAGAGTAGATACAGGTATATGTATAACTGAATCACTTTGGTGCACACCTGAAACTAACACAACATTGTTAATCAACTATATTCCAATATAAAACAGAAATTTTAATAAAATAAAATAACATTTTTCAATTAGAAAATAAATGAATATATATATATATGTATGCATATACCTGAATCACTTTGTTGTAATCAGAAATTAGCACAATACTGTGAATCAACTATACTTCAATAAAATAATTTTTTTAAAAAAACTTTCTAAACTGTAATCACTTGAAGCTTGTTAGGAACATCAGAAGTTTGATCTAGGAGGGGAAAGGCCATGAGAGGTCACCCAGTCCAGCACCTACCTTTCATGGAAGGGGAAGCAAGCTCAAGGGCACAGGCTGGCACCTGTGTCAGATCTCAAGCTTCTGGACTTGCTTCACCACACTGCCTCCATCTCCCATTGGTGCCCACAGGCCAAGGCCCTGGGTGCCCATGTGCTGGTGTCACATTTGGGGTGTGGGAGAAATACTCAGGTTAGAAGTTTCAAGGAGCCCTGCCCAGAGTGGGCGATGCAGCCTAGACAGACTCCTCCCCAAGTATCTCATGTGCAGGATGCTCCCACCATTCAAAGGGAGCCCACTGGAGCCACCAGCATGCTTTCACAGGTCAGGGTGATGGGGCTCCAAGTCTCACGGGAGAGGTATGGGGAACCCTGACCCCCTCCACTAGGAGAGAAATCTGGAGAGTTTAGGGCCAGAGTGCCATGGGGGCCCCAAGAAGGTGGGAGGGAGTAGAGACCGTGGACAAGTGCTGCAGAGTCCTGGGTGGGAGATGGGAGGCTACTAGGGGTGCCAGGTCAGACTGGCCTTCACAATGGGATACAGTGTAAGTCCCAGGCTCGTGACTCCTCACACTGCAGAAACTCAAAGCAACTAGGGCAAGAGCAGTCAGGGAGGGCTTCCTGCAGCAGGTGGCACCTGAGGGCCTAGAGCAAGCCCAGACTAGATAGCAGCCCAAATGACGCTTAGGAAAGGAAGGACAGGCCCGGCAGAGGGGTGGGCACCAAGGTGCAAGCAGTTTGTCCTTGCTGGAGGGCGCTGGCCCCTCCGGGAGGGGTGGGGGTGAGTTCTTTGAAAGCCAACGAAGAAGCCTGGACTTTACCAGGCTGATGGTCCCGAGTCTCCGCAGGGAACCTTGGCCAGGGTGACGAGGCCAGGTCTGCTTTCTCAAATGATCCTTCTGGCAGCAGTGCTGGAGTGGGACTGGAGGGGGTGGTGGAGCTAGGTCAAGCATGAAACTTAGAGGAGACCTGCGAATAGGCTTCAGGAGTCAGAGCGGAGAGGAGACTGCAGGTGGAATTGGCCAGACTTGGGACGGAACAGATGAAGGGGAGTGAGGGAGCGGGACAAGCAGGGCGATGTCCTGTAACTGACCGGGGCTGTGAGGTGAACTTCCTGAGAAAGCGGATGGAGAGCAGGAACCGGCAGGGCACAGGAGGGTGGGGAGTAGTGGGGTCAGGGGAGGTCACGTTGTGCTGCCCCTGGTGTGGCATCCTGGTGACCAGGTGCAGGGCCCCAGAGGTGCTCCTGTTCCCTTGGAACCCCCCCTCCTCCAAGGCTGCAGATGCAACATCGCACCCTGTCACTCACTGTTGTCCCCACAGGTGGGTGTCCCAGGCTGAAGGGGACCCCAAGCCCGCCCTAAAAAGTCCAGACCTAAGAGGGGGTGTAATGGGAGCTCCCCAGGTGGAAAGGATGCTTGTGGTACCTCCTCAGCCTGTACTGCTCACCCTACTCCCCACCCCCTCCCGCCAGCTGGTCTCTCTTTTCTAAGCCAAGGCTGGAAGCTCATCTCCTCCAGGAAGCCTTTGTGGCTTAGCCCTGCTCCACACACAGAGCTGAGTTCTCACCTTTCTGAGTAGCTGCTTCAGACCAGAAAGTCTCCCTGAGGGCATCTGGCTTCCCCCATCCTGGGTGTCACACACACCCCTCCCTTGCTGCACCCCTCTGCACCCAGAGCCTGCCCAGGCCAAGGCCACCCTCAATGTTCCTCTCTCGTTCTTTTGAACCCCACATATGGAGGCTGTCATAGGTTGAATGGTGGCCTCCAAAAAGGCGTAAGCCCTAACCCTTGGAACCTATGAACGTGACATTATTTGGGAAAAGAGTCTTTGCAGATGTGATTAGCTTAAGGATCTTCATATGAGATCATCCCAGATTACCCAGGTGGGCCCCGATCCAACCGCAAATGTCCTGATGAAGACAGACGAGAAGACCATGTGAAGACGAAGGCAGAGCTGGGAGAACAAGCCGAGGAAACACCAGAAGCACGGCCCTGCACATACCTGGCTTAAGACCTCTGCCCTCCAGAACCGGAGGGGGACAGGTTTCCACTGTTTTAAGGCAGTTTCCAGTTAGCGGCAGTTTGTATGGCAGCCCTTGGACACTAATACAAAGGCTCAAGAATAGCGAGCAAACAGCTCAGACAGGGCCGCTCAGATAGCACGCAGTGTGTGCTGACCCGACTCTGCGTCCTGCAGGAGCTGCCAGTCCTGGGGAGACAGAATTCCCTGGGCTCCTGCCTCAGGCCTGGGCCCTGCCCCTCAGGAGAGTCATGGACAAATGGGGGAGCCCCAATGAGGCGACAGGAGAGCCCAAGTTGGGGGGCACGGGAGGTCCACTCCTGTGAGGAACCCCTCCTCTTGGCAAACCTCCCACCTGGGCCTGGAGGTGAGCTGGATTTAGAGGGCCCCCACTGCTCTGAGAGCCCCCCAGCCCTGACTGCCCCCCACCCTCTGGCCACCTCTGACTGCCCTGCTGCCAGCTCCACCCTATAGTGGTGAAACAAGCCCAGGTCAGGGGAGATGCTCCTGGGCTCCAGACCACACCTCCTGATCAGCTCCGGCCCTCGCCCCCATGTCTGAGGTTTGGGATCAACCATGCCCACCGTCATCACCGTTCCCTCCTCCTCTCTGCCTCTGTGGCGGCTTCCAGACCTTCCAGGTCTGGTTCAAATGTCCCCTCCTGCATGAAGCCTTCCCTGACTGGACCAGAGCCGAGACCAGAGATGAGGTGAGGTGGAAAGAGCCATATCTGGGTCAGATGACCCAGCCCAGCATCGCCACAGGTCTGCTGAGTGACCTTGGCTAGGTGCCCTCAAGTCTCTAACTCTACATGGCCCACTTCTAAATGCGGTATAATCTCCTTACTTTAGCAGGCCCTCTTACAACCTCTTCTCCTGCTACCAGCTCCTCCCTTTCTCCCATAAGCATCATCTAAGTACCACCTATCCTTTAAAAAACCTACTATGAGCACATAATAGGTGCTCAGAACAAGTTGCGCTTCTTTAGACTCTTGACTCCCCATCACTGACACGTAGAGCCTGCTTGCCGGACTGACCAGCATCCTGCATCCACTCCCTGACCTGCTTTGGCAGAGCCACCCTGGGGCAGGCTGCAGCCTGAATTTGGGGTGTGAGGACAGAATTTTCCCTGTTTGTGGTGAGTTATACCTCTTAGCTCCAGAGCAGGGACCATGGGCAGCCCAGATTAATAGGAAGGGCCTGACCTGGATGTCAGGAGACCAGGCTCCAAGCTGGCCCCGTGGAGGCCCTCGGACACCAGGGAGTAGTCAGAGGGTACTGCCCATTGGCTGAGCCAGAGCCTGGGCTCCTGGGGAGAGGAGTAGGGGTACATATAGTTGCACTGTGGGAGCCCCACTGCTTCTCTCCGCTTCTGCCCAACTGTGCTGGGTGAGTATCACCTCTGGGGGCAGCCCAGGGGGGCTGTGGGGTCTTCACTAGAGGCTCTGACCAGGGAGAGGGTGACAGGAGTGGGGACAAGCAGGGCTGGCACAAGGAAGGAGGCCAGCTGGGACTCACACCCCTGGCTGTCATCGCCTGTCTCTGGACAATCACACAACTAGCCCCAGTCCACACCAACGTCCCCCCTCTCCAGCTCCAGGTCTTCTCAGAAGGAAATCCTTTTCTTTTTCTGATTCCCCCAGAAAATCAGTTGTTTTCTTTTTAATT
The DNA here is from genome assembly GCF_054371585.1 of Giraffa tippelskirchi. Taxonomy (NCBI): domain Eukaryota; kingdom Metazoa; phylum Chordata; class Mammalia; order Artiodactyla; family Giraffidae; genus Giraffa; species Giraffa tippelskirchi. The sequence continues at coordinate 122,513,996 of NC_137285.1, forward strand.
TATTAATCTACTTTGGGCTGCGTGGGGTCTTAGTTAAAGCAGGCGGGATCTTTATTGCAGCATGCAGGTTTCCCTCTAGATATGGCGTGTGGGCTCCAGAGCTCGTGGGCTCTGTAGTCCTGGCCTGGGGGATCAGGAGTTGCAGCACACGTGGGCTTAGTTGCCCCCCGGCATATTGGATCTTAGTTGCCTGCCCCCACCAGAGATCAAACCTGCGTCTTCTGCATTGGAAGGCAGATTCTTAACCACTGGACCGTCAGGGAAGTCCCCAAAGGGAACCCTTTTCTGAACCTAATCTTTTCAAACTGAGTCTCATCAATAGTGGAAAATCAGCCGGTGTTTAATTCATCCTCTCATTTCTACTCTGCCATCTTCTTTTTTCTTATCATTTTCTTCCACAGGACTCTCACCAAGCCCAGCTGTCTCCCTTGAGGTGTGGTGCCTATGAGAGGCAGCTGGGCTTTGGAATTCTAATCCCACCCCCACCCATTCTGGGCTTGTTTTCATTAGGCTATTTGCACCCCACTGCCCCCTTACCAACCAAATTCCAGCTCTCAGGTTAGATGACCTCTCTTCTGGAGAGCTTTCCCTGCCCCAGAGGCTGAGTTAGACATCTTTCTGGGCTCCACAGCTCTCTGCTTCTCCCCTTATTGGACTCCAAGCTTCTTGGGCACTGAAATCACATCTAATACACCCACGAAGCACCCGTGCCTAACAGAGCGCCTGGTACGTGATAAACATCACAAAATATATGGAATGGAAAAAGGAAGGATGGCTTCATACATCTGACTGTCAATTGTAAAAACTGCCTACTAGACACTGTGGCTACTAAATGAGGTGGAAACTGTACATGAGAGTACAAAACAGAAAACAGACCATGGTAGGGCCTCAAAAACATGTTCGTTTTTCCTCTGCTCCTTCCTATCAAAGCAACCTCAAGAAGAAAACTATCCCTCAGTTAACAGAGGACACAGCTGGGACCAGGGGGGTTACACTACACAAAGAGAAGTTTCAGGCCTGACGATTGGGTGAACCACCCACTCATGGGACCAATGGCCTGAGATACAGTAGGAAGCATCTTGATGTGCAGCCGTGCAGGCTAAGGGCACTCATATCAGGGAAGGAGGTGAACAATGCACAAGATGAGCCCTATAGGCTTCCGCTGTGTATGGCTGTGAATTCACAATTCTCGATGTTTTTTTAGGTCACAGAGGCCCAGAAAGGGGATGGGAGGAGGGGCCCATCTGCCCAGGACTGGATAGTTAGAGATCACTGCCCCCAGGTACTGGGAGGTTGGCAGTTCCCATCTTCCTTTTAAGTCCCTTGGATGCAAACAGAAAATCTTCCCTTTCTGATGGCCTTCATTTCTGAGACTCTAATCCTCACCTTCTGCGTTTTGACGTTAATGAGGCAGTTGCCCAGCAGTGAGTGCAATCAGCAGTGAGAATAGGAGCCTCTGTTATGAGATTCAGTCTATGTGGAGCCATATCTCCAGAAGAGGGTGTGTTCATGCATCCTAGTGTGTGTCACTGAGTATTTCAATGAGTCTTTATATTTGTTGTCACACACACCCTAAAGGATGACAGTTCTTACTCCATAGTGTGATTTGAGATGAGCTACAAGAGCTTTGGAGATGGTGAAGGACGGGGGAGCCTGGCGTGCTGCAGTCCATGGGTTCGCAAAGAGTTGGACATGACTGAGTGAACAATAACAACATGAGCTACATGAGTGTGATTCAAAATATCACCGATTTACAGGTTCATTCTTTGGGTTAGGGTATATAATCACCCTACTGAAATGCAAATCACCCTGTAGGAGTCTATGCTAATAAATTTTAAATTCTTTGTGAAATGGGCAAATCACCAGAAGAATGTAATTTTCCAAGTTTACTTAAGAAGAGATTAAAAACCTGAGTAGATTGATTGCCATAAAAGAAATCAGAACATGTTACTAAATAACTATCATCCAAAAAATTCTGTGCCCAAATTGCTTTATTCGTGAGATTTTTTTTCCCCCCAAACTCAAGGAATGAATAATTGCTGTGTTATAAAAACTATTTTAGAAATAGAATTTAAAAAGGAAACTGAATCAATTCATCATGAAGCTGGTGTAACTGTGATACCAAAACCTCATAAAGAGATAAAGATAGTTACCAAAAAAACCCTATAGATCTATTCTAAATAAAATACTAGCAAATCAATTTCAGTAGTATTTAAAAATATAATCACTGTGTATTTTATCTACTTGTCAATGGGTCAGATTTTAAAAGCATTGGCCCATTATTATTGATGCAAAAAAAGCATTTGAAAACATTAAATACAGACTCAATTTTTTTCATTATTAAAAACTAGCAGCAAGAAGATACTTCATTAACATGAAAATAATACCTATCTCAAACCAACAAGCAACATCATATTTAACATAGAAACAGAAGCTTTAATAAAACTGAGGGAAAATAAATACACCTTTTCTTATCATTACTTTGTAACATTATTCTAGAAGTTCTGGTTTCTGAAATAAGATGTAAAACTAGAAATGAAAGTCCAATTATTATTTTTTTTAAAGAAAAAAATAATTCTCCCTTGTGTGTGTGTGTCCAGTCGCTCAATCGTGTTTGACTCTTTCTGACCCCATGGACTGTTGCCCACAAGGCTCCTCTGTCCCAGGCAATAATACTGGAGTGGGTTGCCATTTCTTCTCCAGCAGATCTTCCTGACCCTGAGATGGAACCCGCGTCTCTTGCATCTCCTGAATTGGCAGGCCAATTCCTTACCACTAGCACCACCTGGGAAGCCTAATTCTCCCTTAAATACCCAATAAAATCAACTGAAATGTTTTTAACTAATAAAGGAATTTTTTTTTAATAAAGGAATTTTTTAAGTAGCAGTATATAAGATAAATGGACAAAATCAGTAAACTTCTATATAAGATTGTTGCCAACTCAAAAAATACAATAGAAAATTATTATATTCGCAATGATAACAAATTGCAAAATACCTAGGATTTTAACAATAAACTTAACAAGAAATATGTGAGACCCATTCATTATTCAACCAATACTTACTGTCTCCTATATGTCAGGTTTTATATTAGGTTCCTGGAATATAAATGTGAGTGAAGTGAACAGAATTCCTGCCATCACAGACCTATACAAATAACAGAAAATTGCTGAGAAACATAAAGACTTGAAGCCTTAGAACACCATACTTGATACTAGATGGAAAGACTGAATATTGTCAAGATTATCAGTCCTCTGCAGATTAATTCATAGGTTTAATGAAATTCCAATTTTTAAAATGCACAATGAGATTATTCTTAGAAATTGGCAAAATGATTATAAAGGTTGGGAGGATGAAACGAGAATAACAAAAAAAATTTAACAAAAGTACTTGTAGAGATAAGTTTTATTAGAAATTAAATGATGAAGTTATAGTAATCAATAAAATACAGTACTCTCTTACAACTTAGTAATAAAATACAACTCAATTAAAAATGGGCAAAGAATTTGAATAGACACTTCTTAAAAAAATACAAATGGCCAATATACACATGAAAAGATGCTCAACACCGTCAACACTCAGAAAAACACAAATCAGGATTTTCCTTGGTCCAGTGATTAAGACTCTGTAAATGGCAACCCATTCCAGTGTTCTTGCGTGGAGAATCCCAGGGACAGAGGAGCCTGGTGGGCTGCCGTCTATGGGGTCGCATAGAGTCGGACACGACTGAAGTGACTTAGCAGCAGCAGCAGCTTTAAAAGCAAGAGGGGCTGGTTGGATCCCTGATCAGGCAATTAAGGTCTCACATGCTGCACCACAAAGCCAAAACAAAAAGTAAAAGAAAAACACAAATCAAAACCACTAGGATAGCTAGAATAATAAAGACAGATAATAAGTATTAGCGAGGATATGGAGAAAATGGAAAGCTCATCCATTGTTCGGAGAAGGCACTGGCGACCCACTCCAGTACTCTTGCCTGGAAAATCCCATGGACGGAGGAGCCTGGTAGGCTGCAGTCCATGGGGTCACTAAGAGTCGGACACGACTGAGTGACTTCACTTTCACTTTTCACTTTCATGCATTAGAGAAGGAAATGGCAACCCATTCCAGTGTTCTTGCCTGGAGAATCCCAGGGATGAGGATAGCCTGGTGGGCTGCCGTCTATGGGGTCGCACAGAGTCGGACACAACTTAAGTGACTTAGCAGCAGCAGCAGCCGCATGTGGTTCAAACAGTAAAGAATCTGCCTGCAGTGTAGGAGACCTGGGTTTGATCCCCAGGTCAGGAAGATCCCCTGGAGAAGGGCATGGCAACCCACTCCAGTATTCTTGCCTGGAGAATCTCAGGGATGGGGGAGCCTGGTGGGCTGCTGTCTTTGGGGTCACACAGAGTCGGACACGACTGACACGACTTAGCAGCTGCAGCAGCATCCATTGTTGGTGTGAATTTAAAATCGTGCAGCTGCCTTGGAAAACAATCTGGTAGTTCCTCAGCTGTGGTGGTTCCACAATTCCACTCCTAGGTATTTCCAAGAGAAATGAAAACATATGTTTACACAAAAGCTTGTACATGAGTGTTCAGAGAGCTTTATTCATAATACCCCAAATGTGGAAATGGCCCAAATGTCTATCAGCTGATGAGTGGATCAATAAAATGTGATATAGCCATACTGTGGAATATTATTCAGCCATTAAAAAAGAATGGCATACTGATACATGCTATAGCATGGATGAACCTTAAAAACATTATGCTAAATGAGAAAAAACAGCCATAAAAGAGTACATATTGTATGATTCCATTAATATCAATTGTTCAAAGTAGGCACATTCACTGATTCAGAAAGCAGATTAGTGATTGGTTACATAGGGCTGAGGGGGTTGGGGGAAAATAGGGGTACCAGGTTTCTATTTGGGGTGATGACAACACTGATTGTGGTAATAGTTGTACAACTCTGTGAATTTACTAAAAACCATTGAAGTGTACATGTCAATGTGTGTGTGTGTGTGAATTATATCTCAATAGAGCTTTATTATTTAAATAGCACGGTACAATTTTAAAAATTAATAAATAAATTTTAAAAATAAAAAATAGCATGGCATTGGCCCAAGAACAAACAGAATATCACTACCTGTAAAACAACCACTTCACATGTAAGGACTTAATCCAGGACAAAGATTACAACACAAAGCACTGTAGGAAATGAAATAAGAACGATTATTTAGCTACCTCGGAGAAAAATATCAAGTTAGATCATGACTTAATGTCACACAGCAAAGTGAATTGCATGTATATCAAAACTTAATTAAAAAAATTAAGCCATGCTTTAAAGAAGAACAAAATATAGTATACTATCTTTTTGATCTTTGAATGAAGATCATTCTAATAAACCAAGAAAAGAACTCACAAAGAGGTGTCGAGAGATTTAATTTTATAAATTTAAAACTCTTTGCCTTAATATCATAAATAAGATAAAAATACTAACAAGAGACTTCCCTGGTGGTCCAGAGGCTAAGACTCTACACTCCCAATGCAGTGGTCCCAGGTTCAATCCCTGGTCAGGGAACTAAATCCCACAGCCACAACTAAAGACACCATGTGCAGCAACTAAGACCCAGCATAACCTGAATAAACAAATAAATATTTTTAAAACAATACTAACAAGATTTGGAAAATCTGTTTCAATGGATAAAAGGGGAAACAATGGTTTTAATATTTAAACTGCTAAGAGAAACAATCCCTAGTAGTACATGGGCAAAAGATAGGAGTAGAAAATTCACATGTGGGAACTAAATCCCACATGCCACAACTAAAAGACAGCATGAAAGTTAAAATGAGATAGTACTTTTCAACCATCAAAGTATTAAAATAATTTTTTTTACTCAAGGCAATTTAGTACTAGCACCAGTGACAAGACTGACAACTTTCTTGGAAATCTACTTGCCCCTTCATAAATGTTCATATTATTATGATACAATAATTCTACATCTAATAACTACCCTGAAGAATTTATTTGAAATGCAAAGATTTATCCACAGATGCATATCTCATTAAATAATGAGCTTTAGTCTGTCGTTTTTTTCTCTAGGGATATTGGAGATTCATGAAGAGCAAAGCCTAGGAAAGCTGGGGCAAGCCCTCATGGATGCAGAAACCAGGCTTCCTGCTCCTCTTTTCTCCCCAGAGCCATCCCACTCCTCAGGGAAGATGTCATCATGGACCAACGGCAGCTCCAACCTGTCCTATACCAGCTTCGTCCTGCTGGGCTTCCCAGGGCTGAAGGAGTCCCGAGCCCTCCTGGTGCTGCCCTTCCTCAGCATCTACCTGGTGATCATCTCTGCCAACACCCTGGTCATCCACATGGTGGTGGCCCAGAGGGGCCTGCACCAGCCCATGTACCTACTCATAGCCCTGCTCCTGGCTGTCAACATCTGTGCCGCCACCACCGTGGTGCCTGCCATGCTGCTCAGCTTCTCCTCCCGATTCAGCCGCATCTCCCTGGCTCGCTGTCTGGTCCAGATGTTCTGCATCTACTTCCTCATTGTCTTTGACTGCAACATCCTCCTGGTCATGGCCCTGGACCGCTATGTCGCCATCTGCTATCCTCTCCGCTACCCAGAGATAGTGACACGTCAGTTGCTGGCTGGCCTGGTGGGGGCAGCAGCCACCAGGAGCACTGGCATCGTTGCTCCAGTGGTGGGGCTGGCCTCCAGGGTTCGTTTCTGCCGCTCAGACGTGATCCACCACTTTGCCTGTGAGCACATGGCCCTGATGAAGCTCTCCTGTGGGGATATCTCCCTAAACAAGACTGTGGGGCTCACTGTCCGCATCTTCAACAGAGTCCTGGACATGCTGTTGCTAGGAGCCTCCTACTCCCGCATCATCCATGCTGCCTTTCGAATTTCATCAGGCAGAGCACGTTCCAAGGCCCTAAACACCTGTGGCTCCCACCTGCTGGTCATCTTTACCGTCTACTCGTCCACCATGTCCTCATCCATCGTCTACCGCGTGGCCCGCACTGCCTCCCAGGATGTGCACAACCTGCTCAGTGCCTTCTACCTGCTCCTTCCATGTCTGGTCAATCCCATCATCTACGGGGCCAGGACCAAGGAAATCAGGCAGCACCTGGCAACTGTCTTCCAACGGGCATAACACCAGGTCTCCAGTGAGAAGCTCCAGCCCCCACCCTCACATAGGGAGCTTCCTGCCTGACTCTCCATGACTTGTAGGCCCTAATCACTCTCACTATCACGTAGATAAAATGTGCAAGTGATCCAGCCCTGCTGTAGGTTGGCTTTGGCTGTCTACAGTCTTTGAGAATCTTCTAGGAATATTCTGAAAACTGGCTATTCATCCAGAGTTCCACAGTAACCAACTTCAAAATAAGTTTCTGTCACTGGCTTCTCAATTTTCTTCCCTTCTTTCTGCATGTAATTTTCATTTGTACACTCATTCATTCACCAGACATCTAGTATACATACGTCATGTTAGCCACACACTTGAAAAGAAAGAAAAAAATTGATTTCTTCCCTGAAAGAGGTCCCAATCTAGCAAGCTGTAAAGGCATGTAATGGTCAGTAATAGCTTTATGAACAAAATTCTGTGGAAACATATAGGAAGGGCCATCACTGACACGGAACACTTCACAGAGAAGGTGAATCTGGCTTGTGTTTGAAGGTTAAGGTAAGGTGTTTGCTGGAGAGGAAGGAGATGGAAAGAAAAAAGGCACTCTAGGCCAGAGGAACAGCATGGTGAGCCATAGAGTCATGCAGAGAGACCAGAAACTCCATAGCAGCCCCCACAGAGGGAGCATCAGGGTCTGGTGGGAAGTGAGGGTGGGTCAGCGGGTGGATAAGTAGAGGCCAGATGATAAAAGGCCTTATCTGTCATGATAAGGAGTTTGAGTTTTTACTCCAGGCAGCCACTGAAGAGCCTGAAGCAAGGAAGTGGCAAAACCACACTTGTGATTCACAATGGTCACTCTGCAGTCACAGTAGAGTGTGGATTAGAGGGAGACAAGCCTGGAGGCTGTGACACCAGAGACAAAGGTAGCCTGGACCTGAGTAGAGACACAGGGATAAAGAGAAGTAGAGAGATGTAAGACACGTCTAGACACAGTCTCAATCAAAAGATGCCATAAGTAAGTGAAAAAGCAAGCCACAGATTTGGGGAAGATATTTACAATACCTTTATCCAACAAAGAACTAGTATCCAGAAAATATAAAGAATATCTACAAATCAGTAAGAAAAAGACAGATAACCTAGCTTATCAGAAGGTAACATAGATAGAAGATTTGACAGTCACTACAGAAAATAAGTATATGAAAAGGTATTTGTCCACACTATTTCAGAATTCAAATGTTAGTTATTTATAATTTAAGGCAGAATGAAATGTCTCACTCTAACACATGTATTTAAAACAGAAACTAAATGTATGAATTTGTTTGCAACGGTGGAATCCACTTGCAATGCAGGAGACCGGAGTTCAATTCCTGGATCCAGAAGATCCCCTGGAGAAGGAAATGGCAACCCACTCCAGTATTCTTGCCTGGAAAATCCCACAGACAGAGGAGCCTGGTGGACTGCAGCCCGTGGGGTGGCAAGAGTCAAACATGACTTAGAGACTAAAACCACCACAAATGTATTTTATAGTTTTTTTTTTAATGCAAAAAATAACATTTCAGTTAAATAAACTTGATTTCTTAGCTAAATTAGAGTTTCCACAGAGATATTGCAAAAGGACAATGATAATTTGGCTGACTTGGCATGGTAGTTGTATACCATGTGTGTCATCATTTTCAAAGGCACTGAAGTCACACCAGGCTGCATTAGATTGGGAACAAGATCATTTTTGTAGATTGAGAACTATTTCACATCCACAGCTAGACTTGGAATCTTCCACAGAAGAAGGATAAAAATAAGTCAGGTGTCCTATGTCCTAGAAAATTAAGTACTTCTACAGCCTCCATCAATAAAAAACTAATCATTTGCTATTATATATTCCAACTATTTCCAGTGCATTTAGCCCCTTCTCCTAATGGGAAAGAACAGTACAAAGTAGGACTAGCCAGTTAGCTTCAGCACAGCAGAGCTGGTATGAATACAGGCCTCTGAAGTCAGAGTGAGTATGGGGTTTTTATTTGTTATAGAGGAAGAAATCAACAAAGCAATATACCATGAGAAAAATAATGGACTGAAAATTTTAAATATAAGCTACTTACTTATCTGTCATTCGAAAGCAGGCAAGAGGTCAAGTGTTCAGGATACAAACATAGCACAATTTGGAGAGGTTGAGAGTTACCATGAAGAGTGACATGATTTTCATGGGTCCCAGGTGCTTTTGTGTGAATATTGATAACTTCCTAAGTATGATTATAAGACCTAGTGATGCGATCTACTACCTAGTTCTCTCTAGTCTCACCCATAGTGAGACTCCCACAGAAACTGTCAATTATAAAGGTAATTCTTTAAGCATCCAGAATACATTCATTATCTTTCTTTACATCTCTGGGAATCCTCATGTTCTGTTTCCTCTTTCTAATTTTCACATTAGGAAAGTCTTCCCTCATCTAAATCTTTTCTAAATTTCAGATTTTCTCCAACCTGAATCACTACTGTTTATTTTTTTCTTTTATTTTATCTTAATTTTGTTTTTGTCTTCACTGGGTCTTTGTTGCTACATGTGGGCCTTCTCTAGTTGCAGCCAGCAGAGGGCTGCTCTCTAGTTGCTGTGTGCAGGCTTCTAGTTAGCAGTGATGTTTTTTGTTGCAGATCATGTGCTCTAGAGTATGGACTCAGTAGTTAAAGTGCATGGGCTTAGTTGCCCCATGGCTTGTGGAATCTTCCCAGAGTAGGGATCGAACCAGTGTCCCCTGCTTTGGCAGGTAGATTCCTAACCACTGGACCACCAGGGAAGTCCCACTATTGTTTATTTTTATGACATCCTTCAACATTTAGCCCAAATGCCACATCAGTAAAGCCCTCACTGATCGGCTTAGACTTTTAAAAAATTAATTGCTTTATCTTAGAGTTCATAGAATCTTATACTTTTTTTTCTTATCCCTGTTGTAATCTAACAAGAACCTCCTCCCCTTGAAGTAAGGGACAATTCTATGAGACTTGTGTAGATGTTTATTTATGTTGCTCTTCAATTCAAATTACAGCTACTTATTGAGAGAGTTCTAGGTGCAAAATTATTTTAGATGCTAAAAGGCATAGTAGTGAACCAAACCAACAAAACTCACTGCCCTTACGGATTTCACACTTACGTTGTTGCAAATGCCTACATACCAAAGCAAACCAGTACTAACACAAATTGGGGAATTCTAAAAAGAAAGTGCTGTCTAAGGAACCAAAAGACTGGAGTGCAGCTTGACTTGAAGAAATTTCTGGAAGGAACCAATAACCAGGAAAATGACTAAGATTCTCTGTTTTCCTTTGCTCATCTGTCCTCTAAGATTGTGATTTATTTTTTTTCTACAATCTCTCTCTCTCTCTCTGGAGACTGGATTTTTGGGTGCCCTATACATAACCATCTACATAATACAAAAATTGACTCTCTTTTCTTCATTCTGGGAGAAAGTTTTCTGATTGCACTAGCTTGGTCAATATTTGATTTATGGTTTATCAACTGTGACTGGGGCTAGTGGCATGACTAAACTGCACAAAATGGTACAAAATGGCTGTCAAGACTATCATCTCATGAATAAGATTTTTAAAAAGTGGTGATACTTCAGAGCTCAGGTCTCTTGTTTGACCTCAGAATTGACCTCAGAATGTCCTTACGGGTGTAGGTTTTTGAGTATAGGTTTTTTGTCTATACTGGCTCCCAGGGAAAAGAAAAAAGAAAAGACAAAAGGTATTTATCTCCAGCCTCTCATATTCAGATGTTCAGACTGTGCACTGTACAATCTCATAATATCTATTGTGTAGACATAATAGATTTGTGTATGTATTAAAACAATTTCTCCACAGATGGCAGTGGAAACTCATGCACTACTACTGAGATTGGTACAACTACTTTGGAAGACAATTTTCCATATTCCAGTAAAATCAAAAATATTTATGCATGCCCTTTGACCCAGGAAATTTCCTCAGGAACATGAGCATCAAAATACATATACAGAACTATTTATACTGGCCTTATCCCTAATTAGGAAAAAACAGAAACAACATAAATGTTCCTCAGCAATGGATTATGTAAATATGTTATGGTACATTTACACACTGGATACTAGCAATAAACTATAGTCACATACAACATTAATGAATTTTGCAAATAAATATTAATTTTTTCTAATTTTTCTAAATCTCTTTAGAACATAACGAACTGTATAAAGCCCAAAATATATACAAATATGTGGTGAAGTTTATAATTTATGCATAAATAAAGCAAATGACAACAATAACACAAACAATGGAAGAGGGGCAATGGAAGACTCTTGCTGCAGGGATCTCGTACTCTTCGTTGAAGCGGCATAATACTAGTTAAAAGTAGGTTATGGGAAGTTAAAGATGTGTACTACAAATCCTAAGGCAACCACTAAAAGGCACAGCTTGTAAGCCAACAACGAAGATAAAATGAAATCATGAAAGATAGTTACTCCAAAGAAGGTAGAAAAAGAGAAAAAGAATTTTCCAGCGCTACTGCTTTCAAATTCCAGAGGACAAACTGGTGATGCCTCCCTGAAGGAGCCACCCCTGCCTCTGCTCACAGTACAACCCACGCCAAAGTCATCTCCCACCCAAGCCCCTCAGCCACCCATTCTGGGAAATGGCCTCACCAATCTCAGTGTGTGAGTACATGCTCAGGCACTCATGCACACACATATGTGTACATGCACACACACCACTTTTCACTGTCACCCAAATGCCCCTTCCTGCCTTTGGCTGACCCCCAGATTGCAGGAGCTCCTTCCCCTCAACGGAGCCCCAGGTCATCCCAGTCAGTCATCCCCAGTCTGTTAATCCCCTGGGATGGAAGCTTCCCTGAACCCTGACCTAGTCTCTCTGAGTCTCTAATGGTTTATCTGTAAAGTGGGGGAACCCCTCTGCAGATGTGACCTCTGTGTGAGAAAAAACTAAAGCCATAGAAATAAAAATGTTAGTACACCATCATCTCCACGCAGCCTCTCTCCCTGGGGTCTTCCTTCAATTTTCCTGGGTGTCTCATTGCTTTCTCCTTTGAGTCCCTGGAAATGCTTACCCACTGGGAATCTCGCCCTCCACTGGGAATCCCCTGGAGCCAGAGGTCTACTTACCCATCCCTCCCCTCAGCCTCATAGAGCAGTGCCTTGGAGTTGGGCACAGACCTCAGGCCTTACTTTTTCAGAGGTGATACCAAAGCCATAGCAGGCCACCACCCAACAGGAGTGTTCTACAGCTGCCAGTGAGGTTGGGCGTGAGAAGACAGGGGACTTATGGGGGATTTGAGGCAGGTAAGCCTGAGATTGGCATTGAGCTTCACCATTGGCAAATGTCCATCACATCCCAGCTATGATTTAACATCTATGATACTTTAAGAAAATTAGTTATTGTCTTTTAGCCTCAGTATTTTCATCTGTAAACTGGGTTAATAAATAGTATTCATCTCTTAGGGTTGCTTGAATATTATTCCAAATGGAAAAACCTTTGAAACCATGCCCGGTGTGCAGTAAGTACTCAATAAATTCTAACTCATAGTATTGTTGCTGAGGCTAAGACTGCTTAGAGCCTGTCCAATGCTATCTCATGTGTGGATGCGAGGGAGGAACTGTGGTACAGACAGAAGAGTCCAAGAAGACCTAGATTTGAGGCCTGGCTCTTCTTGCTAGGTGGGACTAAGCAAATCACTTGGAATCTCTGCTGGTGTTTGTTTTTCATTCATTCACTCATTTATTCATTCAACCTCAAAGGGCTACTCTAAGTTAGTTGTACATGAGAATGTTTATTAAAATTCTTTGGTGCGTTAGGTATTCTTGCAACACAACACTCCCTGAGCAGGTACTCTGCAGTGGGCTCTATGCCGGGCACTGGGACAGACAGGAGAGAGGAGTAAGACACGGTTGCCCAACTGGCAACACCTTCAGTCTAGTGGGGAGCCTGATCAGCAATTCGGTGATTCTTGCATGATAAAGGCATGTCCAGGGTCTTGGCTTCATTGGTGAGGAGAAAGATTGAAAGTTTGAGGGCTGAATGAAGTTATGGAAGAGTTTATTTTCACCAGACAGACTTGAACTCCATACTCAAGGGGTAAGAAGGGGAGAAGTGGAAGATACCCTGAGGACAAAAGAGAGGAGAAGGACTTCCCTGGAAGGTCAGGGGTTAAGACTCCATGCTTACAGTGCAGAGGGCTTGGGTTCAATCCTTGATAGGGGAACTAAGATCCCACAAGCTGCATGGTGTAGGAAAAAATAAAAAGAGGGAGTGGGGAGAGAAAAGAGAGACATCTCTTTTACTGGGACTCTTCCTGCGAACAGAGGAAGAAAGAAAGATGAGCACAGTAGCCCATGTGTGGGGAGGGGGGAGTTCAAGGAGCTCTTGTCTACAGTGGTGACTCTCACAGCACAGGAGCCATGCTTCTTTCTGCAAAAAGCACATGATGTTTGGCCTCTTCATCTCAGCCCTCTTACCTGTTCCCTTCCCTGCTACTCAGAACAATAAGCCTTGCAGGGTGATTTAGCTGTGTTGGTCTTTTGCCTCTGTGTGGTGGTTTAGTCCCTAAGTCGTGTCTGACTCTTGCGGCCCCATGGACTGTAGCCCACCAGGTTCCTCCGGCCATGGGATTTTCCAGGCAAGAATACTGGAGTGGGTTGCCATTTCCTTCTCCAGGGGATCTTCCAGACCCAGGAATCGAACCCCAGTCTCCTGCATCGCCAGCAGACTCCTGTACTGCAAACAGATTTTATACCAACTGAGCTATGAGGGAAGACCACGGTCGTGTCCAACCTGAATACTGGAGTGGGTAGCCTTTCCCTTCTCCAGGGGATCTTCCCAACCCAGGGATCGAACCCAGGTCTCCTGCATTGCAGGCAGATTCTTTACCAGCTGAACCACAGGGGAAGCCCAAGAATACTGGAGTGGGTAGCTTATCCCTTCTTAAGTGGATCTTCCCAACCCAGAAATCAATCCAGGGTCTCTTACATTGCAGGCAGATTCTGACTGAGCTATTCTTTACCGTGAAGCCTCCAAAGCAGCAGAACCTTTCCCCCTCTGGTTTCCAGAATCCCGTTTGCTCCTGGCTCTCACTCCATCCCTATATTCTTTTTGTCTCCTTCACTGACACCTGTTATTCTGTCTGCCCCTCAGGATTCTATCTCATGCCCTTAATAGAATTACCATCCCCATCTCTAGCTTCAGTCCTTCCTCTAAGCACTTCACTCTCATTTCCAGTTGTTGACAACTGGACATCTCTTCATTTGTGAGTTTTCATGACATCCAAATGTGTTTATTAACTGTACCTCCCAACACCCCAACCCTGTTGCTCCTTCCTCAGATTTTAGCAGCTTCAATGTTGTCATCATAGCTGAAAAAACAAAAAGAAACCTTCTAATTATTGTTGATTCCTCTGTCTCTCTCCACTTCCAGTTGGTTCTTAAGTCTGATTGATCTGTCTCTGGAAACATCTCTTTATCTCTTTTAAGACCTTCATTAGACAGTAAACTGATCTCATCTTTCAATCTTTTTCATCCCTTCTGCCCCTCCTTGAGGAGGTGGTTATTCTATCTTTCCTTTACTGGATGCTTTGGGGCCCAGTGTCAAAGAAGCTCTTTTATTAGTTTACTTAAGTAGTCTTAAGATACAAAACAGAAGAGCAAATTATAGTTCACATGATGGAGATAGACCACCCCTGTAAAAGGTGAGAGGTTTGTGGGCAGCCCACGCCAGCCTTTTCTCCCCCTTAAGGATGACCACCCTGCGGCATTTGGGAAGAAGGAGCACAGGTCCCTGAACGTCTTCTTGGCTACTGCTCCTCCAGGTTGCATTTTCCTCCTCACCCCTTTATTCTATCACAGGTCACTTCTCACCTCCTTTGCTCTCAGATTCTCAATTCCACCCCACTGGACCATCTTCAACAGAACTCCCTGTAGGATTTTTACCACCTCCCCACAAGTGTTGTCTGGCCCAACCACAACAGAAGTCCATTTCCCAAAATCTGAGTTATTCTGTCTAAAACAATGCTCTAAGAGTTCCAGAAACACATTCCAGGGTGGGCCCTGGAATTCCAAATCCGCTTCCTATAGAGGGCTCCCTGTGAACTTAGGGATGTTCCTCTGTACTCTTCTGAGTATTCAGAGGGTGGCTATAGTAACACCAGTATGAATACTGATTTTCAGAGACACTATATTCAAACCTCCAAGAAGGAAGAGTATTTCTTCCTGGCTGCTCTATAAGGTATGTTGTTATTGTTGTTTAGTCACTAAGTCATGTCTGACTTGTGACGCCATGGACTGTACCCGCCAGGCTCCTCTGTCCATGGGATTTCCCAGGGAAGAATACTGGAGTGGGTTGTCATTTCCTACTCCAGGGGATCTTCCTGACACAGGGATCAAATCTGAGTCTCTTGTGTCTTCTGCATTGGTAGGTGGATTCTTTACCACTGAGCCACCAGGGAAGCTCTACAATTTATGAGGCTTCTCTAATCTTCAAGTTTACTAGTGATAATAGTAAAATGATGAACTGCCTGGTTTGCCTGAAAACTTTCCCAGGATCCCACATGTTCAGCTCTAACACCAGGAACGCCTCAGGCACAGCAGGACAAGTTGGTCATCCTGATGTTGTTAAGAACATGCACTCCGGAGTCTGTCTGACTTCAAATCCAGGTCTGCAATTTAACGGCTGTAGAACTAGACTTAATCTCTCTGTGCCTCACTTTCTTTTTCAGTAAAATTAAGAAGATTGAAAAAATTAATACATGAAAGCATTTAGAACACTACCTGGCATAACGTAAATGTCCAATAGGTGTCAGCTATTTTTATGTGTATCAATGTTAATTCCTCTTATCATCACACCTACCACCACCAAATGGTGCTCCTAAGATTCCCCAAGAATCTGGGTAAGATGTGGGCCCAGTACTGAATCACACATCTTTTATTATCCTAATTATACAAAAACCAGGCCAAAGCTTTGAAATTGCTGCTCTTCAGAGCCCAGCTGACTAGCTTCTTACCACCTTCTCCCTTTTCCTCACTCACCTACTCAAGAAGCAGTGTTCCAACACCTCCTCTGTGCCTATGGTGGCTCTGTGCTTGGAGCTCCAGAGAACACAACAGAAGTGTGCTGTTACTCCTGCTCTCCCAGAACTCACATTCTGAAAGGAAAGCCAGCATTATCCACTGGGGGCAAGCCCAGGCAAGAGGCCCCTCAGCCAGTCGAGAGGGTCTTAGGAAAAGATAAGTCTCTGTGGCCTGTGCTTTGTGTCCAAGAAGACAGAAGTTCTGCTCAGCAGCTTCCTCTATCCTTGGCACAGAGTGTACCCCAAGCACAAAAGTGAGACCATTATTTCTCACTGGGTTCTTCACTCCCAATAAACCCCTACATGGTCATTCCCAGGTTTCTTAGACCAAATGTGGGGGCTTCCCAGGTGGCGCTAGTGGTAAAGAACCCAGTTGCCAATGCAGGAGATGTTAAGAGATGTGGATTCGATCCCTGGGTTGGGAAGATCCCCTGGAGAAGGGCATGGCAACCCACTCCAGTATTCTTGCCTAGAGAATCCCATGGACAGAGGAGCCTGGTAGTTTCCTCACTCCCAAAAAACCCCTACTTGATCCTTACCAGGTTTCTTAGACCAAAGATTCCTCATATACTTTTCTTCCTCCTAATCAAGAATCTTCTGCATCCTTTTTAGTGCCTCTAGGCCATCACTCCTTTTTCTTCTCTCCTACACCATACCTACTTTCCTCCGGACCTTTTTACTCAGTGATCAAATATCAGGAATATCACAGAAAGAGTATCTTTTTAAAAAATTTATTTTATTTGGTTGTACTAAGTCTTTGGAGAAGGCAATGGCACCCCACTCCAGTACTCTTGCATGGAAAATCCCATGGACAGAGGAGCCTGATAGGCTGCAGTCCATGGGGTCGCTAAGAGTCAGACACGACTGAGCGACTTCACTTTCACTTTCCACTTTCATGCATTGGAGAAGGAAATGGCAACCCACTCGTGTTCTTGCCTGGAGAATCCCAGGGATGGGGGAGCCTGGTGGGCTTCCATCTATGGAGTCGCACAGAGTCGGACACGACTGAAGCGACTTAGCAGTAGCAGCAATACTAAGTCTTAGTTGTGGTATATGGGATCTAGTTCACAGTTCAGTTCAGTCGCTCGGTCGTGTCTGACTCTTTGCGACCCCATGAATCGCAGCACGCCAGGCCTCCCTGTCCATCACCAACTCCCGGAGTCCACTCAAACTCATGTCCATCGAGTTGGTGATGCCATCCAACCATCTCATCCTCTGTCGTCCCCTTCTCTTCCTGCCCTCAGTCCTTCCCCGCATCAGGGTCTTTTCCAACGAGTCAACTCTTCACATGAGGTGGCCAAAGTATTGGAGTTTCAGCTTCAACATCAGTCCTTCCAATGAACACCCAGGACTGATCTCCTTTAGGATGGACTGGTTGGATCTCCTTGCAGTCCAAGGGACTCTCAAGAGTCTTCTCCAACACCACAGTTCAAAAGCATCCATTCTAAGGTGCTCAGCTTTCTTCACAGTCCAACTCTCATCCATACATGACCACTGGAAAAACCATAGCATTGACTAGACAGATCTTTGTTGGCAAAGTAATGTCTCTGCTTTTTAATATGCTATCTAGGTTGGCCATAACTTTCCTTCCAAGGAGTAAGCGTCTTTTGGCTGCAATCACCATCTGCAGTGATTTTGGAGCCCCCAAAAATGTGCCGCCGTGGTCTGAGTTCTCTGTGACAGCTAGTTCCCAGACCAGGGATCAAACTTGGGCCCCCTGCATTGGAAGCTCAGTCTTAGCCAATGGACCACCAGGGAAGTCCCAGTAAACAGTATCTTGTAAGTTTACACCTCATGTACATAAGCTAAGAGCTCCCTGAAGACAAAGAATGTCTTGTTCATCTTTGTAGCTCCCATTACACCTGACACAATACCTGTCTATACCCTCAAAGAGTGGCCAAAGATATGGCCATAGATACACGAAGAGATGGATCTTCATCACAAACCCCTCAGGCCCCGAAATAGCAATAGAAGCAGGTTTTCTTCCACTGACTGTTTTGTTCTAACAGTCTCTGATCCCCACTTCTGGGTCCAGCCCAGGGCCAAAGCCAATGGGTGAGGATGGAAATACCAGCACATTCAACGTTTCCTACACCAACTTCTTCCTGGTGGGCTTTCCTGGATTGTCCGAGTGGAGGCCCTTCTTGGTCCTGCCTCTTACTTTCCTCTATGTGACCATCATCTCTGCGAATGCCCTGGTCATCCACACAGTGGCAGCCCAGCGGAGCCTGCACCAGCCCATGTACGTGCTCATTGCCCTGCTCCTGGCTGTTAACATCTGTGCTGCTACAGCAGTGATGCCCAAAATGCTGGAGGGCTTTGTGCATTATGCTAACCCCATATCACTGCACGGCTGCCTGGCCCAGATGTTCTTCATCTACTTCACTCTCCTTCTGGACTACAATCTCCTGCTGGCCATGGCCCTAGACCGCTATGTGGCCATCTGCCATCCACTCCGCTACAGTGACCTCATGACCTCCCACTTGCTGGGTGTGCTGGCCTTTTTTGCCCTGACACGGAGCCTGGGAGTGGCAGTGCCCTTGGTGGTGCTAACCTCACAAGCTCGATTTTGCCGGACAGCAGTGATCCGACATTTCACCTGCGAGTACATTGCACTGCTGAGTATAGCTTGTGGAGACTTGACCTTCAACAACCATTTGGGGCTGGCCATGCGGTTGGCCACTGTGAGCTTTGATCTAGCCTTGCTGGGGACCTCCTACAGCCGCATCATCTACGCTGCCTTCTGGATATCTTCCAGGGGAGCTCGAGCCAAGGCCTTGCACACGTGCGGCTCCCACTTACTGGTCATCCTCACCATCTACCTCTCTGGTCTCTCCACTTCCATCGTTTTCCGAGTAGCCAAGACTGTGTCTCAGGATGTCCAGAACCTCCTCAGTGCCATCTATTTGCTGCTCCCAGGAGCCTTGAATCCAGTCATTTATGGGGTGAGGACCAGAGAGATCCGGCAACATATAGAAAAGACGCTCTGTGGAAAGGAACTAGCCCGGGAAGTTAGGGAGAAGCCAGAGAGGCTGCAAAATACAAGAGTGAAAGGGAAACTGCCAGGGTGAACTTCCTCAATATGGGAGATTGGGGCTGTGACCTCTGGGAACAAGAGATAAACAGGCAGTACTGAGGGACAGGCTGGAATTTCCTGGGATTACAGGCTCAACAGCGGGTTCACTGTTGGTAAACTATTCCTTTTTGAATCCTTAGAATGCTGTTTTCAATACAATAATAAAATTGTTTTTCCCTATTTATCCGTTAGTTTCGTTTCTCTGTCCTCTTCTCCCTGACTCCTGAGAAAGTCCCCAATAAATACCTGGATATATGGAGCTCCACTGGAAGTTATATAAAGTCATGCAGGCGATCATTTGCCCTGAACACACAGTTTGAAACAAGTAATACAGGACAGACCCTTACCTGGTGCCCAATCTGTCCCAAATGTGGGATAAGACTTGACATGAAGCCCAGTCTGACCAAATATCCTGGTCAGTCTTGATGCCTAGGTCCAGTCTAATGCAAGCACACAGGCTGGATTCGAGTTCAGGCAGTTCCAAACACAGGTGAGGCTCTGCCTAATATCCCCATCTGACACAGGCACACAGGTCAGGCCTATCCCAGGTGTCCAGTCTAGCCCAAACAGTTCAAGTCCAGCCAAGGGGCCCAGCAGTCTGAGACACCCAAACCAGGTCTTCTCTTGGGACTCAATCTCATCCAAATGCCAGACTAGGCCTTTATCTGTACTTGAGCTTGATCCAAACCCATTGGTCAGGACACTTCCCATCGTAGCCAGTGTGATTTACCTAAGTCACCTCTACTTGAAAGATCTCCATAACTGTCATCTCTGGAATGGAGTGTCCTTCAGGGATGTCCTCAAAAGAAGTGTCCTGTGCAGAACTGTCTGTCCTGTGCAGAACCATCTATCCTGTGCAGAACCGTCTGTAAACAACCCAAGTTTTCTCTTCCTCTGTCAACTGATTATATGGAATGTCCCATGAGGCCATGGGTGCAGGCTGGGAAAGAAGCAGGAGTGAGAACCATAGGCATTTGGGCCATTTCTTCAATAGATTACTTGTGCATCCAGGGCCTGCTTGAGCCCAGGCTTGTACATACAACTTCCGTTTGATGATGCTACTATGGAATGCTACTATGTATGCCAATTTTAGGTTTAGTGGGCAGATAATACCCAGTTCATGACAGCAGTTCAGGTTGCATAGGAACTTGATGGTCTTTAGTTAAGCAGTCTCGAGGCACAGTAAGTAGCAGCCAAAAGCTGTCTCTCTCAAGGGATCGAAAGAGGATGGTCACTGATACTTGAGTAGGTTGCATGACAGGCTGGACATGTTGCAGAGACTTCTTTGTTCTGGGCCCCACACAAAACTAGCAGCTTTTAGGGTCATATGGTAAATGGGTCAAAATAACACACTCAAATAAGGAGTATGTTAACATTTTGCCTCCAAAATCCAGAGGACCACTAGGCTTTATGCCTCTCTTTTGGTTTTAAGAGCAGTCAGAACAATATATCCCTCACCATAGAAGGAATATCTCAACATGCCTCATACTACCACTGACCCCTAGAAATTTCACTGATAGAAGGTGCCTTAATTTTTGTCAGACTTATTTACTCTCTGATACACAAACGTCATACTGGTAAGTCTATAGTAGCTGTTTCTTCTTGCTCACTAGGTCCAACTTGTACCTCAATGTAATGGAGCAGTGTGATGTACAGTGGAAAGGAAAAGTGATTAAGATGAACTATAAATTATGATACTGGGCTGGAGAGCTGATATATCCCCGAGGTAGAACACATACATGGTAACCCAGACCCTTGTCTCTTGTATTTGATTAGGAATATCCAGTGATGGTATTCTACATGTCTCTATTGCCACATCACCCCATGGGCTATCAGAGGTCTCTTTACTACTGAAAAGTCATGCTTCAGTTGAGTTCAGTTGCTCAGTCGTGTCCAACTCTTTGCGACCCCATGAATTGCAGCACGCCAGGCCTCCCTGTCCATCACTAACTCCTGGAGTTTACCCAAACCCATGTCCATTGAGTCAGTGATACCATCCAACCATCTCATCCTCTGTCGTCCCCTTCTCCTCCTGCCCCCAATCCTACCCAGCATTAGGGTCTTTTCCAATGAGTCAACTCTTTACATGAGGTGGCCCAAGAATTGGAGTTTCAGCTTCAACATCAGTCCTTCCAATGAACACCCAGGACTGATCTTCTTTAGGATGGATTGATTGGATCTCCTTGCAGTCCAAGGGACTCTCAAAAGAGTCTTGTCCAACACCACAGTTCAAAAGCATCAATTCTGCAGCGCTCAGCTTTCGAACGTTGAGCTTTAAGCCAACTTTTTCACTCTCCTCTTTCACTTTCATCAAGAGGCTCTTTAGTTCTTCTTCACTTTCTGCCATAAGGGTGGTGTCATCTGCATATCTGAGGTTATTGATATTTCTCCCGGCAATCTTGATTCCAGCTTGTGTTTCTTCCAGCCCAGCGTTTCTCATGATGTACTCTGCATAGAAGTTAAATAAGCAGGGTGACAATATACAGCCTTGACGTACTCCTTTTCCTATTAGGAACCAGTCTGTTGTTCCATGTCCAGTTCTAACTGTTGCTTCTAACTGTTGCTTCCTGACCTGCATACAGGTTTCTCAAGAGACAGGTCAGATGGTCTGGTATTCCCATCTCTTTCAGAATTTTCCACAGTTTATTGTGATCCACACAGTCAAAGGCTTTGGCATAGTCAATAAAGCAGAAATGGATGTTTTTCTGGAACTCTCTTGCTTTTTGGATGATCCAGCAGATATTGGCAATTTGATCTCTGGTTCCTCTGCCTTTTCTAAAACCAGCTTGAACATCTGGAAAAGGCATGCTTAAATCTCATCAAATTAGACAACCAATTCAGGAAATTTATCCTTAGGATTCCATTCCAACAGAACCATTCTCAGTACCAAAACCTTTATTAGTCAGGGTTCTCATTCTCCAGAGAAAATAAGGTGTGTGTATATATATATATGCACACCTATACTATCTTATCTATATATTCCCTTGACCCTTGAACAATACACGGATTGGTTCTAGGACACACTAAGGGTATGAAAATCCATGGATGCTCAAGCCCCATGATACATCCATGGTTCCACATCCAGATTCAACCAATCAGATTGTGCAGTACTGTCATATTTACTGAAGAAACCCCAATATAAGTGGGTTCATGCACTTAAAACTCATGTTGTTCAATGGTCAACCATCTCTCTCCCCCCTCTCTATATATACACATATATAAAATTGTGGAACTGGGAAATCCAAAGTTGGCAGAGTAAGCCACCAGGATGGGGGCCCAGAGAAGAGCAAATATTGCAGATCAGTCCAATGGCAGTCTGGAAGCAGAAGTCCTCCTTTCTCAGGGGACCACAGTCTTCTTCCTTTTAAGGACTTTAACTAATTGGATGAGGCCACCCACATTTTGGAGGATGATCTGATTTACTCAATGAATTTAAATGCTAATTTCATCTAAAGAAACACCTTCATAGTTCTATTTAGTGTTTGATCAAATATCTAGATACTATGGCCTAGCCAGCTGACACATAAAATCAACCATCACATTGCTTAGGCTCAGAGCAAGCCTAGAGAAGTATGGGCGTGTCCTAGCACAGAGCCAATCTGCAAAGACCAAGGAAAGCTGTCAGAACATTAACTGAACATACTCTGAAGAGCAGACTTCACTGCAAAAACCTTTTGGAAACGTCTCAGAATATTTCAACAACAAAAATCACAAGCATTATAAAGAAACAGGAAAACATACACCATTCAAAGGAACAAGATAAACTGACAAAAACCACTCCAGAGAAAGCTCAGTCATCAGACTTTCCAGACAGACATTAAAACTGTCTTAAACGTAACCGAAGAGCTAAAGGAAAACAATGTAATAACAAAATCAGACTATCAACAAAGACTTAGAAATAATTAAAAGGAATCAGACATTCTAGAGCTGGAAAGAGCAAGAAGTGAAATGAAAATTTACTGGAGGGGTTCAACAGCAAAGTTGAGGAAGAAGAAAGAATAAATGAACCAGAAGATAAGACAACTGAGAGGACTGAGACCAGAGGAAAAAACAGGATGAAGAAAAGTGAACAAAGCCTAAAGGACCTGTTGAGACACTAATAAAGTGGACTGATAAATGCAACATAGAAATCCCAGAAGGAAAAGAGAGAAAGGGGCAAAATCATTATCTAAAGTAATAACGGCTGAAAACTTCCCCAATTTAACAAAAGATGTGAATCTATTATACCAAGCAGCTCAATAAAACCCTATTTAGGATAAATTCAGGGATCCACACCAAGACACATTATAATCAAACTGTCAAAAGTCATTAGTACAGTTAAACAGAAGATTACCATATATTCCAATCATTGAACTTCTAGTACATATCCAAAAGAATGGAAAGCAGGAATTCAAACAGACACTTGTGCATCAATGTTAACAGCAGCATTATTCACAATAGCCAAAAGGTGGGAACAACCCAAATGTCCATTAAGAGATGAATGGATAAACAAAATGGGGTATATGTATATATATATATACATACACAATGGGGTATTACTCAGCCTTAAAAAGATATGAAATTCTGATATGTGATACATAAATGAACCTTGAAAACATTAAGTGAAATAAGCCAGATAGAAAAGGACACATATTACGGTCCCTTCTACTTGAGATACCTAGAATAAGCAAATTGAGAGAGAGAAAGTAGAATAGAAGTTACCAGGCAATGATAGGAGAAGGGGATCAGGAATTCATTGTTTTATATATAAACTTTCTGTTTGGGATGACGAAAAAGTTCTGGAAATAGATAGTGGTAATGGCTGTACTTTGTATATGTACTTAATGTCACTAAATTGTACACTTTAAAATGGGTAAAATGGTAACATTTAGTTATGCTTATTTCACCAGTTTTTTAAAAAGAGGAAAAAGGCACACATTAAAATCAGAATTCTATATGGTATCTAAGTAATTTGTCTTAAAATTTCTTCCCTGAACTCTCAAAGAACAAAAAATGCTTTTACAAATTTGACCTTTGAAAGAAAATAAGTGACAAAATTAGTCTCACACAGTCATTCAGAAATGTTTATTATCTTTATTTCAGAATGACCTATTAAGACCTTACCCAGATAAAGGCTCCATCAGCACTTCTCACAGGTTATGACTCATTTTGTTTCTATGCACACACCAAAGTTTCCTTACCAAAACTGAAGTCACCAGAAAAGGGGTGCCATATGGGTGATAAAAACCCTACTTAATCACTCCCTATTTGCAAAATGACTTCTTTTGCATTCCTAAAACGTCTACTTTGATTCCCAATATATCAATTAAAAAAAAAATCATTACTTTCACACTTATATAGAAACAGTACTTTAAACCAATTGATCTTTCTGCTGCAAAAAGGTCCAGCAAAGCCTTACCACTTCAAGCAAACCTACTGCACCTATCTATGCTCAAGCAGTAGTTTGGCTACTGAAGAAGTGCTGGTCTCTTCTAAGCCCTTCCTCAGGACCCACACATCAGACATTCATCTCTGTTCTCCAAAGAGCACACCATGGATGCTGTGTTCCTCTCCTTTTCTTCTTCTTTTGATACCTTTTCCTTATCTTTCAGCTTTTCTTTATTTAGAGTAAACTGGATTGGATTAGCAGCTGGTCTTGTCCTTAAATAATACATCCCAGTCTTCAAACCCTAAAAGGGAAGTAAGTACAACTAATTAGGAGAAGCTGTGAGAACATTAAACATTCAAGACCAATGTTTAAAATACATTTCCATAGACCAGGTCAAACTGCTTTATCAATTTGGAATTATATCTTCTCTAGGAAGCCCCAGCTGTTTTTTTATGGGCTTCCCTGGTGGCTCAGATGGTAAAGAATCCGCCTGCAATGCGGGAGACCTGGGTTCGATCCCTGGGTTGGGAAGATCCCCTGGAAAAGGGAAAGGCTACCCACTCCAGTATTCTTGCCTGGAGAATCCCATGGACAAAGAAACCTGCTGGGCTGCAGTCCATGGGGTCGCAAAGAGTCAGACATGACTGAGTGACTAGGCATGGCACAAACACAGCACAGGAAGCCCTCTCAAAAACAATTAAAGAGAGAGGAGACAGACAGTACACGCTATCCTTCACCACTAAAACAAGCTTATCTGTTTCAAAATGTCAAATGTTTTTGTTCTCTAGTCTTTTTTTGTTTGTTTATGTGTATGACTTCCAAGTGTACCTAAGAAAACGTGTCTGCTTTAGATTATAACTATTTAGAGGTCTAGACCATTTCTCTGTTTAAGAACAGATAACGACTATTTCATGGATAAGAACCATCAGCTTCTATTCAGCACCCCCAGTCCTGGAACACAGTACAAGTTCAATAAAAGTTTGTTAAATAAAAGGAAAAAATGATAATCCTATATGGAGAAGGCAATGGCAACCCACTCCAGTACTCTTGCCCGGAAAATCCCATGGATGGAGGAGCCTGGTAGGCTGCAGTCCATGGGGTCGCTAAGAGTCAGACACGACTGAGCGACTTCACTTTCACTTTTCACTTTCATGCATTGGAAAAGAAAATGGCAACCCACTCCAGTGTTCTTGCCTGGAGAATCCCAGGGACGGTGGACCCTGGTGGGCTGCCGTCTATGGGGTCGCACAGAGTCGGACACGACTGAAGTGACAGCAGCAGCAGCATAATCCTATATAAATACCTAGAATATTGTTAGGGAATACGAATACATTAGGGACTTCCCTGATTGTTCAGTGGTTAAGAATCTGCCTCACAATGCAGGAGACATGGATTTGACCCCTGGTTCGGGAACTAAGATCCTACATGCTGCAGGGCAACTAAGCCTGCACCACAACTACTGAGCCAGCACACTCCAGAGTCCAAGCACCACAACTAGAGGGTCTGCGTGCCCCAACAAAAAAGAACCTGCATGCCACAACTAAGACCTGATCCAAGTCAAATAAATAAAAATAAATATTTTTTTTTAAAAAAAGAATACATTATAGACTCACAGGTCCTTACAGCTGGCAGTGACTAGCTAAATGATTGGCTTTTATCCTGTTTTTAAGCTGGGAAACAATGGATATTTTTGAATAGTGGGTTTATGTATAGTTTTATTTTAGGAATGGTAGCAGGACACAAGCTGGCCTAGAGTGGAGATACCAGAAGCAAAGAGATCAGTTAAGAACTTAAGAATAAAGGTGGTGGTGGCCATGGAATAGAAAGAAAGGCATTCAAGAAATAGTACAAAGGAACAATCAACAGCACACAGTGAATGACTACATGGGAAGTAAAGCAAGGATCACAAATAACTCCTATGAGGTTTCAAGCTTCGAATAAAATAATCCCACCCAAAATAAGAAAATTCAAAGCGAGAACTTCATCTAGTATAAACCTATGCGTTAGTTTTAACATATTGGACTTAAAGTGAAAGAACTTCCAGGTGGCAATATTTAATAGGTAGCTAGAATATAAAACTCTGTCCCAATTCTAAAATATTCCTTGTTGGTTGACTTCCTCCACCAACCTGTTTCCAGCCGTAGAAGTGCATACTAGTGAGTTTGCCATAGTTAGGCTCAGCAATATGTATGTTCAAAGATTGGCTTTGATCAATGAAAGCACCTCTCTCGGCTGCCATCTTGAGTACAGTTTTCTGAGAGATTTCCCACACGGTCTTATAAAGCTGCTTCAGGTCATCAGGAATTTCTGGTATGCTCTGAAGAAGGTAAAGCAGATGCTATTGTACTCTGGTTGAAGAAAGCAGTATGATTAATAGAATGATGACCCCCAGGGTCTGGCCGTGATTCTACTTCCAGCTGGATCTGATCCTAGCCATTCCATTTAATACAGTATGATCCTTATCAAGTTTCCTAAGACTACTCACTTCCCACTTGCAAAGTCCAATAAAACCCCATCTAATCAACAAAATATCAATCTGGTGGTAGTTATGTAAGATTCATCTTTAATCGGTTAATGGCCAAAACATTCACTGTTTTAGAGGCACTTAATAAAGGAAGGACAGATGAAAGCTAAGCAATAAATGACCCTTGAGTTTTGCAGAAAATACAAAAACTCAGGGCTGTAACTCACAGAAACATGACCCAAGGAAGCAATGAGACAAAAACCCTTTAAATATGGTAGGACTCCACAAACTCCACTCGAAGTCAATAGAAATAAGGCTTTCTTATTTCTTAGGTCTAGGGTTAGCGTGCATCAAAACATAGACTGGCTAATGCTATAGTTTCCATCAGCAAATACAGAAATGTTACAGGAATCTTTATCTGTGTTGTTGAGCAGACCAATATCTAATAAGTGGCCTCTATCTACAAATAAATGCTTCTTGATTCTCAATTGCAAATACTTTATTGTTAAACACTATTTGTGGCTCTGTCTTTTGAACTATCAGTCTTCAATCTCCATCAAACTTTTTAATTAAGTTTGACTCTAATTTCAGGCTTTACATCACTGGTCACCAAACTCTGATGCACTTTGGAATTATCTAGAGACTCTTTAAAAAATACTGATGCCTGAACTCTCATTCCCAGACATTTAATTGGTATGGGTACAACCTAAGCTTCAGCTTTAATAGCTCTTTAATGTATTCTAATGTGCAGAGAAGTTGGGAACCACTGCTTTATACTGCTGCACAAACAAGAGGGTAAGGCCTAGATATATGACCAGAGTGAACAGCCATTCTTTCTCTGTATTGCCTGGGATAATTGAGAAGGTACCAATGTTCAAGTTAGCTCCTGAAGAGCACATTGTCTTTTTTTGGGTCATTCTGTACCTGGATGGAGCCATTGCATGCAATAATCTGATTTTTCATCTCTTCATTCCACAAGCCCCGCTCAGTAAGATCTTTTAGTAAGTGAGGATTTACAATCTGAAAGGAAAAGGAGAAAAAATGTGAAAGAACAAACAACAACAGGGCCTGAAGAGGATTACAGACTTGGAGTTTAACACTGGATTGCTTGGTAAATTCTATTTTTCGTGAAACTGAGAGACATGTCCCATCACATGAAAGCTATATTCCTCTAAAATCCTGATACCTGTTATTTAAAACATAACATACGGTACTTGCAAAAGTGAAAGAAGCTAACTGCCTAAGCTGGGTATGTAGAATGATTCTTTTCTTGTTTTAAGTATGGACACAATAAATACTTGAGAAAATTATAAATGTACCCAACCCAAACCTTACAGAAATTTACTTCAGAATATTTGTAAATTGACAAATAAATATCTTTTAAATTGAGTGGTTCTCAACCTGCACATGAGAATTACTTGGGAACCTCAAAAAAAAAAAAACAACAACAACAAACAACACTGGTCCTTCCCATCAGAAATTCTAATTTGTAACCAAGGCTGAGAACCACTATCTTAAAAGATACTTCTATACATCTTGAGTATCATCAGCTTAAGCATTTGAGGCTATAGTATATGTATTATAGTTTAGCACACAACATATAGTGTAATATATGACATATACTACATGATTAAAGAATGGTTGCACATTACATGAACTCTAATATCAACAAGTTGCTTTCATACTCAACCCTCAATCCTTTGTTCTTTTTACAGATATTTGTAAAATGTCTACTATATGCTGAAATAACATAAATAATATTAGAGATGACAGCTCACTTTATCAAAACTTTGCCCCCATTCTAAGATAGAGGGGCATCCTAGATATGAGTAGCATTTACTCCTAACATCAGGCTTCTAAGAGACTTTCCAGTAGGTCTGGCTGAAATCTTCTCACCTGAAATTCTCCTGACAAGACTCTGCGAGTGTAGATGTTACTGGTATAAGGTTCAATTGACTCATTATTTCCCAGTATCTGAGCAGTTGAAGCAGTAGGCATCGGGGCAATAAGTAAACTGTTTCTTATACCATACCTGAAGAAAAGGAGATTATTAGGTGTTGGTCCTCATGCCACTATCTGTCAGGAAGACAGCTACTTTAAGTATTGTAGTAAAGCAGTTGCTGTAATACCATACATGCACTACACTCACATGCTGACGTTTGCATTTAACCCCTACAGGGATGCAGCTCTACAGTTTGCCCCTCTCCTAAATGAATGACTGATTCCTAAACAGAATTAGCACAATTTTTACTGCTGACAATCCTTATCATGCCGTGACTTATGTCACTTAAGAATCACAGCACTTGATACACCATCTTGCCCAAAGAAACACTCAAATGGCTGTTGGAGAGTCCCCACCTGTTTCGGGTACACTCATTTAACCCTCACTCTTTTCTAAGAGACTATGTGATCACTGTGCCAGGCTCTTTAAGGAAACTTCATAATGTGAAAGTGGTAAGAACCAAACATCTAGCACCATAATTCTTCATTATACTGAATAGGATAATGAATAGAGAAAATGACACTCAAAGTATAATATTCCTGACTTCCTCTATCACCTAGTTAATTAAAGTTCCTAGAAGAACGCTAACACCTTTTGACTCTATTCAGTGCCAAAGAGTGTGCTTAAAAATGTAGTACCTGAGCTCTGAAAATCTTCAAACTGTCCTAAGCACATCTTTCAAAGCTCAGCCTAGGGACTTCCCTGGTGGTCCAGTGGTTAAGAATCTGCCTTCCAATGCAAGAGATGTGGGTTTGCTCTCTGGTTGAGAAACTAAGATCCTACATGCCTCAGGGCAACTAAGCCCATGTGCCTCAGTGAAGAACCAGCACGGCCAAAATAAGTTAACAATAATAGTAGTAATAAAATAGTAATAATAAAAACCTCAGCTGAAGAGATATCTATGCTAGAACATCTTTTCTGACCAGGCAGACAACACTAAGTAAAACTGTCAAATACAAGTATTTGCATTGCAAATATTTTTTATGACCTGTACCTTTACATATATTTTATTTGTGTACATGTCTTACCTTAGTTTCTCAAGCACAAAGAGCTTGCCTTTGCTACATTCCATACCTCTAGATTCACACAGTACTTAGCATAGAGCCTCATATCCTAATGGAGTGTGTACAACTGAAATTTCAACTTCTCTATGTCACTTTCTAATTGTGAGACATCAAGTAAACCACCAACTATCTCCATGTCTTTATTTCCTCAGTAAAGTGGACAGTGGTTTCCTGTCCACAGAAAGGAAAATGTTTTGAAAAGTCACATACATCCGAACTATGGAATCATCTGTAATCACTAAAAACATTAGGTAGATTTGCATATACTAAAAGAGAAAGATCTCCAAAATAAATCACTAAATAAAAAGTCTTAGAATGTGTCAAGTTTGATCACATCTGCAAACGAAATGAAAAAGGTCTAGAAATATACACACCATTCATGCTGGTGATCTCTGAGAAAAGAAATAAGCTGGTTTTTTGTTTGTTTTGTAGGACAAGTGGTTGGCAGAAGAGGTATAAAAAACGGCTTTTACTTTCTATTTTATTTCCGTACTTGAACTTTATTAACAATGAATGTGTATGTTGAAATTTTTATTTTAATTTTGAAACTTTAAAAAGTTATACATAAAAAACATTTAAACTACAGTATTTTGAGAAAAAAACAAAGTAAAAAAATAGAGTTCAGGGGTATTTTTGTAAAAATTGAATTTGCATGTAAATACACACGTATATACAAACCCAGAAGAAAATCTGAGGATGACAGACAGAAAAATACAAACAGGTTTTTTAGGGGGAGGTGGTATTGGGACCATTTTCATTTTACTCCCTTTTCACTTGTATGTTTTTCTATTGTCTAACATATATTATTTGAGCAATGAAACAATCTGAAGGTAAACGGGTATTTTCAAAGAGCATTTTAAAGCTACTGCTTCCTTCTGCAAACATTAAACACTATGTATATTCATTAACCTGGACATGTCAGACAGTCATGATAGAAAGCAAAAGCAACTTGTTTCATTATGGACTCAGTAAAACATTCTGCCTGCACTCAAATTTCTTATGTTTATCAATTGAAAAGGCCTACAAAGACTCAATTTTTACATTTTTCTTTCCAACAGTTTAATATATTAAGCCCTCCAAAAGCTCTTTAAATTCCCTAATGTAGTCCTATGATAATTAGTTCAGTGAAAGCCATTTATATGCTCAATGTAATTAAGCAGTAAATAAAAGTGGAAAACATTTAAAAAGCAAACACACTTGGAAATATGAATGCTTAATGAGAAAAAGAATTACCTGTTCTTGCTAGTTAAGCCCCTAAAACAAGATCAACTAATAATACCTCCCAGGTATTAAAATGCTTTCACTGCAGGCTGCTGTACATATATTGTCCTAGGAAGTATTTTCACAATAACAGTTCTATAGATAGGTCCTTTTAGTCCCATTTAAAAAAGATGAATTTCAGAAGCTAAAATAACATACCTAGGTTCAAAAGAGCCAGGATGAAGACCCGAACCCTCTTCACTTCAAAGCTACTTTACATCTCTACTTACTTTGCAATCTTCTCCTTGAGAAGGTTCCAGTCCCACAGGTCTGTTGGAGTAACATTCCACATATCATACTGAAGGATCTAAGTAACAAACAACCCAAATTGATGATAAATCATTCGATGACCATCTGAAACTATGACAAAAACCAAGCAAATGACTAACTGCCATGTCCCCATATCCCAACAAATGCTGTCTAGTAAGGAGTATAAGGCCCAGAGATTTTCCTAGACAAATTGCTATGAGTCATATTGATTCAAAGCAGGCTGATTAAGGCTTACCTCTTCCCCTTATCCCTGCTGAGTCCTCTCACAAGACCCATATCATCTCTACAAACCAGGAAATTTTAACAAATGAAAGCGTGTTGCTGAAATGTATTCCCTTTTTATACAATAAAAGAATTACTCTACCCTCTACCTTCACCTTTCTTTACAGCCTTGATCTATCCTATCTCTAAATATTATCTACTTAGCTAATTAACACCTATTTTCAAACAATGTAGAGTTCCTAAATATCAGCAGGAACTATGAGAACTAAATCTAACATCTTATTTTACAGGGAAGAGAATCATCCTACTGGGGATAAAGGCAGTGTGATGGCAGAAGGCTAGGACAGCACTCAGATTCCCACTTCCTGGGGTATAGGCCCTCATACTCGCCTCCTCTTTAGTATATACAGGACCTGGAAACACGATGGACGTCACTCACACAACTGTGACAAATGTGAAGGGTTTCTAAAGATGCAATTGAGGTTGAGAATCATTTTAATTTTTTAGCAAAAAGGGAGATTATCCTGGGTGGCCCTGACCTGACAAATGAAAATGCCCCAAATGGTGACTGGACTGGGCTCTTCTTTAAATGAGGGACTCTCCCTCCTATTGACTTTGAAGAAGCAAGATGCCATGAGCTCGAGAACTGCAAGGAAATGAACAACCAGGTGAGCTTGGAGGAGGACTGAGCCTGAGATGAGACCACAGCCTCTACTGACATCTAGACTGTAGCTTTGCGAGACCCAGAGATTAAGCTAACCCAAGTCTGCACTCCTGACCCATGGAAATTGATACTGAATGTTATGTTGTTTTAATCTGCTAAGTTTAGTTATAGAAAACTAATACCTGGGAGTTCCCTGGTGATCTAGTAGTTAGGATTCAGTGTTTTCACTACTGTGGGCTCAGGATCCCTGGTCAGGGAACTAAGATCCTGCAAGCTATGCATGGCACTGCTCCCTTCCCCACCCATCCAAAAAGAAAAAAAAACTAACTCAGCATTCTTCCTACGTCTTTTAGCAACAATTAGTTTTAAATAAAAGAGATTAAAATAGAATATACTTTTTACTCCAGAGGACAGAAGGACCATATGAGCTTCAGATGTCTGGTGTAACAAACTACAACTTTAGTGGCTTAAAATAACAAAAATTTATTCTCTTGCAGTCTTGAAGGCCGGAAGCCCAAACTCAGTATGTTGGGAAGGCCCCCTCCGTCCCCAGGCTCTAGAGGAGATTCTCTTCTTTGCCTCTCCCAGCTTCTAGTGGCTTCAGTTCTCCTGGGCTGTGGCTACATCTCTCCAACCTCTGCCTCTATGGTTGTGTTGCTCCTTCTTCTCTGTGTCTTTTGTAAGGAAAACTGTCACTGGATTTAGGGCCTGCCTGGAAAATCCAGGATAATCTCCTCAATTATATCTGCAAAGACCCTTTTTAAACCAAATAATTTAACAGTCAGAGGTCCCAGACATTAGGATGTGAGCATCTTTTTGAAGGCTACCATTAAGCCTACTACAGGAACTCACAGGCAAAGAGAAATTTCATCCATATACTTACTCCTTTGCTGACTGGAGAGCCCTCATAGGTTTCATATGGGCCATACTCCTTGGCCAGGTCACAGCTGGCTTCCAAGGCTCCATAATAAATGGTTTCAAAGATCTGCTTATTCAATAACTGGGCCTCTGGACTCTCAAAAGGGTACCTCATCAGAATAAAAGCATCTGCCAGACCTTGTACCCCAATTCCAATGGGGCGATGGCGTTTATTCGATAAGCTTGCCTTTGTGCCAACAGATTTAGAAAAGAAAGAAATGACATTAATGAACAGTAAAACCAACATTCTGTACCAAATGACACACACGCTCTCTCTATTTCAGTCTTCTCACACCATTCCAATGATAACCATTTACATAATGACTAGAAGACTATGATAAACTCCTTCCACCTTGGATTTCAACTATTACCAATAAGCAGAGAAATCTATTCATACCTCTGGGATAGGGTAGTAGTTAATATCAATAATTTTATTCAAGTTTCGGACAATGACTTTGGTGACTTCAGCCAACTTTGTAAAGTCATATGTGTGTTCTGATGTGACATACATATTCAGGGCCAGGGAAGCCAAGTTACAGACTGCAACCTAGAATTTGAAGAAAAAGGGTCAAGAATCACATGATTTTTATTTCAATGACACTACCCTGTAAACCTCTAACCCTTGCTGACATTAAAGTTTTAGTTTCTATCTTTGACTGTTCCTCTTCACCATTCACCAGTTCATTTCTAAATCCCAGTACCTATTCACATGTGTGAACTGTTACATGCACCAGTGAAACAGGTTAAGATGCGGGAAGAACCATATGCTCCATAGTACAATGCTCTATTACCAGACATATGTCACACTGTGCTATAATTTTTTATGTATGTCAGTAGATGTGCACCGTCTAATACAACAGCCACTAAATAAAAACTACATGAAATTTAAAATTCAGTTTCTTAATTGCACTAGTTATATTTCAAATGCTCAGTAGCCACCCAATACAGAACATTTCTATCACTGTAAAAAGCTGTTCCAAATTACACATGTCTACCTCATCCTCACTGAGACTCCAACAGCCCATAACAAAGGATCCAAGCTTGAATTTTAAAAAAACTCTTTAGGTGATTCTTACTGCACTAAATGGTGAGCTTTTTCAGGTTAGGGATATCTTTTTTATCCTTATATTTTCAGGACTAGCACCACCACACCTGGCATATAGCAAATGCTTAATAATATTTAATGAATATACTTCCTTCGCCATTTTGATTATGACTATCCCAATCCAAACTCTCAACTCCTCTCACTTAGACTCCCTCATGCCTTTCATACCTAATCAATTCTACACATGGTGACAAAGTACCCATTTTAAAACATAGCTCGAATCACATAAGCCTGATAAAAGCAAGGGAGAAAAATAAGGCAGAAAATTGGGGCTAAGGATGGAAGGAGTGCCATTTTTAAATAGAGTCGTCAAGGGAGATACCACTGAGAATGTGACATATGAAGAAAGAACTGAAGAAGTTAGAAAGCAAGTCACATGGCTCTCTGGGGAAAAGAGCATTTTACCACTCAAAACTCCTGCAGCAGGAGTATGCTTGATATGTTTGAGAAATGGCAGTGAAATTAGTAGGGTTGGAGTACAGTGAGCAAGGGGAAAAATAAGAACAGATGAGGTGGGATACTCAGTTGTGTACCATCTCACAGGGCATTATAAGGACAGAAATGAGGTAAAGATACATACTACAGCATGGACAAAAGGCCCAGTATTACAAGATTCCATTCATATGGAATGCCCACAACAGACAAATCCAGAGACATAAAATAGATCAGTGTTGCCAGGGGCTGGGTGAAGAGGGGGACAGAGAGTGAATGCTAACAGGTACAAAGTTTCTTTCTAGGGTGATGACAGTGTTCTAGAATTAGTTATCAGTGATATTTGTACAACCTTGTGAATATACTAATAAAAAACCATGGAATTGCATCCTTTAGAAGGGTGAAATTTATGGTATGTGACTTATATCTCAATTTTTAAAAAATGAACAAAGTCTGGAAGTTGGAAAGTCAAAGATAACTATTGTGCTGAGAATGGTATGATCTGATTTTTTGTTTTTAAAAAAGGTCATTTTATTTTCCGTAATAGTCTATCTTATATAACAATATAAGTATATGTCAATTTCCTCCAACTGAATTGTAAGTTTCTAGAGGGCAAGGACTGAGACACGTTTATTTATATCTCAGAGCACCTAGTCCAGTGTCTTACACATGGCTGGTGGTCAGTAAACTTTGTTAAATCAAACTGCAAGCTCAGCAATATGTTCAGCTCACTTACCATGTTCTTTGACTTTTCATCTGTCATGTTTTTAGGTCCTAGAATTCAGGATCTGTTCCTTCCTCCTCATTTTCATAGCTACATCCAATATCCACACAGTCCGTCATCTGACTAACGCAACAATCTCCATAAAACTGCTTCTCACACTAAGCCATTCTATAACCAGAATCAAGAGCTAGCCTTCCCATCCTAGCAACGCTATTTTCCTTTCAGAAATCTAAAAGGGCTTTCCTATGTCTGAGATATTCCAGCTTTCATGTAC
Organism: Giraffa tippelskirchi; assembly: GCF_054371585.1. Classification (NCBI taxonomy): domain Eukaryota; kingdom Metazoa; phylum Chordata; class Mammalia; order Artiodactyla; family Giraffidae; genus Giraffa; species Giraffa tippelskirchi. Next base: position 122,550,047 of record NC_137285.1, read on the forward strand.
TTTCTCTCTTCCCTCAACCACAGCCATCCTTCCATACACCAAACCTTAATGTATCTGTTCCATCAAAATAAACTTACTTTCCACTCACTGCACAAAACCTATCCCTGTCTCTGATCTGTCATACCAGCGGTTCTTCCCAAATAGAAAGCTTTTTCATAAACTTCTTTTTAAAATAACCAAATCTACATCCCATTTCCAGCCTTGCCTCTTCTGTGAATGGCCTTAAAGATTTGAGATGAGAATTTTGTCTTGTATTCACTGAAAGGACTTTCATGCTTACATACTTTAAACTGAACGCGCACTCTAACACGTTACTGTGTTTGTCCTAACTCTAACCTAAAGAATTATGTACTGCTATTTTTCTCAAGAAAAGATTATTACAACAATGTGTGTGTAAGAAAAAGTCGACAGTCTTTTCTATATGGCTCAGACTAAAAGATTTTTAAGGGCACACATCACACCTCTTCCTTTCTTTATAGTCTATTTCAGTGCCCTTCTGCTTATAGCAAGCTATGAACACTCCCTTCACTCAACTCAAGGGAAATCAAGCAAGAGATTCACAAACAATTCACAAACTCCTAAGATTCTTCTCTCAGTACCCAAGACAGAAGTTTTTCTACCTACCTCATCTTTGCTGGTATACTCCACTATTTCTGTACACAGGTTGCTGCATTTGATGGTTCCCAAGTTCTGCTGGTTGCTCTTCCGATTACAGGAATCTTTGTAGAGCATGTACGGGGTGCCTGTCTCTGTCTGAGACTCAATGATGGCATACCAAAGCTGCTGAGCTTTTATAACTTTGCGGACATGACCTTCTTTCTCATACCTGGAAGGCAAAGCTAGTATTATTTTAATGTTCCCTAAGAAAATCTTTATTGCAGACAACATGAAGAGAAACACCAAAATATAAAATATTGAAAACTCTTTAATTTCTTACTAAGTTTTGCTAAGGGAAAAAAATTAGGAATGTGATACACATTTTACTATGGCTAAAGCCAGATCCACTAAATCAATAATACCTTTCATGATAAAAAGGAACAAAGACTGAAGTAGTTAAATAGTGCCATTGTGCTACAGCAGTACTCTGGTGCTACTACTTAATGAACTACTGGCACCTGCATCCCAGTTGCTCTCAATTCCTGTGTACAATACAAAAGCATAACTTGCTTTATCAAATGTACTTTATAACAAAGCAAATTAATAACCCTGCTAAATAACTCTGCATTATTTTTTTAGAGGATCAATTAAAACATGATTTAACTTGAACACCTATTTACATGTCCCAAAGATTTCTGTTCTGTTTTTTAATAATTATCTTTTGTTATATTAAAAAAGAAATATTTCCAGGGCCCACCTGGTCTGCTCCTGCACAGAAAGGGTTAACTTTCAATATTTGATTATCAGGGTACTGGGATGCGGGTGGTAAGGAGAGGCAGACTGGGAAGAGGGAGGGAGCTGAACAACAGAGAGGGACAAGCCAATGTGTAACTGGGGCCCTCCAAAACATCCAAAACAGAAAAGGGGGATGGTGCCTGTCAGAGACAGAACCAGTGCTGTCCCAAGGGTTGTCACACTTCTGTTCCCCCTGTGTCTAATGCTCTGGAGTGATCTGTCCTTTCAGACACCTCTGTGAGGTTCCAATGTCAGGATCCATCCTTTCCTCACAGTCCCAGCACATTCAACTCACAACCCAGCTTTTAAGGAGCAGCCCCTCCCCAAGTTAGAGGAAAGCTGGAGGTCCTTCCTGAGCGGAGGGTTTTCTGGGGATGAGCCACTTCTGGGGTCCCCCTTCAGTCCCTAACCAGGTGGTAAATGTGGTGCTGGACACCCCGCTCACTGGTGAAGACCTCGAAGATGTAGGTGGTGCAGAGCAGCAGTTCCCAGGTGTCTCTGGTTGTCACCACCTGGAGGATGGTGAAGTTCTCCAGGATGCTGTTCACTGCATGGCACTCCAGCAGCTGCCGCAGCTCGTGCAGAAAATTCACCAGGTGCTTGCACATGGGTGAGTGCAACATGTGGTACACAAACCTCCCATCCTCCAGCAGGGAATGTTCCGTCTCCACCTTCTCTACCATCTGCTTGCCAAAGGAATAGACCTTGAAGGAACGGGCGAGGATCATGTGCTCCAGGCTCTCATACTGGCTGCTCTCTCCACAGAAGCCACTGCTGCCGCCGGTGGCCCCACCTCCTCACCACGTGGGCCCCAGGTCAGGTCCACCCAGAACCTGACCAGGAAGAAAGTGTGGGTGGCCCCACAGTTATACACCTCCTATATCCCCTCTTTTTTCAGGGAATTTGTCATAGATCTGTCAGATGTCCACACTCTCGAGGCAGGGCACTCCAGGGTTGGGGCAGTGCAGAATGATGTGTACAAACAGGTGCTGTGACCGAGCAGTGCCCAGACCCCAAGCCTACCAGGCTGGGGGTGATGTGGCAGGTGGGGGCAAAGCAAGGGGTGAGAGGGCTTAGGAAGCTCATACCCTGGCAGAGCAGTAGATGGAGGAGTCAGTGACAAGGAGAACAGTGTCTTTGAGAATGGCTTCACATCTGGAACATTCCAGGAGGGCCCAGAAGCCCCGACCAAAACTGGAAAGGTTCTGGGGCCTGAGGGTTGGTGGGACACAGTCTGGCCTGCAGGGAAGGTGCTGAGATGAGCTGGGCAAAGGACACAGTAGTCATTGTCTGGAAAGCCTTGTCCTTGGAAACCTGGTCCACATTCAGCGCCTTGAGCATCAACTGGATTTCCCCAGATTTCTCTTGGGCCAAAGCCTGGACATGACTAGAGACTGTTTGAGAGTTTAGGTCTTCCATGTTCTCAGTTTGATGTCGCAGGCAATCAGTTTATCACAACCATACAACTTGCCTCCACTGAATAGGATTTTCCACTGGCCACAGGGTAGGTAAGTGGCAGTGGCCTCCTGGAAGCTCTGCTCGATGTCTGTACTCCAGACACCTTCTGCATCTGTCAGGGCCCTCATCGCCCCCCACCCCCTCACTGCCCTCCTCATTTCCTTCCGTACTTCCTGTCCAGTCACTGCCATTGGGAGTGTTCCCTTCCCTGGGCATCCTGGCCAGGGGAGTGGAGGTAGGTTTGTCAAGAGTAATTTTTTGGCCACACCACACAGCATGCTGGATCTTAGTTCCCCAATTGGGGATCAAATCTGTGGCCCCGGCAGTGGTAGAGTGGAGTCTTAACCACTGGACAGCCAGGGAAGTCCCTCCAAAGTTTTAAGAAAGACAAACCAAAATTTTGGTGAAGATTCAGGAAGAAAACATACTAAAACAAAATTACTAGTCACATTCTCTTCTAGATGCTTCTGAAGAATCCTAGAAACTAGCTAACGACTGACATAGTTTTGAAATTTACATCGTGTAAATAAGGTTAAAACATTATTACTTTTATATTTTTCCCATACCTTTCATACAGCTTCTCAAACTCTTCTCCCCAAACCTCATCCAGACCAGGACACTCGTTTGGACACATCAAAGACCAGTCCTGCAAAGGGAAGAAGAGTACCAACCATAAGAAATTTCAAATAACCAATCACACATGGTCCATTAGGAATACTGCAAGGGAGAGGGTGGCCTCCAGAGACTGTCTTAAAATTCTTCTTTAGAAATAATATTTAGGCTCAAGTCCAAACATCTAGTTCTGCCTATTTGTTCATGACTTTTCAAGCATTTATAGCATCTGCTTTAGAGAATAAAAATCCAAGAAGGTGAGAATGGCATCTCTTGCTCAGCATGCCTTGCTGTTGCATAACATATAAGTAGATTCTTCCTAAGCATGATTTAAGATGACTGAGGAGAAAACTCATATGAATCAAATTGTTATTACCAACAAGTACCTATCTCTCACCTGATTAGTCTCCACTCGCTTCATGAAGAGATCTGGAATCCAAAGGGCAAAGAAAAGGTCCCTGGCACGCTGCTCTTCCTTTCCTGTGTTCTTCTTTAAATCAAGGAACTCAAAGATGTCTAAATGCCAAGGTTCCAGGTAAATAGCAAATGCCCCAGGTCGCTAAGGGTAAATAAATCATCATTCTTTTCAGAATCAGAATGAAATAAAGGAACTTCATATTTTCCAAAGCACTTCAATAATATCTTCTTGGATCTTCACTACAATTAATGAATTACATGAGATAATACAAATAAAAGTACTATAAAAATATAAAGTAGTAGTATTTCTCTTACAATCCTAGGTGTAAAAAAGAACAATTAACACAAAGAAAATGTAGAACAAGAAAGACTAAATAATTTACCCAAAGTGACACAGTGAACTAGAGATGGAGCTTCCTCTTCAGCTGTCATGCAGCTCACTTTACACTTCGTGACGTGTATGTAAAGCCCAAAAAATTGCTTTAACTTTGACAATAAGTTGTGCTTCTATTAAAGATCACAAAAAGGTGGTATGTCTTATCAAGGTCCTCACAGATTCCATTAGATAGGCTAGATGGTTGCAAAGTATCCTGCTGATAACATTGGAAAAATGGCCCAATACTCTCTATTTTCCCTCTATAAAACAGGCCAAGTTTTGCTTTTTGTTGCTTTTTGCTTTTTTTTTTTTAAATAAAAACCTAGAAAACATATTACAACCCCTTTGCACGGTTAGGTATCAGTATGTGCTTAATCGCTCAGACGTGTCCAACTCTTGCGACCTCATGGACTATAGGCTGCCAGGTTCCTATGTCTATGGGGATTCTCCAGGCAAGAATGCTGGAGTGGGTTGCCATGCCCTCCTCCAAGGTATCAATATGAGTCACTACTTGAGAAATTTTTGGCAAATAAACTGTCTTGTAAGAAAGCTGACTAGATCATTGGCTGCCTGCAGCCAAGGATAAAGTATGTATGTGTAGGAGTGATGGATGATTAATACAAAGGTACACAAGGAAACACATTGGTGTGGCAATGTTCTATGGCTTGACTGGTGTGATTATACAAGTATATAATGATCAAACTGTATACTTCAAGTGTCTATACTTTAAAATAAGTAAAAATTATGCACATTAAATTGATCATAAAAGTGGAAAAAGACAGAGTTGCTAGAAACACACACAGTGAGCTATCTTACTATGAGCTTATATGAGATTTTCAGTTCTGATTTCTAGGACTTTCAATCACAAAGCTTACCTTGTTTCCACCTTGATCCACATATCGAGCTGTGTTGTTATATACTCTCAGCATCGGCACAAGACCATTAGAATTGCCATTAGTCTGAAAAAGAAACAGGATAAAGGCATCTGGAGGAGCAAGAGGGGTTCAGCAAGGAAAAGAAGAAAATGGCTCAACAGCAGGCAAATTACTCTCTCCCAGTCTAGCTTCATCTGCTCCCCATCTCCACCTCTGCTTTGAAAACATAATGCCTAACATAAAATAAAACTGTGGAATAAATTACAAATATGTACAACATTATTTCATGGCATCTCTAGCTTACAATGAGAAATAACAACTATAAGTCAAACAAATCCAAAATCAGGATAGCTGAATTTAAACCCCCATACTTTCAAAAGGTCATCATATAATGAAATACTTTGGGTAGGGTAAAAATCTACTACGGTATATTTTTCCCAAAAGAATTCAAGGCAATTTATAGTAAGAATTAAATGCAGTGGATAAATCAAGACAATAAGGCAAATGGAGATTCTCCAATAAATAAATTCTAGAATGAAGATGAGATACCTATCAAATTTTTAAAATAATCATTCTAACCCAAGGCAAGCCTTTAAACAGCCTAGAAAGACAATGAACACCATATAACAGAATGGTTTTCTTCTGGACTCTCTTTCTATAGGGTGAGATATTGTCTTCATCTTATAAAGGAGGGAACAAACTCAGAGAAGTAAAATAACTTGTACTAGGCCACACTACTAGTAATTAGTAGAGACAGGATTTAAATCCAGGTCTTACTCAAAATCATTACCTTTTTTTTCTTTTGTTTTTTCAATTGAAGTATGGTTGATTTACAATATTGTTATTAGTTTCAGGTATACAGCATAGTGATTCAGTATTTTATACTGAATGTGATTTCAGCATATTATACTCCATTATACGTTATTACAACATAATGGGTATAATTCCCTATTCTATACAGTATATCCTTGCTGCTTAAATATTTTATATATAGTAGTTCATATATCAGTTAATGCCATATCCCTAATTTGTCACTCCCTGCTTTCCTGACCGTTTGGTAACCACAAGTTTGTCTTCTTTATCTGTGAGTCTGTTCTGTCATACATACACATCCATTTGCATTATTTTTAAGATTCCACCCAAAACCATGATTTTGACTCCCAGTGAATAGTGAACTAAAAGAGCTGAAATTTACCTCATAAAGTATTAATGATTAAGCTTGAATCCTGACTCTATCACATATTAAATGACTAATCTCTGGAAGTAATTTAACTTTGTAAGCTTCAGCTTCCTCACTTGTAAAATGAAGACAACAGTGGCTATACTCACAAAGTTACTATAAGGAGTAAAGTTTACTGTGTTTGTAATATCTATCTATCTCATAAGGTTGTAGTAATTCACATAAAACTTTTACAACATTTAGCATATAGTAAGCAATGAATAATAAAAGTTACTATTATTATTGCTAAAGTAAATCAGAATTCCAAAATCTGAGCTAAAAAGGAGCCTAGAGCCCATCTAATCAACCTCTAATAAGAGAGAAGTAGTGAAATCACTCATTCTAAGTTGCATAGCCAGCTATTGATTAACAGAGATCCACGTCTCCCACGCCCCAGCTAATGCTGTCTCACCCACAACCCTGGTTGTTTATGGACTTAAATCCCTCTAGCCCACATATTTTTAGTCACACAACAGAAGCTTACCCCAGCAATGTAGCTGCCAGTAGCTCGAATACAACTCACAGCAACACCAATTCCGCCAGCGGACTTGGAAATCAATGCACACTGCTTTAGAGTGTCATAAATGCCTTCAATGCTATCATCTTTCATACTCAGAAGGAAACAGCTACAGGGGGAAAAGTCATAACTCAGCAAGGAAATGAAGGAGAGTCAAAAAACTACTATATAATTCAAAGAGAGTAAGTTAGGTAAATAAACAATCTAAAACTTACAAATTTTTTTTTTAGAAGGAAAAAAAAATTTTTTTTAGATGTTTTTAGAAGGAAAAAGAACCAAAACCTTCACTGGATATGACACAATAAAACATATCAACATACATTGTTTTATTTTTTTTCTTTTTTTTTTAATTTTTATTTTAACATTTATTTTTTTTTAAATAAATTTATTTATTTTAGTTGGGGGCTAATTACTTTACAATATTGTAGTGGTTTTTGCCTTACACTGACATCAATCAGCCATGGGTTTACATGTGTTCCCCATCCTGAACCCCCCTCCCACCTCCCTCCCCATCCCATCCCTCTGGGTCATCCCATTGCCCCAGCCCTGAGCATTTGTCTCATGCATTGAACCTGGAATGGTGTTCTGTTTCACATATGATAATATACATGTTTCAATGCTATTTTCTCAGAACGTCCCACCCTCACCTTCTCCCTCAGAGTCTGTAAGACTGTTCTATGCATCTGTGTCTCTTATTCTGTCTCGCATATAGGGTTATCGTTACCATCTTTCAAATTCCATATATATGCATTAGTATACTGTATTGGTGTTTTTCTTTCTGGCTTACTTCACTCCGTATAATGGGCTCCAGTTTCATCCATCTTAATAGAACTGATTTAAATGTATTCTTTTTAATGGCTGAGTAATATTCCATTGTGTATATGTACCACAGCTTCCTTATCCATTCGTCTGCTGATGGACATCTAGGTTGCTTCCATGTCCTGGCTATTGTAAACAGTGCTGCGATGAACATTGGGGTACACGCGTCTCTTTCAATTCTGGTTTCCTCAGTGTGTATGCCCAGGAGTGGGATTGCTGGGTCATATGGCAGTTCTATTCCCAGTTTTTTAAGGAATCTCCACACTGTTCTCCACAGTGGCTGTACTAGTTTGCATTCCCACCAACAGTGTAAGAGGGTTCCCTTTTCTCCACACCGTCTCCAGCATTTATTACTAGTAGACTTTTGGATAGCAGCCATTCTGACTGGCGTGAAATGGTACCTCATTGTGGCTTTGGTTTGCATTTCTCTAACAATGAGTGATGTTGAGCATCTTTTCATGTGTTTGTTAGCCATCTGTATGTCTTCTTTGGAGAAGTGTCTGTTTAGTTCTTTGGCCCATTTCTTGATTGGGTCATTTATTTTTCTGGAATTCAGCTGCAGTAGTTGCTTGTATATTTTTGAGATTAATTGTTTGTCTGTTGCTTTGTTTGCTATTATTTTCTCCCATTCTGAAGGCTGTCTTTTCACCTTGTTTATAGTTTCCTTTGTTGTGCAAAAGCTTTTAAGTTTAATTAGGTCCCATTTGTTTATTTTTGCTTTTATTTCCAATATTCTGGGAGGTGGGTCATGGAGGATCCTGCTGTAATTTATGTTGGAGAGTGTTTTGCCTATGTTTTCCTCTAGGAGTTTTATAGTTTCTGGTCTTACGTTTAGATCTTTAATCCATTTTGAGTTTATTTTTGTGTATGGTGTTAGAAAGTGTTCTAGTTTCATTCTTTTACAAGTAGTTCACCAGTTTTCCCAGCAACATTTGTTAAAGAGATTGTCTTTTCTCCATTGTATATTCTTGCCTCCTTTGTCGAAGATAAGGTGTCCATAGGTGCGTGGATTTATCTCTGGGCTTTCTATTTTGCTCCATTGATCTATATTTCTATCTTTGTGCCAGTACCATACTGTCTTGATGACTGTGGCTTTGTAGTAGAGCCTGAAGTCAGGAAGGTTGATTCCTCCAGTTCCATTCTTCTTTCTCAAGATTGCTTTGGCTATTCGAGGTTTTTCATATTTCCATACAAATTGTGAAATTATTTGTTCTAGTTCTGTGAAAAATACCGTTGGTAGCTTGATAGGGATTGCATTGAATCTATAGATTGCTTTGGGTAGTATACTCATTTTCACTATATTAATTCTTCCAATCCATGAACACGGTATATTTCCCCATCTGTTTGTGTCCTCTTTGATTTCTTTTATCAGTGTTTTATAGTTTTCTATATATAAGTCTTTTGTTTCTTTAGGTAGATATATTCCTAAGTATTTTATTCTTTTTGTTGCAATGGTGAATGGTATTGTTTCCTTAATTTCTCTGTTTTCTCATTATTAGTGTATAGGAATGCAAGGGATTTCTATGTGTTAATTTTATATCCTGCAACTTTACTATATTCATTGATTAGCTCTAGTAATTTTCTGGTAGAATCTTTAGGGTTTTCTATGTAGAGGATCATGTCATCTGCAAACAGTGAGAGTTTTACTTCTTCTTTTCCTATCTGGATTCCTTTTATTTCTTTTTCAGCTCTGATTGCTGTGGCCAAAACTTCCAAAACTATGTTGAATAGTAGTGGTGAAAGTGGGCACCCTTACCTTGTTCCTGACTTTAGGGGAAATGCTTTCAATTTTTCACCATTGAGGATAATGTTTGCTGTGGGTTTGTCATATATAGCTTTTATTATGTTGAGGTATGTTCCTTCTATTCCTGCTTTCTGGAGGGTTTTTATCATAAATGGATGTTGAATTTTGTCAAAGGCTTTTTCCGCATCTATTGAGATAATCATATGGTTTTCATCTTTCAATTTGTTAATGTGGTGTATTACACTGATTGAATCATCTTACCGTCTACCCTAGATGCTGAGCCTAGATGAAAGTCTTAGGGATAAGTAAAAATATTAACTTACCTATTCACCAGATTACAAATGTGCCATTATAACATTTTCTGATGTAAATTCCTAACCACATTTATCTTTTCAAGCCAAGAAAAATTAAACATTTATAAAAAAAAAAAAACCCACCAATCCAATAATGAACCAAATTTGATATGTCCATCAAAATTTAGCTCCCTTACAGTCTTTTTGTAGACAATCCTTCTACCTGTGATTTGGCTCTCATCCTCCTACTCCAGGACCCTTATTCTACCAATGATTCCTTTTACCAACTTTAATATTCATCCAAACAAATGGACTTTATCTTTTGACTTTTTCTATTGAATATTCAGACATTCAGAAATAACAGAGAATTTATAACATATACTTTGTACTTACCATCTGCCTCAAGAAATTTGATACTACAAATATAACCTAATATATAATATATAATATATATATATAAAAAATACATGCTGTTTCCATGCTTTCTACATTCCTTTAGCATTTACACATGTTCCACATTTTTTAAAAATTTCTGGTTTCATACTATCTTTCTGCAACCTGCTTTTATTTAACTCAGTATTGTTTTAGAGAGTCATTCCTACTGATACATATAGGACTAGTTTATTTTCATTGCTGTAAGGTATTCCATTGTATGAATATACCAATATATTTGTCCATTTGCCTGCTGGTGGACATTTAGATTATTTCCAACTTGTTTACTATTCTAAACAATGTTCCTGTGAAAGTTGTTAAACATATCTCCTTGTGTTTATATCTAAGGATTGTCTATAGGGTGTAAACCTAGGAAAGGAATTTCTGAGTCAAAAGATATGCCTGTGTTCCACTTTACTAAAGATTCTCCAAAGTGAATGGTAAGTATACTCCATCAATCAATGCATGAGCATGCCCATATGCTTACCAATACTTAGGTCATCAGTCTTTTAATTTGTATCAATCTGTTGGGTATGAAATATCTCATTATGATGTTAACTTTCACTTTCTTAATTAAAAGCAAAGTTTATCATCATCTCATGTGTTTATCAGCCAATCAGTTTCTTTTACAAATTAGCCCATGTTTCTATTCGGTTTTGTGTCTTTTTCTTACAATCTTTCAACAGTTAACATACATTGCAAGTTTTCTCTCACCATCTGAAACCTTTTTCACTGTATTGGGTTTGCCGAAGTTTAAGAAACCCTTCACTCCTCTAAGGTCATATATATTCTATCAAGATGTAGGTTAATAGTTATGATGTCTGCAACTCACTGTCAAATGACTTAGCCAAAATTATTTTTAATTTTAAAGACAAAAATAAAAAAATACATGTATATGACAAAATATCAGTAATTTTTTAAATCTAGGCATAAGTGGGTGTATGAGTGGAGTTCACTCCTTTTCTGCAAATTTTTCTGAATGTTTGAAATTCATGTTAAAAAGCTGGGGAGGAAAATATTTATTTTCTCTCCATGTTCTTCTAAAAAATGTTACTTTCATATTTATATTTTTCTCTTGAATTTATTTCTGTATATGACATGAAGAAAGGAAATCTAATTATACATTTCCCTATAGGATAACCGATTTTCCTAGTACTGTTTTCCCAATGAAATGCAATGACATCTGTTACTCATCAAGTTCTCATATACTCCACAAAGTAGGGTATTTACTCTAGGATAGATAAACACAGCTTTATAGTAGTCTTGATTCTAGCAAGACTTTTTCTTCAAAACTATCTTGCTATTTATATTAATTTCTTGTGGCTGCCCTAACAAATGCCACTAACTTGGTGGCTTAAAATAGAAATTAATTCTCTCACAGTTTAGGAGATAAGAAGCTCAGCATCAGTTTCACTGGGCCAAAATCAAAAACATTTCTCCAGAGGCTCTAGTGGAGAACATTCCTAGAGGAGCCAGTTTCTGGGCTCCTCTGCTTGTAGCTACCTGACTCAAATTTGTCTCTATCTACACACTTTCTTCTTTTCTTCTGTATGTCTTATATTTCCCTTAGCCTCTGTCTTATAAGGATATTTTTTATTAGATTCAGGGCCCACCTGAATAATTTGGGATAATCTCCCTATGTCAAGATCTTTCTTGGAGGGGGGAAAATGACAACCCACTCCAATATTCTTGCCTGGAAAATACCATGGACAGAGAAGCTTGGTGGGCCACAGTCCATGGATTTGCAAAAGAGTCAGAAACAACTATCTGACTAAATAACAACATGGATTTGTCAGCTTCTGTTATGTGGATACTCTAAGAAGCTAAATAATTAAAAGCATTATTTGTGATTAAAAAAAAAGATCTTTCTTAATCATACCTGCAAAGACTGTTTTTCCTTATAAGGTAACATTTATAAATTTTAGGGATTAGGATCTGGTGTATTTGAGCAGCACTAGATATTCTTAGCCATTTGCTCCTCCATATAAACTTAAGAATCAGCATGTTAAATTCTGACTAGAATTACACTGAATCTGTCGATTAACTTGGGAAAAACTGACACTGTTATAACATTAAATCCATTTATGAATATTCAATCACCCTTCCTTTGTTTTATAACATCCTTCAATTACATTTTAGAATGTTTTTCCTTAAAAGCCTTACACATCTTTCATTAGATTTATTCCTGAGTACCTTCCAGTATTATACATTTTAAAATTTAAATCTTCTTTTTTTGGTTTTGTTTTTTAGTTGCTGTGTCCAACTCTCTTGCAACCCCATGGACTGTAGCCCACCAGGCTCCTCTGTCCATGGGATTTCATAGGCAAGAACACTAGAATGGGTTGCCATATCCTTCTTCAGGAGATCTTCCCAACCCAGGGATTGAACCCACATCCTCTGCATTGGCAGGTGAATTCTTTACCGCGGAGTCACCAGGGAAGCTCCTTAAATCTTCTAACAGCTAAAGTACAAAAATTCAATTAATTAATTTATGTTGAATTTATATCCAGATATTCGACTGAAGGGCTTCTCTGGTGTCTCAGATGGTAAAGAATCTGCCTGCAATGCAGGAGACCCAGGTTTGATACCTGGGTCGGGAAGATCCCCTGGAGAAGGGAATGGCTACCCACTCCAGTATTCCTGCCTGGAGAATCCCATGGACAGAAGAGCCTGGCAGGCTACAGTCCATGGGGTTGCAAAGAGTTGGACACAACTGAGCAATTAACACACACACACACACACACACACACACACACACACACACACACACACTCTGCTGAAATCCTTTTACTTCTAATAACTTGTCTGTAGATGCTCTTGAGGAATCATTAGTTTCATTCCCTCATTTTCAACCATTTTTTTTTCTTATCTTACAATTACAATGCTGGTTCAGGCCTCCACTACAATGCTAAAAATAGAGGTCCAACAGATCTAAGTTTTTAGTGGCTATCTTTTACCAAAGAAAGGAAGTTATTTTCTACATCTATTTTGCTATTTTTTTTATGAAAATACTAAATGATATAAAATGTTAGGGCAATGAATTACATTAATACACTTTTTGATGTTAGCATATCCTTGAATTCCTGGGATAAACCAACTTGCTTAGGGTGTATAGCTTTTTTTTTTTTTTAATAAATTACTGGACTCTGTTCCAGTGTTTCCTTTCTCAGAAAATGACACCATAATAAATCCTGTTACTTTACCCATAAACTCAGGAACCACTCTTGACTCATATTCAAATCACCGATTCTATCAATTTTACCTCCCAAATCTCTTGAATCAGTCTACTCTCAACCTCTACTTTCACTTCCCTAACCCAAAATACTACACTCTCTCATACAGACTATTGGAATCCTCTAATTATTATCAGAAAATACTTTAGTGAGATATAATTCACATACCATTCTATTTCCCATTTAAAGTGTACAACTGATGGGTTTTAGTATATTTACAGAGTTGTACAACCATCACCAGAAACAAGCTTAAAATTTCACTACTGGCATTTGTCTCTCGTCAATTTGTTTACCACAATGCAATAAGAGAGTTTTTCAGAAAGTAAATCTCATTTAATGACTAAATGTTTATCAAATTAATTTATTCTAGTTTCTTCAGGTCAAGGTTTATTTCCCTAGTCAAAAGTGTTTTAGAATGTTAAAAATGACTATGGATGACACATACCTAGAAAGTTGTGGGCGGTTGGTACCAGCATTGAAGAGAGTGGGAGAGGCATGGGTAAACCACTTCTCAGAAAGAAGGTTGTATGTTTCAATAGCAGCATCAATATCTTCTTTGTGAATCCCCACAGATACCCTCATCAACATGTGTTGTGGTCTTTCAGCCACTAAAAACAAGAGAAATTTTTCACATGAAAACTAGGCTGAGATACGTACTTGAGTCTAAAAAAAGGAACAACAAAAGACAATTCAAAAAATTTCATACCAATAAGCAGCAAGATTATTCATAAACTAAACCTAAAGTTTAAAGTGTTACTTTGAGTTTAAATAGAAATATTAAGACAAATAGCTTGAAGTTCTATTTTCAACATAATGAACAGAAAATATAACACACAAACACATTCATGTCTCACCCTTCCCATTGATCTTCAACAAATAGGATCGCTCCAGTGTCTAGAAAAAGCAAAACAACTGAAAAACTTCCAGAGCATAGTTTTTAAGACATAGCAGATATATCATTCACAATATGCAACTATTTAAATCTACCCAGTTTTTAAAATAATCTTAAATGATAAGAACATCATATTTAGATTTACTAGCTTTAGCTTAGAACAATATCAATTGACTATTTTTTTCAGAAAAGAATGTCCGAAAATTTCTGGAAAAAGCCAATTCTACATTAATATGTATAATGTTAAGAGCAGAAGTTGTGGTATTCATCATATCATAATGGTTCATATCATATCATTAACATTTATAAAATGCTTATAACAGGCTAGGTTGATCAAAGCGACATACACACATTCACTTAAACTTTAAGAGCATTTGATGTTGAAATTTTATTATTATCCCCATTCTAAAGATGAGAAGACTGAAGGACAAAGGGATTAAGTACCTTGCTAATAAGAAATGAAGCAATGATTTGAACCCAGGTGGTCTGACATCAGCATTCACATTCTCAATCACTACATTAACACTGTTTACCAAAACAAAAGTACCTAGAAAACCACTTAGCACATAGTAGGAATTCAATAAATAGTTGTTGCATAAACAGAATAATATTGAATCATTCTGGCAAATTACCTGCATAACTCCACAAGTATCCAGAAATAGTATTTGGAAAATTTGAAAACTGCAAATGAATAAGCTATCTTTCCTTAATTCAAACAATCACCACTACCCTAACCCCACTAATCCCTCA
This sequence comes from Giraffa tippelskirchi, assembly GCF_054371585.1. NCBI lineage: Eukaryota > Metazoa > Chordata > Mammalia > Artiodactyla > Giraffidae > Giraffa > Giraffa tippelskirchi. Next base: position 122,565,076 of record NC_137285.1, read on the forward strand.
GGACCATCCCAACTCCCAGCAAATTACTACCTTTAAAATTACATCACTAAAACATAAACAAAAACCTGTATTTCCTAACTGAAGAAGGAATTCCCACTTATTTGAAACCCATTATTTACCTTAAAGCCAAAGTAATTATAAGAGAAATCTCGGTCATAGATAATTGCAGAATTCAGGCGCTGGTGAAGGTTTAAAAAAAAAACACAAAACCCCATAATTAAGATAATTAGACTTATTTTCACAAAATTTGCTACTTTTCAGCCCTGATTTCAGAACTAAAATTGATACAGGATACACGAGATAACACTAAGTATTATTGTTGTAGAATAGAAATCCATACCAAATGTTAAGGAAAAAAATTATACAAATTGAGTATCCTAACTAGGTTTAAAAACACATACATTAAAAGACTAGAAGAAAACATAAGTTGTACATAAGTAAAAATGTAAATGAGACTTTCTAAACTTTCCCTGTTGTGTTTACAGTATCTCTAAAAAGGGAAAGAATATGAGCATAAAAGGGACTATATTATCATCCTAAAACATATTTTTAGATTAGCTATTAATCCAAAAGTATTAGAGCCATATAAATACTAATACATATCTTTATTTTCCATTTTAAACTGCACATAACAATATATGATAAACAATTACATTAATTCTAAGGCTAATCAAACCCATAGTCCTTTAACAGGTTTTAAACAAAATATTACTGTAACAGTGATGTTTTAAAGCAGAACTGGTCATTGTTACAGAGCTTTTGTAGGCTATAAAGCCATTTAAAGGAAACAAAGCAATTAGGTACAAATAATCATTTTGGATAGAGGAACATAGAGCCAATTTTTCAAAATACTATCAGTGTTTCCATATAACGATCCATGTCCAAGGACTAGAAAAATCTATACAAAACTCCTCACTTTCTTTTAAACTTTTAAGGGCATCTTTGTTGCCAAAGGCAGGTAGGGGCTTTGCATGATTAATGGAGAACTGAGATACTTGATTATCAAAATTTATATTTTAGATACAGGTTTTTGATGTCATTTATTTTTGTTTCTCACCTGTCTTCAAGATTATACCCACGAACGAACACACAAACAACTCACTCAGTTTTCTCTCAGTCTCTTTAACATCACATACATATTTAGAGATAGCCAACTAATCACTGTATTACCTACAGTTAAAATTGATTTCTAATCTGTGCAGATATGCATGGTAAATAAATTCTGTGTGCAAAAGGGCTGGCTGGATCTACCCATCTTTCCCTCTGTCCTCTGGGATGTAGTTAAGAAAGGAACTGAAACACAAATGGATAATTTTTAAGTTGCTGAGCAAGAAGATCTTCCAAAATTTTACCTGAGCAACCTTTTTGGAAGTCTGTTTGGCAATGTCTACCAAAATTTTGAATGCATATACTTTTTGGCTCAGCAATTCCACTTAAGGGATTTACCTCACCAACATATTCATCTATGAGCAACACACTACCATATGAGAATACTGACTGCAGCGATAAATGGAAAACAAATATTCATCCCTAGAACAATTCTTACATATATATATAATGATGATATGGCTATAGGATATAATGTTATGCAGGTGTTAGAAAGAATAAGGTAAATTCATAAATGCTAATAAAGAACTATTTCTAAGATATACCTGTAAGTGAAAAAATATTAGAAAGAATAGTATGCACAGTACATTACCGCTAAAAGGAAAAATAAAGGTACACATACTATGTGTTACAGAACAATTCTGGAAAGATACATTTTAAAATGACAAAGTGCTATTCTTTCTAGACAAGAAAACTAGGATTCAGAGAAGGAGAATTACTTTTTACCTCTATCTCTTATCACAGTGTTTAAATTTTTTAAAATGTGTTCATTGCCTTAAAAAAAACCTATAAAAATTTTTTCACCAGAAAAGCATTATACATACATCTTTATTTGCCAAAACAATATCCAATGTTGACTTGGCCACCATGGGAGAGTGTTTGCCATTGTGTGGGTTTATATAGTTGAAGAGGTCTTCCATTACATCTAAAAACAAAACAACAGAAAATTAAAATACCAAAATCACTTAACAGCAAATTCAACCTTCAGGTTAACAATTTAAAACAGTGGTTCTCAACTGTTTTTCATCCCAACTCACCTTAGTACCTAGCAAAGACAGTGCTCAATGGACAAATATATGTTATATAAATATACGTTAAAACTTACGTAAGTAAAATAAAGAAACTCTTAAAGAAATAACTTTCTAGAGTTGGAGTGAGCATATGCTCTTATAGTTTGAAAAAGACTGCCAGATGATTCTAACACCATACCCCATTAAGGATTTATTAGGTGAAAATAAAAAAAGCATAAATTATAATCTCAAGTTTTCTTATCCTAACAAAACAGAAACTCAACTTAAAATTCAAAATCTATCATCTCAAGGATTTTACTTCTATAAATGCACATTGAGCAATAAGCTCTCTCTCTTTCAGACATCATAACAGATATTTGGTCCTCTGCGTTTACATATAATACAGACACATACAAAGCTGGCATTCTGACACTGACTTGAATCCATGGAGCAATTTTGGAAGATCTGATATCTTTACTCTTACAAATCTACTGAAGAGGGAGATATAATGTTTAAAGTCCCACACAAAAGATCTGGAATTGAAAGCCAAAATATTTCTACTCTCAGTCTACCAGCTGACTTCTTACATATCACTTTTTATATACTTAACAACTTATTTAACCTTCTTTTGCCCACATTCGCTGAGCTGTAAAATGGGATTGATGACTAATGATGACAAAAGACTGATGGTAACATTTTGTTTAACCTAGGAATTATCAATAACTTTTTTTTTCCAACCACACTACCACCAAGCATCTAAAGAGGGGCTTCAAAAAAAAAACAAAAATAGAGAGAGAACAAAAAGATAAAGAAAAGTTTTCACTGACCCTTCCATACAGCAGATGAGCAGCATGGAGAAACAGGAAGTTCTAGTCTCCCTCTGCCACCAACCTGCACACTTTGCTTTTTTAAACAAGGTATAACTTTTCTTTTGATACTCAAGGTTTCATTCTAGTACGCTTATACATTTTCTGAGAATACTAAATTCTTTCTTTTTCTTCTAGACTCACCACTGAATACTTTCTTGGTTTCTTTGTGCAAGTTAGAGACGGCAATTCTTGCTGCCAGGATGGCATAGTCAGGGTGCTTAGTAGTCAAGGTTGCGGCTGTCTCAGCAGCCAAAGTATCCAGTTCCACAGTAGTGACCCCACTGTATAAGCCTTGGATTACTTTCATGGTGATCTGAGCCTATAAAAGCAAAGCTAAGAATTACTTGTGCTTTTCCAAGAACCAACATCTTCCTTAAAAGAGCAAAGAAGAAAACAATCAAATTTATTATCAAAATAAAAGACAATTTCCTTATATGAAAAATCATCTTTTAGAATTGTACATTGTGGAAAATTTAGTAATGAGACTTCATAAGTGAATAGAGCTGCTAGAAAATGCATACTACATATACAATGAAGCGTCCAAAGAAAGAAGGAAAGGGGGAGGGAGAGAAGAGAGGGGAGAGAGGCAGGAAGTAGGCAAGGAAGGAAGGGGTGAAGAAAAGAAGGAAGTTAGTTTTAAAATCTAAGTAGAGTTTTACAAAGATTAACAGACACATAGGGAAACAGCTGAAAACAGACCAATTTTTCTATAAGTATTTTCCCATCTTTCATTCAAATTTTATGTAATAATGGTTCAGGCCATATACTTACCTATTTTCCCCCAATTATTCCTAAGGACAAGTACAGGAAAGCAAACAAATCAAACTTGAATCAGTCTAGTGAAAGGAGATGAAAGTGTAAGTTAGACTTGGGGCTGATCAGAGATAAATCCACATACCTATGGACACCTTACCTTCCACAAAGGAGGCAAGAATATACAATGGAGAAAAGACATGTGGTGCTGGGAAAACTGGTCAACCACTTGTAAAAGAATGAAACTAGAACACTAACACCATACACAAAAATAAACTCAAAATGGATTAAAGATCTAAACGTAAGACCAGAAACTATAAAACTCCTAGAGGAAAACATAGGCAAAACACTCTCTGACATAAATCACAGCAGGATCCTCTATGACCCACCTCCCAGAATACTGGAAATAAAAGCAAAAATAAACAAATGGGACCTAATTAAACTTGCACAACAAAGGAAACTATAAACAAGGTGAAAAGACAGCCTTCAGAATGGGATAAAATAATAGCAAACGAAGCAACGGACAAAGAATTAATCTCAAAAATATACAAGCAACTCCTGCAGCTCAATTCCAGAAAAATAAATGACCCAATCAAGAAATGAGCCAAAGAACTAAACAGACATTTCTCCAAAGAAGACATACAGATGGCTAACAAACACATGAAAAGATGCTCAACATCACTCATTATTAGAGAAATGCAAATCAAAACCACAATGAGGTATCATTTCACGCCATTTCACTTTTGGCTGCTATCCAAAAGTCTACAAGCAATAAATGCTGGAGAGGGTGTGGAGAAAAGGGAACCCTCTTACACTGTTGGTGGGAATGCAAACTAGTACAGCCACTATGGAGAACAGTGTGGAGATTCCTTAAAAAACTGGGAATAGAACTGCCATATGACCCAGCAATTCCACTCCTGGGCATACACACCGAGGAAACCAGAATTGAAAGAGACACGTGTACCCCAATGTTCATCGCAGCACTGTTTATAATAGCCAGGACATGGAAGCAACCTAGATGTCCATCAGCAGACGAATAGATAAGAAAGCTGTGGTACATATACACAATGGAATATTACTCAGCCACTAAAAAGAACACATTTGAATCAGTTCTAATGAGGTGGATGAAACTGGAGCCCATTATACAGAGTGAAGTAAGCCAGAAAGAAGAACACCAATACAGTATACTAACGCATATATATGGAACTTAGAAAGATGGTGACAATACCCCTATATGCGAGACAGAAAAAGAGACACAGATGCATAGAACAGTCTTTTGGATTCTGTGGGAGAAGGCGAGGGTGGGATGATCTGAGAGAATAGCATTGAAACATGTATATTATCATATGTGAAAATAACACATAAAAAAAAAAGAATTGGGGCTGAGCCACTGGATAATGTAATGGCTACTCTTTAACACCTCCCTGGTGTGAATGGCTTCCCTGGTAGCTCAGACAGTAAAGAATCTGCCTGCAATGCAGGAGACGGGTTCCATTCCTGGGTCAGGAAGATCCCCTGGAGAAAGGCATGGCAACCCACTCCAGTATTCTTGCCTGGAGAATTCCACGGACAGAGGAGCCTCGCAGGCTATAGTCCGTGGTGTCGCAAAGAGTCGGACACGACTGAACGCCTTTCACTTCACTTCTTTAACACTTCACAAAATATCTCAACTTTCATAATCTTCTCTGACATTTCACAATTACCTGTGAGATGGGTATTATAATTATCACCATTTTACATGAGGAACCAGGTTACTGGGACTTGCCCAAGGTTTTTAATGTCTAAGTCTTCTGGCTCCATATCCCATTCAACCTCACTACATTTCACTGTTTTCAGGACCATACTGTAAGAGTCACCCCTTTTAAAAATACACAATGTCCAAGTCAAGAAAGACAAATTCTAAGTTGTATGTTGCTGCCGTTCAGTCACCTAGTTGTATTCGACTCTTTGCAACACCATGGACTACAGCACACCAATCTAAGTTGTATATATGAATGTATTTACTGAATCTTGAAAAAAAAAAAAACAGATCAGGGAATTCCCTGAATGTCCAGTGGTTGGGACTCCGAGCTTCCACTGCAGGGGTTCAATCTCTGGTGGGAACTAAGGCTGCACAAGCTGTGTGGCCGCAAAGGAAAAAAAAAAAGATAAATCCCACAGAAAATGAATGCCATTTCAAGTTGACCAAAGCATGCCCCTCTCAAAAAAAAAAAAAAAAAGTGTAATTACTAGTTTAAAATTTATCCCAATTACATTTTAGACCTAAACTCAAGTTTCTCCTGATCACTTTCTTCTCAGAAGCTAAGTCATGTTCAGTAAAAGAGTAGTGAAGTCTTCTAAACACTTTCTGGTGCTACAAGGCAAGTAATCAGAACTCAGAATAAAACAACATCCATGTGCTAATAACCACTCCAGATTTAAAACATGCAGATTTGTTCATCTACCCTAGAACACTCATGTTGGCTCCAGCACCCTTGCACTCTGAAATGTATGCAAGTGGCAACAGAACACCTAGGAGTCAAGATACCAATATTCTTCTTCCTACACTCTCACTCACTTGTACAAGTCATCCCCCTTCTCTTTGAACCTTTCTTATCTATAAAACAAGGGAGATAAAATAAGATGATCTCTCAGGTTTGTTCCAACTCTAATATTCTAGTATTCTAATTATTGTGTAGTATTCTAATTATTGTGTAGTATTCTAAATGTAAAAGGGAAATGATAATAAATATATCTTAAAGCTGTATAAAATTATTTTCTTTTGACCATTTGGTCAATTCAGTATTTATCAAGCATCTAATTATATATGTGTTAAGCATTGTGGATATCGCAAGAACAAGATACAGGCCTCCCCAACAATTCTAGGGTAGGATAGGAACATATAGTTAAATTCTATACTAGGTGGTTAATATTATGAGGCCAGTGCAAGGGCTACAGTAATACAGATGTTGTTGTTCAATTGCTAAGTCATATCCAACTCTTTGCGACCCCATGAACTGCAGCATGCCAGGCTTCCCTGTGCTTCACCATCTCCCAGAGTTTGCTCAAACTCATGTTCATTGAATCAGTGACGCCATCCAACAATCTCATCCTTTGTTACCCCCTTCTCCTCCTGCCCTCAACCTTTCCAGAATCAGGATCTTTTCCAATGAGTCAGCTCTTCGAATCAAGTGGTCAAAGTATTGGAGCTTCAGCTTCAGCATCACTCCTTCCAATGACTATTCGGGGTAGTAATATAGATAAAATATCTAAATAAGGATGGGGCAATATGGGTTTTAAGAAAAAGACTAGTAGAGACTCTATTTAGTAAGATCATTTTGAAAGTCATGTGGAATATGGATTGGAAGATGGCAAGGTGAGGAAGACCTGGAGGACACTTTAGAGACCACTATGGACAGCAGTCTAGATAAGGGATGCTGCAGGTCTAGAGTAGAGGAGTTATAGAAGCTGAGGAGAAAAGCAAAGCAACTTGCTTATGGCTCTCCTGAATTTAAAGGTTGGCTGTGAACTCTATATTACTTTAATGTATCCTTTCCATATGGATAACAAAAAAGCAAATTTCAAACCAATTTCTACCCAAATGACCACAATTTCAAACAAGTTTTATTACAGATTTTTCCACTTGTGAATAAAATAATTTACTCAAAGAAGCCCCTGAAATGTTTATGTCAAGTTTTCCTCTTTTCTCAGCTTTATAGTTCTCTGAGAAGTCAGAACTCACAGCATAGACCAAAATTTAGGGGAAAAAGTGAGTTTTTTGTTTGTTTGTTGTCTTTTTGTTTTGTTTTTTTGCCATGCCACATGGCTTGTGGGATCTTAGTTCCCCAACCAGGGACTGAACCCGGGCCACAGCAGTGAAAGCCCAGAGTCCTAATCACTGGATCGCCAGGGAATTCCCAGAATAAAAAAAAAGTTTTAAACAATAATTCACATTTTACATCGAAGGCTGTAAGAGAATACCAAACCAAAATATGTATATATAGCAAGAGAGTGAAGGGGAAGAGAAAAGAGACAAGTAAATGGAATCACATGAAACAAGCAACCTAAGATATAAATCCTATTTACTCACAGGATCAACAAAGTCCATATTGAGTCCATAACAAAGCTTCTGGATTCGGGATGTAATTTTGTCGAACATAACTCGCTCTTGGCGGCCATCTAAAGAATCAAACCATACAATTCATATTAGCACTTACTAAGACAGCAACACCAAAGAATCAAACATAATCAGCATGTAAACTTTTTAAACTGGCCAAAATGAAATGCTATTTCGTAAATAAAAGGCTCAGACCCCCAAGAGATTCATTGGGAGATTATTTTTTCATCTTCAAAAAGGAGAGATTCTATACTGAGTCTTCCCTTACATTACATGTCAGATGGATTCTTGCAATAAATTTCCCTAATGATCTGTTCCCTCCCACCCTTGTCCCAAATGACAGGCATAATTATTCTTTAAAACTTAAGTCAAAACAATGTCATTACTCCCCTCCCAAGAGTGGTTTATAGTCTGTTTCAGAATCAAAGTCAAAATCATTACAATAGTCCACAGAATCCTACATAACCTGCCCTGTGAGCCCCCTCCCCCACGTCACTTCCTACACTCCCACCTGACCCTGGCAACACTGACTGCTTACTATGTATACCTCTATTAGATCATTGCTCAGTGTCAACTTCTCAATAAGGTTTTCCTTAATCACTCTATTTTAAATTGCAATGCCCCAAACACAGCCTTGCCCCTCTTACTCTCCTATGCTTTATTTTTCTTCAGAGCACTTCTGATCATCTAACATGCTCTATATTTTACCTACGTATTTGTTTATTGTATGACTCTTTCACTCATTCACTAGAATACATTTTCCAAAAGGAAAAAGATTTTGTGATTTATTTATCAATGTATTTATTCCCCAGTGCCCAGACCAAAGCTCAAGGCCTAGCACATAGCAGGTACTCAAATAATTATTGAATGCTAAATGATTTATAAACCTGTCTCCGTCCTAACACCTTCATGATAAATACAGCTTATGTACTCTCCTAGAGTAATTAATGATTTGAATTTCCTTCATACCATGTAAAGAAGTACTTCTTTCTACTTGTAACTCAAAACAATCTTCCAGAGGCAACCTCTTATTTTTTATTTTGGGGATGCTGCTGCTGCTGCCAAGTCGCCTCAGTCGTGTCCGACTCTGTGCGACCCCATAGACGGCAGCCCACCAGGCTCCTCCGTCCCTGGGATTCTCCAGGCAAGAATACTGGAGTGGGTTGCCATTTCCTTCTCCAGTGCATGAAAGTGAAAAGTGGAAGTGAAGTCGCTCAGTCGTGTCCAACTCTTTGCGACCCCATGGGCTGCAGCCTACCAGGCTCCTCCGTCCATGGGGTTTCCCAGGCAAGAGTACTGGAGTGGGGTGCCATTGCCTTCTCTGATTTTGGGGATATGGAAGCACATACATATGGACCTTTTATATAGTTAGTCCTTTCAAGATTTGGACTTATATCCTATAGCTCTTTCTTCTTCCTAACAAAAAGTCCAGCTGGCCCAAGGACTTTCTCAAATGTTTGATAAAGAATAATGAACAATAAGATACTGCTAGTAACCCATCATCAATAAAAGAAGTTAATTTTTCTTAAACACTAATACATTAACTAAGATAGCCCTTCTCTTTCTGATTACCATTGTGATCTCCTTTTCTAACCAGACTCACATATGCATTGTTTAACTCTGGAATAGAGTAAATTAGCTGGCACACAACAGGACTGAGCCCTTAATGCTCTACTAACTGGTTAGGCAGATAGGTGACCACAAGGCAGTATTAGCAAACTCAAAATCTGCAGCTGTCAAATTAATCAGGAAACTGACAAAAAATACAAAAGCAACTCTCTAAATTCACACTGGGAAGGGGAGGCACACTAAAGGGCTAAAGGATCAGTGATCTACTGTTCTCTAGCCTATCATTCCACTTGATCATTTTTTTTCAACCCATAAACTGATTTATCATATCACTAATCCCTGCTTACATTATCCTCTTCTCTCAAACAAGGCCTTCCTTAATTTGGTCCCACATCTCTTCTACTGATCCTTGTGAAATATCCTACATCCCAATAAGGCCTCCCATTCCCACATCCATATAACTGCTTATACCTTACTCTGCCCAAAAGTCCTTCTTCCGCCTTTCCATACATCTAACTCCTACCCACTCTCTCTCACCAAATCCATGAAACCTGCCCCAAACACTGTAACTCACATTGCCCTCTTCCTCCTTTGAAATCCTCTAAAACACTACTTGTCTGATTTCCTCTTGGATATAAGCTGTCTTTTTAAATTCCTCTCTTCAGGAAGACTTTGCTAATACTGTTAAGACTGAGTATATGCCTCTTCTGCAAGACATGAACTTTCTATTCCCTCTACCTACAAAGTTCAGCTCACATATCTTCACACAGCTGGCTCTTAGTATTATTCAGAGCTCAGCTGAAATATCACCTCCCTACCTGAGGATCCAATCCAAGGTTACCTTCTCATTCATCTTTATCACATTACCCCGTTTTACCACCATCATCTCACAAACCACTATCTGGAATTAACTCATTCTTACTTGTTTCTTGCATAAATTTAACTACTGTCACTCACACCAGAATGTAAACTCCAATGAGAAAAGGAATTTAGCTTGTTTTGTTCACTGCTGAATCCGTAGTACCTAACACAGTTCCCAGCATAAAAGAGATGCTGAATATAGTCAGTCCTCTGAATCCATGGGTTCCACATACATAAATAGTACATGATCTGTGATTGGTTGAAGCCCTGGATGCTAAACTGGAATTTGCACATGAATCCACAGAGACTGAGGGATGACCATGAGACTTGAGCATACATGGATTTTGGTATCCACAGCAGGTCCTGGAACCAAATGCCCCATGGATACTGAGGAACGACTGTAAATACTTTCTGAATAATTGAATGCATGAGCTGCTATAGCCTGTATTTTACATATTAGAATACTGATCATATTATGTTAATGTTTTTGTCTATTTTTCTCAATTGATTGTAAGATCTTTGAAAGCCAGAACTACTTCTGCCTACTCACAACTGTAACCTCAGTGCCAAGCACAGGAGCACTGTAAAATAATACAGTGGGCTGTAAAGGGAATTAGAAAGGGTGGGAAGGAAGAAGGGAGAGGAAGGGTGGTTCGGGAGAGAGAGGATCTGGGATAGAAGAGATTATCAGAGTGCAAATAGATGCTTTAGAAAGTATTATTTTGCAAACTTTGTTGCAGTTTTACGTAAATACTTATATATACATGTGTGTACTCAGTCATAATGGAAAATAATTTTTATTGTAGGTTACAACCCAAAGTTTTGAAAACACTATACTGAATTTCAAAGCACACTTTACAACTCGGCTACATTGCATTGATTCCAATGGTTCTCAACTTTTAATCTTAACCTCCTTGAGCAATATGATGCTGTCCCACCAAGAATAACAAGACAGCAGATAAGAAAAATTCATCTACCATTCCCTTCTGTTATCTAACACTTTTCATATAGACTATTCCTATATCCCTAACAGCCCTAAGATAATGGAAGATGGAGATGCCTTCTCCCTCTGCTATTTACCTCATGGTGCTTGACAAGACATTAGTACATTCAGTAAGCATTTTAAGTTTACTGCAGTTGCCCTCCTGAATAATTACACTATGATTAGCAAAAACTGCATGTGTTAGTCTGCTTCTATACTATCATCCCAAAAATAAGGGGAGGAGAGAATATCCTAAACAAATTAAAGATCAAAAATAAAATAAATCTAAGTACAACTTTGTATATGAACAAGCCTTGCTGAATGTTACTGGCAGTCCAGCAGCAAACCATCTGGATCAAATTATGTTCTCTGAAGGAATGAGAAACAAAATAAGACCTGCCTTTTGTTGTAGGTAGTACTTTCTAAACCACAGTATTTGAAAGTGGACCCAAAAGGTTAAAAATGCAATACAGAGGTGTTACCCACTCCAGAGATTTATGACCACAAGTTTTTGATTCATCTGTTACAGATGTAGCTTAAGAGCTTCTCATCCTTCCATATCTTTTTCTAAAGGTCTAAAAAAACTGAATCGTTCCCTCTCACTTACAGGAATCAACCAACAAAAGTGCACGTGTTTCGGTCTTTGGTCTCAACAGCTAACATGGGAAACTAGAGAAATGTAGAGAATGATGTTTCAAAGATACTAATGACAAGAAGGGCCATAACTCTATCTCTAGGCTGTAAACCAACTAGTTACAACCAAATCAACTACCTTCCTACTTACAACACTCATCATATTCTATATTTTAAAGTATTAGGTTGGTACAAAAGTAATTGCAGTTTCGGACTGTAAATTTTAAATCATTATAACTAGGCTCAAACACATCTTTATTAATCAAAATAGGAACCATTACAATCAACACATTTTTGCTAATGAGAAATAAGTTCCTTTATTCCTGTAGTGTAAAAATCTGTGCTTAGATTCGATGAACTCTTGGAAAGCATTTTCTGCCTCCTCAGGTTGTGGAAGCATTTTGCATGAAAAAAGCTATCAAGATGCTTTAAGAAGTGGTAGTCAGTTGGCGAGAGGTCAGGTAAAAATGGTGGATGAGGCAAAGCTTTGTAGCCCAATTCATTCAACTTCTGAAGTGTTGGTTGTGTGACGTGCAGTTGGGCATTGTAGTGGAGAAGAATTGGGCCCACTCTGTTGACCAATGCCAGCTGTAGGCGTTGCAGTTTTCGGTACATCTCATCGATTTGCTGAGCATACTTCTCAGATGTAATGGTTTCACCAAGATTCAGAAAGCTACAGTGCACCAGATCAGCAGCAGATCACCCAATAGTGACCATGACCATTTTCTGGTGCAAGTTTGGCTTTGGAGCTTCTCCATTCAACCACTGAGCCGTATAAAATCACCAGTTGCCGTATAAAATCCACTTTTCATCACATTTCAGTCTGATCGAGAAATGGTCATTGTTGCATAGAATAAGAGATGACAACACTTCAAAATGATTTTTTTTTAAAATTTTTGGTCAGCTCACGAGGCATCCACTTACCAAGCTTTTACACCTTTTCAATTTGCTTCAAATGCCAAACGACCACAGAATGGTTGACTTTGAGTTCTTCAGCAACTTCTTGAGTGGTTGTCTAAGAGGATCAGCTTCGATGATGGCTCTCAATTGTCATCAACTTCCAATGGCTGGCCACTAAACTCATCTCCAAGACTCTCTTTGCAAAACTTCTTTAATCACCACTGCACTGTACATTCATTAGCAGTTCCTGGGCCAAATGCGTTGTTGATGTTGCAAGCTGTCTTTGCTGTTTTACAACCATTTTGAACTCAAAAAAAACGCTCAAATTTACTTTTTCTCTAATATCATTTCTATAGTCTAAAATAAACAGCAAATAATCCTCAGCAAAAAAAAGCACAAAGTGAGAAATATGCATTAAAATGATGTATAACATAACCACATTTATTTAACAATGTATTCCAATACCAAACAGTAAAGTCAAAAATGTAAAACCGCAATTACTTCTGCACCAACCTAATAATTATCTCATCCACTTTTGGAGCATCTATTCACAGCAGGTTCCGTACTAAGTTTGGGCATACAGTCCCCATCTTTGAAACACTCACACCTAGTGGACAAACAGTCAGTCAACCAGTATTTACTAAGTGCCTACAATTTTGAAATAACGTTAATGCTTTAACAGAGGCATATTGAGTAGACTCAAAACTTGTTCCTATCTGTTCCATATGGTTCTCTGTTAAAAGTATGCTTTGCTCTTGTTTTTCCAACCTGATTATAAACCTTTTCCTGAGGCAAGTCTGTCTCCTCTTAAAATTAATTTCACAGAATCAAACAAAGGACTGACACAAAGGAAGTCCTCAGCAAGTCTAACGGAAAATGTGTCGAGGAAGAACACAAGTCCTTGGCTCTCCCTGGTCCCCACCCTGTCAGAAGATGTCTTGGCCACCCTACCCTAATTCCCTATCGCTTCCTTCAAAGGTAAAGCCAACTAGTCCCGATCCCAAACTCCTCTGGGACTACTCTTCCCAACAACGGGAACACGGAGCGACAACTCTGTGGAGATGTCTGTGTCTGAGACTGAGTTTTTCACCCGACAAAAAGAGATCAGGAAGCTGGTAGGTGCCCGTGTAGAATGCAGAGCCCCTGATTACCTAGCTTCCCCCGGGCCTAGGCTAGGACAGGTGACCAAGCTTTTTTTTATTGTTGTGGCCAAAAACAATAAAACTGTTGTTGGCTACGGGTTCGAAGTCCGGCATCACCAGCATCCAACTGGGTGACCGTGCAGTCCGGAAGCCGCTCTCTGCGAGAAACGGAGCTAATAACCCCTACCACCGTGGCTCGCGGAGAGGAATAAAGTACCTCCTGCAAAGTGCTGGGCGCACACAGTTACAACTCGCTAAGGGAAAGGTGTTACTACTCTTTAGAAATGCGGCTGGATGACAGAGCCGGGGGGCGCAGATTGAAGCTCAGAGGGGGGTTGGGGACAGACTGACGAAAGGGCAGGAGGCCGAGCAGCTGACAGGGCGGGAAACCGCTGCCGGTAGCGCGGGAAGCGGTAGAGGCGGGCGGGCGCCACTAACTACAGGGCGGCGGCAGCCCGCATCCCTCACCCGCCGCCCCGTCCCCGGCCTCTCACCTCGCTTGATCACATGCATCGCAGCCAGTAACAGGCGCTGAGGGATGCGACACGAGACTGCAGCTCTGAGGCTCCGGTGCGATCGAGAAGGTGGCCGAGCACGGAGGGTCAGGCTCGAAGGTTTGCTCGGGTGCAGGGCCTGGAATTAGGACCAGAGAGCACTTTGTTCCACAGAGCAGAGGAAGGCAATCCGAATCCCGTTCCCGCTCCCGCCAGCCGCGACGCAAAAGTAGCGCGACCAAGCTCGAGTGACGTCACGAGACGCAGCCAGCGCCGCGGCCGGTGGGCAGGGCTAGCGTAGCAGAGAGTCGGCCTGGCCCCACAGCCGCCATGTTGAGTGTGGGCAGGGCCGAGGAGATGGCGCCTCTCTTACGACTGCGTTGGAAGTGAACGCGCCTGGCGGGAACGCAGATATCCCGCCGCCATGTTGGATGTGGGCACAGCGGAATCCGGGGGCCAGCTCGCCAGGTCTTGCTCCGCCGCTCTCGCCGGCAGTTCCCGCGGAGGTCAAGAAGGTTCGAGTGTATTGGAAATAGCAAAACTCCAACCATCCACTCTTTCTTGTCTTGATGGTTGTTACATTATGATAACCCAAGACCGCCGTCTAAGGTGGGCTCTAGCCAGAGATACGTAGACGGAGGCTGGGAGCCGCAGAGCCCTTCTTAGGTGGGCCTGAGTCAGGTTGGGCGAGAGCCTTGCTATGCCAAGGAAGGGCCTTTGGGTTTTATCCTGATAGAAATGGGAGCGAGCTTTGGCACAGTTTGAATCGGGCAAGGCTATGATCCGTTTGCTTTTAGAATTATCAAGTTGGTGGTGGCAGAGATAGGGTCAGCAGTAAGGCCTTGGGGAGGTAGAATGGACAGGACTTGGTGACCGAACATGGGGAGTAAGCATAGGTGAGACATGACTCACACGTCTGGTGTAGAACCTTCAGTTTGGGGCTAGGCAGACTAATTTTTATGAAATCTCATGTGGCACCTCCACTGTAAAACCTTTCATTGGTTCCTTACTGCCGTCAAGGTGATCCCAAGGTTCCTGTGAGGCATAGCAATCAATACCTCAAAGATACTGGTGATTTGGTTCTCATAGGGACAGAGTTAAGGGACGAAATAGGTAATTAGTTAATCCCACTAGGGGACTGTAAGTAGAATAATTATGGGAGACCCCTATAAGTTAATGATTACTCAAGAAAGCAGACTTGCTTAGCAACAAAACCATGCAACACAAGCATGAGACATGTCCCCAAACAATAAAACAATGATGGCAGAGCCCCACATCCTGCCCCATGAGCTCAGTAAGTTAATGATCCCTAGGACATGCTCTCTGCACACATTAAAAAAAAAAAAATGTTGGACCTAGCTTGACTATGTAGGAAAACACTCCCCTGCTCAACTTGGAGGAGGAGCTAATGATGTGTACTCAAGAAAGACAAAAAAGTTCTCCTCCTCCCAGCTTTTCCTTTGATTATAAAACTGTAGCCCAGTAAGTTCTTAGGGCATGGCACCCCCCTCACCAGCCGGCTTGTAAGCCTCACAAGCACCCTATTTTAGTAAATCACCTCTTATATTATCACTTTGCCTCTTGCTGAGTTCTTTCTGCACTGAGACATAAAGCACCAGGAGTTCTTCAGAGCCCCCTGAAATGACACCGAATGGTTTCAGTTCCAGACCACTGCAATACAGCAAATATCATCATAAAGCAAGTCACGAAATTTTTGGTTTTCCGGTGCATATAAAAGTTATGTTTACACTATACTGTAGTCTTTTATGTGTGCAATAGCATTGTCTAAAAAAAGTGCACAGCTTAATAAAAAATAATTAGTGCTAAAAAACATTAACCACCATCTGAGCCATCAGCAGTGGTAATATTTTTGCAGGTGGAGGGTTTGAACTACTGCAAGAATTACCAAATGTGACACAGAAACATGAAGGGAGTAAATGCTGTTGGGAAAAAAATAAGACTCCCTTGCCACAAATCTTCAACTTGTAAAAAGTGCAACACTTGCAAAGTGCAATAAAATGAGATATGCCTGTAATTCTAAAAGTCATAGGTGATCAGTGAAGCTATATGATAGACAGGATCAAATAGGCTAGAGGTAGGGTTGCCAGGTTAAGCTAATACAAATTTATCCCTAACATTTCATAGGACATAATTATATTTTAAAAAGTTATTTGTCTAATATTCAAATGTAACTGAGTATCCTGTATTTCATCTGATAACCCCACCAGAGAGTTTTGGATAAGTGTATCAGAGTTTCATTTTCCCTTGACAGAAATGTCCCTTCATCCTATCTGCTATGCCACAAAGCACAGAGAACACAATGAGAGTCAAAGCCAGCAGAGGTTAAAATCTCCTACATGCTTTATTGGACTTCAAAGAGTCTTATGAAATAACACAGAAAAACCCATGTGAGGTTGTCCAGGGGGTACAAGGCAGTCTGCAGCCTAGACCCTCCTAAGACCAGCCCCAGGTGCCCCCACCCCAGGCCCAAAATAGGATCCCAGAGTAAAGACGGCAGGGAGTGGGGCAGAGGGAAAATACCTTTACAGCCATAGCAAAAACAGGTAAGGGAGAGAGTTGTCTAGAGGGTGGGAAGGGTGAGGGGGAAGCGGTCACACAGCCACCTTGACCTACACCAGCTTCCTCAGCCACCCCCATCCCTAAACCGGCTGTGTCCTTGAGCCTCTGGCCCAGGCTATGCAGTAACATGAACACGGGTCTGACAGGGGGAGTATGTGGTGCAGGCACTTGGGAAATTCAGGAGATTTCATTTTTCAATTTTAAAATGTCTTTTGGTTCAAATGTAACACCCTGCCCAACAGCTTCGGGGCCCCATTAGAGCCCTCTATCATAGCTGAGGCTCCTATGGTTGGGGAGCTGACTGTCCTGAGCCTTAGGAGTAATGATGCTTGGGGAACATTTGGGCAGCATCTCTTACAGACAAACCCTCCTGCAGTGTGGGGCAGTGGGGATAAGAGAGAAGGTGTGGGTGAGAGAAGAGAGAAAAGGTGACTGCCTTGTAGCCCACATCTCTGGCTCCTGCTCATCCTCAGACTAGAAGTTGCTTCCAATCTATCCCTGAGCCTAGCCTCTCTTCAAAACTCAAGTGACTTTGTTCTCTGGGAATTGATTTTACTCCCCCATGGACCCCTGGAGTCCTAGTAAGCTCCAAGCCGAGGTTACCTCTGGCCCGCCACACTTCCAGAGAACAAACCTCAAATATTAGGTCCTAGGCCCCAGTCTGGGGCAAAGAGAACCATCGTCAGTGGCGGGATGGGGGGGTGCGGGGGGGGTGCGGGGGGTGGAAGAGACCTGAGGTACAGGTGTCAGAAGTTACTCCCCCTTTCTCCCCCACAAGCTGCTAGGGGAAGTTGGGGAGTGGTGGGAGGGAGAAGCCTGAAAGCAGGAGACAGAGAGTAACAAGAAACCAAACCTCAAAACTGGGACAGCAGAGACACGGAAGCTGAACCCCAGAGGTGGAGCTGGGAGCTGAGGGGACAGCAACTAAGACATGCACTGAAGTGGAGAGGGAGTGACAGCAGCAGCCCATGGTTGAGAGGGAGGCAGGCCATGGTGGTCAGTTAATAAATAATGTTGAAGGACCCAAGGATGTGGGAGGCAGGTATGTACAGTGCCCAGGCCCTGGAGCCAGCCCCTCCCAGGCCCTGTGCTGGGGGCCAGGTATCTTGGAAGGGAGGGGAGGGGAAGCAGAAGACCAGGGAAGGACAAGTTGTCCCACCACTGCCACCCCCATCCTGCCTACTTCTTAAGAGGCTTCTTAAAAATTTTGAGGGGAAACTTCTTCCGGCCTGGGCTGGAGTCTGTCTCCTCGCCTATGGAGCCATTATCCTCCTCAGCCGCAGCCTTCTTGCCAGCCAGGTGGGGGATACGTGTATTTCGGCTAGCCTGGAGGGCTCGGCTGTCCCCAGCTGGAGATGGTGTGTCTGGGTCTGGGGGACTTGGGCTGTGAGAACGGGAAGAATCCAAATGTGGAGAACCACTAGGTAGGGCCGGGGAACTCAGCTCCATCAGGCTGTGGGCCTTGTCCAGCCCGTGGTTCAGCGCCAGCAGTGCTTTCTTGGCCAGGGCAGGGCTGTCAGGCAGTTTCTCCACCAGAGAGCCAGGGTGGACCCCCTCAATCAGCCGGTGGCTGCCATTGGAGGTCATGGCACTGAGAGCCTCATCTGCAGCACGGATCATCTGAGGAGGCTTGGGGGCCAGACGCTGGCGGTCACTCATATGGAGGGAGGACTCCGAATCGGAATGGGTCAAATCCCTGCAAGACAGGTCAGAAAGGAAGAAAGGGACACACAGAGGATGGGGGGCAGGGGGGAATTTGAAGAGGAGAGAGGGACCACGTAGGAAGACAAGAGCAGGGTAGGAAAATGGGGATGGAGAGAGAGGCAGGAGAGAGAAAATAGGGTGACCAGCAGGTGGGAGAGGGAAGAATGGGAAACAGGGAAGTTGACATGGCACAAGAGAGGAGGTAGGAATAGGGAAAAAGGATAGATTGGAGAAGAGATAAGGAGAAAAGAGTAATATGGGGGGGGGCATGGGGAACAAAAGGAGAAGCAGGTAGAAATACAGAGGACCAAGGGAAAGAAAAAAAAAGAGGGAAAAGTGATGGAGAGAAGAGAGAGATAAGAAGCAAAAACAAACGTCATTATACCATTATCTCTCTGGCTAAGGGCTTTCTAAGGTCTGGGCCCCACCCCTGATGAACAGCCAGGCCTTAAACTGATGCAGCCTTAAGGCTTCAGTGCTACAGGCATCCTCCTCAGCAAAATCTCTGCTTCCAGAGCTGGTTAGACTTCTTAGGACTCAACCCTAAGCTAACATACATAACTCCTGTCCCACCTGGGGACACATCCAGTCTGGGCCAGGCCCCGAGGAACAGGGAAACATGCAATCAGTGGCCCTGACCCAGACTGGGGAGAAAAAGACTATAACAGCCTTGCAAACAACCCCTCATCCCCCAGAAAGGCCAAGATGCTGCCTCTTCCAACCCTCTCAGGATTCAAAGAAGGTCACAGAGAAGTGTTTTGGAGTTCAAAGTTGGCTGGCAGTAGGAAGACTGGGGTCTTTTTCAGAGCTCTGCTGACAGGGAGAATGTATGGAGGTGCAGAAAGACAAGATGTTGGCCTTTAAGGAGCAGTGGTTCAGAAGAGCTGCCCACTGGAAGTCCTAAGGTCTATGCCTGAGACTTGCTGTGTGACCTTGGACAAGTCATATAACCTTGCTGGTCCTCAATTTTGGCCAAATGACGATAACATCATTTTGCAAGACTGTTTAGAGGCCCAAGTATGTTGGCAAAGCACTTGAAAATGTAGAAAGAATTGTGGGAATGAAGATGATGAGGCCAGTCAAGCAGGAAGACCCTTCCATGGGCCACTCACAAGAGGCTTCTTTGCAAGGCTGAGCTATGGGGACATGGCATTGCACACTGGACATGCACACAGAGGTGGTCCATCATAGTCGAGACCCTTTAAAGGGCTGGCTATTCCTAAGAAGACCATGAACTAATTCTGGATGCCACTCCTCCTGCCTTACAGACAAAAAGGTAGATACAGGAGTCCCCTGCCAAAACTTTAATCCTTCCACTTTCCCAGAGGCCCTAGAGCCCATGGCAGAGGCAGAGGAGAGGGCTAAGGGAAATGTTTAAACATCCACATCAGAAAACTAAAGGGAAAGGGTCATGAGTGGGAGGGGAGAGGACAGCACAGCAGGACCTGGAAAGGAGAAGGCTGTGGGTAAAAAATTAGGGAGGGCACCAGGTTCCAAAAACAGGCAAAAGCAGGAGGCTGGCTAATAGTTATTATAGGTTTAATTCTCAGTTGGAAACAATTAACCAAGCAGCCACTCTGTGGGCCAGTACCTTCCTAGAGACATGGAACAGCAGAGAACAATCTCAACTCCAACTTCCATTCCAAATACTGTTCCAGCCACCTACTCTAGTACTTTACCAAGTGTCTCCCATTTGCTTCCATATTTCTGATGGTGCCCTCTCTTCTATCTAAATGTGTCCTTGTTTCTCTAAGTCCCAAGAGGATCCTCTCCATATCCTGCCTTTTCCACACAGATATGAACCTCTGAGCAAGGTGCCAAGGAAATTCTGGGGAGCAGTCACACTGGGACAAGGGGCCTTCTAGACCGAGGAGGTGAGAATTCTAGGAGACTGCCTTTTCAATGACAAGGAAGGAAGAGAGGTCAAGAGGTTGGGGTCCACTCAGACTCACTCCTCCTGGCCTATTGCCCTACTTGGTCGTGATTCCCAGCCCTCCATGCCTCCATCATCAACAAAAGCTGAGACTTCCAAAGCAAGAAAAGAACCTAGGAGGAAGCCTGGGTGGACATGTGAGGGAAAGGGCCCACTGAGCAAGCTCACTTTCCCTCTCTGAATCTCTGAGACAATCCAGGTCAGGGGTGTCCCTCCCCAAAGGCTGGGCTGCCTTGGGCTCCCGTCCCAAGCTACTAACCTTACTAGAGAGCCTGTTTGCCTTTAGAGATGATCCTCTGATGCATGGTGTGAAAGAAAATTCAGTAGTGAACAGGCCAGGCAGATGCAGGTACTTCTCCCCTCCCCCACCCCACTGCCCTCAGCCTGGGCCTTTGAGCATGAGATTCACAGCATCCTCTAGTACCCCCAAACCACTTTGATCCTGCCCATCTGTACTGGGAAGGGCAGTCTCCCTGCCTAGGCTTCTGGATGAAAATGAGGATGAGGATGAAAATGAGCAACTCTGCTGAGTGATAACACTAGGAAAGGCTGTCCTTTTGTGAAAGAGAAAGGAACAGACTTCAAGGATAACCATCCAGAGGTCCGAGGGGCAGAGCTAGAAAGACTGGTGTCCAGAGTGACGCAGGACCAAAAGGAAGCAACAAGGTAAGCTGCAGCTCAGAGGCCAGGACTAAACCGTGGTCACAACTTCAGAGATGAGAGGTGCTTTCTGAAGATCTTTCTGAGGGTCCTCTAAGCTTGTTCAGGCAGGGTCAAGGCTACTATCTCTTACCGTAGCCTGTCACCTTGAGGTGTGAGCAGGGCAAGTCCCTGCAGCTGCCAGACCAGGCTGTGGGAGAAAGCCTGTCATCAGTTCTTACACAGTTTACTTACTGAGACCTTGTGGAAGCACAAACATAACTAACAGAACATCCTGGAATGGAAAGCCAAGTCCTAGTCTGTGTTCTGCTTCTAATTAGCTTTGGGACCTGGGGAAAATTACTTAACCTGCAGAATCTTAACTCCTTCTCTGAACAGGAGTGTTTTTATGCCTACCTGACATAAACCTAGCTTGTCCAAAATCCTTAAATCTGTTTCCTCCTCCCTTCTGAAGAGTAATTTTATGAAGGGTACTACAGTTTTCCTGTCACCCAAGCTAGAAACCTGGACATCATCCTAGACGCCTCCTCCTCCACCCCTCAAAGTCAGTTACCAAATTAATATTCTTGTTTTTACCCCAAAACCTCATTACCTCCCCTGGTGGCCTACTGCAGTGACTTCCAAGTTCCTCTAGTCTCTCCGTTCTTTCCTTTATACAGGCTATAAAATGTTATTTCTAAAATGCAAATATGACCAGTTCATTTCGTTCTCAAAGCCCCTTTGCAGTTCTGCGTCTCTTAAAGGGTAATGGCCAAAGCTCCTAACCTTTCAGAGCCCTGCATCATTCTAGCCTCCTTTGCTACCCTGTCCCATCAACACATAGCTAATGTTCTAACCACACATAGATCAGATCCTCGTGAACCTCCAAGCCTATATATGTGTTCCCTGTGCCTAGAATACCCAATCTTCTTTTCCTGCACACAGGGTGTTGGCACAAATGTCATCTCTTTCGTGAAGCATTCCACCCAGGTTCACACTGTTAGTTATTCCCTCTTCAACACCCCATAGCACTTATCAACTGTTCCAGAATCATTTATGTACCTCCCCCAGACCAGACCATAATTCTTGATGGCTGGGATTGTATCTTATCATCTACGAATCCCCACGCCCAGCAGAGTCTGGCAGAGAGTAGGTATCCATAAATGTTTGTTGAGGGGATAAAGGAAGTGAGGACTCCACTGAGATAACAGATGTGAAAGTTTAGGCCAAAGTGCTATAGGACCGTGAGGGAGGGGGTCTGTTACTCATTTTTAGAGTCAGCAAACCCCAAGGACAGAAGGCAAGAAAGATGTAGGGCATTAGGCTGATCTCAAGGAGGGGTCCCAGGCTGGGAAAAGACAGGACAAGGAGAAGGTACCCCATTGCACAGCCCCCACAGCCCACCAAGCAGCAGCCAGCAGGCAAAGGCCAAGGTAAAGGCAGCAGAGAGGCACGGACGGGAAAAAGGGGAGAGAAGAGAGACAGCTGATACCCCAAGCTCTCTGAGTGCCAAGGCATCACAGCGGTGCTGTCAAAAGGGGGTGGGTCAGGATAAGGCTCCATCTGGAGGAAATAGGAAGTGCTGTGGTGGTAATAGACAGGGTGGACATGGACGGTGGTGATGGAGGTGGTGGTGGTGGTAGTGGTGGTAGTGGTGGTGGTGGTGGTGGTGGTGGTGGTGGCAGAGGAGCAGGAAGAAGAAGCAGAGGCAGGTGGAGCGCTGGTCCCGAGGCCTTCAGAACTGAAAGACTGTCCAGATGAAAGGCTGCGCATTCGCCGCAGAGAGACCCGGCTTGTCAAGAAGTGGCCAGCCTCGCCCTCTACCAACCTCTGAGACCCCAGGCCATGCTGCGGCTCCGTCAGGCGCTGCCGGACACTGCTCTGCAGGCTGGGAGCTGCAAGGAGAGAGAAAGAAGAGAGTGTAAGGAAGGGCCACCTGCTCTGGGCTGGCTGGGAAGCAAGTTTGCCTATGGAGAGATGCTTGCTGGAGACCACTCTGGGTCTTCGGTGCTCAGTCTGGAGAATGGGGCACCTCCTCCCAAGAACCTCCCACAAGGGATCCTAAAGGAGGGGCCAGTTGAAAATGAAGTGCCCAGGTCAATTTCGATGGCAATTCCAATGGAAGGAGACCTAGGGCCAACATTACTAGGAAGGGAGATGGTAAGGCAGTTAGTGGGAGGACACAGGCAGGACAGGGTAGGACAGGGGTTTGGGACAAGGTCCGGGACGGCACAAAGAACCAGCCTTTTTAGCAAGCCAAAGTCGGGAAATATTCACAGTTCGGAAAAGGATTTATACATAAACATGTTCATCACACCTTTATTAATAATCATATGAAAGCAAAAATAAAGGTGGAATGACAGGAAAATGATAACAATCCAGTTACTGGAAGGTTATACAGCTATTAAAAATGCTACTAATGCGAATTCCCTGGTGCTCCAGTGGTTAGGACTTGACACTTTCACTGCCAGGACTCGGGTTCAACCCCTGGGAAACTAAGATCCCGTAAGACCTGCAGTGTGGCCCAAAAAAAGTGCTGCTTATGAGAAGACTTTTAAAACACAGAAAAAGGCCTATTAAAATGCTCAGGGGAAACAAAAGGATACAGATTTTCATGTACAAGGAATACAATACAATAGAATACAAAAGACAGGAGTTTGAAACCAGGTCTTTCTATTTCTGGCTGTGACCTTGAGTAACTTACTTCCCTATTTTAATTCCTAATTTATAAAATCCTGCAGAGTTGTCGTGAGGCTTCAAGATAATATTTTTAAAGTAACTGACACAGTCCATGGCACTCAGTAAATGAGAGTGGTTATCATTATCTTGACTACATAAAAAATTACTTAAAAATTCACAAACAAAAGACTGCTCAAATATAGTGGGAACTACAGGTGCCTTTTAAAGCCCATATTTACCCTTTTTACTTTCCAAACTTCCTCTAGTAAGCATTTACACAACAAAGAACCAGCTCTTGGATCAATGCTGCAAATCAGGCTCTTAGAAGATGGTGGCCACCATGCCAAGAGAAGGGGTATATGGGTACCGGGTAACTTAGAGACGTGCTAGAGCATTCCTCTTGGGCTCACTGCCAGCTCCAGTTGAAAATGGAATTCACACCTTTGTTTTTCTCCTCTGCCCTGATAGATGGGCCTCCCTGCCTTCTCCCTAAAGATGGGAGAAAGGGCCAGGTTACACGGATGGCAGAAGCCTTGGAAGGGCCACCAGGAAGAGAGCACAGTTCCACGGTGATGGAGAGCTAGTGAGGTAGGGCCTCTAATGGCTGGTGGCTTTCAAAACATGAAAGGGAGGCTTAAGGGGAAGAGGAAACGTGGAATAGGGATGGAGAAAGAGAGACAGAAGGGGAAGCAGAGAAAGAGAAAGGAGGAGGAGGCTCTCTCATTTCTTCTTTCCATCTCAGCCCAGCTAGATGAAGGGCCACTGGGACATCAGTGGAGCTGGGCTGAAAGGAGAAGCCGAAGCTTCCCATCACCACAGCTGTTCCCTCTCCAGGCCTCAGCTGAGCAGGCTGATTCTTCTCATCCCCGAACCCTTCCCTGAAGTTAGTAGGGACTGCAGTGAGGGAACAGGCAGGGGAGTGATGCAGGCAGGAGAAGGGGCCCGTGGGGTGGGTGTGCTGGTTTAATCCCCAAAGTCAGAAAAACAAAAGCCCCGAAGGGGCTCCTCAAACCCGGGTATTTCCAGAGGGACTGATCGTCTGAGCCGGCGGATGCTGAGCAGAGAGAGCGGTCACTGAACCTACGCCCCATCAGCCAGGCAGCATCTAGGGTCCAACAACCAGGCCGAAAGGAGAAGAGAATCGGATTCACTGAGGGCTTCACCCTGCCCCCGTGGGGTAAGGGAAGGGCCAGGGGCAAGGAGGGAGTGGCTCAGGGCTCATGAAGGTCCCTCCCAACCTGGAGAACACAGGAGTCTTTAGAGCAATACGTCAAAATCAAGTTCTACCTGCTAGTGACCTTAACCTTGTTGGGCCTTTGATGAAAGCCTTGCAAGGCATCAGTCCACAGAAAGAAGAGGCTTGGCCAGAGGCAAACTATGGCTGAAGAAACTTACAAAAACATCCAGCCTGATAAAAGATGTGGCTATCTCAAAGTGAGCCCCTAACCCAGCCCAGCTTTCTGCCATCCGCCCTGCATTCATGGTATATGGGCCCAGGACAAGAGCTTTTCCATAAAAGTCTATTCTGCTTATCTAGAAGAGACTCTGATCCAGAGAAAAATTCAGCGGGTCAGTAGGGGGTGTGTCCCTTCCTTCACTGAAGAATTCCCACAGAGTGCTGTCTCCCTTGACTCTGCTCTACTCAGCTCTCACCACTCACAGGGAGAATGGGGAGAGGGAAGACCCAGGACAGAGGTGGGGGGGGCGGCGATGGCTGAGTTCAGGTGGAAAGCTGGACATGCTTGTGCAGGAGATCCCTCCTGGACAAGAATGTCTTTCTGGCTTGGAGGATTTGGGGCTATGTCACTGTAAGGGACTATTGCTTCCTGGGGTCTCACATGAAAAAACAGAAAGAGACATCATTTATCTACTTAGCAATTAAAAATAAGGAATATAAAATTAAAACAAGTAAAAGCAACAGTCAAAAATGAATGCCATTTTTATGTTATGAACCACTAAAGGAGGTTATTTTTATAAAGGTAGACAGGAACAGAAGGGGGGAAGGAGAATGAAAGGATTAAAAAAACACAAAGAGTGAGGGAGACACACTTAACACAATAGACCCATAGGGCAGATGGAGCATATAGCAAGGGAAAACCACTAACAGGACAACTAGAAAGGAATACCTTGACGCAGGTTGTGCTTTATGAACCCAAGTAATGAGTTAAACCATCTTGGCTTCTGCCCCGTATCTGGCTTAAGCATGGCAGAGGCCGGCAGACTTCCCAATCTGCACATCAAAGCCTCCTTCCCTCGTCCCCACCCAAGAGGTCACCTACACTGCATGGACAAGGGTGACACAATCTCCTCATCCATGTCATCCACATCGTCAGTCATGATGAAGTGGGCGGGGTTGGGGCGCGTACTACCCATCCAGCTGGGGTCTATGTTGAGGGCAGCCACGAGGGAATGGATGCCGGGGTTATTGACAATCTGGAAGCCACAGAGGATCTCAATCTGTTGCCAGCGGTGCAGGCGCTCCCTCAGTGCTGCTGTCACCTCGCTCAGAGCTTGCCTGAAGACAGAAGAAAGAAAATGGAAGGCATGGGCTGGGCCTAAGCCCCAGGAGAAAGGAAGCATCTTCTCAGAGGAACAAGTTGCAGGGCCAGGGTGGGGGTGGGGGCCGGGGGGCAGTATGTGTATGTAAGAAACACACTTAAATCATAGACTTAAGAGCAATGTTTGAGGTAGTTAAGGGCTGGGGCAGGAGACCAGAGCTGTACCTCTTCCAGTGAAGAAACAGAATCGGGACTGGAGGCCCTGGACACCCTCCAACTCTGAGGATGGGATGGACATCGCCAGAGCTGGGCAGCAGGTGCGACTTACTTAGCTGTTAAGATTTTGTGATCCACATCATCCAGGGAAGAGCTGTGGGCCACATGGAAGGTGCCAAAGAGTGTGTTTCTCTTCTTTTTTATCTTCTCAGCCTGCAAAGATGAGGCCCTCAGCTTAAAAAGAGTAGGGAGCAGAGGTTGGAAAAATGAAAAACGTTATTTTGTGGCTGGCTCCCCCTCCTCCTAGCACAGTTTAGGCGGCACAAGAAAAAGGAAGAGAATATGGGAAAGAAAAATGGAAGCCAACGGGAGAGGAAAGAGTAGGGAAAGAAAAAAAACAGAAGCAATGAGAGGAGCCAAGGGACCCTGACTCCAGGAGGAGTCTGTCCCTGTGTCAGTCTGGGGCCAGCAGAGGCTTCCCTCTACCTGCCTCCACTTCATCTTTTCCAGAAGGCAGGTGGGAGTAGCCCTGTGCCCTCGTTCCCTTCTCCAGAAGCTTGAGGACATTCTTAGAAACTGTGCGTCAGGAAAAGAAACAAAACCCAACACCAGGATGTCTCTTTGTCCAACAGAGGGATATAGAGAGGCAGAGAGGAGGAAAAGGGGCAAGTGAAGGGGGTTGGGCAGGGAGGAGGGAAGAGCGCAGCAGGAGGGCAGGTCTCACCCCCTCCTTGGCCACCAGCAGCTGCTTCTCAGCATTTTGCTTCTTGATGTTGTAGTACTGCACCTCCACCTCATGGGTCAGCTGCAGCCACTTCTGAAGGGCCTCTGGAGCGTACCATGAGCTATGCGATTCCAGCTCCTTCTCTGCTTTCCTCAAGGCCTCCCGTACCTGTGAGCCAAGAGGATATGAGTCCTTACTGTTGCCAAGGCCCTCTCCAATGCCTCCGTGTGATACATCAGCCTTCTTTTCTTCCATCTCATCTAAGCTTCACCACTCTCACAAGAGGGAGAAAGGGCAAGGATTATTTTCTGTATTTTATATATAAGAAACCCAGCTTGGAGAAGGAAAGTAACCTACTCAAGGTCAACATATTTAGTGTCAGCCAGAAGTCAAATGGAGATTTTTCTTTCTTTCTTTCTTTTATTTATTTATTTTTTTTGCTGCCAGACTGGAGCATTCTTTTCTCACATATGAGTCACTTCTGGTCATACAGCCAACCTCAGCAATTTTCCCTGCTCTCATGAGGTAGAGGTTATCTCAGTGAATCCTCTTCTTTCTGAGAGATGGGGTCTGTTCTTGGACCCAAGACCTCACAATGTGGCAAAAGCACTTGGGTGGGAGTCTGGAAATCTGACCTGGTCCCTGGTCTGTCACTCAACTGGCTATGTGACCATGTGCTTCCTAAAGCAGATCTTGCTCAGTGTAAGGCCTTGCCCCAGGCAAATCCAAACTGTAAGCAAAGGGATGATCTCAGGAGAGAGTGAGCGCCCCATCCTGAGAGGTATGGAAACAGCTTATGTCAGAAAGACCTTCAAAATGATTGCTACTCCAGGGGGCAACTGGCCTGAACACTCTCCAAAGGCTCCTCTAGCCCAGAGACTTTGTGATTCCCTCATTGAGCAGGGTGGGTAGGCTGTAATGGGCACTCTCTACAAGGCAAGAGAACAACAAGCAAGATTACACCTAACGTGGGTATTGCCAACAGAGGCCAAGATCAGAAAGGACCAATGTGTAAGCAGACATCTCCTCACTGACTTCTAAGCAAGGAGCATAAAATGAAGCAGATGGCCACAAAGTACTGAAACATGAAAGGTCTGGAAAGTACTGTACATACAGAACCCATTATATATGCTGAATTCCTTCTATCTCACCCAGGCTACCAGTATAAACAATCCCCAACTCCCCCATCTGAACACTGACTTTTCACTGTTCAGAATCCCAGAGAAAGGGGATTGAGAGCAGTCTAATGTCCAACTTTAGCCCATGAGGAAGTATCCCACAGCAGGTCTGGGGTCCTCCCCTGAGCCTAACATAGACCAGGAAGGAGGGCCTTAGCTAAGGACAAAACACAAGCTTCCTTGGCTTTTTGTTCCTTGAAAAGGAAACTACAAAATAGCCCACTCCTGGCTTTATAGATTTAAAATGAGCGACTAATACACTGAGTCTGGAAATGTAGGATCAAGTTCTACATTAAAAGCGTTGAAGGAATGGGATCAGCTAAAGGGAGAATGGAGAGAGAAGAGAGAGCAAGTAGAAGGAAGTATGACAGTTGGGGAGGCACATGAAAGAGCTGGTCAAACACGCTCAAAAATTGTGTAATGAGAGAAACAATTACAAAACAGGGAACAAGGGAATCAGAGGTAAAGAGATAGAGACAGACACACCCATTTTCTTTATTGAGCATTTACTGCACTCTGGGGCTGTGCAAGAGAATAGGTAGCTAGGCCAAAGAGTGGAATAAAATCTCCCATAATGTCACAATGCTTAGGAGACAAGGCATTGCAAGAAAGAAGGGATCTGCCTCAAGCACACAGCCAGTCCTCTCCTCAAGAGAGCTGCAAAACTTTAAAGTTATGAGGAGCAGGAGGCCAAAGAGCTAACTTAAAAACATCCAAGGGGCAGAAATGAAATCTCATAGTCATTCAGGACTGGGGAGAAATAAATTCATCAGATCTCAATAAAAAGTCAGGAAGCGGCATGCCTAAACACAGGGACAAATGAGGCTTGGACCAACTCTTACTAAACTACAATCCAGTTCCAACACATTTCAGTCTCTCATTGGCTTGAGGTGACCAGATCCTCACCCAGCATACCTAACTAAACCCCATATCTGATGGAAGATGAAAATCAACTGTGGCCTCTATTATTCTTTATGCACACTATCGAACATTTACTAAATTACTAGACATGAGAAGAGGCAGGCAAATAGAAGTAACAATCAAGAGGAAAAACAAGCAGTGCCACAAATGATCCAGATGTTAAGAGTTACCCATCAAGGACTTTAAGACAACTATGTCTAAAATGTTAAAGAAAAATATGGGAAAATTCTGGACAAGGAACAGAATCAATAAAAGAGAAAAATGAGCATTCTAGAAAAATACATTATCTGAGAGTAGGATTCCACTGTATGAGCTAAATACCACAATGTTCTTGGCAAAATACAGGATTAGGGAACTCAAAGACAGATTAATATAAAATAACCAAACCAAAGCACAGAGGGAGGGAAAAAGGAACAGAACAAAGCATAAGAGACATGTGGAATAGAGTTAAAAGGTCTAACATAAATACTGGATACCCAGAAGGAGAGGCGAGAATGGAGCAGAAGCAACATATGAACACTGCAGAGAATGTATATTCTGCAATTGTTGGGTGAAATGCTCTATATGCAGCAATGAGGTCAAATTGATCAATCATGTTTAAATTTTTATATCCTTACTGATACTTTTGGCTGCTTATTATTGGGAGAGGGATGATAAAAATCTCTAACTTTGATTATGAATTTGTCTATTATCCTTTTAGTTTTTTTTAACTTTTGCTTTATATATATATTTATTTATTTATTATTTATTTATACATATATTTTAAACTATATTATTAGGTGTATCCAAATTAAAAGTTGTTATATATTACTGTTTAATTCACACATTTATCTTACATGAAATGTCCATTTTTATCTCTAGTAATACTTTTTTCTCTAAGTCTATTTTGTCTGACATTAATATAGCTACCCCTGCTTTATTTCCCTTAGTGTTTATCATATATTAATATCTTTTCTCATCTTTTTACTTTTAACCATTTTGTATCCTTATTTCTAAAGCATGTCTGTTGTAAACAGCATATAGTTGGGTTTTGTTTTTTATCCAGTCTGACACTCTTTGCCTTTTAATTGTTTTCTGTAGTCTGCTTACATCATCCAAGTTTCAACATATTTGAAAGGACTGGAACCTGTGGCCAAAGCACATGTTCTCTG
The DNA here is from genome assembly GCF_054371585.1 of Giraffa tippelskirchi. Taxonomy (NCBI): domain Eukaryota; kingdom Metazoa; phylum Chordata; class Mammalia; order Artiodactyla; family Giraffidae; genus Giraffa; species Giraffa tippelskirchi. The sequence continues at coordinate 122,595,715 of NC_137285.1, forward strand.
AACACAGCAAAGTTAAACTGGAAATCAATGAGAAAGATAAACAGAAAAGTCCCCAAGTGTTTGACAATTAGGCAACACACTTTTATATAACTATGGGTCAAAAAGAAATAACAATGGAAGTTAGGAAATGTTTTTAACTGAATGTGATAATGAAAATATGAAATATCAAAATTTAGTAAATGCAGCTAAAGCAGTACTGATGTCTGGAATTTATAGCTCTAAATGCATGTATTAGAAAAGATTAAAGGTTTAAAATCTATAATGCAATCTTCTATTTCACAGCTAGAAAAATAAGAGCAAGTTTAAAAAAAAAATTTAAGTGCAAGACTTCTATACTGAAAATTACAAAACACTGTTGAAAGAAAATTTAAAAGACCTAAATAGGTGACATGATAAAATGTCAACTCCCCCCCACATTAATCTATAGATTCAATGTAAAAACAGTAACAATCCCAGCAGACCATACTGTAACTAGCCAACACAGAAACAAGAAGAACCTAAAATAGCGTAGGCCATTCTGCAGAAGGACAAGCTGGAGAACCCCAATGCCAGTTATCAAGACTTGCTGTAAAACAATGTGAGGTAAAGATAGACAAATAGACCACAGAACAGAGTATCTACCTAGGAAAATATTAATCTGAAATAAGTCATCTTCCTAAATGTGAAAAGTAAAACAATAAAGCTTCTAGAGAAAAATTTAGGAAAATATCTTGGAGTTAGGGAAACATTTCATAAACAGGCTACAAAAAAGCACCAACCATTAATAAAAAAAGATGGACTAACTGGTCTTCGTTAAAATCAAGAACATCTGCTCATTAAGACACAACTAAGATAGCAAAAGAGCAAGCCACAGTCAGGGAGAAAATATTTGCAATATATATGTATATATATTACATCTATTTTAAAACTCTTACAAATAAATTAATAAAAAATACAACCCAATTTTTTAAATTAGAAGATTCCCAAATAAAGTCATCAATACATTTATAAAAAGGTATTCAATATTATTGGTCAATAGGAAAATTAAAATTAAAATCACAATAAGATACCATTACATCCATATCATAATGTATAAAATGAAAATGCCTAAAAATACTGAGGCTGTAGCTCAACTAGAACTCTCACGCTATCACTGGTGGCAGTACAGATTGGTACAATCATTTTGGAAAATCGCCAATTTCTGAAAACTAAATTTATGAATGCCCTGTTACATATCCAAAAGAAATAAGTGATGCCCACAAAGAAGTTTAAAAAAAATGCAAACAACCCAAATGTCTATCAATAGGAGAATGGATAAATAATTTATAGTATATCCATACAATGGATTAACACTCAGCAATAGAAATAAACTAATTATCACTACATGCAATAATATGGTTGCCTCTCACAGACATAATGTTCAATGAAAGAAAGCAAACACAAAAGAATACATATTGTATAATGCTATTTCCATGATGTTAAAAATCAGGTGAAGCTAATCTGGTTTAGAGGTTATGACTGTAGTTACCTTTTGGGTGGAGTATTGACAGGGAGAAAGGGGAAGCAAAAGTGAGCCCTCTGAGTGCTTACGAGATTCTGTACCTTGATGTGGATGGTGGTTACACAGGTACATGCGTATGTAAAGCGTGCCAGGTGTATACTTACGATCTGTATATGTAAATACCTCAACTAAAAAGGTATTCACTGTGCTTTCACAACCGTAGTGATCATTTTCGCAACTTTTCCACTACTCTTGACCAGACCTTTGGCTCCTGCCCTTTGACCCCAGCCCCTCGGGATGTCCAGGATTTGTAGACTTGCCTACCTGCTCCAACTCCTCCTCTGCATATTTCTGGCGGCTCCGCTCATTCTCCGTTCCCTCCCGCAGCTCCTTCAGCCTCTGGGCTTCCTGCTTGGCAAGGTTGATCTCATCGCGCAGCTTCTTCTCCAGGTGCACCTTTTCCACCTCCACTGTCCGGTGCTCCTCCTGGGCTTTGTGCAGCCTGGAGACAATGCAGGGAGCTGGAGAAGGCCAGGCAAGGCGGTGCCAGCTGACTTGCCATCAGGCATGGCATCCAAGAGGAAGATGAAGCCTCCAGCACTCAGAATATATTCCCCTTACTCTGCCACCTCCCTGGCCCTGGTGAGGCAGCTCAGGACCAACAGAAACCACGTCATTACCCTTCATCATTCTGCTGCCAGTAACAAAGGCTGTGAAGCCAAGGTTCCGGGGTATCTGAATCCTTCCTTCTAAAGTATCAGGGAGACAGTGAAGGACAAGAGAGCCTGGTGTGCTGCAGTCCATGGGATCGCAAAGAGTCAGACACGACTTATTGACTGAACAACAAGATGTCTCACATACTCAGATCATAACAACTACTATTTTACAAGGTCTTCCACATTTGTCCTCTCTGCAGATAATGATATATTGTACAGTTATCAGCCTGGGACAGGTATGGACACAAAGCCTTAGGAAACAAACGGCAGACAGAACTGAGACCAGAATTCTAATCTTTATGTGTTCAAATTGCACAGTTACTACCCTTATACCAAGGTATCTGGAAGGTGCAATCAATGTAGAATACCCTGCAACCTAGACCAAAGACCCAGGGAAAGCCTGATGGTGAAATATGCTGAGGGTGATAGTCATGGGGAGATTTAAGGAAGATGAGAAGGGAACTATTGAGCTGTACCTCTTGGACTCCTGAGTACCTAATTCCAAAAGCACAGAAACATGAAATTCATGCCAAAGGGGCTGGGCAGGATTTGGGGGAGCCCCTCGTGTCCCTGACCTTAAGTTCCCTTCCTAAGCACATTCCTTCTAAAGGACATCACTTACTAATGAAAATGTGCCCTTGGACCCACCCACACATTCCCTCTGTTTACTGACAAAATCCTTCATCCTCCAGCTAAGCTTCCTTCCTTCTTCCCTTTCTTTGCACTACATATCTATGTTTATTCATTCATTCCTTCACCTATTCCTTCACCTAGTACTTTAAGGTGTCTACTAAATGCCAAGCCCTGTGTGCCTGCTAGATATATGGAGATGAGTGAGAAGACTGTCCCTGCCACTGAGGTGCTCGTGGCCTAGTCCAATATAGACAAGTAAACAGATAGGTGCACACAGTGTGATAAGTTCTATAATAGAGAAATAAAGTGTTGGGTAGGCCCAAAGGATGGGATGATCAACTCTGCCTGAAAGGAGTAGGGAAAGGTGAGGCCTGGGTTAGACCCAGAAGAAAGAATAAGCATTAGCTGGTCCCTCTGGAAGAGGGAAAGGACGTAGCTACTGTCAGGTCTTCCTACCTTAGCAGGAACCACTGTGTTACAGGATAAGAGGGGAAAGGAAGAGGAAGAAAACAAGTGATATATGGCTTAGACTTGAGATACAGAAGAGGGAGGATAGGCTGCAGAACAAGTAGGGCCCACAGAAAAGAGCACTGACCACTGAGTTAATTAAGCAGGGAAACGGAAGAGGCAGAAACAGAACTGAACCTCTAACAAAATCCCAAGTCCAGATTTGTCAGTGACTGAAGCCTCAAAAGATGTGGTGACAAGTAAGGAGGGAAGAGGAAAAATGCCTAAGCTGCAAGCTTTCTGCAGACAAATTTCAGCCTTCTGTGCACTTTGTCCCTGGAGTGAAAAGGAATTGAACCTCATCAAGGCACTCAGCAGGTGGCGCTATGTGCGCAGCTAAAAACAAGTCAGGGGCGCCATTTCCAGCACAGTCTCCTTGCCCTGAATATCCTCCTTTATTGTACCCTCCCATGACTCAACTGCTTGAGATTAGAGATTCAATTCTTCACTGAAATATTATCCTCTCTGAAAGCAGCCTCTTCAGAAAAGTCTATGATATGCCTGTCTTCTTCATACAATAGGGAGTTCCTTTAAAAGTAGAATCAAAACTGACCCACTTTGGATGTAATAGAGATGAAGATCAATAAATACTACTGGATGAAGAAATGAGCTAATAAATGTACAATCAAGCCTGGGCCCACCCCGTCTCCTTCACAGAAGACTGAGCATCCTGAAGGCAGCAATCAGTTACCATCACAAGTAAGAAAAGCAGGCAGTCTGACCATAGCTCGGCTCCTCGCAGCTGTGTGACTGTGGACAAGTCTGTTCCCTGGACCAGGCCCGTTTCTTCCTTTTTGAATGAGACTCAAAATTCCTGCCTGCCTCAAAGAATTATCCTGAAACCCAGTGAAATCCTAACTGGAATGCACATGTAGCATTACATTTATTCACCTAAAGCATCAGGAACTCTGGAAAAAGCTCTTTGGTGACTGGCAAGGTAGGCGTGCCAAAGTAAGGAGGCACAAAGAGGCACATGGGCCCCTGTGTCAGAGAAGGATATGTGTGCACACAGGTGTGAGCCTGTCTTGGGTTGGGAGGAGTATGCCTTCGTTTCTCAAAGTGCCACAGTGGCCAGTTAGCTCTGGAGGCCTTGGGGAGCAGGGACGGCTGGGAGTTTAGTTTTATCCCCAAACTTGGAATGCCTCCTGCCTAGATTCTTTGCCTTTGGAATGAAAACAGTACATGTTTTTCAGACAAATGAAGAATGGGGACTGCCCACATAGCAGCATTTAGCCCCCAGTTGGAAAAGGGCCCGGGAACAAGGGGCCCAGCAAAGTAGCCAGGAATCAGCTCAAAGATAAAACTCCTCTTGCCTCCTAAAAGCCCATGGAAACGAATCTGCTAGGGCTGCCTTTACTGAGGCAGCACCCCGTGATTAAAGAAATTCCTAACTTACCACTTACTGACACTCACCCTCTCCGAGGCTTCATTTCTTCAACTCTAAAATTGGGATAACAATACCTACCTAAGAGGGTTGTGGTGATTACAAACAATAATGCTTAAATGTACTTAACAATATCCAGTTCTTAAGAAAACACTTCCCCATCCCTCCAAAGAAAATAGTATCTATCATTTAAAAGTAACAGAAAAGAGAGACTTCACTTCCTTTTCGTAGATTCCTGCAAAGACTTCCCAACAGGAGTCTCTAGGCTGTCAGAATCATTTTCTAACAAACACTCCTGAAGTAGGCCTCTCCTTTTCTCAAAATCAAAATGAAGCAAAAAAGTCAAATACCCACATTGATTCTCTATTGCCTTTTGCATCCTACTCACTTTTCCATGTGAGTCCGAAGGTACCAGGGATCTGGCCTCACTCAACCACAACTACCAGGTTAATCTTTCCTACCCATCTTTCAAGGCCACATCCTCAGACTCCACATCCACTCATCTCCTGCCTCTGTGCCATTCCAGTCCTTGGAGCCCTCTTCCCATAGGCTGGCACTGAGTCACTGCTCCTTCTTAAGCATGGGCTCTGTGGCCCAGGAGCAGTGACTTCCTTCCAATTACCCACACAGACCTGGTTCCTAGCTGTCAGGAAGTACTTAGGTCGGCTGGCTGACTGTCACCTTCCCTTCACAGCTAGATCTTCTACAGTAGTTTCTAAGCCATGCTTTATTCAAACAGAATCTCAGACTATCAGAGCTAAAATGTCCTGGTATGCTCCTAGTTCAACTCCTTTACATTAAAATATGTCCCAGAAAGGAAAGGGATTTACCCAGTCATACAACAGTGGGTGCTTCCCAGGTGGTGCTAGTGGTAAAGAATCCACCTGCCAACACAGGAGATGCAAGAGACATGGGTTCAATCCCTGGGTTGGGAAGATCCCCTGGAGTAGCAAATGGCACCCCATTCCAGAATTCTTGCCTGGAAGATTCCATGGGCAGAGGAGTCTGGCAGGTTACAGTCCATGGGCTGCAAAGAGTCAGACTGAGCACAGCACACATACAACAAGTGAGTACTCATGAGACTTAGATGCCATGCAAGACAGCATGAAAGGTATTAGGAAGACAGATTTGTGAGGTTTCTTTGGGAGACAGGGAAGGACAGTTAATTATGTCTACTTCTATGGAAAGGGAAGCAGTCAAGAGGTGGAATGGAGGACGGAATGACCCAGACAAGCCATCCAACCAGGGAAGCTCAAGACTTTCCAGCAGCTCCATACTTCTCCCTCTGAAGCTCCGGGGGGGAAAGGATAGAAATAAGCTTCTGCTCTGGGGAGGAACACTTGCCTGTGTGACTGGAATGGCAGGAACCTAGGCTTCGACGCGGGTTTGGGAGGATGACACAGCCTGGGCCGCCATGTCAGCAGGGTCTCGTGAGCCAGACGGCCCACATCTCAGGTGGAAACTGGAGGCTCCCGAGAGCTGGCAGCACCAAGGTCAGGGGGAAGGGACAGGGCCTTACCTTTCCTGAAGGTCATGTAGACTCTGCTCAGCTCGGTGTAGGCCCTCCAGGTCCTTCATCATCTTCTTCATGTGCTCCTTGGAGTAACGGTTCTGGATATAGGCAAACCAGCAGCCACCCACACCGATAACGATAGACACCACCAGCATGAAGTCCTTGAGGTGGTTATGGCGGGTCACTGCCAGAGAGGAAGGGCACAGTGAGTCAGGTTGCCCACTGCCTGCTCAGCCTCGCACACTCTGTGTCCCCTCCTCCACGAAGCCTTCCCACTCAGGAGGAATTGGTTTCTTAGATACACACTCACCACACTCTGCTTATTTTTCTGCCAAGGCCTAGTTTGGAAAGGATGAGAAACCTTAGAGCAATACAGGAAGCTCACTGGATCACACTTCCCTAATGTGCAGTGAAGAGCACTAGTGCCTCCTCAGTATATCCCAGCCATTCTGGGCTGCAGTGAGCCCACGTGCCCAGATGCAGTGGCTTCTACCTTACAAGGTAAGAAACACTAGGATACTACAGTAGGCAGAAGCAGGGTGGCTGGTACGGGTATAAGCAAAGTCAATTAAGCCTGAGGATTGGCTGTGGGGCTGAGGTTACTGTAGGAACTGGGTCTCCTAGACCACGAGGCTATCCTACATGCAAGGTACAAAGACTAAATCATACAGGGGTCTGCAAGTCTCATCTACAAAGAGCATTTCTATCTAGGCTGTGGTTCAACCAGAGACCAGGTAGAATAGGAGTAGCATCAGGATGTCCAGGAACAGAGGGACAGGTCTAGCTCCAGAGAACACCTGGCAGCTATTGGTGAAGTGCCAGGGCCCTGTCCACCAGCTGGGGTTCAAAGCAATGCTTTGCTCTGGAGAGAGCAAAACTGAAAAGCTAAATAAGGAATAACATCAGAAGATAAGAACAAACGCCATGTCCCAAGAACCGAGCTGACCAGAAGAGGGGCAGTCCTAGAGCCTGAGACTGGTCCTCAGTGTGCCAGACCTAGGCTCTGGGCCACAGCACAGAAGACTGAAAGAGATACCAAGAGGGAAAGAGGCTGCTATTGTACGCCCTGCCTGCATTGTACTCCACTAGAAATAGAGCAGCGATGGCTCAGAAAAGCCCCAGACAAGGGGAAAGAGGTGATACCTCCTGTGCACAGTGGGTCACCTGGTGTTGGGGAAGGGGCGAGGGGACTGACAGGATCTCAGTGCCCGGTAAGGGGCTGAGGGAGACCCAAAAGGACCCAGTGGAGCCACCAAGTTGGGGCAGAGTCTAGACAGCAGGAAAAGACACACGTAGCTGAAATTCCACCTCATGAAGCTGATGCCCACTTTGACAAAAAGGGTTATATTCATAGCTCCTCATAGCACATGCTATTTCCATCCATGAGAGGGGAGTTACTAGGTCCAGGGTGTAGCCATGTCCTTCACATGTCTATGCCAGACTATACAGAGGAACTGGTGGCTTCCTTGGTGGCTCAGATGGTAAAGAATCTGCCTGTAATGCAGGAGACCAGGTTCGATCCCTGGGTCAAGAAGATCCCCTGCAGAAGGGAATGACAACTCACTCCAGGATTCTCGCCTGGAGAATCCCATGGACAGAGGAGACTGGTGGGCTACAGTCCAAGAGGTCGCAAATAGGCAGACATGACTGAGAGACTAACACCTTCACAGAGCAACTGAGGGCCCTCCAGCAGCCACCCTCCAGGTTCCTGGCAGGTCTACACTTGCAGCCATGTTCACATCCCCACTTCCCTGTCCTTAGATCACAAGAAGCAATATCTCTGCAGCATAGTGAGTTGCCTTCCTTTCTGGAACACACCTACTTCCTATTCTGCCTCCACCACAGGCTAGGGTACTCTTTGTCTCCCCTGTTTATTAAGGACTTTTCATCTTGGATTCCCAGGGTTTCTCACCTCCAACATCCCCAACATTCCTACCCAAAGTCAAAGGTACTACGTTCCAACAATTCTTCATGTGACTAGCACCCTCCCCCTATTGCCTCTAACACTTCAAAGCCCTTGAGGTGGGCATACAGATCAGGTGCCAATCAATTCTACTCAGTCCCTTATTCTACCTTGTCGAGATCAATTTGAAACAAGATCCTATTTTTTCCAGCTTCATATTCTCATCCAGCTCATGAATAAACATATTGAATTACCAGGGACAAGGATAGGATCTATCCATCATGTCCTCTTCTAAGGTAATACTATTCCACCTATCAGTACCCTCTGCATCTCTTCAGTGAGTTTTGACTCCACTTAAATACATAAGCATTCATCCCCTCTATCCTTCTGCCTTGTCAGATGCATAGCTGAAACTCGGACATGCTGCCTGTCAACATCTTGTGGGCTACCAAGCTTGGTGGGAAGAAAATGAGTCTAATCTGGTTGATTTACTCTGTGGCCCCTACCGATCATCACTTCTCTGTAGGCCAGCGCCAAGCACAGCACCGACCAGCACATAGAAGCCACTCAACAAATATTTGTGGGGTTGAATCTTCACTGATAAGCCTTAAGTGTGATATTTCCCTCTTTTTAATCCACATAAAAAGGAATTTTTTTTTTTTTTTTTGGCCTGGAGGCATGTGGGGTTTAACTCCCTGCCAGGGATCGAACCCTCACCCCCTGCATTGGAAGGCGAAGTCTTAACCACTGGACCGCCAGGGAAGTCCCAAGGAATTTTTTTTTAAAAAAAGAAGGGAAATAGAGAAAACATAAAATGTATCAGGTATTTATATTAATATTTCAAATTCTCACAACTAATCTATACAGTAGAGTATTCTCGTGTTGTAGACCAGAAAAGTGAGGTTCTATAGAGGTACTGACTTGTCAGAGTCCATAAAAAGTGACAGAGCTGGAATTCAAATCCAGATTTGCCTGACTGCATGGTCTTTCTCCTACACCCCACTTTCTCATACTTATGTAGCAAGTATTGTTTCTGCTTTATTACATGCAAACATGTCTCACCAGGGGACGCCTATATCCCCTGATGAGTGCAACTATAAGAATTACACGGCCTAAGTTTCCCCCCTCAACCCACTGGGAGCTGACTGTGGCACTGCCATCAGAGAGTGAAGATCCAAAGGCTGAATGGCCAGGCCTTTGAGGTTAAATATAAGGCCTCGTGTAGAGAAATTCTTACTTCAACAAAGGAAGCATCTTGCACGAAGTATTAGGAAGTCTGAGTTCTATCCTTGCCTCTGCCTCAATTTGTTATGAAATTCACTTCCCCCATCTCGGTCTCAGCTTCCTCAGCTGCAAAATGCATTATCACAGAATTGCTAAAAGATTAAATGCCTAGTTGTAAATGAAAATACTTTGAGGTGTTAAGAGAAATAGATGTGAGAATTGTCAGTTCCCTTCAGTGGGATCCACAGTCCTAGTTCAATTAGTTCAGTCACTCAGTAGTGTCCAACTTTTTGTGACCCCATGGACTGCAGCACACCAGGTCTCCCTGTCTATTGCCAACTCCCAGAGTTTACTCAAATTCATGTCCATTGAATCGGTAATGCCATCCAACCATCTCATCCTCTGTTGTCCCCTTCTCCTCCTGCCTTCGATATTTCCCAACATCAGGATCTTTTCAAATGAGTCAGTTCTTCACATCAGGTGGCCAAAGTATTGGAGCTTCAGCATCAGTCCTTCCAGTGAATATTCAGGACTGATCTCCTTTAGGATGGACTGGTTGGATCTCCTTGCAGTCCAACGGACTCTCAAGAGTCGTCTCCAACACCACAGTTCAAAAGCATCAATTCTTTGGCCCTCAGCTTTCTTTATAGTCCAACTCTCACATCCATACATGACTACTGGAAAAACCATAGCTTTGACTAGATGGACCTTTGTTGGCAAGTAATGTCTCTGTTTTTTAATATGCAGTCTAGATTGGTCATAACTTTTCTTCCAAGGAGCAAGCGTCTTAATTTCATGGCTGCAGTCACCATCTGCAGTGATTTTGGAGCCCCCCAAAATAAAGTCTCTCACTGCTTCCACTGTCTCCTCATCTATTTGCCATGAAGTGATGGGACCAGATGCCATGATCTTAGTTGTCTGAATGTTGAGCTTTAAGCCAACTTTTTCATTCTCTTCTTTCACTTTCATTAAGAGGCTCTTTAGTTCTTCTTCACTTTCTGCCATAAGGGTGGTGTCATCTGCATATCTGAGGCAATTGATATTTCTCCTGGCAATCTTGATTCCAGCTTGTGCTTCTTCCAGCCCAGTGTTTCTCATGATGTACTCTGCATATAAGTTAAATAAGCACGGTGACAATATACAGCCTTGACGTACTCCTTTTCCAGATTTGGAATCAGTCTGTTGTTCCATGTCCAATTCTAACTGTTGTTTCCTGACCTGCATACAGATTTCTTAAGAGGCAGGTCAGGTGGTATTCCCATCTCTTTCAGAATTTTCCAGAGTTTGTTGTAGTCCACACAGTCAAAGGCTTTGGCATAGTCAATAAAGCAAAAGTAGATATTTTTCTGGAACTCTCTTGCTTTTTTGATGATCCAACAAATGTTGGCAATTTGATCTCTGGTTCCTCTGCCTTTTCTAAATCCAGCTTGAACATCTGGAATTTCACAGTTCACATACTGCTGAAGCCTGGCTTGGAGAATTTTGAGTTCTAAGGGAATCCCTAATGGTTAACTCTATGTGTCACCTTGAGTGGGCTAAGGGGTCTGGATAGATGGTAAGAATTATTTCTGGGTGTGTCTGTGGAGTTGTCTTCATATGAAATTAATATTTGAATCAGTAGACTGAGTTAAGAAGGTCATCTTCATTAATGAGACTGGGCATCAACCAGTTGTCCACATGGCACTAAAGGTCCGAGCAGAATCAAAAGGCAGAGGAAAGGCAAATATGCTCTCCAGCTTGAGTTTTACACATCCATTTTCCTCTGCCCACCTACATCAGCACTCCCGGCTCTTGGTCTTCAGACTCACAGGGATTCACACCATCAGTTCCCCTGGTCCTCAGCCTGCAGACTCAGATTGAATTATAACCCCCACCTTTCTTGAGTTCCAGCTTATATACGGAAGACTGTGGGACTTCTTGGCCTCCAAGATAGCATGAATCAATTTTCATAATAAATCTCCTCATATATATATCTATATACATATCCTATTGGTTCTGTTTCTCTGGAGAACCCTGCCGCTGCTGCCGCTGCTAAGTCATTTCAGTCATGTCTGACACTCTGTGACCCCATAGACGGCAGCCCACCAGGCTCCTCCGTCCCTGGGATTCTCCAGGCAAGAATACTGGAGTGGGTTGCCATTTCCTCCTCCAACGCATGCATGCATGCTAAGTTGCTTCAGTTGTGTCCGACTCTGTGTGACCCTATGGACAGCAGACCACCAGGCTCCTCTGTCCACGGGATTCTCTAGGCAAGAATACTGGAGTGGGCTGCCATTTCCTTCTCCGGAGAACCCTGACTAATGCAAAAACCTATAAACTATTGTGTTAGGAAAAAAGAGGAAGAAATAGGGAAATTAAGAATCTAGTATGTGCCTTATTCATGATGTTCTTCCTATCATAACTCGAGTCCCATTCTTCAATTCCTACCACCTTCCCAGCCCACCACAGTTTACAGAGACCTGCTCATTCCTTCTCCTCTGGACTAGGATTCCCTGACTAACCCACTCTCTGCACAGCTAAAAACATGTATTGTCTCAAGGATTGCCCTGTGTGCTTTTCAGCTTTCATGACAGTCACTGTGGGTTCCTCGGGACCAGGGTACAAGACTTATTTATCTCTGTAGCCTCACACTTAGCATAGAGCCTGACCAGAGCAGGCACTTAGCAAAGGTGGAAAGGAGGCAAAAAGGAAGAAGAAAGGGAGGTTCTAGCAGGAAAGGGGAGGTACAATATAAAGTGCATACAGAAGGCAAATACCAGCTCCTGGGAACAAGAAGAGTCTGGTAAAGTGGGAGTCTGATGTATGATGCAGGGAACCCAGAGCCGGTGCTCTGTGACAACCTGGGGATAGGGTGGGGAAGGAGGTGGGAGCGGGGTTCAGGAGGAGGGGACACATGTATGCCTACGGCTGATTCACGTTGATGTATGGCAAAAAACATCACAATATTGTAAAGTAATTATCCCAAATTAAAATAAATTAATTAAAGAAAAGAAGAAGAGTCTGGCGAGCTCTCCTCACAGCCTCTACCGGAACTCAGCTCTCAGAATCCACCTGTCACCAGTGAACACAGCCACAGAGAAACCACACAGGTTTCATGAGAGCACACATGGCTGGCAAGATGAACAGAACTAACCCAGAGAAGCTGGTTAGGGCCTAGGGAGCCAGAGGGTGGCAAAATTCCCAGCCTGAGTGCTACAAATAGATTTTAGCAAAATGAGGTCAACTGTTAACACAATCAGGCCTGAGGCAAGGGAGGAGGGTGTAAACAAATGAGATGCTGACATGTGAACAGAGTGCGGAGTGATGGTGAGAATTTTCAGGGTGCCAGTTTTCAGGGTGAGAATGTGAGGCTCTAATAATTATCACTTTCTGGAATCCCCTCTCCCCATGTATTCTGTCTGCTTCTCTACTGCCCACAGTCCCCTGTGCCTGACAGATACAGATACTCACCCCTTACTGCCACAGGTATGTGCTAGGAATTTCTTTTGTCATTCACACAGTCTTCTATGCTGAGGTGTCTGTTTAACCTGTAAGAACTATTTCTGGGCCCTCCTTTCTTCTGGTTGTAGCCCCCCCAAAAATGCCTTAGCTGCCCCACCTGTACACAGACACTACACGGGGAGCAGTTCTCCCCACAGCTAAGCTGAGCCAGACCCTTCCCCTACTCCCCCAAGCCTGTAGCTCTGGAGAGGCCCAGCCTCCTTCTGTGTAACTTCCACCTCCTCCTTGCTGGGCCTTACGCTGGCGATGACAGATGAACAAAGCTGTGTCTACCCTCAAGGAGTTTCCAGTTTAAAGAGTAACAGAAAGGAAAACAGATCGTTATACAGAAAGCAGATACAATTACTTTTCTGTGCTCTTGAAACTAACACAATACTGTACTAGTATAATCAATTATACTTTCAATAAAAGGGAGGGAAATCTGAAATAAGAAACAAAAAAGCAGGTACAAAGGGCTGTGGATCCCCAGAGGAAAGTGGAAAGGAAGAGGGAAGGGTTGAGCATGCCCAGGAAGAGGCTGGAAAGGCATCTTAGAGCAGGAACATAACAAAAAGGAGAAAGTGGGTAAGAACAGAGCAAGCTGTGCCAGACAGGCAGCCCCTCCTGCTCACTGATGGCTTCCCCTATTACCTGAGCCACTGCGGAAGGAAGACAAGGTGCAGTCTTTGTCTTTTCCTCTGCACAAGTCCCCCCAACCCCCATGATTACTGTGCAGGCCTCTTTCTGCACCTTTCTCAGTACTCCTAACAGCGCAAAGGGCACCCAGCCCTGAGCCCAAGACAGTGATACACACTAACAACAGCACTACCACTCAGGGGAAACTGGGACACAGAGAACCTTAGGAATGAGCCCAAGGTCACCAAGTGACTGAGATATAGAGCCAGTCTGTTTGATTTCAGAGCTGGGACTCTTACATCTTGTCTCCTCTAACAGAAGTGGAGGGTAGGATAATATAGTAGAAGAGAGAGCTGAAATATAAGTTAAAAACCTAGGTTTGAGTCACGGCTCTGCTGTTTAAAACTCGCCTCATTTGAGCCTCAATTTCTCCCTCAGTGAATCATTTGCTGCCATAATGAGAGATCAGCTGAGACCCCAAACTGAACACTGTCTTTGGGCCTCTGGGTCTCAGAGCACACCTGACACCTGGCCACCGGCACTGTCAGGAGAGCCCCAGCTGGGCCAGCCTCGAGCCAGCTCTGCTGGCGGAAAAGACGGGAAACACCTGCACTGCTCTGTGGAGGGCCGAGCTGTCTTCCATGGTCAGGACTCCAGGCTGAGCCAGCCTGATCCTCCTTCCCTCTTCCCAAGCTCTGAGGCTGCTGCAGGCAGATGGATCCACTCACTCAGCAGACCCCCCGGCTACTGTAAACAAAATTGTGATTTGCAATTTCTCAAGCCTCAGACCAGCGGTGAGATTTCATTAAGACTGGGCAAGGTAGCCACAACTGGCAACTGAAACCAGCCCAGGTGCTCAGGGGGTGTTCAATGCAAGCCAGTGGGGAGGCCTGAGACCACAGCCTTAACAGCTCACCCTGGATGCAGAATCCAGGTCCAACCTAGCACAGGCCATCATTCTAAATCCTGCATGGGTGCTGGACAGGGAAGAGCACTGACTAGGGGTTTTAGTCCATGTGCAAATGGGAAAACACAACCTAGGGGACACAGGTCAAGGGATTCTCTGCAGGCACCCACCAGGGGCGGCCCACTCTTGCAGAAGTCTCCTGGCAAACAGCTTCCTAGTATTTTCCTTAGGTTCCAGCTGGCAATTTTCTAATTTTTCTTTAAGAAGCATCAGCAGGAAAGTATAAAAAACAATCTCTGCCATCAGAACACCTGCTGGATTCATCTTAGCTCCCAGAAAGACACCAATTCTATCTGAGTTCTTGAATGACCAAGACCATTTCACAGATGAGGGAAGCCAAATCTAGACAGGAGAAGTGCACTGCCAAAGGTCACATGATAAGACAAGGGCTGAACACAGAAGTCCTAAAAGTACAGGATACAGGCAGTAGGGGGAAAGAACAGGCCTCCTATCTTTTACACAGAATCCTTATCAACCTAAGGGTTTCTCCCCCAAATCATGGAACATCAGAGCTGAAAGGAGTCATAAGGATCCTTCAGTTAAGTTGTTTCATGATACAAATCAGCAAATACATACTGAGAAAAAGAACCTACGCAAGGTCACACAGTGAGTGGCAATTTTGAAAAGAGACCAAGGTGCTTCCCTAGGTTTATAAGAAGTTCTCTAAATGGAAGTCTAAAGGTTATAAAAAATCAAGTTGTAATAATGATGATGATGACAATGGGAGATATAATCCACATACTCTAAAATTCATTCTTTTAAATTAAACAATTCAGTGATTTTAGTGTATTCACAAGGTTGTGCAACCATCAGCACAATTAATTTTAGAACCTTAATCATTACCCCAAAAGAAATCCCATACCCATTACCAGCCACTTCCCATTTCCCACTCACTCTAGCCCCTGCCAGCCACCAACCTTAATTTGATCACTATGGATTTATCTATTCTGAATATTGCATATAAATGGAATCATACAATACATGTTCTTGTAGCATGTAATCAGAACTTCACTTCTTTTTATGGTTGAGTTATATTTCATTGTATTTATATACTATAACTATTTATCCATTCATCCATCAATGTATATATGGGTTGCTTCCACCTCAGCTATTGTGAATAATGCTGCTATGTACATGTACTTGTTTCAGTACCTGTTTTCAATTTTGGGGTACATTCCTAGGTATGGACTCACTGAGTTATATGGTAACTATGTTTAACTTTTTGAGGAACAATGAGACTATTTTCTAAAGTAGCTGAACCTTTCTCATTATCACTAGAAATGTACAAGTGTTCTAATTTCTCCACATCCCTGCCAATACTTACTTTCTGTTCTTCCCTCTGTTTTTGCTTTTATTGTACCTATTCTAGTGGGTGTGAAGTATCTTCTTAACTCTAGTACCTCTGCTCCGCCTACCTCAGAAAGAGTTTTCTGCTGACCTCTGATCTCCCTTAGATTAGGTCACAGGCAACCTAGAGGCTAAATGAAATGAATCTAGGAGAAGATACTCCTGTCCTGGTATCGGCCTAACCCAATTCACTGGGGCTCCCCTTGCTGGCTCTGACCTCCGGGACCGAGTACCATGTACCCAGGATTATGATTCTCATGCTCTCTAGACCTAGATGATTTTTCCATTTGCAATTCTTACTTACTTTAACTTGTTTTTAACACACCCTTTCAGATATGGCAAATACTATTTCGATAAAGACTGTGTGTGTGCTAAATTGCTTCAGTCGTGTCTGACTGTTTGCAACCCTATGGACTGTAGCCCGCCAGGTTCCTCTGTCCATGGGATTCTCCAGGCAAGAATACTGGAGTGGGTTGCCATTTCCTTTTCCAGGGGATGTTCCTGACCCAGGGATCAAACCCATATCTCTTACGTCTTACGTCTCCTGCACTGGCAGGTGGGTTCTTTACTGCTAGCACTAGCTGTGTTAACAGTCTATTAGTATATCTCAGAAGACTAAAGAAGATTTCAGGCTGCCAAAGGCCTCCCGTAACTGCAGGGTGACATGGGAGAGCCTCTGAAAAAATAACCTAGCTTTCACTGCTGGGTTTGATTCTTCTGGTATAAATGTTTTTGCTGGTGTATACAAAGAGAGGGGGGTAGGCTGTTAATAAAGAAAGTTTAATAAGGCCACTTCCCATTTTTCAAGAGTCAGCTCAAGAGTGATCCTCTCCATAAAACTTCTTGGTCTCCAACTGAAAACTCCTTCCTACTTTGTGCTCCCATCTGAACTATGGAATGACTTACACGACTGCTATACCACTGTATCTGTTGACCATTTACTGAATTTGTTGACACGCCAATCTTCATTTAGATGGAACTTCTTGAGAGAAGAGACTCTGTCATTTAGTGGTGCACAGTAGGTGCTTTAAAAATGTGGTAGATGAATAAAAGGCCAAAGCTCAGTACAGAGGGTGGGCCTCACATTAAGACTAGAGCCTTCATTGTGTCATTTATTCAAAACTTATAAATGAATGATAAGAAAAAATGTGTCCTAGGACCAAAAAGGCTTCCCTGGTGGCTTACACAGTAAAGAATCCGCCTACGATGTAGGAGAGCTGGGTTCGATCCCTGGGTTGGGAAGATCCCCTGGAGGAGGGCATGGCAACCCACTCCAGTATTCTTGCCTGGAGAATCCTCATAGACAGAGAGGCCTGGCGGGCTACAGTCCATGGGGTCACAAAGAGTTGGACATGACTGAGTGACTAAGCACATAGAACAGGACCAAAAAAGGCAACAAAGCAGATGAAAATGGTCTCCCATGTTGCTCTGTTTCACACTTACAAAAGGTATAGACCTTCTGAAGAAGACAAAACTATGGAGAGGTAAAGAAAAATCAGTGATTGCCAGGGGCTGAAGAAGAAAGGAGGGTAAATAGGTGGAGCACAGAGGATCTTGAGGGCAGTGAAAAACCATTCTGTCTGACACCGCACTGGTGGATACAAGTCATTACACATTTGTCCATACCCACAGACTGCACAACACCAAGAGTGAATCTTAACGTAAACTACGGGCTCTGGGTGATAATCTGTGTTGGTGTAGGTTCAGCAGTTGTTACAAATGTACCACTGTGATGAGGACGTTTTTAATGGAGGAAGGATATGCATGTATGGGGGCAGAAGTATATGGAAAATCTCTGTACCTTCCACTCAATTTTGATGTGAATCTAAATCTACTTAAAAAAATAAAGTCTAGGGACTT
Organism: Giraffa tippelskirchi; assembly: GCF_054371585.1. Lineage (NCBI taxonomy): Eukaryota > Metazoa > Chordata > Mammalia > Artiodactyla > Giraffidae > Giraffa > Giraffa tippelskirchi. The sequence continues at coordinate 122,613,365 of NC_137285.1, forward strand.
CCCCAGCGGTCCAGTGGTTAAGACTCTGTGCTTCCACTGCAGTGGCATGGGTTCAACCCCCGGTAAGGGAACTAGGATCCCACATGCCATGCAGCATGGCTAAAAGAAAAAAAAAATTTTTTTTAATGTTTTAAATTAAAAAACAAAAATTGGAATTTCTTGGTGGTTAGGACTCAGGCTTTCACTGCTGTGGGCCTGAGTTTGATCCCTGGTTGGGGAACTAAAATCCCACAAGCCCTGTGGCCAAAAACTAAAATAAATAAATCTTAAAAAATAATAAAATAAAAATAAAGTCTATTAAAGCTTTTTTAAACCAAAAAAGTATGGACCTATCCACCTCTATTGAGACATCAGCTTGGGCACTTGTCAAGCCACATGCACAGACAGGGAAATGTCACACTGCCACTGACCCTGCCTGCCGGCGGCTTCTCTGGACTGATGTTGGGCTTCATAGTATCCTGCTGCTGGCATCCTCCACTGGGGTCAGGCTGGTGCCAACAGCTCCCAAAGGACACAGAGTAGGCCCTAAGAGCCTTCCAGTCAAGGCGAATTTTCTAAAAAATCTTACTACTCTGTGTTGAGTTCACTTAGAATAAAAAAGGATAGCAAGGTTGATTATTCCCACCTCACAGATGTTCAGGAGCTGAAGCACCTAATCCCCTCAACTGACCCTTGGCTGAAGAGACCAACCTGCCCTAGTCTAAGCGTATCTCTGTTGCTTCAGTGAAACCTGGCTTAGCCCTGTTTGGTTGTTCAAGGACACGAAATGTTCAGCAATCAGTCCGTGGCTTCTGCACGTCCACAGTGACAGCAGGAACAGCTGGACAACACTCAGCCCCCTTCGGGTTGTTATCCCTGAGCATACCATTCATATTTAGTGTCTGTATTCTCACTCAGGTTGTTTTCTCCACCTAGACTGCCTTCTCCTGCCTCCTCCATGGAATAAAGCCCTACCCATCTTTAAAGGCAGAGGTCACATGCCACCTCTTTTATAGAACGCCTTCTTTAACCTTCCCATGTACCTCTCTAGAACATTCATTTTATCCCTTTGGGGCAGACCCAGGACCTCAACCCAGTCTTGGGGTCCATGGCACATCAGCAGCCTTCCCTCTTCCCAGGACTCACAGAGAGGAGGCCCAAAGAGCACCGTGTCCAGGGCCTTCAGCTGCAGCTTCTGCCGATGGCTCCGGTCTGTCATCTTCAACACAGTCCCTGTCATGGTGGTATTGGTTACAGCGAGCCTGTGGGGGCAAAGAGTAGGGGCTCAGTTCCCTGCCGGCAAAGCAGGAAAGATCCTGGTAGGATTACCCACCTCCCCCAGGAACACTTCCATGACTTCTAGCCCCCGGTGCTTGCTCCCCTCTGCACTCTAGCATACGGAGTCTACACCAGTGGGTCTCAACAAGCAGTAAAGAGAGCACGTAACATTCACCAAGAATTTGTTCACCTTTCTCCCCATGTCCATAATCTCCTGAATATCATATTTTCTAAGGATGAACTATCTGTGACCATTCCCATACTCAACTGTAAATTTTCTGTTGGGCTTCTCCTCCCAGGGATTATCCACCAAACACTTGTCTCCACACTCCCACCATCTGTAAATGCATTCTCCTATCCAGCCCAGATCAAAACATTACACCACATGACCCAGTGATTCTGAGGGCCTCTGAATTTACCTGATCCTAACTGTCATTAAATATAAATCTGCTGACAAAGAGCATTGCATTAGTCTTGTCATCTTGTATTTGAGTAACAGTAATTGACTCCCAATCACATTACTATATTTTTTATGTTCTTCAATCATACTGTTAATAATAACTTAATAAGAGAGGACCTATAAACAAGGAAATGGTGTAGGAAAAACTGGACTTTGTTTCTCTTCTGCTCGAATTTAGTGGGTATAGAGTGGAGAGGAGTACAAGACATGAAAGGTTGAAAAAACCACTGGTCTGGGTCCCACAAGTGAGCATGATCTACTATATTATGGTTTGTGTTCTTTTCTGATTCATAGCTTTGTTTCCCTAGATAAAGAGGAGCTTCTGACATCAGTGTGTCATTTACACTCCTGCCTGGGCATGCAGGCATAGCTACTTCTTTCTCTAGTCCTGGGAAGCAACCAAGCCCATCTATAAAACAGGCAGTGAGATACTGTGATGTGGGTGAGGGTGGGGTAGAGGTGGGGATGGTCAGGAGATCCAGCTTCTGGCCCCAGCTCCATCAATGACTCACTTGTCTGACATAAGCTGCTTAATCTCTTCCCTGGGGCCTCAGTTTCCTTCTGTGTAAATGTAAGTAAATCAGATGCTTCCTACAAACCTGGGAGTTCTTGGGGCTTGCTTTAGAGCACTTCTAGAGCACCCCGGGCAATGAAAGAGACAGCTGCTGGGGGGCAGCCAACAGAAGAAAAGAGAAGCAGCACAGGCTTTGAAGCCTACTCAGATCTAGGTTCAAATCACAGTTTTGCCTCTAACCAGCCATGTGACCTTAGAAAACTTACTTAGCCAGGTTTATCACCTAGACACAATAATACTACCTTACAGGACTGATGTAAGAATTAAATGATACTGTATATAAAGTGTTGAGTAGAGTGCCTGGCATGTACTAAGTACTCAGTAAATGGCAGCCATTAGTACTCTTCCCAGGATTGATAGAAATATTAAATAAGAGAATAGATGTGAAGTGCCCATTATGCTTTATAGCAAGTGCACAGTAAATATGAGAAGAGAAGTCTACAGATTCTGCCCTGAAAGGAGTGAAACTTCATTTAACACGTGAGAGCAACCTGAAGTCAGGCCAACCCCAGCCCATTCCCTACATCCCAAGTGAGAAAACCCACTCCCCTCCTGACCTCGGCATGGCATGGCCACTGAGCTGCAGCTTGCGGAAGGTCTCCTCATACTGAGGCAGCTCCACATATGTGATCAGCCACTGCACCACCTCATCCACGGTCCAGTTGTATACTGCAGGAAGAGATAAGTAAAGCCATGATTCCGGAATGCAAGCAATGCTTGCAACGTACTGTCATAGTCACAGTGACCTTAACATTCACCACATCTATGTGTTTTTTCCCATAAAATCCTAACTATGAAAGGAATACATACAGTACTTTTTGTTTTCTTGGGCTCCAAAATCTCTGCTGATGGTGACTGCAGTCATGAAATTAAAAGACGCTTGCTCCTTGGAAGAAAAGCTATGACCAATGACCAATCTAGACAGCATATTAAAAAGCAGAGACATTACTTTGCCAACAAAGGTCCATCTAGTAAAAGCTATAGTTTTTCCAGTAATCATGCATGGATGTGAGAGTTGGACCATTAAGAAAGCTGAGTGCCGAAGAATTGATGCTTTTGAACTGTGGTGTTGGAGAAGACTCTTGAGAGTCCCTTGGACTGCAAGGAGATCAAATCAGTCAATCCTAAAGGAAATCCACCCTGAATATTCACTGGAAGGACCGATACTGAACCTGAAGCTCCAATACTTTGGCCACCTGATGTGAAGAGCTGACTCCTTAGAAAAGACCCTGATGTTGGGGAAGATTGAAGGCTGGAGGAGAAGGGGATGACAGAGGATGAGATGGTTAGATGGCATCATTGACTCAATGGACATGAGTTTGAACAAGCTCCGGGAGTTGGTGATGGACAGGGAAGCCTGGAGTGCTGCAGTCAATGAGGTCGCAAAGAGTCAGACACGACTGAACAACTGAACTGAACTGAACTGATAGGGAATGGATTTTTTCTTGTACTATCCTGGTGCATCTGGGATAAAATAATCCTGAATTACTATATCATATATTATATTATATATTTTTATAATAATAATAAAATGATACAATAGAATCCATTGTTTACATAGCACTTACTTTATAACAGGCACTGTGCTAAGCACTTCACATATGTTAGCTCACTAATCTTTTCGACAACCATGTGAAGGATATATACCACTTTATCCCTATTTTACAGAGGAAGAAACTGAGGCACAAAAAGGTTATGTAACTTTCCCAAAATTATCCAGCCAGGAACTGGTAAAGCCAATATTGAACTCAAGCAGTCTGGCTTCATGACTTGCCCTGGCCATTATGTCATAAACATCACATGCATATGCTGCTGCTGCTGCTGCTGCTAAGTCGCTTCAGTCGTGTCCAACTCTGTGTGACCGCATAGACGGCAGCCCACCAGGCTCCGCCGTCCCTGGGATTCTCCAGGCAAGAACACTGGGGTCGGTTGCCACTTCCTTCTCCAATGCATGAAAGGAAAAGTGAAAGTGAAGTTGCTCAGTCGTGTCCAACTCTTAGCAACCCCATGGACTGAAGCCTACCAGGCTCCCTCATCCACGGGATTTTCCAGGTGAGAGTACTGGAGTGGGTTGCCATTGCCTTCTCCATCACATGTATATAACATTCTTTAATTTATATAAGAATATATATGGAGGATATATATACACATACAAACACATACATATATTCTCCCTGACACTGCAGGAAAGCTTCATACAAACTTGAGCCAAGAGATGGATCCAGGTGACATCACTTAAGCTCTGAATGAGATCGTACCTATAGATAGCCCTATTCGTATATTTTTCAGTTCTGTGCAAAAAATAAATTTCCCCTTTTGCTTATATCAGGTTGAAAAGATTTTATGTCACAACAGGAGTCAATTCTAACTGAAACAATTACTAAGTGATCATTTATAATATGGCAAATCACATCATATGGTAACATGTGGACCATTATACCTAATCATTTCCTCAATATTATAAGACTGTGATTTTTTTAAAAATGGAAAACCATAAAAATAATAGTTTAAAAATATTTTTAATAGTTGTGTGGTATTTAGGCACAGAGATAACAAATTTATCTCCATGTTTTGTCAAGAATCAACAATAAAGGAATAGAAGGGGACTTAATACGCAAGGAATATGTTCAAACCAAGTAAAGGTCAAATGAAATCATGATGCATTATATAAAACAAAGTTTCATAGGAGCTTGAATAGAGAAAAATAGTGGGAGGACTGAGTCACCCTATAGCACCCAGTAATACAGCCATGCTGAACTTAAAGAACCTTGGGTGGAAGCAGTTGGGTTTCGGCAAAAATGTGTCATTTTATTGGATTTGAAATGTGCTTTTATTTAAAGTATCAGTGTGTTTTTGTTTGTTTATATTTGTACACAAATTTTATATAGCAACTTAAACTTTTATTTTATGTTTGTACATATTTGAATGTTATTAAATAAAACCAGCTTTGCAGGCCCAAGATAAATGATTTCCCTTAAAAGGAATTTGTACATTCCTCAAGTTTGAAAACTACTGCTGTGAGCAGCAAGAAGCCAAAAAAGTTTTGAAGCAGAATGAAATGGTGAGATTTATTACCGTCCTCTTTTAAGATCTGTATCTTTCCCCAAAACTGTCCTGCATGAGAATGCTTTCTAATTTCCCCTTAATGGTCAGGAGAAATTGAAGGCAGGGACCATGTCCTCTTCATTTTTGCTCACCCCTTTTGTCTCTAAAATAGTGCTTTTTAAAATACAGTGGCATCAATAAGAATTTACTCAAAGAATAACTATCCTAAATGAGGCGTTCCAGAAATGTTCTGAATGTGTGCCACCAAACAGCAACAACAATCTTCCCAGACAAATATACAGCTCAGGTGGAGGTTAACTTCTGAAACGCTTGACCAAAAATCAGCTTTCCTGATTGTAGTTGTTCAGTCAGTCATGTACGACTCTGTGACCCCATGAACTGCAGCACTCCAGGCTTCCCTGTCCTTCACTGTCTCCCAGAGTTTGCTCAAACTCATGTCTACTGAGTCAATGATGCTACTGGTATTTCTCTGGTAGGCACACCTCAGATCTTAGGTTGCTTCTGCCACTCTATATAAACTAGAGAAGTTACAAGTCTGGGCCCTGTCCCTTTATCCTTCTCTTCCCCCACAGTGGAGCCCAGCACATGGTATAAAGCAGACACTCAGAAAGAACGAAACAGTGGAAGACAAAAATACTCTAATCTCTCTATGTCCCCCAAAAAACTGCTGGGGCTCAGGAGAAAAGTTCTAAAGCCAAGAGACTTTGGAGGTAGCTTAGACCATTCACAGACGCACAAGAAAGGTTCTGCGAGAGGAAATGAGGCAGATCTAGTGCACTCGACTGCATCCCAGAAAACAAGGTCCTGGAGGCCTAGGTGGAGACTGCTTAGTCACTGCCTGGTTGAATTTCTTATTTACAGACCAGAATACATTGGAAGGAAGAGAGAGATTAATTTCCAAGAGATATGCTCAAATCATAGGGCTTAGGAAAGGAGGGATGACAGAATAGGCATTAAAGACGTGTTGAGGAAAGTACAATGGATTGGCCTTTTATTCCTGAAAATAAATATATCTCCACATACTTTGTAAACATGATCACCTGCTATCGTCCAGAGTGTTAGGTAATGAAGACCTAGCAGAGTGGCACAAGATGTGAGGTGGACAGACAAGTGCCAACCTGCAAAGTGCAGGGAACACATTCCTGCCTGTATTGTCAAAGGAGCTTGGCCTCACCCAGCATGACGTATGGAGTAGAAAGGCCACGTCATGTCTTGTTGCTTCAAAGGTCCAAGGCCAGCAGTGTCACAAGAGTCTTTTGTCTACAGGGAAGACATCCTGATACAGGCCTGAGCATAGACCCTTGGCAGGCAGGAACTCCTCTGTTTACGCCCTACACTGCAGTGGAGACAAGCAGGAGTTAGTCTAGACCAGGGTTTCTCAGTCTCTGCAGCACTGACCTTTTGGACAGGTTAATTCTTTGTTGTAGGGGGCTGCCCTATGCACTGTACAACATTTAACTACCCTGGCATCTACCCACCAGATGCCAGTAGCATGCTGCCAGTCATAACAATCAAAACTGTCTCCAGATACTGCCAAATGTACTCTGGGGAACAAAACTGCCCCCAGCTGAGAACCACTGCTCTAAACACATGCCAGAGGGTCTATAAGGAGACCTCCAATGAGGATAGTCAGTCTCTATAGAGCTAAGCTTTGTGGAAAAGGACAAAGACTCTAACATGTTAGGACAAACCTCAAAGCAGCTGTTTTTTGGGCTTTGCGCCCACATATTATTCTGTTATCTGGCAGATGCCCTACCTAGGTAAGGCTTGGCAGTATGGTGTTGCCCACTCAGAATCACTGAGGTCTGAACAAAGGAAGCCCGAGTGAGCTGTGTCCTTGTCAGAGAGCAGACCTGTGTCCCAGCATGATATCTCACCAGTCAGTCAAGGCGGGGTGTCAGGACTTGTTCCTAAGGTTCAAGTGCCAAAAAGCTAAAAATCTTGTTCTGCTTTCTCATTCCAAAAGAGAAAATGGGAAGAATCCCCGGCCCAAAGTGAGGAAGAAGGCAACACCAAGTACAGAGAGCTGTGGCTGTCAGTAAGGGGAGACAGAATTTGGCCAGGAGAGCTTAGTACCGAGAGAGATGCCAAGTGATTCACATGACCAAATCCCAGGAGGACATGCAAGCAAGAGACAGTCTTCTAAAGTCATGATTCTCTCATCCCCTTAAGCCTGTCCATTTGGCTCCTAAAGACATCAAAGACTACATCTCTGAGCAAAATGACAAACAATATTACACAAAATCGGAGAAGGCCAACCCCTAGAGGTTTCAGCAACACATAGTCCTTCATAAAAGAGATGCACAAGGTGACTAACTTTGTAGTCTCCAACATTTTTAATGACATAATCTGCATGTAAAAAAATTCAAGTACACATTACCATATATGAATACACATTTATAAATTAGATATATGTACTGACATTAGGTATATTGTAAAAATATATAAAATTTAAAGAATGAGATAAAAATAAATGTAATATAAATACACACTATTATATTCTCCTGTTGACCTCAGTTGATTGTCTTGTGCAGTTGGAAACCACTAGTCTTTGAGCCATGTAGATGCTTGAGGGAAGGGCATTTCAGGCAGATGGAAGAGTAAGTATTACTCCCTAGCACATGAGCTATAGCAATACCTCCAGGGATACGCCAGAACAGATCTCTGGTCTTGGCTAATCCTTTTTCTTGTCAAAGAAAGAATAAGCAGTAAGAAATGGGCTCCTGAATCATAATGTCTTTCCCCTGATGAACCAGTGGTGCCTCCAGATAGAGCCCTCACTTACCTTTGTAGTTTCAAACTCACAACCTGAAGAACTATGTCTGGCAGAAGGGTTACCAGTACCTTCTCTGCCTCTCTTTCACACAGCTGTTAGTCACTTACTTAGTTACTCAGTCAGCCTTTGGTCAACTTTTTGGTCACCTCTAGCACCATGGTTAAGGATTTGGACTCTGGAACCAAGTGATTTGGATTGAATTTGAGATCTGCTACTGACTAGATGTAAGGTCATGGACAAGTTACTTAACTTTTTTCAACATCATTCTGTCACCTATAAAATGGTGAGAATCAGAGTTCCTACGTCATAAGAGTGTAGTGAAGCTATCAGAAGTTCCTAGCATATAGTAAGTGCTAAAAAAATAATTAGCTATTATTATCACCATTCATTCATTTACTAAGCTTTCACTGGCTTCTACTCTAATAGATCCCTGGTTGGTTACAAGATACAGAGATCAGTCTGAATGATCTCCATCATCAAGGGCTCTTTTCTAGAGAAGGAGACATACAGGAAATTAAATGAATATAATACAGTGTGACAAGTGCTAGGTAAGAGCAATGTATGGGATGATGTGGACGCACAGAGGAAGGAGTGACTGATTGCCAGAGTGAGTCAGAAAAGGCATCACAAAGCCTAGATTCTGATCTGGCTACTCAGGAGACAGCATTCCAAGACACCTACAGAATCTCATCAAAGGGGCCCTTCCTAAAGACAGTTTGTAGCCTAGACTTGTGATTTTTCTCTAAGTGGTTTCCTTCTGGCTCTTACCAGCAGTTTGCCATCTGAGCCTAGAATGAGGCAGATACCATGTTAGTTTTCTAACATGGTATCAATACCAAGCCTTAAACCATTATTGCAAAAAAGAACCTGGCCCTTTCACCTAAGACTCATGTGATAGACCCACTAGGCTGCCTGGCAAAAATCAGCTCTGCCAGTGTCCAAAAGAACATACTAGTGAACACCAAAAGAAGCTACTTGGCTAGCAGAGACCAGATTAGAGAAAGACTAGCAGCATGGCTGCAGAATATTAAGGGAACCTAAAGTTTGGAATGTTGAATGAGTCAAATAACTTGTATAAGATCACACAAAGGCAGACTTCTGTCTTCTACATCCCTGCTCTGGGCCAGCTCCTGTGCTGTGTGTTAAGATATGGAATCATATCTTTAGGGAATGGAATCATATAGGGACTTCCCTGGTGGTCCAATGGTTAACAATCTGCTTTGGAATGCAGGGCATTCAGGTTCCATCCCTGGTGGGGAAGTAAGATCCCACATGCCACAGAACAACTAAGCCTCCACACCGCAGAGTCCCTTGGACTGCAAGGAGATCAAACCAGTAAGTTCTAAAGGAAATCAGTCCTGAATATTCATTGGAAGGACTGATGCTAAAGCTGAAGCTCCAACACAATACTTTGGCCACCTGATGCAAACAGTTGACTCATTGGAAAAGACCCTGATGCTGGGAAAGATTGAGGGCAGGGGGAGAAGGGTGCAACAGAGGATGAGAAGGATGGACGGTATCATCGACTCAATGGACATGAGCTTGAGCAAAGTCCGGGAGTTAGTGATGAACAGGGAAGCCTGATGTGCTGCAGTCCATGGGGTTGCAAAGAGTCAGACATGACTGAGCGACTGAACAATAAATTAAAGAAATTGATACTGTAGTTTAAAAAAGAAAACAGAAAACCTTCCCACAAGGAAAACAGCAGGCTCAAATTGCTATACTGGTGAATTCTACCAAATATTCAAGGAAAAATACACCAGTTCTGCATGAAGTCTTATGAAAATTGACAAATACTTCCCAACTTATTTTATGAGGCCAGCATTATCCTGATATCAAAGATAAAACAAGAAAAGAAAATGACAAACCAATATCCCTAAACCCCTAACAAAGGTCCACAAGTTTGAAATAAAGTTTTAGCAAATATGAAATATTAGCTTTTAATGGAGACAATCTGTAAAAAAATACAAAATTGCTATGCTGTATGCCTGAAACTAATAAAATACTGTAAATCAACTATATCTCAATTTAAACATTTTAATAGAAAAATAAAAATAATAAATTTTTAACAAGTAAAATCCAACCATATATTTAGAAAATGGCCAAGTGGGTTTTATCCCAAGAATACAACTAGTTTAACATGGAAAAATCAGTCAATATAATTTGTCATATTAGCAAACAAAAGCAGAAAAACCAGGCAATCAACTCTGAAAACTCACCGGATAAAATCCAATATCCAGGACTTCCTTGGTGGCTCAGCGGTAAAGAATTTGCCCCCAACATAGGCGATGCGGGTTCCATCTCTGATCCAGGAAGACTCCACATGCTGCGGAGCAACTAAGCCCATGCGCCACAACTACTGAGCCTGTGCTCTAGAGCCTGGGAGCCACAACTACCGAAGCCCTCGAGCCCTAGAGCCATGTTCCTCAACAAGAGAATCCATCGCAATGAGAAGCCCACGAACCATATCTAGATAGTAGCGCCCACTCACCGCAACTAGAGAAAAGCCTATTCAGCAAACAAGACCCAGAACAACCAAAAATAAAATAAAGAAAATTTAAAAAGAAAATCCAACATCCATTCCTGATCAAAGTTCTCAGCAAACTAGGAATAGAAGGTAGCTTCCTTGATCTGACGAAAGGTTTTTATAGAACACAAACAAAAACAAAGAACAACAACTAATGTTTGAACAAAGCTAATGTTATATTTGAGGGCTTCCCTTGTAGCTCAGTTGGTAAAGTATCTGCCTCCAATGCAGGAGACCCAGGTTTGATTCTTGGGTCGGGAAGATCCCCTGGAAAAGGAAATGGCAACCCACTCCAGTATTCTTGCCTGGAGAATCCTATGGACAGAGGAGCCTGGCAGGCTACAGTCCATGGGGTCACAAGAGTTGGACACAACTTAGCATTATATTTAATGTTATATTTAATGGTGAAAGACTAAATGATTTCCCTTTAACATGAGAAACAAGATGAAGATGTCTGCTCTTACTGCTTCTCTTCAACACAGTATTGGAGATACTAACCAGGGCAATCTGATAAGAAAATTATTTTTTAAAGGCATCCAGGTTGGAAAAGAAAAAAATTAAACTTTCTTTACTAGCAGACACAACTGTCTAATTTGAAAATCTGATGGTATCCTACTAGTAAGTGAGTTTAACAAGATTGCAGAGTACAAGATCAATATATAAAATTAATTATGTTTTTCTCATAAAGCAACAATCAAAAATTAAATTTTTACCATCACTTAATAGTAAAATTTGGGGTGGCCAAGTGGCACAGTGGTAAAGAATCCACCTGCCAGTGAAGGAGACACAAGAGACAGGGGTTTGATCCCTGGGTTGGGAAGACCCCCTGGAGTAGGAAATAGCAACACATTCCAGTATTCTTGCCTGGAAAATTTCATGGACAGAGGAGCCTGGGAAGCTACAGTCTAAGGGGTCGCAAAGAGTCAGACATGACTGACTGACTGAGCATACACACACACAATAGTAAAATTTATGTTATGTATATTTTATGACAATTCAAAAAATACTACTCACAATACAATCAAAACCTGTGAAATACTTAGAAATAAATCCAACAAAAGATATGAAAGATTTGTATCCTGAAAACTGATCCTGAGAGGGACTTCCCTGGTGGTCTAGTGGCTAAGATTCCGAGCTCCCAATATAGGGGGCCCGGATTCAATTCTTGGTCAAGGAACTAGATCCCACATGCCACAACTAAGACCCGGCACAACCAAAGTAATTAATTTTAAAAAACATACTGAGAGAAAATGTACCTCCTAAACAAATGCAGCGATATACTCTGTCCATAGGTCAGAAAACTAAATGTTGTTAAGAGGTCAGCTCTCACAAACTGATCTACAGATAAAATCCCGTAGGGATTTTTTTGTAGAAATTGACAAGCTGAATTGAGGACAAACAGCCAAAACAATTTTGAAAAAGAAAAACAAAGTTGGAGGGCTAACACTATCTGACTGAAAGAGTTACTATAAGACTATTGTAATCAAAATACCATGGTACTGACATAAAGACAAATAGATCAGTAGACCAGAACAGAGTCCATAAGTAAACCCACACTTATATGGACAACTGATTTTTTACAAATAGTGCAAGGCAACGCAGTGGAGAAAAGACAGAATTTTCAACAAATGGTTCTAGAACAACTGGGACATCCATAAGCACGAAAATAACTAAAATCCATACTAACACCACGTACAAAAATTAATACAAAACAGATCATAAGCCTAAATGGAAAACTTAAAGCTATAAAACTTCTAGAAAGAAATATAGTAGAAAATGCTTGCATAAGTGTGGATTAAGCAAAAATTTCTTACAAATGACACCAAAAGCATGATCCATAAAAGAACTAACTGATAAATTGAAGTTCAGAAAAAGTAAAGCTTTCTGCTCTTTAAAAGATACTGTTAAGAGGATGATAAGACAAACCATAGACTCTTGGGTCAATGCCTTCGCTCACTACAAAGGGCATAGTTACTGTTTCCACTGGCTCAAACAAACAATTCTATTTCTCAAAGATTCTACAAAATTCACTCAACTTCTCTTCCATTAAAGAACTGCCACTCCCCTTACCTCAAGGATCTTAAAGGGATTCGAATTTATAGCACCCTCCAGCACCACCCCCCCCCACACACACATAACTCTCTATCACTATCGTACATAAGTCTGTGACCCAAACTATGCCAATCTGATTCTCCCTCCACCATATCTGACTCTTGAACAAAGACACTTAGAGATGAAAAATGAATATAGCTGAGTTATATGAGAGTTACCAATTAGAAGAGGCCAATTCCCCAATCCTGGATGCTGGGATTCCTGGAGTTGTCCTTATTCTCAATTCTTCCTCAGCCCTACTAGTTCAGCTCTCCCTTATTTAATGACTTAATTGTGTATAATAAAGAATTTGGCTGTTTTTTATCTTAAGGTCAATTTCCTTGATGATAGGAGTATCTTTGTTATTTGTGGTGGGCCCTGGATCACACTTGAGTTCATGCTAATAAGAGAACTCTGGATGGGGGCTGGTCACCAGAAAGATCAACCATGTGACTAGAGAATTGGGACTTTGAGTCAAGTGATATCAGCCCAACCTTTGGGGAAGAACAGGGAGCTGGAGATTGAATTCAATCATGTGGTCAATAAATCATGCTTATGTTATCAGTTCAGATCAGTCACTCAGTCGTGTCTGACTCTTTGTGACCCCGTGAAACGCAGCACACTAGGCCTCCCTGTCCATCACCAACTCCCAGAGTCCACCCAAATCCATGTCCATCGAGTCAGCGATGCCACCTAACCATCTCATCCTCTGTCGTCTCCTTCTCCTCCTGCCCTCAATCTTTCCCAGCATCAGGGTCCTTTCAAACGAGTCAGCTCTTCGCATCAGGTGGCCAAAGTATTGGAGTTTCAGCTTCAACATCAGTCCTTCCAGTGAATATTCAGGACTGATTTCCTTTAGGATGGACTGGTTGGATCTTCTTGCAGTCCAAGGGACTCTCAAGAGTCTTCTCCAACACCACACTTCAAAAGCATCAATTCTTCAGCACTCAGCTTTCTTTATAGTCCAACTCTCACATCCATACATGCATGACCACTGGAAAAACCACAGCCTTGACTAGACAGACCTTTGTTGGCAAAGTAATGTCTCTGCTTTTTAATATGCTATCTAGGTTGGTCACAACTTTCCTTCCAAGGAGTAAGCATCTTTTAATTTCATGGCTGCAATCACCATCTGCAGTGATTTTGGAGCCCAGAAAAATAAAGTCAGCCACTGTTTCCACTGTTTCCCCATCTATTTCCCATGAAATGATGGGATCAGATGCCATGATCTTAGTTTTCTGAATGTTGAGCTTTAAGCCAACTTTTTCACTCTCCTCCCTTCCTTTCACCAAGAGGCTCTTTAGTTCTTCTTCACTTTCTGCTATAAGGGTGGTGTCATCTGCATATCTGAGGTGATTGATATTTCTCCCGGCAATCTTGATTCCAGCTTGTGCTTCCTCCAGCCTGGCGTTTCTCATGATGTACTCTGCATATAAGTTAAACAAGCAACGTGACAATATACAGCCTTGATGTACTCCTTTTCCTATTGGAACCAGTCCATTGTTCCATGTCCAGTTTTAACTGTTGCTTCCTGACCTGCATACAAGTTTCTCAAAAGGCAGGTCAGGTGGTCTGGTATGCCCATCTCTTTCAGAATTTTCCACAGTTTATTGTGATCCACACAGTCAAAGGCTTTGGCATAGTCAATAAAGCAGAAATAGATGTTTTTCTGGAACTCTCTTGCTTTTTCGATGATCCAGCGGATATTGGCAATTTGATCTCTGGTTCCTCTGCCTTTTCTAAAACCAGCTTGAACATCTGGAATTTCATGGTTCACGTATTACTGAAGCCTGGCTTGGAGAATTTTAAGCATTACTTTACTAGCGTGTGAGATGAGTGCAATTGTGCGGTAGTTTGAGCATTCTTCGGCATTGCCTTTCTTTGGGATTGGAATGAAAACTGACCTTTTCCAGTCCTGTGGCCACTGCTGAGTTTTCCATATTTGCTGGCATATTGAGTGCAGCACTTTCACAGCATCATCTTTCAGGATTTGAAATAGCTCAACTGGAATTCTATCACCTCCACTAGCTTTGTTCGTACTGATGCTTCCTAAGGCCCACTTGACTTCACATTCCAGGATGTCTGGCTCTAGGTGAGTGATCACACCATCATGATTATCTGGGTCGTGAAGATCTTTTTTGTACAGGTCTTCTGTGAATTCTTGCCACCTCTTCTTAATATCTTCTGCTTCTGTTAGGTCCATACCATTTCTGTCCTTTATTGTGCCCATATTTGCATGAAATGTTCCCTTGGTATCTCTAATTTTCTTGAAGAGATCTCTAGTCTTTTCCACTCTGTTGTTTTCCTCTATTTCTTTGCATTGATCACTGAGGAAGGCTTTCTTATCTCTCCTTGCTAGTCTTTGGAACTCTGCATTCAAATGGGTATATCTTTCCTTTTCTCCTTTGCTTTTCGCTTCCCTTCTTTTCAGAGCTATTTGTAAGGCCTCCTCAGACAGCCATTTTGCTTTTTTGCATTTCTTTTTCTCAGGGATTGTCTTGATTCCTGTCTCCTGTACAATATCATGAACCTCCATCCATAGCTCATAAGGCACTCTATCAGATCTAGTCCCTTAAATCTATTTCTCACTTCCACTGTATAGTCATAAGGGATTTGATTTAGGTCATACCTGAATGTTCTAGTGGTTTTCTCCACTTTCTTCAATTTCAGTCTGAATTTGGCAATAAGGAGATAGGAGACCCCAATAAAAAATCTGGACAATGAAGCTCAGTTGAGCTTCATGGTTGCATTATGACTCATGTGCCAGGAGGCTGATATGTTCTGATTCCATGGGGAGAGGGCACAGAAGCTCCACATTCAGGACCCTACAAGACCTTGCCATATGGGTGTCTGTCTTCCTTTTGCTGATCCTAATTTTTATCCTTTATAATAAAATTGTAATCATAGGCATAACACTTCCCTGAATACTGACAGTCATTTAATAAATTATTAAACCTGAGGGGATTGTGGGAACCCCTGCTTTTGTAGCCAGTTAGTCAGAGCACAGGTGGTCTGGAAATACCTAAAGCTTACAGCTATTAATAGTTTGATGTCTGAAGTGAGAGTAGTCTTGTTAGGTACTGTGCTCTTTTCTTATGAAGTCTGCACTAACCCTGGATAGTGAGTGGCAAAATTGCATTACATTATTTCACTTAATGACTCTCTCTGCTTCATCTTCCTCATCTGTAAATGGAGACAATTGTAATAAGTGTACTTCATAAGCTTTTTGTAAGAAATAAATGAGTTAATATACATAAAGCACTCAGAACATTGCCTAGCACATGTTAAATATCAGTTTTTTAGTTGTTATTGTTGTTTTTATTATTAAAGTTCAGAGCTGGCTAATGTAGAAATTATCAGACTTTTTGGCTTAAATCTAAATAACACAGAGAAAAGACTGGCTCCAACATTAGTCAGAAAATGTTAACAACACTAATCACATAGACAGTACTGACATTAGTCAGCTAACGTTCTGAATAGAAATGACCACTGCTGATAACTACATCATCTAGCAAAACCCAGGCGGCAAGTTTGAGCCAGTGCCAGAATAGTACATGCTTTTTGTAGCCCTGGAAATTGTAACTCTAGAGAAATTAGGAGCTTTACTTGGAATAATGAAACAAATTGTTTGGAGAAATAGTACATAAGATTCTCACTTTTAGTTTGTCAAATCATCAGGCATGACACATGGTGAGCAAATCCAAAAATTGTATGTATGTATCATTTCTAGCTTAGCTATGAGCAACATCACTGTGCATTGAAATATTTTTCTCTGCTCATCAGTGATGGGTACCAACTCTTAAAAACTCACTCCATCGTCTTTCATCTTCCTGTCATTTAGAACATGTTTGGAAGTGTTCCAATTAGTTGCTAAGTCCAGAAATAAAGTCCTTTCCAGAAAATTGCCTTGAGCTGTTTTCCAATATTATGATTTAGTCCCTCTGTTTCTGCACTCTCTCGGTCACTTTTCCTTCCCAGTTCTTCTCTGTGGCTTTCAGAGAAGGCCAGGAATGTTCTCCCTGCCATCTTTCATTCTAAGTTCTTACTTATGACATCCACTCTTAACACCCAGGCGCCATGGCCTCAAGTTATTACAGAAAAAGAAGAAAACTAAAATTAAATGGTAGTGTTAGAAGATTTTTCCTGGCAGTGCTGGTATCATTCCAAAGATCATTTCTGTGCTTGATCTCTCATCAGTAGACAGCCTGAGTTGCTCAGGTGCTATTAAACAAAAGCGCCCCAAGGAACTCAACTTCTAATGATTTCCAGTAAGCTGTGTATATAGCTAAGTTATGATTCTTCTAAACTGATTTAAAAAAAAATAGAGCTAACAGGAAGCATCAGCCTATCCATCCTACAATCAGGATTAGCATCTAGGTCTTACTGTTTAAATGTAATGTTTTCCATCTACATTATAGATGATCCCTTCCAGAACTGAAATTCCATAATTCTAGGTAAGAATTTAAACAAAAACAGAAACTGCCTCATTCCTACCAAAACTGATCTTCTCTACAGCCAGATCAGTGCTTTCAATCAAGGTGGTATGGAAAAACAATGGCCTAGAGAGCAGAAGGCCCAGGTCTAAGTCCTGGCTCCACTATTTACTAAATACAATGAACAAATAACTTTATAAATCTAGGCCTAAGATTCCTCATCTGAAAAACCAGGGAGCTGGTGGTCACTTATGTTTAATTCTTCTTAGCATCAAGACCTACCCTCAGAGAGCCAAGGGAGAGATTGCTTCCATTCTTGTTCATATCAAAGGACACTTTAGCCACAGACACAAATGGAAAGGAGGCTAAAGCACTTTTTTTCCCTTCCCTGTCAAGTCTCACACAGTTAGACATGCTCATTCATTTGGAACTCTGAAGCAAATGCTCTAGGAAAAACAACCCTTCCCCAAAGAAAAGGCACTCTTAGTTTTGTGGGGTTTCCCAAGTGGCCCAGGGGTAAAGAATCCACTTGTCAATAAAGGAGATGCAAGAGATGAGAGTTCAATTCCTGGGTCAGGAAGATCCCCTGGAGGAGGGCATAGCAACCTACTCCAGTATTCTTGCTTGGAAAATCCCATGGACAGAGGAGCCTGGCGAGCTACAGTCCATGGGGTCACAAAGAGTCAGACACGACTGAGAGACTGAGCACACACTCATGGTTTAGCATCTTACACACGAAAAGGATCTAAAGGGCTAAAGCTTTAGTAAGTTCAACGTGAGTCTGCAGAGTGATATGACTGCTAAAGATACCAGGAGCTAATGAGACTGCATTAACAGACACACAGGGCAGCTCTGCGCTGATCAAATCACACCTGTGGGTCTGCGTCCAACTCTGGGAGCCATGATCTAAGAAAGACATTAATGAAAGTGTCTACACGAAGGAGACCAAGATGAAGAGTAGGATGGAAAAAAAAATGCTTTCTTCTAACTAGGTCTATTTTACCTGGAAGAGAAGACTCAAGACAGAGTCTTAACTGTACTTTGACCCAACCTTTGAATCACCCATGACTCAACAGAGCCAGGACCAAGTGGGGATCTTCAGAAGAAAAGGGCTGCTTCAAAAAGCCAGCAGGCTCCCTGTCTCTGGAGATGAAGCAGCCAAAGCTGGGGGATTCCTCTGGGGAATGGGGGGAGCTGGTGAAGAGAAGGGTAGGGAAATAGGATGGTTTTCAATAAGAATTCTACTAAAGAACAAACCCAACTTTCTTTGGAGCATCTTTCCCCATTCTCAGCACAGTGACTCTACTCAAGTGTTATTCAGTCTCGATATAGTCTTTTTTCAGTGACTGGACGTAGAACCATTCCAGTAGTTTGCTCTTTATTAAGCATTTTTACTCATGTCCTTTTAAGGCCAAATTGCTACCCATCTTCTTCTCTCTTCTTTAAACCTTCCAGGAACTAGGATTGACAACCAAACTATTAATTACCTTCTGAAGACTTCCATGCCTTCCACAGGTCCTCCACGCTGATGAGCTTATCTTCACCATGGAAGGTGCTGTGTTTCACTGTTGGGTCATGGTAATTGAGGTCTTCCCTCAAGAACTGCAAGGGAAAAGCACACAAGTCACAAGAGACACCTGGGCGCCACCCCACTAAGATGTCCTCACAGGTCACAGCACATCCCGTCTGCCGGATGCACAAGTGTAGCACATCATCTATATGTCCTTCCACGGGAATATGTCCTACTTGCCAACCAGACTGCCTTTTCTTCTTTGTTACATGTTTCACTCAAGAAAAAAAAATATAAAATAAGAAATTCCTTCCTCATATTTTTTAATCATGGAAAAAGGAAGAGGAATTAACAACTTTTGAGTGCTTATTTATACACTAAGCAACATTCCAAGAGCTTCTATTTTCTCATTTAATCTTCACAACCAATAGATTATATCATACCTATTTTACAAATGAGAACAGTAATATCTACAAGAACACAATTTGCCCCAAATTTTGCCTCAAAACATTGAGTTTAAAGAGATTAAATTACTTGCTGTGAAGATTTTAAAATATGTCCCCAAGTCTTTGACGATCCTCCCACAAAAGTTGAACTCTTCCCTTGAACACAGACTGACATTAGTGACTCATCTTCTAAAAAACAGAATGTGGCAGCAATGATGTTGAATGACTTCCCAGGCTAGGTTAGAAAAAGCAATATAGATTCCACCTGGTTCACTCCCTTTTGGGACACACGCCTTGGGAGCACTGAGCCCACATGTAAGAAGCCTGGCCACCCTGAATCTGTCATTCTGGAGAGGTCATTTGCAGAGACTATAGATAGCTAGCGATGTCTGAGCAGGCCCAGATGTCTGAGTCTACCAGCCCAGGAGTCAGACAAGTGAGTGACTGAGACTTTAGGTTATTCTAGCCCCCAGTTTTTGAGTTACTTCACCTGATGCCAAGCGGACACAAAGGAGCTGTGCAAGAAGAGGGAGTCAAGTGACGAACGTAGGCTGATGGAAGCGATACCTAAAGGAAGGGCCAGATGCTGAGTGGAACCTCTTTAGAGAACAAAGAAGTGGGGCTGCAACCATCAAGCCTTAAGGATAGGAAAGGAGTGTACTGTAAATACAAAGAGTCAGAACCTACAGAAACAGACCATTTCCTGTGTGACTTTGGGGCAAGCGACTCAGCATCTCTGAGCCTGTTTTCCCCTCAAAATGAGGGCTAATTATCCCTCTCACTTGAGTGTGGTAAGGATTAAATAAGTCATGTTTGCAGAAGTCATAAACTGCCTTTGCACATGTCTTTTAATAGCCCACAGAGCATTTTATAAATTGAAACTATACTTAAAAAATCAAATTTCAACTAAAAAGTCCAACTCTCTTTAAAAAAACAACCTAAAGGTCTAGGAACACTGAACTCCAGTGACAACTCTAGAATTTTATTTAGGAGAAGCTTAAGGGCTGCAGTGTGATGAGAAGGGAGGGTGGTGGCTAAGGGACTTGTCATAAGACTGTGCTTGCATAGCAAGCACATTGTTCTTATGTAGATTGTTCATTAAAAATTAATATTATAATGCAAAATTTTATAAAGATGCTTTTGTTTAAATTTTACTTAAAATTAAGAAAAATTTAACTGTCCATATCAAACAATATGATGTCACAGTTGGGGCAGCTTAGAGGTGGGGGAGTGGGTACTGAGGAAGATAATGAGGGCTTCTTGATCAAAGATGATACTTCTGTGCTCCCACGGCCCCTGTGTATACCTTCATCAGTTTTGTTATGGGTCTATCTCCCCTACCAAACTGTAACACCCTTTGATAGACAGTTCCAGTTACCTAGCTATAAACACAGCATTGGAAAATGTTGTGTAGAACCAGAACTCTGATGTCCCATATACTTGAAGCGGGCATTATCCCATATCACTCTGAACTGTCCCACATTCACCTAATAGCTAAAGTCTAATTTAAGACCAAGTTTAAAAGCAATGAAAAAGCAAAAACAAAACCAAAGAGGCAACTCTCAGCTCCCACAACAAGGATTTACTATCTCAGACTCAGAGCAAGCAGCTCTTCTGTCAGGAAGATCTAAGAGGCTCCGTGAGAGTCCTGCCTCACCAGGGGGAATGCAGCACTGGCCAGAGCTGCAGCTCAGCAGCTCTCTGAAGAGCCAAGGGACCAGTTGTCACTAGGTATATTTAGTTCTGTGAGCTCAGAAAAGTGATTTCCCTGGCAGTGGCACAAAGCATGCAACCCCATCCCAAGTGAAGCAGTAGTGAAGGGGTGTGGGTGAGAGCAGACAGGAGGGGAGACATCTCTCCAGAATTCCCAACAAAATAGGTCCATCCAGCTTCATCAGAGAACAGAATTCACTGAGGTAAAGCTGGAAGAGGAGCAGCACATCTTTGGGTGCAGGAATCAGGCAGGGCTCCTGGGTTCTTCCCTGGAAGCAATTACTCCTCCTTCCCCTTTTCACCTTGCTCGCCACTGCTCACCTTCCATGTTTCCCAAACCACACCACACCACCTGCCCTCTCACTTCTCCATACATACAATGTTAATAACCCACAACACACATACCTCAGATCTGAGAAGCTTCTCAATTCTTGTGTACCACTTGAGTATCTAGCAAGGACCCAAATTTTAGCTACAACAGCTCTGCACACCATTGGTACTGTATGGTGGGACATGAACATGTCGGGGGTGAAGTGTCTGTTCTCAGTGAAACCAGAAGCTATTGCTCAAGGTAAGGGAGAAGACAGTCATTTCTCACTCACCTTTGTATATCTAGTCTTACTCCTGCCAGCCCATCTACCATACTACTCACCAAAATGAGATTTGTAAAGTATAAATCTAATTATACCAACACTCCTACTTAAAACCCCACGACTCCCCATAACCTCCAGGATAAAGCCCTAGCTTCTTGGGCTTACATCCAAGGCCTGTTCCAATCTGGCCCATAGAGTAACTTCTCAGTCAGTTTCCTGGCCATTCTCCCTCCCTACCAGACATCTACACTCCAGGCCAGGGGTTGCGAAACTACAGTCGTGGGCCAAATCCATCTTGCTGCTTGTTTTTGTAAATAAAGTTTTATTGGAATACAGACACATCATTCATTTATGCACTGTCCACAGTTGCTTTCATGCTTCAAAGGCAGAACTGAGTTGTTGTGACAGAGACTATATGGACAGTAAAGCCTAAAATATTGACTATCTGGCCGTTTATACAAAAAGTCTGCCAACATTTGCTCTAGATACATCAAGCCAATTCAGGTTCCTTGAACAAACCATGCTCCTTTATACTTTTAAGCTTTTACACAAGATGCTCCCTTTAATATATATCTCCTCTTCCATCTGCTGAAGAAAAAGTCTCTGCTTCTGTGAAGTTTTCCAGATCTCTCCCAAGCAAGTTAATTGCCCTATCCTATTTGTTCTCTTAGGTCTTAGAGTCATACATCTAAGACAGTACTTATCCCATTATACTATAATTGCTATTTAATTACTCCCCTTTTACTCCCCCTAAGCAACTCAAACACAGAAACTGTATTTTATTTGTCATTTATCTCTTTATCCAGCACCTTGCAAATTCTCTGGAACACCTAAATAAATAAGTAATTCAGCTCTGTAAGCCAATCTCCAGGTGTAGAGCCTGGCACAGAGCAGGGAATGTGGTTATTAAATAACTGAATGAGCGTCTCTCACTTGAGCTTGTCCTACAAGACCCAGAAGAATGCTTAGTTTACAATAGGTAGTCAATGCATATTATGTCTACTATATAGAAGAAAGAAAAGGGTCCCCAAATTGCCAGCCAATCTAAAACAAAGATATTCATCTAGGAGCCAGGGGATTATACTGGCTTGGGTTCAATATAACATGATGGTTTCAAGCTTGGTTCTAGAGCCAGTATTATAACTGGTATTATAAATGGATTAATTCACATAAAGAACTTAGAATAGTACCTGACACAAAATAAGGTCTCATATGTATGAATTGAGCTCCACTAAATATTAATACATTTAATATATTATAAGAGGAATATAAGGATACTAAGAACATTCAACCCTGGAGCCCACTATTACAATGATGCTAATCTCTCACGTGTAAAGAAGACACAGAAGAGGTAGAAGACAGATAGTTCCTAAGTGCTTGCTATTCAATATATCAAGACCATGTGCCAAGCAATCAGCAATAGACAAGGCACTGTAATCTACTGCCTTCTAAGGCCCTTTCTATTCTAGTCAATGATTTTTACTTTGAAAGCTTTAACTTCATTTAAAATAGAAATTTTACAACCTTGGCAAGACCCTACCTGCTTTATTTGCCATATCAACTGTCACTTCTTCCCATCCCCAATGATAATGAAATACTTGAAATTCCCTGAAATTACCAGGCTCTTGACAGGTCTCATGTCTTTGCACATACTATTCCCTTTGCTAAAACACTCTCCTTCTCCTAATCATTCCAAATCATCTTTTCAGATTCTTATGACACATTAGCAACTCTGTACATGGGTAAAACTAACTTAACTCTTCCTCTTCTGTGACTCCATCATAACATCCACTTATCCTTTTTATATCCTTATCTGTTTACACAGCTATTTCCACAGCCAGAGGAACTTCTTCTAGGCATTAACTTCACCTTTCCTTTTACTTCCATATAATCTAGTACCCAGCACACATGCAGGTACAGAGAATCTCTCTGAGGTCAATAATATAGCTTAGTCCTTGTCATGGAATTCTCCTTGATGTGCCCAGGCCATGACATTGGTCATATGATGCAGATCAAACTTTAGAGGTAGCATCTAAAGTTGCAACTTGCTAAGTACCTGGCCAGAATGGTAAAGACTAATAAATTTATCATTTCCAGTCTTGAAAACTATCAGGACCAAAGTATCCAAAAACAAGCCAAGGACTACTGCCTGGGGATTCTTATGAGAGAAGGATGAAGATGGATCACTAAAAATATTTCCCCAGAGAGAAAGGATTATCTTCTTAATTGGGATCAATTCTGCTACATTTGGGCTTCCCTGGTGGCTCAGTGGGTAAAGAATCAGCCTGCAATACAGAAGACTGCCTGCAATGCAGGATACCTGGATTTGATCCCTGGGTTAGGAAGATCCCCTGGAGAAGGAAATTGCAACTCACTCCAGTATTCTTGCCTGGGAAATCCCACGGACAGAGGAGCCTGAGGGGCTACAGTCCATGAGGTCGTGAGAGCTGGACACAACTTAACAACTAAACCACCACTGCTATATTTACATAGGATGAATACACAGCATGGTACAGAATGTGCTATGGGTAAGAATGTTTTTAAAAACTGATGAGTTAGAGGGGACTTTTGGCTTGACAGTGTAAGGAGCTCCACAGACCCACTCTCCAGTAGAAGTGGCAAAAATTACTTTCTAACAGCAATCATTTAAAGTCTCTAGAAATGGTCCTAGGGCATACAGCAAATGAAGAAACATTTGCTCAAGATCTACTAAAACTCAGGAAGAAGAGTCACAGTCTGTAGTATTTTAATTAACACTTGCTCTCTCTCTTCCTCCCTACTTCCAAATCAGTAAGACAGAAACTCCGTTCCAGACTGGTGCAGCCAAGAACAGAAGGCTCCCTCTTCCCCAGGCTCCCAGCTGGAGGGCTCTCTACCTAAGAGAAGCAGATGGCAGCATGTCTCCTCCCATCTTCAGTTACCTGTTGCTAAAGTTAAGTTCTAGGTGAATCCAGCCAAGAAGTGGGCCTTGCTACTTCCACCTAGGCCCCACTTATGGGGCAAGGACTTCACCTTGGATGCAGAGCCACAGAGGATATTGGGGCATTGATTGCCATTTTCCTAGCTTATAAGATAGCAATTATACTCTGGGAGAGGTAAGCCAAGAAGGGTACTGCCACCCTTCCATCAAATGCTCGGCTACTAAGGTGGGGGTGTCAAAGAGAAGCCATTATCAATTGACCTTCAACTCCAGAACCATAGCTCAGAGATTTTGCCTGGTGGGAGAAGGAGGATTTAAACAAGGAGTTTTTAACCTCTCCCCAAAGGAAATTATTTTATTTGCAACAGAATGTGAAGAAGTTCAATACTAAGGGCTCTCTGAAAAACAGTAAAAATTGTGGTGAAAGGCAATTGAGAGGAGATGGGTGGATTCATTAGAGATATAAGTTAAACTGTAGGCTAAAGAATTTGCTGATGAGAACAAGGAAAAGAGACAGCTGGGAGGAGCCCCCCTGGAGTAGGAACAAATCTCAAACACTGACCTCAGGAACTATCCTTTCAAAGGAGCTCTAATATGATTGGATCAGTCTGTGGAGAAAACTTCTGCCCCAGGGCATTGTTGAAAGCAACAGAGTAATAATCAGATGACAAGTAACAGCGCTTAACAGCTGAGTGTGGCCAGGAAAAGACCAAGTTAAAGACAGCCCTGCCAAAACCACTGCCATTCAAAGGTGACTGCAGGCATATCCAAGGCTGCTCCCTCTGAGAAGCAACATCAGAGGCTTCACATTAGAAGGAGGTGGTGGGAATAGACCACTGAAATAATCTTTCTAGTCACCAAACAAATAAACAAGTAAATAATAACAAGCCTCAGAGGGGTTGGGAGTTGTAGCCAGAGTTGCTACAATATACTATCAAAAAATCTACTTTCTAACAACATATATATTGTGCATGTATGTATATGTGTGTGTATGTGTGCATGCCAAGTTGCTTCAATCATGTCCGACTCTTTGCAACCTGAGGGACTATAGCCCACCAGGCTTCTCTGTCCATGGGATTCTCCAGGCAAGAATACTGGAGTGTGTTGCCGTGCCCTCCTCCAAGGAATCTTATCAACCCAGGGATTGAACCCACATTTCTTATGTCTCCTACATTGGCAGGCAGGTTCTTTACCACTAGCACTACCTGAGGACCCCGTGTGTGTGTATACACACACACAAATACATATATAGATATCTCTCTATTTCTCCCCCCCATATATATATATGGCATGCAAAATAACAAGGAAGTGTGTACCATACACCAGAAAAAAAGCACACAACAGAAATTGTGAGAGCAACCAAATTTCAAACTTAACAGAAAAAGGCTTCAAAGTAACCACTTTAAATATGTTCAAAGACAAAAGGAAACCATAAGCAAAGAAGTAAGGGAATGTGTGATGACAATGTCACATTAAATAAGGAATATTAACAGATAGAAATTACAAAAAAGAACCAAAGGGATGCTCTGGAGTTGAAAAATACAATCACTAAAATGAAAATTTCAGAAGAAGAGCTCAACAGCAGCTCTGAACCAGCAAAAGACAGAAGTAGCAAATTTGACGATGGACTTAAAGAGACTATTACACAATCCAAAAAAACAGAGAGGAAAAAAGATGAGAAAAATGAACAGTTTCAGAGGAATGTGAAATATCACTTTGCTCACATGCATAATGGAAGGATCAAAAGGTGAGGATGGGGAGTTCCCTGGTGGCCTACTGGTTAGGATTCTGAGCTTTCACTGCTGTGGCCTGGGTTCAATCCCCGGTCAGGAAACTGAAATCCTGAAAGCCACAGAACATGGCCAAAAGAAAAAGGAGAGGATGAAAAGAAAGGAGCAGGGAAAAAAAATTAGGGTTTTTCCATAGCGCAGGAAAACCAAACAAACTTTTTGGCCAACCCAATACAAAAAAATAACACCTGAGAATTTCCTGAGAATTTATTGAAAAGCATTAATCTAGTCATCCAGAAAGTTCAACAAACTTCAAAGAGAATAGGATAAATGCAAAGAGATTCACAGACACATCACAGAAAAAGCTAAAAGCCAAAGGCAAAGAGAAAATCTTAAAAGCAGCAAAAGAAAAATAATTCATTACACCTCAAAGAAGTTAAATAAAATCAACAGCCTGCTTCTCATCAAAAACAACGGATGCCATATATCTAGAGAAAAAACGTGGTCCAAAAGGATACATGCATCCCAATGTTTGCTGCAGCACCGTTTACAATAGTCAACACATGTTAACAACCTAAATGTCCATTGACAGAGGAATGGATAAAGAAGATGTGGCACATATATATATAATGGAATATTACTCAGTCATTAAAAAGAATGAGATAACTCATTTGTAGCAAGATGGATGGATTTAGAGATCGTCATACTGAGTGAAGTAAATCAGGCAGAGAAGGAGAAATACTGTATTACATCCCTTATATGCAGAATCTAAAAGTAAATAATACAAATGAACTTATTTATGAAACAGATTCACAGACTTAGAAAACAAACTTATGATTCCCAGGGGGAAGGATAAGGGAAAAGGATAGTTAGAGAGTTTGGGATGGACAGGTACACTCTGCTATAAAATGGATAACCAACAAGGACCTACTGTATAGCACAAGGAGTTCTTCTTAATGTTATGTGGCAGCCTGGATGAGAGGGAAGTTTGGGGGAGACTGGATACATATGTATGTATGGCTGAGTCCCTTTGCTGTCCACCTGCAATGATCACAACATTGCTAATCAGTTACACTCCGATACAAAATAAAAAGTTAAAAACAAAGAAACAAACAAGAAACAACTGATGCTAGAAGGCAGTGGGATTGCAAGTTTAAAGTGCTGAGAGAAAAAAACTGTCAACCAAGAATCCTGCATTCAGCAAAACTATCTTTTAAAAGCAAAGGCATAATAAAGAAAAACAAACACTGAAAAATTCATTGCTATCTGACATACCTTATAAAAAGCCTTAAAGGAAGATCTTAAGGTAAGTAAGGGATGCCAGATAGTAATTTGAATCCACATAAAAAAAAGATTTTTTAAATAAATTCATTCATTCACTTAATATATATTGAGTATCAGCACTGAGCCAGGGACTGTTCTAGGCACCAGGGAGTTAGCAGTGAACAAAACAGTTCCCTTGCCCTTTTGGATTAAATGATGGAATTCAGAAGGGGATTATGTCCTTAAAAATAAAAAAACAAGCAAACAAACAAAAAAAGTATAATGTATAATGTTATATTAAAAAGTATATATATATATATATATATATATATACACGTATAACATATATAAAAAAGTACAACAATGACCAAGATGTCAGAAATGCAGTGTACTTGCAGATTTCATTATTAAGTAGCATAGTCTGGGAAAGACCTCACTAATAAGAAGAATGAGAAAACACAAACTATTTGGAAACATGAGGAACTTATCAAAGAGGATATCTGGGGAAAGAATATTCCAGACAGAGGTAAGAGCTAGAAGCAAGGCTCTAAGATAGGGGAAAAAAAAAAAAAGGAACATTTGAGAAACAGCATGGAGTGTGACTGGAGTAAAAAACTAAGGGAAATATATAAAGAGGAGGAGATCCTAATGATAAGTGGGAGTCAGGTCACATAGGACCTTGCTGACTCTTGTGTTAACTTTGGCTTTCACACTAAAGGAGAAATGAGGCTATGACAGCCTTTTGAGCAGAGGAATGAAATGATCTCATTTACATTTTTTTAAAGCTCTCTGGCTGCTACACTGAGAATAGATTACAGACATGGTGATTTGTTAGGAGGCTGTTGCATCTCAGTGCCTGCAGGGGAGTAGTGGTGAGAAATGAATAAATTTTGGACACATTCTGAAGGTAGAACCCACTGGACTTATCAATGGATATGGTGCATGAGAGGAATTAATGGAGAAGGCAATGGCACCCCACTCCAGTACTCTTGCCTGGAAAATCCGATGGATGGAGGAGCCTGGTAGGCTGCAGTCCACGGGGTCGCTAAGAGTCGGACACGACTGAGCGACTTCACTTTCACTTTTCACTTTCATGCATTGGAGAAGGAAATGGCAACCCACTCCAGTGTTCTTGCCTGGAGAATCCCAGGGACGGCAGAGCCTGCTGGGCTGCCATCTATGGGGTCGCACAGAGTCGGACACGACTGAGGTGACTTAGCATGGTATTTTTTGGCCCAGGCAATGGAAACAATGGAGTTGCCTTTAACTGAGATGATGAAGCTGGGGAAAGAGCAGGTTTTGGATGAGGTGATATTTAGAACATAGTTTGGATCATGGCAAGCTTCAGATGCCTTTAAAATTCTTAGAAGACAAGATCAGGGTAATCACCATGATCTTGGATTTGGCAATGGATTCTTAGATCTGACATCAAAAGCATACAATAATTACAAAAAAAAAAATTAAACTGGACTTCATTGAAGTTTAAAATTTTTGTGCCTCAAAACACACTATCATGAAAGTGAACAGTTAACCGTAGAATGGGGAAAATATTTGCAGATGATGTATCTCATAAGGGATAAGGGACTTGTATCTAGAATGTAAAAAGAATTTTAACAACTCAGTAATAAAAAGACAAATAGCCCAATTAAAAAGTGAGAAAAGGATATATGAATAAAACATGGATGGACCTGAAGATTATCATATTCAATACTGAGTGAAGTAAGTCAGACAGAGAAAGACAAATATCATATGATATCATTTATATGAACAATATAAAAAAAATTATACAAGTGAAGTTACTAACAAAACAGAAACAGACTCACAGACTTAGACAATGAACTTACAGTTACCAGGGGAGAAGACTTGGTGGGGGATAGATTGGGAGTTTGGGATTGACATGTACACACTGCTATATTTAAAATACATAACAAACAAGGACCTATAGTATAGCATAAGAAACTCTGCTCAATATTATATAATAACCTAAATAAGGAAAGAATTTGAAAAACAATAGACACATGTATATGTTTAACTCAGTTTGCTGTATACCTGAAACTAACATAAAATTTTTAATCAACTATGCCCAATATGAAATAAATTTTTTTTTAATTTCTCAAAAGAAGATATACAAATGATCAATAAGCACATGATAAGATGTTTGGCAAAATTAATCACTAAGGAAATGCAAATCAAAACCATAATAAGATATTATTTCACATCTACTAGGAGAGCTATAATTTTAAAAATCAGATAAAAACAAGTGTTAGTGAGGATATGGAGAAATTAGAACCCTCATGCACTGCTGACATGATTGTAACAACATTCAGTGACACTTTGGAAAAAGTCTGGCAGTTCCTCAAAGGGTAAACATAGAATTACTATATGACCTAGACCCAGCAATTCCACTCCTAAGTATACACTCAAGAGAAATAAAAACATCTGTCCACTGGGAATCCCCTGCTAGTCCAGTGGTAAGGACTATGTGCTTCCACTGTCATGGCCTGGGTTCTATCCCTGTGTGGGGAACTAAGATCCCAGAAGTTGTAAGGCATGGCCAAAATAATAATAATACAAAACTTTTTTAAATTTTAAATAAAAACATAAAATAAAAGTAAAAATATGTTCACAAAAAACTGTACCATGGCAGAATTATTCACAACAGCCAAAAGGTAGAAACAACTCAAATGTGCATCAACTGATGAGTGAATAGCTAAATGTAGCATATCCATACAATAGAATATTATTCAGCCATAAAAAGGAATGAAGTTCTGATATATGCTACAACATGGATGAACTGGAAAACATTATATTAAGTGAAATAAGCCAGTCACAAAGAACCACATATTATATGACTCAAATATGAGATGTCTAGAATAAGCAAATCTTCAGAGACAGAAAGTACATTAAGACTGAGGGAATAGGAGGGCAGGAGGACAATAGCCAATGTGTACTGGTTTTCACTCTGAAGTGACAAAAATGTTCAAAAATGGACTCTGGTGATAGTTGCATATATCTGTGAATATATTAATATCCATTAAATTATATATTTAAATGAGTACAGTATGTGAATTATATCCCAATAAAGCTGATTTTTAAAAAATGGTAGGTTCAACCAGGGGCCAGGCAACTCTTTCGTAAATAATCAGTTCAGTTCAGTTCAGTTCAGTCGCTCAGTTGTGTCCTACTCTTTGCGACCCCATGAATTGCAGCACGCCAGGCCTCCCTGTCCATCACCAACTCCTGGAGTCCACCCAAACCCATGTCCATAGAGTCAGTGATGCCATCCAACCATCTCATCCTCTGTCTTCCCCTTCTCCTCTTGCCCCCAATCCTTCCCAGCATCAGGGTCTTTTCCAATGAGTCAACCCTTCACATGAGGTGGCCAAAGTATTGGAGTTTCAGCTTCAACATCAGACCTTCCAATGAACACCCAGGATTGATCTCTTTTAGGATGGATTGATTGGATCTCCTTGCAGTCCAAGGGACTCTCAAGAGTCTTCTCCAACACCACAGTTCAAAAGCATCAATTCTGCGGCGCTCAGCTTTCTTCACCGTCCAACTCTCACATCCATACATGACCACTGGAAAAACCATAGCCTTGACTAGACGGACTTTTGTTGGCAAAGTAATGTCTCTGCTTTTAAATATGCTATCTAGGTTGGCCATAACCTTCCTTCCAAGGAGTAAGCGTCTTTTAATTTCATGGCTGCAGTCACCATCAGCAGTGATTCTGGAGCCCAAAAAAACAAAGTCTGACACTGTTTCCACTGTTTCCCCATCTATTTCCCATGAAATGATGAGACCAGATGCCATGATCTTAGTTTTCTGAACGTTGAGCTTTAAGCCAACTTTTTCACTCTCCTCTTTCACTTTCATCAAGAGGCTCTTTAGTTCTTCTTCACTTTCTGCCATAAGGGTGGTGTCATCCGCATATCTGAGGTTATTGATATTTCTCCCAGCAATCTTGATTCCAGCTTGTGTTTCTTCCAGCCCAGCGTTTCTCATGATGTATTCTGCATATAAGTTAAATAAGTAGGGTGACAATATACAGCCTTGACGTACTCCTTTTCCTATTTGGAACCAGTCTGTTGTTCCATGTCCAGTTCTAACTGTTGCTTCCTGACCTGCATACAGGTTTCTCAAGAGACAGGTCAGATGGTCTGGTATTCCCATCTCTTTCAGAATTTTCCACAGTTTATTGTGATCCACACAGCCAAAGGCTTTGGCATAGTCAGTAAAGGATCAGACAGTAAATATTTTAGACTTGGTGAGTCATAGTCTCAGTTACAACTACTCAACTCTGCTCTTCCGTGAAAGTAGCCAGGGACAAGAAGTAAACGAGTAAGAGTGGTTCTGTGCCAATGAACCTTTACTTATGGACACCAACATCTGAATTTCATACAGATTTCACATGTCATAAAATTCTTCCATGGATGTTTTCCCCCAACTATTCAAAAAATGTAAAAGCTATTCTTAGTTTGCAAATGTTATAAAAACCAGGAAGGGGATCACAGAGATGCCCCTGGACTAAATGCATCTAATTCTCCCTCCATTTGGCTTCAAGTACTAAGGAAACTTCTCTCCCTTAACAATCCCCGTGAACAAGAGTCAATTTTTATTTCCTTTTCAGTTTTCTCCCCATAACACTACCACTCCTATGTATGGCTTTCCAAGACCCTAGGAAATACAAACCCAGCCAAGCACTCAACAGCAGGAAAACCTCCTGGACCCCATTTCCAAAATAGAACACCAACTTATACCAACTTGGTAAGAGTTTAGGGCTCACCATGTGTTCCTTATAATTGCCAATCAGTGTTGGGCACCGAGTAGGTAGAGGAAAAGGCTTGGGAACAGAGAATATAAGAGAGTAAGGCAAACTCATGTCCCCTTTTTAAGAACACTCTGGCTCCTAATCAATTCTAAGAGGGAGAATGTAAGCTTATGTGTCAATGAGCAGCATTAAAAAAAAAAAATCCTTAAGAACAAAATCTCATATTAGAGCATAATGGTACCACAAGTGAAGGCAGAAGGGAGGAATGAAGACAGGAAGCCTCTATTAAGAGGCATTTGTTCATTCATTTGCCCAACCAGCATTTACTGAGCAGTGACCACGTGTCATGTCCTATGCTGGGATCTGAGGACACAGGGATTAATCATACTGAAAAGCACCTGGATGAGTCAGATATATAGCAGAAAGTCAGTCCTTGAAGGCAAGAACTACTGTTCTATGTGGAGGAAAGGGCTATGGTTCAATCCCAGAGAAACACATCTCCAATCCTCTCAACCCCACACTGCCTAAGACCTCACAGTTTTCCACTGAACTAACCAGGAAGCTTGCTCACCACCCAGAGATATCAGAAGGCTTGTGAAGGGACATACGGGAAAAAAAAATCTCACAGATACAGACTCGAATCCCATCTGAACCACTTACCATACCACTTTAAGCCTGTAAAATGTAAACGACCTCACAGTTACAATGGGGAGACAATGAGATTATGGAAGGCACAGTCCCTCACACTTCCTACATGTAGAAGGTGCTTCATGAATGTTTGGCTATTCTGAAGCTGGGTCGCTTGGCTCATACTGTGAGAAATGATGTATCCTGAGTGCACCAGCACTCAGCCTCTGAGTTCCAGCAACTTCCAATCTCAGCCCCTCCTCCTCGAGATGCAGGACTGCTAGGTGACAAAGGGCCTAGTTCTCACTAGTCATGCCATGTTGCCGAGGTGCATGCCTACCTAACCTACACCTGCAAAGGCCTGATGCTGCCGGGCACTAAGGGAGAAAAGAGGACAACCTGGGTAATAACTACCACTATTGAAATGTTCATACTGCATTATAGTTTACAAATGCTTCTTTACATCCATTATCTTATTTGAGCCTTATGCATATTGATATTACTAGTATCACTATCTTGTAGATGAAGAGACTACTCTCTAGACACCTTCCTACTTGAAGGAAGCGTCTCCCTTTTTTTTTTTTTTGCCTCCTGCCTTTCCTCACAAAGTTCTTCTTTCCTGGAATGCTCTTCCTTCTTTCTTCATTGGTAAACCCTGCTCTCCTTTAAAAGACCAAGTTCCAGTTTTACCTGCTCAGCAAGGCCTGCTCCTGACATACCTTTAGTCAGAATTAGAGCCATCTCTGTTTAAAATCCTTCAAGCTCATCATCTTTGGGATAAAATCCAAGTTTCTCAGTATGGCTAGAATCTGGCCGGCTCATGCCTGCGTCTCCAACCACATTTCCAGCCTCTCCCTCCCTGCTCCACCATTACTTTCCATGCTCACAGTAAAAGAACCACTGAGTCACAGATCCCTAAGGACATCATACTCATTCCTTCACTTGCTATACCCTTCTCATCCCCAGGTTAACTCCTATTCATCTCAGGCATCATCTCTTCTGAGTCATCTTTCCTGATATCCTAGAATGGGTTAAATTCCCTATTCTGTGTTTACAAATCATGCAGTGCTCATCTCTCACCACAATACCTACTAGGACTGAACACACAGTCTTTCTGGCTCACTGATATGTGAGCTCTCTGCAGATAGAAAAGTTGTCTTCCTCATTAGTCTTTGCATACTTAGCATCCAGTACAGAGCAGACAGTAAATATGTCTAGAGAAGGAAGACAGAAAAAGAGCGTGGGAAACACAAGAACAAATAAAGGGGGTGGTGGCGATCCTGGGTCCTCAAGTGAATGAGACACTGCACTGGAAACCAGTTGTTTCTAATGCAGTTAGGTACACTGAATGGGATGCACACATAGATACAGACATGCAGAGAGGCTGGCATCAACATACACACAGACAAGCAAACACCAATCAGGTATGAAGACAAGCAGGACCTTGGAAGCCAGTGGCCAATTCCTCCGTAGACAGGAAGATTCAGAAGCTTACTTAATACCTGAAACAGAACTTTTCTCTCTCTTCTGGATTGACCATTTTTGGCAGTAGACTACCCTTGCATTCTACTACCATGTTATAGTGCCCAGATCCTGCCTGGACTAACAGCATCTTTGGGTCCCTGATTATACTTCTGGCTGTTTTTACCCCTAAGTCCTGCACACTGTACTGCACCCTCACCTTTCTCTCCTAATCTTCTGCTTCATCTTTGACCTGGTTTATGTGTCTTCTCTCAGCTCCTTCCTTGGCTCAGTGTTCCTCCCCTCCTCCACTTCTTCTGCACACCACCAGGGAAGCCTTCACATGCACACAGACACATCTAAATACAGAAAGACACATACAAATACAGAAAGGCACAAAATGATGTATACATACAGACAAAGACATAACACGATGGCACAAACAGACATATACACCTATATAGACACACACAGAGAAGCCTTACAACTAACTCTTGCCATTAATAGGACTGCCATCCAGAACAGACAAAGCAGACTCACCAACAAAGAGGGAATGAAGGAAAACAACAGTCTGCTTGGTGAGAAAGAATTTCCCTATCTATCAAAGCAAACCACCATCTGGGTTTTCCTGGAAACATGAGCGAAGCCATCTGGGGGAGCTGCTGCTTCACCCTGTATCTGTCTAAGGCACTGGGACAGATTGCAAACGATGCCTACTCCCTCGGATGTGTAGCTCAGCTTGTCTAGCAACAGCTACCCTTCCCTGAGTACTGGCTGACAATGTGTCTTCTGCTACACCAGCACATGTTAGATTACCTCACCCCTATTCCTCTTGAAATTCCCAGTTTCCTGTGCACGCCACCATTACAGCCCTGAAGATGTGATGTTGTCATTGCCAGTTTACATATCTGCCTTTCACTAGCCTAAGGGCTTAAGAATGGCAAAGGGTATCTTACTTTCATCTCTATTCTATTTTACAGATGAGGAAAGCGAGCCTCCAAATTATTTGGTCATATAGCTAGTACACTGGCAAGCTTGCATTTGAACTCAGGTCAGACTCCAAAGTTCATGTTTAGGGTTTTTAAAAGTCAATTTCCAAATACTCTAAGAAACCCACAAAATCACCAAGAAGCCCTCATAAAAGTTAGAGCAAGGCCACAGAATTTGGACTCAGTGGGGTTGCAGCCTGGAAGCTGACTGTGAGCCAGCCCTGGTAAGTGAATGCTACAGGCATCCATTAAGTAGGTATTTACAAGGAAAATGAGGATAGGTCCTTTCCCTAGCCGAAAGAGTAGGTTTCACCTGATGAATGATACCGTTCACTTATTCATCATCTCTGTTCTGTCCAAAGGGCCCAAGCAGACTTAAGTTTGTGCTCTGTCCGAATTAAGGGCAGGGGTGAGCATATTCCACAAGGCAGGAGATAAGATGGTGACTGCACCAGGAGATAGGCAGGGAGCTAGAAGGCAAAAAACCCACGAGGTGCCTCCATACTGTAACAGTCCTTTAGGTCAAAGAAGAATAATTGCAGCAACAGAAATGTATACATCAAAACTTATGCTGAGGTTATCTGAATAACTGTGTGTAGTTATTTTCTTCTGCCCTACTTTACATGTAGTAAACATAAAAAAAAAAAAAAAAAACAAACCTTCAGGCTGTCAAAATTGTTCCAAGAGGAAGCAAGGAAAATCCACGTTCCGGACTGGGTCCAGGGAAGAACTCTGCTTCTGAGGGGCAGCATGGTAGCAGCAGTAGAAATTAGAGGATGGCCCTGAGCACAAGGCAAACCCAGGAAAAATAAAACTGGGGATAATTAGCCAGCTGCCTTTGACATCTCCCTTTATGGAGTTCCATATGATAAGGGGCTAGAATTTGATTCATGTCCCTGGTCTATGGGTGAGAGGGAATTATTACCTGGGTTCTCCCTTAGCTTCCCTAGAACTACCACCAAAAAATGAAGGGACGAAGGGCAGGAGGAAGAGGGAAAGGAATTCTCCCAAGGCTCTTCAGTCTGGTGTCCTCAAAGCCATCTACACCTGCCTAAAAACAGAGGCAACTTAGCTGTCAGCTAGCTAACCAGGGACCTCTGCTTCCAGAAACCATGGTAATTCGGACTTGGAAGTACCTCTGCATATCTGTCAAAGTAACGAGTGGGAGAAATAAAGATAGAAGTCAACAGGGTTTTCAATGTGTTTTTTTATAGAACCCTAGGGATTCTTATGGGTTGGGCTACAGAAAGGCAAGTAGGAGGTGACCACTACTTCAACCAATGTAGTGACACTTTTATTTTTTTAACCTCTTTACTGAGTTATAATTCACTACCAACTTAGTATACAACTCAAGGGTTTTTAGCAAAATCACAGAGGTGTACAATCACAAGTCTGAAATACTTTCATCAGCCTGAGGGAGATCTGAGTTGCAATAACCCCAAAAAATGGATAACTATGAGCTACTTCAGTCTCAGTTTCCTTACCAGTTGTATGGAAAAATTACTATCTACCCCACAGTAGAGGTTTCTTGTAAAGATGATGTGAGCGAAGTACCCAGCACCATCCAAGCACATCACAGACGTGTAGGAATAGAAAAAGAAATAGTAATACAATTGCTGGCAACTAAACCACAGGCTGGGGACTCTCTATACAAGAGGTCATTTCATCTTTGCCATAATCTTTCAAGGTAAGGATTACTATCCCTATTTGACAGCTAGGAAACGTAAGCTTACAGAGAACTTTCCAAAGTCATACAACTATTAATTGGTGAAAGTACACCTAAAACCCTAATTTTTCTTGCTCCAATGCCTGTGCATTTCTTTGCTTAGTCACACAGCCTTTCAGCAGTCTCAGTGTTTTCCTTTCTTAAACAATACCCCTCTTATATGTCTTTCTCTAAGTCTTTCCTAATGTTTTGACTATAGTGATTTTACCTCCATTCAGATTCTATATGTGATTCACAGAACAGGGCAGAGGGGCAAGGAAGGGGTCACAAACACATCTGGAGCCCAGACCCTAGCAACTCCTAGACACAGCCCACCATTGACTTAGCTGCTATCCTGGCCAGGAACTCACAAGTCAGAAGTACTCTGTCCCCCATATCATGGACCAGCTAACTCTATACTCTCACTCTGTCCCAGAGAAACAATTTAAGAAGCACACAGCAATAAGATAGGATCTTTGCTTTCAAATTGAAAAACACATAACTCATCACCTTTGTGTGTAAGGCCCTGTGACAAGCACTGTGGGAGAAGCAGTGATGGATGAGACCTGCTTCCTGTTCCTGGAGGCACTCACAATCTGGTAGGACAGACAGATAAACCCAACTAATTACAATATGGAGCAGAGCAATATGCCAGATGAGGGCTTCATGCCCAGTACTCTGGAGTATGGGAGAGGAAGGGTTACTTCCCAATGTAGGGGAACAAAAAGGATTTCTTGGAGGAAACATTTAGTCTAGGGCCAGTAGTTCTCAACTGGGAGAAATTCTGTCCCCTAGGACAATTGACATGTGCTCAGTTGCTCAGTGGTGTCCGCATGACTGCAGCCCACCAGGCTTCTCTGTCCATGGAAAATATCCAGGCAAGAATACTGGAGCAGGTTGCCATTTCCTCCTCCAGGGGATCTTTCCAACCCAGAGACTGAACCCTCGTCTCTCTCATCTCCTGCACTGGCAGGAGGATTCTTTACCACTGCACCACCTGAGAAGCCAATTGACAATTGGTGATAAAAAAAAGTTTTGGGTTATCACAATTTGGTGGGTTTGGGAACATGGTGGCTGCTATTAGTGGCCAGTGTGTAGGGTTGGTGCTAAATATCCTACAATCTGGCCCAAAATGTCAATAATGCTTGCAGCTGAAAAATCCTGATCTAGGCCTTGGTGGACAAGTAGAATTTTCACAGGCAAAACTGGGAGGCAGAGCGATGCCCAGATTTATCTGGAGCAAAGGCATAGCGATATTAGGAGCATGATTGAGATGGCTGCAGCATACAGTAAGAGAGAGCAGGGTAACAAGGACTAGTCAGGTGCTGAGCTAAAGTCAGACTGCAGGAGCACTGATGGGCAGGTCAGAACTTAGTTTAGTAAGTGAAGGTAGGCCACTCTCTTATCATTTCATCATCTCTAAACAGTTAATAAAACCTAGCTCTTAGAGTGGTTGAGAAGTAAATGAAACTGTATATGTACTTAGCCGGCAGAGGACTTGGTACGTTCTTTGGATGCTCCTTTTCCACCATACTCCCTTCACAAGGTAGACTAAGGTTCAGAGCTGTGCTCTAGAAATTCCAGTAGTAGTGCAAACAGTGTCAGACTTTATTTTTTGGGCTCCAAAATCACTGCTGATGGTGATTGCAGCCATGAAATTAAAAGACACTTACTCCTTGGAAGGAAGGTTATGACCAACCTAGATAGCATATTTAAAAGCAGAGACATTACTTTGCCAACAAAGGTCTGTCTAGTCAAGGCTATGGTTTTAGTGGTGATGTATGGATATGAGAGTTGGACAGTAAAGAAAGCTGAGCGCCGCAGAATTGATGCTTTTGAACTGTGGTGTTGGAGAAGACTCTTGAGAGTCCCTTGGACTGCAAGGAGATCTAACCAGTTCATCCTAAAGGAGATCAGTCCTGGGTGTTCATTGGAAGGACTGATGTTGAAGCTGAAACTCCAATACTTTGGCCACCTCATGCAAAGAGTTGACTCTTTGGAAAAGACCCTAATGCTGGGAAGGATTGGGGGAAGGAGGAGAAGGGGCCGACAGAGGATGAGATGGTTGGATGGCATCACTGACTCGATGGACATGGGTTTGGGTAGACTCCGGGAGTTGGTGATGGACAGGGAGGCCTGGCGTGCTGCGATTCACGGGGTCACAAAGAGTCGGACACAACTGAGCGACTGAACTGAACTAACTGCAAAAAGGCAAACTTTTAGGCAATAATACAATCAAAATCATCAGGGTACAAAGCAAGTCATTCTAATAAAGTGCTAAATGAGCGATGGAGACTGCACTGCAGGAGTTAATACTGAGATGAGAGAGATCAGAGGGGTGAGAAAGTCAGGGAAGGTTCACAAAAAGTGAGGTAGGGGCATTCCAGAGGATACCTAAGACTGATACAGACAGAACCAGGGGTTGGAGGAAGGGATATGAGAACTTAATCCCCAGAAAGGAGAACTATCTAAGCAAAGAAAGGCACCTGGAATAAACATGGAATGACTATGACCCAAAGAAAGACAAGTGTCAGATCAGAGTGGTAGGAGATGTGTCTGCTGCTGCTGCTGCTGCTAAGTTGCTTCAGTCGTGTCCGACGCTGTGTGACCCCATAGACGGCAGCCTACCAGGCTCTTCCGTCCCTGGGATTCTCCAGGCAAGAACTCTGGAGTGGGTTGCCATTTCCTTCTCCAATGCATGAAAGTGAAAAGTGAAAGTGAAGTTGCTCAGTCGTGTCCGACTCTTCACGACCCCATGGACTGCAGCCCACCAGGCTCCTCCATCCATGGGAGTTACCAGGCAAGAGTACTGGAGTGGGTTGCCATTGCCTTCTCCGAGGAGATGTGTCTAAGGCTGGGAAACTGCCTGGCGGTCCAGTGGTTAGGACTCGATGCTTTCATTGCCATGGGCTGGCTTCAATCACTGGTCAGGGAACTAAGATCCTGCAAGTTGGCAGTACAGCCAAAGGAAGAAAAAAAGGCTAAGGCCAGATTTGAAGGGATGGAGTGCCAGGCACAGGAAGTTGGATGGAATAATAAAAGGAAACTCAAGTGTAACTTAGGAAGATCACTGAGAGCATGGATATGTGCTGGTGGAGGAGAAACTAGAGGCAAGAGAATACTGAGAAGAGTCCACAGCTACCCAGATACAAAGAAATGAGGTCCTAAGCCTGAGGAGGGAATAACAGCTATTATTAGTCATGATGATAACTTATGAGCATAATGCAGCTATTTATCCTCATCCAAATTAGGGCATGCTGGCCACAGCACTGGCTCTGTGCGAGAAGCACACAGGGCCCTATGGACCACTGCCCCCCCAGTCCATCCCTACTGATCCTCTGGCTATTTGCAAGTGGAACTGCCAGCTGCCCCCCTTAGGGTTTAGTTCGCCCAGGCCTGGTTCCACCTGGGGCCAGAGTCCATTCTTCCCCAACTCTCACAACCTCTGAGGACCTAGCATGCCTCTTGATGGAACAATTTAAAACAGGTAAGAAGCAAGTCAACTTTCATCCTGCTGAAGTCAAGGAGATCTGATGACCCTACCACAACACAGCCTTGTTCAAAATCCTCTAGCCTTCCAGATAGGTAGGAGGAAAATACAAGTTCTCACCTAGACCTTTTCAAAAAATTAAGGCATAGGCAGGAGGCTGAGTGAGCTGACAGAGAAGCTATGGCCCTAGAAACATGTGTCCCTGCTCTATCACCCCCCACTTCCCTTAACATCAGCCACTTGGATCAACTGCCTCCTGCAGTGGCCTGGTTCTCGGCACGTCGGCCAAGCTGCTGGGGGTGGCTCCCAGAGTTGAATGCACTGATGCCCTGGGATGATGAGGGAACTGATTTGGAATTCTTGTGATACAGGCTAGCCATCACTATCTGTACCATCATGCTGCTGCTGCTGCTGCTAAGTCGCGTCAGTCGTGTCCGACTCTGTGCGACCCCATAGACGGCAGCCGACCAGGCTCCTCCATCCCTGGGATTCTCCAGGCAAGAATACTGGAGTGGGTTGCCATTTCCTCCTCCAGTGCATGAAAGTGAAAAGTGAAAGTGAAGTTGCTCAGTCGTGTCCGACTTTTCACGACCCCATGGGCTGCAGCCTACCAGGCCCTTCCGTCCATAGGGTTTCCCAGGCAAGAGTACTGGAGTGGGGTGCCATTGCCTTCTCCGACCATCATGCTGAGGGAGGGATAAAACATGAATTTGGAACCTATCATATGCCAGCCTTTGTACTTGGTGCTTTGCATACATTAACTTCTTACAACAATCATGTAGCGAGTCATCTTCCTCAAATATTAATAGCTGAATAACTGAGGCTCAAAGAGGTCAAGTGATTTGCCTATTTGTCATATAGCCAGTAAGAGGCAAAGCCAAATTTTGAACATAGGCCTATCTATATCAAAATGCAAGCTCTTTCTGAAGATAACAACAAAAACTTTCATGGAGACTCTTCTATATGCCAGGCATTCCACTAAGTATTTTATATGCACTATTTCTTTTTAATCTTTATTTATTTGGCTGTGCCGGGTCTTAGTTGCAGCACTCTGGATCTTTGATCTTTCTTGAAGCAAGAGTGATCTTTGGGTGCAGCATGTGGGACCCTTAGTTGCAGCATGTGGGACCTAGTTCCCTGACCAGTGATCAAACCTGGGCCCCCTGCATTGGGAGCGTGCAGTCTTAGCCACTGGATCACCAGGGAAGTCCCTGTGTGCATTATTTCGTTTAATTTTCGCAATAACTTCATGAGGTACCCAACATTATCACTCCACTTCTAATGAGGAAACTGAGGCTTAAAGAGATTAAGTATCTTCTCAAAGTTTCCAAAGCTGGTAAAGGGAGAGCCAGGTTTAAACCTAAGTCTGTGTGACTCTGCGGCACAAGCTCTTAACCCTATGCTATATTCTACAGCAGACACAACAGGCACTAACGGAAGCTTAAGTATTATTTTGCAACTTCCCAGTTCAGTTCAGTTCAGTCGCTCAGTTGTGTTAAACTCTTTGCGACTCCATGGACTACAGCACACCAGGCTTCCCTGTCCTTCACCAACTCCCAGAGCTTGCTCAAACTCATGTCCATGGAGTCAGCGATGCCATCCAACCATCTAATCCTCTGTCAACCCCTTCTCCTCCTGCCTTCGATCTTTACCAGCATCAGGGTCTTTTCCAATGAGTCAGTTCTTTGAACCAGGTGGCCAAAGTATTGGAGCTCCCGTTTCAGCATCAGTCCTGCCAATAAATATCCAGGACTGATTTCCTTCAGGATTGACTGGTTTGATCACCTTGCAGTCCAAGGGACTCTCAAGAGTCTTCTCCAATACCACAGTTCAAAAGCATCAATTCTTCGGCACTCAGCTTTCTTTATGGACTAACTCTCACATCTATACATGACTACTGGAAAAACCACAGCTTTGACTATATGGACCTTTGTCAGCAAACCAATGTCTCTGATTTTTAATATGCTGTCTAGATTGGTCATAGTTTTTCTTCTGAGGAGCAATAGTCTTCTAATTTCATGGCTGCAGTCACCATCTGCAGTGATTTTACAGCCCAAGAAAATAAAGTCTGTCACTGTTTCCATTGTTTCCCCATCTATTTGCCATGAAGTGATGGGACCGGATGCCATGATCTTACTTTTTTGAATGTTAGTTTTAAACCAGCTTTTTCACTCTCTGCTTTCACTTTCATCAGGAGACTCTTTAGTTATTCTTCGCTTTCTGCCATAAGGGTGGTGTCATCAGCGTATCTGAGGTTATGGATATTTCTCCTGGCAATCTTGATTTCAGCTTGTGTTTCATCCAGCCTGGCATTTCGCATGATGTACTCTGCATATAAGTTAAATAAGCAAGGTGACAGTATACACCCTTGATGTACTCCTTTCCCAATTTGGAACCCGTCCATTGTTCCATGTCTGGTTCTAACTGTTGCTTCTTGAACTGCATACAGGTTTCTCAGGAGGCAGGTAAGGTGGTCTGGTATTCCCATCCAGTTTGTCATGATCCACACAGTCAAACGCTTTAGTGTAGTCAATGAAGCGGAAGTAGATGTGTTTCTGGAATTCTCTTCCTTTTTCTATGATCCAACAAATGTTGGCAATTTGATATCTGGTTCCTCTGCCTTTTCCAAATCTAGCTTGAACATCTGGAATTTCTCGGTTCATGTACTGTTGAAGTCTAGTTTGGAGAATTTTCAGCATTACTTTGCTAGCATGTGAGATGAGTGCAATTGTGCGGTAGTTTGAACACTCTTTGGCATTGTCTTTCTTTGGGATTGCAATGAAAACTGACCTCTTCCAGTCCCGTGGCATTACAGCTTCCCAGGCTTATACAACCTATGCATCTTCATCCCCCAAAATGTGTGATCACACCCTTGTGTAAGACTCCCAGCTCAGTCTAACAGCATGCTTGCTGCAGTGATATTAGTCAGTCATTCCACATACGAACATTAAAATACAAGTGTCAGATGTAGGTAGCTTTTCTGGAAATATAGAGGAAACAGAAAAGCAGCAATAATTAGCATTCACTGAGCTTGAATTGTGTGTCATTGCTATGCTAGGAACACTCTTCTTAATTAACATATGATGAAATTAACTGTAGTGGAGGGGGGTGGAATATCTTCTTATGAGCCTTAGTACATATGTAAATTCTTATAACTGCCCCACAACCCAGACACAGGACAGTTTTATTACCAAAAAAC
Source organism: Giraffa tippelskirchi (assembly GCF_054371585.1). Taxonomy (NCBI): domain Eukaryota; kingdom Metazoa; phylum Chordata; class Mammalia; order Artiodactyla; family Giraffidae; genus Giraffa; species Giraffa tippelskirchi. The sequence goes on from NC_137285.1 coordinate 122,656,966, forward strand.
AAGAATTGTTTAATGGCTGAACAAATGTCCTTTATTTTCTATGTAGGCACCACAGAAGAAAATAAAACTGCCCTCAAACTGTCTGGTCCAGTCAAGGGGCCAGTGTTTTTAGGAAGGCTCTTGTCTGCACACCTGAGACTGTCAGAACAGGCTGAAATGCCATACCATGGCTGCAAATCCTTTGCCCAAAGGCAGTGTCCCCACCAGAGGTCTCAGTAGAACACAGGTCATGAATTCCCACCCTGCCAGGCTGCAAGAACTCCCTGTCAGCTTTACAAGGAGGACATCAGTGTCAATAGTGCTATCTTGCTCATCTGAAGGGCCTTCAATCCTAGGCTGCCTAGGATAAAAGCAAGCAAATATGGCACTTGAGAAGCCAAACTGGCTTCCTCCACACAAATGACTACATATTTTCTATAAAATGGTGGCTGAATCTCAGTGCACAATAAGTCTAATTTCATAGCTCATAGCAGAGATAAAACAATTAGAAATGAGAATGAATCAAAGAAAAGACAGGAAACTATAAAAAGAAATCACAACAATGCATATAGAATTGCAGGCACTAGGGTAACAGTACAAGAGGTTGTGCAGACCTGTTCTGAATGATCCAAAGAAAGTTAAGACTGTTCACAATAGTCTGTAAGAAGGAAACCTGACCTCAAGAATGGCTAAAATTTTTAAATATCTAGAAATGAGGTTAACAGTTCAGTTATCTGAAAAACTTACTGATATGAGGCTGAATAAATGAGGTCTGAATATAGTATCCTTGCAGACTGCTGCTAGGCTCCTTGGGTAATCAGCAGTTCTCTTAAATGGGTCATAAAAAATCTCAGGTCCTTGATCGCCAGCACAACCAGGGTTCATCTCTGCTGTCTCAGAGTCCATAATCCGATGTTCCAAGCTCTGAGCTGTCCACCCAATGGGTCTAGTTAGACCCTGAACTCCATATATGTTCAGACTGTCTTAAACATATCGACTTTGCTACCACGACTATCTGTTTCAAAAAGAAAGTTGCTTGTGACTGATCATGAGAAACCCAGACTGGCAGGCCCCTCTGCCTACCAGAGGCCTGAGACTACAGGGAGAGTAGATGAAGCCCAGGCAGACAGAAGCTCCGCTGAAAAAGAACAGCTCACCACTGGCACAGGGAAGAGCAGGGTGACAGCTTTTGGATTATTTTAGAACAGTTTGTGCTGATGAGCTTTTTGTTGTGGTACATTCCTCTAAAAAGAACATTTTCTTCCTCCCCTCATTGACAAAGTAATTCAGCAGAAAGTGAAAAAAGAAAGAGGAGCAGATGACAAAGATATCCAGGAATTTGTGGATCTTGGAACACATCACCTTCTTGACTGTGGTGCCATGCTCCTCCCAGTCGGGTGGCCAGGTCCTCGGAGAGACATCAGGAAACCTCTCGGCCTCTCTCACCACCAGGAACATGGCACTATTCCCAGCACAGACAAATAAAATTTGGGTCCTTTGAAAGCCAGTGACACTTCTAGATGTGACCAAAAGCTCAGATACGTTCATCATGGCTGTTGTCCTTAAAAACCTACAGCTGCCAGATCGTACACGTATCTCAGCCTGGTTGCCTGGGCCCCCTTTCCTTTTCAGGTTTTTGTCCTGTGGTTTTCTACCACAGTCACTTGTCCAACCAAACCTACCAACCATGCTTCTTCTTGCCTCCACATCTTTGCTCACACTCCTTCCTACTGCTCAGGCTGCCCCACCCCTTTTCACTCTATCCCAATTCTATGTTTCCTCCAGGAAGTCTATTTTTCTCCTCTCTTCAGACATTATCTAGTTCAATCTGATACAAGGATCCCCTCGGTAGACCAATCAATGGAGGGTTGTGTTCTACTTGCCCACCTTCAGTGACAGGGAGTTCACTACCTACCTACCAAGGAAGCCTCTTCTATGATGAGCTAGCACTGTTAGGCGATTCTTTACTCCAGAAGAATATGCCTATATTTTACTTTCCCCACAGTGGTCCTGTCCTGCCCTTAGAATAAGAGAAACAATACAGCAGTACTTAACAGCATAGGCTTTGAAATCAGATCTGTGCTCATACTCAATGTGTTTCTGAACGAAAATGCTTAACCCTTCCGAAGTTCCAGTCCTTGACGATAATACCAATTTCATAAGGCTGTTAACAAAAGAGTAACTATGCAAAGAGCTTAACACTGTCCCTTGCATCGAGTAAGAATTTCATTAATAATGTTAACCATTATCATCTTTTAAGCCTGATCCCTCTACTTCTATTTTATTTGAAGATAGGAATGATATTATCTGAATCTTTTCTTTTCCAGGTTAAAGTTTCTTCATTAGATTGTAAATTATACAAGGACGGATGTATCACTACGGAATTATATGTATTTACCGTCACATCCCCACGTCTAGAACAGTACCTGGCACATATATAATCGATACTTATAGACACTGAATTGTACTGAATGCTCTCCATTTTATGGTTTCCACACCCCTCATCAGTCATGTCACTCCTCTGTACAGGCTTTCACTGCTTCAAGATGTTTCTGACAATGTGAAATCCAAAACTGAATTCAAAATTTAAAAGTGGACTAACCAGCAGGAAGGAGAGACCAGAATTACCTCCTCTCTCATGATATACACCATATCACTACTAGAGATTTGGCATAACTTGGCAGCTTCATCAAACTGTTGGCTCAAATTGAGCCTGAAAACAATTGAAATTTTTAAATCTTCTCACACATGATGACTTTGTACTCTGGGCTCTGTGGAACTAGAGCGGTAGCAATGCCCAAAGGTGAAACAATAACAGGGCTCTTCCATCCAGAGATTCCTCTCAATCTCACTGTCTGGACCACTCAACTGATTTCTAGCAGTTGCAGCCTGGAATTCAGAATGACCTTTCTAAGAACCTCTGTTTCTTCTTCACAAACAGAGTATAAGTTTCCAAATAGCAAGATCTGACTACCTGGCCTTCTCCTCCACATGCCAGCAGAGGGTTGAACACAGAGTTAGGACAGATGGGTGCCCTCCACCTACAGCAGGAGTACAATCAGGATGCAAACTATACAGACCAGCCTCAGGGTTCCCTCTCCCTCTCAAACAGAATAGCTCTGTCAGTGTTGTGCTTCCAGCTGGTAGGCAGACGGGGGCTGGTCCAGGCACAGAGAGGTAAGCCCTGCTCTCTGACAGGCCGGCTCCTCGAGGCTGCTCTGCTGAGAATCACCTTCCCTGGTAGGGAAGTGACCCTAGAGAACAAGCCAGTAGCAAGAACACCTCTCCCCAGGGAAAAGCCTGTCTAGACAGCTTCAGGGACTGTTCGCACAGGCAGAGAAGAGAGCCATGCAGGGTGAGGGAGCTCACCTCATCACTTTCTTCCACATCCACGTCACCATTGGCATCATCATCCATCAGCTTGTGGATGCTGCGGACTGCATCAAAGCTGAGCTTCTCATCCTCACTGTGGCACAGGGGCTTGTCAATCCGGCAAAACTCTGTACAGGAAAAGCAAGAGACAATGTTACAGGGGACTGCTGCCCAGCTCTATTACCCACCTGTCTCACTGTCCCTAGCTTCTAACATCTGACTCCACTTAACAGCGAGAAGAGTGTTTCTTATTAACTGTCTTCCCCATTTAGGAACAATGCTTTATTATCCTAATAGTCTCTTGGCAGGGAAGTCAAGCATAGGACTAGGATTACACTGGGATCTACACAAAGAACATGAATAAATAACTCAACAAGAAAAAAAAAATACAAGTGAGAGAAAATACAAATAGTCAATGAACACAGGAAAAGGTCTCACTAATAATCAAAGAAATACATATTCAAAAGAAACAACAAATAAATGTAAATTAATACAATCTTTCTAGAAATAGGAAAACAGCCCATTTGTCCCAATGCCAGAGTACTACATAGTTTTCCTCTTTGTTCACTTTGTTGCTGCCCATATACATAATGCCAGTCACAGGCTAACTAGGGAAACCCTCCACATCTCATGCCTTCTCCGAGACAGCCTTCAGCTGTCTACCTATTAGATGTCTAAGGTCCTGAGCATACCTGACACAACTGCATGGGAGGTGTGGAGTGAAGCTTCCTCTGCCCACCACCATATAGTTATACAGCAACAAAACCTCCCAGTCCATTTCATGACACCTAATCCTCTCATGAACCTGGAAAACACCTAGCAGAAAGAGCCCAGAATCTAGTTGTAGTTCTACTATGTGGCTCTAAGGAGATCACTTCCCTTCTTCAGGCTTCGAGTCCACTATTTGAAAAAGACATTTTAACTAAAGTTTTTGGTATTTCTTCCAATTCCTAGAGTGTAAAATTTCTCTTTTCTTTTGACGTTGATCTTGATAACTACTTTCTAGGCAAAACACTCTTCAAATCATCCCCAAAGAAGATAGAAGAAAGATCCTATTTCCCAGATAATAGAAGTAGTCACAGAAGAGGAAGCAAGGACAAGGTGAAGAAGCTGTGGCTGTGAAGCCTTCTAGAAAGCCCTGATCAGAGACCTGAAATGCTCTAATCCATCTAATCATTTACTTATCTGCTGGTCAGAAACAGAGACAAGATCGGACAGGTCACCTCTCTATCACTTGCTAGTCACTCAAATCCTTTTCAAAATGAGGAGGGTTATAAATATTAAATTTTTTAAGCCTCAGATGTAACTCAATAAAAATGTGTTGAATATTGAAGCTCACAAATGTTAACGGATGTATCCCAAGTCAAAAGCCACTACAAAGGCACAACAAGAGCCCAGGTCTGCTGACTCCCAGGCCAGCACTTCACCTGCCTGCCTTTACACCAAGGTAACCAGATAGTTTTAAGTTAGTTGTATCTTCTGGAAGCCACGGATGGTAATGCTGGTAAGAACCACACTGAAAAAAATGGCCTTATAAAAGAAAAAAGTAAGATAAATAGTATGCATACAAGAGAAATAAGTACTTCCATAGACCCTATGTTCCTCTTCCTCTGTCCTGGCAAGCTGGAGTGGGAAAGGAAGGTAGGGTAAAGGCGTGGTGGACACTGAGGCAAAGAGTAGAAAATAGCCCAAAATTAAGGCACTGTTTCTCATTGCGTCACCAACAAGAGCTCTTAACATGATTGCTTCATTCATGGACTCCTATCCACTCTTATCCAGTGCTTATCCCAAACAAACTGCAGTAAGTAATGACTAGTTCAGAGATGAAGCACACAACACTGAGATTAGCATAACCAACATAACACTTTCCTTCCCTTATTCCTGTATTTATACTACTCAAAGGCATATATAATTGCCTGTAAGAGCTTGTTTGATCAGCATATGATATGCCCACTCAAACAACATTTATTGAGTACTGTTTATATGTCAGGATCTATAATCAGCACAGGGGATGAAGAGATGAAGCAGACCTCATCTTTGCTCTCAAGGAGCTCAGTTATTAAGGCGAGGGACTCTGCCAGGACCAGCTTGGGTGAGCCTCACAGTGTTGCTGTACCTGCTTTTATAATAGCATTTATTGACTCATATTTAAATTATATGTGCTCATGTCTGTTTTTTCCACTATGCTTTGGGTATGAATGCCTCAAAATATAATATATTAGATTTGAAAAAAAAAAGTGGGGGAAATAGGCAATTAAAATACCAAGTGCTAAGTGCCATAATAGAAAGAATTGAGGTTATGCTAGGAGTCAACAACTTCTTCTGTAAAAGGCCAGACAGTAAACAATTCAGGATTTATGGGCCATACAGTCTCTGTTGCAGCTATGTAACTCTGTCATTGAACACAAAAGCAGCCAAAGACAAAACTTGAGTAAGAGAACTCAACTGTGCTCCAATAAAACTTTATTTACAAAAACAGATAGTGGGCTGGATTTGGCCCTTGGACCATACTTTGTTGACACTGTTTCTGGAGCTCCCTCGGTAGTACAACTGAAGCACACTGGATCAACAGATTTTTGACCCAAAACAAAGAAATCTAATCTTTTCATTAGCCTGTATCCACACACAGGATTATCTGAAGTAAAGCACTTCTATTAGGCTTTTAAAAATAATGGAAATAGTTTACCAAGCTCTAGGGACTGAGGTCTCCAGGCTGGGCCTGATTAGCCTACAACAGGTCCAACAAGTATGGGCTTCAAACATCAGGCTCTAGTTTGTAACCTGATCAGACAGACAGGTGACCTTTGCTTCTGGCATCATTTGGCACAGAGAAAGATGAAAAGAATTGAGGATAAAGGAATACAAAGTCTTGATGCCCTATATTGCCATAGAATCCTGTCCAGAAAAATCACGTCAGACAAAATTCACAAAAAATCCCTTCAGTGGAGCATTGCCTATGCTTTTCTCTCTCCTTCCTGAGATCTGTACTATCTTTCTTAATACATTCCAATCTGGCAAGGTTTCACAGACCCATCTGGAAATTACCTTAAAAAATCCACACATTTAGCAACACATTATTACTACAGTGCAAGAGCCCTGCCCTTGGAGTCAGAATACATATGTCAAAATTCTGGCTTCATCAGTTACAACCATATGATATTGGACAAGTTGTTTAACTTTTCCCAGCCTCCAATATCTCACTTGTAAAATAAGGATAATTAATTCTGCTGCATATGGTTTTTGTGAGAATTAGGTAAGATTACAATTGTTAAAGCACTTAGCATAGGGCTTGCATGAAACTGACACTTAATACATTTGTTATCTCCTTCTTTCCTCCCAGAGCAGCAAGTGAACAGTTCCCATCTTTCGCTAACTTCAGCCACTTTCCCTCTATAGACCGTAAAGAGTCAAATAAAGGAAGTATAGTCCAATCAAATTGCTCAAAAGAATGTTCTAGGAGAGCTGGCAAGTGAGTGTCTGACAACAGCCTGTCTTCCCCCAGTATTTACATGTCTATCACTGGTAACGTTTATCACACAGTGTTGTTGTTCAGTCACTCAGTCATGTCGAACTCTTTGCGACCCCATGGACTGCAGCATGCCAGGCTTCCCTGTCCTTCACCATCTCCCAGAGTTTGCTCAAATTCATGTCCATTGAGTCAGTGATGCCATCCAACCATCTCATCCTCTGTCCCCATCCCCTTCTCTTCCTGCCTTCAATCTTTCCCAGCATCAGGGTCTTTTCCAAGGAGTTGGCTCTTTGCATCAGGTGGCTAAAGTATTGGAGTTTCCGTTTCAGCATCAGTCCTGCCAATGAATATTCAGGACTGATTTCCTTTAGGAGTGACTGGTTTGATCTCCTTGCAGTCCAAGGGACTCTCACGAGTCTTCTCCAACATCACAGTTCAAAAGCATCAATTCTTCAGCACTCAGCTTTCTTTATGGTCCAGCTCTCACATCCATACATGACTACTGGAAAAACCATAGCTTTGACTATATGGACCTTTATCAGCAAACAAATGTCTCTGTTTTTTAATATGCTGTCTAGGTTGGTCAGAGCTTTTCTCCCAAGGAGCAAGTGTCTGTTAATTCCATGGCTACAGTCACAATCCACAGTGATTTTAGAGCCCAAGAAAATAAAGTCTGTCACTGTTTCCATTGTTTCCCCATCTATTTGCCATGAAGTGATGGGACCAGATGCCATGATCTTAGTTTTTTCAATGAGTTTTAAGCCACCTTTTCAGTCTCCTCTTTCACATACAGTGTTATACTTGTTTAATCCATCTTCCCCATAATGGCTTGGGACCATATACCCAGCAGCAAGAAAAACCCAGGTTCTTGATAGATGTTCAACATATGTTTTTTTAATGAATAACTAAATACTAGTTCTACAATCATTTAAGAGATTTTTGGAGGCAGAAAAGAGAATTTTAGGTAGAGAGAAGAGCATAGGACCAAGTTTAACTTTTTTGATCTTAGGACCCCTTTTTATACTTAAAAACTGAAAATCCCCAAACTGATTGATATTTACTATATTAGAAATTAAAACATAAACCCCATATATATTATAGAAGCATGTTTTATGAAAAAATAATTGTTTTCTGCAAAAAAATTCATGAGGAGACCGGGACTGTTACACATTTTTATATATCTCCTTAATGTCTGGCTTGATAGAAATAGCTGTTACCGCCTTATTATATCTATTTCTGCATTCAGTGTGTTGTTTTGCCTTCAATCAAAACATAGATATGCAGTTGGAAAAGCAGGAGTATTTTAATAATCTTTCAGATAATCATGGTCAGTCTTCTCTGATACTTCACCAAAACTTCAACAAGTAGTAGGTTTGTTAAAGGTTACAATGTGAAATCTGAAACTATACAGGTGAACTTTTTGTACTCTGTCACAGTAAAATCCATCATCTATCTTGCAGTCATCTTGCACTTTGAATGGATCTTATATCCACGGGTGATTCTGAAACAACATATACTAATCATTTGGAAACTAGTGATTCAATGAAGTTAAGCAGTTTTCAAATTTGACACAGTTCATTTATACAATATCAAAATAATCACAATTATCAAAAAAAAAAAAAAGCTGTAAATCTAAGGAAGCTGTCAAGCTTACTGTGGCAGATACAAGTTTTCCAAAACTTTTATTTCCAATTAAAAGCTGGAAGTTTATTATTGGCAACAAATACTACAAGTTGTTCTTAAAGTAGCAGACTTGCTTCATTCATTTTCAAGAAAATGTCTGCCAAAAACATAAGTCTCAGGAATTGCGATTTGTTAGTTATTCTTTCAAGTAAAAACAGTGTTCCCTGAAAGAGGGAGGTAGTTTGGCTCAATTGCACAAATGCATTTCCTTGAGATAAACATCAGGCTTCAATATGCAGCATAAGTGCTTGAAGTGTACTTCCTGTTTTATCACACTGAATACTACAGAGACAATTCAATAAAATTATAAAATTTTTAATTCTGAATTAAAAACTTAAAAAATCTGACAGTGTATGGAGCGGAGGGATGCAATGGTTACTGGCACAATTTTGTGATAGTCTTGATTCTTGTTAAGATGCCAGCAATTTTACCTACTAAGTTCTTCTGCACCAACAGTGCAAATGTGCACAGGATGGGGAAAGCAAATAGTATCTTAGTATTATTATTAAAACGGTTTTGACCTTCTGGATCCCCCAAAAGACCTTGGTGGCCCCCAATGGTCTGCAGACCACACTTTGTGAACCATGGGCAGACAAAATGACAAAGACCTTTCCCTCACATCCAAAGCTCCTCTCCTTTCTCTAAACAGACCTAATCGTTTACTGCTCTGTGCTCCAAGCACTTTTACCTAACTCTGTTATATTAATTCTCATGCTCTGAGTTGTTTGCATGCCACAGCCAGAAAAGGGCAAGAACTAAATTTGACTCACTCTATCCCCTAGGGCCCAGTATGGCACTATCCTAATAACCACCTTGTCAAGTATGAAATCAGTAAATGCTGGCTGAATGAATGAATGCATGAATGAATGGATTCATAACAAACCATGTCTCCCCAAAAGACAAGAGAATTCTTGAGTGTAGCCTACCAATTCCTACCACCAATATCCAGCATCCACCTAATGCCTCTCCCTCTCCCAGCCACTTTCATTTCTCATCATAAACACTAACTCATCCCCAGAGAACACATATCTGAAGGCATGCAAAGCAGAGCCACTGTAGTTGAGCTGGACAATGGATTGTCTGATGTGAGACACAAGCCCAGAGGGAAAGAAGTGAGAAACAGCCGTCAAGGAAGAAAGCATAGTGAGAGAGAGGAGAAGGACACTGATCAGACTGTTCCTCGGCGCTTGGCTGGAACCTGAGGAGAATCTGGAAATGACTACATTTTACAAACAGGGGTTTCACCTCTGAAAATAATTTCTCCCCTTCATTCTCCACCCCTCAGCCAGAACCGGCAGGGCTCTGTAGTGACTCTGATGGGATCAGAATCCACACTTACCCATAGAAAGGGCGCCAAAGAGTGTAAGACTGAGAGCATGAACCCTGAGAAGACGTTCAGATTTGATCAAGACCATGAGGTTGCAGAGATAAAACAGCCTGGAACCTAGAATGAGGATAGGACTGGAGGGAGAGCAGGGGACCCTCTAGACAAAAATGTAAAGGCTGAGAAGGGGAACTGGCTTGGGACCTGGAACTGGCAAGAAAGGTCCCCCCTGGAATACAGCACATAGCAGGCCTAACCACAGAGGAAAGAGGCATCAGATTCCTGGGCTGTGTAAAACCCAGCCTACCTGAGGGATGTTCCTGTCCTTGTTAGAACAGCATGTTCAGCTGCTCAGTTGTCTCTGACTCTTTGCAACCCCATGGATTGTAACCCACCAGGCTCCTCTGTCCCTGGAATTTTCTAGGCAAGAATACTGGAGTGGGTTGCCATTTCCTCCTCCAGGGGATCTTCCTGACCCAGGGATTGAACACACATCTCCTGTGTCTCCTGCATTGGCAGGTGGATTCTTTACCACTGAGCCACCTGGCAAGCCCCAATGAGAACATCACATCCTCATATTCAAGAAGAGGCCTAGCTCTTCTCAGCAGGGAACAGGAATTGAGAAGAGCTTTCCTTCTGGACAAAACTGGCACTGCTTTCAGCTAACCAAGCAACATTAACCCCAAAGGCTTCTGACCATGCTCATTTCTCCTCCAAGAGAGAACACATCAAAAATAAACTATATAGCACCAAGAGTGAACCCTAGGGTAAACCACGAGCTTTGGGTATGTATGATGTGTCAGTGTGAGACTTTATTTTTTTTTGGCTCCAAAATCACTGCAGATGGTGACTGCAGCCATGAAATTAAGTGACGCTTGCTCCTTGGAAGAAAAGTTATGACCAACCTAGACAGCATATTAAAAAGCAGAGACATTATTTTGCTGACAAAGGTCCGTCTAGTCAAACCTATGGTTTTTCCAGTAGTCATGTATGGATGTGAGAATTGGATTACAAAGCTGAGGGCCAAAGAATTGATGCTTTTGAACTGTGGTGTTGGAGAAGACTCTTGAGAGTCCCTTGGACTGCAAGAAGATCAAGCCAGTCAATCCTAAAGGAAATCAGTCCTGAATATTCATTGGCAGGACTGATGCTGAAGCTGAAACTCCAATACTTTGGCCACCTGATGAAGAAGAACTGATTTCTTGGAAAAGACCCTAATGCTGGGAAAGATTGAAGGCAGGAGGAGAAGGGGATGACAGAGGATGAGATGGTTGGATGGCATCACTGACTCTATGGAAAAGAGTTTGAGCAAGCTCCAGGAGTTGGTGATGGACAGGGAGGCCTGGCATGCTGCAGTCCATGGGGTCGCAAAGAGTTGGACGCAACTGAACTGAACTGAACTGAACTGAATGTAGCACCTACTACCACCTCACATGATACATTTGTTCACTGATTTGCTTATTGTCTGTCTCCCTCCAATAGATGTAAGGTTCACAAACAGGGACTTTTTTTGTACGCTGCAGTATCCTCAGGGACTCATATACTGCCTGGCACATATTAGGTATTCAATATAGATTTGCTGCATGAATGAATGAACAAATGAATGAATCTTCGCCTTTCTTTATGTGCAGACTTCTCCTTTCTACCTGACTATTAAACGTTGGAGTTTCAAAGAATTTGGGTTTAGTTCTAGTCTCTCTTCTCATACTGCACTCTCTCCTAAATAATCTTATCTCTCCTCACAGCTTCAACTACCATTTGAAGAAATTACTAGGTATTACCAAGTCCCAAAAAACAAAATGATGTTTCTGATTCAAGTTTCACTTTTGGCCCACAGAAACCCAGACTCCAACTACCTACTAAACATCTCCACATGGATGTCCAAGAGGCACCTCAACTCATAATGTCTAAACCTCAACTCATTACCTTTCCCCCAAACTTCCTACTTCACCAGTTGTGTGTGTCAGAAACCTTTAACATCTCACTCCCCCACTCCGCACATTCATTTAGTCACCAAACCCAGTTCAAGATTCCTCAACTATTTCAAACCTCATTCTCCACACAGCATGTCATTCTCAGCAGAGATATTCTAAATACTTAATGAGCAGTCAATAGCAGGAACTTGTGTCCCTTGCATTGGCAGGTGGATTGCATATAGCAGGAATGCTGGCTATAGGCACCGCTAGTACATAACAGCTGCACATCTGCACAAGTCCTTTCACTTCCTACAACTTTTCAAATGCTTTTCATTATTCTTAAGATAAAGTTCAACTTCCCTACTGTGACCTGCCAGGCCCAGAACAATCTGCCACCTGCTATCTTTGTGGTCTCACGTCCAGCAACTTCTCCTGCTTCGTGTAACCCTTCTTTGATGGGTCAAGTTTCTTCTCTCCTTTCTACATAGCACAGAGATTCTCAGCTCTGGAAGCATATTAGAATCACTTAAGGAGCTCTTAAATTGCTGACACGAAGCCCTCAGTATGTCTATGGGTGAGACTGCGGTATGGCTTTAGGGGCGGGTTTTTTTCTTTTTCTTCTTTAATTGAGAAATAACACACATAGGGGACTTCCTTGGTGGTCTATTAGTTAAGAATCCACCTTGCAATGTGGTCCGAGAGGATTCTACATCCCACAGAGCAGCTAAGTCTGTGTGCTACAATTAGAGAATCTGTGCATTGCAACAAAAGATCCCACATACCACAACTAAGACTTGACACAGCCAAATAAATAAATACTTAAAAAAAAATAAATAGAAATAACACACATAAAGTAAAGTGCATAAATAAACCTAAGGACGAGACTTCCCTGATAGTCCAGTGGTTAAGAATCCACCTGCCAATGCAAGGGATACAAGTTCAGTTCCTGTTCTAAGAAGATCCCACATGCTGCAGGGCAACTGACTCTATGCACCACAACTACTGAGCCAGCACTCTAGAGCCCATATTCCACAACAAGAGAAGCCACCACAATGAGAAGCCTGGGCACTGCAACTAGAGAGCAGCCTCGCTTGCTTCAACTAGAGAAAGTCCATGCACAGCAACAAAGACCCAACGAAGCCAAAAATTCATCAATCACTAAATTTCAAAAATATAAGGATCAATTAACATATATACATTATATATATTATATATTATAAAACATTATATAAATATATATCATTTATTTATAATTATTTTCATGTTATATTATACTATAATATTTTATATTATTTATATTTAATTTTCTATATTATATATTACATTACATATAATACAATTATAATATGCAATATATAAAATATTATAATATATAACATACAAAATATATAATATATAAAATATACATAATATATTATAACAAAATATATTATAACATATATTATATAACAATTAAGTAATTATTATATAATATACATAATTATATAATAATATATATTTTATTATATAATATATAATATAATAAATGATGTATTATATTATAATATATTATATATATTATAATATATTATATACATGATATATACTTATATAATATAAATATATATCATATATAATATATTATATATTATATATACATATTAATATATACTATATAGACAATATATAAAATATACAATATATTATATATGTATATGTATGTATATTATATATGTATACATATATATGTATATTATGTATATACATGTATAATATATGTATATTATATATGTATATTATATATGTATACATATATTATATATGTATCATATATAATATATATCATATATATTGTATATTATATACTATATATTTTATATATCATATAAAATATATCATATTATCATATACTATATTATAATTGTATAATATAGTATATGATACATAATATACATATTATGAGATATATATTATATATGTAGTATATATAATATAAAATATATAATATATATAATAATATGTAACCTATATAGTATATATGATATTATATTTATAATATCATATATATTATATATAATATATAATATATATATCATATATATTATATATATTATATAATATAATATATATGATATATATTATATATCATAAATATATATGATATATATATCATATATATTATATATAATATAATTATTATAATATATGATATATATGATATATACTTATATAATATAAGTATATATCATATATAATATATTATATATTATAATATTATATTATATATATATTATATACATTATATATTATAATATCATATTATATAATTATATTATATAATATAATAATTATATAATTATATAATAATATAATATATTATATTACAACAATAATATAATAATTATAATTAATAAAGCAATAATAATAATTATATTATAATAATATAATAATTATATAATAATATAATAATAATATAATAATATAATTATATTATATAATTATATTATATATTATAATATTATATTATATTATTATTATATTATATATTATATTATATATATTATATATATTATATATTATAATATTATATTATATATAATATCATATATAATATATTATATGATATATACATAATACATATATATATTATATGTATAATATACATATAATGTATAATGTATAATATATAATATACATACAATATATTATATAATATATTATATATCATATTGTATATATTGATATGTATATATCATATTTAATATTATATATATGATATATTTATATGGGAATATAAATATATATCAGATATATAATACATTATATATATGATATATACATATCAATATATACAATATATACAGTATATAAAATATAAAATATACAGTATATTTTATATACTGTATATTTTATATATTATATATCATACAATATATATCATATATTATCATATATATTATAATTATATAATATATGACACATAATATACACATTATGTATAATATATATGAGATATATATTATATATGTAGTATATATAATATAAAATATATAATATATATAATAATATATAACCTATAGATTATATATTGATAATATATTAATAATATCATATACAATATTATATATTATATCTGATATATACATATCAATATATATAATATATACAATATATATTGTATATATTATATATTGTATATTTTATATATCATATATTTTATATATTATATATCATATATCATATATTATCATATATAATATAATTATATAATATTATATATGATATGTAATATACATATTATGTATAATAGATATGAGATATATATTATATATGCAATACATATAATATAAAATATATAATATATATAATAATATATAACCTCTATAATTTATTATATATGATATTATATTAATAATATCATATATAATATATATTATATATTATAATATATAATATAGCATAATTATATAATCTATTATGTATATTTTATACATAATATATACATTATAATAAATTATATACTATAATATAATATATAATAAATAGTATATTATATATTATTATAACATATTATAATATATAATAATTATATTATATATAATTAATTATTATATAATATATATTATATGTTATATATTATAAATATAGTGTATATTTTATATATTATATACCTTTTATATATTATATTATAATTATATATAATATATAAAATATATATTATATGTATATACATATATTATATTATATATATATTACATATAATATATATTATATATAACATAATATAATATATATTACATGTAATATATATTATATATAATGTAACATTATATATAAATAATATATAATATTGTATTATTACATATCCATTATAATTATATTATATATTATGTATATAATATATAAAAATATACATAATATATAAAAATATATAATATATATCCTTTAAACTTCCACCAAAATCAAGATATAGGGCATTCCTTACACTGTAGGAAGACTTTCCCCTTGCCCCTCTCCATTCAGTACTACCATGACCCCACAGTGGTAATCACTATTCTGACTTTCAACATCACAGATAAGTTTTACCCTTTTTTTTTTACATTTATTAACATGGAGCATGGGTATTTTCATGAGTATTTCTAGTTGCACACAATAAAATGTCCCAAATTTTAAGTGTAAACAGTTTAATGTGTTTGACAAACATAAGCATTCACGTAACACTACCCTGTTCAAGACATAGAACACTTCCACTGTCACAAAATGCTCCCACTCAGTTCCTCAGTGCCAACCTTCATCCTCTTCCCCACACAGTCACTGATCTGATTTCTTTCATTACAAATTAATTTAGCCTGTTCTGGGCCTCCCTGGTGGCTCAAACAGTAAAGAATCTGCCTGCAATGCAGGAGACCTGGGTTTGATCCCTGGTTTGGGAAGATCCCCTGGAGAAGAGAATGGCTACCCATTCCAGTATTCTTGCCTGGAGGGCCTCTTAGAACTACTAACTCTTACTCTCCAAGGCCAACAAAGCGGGGTTGGGGGGCGGGCAGGATGGGTTCTTTTTGTCTATTAAGGGCAATCACAGAAGCCGTAACTGAGCTTGTGCCACTCCCCAAGAAGAGTACAACAGAACTTCCTGGGTTTGCTGTAACTTCTTCAGTGCCCAGCACTAGCCAAAGACCCTTTCTCTACTAGGGCTTAAAAACAAAATTTAAAAGACACTAGGAGGGCACTCAGTCACCCCTTTGTGTCCCATTTCTACCGTCTTCCTCCTCCCAGTATTCTTTTCTTCAAATTTTGATCTAACAAGAAACCTCTTTCCAGAATAAGATGGCTAATCCTCAAAGTTAGTCCCCACCAAGCAGGCCATGACCTCAATAACTGAGGCTTCTGGTAGAGGAGCCTTCTTGCTGTTCTGATTCCCAGTGTATACTCCTGGGTCCCCTCCATTCCTACCCCAAATTATTAAAATATATACTGAATAATAGAAGTGGTAGACGTAGGTCTTTGAATCCAACTTTCTTATACTCTGACTACTCCTAAGGATTAATTTTCTGCTCTTAAAAATCAGTAAAGTTCTTTAAAAACAGTAAACCCCTATAAAAATATCAATCATTCATTCGTCAGTTCTCTAGTCTTTGCTTTACCTGTGAGTCTGATGTTCCCAACTACAGCAAGAGGAGTCTGATTTTTCTGGCGTCCCTTGTTTCTGGCCCAGGGCTGGGCAACACAGTACCTGGCCTAGTGACAACTGAAAGCTGTGGACAGATGTGGAAGATCTGCTTTCTCAGCTCTGGATCCTAAACATCATAGGTCTTTACATTCTAAAGGTATCTGAGCCAAGAAGTATGACAGTCCCAGAGAAATCCAACACACACTTGTTCAAAAGCCACCCCCAATTCTCTGACCTGGAGCCTGACCCAGACATTCCTGTGTCCTGGCCAGTACTTGTCAGGGTCTGAGATGGCCCAAAAAATAATTACAAACAACTCAAAAGAGTATTCTGCTAGAAAGAGTTTTCTAACAATGCTGGAGTGGGTTCCAAGGACCTGCCCAGATAGGGACTCTGCACAGTGCCCAGGGCAGATGTCCAGCCTATTAGTGGATCCTCTAGGATTACACCCTCAGGTTCAGAAGTGGGGCTGGCTCCCAACAATCAGTGCTTATCACAGCAGCCCCGAGAGCACAGTGATAAATGCCTTGAAGATATAAACACTGAGGAGCCAGGCACACCATGGCGTGGAGTAAAAACAATGTGGATTCCAGTTTCCATAGCAATAAGAGGTCATCCTCAAGTCTCCCAGACCCATTGCTGGCTGGCTTACCAGGGAACACATTCCTAGGCTCCAAAAGAGACCAGGACTAGGAAAGAGCTTCTCACCATCTTTCTGCCCCATGTAATCCACCACTTGGACAATACAAGGAAGCTAACTGACCCCCCTTCCTATTTTCTTGAGAGAAGATAATCAAGAACACCTACTGAAAAACCTGGCAGTCTGAAGGATCACTGCAAGAACCAGGTTCACAGCCTTCCTTAGCCTACGCAGTTGTCAGCTATAGCAGCAGAGCAGTTCTGCACAGGGACTGTGAGGAATGAAGTGTGCCTGAGCCTCCTCACAGTCCAGGCTCCCTGACTCTGATCCCTCATGTGCACAAGCCTGCTGCGATTTCTGAGGAAGGGCCTCTCTGGCAAAGCACATTCCATCTCACAGAGAACAGAGCTCAGGTCTCGATGTTTCTTGCCTGGGTCACTGCAGTCGCTTCCTCACTGATTTCTCCATCTCTGCTATAGTTTCCCTTAAACCCATCCTCTACCAAAGCAGTCAGTACAATTTTTCTAAAATTCAGATCTGACTAGACCACAGTCTTGAATAAAATCACTTACAGGTTACCATAAAAACCTGTACCCAAATATTCACAGAAGCTTTACATGTAATAGCCAAAAAATGGAATAGGTCTATATGTCCTTTCATTCGGTTACATGTTAGTACTTACATATTACTCAGCAATAAACAGGAATGAAGGAATGATTCACATAACTACTTGGGTGAAGTTCCAGGGAGTTAGGCTGAGCAAAAAGAGCCAATTCCAAAAGGTTACAAACTCATGATTCTATTTATGTAACATTTTTTAAAGGACAGAATTTTAGAAATGAAGAGTAGAGGGATTAGGGACATGGAAGGGAATGGGAGGGAAGGGTGTGATTATAGAAGGACAACACGAAGGAACTCTCTGGTGGTCCGGTGGTTAGGACTCAGTGCATTAGCTGCTGAGGGCCCAGGTTCCATCCCCAGTTGGGAAACTAAGATCTCACAAGCCATATGGGCAGTTAAAAACAAAAAACTAGAACAACAATATGAACGATCCTTATGGTGTCGGACTAGAACTTGGTACACACAAACACACACACACAAGTACAGGTAAAACTGAGGAAATCTGAACAAGATCAGTGGGTGGTGCTAATGTCAATATTCTGGTTGTGATATTATACTACAGTTTATCAAAATGCTACTGTGGGAGAAGTTGCACAAAGTTTCCCAGTGATCTCCCTCTATTATTTCTTAAAATCACAAGTAAATCTATAATTATCTCAACAAAAATTTTAATTAAGAAACTTCTTTGCAGTGTTCCCAAATTCCTACAACTGTGATTCCTAGCTTTTTTTTAATGAGTAATTCAAAAAAGCTCCATAAATAATAGTTGTACTTTTAGTAACCCCCAACTGAAAAATGACTGTGGAAATAATATGGATTCACAAGACACTCCTCAAGGACCTTTACAGGGCTTCAAATCCCCAAGACTGGAAACCAATGGAAACCTATGGCCCATATAATGAATATAAAATAACGAACCATACAAGGCTCTTCAAGGGGCAGTCCCTAACCAAGTTCTCTAGCCTTATCCCTCACCACTCACTCACACACCCCCCACACTCCCATCACACTAAACCACTTTCAATTCCATAAATAAAATAAAAAAGGAGACTCACTCTGCAGCTTTGTACATGATGTACCCTCTGCCTGCCATATTCTTGCTCCATTCTTCACCTGACTAACTCCTACTCAAGTTTCAAGATTCTATTCAGGCTTTTTGCAGTTCCTCTAACAGGTCTCTGCACTGAATCTCCCAGGGTTAGATTAGAGCCTCTCTTGTGCTCTCGTACCCCCTGTGCTGCTGCCCTCCATCACACTTAGACCAATGACAACCTCTTGATGCCTCATTTCATTTTCTCTTTTTTTTTGGTCACACTGCACAGCTTGTGGGAATCCTACCTAGTTCCCCAACAAGGGATCAAACCTAGGACCCTGCAGTGGAGCACAGAGTCCTAACCACTGGACCACCAGGGAAGTCTTCTCATTTCATTATCTTAAAACAAGTAGAAAATAATATATACCCACCTCATAAAGTTGTGCAAATTAAGTGAGTTACTACATCTAAAGTACAATACTTCCAATAGAGCACGGCACATAGTAAGCGTTTGATTACTACCAAGTGATTTTTGTCTAATTGTCACACTAAAAGATCCAAACAGAAACCAGTATTTGCATCCATCTCTAGGTATAAATAGCACATAGTACGTGCTTGATCAATATTTGGGAAAAGAAGTAAGGGTTCTAAGTTTAGGTAAGGAGGTAGAACTTAAGTCAACAGTAGAAATGGCGATCTAGAGAATTAGAAATTACTACTAAAAGCAAGAGGTGAATACAGGGTACAAGCCAGGAATAAGATAGCCATCTCAGAAAAATAAGCACTATTACAGATTACTGGAAACTTGGGGGAATAAACAGAACTGAGAACTGCTAAATTATACATATCTCCTAACCGGGCTTTGACTATACTCAATTATCATGAAGAACTCCTCTGACTTGTCATTGTAACTTGTTAACATTGAGCTGAAAATTTGCTCAACCTTTTGGAGGCACTGTTTCTTCATCTGTAAAATGTGGCATAAAGACCACAATGTTCTAAGTATTTAAGATTATGCAAGCAAACTTTACCTTGCCCACTGATTAAAGTAAAACTAGTTTGGTCTAGATAAATGTTATGTCTTCTTCTTGCCTTAAAATTTTTTTTCTCTTAAAAACTTAAAAATAAATCTCTTGAATAATAACTACCTAGCTGAAGGGAGAAGGAAGAGATGTATATGAAACTGACCTATCCAAAGTGCCAGCTTGTCAGAGGATATAGGTGGGTAGCTAACCCTACTCTCCCCCTAGCTCTTCATATTTAAGGCCTGCTGGCCCTACAAGGCCCTGGGAAAGTCCATCTCCACCAGGAAAGCTTGAACCACTCTAGGTCAGAGCACTGAGTCCAGTCTGGGCCAGGCACCACCTCATAAGGTTTCTTTTGCTCATAATTGAATTATATCCCAGGTGGCCTGTTAGCTCCCCTGGAGTGGGACTTGAGAGTCCTACCACTATTTCCGCAAGAACAGAATTAAGGACATTCTAACTACCTAAGGGAGAAAGGGAGAATGAACAAGATAGGAACTATGCTGCAACTTCTACATATGGTGTCTCTTTTATTATTCTGTAAATTGGTACCTTTATTATCCCCAATATAAGATGAGGAAACTGAGGCCCAGATACAGTACATGATCTACTCAAGTCACATAAATGGTGAAAGTAGGGGTGGAACTGGGATATTATCTATCTACAGAGTCTTGATAAGAATAAACACATATTGGTGCCCACTTGGTTACCTACCATACAGCTGATTTGTTAGGCAATTCAGTCACACCAGCCTTCCACCTCAGCTCCTTTTTGCTGCCAATTTGGGCCTGAGATACCTGTTTGATTTTCTTTCTTACTCTTATTTTACCCCACATGGGAAATGTGAAGGGAGCTCCCCAGGGTCCCTTCCACGGTGAAGTATGTGGAAAAAATAGGCTAAACAAAGGATGCTTCGGGGGAATTAAAAAAAGGAGGCAAATATCCATATCCTATTATATCAAAGCCAGAAAGACTCACTAGTTAAATTCTCTGGTTTTACAGACGAAGATATTGAACCCTAAGAGGCAAGGTCATTTGCCTAAGGTCACATAGCTGAGTGGAAACTGAAATCCTGTCTCTCAACTTCCAAATTAGTACTCACTTTGGTCTACCCTGCTCCAAGCCATGGAGACAGAACTGGAGTATGACCTGTCAGGCCTGTCACTAAGCGAAAAACCCAAACGCTGTAAACACAGGAAATGGGCTGGGATGAGGTTCAGAGGGAGTAGCAATCTTTGCCAAGTTAGAAGTGTTCAAGCGTTTCCTGTCCACAGCTGTTAACTGTCACAGAAATGCTCCAGAAAGTAATACAGGCAGAAAAAAAAAAAAAAGAAAGACTACGGCCTAGAATTGACTATAAATTATTCGGCCAACCCACTTAGTTTTACAGATGAGGAAGCTAAGACTACCCCCAAAAAGAAAAATGACTGGACCCAACTCACACCATAGAATTCAAAGATCCTTAGAAACCACTTACTTCGTTCAAATCCTTCACTTTAATGATTAAGTGTCTGAGCCCCAGAGAGGGAAAGAGCCTTGACCAAGGTCACACAGCTAGACTTGTGTCAGAGCCAGCACTGGAACTCGGGTCTTCTACCTCACAGGCCAGTGTGCTTCCCACTAGTTAGAGTGAGCAAGATAAAGGGCTCTGCCTCAGATAATTTGAGTGCTATTTTGGCCTTGAAAAAAATACATGTCAGGAAACTGAAAATAAGCAGGATATACTAATAGCTAATGAAGAAAGACAAGGGCCAAACAGAGTAAGCTTAGAGGAGCCAAAACAAAAGTGGTCTGGTTGCTTAAGACACTCTGGAAAACTAAGAGGTAGAAAAATATTCTGGCTATTCTAGGAACTTAGAATCCAAAGGAGAACAATCAGGGAAAACAGAAAAGGCCAGAAACACTAAGGGAAATTCCAAGGTAATGCTTCCTTCTTCTGTCCTAAGTCAAAATATCCAGAAAACATCACCGCAGGAGCAATCCTTGGTTCAGCAGGCCACTAAGGGGTACAATAGTAATTGGCAGATTTCTGGGCCCCCATTCTACACAGCTCGTGGGTATGGAGGGAACTATATTTACACAATTCCTAGCAGTTCATATATATTCAATCTTCACATCAGCCCTGCATGACAAGGACCATGACTGCCATTTAACAGATGTGGAAACTAGGGCTTAGAAAAGACAAGTCTCTTGGTCACAGTCACAAAGTTAGTATTGTATATGGCAAATCAAATTGTTGTTTAGTTGCTCAGTTGTGTCCAACTCTTTGCAACCCCATGGACTGTAGCCCACCAAGCTCCTCTGTCCATGGGATTTCCCAGGCAGGAATTCTGGAGCAGGTTGCCATTTCCCACTCAAGGGGATCTTCCTGACCCAGGGATTGAACCACATCTCCTGCATTGCAGGTGGATTCTTTACCGCCTAGCCACCAGCGAATCCAGTATTCCCACTTAAACTCTCCTTCCAGAAATTCTTAGCAAATGTCTGCTGTTCCAATCCTATGGGATACAATGAGGAAATAGATATGCCCCTGGCCTACTTGCGTTCCAATCAGAGATTGGAGAGTTAAGTAATTATTGTAACAACACATAACAATTTTGAATGCTTACTAATATGGCAGGTGCTATTCTAAGCTCTCCATGTATACTGCTGCATTTAATTTACACAGGAACTTAGTGAGGTGGTTACTGTTTTGTTTGTTTGTTTGTTTGTTTGTTTGGTCACACTGCATGGCTTGCAGGATCGTCATTCCCTGACCAAGGATTAAACCCAACCACAGTGGTGAAAGCACGGAGTCTCAACCACTGGACCACCATGGAATT
The DNA here is from genome assembly GCF_054371585.1 of Giraffa tippelskirchi. Taxonomy (NCBI): domain Eukaryota; kingdom Metazoa; phylum Chordata; class Mammalia; order Artiodactyla; family Giraffidae; genus Giraffa; species Giraffa tippelskirchi. Next base: position 122,679,999 of record NC_137285.1, read on the forward strand.
CCAAGGTCATTACTATTATCCTCCTCATGTACAGATAGGAAAATAAGGCACAGAGAGACTGAGTAACTTGCTTAAGAGCACACAGCAAGTAAGTTGTACAAGTAAGGATTCAAACCCAGGCAGCTTGACTCTAGAGCTCATACTCTTTTTTTTTTTTTTAATTTATCAAGTATAGTTGATTTACAATGTTGTGCTAATTTTTACTTTACAACAATGTGATTCAGTTATATATATATTCTTTTACATATTCTTTTCAACTATGGTTTATCACAGGATATTGAATATATTAGTTCCCTGTGCTATACAGAAGAACCTCATTGTTTATCCATTCTGTCTATAATAGTTTGTATCTGCTAACCCCAAACTTCCAAGCCATCCCTCTCTCCCACCCCTCCCTTGGCAACCACATGTCATTCTCTACATCAGTGAGTCTGTTTTGTAAATAAGTTCATTTATATCTTACTTTATATTCCACATATAAGTGATACCATATGATACTTATCTTTTTCTGACTTACTTCACTTTGTATAATAATCTCTAGGTCCATCCATGTTGCTGTAAATGGCATTATTTCACTCCTTTTATGGCTGAGTAGTATTCCATTGTATATACGTACCACATCTTCTTCATCCATTGACCTTTCAGTGGACAGTTAGGCTGCTTTCATGTCTTGACTATTGTGTATCGTGCTGCTATGAACACAGGGGTGCATGCATCTTTTTGAAGTATAGTTTTATCTGGATATATTCCCAGGAGTAAGACTGCTGGATCATATGGCAACTCTATTTTTAGTTTTTTTAGGAACCTCCATACTGTTTTCCATAGTGGCTGCACCAATTTACATTCCCACCAACAGTGTAGGAGAGTTCCCTATTTAGAGCCTATACTTTTAATAGCCACTTCCAAATAGGCAATGCCAAGGCACCTTGGTTAGGGCTCTGATAGAGGGAGGTCAGAGGCAATGGAGGGCCTTGCTGGGATAACTGTAATGAAGAATGACTATCAAGAGGCTGGAGAGCACAGAAAGGTCAGAGAAACCTGAACATCAAGGACTGGGCTACAATAGTTGATTCCTCCAAAGACAGGAAGACTCTGGTGAGAAAAGATGGAACGGTGACCACAGTCATTATACTTTTCTCCTGCTCTGATAAGGGCACCTCTGTTCTGCAGAGCTTTATCATCCAACATCTCACCAATCCTCACTACAGTCAATGGAATCAGGAAGGGCAGAGATTCCCAATTCCCACTTGACAAATAAGAAAAATGAGAACAATAGAGCAGCAGCAATTTGTCCTAGATATGAGTTGGTGGCAGAAGAAAGTCAAGTCTCTTGACTTCTGCTCTTTCTACTAACCTACTCTGACTCTAGATCAGGAAAATCCAAAACATGGTACTGAGGAAGAGTTTAAAACTCTAGATTTCTCTGAACATTCTCTTTTCATCTTACCATCACTCCTGCCACTCCATTCCCTCCACCACTCACTGCATGTGCACACAGAGTTCTTGAACTCCCCTTACATATACCCATGCTCCCTCCCTTGATGCTCAAAGTCAGTGATTCAATCAGTGAGTTAATCAACCACAAAGCCTTGACTGCTATTAGACTCCATGTCCTCAGGGAAACATTCTCCTCCATCAGTTCATCCTCAGCATGCAGATGTTTAAATGGCAATTAAAGAAAAGAGAGAAATGCTGAAAAAGGAAAGGCCAGGGAGAAACACCCTATTAGGGGAGAACATTTCAAATGATTCTTAAGTCTGCACAGGAGACATCAAATTTAGCCCCAGCCTGAGGCCCCACCACAAAATCAACGCAGTTGAGGTCTTGAGCTTTTAATAAGGAAAAGAACTAAATATCCACCAAAAAATCTTAAATCATCCATTCATTCATTCTTCATTATTGATGTTTACCTTGTATACAACTCAGGTGCTAGACACACACACACACACACACAAAACAACAACTTCTGCCTGCAAAAAGCATAAGTTTTAGTTTATGCTCCATTGTTGTAGAAAAAGCCATCTTTTTACTAACTCATTTGCTTCTAACACTTATGTGAGTTTTATATATACAAGTGGTAATTTGTGTTCTTCAAGTCTTAGTAATATAACTATGTGAGTTACACAGAAAGGAAGCATGAAAGAAAGGTATGTTTGATCTTTGATATATTTTTTCATCTATTTCAGAAAATTTTTTTAGAAACTTGAGTTGGCCTGAGGTTCCTTTTGGAAAGAGCTATGTTCAGCAGTAAATAATCTTTTTTTTATTAAAAAAATAATCAATAGATTTACCAGAAAAACAAGAACAAAACCTTACCTTCTAGTGGAGACAGCAGGCAATCAGGATATAAAAAAAGGGCTACAATCAAGGCATATACCAAGTTTTGTGGAAGCAAGATGAGAAATTCTCCTTTAAGGGGCAGGGAAAGGCTTCCCAGAGAAGACTGATTGGCCATTGACTTGGCCTTAGAGAATATGGAACATCTGTATGCTGGAACGCTGGGGTTGAGTCCTGCACAGACAGGACTGGAGAGGTCTCTAAGGGCAAACTAAAGAGTCCTAGGTTTGGAATTCCCTGGAGATCCAGTGGTTAGGACTCTGCTAAGCTGTGCAGCGTGGCCTAAGTTCCTAGCAGAGGCATTGCCTTGGGATAGAAGGAATAAGCTATAGCCTTGATTGCTTCAAAAACTATTATTACCCCTCTGGGGCATCTGCTTTGGGTAAAGCTCATCAAACTGTGTAATGGCCCAAGCTCTATCTTGCACTCAAACAGACCCAAAGCTCTGAGCATAAGCTTGAGACTCTGCAAGAGGCTTCTCTATCTTGCCTTCACACACTTCTTCCTGTCTTGCACACAGCCTCCCACAGAAACCAGAGCCACCTTATCTCACAAAGAGCTCTGCTGGTGGATACCACCATTAATGGTCTTAAGACTTAAAACTTAAAGCCAGCCAATATGAAAAATTGTTTCATTCAAATGCAACCTTTAGTGATTTAACCTTGAGCAAGCCAAAGATGAAAACAAAAGTCCTTTTAATGCTGCATAAACACAGAGCAAAGCAAACAACTCATACCAAACCACAGTTCATTCAAGGGAAGCTCCAAATTCGGTAGTCCCTGCCACCCTACCGCCCCATCACCAAACCCATGTTCCAGCAAGGCCCAGCCTAGGCACACAGCACAGGCAGCACTGGAAAAAAGCATGGGGTGGGGGATGGGGAGCAGGTCCTCAGACCCCTTCCTGAAGCACTATCTAAATGGAAAAGAGTAACTATAACTTTCCCATACCCTACCCCAGCCCCACAGAATGCCAGTTCAACCTGGCCCTTGTGGGACTTGAAAATCTGCAAAGAAGCTAGCAATGTGCCACCTAAGTACCACAGACCACACTTCTCAGAAAATGGGAGCTACTTTTGCAATTCACATGATGAGACCACCACACACAATCTAGAAACAAGTGGCTAGTTAAGGAGCGCTGCTCTGGAATAGAGAAACTGGGTCCAAGTTTGGCTACTAACTTGATCATATTCTATATCCATTCTCACCTCCCTGAAGTCCCCAGTAATCATTCCCCAACCAACCTTCAAGCCCAATCCACCTACTGTGTCTTCTGGGGACACCTTCCAGTTTCTTACAGTCCTCAATCACCCTATTTGATTCAGACAACATTTACTTACTCAAAAAAATGTGCAGTGAAGTTTTTTCTATGGCAGCACTGTTTACTGTGGGTACTGTGCGTTTCCCTCACCAGAACTCAAGTTCTTTGACAAGGCTGCCCAAGGCCTACACTTCTACTGCCTAACTCCACCAAGAATTGCTTCCAAATGCAACAAATCTATTATCCTAGATGATTTCATGTGGACACACCCTAAAACCCAAGCCCAAGCTCCACATTCCAAGCCCACTGCCTATTCTCCTCTCTCTCCTTCAGCCTGCACCTCCCAATCAGATCTTGTTTATCACCACTTTTGCAGGTTCACCACACTGATGACTCTTCATTAACTAGAGCAGAGGTCTTCAAAGTACAGATGCCAATCCCTCAGTTAATAGATCAGCTTTTTTTTTTTTTTAATTATCAGAGTTGATCAGTAAGGGCATACACTATTTTCAAAAAGTTTTCTTTCATTTAAAGAATAGTTACAATAATTACTGGAGAAGGAAATGGAAACCCATTCCAGTATTCTTGCCTGAGAAATCCCATTGACAGAGGAGATTGGCTAGCTACGGTTCATGGGGTTGCAAAGAGTCGGATACAACTTAGCAACTAAAACAACAACAACAAACAATAATTATGTGACAATTACTATTCTACCACTTTTTACTTTTTATCTCATTCATCACAACAACCTTACAAGGTATCATTATTATCACCTCCAGTTTTCAGATCAAGAAACAAAGGCACAGAGAAGTAAACTAAGTGGTAGCATTTAGAGGCAGGTAGTCTGGCTCCAGAATGCAAACCCCCAGCTACTATACTACACTGCAGAGTATAAAATGGGCTTTTCTATACATATATACACACCAGTATACAGAGCTAAAAAAAAAAAAAAAAAACACCTTCCCTTCCCATGATAACATCTCCTTTAGATAAAGCCTAAACTTCTGTTGCTTTAGGTTTACTCCTCACTGCTTCTTTCACGTGCCCTCCACTCCCACCAGACTGATACATTCACGGGACCTGACGGTTCCCATTCCTCCTTTTCCCATCACCGTTCTTCCACTCTTTCCTGCCCCCAAATCCAAATCAACCTTTCAGGCTTAGGTCCTCTAGAAAGGCTCCTGGAAAAGGTGAGGAGGGAATTACCACTGGTTTTATGACCACCATATATCAGACATTATGCAGGTACTTTAGACTCATTAAACCTCATTTGTTCTTCACAACCCTATAACACTGCTATTACTATGCCCGTATCACAGAAAAGAGAAAAGTATTAATAGTTCAGAGGGTTAACTTATCAATGGCCCACAATACTAAAGCACACACTCTTTCTACACACTATACCTTCTAAGCCCCTTATGACTTATTCCCCATGTTTAAATATTTATAGGTATACAATTTGATTTTTGTATTTTATTAAAAACTGTCTCACATTATTTTCTTGTTTATAGATGTGCCTTATCTCTCCAGCTGAACTCGGAGCCTCTTACCCCAAGGACTTCTCCTACAGTACCTAACACATAGCTAAGCACACAGTAGCTACAAAATTTTACCAAACCAAAGCAATGTGTCTGGCCTTAGCTAAAAGAGAAGACACTTGTGTTCTGGATAAAGCTGCTGAATACCTGTGCCTTAATCACACATAACTATTAATTAATTTCTTCTAGAGCTAAGGAAAAAGTTCCCTTAACAAAGAAAATCACCGAATGAAGTCTATGAGTCACTCTTGTCAGCAATAACATGAAGATCCCAGAAAACAAGTAACAAAAAAAGAATCACAGTGGGTGGAGTGTTTTTCCCTTCCCACTTTGTAGGGAACACAATTGGGATGATGCTCTCTAACGAGTGCACACAGCTTCAGCTATGGAATGAGGGAATCCCAAGGGAAAGGCCAGCAGAACCCAGCCAGTCCTAAAGTTGCTCACAGAAAGCCCCCAGAAGGCTCAGAATAATACAGTAGCAAAATACTGGCCAAGGAAACAATGTAGGCTCCAGTTCTGGTTCATTCATTTATTCAACAATATGTATTAAAAGTACTAAGGATAACAGTCATCAAGCGTGTAATTCTGGACCTAGATTTCTTCACCTCTAAAAGAGTTTAAAAAAGACTTTACAAAAATGATCTTTACAACCCAGATAATCATGATAGTGTGATCACTCACCTAGAACCAGACATCTTGGAATGTGAAGTCAAGTGGGCCTTAGGAAGCCTCACTACAAACAAAGCTAGTGGAGGTGATGGAATTCTAGTTGAGCTATTTCAAATCCTAAAAGATGATGCTGTGAAAGTGCTGCACTCAATATGCCAGCAAATTTGGAAAACTCAGCAGTGGCCACAGGACTGGAAAAGGTCAGTTTTCATTCCAATCCCAAAGAAAGGCAATGCCAAAGAATGCTCAAACTACTACACAACTGCACTCATCTCACACGCTAGCAAAGTAATGCTCAAAATTCTCCAAGCTAGGCTTCAGTAATATGTGAACTGTGAAATTCCAGATGTTCAAGCTGGATATAGAAAAGGCAGAGGAACCAGAGATCAAATTGCCAATATCCGCTGGATCATCGAAAAAGCAAGAGAATACCAGAAAAACATCTATTTCTGCTTTATTGACTATGCCAAAGCCTTTGACTGTGTGGATCACAATAAACTGTGGAAAATCCTGAAAGAGATGGGAATACCAGACTACCTGACCTGCCTCCTGAGAAATCTATATGCAGGTCAGGAAGCAACAGTTAGAACTGGACATGGAACGACAGACCGGTTCCAAATCGGGAAAGGAGTACGTCAAGGCTGTATATTGCCACCCTGCTTATTTAACTTATATGCAGAATATATCACGAGAAACGCTGGGCTGGATAAAGCACAAGCTGGAATCAAGATTGTCGGGAGAAATATCAATCACCTCAGATATGCAGATGACACCACCCTTAGGGCAGAAAGCGAAGAAGAACTAAAGAGCCTCTTGATGAACGTGAAGGAGGAGAGTGAAAAAGTTGGCTTAAAGCTCAACATTCAGAAAACTAAGATCGTGGCATCTGGTCCCATCACTTCACGGGAAATAGATGGTGAAACAGTGGAAACAGTGTCAGCTTTTATTTTTTTGGGCTCCAAAATCACTGCAGATGGTGATTGCAGCCATGAAATTAAAAGACGCTTACTCCTTGGAAGGAAAGTTATGACCAACCTAGAGAGCATATTTAAAAGCAGAGACATTACTTTGCCAACAAAGGTCCGTCTAGTCAAGGCTATAGTTTTTCCAGTGGTCATGTATGGATGTGACAGTTGGACCATAAAGAAAGCTGAGTGCTGAAGAATTGATGCTTTTGAACTGTGGTGTTGGAGAAGACTCTTGAGAGTCCCTTGGACTGCAAGGAGATCCAACCAGTCCATCCTAAAGGATATCAGTCCTGAGTGTTCATTGGAAGGACTGATGTTGAAGTTGAAACTCCAGTACTTTGGCCACCTGATGCGAAGAACTGACTCATTGGAAAAGACCCTGATGCTGGGAAAGATTGAGGGCAGGAGGAGAAGGGGACAACAGAGGATGAGATGGTTGGATGGCATCACCAATTCAATGAACATGAGTTTGAGTAGACTCTGGGAGTTGGTGATGGACAGGGAAGCCTGGCATGCTGCAGTCCATGGGGTCGCAAAGAGTCGGACATGACTGAGTGACTGAACTGAACTGAAAAAGAGTTTAATGAGCACTTTCTTACCCATTTCACAAGCTGTTGAAGGGGTCAAATGAGAAAAGGAGAGAGCAACATCATGGACAAAATACAAGCCTGTGGGTTTTTTAACTGTATAAAGCATATATAACATGGTGGCTCAGTCGCTCAGTTGTGTCCAACTCTTCGCAGCCCCATGGACTGTAGCCCAGGGGCTCCTCTGCCCATGGAACTTTGCAAGCAAGAATATTGGAGTAGGTTGCCATTTCCTACTCCAGGGGATCTTCCCAATCCAGGGATCGAACCCGCGTCTCCTGTGGCTCCTGTATTGCAGGCAGATTCTTTACCACTGAGCCACTGGGGAAGCCCCATACAAAACAAAAGAGGCTCTATTTCATATCTGCATTTCTCTGGCCTAAGGGGAGAGCAGCAGTGGGGAGAAACAGGGAAGTGAGGTCAGTGGTAGCCTCAACTGCATCATATTACCCACTTTACTGACCCCCTGTTGGGCCCATAAGATTTCCAGGAATTACTGTACAAAGTCAGTTCTAAAATTTGCAGGATGGAAAAGCCTAGAAGACTCATAGAATCTCAGAGCTAGAAGTGCCTTTCACATGAAACACATCCTAACCCACATCCATTTCTCATCTTTCTTCCATCCCATCACCAGATAACTGTGATGGCACTACCGATCTGAGAGTCTCAGATATCAAACAGCATTTTATAAGCCAGACTCTCTAGTTTCAAAAATTATGTTTAGTGTCCTATTGCCATGTCTGAGTCTATACAAAATTCTTGTCTAAATTTTGTGTAGGACTCAGTTACATGATAGTGTAAAAAAAAAAGTTCCTGTACTCAACTTGGACCTAAACATAAAAGGAAAGCAGTACCTTCCTGAAGCTAGTATGGTGTTATTAATAGCACAGATGTTTAGTAAGAGTTTCTCCATGGAGGAAAGTGTTTCAAGATCCACACTCAGATGACATGGTCCAGCTGCCCCTTCTTACATCTTCTAATGCTAACCTCACTCATTCTGGATAGTGGTCTTATCATATTAAGGAATTCAGCATTTCCTCACAGTGGCCCTAGGCAGCTAGTCTCTGTTTAACAGCTGTAATGTGAAAGCACTCCTATCTCTGCGTGGCCCACTCCAAAGACCAGGAGTTACAGTACTTCAAAAAAATCTTCCTTGTGTATTAAGGACTGGATTAAACAACAATTCAAACTACTTTAGTTAGAGAAAAATGGCCATTTTAAAAGTTATCAGCCCCTCTCTGTCTTAGAAACATCAAATCATCTTGGGACACATCATTGTTCCTGAGGGGCTTTTTTAGCCCCCATTAATTAGATAAATATAAGGCAAGTAGGCACACGTCACCTTTGAGGAAAAGGATGCAACAGGATCTGTGACTTGGCAAAGACCATTCCCAACACCCTTTGATATGCAAAACTGGGGAAAATGAATAAGAATATGCACATGGTTCAAAGTCCCCCTGGAACAGACTGAAACCCTGACCACCTTTCCTTTGAGGTTCAATACTATTAGAATTTCTCAGACTGACTGAGATTTTAAGTCAAGTTAAAGGAAGGAAGGAGCAGTAAGAGCCTACAGTAAGTACTCACTCCTGAGGAAAGAGAAAGTCCGAATGGGTGTTTCAAACTCAATACCATAACCCAAATGATCATGGAAGAAGGCTGGCTATGAAACACTTCAAGACCCAGCCAACTAGAGACTGAACAGGCTCCCTTCTCCAGTGGATGAGTATACACGGACATTACTTGGAGGGGTCAAGCACCACAGAGCCTAGGCCAAGTGACACTCAAGGAGAACTATCATCCTTCCTCAAAGAACCACTGTCACTTATGCAGAACCAAGTCCTCACGGCTACACTAAATAAGGAAACATTCCGTGCAAAGTCTGTTTTTAAAAGCCACACTGTGTTATCATTAGCAGAAGCTAAAATATGGGGCCCACAACCAGACCAATACAATTCTCTAGTCCTCTATCTGGAACTAAGCCTGACCCCTTAGATTTCTTGAATAGTTTTACAAAGAGAAAGAGGGAGGACAAAAAGCCCCAAGAGAAACATACTAAATTTCCTGATAATTTCAGTCATTCAAGAGATTAATCTTAATATTGGAAAGACATTTGACCTTATTTGTACTTCAAGCAAATGACAAGCTGATGAGGTATTTTATATTCACTGCACTTTAATTTTTCCAAAATATGCAACACTGGTCCACCCAAAAGGCTCTAGTTATGCCTTCTGGAGCCACACAGAAAATTAAGACTTTTTTTTCTCTTCCAAAGAACAGCCTTTCAAGGACAAGAAGACAATGATTACATTTTCTCCAGGGCTTCCAAACCTGGCTCCTTCAACTCCTCTTCAAAGCACTAGATTTCAAGGCCCCTCTCCATCTCACCTCCTTTACATATGCTCTGGCCTGTCCATGTTGCCCTTATAGTGCCCAGTGCCTTTCGCTGTAGCCTACCACAGACAGCAGTCTCAGACCATATGAGACTACTGTGTCTTATTACCTATATTTCTATATCTTGTTCTGCGAGCCTTGGAGCCAGGCCCTTTTTCAGACACTATATTATACCCTGTTAGCAGGCTCCCGAGTCCACCCCATTCTTTATAGGCATGGAGAGGCAGAGGCTGGGCATAGTAGTTCTGCCTACTCTGGTCTTGAGATTCTAGGGGTACTTATCGCTGTTTCATCCCTCGCCACTGCCTCCCTCTGGGCTTCATGCTCCTTGAGACCCCTTCAAGGCTTAGACTTCAAGCCTGTGACATCTTACTCTTTAACGTACTTGTCCACCAGGGCAAGACAGGCAATGGCAGGACCACGAAAGAAGGATGGAAGGCAGAACAGCACTGCAGTTGAGAACATGGGCTCTGGAGTCAGACAGCCTGGGTTCAAATCCTGGTATTATCACAAACCACAAGACCTTGAACAAATCCCTTAAGTCCTCTGTATCTCAGATTCCTCCTTGTAGAATGAAGACAATAACAGTACCCATTGATGGAAGTGTTCTGTACCTTGATTGCAGGGAGAGTATACATATTTTTACAGAGGTGTATATATTTATCAAAACTCAAACTGAACATTTAAAATGAGTGCATTTTACTCTATGTAAATTATATCACAATAAAGTCGATTTGAAAGGCTCAAAAAAATTATAGTAACTACTCATGGAGGATTGAGAGAATTTAAAGAATTTTGAAATACCTAAAACAGTTCCCTAAATCACAGTAAGCACTCAAGCAATGTTATCTACTTGTAATGGAGCCAGCAAGGCTGCACCTCATCTCTATGTCCTATGATTGCTACTGGAGAGCAAGGGAGGAGCCTGAAAACCTGAAGGCATCCTCAGCGGGCTGAGATGTGGTATTTTCCCAGAAGTTTCATTCCAGATCTGGCTTTCACCAGATAAAACACCAGGGTTACAAACCACACCTCTTCCATGCTCCAGCCAAGGTTGCGTTTAACACTAGGAAAGCCAAACCACAGGAATCATCACCAAAACCAAAGATATTCCAGTGAAACTGGGAGGGATCTTCTTTCTTTAGTCTCCCTCTGGCTTAGCCCATGAAGTCTTCCTGGGCCAACTTAGGTTTCTGTTCAGTGCTTCACCCCATCTTCCCTGAATGTCTTCTCTGCTCAGCCTATGCAGGAGGAGGGAGTGACAGAGGAAAAGATATCAAGTTTCCTGGCTCCCTCACACCCACCAAGTTCACAATCTACAGGAATTACAAATAGAAAGAGGAAACTGATATTAGCGGCAACGAGGCACAGGGGAGAGAACACTCTGCAGGAAGCTGGATGACTGGTGTCTAGCCTCAGCTGACACTTACTAGTCACATGACCATGAGCTAGTCCCAGGTCACTGTGAACTTCAATTTCATCCCCTATAAAATGAAGGGATAGGAATAAACAATCTCAGTCTGTGGCCTGACGATGGTAGAAAAACAAGTGTAATAGGACTTGTTTCAGGCTCTCAGTCCTATGAGAAATTGCAAAGTGAGCCAATGAGCTAATGTAGAAGAACTGATTGTCTCAGACCCAGAAGGGAGTAAGCGGAGTGAGTGCCTCGTGGCTGTGGCTGCTGCAGCAACAGTGATGGTAACCAGTTCAGCTGCTATTACAGGGAACAGGTTCATTTCCATTTTCTCACCTTGCACTGCCCCACAAGACCAAACCTGCAAATTAAGGATTCAGGATGCCAAGAGTGGCTCATTTCTGGCATTTCCTCCCTATTCATTCCCTGGATCAGGCCCAGGGGCCTAGAAGAACACTGTAAGGTGAAGGGCAAAGCAGGCAAAGATAACATCTATAGAGCATGACACTGTTCTCTCTGGAAGTCAGCTACTGCAGCGCATGTTTGAAAGACTATGGGGCCTAGAAGATAACACACTGCAGTGAATTATGCAAGAGAATCCTTTTTTAGTTTATGGAGGTACACAAGATAGTTGTACAACCATCTAATTCAGGCCTCAAGGTAGTTCAGTTCAAATTTCTTGATATCCTAGTCTCCCTCTGGCCCTGTGCCTGCTAAAGAGAGATGAAACCAACTCAGACTCTTGCTCTTAAGAGGCTCAAGATGTGGACAGGGAAGCGGTGAGGAACATGGTACAACAGAGGCCTGTACAGAGTGCCATGGGGGCACAAAAGTAGGGGTGCCTACCTCCACAGAGAGAAGCACTCAAAGGCAAGTCACTGAAGAGGTAACATCTAAACTGAGTCTTAAGGGACTCCCCTGGTGGTCCAATGGTCAAGAATCTGCCTTTCAATGCAGGGGATGCTAGTTTGATCCCTGGTCAGGGCACTAAGATTCCACATGCTGCAGAGCAACTAAGCCTGCACACCACAACTACAGAGTCCAAGTGCAACAGCTGGAGAAGCCCACATGCCACAGCAAAGACCCAGTGTACCCAAAATGAACTATATACTTTATATATATATATAAACTGAGTGTTGAAATGATGAGGAGGTAAACATGGAGCAGAGAAGACACAAAGGACATCTTCCCTCTTTTCTAGGGATGGAAAGGACAGAGGGAACAGAATTCAGGACCTGCAAGCAGTCTGGGGGAGTTGGAGCACAAGCTAGGTGAGTCCAGAGGCCTTCTGTTACTTAGATCCTACTTCTCAAACAGGACTGCAGAGCTGCCAAGATAAAGGAAGGAAGGAAAGAGTACTGAAAAGCAAGTGAGGCAGTGAACACACACCCCCATTCCCCTCCCGCCTTCCCCCAGACTCTGCCTGACACAGCCCTCTCTCACACCATACATATCCCTGACAACTCCAGGAAGGAAAAGCCCTTCCCACTCTAAGGTCAGCAGCTCCAGACACCCCAAGTGAAGCGGCATGTCCTCTGCTAAAAGGGAAAAACAAGAACCGTGGGGTCCCTGGCAAAGGGACATTGAATTCTAATTTACAAAGAGCCAACCAACCCTAGCAGCCATGCAACTCAGAAAGGCTGAAGGAATATGATCCCATCACCCAAGCCCAGATCTAATGCCTTTTTCACCCAAACTTGATGCTTTTGAACTGTGGTGTTGGAGAAGACTCTTGAGAGTCCCTTGGACTGGAAGGAGATCCAACCAGTCCATCCTAAAGGAGATCAGTCCTGGGTGTTCATTGGTAGGACTGATGTTGAAGCTGAAATTCCAACACTTTGGCCACCTGATGTGAAGAACTGACTCATTTGAAAAGACCCGGATGCTGGGAAAGATTGAGGGCAGGAGGAGAAGGGGACGACAGAGGATGATATGGTTGGATGGCATCACCGACTCAATGGACATGAGTTTGGGTAAACTCCGGGAGATGGTGATGGACAGGGAGGCCTGGCGTGCTGCAGTTCATGGGGCTGCAAAGAGTCAGACACGACTGAGCGACTGAATTGAACTGAACTGATCTTCAGTGAGCCATCCCCAGCCTCTATCCTACTGAGAACGCTATGGGAGCTGGAGAGAGAAAGGCAGCCCAACAAATCCAGAACTGATTTATCCTTTAAAATGACTAGCTACAGTTACATCGTTGCCTCCTGCTAAATACAAAAATAAATTTTAGATTGGAAAAAAATGACTCTAGAGCATCTCTGAAGCAGGACACATTCCTGAGCCTCAGCCAGGCTGAGGATCCTTAGGTTACTAACACAGGGCGGCCAGGCAGATAAGTCAAAACTGACAAGACCAAGGAAGCCATGGAAACAAGATGACATGCGAGACCTGAAGTCTATGACCACACTGGGAAACAGCTGGGAGTGGGAGAGAAGCACGGACTTCAGTCAGACCCAAGCTCTAATCCCAAGGCACCACTCACTAGCTTCACCGAACCTTCAGTCTTCTCATCTGTAAACAAGAAGAACAATGCATTTACCTCAAAGCATTACTGAGATTTTCAAATAAAGAATATAAACCACTAGCCTGCGGCACACAGTCAGAGTTTAAATAACTTCTCTTCCCCTTACCTAGCCACAACAAAGCACTGTTACACAATTAAGGAGGGGTGACCCATTCACAACACAGTCTATATAAACAGTACACCCTGAAGTTAGGCAATGCACAATCCAAGGCAGCTAGCCACTGAGACTTCTGTCTACAAGCGGAGCCACAACTCGGAAAATCAGAGCTAAAACACTACCAAAGATGCATTCAAGACAATGGATGGGCCTGAGACCACACAATCAAGTCAACTAATAAATACAAGGCACCAGGGGTACAGAACCCTGACAACCATTGTAACTCCATCTTAGCCAGAAAGCCTCTTCTATGCTCCTGCTGGGGTAAAAGCCAATTTCTTCACCTCCATCAACCTCGAGTCTGTAGATGAACACAGATTAACCAAGGATCTGGGAAGTGTGAAGCCAGGGATGAAAGCAAATGCTACGAGTTTGCAGCTGAGGTCTACATCCTCTTTGCTTGACAGGTGGGCCAAATACTCAAGGGCAGGCAGTGCCACTAAAGGTGTTAAGTCTTGTCACATGAGACCCAGGAGATTGAGTCCAAGACCTAGGATGACCTTAGCACCCTAGTTACCAAGGAGTAACGCCACCACTCCTGACTGTCTCCAGGGCAGGTAGAGACCATGTCTGATTTTTTCATATGTCCCCAGACACTAGCAGTGCACGACGTAAGCCACCAGCTGTAATTGGTTGCTTAATGAATGAACCAACATGCATGTGGCCTTATCCCTATCACTGGCCTCTAGGTCTCTGCATATATTCTACCTGCGGCCTAGAATTTGCCTTTCTGAGCCCCATTACTTAGGTACTTTTTCTCAATTTTCAGGTCTCAATTTAAATATCAACTACTAAGGTAGTATTGAGGTTTTTTCTGACACCCTAAACAATATTAAGTTCCCCTGCAATGTGTACCATCTCATCACATCCCTTAATTTCCACTGCATAAGTCATCAGACTTCACTGTGATTATCTGCTTCATTTTTGCCTTCTCTGCTACACTGTAAGCTCTAGTAGAGCAGGAACCACCTCTGTCTTGTTCATTATGCTGATTACCAGGGCCTAGTGCAGTACCTGGCAGAGGGAAAGCCCAATGTTAGAATGACTGAACACATGAATGAAGGAATGAGAGAGCTCCAGTACAAAATGACTCTGGAGTGACTGGGGATTCAAAACTGTCTACTCAGCCCTAAGCTGTCAATGGTTACTTTTTGACTCGAATCTTAATAGAGCCTACAAATATGTGGAAGATGACAGCAGATTTGATAAACAATAGGACAAAGAACAGTTTGTGTCACAGGAAGTAGTAAGAAGAGATAAAGTAGGAGTTATGGGACTTCCCTGGTAGCTCAGTGGTAAAGAATCCCCTTGCCAGTGCAGGAGGCTCTCATTTGATCCCTGATACAGGAGGATCCCACATGCCAAGCAGCAACTAAGTCCACGTGCCACAACTACCAAGCCTGTGCTCTAGAACCCGGGAGCCACAACAGCTGAAGCCTGTGCGCCCTAGAGCCCATGCTCCAAGAGAAGCCACAATGAGAAGCATGAACACCACAACTAGAGAGTAGCTCTCAATCGCCACTAGTAGAGAAAAGCCCACGCAGCCAAACATTTTTAAAACATAAATAATTTTAAAAAATGTTTTTAAAGTAGGAGTTATAAAGCAGAAACCCCACCTTGGAGTGCCTTAAATGCCATGCAAGGAATATGGTTTATTAGCCTACAGGACAGCCACTATCTGACTTGAGTTCACTAAGGGCACAGAGGCCTATGCTAGGTACCATCCTGCTACAGCCATCCACTGAGTTCCCCCTGATGCCCACAGACTGACAGGGCTTCTCCCCCTCCCTTCAGGTTCACTCCGATTTCTCTGAGCCAAATGGGCTCATTCAATAACACAGGTGCCCCCAAGGATAATTTACGAAAGAAAGTTGTAAACTTTACTGTCATTTAGGAAAAACAAGATCAGAAGGCCTAGATTCAAGGCCTAGATTTTGGCTGTGTGACAGCAGGGTCAGTTCAGTTCAGTCGCTCAGTCGTGTCCAACTCTTTGCGACCCCATGAATTGCAGCACGCCAGGCCTCCCTGTCCATCACCAACTCTCGGAGTTTACCCAAACCCATGTCCATCGAGTTAGTGATGCCATCCAACCATCTCATCCTCTGCCATCCCCTTCTCCTCCCGCCTCCAATCCTTCCCAGCATTAGGGTCTTTTCCAATGAGTCAACTCTTCGCATGAGGTGGCCAAAGTATTGGAGTTTCAGCTTCAACATCAGTCCTTCCAATGAACACCCAGGACTGATCTCCTTTAGGATGGACTAGTTGGATCTCCTTGCAGTCCAAGCAGGTTAGTCAATTTCATAGAGGAGTTTTAGTAATCTCCTCTATAAAATAACAATAATAGGGACTTCTCTGGTGGTCCAGTGGTTAAGAATCTGCCTTGCAATGCAGGGGATGCAGGTTTCATCCCTGACTGGGGAACCAAGATCTCACATGCCATGGAGCAACTAAGCTGGCGCCACAGCTACTAAGCACTCATGCCACAACTAGAGAGTCCATGTGTTGCAACAAGAGATCCCACGTGTCACAACTAAGACCCGATGCAGCCAAATAAACAGATAAATATTTGGGGAAAAAATAATAATAATGCCTGTCTCACAAGGTTGTAGAGAAGGTTAAGATAACACACTCAAAGGGCCTAGTTCAGTGTATTTCATATAGTGAGGGTCCAACATAGGTTTACTTAAAAAAAAAAGTCCTACCTAGGACAGAAGGCTATTATTTCCTCCTAAGTACTGAACACTTTCACTTGACCTAATATAGCACAGAGACCCACAAGGCCAGAGGTTACTCATAAAGAGTTGGGCCTGCCTTACCTCCTAAAAGGGGATGGGCATATTGCCCTGTTTCCATTCTCTCTTGAGCTGTCTGAGCACTGAGGAAATTAGCAGCAGGCAGGCTGCTGGGAGTGGGGAGGTAGGGAAAGAGCTGAGACTCTCCCAGAACTTGAGCTCTATTAATAGCCTGGTCACGTGTCTTACAGAGGCACAGGATTGTCTATAAACTTGGTAACCTATGGACCAAGACAGGCAACTTAGGACTGCGGTGTGTTCCGGACCAAAGACTGCAGAATGGGGTCCACTCTGCAGTGAAGTGTGGTAGCAAACTAGAGCAATAAGAACTAAGGTGTTGACTCTTCATACGATTCAGGGAAGGAAACTGCAGAATAAATTCTTCACCCTCCCCAACCCTGCTAACTTTATGTTACAGGAGACCTAAGATGAGGCTCAGTGTTCACAAGAGTTTGGTTTGCCCTTGAGAATATATTTAGATGCTCTCTTGAGCCCTGACTGCGTCACCTTGGACAAGTCACTACCCTCTAGGCTTGTTTCTTTTGAATACATCTGAAACTCAAGAAGGGAAGGCTAGATGAACCTGCCTCTTGATGAGCTTGCTCACAAATCTTCATCACGAAGTCCCAGCCCTGATTTGTGAGAACACAAAGTCTACAACACTGTGTTCTAGAGATGGAGAGAGAAGGATCTCCAGTATACTGCCCTCTGCAACCAGCCTCAGCCACTCCACCAGGAAGAGAGGCAAGGACCCTTAGGAACCAAGAACTGGCCACCTCAACCTCTCAAGTCCCTGCCCTCCAGCATCAGAAGGGCCTCATCCTATGGCCCCCAGGGAGGGGCTCAGTGAATATAAGCAAACAACCAGAATGTGGGTGCAAACTGTCAGTTCCCTTACAGTTTCTTCAAGAGAAGACATGGCACAGAGGAAAAAGAAGAGAGAACAGATAGGGGAGTTAAGGGACCTGTATTTTTTGTCTTTCCCAATCTCACATCACCATCAGGGGAAAAACAGGATATCTGTAGGAAACTTACCTACTTAAAGTCATCAAGTTATTAGATTTAAATACACATACATGTACAAAACTGTCTGTGGGCGTATGGTCTTTTCTTTATTCCACAAAAAAACCTCATGAGGAAGACTCAAAAAATGATGGCTGCCAGAATGCCAGGAAAGGATTTAAGTCCTTGTCAGCACTTTGTGTATGATATACACACATACATATATGCAACACATAAACACACAATCACAGATAATCATGCATCCCAAGACTAAACTAAAAAGTCCACAGAGCACAGATAAGCCAAATGAGTTTAAAAGACAAAACAGCTCCCAAGCCAGTAAAATGCAACTGTTATGTAGGGTTCGGTTCAGTTCAGTTCAGTCGCTCAGTCGTGTCTCTTTGCGACCCCATGAACCACAGGACGCCAGGCCTCCCTGTCCATCACCAACTCCCTGAGTCCACCCACACCCATGTCCATTGAGTCGGTGATGCCATCCAACCATCTCATCCTCTGTTGTCCCCTTCTCCTCCTGCCCTCAATCTATCCCAGCATCAAGGTCTTTTCAAATGAGTCAGCTCTTCGCATCAGGTGGCCAAAGTATTGGGATTTCAGCTTCAGCATCAGTCCTTTCAATGAACACCCAGGACTGATCTCCTTTAGGATGGACTGGTTGGATCTCCTTACAGTCCAAGGCACTCTCAAGAGTCTTCTCCAATACCACAGTTCAAAAGCATCAATTCTTCAGTGCTCAGCCCTCTTTACAGTCCAACTCTCATATCCATACATGACGACTCGAAAAACCATAGCCTTGACTAGACGGACCTTTGTTGACAAAGTAATGTCTCTGCTTTTCAATATGCTGTCTAGGTTGGTCATAACTTTCCTTCCAAGGAGTAAGCGTCTTTTAATTTCACAGCTGCAATCACCATCTGCAGTGATTTCGGAGCCCAGAAAAATAAAGTCAGCCACTGTTTCCACTGTTTCCCCATCTATTTGCCATGAAGTGATGGGACCGGATGCCATGATCTTAGTTTTCTGAATGTTGAGCTTTAAGCCAACCTTTTCACTCTCCTCTTTCACTTTCATCAAGAGGCTCTTTAGTTCTTCTTCACTTTCTGCCATAAGGGTGGTGTCATCTGCATATGTAGGATTATATATGTATTAATACACCTAAAGAAAAAATCTGTACTTCATCAGGGAGCTTTGGATAGCTGTGGAAGCTGAGAAAAACCAGAGTCACAAATACACATACCAGCCAACATACAAATAGGTCCACTGGCAGAATGAACCCAACACTCATTCATTCCACAGTTTTACTGAGCACCTCTTATATACCAGGCACAACCATAGACCCTGAGAATAGTGACCCTAACACTGTGAAAAAGAGAGAAAAACTAAAAAAAAAAAAAAAAAAAAAAAACAAGAGAGGGAGCCAGTAAAGTTCAAACATTTCAGTTGCTTTCCATCCCTACTGTGATATGAATGCATCAGGTATGAGATGAATGCATCAGCTTGGATAAGTATCAGCCAGAGTCCTTAGTTGCAGGAACAACTTAGCTGGTAAATTCAACAACTAAAACTAATTCTGTATAGTCTAAGAAGAAAAAAAAAACATTTTAAGAACATCTCAGACTCACCTGGAGAAGTGGAAAACCCAGGAATGGATGCCAAGAATAACACCTAAAATCAGGAAGCAGAACTAGTCTGGTCAGGACACCTCTGCCTCCACTGCCAACGTCTACTATCCCTGGCCACCAGGATCCAGCCTGCAACACCACTCCACTGCTCCTCTGGAATCTCAATCCTGCTACACACACCACCACCACCGCAGTCCCTGCTCCCCTGCACCACCAGCTCTTCAAAGTCCATGGTGAGTGGATCAGACCAAAAGAACCTATGGCGAGCTAAAAAAGAGGCTGAAAGTAAATGTCTAACATTTTAAGTAGAGAAATTCTTAAATACAGGAAAAGGTAATAAACATTCATTTTAGCTACCTTGGTATTATACACAAAACACTGGATTCATCTAACTAAAGCCCCTAATCTAGATTCCATGTTTACCATAAGCTTTATGATGAGGATTTGGTGTTCCATGTTGCCACCCAACGGTAAAAACGCACTGGTAATACCAACAGACCAGACCATAGGCATTCCTGAAGTTTTTATATAGTAGCATCATGAACTTGGTTAAAAGAGTCAGCTTGAAGAGGTAAATATTCTCAGTGTACTGACAAAAGCTGAACCTTCAAAAAGTGAAATACTAACAAACATTCATTGAGCACTTCATATGTGCAGATACTATCCTAAGCACTTTATACGGATTAACTAATTTTTCATAACAATCATATATAGGATATCATTCTCCTATTTAACATAAGAGAAAACTGTGACACAGAAAATTTAAAATAAGCATGCTTAAGAATACACAACTAATAAAACAAGGAGTCCAGAATTTGAACAAGGTAGTGTGACTCCATCTTTTTGTCAACTCCCCAAAGTAAATCCCCACTTAATGAAGCCTGTTAGGTGGTATCTTGCTCACTGCAGTGCTTCTGGTGGGTTACAGAATGGCAGGAAGACACAGACCTATAACCTCCACTCTATGGTTCCAATCTTGATTTACTTAGATACAAACTCTTATAGGAAGAGAGATGGTTATCCACACAGGACAAGAACAGATGAAGCATCTAAGCGAGGCTTTGTTTGGCCTGCAGATTCTCAAATCATAGCTGCTGATAGTATTAGTCACACAAGATAGTCTTTGCTGGACTTCAAGCTCAATTCTTCTCATTGAAAAATCTTATAAAAGGTTGCTACAGACAAACTTTTATTTATATTCAGGAATTATGCCTACATTCAGAAAGAATTTACACAGACAATACATATTAAGAAAGCTAGCTCCAAAGTGGGATGCTCAAGACTTTCCAACAAAAGTACAGAAAAGAAACATTAAAACTCTAATTTTAACCTGTTTTTAACCTTAAAATATAAGAATTATGCTTTACTAATATTAAGTATAGATAGACGCAAAGTCCGATGCTGTAAAGAGAAATATTGCATAGGAACCTGGAATGTTAGGTCCATGAATCAAGGCAAACTGGAAGTGGTCAAACAGGAGATGGCAAGAGTGAACATCGACATTCTAGGAATCAGCGAACTAAGATGGACTGGAATGGGTGAATTTAACTCAGATGACCATTATATCTACTACTGTGGGCAAGAATCCCTTAGAAGAAATGGAGTAGCCATCATGGTCAACAAAAGAGTCCGAAATGCAGTACTTGGATGCAATCTCAAAAACGACAGAATGATCTCTGTTCGTTTCCAAGGCAAACCATTCAATATCACGGTAATCCAAGTCTATGCCCCAACCAGTAACGCCGAAGAAGCTGAAGTTGAATGGTTCTATGAATACCTACAAGACCTTCTAGAACTAACACCCAAAAAAGATGTCCTTTTCATTATAGGGGACTGGAATGCAAAAGTAGGAAGTCAAGAAACACCTGGCATAACAGGCAAGTTTGGCCTTGGAGTACAGAATGAAGCAGAGCAAAGGCTAATAGAGTTTTGCCAAGAGAACGCACTGGTAATAGCAAACACCCTATTCCAACAACACAAGAGAAGAGTCTACACGTGGACATCACCAGATGGTCAACACCGAAATCAGATTGATTATATTCTTTGCAGCCAAAGATGGAGAAGCTCTATACAATCAGCAAAAACAAGACCAGGAGCAGACTGTGGCTCAGATCATGAACTGCTTACTGCCAAATTCAGACTTAAATTGAAGAAAGTAGGGAAAACCACTAGACCATTCAGGTATGACCTAGATCAAATCCCTTATGAGTATACAGTGGAAGTGAGAAATAGATTTAAGGGACTAGACCTGATAGACAGAGTGCCTGATGAACTATGGACAGAGGTTCGTGACATTGTACAGGAGACAGGGATCAAGAAAATCCCCATGGAAAAGAAATGCAAAAAAGCAAAATGGCTGTCTGAGGAGGCCTTACAGATAACCGGGAAGAGAAGAGAAGCGAAAAGCAAAGGAGAAAAGGAAAGATACTCCCATCTCAATGCAGAGTTCCAAAGAATAGCAAGGAGAGATAAGAAAGCCTTCCTCAGCGATCAGTGCAAAGAAATAGAGGAAAACAACAGATTGGGAAAGACTAGAGATCTCTTCAAGAAAATTAGAGATACCAAAGGAACATTTCATGCAAAGATAGGCTCAATAAAGGACAGAAATGGTATGGACCTAACAGAAGCAGAAGATATTAAGAAGAGGTGGCAAGAAAACACAGAAGAACTGTACAAAAAAGATCTTCACGACACAGATAATCACGATGGTGTGATCACTCACCTAGAGCCAGACATCCTGGAATGTGAAGTCAAGTGGGCCTTAGGAAGCATCACTACGAACAAAGCTAGTGGAGGGGATGGAATTCCAGTTGAGCTATTTCAAATCCTCAAAGGTGATGCTGTGAAAGTGCTGCACTAGATATGCCAGCAAATTTGGAAAACTCAGCAGTGGCCACAGGACTGGAAAAGGTCAGTTTTTGTTGCAATCCCAAAGAAAGGCAATGCCAAAGAATGCTCAAACTACCGCACAATTGCACTCATCTCACATGCTAGTAAAGTAATGCTCAAAATTCTCCAAGCCAGGCTTCAGCAATATGTGAACCGTGAACTTCCAGATGTTCAAGCTGGTTTTAGAAAAGGCAGAGGAACCAGAGATCAAATTGCCAATATCCGCTGGATCATTGAAAAAGCAAGAGAGTTCAGGAAAAACATCTATTTCTGCTTTATTGACTATGCCAAAGCCTTTGACTGTGTGGATCACAATAAACTGTGGAAAATTCTGAAAGGTATGGGAATACCAGACCATCTGACCTGTCTCTTGAGAAACCTGTATGCAGGTTAGGAAGCAACAGTTAGAACTGGACATGGAACAACAGACTGGTTCCAAATAGGAAAAGGAGTACGTCAAGGCTGTATATTGTCACCCTGCTTATTTAACTTAGATGCAGAGTACATCATGAGAAACGCTGGGCTGGAAGAAACACAAGCTGGAATCAAGATTGCCGGGAGAAATATCAATAACCTCAGATATGCAGATGACACCACCCTTATGGCAGAGAGTGAAGAAGAACTAAAGAGCCTCTTGATGAACGTGAAGGAGGAGAGTGAAAAAGTTGGCTTAAAGCTCAACGTTCAGAAAACTAAGATCATGGCATCTGGTCCCATCACTCCATGGGAAATAGATGGGGAAACAGTGGAAACAGTGTCAGACTTTATTTTTTTGGGCTCCAGAATCACTGCTGATGGTGACTGCAGCCATGAAATTAAAAGACGCTTACTCCTTGGAAGGAAGGTTATGGCCAACCTACATAGCATATTTAAAAGCAGAGACATTACTTTGCCAACAAAAGTCTGTCTAGTCAAGGCTATGGTTTTTCCAGTGGTCATGTATGGATGTGAGAGTTGGACGGTGAAGAAAGCTGAGCGCCACAGAATTGATGCTTTTGAACTGTGGTGTTGGAGAAGACTCTTGAGAGTCCCTTGGACTGCGAGGAGATCCAATCAATCCATCCTAAAAGAGATCAATCCTGGGTGTTCATTGGAAGGTCTGATGTTGAAGCTGAAACTCCAATACTTTGGCCACCTCATGCGAAGAGTTGACTCATTGGAAAAGACCCTGATGCTGGGTAGGATGGGGGGCGGGAGGAGAAGTGGACGACAGAGGATGAGATGGTTGGATGGCATCATCGACTCGATGAAGATGGGTTTGGGTAGACTCCGGGAGTTGGTGATGGACAGAGAGGCCTGGCGTGCTGCAATTCATGGGGTCGCAAAGAGTCGGACACGATTGAGCGACTGAACTGAAGTGAATATTAAGTATACAGACTAACAATGACGCCCTCTCTGAATCTGTCAAATGTTTCTATAGCATTTATTACATATAAGATGTCCTGAAAATAGAGTAGGAGTTCCACAGTGTCTGAGGGAGAACAGTGTCTGTCTGCACTCACTCGTGGGCTCTCAGGATACCATGACATACTGAAGTTAATACATGTCTGACTAAATAAACTTACGAATTATGGTTTCTATTTTTTCCCAACTAAACCAACCTCCATCACACAGATAAATGATTTTAAAGGATTCTTGCAAGTAAATAAACAAAAATAAAAAATAATTCCCATAGGTTGAAGATAATATTAAAATTACACACAAAAATAAATAACAAGAAAGTGACAGAGCTGACCTTTCTAGTCATAATTTAAGCTCTCTATCAGCTACAGGGTAAAAACAATCTAATTGGTTCAAATAATAAGTTGGCCAAAAAGATTCAAACTTAGCTTTAAAAAAAAGTCTCTGGAAAGATGGATTTATATTTATTATTAACAACAAACTGCATCCTTAGTGTATACTGTGACTTAATACATTACACTAATTTGGGGGTCAGCAAACATTTTCTATAAAGCGCCAGACAGTAAATATGTTAGGCTCACAGGCCATATCTCCTCTATTCTATTGTGACTAAATAATTCTGCCATTATAGTGCAAAGGTAGTCATAGATAATATACAAGTGAATATGGCTTTATTTATAGAAGCAAGTGCAGTTTGCCAATCCTTGTATTAAATAAAGATGAAATAAAGCTATTGTGATTAAAAATACATTTAAAAATTAAATCTAAAGATAAACTTCTATAAATATTCTGTGATGTTTAAAGTCTAGAGACACTCAATTCAGTTAAGAAGTTTCTATATAGGCTTTTCACTTAACTGTGAAAACTACAAGGCACAGATCACTGGTGAAACACTATTTCCTTCTTGCTGCAGTGAAAAATAGGATTAAATAGGACATGAAAAGCAATCTTTTTTAAACTTCATTCATTTGCCAGCAAATGTAATTTGAACAAACATTTCTTAAGATTAAAAACAAAATTACAAACTATGATGCACGGGAAATTGCTATACAGTAAAATATGAATTTTCCTTCATGTTCCAATTAAACATATCTGCTACATTCTGTTAAACAGTGAAATTCAAAAGGAATTGCCTTTGAAGAGCCACTAAAGGAAAAATACACAAGAAAAAATAACCTCTGTAGTATAAGAATTCTTTTATAAAACAGTTTTATTTTAAAAATAATAAATAAAAATAAAGTTTTTTTGAAAATAAGTGTAACCACTGATAACGCATCTGATATAACTGTTAATTTAAAGGAATTCTAGGTGAGATTAAAGAAACAACACTCACACAAAATTTTTTTTCAGAATCATCTATAAGGAAGCTATTGTAGCAAAGATACAACAAAGAGGAAAGTGCTGAGTGCTAAGAGATTTCCTTAAAATGATTTATTTCATTTTCAGAAAAAGACCTTTAAAATTTAGTAGTTCCATTTACTACAGCATCAAAAAGACATCAAATACATATACATATGTATATGCAGGCGTGTGTGATCAGTCACTCAGTCATGTCTGACACACTGTGACCCCATGGACTGTATGTAGCCTGCCAGGCTCCTTGGCCCATGGAATTTTCCAGGCAAGGATACTGGAGTGGGTTGCCACTGTCTACTACAGGGGATCATCCTGACCCAGAGATCGAACCCACATCTCCTGCATTGGCAGGTGGATTCTTTACCACTGTGCCACCTGGGAAGCACCACATATGTAGATAGATATACATAAAAGAAAATTCATTAATCATTGGGGAAACACAAATTAAAACCACAATATGAGAATACTATACACTAACCAGAATGGCTAAAATGAAAAAAATAGGGAAATCCTAGATGTTGAAAAGGATGTCAAACAATGAGAACTCTCACATATAGCTTGTGGGACTGTGTATTAGTGTCTCCTGTTATATAACAAATGCCCTAAAATTAAGTTGCTTAAAACAATAAACATTTATTACTCACACTATTTCTGAGAGTCAGGGACAGAGAGAATGGTTTAACTGGGTGGTTCTGGCTCAGGTCTCACACAAGAATTCATAAAGGACTATAGCCACTAAAGACCTGATTGGGGGACTTCCCTGCTGGCCTATTGGTAAAGAATCTGCCTGCCAATGCAGGAGATAGAGGTTCATTCCCTGATCCAGGAAGATCCTACATGCCATTGAGCAACTACTGAGCCTTTGCTCTAGAGCTCAGGAGCCACAACTACTGAGCCCATATGTCACAGCTACTGAAGTAGTCATGCCCTAGGGCCCGTGCTCCACAACAAGAGAAACTACCACAGTGAGAAGCCCACGCACCGTAACTAAAGAGTAGTCCCTGCTTGCTGCAACTAGAGAAAAGCCCATGTAGCAACAAAGACCCAGCACAGCCCCCAAAATAATAATAACTAATTAATTTAATTAAAAAAAAAAAGACTTGACTGCAGCTGGAGGATCTGCTTCCAAGATGGCTCACTCCACAAAAAAAGGAAAATTACAGGTCAATATTACTGATGAACATAGATGTAAAAATACTCAACAAAATACTAACAAACCAAATCCAACTATACATTAAAAGGATCATCCACTGTGATCAAGTAGGATTCAGCCAGGAATGCAACAATTATTCAATATTTGCAACTCAATCTATATGATACACCACCACATTAACAAACTGAAGAATAAAAACCATATGATCATCTCAATAGATGCAGCAAAAGCTTTTGACAAAATTCAACACCCATTTATGATCAAAGCTTTCCAAAAAGTGGGAATAAGAGGGAACTTATCTCAACATAATAAAATGCCAGATATGATAAACTCACAGCTAACATTATTCTCAGCAGTGAAAAATTGAAAGCAATCCCTCTAAGATCAGGAAAAACGCAAGGATGCCCACTGTCATCTCTTTTATTCAACATAGTTTTGGAAGTCCTAACCACAGCAATCAGAGAAGAAGAGGAAATTTAAAAAATCCAAATCAATGAATTTGGTAAAGTTGCAGGATACAGAATTAATACACAGAAATCTCTTGCCTTCTGATACATTAACAATGAAAGATCAGAAAGAGAAATCAAGGAAACAACCCCATTTATCATCCCATCAAAAAGAATAAAATATCTAAGAATAAACCTACCTAAGGAGAAAAAAGACCTCTATTCTAAAAACTGTAAGAAGCTAATGAAAGAAATTGGAGATGACACAAATAGATGGAAGGATATACTATGTTCTTGAGTTGGAAGAATCAATACTGTTAAAGTGACTATACTACTCAAAGCAATCTACAGATTCAATGCAATCCCTATCAAATTACCAATGGCATTTTTCATAGAACTAGAACAAAAAAATTCTAAAATTTATATGGAAGCACAAGAGACCCCCAAATAGCCAAAGCAATTCTGAGAAAGAAAAACAGAGTTGGAGGAATCAGACACCCTGATATCAGACTATACTACAAAGCTACAGTAATCAAAACAGTATGGTACTGGCACAAAAATAGAAATACAGATCAATGGTACAAGATAGAAAGCCCAGAGATAAACCTACACACCTATGGTCAACTAATCCATTACAAATGAAGCAAGAATATACAATGGAGAAAAAGTCTCTTCAGTAAGTGGTGCTGGGAAAACTGGACAGCTACACATTAAAAAAAAGAAAGAAAGAAAGAAAGAAATTAGAACACTCTCTAACAACATACACAAAAACAAACTCAAAATGGATCAAAAACCTAAATGTAAGGCTAAACACTATAAAACTCTCAGAGGAAAACATAGGCAGAACACTCTTTGACATAAATAGCAGCAATATAATTTTGGATCCACCTCCCACAGTAATGGAAATAAAAACAAAAATAAACAAATGGAATCTAGTTAAAAGCTACTGCACAGCAAAGGAAACTATAAACAAAATGAAAAGACAATCCACAGAATGAGAGAAAATATTTGCAAATGATGCAACCCACAAGGGATTAATCTCCAAAACATACAAACAGCTCATACAGCTCTATGTCAAAAAAACAAACAACCCAATCAAAAAATGGGTGGACCAAAATTAATATTTTTCCAAAGAAGACATATAGATGGCTAAAAAGCACATGAAAAGATGCTCAACACCACTAAATATAAGAAAAATGCAACTCAAAACTACAGTGAGGTATTACCTCACACTGGTCAGAATGGTCATTGTCAAAAAGTCTACAAACAAGAAATGCTGGAGAGGGTGTGGAGCAAAAGGAATCCTCCTACACTGGTCATGGGAATATAAACTGGTACAACCGCTATGGAGTAAAGTATGGAGGTTCCTTAAAAAACTTAAAAATAGAACTACATATAATCCAGCAATCTCACTCCTGGGCAAATATCCAGAGAAAACCATAATCCTAAAGGATACATGTACCCCCCAATACTCATTGCAGCACTGTTTACAATAGCCAAGACACGGAAGCAACCTAAATGTTCATCAATAGAGGAATGGATAAAGAAGATACAATACATATATATGGTGGAATATTACTCAGTCATAAAAAAGAATGAAATAATGCCATTTGCAGCAATGTGGAAGGACCTAGGGATTATCATACTAAGTGAAGTGAAAGACAAATATGTGATATTGTTTATATGTGGAATCTAAAAAAAATGATACAAATGAATTTATTTACAGAACAGAAATAGAATCACAGATGTAGAAAACAAACTTATGCTTACCAGGGGATAAGTGGGAGTGAGGGAAATATTGGGAGATCAGGACTTACATATACACACTACTACATGTAAAATAGATAACAAATACAGACCTACTGTATACCACAGGGAACTCTACTCAATACTCTATAATGACCTATATGAGGAAAGAATCTTAAAAGAAGAGGGGTATACATATAACCGATTCACTTTGCTGTACAGCAGAAATTAACACAACATTGCAAATCAACTATACTCCAATAAAAATTAAAAAAAAAAGAAAACGATGGCTCACTCACACTCCTAGCAAGTCAGTGCTGGGTGTGGTCAGGAAGCCTCAGTTCTTCTCCATGTGGGGAGTTCCATAGCCTGCCTCAGTGTGCTCACAATACATGAGTGGGCTTCTACCAGAGTGAGTGATCCAAGAGACACTGAGACAAATGGTAGCACCTTTTATGACCTAGTCATTGAAGTCATACAACATCAGTTCAGTTCAGTTCAGTTCAGTTGTTCAGTCATGTCCACCTCTTTATAATCCCATGGACTACAGCATGCCAGGCTTCCCTGTCCATCACCAACTCCCAGGGCTTGCTCAAACTCACGTCCATCAAGTCAGCAATGCCATCCAACCATCCAATCCTCTGTCATCCCCTTCTCCTCCTGCCTTCAATCTTTCCCAGCATTAGGGTCTTTTCCAAAGAGTCAGTTCTTCGCATCAGATGGCCAAAGTATTGGAGTTTCAGTTTCAACATCAGCCCTTCCAATGAATATTCAGGACTGATTTCCTTCAGGAAATCCTTTAGGATGGACTGGTTGGATCTCCTTGCAGTCCAAGGGACTCTGACAAGAGTCTTCTCCAACACCACAGTTCAAAAGCATCAATTCTTCAGCACTCAGCTTCCTTTATGGTCCAACTCTCACATCCATACATGACTACTGGAACAAACCATAGCTTTGACTAGGCGGACCTTTGTCAGCAAAGTAATGTCTCTGCTTTTTAATATGCTGTCTAGGTTGGTCATAACTTTTCTTTCAAGGAGCAAGCATCTTTTAATTTCATGGCTGCCATCACCATCTGCAGTGATTTTGGAACCCCCAAAAATAAAGTCTCTGTTTTCACTGTTTCCCCATCTATTTGCCATGAAGTGATGGGACCAGATGCCATGATTTTCATTTTTTGAATGTTAAGTTTTAAGCCAGCTTTTTCACTCTCCTCTTTCACTTTCATCAAGAGGCTCCTTAGTTCTTCTTCAGTTTCTGCCATAAGGGTGGTGTCATCTGCATATCTGAGGTTATTGATATTTCTTCTGGCAATCTTGATTCCAGCTTGTGCTTCATCCAGCCCAGTATTTCACATGATGTACTCTACATATAAGTTAAATAAGCAGGGTGACAATATACAGCCTTAAAGTACTTCTTTCCCGATTTGGAAGCAGTCTGTTGTTCCATGTCCAGTTCTAACTGTTGCTTCCTGACCTGCATACAGATTTCTCAGGAGGCAGGTCAGGTGGTCTGGTATTCCCATCTCTTTCAGAATTTTCCACAGTTTGTTGTGATCTACACAGTCAAAGGTTTTGGTATAATCAATAAAGCAGAAGTAGATGCTTTTCTGGTATTCTCTTGCTTTTTCAATGATCCAGTGAATGTTGGCAATTGATCTCTTGTTCCTCTGCCTTTTCTATATCCAGCTTGAACATCTGGAAGTTCATGGTTCACATATTGCTGAAGCCTGGCTTGGAGAATTTTGAGCATTACTTTGCTAGCATGTGAGGTGAGTGCAACTGTGCGGTAGTTTGAACATTCTTTGGCATTGCCTTTCTTAGGGATTGGAATGAAAAATGACCTTTCCAGTCCTGTGGCCACTGCTGAGTTTCCCATATTTGCTGACATATTGAGTGCAGCACTTTCACAGCATCATCTTTTAGGATTTGAAATAGCTCAACTGGAATTCCATCACCTCTACTAGCTTTGTTCATAGTGATGCTTCCTAAGGCCTACTTGACTTCGCATTCTAGGATGTCTGGCTCTAGTTGAGTGATCACACCATTGTGGTTATCTGGGTCATTAAAATCTTTTTTGTATAGTTCTTCTGTGTATTCTTGCCACCTCTTCTTAATATCTTCTGCTTCTGTTAGGCCCATAGCATTTCTGTCCTTTTTTGTGCCCATCTTTGCATGAAATGTTCCCTTGGTATTTCTAATTTTCTTGAAGAGATCTCTAGTCTTCCCATTCTATTATTTTCCTCTATTTCCTTGCATTGATCACTGAGGAAGGCTTTCTTTTCTCTCCTTGCTATTCTCTGGAACTCTACATTCAAATGGGTATATATGTCCTTTTCTCCTTTGCCTTTAGCATCTCTTCTTTTCTCAGCTACTTGTAAGGCCTTGTCAGACAACCATTTTGCCTTTTTGTATTTCTTTTTCTTGGGGATGGTCTTGATCACTGCCTCCTGTACAATGTCATGAACCTCCGTCTATAGTTCTTCAGGCACTCTATCAGATCTAATCCCTTGAATCTATTTGTCACTTCCACTGTATAATCGTAAGGGATTTGAGTTAGGTCATACCTGAATGGACGAGTGGTTTTCCCTACTTTCTTCAACTTAAACCTGAATTTGGCAATAAAGAGTCCATGATCTGAGACACAGTCAGTGCCAGGTCTTGTTTTTGCTGACTGTACAGAGCTTCTCCATCTTCGATTGCAAAGAATATAATCAATCTGATGTCAGTATTGACCATCTGGTGAAATTCATGTGTAGAGTCTTCTCTTTTGTTGTTGGAAGACGGTGTTTGCTATGACCAGTGTGTTCTCTTGGCAAAACTCTGTTAGCCTTTGCCCTGCTTCATTTTGTTCTGCAAGGCCAAATTTGCCTGTTATTCCAGTTATCTCTTGACTTCCTGCTTTTGCATTCCAGTCCTCTATGATGAAAAGGTCATCTTTTTTGGGTGCTAGTTCTAGAAGGTCTTGTAGGTCTTCATAGAACCATTCAACTTAAGCTTCTTCAGCATTACTGGTTGGGGCACAAACTTGGATTACTGTGATAGTGAATGGCTTGCCTTGGGAAAGAACAGAGATCATTCTGTTGTTTTTGATATTGCACCCAATATTGCATTTTGGACTCTTTTTGTTGTTCTTTTGTTGTTCATACACCATCACTTTCACCTTATTCTATTTGTTAGAACTGAGTTACTTGGGTCTAGCTGAGTTAAAGGAGAAGAATTAGGTTCTACTTCTTGATGGGAGGAGTATTAAACAATCTGTGGACATATTTAAAAACCAAATACACTAACTTTGGCAAAGAATGTGGCAGTACCCATTTACCCACTGTGGAGGACAGGTATCTTACCAAGGCCTCTGTGTGCTAATCTCCTCTTACGCATGCTGTGTGATTAGCATGATGTTGTCAAAGTAATAGATCAAAGTGATGTTCTCTGAGATGGCCAAATGGTCCAAGTCTCTTCTGACTACATTATGAAAAAAGTAAAAGTTTGGAAATGTTTACATAGCCTCCAGCAAAACTATGAAGGTGTAATGATATCTGTACCACGTGAATACAAACGGTTTTTGGTCTTTTTTCCAACTAAGATAGAAAAGAACACATTCACCAAATCAATACCCACATACCAAATTCATCTGCTCTAGCAAAGATACCATATTTATCCAACAGTCATAATTGAGGCTACTAAATGAAACTTGCTAAAGTCGAGGGTCTCCAGAATCCATCCAGTTTTGCAAAGAGGGCAGACTAATTAATTAAATGTAGACATAACAGAGACTGCTGCTGCTGCTACTGCTAAGTCGCTTCAGTCATGGCCGACTCTGTGCGACCCCATAGACGGAAGCCCACCAGGCTCCTCCGTCCCTGGGATTCTCCAGGCAAGAACACTGGAGTGGGTTGCCATTTCCTTCTCCAATGCGTGAAAGTGAAAAGTGAAAGTGAAGTCGCTCAGCGGTGTCCGACTCTCAGCGACCCCATGGACTGTAGCCTACCAGGTGCCTAAAGGTGACCAAATAACAACCATGATTCAGGGAAGGAAAATTACATAGAAGAAAGGGAAATGTAACAAAAGAAATGAACAAATCTTCAGAAAATTGGAAATTTTCCAAAGGGGGGGGAAGTAAATCAGTAAGTACTGAATATCTAGGTGGCACTGAGGTAATTGCTATAAAATGGTGTTTAAATCCAACTGCAACAGTGCTATATCTTATAAACATAGTAGGTAAGTCTTTGTGTTAAAAATTTAAAGATGACGATATGCTCTACTAATAAATAACAGCTCTGTATAATAGATGAGCTAAGATGTAAGTATTTAAATCTGCAATTAAAAAGCAGAAACCATCTGGAGACAGGGTGATATTTGAGAAAGTAGCTGAGGATTATGTATGTAGGGAGGAAGGATAAATGATTCAGTATTTCCAGCAGAATCTTTCCCAAAACTGTAGGAACTAATTCAGACTATCAGATAGGCTTGTATCTTTAAGGCACACTTAAAGACTATGCCCTCACTTTAAAAGCATAGAAACTTGGGTGTTTGAAATATGCCTAAAGGTGCCCCTGTGGTTTTTCCCTCAGGGGAATAATGATTAATATACAGCTAAAAGTTTAGCTCCTTCCTCAAATAAATAATTATCTGCTACTATGACATTGGTTCTAAACTGCTGGAAGCACAGGCATTACAGAATTCACAAGGAATTCTGGAAGAAGTTATAAATTTCTTTCCATCACCTTGGAAAACAATATCTATTTCTTAAAAGCTGTCAGTTCAAGTTCAAGACAACCTATGGAGAGCAGATCCTGGTTTGCCAAATCTTTCACGATTAAAAGGCAAGAAGATTTCAGCACGCTCAGAGGCTGGCCTTGATCAGATGAGGTCAGGAGGGAGGTTTCTCCAATGAGGTAAGCCACCTCACTAGAAACTCCACTGTTCTACAAAGTTACAACTTCCTTAAGCCCAGTCCTCCACATATGTCAATGAACATCTCCTGCCTGGATCCCTTAAACGTATTCCAAGGCAGCCACGCCACCCCTAGAGTCGCCTGGGTGGATTCCTCTGTAGAGCTCTAAGATTTTTATTCCTTGTTGGCAAGAAGATCTTCTTACTATACCATCTTGATATTGTGCAACGATTAAAAAATGGCCCAGGCCTAACAGCAAGGGATTGGTTGGAACACAACTGGTGAGCCCAGCCCACAGGAACCAAGCTAGCAATCCCGTAGACAGCAAGTGCTGCCAGCAAAGTCCCAACCCTCTAGCCAGAGGCCACCATCAAAAAGCTAAGTAACCAAGTTAAAAATGAAGCACCAGTCCCTTCATGAGGTGTCTGAAGATCGCTCTCCAGTCTTCTCTCTCTGGAGAAAAGCCCAGTCAGGGGACAGACAACCTTTGAGCTCCCTTTTCCCGTGACCAATTAATAAGAGAGACTAACACCCCTGTATTCGTTAGATCCTTAATGGTAGCACTAATCTCCATCAACCCTCATAGAATATAATATTGCTTTTGATTCATCATCTTGGCCAGAGGAGAAAGCAACAGTTTCAAAAGCTTCCACTTGGCCTTCTCCACTTAGCTCTTATTTGACAGGTCAAGGATCTGATGTGGGTGCTACTCCAACTGTTGAGTACGTCCATCCCAATTATACGTTTGAGGATAGGTCTGTGGGATAATTCTACTTCTAAAAAGTATCATAAGAAAATAATTAAGTAAATACATGCTAACATTACACTAAGTGAAGCTAGACATGATTCCATTTACATGAAATGTCTAGAACAGGCAAATCCACAGAGGTGGGAAGTAGATTAGTGGTTGTCAGGGACTAAAGAATAAGGAGTGACTGTTTAATAGGGATGATGAAAGTGTTCTGGAATTACATAGTGAGGTGCTGCACAAAATTGTTTAAAACCACTGAATTACATACTTTAGAATGGCAAATTTTATGTTATATGAATTTTAGCACATTAAAAAAAGTCAGTTGTTGGCTGCCTGATCACCTGGCTGGTGGATGAGGGCTGCTTTCACCCTCACTTAATTTATGATACAGAATCCAGCTCATGGCTCCATACATTCTAGCGCCCTGAGCCCTTGCAAAATGCTGAGGATACAAATATATTTCATCACTCACATTAACCAATACATTGTGAAGCCACTTCCTCCCGTTTCCTAGGAGTCTCTATTCACATTTGAAAGGCTCGTGGCTTAAAAAAACAAAAAAGCACAGTTTGGTGTCCAGGTTAAGCAAGGTCCTTGGCATCTTCAACCCCCAGCAGTGACTGGCTCTGCTACTAACCTCACTCTCTCAGATTTTCTTTTTAATTTAATTTTTTTTTTGGCTGCTCTGGGTCTTCACTGCTGTATGTGGGCTTTCTCTAGTTGTGGCGAGCGGGAGCTACACTCTAGTTGCAGTGCACTGGCTTCTCTTGTTGCAGCACTCGGGCTCTAGAGAGTGTGGGCTCAGTAGTTCTGGCGCATTGGCTTAGTTGCCCCACAGCATGTGGTATCTTCCTGGATCAGGGATGGAACTCGTGTCTCCTGCATTGGCAGGCGTATTCTTTATCACTGAACCACCAGGGAAGTCTCTACTCTCCCAGATTTGAAGGAAAATACAATCTCTTCTACAAAAAGTCAGAAAGACAGGAAGAAAGGATTCAGAAAATATCACATCTCAAACAAGTATTTGTTGGACAAATTGTCTAGCAGTTTTCAAATTATGCTCTGCAGATCCCTCCTCCCACTAAGGTATCTCGACATGATCAACTTCTTCAAGCAGAGCAGCTCTACTTTGTGGAGTTTTAAACATTAAAAGCATGCTTTAAAAAGAAAAATTTAATGGCTCAATTATGAAGCAGATATCTGTGAACTTTGCTGATTTAACTACCTCCCCACCTCCCAAACCCTCTGTAAGTACATGCACCTTGATCTTCCCTGAGGGAACCATCCCTCCCCTGCTCTCAGTCCACATGACTCCAGAGGAGCTGACCCTGATCCCTGGGCTCCATGAGTATAATATAACTGTTGGCTAATGAAAGTCCAGCATTCTTCTAGCCACAATAATACTTTAGAGTGGGCAAGTGACTCAAGCCAAAATCACACCTAGGACTGCCAGCACCATCAGGAAAGAGGTATTATCTTTCCAAAAGTGGTTGCTTAGCTGGTAGATTACATACCCAAGGCTGATAACTATCTTTGCCTTGGGTGGAGCCTGCCTAAGACCAAAACAAAGAAAACTGAAGCCAACAGGAGAGAGATTAGGTCCAAATGACATCATTCAAGTCCCTGGATCTTACTATGTATAAAAGTAAATGGCTTTTTAGTTACTTCAGTCTTAAGTCCCTCTTATAAGTCATTTGCAAAAGAGTCACAACAAATTTAAAATTATTTGCAAAAAAATATTGAAAAACCTCCATTTGGTCAATAAACCTCAAACCTTTACTATAAATCACAGTTGGGAAAAGAATTTTTAAAAAAAGAAAAACAAAAAAAAATGCTCCTGGTAGACTTAGTCTTCTCCTTAATTCCACATTACATTCCTAAAATTACATAGGATTTTACAGTTTCCATTGATAACCTTACCTGGTCTCCAAAAACAAAAACACCCTGTGAGGTCGGCATTCACCTTGAAGACACTGAGGCCCAGAGAGAAGTGACTAACCTGCAGTCATCGAATTTGAAATCAAGGCTTCTGTCTCCAAATTATACCTTTTTACTCCTCATTACTGCTTTGCATAGTTCTCAGCAAGTCATGCACAAGGCTGGGAACCTGACCAGGCTCAGCACAGACTTGCCACCTGACAGCATTGTTCCCCTGACCCCTGCCAACTTTGCTTTGTTTCAATAAGGCCTCACCCTGCTGCTTTCCACATACCCTGAGATACAGACAAGCTCATAGCACAGCATCCCACTGTCCGCACATAAGGGTGTGTCACACAACTGACTGGCAACACAAAGTCAGTAGCCTTACTCTCAAAGTAGCCCTACAACTATCAAATGCGCATCAGTAGAGAAGGCAATGGCACCCCACTCCAGTCCTCCTGCCTGGAAAATCCCATGGACGGAGGAGCCTGGGAGGCTGCAGCCCATGGGGTCACTAAGAGTCGGACACGACTGAGCGACTTCACTTTCACTTTTCCCTTTCATGCACTGGAGAAGGAAATGGCAACCCACTCCAGTACACTTGCCTAGAGAACCCCAGGGACAGTGCAGCCTTGTGGGCTGCCGTCTATGGGGTGGCAAGAGTCGGACAGGACTGAAGCGACTTAGCAGCAGCAGATAGACCTTATCTAAGGAGGAAGAAATGACTCCTAAGTTATACCTATGATAAGAGAAGCTGCAATTCAGATAACAGCAACTAATACAACTTCTGTAACTACTGGAATCTGAAGATTCAAAAATCATAACTGACTAGAAAAACCCCAACAGCATACATTCAGAGTTTAAAAGTACATTAGGCTTATACTATATGCAAAAACTAATTCAAAGTGGATCAACAACCCAAGAGCTAAACCCATAAAACTCTCAGAAGAAAACAGGAAAACAGGAATAATCTTCACTGCCTTAGACTTGGCACTGGATTCTTAGATATGATACAAAAAGCATGAGCAACAAAAGAAAAAATAGATAAATATGACTCCATAAAAATTAAAAACTACAGTGCATCAAAGAACATTATTAAGAAAGTGAAAAATCAATCTACAGAAGGGGAAGGAATATTTACACACTATATATTTGATAAGGGTCTAGTATCCAGAATATAAAAACAATTCCAACAATTCAACCACAAAAAGACAGACAACCTAATTTTAAACAAATAAAGGACCTGAACAGACACTGCTCCAAAGAAGAGATATACACAGCCAACAAATACATGAAAAGATGCTCAACTTTCATTAGTATTAGGGAAATGCAAATGAAAACCACAATAAAATGTCACTTCACATCCACTAAGATAGCTATAATTAAAACAAACAAACCGAAAAATAGCAAGTGTTGGCAAAGATATAAAGAAATGGAACCCTTATATTTGCTGATAGGAATGTGAAATGGTGTAGTTGCTATGGAAAACAGTTTTGGCAGTCTCTCAAGAAGTTAAACATATATTACCATATAACCCCACAATTCTACTCCAAGGTATATAGCCAGAAGAGTTGAAAACTGGTACTCATACAAGTACATGTACACACACGTCCACAGCAGCACTATTCACAATAGCCAAAAAGTGGAAACAACCAAAGTGTCCATCACCAGATGGATGGATAGACAAGTTGTGGCATTTTCCAGCCATATAAAGGAACAAACTGTTCTGGTACATACTACAACATGGAAGAACCTTATAAACATTATTCTTAAGGAAATAAAGCCAGACACAAAAGGATATAAATTGTGATTCCACTTATATGAAATATCTGGAATAGACAAATTCATGGAGACAGAAAGTAGATCAGAATCTAACAATATCTAGGAAGAAGGGAAAATGGGGAGTTATTGCTTAATGGGTAAAGAGTTTCTGTCTGGGATGATGAAAAAGTTTTGCAAATAGATCGTGGTGATGGTTGCACAACAGTGTGAATGTAATTATTGCCAAAGAGTTATACACTTAAAAATGGTTAAAATCGCTAATTGTACGCTATATATTTTACCACAACATAACAAAAAACTTTAAAAAGAAAACAAAAAGAATGATGTGCTGACCCATGCTACAAAATTTTATGCTAAGTTAAAGAAGCCAGGGGGCTTCCCAGGTGGCGCAGTGGTAAAGAATCCACCTGCCAGTGCAGGAGACGCAAGAGACGTGGTTAGATCCCTGGGTCGGGACGATCCCCTGGAAAAGGAAATGGCAACCCACTCCAGTATTCTTGCCTGGGAAATCTCATGGACAGAGGAGCCTGGTGGGCGACAGTCCATGAGGTCACAAAGAGTCGGACACAATTGAGTGACTGATTGAGTACACATGCACGCTAAGAAGCCAGACATGAAAGGCCACATATCGTATGACTCTGTACAAAACCTCCAGAATAGGTAACCCCATCGAGGCAAAAATGAAGATTCACGGCTGCCAGGGGGCGGAGGTGGGGGGAGAAATGAGGAGAAACTGCTAACTGGTGAGGTGTTTTACTGTGGAGTAATGGAACTGTTTCAGAACTAGACAGAGGTGGTGGAAGTATACAACACTGTAAAAGCACCAAATGGCACTGAATCACTTAATTTAAAATGATTAATTTTGTGTTATGTGACTTTCACCTCAATAAATGCATTGAAAGTACATGAAATAACTCAGGCAATCACCTGGGAAGGAGAAATTAGAGCTAAGCAGCAAGGCAAGGCCAACAATTTCTATGGTCTAGAAATAAACACTTCTTTATAAAAAAAAGAAAGAAAGAAACAGTGAGAGCTGTCTCTGGGCAGTACTGCCACAGGAGTACAGAAAAAAACCTGTAGGGCACCTGTCTTTGAAAAACTCCCAATCTATGTGGCAATCACATACAAAGCAATGACAAAGCAGTGAGATAATTAACAGAGAGAAATATACAACTTAATGGAAGAATAACATTGGAAGGGACTGTCTGTCTATGGGTGGGAGAACAGAGAAGGCTTCAAAAAAGTGGTAATACTGGAGGATAGTATAGAAGGGTGAGTTTACCAGATAGAAACGGCAGGAAGATATTCAAGCAAGATGAATGAGTAAAGCATGAATAAAAACAAGCAAGATACTTACAAGAAAATACACAGGAGTCATATCACGGAATGGCATGAAACTAGATTCCATCAAAGGTTGGATTTTATAATATGCAGAGAATGGGAAAGCAACAGAGATTTCTTAGCAGAGAAAGGCAGGGGTTAGATTAATTTGTTAGAAACATGACTATGGGAACTGCCTGGGTTCGATCTCTGGTGAGGGAACTAGATCCCACAAGCTGCAATGAAGACTTCGCATGACACAAGAAATACCCAGCGCAGCCAAATAGGTAAGTAAATTTGTTTTTAAAGTTAAAAAAAAAAAAAAAGACAGATGACTATGGCAGCCAGTAGGAAGGATGGACAAAAAGAGAACATGGGGCTTCCTCGGTGTCTCAGCAGTAAAGAATCTGCCTGCCATTGCAGGAGACACGGGATCATTCCCAGATCCAGGAAGATCCCACATGCGGAGGAACAATTAAGCCTGGTGCCACAACTATTAAGAGCCCAGGAACCAGGACTATTAAGCCCACACGCTGAAACTATTGAAGCCTGTGAGCCTAGAGCCTGTGCTCCACAACAAGAGAAGCAGCTGCAATGAGAAGACCTCACACCATGAGGAAGAGCAGCCCCCAGTCGCTGCAACTAGAGAAAAGCCCGCACAGCAGCAGTGAAGACCCAGCACAGCCAAAAATAAATCAAAAGAGAAAGAGAGATCATGGATTGGACTCACATCCCTCCTGTTATGCCTAGTTCCAACCTGGACTCCCCAGGACCACCACCAACATGCCAAACTCTTACAGAAAAAAATCAGTCATAGAACGTCAGGCCAAGTCCTACAAAGACTGAAGCAGGATGAGGTTCTTAGTTTTGTAACAGTAACTGTTTTTAAATGAACAGTTCAGTGGCATATAGTACATTCCAGTATATTCTCAAAGTTGTGCAGCCACTGAAGTTCTTAGTTTTGGATGAGGTCCAGGAAAGCCTCTGTGATTTCACTGAGGTCAGGCTCTACCCACTCCTGCCTGGAGTCCCACGGCTGCCATCCTCTCTTCTAGCCTTTCCTGACCTGACCTCCACTGGGAACACAGGCCATATTGACCAGAAGCAAATTTCACCCTATCTCTTATTTAACTTTTCAGCGGCTCTGCTTTGCCCAAGGAACAGTTTCAAATCCTGAATGTGACATACAAAGCTCTCCACAACCTGGCATCTGCTTGTTCCCTCCCTAATCTAAACATGTTGCCTAAAATCCTTTCCTCTCATTATGTTTCCCTTGCAACTTGGAACTGCTCCCACATGCTCTTTTCTTTCTCTCACCCTGGTAATGGTATTATCACCCCCATACACTTTCCCCCCTCTGCTTATCCTACCCTGGGGAAAGTTCTCATCCTATTTTCATTACTTTCTGGGAACAGCTCTGCTCTCAGTCTTATTTTACCCTGGGGACCACTCTGAGCCACACTTTGCTCTTCACTGTTCTCTGGATACGTCACTGCTCATATCATACCACAGGATGATGTTTCTCTACCTCCTCCTCTTCTATTTCTATCATATTACTAAGAAGAACTTTACCCTGAATAATCCACTTCTGCTCCCTCTGTCTGGGCCTCCTATAAGCCCAGAGCTTCACTAGGTTTCACTCTAAAGTTATTGATATGTAGGTCTCAAAGTACATAGTCAAAATCAGAAATGGGAAGCAGAATGGTGGTTGCGGGCCTGGGGAGAAGCGGGAATGGGGAGTTACTGTTTCAATGTGTACAGAGTTTTTGTTTTACAAGAAGAAAAGAGCTATAGGGATGGTGATGGTGGTAATCGCACCACATTATGAACGTATTTAATACCTCTAAACTATGCACTTCATGATTAAGATGGTAAATCTTATGTGTATTTTACCACAATTTTTTAGAATTTTGGAGAAAAGTTACTGGTACCTGAGACTTAGGAGAGAGATACATTATCTCCCAGTCAGCGGAGGGGTTGGCTCCTGGTCCTTTCTCCTTCACCCTCCTTTCTGAAAGAACGATGTACCTCTATTAGGATGGCATGTGAACCCAGACACATTTGACCCTGGAGATAGCTGACTACAGTCTCATCTTACTTTGGGAACAGCTCTGATCTAGGCCTTCTCAGTCACCACACCACAAAGAAAGTCACACTACAGGATACCCTGAAGATGGTTTGCACTCTGACTCTGAGTGACATTAAACCTCAGGAAAGAAAAGTGATATGAAGCAATCAGCCCAAAATAACCTTAAGGCTATTCCAAAATAGGGAAAGAAGGTCTTTCCCAGGGAGTGGGGGAGAAAATTTTCCAAATTATCATAAAACTCTTCTGATTTTCTGCATATACAAGCCAAAGGTGTGTCAAGTGGTGCACACGAAGACCTCACACAAAGGCCTTTTTCCAGGTGTTTTAGGCTTCTAGCTGCAGCAGCATCAGAAGTATCAGTGTGCTTCCACGTGAGTGAATGAACAATGCCCAATTTGGGCCTTCAGTCTTTGCCTTTCTTCTGGTTTCTAGGCCTATGGTTTAAACACTCCATTCAGAAGCAAAGAAATAATATTTAGACTCCATCCTCCCAAAATATTTTATTTGAGTTTGGCAATGTTTTAAGTGGAACAGACCTAGGCTTTCAACTTTCTAGCCATGCAATCCTAGGCACATAACTTTCCTTGTTTGTAAAATGGGAATATTTTGCAGGGTTGTTGTGAAGGAAATTAAACAAATATATATAAAGCATCTACCTGTGTACCTGGCTCAGAATATTTCATTTAACAAATATTTACTAAGCATATGTCATGTGCCAGTCACTGAGGATTCAGCAATGAACAAAAATAACTGTTCTTATGGAACTGACAGAGAGCAGGGGGCAAAGTAAAGGGCCTGACAAACAAATATGTTTAGAAAATGATAAATGCTACAGAGAAAAATTAATGAGAATAGAGGTTAAGGTGTGCTATAGGAGAGGGTTTGCTATTTTTTAATAGGATGACTGAAGAAAGCCTCATTGAGAATATGACATTTGACCAAAGGATCTGAAGGAAATGAGATAATAGGCAATGCAGAGGGGAAAGAGGGGAGAACAAATGCCAAGGAGGCACAAGCACACCTGCCTTGCTCAAAAGAGAGTGAGGAAGCCAATGGGGCAGGGCAAGAAGGTGGAGAGGAGGATAAGCCAGGAAACTGGAGCCTGGTCACTCTAAGGACTTTGGCTTGTTCTCAAAGAGATACAGGAAACCTCTAAAGGATGCTGATCTATATGACTGGATTTACATTTGAAAGGATTGCTCTGGCTGCTCTGAACTGTAGGCAGGCAAGGGCAGAAGCAGGAAACCTATCAAGAGACTATTATTTCTCCAGGCAAGAGACAATGGTAGCTTGGATTAAGGTGGTAGGAGCAGAGGCACTGAAAAGTATCTAATTGTTGATGTGTTTTAAAAGTAGAACCACCATTCCATGTTCGATGCATGAGACAAATGCTCAGGGCTGGGGCAATGGGATGACCCAGAGGGATGGGATGGGGAGGGAGGTGGGAGGGGGGTCCAAGAAGGGGAACACATGTAAACCCATGGCTGATTCATGTCAATGTATGGCAAAAACTACTACAATATTGTAAAGTAATTAGCCCCCAACTAAAATAAATAAATTTATTTTAAAAAATTAAAAAAAAAAAACCTAAAAAAAAAAAAAGTAGAACCAATAGGATCTGATGACAAGAGTGAATGATAAGTGTGAACTTGTTAAATTAAAATGCCAGTTAGACATCCAGAATGTCAATTAAGGGATTGGATATGCAAGGCTAAAGCTCAGAGGAAACATCCGAGATAGACACACAAATTTGAGAGTCATCAGTTAACAGATGATAATTAAAATGATTAAAGTGGTTTTTAATTGTCATTTACTTATTACTCAATAAATGAATTACTCAGTGAATAGTAACTGCTATTACAGGCCCTTTGTTTTCTTAAAGTGCTTGAAATACTTGTCAACTCTTACCACGAATACTTAAACTTCAGTGCCCAACCTCTAACCCCACCCCCAAGCCCTCTACTCCCTTCCTTCCTTTCAAATTTTCAAATAAAATAGAAGATAAGTGGAGGCATTGTGGTGTTAAGTGGTAAAGGCACCAATTTTAGAGTTAGACAGAATTGAGCTTGAATCTTAGCCACCTACTAGTTCCATGACTTGTGAACCTCAATTTTCTTATCTGTAAGATGGTGCTAATATTAGCTATGTTACAGGACTGTTGTAATAATATGACATCCATTCATTCATTTGTTCAATAAATATTCACTGAGTACTCATCACGTGCTCAGGACTGTGCTTAGCACTAGAGTTACAGTAGTAAACAGGCACAGATACTGTCCTCATGAGCTTTTTGCCCAAGCATCCATAATATTTCTAAAGGACCACACAAAAGTTTTAAATTTAAAAAATCATCTAAATAAAATAAATATGTAAAGCACCTCACACAGTGCCTAGGCAAAAAGCAGATGCTAAATAAGTGACTGTACTTATTAATTTACAGTTAAAGCATACCAATCTTCATAAAACTATACACTTAGAATTGAATGACTTTTAGAAATTAAAAGGTCCAATTCCCTCATTCAACAGAGGAGCAAATTAACTTACTTCACAATTAACTTACTAAGGACACCTCCTCAGTCAGGCCATATGCCAGGTATGTGGGATACAGGGCTGAGTAAAAAGTCCCTACCTTATGTCAAGTAAATAAACATGGAGGAGGCGACTTGCCCAAGGTAACCTGGGCAATCACTTAGGCTGGAAATCAAGTCTTCTAATTTTCAGTGTTTTGATCCTTCCACCAATCCAAAATTATTCATTTCAAATAGAAGTACTTCAGGAAGAAGATGGCCCTGTGCCAAAGAAAGTGCCATTCTATGGCTCACTAATTCCTCTCAGGTAGTTTGTTGGAAAGGATAAGCCCTTTGGGCTTAGAGGTGGAATTTTTTTCTCTATAAACCATCAATAACAGGCAGCAGCTGGGACCTCAGAGGCTCTGGTAGGAAGTTACAGAAAGATGGAGAAAATGAGAGTGAAAGCCTACAGTCACTGAAGCCACTAGCTAAGCAGAAAGAAGGCAGGGCAAGGCCAGACCAAGATCTTTCTTCTTCATTCAGAGATTAAGTCGTGTTCCCTCCAA
Organism: Giraffa tippelskirchi; assembly: GCF_054371585.1. Lineage (NCBI taxonomy): Eukaryota > Metazoa > Chordata > Mammalia > Artiodactyla > Giraffidae > Giraffa > Giraffa tippelskirchi. Next base: position 122,724,112 of record NC_137285.1, read on the forward strand.
GTTAGGATCAACTTCTGAACCTTGGCTTCCCTGATGGCTCAGTGGGTAAAGAATTCACCTGCAATGCAGGAGACCCCAGTTCAATTTCTGGGTTGGAACTCCATAAAACTGAAGATCTCTTGGAGAAGGGAAAGGCTGCCCGCTCCAGTGTTCTGGCCTAGAGAATTGGGGTCACAAAGAGTTGGACATGACTGAGAGACTTTCACTTTCACTTTCTTTCTGAACCCTACCTTTGTTCCTCCAGCCCATCCATCCCTACTCTCCCTTCCAGGTCTCCTTAGAGTCTCAGCATTGAGTTACTAATGGAAAAGACAGTACTGTGGAGCAGAAAGAACATATCTTGCAGTTTCACAAACCTGGGCTGAAACTTTGGCTCCACCACTAATTGTATGCTCAACTTCTCTGTTTCCACCTCTGAAAAATGGCAACAATACTTAATTTCTGGGAGTTGTGGTGACTGTTAGAATTGGATCTACTGTTTAGATGTATCTAGAAAAACGCCTTGCATACAGAGGTTACTCAATACATGGTGTTATCATTAATTGTTATGAATGTCAAGGTCTCTCTTGTCTACCCTACACTCCTTCTAGTGACTGCAGGCTTCAGCCGAAGCACCATAGTTTAGGGATCCCACAATAATATGGAGCATTCAGAGAGCCAGAGCACCTTTACTTGACCACCTTCCTCTATGTCTTGTCCCGCAACCTATACCAGCTCAGGTCCCCACTCCACTCCCCAACTCTGAATAAAACAAAATCTCTGAGCCTGTCTCCCCTGGTTCCTCTTCAAAATATTACCCTCTTTCCTTCTTTCTCTTACCACTACATTTCTCAAAAGAGAAGTCTGTGCTTGCTGCCTCTAGATCCTCACCTCACATTCACTCCCTAAGCCACAGCAATCTAGCTTCTGTCTCTACTCCTTCACTGAAACTGCCCTCACCCAGGCACCAATGACCCAGCAACCCCAATTCAGGGCTCACCCTACTTGTTCTCAGCTCCAATAAACATTAACCTTCTTTTACAAACTGTTCTCATTCCTGGCTTCCCAGACCATACTTTCTCCTACCTCTCTGCTCCTCCTCAGATGCCTTTCCCAACTTTTCTGGCTACACATATCAGAGTTCCCCTGAGGCCTACCCTCAGCCTCCTTACAGTCCCATTTTTGGGGTTTTACTGAAGCAATTTCATCTGTTCCTCTGGTTTCCATTTTCACTTAGAAGTCATCCTTCCTATATCTACGATCAATCCTACCCCTCTCAGGAACTCCAAAACTCCTATCTTCCCAAGTGAGTGAGTGATAGTCACTCAGTCCTGTCCGACTCTTTGTGAACCCATGGACTATAGCCTGCCAGGATCCTCTGTCCATGGAATTCTCCAGGCAAAAATACTGGAGTGGGCTGCCATTTCCTTCTCCAGGGGATCTTCCCGACCCAGGGATCAAACATGGGTCTCCTGCGTTGCAGGCAGATTCTTTATCATATGAGCCACCAGGATTCTCCTGAATGTTACCCATGACCATCTCAAAATGAACATTCAGTTCAGTTCAGTTTAGTCGGCTCAGTTGTGTCCAACTCTTTGCAACCCCATGGACTGCAGCACGCCAGGCTTCCCTGTCCTTCACCAACTCCTAGAGCTTGCTCAAACTCATCTCCATCAAATCGGTGATGTCATCCAACCATCTCATCCTCTGTCGTCCCCTTCTCCTCCTGCCTTCAGTCTTTCCCAGCATCCAGGTCTTTTCCAATGAGTCAGTTCCTCACATCAGGTGGCCAAAGTATTGGAGTTTCAGCTTCAGCATCAGTCCTTCCAATGAATATTCAGGGTTGATTTCCTTTAGGATTGACTGGTTTGATCTCCTTGCAGTCCAAGGGACTCTCAAGAGTCTTCTCCAACACCACAGTTCAAAAGCATCAATTCTTTGGCATTCAGCTTTCTTTATGGTCCAACTCTCACATTCATCATGACTACTGGAAAATCAGAGCTTTGACTAGATGGACCTTTGTTGGCAAGTAATGTCTCCATTTTTTAATATGCTGTCTATGTCTGTCATAGCTTTTCTTCCAAGGAAAGTGTCTTTTAATTTCATGGCTGCACTCACCATATGCAGTGATTTTGGAGCCCAAGAAAAGAAAGTCTGTCACTATTTCCATTGTCTCCCCATCTATTTGCCATGAGGTGATGACACTGGATGCCATGATCTTAGTTTTTTGAATGTTGAGTTTTAAGCCAGCTTTTTCATTAACTCCCCTAAACCAGCCTCTCCAACCTGTATTTCATGTGTTAATAGCATCACAGTGCTTCCCAGGTGGCAGTAGTGGTAAAGAACCCACCTGCCAATGCAGGAGATGTAAGAGACACAGGTTCAATCCCTGGTTCAGGAAGATCCCCTGGAGGAGGGCATGGCAACCCAACCCCCTATTTTTGTTTGGAGAATCCCATGGACAGAGGAGCCTGGTGGGGTACAGTCCATAGGGTCACAAAGAGCCAGACATGACTGAAGGACTGAACACACAATACCCAGATATCTAACATTTCTTCCTTTAGTCACACAATTTAAATCAACACCCATGACTGCTGCCTTGGTTCCAGGATCATCATTTGCTACTGCAACAGTCTTCTGGCTGGTTTTCCTGCCTCTGGTTTAATCAATCCATTCTAATCCTCCTAAGCACAGGCATCAGAGATGTTCTAAAACATCACTCTGACCATGACATTCTCCATCTTAAATATCTACAGGAAAGCTCAACTCCAATAGGATTTAAGGTCTTCACCATTCAGATTTCCTCCCAAGCAGTCCAGCATGATGAACAACTCCCCATTCCCTGAATATAAATGCACTTCCACATTTACAATGCATAGAATGCATTCCAGGACCCTCTCTGAGGCCTGGCATAATTCTGGTCATCCTTAAAGACCCAGCTTGAATCTCTCTGAAGCCTGTGCTAACTTCTTTGCCAAACATTTAGACCCTCCTTCCTTTCTCTCTTAGTAAGTTTTTCTACGTCCCTCTATTACAGCACTTGTGATACTATATTAATTATACTTTCTTATGTGGTTATCTTCTCAGTAATTTGTGGATGGCTCAAAGACAAGGATCATGTCACATCTCTGTACCTCAGCACACTTGCCCAGTCTCTCAAGATGAGCAATCAGGGGGCTTCCCTGGTGGCTCAGTGGTAAAGAATCCACCTGCCAATGCAGGAGACATAGGTTTGATTCCTGGTCAGGCAAGATCCCACATGCCATGCAGCAACTAAGCCCGTGAGCCACAAGTACTGAGACTGTGCTCTAGAGCCCAAGAGCTACAACTACTGAAGCTTGTGTGCCTAGAGAAGGTGCACAAGAGAAGCCTCGGCAATGAGAAGCCCCTGCATCATGACTAGAGAGTAGCCCTCACTCACTGCAACTAGAGAAAGCCTGCAGAGCAATGAAGACCCAGAACAGCCAAATAAATAAATTAAAATCTTAAAAAAAAAAAAAAGACCAAGTCCACTATCAATTATAACAGGGGATTCTCCCCCGCCATATCAGGAGAGCAAACTCTGATGTCAACAGGAAGTCTTAATAGGTTCAACTTCCCCTCTTGCAAATGCTTCCAGATGCTGCTTGAACTCTTGACTCCAGAAGAGGTATTCCTGATCTGATTCCTGGTGCCCCTCTGCCTGGACTAGGCAGAGGATAGGAGAGATTCCTACAGATTAAAATTATTTGGAAAATAATTTCTAAAATGGGCTGAAATTAGAGGTAGCACCGGGAACTACCAGATCCATCTCAGAAAGTAATTTGTGAAATACCATCTTTCTACACCTGCAAAAGCAACTGAGATGATTATTACAACAACTGTGATGAGTTTTCTTGCCTTCAATTCCACACTTCCTTAGGAAATTGCCCTACACTACATTACCTGCAAAAAGTTGCCCCACTAGCCAGAAATGTATGGTGGCTTCTCGCTGTATGATGTATGATGGCCTAAAACTGTGTAACATGGAGATTAAGGGCAGGGACTCCGGGGACTTCCTTGGTGGTCCAGTGACTATGACTCCTCGCTTCCAATGCAGGGGGCTCAGGTCTGATCCCTGGTCAGGAAACTACATCTCACATGCCTCAACTAAGAGTTCACATGCCACAACTGAGAGTTCTCATGCTGCAGCTAAAGATCTTGCAGACCACAACGGAGATGGGAGATCCCATGTGCCACAACTAACACTGATGCAGCCAAATAAATAATAAATAACAATAGATTTTTTTTTTAAAAAAGCAGACTGGAAAAAATATCACCCAAGCATGAATCTTAACTTCATCATTTATCAACCATATGAGTTTGAGCAAATTATTTAAATTCTCCAGGTCTCAATTTTCTCACCTTTAAAATAGGAAAATAATAGTACCTACCCTCTTAGAGCTGGTATTGAATATAAAGATTAGACATACTGGTGCTGCTGCTACTGCTGCTAAGTCGCTTCAGTCGTGTCCGACTCTGTGCGACCCCATAGACGGCAGCCCACGAGGCTCTGCCGTCCCTGGGATTCTCCAGGCAAGAACACTGGAGTGGGTTGCCATTTCCTTCTCCAGTGCATGAAAGTGAAAAGTCACTTAGACATACTACTAAGAATTAAATAATGAAAAAAGAATTAAATATTAAATAAGCTTAGCATTAAAAATGCTAACAGTGCTTGGCACATGGAAAGAAATTATATGTAAACATTTTCAGGTTTCAATTCCTCTGTCATTCATAGCCTGAGACATTAACTGTTACCCTGACCTATTTCACGTTCTTCAACTCCCCGGTTCCCTACCATTTTAACTTCTGACTTCATCAGTTATGATCCTTTCCCCCTACCCACAATAACAATCCGCTTCTGCCCAGCCCCCCCCGTCCTTAGCTGCAAGTTCTCTCTGGCAGTGCTATCTTCAACTGCCCCAGGAACAAGCCCCCTCAGCAGAGTGCCCATGGGAGATGCCACAGCTAAGAGTGTACAGGATATCACCTTCACCTGAGCACTGGCTATTCACTCCTACCTGCACTCAGGTCACCTGCACATCCAAATGCCTCCCTGAACTTCTGCAATACAAAATCTTTACAGTTTTGGAGACTAAGTCACATCATCTCCAGGAAGCCTGCTAGACTACAGTGACTCACACAAATGTCTGCCTTCTCTCAACTATTAAAATCTTAATTTATAACACACACTTCCATACTCACATAATGTAATCATCTCTACTAGATTAAGTTCCTGAGGCAGGATCTGCTTTCCCATCACTACATTCCCATCACCCTAGAACAGTGACTGGATCACAATAAATGCTTAATAAATATTTATTGAATGTAATCAATCTAATACAACTTCTGCATCTTTAAATAAGGAAACCAAGGTTGAGAAGGTAGAAGTACCTCACTTAAAGCAAAGTGAGACTGGAACCCAGAACTCCATAAGACTGAAATATTGAATGCAATCCCTGCCTATCCAACCCACTTCTCAACCAGCTGTAATTAACAAGAGAGCAAACAGATAGTTCTCTGACTGAACTCAATATTATTCCCTCAGAGCAGAGCACTGACCTCCCCCCTCTAGAAGCAGCAAGCAAGGCCAACTACAGAGGCTTTACTATCTAAATCTCCTACCATTGAGTCAGGGACATAACCAGGGACTTATGGCTTAACCAAGATCTCTAGCTTTCTATAACAATCCCCTAGTCTATGAAAAGAAGGGGAGTCCTAGAGGTACTCTGCCAGTCAAAGGACAGTTTACCATTCTACTTCTTCAAGCCCAACTAACAGAAAATTAGGGAGCTACTTTGTGCTCATTTTACCTCTTGTGTCTCATGGAACACTGGCATTTTACGAACTATCAAGGATGGGTTGTTGGTTTTATTTGGGGGCAGGGGGAGCGGCGATTCCATGATCAAAACATGTAGAATTAGGACTTCCCTGGTGGTACAGTGGATAAGAATCCACCTGCCAGTGCGGGGGACATGGGTTCAATCCCTGGTCCAGGAAGATTCCATATGCAGAAGAGCAACTAAACTACCAAAGCCTGTGCGCCTAGAGTCTGTGCTCCACAACAAGAGAAACCACCACAATGAGAAGCCCATGCACAGCAACTAGAGAGTAGCCCCCACTCTCCACAGCTAGAGAAAGCCTACACACAGCAACAAAGATCCAGCACAACCAAAACATTAAATAATAAAGGAAATGAAATTGAGTTTCTTTTTTTAATGTAAAATTATCTACACTTCAATTTTTTTTTAAATGTACAAAACTCTGCATATCTTTTCTTAGCATATTACAGACTCCCAGCTTTTCCAAACTTGTCCTCAAAGGTCTTTTAGAGACTAATACTTATTGTCTTTTCATATGACAGTGATGCTCTAAAGAACACTTATGTTAAAAGAGTACACTGTAAAATATATAAAGGTGCTGTTACTCCACCATTACCCAAGTGGACAGGACCCGACACTAGGAGAGAATCCCTAGACCACTTGGACTACTAAAACTACACTACTTTCTCCATCACAAAAAATTTGTGGGAAGGTTACCCTAGATTCAGATCTAAGTCTGTTTGACTTTAAAGCCTGTGTCTTTCCATCATTACGTTATATTTCTTGACAGTTGTTCATTCTAATAAATCTTTATTGAGCTTCAGGTGAAATGTTAGGTACAAGGGATACAAGGAAGCATAAGCTTTAGCAATCTCTGCTTTCATGGAACTCATAATTTGGTGACACTCACTACTATGATGGAGGGATTAGGAAAACAGTGATAGAGAGACAGATGGGGGTAACGGGAGCTCAGGAGGACCCTAATCACTGCGGCAGGGGAAGTTGTTAGGTGAGGCTTCCCAGAGAAGTTGGTACCTTGGCTGGTCTAGAGATGAAGGACATCAGCTCTAGAGGGAAAGAGCAGTTTCTACAGGAGGCCAGCTTCCAGACTAGCCAATGAAGAGATAGCAGAGAAAAGAGGGGTCTTTTTCAGGTATATAGCACTTACAGGGGCCAATCAGAGATGGCTGTAGGGAGTACAAACTAGGTCGGGTTGTTACCAGATAAAAAGTTACTTGCCAGTTGCCCTCCTGGAAACAAACCAGGCAGTTTTTACTTTGACAGAATTTTAGACCTGAAAGAAATCTTTGAAATCACCTAAATAAAGCCCCACTTCATTGACAATAAGAGGTCCTAAGACAGCCTGGTTTCATCTATCCCCACAAGTTGAAGATGGGAAAAAAACACGCTAGACAATGATAATTATAATGGCTGACAATTAATGACAGTTTATTGTGTGTCAGAAAGTGAAAGTCACTCAGTCGTGTCCGAATCTTTGCAACTGTATAGGCCAGAATACTGGAGTTGGTCGCTGTTCCCTTCTCCAGGGGATCTTCCCAACCCAGGGATCGAACCTAGGTCTCCCGCACTGCAGGCAGGCAATCTGTTAAGTGTTTCACATGGATTATCGCATCTTAATCATCACAACAGGCCTATGAGGTGGACAATATGATTATCTCCAAGTTAGAGATCAGGAAGTAAGCTCAGAGACGTTAAGTAACTTGCCCAAAGTATTACTAGCAAGTGATGGGACCCAGGCAGACCAACCCCAGGGCTCATGTGCTTCATCACGAGACTAACTGAGGTACCAACTTCTCCGGGAGGCCTCTCCCACCCAAAATGAGGGGGCCTCCGGTGCCCACTGCCCCAACCCCTCTATCTACCCCTTTGTCGCCATTCCCTCTATCAGAGCAGTGAGCGTCACCAAATTGAGTTCCATAAAGGCAGAGATTAGCAAAACGTAAGCTTCCTTATATTCCTCATACCCAGCACTGCATTTGCAGCTCAGTAATGACTTTAGAATAAACAACTGTCAAGGAATATAGTTTAATGATAGACACAGACTTCAAGGTCAAACAGATCTGAATCCAGGCACGCTCCTTCTTAGCTGTATGATCTTAACTGTTACTTAACCACTCTGGGATTCAGAGTGGTAACATTTTTCACCATAAAACTTTCTGAGAAAACTAAGCCAAGCACCTTATATAGTGCCTCACACATATCAATAAAAGTATACTCAATTCCCTTCACCATCCTCCTCCTTTCTCCTTGTCCTACATATATCAGCAGAAAAGAGCACTAGTCTGGGAATCCAGAGTCTAATTAGCTATAATCTTTGTTACTTCTCCTTTCTGGGCTTCAATTTTCTCATCTGCAAAGCACAGAACTACTGGTCTGGAATAAATGAAATAAAATGTGCTTCAGTGGTATAAAAGCCCTGTACAGATGGAGGGAATTTTTGTCATACCACCTATCCAACTTTTAATCAGCCTTGAACCACACTGCACACAAATGTCTTGAAGCTCACAGAAGAAGAGTGATGCCTCAGAGATCAAAAACTAAAACAGGAGAGTGCATTTGCACTGTCACTAGGGGAAGGAGCCAGTCCCACTGAGGAGCTGAGGTTAAGATACTGCCAAATGGCTTCGCCCCAGCAGTCCCTAGCTAATTAAGGCCTTACTCCCCGGCCTTGTCTGCCGGTGACCTCTGCAAAGGCTAGAGAACACCAAGTGCTTCACAGAAGCTCTCCTCTTAGCCAGAGTGACAAGGTACTGCCAGCTAAGGGTCAGCCACAGTTTTTGCTGCGAGGCTCTCACCCTCAGCCTTCCTTGGAACAGAGCCAAATAGGGAGCCTCAGGCTGTCCTGAGGGTATCTGTCCAGAATTCCTAAGAGTCAGCCTAAACACAGCTGCCAGGACTCTGGCTCTGAAACATGTCAGATGTGACACAACTGAGGCCTGGCCAGCCAGGCCCTCTGCACAGATGCTGTGGAATAAAGAGCTAAGGATAAAGGGTTCAGTCTTCCCATTCTCAGCTACGAGTATTTCATCTTAGATGCACCCAAGGCCATTTTGCAAGCTCCTCAGGCTTCACAGGCCCCAGGGACTTAACCACTTCCTTTGCTTGGTGGCTCAGATGGCAAAGAATCTGCCTGCAATGCACGAAACCCAGGTTCAATCCCTGGGTCGGGAAGATTCCCTGGAGAAGGAAATAGCAACCCACTCCAGTATTCTTGCCTGGAGAATCCCATAGACAGAGGAGCCTGGTGGGGGGCTACAGTCCATGGGGTTGCAAAGAGTTGGACACGAATGAGCAACTAACACTTTCTCTTTCACTTTTTGCTTATTAAGGCAGAACTCTCACTCTGCCCCTTAAGGCTTCCTACCCCAAGCCAGGGTCTAAGTTTAAACTGTCACTCCATTTATCTCAATCTTCAATAGTTAAAATGTATGGGCCCTTTTTGTTGTTAAGGGTTTAACTGTTGGGTTGGGAAAGACTATAGGTCAAAAACAACACACATGAGGAAGTGAAGAAGTTTAAAAAGTCTTACAAATCAGTGACAGTCCCTGTCCTCATTTCATAGTTCCTGGTTCCTTTCCTAACTGGTGCTTTTAGACAACAGCTACAAACAGTCTTCAAACTATTTTTAAACAAAGTTTAGACATTGTTTCAAACAATGCATTTTTCAAATTCAGTTCAAATTAAACCCAATTAGAAGTCTCAATATCTATATCTAATTAGGTCTCAAATGAAGTAATGGATCTAGGCAGTAAACATCAATGGCCCCTAAATCATTGACAAAAAGCTGATGGGAACTATTTTAATGAATAGATCAAGTGAACTCTTCCTCAATCTTAACATTACAAATAGAAAATCAGATATTTGAAAATAAACATATTTTCAAAAAAAGGAAAGAGAGAAGAAAGAAAGAAGGAAATTACTGATTCTGAATCTGATCAAGCCTTAAGATTCAAATACTAAATTTATAGACAGTATAGAGGACTTAGGGACATGTTAAATGCCATAAAGAAGGCTGAGCACCGAAGAATTGATGCTTTCGAATCGTGGTGCTGGAAAAGACTCTCAGGAGTCCCTTAAGCAGCAAGGAGATCAAACCAGTCAATCCTGAAGGAAATCAACCCTGAATATTCACTGAAGGGACTAATGCTGAAGTTGAAGCTCCAATACTTTGGCCACCTGATGCAAACAGTCGACTCATTGGAAAAGACCCTGATGCTGGGAAAGACTGAGGGCAAGAGGAGAAGGGGGCAACAGAGGATGAGATGGTTGGATGGCATCACTGACTCAATGGACACAAGTTTGAGCAAGCTGTGGGAGATAGTGAAGGACAGGGAAGCCTGGAGTGCTGTAGTTCATGGGGTTGCAAAGATTTGGACACAACTTAGTGACTGAATAACAACAAGGGAGATAATCAGCAAAATCCAGAAACTGGGAAACTCTTCAGGACAAATGACTCAGTTTCTCTAACATAGAGTTTTAAGGAAAAGAAAAGAAAGAGGGGGAAGGCTATGGATTAGATGAGACTCAAGATTTAGATCAATCAATGTGTAGAACTTCTTTGGATACTAATATGAATAAACCAATTTTTTTAAAAAAATTTTTGAGTCATGAAAAATTTAAACACTGGTTGATGATATTAATGATATCGTTATATTTTTAAGCATAACGATATTGGGCTAACCCAATATTTTGCTTATTTTTTCACTAAAATGTTTGTGAATGAAATGATATGTCTTTAATTTACTTCAAAATAATCCAGGGGGGTGGGAGGATAAAATGAAACAAGAGTGATAAGATTAGCCACGAGTATGTAAGTGTATATGGAGAGTAACAGAAACACCGGGGTTCGTTATACTGCCTCTCTAGTTTTAGATATGTTCAAAATGTTTCATAATAAAAAATGGTTTTTTTAAAGTTAAAAAATAAGCTGAGTGCAGGGGAGTTACAGTTGTGATATGTAAGAAAAGTCCAGGAAGTACGGGCGGGCGCGGACCCCGGGTCTGACAGGAGCGGCATGCGGGGCCGGCCGTGGTAACTGGCGGTGGGAGAGCTGTCCCGGAGCCGGCCGGCCCTGCCATGGGCTTCCTGTCTGACCCGGTGCGCCGGCGCGCCCTCGCCCGCCTCCACCAAAAAAAAAAAAAGAAAAGTCCAGAGGCCTTTCCATGACTCACCTCTCCCTCGGTGATTCTTGAGGCACCTCTGAGAAACCCTATGACACCTTGAAACAGTTTAAAAACCACTCCTGCATTATAAGGAACACAGATACCTGGGTAAGACAGCCTGGTTTCAAATCTTGGCTCCGCTGCCTTAACAGCAGTGTGACACCTTAGAGAAGGTACCCTCTGAGCCTCATCTTACCCTTGTGCAAACAGGACTAGCAATGAGGATAGCAATGAGAATCAAAGAAAATAAGGGACTGAAATCCTTTATATTCTTAACATACATATGATCATTATTTCTAGGACCACTAAGGAGAGAATTTGCCTTTTTTTCTTGACAGTAAAGTTACTCAACCCCCACTCCACCCTAATCTTCACACCAATCCCTTTCAATCCTCAGAAAATACACATAAATTCTGTTAAGACATGAGAGGCAGTGGGAAGTAAGGGCCACTCGGTGGGCAACCTCTGTGTGCCTGACCAGCTTTAGTGTATGTGTGTGTGTGTTTGGGAGCTGTGGGGAGGGCAGATAATGGGAAAGTGTCCTAGAGATTACTGAAAATTTACCTTGAACTTTGGATCTAGGTCTTTAAACTACAAGTCCCAAATGAAAACAATAGGTAAAACATACTGTGATGAAGGCCAACCATTAGGGGAAAAAGTTTAGTGTTAATGACAGGGTTTAGATGCCTATTCTTGACTCAGAAGTATTAGGACCCATTCTTTTTATCAACACTTCATTTTCCTTTCATAGCTCATGTTTTGAAAGACTCTGTCTATAAACAAAGCACATTTATTGAGAAATAATTCAACATTCTCAGCTGTGTTTATTATCACTACTTTTTCTTTTCAAAATGCTGGTTCAGACTTTAACCAACCATATACAATTATCAGAACTTCATAACAATATTGTGAAATCACACGTCTCTCCATTCTGGCTTTGATGCTAAACGAGCAAGAAAGTGAAAGTAAACATGTAGGCCTTCAAGCACGGGGCCCTGCTACCAGTTGCTTATTTTGGCTCTGTACTTGTCCAAGGTCATTCACTCACTGGACAGGTTTATGTCCTATGATGCCATCAACTGCCACTCAAAGTACCAATCAGCATGAGGAAACCAGTGTTGCCACATAGCACTGGCACAATTGAAACAAAAAGCAGACGCTTAAATTCTACACAAGTATACAATTTCCATTAGGCTACTGACATACTGAAAGCAACTTAAATTCATTCATTAGTTAAAAAACAAATATTTAATAAGCATCCCTGTCTAAGACCTTATGCTAGCTGGGCCCTAAGGACAAAACAAATAAGACATAGTTCACAGCTTCAAGGAACTATGAGGGATTCACACAAACAAACCCTTTACTGTTTCATGGATCTCCAATTTCCATAGACCACAGGCCACCAAAATTGTGCTGGAAGGGATGACATTTTTAATCCCTGATGAATATGAACAACTTGCGAAAAGGCAACCTGCCTCAGGAAATACCTCTCAAAGCACAGCTCTACTCTGGAGATACAAACTGGTCCACTACTGGAAAATCAAGAAAAGGGTTTCGGAGATCAAGGTCTTTATCTACAATCAACAGACATTTACTGAGTTTCTATTTTATCCATGGGTACTTCTGCTAGATAAGAAATGAGCAAACTGTGGCCCTCAGGCCAAATCCGGCCGAACACCTGTTTTTGAAAATAAAATTTTACTGGAACACAGCCATGCACGATTATTTGCATATTGTCTGTGACTGCTTTCCTCCAACAACCTGCCACTTCAACAAAAACCGTATGGCCCATCAAGCCTAAAATATTTATTATCTGCTACTTTACAGACAATGTTTGCCAGCCTCTATGCTAAACTCTGAAGCTGCAGAAGTGTATCTGTATCTTGATCTGGCCAGTAGTTACATGGGTATACACATATGTAAAAATTCATCAAGCATTTCATTCATTTTATTGTTATGTATGTAATAACTTCATTTTTTTAATGAAATAAAGAATATTGAAATACTCTTTCAAATCAAAGAAATAAAGAAATTGGTCCCTGCCCTCTAGCAACTCAAAATCTTGTAGAAGGACGTAAAAGTAAACATCTGCAGTCCAATGGTGATTAGAATCATAATGGAGAGCTATGCTAATTACAGTAATGGTACAGAAGAGAAAACAACAACCAAGATAGGAAAGCAAGGCCAAGTCTTCATAGGGAAGATAATTGAAGTATACCTTGAAGAATGAATAGGTATACCAGGAGGGCAGTGGGAGTGCAAGAAAATTGGAGGTGAAAGAAACAGGTCATTCTAGATGGAGGGAATAGCATATGCAAAGGCTCAGAACTGAAGAAAAGAAAAAAAAAAAAGAATGCCTTTCAGGAATGGCAAGTAACTCACAGAAACCCTTTGATAAGGTGCTAGCAGAGCAATGTCAAAAGATGAGACTAGAGCAATACGAAGGGGTCGGACCGTGGAAAGCCTCATATGGGGTGGCCACATAACTTATGATCTAAACAGGTTCACTTCTGAAAGAAAAGAGAACCAGAAAAAGAGCTGTAAACAAGGACTGTTCCAGGAAAATATCACCATCCTAATATGTACCATAGTAAAGAACTTGGACTTTGACCTACAAGGTAGGACAAGTTAATAAAGGGTTTTTTAGAAAGAAATGCCAAGATTTATGCTCTAAAAAGCATAAATGTATGTGAGCACGTGTGTGCTAAGTCACTTCAGTCATATCCAACTCTTTGCAACCCTATGAACTGTAGCCCGCCAGGCTCTTCTGTCCTTGGGATTCTCTAGGCAAGAATACTAGAGTAGGTTGCCATGCCCTCTTCCAGGGGATCTTCTTAACCCAGGGATGGAACCCTCATCTTACATCTCCTGTATTGGCAGGCAGATTTTTACCACTGGCACCACCTATGTGAAAGTCATTCAGTCGTGTCCAACTCTTTGTGACCCCATGGACTATACAGTCCATGGAATTCTCCAGGCCAGAATACTGGAGTGGGTAGATGTTCCCTTCTCCAGGGGATCCTCCCAACCCAGGGATGGAACCCAGGTCTCCGTCATTGCGGGTGGATTCTTTACCGTCTGAGCCAGCAGGAAAGCCCATAAATGTATCTATTTAACGTATACACAGAGAACTTATGTGCCAGGCACTGCCATAAGCACTTTGCAAATATCACTTACCAATCCTCATAACACCTTATGAGATAGATACTATTATTTTCCTCATTATTCAGATAAAAGGCACAAGCTAATTAAGTAACTTGCCCAAAGTAGCACAGTTAATGAATGGCAGAGCCAGGATTTGAACCCAGACAGTCAGGCCCCACAGCTTACACTGTTCCCTTACTCATGACTCAGAATCCTGAGTTCCCAGTTGGTATTAGGCCCCTCTGTACAGGAACCCACCACACCTTACACTTCTTCAGAGCACTCAGCGTATTTCTGAACATTTGTTTAAAAACCTATCTTCCTCACTAGACTACAAATTTTTAAGGGCAAGACTGAGATTATTGTGTTTACCACTGTATTCCCACAGCTTGATACGTTTATTAGCCCTCAATTTAGAAATCATATTAATAACAGCTAACATATATTGACCACTTACGCTGTGCCAGGCACTGTTTGAAGAGCTTTAAGCATATTAATCCATTTAAAAGAGGTTGAATAACTTGTCCAAGGTCACAAAGCTATTAAGAAGTGGAGCCAGGATTCTGGATCTAGTTCAATGCTCTTAACTTTACGCTATACCACCTTTTTATTGGATAAAACTATGAATTAATAAAATTAGTGTCCCTGGTATCTAAACAGTGCCTGCCACTCAGTGGGCATTGAAAATAAATAACCCAGGTGCTAAGGAAGAGACAGCCTGTAACCACATCTCCTTCCTCCCAAAGAGGCAGCCTGGCCCACAGAATATAAGCATATATCCAGATCACTGGGGAAACAGCAACATAGACTTTGGAATTAGAACATGAAATTTCTAATTAGGTTGAGTCCCACTTCTACCAGGCTTCCCTGGTGGCTCAGTGGTAAAGAATCCTCCTGCCATTACAAGAGACGCAGGTTCAATCCCTGGGTTGAGAAGATCCCCTGGAGAAGGAAATAACAACCCATTCCAGTATTCTTGCCTGAGAAATCTCATGGACAGAGGAGCCTGGCGGGCTACAGTCCCTGCGGTCACAAAAGAGTCAGACAGGACTTAGTGACTAAACAACAACCCAATTACACCAATTACTAGATATGTGATCTTAGATTCCTCATTTATAAAATGAGAATAACAATATTTACCTCATTGACTATTGTGAGAATAAGGTAAGTGCAGAATTACATCTAACACATACATACTCAATATACATTTGTTTTTATCATAACATTAACAGTATTGTTTTTATTATCAACATTATTATTAACTTTTGTTTGATTAGTGGTGGACTTAACTATCACTCAGAGTTCCTGTGACATCCCCCTAGGTCCCTTGAGACCCCTTCCCCAAATCTTAACAAAGTCGAGCACTTTATTATATTAATACAACTTTAGAGCTCAAGTGGGTATTGTACACAGAGTATTTCATAGAGCTTTAGATTTCCAACCTAAAGCCTGGAGAGGCGAAAGTCCTAAGGGTGGGGTCCCAATCCCCTTTGCCTAAGCCATGACTTTCAGAAGCAAAATAAGGAAACCATCACCTATGTTGACCAAGATGATAATGAAGGAAATTACATGAGAAAACGCATTTAAATATCAATTAAAAAACAATATCCCCTTGAGCTTAAAATCTAAGCCAAATCTTAACTGTCAGGCTAGAAAGTCTGACTCAATCCAAAGAGAAGCCAAGAGCTTCTGTCAGTATTGCTGGGTCTAACAGGGGTGATGGAGAAAAGTCTTAGGCTTTTCAGGTGCTATAAAACACT
Source organism: Giraffa tippelskirchi (assembly GCF_054371585.1). Taxonomy (NCBI): domain Eukaryota; kingdom Metazoa; phylum Chordata; class Mammalia; order Artiodactyla; family Giraffidae; genus Giraffa; species Giraffa tippelskirchi. Next base: position 122,740,018 of record NC_137285.1, read on the forward strand.
CTCAGCAGTCTCTGTGACAAACTGAATTCAAAGCCTGCTGGATGCCCAGTCCTATATTAGGACTAGAAGGATAAGATCACAGAATTAGGAAGTAGGTAGATCTCCAAATATTACCACCTGGACTGGCCCCTGCTTTCAGACTGTAATATACTCAGCTATCATTAGTCTCACTTTACAGATATGCAGCTGAGGTCTGGAGACAATTAACTGACACAGCCCAGGTCAGATAGTGAGAAGCAACAAGGTTAAAAAAAAAAAGCACCTGCACCTAGTCTCAAGGATCAAGTCTTGACGACAAGGTAAGACTTGCGAAATTGGTAAAACATATGGTCTTGAGAAATCTGTATGCAGGTCAGGAAGCAAGTTAGAACTGGACATGGAACAACTGGTTCCAAATAGGAAAAGGATTACGTCAGGGCTGTATATTGTCACCCTGTTTATTTAATTTATATGCAGAGTACATCATGAGAAACATTGGACTGGATGAAGCACAAACTGGAATCAAGATTGCCAGAAGAAATATCAATAACCTCAGATATCCAGATGACACCACCCTTATGGCAGAAAACAAAGAAGAACCAAAGAGCCTCTTGATGAAAGTGAAAGAGGAGAGTGAAAAAATTGGCTTAAAGCTCAACATGCAGAAAACTAAGATCATGGCATCTGGTCCCATCACTTCATGGCAAATAAATGGAGAAACAGTGGAAACAGTGGCTGACTTTATTTTTGGGGGCTCCAAAATCACTGCAGATGGTGACTGCAGCCATGAAATTAAAAGACGCTTACTCCTTGGAAGGAAAGTTATGACCAACCTAGACAGCATATTAAAAAGCAGAGACATTATTTTTCCAACAAAGGTCCATCTAGTCAAAGCTATGGTTTTTCCAATAGTCATGTATGGATGTGAAAGTTGGACTATAAAGAAAGCTGAGCGTCAAAGAATTGATGCTTTTTAACTGTGGTGTTGGAGAAGACTCTTCAGAGTCCCTTGGACTGCAAGGAGATCCAACCAGTCCATCCTAAAGGAAATCAGTCCTGAATATTCACTGGAAGGACTGATGTTGAAACTGAAACTCCAATACTTTGGCCACCTGATGTGAAGATCTGACTAATTTGAAAAGACCCTGATGCTGGGAAAGACTGAAGGCAGGAGGAGAAGGGGACGACAGAGGATGAGATGGTTGGATGGCATCACCAACTCGATGGACGTGAGTTTGGGTAAACTCTGGGAGTTGGTGATGGACAGGAAGGCCTGATGGGCTGCAGTCCATGGGGTGGCAAGGAGTCGAACACAACTGAGCAACCAAACTGAACTGAACTGAACAGGTGGTAAGGGAGATTCCTATAAGGAGCTATACGTAAAAACAAACAACAACAACAACAAAAACAGGTACAGAAGGCCTCAGAGTAAAAGTCGGACACAACTGAGCAACCAAACTGAACTGAACTGAACAGGTGGTAAGGGAGATTCCTATAAGGAGCTATACGTAAAAACAAACAAACAACAACAACAAAAAAAAACAGGTACAGAAGGCCTCAGAGTAAATGTCCCTGCTCACAGCATCCCTCACAAAGTAAAAGGGTCCCTTTGTACTTTTATGACTCCTTTAACACCTACTACCCTATAATATCTATCTACCTATGTCTCCCATTAGATGGTCATTCCTCAAGATTATACACTTTTTATTATCTTTATCTACGACAGCAACATCCAGCCCAGGATACAGATGTTCACCTAGAAAAGGCTCTGACTAGCCCCACTCACCCATACAATACTAAAAACAAGGCACTTGTATCCTATTAGGCATCTGCCAGGGTAAGAGGCCAGATCCTCAAGAAAGAGGTTAGATAAGGCTAAGAGAAAGTTAGCTTGGCCTAGTAATTTAACCTCTCAGTTGTTCATCTGTAAGATACTGACAACAATAATCATCTCGGAAGCTTGTTTTTTAAAAAGTAAATATCTTGACGTTTGACAGAAAACAACAAAATTCTGTGAAGCAATTATCCTTCAATTAAAAAATAAAAAAATAAAGTAAACTGTGCTTAGAGAACAAACGTGGTTGCTGGGGAGTAGGGAAAGGGAAGAATGAGGTGAAGGGTAGTTAGGGAGCTGGGACAGACATGTACCCAGCTGCAATATCTAAAACGGATAACCAACCAGGACCTACTGTATAGCACGTGGAACCCTGCTCAACGTTATATGGCAGCCTGGATGGGAGGGGGGTTTGGGAGGAAATTGATATGTATACATGTGGCTGAGTCCCTTCTCTGTTCATCTGACACTATCACAACATTGTTAATCAGCTATACCCCATTACAAAATAAAAAGTTAAGGAAAAAAGTAAACATCTGAAAGCACTTAACACAGTACCTGAACACAGTAGGCATCAACTGCTAGCTCCCTTCTCATACCCCTCTGAGTTCCTATTTTAAAAAAAAGGAAAGAAAACCCAACATCTATTAAACCACAAGTATTTATTTAAGTGTTTTTTTTTTTAAGTGTTAAGAGTACTGTGTTAAGCCTCAAGAGTAAGACGATGATCTTATCTGAGGCTTCTCTGATAGAACATCAGCATCTAGCATGGTACCCATGATAGGTGCCTGGACCCAGCAAGCACTCACTAAATAGGGAACTCCTGAGAAGATTCTGGACACAGACCACTGCTGGGTCACTTGCCAGTACAGCAAGGCCAAGCCATCTGTTCTGCTAGGCTTAGAGACATGCAGACACAGAAGAGATCAAGTCCCTGGCCAGCAGCAGGTCTACATGTGTACAGAGCCCCTCCCATAGCAGAGCCGGGCCATCGAAGTGACCAGAAAAATACAAGAAGGATCCAGATGAGTTCCTCAAAACTGCTTGAGACATCATATGGCAACGTTCCAAACTACACTATATCTCCATGTAGGACCTGGGTTGGAATATTAAACTGAACACCCAGCGTCACATTTCCTATGCTCCCCATTGAGAAGGAAGGAAAGCCTCCTTCCTTTTAGCACTGCTTGTTTAGAAAAGCTCATCTCCTGGGAAATGGCTGGGCCCATATCCTGGCAAATAGGATCTAGCAAAAGCCTGAACCCCACAAAAGCATCTCAATCATTCCACCTTGCTGGGCTCCAGGGCTGAAAATAGCCCCAAATGAAAAACAAGCTGTGTGGACTACTTATCCAGTTTCATTGCAAAGGCAGGCCTTAAGTTGGCTGAAGATGACAAACCCCTTACTCCTTAACTCAACAGGGCTGGAAGCCTCACCTGTTTCCGGCTCCATAGCAACTGGCATAGCTCTGGCACCTCTCAAGCTTCATCTTTCCAAAACAGCAATGGAACAAGTGCAGGACAGACAAGGGCCTGCTGCAGTCAGCTCAGCACTGCCTGAAGAGGTGGCAGGGAGAGAGAGAGCTATTCCCGAACATAGATCCTCTATTCTTTTGTCAAATCTGAGAGCAAATGAAAAGACCTCCAAAGCAGCCTACACCCCAAAAAAAGAAGCATTCTATATCTCTGCTTCATCTTTTGGCAATGATCATTAACAGGCTTCTCCACCAAGGCCTGTCTCAGGGCGTACTTAAGGGTAGCCTTACCTAATCCCAAGTCAGAGTCAAGTCAGCCTGCAGCCTTACACACCAACTCCATCCCTGTCTATTACACACCCTGATCCATGCCATTAGAGTCAACTGTCTCCAGGCCTGTCTCCTCCAACACATTAAGCACTTCTAGAGACAGGGCTCAGCTCTCATAACGCCAGTGTCTCTAGTTTTGCCCAGCACAGGGACACGCTTAGATTAGGAGCACAAAGGCCTGTTGGTCGTAGCGCGAAAATAAACAGCAAGTGCAACAAACAGGACAGGAAGTGTAAGGACAAGAATGTATCTGCCTTACTCTCCTTGCAGTCCCCACCCAGAACATGCTACCCTCCCGGGGCCCTAGGTTCAGACTTCCTCTCTTATCACCAAACTCACAGCCATCTCTCCCACCTTTGGCTGTGCACGATCCTGTCTGAACCATTCCCTGAATGCTTCTTGACATCCGAGCTGTCTGTTTCATCTCCTGGGTGTGTTTGGGAACTCCTTGAGCACAAGACCCATGGACCAGCCACAGGGTAATCCACCAATAACTGTTTACCACATGAAGAAAAAGAAAATCAACTTCCCTTGATCTTTCAGCAGCTCATCTGTGAACAGGTGAAAAGTGTATCTGTCACTGGCATTTTTCACCTGGTTTCACCTTCCCCACAGGCTGAGATTATCTCTCTTTCTCCATGTTCTCAGCTGGTTCCCAGGGAATTCTCCATAAAGAATTCAGGCCAAATGGTTCGGCACCTACATTTAGCCTACCACTGTGTGACACTCAGGATGTCATCAGAAACGAGATGACAGCTCATTCTTCACATCCCACATCCCTCACGTTACAGGGGGTGACTCATCCATGCCCAACCCAGCCAAAGACAGGAAAAGTCCCCTTGAACCAAAGCACGACTATGATACACCCTCCACCCACCCACTGGCGAGCCCATGCCTAAGATCCTGTTCAGGCTCACATCTCAAACTGGGAACAGGCCCCTAAGTCCTCACCTTGGTGGGCTGAGGTGCTGGGGGGAAATTTTCAATCAGAAAAGAAAATAAATTATAACTTTTTACAATTCTGTTAAAACCAACAGTTTTTAGCACATTCAAATTATCTTTGTTTTTATTTAGATACAATTCATCCACTTAAAGTACATAATTCAGTGGTTTTCAGTATACTCACAAAAGTCGTGCAGCCATTACCACAATCTAATTTCAGAACATTTTTATCACCCCCAAAAGAAACTCCATATCCACTAGCAGTCACTCCCCATTTTGCCTACCCTCTAGCCCACAGCAACCATTCTAATCTGTTTTCTTTCTCTCTCTTTCTCTCTCTCTAAATAGATATAGCTATAGATATACCTATCTTGGGCATATTATTTAGATGGATCATATAATATGTGACCTTTTCACCAAGCATAATGTTTTCAGGGTTCATCCACATTGTAGCATGTATCAGTACATCCTTCCATTTTATAGCTGAATAATATTCAATTATATAGATACACCACATTTAGTTTATTCATCAGTTGATGAACACCTGGATTGTCTCCACTTTTTAGCTATTACGAATAATGCTACTATGAACATTTGTGTAAAAGTTCTTATATACACATGCTTTTGATTCTCAAGACTATATACCTATAAGTGGAATTGCCGGTTCATATGGTAACTCTATGCTTTTTAAAACACTTTAACTCTGCCTTCCTTACTGTCAGGACCTTCCATGGTCAGCACACCTGCAGAAGCCCAGTGGCTACCATCTTAGCTAGTGGTTACTATATTGGACAGTAAAGATATAGAACATTGTGATCATTACAGAAAGTTCTACTGAATAGTGCTGATCTAGAATAAGATAATTAGAACAATTACAGCTAACATTTAATAGATGTTTACAAGGGATCAGACACTGCACTAAGACCTATACAGAGATTATCTCTTTTAATCATCCAAACAACCTCATGTAAGTATCATTCCCACTTTATAGATGGGAAAATCAAGGCTTTTAAGAGTTAAATAACTTGCCTAAAGTCACACAGCTAGTAAATAGAGCCATGATTTAAATCCACAGTCTGACTCCAAAGTCTGTCTTTTTCACCGCTCCAATACACACCAATGCTTATAATAAGATGTGTTAATGGCACAAATGAAGCCCAAAAAAGAGCTAAGGGACATCAAAAGAAAAGTCATATCAGGATATGGGGGTGGCAGAAGACTTCATTTAAGAAGCATGAAAAAGAACCACTAATCTAAATCTATTCATTCTATACTCAAGGCCCATTCAAGCATCATCTCCTTGAGAAAGTCTTCTTAAATTACTCCAGTCCACACTATTCTCTCCTTTTATGTTTTATATTCAGTTGCTCTCCAACTAGTTAAGAAATTTTCTGATTTGTCCATTCCTCCAAAACAATAATAGAGACCATGTTTCAGTCTCTTCTGTGGCCCACAGTATAGCAAAAAGCAGAACTCCAAGCAAGTAGTTCAATCTAAAGGTTTCTGGAGGACTGCTGATCACTGTGTGTGCATGCGTGCTAAGTCTCTGCAGTCATGTCTGACTCTCTGCGATCCTATGGACCGCCAGGCTCCTGTGTCCATGGAATTCTCCAGGCAAGAATACTGGAGTGGGTTGCCATGCCCTCCTCCAGGGGATCTTCCCGATCCAGAGATCAAACCTGTGTTTCTTACATCTCCTGCATTGGCAGGTGTGTTCTTTACCACTAGTGCCACCTGGGAAGCCCGTTGATCACTGTAACTCCCTTTTGTTGGATTCAGACATAGCAGGAAATAAGGTCAAAATGAGAGAAAGCAAGAGCGAGAGTAAGAGAAAAAGAGAAAGAACACAAGCACCGCACTGGAGAGTAATGACATTTTTCTTCCTGGGGGCTAAGCCAAACAGACTTCAAATATTCTAGGCTATTCCCTTTTTTATTTTTTTAACGACTTTTTATTTTGTATAGGAGTATAGCCCATTAACAATGTTGTGACAGTTCAGATGTACAGCAAAGGAACTCAGCCATACATATACACATATCCACTTTTCCCCAAACTCCTCTCCCATCCGGGTTGCCACATAACACTGAGCAGAGTGCTCGCTTCGGCAGCACATATACTAAAATTGGAATGATACAGAGAAGATTAGCATGGCCCCTGCGCAAGGATGACACGCAAATTCGTGAAGCGTTCCATATTTTTGGATTCATGTCAATGTATGGCAAAACCAATACAATATTGTAAAGTTAAAAAATAGATAAATAAACTAATTTAAAAAAAAAAAAAAAAACAATGAGCAGAGTTCCATGTGCTATACAGTAAGTCCTTGTATATTATCCATTTTAAATATAGCAGTGTGTACCTGTTGATCCCAAACTTTCTATCTCTTCCCCCTGCAACCATAAGTTCATTCTCTAAGTCTGTGAGTCTGTTTCTGTTTTGTAAATAAGTTCACTTATATCATTTCTTCTTGATTCCACAGGTATGCGATGTCATACAATATTTTTCCTTCTCTGTCTGATTCACTTCACTCAGTATGACAATCTCTTATGTCCATCCATGTTGTTGCAAATGGCATTATTTCATTCTTTTTAATGGCTGAGTGATACTCCATTGTATGTATGTACCACATCTTTATCCATTTATCTGCTGATGGACATTTAGGTTGTTTCCATGTCTTGGCTATTGTAAACAGTGCTGCAATGAACATGGGGGGCATGTACCTTTCAGACTAGGTTTTTGTCCAGGAGTGGGATTGCAGGGTCATATGATAGCTCTATTTTTAGTTTTTTAAGGAACCTCCATACTGTTCTCCACAGAGGCTGTACCAAGTTACATTCCCACCAACAGTGTAGAAGAGTTCCATTCTCTCCATACCCTCTCCAGCATTTTGCCAACTTATACAGAGCCCCACTTGGAATATAGGTTTCACTCTCAGTGTGGTGAGAACTGTGGTGTTGGGGAATACTCCTGAGAGTCCCTTGGACTGCGAGGAGATCAAACCAGTCAATTCTAAAGGAAATAAGTCCTGAATATTCATTGGAAGGACAGATGCTGAGGCTGAAGCTCCAATACTTTGGCCAGCTGATTCGACGAACTGACTCATTGGAAAAGACCCTGATGCTGGGAAAGATTGAAGGCAGGAGGAGAAGGAGATGACAGAGAACAAGATGGCTGGATGGCATCACCGAATCAATGGACATGAGTTTGAGTAAGCTCTGGGAGATGGTGAAGGACAGGGAAGCCTGGCGTGCTGCAGTTCATGAGGGTGCAAAGAGTCAGGCAGGACTGAGCAACAGAACAACAACTCAGCCCCTGAAGGAGGGCTTCATCAGCCAGTGTTCTGAATAAGGTGACAAAGCAGTTTCTACTGTAAGCCAGTTCCTTGGTCTTCAAGGTGCTGAAATCACCTGGCTGGCTCCCACACCACTCATTCATTCTCTTGACTCAGGAAAGGAAGAGCCAAGCATCAGGCTATCACCACTTAAGAAAGTGTCCATTAACTTTCAACGTCCATTAGCTCACTGAATCTTTACAATACTCCCCATAATCCCCAAAAGGAATTCTTGCCCACATTTTATACACAAGGAAACTCCAACCTTGAAATTTAAGTAATTGTGCTAAGTCACAAAGGTACAGAGACAGAAGAAGAATGCAGATCCTCTGATTTTTGGTCCAGACCCCAGTGAGTTGACTTAAAGAGCCATGCAATGAGAGTCTTTCTATGACCACTCTACCTAAAATAGTACCCTCATCACTCTAAGCCTTTGTACTGCTTTATTTTGTTTTCTAGAACTTATTACTACCTGAAATTATATTACATGTCTACTCGTTTATTGTCTATCTTCCTATTTGACTATAAGACAACAGGGGCTATTATTCTTATTTCTATTATATACAACTGCCTAGGAGAGTTCCTGGCACACAGTAATGCCTTAATATTTATTATATGAATCAATAATTCTCATGCAGCCCCAACTGATCCTCACTACACCATTTCTGCTAAGTAAGCCTATAGTCTACACTCAAATTCCAGTCAATGCTCATTTCATTCAGCACTTATTAACATCCACTATATGCCAGGCATATACTAGGTGATAAGGACAGAAAGGAATCAGAATACAACCCCTGACTCTCAAAATACAATGTAGTGGTTTGAGGCAGACAATGAAAAAGTCTACATTATAGCAATTTTCACAGAAGAAGGCATCTAACTACTGGAAGGAGAAAAAAAGGGCCTGGGAGAGCTTCACAGGGGAGGTGACATTTGACCTGAAGCTAGAAGAACAATTATCATTTCAGTCACCAGAGAAGGAGGGAGGGATATTCCAGACAAAAGGAAAAATATAAGCATAGGCTGAAAAGACACGAAAGATCTATGAATATTGAAAGATTAGTTGAGTGATTTTTTTTTTCTTAAGTTGTAGTGATTTACAATGTTTCAGGTATATAGCATATTGATTCAGAGACATATCTTTTTCATATTCTTCTCCATAATAGGTTATTACAAGATATCAAACGTAGTTCCCTATGCTATACAGTAAGCCCTTGTTATTGATCTATTTTATGTATAGTAGTATGTATCTGTTAACCCCAAATTCCCAATTTATCTTTCTCCCCATCTTTTCCCTTTGGTAACTACATGTTTGTTTTCTGTGTCTATTATTAGTGAGTGATTTTTAGGTCAAGGAAGGTTTGCCCCAAAATAATGTTTTTATAAAAGATCTAATATCCAAAATATATAAAGAAAACTGAAAATTTTATATTAGAGTTCTCCAGAGAAACAACCCATAGGATAAGTATATATGTAGATACATATATAAGAGATTTATTATGGGAATTGGCTCACACAATCATGGAGTTCAAAAAGTCCCATGCTCTGTCACCAGCAATCTTGAGAACCAGGAAGCTGGTAGTATAATTCAGACCAAGTCAATGGGAGGGGGTTGAGGGAGTACGAGCCGTGATGGTATAAGCCCCAGTCTGAGTCCAAAAGCCAGGAGCTCCGTCATATGTGCACAGGAGAAGACAGACGTCTCAGCTCAACAAGTAAGAATAAACTCACCTTCCTCCTCTCTTTGTTCGTTTCAGACCCTCCATGGACTAGATTATGTCCACCAGCACTGGTAAGGGTGATCTTTTTCTTTTTTTTAATATATATTTATTTATTTGTCTGTGCCAGGTCTTAGTTGTGGCATGTGGCATCTAGTTCCCTGACCAGGGATCGAACCCATGCCCCCTACATTTGGGAGCACAGAGTCTTAGCCACTGAATTACCAGGAAAGTCCCAAGGGTGATCTTCTTTAATCAGTCTACTGATTCAAATGCTCATAGATTCCAAAGATACCCTCACAGATACACCCAGAAATAATGTTTTATCAGTTATCTAGGCATCCCTTAGCCTAATCAAGTTCACACATAAAGTTAACCATTAAACAATTCAATAACAAAAAGACAAAACCCATCTTTTAAATGAACAAAAATTTCTCCCTAAGTGATATACCAAATATACAAGTATAGGAAAAGATATTCACAATTATTAGTCATCAGGGAAACACAAATCAAAACCATAATAAGATACCATTTCATACCCACTAGGATGGTAATTTAAAAAACCACAGAAAACAATAAATGTTGGTGAGAATGAAGAGAAATTGGACCCCTGTATATTGCTGGTGGGAGTATAAAGTGGTTCAGCCACAATGGAAAATAGTTTGGCAGTTCCTCAAAAACTTAAACATAGAATTACCATATGACCCAGCAATTCTACTCCTAGTGTATACCCAAAAGAATTGAAAATAGGTACTCAAACAAGTACGTGTACACACATGTTCTTAGCAGCACTAGTTACAATAGTCAAAAGGTAGAAACAGCCCAAATGTCTAGCAACAGATGAGTAAATAAATTGTGGTATATACATACAATGGAATATTCAGTTCAGTTCAGTCACTCAGTCGTGTCCGACTCTTTGTGACCCCATGAATCGCAGCACGCCAGGCCTCCCTGTCCATCACCAACTCCTGGAGTCCAACCATATTAGCTACCCATAGAAAGGAATGAAGCACTGCTTCATTCTGCATGCTACAACATGGATGAACTTCCACAATATTACACTTAAGTAAAAGAAGCCAAACACAAAAAGTCAGAAATATGACTTCATTTATACAAAAAAGTCCAGAAGAGGGATAAATCCATAGAGACAGAACACAGATTGGTGGCTGCAAGGGAAGGGGTGAGGGAGAAATGGGAGAGACTACTTCATGGGTATGGGTTTCCTGTGGGGTTATGAATGTGGTTTGGAACCAGATAGAGACAGTGGTTATAAAACACTGTGAATGTACTAAATACCACTGAATTGTGTATGCAAATGGTTAATTTTATGTTATGTGAATTTCACCTCAATTTTAAGCAAACGATGAATGGCTCATGGCATCATATTCTGAAAGGAAAAACTCAGAAGCAACCATTCCTATATTCAACTGCTCCTTCCTGCCCTTCCAGGAAGCTTGGCGCCCCCCCCCCCCCCATCCTACAGCCATCCAAACCTGCCATTTTAGCAATGAGTTATGTTCCCTTGTTCTCATTTTCTAGTCATTCCCTGTGTCAAGCTGTCGAAAGTCCCCAATGAGAAAGCAGATCTTCCCGATCCAGGAATCAAACTGGGGTCTCCTGAACTGCAGGCAGATTCTTTACCAACTGAGCTATCAGGGAAGCCAAGAGAAAGCAAACTTCCTTATAAATAAGGTCCATGTGTACCTGTTCTGTTTCTCCTACAGTACAGATCAAGCGTGGGTGGAGCAGGGGGCAAGAGGCGGATGACCTCTCTTGAAGCAGCAGTTTGGAGTTGTGCTATCTCTGAGAAAGGAGCTAGAAGCTGGGTGGCCAGAGAGACCAAAGACACAGGCATCACAACAGTATGAATTTGGTTTCTTTCCTTTGGAGTAGGGACAGGGGTTCAAGAAGAATAGAGAAGTATTTAACAAACAACTTTGGAACAAAATCTGGTTTCAGAAATAACAAAAATCTCTCAATAACAAGTGGGTTCTCAACTTTTCCAATGCAACCATTCTAAGGACAAAGTCTTTCAGAAAAGCAATAAAGATTTAACTCCCAAAGTCCTACCCTGAAGCCATCCCCTAGCTATCCACAATCTGTTTTTATTGCCCTCAGGAGGCACTGGAGACTTTGGGCTCAGCATTTAAGCTCAGCCCTGTCAGCCAAAAGGCTATAGCGTAGCAGGCATATATCATCACTGAAGCCTGGAACTCAAGCCATGAGGAGTAACCTGCAAGGGTCACGGGCATATCTTCCCCAGGCTCCTCACGCTTTATATTAGTAGTTATACTGACAGTAAAAGCCACCAACAAATACTTCTTTTCTTAAGGGCCACTATGTGGCCTTTACCTTCCCTGGTGGCTCAGATGGTAAAGCGTCTGCCTGCAGTGCGGGAGACCGGGGTTCAATCCCTGGGTTGGGAAGATCTCCTGGAGAAGGAAATGGCAGCCCACTCCAGTCCTCTTGCCTGGAAAATTCCATGGACGGAGGAGCCTGGTAGGCTATAGTCCATGGGGTCGCAAAGAGTCGGACACTGAGCGACTTCACTATGTGGCCTTTAATTACATTCTCACAACAGCCCTAAGGCTCATACAGATTAATGTTTTGCCTGGGGTCACGAGGCTAATAAACAATGGCAAAGCCAGATTTTAAACTCTGGTCTGCATGCTTCCAAAGTTCATGCCATTGCAGGACACAAAACTGGCCAGCATCACACATCCCACCCCAACTATTTCCTGGTTGTCCATGAGAAAATGCTTTGGCCACTCAAAATAAATGCTTTTCAGTTTAACATTAATCCTAGTAGCTCTGGGACAGAATATCTCTTAGGCAGTAGCAACCGAGGGTACTGACACTAGCAAGAAGTACCTGAGATTGCTATCTAGCCCACTCCACCATTCCCCAGGTCACCAATCAAGCCTCCTAATAAACACAGATATTCTTCCTTGGATGGCCCTTGAAGGTAGAAGGAGAAATGCCAGGGAGAAACGCAAATGTGGAAGGCACAAAACACCAAGCCAGAAATCAGCAGACCAAAGACCTAGTCTCAGTTCTGCCCCTAATTAGTTACGTGAGCTTGGGAAGTCATCTGCCTTCTTTGCATTTGTTTGTTCTGCTATAATCTGGAAATAACAAATTCCTTTCATCATATTTCACAGGTTTGTTATTGACATGACAAGCAAAAAAAAAAACCAAGTCTTAAATAGGAAAGTGCTTTGAAAAGTGTGAAGCACCAATTAATCTGAGGGGTCATTATAATATGATTATCACAAGCTAGCGGAGAGAAGATTAATGTCCATGAAACAATTAGAAGGTGAAACAGTATAGTTAATTAGGCACCAAATGATATGGCACAGCCTAAGAAGATTATAGTTTGGATAGGGCTAGTCTCTGGGATTAGTCAGAGAAAAGAACAGACAGGATTGAAGGGGGCTGGAGAACAAACGGTGGCAGCAAAAAGCAAGAGCCAGGGAAAGAGGGGTGAAGAAGCAAGAGAGCAACAGAGGTGGTTCAGATGCTGTGTGCTGGGAGGTCAGGGTGGCCACGATGGGCAGGGAAGGTAAGGCCAGGCCGGAGAGAAGACAGTCAGGCCAAGATGCTGGGGCAGGATATAGTCAGCAACCGGGGGCAATGGGGGAGAGCAGAGCTGGATTTCACGGCAAACATTTACTGACAGTTAATTTATGATCAGTTAATAATATGATAGGTGCATTATAGATTATAAGGATGCAGAGATGGAATAAGACATGAACCTTGCTCTCGTGACTCTGTATTTGAATCCTACTCTTCTAGTTGCAGTGACATGGACATCAAAGAACAAGCTTTATAATCACCGAATTCTTGGTGGTGCGGGGGGGGGGGGTTGTTTTGTTTTTTTCAGTCACGCTGCTTACGGGATCTTAGTTCCCTGATCATGGACTGAACCAGGGCCCTTGACAACTACAGCGCAGAGTCCCAACTGATGGACCACCAGGGAATTCTCCATAATCACAGAATTTTGGATTCAAGTCCCTGTGCCGCTATTGCTAGATGAGTGATCTTCATCAAGTAACCAAAGTTCTCTAATTCCCAGTTTCCTCATTTGTAATGCAGAAGTAATAATAATCTTTTATAGGATGGTGGTGACTGCTAAATATAAAGTACTTAAAAAAAGAAACTTGGTATGTGGCATCTTGACATACAACAAATGGTAACTATCACCATTATCATTCACCAGCTCTGTGACCTTGGGAAAGCTGCTGAAATTCTAGGGACTTCAGTTTCATCACCTGTAAACTTCACCAGGTTATTGTAAAAAATAAAGGAAATAATTGTTCTAAAGCACCTAGCATAAAGCAACAGCTCAGCAAAGTTCCTTTTCTTCCCTCCATCTCCTTTCCTCAAGTCCACATGTGAGATCTCCCTTGTGGCAATGCTCAGATGCCCAAGGAGGGCACTGAGGACACAGCCAGAGCACCTACAAACTCTATTCTAGAAGGCAGGTCCACTTAACCCCCAAACTAGCCCTAACTTACCCAATGCCTGACTACCCCTGTCCGGAAACATGTTCTTCACCCACTTCTTGCCAAGTGGCTTCAAGTCAGTTGTCTGATGGCCAGACAATTCCTCCCTGCTTACTCATCCTCCAAGAAATTAAACCAGAAGAGAAAGCTCTGAAGTCTAAATGTTGATAAAAGAAAAGGACAGTGGTATGTCCAGTGTCACAGGCTAAAAGGGAGAGGCGCTGACCACCCTTGGTGAAGGGCAGAGAGACCCCACTGGTCTTGTGCACATGTGACAAGGACAAGGAAACCTGCGGCAACGTCCAGCAGTTCCAGGGACGTCTCAGAGCGAGGCCCTCAGCCACCGGAGTCACTCAGGCATAGGGGAAATCAGGTTCTTACCAGCAAAGGTCAACTCGTAAATACCTGATTAACTCATGCAAACACACTCTGCTCCAAGTTCTGTGAGAATTTATAACTGATCCGGAACACAAGTCAAGCCGAGGGCATCTTTCAAAGGCTATAACTAACAATAACTGTGTGTGTGGGGGGGGTGGTGGTGAGAGAGTGTGTGTGTGTGTGTGTGTGGTGGGGGGTGAGCCTAGTCCAGACTCTCTAGGGTAAACTACTCTTTCTGGAAACAGCCTTTGCACAAACCAGAAGTGCAAATGTTACCTTGCCTTGAAAGACAAGAGCCAACCCTCCCACCAAGACCATGGGAAACACAGAAGCAAAGCATATTCATTCCAACACTCCTGCTCAATCCCAAGGACGTCCGTTTGTGGGGCAATAATACCAAAAACTCTAATCTCACACATTAGCAAGACATGGTCAGGTCAAACCTGTGAAGTCATTGGCCAGGGTCCCCGAGCAGATCTGCTTCATCCTCGCTGCTTCCATTATACTTTGCAAACCAGGAAGGGAAATCAAAAGGAACTGCCTTCCACTGAGCACTTACTAGGACTTGTACAAAAGTTTTAAAACTTTTACTTAAAAAAAAAAAGAAAATCCCCCAAAAACCCTCTATGAGAGCTAATCCTAGTCCCATTTTATAAACGAGGAAATTGAGCATCAGAGAGATGAAGCAATTTGCTCAGGGAAGGGGCTGGTGAAGGGCACAGCCCACATATGAACCCAGTCTGATTCCAAAACTCAGCCTTTCTTTCCACAAATATTTATTGAGAGCCTACAAAGTGCCAAGCACTACTCTTGAGTAAAAACATAGCAGGGTATAAAACAGACAAAAACTCTTGTTTTTATGGTGCTTTCATTCCTAAGCCAAGAATCCTCTGTATTTAGCATACCACACATTTAATAGGGACACATCTGTATTTCTTTCTCCTCCACCAGGCAGGACTCAACAGATACAGAATGAAGGGATGAATGTGGCCATTTCACTCACCTCACAGGAATTCCTCTTAGGTGCTGCCCAAACAGATTCAATGACTTATTCATCAACTCAGCACCCTTCTTCCCACCTATGTCACAGGTTTAACCCACGTGCTGTGTTTAGTCGCTCAGTCATGTCCGACTCTGGGACCCCGGGGACTGTAGCCCACCAGGCTTCTCTGTCCATGGGGATTCTCCATGTGAGAATACTGGAGTGGGTTGCCATGCCCTCCTCCGGGAGATTTTCCCAACTCAGGGATCGAACCCAGGTCTCTCGCATTGCAGGCATATTCCTTATTGTCTGAGCCACCAGGGAAGCCATATCTTAAACCAAAAGCTTTCTGGGAGTGCTAGTAAATTGGCTCCAGTCACCCACTGAGTACACGTCTTCCCAGGTGGCGCTAATGGTAAAGAATCTGCCCGCCAATGCAGGAGACATAGAGAAGCAAGTTCCATGCCTGGGTGGGGAAGATTCCCCTGGAGGAGGGAATGGCAACCCACTCTAGTATTCTCACCTGGAGAATGCCATGGACAGAGGAGCCTGGTGGGCTCCAGTCCATAGGGTTGCAAAGAATCAGACATGACTGAAATGACTTAGCACGCACCCAGGCACCCACTGAGTATGACTACAACAGTACTTAAAGGTTTACAAAACATTCTACATACATTGTCTTATTTAATCCTCATAAAATTAAACAAGGTAGGTATTGCTTTCATTTAACATGGAAACAGACACACAGAAAATATTGACTAGTTACTTGTGTCCTTAGACACAAATGAGTAGTGGAACTAACCCTAACCTTGGAACAGTTCTCTCTAGTCCCAGAATGCATTCTTCTCCCCTTGGCCTAAGGACATCTCATATCTATTCTTAATACTGGAGCAATAAAATAGTGTCATGTCACTATCTACATCATTCTGTTTGATTATGCTATTTCAGATTTCCCACTGTATCTAAACAGAACAAACAAAAGAACACTGTGTTTCAGCCTATTTATTTTGGAATTTATTTTTATTATAATTAATATTTTATTACTTTTTCCTGTTAAAGGTGTTTATACTTTGTTATATTCTAATTTGCCATTTATTCCCAAAAGAACAAACGTTTGATGTTAAACACTAAACATATATGCTACATGCACAGAAAAAAGCACAAAAGTACTTTTATAATGTGTCTCAAGTCAAGAAAAAGATAATTCAACTTATAAAAATGCCTTCACAGGCTTGCCTTCTTTAAGAAAGTCTTTATCCTATGAAATGAGGCAGACCAGTAGGCAAAGGCTGCAGAAACCACAAGACCCAAATACAGGGTTAATAACTTAGCCTGCTCCTTGCAAAACGAACCCAAGTACCCACAGTCAGCAGGAATATTCCAGCAACCACGACCAGGCCAAGGGCTATGTCACACCACTGTACTCCAGGGAGCACTGCTCTAACTCTTATTAATCACAGGGAGACTATAAGAAAGAAACTCCAAGGAAAGGGACCTGAGGTAAGAGATGCCTGCTCCTTGGGAACCCAAAAAGCATCTTGCCTAGAAGGTCCTGCTGCCTCCGGAATAACACAGCACACTGGGGCAAACCAAGAAGAGAGAGACCTGACTTTATGTGGGAATGAGCCAGGACTATGCCCCAAGCCTCCCCTTTACCAGTCTGTCAGAATGACTAAAATTTCAACCCTAAAACTTCCTTTGCGTTTTTGGTGAACACATCCTGAGTACCATACCTTGCAGGAGTGGGAGCAGTCAAGTGAGAGAAGTAGATCCATGCCTCACTGGGTATCAGCCAGAATAGAGTGAAGGGCAGAATGTTCTAGAAAGGCAGGCCAAGAAAATAATTCTGGCTGTAGGAATTGGATAAGATTTTCCAGAGGCAAGAAATTTGCTCAGTTTAGAAAGATAGGAGGGACTTCCCTGGTGCTCCAATGGTTAAGAATCTGCCTTGCAATGCTGGGGACACGGGTTCGATCCCTGGTTGGGAAACTAAGATCCCACAGCCACAGAGCAACTAAGCCTGCCCACCACAACTAAGCCCCTGCACCACAAGGAAAGATCCCACATGACACAATGAAGCTCCATCGAAGCCTAATTAATTAATTAATTACTTTTTTTAAAAGAAAGATAGGATATGTAATTGTTTGTGCTGCCTTAGGAAGGTAACCAGAGGCTTTGAGAGAGACCTGGGTTTGAATTCTGGTTCAGCTGCTTACAGGCTGTAATGACAATCAGACAAATTATTTTCCTTTTATGAGTATTTTCTCATCTATAAAATGGGCATTATGAAAAGATATGGCTATATCTCAAGAGATAGCTGTGTGAAACACCAGCCCTGACCTGGCACATGGCAGTACTTAATAAATATCCATATCCCTTTTTCTGTTTAGAACATGAATGCACGAAAGGGAAGACTATCCCAGTGCAATGGGAATTACTTGCCGGCTAACAGAGCAAAGCCCGTTGGGAGCTAACAGAACAGACAGTTGACCTGAAAGAGCACTTTGGAGGTCTGGAGAGTAGCAAATCCAGGCATACCTGGATCCAGGTCTCAGCCTACATCTCTCTCCACCATGAAATATGTGGCAGCCCATTCTGGACAAATATTACATCATCATGCCTTTCATTAGATGAAGACATGGAAACCCACTCCTCAGTTACCCAGGAAAGACAACCCCATGCCAACTTTTGGTACTCCAGGAGGCTGGAGCAGGACCTAGTGCAAGGAAAGTATTGAGTCCAGCTGCCAACATTTTAATTAGTCCAACCTTAAAAGTCTATAACCACAGGAGATTAAAAGGAGCCCCCAGGGAAAGCCTCTGCCCTTTACTCAGTTCAGCCAATTAGAACTGCTCAAGTGCCCTAATTTTTATCACTGAATTCCTAGAGGAATCAGGCCTTACCTAGCTCTGACTTCTGGCTGAAAGTACAGGCACAAGCTCAGCTCAGGAAGAGAAGCCGGGTGCGGGCTGTAAAACAGACAGCATCAAACATCCCTGAGGCCTTGACACCTTTCTTGCATTAGTAAACTAAGAACTGCCCTCTTGAAGGGTCTATCCTCCACCCCAGATTCTCACTTCAAGGGTACCCTCAATCCAGTAACGCTTGTATTTTAAAGGGGGATTCTCCAAAATGAAAATGACTTAAAGCTCACAAGAATCAAGCTGCATGGTACACAGGGGGCAAATGTAAAAATTGAGGCACAGGGGGATAAAGAGTCTTGTTCAAGTTAATGACAAGATGCTATACTCAAAACCCAATAAATGTCACTTTCCCTAAGGCTCAGCCCTCTGCCTTACAACTGTACCATACTTACAACTGTGGCCATACTTTTCTGATAGTCATTAAGAGTTAAAAAGCAAGGTTATAAGGAAAAGTGAGAACCTAGGAGACATAAGGTAGTAAAAAGAGGGGAAAAACCAGAGAACTGTATAGATAATCAGATAATTCAGAAGAGGAAAACTAATGATAATAAATTACTCACATTTGTATAAGACTAAACACTTGTCACATTATCTCATAAAATCTGCATGCACTGACCTTGTGAGATTGGTTCTGTTATTCCCCCAAATACCTGGCATGGGGAAACTGAAGCCCAGAAAGGTCAACAGTATCACAGCCCAAGCAAATTCCTAGTTTAGTGTTCCTTTTTAGTAAACTAGATTTTTCATAAAGAAAGCCATGAAGATTCAAGAGGACTAATCTAGAAAGAGGGAAGAAAATGAAAAAAAGTTTCAAGAAAAACAGTGCGGAAAAAACGCTTTAAGACAGTAGCTACAAAACAGTAAACGGGTATTTTATTAATCAGAAAACCTTGAGAGGGTGTGTGACAAAACGTCAGAAAAGATGGCCAGTTTCAGGCCTGCTCCTATGACAATGAGGGGACACAACCACAGACCAGACCTGCTACCTGATGATACCCAACCAGCCTCCTCCCCATCTCAAGAGGACTCAGGATCATGTGTGCTAACCAAAAAGACGACCACAAGAGGACTCCAGGCGCTAGCTTTGACCAACAGCTGCACCCGGGCACCTCTGTCCCAAGCCAGGGCTTACTCTAGTCTAGCAGGAGTTTCCCCTCAAAACATAGCCTAAATTCAGCTAGCACTCTGCCCCCATGGACTTTGAAGGTTGGTAGAAGCTGAAGGCTGGTAGAAGAGCCTGGGGGAAAGGGATAATAATCATCTTCTCTCAAGCCAAGAACACCTGAAAGGGTATAAATCACTTAATGTTCCTTCTGCAACTTCATTTCACACTAGAAAATTAGAGATGTGTGACTGTGGAAAACTTACCATGTTCCCAGATCTGAAAGCCCTGAATGAAGGTAAGTTAGTTGCCTAGGAAGCCTAAAATGAAAGACCTTCCACGAAAAACTGTGAGTTTAAGTTTGCTCTCACTGGGCCAAGATACTCACTATACATATGGCTCCAAACCAAGTCAAAATCCTAGAATAACACCCTCACACAGCACTTGAGGGTTTTACAAAGTGCCTTATCTTCCATTATCTCTATGAGGTAGAGATTAATACTCTCTTTACGGCAAATTTGGAAACTAAGGCTCAGAGAAAAAGCAACCTGTTCAAAGTCTCACAAACGGAAAATGGCAAACCCTGGAGCTAAACCCAGGTTTTCCCATCTGCAAGAATCTCTGATTTTCCTGCAGTAAAGGCCCAGCTTTGTTAGGAAGCTTAACAGGTAAAAGCAAGAGATCTGGATTCTCAGACTTGGAATCCACCAAGCAGTTCCTGTGTGACCTTAGACAAACCCCTTGACTTCTTTGGGTATCAGAAAACTCATTCGAAAATGGAGTGAAGTGAAACAAGCACAAAGAGAAGAGAATTCTTTGGTTCCTAGAGTACAGTGAAGTGTAGCCCTTGCCTATCACTTCAAATGAAGTCAACCCCCCTAGTCATCACACCCTAGCATTGGCCCTCCTTCAGACTGCCATTTTCTATTACTGGCACCACCAGGGACCTCATTACCCACGCTCAAAACATGGTTTTGACTCTTTTCTTCCCTCCTTACACTTAAACTCTTAAGTCCTATTGAGTCTACCTCCACAATGCAGACCCTGATCCCTGCTCTTGGACAACTGCAAAGTCTCCTGTGCAGACTTCTTGCCTCCAACCTCATCCCATCAATGCCTTGTGTGTAGTCCATGAGATTAATCTTCCTAAAGCAAAACTCACGTCATGTCTTTCCCCTACTCAACACCTGCAAGGACTACTTAGTGCCTACAAAGTCAAGTCTGAACTCTTTAGCCTGACATTGAGGTTCTCCATTATCATTCCTCAGTCTTTTTTTTTTTTTTTTGCCTTATTTTATAGTACTCTCCTTCATAAGTGTTACTCTCCAGCCAACCTGGACTAGCAAATGTCCCAAAGGCTCTTCACTTTGTCCCACTCCATGCCTTTATTCATGATACTTCCTCTGGGTGGAATGCTTCCCAGCCAGAGGAAACTTTCTATTTCTGCCTGGAGCACCTGAAGACCTGCTGCTTCCTCCTCCATACAGCAACCCTGACCTCTCCAGGTGGAGGTGATCCCATTCTCCAACAGGACCATAGGGCACTGAACCTAGATTGCCTTACATGATAAGCTATAAAATGGGAGACCTACTGTGAGGATTAAACAAGATCATGTATGTGAAAGTATTTAACCCAGTCCTGGTATAGAGTATGTGCTCAATAAAGAGGAGCTCTTATTAGGATAAAGAAAAACAAAGGTACACATCTAACTTCCCTATTATACTCAATCCTTTTCCCAGGCAGGGTATAACACACATGTTAAATGTTAACTGAAGAGGTGAAGAACGCTATATATATATATATATATATATATATATATATATACAGACCCTATCCCAAAGCTTATATCCACAAGAGCTCAACCATAATGCTACTTTTGGAGGCCAGACACTGAATACATAGCACTCTGTAGCTATATTCTTCATCAATATGAGGCTCCCATGCAGAATGTATAAGTGAATATACTTTCTCACTCCCTCTCCAATCTCCTACAAATTCTAATCCCAGTTTATTCCGGCCCACTTGGGTGACAGAACAAACTAATGTCACTAATGGTCTGATAAGCTGTATACTTTTTAATCCAAATGCACATCTCTACTAAAATTCACATAGCTGTCTCCTTCCCTCCTACAGTTATTAAACAAAAACAGAAACAGCATTGGCCTTTGGGTCAGATAAACTTAAAATTCAAATCCTGGCTTAGTCATCTTGGGAAAACTACTTAAATTCTCAGCATTACAGTTTTCCCCATCTATACAATGAGAAAAATGCCCACCTTTAAGGGCTGTTGCACAGATGTAAAGTACCCACCTCAGTGCCTACAACAGGTGCTCAATAAATGGTACCTATCATCGCCATTCTTATCACTGAAGTTATTTGAGTTGTCTTAATTACACACTTATCTCTTTAGTGATATGCAATATGAGCTCCAGCGAACTTTGCCCTTGTCAGCAAAGGTTTCTTGAAATAAGACCTGAAGTCTGAGTACCCAGGTACACACTCAGACACAAGCCGCTTTCTAACTTGTGTACGTGTTATACCTGAAGTCCACCCAGCTCCCCTGGTCCCTGCATTCTAGACGCTGGCTCTGGGAACTTGGAAAACACTAGCACATTTGTTTTAACATACACAGTGGTGATGAGAGTTCTGAGAGCTTCATGAGAGCCCTGAGATAACCCAGAAAGGCCAATCACGAGCAGAGCTACTGAATCTCACTGGAGAAAATAAGAGGCATATGAGATTTGGAAGCCTGCCTGCCTGCCTCAGGCCTGCCAGCCAGTGAGATTTCTGGTCATTACCTCGGCCAGAACTCAATACAAGGCAGCCAGGAGTTCTGTAAACGTGGCTCATAGAGAAAGGGACAGGTTCGTCTGGGTTGGGCCATGCTGACAGCACAGCTGGCTCTCTTAGGCCTTTGCTCCTTCACCAATTCTCCCTAGAAGCCCCTCACCAGTGCCTTGAAGGAAAGCTGGTGTGATGTCTGCTCAGGCTGGAGTTCTCTGAGGCCCAGGGAGTTCTCAGAATCAGAGACAACATTTAAAACACCAGTGATCTTCACCGGACTATCCTACCTCCCTACTGCACAACAAGCCCAGTATGAAAGAAGGCTCCCTTCTCCATCCCACAGGACAGGCTAAGGAGAGTAGTTCTGTTCATTCGGCTGCCTCATGCTTGCTCTGTGGTAAACCCACACAGTCCATGGAACCAAAGACAGAGAGCAGCAGGACACAAGGAAGCCTTGCCTCAGGTCTCATATCAGGCCTTGAGGAGCTCAGCCCTGCTCCACTCCTACTACAGCCACTGTCATAGGGCAGCCAGTGCTGCGGCAAATAGAAACTGCCAGCCAGAGTCAAGGGTGGACCCACCCCCAGTGTGACTGATAACTATCTACAGGTGCAGCTTCAGTAGATACTCAATAAATAGGGATGAAGTACCAGGCAGTAAAAAAACACTGAATGCCTACAGAACTTCTCAGAAAGCCCCCACGTGAACTCTACCCCTTACCTCAAAGCGCTCTCTTCAGAGTTTTCCATAGGAACTGATATCAATTTACTTGGCACTCTCCCTCCATGACTATTCGGTCCCAAGATCAACTCATTATTATTCATCCATTTATTCAACAGATATCTACTGGGCACATACCCTCTGATCCATGCTGTGATAGATACTAAGGATGGGTGCTATGGTAAAAAAAAACAGACATGGCTCTTACCCTCAAGAGAGAGGAAAATATGCAGAAAACAAACAAACAAAAAAAAAGGCTTTAAAAGCTATACAACCACTTCATACAAATTTAACCCCATTTTTAAGGGAGGAGACTGAAGTTTGGGTTGTGATGTCAGTAAGGACTCAAGTCATGGCCAGTGCTCTTCATTCTACATCAGGCTATCTCTTGTTTTAAGAGGCATAAGCAGGGTGAGAAGTGCGCACAGAGTGTTGTAAATAGTAAGTGCTACTGGAGTCCAGAGATGAGAGGGAACTTGTGGCTAGCATTAATGGCAGGGAACACTTCACAGAGGACTGGGAGGTTAGGGAGGAGAGGGGAGGACATTCTGGGAGGCAGTAAAATGATATCTGTAAATAAAGGCAAAAGAGAAGAAGGATAAGGTATGTTCTGCAGACCAGGGCAAAGGAAAAAGCCTCGCTAGGCCAAAATGTAGAGAGGGGAACAGAGGAAGACGAAGTGGGCAAAGCGGTCTGGGCCCGAAGGAAACTATCACCCAGAGGAATTTTAGAGCCTGCACCATCTCCAGTCCAAACTCCCCAGCAGAAAAAAAGCACAGTGCTGTTGACTCATTTCAGGTTTTTCCTTGCAAGCCTCTCATTGACATAAATCTGCCCCACTATGATCAACACGACAGGACCACAGCCATCCCTATTCAAGTCTCACCTGCCTTACCAAGTTGTGCCAAAAGAGGCATGCCTTTTGTCAAATTCTCAGTGCTCAGAAAGCACCCCCTCGGCACTTTCCAGGTGATCACGAGCAACCCCACAGGGCTTTAGATACATTTACCCTGCCTGTGGAGGCCCCAAATCTATATATAATGCAACCAGCTGAGCCAAACAATGGTGACAATCTTAGTACAGCACTCTGACCCACCTCCTTCAGGAAGTCTGCCCTGTACATCCCAACAAACAGATCTCTCCTTGCTTTGAACTGAGATTGACAGTGGAGTGTAGAATGCAGATATTAGTCACCATATGCCACAGATACTACTAAGCTTCTTTTTCTGTGCCTCACATAAAAGCTCCCTACGCGGGTAGGGAAGCTCCTCAGAAGCAGTGCTGACTTGACATACCCCCAATTCTGCCCAGTGCAATTTCTGTGAACACTATACAGTATTGTGAACTGCTTTCTGCTCCTCCTCTGTATGGGTCTAAGACCTCCTAACAACCCAAACCAGCTGCATTAGGGTAAAGAGGCTCCACCACAGAGTGGGAACAGCATGTGAATGATAATCAGACAAAATTAGATTATAGCCCCAACCGAGACCTTGGGCAAATCTGTTCCCGTCATATGTCAATTGAGGAGTTTAGGAGCAATGGTACTTAAAGGCCCTGCCAACTCTGACATACTAGGATGTGAAGTCCTGGCACCCAACATCAACAATCCAAAAGGTCGGAGTAAGTTTTTCAGCTGTCAATGTGTAAGTCCCAGTTCAATGGCACTAATATGTCTAGCTCTCCGAAGCCAAATTGGGGCAGTGAAAGCCCCAAGGTCAGTGGCTGTACATTGGGCTCCAGAACCGAAGGTACCAAGCAAGGAGTTGAGAGACACGACTAGAACCTAGAATAAAAATCTAGTTTAGAATTGGGTTTAAAACAGGGGAGGAATACAGACAGAAGGGCCTTGTCAACTCTACATGTCAAAGCAATGAAGTCATACATGAACCAAACAGACATACCACCAAAGGGAGTATAGAAAGACTCCACAAGACTCTAAGAAGCAGGCAAAGGTAGTCAGAGAAAAGTTCAGAGGACTCAGCAACCAGAAGCCACTGTTCCCAAGATCATGGCCCTAGAATGATGTCACAGGCATCCTCTATCATGGCCCCCAGTGATCCCTACCCTCTTGGTATTCATGCCATTGTATAATCCCTTGGGAGTAGAAGGGAGCATTTAAGCTTAAGCGAGGGCTTCTTCTAGCAAGGGACTTCCCTGGTGGCTCAGATGGTAAAGTGTCTGCCTACAATGTGGGAGACCTGGGTTCGATCCCTGGGTTGGGAAGATCCTCTGGAGAAGGAAATGGCAACCCACTCCAGTACTCTTGCCTGGAAAATCCTGTGGACAGAGGAGCCTGGTAATCTACAATCCATGGGGTTGCAAAGAGTCAGACATGACTGAGCGACTAAACTTTCACTTTCACCTTGAGTTCATGATAGACTTACTGACTTGCTTCTAACATACAGAATATGGCAGAAGTTGTGGCACATCAATTGCAAGATTAGGTGATGAAAAGACTACAGCTTCCACAGTGGGCATTCCCTCTTGTCCTAGGGGAAGCTAACTATCATGTCATGAGGCAGCTCAGTGCCAAGGCCCATGTGGCAAGCAGCAAGGCTTACCAACAACAACATAAATGAGCTTGAAAGCAAATACTCACCCCTCAGTGAGCCTTCAGCCCCAGCCCAACAACTTGACTACAGCCTCATGAGACTTGAGCCAGAGGCACCCAGCTAAGCAGCACCCAGATTCTCAACCCACAGAAACTGAATATAATAAATGTTGACTATTTTAAGCCTCTACATTTGGGGATAATTTGTTATGCATCAACACAGGTAGGGACTAGGCCAATCTGGTCAACCATTTCAAGTCTGCAGGTAGGGCTAGGGAAGTGGTTACAGCCGGTAAAAGGAAGGGGGTATAGGCCGGAAATGAAGTGAAATACTAGCACCCAGATATTGTCAACACCGTTCCCGTGGCCTAGAGTAAGCCTTGAGTTAAGGGTCTAATTTGTTCACACCCAGAGTCCATGTAAGTCTGGAGGGTACACCTGAATATGAACTGCAGCAGGTTCAGAGAAGTAACTTCCATTAGAAAGGTGCCACCAAAAGGAGCTGAAGCTCCAACACTCTGGCCACCTAATGCAAAAAGCCGACTCACTGGAAAAGACCCTGATGCTGGAAAAGACTAAAAGCAAAAGAAGAAGGGAGCGGCAGAGGATGAGATGGTTAGATAGCATCAGTGGACATGAATCTGAGCAAACTCTGGGAGATACTGAAGGACAGGGAAGCCTGAAGTGCTGCAGTCCATGGGGTCGCAAAGAGTCGGACACGACTAGAAGTTTTTTGTCCTAACCCTTGCAGAGTTTATATCAAGGAGGCCAGGCACATACACAGAAAACTCCAACAGGGTAGCATGATTGATAAGATTATAGACTCCACCATCCTCCAGAGCAGCACTTTGTGATAGGTGACTAGACTATTCAAACCCCTTTGTTAACATAGCTGTGGCCAGACCAGGGCTTCCCTGGTGGCTCAGATGATAAAGAATCTGCCTGCAATGCAGGAGACCTGGGTTTGATCCCTGGAGGAGGGCATGGCAACCCACTCTAGAATTCTTGCCTGGAGAATCCCCATGGACAGAGGAGCCTGACAGGCTATACTCCATGGGATCTCAAAGAGTCAAACACGACTGAGCGACTAAGCACAGCATGGCCAGATCATTGAGGTTAAGCTCTGCAAGCCAGACTGGTGAAGGATACATTGAAAGATAAAGTATTTCGATAAAAACAACAAGGGCTTGATATACTGATCCCCAGAGTTAGGGTTCTGAGCCTGCCACTTTTTAGCTATGTGACCAACAACACAATTTTCTCAGCTATAAATTCTTCACCTTTAAAATAGGCTTAATGGGAATTCCCTAACTTCACTTTCACTTTTCCCTTTCATGCACTGGAGAAGGAAATGGCAACCCACTCCAGTATTGTTGCCTGGAGAATGCCAGGGACAGCGGAGCCTGGTGGGCTGCTGTCTATGGAGTCGCACAGAGTCGGACACGACTGAAGCGACTTAGCAGCAGCAGCAGCAGCAGCAGCAGCAGCAGCTGGTGGTCCAGTGGTAGGACTCCATGCTTCCACTGCAGGGAGCATGGGTTCAATTCCTGGTCAGGGAACTAAGATCGTGCCTGCTGTGTGGTGCAACCAAAAAAAAACCAGGCATAATAATAAAAACAGCTCTACCTACTTCCAAAGTTAAAGATAAAATAAAACAATACATTGAAAAGGCAAAACAGATCTGAGCTTCATTGAAAATACAGAGTGCTCTGGGTGAGCAACACCTCCAAGGGTTGAGGAAAAGCCCAGAATGGGTACCAAGGTACACGAGAAGGTTTGAAAGGAAGAGAGAAAATGCAATCCATTCAAACAGGCCCTGATTCCAGCTTTTCTAACAAATTTTAACAGAGGTTTTAGGTTGGGCCCAATAAAAACAGAGATAGACAAAGCACAACCCCTCCTCCCTTCTTCCACAAAGCCTTACAATTGCAAGAGAGCAAACATGTGTACAATGTGCCATGTGTTACACTAGAACTTTATATGTAGTATCCAGGGGGTAATAAAGAAAGCTCTGTGTTATTAGTTGACTTCTTAAACTGTGTTGTAGCACATGGGTATTCAATGCATTATTCTTTATATTTAGTTGTATATCTTCATAGATCGTAATTTTTTTTTAATTAGCAGTAACAAAAAAAGAAAGCTCTGTTGGAGACCCAGTTTGGTATCTTTCTCTCTCCCAAAAAAAGTGTGACAGCCAGAGCTACAGGGTTTCCTGGAGAATCATTTCTCACAAAGCGTAGTATACCACAGTATGCCCATGCAGTCACTCAGCACTGTATCTCAAAGCCACTCAGCAGGAAATGAGAGGCCCCTTGGGGCTCAAAGCCAAGTCCTTTGGAGACCTAGGAAACCCTCCCTGTAAGACCTCATCCCCTCCTTGTCAGAGAACAGGAGTTCGTAGCATGAAGGCTCCACATTCCTAAGGGGCCCATGAGAAGAATTCAGGAGGGCTTGTGAATTTGAATGGGAAAGAAATTATAACTTATTTTCAGTATTCTCTTACTGAAAGTTAGCATTTCCTTCAATTATATATTAAAACCAACTACAATATTATTAGCACCACCTACGATTTTGTCACCAACAGAAATTACAGACATTCCCATGCCACATTACATTGGTGAAGATATCTCCAAATATTACACACGATCATCATTACTTCAAAATTATAGTAGTTATCAGACCTGCCACAGATCACACATGACTGCAATCTTCTTGTCTACTGGCCTCCATGTGAGGTAGTTGGCCAACTATGAAGCAACTCTGCCCAGTTATTGTTCAGCCGCCGAAGAGACCCCGTGTGCTCACACTGGTGATCCAGACCTTTACAATACCTCTTTTCCTCCAACAATCCCCAAGTCAGACTACTCCCCACCAGGTTCTCTTATGCCTCCGCCCAACCCCTCCTTCCAGGAAGCCCTCCCCAGCCACCTTAGCCTAGCTCAGCCCACGCAGTGCTCTTTTAATCCTTAGCCTACACTGTCTTCCCTGCTTGCTTCATTAAACCTGTGTATTATGTTGTATTTAATATTCTCTAAATATATATCCCCACCCCCACTCCCAAACTAGACTTCTTTGTAGCCCTAGGTTCCTTCCAATTGGACTTGTGGTTTGAATAACTGATTAAGCCAGGGTCCCTGACTCAAATGTCTTTGTCTAGTTCTACTAATAACCCACTGTGGAATTTCTGTGTGATGCCTCTCTGGACATCAGTTTCTTCACATGTAAAAAATAAGTTGAACTAACTGATGTTTCCACCTCTAAACTTTTGAGTTAGGCAACCACTTTTTATCTCCCCAAGATCTGAGAAAAATTAAGGAGGAAACTGAGAAGCCTCCCCCAGCTCTCCCAGGCAGGGTTAGTCACTTGCTCCTCTGGGCTTCCCACAGCCTTTTATATGTATATATCATACCTCTATTATAGCCTTTTTCACAAACTTTTGAAAGAGTGTATAACCTAGTGGCTGAGGTGGAGGTGGGGAGAAGAGTCATACTGCCAGTGGTCAAATTCTGGCTCTATTCCCTACTATCTGCACAACGTTGGACAAGTTACTTGACCTCTTTATGATTTCATTTCCTTACTTATAAAACAGAGATAACACCAAGCACACAGAATGGTTTTAAGAATTAAAAGAAATAAAATGTTTGGAATAGTGCCTGCTACACAGTAAGCACTAAAAAATGTCAGTTGCTATTATTGTTGATGTTAGTGATGTTATTAATGTCTTACCAGGCACTAGGTTCCTACTTTAGCTAGCTCTCTTTCCTCCTCTCATTCTCTGCCACAGCACTCCATGTTTTCTTCCACAGTGCTTACCACAAGATACTACATTTATTTATTTGTTTTCTATCTCCCCACTAGACTGTAAACTCCATGAGGCCAGAGAACATGTCCGTTTTGTTCATCCCAACACCAGAACTTCCCTAATGATCCACTGGCTAAGACTCCCAATGCAGGGGACCCGGGTTCCACCCCTGGTCAGGGAACTAGATCCTACATGCCACAACTAAGAGTTTGCATACTGCAACTAAGGGCTCGAATACAGCAACTAAAGATGGCACATGCCCCAACAAAGATCAAAGATCCCACCATGTGCTGCAACTAAGGCCCGGCACAGTCAGATAAATAAATAAGCAAACAAACAAATTTTTAAATAAATAAACCCCCAACACCAAACACAGAGTCTGGCCCAGAGCAGATACTCAAATATTTGCTGAATAAAGAGCACATGAACTGGCATTGTCCAATGTTTGCTAAATAAATTAACCTAGTTAAGGATGACTGTCAAAGCTGAGGTGTGGATGCAGATGATGTCCTAGCTGCCCTAGGATTAGAGTGACCCTCTGCCCATCCCCCAATATCAGTCTCAGCCAAGCCCCACCCACCTGCTCTTGGCACCAATCCAGTTCCGGGAGCTACCCTCAGCTAAAATTAGCATAGCCACCAAGATGGTCAGGCCATTTATAGCCTTGGAGGCAGCAGCAGCTAGCTGGGTGGGCAGGCAGGGACTCTGGCCTCCCACTCCATTAGCAGTTGATTGAGAAGCCAACCTGCACTCCGTAGACTGCCTAGATACCTTTCCTCCAAGGCCCTGTTCTAGCTCTGCTGAGTCAAACCACAGTTTCTGAGTAGAGGCCCTCAACCAACACCGGCAGTCACAACTCCAGACTCACATGGGACCCCTCACACACATTCTGCAGGAAACATTTTGAGTTCCTAGAAACAATGAGTCCAGAGACTAAAGGAGGTTCCAAGCATCAATTTCAAGCCAGTTTCACGAGTGTCAGCCCCAGAGCAGCACCACCATCAAGCACAGATCTTTACTGAAAAAGTAATTAAGCACAGCTGGGTATATAGGCACCAAAGAGCCAGAGGTGACAGGAATGGCCTCTCTACAGCTCAGTAAGTTCTCCTAGCAGAGCACCTGCCTTCCCTAGAGAGCTAGACCTTTACGATAGGCAAATACATCCAACAAGACAAAAAATGCAATTTTCTGGCCCCTGCAGAAGACCCTCCAGAGGAAAAAAATACAGCCCTTTTCTTGGATCTTTCACCAGGACCCACTAACTTACCAAGAGGAAACTAACATTCTCTTGCCCTTGTTTAGAGCTCCTTTAACAGGGCAGGGCCTGCGAAGCTGGAAGAAGGGTAGGTCTTAAGAATTAGAAAACTGAGCATAGGACCCAGTTTCTTCAACAATAAAAACGGGGATAATACCACCTGCCCCACATTTTAATTGAGCATTTGCAAGACTTTTGTGGGGAAAAATAGCTGTGTGGTTGTAACATACAAACTTTAGAAAACATACAAATTGACTAGATATGTTGAATCTGACTTAGAAAAGTGGCTGTTTTAAGGGTAAGTAAAACTCCTGTGTTCTGAGGATACAGAGGGAATCGAAAGGCTGTGTAAAAAGCTCCTCACCAAATCCAGTCCATAAGCCCAGACTACCTCTGCAAAAACGAGATCCTATCCGAGTCAGAGACAAAGTCCCAGACAGGCACAAAGGGACAACCTACCAGAACAACAGTGCTGGGGCCTCCAGTTTACCACAAACAGCCATTCCCAGCACCTGGGTCTCTAAGATTTCCTGCCTGGGATTCAATATCATTGTGACAACAGCAAGTAATTTCTGAACTGAGAGGAAGAAAAAAAACAAAAGAGAAGCTTTAGTATAACGAACACAACCAGGCCTCTAAAATACATTGTGTGGAGGGCTGTCTCCGTAAGCTTCATTCGGGGGGTGGTTATGAGAGATGATGGAATGCCTCTTACCTATGGCATACACAAACACACAAATCTTCCTGACAGCTAGCTAGTGCCTAAATTCAAAACTTCATCCCTTTTAGCATGTGTCTAAAATATAGAACTCTTCCTCACTGACCAAAAAAGATATATATATATATATATGTACTCATTTTACATCAGGCACTCATATTTTGGGGTGAAAAAGGAACATATTATTAGTTACAAACAGGGATGTCACTGGGACAGCAGAAATGCTCCTTAGGTCTTCTTCACAGTTTGACCTACATCTGCCTACTAGTCTTCCCCTTCACAGCCCAATGAGAACCAAGCTTTCAGCTAGTTTCAGGGGCCAAGGAGACAATGTGTGGAGAAACAGGATTAATATACAAGGAGGTCCTACCTTCAAAGCTACAGCCTAGGTGCCATGCTTATACATAAGGCAACTTCTGGCCTCACTTGTAAGTCAACCCTTGCGGTACCTATAATCACACCCAGCCCAGTCAAGGAACTGAAAGGGGGATTACCTAAGAAAGGGTCTACCACCAAAGCCAGCCCCGGAATCCACCCATGAAACTTCCTGGCCACCATGACCTACACTCTCTTTCCCTCCTTGTATCAATGGGTATTCACTGAGGCGACCTCTCACTTGAGCTTGCCCACCCATAGAAAGAACCCAGCTATAAACTGTCCTTACTCTGCAGCCCACTGCTTTGGGCAGATCCCAGTGACAGGGTGAGAGACATGAGGGTAAAAAACTGGATTCCTTCTAAGCCTTGTGTAAAACAACTGAATTTTAAAAGTGCTCTTTTTTTTTTTTTTTCCCTGCAACAGAGCACCTGGGCTCCTATTTTTTTGACAAGGCTCCATGAGTACACAGGAAAAAGCCAGACAGATCAAAAATATCATAGAACTCCTACCATCATCAGTCAGAAGAAACAGAGTAACTCAACAAGTGGTCCCAGGGATTATATCATGCCTGTGTCAAGAAAAGTCCATTTAACTCCCTAGTGGTAAACAGCATTCCATCTAAGGAACTGCTTTGATATTTCAAATGAGCACAGCTAGGAGACAGCAGATTACCTAAGGGCAGGGAGGAAATAGGGTTCCCACGCTCACTGGAATAGAAAGGCACACCTCAACACTAAATTACAGAGTAATAGAGCTGGCTCAGTCCTGACTTTCCCTGCCCAGTCCAAGTAGCCTCAACATCCCCTGTGCTGCCAAGTGCTGAAACTGGCCAAGAGCAATAGACTTATCATCTGCCCAGGCCATTATTCCAGACAAGTAGTCCTGAGACAGGGTCTTGACTTGCTGATCTGAAAGGCCAAGGTGCACCAGAAGCAAACCGCCTTTCACTGCCAACAAAAGACATCCTGAGGAGGGATGAGGAAAGTTGTTCAAGAGACAAAGACATCAACAGTAGCTCCTGAACGGAAAGAACTCCCTGGACTCCTAAGAACTGGCAGTGCCACGAGTGGGGTCCTCCATCAATCGCAAGTGTAGAAACCGACGTCCAAACTTCCCCACTTGGGCAACTCAGTTCTTGCCCGTGGCAAGGCCTTACCTGCTGCAGTGGACTCCTCAGAATTGGCCCCCGAGCCGGTGGCCTTCTCGCTATGGCTTTGGCTGAGGCTCTGGCCGTGATGCAGGAGGAGCCCCCAAAGGAGCCACAGGGCAAGACGAGCGCACACATCCATGACTCCAGGTCTCAGTCAACATGCGCCTGATGGAGACACCTCAGGATCTCAGAGGCAAAGTCGAGAGCCCGGGAACCCCAGGCAAGATGCCCTCGAGGTGCCGCAGCTGTCCAGCCACCCGAGAGTCTGCCTCCTCCGACAGCCAAAGGTCAAGTGCTCCAAGTTTGGGAGCCGGAGGAAGGCCGGCGTCTCCGGCCCAACTGTGGGTCCGCTGGAGCTGCGACGGCCTGAGTGCCCTGTCAGCTCCGGCCGCTTCCGGAGAGTTTGGACAAGGTGGCCGCGGAGCCGCTGTCCGCTCCGCAGCCGGCTACACCCCTTGGGGAGCGGGTGGGAGGGCGGGACCTCTTGCGGGCACCGGAGTGGGGGAGGGAGAGAAAGGAGGAGAAGAAGGGGGCACCTGGCTTCGCCCCGCTGGGGATCCGAGAGCAGCGCACGTTCGAGGAGGGCGTGCGACTCCCAGGCCCCCGCGGGCGCGGGCGGCTCGGGGATCCCAGGCCTCCTAGGCCGAGGTCAGCGATCCCGCCCAGTCCCGTGTCCCGGCCGGCGGTGCCCAGGTTCAGCAGGCGGACGCGCACGGGCCAGGCCCGGGATAGAGGCTCCCGGGCGAGCGGGCGGGAGGCGCGGGGCGGGCCCGGGGCGGGCGGGGGCGTGCTCTCCCGCAGGCCCGCCCAGCGCCGCCCGGCCCCCAGCGAAGCCCGGGCCCGCCCCAACGCCGGACTTATCCCGGAATAACCTGTTGTAGGCAGCCGCCCGGCGCCCGCAGACCCCGGAGGGCTGTCCCGGCCCCACCCCCGGCCCGCGCTAGTCTCCGCTAGGATCCCTCTCCCCAGCCAAGGGTCGGGTCCCAAGCCTCCCTTTCGCCCACTAGAGTCTCTCCCGTGCTAACCGCCCGCAAACGGACGGGCTGGCGGGCCCTGACACGCAAGTCGCTCAGGTAACCCAGGCCTGCGGCGGCGGCGGCGATGATGACAGTAGCCCGGATCTCCGGGCCTCGGTGCCGATCCACTCGCCTCAACTCTAGAGCCGGGCAGGGCAGAGGGCCTGGACACTACGACTGCCGCCCGGTGCTGCCCGAGGCGACCACGACCCGGCCAGGTTCAGCCGGGGGCGCGTTCCCAGCCCCCTACTCCAGGCCGGCATCCCAGGCTCCGCCCCTCTCGCCGCGCCCCGCAGCCAATCAGCTTCCGCCTCTCTGCAGCTTAGGAACCCGCGCGCTTAGTCACCCCTGTGCAGCGGCCCCTGGCGGGCAAAGCTGGGTGCTGCGGCCCGGATCCAAGCTCGTTGGGAGGCCCTGCCCCTTTGCAGAGGGTTGGGGAATTAGAGCGAGGACCGGCCCCGGGAGGGAGGCCCATTGGGCCCTGCTAGTGTTTTCAGAAGGAATGATGCCAGAAAACAAAACGAAGCATCCAAACCACTATAGGTAAAATTGCCCCACACATTCCTAAATGGCCAAAGGGCCCCATATCTGCCTTCCTGACCTCCCCCCCGCCATCCAAGCTAAGTAGGATGCCCTCCCTTAATTCCCTCAGCCCGTTTTCCTACCCGTCCCCCAGCCCCCTCCCCTCTGAGGTTTCTGCCGGTAGGGCCTGTGCAGGTTCCTCCCTGCATCTCCGTCTCCCAGCTCTGTGTGTGGCTTGAGGGTGTTAGCGACTTGAGAACGAGCGCCCCTATAAAGAGGGAGGACCGCCTGGGCCTCCCTCAACACAGCCTGCACTTCCTGTTCTCTTCTCAAGTGTGCTGTCAGCAGATCTTTACTGAAACCTGCTCTGTGCCCTGCCCTGTCCTTGGCACCGGAGGCAGGAGAAGGGATTAGGCCCCGGCCCTCCCCTGCCAGTGCTAAGCCAGCTACCTGTTCTGAGCAAGCCCTCTGAAGATCGGGAACACGGATTTGCCCAACAGCTGCCGGACTTAAGAGTTAGGCTATTAATATAAAAATACACCTCCGACGTCATCTACTACCACTCTCCCCATTCTCTTATTAAACTTCAGTCACACTGGTCTTAAGTTTCTCAAGCAGGTGGAATCTCAGCCACCTCCCAGCCCGCGTAGTTACTGTGGCTTCTACCTAAAACACTCACTTCCCCTCCAGGGCTCCCCACCAACTCCCTCACATGGGCTGACTTCTCATTCTTCCAGATACAATTCAAGGGGCTTCCCTGGTGGTCCAGTGGCTGAGACTCTGCACTCCCAAGGCAGGGGGCCTGGGTTTGATCCCCAGTGAAGGAACTAGATTCCACATGCTGCAACTTAAAGATCCTGCGTGCTGCGACAAAGATGGAAGATCCCACGTGCTGCATCCAAGACCTAGCACAGGCAAATAAATGAATAAATATATATTTTTTGAAAGATATAGTTTAAGATCTTCTCCTCAGAAACTCCTACTCAGCCACCTCAGGTCCAGAATTGGACCGTACACATATCTGTCTTCCACCACCCCACAGGATTATGACTTTTCAGAGGTTAGGGCCTGTGCTTTATTCATCTCTGAGAAATGGCCATCCCGTCACAGGCCCTGTACATAGTAAGTGCTCACAAAAGCTGGCTGACATAAGTTAATTCATTTGATTGTACAAATATTTATTAAGTAACGACTGTATGTTGGAAAAATGGCCCTAACAGAAGATAAGCCCCTGATAGACTCAGAGCCAGAAGCCTTAAACTGAAACAGCAAAATGGGAAAATAGCTAATATTGAGAGAAGTAGATGAGAATAACAGGGAATAGTAGGGACTGGGGTACCCTGGCGGCAGGCAGGAAGGTGGACTCAGTATTGCTGGATCATCTTTAAGAGAAGCTGGAAGTCTGAACTTTTAAATGATATAGCCCCTTTATCAACAAGGACCTACTGTATAGCACAGGGAACTCCACTCAACATTCTATAACAACCGGCTCAATGGTAAAGAATCTGCCCGTCAATGCAGGAGATTCAAGTTCCATCCCTGGGTGAGGAAGATTCTCTGGAGTAGAAAATGGCAACTCACTCCACTATTCTTGCCTGGAGAAGCCCATGGACAGAGGAGCCAGGCAGTCCATGGGATCACAAAGAGTCGGACACAACTGAGTCACTAATACACATGCTCTAGAGCCCTAAATTGCAATTACTGAGCCCTCCCTAGAGCCCAAGCTCAGCAATAAGAGAAGCTACTGCAATGAGAAGCCTGCGTACTGCAACTAGAAAGTAGACCGCACTCTCCACAACTAGAAAAAAGCCTGCGCAGTAATGAAGACCCAGCACAGTCAAAAATAAATTTTTAAAAATTATTTTTAAAAATTTATAAAAAATATTCTGTAATAACCTTTATGGGAGAATAATCTGAAAAAGAATGGATATATGTATATGTACAACTGAACCACTTTGCTGTACACCTGAAATGAACACAACATTGTAAGTCAGTTATACACCAATGTATGGCAAAAACTATTACAATATTGTATGAAAAAAATTAAAAAAAATAAATAAATAAAAATTAAATTTAAAAAAATTTAAAAGACAAAAAAAATGATACAGCCCTTTAAAGGTATAAAACCCTTTATAGGCCACATAAAGCACATCTGTAGCCTAAATTGATCTCAGACTATAAGTTTGTAATCTCTCCCTGAGCCAGTCCACCAGCCTGTGCACTCATTTGTCTAAGAGAACACAAAAGAAAAAAAGAAAGTAAATCAAGCTTAATGCTGCTAAGTCACTTCAGTCGTGTCCGACTCTGTGCGACCCCATAGATGGAAGCCCACCAGGCTCCCCCGTCCCTGGGATTCTCCAGGCAAGAACACTGGAGTGGGTTGCCATTTCCTTCTCCAATGCAGGAAAGTGAAACGTGAAAGTGAAGTCGCTCAGTCGTGTCCGACTCTTAGCGACCCCATGGATGGAATACAACTCTTTTAAATTCAAGTGCATCATTTCACTTAACTACCATGTGATTTCTTTGGCGGTTTGGGTGCAAAACCCATCTGGTACAAAGAGCTGGGGTCTTGGAGGCAGGAAGCAAGGGTCTATTACCAATTCACACCAAGACCTTGAGACTCTCAGAGCCTGTTGCATTTCCTGTGAGGCTAAAATGGTGTCTGGGAACTAAAAATAGAATTACCATGTGCTCCAGCAATTCCACTTCTGGGCATATGCCAAAAGAAATTGAAAGCAGGGTCTCAAAGAGATATTTGTATACCCGTTTTCACAGCAGCACTATTTACAATAGCTGAAAGGTGGGAGCAGCACAAGTAAATGTCCATAAATGGATGACTATATATATGCGATGGACTATTATTCAGCTTTAAAAAGGAAGAAAATTCTATATGCTACAACATGAGTGAAGCTTAAGGACCTTAAGGACATTATGCTAAGTGAAATAAGCTAGTCACAGAAGGACAAATACTATATGATTCCACTTATATAAGGTTCCTCGTGCCTCATGCTAAGTCGCTTCAGGCGTGTCCGACTCTTTGCAACTTTATGGGCTGTAGCCCACCAGGTTCCTCTGTTCATGGGATTCTCCAGACAAGAATACTGGAGTGGGTTGCCATGCCTCCTCAAGGGGATCTTTTTTCCTGACCCACGGCTTGAACCTGCGTCTCTTACATCTCCTGCATTGGCAGGCAGGTTATTTACCACCAGCAATATAAGTTTCCTAGAGTAGTGAAATTCATAGACACAGAAAGTAGGATAGTGGTCACTAGGGCTGAGGGGAAGGGACGATAGGAAATTGTTGTTTAAGATATAGTTTCCATTTTGCAAGATGAAAAGAGCTCTGAAAATTGGTTGCCAAACAATGTGAATGTACTTAACACACTTAAAATGTACATTTCGTGTTATGTATATTTTACCACAATTAAAAATAAATGGTGTCTGAAAGCAAAAACCATGGCCTGGACAACAGGAGAAACATTCTTGTCTCATCTCTGACTCCCAGATCATGATGTGACATCAGAAAAGCTAGTTTCCCTCTGGATTTCAGTCTCCCCAACTATAGGATGGGTAGCCAGGTTATTGATCCAGTTCAGCTTTAATATTCTATAAGGTAGGAAAGTGAAAAAGTTGGCTTAAAGCTCAACATTCAGAAAACTAAGATCATGGCGTCTGGTCCCATCACTTGATGGGAAATAGATGGGGAAACAGTGGAAACAGTGTCAGACTTTATTTTTGGGGGCTCCAAAATCACTGCTGATGGTGATTGCAGCCATGAAATTAAAAGACGCTAACTCCTTGGAAGGAAGGTTATGACCAACCTAGATAGCATATTTAAAAGCAGAGACATTACTTTGCCAACAAAGGTCCGTCTAGTCAAGGCTACGGTTTTTCCAGTGGTCATGTATGGATGTGAGAGTTGGACAGTGAAGAAAGCTGAGTGCCGAAGAGTTGATGCTTTTGAACTGTGGTGTTGGAGAAGACTCTTGAGAGTGCCTTGGACTGCAAGGAGATCCAACCAGTCCATCCTAAAGGAGATCAGTCCTGGGTGTTCATTGGAAGGACTGATGTTGAAGCTGAAACTCCAATACTTTGGCTACCTCATGCGAAGAGTTGACTCATTGGAAAAGACCCTGATGCTGGGAAGGATTGGGGGCAGGAGGAGAAGGGGACAACAGAGGATGAGATGGTTGGATGGCATCACTGACTCGATGGACATGGGTTTGGGTAGACTCCGGGAGTTGGTGATGGACAGGGAGGCCTGGCGTGCTGCGATTCATGGGGTCGCAAAGAGTCGGACATGACTGAACAACTGAACTGAACTGAACTGAAGGTAGGAAAGGTAGCTCAACTGGTAAAGAATCCGCCAGCAATGCGGGAGACCTGGGTTGGGAAGGTCTCCTAGAGGAGGGAATGGCAACCTACTCCAGTATTCTTGCTTGGAGAATCCCCGTGGACAGAGGAGCCTGGCCGGCTATAGTCCATGGGATCACAAAGAGTTGGACACAACTGAGAGACTAAGCACCGCACAGCAACATAGGAAAAACCTGAGACCTCATGGATCTTTCTGGATCAGAAGCTGTGACTCTCACCTCAATTGACCTTACATTGTGTCATCATGTAAGTGTAGCCTCTGTAAGAGCCCCTCACCACATTGTGAGTCTCAGGAGGAAACCAAGAGATTTGTTTTGCTTTGTTTTTTCATCTCAGTGTCTTTTTTTTAATGTTGGAGTTTTTTGGCTGCATTGGGTCTTCGCTGCCTCATGTGGGTTTTCTCTAGTTAAGGTGTGTGAGGGCTTTTCTAGTTGCAGCACACAGGCTTAGTTTCCCAGCCAGGGATCAAATGTGAGTCTCCTGTATTGGAAGGCAGATTCTTAACCACTGGACCATCAGGGAAGTCCCCTTACTGTTTTCTTAAAACAAGCCTTTACCATATGCCAAGATTATCTCTCCTGCATCACTCTACATTCGGCAGATGTTGGCTAAATCAAACTAATTAACAATTTTTATGCCTCTATTCCACTATTTGCAAGAGCTGTCACATCTATTATCTTATCTCTCCCTCACAAGACCTCTACTAGATAAGTCAGAGACTACACTTATTCTACAGATGAAGAAACTGAACCTAAGAAGATGAATTGTATCATGTTCTCTTTCTCCTTTGGGATTTCCTTCCCATCCTTCAATTCTCAGTTCAAGTGATATAAATCAGCCATGCCTTGACCACTGATGACAGTATAGCATGAACCAAAAGCTATGATTTGTCAAAAAAGTAATAGTAATAAAGTTAGCTCAAAAGTCACCTTCCTTCCTTTGACTCCCTCCTTGACTTACCTTGTCTCTCCAGTCTTCTGCTATACCTTAGGGTACTTAAATAGCTAAATTATGATTATCTAGTAAGTATCTGTCTTCCCCATTAGCTTCTGAGCTCATCAAGGACTTCATTTCATTTATCATTGTATACTCTCAGGCTAGGACCGTACTCAGTACAGAGCTGGTACTCAATAAAAGTGAATAAATGAATGATGTGTGTTGTTTATAGTAGCTTAGCTGTCCTTTCTCTACACCAGAGGGTTTCTGATTACCAATAGCTTTCATCTGGAAAGTGAGAATCTTCAGTAGAAGTGTGCTAATGAGTCTGAAATCTGCTCAGAAAAGTTTAGGAATCCGTGAGTTTAGGCTGTATTATCTATCGGTGCTGCCCCTGGTGTCCGAAAATAGCAAGTACAGCTATCGCTAAGAAGCTGCCCAAAGTCTGGCTGAGTAGGGGATGAGTACAGAAATCTTGGCTTCTAACAATTCTTTCTAGGCCAGCTTCACAAAGAGAATCATCTCCCTTTGCAGAATCAGTTCTAGACTCTTAATGCCAATGTTCATTCATTCATTTAACATCTACTGAGCCCCTGTTTGTAACAACCCTGTTCCTACCCCCAGAGAGCTCAGTTTTCAGGGGAAATATATAGACGAAGAGTAATTAGAACTTGTTGATAATGTCTTGAGAGAAATTGATATGGGGCAGGTGAGGGAACACAGGATTACACAAGTAACTGCCTACAGCAGTCACAGAGGCTGTGCACAAGCACTGAGGCAGGAGGAGGGTGTCTGGAGCCACACTGCCTAGAGTCACATCCTGGCTCTGCTGCATGACTCTGGGCAAGCTGAGCCGCTCCTGGAACACACCAGGGCTGAAGAAGAAAGAATTTCCCAGTGGGAAGTATACCAGATGACCTGAGTACCACCCGGTTTGGAGAATCTCAAAGAAGCAAAGGTGTCCTGGAGGCAAACAGGACAACTATTTATTGCCTATCTGGGAGGAAGGACACTCCTGAAGGATTGGACATGTGCTTAGTTCCCCCTCCCCCCATCCAGTTATTTCCTTAGAGGGAATCAAGAACAATGGATCGGAGGATACAATGGATCAGAGGATGCGACTCCAGAAATTTCATTTGCCACTTCCCGTTTGTTCTTTCTGCTGTCTCCTGTACTGTCCGTCATGTTCTCATTTCATGAAATGAGACATTGTGTTTATCTTTGGGGGTAGCAATAAGAAGAGTAATGATGGGGAGACTCCCATTTCTACTCAAGCAGGTTGAGAAAGGGAAGGCCAGGGAATCAAGACAGTTGAGTCCCTGGAGCCACATCAGAGAAAAAAAGCTCAGATATGTTGTCTCAGACTGTAAAGTATGAGCCTACAAAGCAGGAGACCTGAGTTCAATCCCTGAGTCAGGAAGATCCCCTAGAGAAGGGAATGACCACCCACTCCAGCATTCTTGCCTGAAGAATCCCATGAACAGAGGAGCCTGGGGGGCTACAGTCCACGGTGTCGCAAAGAGTTGGACACAACTGAGCGACTAAGACTTTCAGATTTAGGGTTAGCTTGAAGAGGCTGGGACTAGGACTGAGCAGAAGATCCTATGTGCCACTGGTGGGCTATAGAAGCTGGAACTCAGTGAGAACCAGGCTGGAAAGACCCATTTGGAAAACATCAGGGCAGGGGTGAGATCAGTGCGGGCCTTTCTCCTCCTGTCTCCATCTTGCACTTTTAGGGGAACTGAGTCAGCTTTAGCATTTGACCTTGAGAAAGAAGGAAAAATTACCAGGGGGTATAACTTGAAAACAACATGAGTGTATGGAGAAATTAAGTAATGTTTATTCCTTGTACCCTGGGCAATATGCTAGACTCTTGGCTTACTTGTCTCATTGAATCCTCATAATCCCACAAAGCCACAGTATTGTCATTCTGATTTTAAAATGAAACTAACTGGCTCTATCATATGCTCTTA
Organism: Giraffa tippelskirchi; assembly: GCF_054371585.1. Classification (NCBI taxonomy): domain Eukaryota; kingdom Metazoa; phylum Chordata; class Mammalia; order Artiodactyla; family Giraffidae; genus Giraffa; species Giraffa tippelskirchi. Next base: position 122,781,696 of record NC_137285.1, read on the forward strand.
CAGCTCTCTGTATTTTTGAATCACTACCTGTTTAAGATTTCTCTTCCTCGCTAGTTACATCAGGATAGGGGCTTGTCTTTTTGTTTTCACCACTGCATCACTGGCATGTGAAACTATACCTGGCCCAGAGGTTTTCAATAAATATGTGTTTAAGGAATGAATAAGAGGTCATGTGACTTGTCAAAAGCCACAAGGTAAGTGGTACAATCAGGATTTGAATCCGGGACCGTTGGCCTCCAGAACCTGTCTCTGACCTCTCTATCCAACCTCACCAAGTCCTTTCATATGTTGTCTCACTTCTAAATGTCCTAGCTCAGTGACCTTTTCTCTCAGCTGCTTGCGAACACGAATGTACACTGTCTACCAAGAATTCACCTATTCAGGGAAAGCAAATGAGAGAAACAGCCCATCTGGGGTTGTGCCCTCTTCCCACCCACTTTGTCTCATTATCTTCTTCCTCCAAGAAGCCTTTGCAGACACTCCACCTGTCTACCTGTCTCCCTCTCCTCTGGCCTTATTGGCCCTTCCTAAATCCATGCCATAAAAGTAGCTGCAACTCACCTGGCCTCTGACGCTTCCATACATATTATTGCGTTATTAAGGCAATTTTGTTCCACAATATACTGAAGGCAAATGTGTGCTCAGACCTGTCTGTGCCAGGCCCAGTGGGTGGACACTGAGATGAATCAGACACAAACTCAAAGGACGCATATTTAGTGGAGAAGGCAGACGTTAGACACAGACACAATTAACTGGAGCACAAAGCAAGAAGACCTAAATGGTATTAAAGAAGCATGAGCAATATGTTACATGCATAAACCTTAATTACTTAATGATTATTTTGAAGAACGTATCATAGAAGGTCACAGCTCAGAGGTATCATCTTGGTTCAATTCCTTGCTTTCCAGTAGAGGATTCTGGGACCCAGAGTAAGGCAAGACCTCATCTGAAGTCTCACAAGCCAGTCTGACTGAGCCAAGACTAGACTTCAGCTCTTCTGAAGACTAGACTTCAGTTCTACTGAAGCCTAGCCCAGGGCCCTTTCCTTGTCTGCAATTAGCTTGATATGTAGCAGTCCTGGATCCCATTAGATCATGACATTCTCAAGGCCAAGTCAGGTTCTCCCACCTAAGTAAGCTGAACCAGGACCAGGCATGAACAAGACCAATGCCTTAGGAAATACAGTCACCCCAGGCTGCCAATCCAGCCTTTGGTCTCCTGCACCTATCTTTAACGCTATGCTTCTAAAATTGACTTTCAAATATTTTTGCAGAAAACTTTTTTTTTAATGAGTCTTTTATTCAGAACACTAGTAGATAAGTTAGATAAAAGCAAACCAATTCTAGTTGAAGGGAAGGAAGGCCAGAGCCCCACTATTTTCCCACCCTCAAGTCCTGGGAAGAGAACTTGAGAAACACAGGTCAAAAACCTTTGTTCTAGGGCACAATTTTTAATGGCTTCATGAAAGCCATTTTAGTATGTGGTCCTCCACTGAACCATGTCTTTAATGGGAACTCACAATGTTTTCTTCATCATCAGATGCCAAGCACCAGCCATGGCTCCCATTAGAATATGGAGGCAAATCAGAGTTTCCCCTTGTCTTTCCTGGTTTCTTCTCCTCCACAGAGAGGAGTGTGTCCCAAGTGTTGTGGGGAGGGAGGAGAGAGACCCAAATTCTGCCTGGAGGTTCTGAGGATGCTTGAGCAGAAAGATCGTGGAGAATGAATTCATCCACTCAGTCCTTTACTAGCCTCAATCTGATGGAGGCTTTAACATCTCTGTTCCCATACCCACTAGCTACATGTACCATCAACCATTTGAAATGTGGGAGAAGGTGAGGGTGGGACGTTCTGGGAGAATAGCATTGAAACATGTATATTATCATATGTGAAAGAGAACACCATTCCATGTTCGATGCATGAGACAAGGGCTCAGGGCCGGGGCAATGGGATGACCCAGAGGGATGGGATGGGGAGGGAGGTGGATGGGGGGTCCAGGAAGGGGAACACATGTAAACCCATGGCTGATTCATGTCAATGTATGGCAAAAACTATTACAATATTGTAAAGTAATTAGCCCCCAACTAAAATAAATAAATTTATAAAAAATAAATAAATAAAATTCAGATGTACTCTAAGTGTAAAACATACACTAGATTTCAAAGACTTAGTACAAAAAAAGAATGTAAAATAGCCTATTCATTTTCATAATCAATAATTTTTATACTGATTACATGTTGAAGTTGAATGACAATATTTTGCATATGTTGGGCTAAGAAAAATATATTAGTAAAATTAAATTTTAATTGTTTATTTTTAATTAATTAATTGGGGAAAGGACTTGCAGCTGGTGGGATCTTAGTTCCCTGACCAGGGATTGAACAGGTGCCCCCTGCAACGGAAGGGTGGAGTCCTAACTACTGAACTGCCAGGGAATTCCTTCTTTTTACTTTTTAAAAAAATGTCAGCACTAGAAAATTTTAAGTTATACTTATGTGGCTCACATTTCCACTAGACAGCACTGGGAGAGACTACCAAGTGCAAGGTAGAGGTCGTGCGTGTGTGTGTGTGTCTTGTTGGAGGCAGTGGTCCATTAAGGACAGATTGTGAAAGGCTGAGTATTTCGCCTGGCAGTCAATACAGAAGTTAGGCAGAAGGAATAGAATGCACAAAGACCCAAAGATGTGGGCAGGCACGTTGTGTTTTGGGAACTCATTCTTACACTAACATGATTTTTAAAAAGAGGAAAAGAAGCATTTGTTGAGTGTTTACTGTGAGCCAGCCATTGGCAGCAGGCCTTTTACATCCATTCTCATCTTCACAACTACAGGATGAAGGGGATGTTATTTTATATTGCCAAAGATAGAATGGAGGCTCAGAAAAGTTGAACAGTTTATTCTAGGAGTTGTTCTTCCTCGTTCTCTGGAAAGCCTCTTGGAGACAAGGAGCCTTTCGTTAACGTCTCTGTTTTCCTCCACAGCACCTAGCACGCAGCCCTCCACGTGGTAGGCACTCAGAAAGTTTGTGTTGGACGAAGAATATTTTCTCAAGTCAGAGCTCCACGCGCAAGGCCTAGGAGCAAAAGCACCAGAGGGCGCCCACGAGTCCGCCCACTCGCCCGTCCCCGGGGCCCCGGCAGGATTCAGGACTGGGTGCGGCCCTTCTGTCCCAGGCAGTTGCGCGCCCCAGCGAGAAGAAGGGGCGAGGGGAGCCCCACGTCCTGGCCCCACCCCGCCTCTTCCCCGGAGCCCAGGCGCGCGGAGCCGCCGGGTGCGGAACGACACGACATCCTGTTTTTGGGGCCCGCGGCTCCGCCTGCGCCTCTGCTGATCTTGTCTTTCCCCGGGTGCTGACGCCAGCTCCCCTTCCCCCAGTCTCCGCACCCTTCCCAGGGGTCTGGGGCCTTCCCACTGCTGAATCACCGCCACCCAGCGCTCCCCCGGGGCTCGGGGCAGGGGTGGGGACTGTCCCAGCCGGACCCATTCTAGCCAATCCCCCAGCCTGCGCCATCGCTCGATCCCGGGGCTTGACTGAAGGGACCAGGCCTAGGGGCGCCCGTTCTCAGCATATTCTTGCAGGGGTGGGTGGGGGCGAGATACGGTGAGATGGGGACAAAACCCAAGCGCCTAGGCTAGGGCCTCTGCTGGTGTGGGGGTGGCAAGAAGTATACTGGGAGAACTAACCTTAGGCGCCCTGATCTAAAGAGCCTCAGAGGTAAAGGGCTCGGGTGAGGGAGCCCAGCACCCGGCCCGGGGCCAACCGGCTGGGGGCGACCCGGGGTGGGGGAGACCGGCCCGCGGACTTCCTGGTCGGGCCCCGCCCCGGCCCGGCCCGCCCCCGCGCCCCGCCCCGCCGGCGGGCCCGCCCCCCCCACTTCCTCCGGCCTCCCGCTCTCACTTCCTTCTCGAGCCCCGAGCCGCTGCCGCCGCCCCCAGCTCCCCCGCAGCGGGGAGGGCACCAGGTGAGGCCTGGCACCGGCCGGAGGGCTGAGGGTCCGGGGAAAGGGAGCCCGGCCGGCCCGGGACTGGACGCGAGCGCAGGCCCGCGAAGTTTGGCTTTGGGAGGCCGCGGCGGGAGGTGCTCGGCTCGCTCCAAGTTGGGCGGGCGCGGCCGGCCGGGCGGGGCGGGGACGGGCACGGGCCACTGCGAGCCGGCGACGGCTCCGGGAGGGTGGGGGTTCCTGTACCGAGGGCGGCGGTACCGGTCCCCGGGAGCCGCGAGGGACTCCTGAGGTCGGAGGGTCTCCTGCTCCGAGGGAAAAGCCTCTGAGTGGAAGAGCTCAGAGCTGGGAGATGGGACCCAGAGATGGGGTGCCCTCTGGAGTTGCGGGAGGGCTGTTGTGAAGTGTGTTGAGGGGAAGGGGATCCTGGGCTAGAGAACTGCTTTGGCAGTTGTGACACTTGTGAGGTAGAAAGAGAGGCTGTCTATTGCCTCTGAAGCCCTGGGCTGCGGAGAAGGAGCTCCTCCCCTGGAAGATTGAGGCCGGTCCAGACTGCAGCCCAATGGTCCTCTGTGCTCAGGAGGGTGGGAGAGCCCCGGCCGACCCCAGTGCTTCTCTCTGTGTGTCTCTGTGTGAAGCATAACCTCTCCATCCCTGAAACGGAGAAACAAGTATTGAAGTGAGCAAACGTCGGCTGTGCCTAGCTGGTCGATGCCTGGCACTGCTCTTTGGCGGGGTAGAAGGAGAAGGAAAGGAACCAGGTTTTCCCCTGTGACAGAAGTGGAAGGGCTCTTACTTGGAGGTGCTGATCATCCTTAGCGAGAAGGCCTCACTGAAAGCAGGACTGTTTTTAGGAGATGGAGAGAATAGGGCTTCTGGGAGGTCGCAAAGACTCTAGCCTTGGAAAATGATGAGGAGCCATCCCCTCGTCTTCCCGCCACCCCATTGCTAGTCCCTGAATTCTACAAGTTCTCATTCTGTCTTCCTCCATTCCTTCTTCAGACTCTACCCTCGAACCCTCTGTCACCCTCTTCTCGCATCCTCTTCAGTTGCTTTTCCCCCAAACACACAGTCATGCCTGGCCCCTGACCTCTCCCCTGCCCTGCTTCTCTGTCCATCCTTGTCCTCTCCCTGCTCCCCTCCTTGCCCAGCTTCTGGCTCCTGCACACATACCCACCCTCTTGATTCTTCCGTCTGCCCTCACTCTGATGGATCTCTGTCTTCTCCTTCCCTTTCAGTAACGAATCTCCAGCTTTGGGGAACCTTTCCGACCACCCTAGTTCAGAGAGGCGGGCTGCAGCCACCCCTTGATAAAAGTGATGAAGGGTTTGGAAAACCTCTGTAGATGTGTATGTGCGTGCAAGTGTCTACACGTCCGTATCTTTATCTTTTGGAGACAAAATAACTGCCCTCAGCCTTGAGAGGGCCCAGAGCAGGGGAAGCCAGCAGAATGAAGGGAACCTGCAGTGGGTGAGGTTGTGGTTAGGTAGGAGGAAGCAGTCTGTAGCATTCGGAGGATCACGGTAGAGTGACACAGTATTGAATAGGACTGGTGAGAGAGGCCGTGGGAAATCAAAATCTCCCAGACCCTTAGGTGCTTGGTCAAGAAGCCAGGCCTGGAGCCTGAGGGACAGCCTAAAGGTCCCTGTCTCCATTGCTCACTGGTTCCAGCACCACCTGGTGGGGAGAAGGGGGCCAGGTCAGCTAGGTGTGATGGAAGGAAAGTGCAGGGTTCAAGAGGGAAGACTATTCCTGGTTTAACTTCTATCTTAACTGTTTTAGTTCTAATTCAGGAAAAAAAGAGGGGTATGAGGCAAAGGTGTCTGCCTGCTCTTTCCTGCTGCTTCCAGGGCCTGCCCAGGCCAGGTTCCCACGTGCCCTGGGCTGCATCAAGGCCTTGGTGACCAGGAAGCTCTCTAGAGTTCTGCTTACCCCTCTTCCTCAGGCATCCTTAATATTCCCCCTCTCATCTAAGAGCCTATTCCCTCTCTTTGGGAAATTTCTTCCGAGTCTAACTGAAATCCAGCCTGGCACTTTGTAAGCCTTGCTGTCCCCATTCTAGAGCTCCTTTCTCAAGCCTTTGGGATGCATGCTGAGAGATCCTGCTTCCCTCTGCCTTCTCAGGTCTACTTTATTCATTTCTCTCCACTAGAAGAAGAGAAGTGGAGGAGAGCAAGTGCTACTTTTGTGGGCTTCCCAAGCACAGCTAGGTTTAAGGACCATTCCTGTACCCCATTATGTCTCCTTCCCTTCTCACAGTTGTCTTGCTCCCATGATTGTTTCTTCCTCCGCACTTCTGTCTGTCCTACTGACATTGTGGGCGATATAGAGGTTTGGCCCCAGCAGGAAGTCCCAGGGACCTGCATAAAAATCCCAGCTCAGGGGAGGACATATATGCAAGGAATTTCCCAGCATCAGGGCTCAGTTAAAAACCACCCAGGAGTCCTGACTTCCCACCTACCAAACCAGTACTTATTTTAGATAACTGAGCAACCAACAGGATTCTAAGAGTAAAGATAGGATGGATGAAACAGGGGTTCTCCCAGACAAGGCCTGGCCCCACTGAAGGGTGGAGCTAATTGCATAAAAGTCACCACCGGAAAAATATAACCAAGGTGGGAGGAATCTAAGTGGGGAAATATTTTGCAGAGGGTGGGGGTGAGGGATATGTACCTGCTGTAGGAGGCTGTCATTGAGGTCTTGGCTAAAAAAACTATGGGCAGCCTCTTGACATGAAGAGAAGTGACTCAGGTCAAGATCCTGGTTGAGAATCTAGGATACGGAGAGTTGTTTCTGGCAAGATGTTATGGCAGATGAAGTGGCTGGTATAAGTTTTTAGGGGGTCCCGAGCAGGAAGATTTGAGAGATTGTGGCTGTAGTGAGACAGTTGGGAAGATATTAGAATGCAGGTAGCTGAACAACTGAAAAGAAGATGGGGGCCCAGACTAAAGACCCCTCCAGCATACACAGTGTAGACCTGTGAGTGGTGAGGCTTATAAGGTTCTGTGAAGAGGGAAACCAAAGACAAAGCCTGGGCCGCCTCCCCAGAACAGATTGGTTTTCCTGTCCAGGGTCCAGCTTCCTCTTTTGTCCTCATGTCATGGGGGTAGGGCATCTCCCCCAGAGCTCGAGCCTAGAGGAGGCTCTCCTCAGCTGGGACAGGGTGGCTGTCTGTCCAGTAATGTCAGTTCTGAATCACGGATGCCCCAGCACTGGCTAGGTTTGAGGGCCTGGAAGCAAAATGGACTCAGATGTCAACCTGGTCCCTTTGGCCCGTTTCCTGAAGGGATAAACCATGGTAGGGTCATCCTGAATGAGGTCAGAGCGATGGGCCCATTCCCAGGCTGGAGGTCAGGAGACCCAGGTCCTTGTCCTGGATTTGCTCGCAATCCTGTATATAACTTGTCAGCTTTCTCTCTTGTGGCTCAGCTTCAGAAGTAAGGAGTTGCCTATCAATAGCTCCAAAGAGCATACAGAATACTGATAGTTCTGACTCTCCTTCCCTCAAGAGGCTCCTCAGAGCAGTGCTCCTGACTCTGGACCCCACCTTGAACAGGTCTAAGTAGCTGTCTGAGTGTGTGGCCCCTTACCCCAAAGCACAAGAGAAGAGGCCAGAGAGTCAGGGACTTTGCCAAGGGACAGCAACATGGGGGAGTACCCGATGCCAGGCTCCAGCTCTGCCCCACTGACAGTGGAAAATAGATGCCGGAGTTTCCTCCCTGATGTTTTTTTCCCTTGTGGAAACCCCCTCAGGTCTGGGGCAGGGTTGAAGTGACTGGGCCGCCCTGGGTCTCTGTGGGTATTTTCAGGTGGGGAGGCAGGATTGGGAGGATGGCACTTCTGTACAGCCTTGTGTGAAATGAGCAGAGGCAAAGGAAGTGCCACTTCACGGGCCTTCTGTGGGGCCCCAGGACTGCTGAGCTGCTGTTAGTGGGGAGGAGGAAGGAGGAGGAAGCAAGTGTTCAGCCTTCCTCTGTGCTGCCTGGTGGGGGAGGGGGGCAGCCTCCTTAGCTCCCCCAGCCTGCTGCGCTGGCCCTGGGGCTGGCTGTGTGTGGAACACCCCAGGTGTTGGGGCACCAGGAAAAGGAGAGGAGCTGGGACTGAGTGAAAGGGTCCCAACCTCCCATAGCCCTCCCAGCTATAGCTGTCTTGTACCCTCCTCCTCCCCGATCCCTAGTGGGTAAAGTCAACTCCCTTCATCTCCTACTCTGTCTGCAGAGTGCAGGATCCTCCACGGGGGCTAAAAAAGGGTGGAGAATGGCAAGAGGTGGAGAATTCTCCAGCGTGAATTTTTTTTTTTTAAGGCTGGGAACTAGGCTGTCTCCGGTTCTGTCCCTGCTGATGGGAGAAGGGGAAGAAAAAGCAAGACTCAGCCCTTGGCTTGGTCCCAGCCCCATGCTGACCTCATGTCTCCCCCAGCTTCCTCCTGCTAGCCCAGCTGCAGCCCCTTTGAGCCTCTTCGTACCATCCCTCTCCTACTCCCCCTTCAAACAGACAGACTGGCAGAACTTCTGAAGCTGTTTCTAACACTGACCGTGACCATAACCCTGACCTCATCTCTGACCAGCCCTGGGCTTCAGATATTCCCAGTCCTTAGCCTCATCAGTACCACTTTTTCTACCCATCTTCCTCATCGCCACTGGACTAGAGCTATGCCTGCTCCAACCCCTCTCACTCTTCCAGCTGAGGGACAGGGCACTCCCTCAGTTACCCTAAATCATACTCTTCAAGGGGAGGAAGTTAGTTACCCTTGTCTGGTGTCTCCTGGGCCTGGAGGCTCTTCCTTCTTCCCAGAATCAAAGTCTGAATGGATGAGAGAGGAGGTGTGTGTCAGCTTTTACTCAGCCCTCTGCTGGGCTTGTGGAAGTAGGCAGGACGAATTTCCCTCCTCATGAAGCTCATGTTAATTCAGCACAATGAACCTAAATAACAGTGCTGGGGGAGGTAGGGCAGAAGAAGGGATGGTGTCCTTGAGAAGCTGGGAAATGGAGCTGGGCCCTGAAGGACTGGGAGGCTGTGGAGTGGGGTGACAGTGGAGGGAGAGCAGAATTCCAGGAAGAGGAACTCCCATGTGCAAAGACATGAAGGACAGATTGAGTTCATTTAGCTATTTACTGATAGCCACTGCGTGCTGTGCTTACCTTACCTTACCTTACCTTCTAGGCCCTTACCCTTTCCTTACCCTCTAGGCCCTCCCAGTCTAGTGACAAGAGATTCAGATAAGCTTCCACATGACTGAGATAGAATGCACCTGTGAGAAAATCAGGACCCAGACCTTGGATGGAGTAAGTCATTTGTGACTTGGGTGGTTTACAGAAAAACTTCCCTGAAGGAGGTGGCAGTGGTGCTTGGCTCTGGAGGACAAATTAGGGGATCCTTTGAGGCAATTGGAGTCTTCTGAGCTGCTGAGTGGTGGACTGAAGGGTGGTGGAAATGGAGAAATGCTGGATTCCCACCAGGACAGTGAATATGGCTACTTGGTGTGTTTTACGGAAGAGAATATGGAGGCTGCTTGTGGAGAGGATCAGGGTGATGTGGCCAGAGCCTAGGATCAGAATACCCCGAGTGATGAATTATAGTTAGGATGCGTTTCAGGGAGGACTGCCGGAGGGGATCTCCCGTGTCAGGGAGGCAGATTAGAAGGTTCCAGTAAGTTCCCTTCATACTCCCCCGGCTCTTAGGGCCTATTCCTCCCCTCCCCCACTCCCAGTTGGGACACTTCCCCTGCTACAACTGCCACAGAGATCTGGCAATCAGGCAGTACGCTGCTTCCTTTCCCTCCCCCATTCTGGGCCTGCCTGGGCCACACCCCAAGACCAGGCCCCACTGGGTACAGGCTAGGCTCTGGGGACTATGCTCAGATAGGATGAGACCCTTGGACTGTGCTCCCTGCGGGAGCCAGGTCAAGCTGATACTGGGAGGAAAGATTCTTGTCTTGCCTATCCCAGTCAAAGCTTTTGGCTGCCACTCCTCAGTAAGATTCAGCACTGCAGTTTGGACTATGGAGGTGTCAGTCCAGTCCTGGGCTTCTGACCTGTTTATGCAGATCTCAGTAACTGAAACAGAAGCAAGCAGATCAGAAGCCTGTACTCAGCTTTTTGGTGGGGGAGTCGAGGAGGTCAAGCTTCATTACTGGTCAGGGGGGCATCCACAAGCTAAGGAATTTATATGTGACTACTGCAGAAGGAGAGTGACTCAGAGCCAAAGAAGGGTTACAAGGGTGGCCATACTGTGGAAGTTCAAAGAAAGGAGAATTCAGTAGCCTCATGGGACCATGAGACTTAAGCTAGGCCTTGAGTCAGGAAGATTTGAGAGGGGAGAAGGAGTGGCAGCAGAGAGAAGAACAAGAGGAAAAGTTCAGAGGCCAGAATGATCCTGGCCTGTTTACACAGGACAGTGAAGACCCCTCTGGAGCAGGTTACTCCCATTTCAAAGTACCTGCTTAGTACATACACATTGTGTATCAACGCACTTCATCCATATAACAGCCTTATAAGGTTGATACTATTACCTAGCTCATCATGGCAGAACTAGGATTTAAACCCAGGTCTGTGGAACATGTAGAGTGCTTAGTCACTCAATCGTGTCTGACTCTTTGTGACCCCTTGGACTGCAGCCTGCCAGGCCTCTCTGTCCCTGTGATTCTCCAGACAAAAATACTGGAGCAGTTGCCATTAACTTCTCCAGGGGATCTTGACCCAGGGATTGAACCCGAGTCTCCTGTGTCTCCTTCGTTGCAAGCGGATTCTTTATCTGACTCTAGATTATGAAGAACTCTGAAAGCCAAGATGAGGGACCAGGCATGATCTGAATTAAGCTGGGAATAGAAAGCCAGAACAAGTCATTATAATATGGCTAAGACTATATGAATCTGAAAATGTTTATTTACATACTAAACAAAAGTTCTTTTTTTTTCTTAAAGTGACCTAGTGAATAAGTCACAGTCGATCCCCCAACCCCAGGCAGGCCACTGTCCTTGTCTGGCCTCCTACAGCATTGACTTTATCCTGTTCCTTTATCCTGCATGGTACAGGCTGGATCCTACCTTTTGAGCATGCACCCTCCTTAAATGAGCTATGGGAACGAATTTGACCCAGTTCAGGCCATAGGTGTTCAGAGAAAAGAGTTGCCCTGGGAGAGAGGATGAGGGTCTGAACTATCCCTGAATGGGGAGAATTGGGCTGCCGCCACCTCTCAAGCACCTGTGTACTCAATGATTCCAGCCTCTTGGTATGAAAGGCTTTGCCTTTGCCACCTCCTCTGTGCAGCCCATTTCCAAGTTTATAAAACAAGTTTATCCCTGTGCTCAGGATCCTCACTGCTGCCCTTTGAGACAGGGAGGGTGAGCTTTATCATGCCTGTCATACAAATGAAGAAACTGAGGTTCCAGGAAGGGAAGTGAGTTACTGGCTTAAGGTCACAAAGTCAGCTGGTAAGGGTCACTTGGAGGCTGTGTGACACACTGAGGAAAGCATAGGGCTTTGGATTGCAAAATTGGGGTCTGTGTTTAAAAAAAAAGGGGGGGTCTATGTTGGGTCCTGTGCTGACTACCTGTGTGATGTTATTTTAACTGCTCTGGGTTTGTTTCCTCATCTGTAAGTACAAATAGTACCAATGAGTTGTTAAAAGGATAAAACAATGTAATACCATGTGATCTGTAAATGGTTGTACCATGGAGGGCTTTTAATCAACGGGTAGAGTCAGCAGGTGATCCCGGGAGATCAGAGTCAGGGATCTGGTGCCCTTGGCCCTGTGTTATACTGCCTCTGCCCTGCCTGTTTCTGGACACTACCTCCCTCGTGATCCTTTTCCAGTGTCAGTCCCTGTTCCCTCACCAGCCCGGAAGCTTCCTGCTCCCTCCTCACTCCTTTGAGGGCTGATATACTGATTGCTGGCTGATAACCCCTCCCTAGAAAGCTGCCTGGAGCCAGCTGTACTTCTGGTCTCTCCGGCCTTGTGACTGCGGGCCAGAGTCCCCTCCTTGCCTTCCTGCCTGGGCCAGCCCAGTGCTGGGCTGGAGGGGAGGAGTTCCTGGTCACACGGCCATGCCCACTCCCCTGCTTTGTGTGCAGCTAAAGATGTACAGGCCTAGAGAGCATCTGCTCTTCGAGATGCTGGGTTCTCCTCAGCCTTCCAGTGGACACGAGGAATGGCACCAACACCCCCCTCCCCAAGATGCTGTCTCTTTTCCCCCAAGGAAGAAGCCACAGAATCCTGAGAACATGAGCGTGCCCTGACTTGGGCTCAGGTGCCAAGGTCTTAGGCATTTGCTGACTGACTCAGCCTTCCCACCCCCACCCTGTGCTCCCAGGGGCCTATCCTGTCCCCTGCCCCCAGGCTCCTTAATGTCCACTCATCCACTTAGTATCCTTGCACAGGCTTTTTTCTCTCCGTTTCACAGATTGGGAAACTGAGGCCCTGAGAGGGTAAGTGCCTCTTGCTTGGTTGCAGTGAGTTGGCAGCAGAGCAGCCGTGGGGCTAGGACTTGGCTGAGTTCTCTTGACTTCGGACACGACTGACGCGACTTAGCAGCAGCAGCAGCTTGACTTCCAGTCCCAAATTCTCAAGCGCCCTAGAGGGTCCTTGTCTTCTTTCTGGACCCATACCCTTGAGGCCCTCTATCCGCTCTCCTGAGGTTGAACACACATTTATTCATGCAAATAAGATGGAAATATTTTTACTGTAAACCAGAGAGGCAGCCTCATAGAATGAACTCACTTCCCTCCCAGCTGGTCTCAGGGGAAGCTGGGGCCTGGGAGGGAGCTGGGAGGGACCAAGCCCTGGATTCTATGCAGGTTCCACACCACCAGAATTCCTTTTCTACTTTCCAGTGGGGGATTCCCCCTGCCCCCTCCAAGTTTGATTTTTGAGGCTTTGGGACCAACAGTTGAGAGGACAGGTTGGAGGATAAGGGTTGGCAGACCAGGGTACAGTTTTGCTGTATATAAAGTGAAATGGAGAAGATGGGCCAGAGATGATAGCTCTTGGGTGGAGCAGGAGATAGCTAAAAGAACTGGGTGTGTCATACTGTCATACACAGAGCTGTCCCCTCCCAGGGAGCAGGGACCTGGTTGTGAGAGAGCTGCAGGGAAAGGAAGTCACATACTAGCCAGAAAAAGTCCCCCATGGCTGAGAGGAAGTAGTCAATTAGAGGACTACCCTTGCCACAGCAGTATAAATAATCTCAGGGTTTCCGGAAGCTCTGTTCTGTTCCAGAATTCGGAAGAGCAGTTCCTCACCTCGAGGCCCTGTGAGCTGCAGAGGTGACCCACGGGTGATGGTTGAAACAGGGACTCCTCTCAAACTTACCCCACGGATAATTACAGCAGCTGACTTATTTGCCACTTCCTGTGTGCCACGCCTCATGCCAAACACACTCTACATGTTAGCTTATTTTATACTCTCACCAACTCTATCTCCATCTTACAGATGAGAAAATTTGAGGCTTAGGAAACTTAAATATGTTGCCTGAGAATCATATTTGACTAGTTGGTGGAGCTGTGATTAGAATCCCTGACCAGTCTGATACCAGCATGTCTTCTCAGTGATAGTACTTAATGACACAGTGTTCTCTGCCCAAAAGTCCAGAAGCCCCTCAGATTCTTCAGAGGCACAGACCATGGTCTCAGGAAAGGGATAGAAGATTAAGGGGAAAATCAAATTTTTGTCTTATTCTTCTGTTCATCCCTCTTGGCTGGGCTTTAGCCCCCCTTGAGAGAAGATGCAGACGTCTGGGACCCCTAGCCTCTGCCTCACTCATCATTACACACCCAGATTCCAGACCAAATCCCAGCTTTGGCTCTATCTCCAGTGTTCCCCTGCACTGAGTTGCCAGCCTGGCTCTGTGTGGCCAGATAGGGTTTCCCATGCTTCCAAGAATGATGGGGTAAGCTCTCCCTCCTTTTCACCATTCCCAGGGCACCCTAGTTTGAGATAGGGCAGCTGCCTAGAGAATTGTGCCCCTTACTCAACAGGTTTCTCATAAAACCTTTCGTTTTGCAGTCAGCAGCCAAGATGTCATGTTTGTAATTGAAGCTCATGTTTAGAATAGAGCTCAGTGCTCTAGGGCTGGTGGGCCCTGAGATGGGAGGCTCCACCTGTGGCTGCATCTCAGAGTGACCTGGGATAAGCACTCTGCCAGAAGCCCTCTCCAGTCTACTCAGTGGGAGAGGTGCATATCTGATAAAGGATCTAGTAGATCCCTACATGTGTGCACCATCCTTTTGTGTCAATACTTCCTGGAGGAAAAATAAAACTAGCTGATACTTATTGAATGCTTATTATGACCAGTTCAGTTCAGTCGCTCAGTCGTGTCTGACTCTTTGTAACCCCACGAATCGCAGCACGCCAGGCCTCCCTGTCTATCACCAACTCCCGGAGATTACCCAAACCCATATCCATCGAGTTAGTGATGCCATCCAGCCATCTCATCCTCTGTCGTCCCCTTCTCCTCCTGCCCCTAATCCTTCCCAGCATTAGGGTCCAGACCCTGTACTAAATGCTTCACATGTGTTAATGTATATAATCCTCACAACAACCCAGTGAAGTAGGTATTATTTCACCCCCATTTTACAGATTAGGAAAATGAGACATGGAGAGGTTAAGTAATTTGTCCAGGGTCATAAAGCTAGGAGATAACAGAACCAGATTTTGACCTCAGTCAGTCTGGCATCAGAACTTACATGCTTCACATAATATATTACACATTAGTGCCAGCCCTCTTATCCTTGAGCATCCTTGCTTGGTCTTAGGACCTGTGTCCCATCTTGTGTCCGTCTCTCTGTGGTCTGTCTTGATGGGATTGCAGGATGGTGTCAGGTTAAGAGAACTGGACCTGGTTCCCCTCTATATGCCCCCATCCTTTCTTCCCAGGACTCCCTAACCCAGAGTGTCCCTCTCGTCTGTCCACAGGTCACTGCATCCAGAGGGGCCCAGAACGGGAAGGAGGCACAGCCTCCAGCTGCACCCACGATGCAGAGCATCAAGTGTGTGGTGGTGGGTGATGGAGCCGTGGGCAAGACATGCCTGCTCATCTGCTACACAACCAACGCCTTCCCCAAGGAGTACATCCCCACAGTGTTCGACAATTACAGCGCCCAGAGTGCAGTGGACGGGCGCACGGTGAACCTGAACCTGTGGGACACAGCGGGCCAGGAGGAGTACGACCGCCTCCGCACTCTCTCCTACCCTCAGACCAACGTGTTCGTCATCTGTTTCTCCATCGCCAGCCCGCCCTCCTATGAGAATGTGCGGCACAAGTGGCACCCAGAGGTGTGCCACCACTGCCCTGACGTGCCCATCCTCCTGGTGGGCACCAAGAAGGACCTGAGAGCCCAGCCCGACACCCTGCGGCGCCTGAAGGAGCAGGGCCAGGCGCCCATCACGCCGCAGCAGGGCCAGGCGCTGGCCAAGCAGATCCACGCGGTGCGCTACCTCGAGTGCTCGGCCCTGCAGCAGGACGGCGTCAAGGAAGTATTTGCTGAGGCTGTCCGGGCTGTGCTCAACCCCACGCCTGTCAAGCGTGGGCGGTCCTGTGTCCTCTTGTGACCCTGGCACTCAGCTTGGAGGCTGCCCCTGCCCCCCCCCCAACCAGTTGTGCCTTTGTGCCTTGGCGCCTTGTCTGCCCCCAGCTGTGCCTTAAGGACTAATTCTGGCACCCCTTGCCAAGGGGGCTCCCCGAGTGCCTTTTTCTCCTGAAGGAGGCCCACAGGGAGAGGGGCGTTGGGCCCTGCCCCACTCTGCTTGGGAACACCAGGTATTCTTGAGAGCTCCCCCAGGCCGAGGACGGGCCCCTCCCCACGAAGCCAACCAGGTGCCCCCTCCCCACTTCCCCTACTGACCAGATGTCGCTGCCTATTGTGGTGCCTTCTCTCAGGTTAGGAGCGCTCCGCCATCCCTAACCTCTCCCTCGCTGCTCTTCGATTGCTCCGCCCTCATGATGCGCTCTCCCTGCCCCAGAGAAGGAGCCACAGAATCCTAAGAAGATGAATGTGCCCTAACCTACCCTTCATGTGCCCAAGCCTTAGCATCCGCTGACTGACTCAGCCCCACCCCCACTCCCTCCAGGCTCCTGGGGGCCCCTCCTACCCCCATCAGCATCAATAAAACCTCCTGTCTCCAATGGCCCTGGCTCCTCCCTGTGTGCTGGGCATTGGGGGTTGGGCAGGGACCAAGCATGGGCTAGGGCTCCCCAGAGACTGGGAGCCTTTTGTTTCCTGCAAGAGGGGACAGGGGATAATAGACTTCATTGTGGTCCCCCCACCCCCCAATTTCCCTAACAAAGCTCTGGGCTCCCTTGGAGGGGCCCCAGTCTTGTCCTGGGGCCCAGCCACAGATTCTGCAGTAGTCTGGGATGCAAAGCAAGAGAAAAAACTTCCTTATCTAAGGCTTAGAAAGGGAGAGGCTGAGTCATCAGCCTGCAGGTAGGTGCTCTCACAGTCATGCACCTGAGAACTGTCTCCTTATACCCCCACAGGGACAAATCTTTACTGACAGAGTTGGGGCTAGCACTCAGGTCTTTGCCTCAACCTAAGGCTCTCCCAGGTATCACAGCTTCCAAACCTGGAATCACTGCAGAGAAAGTCACTCCTGTTCATCAAAATCGGCTTAGACTGTACAAGAGTCCAAGGCCTAAGTGTGTGTGTGTGTTGGGGGGGTGGCAGGGAGGGATGCCACATGGAATCATACCGGTTGTAGACTATTCCCTCAGTCCTGGAGCCTGTTCCCCAGCTCAGTTCCATTAAACAAAGAGATGAGCCTCCAAACAAGTAAGCCTAACACAGACTGTTGACAAAAAAAAATTTATTTCCCTTTGAAATAAAATGTACAACCCAAAGAGCACAGGGCCTAAGGCAGGAGAGAAGATGGGGGGGAACACCAGAGAGCCCATTTCAGGGTAGGAATCTGTGCCTCTGACCCCTCCACCTGGCACCTTTGCCAAAGAGGAAGAGTCTTAAGTCAGCAATTTCAGAAGGGAAGGGAAATACATGCTGTGCCAGGGCTTGTTCTGGAGGTCATCCTTTAGGTACAGAACACCACCTCCACAGGGAGAAGCAGAACGGCAGAGCCCTTGGAAGTCATACAGCCCCCTTACCCCGCTGCACCCCCACTTCATCCACACGGACATACGGAGGCACAGCTAGGGAAGGGCACACACCAAATCAGAGGTGAAGTCAGGACTAGGACACCTGGGCAACCTTAGCAAGGGCCTGTGGTCACAGGACTGAGTGTGCAGAGCAGGTGATTAGCATGTGAGTCGAGTGAGTGACCCCATGGGGAGGAATGGCTGTGGTGTTCTGGTAGCAGCCACTGCTCAGTGGTCCCTGACCTCAGCGAGAGGTGGCTAAGTAAAGGCCAAGAACCGGATGGTGGTTATGAACCTCAGGACTTTTTTTAGCACCAGATGGTGGAGCTCTCCTGCCAGCTCAGCTTCTTGGGGCTTCTCAGGTACAAGTGGTGCTGCTTGAAGGCCTCTGTGCCTACACATGGAGTAGGGGAAAGAAGAACCCAGCAGGGCTGGGTGAAACCTTGTCCTGGGCCCTTCCTCCCTCCTTCCCCTCTCCCCTAGCTTCAGTAGGGCTCAGAGAGGACAAAGAGGCTGAGGGAAGGCCAGAGTGGTATCTTGTTCCTAGTTTCTGGGCAGTGGGCCTCCTCCCCAGCAGGAGAGAAGGGTTTAGAACCGTTTTTCCTCAGGCTGGGAGGTAATGAGCAGCTCCTTGTTCCCAAAGTCCCACCACGCTGTCATGTGGAACGCCATATTTGTCAGGACGACCGTGTACTCCAGGATGGCAAAAATGGTGTATACTACGGTGAGGACACAAGGAACAGGGCCTGATCAGCTTCCTTCTCTACCCTTCAGGGGCCTCTTGCTAGATGACCACCACCACCGCATCACTACACAGAGTCTGGAACACAATGGCAGGCAGCCCCCAAGATCATTGCCCTATCACACATGACACAGGAAGCATCACAGCTGTCCCAGAGCCACTCTGACCACCCAGGAATCCCCGCCTGGTCTCACCTCCAGCCTCACAATACATGTTGTGCCGAAAGTAGACAGCCAGAGCCGTGAAGAAGGAGACGAAGTTGATGATGAAGAGCCGCTGTTTCCAGTTGTAGGACTTGCGGTCCTAGGGGATGAGCTCTGTGATCATTCTGCAGCTTGTTAGATGTGTGTGGACAGTCTCCCCTCCTGGCCCCAACTCCTGGGCTGAGTCTTACCATCCTTGGTCATGGAAGGGGACACAGGCATGGGCAGCAGGAATGATGGGCATTTCATAGCCCTGCATTTGGGGGTGTAATGAGGCCAATGAGGCAGTGGGTCCCTCCCATTTCAGGGGGACAGAGTAAGTTACCTGGAGTTATCTACCAACCCAACACCTCCAGATACTGTGGGGAAAAGAGAAGTGGCGGGTGGGGTGGGGTGGAGTGGTGCTGGGGACACACTGGAATGATTACAGATCACAGACCAGGACTCAGTGCTCCTAACCTGCTGCAGCCTAGGTGCTGCCCCTCCCTATACTCCCATATGAAGCCTCTATCTCTTCTAGAAATGTTCTCCAGTTCCTCATACTACCCAAACAACCCCAGATTCTGACCCATCACCCTCCCCCTGTCCCCAAGTCCAGCCCTAGCCCCAGTTCGCCACAGAACTCCAGTTCCCACCTCACTGTTACCCGCATCCTGAGGACGAGTGTCCTTGATTGTCCTCTGGGCCACCTGGAGCCCCACTAGGGGTAGACCGTACCTCTTGACTTACTGTGTGCTTCTTGGTCAGCCGCCAGAGGATGCAGGTGAGGAGCATGTGACTGAGGGATGAGGCGATGAACACAATGAAAGCATTTTCATGGATGGCTGGAGGGAGAGAGGAGGGTTGGGAGCACGCGCTGCAAGCAGCACCCAAAGCTCCGAGTCGGGAGGTCCCAGGCAGGGAGGGGGCAAGGACATCCCTTCCCCAAACCCTTCCCCGCTCCTCCTTCCCTTGTCTGGACACCCACTGAAGTCCTCAGAAGAGGAGACGTAGGTGAGCACTAGCAGCGCGAGGTTCTCCACGACATTGAGGCCGAAGTTGAGGCGGCAAAGCGGGCGGTAGCCGGGACACGGGGAGGCACAGCTGAGGTAGTGGTTCCAGTAGGCGAAGGCCACCAAGAAGCGGGGCGCCGAGTGCAGACCGATGCAGAAGCGCCACACATAGCGCTGGGGCACCTCTCCGCCGATGGCCGAGCTCACCGACGGCAGGTAATTGGGCACCTAGAGAGTTGTGACCCATCTGGGCACTGACCCCCTGATGCCCCGCCCACCTTGAAATCTTTCTCTTCCGGTAATACCTTGACACTCAGAAGGCTCTGCTCCAGTCCCCTCCCTCCAGAGCCTCACAGCTCTCTAGGTAGACCTCCCCTTCCAGGTCCCAGACCCTCCTGTGCCTGGTTCTGACTCCCCAGCCAACCTGGGGTTCGTGCAGGTACAGAGTGGGACCGTCTCCATCTCCCTACAGATGGCTGGGAAAGCTACAGCCAGGTTCAGATGTTCTCTGAGCCCACAGCACAGGGCTCTGACCTGGATAAGGAACTGTGGGAGGCTCCATGAGCCCAGCATCCCAGATTCGGTCCCAAGGATGGAAACATCTGAGCCTCCTTGGGACAGAGCTGGATTCACTTCCCAACTGAGCCTTTCCTGACTGCTTTCAGTTCACTTGTTCTTCTGATCAGGGGTAGCAAGGCAGTAGAGGGTGCTGGGAGATCCCAAGGGAGCTGGGCCAGAAGAATACCCCCATGCTGATCATGTTGAAGAAAGTGGGTGTTCTTAACCTGGTGTAGTCTAAGAAAATGACCCTGTTCTTATGTATATCTCTCATCCATTTTTCTCAAAGCCTGGAATTCCTCATTTTTTAAGGAACTGGAATGTCATTCTTTAAAGCTGAGGAGGGAGAAGATAATATCACACAACTGCAAGGACTGGTGTGTTGTTTATATGAGAGAGTGAGAGAATGCGGGGTAGGTAAACAGTTTTGATGGGAACAGGAAGACCTTGAATGGGAGGAGGATCTCTTAGACTCCAGTGCCTAGAGCAGTGCGCCTCAAACTTTAATATTCATACGACTCATCTGGGATTGTGTGAGAATGCAGAAGGTCTGGAATCGGAAAATCTGCATTTCTAAAGGATTCCATAACTATGGAAGTTATCAGTCTGTTGCCCACACTTTCTGTGGACTCTTTTAGACCTTCAAGAAGAGCCAGAGCAGTACCAGGGCCCAGAAACCCAGAGAGGGAATGACCCTGCTGTGACAATAGCAGGACCAGTCTTCAGAGATGGAGTTCTGGATGGTCGCTTCCTGTCTGCCAGGGGGGGATGCTGAATGGATATCAGAGTGGCTGGGAAGGCAGGCAATGATGGAGGCAGCTCAAGAGGCTGGGGAGGGCCTGGGGTGGGACCAGCCAGAGCCTTCTCAAGCCTTCACAGAAAAGGAGATGGATTCCCCCCAGCACTGTCAGAGGCAGCTAAGTGCAGAGCTTTCAGAGAGAGGGTGATGCTCTCAAGGTACAACTTGAGATACCAAAGCTCGAGATCAGTCTCAGATATTCAGTGACAAGGCAGCTTGGAGGCAATGGGTGTGCATCCCAGCTCTGCCTTTCTTAGCTGGGTGACCTTGAGCAAGTCACTTTACCTCTCTGAGCTTTAACTTCCTCATTGGCAAAATAGGGATATCACCTGCCTTGCAGGGTGATGGTGAATACTAAATATAATGTATGCAAGGCATCTGCAATGAGTATAAGCAATGGCTTTCAGAAGACAAACTTTCCTGAAAAGCCTGCAAAAAAGGCTGTGATCCATGTGGCTACTGACCATGGGAAGGCCGGCTTCTGAGTGACAGGTGGGAGTCATATCTGGACTGGACACTTCTGAGACGTCCAAGCCTCTTCACTTGACTTTCCTGCTTCTCTGGGTAGGTCCCCTGTGTAGGGTTAGTGGGAGTGTTGTCTTCACTTCCTAGAATATTCATTCTGAAAACTCTTGCCCCAACCTCAGCTACTTTAAGGAGAACTGTACCAACATCTAAGGCTTGGCTGGGAGAGCCCAAAGCACTCAAGGGCCCAAAGCCCTGACTGATGCTGGGAAACGGGTAAAGGGTAGGGATGACACAGAGTTTGGGGGGTGCCTCAGGAGGATTAGAGAATTAGGGCCCTGTGGCTACTCATCCCATCCTCGCAACTCCTCTCAGGTTAGCGGTGGACACAGCACTCAAAGAGTAAGAACTGCCTCCCTCATCAACTCACTCAAACACACACACACACACACACACACACAATCAGGTATAGATACTCATATTCACCCCTGCCATCCCAAGTACTAACATTCCCCACTCACCAACTATGCCAGCAACAAGCAACATAGGAGCTATCATTGCCCAGGTACACAGTACCCAAATCCCCCTCCCCCAAAAGCCCAGAGCTAAGGGTACTGAGAGATGGGAGCATAATTCCTTTCCCCAAGAGTAAAAACCCTTTGGCCTGGAGGACATGGCTCAGTGGATCTATGGCAGGGCAGCAGATCAGAAATTCACATGGTATAAAGGGAGGGGGTCCAAAAACTTCCTTCTCATAGCATCTCATGTTTCACCATTAGAGATTCATTCTTTTGGCCTCAGATAAAAGTCCCCTGACTTTTATGGATGACTTTTCTTTATTTCCTACCACCCATCCTCTTCCCCATCCCTTGCCAACTGGATAAAAACTCCTATTCCTATCACAATGCAGAGTACTAACCACTATATGTTCACAGCTCCCATTCCTATTAGAACTATCTGCTACTCTTCTCTGAACTCCATCCCCTCTTCTCTAACTTCATAGTCCCCATCTCAGCTCTGGAACCTCCTGTACCATGAACTAAACCCCCGTACCCTGCTCTTGCCCTGCTGCCCTTAAATCTGCTCTGCACATAGGAGCCAGAATGGTCTTCTAAACTTCAAATCTGATCATGTCCCTTTCCTGCTTAAAGTCTTTCCAAAGCTCCCCATTGTCCCCTGGATAAAATCAAAAGTTGTCAACCTGGCACTCATGAAAATCCTTCTTCACCCCCACAGCAACAATTCCCACCCATGCCAACCCCACCAGACCCTCACTCCCCTCCCCCCACCCCAACCCTCACTCCAGGAAGGAAGTCTCTGATTTCTGAGCTAGGTGAAGAGCTTCTTCTGAACCCACCATCTCTGTGCTCCTTTTATCACAGAAGCAATCTCATCTCACAGTGCTGGGAATGTCTGTGCCTAAGTCTGTCTCTTGCAGGAATAAGATGCTAAGGGCAAGTCCATGTTCAACTCCATGCCCCTGATACAGAACCTGCATCCCTCTGGGCCCTCAGGAAAGGCTTGGTGGACTGCTCTTAGAAGCAGGGGCTCCTTCTAGGTTTCCAGCTGGCAGAGCTCTTGAGGATACAGGTTGTGGGGCCTGAGACTGCCAGAGGAGAAACCAAGCTAGAAGAACCCAGGGCAGGGCTGGGGTCTTCTCAGGTCACGCCTCTGATCTGGGCTAAAGCCACTCATTACTTCTCCTCACTCCTGGCCTCATCTTAGCCCATAGTCCTGGCTTCCTTTCCAGTCTGATCTTTCTTCAGCCCTCTTCTCCCTCTCGAGATCTCTCCTGCCTATTCCTTCTCTCTTCCCTTCCCCCTCCTCCCCTTCTGCCACCTTGCACCCTCTACAATCCTCTTCTACTCTTGGAGGACTGTGACTCTACTTTCCCTCACTCTCTCTCCCCAAAACACACCCCCCAACTTCCCCCCCCACCAACCATCCTTTTATCCCCCTCCCCTCTCACCCTCTGCCTTCTCTCTGACTTTGACATTCTACCCTTATTGCCATCTCTTGAACTGGCCCTGACCCAGGCGCTGGGGAGCCTGGCACTCACCCCACAGTCAGTGGCCACTGTGTACTCAAAGTGGAACACCAGAGACCAGATGATGCAGAAGAAGAAGCCGAACACAGGGAAAGTGATGACCCATGAGACCATGGCTTTGAAGCGGAGCCGGAACACAGTCCCATCGGGGTCCAAAGGCTGGGAGGCCGCAGAGAACATCCTGTAGGGAGTGGTGCTCAGGCAGGGCAAGGGACACAACTTGGGGCCTGGTGGGGATGCCTGGGAAAGTGGGGCATTTTCTAGAGCTAGCTCCTCAGAGGATAGGGAAGAGGCAGAGTAGAAAGAGTAGGAAGGGCATAAGGGAAAAAGAAAAGTGCAGAAGAAGAGGTACAAGGGGGAAGGGACAGGACAGTAAAGAGAGGCAGGGTCAGCTCATAGGAATCCCCTTGGCAGGTCTTGTAGGTTCACCTCTGGAAGAGTCTGGAGTATCGAGGCTCCCAGTGGCCTGGACATGGGAGTTCTGATGGCCTGCCTCATTCCCATGACCCTCATAACGACTCAGGAAAAGGGTCAGAGGATGGAAGGGTTATTATTCCTATATCACGGAAGGGAAGACCAAGGCCCAGAACTATGCAAGGATCAAACATTAGGACTAAGTCCTCTTGCCACTTGACAACTTAAGTCTCCAAGCCAAGTAACCCAGGCCAAGTAACCCAGACAAAGGACCCTTGGCTCCGAGTGGCCCAAGCTCTCCTACTGACCCTGTCTGACCACATTCCTGCTCTTCACCCAAGTTCAACTAGGAACAATGGGAGGGCCCAGAACCTATTCAATGGGACCACAGGCTATCAGCCATCCCACCCCCAGGCTCAGAATGATCCAAGCCTCAGGCCAGCAGTACCCTGACCCCCAAGATACCAGGGTCTCTCTGGTGGCCCAGAGTTCTATCTCCTTCCTCTCTGAGAAGACCATGTCACCCAATTCCAGGTTTTCAGGAATCTGGGGGTCATGGGATTCTTCTCTGCTCAGGTTGAGCCTGCCGTGCTGGCCCAGACCCAGGAAACAGAGACCCAGACTGAGGGAGTGGGTTTTTTCTGCTCCCTTCTCCCCCCGGACAGAGAATGCCTTCCCCCACCCCTTGACCACCATGACCCTTCAAGTTGGGCTTCCTTCTGGGGGGCAGATGGAGATGGCTTTGGATTAAAAGGCCTAGAACCAAATCTCCCCATGGGAATCAGACCTCCCTGCATTAAGGGAACCCCAGTCCACACTAGTCCAGCTCAGTTTCGGGGAATTGGGGTGGGGGTAGGCGCATGAAGCGACACTCACACTGAGTGCTGAAGGATCCGGGGCTTGGGCTGAGGGCTCTCGCCAGACTGAGACTGCTCTAAGACTGCAGGGTCCCACCCCCAGCTCCCTAGGGCCTGCCTCCCTCCCACAGTGCCCAGAGCTCCACGCCTGCTGGGGCACACAGCCTTCCCCGGAGCAACAAGACCGTGTCATAAATCCCAGAACACTCTGCAAAGGTAAGAAGTGATAGCGGCCAAGGTCAGCCCACAGCAGATCCCTTTGCCAGAGGTGGGGGTGGGGCCTTTCTGAGGGTTGGGTCCAGGGATGTAAGCAGGTTTCTGGGAAGGGAAAGGGAGAAAGCAGAATAGGATTTGCCCCTTTGTGTTGGAGCAGGACTGAATATGTCTGCTGGGCCCCATCAGAGAGCTAGCTAATCTTAAACAATAGATTCAGGGTCCAAAAGAGATCTGGAGGGGGCTGAACATGAGGTATCAGTGTCCAGCCTGCACCTGTGCAGAAACAGCTAGTGGCAGCACAGGCTGCATTCACAGAGGTCTAACAGCAAGTAACAGGAATAGAATAGTCCTGTTTTGGGCTGTACTGCCCAGGCCATAGGAAGTCTTGTGCCCAGATCAGGGCCTCGAAGAGAATAGTGATCAACTGGGCCAAGCCCAGGGGCATATGTCTTATAAGGATTGCCTGATGGACTCGGAATCATGCTACCTAAGAAGAGAAAACTCAAGGGACCCTGCATTACTGCCTTCCCATCTCTGCAGGGCTGTCTGGAAGCCAGGTGGAAAAAGTAGCTCCCAGGGTCTCAAAGCAGAGCCAGAGCTAGGACAGACACCCACCAGAAAGAGAGGGTGTGCTCACTGTAAGAAAGAGCTTGCTAATTGTTAGTTACTAAGTCTCCTTGGAATCAGCTGCCTGGAAAGGAGAGAAGCCCCCCCCCCCATCACTGGGGACGTGCAAGCAGAGGCAAAATCATCTAATTACAGACTAAAGATACTTCTTTAGTATCTGGGTGAGAAATCCAGATCATATATGAAAATATCCACGTGGATCCATCACAGTACTCCCAGGGAGTAGGGACAAAATACCCCTGGGGTCCCTAGGCCTAGTCTTGCCCAAGAGAGGCCAAGTACCCTTCCAGCAGCTACCTATGCCTTAGCTCCCCAAGGAGTATGCCGAGAATGGGTTATAAGTATGCTGAGGTTATTGATCCCATTATCCCTTGGAGCCTGCCACAAGGGCAAAAGCAAAGAGCCTATTCCATCTAACTCCATATGCCATACAAATATTATAATTTTCTGTATGGACTATGACTGCATTATATCATGTCTTCCTTTTCCCAGGGCAATGGGCTGCTGTGTGTTGGGGTGGGAGGCAGGTGTCCTATCCATTTATTCAATAAATGCTTTCGGATTCAGACGCAACACCCACCTTCAAGGAGCTCCCAGCCTAGTAGGAAAGAGAGACACAAATACAGTGTGACAGCACTGTATGAGAGAACATCAGTTCTATGAGCACTCAGAGGAAGGAGTGATTAAGCTTGCCCCATGGAGGCTAGAGAAACCTATCTGAAAGAGAAGACACCTGAGAAGGGTTTTGCAAGATGAAGAGGAGTTGGCCAGGGTAAAAGAATATTGGATGCATTATCTAAGCTGAGAACCAGGTCAGGAGAGGCTGTTGGATGGATCCTTTCTGATCCTCCACTTCAGATCAACTGGTCATCCCTTTTTCTTCCACTCCTGTTCTTTCTGATGGCTCCTACTTCTAAGTCTCACCAGACTGGCTGCCAAGTCAAGGCCCACATCCACCCACTGACAAATCAAGAAGGAAAACTTCAAGTCATATGAACAAATGAAGTGGGCCCCCATGCCTACCAGCCAGATCCCAGTCGTGGTTGTACCCCTTATCCTTGAGCAGATGCTCTTTATAGGAAGGTGGGAAGCTCAGCTAATTGGGGGCCTTCTGAGCTCTCTGTGAGGCTAGTCCTCTTTCCCACTTAGAAACCCTTAGCTAACTTTCTCTCCTGCCCTGTCTTCCAACTTGACAGTCTCCTTTTCCTCTTCCTCCTTCTGCTCCTCACGCTTCACATTTCCCAAACCATCTTCCCATCTCCTCTACCTGGAGTTCTACACTAACCCTGAGAAGGAGGAGAATAGGAATTCTCAACCCTGTTTTAGACATGGGGAAAGTGAGGCTGTCCCTGAGTCTCAAGTACTAGAGAGTCAGCAGATGAACTAGGAAGATAATAAAGGTTCACAGAGGTCTTACCCCACTTACTCCAATAATCTACAGAGAAAGAACTCACAACTTTCTTCCTAGCCCAACATCCCATATCCCTATCCGAGAAGGTATATGGCCACTTAGGGAACCTCAGAGGTTATGGGACTTACACCAGAAAACACATGTACACATATATAATCAGGTCCCCAGTCAGACAGGCACAGATATAGTCTCTCTTGCACCCAGATCCCAATCAAAACCATTATAGTCATGTCCCTCACAGTTAACACATACACTTACATAATCACATTCCCATGGAGACAGGCACAGCCCACACAACAGAGCCACACTAAGAAGCCCCAAGCGCCCTCTATCCCAGTCTTATTCTCTACCCTCCAGAAAACCCTGGGGCTGCTGAATCTGCCCCTCTGTGAAGTAAGGATTGGGTTCTGGGTTCTGGAGCTGCCCAACTTTAGGGACCCTGGCCCCCAATGACCTCCATGAAAGGTGGAGAGAGACTAGTCCTTGGGACCCCCATTTGCAGGCACCCCCAAGCAGCCCAGTAATGTGTGGTGACTAAGTCTGTTACAAGAGATTCAGTATTCAAAACAGATCCGATTAGCCCTGAATACAAGGTATCAATGCCCTCCCCCCCCGCAACAAACCCTACCCCACAGTGTGTGGCCGTAGTCTCCTTGAAGTGGAAGAGCAGGGACCAGAGGACGCAGAAGAGGAAGGCGACAAGTGGACAGCAGACCGTGACCAGGGCCACCAGGGTGAAGCGGAGCCGGACCAGGGTCCCATCCCGGTCCAGTGGCAGTGGGACCTGGTACATCTTGTCAGACCTGGGGATGGAGTGGTGTGCTGTCAGGGCCCAAGGTAGTGAGGCTGGTACTCAGTGGGGAAGCCAGCCCTTGTGCTCAGTCCTCAGCTTAGCTGTGGGGTGGGGGGAATCTAAGAAGGAAGCCACCGAGCCCCTAAGCTTGAACAGCTACTGCCCAGGACGAGGAAGATGGACTGACTCCCAGAAGAACATTCACCCTCCATTGCAGAGGAAAGAATGAACCAAATCTATGCTAAGATGAAGCTTGAGTAAGTCAGGAAAACGTCTCATCCCTATGCCTGGCTTGAAAGGAGCTGGTTGAACTAGTCTCTCTTGTTTCAGGAACCAATCCTAAAACCTCCCAGTGGTCAGAATGGCCCATCTCCTCCCGCAGACCTTGGAGCCTCCATGTTTCAAGGCCGCCCATCGGCTCTCTCTGCTTCATCCATCGGCTCAGGACCCGTCTGAACCTTCAGTCCCTTCCCGGGCTCTGCACGCTCTGTGTCCCTGCACCGCCGTCCACAGCGGCAAGGACTCCATGGAAGCCAGCAGAACACCAACCCCCTGCCTGTCCCCACCCGCCTGCCTCACGTGTTTTGAGACTGAAAGGCTTTGCAGCATCAGGCCTGGTGCTAGGCTAGGCTTGCTGTTTGCTGAAGAGAGCTGCCTGGTCAGCTTCTGGAGGCTTCCCAGTCCCCAGGGGCCTGTCCACTCTCCTCCAGAAACCAGGTGAAGTCTGAGGTCTGCCCCTCTCCAATGAGATGAGGATATCTAGGGTCAGGCCTTATACTACCAGCCAAGTATACACTAGCAATCCTAGTCCAGCCCCAACACCAGGGCATAGAAGAGAACATTGAGGCCAAGAGACTGGCAGGACCCTGCTCAGGGTCACACAGCAAATAGAAGGAAGAGCCAGCAGTGAGGAGACATGGCGCTCAACATCACACACTGCACTCTGGCCTTCCTTGACCCCCTCCTCCCTGGGCCAGAACTCTGGGCAGAAGGGTCAGGTTAGGAGGGGAAAGAGAAGGGGAAACTATCCCTAGGAGGAAAAAAGCTAAAAAAACAAATCCTATATAGATGAGTTAGCCCTGTTCCCATTTTAAAGACAGAGAAATCAAGACACAGAGAGAGGAAGGTCCTTTCTCAAAACCACATGCTGAGCCTGAGGGAAAGCTGTCCTCAGAACTTAGGCGTCCTGTTGCCAAACTATGGCTGACTCAGATACACAACGAGCCCGCCCTTCTGGACTCCAGGGCCTGGCCTGGAGATCAAGCCCCAGCTCAGCCTGGCCCCACCCTCAGGAAGAACCCTGACCTCCTGGAGGCCAGCCTCCTCCTGGAATCCAGAAAACGCCAGGTGGATATGCCTCTCATCCATCTTCCTCCACCCACCTCTCTGCAAGGCTGTCAGGCAGCCTGCCCCAACTGCTCAGGCTCCAGTACTCACAGGGGGGCCAGATGCTTCCCAGGGAGTGGTGGAAGTGGCTCTGGTGGCCCTCCCAAATCAAGCACATTCTGACATTGTTTGGATCATCCCCAAAGACCTTCCCCACCCAGCCCAAATCCAGATTCTATGGTTGTAATGGTACTAGTGCCCCTTTCCAACATCCCTTCCTGAAGCCAGCTGCTCTGGATCACTCAGGAATCACTGGGACCCCCAAAATGAAGAGCAGATCCTCAGGGAATGAATAGGCAGTGCCTAAGGCAGGAGATGATAAGGTTTCAGGAATAGTCTGTTCCACTTCTTGGAGGTATACCTAACCTCCCTTTTAGTTGTGTGACCTTGGGCAAGTCACCTAACCACTCTGGGCCTGTTTTCACAGTTATACAACATGGGATTGTGTGATCTGGATTACTAATAAGTCCATACCAACTGGGTCATTCTACTCTCCCAGGCCTTAGGACAGGGAGCTCACTATCTGAAGGGCAGCTCTTCAGCCCCAGTCAACTCTAACTCCTACACAGGTACCACTTCATTGAAAACTGCTTTCTCAGGAGTATCCCTAGTTTATTTCCAGAGATCCTCAAACACCTTTTCAGGCTCCAGTCCAAAATCTACACTTATTGGATGAACACTAAGCACCCTGCTCAGCACTAGATATACATTGTTTCTTTCAATCCTCACTATATAACTCGACAAGGTAGGCACTATAGCCTGTATATTTCCATTTTACAGAAGAGGAAAGTGAGGCTCAAAGAGGTTAACACTCGCTCAAAGTCATAGGCTAATGACTGGCAGAGCTGGGATTTGAAACTCATCTATGGGGTTGCAAAGCCCCCAGCACCTCCCTCCTGGTAGAATCTGGACGAGGAGTCGCTGCGGAGTGAAGCGGGGAGAGCTCACTCCGGCACATCGGCACATCGGGCCCATGTCGGGGAGCAGAGGGGAAAGGGGTCAGCTCAGCCAGCCAGGAGAGAACAGCAGCGGTTCCCGGGCAGGCGGCGGGACCCCCACAGCCTGGGGCCGGGCCCTGCGGAGGCCAGACCGCGTGACCGAGCTCCCCCAAGTGGGGCTGCCCGGCAGCCCCGAACACCCATCCCCATACTCACCTAGGCTGCGGCGGCGAAGAGGCCGCGCCGGCGCAGGCCGGGAGCCGGGAGCACCCGGGGGAAACCCAGGCCCGGCCCGGGGGGCGAGCGGCAGGGGGCGGGGCGGAGCGGGAACGGCGGGGGCGGGGCCGGCGCGCTCGAGGCGGAACTTTGCAAGGAAACTGCGCCCAATTGCTCTGGTGGCCCCTCCCCGCTTCTGCGGCCCAGGACCCAGAGCGGTCCCCCTTAATCTGGCGTCCCCTCATGCCATGCCGATCCAGCCCTGGTCTGCCCCACTAATTCCGGCTGCGTCGGGGCAGCCGGAAGAGTCCCGGACAACTGGGTTTGACACGCTGGATAAGCCACCTTGTCACCTTACCTCTCAGCAGCGTTCCATCACCTGTTGAAAGAACATACAGTTAATTCTGGAAGGCCCCAAATTCTCTCATTTCCTGACCCCGGTGTCTATCCACCTCCCACACCAATCTAGACGAACTATCCAGCTTCGCCCTTTAAAAACACTAAACCAGTTTGGCCCCAGCCTCGGCGCCCCTCCCCTAAACTTTACTCCCCAGAACCCAATCGGGGCATTTCAGCAAATGGATGAGCATATAAAAAGGAGTGAGATCCCGTGGGGCCCACCCCCGAAACTCTGGGCCAGAGCTATTCTTGCCCTTGATCAGGAGAGGGCGCCGGGTCACATCTGTCGTAAGACAAAGCGTATCTCCTTCCCTCGCCCAGTCCTGGGTCTCTCTTCACAGTGAGGGCTGATCCCCAGGAACCAGCCCCCAGTCAGGCTTCCTTCCCCATTCTGACAGACCCCCGAGGGGGACTCGTGGCTACCTTTATAAAGACCATCCTACCTCAACAAGGAAAAAAGATGAAGGGCCAGTAATCCCTCCTCTAGTTACAATGTGGGGTTGTCTGAGCACATGCAGCATGTGCAGGACACCTGAGGTAGACACTGTTTCCATCACATTGTTCCCATTTAAATCCACACATTTTGAGCACCTCCTGTGTCCCAGGCATTCTTCTACATTTTATGTGTTATCCCATTTAATCCTCATAAAAGCCCTATGCGGTAGATACTATTAATATCTCCATTTCACCAATGGAAAACAGAGACGCCAAGTTACCTAATCACACAGTTAGCAAGTGTCAGGACCAGGATTCAGTCTAGCACCTAAGGGCATTCCTTTAATCACTATATACTGTTAGTCCCATAAGGTAGCTATCATCATCACTTTGTAGAAGGGGAAACAGAGGCCCAGGTTTGATTAACTTGCCAGAGCCCTTTTGCGTACATTCACTCTTGTTCATTTACTCAGCCTAGGCGCTGTCTGTGGCAGGACCTGAGCTGGGCAATGGTGGGGAACCCAGAGATATCCTGCTCACTCCTGCGGGCTTCAAATCTACAAGGAAGGTGTCTTATTAAAAATTACTTTTCTTGACTTGAATTCACCCCAACCCTGTCCTTTAATGTCCCAGGGCAAGTGAGCAATTAGTAAAACTTTATTGAAAGAACCACTCCTATTTAGTTTTGAAAGCGATTTAGGTTTTCTTCCTTGGGGCTTCTTGTCATCCTCTTTGTCTAGCTCCAACCCACACATGCCTGCTCCTGGCCCTTGCTTCCCATCTTAACCCCTTATCTGTTCCTTTGGCTCTAAGTACTATTCCCTGGGGCTGGGTCCTTTCTCCCTGCCTCTAGACTACCTCAAATGCCTGAAACGAGGCACTCTCAGTTCAGTTCAGTTCATTTCAGTCGCTCAGTCGTGTCTGACTCTTTGCGACCCCATGAATTGCAGCACGCCAGGCCTCTCTGTCCATCACCAACTCCCAGAGTCTACCCAAACCCATGTCCATCGAGTCAGTGATGCCATCCAACCATCTCATCCTCTGTCGTCCCCTTCTCCTCCTGCCCCCGATCCTGCCCAGCATTAGGGTGTTTTCCAATGAGTCAACTCTTCGCTGGCCTGTAATTATCTGGTGATTTGGGCAATTCCCCATCATACAGCCCTGAGTCTCAGTTTCCTCATCTGTAAAACGGTTTTAGGAATATCCACGTTATAGAGTTGTTGTAAGAATTAGATAACATACATGCCAGGTTATGTGAAAGGTACTTAATATACCATGTTAACTACAGCTAGATGTGTCAGCTACAGCCGGAACTTGTCCTGCTTGAGCCTTTTCTGTATTGTCTGACCTCAGCAGTCTCTGATCCTCTCTGAATCTGTTTCCTCCACTGTCAGTTTGAAAGACTGACTCCTACTTGATTTATATGAGGAAAAGTGGAAGAAAAAGATAAGTTCTTACTATGTGCCAGGGATTTCATATGCATTCTCTTAGTTGATATTCTTAATAATCCGGTGAGCTAAGTTTGATGAAAGCCATTTTACAGAGAAAGAAGTTGAACAAGCATCTAAGCATCTAGTCTCACCCTTACTCAGGAGGCACTCAGTGTTTGCTGAACTGGCATTTGTCCACTGTCCAAATAGCTGCTGCTGTTGTTGAAGCTTTCCAGTGTCTCCTGACCTCCCGGTTGGTTTGCCTAATGCCTAGACATACCCCAAGGAGACCTGTGCCTGAAACACCACCACCATCTTTAAAGCCTTAGCCATGATCACCGCTCAAATCCCCTTTGCACATATGCATACCAGATAGTCCAAGCTGTCTGAGAATTTGTTTTCAGGGTTGTTCCAGGAGCATGGGGTGGTGCAGAGGTGGGGGGAGGCAGAACAGGGGAAGTGAATGTGGGATGTAGTTGTCAAGGAATGCTCCCTGTAGGAGATCTCCTTCACTACCCTCCCACTTCTCCATCATCTTCCCCTTTACAGTCACATTGGCTCTTTTAATGACACAGAGCTGATCACATCTGGCCCCTGCAGCAAATTAGTAAATCCTCTTTGCTTTGGAGGCTTCCCAGGTGGCACTAGTAGTAAAGAACTTGCCTGCCGATGCAAGAGACATAAGAGATGCAGGTTCATTCCCTGGGTCCGGAAGATCCCCTGGAGGAGGGCATGGCAACCCACTCCAGTATTCTTGCCCAGAGAATCCCATGGACAGAGAAGCCTGGTGGGCTATAGTCTATAGGGTCACAAAGAGTTGGACACAACTGAAGTGACTCAGCACGCACATACACATGCCCTTTAGGATCTAGGGCAAACTCCTTAGTGCAGTATTCAACATCTTTCATAATCCGGTCATCCTCTGTTCCAGCAACCACGTATTTTGACAATACTCACCTCTTACATGGAGCTCCGCTTAACTTTCTCCTTATCTCTCCCTATCCCCATGATCTGCCCATCTCCCCACTCCACAGGCAGTTTCTGATGACTTTCCATCACACCCTTATTAAGGCTCTGACCACGATAAAACAAAATAACTTGCTGCCTATTCCCTCCATCTTCCTGGGAGCTCATTTAAGGATAGAACCTCCACCTGTTTCATTTATTTCTGAAACTCTCAGCTCATTTCGGGACAGGCAAACAGTAAGAGCCCAGAAAACATTTGCTGGATTGATTTAATTGAACTGGATTTTGAAGGATGGGCAGAATTTAGATACATCAAGAAGAGATTTAGGAACTGCAAGAAAGGCCTCTGAAGAATGACTGCTGGGGATAGAGGGTGGAGGCAGAGGGAGCATGGCTTGGAGATAGGTGACGTGGCAGAGACAGAGGCAGTGTGAAAGCATCTGGCCACATCAGACCCAAACCCAACTCTGCCCTGACTCTTGGGCAGCCTCAGGAAAGTCTTCCTGGGTTGAAGAGGAGTATTCTTTGTTCTCACAAATTTTTTCATGGCAGAGACATCTTTCTTGATGGCTTTAAACTACTCACCTTATGCTCACCCATCTTGCTCTAGCTCCACTCTGCCTCAGAGAGCAATTACATCTTCATTGTTCTGCAGAACATTCTTTGGCTCCTATCACTTCTAAGATGAAGTCCCAGTTTGCACCCATGGATACACTGGGCTCTTTTCTGGTCCCACATCTCTGTTCTCCCTGTTCATCTGGCCTGGAATTCATCTTTTCCTTGTCTCAGCAAAGTCTACCCTCCTTATAAAGGTATTGATTAGCATGACACCTTAGTAAGTTAGAAATGCATGTGGTAACTTCTAAGGCTATCACTAAAATAATAGAAAAATAATTTAATTTCCAAGCTGATGCAGGAATAAAAATGAAATAATCCAAGACTGCAAGAAAGGAGATTTAAATAGCCAATAAGCACATGAAAAGATGGTCAACATCATTAGTCATTAGGGAAATGTATTACGAAAACCCCACAGTGAGATGCCATTTCACATCCTCTAGCATTGCTATAATTAACAAAAAAAAAAAGGAAGAAAAAAGAAAATTACAAGTATTGGCAAAGATGTGGAGAGATTAAAACCCTCATACATCGCTGGTGGGAATGTAAAATGGTACAGCCACTTGGAAAACAGTTCGGCAGCTCCTTAAGAAGTTAAACATAGAGTTACTATATGACCCTATAGCAAATTTACTCCTAGGTATAAACACAAGAGAATTAAAAACACATGTCCAGAAGAAACTTGTCCAAGAATGTCCATAGCAGTATTATTCATAGTGGCATAATCATTATTTATGGTGGAAACAACTCATGAATGCATAAACAAAATATGGTTTATTCATAGAATGGAATATTATCCTACTTATAAAAAGGAATGAAGTACTGATGCATGCTACAACTTGGATGAACCTTGAAAACATTATGCTAAGTGAAAGAAGTCAGACACAAAGGCCATGTATTTTATGATTCCGTTTATATGAAATGTCCAGAATAGGCAAATCCATTGAGACAGAAAGCAGATTAGTAAACTGCCAGAAGCTGGGAGGAAAGGGAGATGGGACATTATTGCTAATGGGTCTGGGGTTTCTTTTTGGGATTATTAAAATGTTTTGGAATTATATAGTGGTGGTTGCACAACCTTGCAAATATACTAAAAACTTCTGAATTGTACACTTCAAATGGGTGAATGCTATATTATGAAAATTATATCTCAATTAAAAAAATCTGGCAAAGAGCTGGGCCTCAGTAAATGGCAGTTATTCTTACCAAAGAAACAAAAATTTTAAAAATATATTTTAAAAAGAAGAGAACAGAAACAGAACATCTGGAGGAAAGAGAAAGTCTAAAATGTTAGATAAAATCATAAATATACCAGTAAATTCATTAAATACAATTGATTAAATGCTCATTAAAAGTCAAAGCTATTCACAAAAGATTTATATATTGATAAATCTAGTTATATGCCATTTATAAACATTACCCTTCCTTATCAAGTTATAGGAAAAGAAAAAGGAAATCAACATTTACTGTATGCTTACTATGTGCTACACAGGGGCCCAATCCTTTGCAAATTCCATGATCAGATTTGATATTGTTGTGCCCACTTTATAGACAAGGAAACTGGGGTAGAGAATAATTAAATAATTTGTGCAGGATCTAAAAAGTAGCAGATCTAGGACCTGAACTTACATCTGTTTGAATCTAACTCGGCTGCTCTTTCCAATGTACCATATAAGAAATGGAGAATCATCTCACTGGAAGAAAGTCTCTTGCTCTTTCATGATTCTTTAGTCCTTACAGGTCTGTCTCCTCCCTGGAGAGCTGCATAGAGTGAGTTCTCAGGAAGTGTGTAAGAGAGACTGGGAGCTCCTAGGATAGAATGGATTTTACTTAGCTTTGTCTCTCTTGGTCAGGGCAGTGTTGAGCAGGGGACATCTCTGAGCTCCCGAACTCAGGACAAAACCTGGCTTAGCAAACTTTTGTGAACATGCACCAAACTCCTTGGCTTTACAGGGGAAGAAGGAAGATGATGACAATCAAAAGGGGTGTTACCAGAATTAGGCAGAGTAAGAGTATGTGGACCCAGGAAGTCTTGGCCCACAAAGAAGTCCTTCCTGGGGCAGAAGTCCCTGGGAATGATGAGCTTGTGGGCCACAGGCCTACCAGAGTATGTAACAAGAGATTCTTAGAAATCACCATGGTGATAGGAAATTCCTTCTAGAGCACTTCTTGCCCAATGTCTCCCCCCCCAGTCTTCCAGTAAGTATACACTACTTAAGAGGCTCAGCTCCTACACACCTGCTAATACTCTGGACTGAAATACTCACTCACATAAGGCATATGTCTGAGCTTCTTGTCTGTGTCAGAGTCCACGTCTTAGAATGGGAGTTTGTTAACCTTTTTAAAGAATACAAATAATACCTACTATTTATTGAGGGTACCGGTGTACCTGGTACCATATGCCTTATTTAATTCTCACAACTCTGTAAGGCAAGTACTGTTATTATCCCCATTTTATAGACAAGGAAACTGAGGTTCAGAAGGGTTAAGAAATTTCCCCAAGTTCATACAGCTAATACATGGTTGGGCTCAGATTTAAAGGCAGGGTTCTCTGACTCAAAAATCCCATACTTCTACTTAAGAAAGTAATTCACTCATTTCTGCATCAAACATTTAATGTGCACCTGGCCTCAGGATCATCAAAATAAGTAAGTAGAGGAGAGGCTTAAACAGAGTTGGGTTTGAGGATTGGAAAGTGAGAAATCAAAGATTCAGGAGGGCAGTGAGGAAGTTGCTGTAACCCTCCAGGGAGACCTAATGACTTTCTGATGCTGAGCACAGGCAAGGGAGGGTGGAGGGAAAGGAGTAATACTTTGAGGAGTTAGGGGAAGGTGTCTGGAGTCAGAAGTTTAGTTTTACTATTTGATCATCCATATATTTACTTTTTTCTTCCTTTAAGCATCTACTGAACAACTACAATGTACTAGGTTTCTCCCACCCATTATCTTATCTTCACAACCACTCCACTTTTTAAGTATCTCTAATCCCTTGCTACCACTGAAAACCCCCAATTTAACTTTATCCATGTTTCGGGTAGAGCTCATTTCAATCTTGTATTAATGTCCCAGGAGGAGAGGGCGGTAATCCTAATAGGTTCTGCTTTCTGAGCACAGTACCTGCTATTTCGTGTGGAACCCTTAGTCACTTGGGGCTTCCTTTGTGGCTCAGCTGGTAAAGAATCCGCCTGCAACGTGGGAGACATGGGTTCGATCCCTGGGTTGGGAAGATCCCCTGGAGAAGGGAAAAGCTACCCACTCCAACATTCCGGCCTGGAGAATTCCATGGACTGTATAGTCCATGGGGTCGCAGAGTCAGACTGGGCGACTTTCACTTTCACTTAGTCACTAGATCTAGTTTCCAGAACATGTTCAACTCACCCCTTTGAGATAATCAGTCTCTTGCTCTGGGCTAGACCCTGGGGGAAAGAACACCAATTTGAAAATGAAGCTCTAACCTCCAAGAGCCCCGCCCTGAAGATAAGAAAGTAAGTAACAGAATACAAAGTAACAAAGCTGTAACACAGGCTTGCCCAAGCATCACCCCAACTCGCTGGGAAAGACTGATCCACAAAGGTATCCCAGAGGAGGCGGGAACATTTCAATTAGAACTTTAGGGATTCCTAAAGTGCAGGTGGGAAAGAAGGAAGAATTGTCATTTGTACCAAACCCTAAGCTGAGCCATTCCCTTAGGGCATCACTAACACTCCCAATGTCTATTCTACGGATTCAGAGAGGTTATGTTGGGCTCAGGAGACAGGAAGGCCAGGTTAGCGGGCCTTGGAGCAGCTGCAGGCTACCTACGCAGATAGACCTCCTAGGCGGGCCTTCCAGCTCCGCACGTGGTCTAGGCAGGAAATGAGGGCCGGACGACAGAACTTTCCCATGACCACCCGCGGACTGAGGCAAAGGATGGGTAGAACAGTTACCATGCCATCCTGGAGCTTCACTCTGATTGGCCCGAGTCTCAGCAGTCTGGGTGTCTCCGCTCCAAAGAAGGGGGCGGAGCCTCGGCATAGCGTCATCACCCTTATCCCCCTCCCGCCCGATGTAGCCACTCACCAGCCCACTTCGAGGGGCCCTGTGTGACGTCACTACCCTCTCCCAGCCAACCGCGGCGACGAGGGGCGGCACTCCATGTCGCTCCTTACCACCCCTCCCCTTCCCTCCCCCTAATTCCTTCGGTCCCGCCTCTTCCCCTCTCCTCGTCTCCCAAAGACAGCCCTCACGTTCGGTTTCAAAAGACCCGTGGTCCAATGAATAACAGGGCGGATGTAGAGTGGCGGCGGCGTCTGCCAATGCGCAGACAACGGGGGCGGAGCGCTCGCAGCGAGCCTCTGACGGCGGGCGGCGTGTGACGCAGTCTGGCCCTCTACGCGCTGCGCCCGGAGCGGCGGTCGGTATCGGTGGCGTCGGCGGCGGCGACGGTTTCGTGGCGGCCGCGCGCTGCTCTCTGAGCGGCGGGTGGTGGTCCGGCCTAGACCCTCACTCCTGACACTTCTCCTCCCCCACCGCACCGTGGTAAGTCGGGAGCCGGGGTGGGGAGGCCGGAGACAAGCAGTCTCCTCCTCCACTCCGGGAGGGCGGGTGCGCGGGGCGTCCCAGGCCCTCTCCGCGCCCGAGTCTCGCGCCCTAGCGCGCACCTTCTGCCCTGAGGGAGGGGGCGGGGCCCGCCACTTGCGGGCCCAGAGGCCTGGCCCTTCAGGCTCTGAGGAGGAATCGCTCTCTGTGGGGTCTGGACTAGGGGGTCTCGCGTTGAAGCCTCCCTTAAGTGAGCGTTTCTCTAGCAGGTTGTACTCATTCATTTGCCCGGCAGTGATTAGGTGGGCAGGCACTTTGCGAGGGCAGCGCCTTGAGACCCCGAGGGACGGTTTCCTCAGCACTTCGCTGATCATCGTGCGGGATTGAGCTTTATTTGCTTTGGCTTCTCCAAGGGGAAATTTGCAACCCCAGGGGAGGGTGAGTGGGTCAGGAGTTTGTGAGCTTATTAAAACTGTCTCTGAGAATTAAAGTCATTTAATGGAGTGAAGCCTTACTTTTTGTTCTCCCACGTGTTCCACATAAAGCTAGACGAGAAACGGTTAGGTTTCTGGATTACTTACTCTAGCCATAAGGACCTTGGAAATTAAGTCAATTCCCCTACCCCATATCACCTGCAAGTTTCCTAGGTGGAGAAGCTGAGGCCCAGAGAAGAAACAGTACTAGAAAATGCCAGAAATTTTTCTACTATACTGCCCTCCCTGGGCGTCCTAGCCCCTCATTACTGAGGATTCCCTTTAGAAAAGTGGAGGGGTTAAGGTGGTGACATTAGTTGGAAGCAGAAACCTAGTTTTAAGTATCGTTTCCTGTTTAGTTGATACCCGCCCAGGTCACCGTAAGGCAAACGCTTCGTTAGTGGAACCCTAGCCTAGCCCCACTCCAGTACTCTCGCCTGGAAAATCCCATGGACGGGGGAGCCTGGTAGGCTGCAGTCCATGGGGTCGCGAAGAGTCGGACACGACTGAGCGACTTCACTTTCACTTTTCACTTTCATGCATTGGAGAAGGAAATGGCAACCCACTCCAGTGTTCTTGCTTGGAGAATCCCAGGGACAGGGGAGCCTGGTGGGCTGCTGTCTTTGGGGTCGCACAGAGTCGGACACGACTGAAGCGATTTAGCAGCAGCAGCCTAGACCATAAGAACTAAACTTAAAAGTTGAAGAACATCAGGGGTATCATGTATTGGGAGTGAATTGATAAGGCTACATGTCAATGGCTAGTTTCCTGATCTAGGTCTGAAATTTTTATTTGTATCAGCTGCTGAGGATTCAGAAGAAAGGGTCCAGTTAGTGAGCTACAGTAGAGTTGAAATAGAAAACAGGAAATATGGACAAGACTTAGAAAGATACACAGCAGTCATTTGGTATTTCTTGTATCTTGGGACTCATAACTCCTCTCTTACCGAATTTGAAAACTTAATAGAATAAGGTGAGAAAATTAAACTGTTTTGGGAGAAGAAGCTAAGGAAGAAAGAAGAGAGCAGTGATCATTCCCTGTGATAGTCTTATAAATTCAGAAAGAAACACTTGTTGTGACAGATGGTGTGTTTGGAACTTGTTGAAGAAGTTTGGATATATAGAAAACAAACCAGAAGTTGAACAGGAAGGAGGTCCTGAGAAATACTTTCGATAAATTTATTTTTTGACTCGTCACTTTCCTCTTGTTTTGATGTTGAAGCAAAAATTGGGAAATGTAGTGTATAAGAGCAGAAGAGAACTGTAGTCTTAATACAAAGAGGTGAACAGGGTGTGTTTTCTGTGCCATTTTCTCTCCTGGGAAGCCTCTCCCGGCATGCTTTCCCCTGCAGCCTTCTATAACACTTATTTGATACTTCTGTTTATGACACCAGTCATTTTGTATTTCAGCTGTGTCTTTTTATTAGACTGGTAAAAAATTTATTGTCTTGTATTCAGTTTGCTTTTCACACAGTAGGCTCACAGTAAGTGTGCTTGCCTGAATGGAGAAACAAATTGGAGAAGTTCAGCCTAAAGATAGTCTATAAAGAGGTTAGGTATTTGTGTACTCCTGATATACCAGGCCCAGATAAGAGAACCCATACCATTTGTGTGTTACGTTGTACTTTGATACCTGACTATTCATGTACACTTGCTCCTAGATAGCTTATAACAAGCACAACCTTTATTCATAGCTTGGAAATGTTACTTCATTGTGATATTTTTATAGTAGCGAGTAACGTTAGGAAGTAAGGGGTAGTAATGATGATGTTAAATTTCCAGTAAAGATCACATCTGTAATTATGCAGTCTGTTCAAAGCTTAAGGGAATAAGATATTTAGAGATTTAACTAGATATTAGAGACAAAGTATATAAACAGCGTTTCTTGAGAATTTGGTACATTCTGTGTGTTTAGAATTGAACCTAAGTATTTTTCATTTATGTATTGTATTTTACCCATTAGATACTCATAACACCCTCTCCCCAGATTTAACAACCAAGAATGTCTTCAAACATTGTCAAATGTTACTTGGGAGGCAAAACTGCCTCTCAGTGAGACTGCTGCTCTACAGAGAACATTCCCAATATTTCAATAAAAAAATCTTACCTTTATCATACTTGGTCTATGTTTGTGGAGTCAGCTAATAGGTTGCATTTGGTTACGATACCCTTGAAAACCCTTAAATTGTCAAAATCTGGGATGGGAAGCTGAAAAGAGTACTAGAGTTGCTTTCTTTAGTTTCTCCTTTCATGTCTGTGGTAGCCTCCCTTTCTCTGGGATAGGAGAAATTAGAGTCCTGTTTGAAAGGGGATAGGTCATTGGGTAAATAGAGCAATATTTATTTCATTTTTTGTGGAAGAAGGCAAAAGAGCTTGTACTTGAATTGATACAATTAAATGGGATGCTATATCTGATCCTAAGAGTGAAGCTGGGAGGTAGTAGGGTGAGTTGGAAGATGTGAAACTGGAGTCAGACGATTAGAACGGGGCTCTAACAGTTCAAGTTTGAGGTCTTGGGACTCTTATACTTTTAAGAATCATTGCAGACTCCGAACAGCTTTTGTTTATGTGGCTTAATATTTGCTGTACTAGAAACAGACCAATTTTGAAAAGATTTATTTAAATAATAAATTATTTTGCTAATATAAGTAACTTTATGAAAACTTACTAAAAAATTTAGTGATAAAAGTGGCATTGTTTTGCATTTTTGCAAATCTTTTTAACGTCTGGCTTAACAGAAGACCACTGAGTTTGCAGATTTTACGCATTCAGATGGTTGGTATGTTATTTTAGTTGAAGTATGTGAAGAAAATCCAGTCTCATACAGATACATAGTAATTGGAAAAGGGAGGAATGGTTTATTATTTTATTTATTTATTGGCTGCGCTGGGCGGCATGTGGGATCTTAGCTCCCTGACCAGGGATCGAACCTGTGCCTCATACATTGGGAGTGTGGAGTCTTAATCATTGGACCGTCAGAGAAGTCCTGGAAAAAGTGCTTTAATAACCTTTTCACATAATTGTAGATTTCTCCTTTGACACTACACTCAAACCTGAAACCGTATCATTGAACTTGTGTACAATGTTTACATTAAAATTCATTGGTCTCTCTTGCACTTTGCATGGGTGTTTACCCGAGCATGATTTTATGACATCATATATTGGTCATTAGGAATCATTGGGTTTCCCAGGTGGCTCAGTGGTAAAGAATCTGCCTGCCAGTGCAGAAGATGCGGGTTCAATCCCTGGGTCAGGAAGGTCCCCTGGAGAAGGAAATGGCAACCCACTCCAGTATTCTTACCTGGAATATCTCGTGGACAGAGGGGACTGGCAGGCTACAGTCCATGGAATTGCAAAAGAGTCAGACATGACTTAGGGACTAAACAACAAGGGAATCATCGATTCACTGAGTCATGCAGCTCTTCCAAATGTTGACAGATTTACGGTTGCTCATATTTCCACACATCTCATCAGGTAAGTCTTTTAAAAATTGGGAAGCTAACAAGCTCGTTAGTGGTGTACACAAGTTTTCAAGATTCCGATTTTTGCTTCAAATCTAAGTAAACATAGTTTGTCATTTATTCTTTGAAATGAAAATGGTGTTCCACGAAGAAAAATCTGTTGGTTCCGCTTTGTATTTCACAAGTAATCACCCAGCTGTTTTTCGTTGGGGCAGCCCTTGTAGTTCAACATGTAGAAATGCTTTTGAGTAATTCCCACTTCATCCCCCAGAATAATCGCACACAATATTGAAAAGATATGCCCTGAAATGTTGAGTTAATACAGTCAATTATTTACTGCTCTATCAAGGACATTCAAGTGAAAGTAGATTTTTATGTGTGCTGTAAGTGAGTGGCAGTGAAGAATCCAGTGACTCTACAGTTTGGGGCTGTTGTTTTGTTTTGTGTTCGGTTCTAGCAGTTTTATATACCATTAGGTGCAGAGGTCAGCACAGTTTTTGTTTTTTAATTTCTTTTTTTTTTAATCTTTTGGCCGTGGGGCATGTGAGATTTTAGTTCCCTGTCCAGGAATTGAATCTGCACCCCCTGCATCATCAGCACACAGTCTTAACCACTGGACCACTAGGGACATCCCAGCACAGTTTTTTCAAAAAGACAAATAATGTCTTAGGATTATTATAAAAATAGCTTTTGCTTCATGGGCCCCCTGAAAAAGGTTTTGGGGACTTCTAGGAGCCTTGAGAACCACTAATCTAAGACAGTGATTTTTCACACTTGGTTCATACAGCCATAAGCTTCTTTGAAAGTGTTCACTGATGAGGTTCTGTTGTGTCCCCATCCCTCTTTACTTCACCAGAGCAGTTTTTGTGCTGTTTTGTTTTATGGACGGCACTTCTGAGCAAGGGGAATGGAATTGCCTGAATTGCCTGAATTAGGAAGAAAACAGTTCATCCTTCATGAGTATGTATCAGAATCGCTCATCACTTCACACCTTTGTTGAGACTACTTCCATGTACTTCTTTTACACAAAGATTACTAGTATCTGCACATCTAACCTTCTTGCTAGATGGAGTAAGCTTAAGAAATAGGCAAATGATTTTGTAAATGAAAAACATGTGAGGATTTCCCTGGTGATCCAGTGGTTAAGAATCCACCTGCCAGTGCTGGGGACACCAGATTCGATCCTTGGTCCAGGAAGATTCCACATGCTTTGGAGCATCTAAGCCCTTAGCCACAGCTACTGAGCCCATATACCGTATAGCCCATGCTTTGCAGCTCTGCAATAAGAGAAACCACTACAATGAGAAGAGTAGCCCCTGTACAGTGCAACTAGAGAAAACTCTTGGGCAGCAACAAAGACCCAGCATGGCCAAACATAAATAAAGACATAAAATTTATATATTAATGTGAGTAGTTAGAACTGAGGCTGCAAATGTGAGATAAGCAGAAGTGAATGAATAATCAGACTGCCCTCAGTATATTGTTTGGGGAGGTAATTGTTTTCATTTTTTGCTGTGGTGCTTCATGGTTGTTTTAAATGGTCAGTAGGTGACACCAATAGTATTAGGAAATAAGTCATATTATGTATGGAGTTCTGACTTGGCACTGATCAATCAAAGGTTAGAGTGATTGATTTTCTAATTTAAAATCTTGTAAAACTGAACTGAAATCTGCTCTTGAGGAGCTCTAGTTTGAGGCATCTTTGTTCTAACAATCCTTTGGCGTAGGCTGTATAATCCCTACCGTTCCGTTACAGAAATTGAGATCTGAGGTTGAATATCATAACTACAATTACACAGGAGCAAGTAGCAGCAGTTTTTTATTCCTTTACCTTTTTATTTCGACTTAATTTTAGATTCACAGAGTATGTTGGAAACATACTAAATGGCAGAGAGTTTTAAATACAGATTTGTCTCTAAGACTAATGTACTCTTCACTACTTCAGTTTGTAAAATGAGTTGTTAAGGGTATGAAAAATGCTACTCAGCACTATGAGGAAGGAGCTGTATTAGGTATTCTGAATTATTTTAAATTAATTTTACACACTAACGGGAGAAATTGAGGGAACTCACGATACTTTTAAAGGGCAGCAAACAGCTTACACACTCAAGCAGCAGGTATGACTGGCAAATATATTGCATAACTAAAAACAGCTGGG
Organism: Giraffa tippelskirchi; assembly: GCF_054371585.1. Lineage (NCBI taxonomy): Eukaryota > Metazoa > Chordata > Mammalia > Artiodactyla > Giraffidae > Giraffa > Giraffa tippelskirchi. The sequence goes on from NC_137285.1 coordinate 122,825,836, forward strand.
AGGCATTAGTTTATGTAATCAGGGTTGGAAAGGGGGAGGGGAAGGGGAAGTATTTTTATACTGTTAGGAGTCTGAAGGGTGTAATCTGGGACTGTCATGTTGAGGCAGATGAGGCTTGAGTAGCAATTTTTAGAAAGAGAAGGGGACATAATTTTTAGAGAGAAAATGTTATAACAAAAGGTATGGAGAAGGAAATGGCAAGCCACTCCAGTATTCTTGCCTGGGAGATCCTCTGGACAGAGCAGCCTGATGGGCTACAGTCCATGGGGTCACAAAAGAGTTGGACACGACTGAGTGACTAAAAACAACAGCAAAGGGTATGGCTTGATCTGGGGATCAGTCACAAGGAGGAGACTGTAAAACAAGAGAAAAGTGGATGGTTTTGCTGGGATGTGTTATTAGGTGATTAAGAATAAGCCAATCTGTTTTACCTGAAGTTCTTACCAACTCCCATCCCTCCTCTCCCACCCAAGGTAAAAATTAGCAGTCATTCAGTTCAGTTTTCTGTGGATGATAATTTCTGTCTTTTTTAGTACTTCTGTGAGGATGAGAGACTTTTTGAAAAAGTACTTTGTAAACTGAAGTACTATACTAGTCCATTCATCTAACAAATAGTGTTTTTGCTCTTTACTGAGTTTGATATAAAGGAACTCAGTGAAGTGGAAAGAAAAAATTACTTCCCTTTTGTGTAATTTTCTGTTGTCAGAGAGCAGCAAGCTTGCTTAGTCATTCAGATAGCACTTAAAGTTGGCTGTTGACTGAGTGTTACCATGTCTCAGGGTCTGTCCACCACTTTTCTGGAAGAAAACTGAGTTTTGTTGTCAAACCCCGAGTTCACAAAGCTCACAAAAATTGGACATCAGTTAATTGAGCTTTAGTTGGGACAGTGGGGAATACTGTTATTAAAGCCAGGGTACCTCTTTCTTGTATCTGACAGTCTGAATTATTACTTAGAAGATTGAACATAGAGAACAGAGTAAATTTAAGGACATTGCCTCTTTCTATATAGTACTATTGCATTTTTATTTATTCTTTCTAAGTATGTCTTATATACCAAAGAGAGAAAAATTGCAATGAAAATGAGTCAGTTCATCCTTAAAGGAAGTGGTTCATCTTTGTAGGAAAGTTCATCGAGATCATGGCAATATCTTATAAATTGTTGATCCACAAGAGAGATTACCTTCCTGGTGACTACATCTCCCATATTTGCCAGCAAAGTGTCTCTGTCTTCTAATGGTGCTGGATCAATACTGCCAAATTTTGGTCTTATAGGTTCCCTATTTGTAATGAGTGCAAAGTCATTTCCCTTTAGTTGTCAGTGTTCTTTCTTAAGGCAGGCTGGACTCTATAGACTCTCAGAGCATAGCTTCTGGAGTTAATAATAGCTTTGTGATCTGGGGCAAGTTATTTCTGTCTCAATTTCACCATTTGTAAAATAGGGATAAAAACACCTATTTCGTTGGATTTTGGGGGATGTTTATAAGAGATAATTCATTAAAAAAAAATTTAAAACAGTGCTTGGGACACAGTAAGAAGTCAAATTTTAGCTTGTATTTATTCTAGGAGGATTGCAGTTTGGGTCAGGTTAATATATTTGAAAGGATGAAGACTTGAATATGTGCTTTGCCTTTAAACGTGAATGAATTTAGAAGTTCTACACCTTTCAGTCACTTGGATTACTTCTTTTTCTTTTTTGAATAGATTTTTTAAATGGAAATAGGGTTAATGTAAATATCTGCATCCTCTAGATCATTTGTTATTGTTAATAGAGGAAGTAAACATTACCGAAAAGTTTGGATCCTCTGAATTCTCTGCCCCATGTCTTATTTCTCTTCCTCTCTCCAGAGGTAACCACCTTCATGTGTTTTACTAGTCTTCTTTTACTTTTACTCTGTATATATGTATCCGTAAATAATTGTGTTATCTTTTCTATTTTACATAAAGAATCTTCCAGTTGTATCTTTTTGCAACTTCCTTTCTTTTGTTGAACATCTTTTACTTGAAATAATTCTCTTAGGGTATTTTTGTTCAAATGTTTTGATGATGCCTTATTGTTGCTACACCATATCCGGGGTACATACTTAGCTGAGTGCCCTGATTCACTACTTTAGTTGAGTAATTTAAGGTTGATGACATCATTACATAATAAACTGACAAGTACATTTATTATGTGTTTATCATATGAGGGAAACTGAGCTTGGTGTTAAGGCCAGATAAGAGAGGTACACAAATAACCCATTCTTGTTTTTGCAATACTTTTATTTTAATTTTTTTTTAACACCAGAAACATTCTGTATTGGGTGTAGCTGATTATCACAATGTTGTGATAGTTTCAGGTGAACAGCGAAGGGACTCAGCCGTACATATACATGTATCCATTCTCTCCCAAACTCCCCTCTCATCCACTGCCACATGACGGTGATAATATATCCCTATTTTAAATGTTATCAGCTAGTTTAAGATAATATATATATATACATAAACATTTTAAAATACATGTGTGTATAATATACCATATATATATACACACATACATACATATATATGTGTATATATACAGGCCAAAGAAGTGTCTGCTGGTTGTATCCAGCCATTTTGTGATCTCTTCCTTTTAGCAACCTCATTAGATGAAAAATTCTACCAAGAATCTTTCCTTTCACAGCTTCCTTTCGTTATGAGAACTAATCTAGCATAATTTTATTTTTAAGTTAGAAATTACTTCTAAAGTAACTTGATCATTCAGACTGAGATTTAAAAGCACATTCGTGGTGATTGCCATTAATTTAGAAAATGAGTACAACTGTGTTTCAGACTGGTTGTTAGGTTCTGGGATAGTAAACAAATGGTACTGTTCCTATCCTGGAGTTCATTGTGTGTTGCAGGTTGTGTTGGGGGAGGTTGAGAGGTTAACTTCTTTGGGAAGCAGACTCTGAATTGGAGATAACCCTGCATGAGTTTTATTACAGAGTGCACTTGGGATCACCACTTGTGGGAAAGAAGAGAAGGAAGTAGAATGGGCTGAGGGAGAAACTGAGTTGTGATAGTATCTTAATGAAGGCCTCAGCCAATCCATGTAGGCTGTGAAGCTGAGATCACCCTTCAGAGTTATCCTAAGCTGGACCAAAGATGTCTGGCTTTTAGATATGGTCTGTCCCCTGAAGAGCTATGACAGACCTTGAGAGCATGTTAAAAAGCAGAGACATCACTTTGCCAACAAAGGTCCTCTGAAGAGGATCTGACCCTTGGTGAGGCAACTCTTTTCATTAGAGGCAGTTCTGAAGAGGACCGACAGCTGAAGGCTGTCTTTTGGTAGTACATCTCAGCAGCTGGGACAACAAATCCTTCAGTCCTCAAGGGAGATCTGTGTAGTTGGTGTTATCACAGGGTTCATGGTAGAGAGAGTCAAGATAGATAAAATCATACTGTGCTATGGAAGCCCAAAGGAGTGACTAATTACTAACAGGAGTTAGGAAGAGCTTATAGAAGAGATGACATTTGAGCTAGTTTTTTTTTTTTTAACATTTTAATTTTATTTATTTATTTATCTAGGCTGCTCTGGGTCTTCGTTGTGGTGTGCAGGCTTCTCTAGTTGTGGTGCAAGGGCAGCATGTGGGATCTAGTTCCATGACCAGGGATCAGACCTGGACCCCCTGAATTGGGAGCACAGAGTCTTAGCCATTGGGCCACCAGGAAAGTCCCTGAGCTAGATTTTGAAGAATGAATTAGTAGATTGTTTGGTAGGGGCAAGGGTTGGGGGGGTGGCATTTTTTACTGAGTCACTGACATTTCATAGCAGAGTCAGGAAATTGATTTATTTGAATTGCAAAGGGCTTAATATATTAGTTATTCTTTAATTTCTAGCAATCATGATAAAAAAAAATGAGGCTGTTTGTAAAATTTTGGTTTGCTTCCATGGGGATAATTTTTTTAAAAACACTTAGAATCCCAGTATGATCAGACTTGAAAGTAAGCCAAGCTCATCCTTGCCAGAGCCATAAAGACAGGCTGAGCTTGAGTGAGAAGCTTTTTTTCCAAGAATCTAAACTGTATTGGCCTTTTTCTTGAGTCTGGAACAGATGAATTTTCTTAATACACTGCACATGTTCTTGCTTATTGTTTAGTATCTTCCATCCTGGGATTGAGGGTGTCCATGGGAAGGTGGAGGTTAAACTGGGGTGCTACTGCTTATCCCTTCTTTGACCTTGGGGAAACTTGTTGAACACCTGATCCTGTTCCCTCATCTGTAAAATACAGGTGGTGAGGCATAACCCCACCTTTTAGGGTTTTTGGGATAACCTGTAAGAGCTTATAAACTATGAGATATTTCTCAGGATATTCTATTACTACTTAAAATTCGTTTGTGGAGTTTATGTGTGATGCTAGGTTTGTATGTTAGGATAAGACTATTAGAAATCAAATTTTGATCATTAGAAGTTGTGGATTTGGTCTGTAGAACCTAGTGCCACTGAAACCCGAACTGACAGAAATCTTTTATATGGGGATTTGAGTCCTGACATGTCTGCTCTGTGGAGGATATCAGATTTACCTGAATAGATTGCTATTTATAGGGTTGAATAAGAAAATGAATGGCAGATTTAGGATGATAATGGTATGACAACTCAGTTTTTGCCTTATTGGTGATGGGTGAAAAATTTTAGTCAGCAGATAAAGGAAAGTGAATTTCCTTAATCTGTAGGGCCTGTGACCCAAGACTGCAGTATGAGAGAGAGAACAATCAAAATGAGTTGGTCAAGACATCTGACCCCAGCACAACTGTCAGTTCTGAATGAACTGTTTAGTACTTTCAAGAATTATTTCCCCTGAAAGGGGGAGTCACCAGGTGATATGGTAAAGGTCCAGTTCATCACTTTGTGACACCTGGTAGATTGAAAAGGCAGGAAAATTCAACTACATCTTACTACTGAAGGAGAAATGATGGAATACCTGAAATATAGCCCCCAGTTCCAAGGAAATGCATTAGAATCATTTGAGGAGGCTTTCAAAATACAAATGCCTCCATCCTAATCCTGGACATTTTGGTTTCTGACTTCTGGAATGGAGTGTAGAGGGTTATAGTTTGAAAAACTTGCATCTAATTCTGATGTGGCCCTCTTGAACTACTGGTTTCAGTGAGCTCTGTTTAACAAGAAGTTATTAAATTCCGGGATGTTGGGATAAAGAACTAAGTGTTGGAAATTTTTTTCTGGGGGAATATGGAGGGGGGCCAGAATGTTGCTTTCTGTAAAAGTATTTATTTCATCTTTTCCAGTGTTACACACAGTGTTGCGGGTGTTAGAATACCAAAGTGCTAATGGGACTCTGGAACATAGTGGGCACACCTCAGCATGTTACATTTAATTCTGTTATATGAATGAGGCATATGATTTTACTAAAAGAAAAAAGGTGGTTCATTATGTGTAAATAATAGAAAGGCTATAATACCTGTCACAATCTAAACAAGCATGATTGTCTGTTTTCTGAGTTTTAATATTAAAAGTAGTTTACATAAGGCTTCCCTTGTGGCTCAGCTGGTAAAGAATCCGCCTGCAATGTGGGAGACCTGGGTTTGATCCCTGGGTTGGGAAGATCCCCTAGAGAAGGGAAAGGCTACCCACTCCGGTATTCTGGCCTGGAGAATTCCATAGACTATATAGTCCATGGGGTCTCAAAGAGTGGGACACAGCTGAGTGACTTTCACTTTGACTTCTGCTCATTATTTTCTTGTCTGCTGGCAGGTAAGTGGCAGCAGATGTTTTAAATTTAAGGAAAATTTATTGACCAGGGCGGGGCAGGAAGTGTTTACTTTTTTGTAAAACTATACCTTTACCTTGTTTTCATTCAAATCTAGGGGGAGAAAAACTTTCACTTTGGCCAGTGCATTAAGTGACCATGTACATAGTTTGGATATTTTAGAGGGCTCATTCATGTGAAGTGGAGGTTTTGACGAAAAGTTTTCTGTAATATTCCCAAAAGTAGTAGAAGATAGGTAAGCAGGGAACCATAGAGAATAGTGTTAAGAAGTAATCTCAAAAAGAATGTCATGGCACCAGAATCTCTCAGGTGTAGAAATGGGAGGAGGAGGTGTACATAGTTTGAAGAACAATGTTACAACATTTATATACCTAAAAATACAAGGAAAAACTTTTTACAGTGCAAACTATTGAAAATAAAGCTTGACAAAAAATTTAGCTTCTCTTATTGGGATAACAGAATGTCATTGTAATTTTTAAGGCGTATTCTGCATAACTTCCTACATGGGGCATACCCAAATAGGGCATAGTAGACCTGATGTCTTTATTAAAGGGGGGCTTAAGTTTTAAAAAGGTCAGAAAACATTGTTTTAAAGGGATGGTTGTGGGTGCAATATAAGGTTCAATTTCACATTATGGTGCTGATTCAATTTAGCTCAGTTTTACAAAGCCTGTTTTATCATAGAGTTTTAGAATATTGAACAAGAGTGAACATTGTGTTACAGTTTGAATAGGCCTAATTAAATTTGTAGAATGATACGTTTTCTGAAAAAAATTCCACTGCATTTTATGGTCTTTAAAAAGTGGTAATTTTTTCTTCTTTCCAGCTTTCTGAAGATTTTGAAGATGTTTAATAAGTCATTTGGAACACCCTTTGGGGGTGGCACTGGTGGCTTTGGCACAACTTCAACATTTGGGCAGAGTAAGTTTTAAAAAATAACATGAGGGAGAGAAATCTTAAGCTGTTATTAAGAACAAATACACTCCAATAGTTTTAGGTATGAATTAATTTATACTTTGATCTTTATAATAACTTGAAAAATGATCAGGATAAAATCTTGTTAAAATTTTCTAAAAAATAGAAATAAATTTTGAGTTTTCTTGGTTTTCTGATCCTTAGTAGAATGTACTTATTGTTATTAATTGGCTCTTTTATCAGAAAGTTATAATTTGTTACTAATTTTCAGACCAGGAAATACTTTTTTAAACATTGACCTGGTTTAGATTTTATTTTGATTCTGGAATTTGCTTTATCAGATACTGGATTTGGCACTACTAGTGGAGGGGCATTTGGAACATCTGCATTTGGTTCTAGCAACAATACTGGAGGCCTGTTTGGAAATTCACAGACCAAACCAGGTAGGGATTTTATTTGGAACACAATTGGTTTATTCATAGCTGGTATAGGATTTCATTTAGTGACTCCAATCTGTGTAACTCTTTTTTTTTTTTTCCCCCTCTCTATCTCTCCAGGAGGCTTATTTGGTACCAATTCATTTAGCCAGCCAGCTACCTCCACAAGCACTGGCTTTGGGTTTGGCACATCAACAGGAACATCAAATAGCTTGTTTGGAACTGCAAGCACAGGAACCAGCCTCTTCTCATCCCAAAACAATGCCTTTGCACAGAATAAGCCAACGGGCTTTGGGAGTAAGTAGTAAATCTTTGGACTTCTGCCTCTAACAGTTTGATTTTCTTGAATGTGTTCTCTCTTCTCCTTTCCCCTGTGTTCATCCACCCCCTTTTCTCACCAGACAGCAAAAACCTGGGGAGAGGAAAACTTAAAAATGTATTGAAAAGTTGAATAGGCTGGAAAGGAAGGGGTTATGTACATCTCTCCATGAATGGAAGTCTGAGGAGGACTGGTATTTAAGGAATATGCAGAGGAAGAGGCACCTGATACAGAATGAGCAGAGAATAAGATGAAAGGCCAGGTCAGAGTACTTCATAGATATCAAGAAGGAAGAATTTCAAGGAGAATATGTGTAGTCAACAATAATATACAGCAGGGGCACCTTCTTCCTTTGTTTCACTTCTGATTTGAAGAGACTAATGCAGAAATGATAAGTACTGGATGTGACATAGTTATGTCTCCATTCCTTAGCCATGGCCAATGTATTTAATTGGTAGCTTCTTTCTCTTTAAGTCTAAATGCGGCCCAGGGATACTTCACACAGTTCTTTGAGGCAAAAATGCTGCTAGTTGCACAGGTGTGCCCTGTGAGTTGATGCCATTCTGCCACTAGTATGGCAGAATGAGTAAGTTAATCAGCTATCATTCTTTTATAAAGGGAAAGTTGTTTGAGGGGATGTTGAAATATTTAACCATGACAGTATAAAATGCATTCTGAAAGAGATGTGCTATTCAAAAGAGATGTGCTTGTTTACTTTAAACTATGTTTTAGGACATGGTTTTAGAAAAGAAATAGTTGACTGCTTGTGAGAAATCACATTCCTCTTAACTTGGTATTAGGATGTTATTGTATTGGCAGATAACTTTGTATTGCTTACTATTATTTCTGGTACCTTGTGTATAATTTCTTTGGAAGTAGTATTTTATATTTAGAAAAATATATTCCTTAGATAACAGTTACATTCTCTGTTACATAATTATTTACAACTCAGCTTTTTGGAAAAGTAGATTTACTTCTGTAAACGATCAACATGCCTACTGATTTTTCTAAATTATTTTTCTGGGTGAAATTTTGTATTAACCTATGTTTGATTACCATAATTGGACCATTTGTACATTTCAACGTTGTGATAAGACATTATCAGGAAGACAGATTCATTCAGCATATGGTCTTACCAAGAGAAACGAGACAAAATATTTGATGAAACAGAGTACTGTTTCTTTCAGCTTGTTGTGTGAGTATGCCCAAGAAGGACTTTATGGACACTTAGCTGACTAAAAGATTCAGATTTTGTTTTACTTCAGAGTTTTGAGCCTAGAACTAACTCTGTGTGTGTGTGTGTGTGTGTGTGTGTGTGTGTGTGTGTGTGTGTGTGTGTGTGTGTGTGTGTGTGTGTGTGTGTGTGTGTGTGTGTGTGTGTGTGTGTGTGTGTGTGTGTGTGTGCGCGTGCACAATATCAGTTTGAAGGTACTTGCTTGAGAGATTTGAAAGTAATGCCGCTCTAATGCCACAACCCAATTCCAAGATAGCTTACAGATTCTTAAATTCTTTACTGTTACTGTCCCATTTTTCTTTCTAATTTATAGATTTTGGAACAAGTACCAGCAGTGGGGGACTTTTTGGAACTACAAATACCACCTCTAATCCTTTTGGTAGCACATCTGGCTCTCTCTTTGGGCCAAGTAGTTTTACAGCTGCTCCTACTGGGACTACTATTAAGTTTAACGTAAGTATTTTCCAGTCTTTGTGCGGTATTTTTGTCTCCTGTATATTTTTTTGCAGGATGAATTATAAAATTTCCTCTCTTTCCAGTTATGCGTAGGTCAGTCTCACTCTTCCTGAAATGTGTTAAGAACAGTATCTGGTAATAGTTGTAAATCCCATGGACAGAGGAGCCTGGCAGGCTACAGTCCATGGGGTCCCAAAAGAGTCCAGTATGACTTAGCGACCAAACAACAAGACAGGAAAAGTCATGAAACATAAATCTAGATTATAGTTTATATTTGAATTATAATCAAACCAGTTAAATTTGTATTTATAAGGTTGATTAAAGTAGCTAGCATCAGGAGTTCCCTGATGGCTTAGTGGTTAGGATTCCAGGTTTTCACTGTCATGGCCTGGGTTCAGTCCCTGGTCAGGGAACTGAGATTCTGCAAACCACACCATGGCCCAAAAGGGAAAAAACTAGTACAAGGCTCAACTTGTATTTACAGTGTTCATAATTGACATTTGAATGGTCAAATATTCTTCATAGAAATAAAGAATGATGGGGCAAACTATAAAAATCACTGAAAGTAAGGACTCTTCAAGGAGCTATATGGTATATCTCAGTATTCTATGTGCCAATTAGAAATAAAATTTTTGTTGGTGAAATGGCAGATTGAGGCAATAGAGTTTAGTGTTTTCTTCAGCTTTTTTGGGAGAATTTGGATAGAGAGAATGAAAGATTTTGGTTATGAAAATCTATGGACTACCACTTGATGTAAGATACCACTTGATTTAATTGCTTGGGAGATACTTAGGATAGGCTGGCAGTGCAGTTAGCCTAATGGAAATCTCTGGCAAAAATAAGGGTTGGAAAAATTTGTTAAGTTTACTCCAGAAAATAAAGAATTTCTTAGGCAAAGTAGTGAATTCATATTGCTGAAGTTAGAATCTTGAATTTAAAGTTAAATGTAAATGATAGTGAAAAATATTGTCTGTTGTCTCTTGGAAAGTACAGTAATTGAAAAAACTGACATTACAAGTAGGAATCTTTAGTTACTAGTACCTTTGCCTCATAAGCTTATAGGAGGAAAAACCAGGCTTTCATACTTCTTAAGTGCAACAATAGTCATAAAGCAGACACTTAAGAGCAGAATAAGAATTAGAAATAGAGGTTAAATGTATATATTGGGTAAATTGGATAAAGCTTTCCTTATGCATATATTATTAAGTGTATTTTAGTAGATAACTGGATGGCTTGGTTATAGGATTAATCTCTGGGGGTTTTTTTGTTGTTTTTTTTTTATTCTCTGAATTTTTGATAACGGTTACTGAGATTGACTTACACAATAACCTTAGTAAAAGGTGAGATTAGAAATACGGAGTGTTTAATTAAGCACTGTTAAAACTGTCTTGTTCAGTAAAAGACCTAGGGGACTGGTTATAGAGTTCAGTAGTTGAAGAATTGTGTCTGGGAGAGTAGGGTTATAAAGCTTGAACTTAAACATTTGCTTTAGACTTTCAGATTTACCTTTATCTTCCTTTGCAGCCTCCAACTGGTACTGATACTATGGTTAAAGCTGGAGTTAGCACTAACATCAGTACCAAGCACCAGTGTATTACTGCTATGAAAGAATATGAAAGCAAGTCACTAGAGGTCAGTAAAATGCATTACAGAGTATCACCCTAACCTTTTGATTCTATTAGGGGGCAGATTTTTTAAATGTTTCTGATTATGTTTTAGGATTTATGTGTAAAACTAACATTAACCAGTTTTTTTAATTAATATATTATTTATCGGTTATTTTAAACAAGGATGATATTCAGCTTGTATGTACCAGTATAGTTTACCAATAGTCTACTCTGATTGGTTCCTCATACTACTCTGGGCAATGTATGCACATGCATGTGTTTTTAGTAAACTCATGCAAATTCATAAGTATGTAGCACAATAAGTTTTACTAAGTGAATACATCCATGTAATCAGGCTCCAAATCAAGACACAAATCATTACCAGCATCCCTAATGTCCCCTTTGGCCCTGCCAGAAGTCACAGTCCTCCCCTCCAGGAAGTAACCTGAAGTCACTATCCTGACTGCCCGTGTTTTGCCCATTTTTGAACTTCATAGAAATGGGATCTTGTGTGCTCTTAAGTGTGTCTGTCAAGATTGTGAGGTTTATCTGTGTTGCATGAGGTTGTTCATTATGGCTGTGTAATTGTTTGTTGTACATTTTAACTGTCATCTTTGACTGTCTTCTGCATCCCAAATTTTGCTGGCTTCTTTGGAGTATACAGAAACACACTCACTTGTGAGACAGAACTGTTAAACTTTGCTGCTTCTTTTCCTAAGTTTTCTGAATTTTTCAGTATCCTTCATCTTTTAATCAGCTAATCTTCACATTTGGGCTGTAAGTAGATAGGATTATTGTCTAAATGAAAGTATTGTCTATAAAAGAAAATTGAAATTAAGATGTGGTTGGTTGTTTGGCCTAGTTTTCATGGTAATTATGGTATGGATTTTAATGTCCATTATACGCTACTGAAGATATTTTTCTATAATTATAATAAGTTAACCATTCCATAGTTTTCTGTTTTTTAAATCATGGTTCCTATTTGAACATGGAAACTGAATACTAAATTCGAGTCTTTAGTCTCCTAAATAAAATTTTTTTGGCTGTGTATAGATTTGGAAAATGTTTTCCCTTACTCTAGGAGCTTCGTTTAGAGGATTATCAGGCCAACCGGAAAGGCCCACAGAACCAGGTAGGAGCAGGTACCACGACTGGCTTGTTTGGGTCTTCTCCAGCCACCTCCAGTGCAACAGGACTCTTCAGCTCTTCCACAACGAATTCAGGCTTTGCATACGGTCAGAACAAAACAGCCTTTGGAACTAGTAAGCACTTGACACCATATTGGGCCCTTTTGAGGAGGGATGGACAACTTAAAAGTAATACATAATTGTCATTTTTGTGTTTAAGTGCTATGGAGAAAAATGATTTAGGGGTCCTGAAGAATAGGAAACACCTGATATGTCTGTATGGGTGGGGAGAAATAATAGTATTAAGTGTATTTGGTTAAGAAGGGCTTCACTGATAGGTCAAGTTTGATCAGTGACTTGTCTGAAGAAGATGAAAGATAAAGCAATACAGATTTCTGAGGGAACTCCAGCCAGAGGAAACTAGAAGTCTAAAAATCCTGAGTTTTTGCCAAATAGGAGAGAACAAGGGGAAGTACTGGAGGATGTAAGGAACTTCATAGGGCTTAGTGGGCCAGTGTCAAGATTTGAATTATTGAGTCTGGAAGCCATTAGAGGGTTCAGGTAAGCGTATGATTATGAATAAAGGATCATTCTGAAGGCTGCTGTATTAAGCATGTTGAACGGGGGCAAGGGTGGAAACAAGTCAGTTAGAAAAGCTGTTGCCCTATCCACATGAAAGGTGATGGTGACTTGAAGAGAAGGGTGCTGTGGTGATTGGTAAAAATGTCAGATTCTAAAACAAGTTTGAATGTATAGCTGATGAGATTTATTTATGGATTGATTTGATGTGGGATATGAAAAAGGGAAGTCTAGGATGGTTACTAAATTACTTTAAAAAAGTATTACTTTTGTGAAAGTAATACATATGTATGATACAAAATTAAAAAAATACAATAAGTACATCACCAAACACCTTTTTTTTTTACCTCTAGCCACCAGTTTGCTTCTGTAGAAACAAGCAGATATTCTTCTATAGAGATACACATACAAATGAATACATATTTAAGTGGCATTTGTATTCTTTTCAGTTTTGGTATTCTTTGATTTAGATTAGCCACATATTCATTAAGTGCTACTATTGTGTTGTATCCTATGCTGGATCCATTGCTATAAAGAGAAAGCCCGTGTTCTGAAGAAAAACTTACTCCAAAAAGGTTAAAGTACCCACATGCATTTTAAGTTTAGTGTGTTATTTTTGTAAAAGAGACAAAAAGCTATCAGCTCACAAAGGAAGATTACTTAGCCCAGACTGGATTCTTAAGATCAGAGTATTATGGTAGGAATTAGTCTGAACCAAATCTGGAATTAGGTGAAGGAGGATGAAAAATGAAGTGGTTATCCAATTTAAGTGGTAAATGAATGTAAGGTAATTTAGGTATGTAATCAATAACAAACTATTGCAGAAACTAGATACTGTGAGGCTTGGCATTCTGCCCACCCCCCCAACCCTTCCATTTATTTTTTCTTATTTTTCTTGAAAGGTACAACTGGATTTGGAACAAATCCTGGTGGTCTCTTTGGCCAGCAGAATCAAACTACCAGCCTCTTCAGCAAACCATTTGCCCAGCCCACAACCACCCAGACCACTGGTTTTTCCTTTGGTAATACCAGCACACTAGGACAGCCAAGCACCAACACCATGGTAAGGAAACAGGTCTTATTTGTAGAGCTAAGTAATGAGGCTTCTATATATCTGTCATATAAGCTTGGAAAAATGGCAACTATTATTAATATTCTAAAGAGAACTGACTATTTTAGGATATCTTGTAATCTAGATAACCTTTTTCAGGGTCTATTTGGAGTAACCCAAGCCTCACAGCCAGGAGGTCTTTTTGGGACAGCTACAAACACCAGCACTGGGACAGCATTTGGAACAGGAGCTAGTCTCTTTGGGCAGACCAATACTGGATTTGGTGCTGTTGGTTCGGTAGGTTTTTACAGTTCGCTGTAATTTGAAGATGTATATAAAGCTGCTAAAGGAATTTCTAAGAAAAATTTGTCTTTTGGGAATTTCCTGGTGGTCCAGTGGTTAAGACTCAGTTTCACTCCCCGCGATTCAATCCTTTGTTGTGGAACTAAGATCCCATAAGCCACATGGCACAGTCAAAAAACAAAAAACCACCACAAAATAAAACAAAAGAATGCTGAATTTAAGAAAAGCAAAATCTGTCTTTCGAGTTTTTGGGGGAGTAATAGTGTATGATTTGATACTGATAGTAACTGAAAGCTATTTGGTACCAAAAAATAGATAACTTTATAATTGGTTTATTTTCAGAAAGTAGGTTCTTTTTGAAACTTTGTCTCTTCTGAACTAACCACTCCCGTTGGTTAAATTGTTGAGTCTAAGTTGAGATGCTCTTGCCCTTAAAATCAGATCATTTTAAATTCCTGTTTATGTCTTCTGTTTTGGGTGATAAGTTGGTATCATATTTGTTAATTACATATTTTTGGTGTTGATCAAGTTACTAAAATTTTATTCTTAAGGTTTTCATGCTGCTGGAGGCTTAATTGAATTTTTTTTTTCTTGTTAGGTCATTTAAGGAAAACATTACTATTTAGGAGTACACTTGATTTAAAAAACAATAGTAAATAATGTTCTTGCCTGGAGAATCCCAGGGACGGGGGAGCCTGGTGGGCTGCTGTCTATGGGGTCGTGCAGAGTCGGACACGACTGAAGCAATTTAGCAGTAGCAGTAGCAGTAAATACCTTTTAAAGAAAGTAGGTGTCTATATTATGTGTCCATTATAACAAGCTTTGGACTCTAGTTTTTAAAAAAAAATCACCAAATCATGTGGTTGTTTTCATGGAGATTGAAATCTGTTATATCTCATTTGAGGTGAGAAATTGAGAAAATTATCTTCAAAAAATGCGTCAGAAAGTTCTTATTTTTTTTAACAACTTTATTGGGGTGTAATCCACTTGCCGTACAATTCACCCTTTTGATGTTTAAAATGTTGTGGTTTCTAGCTTATTCACAGATTATGCAACTATCACCATAATCAATTTTGGAACATATTTGTCACCCTAAAAAGAAACGTCATCCCCGTTAATAGTCACTTCTCATTTTCCTCCAGTCCAGATCAGCTGTGTGTGTATTTACCTATTCTGTATATTTCATGTAAATGGAATCACATCTTTGGTGACTGATTTCTTTTACTTAGCATAATGTTTTCAAGGTTCATCCATGTTGCACCTTGTTTAAATTTTTTACTGTAACTCTCTGCTGGCATATTCAATACATGACAACATTTTTGTTACCAGGTAAAGAGTAATTTGAGTGCCTTATTATTTATTTTTTTCTTTGTCTCACTGAAATACTACATTTGGTGAGGCGTTATCATTAACTTCTCAGGCTAGGAGCATTCTGTCTTGTTAATCTTGCTCAGATTAGATACTTTTCTGAGAGCCGTTATTCATCCTTATTCATACCTTTTTCATAAAAATTATGACATCTTCTCTCCCTTACCACACACCCAGTCCAGTATACCTGATTTATCTATTTACTGTTTAGAGTATGTCTTACATACTACTTAAAATTTTCCTGTATTGTGTTCTTTTTAGACCCTGTTTGGAAATAACAAGCTTACTACGTTTGGAACCAGCACAACCAGTGCTCCTTCATTTGGTACAACCAGTGGCGGGCTCTTTGGTAACAAACCAACCCTGACTTTAGGAACCAATACAAACACTTCCAATTTTGGTACATACAAAAAGCAGGTTTGACTCTCTTAAAGTTACACTGACTATACCACACATCATTCTCCTGATTCATATTATTGGGAATATTTTAAAATTCGCAGGTAAGCTCTGACTTGATAGGAGATTACCAGAGGGAAAAGTTTAAACTCAAGGACTTGGGTTAAGATACCTGGAAGAGAGATAAATTGCCTTAACTAATTTATATTCTTTTGACTCCCTGCTTTGGATAAAATGGAATATTTAACGGATGCAGTAGAGGTATCTTGCAGAATGTTGGTTCTCTAATGGAGGTAGATTATTTTCAAAATAAGAAAACATTTTCATTGGATTACCTCATCAGTAATTGAGAAACAAAAAGTGAAGCACATTTGGTTGAGATAGCACATTGTTTTAGACCAAGTTCTTTCACACAGGGAGGTAGTGAACAGATGAGATTTGATGATTCCTTTTTAAACTTTTTGTTGTTGTTGGTTTGTGTTTTGTTGTTTTTTGAGATTTGATGATTCTTATTGAAAGTTGAAGCCTTTCTGATTTGAGGGATTGTTCAGTAGTTTTTCTATAGTTGGCAAAAATGTTTTATTTTGAATACATATTCATTGGAAAAAAAATTGGACAATAGCAGGTAAGATTGAATGACAGAAAAACAAACCTTAAACTACTCTTCAGAGATATGCTGAAAATTTTTTAATTTGTTTAATAGAAACATTATTTATATTATTTTAAGTATAACTACCTAAGTAAGTTTTCAAACAGATTCACCATATTTTGAGTTAAATCAGTCATGGAAAGTTCATTTCATTACCAAAGGAAATAGTGATTGAAATACTTCTTTAAAGTATTTCATGTACCAGACATAACATTAGGTTCTGAATATCTAGTGGTTGATGAGTACAACCATGGTTATTTGCCTTAAGTCAGCAGTTAAATTTTTTCAGTGAGTTTTTTAAATGATCTTGTACTGTACTGGAAAAAGAGGCTGCATTAAATATCCATTGGAATGGTATATGTTTTCATGGAAAGAAGAACTATGTGAAGGGGATAGATAAATCTTTGTCAGGTACCAGTTCTTAAATTAATGTATTAATATTTGATTTGATTTTTGTAACCCCTTTCATGGTTATAAAGTGAAGAGTGAAGTTGTTCCTTTACTCCTAGTAATGTTTATCATTCTACCTATAGACATTCTGCCTTTTTGTCTGTACTCTGTGAAAGAATGGTCTTGAGACAGTGGACTTGGTTAGCATAGATACCAGTTTTGTGTATTTGTTTCTTATCTATGAAATAAGATGAGAAAGATACTTAAGGGTTAAATCAGTGTTTTTCAGCCTTTTTAAATCACTGTCACTCCCTTTTCCCCAGGGATCCTTTGTAGACCTTTTCCCCACTTATTAATCATCTTCTCACTTCATGAAATTTTAATTCCGTGTATATACTGTGTAATCTGTTTATGTACTGTGGCTCTTTGGAAGACCATAAACCATTTTTAATTTTTAATTGAGGATAATTGCTTTACAATGTTGTGTTGGTTTCTGCCATACAACAACTTGAATCAGTTGTAACTATATATGCCCTCCCTCTTGAACCTCCTTCCCACCCCAACTGCATAAACTATTTTATATCTATGATTTTTTTCTCCCCCTTAAGAGGTAATTTTGTTCCCTTTGAAAATGCATGTTTTTTGGTAGCACAGTTGATGTTCAGCTGACAAGGTATTTGTGTAGACTACTTGATTTGGAAATGAAAACTCTCATCTTTATTTGATGTGCCTCACTAACTTATGTGCTGAATTGTCCTTTTTTTTTTAAAAAAAAAATCCTTAATGCTGACCTAGTGCCTGGCATAGAGTAGGTGCTCACTAAGTGTTTATAAATGAATAAGCCCTGAGAGGAAAGACTCCCAAGGAATACAGATTGCAGGGTGACAGGTTTTGTTTTACTCTTGAGTGAACTTAATCATTCCATTACCACCATAGAGGGATACAGATCTAAGTGAGACTTTCTTTGATGTTCCTCTTGTCTTGGGAAGCTGTCAATTTGATGTTGTGGGCAGAGATATTTTTGATTTGGGAATAAGTCATATAACAAATCTGGAAATGGAATAAGGTTGCACGAAGATTTGTAGCATTGTTAATATCATTGTTAGCTGCATGTTACCCAGTATGGGATTGTATTTCATTATGGTAATGATAAATCCAGAGTTTAAAAGGTTGGAATACTTGCTACAATTGATGTTGCCACACCCTTAAGTCATTCTTTAGAGTCATCTGTTCCTTTTCTTAGTAATTATTCCTAACAAGGACTAGTTTAAGATTGAGTATATGACAGTGTCAGTTTCTGAATGAAAGGAATAGAATAGAATTGTTTTAGGAGAGAAATTATAGGCAGGATGTCAGCACTGGTGAGCAGCAGTTTAGAGAGGTTGAAGATCTTTTGAGTGTTCAGTTCAGTCGCTCGTCGTGTCTGAGTCTGCGACCCTATGAACCACAGCACTCTAGGCCTCCCTGTCCATCACCACCTCCCGGAGCTTTGAGTAAATTATTGGTTATTTATGCTACATGGGTAAGGTTTGAGCTATTTGTACATTAAGCTTTTTAAAAAATTGATACATAATTGACATTACATTATATTTCAGATGTTCAACGTAATGGTCAAATATTTGTATATATTGTGAAATGTTTACCACAGTAAGTCTAAGTAACGTTTATCATCAATAGAAATTTTTTTTTCTGGTGATGAAAATTCTAAGATCTCCTACTCTCTTCAGTTCAGTTCAGTTGATCAGTCGTGTCCGACCCTTTGCAACCCCATGGACTGCAGCACGCCAGGCCTCCCTGTCCATCACCAACTCCCAGAGTTTACTCAGACTCATGTCCGTTGAGTCAGTGATGCCATCCAACCATCTCATCCTCTGTCATCCCTTTCTCCTCCCGCCTTCAGTCTTTCCCAGCATCAGGGTCTTTTCCATTGAGTCAGTGCCTCACATCAGAGGGCCAAAGTATTGGAGTTTCAGCTTAGGATCAGTCCTTCCAATGAATATTCAGGACTGGGTTCCTTTAGGGTGGACTGGTTGGATCTCCTTGCAGTCCAAGGGACTCTCAAGAGTCTTCTCCAGCACCACAGTTCAAAAGCATCAGTTCTTCAGCACTCAGCTTTCTTCCTAGTACAACTCTCACATCCATACATGACTACTGGAAAAACCATATATACCTACTCTGTTAGCAACTTTCAGATATGCAGTGCAGTATTTTTAACTATAGTCAGCATGCTATGCCTTAAAATCCCAGGAATTATTTTATAGCTCTAAGTTTGCCACTTTAGAATCTCCTTCACCCATTTTGCCTATCACCACCCTCTGCCAACCACTGATCTGTTCTCTGTATTGGTGAGCTTATTTTTCTTGGTGGTGATTTTGTTTTTTAAGATTCCACAAATAAGTGAGAACACTTGTCTTTGTCTTGTGTCACTTATTTGTATTTAATTTTCTTTGCCTTGCTTAATTCACATAGCATTATGCCCATAAGGTCTCTCCATGTTACATGGATGCAAAGTTTTCTTTGTATTTTGTGGCTAGACAATATTTTGTTACACATATATACCATGTTTTCTTTACCCATTCATCCATTGATATGCACTTACGTTGCTTCCATTATCTTGGCTATAGTAAATAATGCTGCTGTGAATATTGAGGTACACATTTCTTTTCAAATTAGTGTTTTCATTTTCTTTGGGTATATACCCAGGAGTGGAATTGCTGAATTGTATGGTAATTCTATTTTTAATTTTTTGAGGACCTTCCATACTATACTGTTTTCCGTCATGGCTGCACTATACATTCCCACCAACATTGTAGGAAGGGTCCCCCTTTTCTCCACTTTCTCACCAGCACTTATGATTTGTTGTCTTTTTAAGTAGTAGTTGTTTTGACAGTGAGGTGATGTCATTGGCTTTGATTTGCATTTCAGTGGTGATTAGCTATGTTAAGCATCTTTTCATGTACTTGTTGGTCATCTGTATGTAGTATTTAGAAAAGACATCTGTTCCTGTCCTCATTGCATTTTTTTTAATTGGATTGTTTTTTGCCATTAAGTTGTGTGAATTCTTTATGTAGTTTGAATTTTAGCCACGTATCATATATATGATGTGCAAATATTTTCTCCTGTTCAGTAGATTGCCTTTTCATTTAGTTGTGGTTTCCTTTGCTGTGCAGAAGCTTTTTAGTTATAGTCCCACTTATTTATTTTTCTTTTGTTTCCTTTGCTTTTAGTGTTAGATCCAAAAATCATGACCAAGACAGGTATAAAGGAACTTACCCCCCCATGCTTCCTTCTAGGAATTTTACAATTTCAGATCTTGTGTTCAGGTCTTAAATCCATTTTGTTTATGGTGTAAGATAACGGTCCAGTTTTATTCTTTTATGTGTGGTTGTCCAATTTTCCCAATGCCGTTGATTGAAGAGACTGTCCTTTCTCCATTGTATATTCTTGGCTCTTCTGTTGTAAATTAACTGATTGTTGATTAATTGTTCTTAATTTTAACTTAAAGTTGTTTTGAAATAATTGAGTTGATAAACCTTTGTCAGTGAGAATCTGTGGAAATGTGTGGTATAAACAGTGTAAGTTGGGACTTACTTCCCTCCTGTGGGTTTGAGGTAGTTCACGAGTATCTTGTTTTCTGCTGTTTATGGGACTGGAAGATCTTTTCTGGTAAAATTTTAACTCAGAAAAACAAAGAACATCTCCAGTACATAATCTGGTTTTTTTGTTTTGTTTTTCTTTAAAGAAAATTGATTGTGCTTGAGCAGGATGCTGCTGCTAAGTCGCTTCAGTCGTGTCCGACTCTGTGCGACCCCATAGACGGCAGCCCACCAGGCTCCCCCGTCCCTGGGATTCTCCAGGCAAGAACACTGGAGTGGGTTGCCATTTCCTTCTCCAGTGTGTGAAAGTGAAGTCGCTCAGTCGTGTCCAACTCGTAGCGACCCCATGGATTGCGGCCTACCAGGCTCCTCCGTCTATGGGATTTTCTAGGCCAGAGTACTGGAGTGGCTTGCCATTGCCTTCTCTGGCTTGAGCAGGCAGTACTCCATTTTTGTGGCATAGCTATTAAGACAATTGAAAAGATTTAATGAATGCATGAATTAAATATATTGGAAGTATGTCAGATTACTTGCTTGAATTCTTTAATGACATTAGAAATATGTTTTTTAACTGTTTAATTAAACTTTTTTTCTTTGCATTTTTAATTTAGATGTAAATTCAAAACTGGGATGGCACAGTAAAATATTCTTAGTTGGTGACACTGATATATATTCCAAAACACTTTATTCTAATATGTTTTAAAGACTTCAAATGTTTCACAAACAGAATTTGCTGGCCAGTGATTAGTTTTTCCCTCTTATCAAAAGAAATTAATGATATGTTCATTAGCTGTTTTGTTGATGTTTAGCTCCAAAAGGAGCACAGAAAGTGTGGACATATGTGAACAAAAGAGAAATAATAGCAGCAGTAGTGTGATATGATGTACGTGTCTTTGTGGGGAGACCTGTGGATTTTAGAAGGGAATCACAGGATTTTCTCTAACAATGGGTCACAGTGAAAGGATGGTTTTGTTCAGCTCTCCGTCACCTCTAATGAAATAATTCAACTCAAAGTTATTCATGGATATTATTCATTATCTTTTTTTACTATTAGCTAGCTGAGTCCTTGCGTGCTCCTATAAGCTGATTGAATTTGACACCATTAAAGCTTCTCAATGTGTGATTACAGCCACACATTACTAT
This sequence comes from Giraffa tippelskirchi, assembly GCF_054371585.1. Taxonomy (NCBI): domain Eukaryota; kingdom Metazoa; phylum Chordata; class Mammalia; order Artiodactyla; family Giraffidae; genus Giraffa; species Giraffa tippelskirchi. Next base: position 122,847,157 of record NC_137285.1, read on the forward strand.
CCATACATACAAGGTCCATCTGTTCAAAACAAAGAGATTTTTATAGGTAATCTTCACTGAGCAAGAACCTTGAGGCTCAGTGAAGTGTCTTGGTTGACTGTCTTATTTTTCAGTGAAAATTTGAGGGAATTATTTTTCTTCTTCTATTAATTAAGCATGAAGCATAGAATGGAGGCTTTGAGAGGACTTTTCTCGTGGTCCAGGGATGCGGCTTTGATCAGTGGTCAGGGAGCTAAGAATCGCACATGCCAAGCTGCAACTGAGGCCTGAGGCAGCCAAATAAATTAACTAAATTTAAAAAGAACAGTGGAGGCTCTGAGTCTTACAAAGGGAATGTTCCCCAAGCTCAAGCACAATCACTTTGCTTTAATACTGGATATTATCCTATACTGAATTAAGTCCAAAATGTAATTAAGTAAATAGGAAGACTGTGAGGTCTATTTATGGTTATCAAAAAAAAATTTTAAGTTAAATTAGCCTGCCATTTAGGATTTCTAAATGTCAAAAAATGAAAGGATGCAAAACTTAGGGTCAGACTGCTTTGTTTTAAATTCCCTTGTACAGGAAATTGAGAATTGTGTTAAAGTACAGTCGACTCACTCTTTTGTCCTTCTAGGATTCGGCACAAATACCAGTGGGAATAGTATTTTCGGAAGTAAACCAGGACCTGGCACTCTGGGAACTGGGCTTGGTGCGGGATTTGGAACAGGTAAGGAATTATACCATGAGACTTAGCAAGTGATACAACTTGGCTTTCTAACTGCTGGAACTTAAGACTTCAGTTTGATCATATGTATGAAAATAAGAGGCCTGTAGATTGTCATTTTCACAAACAGATTTATGAAACATTCCCATATGCTTTACCAGGCTTTAAAACACTGGCTCATTTATCTTAGAAGCTGTGTATTCATTCCTTTTCTACGAAATGTTCTCTTGATAGTCCTGGTCTCCCTGGGATTTTCAGTACTTAATGTGAGACCTGTCAGTATGATGACAAGTCCCTGAGACCCTGAACTGTTAGTTAAGTAAGCTTTATTACCCTAATAATAATGCAGCAGTAAGAGCACATGCTGAAATAATTAACATATAGATTGAGGTTTTGCAAGATCTGTGCATGCTTTTCCATTCTTCTCACTTTGTTATAGAGCTAAAATGTCAAGGCTTTGTCTCCATTCCTGCCATAGATAATTATTTTTCAATGCCTTTGAAGACGTTGTTCCTTCTACTTGCCCAGCTGTTTTAAACAGTTGGAGAGGGTGATGGTCATAGAATGAGTAAGTGCTTACAGGGTAATTTAAGCATAGAGTTTTGTCTACTTCCCCAATTCATCTGACCATGGGTGAGTCATTTAGTTGCAAACCATTTATTTCTATGGTCTCTGCTTCTATTGTCCAGTTATCTGTCATCTCCTTTTTAATAGAACCTTATTTTGTACTTTCTGAACTGTTTCCCTTTCTTTTTAAAATAAAAGATATAAGGTCTTAAAAAGTCAGTAACAGGAGTAACATGAAAAGCCCATACTTTTCAATAGTGAAGTAACAACTATTGAAAGTTTGGCATATATATTGTCGGACTTCTTTATATACAGTTTTCATATATGTATATACACACATGTATGTTTGTATGCTGTGTGTGTTTTATATAGAGAATTTTTGTGATATTCTTGAAGCCATGTCCTACACCAGTGTTTTTTAAACCAAAGGCTGAGATATATCAGGTGATATAACATTAATGTAGTTGATTGCAACCAGCATTCTTTAAAATTAACTAGAATTAAAAAAATCATTGTATATTGCAAGGTTAAATATTGATTTAACTTTTAGTTTTATATATGTGTGTGTTATGGGTCTCAGTGTGTTTCATATTATGTGCTGTGGTCAAAAATGTTTCAAACTGAAAGCAGCTTCCTTACTCTATATTCTTTGTTTCATTTTTCTTTTTTCTTTTTTTCATTTCCCATGACATTTTGGGCATATATTTTTTGTTTGGGTTGATATTTGTAGATCAAACTCATTTCTTTAAAAATAACTATTAAGTGTTCCATTGTGTAAATATATATATATACACACATAACACATGAGTACTTACATATACCATAATTTGTTTTAATTTTTCTCCTGTTGATGATCATTTGAGTTATTTGATTTTATTAGCAATGCAGTAGTGAAGATCTGTGTTATATAATTTTGTGTATGGTAGTGTTACTCTAGGATTGAACTGGGAATTGTCAGAAGATACACATATTTTTGAATTTTGGTCAGTCTTACTGATTTTAATTTGCTTTCCACAAAGAATGCCAGTTTGCATTTTTGCTCATATTTTATAAAAATGCTCCCTTTTTCATACACTTCCCATATTGTTAGTTTTCTTCATCTTTGTGTGAATGATAGTGAAAGGTGGTAGTTCTAATTTGCACTGCGCTGATTACCAGTGTGGGATACCTTTGTGTATGTTTACTGGCTGTTTTCATCTTTTAGTTCTCTATTTATATTTGATTTTTGTTTACTTTTGATAATGTTGTATATGTTGTGGATATTAAATCTTTTTGGTTGTATGGAAAACTTTGTGAGCTTTTGAGCTTACTCAAATTCCACAACATATATTTTGCAAGAAAGGAAAACTAAAAATCTGTGGGTTTTTGTACAATGTGTTCCTTAAATTTAAGCAGAGTATAACTTCTGACATCAGTGTTCTTGTCTAATCCCAGAGGAAAGATTAGCTTTGGTGTGGACTTTTTCAAGGTAGTTTTGACTCTAGTTTATGAACTGTAAACCTAAGCTTGGGTAAGGTGCTACTCCAATGTCTGTTACCAGATATTTCCACTCTATCTTTATTATTTAATTTTATTTATGGTATCTTAATGTACAAGTTTTATTTTTATGTGGTCAAAAGTTGTCATTCTCTCCACTGTGGTTTCTGGGTCTTGCAGACTATGATTTGCAGTACTTTATTCTGTAGTACAAGATTGTAAAGTGGTCTATAAGTTTTTTCTTGATGCTGTTGTCTTCTGTTTCACAGTAATGTAATATCTCAGTCTTTTTGTTTGAATATATTTGGTTTTTCTTGAACAGCTGAGCCTCACAGACAGTGAATCTCATTTTCATTCCTTTATATAGTCCTAATTGATGCCTTGCCCATAGAAACTAAAAACCAAATAAAATCAATAAAGAACTTTACACCCCTAATCATAGCACCAATAGATGATGTAGGGAAACGAGAATTGTGATCACTGAGTACACACTATTGAAATTCTTTGATGGTTACATCTGCTAAAGCAGGCTTTTGTCTTTGAGAGGAATGTGTCTAGATACTATTAGGTAAGGCAATGGCACCCCACTCCAGTACTCTTGCCTGGAAAATCCCATGAACGGAGGAGCCTGGCAGGCTGCAGTCCATGGGGTCACTGAGTCGGACACGACTGAGCGACTCCACTTTCACTTTTCACTTTCATGCCCTGGAGAAGGAAATGGCAACCCACTCCAGTACTCTTGCCTGGAGAATCCCAGGGACGGGGGAGCCTGGTGGGCTGCTGTCTATGGGGTCGCACAGAGTTGGACACGACTGACGCGACTTAGCAGCAGCAGCAGCAGCCCTCATTAGTGAATTCTGCATTGCATGATATCACAATTAGAATAACATTGTAGCTTTGGACTATGTTTTAGGGAAAGTGAAAGTTGCTCAGTTGTGTCTGACTCTTTGCAACCCCATGGACTATATATAGTCCATGTAATTTTCCAGGCCAGAATACTGGATTGGGTAGCCTATCCCTTCTCCAGCGGATCTTCCTGACACAGGAATCGAACTGGGGTCTCCTGCATTACAGGCAGTTTCTTTACCAACTGAGCTATCAGCTATCATATCAGCCGTTGGAAATGTTCTTTACCAACATTTCCCATGTTTGAAAGAAACATTAAGCCTTTGACTGTGTGGATCACAATAAATTGTGGAAAATTCTTAAAGAGATGGGAATACCAGACCAGCTTACCTGCCTCCTGAGAAACCTGTATGCAGGTCAAGAAACAACGGTTAAAACTGGACATGGAACAACAGACTGGTTCCAGATCGGGAAAGGAGTACGTCAAGGTTGTATATTGTCACCCTGCTTATTTAACATATGCTGAGTACATCATGCGAAATGCTGAGCTGGTTGAAGTGCAAGCTGGAATCAAGCTTACCAGAAGAAATATCAATAACCTCAGATATGCAGATGACACCACCCTTACGGCAGAAAGTGAAGAACTAAAGAGCCTCTTGATGAAAGTGAAAGAGGAGAGTGAACCAGTTGGTTTAAAACTCAACATTTAAAAAACTAAGGCATCCTGTCCTGTCACTTCATGGCTACTAGATGGGAAAACAATGGAAACAGCAAGAGACTTTATTTTTTGGGGCTCCAAAATCACTGCAGGTGGTGCTACAGCCACAAAATTAAAAGACGGTTGCTCCTTGGAAGAAAAGCTATGACCAACCTAGACAGCATATTAAAAAAAAGAGACATTACTTTGCTGACAAAGGTCTGTCTAGTCAAAGCTATGGTTTTTCCAGTAGTCATGTGTGGATGTGAGAGTTGGACTATAAAGAAAGGTGAGCACCGAAGAATTGATGCTTTTAAACTGTGGTGTTGGAGAAGACTCTTGAGAGTCCGTTGGACTGCAAGGAGATCCAACCAGTCCATCCTAAAGGAAGTCAGTCCTGAATATTCATTGGAAGGACTGATGCTGAAGCTGAAACTCCAGTACTTGGGCCATTTGATGCGAAGAACTGACTCCTTGGAAAAGACTGTGATGCTGGGAAAGATTGAAGGCAGGAGAAAGGGATGACAGAGGGTGAGATGGTTGGATGGCATCACCGACTTGATGGACATGAGTTTGAGCAAACACCAGGAGTTGGTGATGGACAGGGAGGCCTGGCGTGCTGCAGTCCATGGGGTCACAAAGAGTTGGACACGACTAAGCAACTGAACTCAACTAGCTAAATGGGTATTCTTATATAGCTTCTTGCTTTGAGTGATAGAGATTCAAACTCATGCCTCAACAGAAGTACATTTTCATGTAGCATAGGCCTTTGGGAACTTCATGACTAGTAGGCTGTAGAAACCTTAAATGTACAAATACATAAATTTTTTGTACACTTAGATTTAAGTGACCAATCAGTATAAAATGTTATAGTATTCTTTGACATGATTTTTTTTTTTTCTCCCAGTGTGCTCACATTAAGGAACACTCATTAAATTATGGGTAGGTCAGTTTCTTGTTTCACAGGGATAGTAATTGTTTCACAGGGATATCAGTAGTATGCCATTTTCTTGGTAATTGCTTGGTAATATTACTAAGGAGTTTTAGTTTTTAATATTTTCCATGAAGTAGTGATAAGTTTAAGGGGGTGTCTGACTCTCTGCGACCCATGGAGTGTAGCCTGCCAGGCTCCTCTATCCATAGAATTCTCCAGGAAGAATAGTGTAGCGGGTTGCCATTACCTTCTCCAGGGGATCTTCCCGACCCAGGAATCAAACCTACTCTCCTACTCTGTGGGATTTAGTAAAGTTTGTTAGACTAAGATATACAGAATAATCTACCCAAAGCTGATATATTCTGACATTCTGATATATATAATTACATTCTGAGATTCATTAGAAAGTCTCAAAGGAATTTATTTTTACTTATTCCTTGAGCATACTTGGAGTTTTTAAGAACACCGTTACCATGGTGCCCCCAATATATCTTCCTTATGATTCCTACAACAAATCATGAATATGACACATTTCATAAATTGACATTATCACATCAGAGTATCCCTCAACTTGTGTAAGTCCTTTAATTATGCATTGAGTGTATGTTTTTATTATTTTGTAGGCTTTACTGAAATACAGTGATTTTTAGACTGTTTCCTGATTCTTCTTTCAGGGCTAATGCAAATACACACCCATCCAGAACAGAAATTTTTACCCATTTTATATGTTCAGGTTTTATCTAAGCTTTTATTTAGGGGTAAGGACGTGTTTGTTATCTGGGGGATAAAAAAGAATCCTAAAATTTTTGCTATAAGCTATGTCCTTTGAAGGAATAATATATTTTTAGTTTTTCTTTGGATTTTTACCAATTTCTAATGGGTTAAGTCTTATTCCCTGTTTCAAAACTGGGTTTTTAAAGATGAAATAATCCCATTGCTGTATTGTTATCTTCTTAACGTTATTAATGAGGTTGAACAGTTAGGGAATGTTTTGTCCATTTCGGAGTCACCCTCATTAATTTATACTGTATGCTTCTCTGAGTATAAACTGCCTGTCCTTTTCTCTGATTGTGTCTCACAGCTGTTTCCATTCGGTATTTTTGACATCCCAAGTATATATGTTTGAAGTGATTTTCCTGGTAAACCATATCTCTGTCAGGAAGCATGGATATGTTGAGAGGAACATCAGATCTTCCAAATTGCCAATAACTATAACTTTTTTGAGAGTGGCAGGCTAGTGGAAAAGTACCTTTAATTTATGCCAGTAGCTTATTCTTAAAAAATTGAATTCTTCCCATTTTACACTTTAAAAAAATCACTACCAACAACACAGTTCATAAACATGATTCATTAGGCTTTAATTGGTTCAGTTGAATGTTTTGATTTGCAGATGCAGAAATTTAAGGAGACAATTTTAAAATTCTTTACAGATCTATACAGTAGCAGTTACGAGCCCTGGCTGATTGTCAGATGCATTGAGGTTTGAACTCTGGTTTTACCACTTACTACATTTGTGACTTTGAACTAATTTATTAAACCTTCCATTTTCTCTTCTGTAAAATGGGGATAATAGTTCCTACTTCAGATTTGTAAAGGTTAAATGAGATGATAGTAGCTAATATTTAATGGATGTTAGTCTCTACCAGATTCCTAAATGCTTAATATGTGTGTATTATTTTAATCTTAGGATAAATATCTAAGCTATGTATTATCTCATGTTATATAGTTGAGGAAGCTGAAGCACAGAGAGGTTAAGTATGCCTCTGACATAACTATCTCAGCACAGTGCCTGGCATATAAGTAGCATTTACTGTATTAGCTCTTTTGTTGAAATGAGTGGTTATTATGAAGTTTCCAAATGTATTATATTTTTAAGTAACTGACCCTCTGACATAACATTCAAAGGATCCTCTGTGGCGCTTTTTCTTTCCTCTTGTCTCCATAGCTCTTGGTGCTGGACAGGCATCTTTGTTTGGGAACAACCAACCTAAGCTCGGAGGGCCCCTTGGTACAGGAGCCTTTGGGGCCCCTGGATTTAATACAACGACAGCCACTTTGGGCTTTGGAGCCCCCCAGGCCCCAGTAGGTAAGTGTCAGTCACTTTAGAAGGCTTTTCTTGGTTTATTTCTTGCTAATACTTAACTTGCTGACTTGAATTTCCACGCTACCCTATTCCATCCTTCCTTAAGTGGTACATACATACAAGTCATTAAACAGTCATGTAGTGTGGAAGGACTTAACAATAGATCCAGTTTTGCCTGCTTCCTCACTTCTAGGCTTATGCCCGCAAAGAAATCACTTGTGTTGCAGCTTCTAATTGATCTGGTGTATAAATAAGTCCGTATCTGTAAGTGATATGTTTATATTGCTGTATTTTGCTTAAGTCTACATATATTTAACTTGTTAATGATAGATGAGAATGTAACTCACTGATCACCTCTGTTCTTTATTCGCTTCTCCCAGTATGTCTGTGTGTACTGAATTCCTTAAGTTTTATCTATTAAAGTTTTTCATATTTCATTCATTTGAATATCCCTTCCCAGTTTTTGTGATGTCTGCCTGCCACTTTATTATTATTTCGAACTTAAAATTAACTTACTTTGTGACTTACACATCTTCTTTTTTTAAAAAAATTGTCCATTTTCTTTTGTTTCTTTATTTTTTTTATTTTCTTGGTCATGCAGTATGGCATGTGGGATCTTAGTTCCCTGACCAGGGATTGAACTTGCATCCCTTGCGTTGGAAGCTCAGAGTCTTAACCACTGGACCATCAGGGAAGTCCCTTAAATACCTTATTTTAAAGAAAATTATATTTTACCAAAAATAAAAAACTGATATCACCTGGCAGATACAGAGTAACTGAGATGGGTGAAGAAGAGATATAATCCTCATGTTTCACATTTTGAGAAGCCTTTGCAAATTTAAGCCATGTCCTTACATACTTTTACTGTGTCAACTAGGAGATAGTATTTCTTGAGTCCTCATGATCAAGTAAGGCTAATAGTACCCTTCTTTTTCTCTCATTTCTTTGCCCTTTTTATATTTTTGTATTAATAAAGTACGTTCTTCTAATACTTACTGTCTTCTTTTCTTTGGGGAAAGAATAAAAGTTGTAAAGGAACACAGCATTTTATTATAACTATGAAAACATTGCTCCTTAGCCAAGTAAGTTGTTCTCATACAGCTATTTCTTTCTCCTGGAACTTCTAATTATTTTTTTTCTCTTGCGTTATCTGCCCATATCACCTTACATTAGTCCAAATTCTTAAGGGTGGTATCAGCATTCTTTTGCCTCATTCTTTGATCTCTCTGTCCTGCAGCAGTGTGAACTCTGTTTACTCCCTGGGCCTTCAGTGTTTCTCTGGGATATTCCCTTCAAGTCTACTCACAGGGGACTGATATGTCTTGGATATAGATTTTTTTCTCTTTATTTCCGAAATTTTCTGGAATATATCTTCAAGTTAAGGTTATATGAAAGATAAACTTTGACTGCTTACAGTTCTGAAAACATCTTCATTTGTTCCACACACTTATTATGAAATTCTGGTGTGAAAGTAATTCACCCTCAGAACTTTGACTCTATTTCTTGCGTTAACCGTTACTGGTAAGTTTCATGCCTTTCTGAAACTTGTTCCCCCCACCCCCGCAAACATTTAGGATTGTCTCTTTGTTCTGAAATTTCTGTGATTTGCTTACACCTTTTCTTTCTTTCTTTTTTTTTTTTTTGGCCACACTGTGAGTCTTGTGGCATCTTAGTTCCCCAACCAGGTTTCAAACCTGGGCCCCAGTAGTGAGGGTGCCAAGTGCTAACCACTGGACTGCCAGAGAATTCACAGACCTTTTCTGTCCTAATGTTTGATTTTTTTTTTTTTTTAACTCATGTTTCTACTTTCTACAAGGTTTTTTGTTGTCTTCTGAATCATCTTTTTGGATTTTTATTGTTTTTCTCATTTCTGAAAGTTCCTTTTTAGCATCCAAAATTGCATCTTAGATGCATTTTAGATGCATTCATCTTAGATGCAATTTTTCTTTAAAACTCTGATTAGGAAGATGACAGGGTAGAGTAGTTGTTTTTAATCCTTCTATCTCTTTAATCATTTGATCATGATGTGATTTTCAGCATGTTTTCAACTTTTATGACCAGAACTGACGATAACAGCAATCAGTGGTAGCTTCACTAATGCTAATGTTTGCTTGTTCTCTTATTTTTGCTAACTAACCAGCTCTCTTTTCTGTATTAGAAATAATCTAGTTAACATAGAGTGGATTTTATATTTAAACATACAGAAATAAAGACATCCTTGCACACATTCCTAATTATGTTTGGATTAGTTGAGGAAGTTTTTATTTGAGCATGCCCAGGAAAGGTGACCTATATTTGTTAAATGCTGGTCCTGATCAGTGTTTTTTTAATTTTAATACATAATTGATTGTCATGTGACAAACTGATTAGTGAATATTAGAGTTCTTTAATAAAAGCATTCAGGCTTTCTTCAGTCTCATTGTATAGTCCACAGAAAAACATCATGTTATTGTGCAGCCCTGTGTATCAAAAGCTACTTCCTGTATATTTTTCTCAGCAGTAGTCTGAAACTGGATTTAGGAACTTTCTGAGCACAGACAATTTATGATCTCTTCAAACTGACATCTCCCCCGGGTTTCACATTCCTGAGCAAATTTGTACTCTCTCCTTACACATCAACATACAGTGTTTCAGTATTGAGTGAATACATCCAGTTTTAAGAAAGCTCAATTTGACTAAGGTAGATCTACCTCCTTTTCATTAATTTTACTTTAATTTTCTATTCTAGGTTTGTTGTTGGTGCTCCTCTTATCTTTCTCCCCCCTGTTGTTTTAAGTTTTTCAAAATCTTTTTGTTTATGGTACCCCCTTTATATTAATTATCTTATCATATTTTGGATTTAGCCTTATTTTAAATGTTTATAAAGAAAAAAGTATTTTATTTCTAAAAATGAAATCACTGTGATTTTTTTATCATTATTTGATTTTGAAATATTTATCTTGCAAAGAAGTTTCTTTGCAAAGTCAAGGTACAGTGCAGATAGTTGTGGGACTACTTGTTGTTGGTTTCTTTTTACTGTGTACAATTGTAGATCATTGTTCCTGTCTCATATAAGGACGAAATACAGCCATTTTCACTTTTGTTTGCTACCTTTCTTCCTCTATGTTCTCAGTGTACTTAATATTTTTTATTCTGGAATTTTTTACTTGTTGAATCAAAGAGATCTTATTTCCACATTGTCATTTTTAATATCTACTTAATCCATCATGTTGATGAACCATGATTTTTGCAGGTGTTAACTTAATGTCAGACATAGGTTGTTTCCAAGTCTTGACTATTGCAGATAATGTTCAGTGAACACTTGCAAACATTTCTTTATTTTCTTTCTAGTTTAATTCAGTCTTTGGGTTAAATTTCCATGATTGAAATTATTATGTTAAAAAATATAAAAACAGTACTTGCTCTATGTACTGTCATTGTTTCTTTTAGACCGATTAAACCAATTTGCAGTGTTTCTGAAAGTCATACTGTATCCCTTTTTATACAGCTGTGCCATTGATAATGAAGTAGATATAAAATGTCTTCAAGGTTGTTGTGGTTTACATGTCTTTGATTATTAGCAATAATGAATACCTCAGTAAAATTTTATGTGTGTTGTCTCCTGTGAAATGCTCCTTATATCTTTGATCTTTTAGAGTGTGTGATTTTCTTCACAGTTTGCTCCTCTGCTCTCTACCAGTAATGCTACTGAGTGAGTCTGAACATTTTGAAGGGAGTCTTGAGTTCTCTTGATTTAAGGCACTGGATCCTTGGACTGACATCTTGCCTTTTCTTTCCTTTTTTACAAAGCTTTGACAGATCCAAATGCTTCTGCTGCCCAGCAGGCTGTTCTCCAACAGCACATCAATAGTCTGACATACTCACCTTTCGGAGACTCTCCTCTCTTCCGGAATCCCATGTCAGACCCTAAGAAGAAAGAAGAGGTAAATTTAAGGAAATTTCAATAAAATCAGTTCTCAGAGTAGGAAAACTTAGGTGTAATTTTTTTTTTTTAACTTAATTTTGATTGGAGGACAATTGCTGTACAATCTTGTGTTGGTTTTGTAATTAAGTTTTTAAGACACATTATTTATGCTTTTCAGTAGGCCAGGGGTACAAAAAACTAAATTATTTTTGTATCTGGAAGGCAGCATGACAGTGAAAATGAGTGTTAGACTGAGGTGAAGGCTGAGACTTTTTAAGGCTGAGCCCTGAAATAAATCAGATATTATACTCTTATAGTTGAGCAAACTAAGGTTCTTGGAGGCTGATTTCTCTAGCATAATAATGTCTTTCTTTTTTTTAACATCATAATGTCTTAAATGGCAAATCAAAATTTTTTTCTCCTGATTTCTACATAGAATTGTCTTAGTCTCGTAGGCTCTAGAAATGATCTTCTGCTCACTGTGGTGTGGCATTAAAAGTAGTCTTTGGTCCATTTAATCCTTATTTTACCACTTACAGTCTGTGAGATGTTGGGCATCTCTTTTTGCCTCTCTGAATTTCATCTGTAAAATGGCAATAGTATTTCTATTCAATGTTGAGAATTAAGATAAGTTGCTCAGTATACAGTATTATTTAGTCATTTATGTCTGACTAGTCATTGTGATCAGCACTGAGGTTACCTAATGAAAATAAACAAGAATGTTTTCTTGAAGAGCTTGCTATCTAGTGAGGACAATCAGACTTGTACATTATTAAATTTATGCAGCTTTAGTTTAGTGTATGCAGTAATAGAGTGCATCAGCTGATGAATGGATAAACACAATGTTGTATATCTATATGATGGAATATCATTTCAGCCATAAAATGGAATGACATGCTACAGTGTGAATGAATCTTGAAAACAATGCTAAGTTAAGCAAAACATAAAGACAATGATTCCATTTATATAAAATGTCTAGAATACACAGATCCATAGAGACAGTAGATTCATGGTTGCCAAGAGATAAAGAGAGGAATTAGGAGGCACAGGGTTTCTTTAATGTCTATACATTTTTCAGTGATTTATATTGCATAAAAATTGTTTATGGCTGTGTCTGTTTTTCTTGAAGATGTTTTATTTAATTAAATAAATAAATAAATGAATAATAAAAAATAAAAATAATTAGGCTTAGAATTTTGATGTTACATTTTCTTAAAATGAACATAAATATTGTCATCTTTGTTTTAGAAAGCAAAACAATTGCAGGCTTTTCTCTTTTGTAAGATGAAGAGAAATGCACAAGGTATATTAATATATTCTGTTAAGACATTTTGATTTGTGAGGCACTTGAAATGGAATGTCTCGATTACGTTTTGAAACAAGTCAGACAAACCCATTTGAAATGGAGCTGGTGAGATGAATGAAAAACAGTTGTAGAGAAATAAAGGCAGTTTAGTTAGCATGCACACATTCATACAAAGTTGGGTGAGAAATCCTTGTGTTCTGGGAGCTGAGACTCCAAGAGGTATCTAGCTGGTGAATGGCAGAGATCAGATGTGAAAGCTAGTCTTCTGGTTTTTAGGGCCAGTACCATACTTGAGTTAAACTAGTTATCCTTGATTTTTTTTGTTTTTCAGAGATTGAAACCAACAAATCCAGCAGCCCAAAAGGCTCTCACTACACCTACTCATTATAAACTGACACCCCGCCCTGCCACCAGAGTCCGACCAAAGGCTTTACAAACAACAGGCACAGCCAAGTCACATCTTTTTGATGGACTGGATGACGATGAACCATCCTTAGCCAATGGAGCGTTCATGCCCAAGTGAGTTTATCTGTTTTACATATGGTAGTGTATATGTTTCTGTGATACTCTCTCCATTCGAGCATGTACTATTTTTTTAAACTCAAATTGGCCAAACTAGTTAAGAAAAAACATCTCTTTCTGTATTATATATATATTATATATATATAATATATACACACACACACACATTTGTTTCAATTCTCATAATACAGATATTAAATAATAATAATTACACAGAACACAGGAAAGTATATAGAAGAGTTGGTAAACATTGAAAATTTTAAAGTATACACACATGCCTTATTAGAGTGTTGGTATATATACATAGGGGGAAAAACTGAAGAAAAATACATACCGAAGTATTAACAGTAGTTACCATCTGGAGATGTAATTTTAGGGCATTTCATTTCTAAGTTTATTTTTCTAGAAGTACTGTACACATATACATAACACACATACACACAGGCGGCTTTTTTCAAACACCAAGTACTTTTCTAATCATAAAGTTTTTTTTTTTAAGGCTTTAGGGGTAAAATGGGAGTTCATCTCTTGTAGTTCTTTGTCTATGAGTGTTAATAAAGTATGAAAAGTTATCACTCCTTTTTTTGCCCATAAGAGTATAGTGGGCTGCTGCATAAGAAGAAACAGAAAGCCCAATTTTATACATTTCTTAGAATATCATTGGATTATTTTGAAGGCAGGGACTGTGTATTATTCATGTTTATGTCCCCAGCATTTAACACATTGTTTGGTATAGAGTAGATAAAAAGGGCTTAGGTTCACCTTGTTTAGTCCAGTCATCAGATCAGCGACTTTCAGGGCAGTATCACCAGGTCTTATAATCGACAAGTATGATATGCAAATAGAAGGAATTGGAGTGGAAAGGCAGACATTTTGCTGTTAACACCATATCCCCTTCTTGGTTTCTGCTTCTGTGGTGGTGTTAACAGTCTTTACTTAATATGTCAGAAGTACACGGTTCAACTGTCACATCTCTTTGATTTACTTCTCTAGTTTTGTTGTTGTTTAGTTGCTCAGTCGTGTCCTACCCTTTGTGACCCCATGGACTGCAGCACGCTAGGCTTCCCTCTCCTTCACCATCTCCCAGAACTTGCTCAAACTCCTGTCCATTGAGTTGGTGATGCCATCCAACCATCTCCTCCTCTCTCATATCCTCCTCCTGCCTTCTGTCTTTCCCAGCATCAGGGTCTTTTCCAGTGAGTTGGCTCTTTGCATCAGGTGGTCAAAGTACTGGAGCTTCAGTATCAGTTCTGCAGTGAATATTCAGGACTGATCTCCTTGCAGTCCAGGGGACTCTCTGAAGTCTTCTCCAGCACCACAGTTCGAAAGCATCAATTTTTCCATGCTCAGCCTTCTTTATGGTACAGCTCTCACATCCATACGTGACTACTGGAAAAACCATAACTTTGACTATACGGACTTTTGTCTGGAAAGTAATGTCTTTGCTTTTTAATATGCTGTCTAGGTTTGTCATAGCTTTTCTTCCAAGGAGCAAGAGTCTTTTAATTTCATGGCCGCAGTCATGTTTCTAGTTTTACTCCTACTTTACTTGTTGCTCCTCCTGTCTCCCTTGCTGGCTCCTCCCTCTTCTTCCTGATTCCTAGACTCAACTCTTGATCTCATTATCTTTATTCACCTCCAGAGTGATTTAATATCTGTAGTCTAATTCTCAAACATTTATCTCCAGCCTGGACCTCTCCCAAACTTCAGACTCTTATATCCAGTATCCAGCCATACTCAACATCTCCACTTATATTTATTTCAGAATTAATGTGTCCAAAATTTAACGAACTCCTGATCATCTCCTTCATCTCCTTCAATTTAACGAACTCCTGTTCCACCCAAAGCCTTTCCTATTGCACGTAATTGCATTTCTATCACTCTAGTTGCTCAGGCCAAAATTTTCAGAATCATCATTGACTTTTATCATACACCTCATATCTAAGCCTTTAGCACATCTTTGTTCTACCCTTAAAAATTATCCAGAATCTGACCAATTCATACCACATTCACTGCCACTAATTACCTTAATCCAGGGCACCATCATCTCTTGATTGAATTATTACAGTATTCTCCTAACTAATCTTGCTGCTTTTATCCTTGTTTCTATGCATTCTGTTCTGAAATACAGTTAATAGTGATTCTTTTAAAATGTAAATCAGCCCATGTCACTGTTCTGTCCAAAACTCAGTAGTGGTTCATACTTCAGCGTATAAAAGCCAAGTTGCTTATAGTGGCATATAAGGCCCTCTAAGAACTGATCTTCCATTACTTCTGTAAGCACATCTACTACTGTCTTCACTGTTTCACTTTAGTTCGATTCAGTCACTCAGTCATGTCTGACTCTTTGCAACCCCATGGACAGCAGCACGCTAGGCTTCCCTGTCCATCACCAACTCCCAGAGCTTACTCTGGACTCATGTCCATTGAGTCGGTGATACCATCCAACCATCTCATCCTCTGTCGTCCCCTTCTCCTCCTGCCTTCAGTCTTTCCCAGAATCAGGGTCTTTTCCAATGAGTCGTCAGTTCTTCGCATCAGGTGGCCAAAGTATTGGAGTTTCAGCTTCAGCATCAGTCCTTCCAATGAATATTCAGGACTGATCTCCTTTAGGATTGACAGGTTTGATTTCCTTGCAGTCCAAGGGACTCTAAAAAGTCTTCTCCAACACTACAGTTCAAAAGCATCAATTCTTCGGCACTCAGCTTTTTTTATAGTCCAGCTCTCACATCCATACATGACCACTGGAAAAACCATAGCCTTGATGAGACAGACTTTGTTGGCAAAGTAATGTCTCTGCTTTTTAATATGCTGTCTAGGTTGGTCATAACTTTCCTTCCAAGGAGTAAGCGTCTTTTAATTTCATGGCTGCAGTCATCTGTAGTCATTTTGGAGCCCCAAAAAAATAAAGTCTGCCACTCTTTCACTGTTTCCCCATCTATTTGCTTTATTTTATTTATTTATTTTTTATTTACTCTAGGAGGTGGGTCATAGAGGATCTTGCTTTGATTTATGTCGTCGAATGTTCCGCCTATGTTTTCCTCTAAGAGTTTTATAGTGTCTGGTCTTCCTTCAGGTCTTTAATCCATTTTGAGTTTATCTTTGTGTATGGTATTAAGAAGTTTTCTAATTTCATTATCTTACATGTAGCTGTCCAGTTTTCCCAGTACCACTTATTAAAGAGGCTGTCTTTGCCCCATTGTGTATTCTTGCCTCCTTTGTCAAAAATAAGGTACCCATAGGTTCATGGGTTTATTTCTGGGCTTTCTATCTTGTTCCATTGGTCTATGTTTCTGTTTTTGTGCCAGTACCATACTGTCTTGATGACTGTAGCTTTGTAGTATAATCTGTAGTCAGGAAGGTTGATTCCTCCAGCTCCATTCTTCTTTCTTAAGACTGCTTTGGCTATTCGGGGTCTTTTGTGTTTTCGTATGAATTGTGAAATTTTTTGTTCTAGTTCTGTGAAAAATGTAGATGGCAGAGAATTCTGATGGCCAGCACTAGAACTGTACTCGGTTTGCTCTGGAATTTGATAGCTTGACAAGTGTGAGAATCTTACTGGTGCCATGTCTTTTCTTTTGCCTTTACATCATAGTCATAGGAAATTTTCTATAGAACAAGCCATTAATTTTCTTTATTCTGAATGACAGAATTAGAAATATTCTTGAATACCTCTGTTCATTCCTTTATTCAGCAGACATTTATCACAAACCACTACATGCAAGTGTGATGGGCTCTGGGGATAGAGCTGTGAACCAGACGCATTCCTCTGTCACAGTCTGTGGGGGAAGAGAGATGCTGACGTAGAGTAATAACAAGTGAGACAGGTTACAGAAAGAAGTAGAGATTGCCACTGTAGGAGAGACCAGTAGAGAATAATGAAGGAAAGCTTGTCTGAGGATGTGTTGTTTGGGAGAACTGTCAGGCAGGGGGAGTATTTTGTTATGTTTCTGGTTTTAAATACAAATATATTTTTTTCAAACAGAATTTTATTTTCCAGCTTTCTTGTCAATGTTTGTTTGAAACATGACCTGACCGAATGGTATTCTGTCTTGTATTTGCTAAGTTAGTCCTCCATCCTCTTCACATTTGCCTGACACTGTTTTTATGTTCTGTATTTAAGTTCCTTGCCTTCTAGTCATGTGTTCTTCATGTGAAGCATTTAATTAAACCATCTTCACTCTCCCCACCTCCCTCACCCGTTTGTTGTGTTTCTGTCCATTGCAGCTGTTATTTTTTGTGCTGATCAGGTGGTTTTTTTCTTTGGCCGACAGGAACCCTTTCATGTTGGCTCCTAATTCCTTTCCAAAGTTCCTGATAGTGTTTAGTAACTTGCTTGTAGGATTCACTGTGTAAAATTTTGTCCTTTTTTTTTTTTTTTTTTTTTTTTTTGCCTTCTGTGTTTCTGATTTAGATTGGCTTGGGTGTTCCTTTCTTAAAATTTTCTTACCCAGTTTTGGTATAAAAGTTATGCTGACCTCACAAACAAATTGGATCATTTCCTCTTTTCTGGGTGGCTTGATGTAAGATAGGCTTCTCCTCTCCCCCATTAAATGTTGGATACTCGTGAAGATACTGTTCGCAGTAAGGTGTTTCATTTTAATTGTTGACTTTAAAGTTATAGAACTTAAGCTTTTTCATTTCTTGTGTCACTTTTGATGAGTTATGTTCTTATAATATTCATTTCAGCTCATTAAAATTCCAAACTTATTGGCATAAAGTTGTTTAAAAATATCCTTACTGTCTTTTTTATTTTAGTGGAATCTGTAGGAATGTGTCTGCTCATTCCTGACATGGTGGTGGTTTGTGCCTTCTCATTGTGTCATTGTAGCAGTGTGGTCAGGGATCTGCCAGTTTCATTTAACATTTCAAAGAACTAACCTTCTGGCATTACTGATGCTCTCTAGTCTGTTCCTTTTTCATTAATTTTAATTTATCATATTTTCACTAATGTTTAATTTTATTTTTAATCCCCCCCCCACCTTTTATGGTATTTGTTTTCTGTCCTTTGTTTAAATAAATGCTCACTTTTTTTTTTTAACTTTGCTCCTTTCCAAATACTTGCTTTAGAGATGCTTTTATTACTAGTTCAGCTCTATTTATATTCCACAAGTTTTGATACGGAGTACTCTTAACATTCAAATGATAGTTATATGATAAATGCTTTCTGATTTTCATAGAGTTTTTTGAGTCTTGGGTTATTCAAGAGTATAAATTAACATGGAGATTTTTGTGATCTTTTTAGTTATTTTACTTACTAACTTTTATTGTGGTAAGATATACATGAAAATCGTTTAAATGGTAAAATATGTGTTCTGTCAAGTACAATTCAGTGATGTTAAGTAGATTTATAATATTGTATAACTACCACCACTAGTATTTCCAGAACTTACTGCCATGCAATAATTCTCTATTTTCTTCTTCCTCCAGTTCCTTTTAACCTCTATATTACTTTCTGTCTGTAAGAGTTTGCCTGTTTTAGATACCACATGTGCAGGGAATCATGCAGAATTTATTCTTTCATGTTTGGATTATTTTACTTGGCATAATGTTTTAAAGGTTCTTTACTTTTTTCACTTTTAAGTTGTAGCATGTATCAGAACATCATTCTTTTTTAAGGCTGAATAATATTCCACCATATGGTTATCCCACATTTTGTTTTTCCTTCCATCTATTGATGGACATTTGGGTTGTTTCCACCTTTTAGCTGTGTGAATAGTGCTACTATGAATGTTGATGTACAAGTACAGAGTCCCTTGTTTCAGTTCTTTTGGGTATATACCTAGGACTGAAATTGTTTGGTCATACATTAATTCTGTACTTAAACCTTTTTTTTTTTTTAATAGAATTTATTTATTTATTGGCTGCACTGAGTCTTTGTTGCTGTGAGCAGGGTTTCTCTAGTTGGGGAGATGGGGGCTACCCTCTAGTTGTGGTACTCAGGCTTCTTAATGCAATGGCTTCTCTTGTTGCAGACCATAGACTCTAGTGTTCTCGGGCTTTAGTAGCTGTGGTGCACAGGCTTAATTGCTCTGTGGCATGTGGCATCTTCCCCGACCAGTGATTGAACCCATGTCCCTTACATTGCAAAGCAGATTCTTAACCACTGGACCACCAGGGAAGCCCCTGTACTTAATCCTTTAAAGAACTGCCAAACTGTTTTCCACAGCAGCTTCACCATTTTACATTACCTCCAGCAATGCACATTGTTTTCATTTTCTCCATACCCTTGTCAGCACTTGTTTTCTGGTTTGTCTTTCAGCTTATAACAGTCATTCTAGTGGGGCTGAAGTGGTACCTCATCCTTGTAATTTGCATCCCCTTTATGATGTTGCATATCTTATGTGCTTATTGGCCATTTATCTTCTTTGAAGAAAACTGACAGTAATGAGTTCAAGGATGTTGATACTGATCTTAAGAGTTCTTTTTAATGACAGGTGCTTACTGAGATGAGTCAAAGCTGAGCTTCACACCTTGTGCTTTTTACTTTTAGTTCTCTCTTAACTGCAGGGGTAGAGACTTTGCAGGTCCCAACACAAAATCAGTGACATCCATTAGTGCCTCACTCCCTTGGTGGCTCTAGATTCTAGTTTCTGCCTTTCTAGTCCCACAAGACTGTCAAGTTCACCATCAGCCTCTTAGCCTTGCCCTTGGTATCAGAAAAGTCTCCAGGAGAAAGGCAACCCCAAGTATAGGACACCTCCCTGTGCCACTATCCCCTCAAATTACTGGTACTGTCATTTTTTACCATCTTGTTGGCTCTTCATGTTCTGAGGTTTCTGGTGATCCTCTGTAGGAGAATTAGTCCTCATTACCTAGTCTACCATCAATAGAAGGGCAAGTTTTATTTTTCATGAAAGTAATAATTTTTTGTTGTCAATTGCCTCTTTCATTGGCTTACTTGATATTTATTTAATAGCACCATTACAATGAGGAATATACCTAGCATACATAAGTAAGGAACAAACACCACGATGTGTTTATTTTTTTTTTGGCCACACCACACAGCATGCTGGAGCTAGTTCCGCAACCAGGGATTGAATCCATGCACTGGAAGCACAGAGTCGAATCACTGGACCCCCAGGGAATTCCCAATGTTTGGTTTTTTCTTTAAGAAGAGGGAATGGAGTGTATTAGTTAATCCAGTGACTTTTTAAGTGGAGGTTGATTAAGATCATTTTATATGTTTTTTCTACTTAAAGCTGGTATACTATAGAGATTCTTGCTTTAAGTAGAACCTATTGTACACAAACTTGAATGTATTAGATATTCATGGTCATTTACATCATTGGATAGCAGAGGTTTTTACCCCTCTTTCTTGTCTTTTTTTTTAAAGAAACCTTCCTCATCTAAACATCTCTCTTCCTTCAGTGGCTTCCCTGGTGGTTCAGTGGTAAAGAATCCACCTGCCAACACAGGAGACATGGGTTCGATCCATGGGTAGGGAAGATCCCCTGGGGAAGGAAATGGCAACCCACTCCCATATTCTTGCCTTGGAAATCCCATGGACAGAGGAGCCTGGTGGGCTACAGTCCTTGGGATCGCAAAAGAGTCAAACAACAGTCTTCTTTCAAAACAACATGCCGAGTTCTATGCAGGAGCAGTCATAAATCCTGACTGCCAAGAAAATTAAAAAATGATTTTTAAAGAGAAAAAAGGCATGTAGAAAAATAATTGAAATGCATGACAGTGTGGGGAGTGAACTAGTGTCTAGACAAATTTTTATGGAGTTCAGCAAAGGAAGAGTATTTTCAAGCGTATTTCTTACTTGGTTTTGATGTGCTTAATTAGCTTATTCTTCTGAACACCAGAGTGTAATATATTTGAGACCTTATGTTCTGGTTATTTATTTATGAGCCGAGTTGGTGAACTGAACTTGTTAGGTCAGTTTTAGATGCACATGAGTTGAATAAGAGTTCCCTTTCCACTTGAGATTTTAAGATAGTCTTTAGTGTAATTTTGTGTGCCTGAATTCTTTTTTTTTTTCTTTTGATCTCTGTTTATAGGAAGAGCATTAAGAAATTGGTTTTGAAAAACCTTAACAATAGCAGTCTATTCTCTCCTGTTAATCGTGATTCAGAAGATCTAGCTTCACCATCTGATTATCCAGAAAATGGAGAGAGGTAAACTGAATGTTCTTTTGGGTTATTTCTGGTCGAGAGCCTTGTTCTCCTTTAGAAGAGATTCTGAGCTTAGTATTTATTCATTCAAGAAATTTTACGAAGTTGGAAGTACAACGGCATATGAGCACCTAGAAGTTATGTCATGTTTTTACCTATCGAATACTATAGACACTAAAATTTTTTTTTTTCTGATTCAGTTCTGCAGAACTTTTTTGGCATCCATGTATGTTGTTTTGGACAGGGTTAGCATGCATGTGACTCCCCTTACCCCTCTTAAAATAAGATTTTGTTTGTGATAGTTATTAAAGTGATACACAACAACTGTAACCAACTCCCCCCTCAAAGCTGTATAGAAATATATAAAGGAGAAAGTACAAGTATATACAGTAATCCTTAGTAATTCAGCATATTTTCTAATGGTTTAGAAATTTATTTATTGAATATATTCTTAAATATTATAGTGGTTATGCATGAAATGATATTCTGTAACCATTTACTATCAATATGGCTGTCATCGTGATATGGCTAACCTGCCTCTTTTTAAGTGACTCTGTAATCATTATTATGAATGTAAGATAATTCAGTCAGTTCTCTTTTAGAGGATATTTAGATTATTTCGGTGTTGCTATATTCAAAATAACGCTTCAGTGAAAAATCCTTGTATGTATGTCTTTGCACTCCTGTTTTTTCCTCTTCAGATAAAATTTTAATTTGATTTTTCAATAATGAAGCATTTTCTAATACTCTCTTGATTATAATATTAAAAATCAAAATTTTTTCAGTTTTATATTATGAAATTCACTACTGATAATTTGACCCCCACATAGTAAATACTCCCTCCCCTCTTTAAGCTAAAAATTGTGACACTCAGATTCATTCATTCATTAAAATAGATCAGTTAAAATTATGGAATCTACATTCAGTCTTCGTGGGTTACAGTGCTAACTCTAGCACTTATAGCTTTGTGACCCTGACAAGTTATTTTTCTGTGTCTGAGTTTTCTGTAAAATACAGAGAATGATTGCACCCTATTTTATAGGATTACCATAAGTATTAAGTGAATTTTTAATACATAGAATTACATAGAACAGTGTCAGATACTTAATGAAGGCCTACTAATGATTGATTGTTGCTGTTATACTACAAGGGGCTAAAATAGTATTGTTTACTTTCTCCCTTTTCAGATTCAGTTTTCTGAGCAAACCAGTGGATGAAAATCATCAGCAGGATGGAGAAGATGATTCTCTTGTGTCACGTTTTTATACTAACCCTATTGCCAAACCCATTCCTCAAACCCCAGAAAGTGCTGGAAATAAACATAACAGCAGCAACAGTGTAGATGATACCATCGCTGCATTAAACATGCGTGCTGCCTTGCGGAATGGACTGGAAGGAAGCAGTGAAGAGACCTCTTTTCATGAGGAGTCCCTGCAGGATGACCGAGAAGAAATCGAAAATAGTACTTACCATATACATCCGGCAGGTCAGATTCAGATCTCTTACCAGTCATTTGAGACCTCTTATTGATCACATATTTTCATCGTAATAGAAGTTAGCTATCTGAACTTCTAAATATTTTTTATTGCATTTTTATGAAAGTTAACATTTGAACATTTGTCACTAATGCTATGGTTGATTTGGAATTCACATTGTTTTGTACCTTGGGAGTAGTCAAAATTCATTTCGTTAATTATCCTGTTATATTTTAATACCCCAAGTTTTGTAGCAAGAGGGACTATCCTTATAACTTTTTCTAGTTTCATAAATTCACATAGATTGCCTATTCATTTTTTTAATTAAAATTATAGCAGTAATTACTTATGAGATTTTTTTTAGATTTGAATTTAAGTATACGGACCATAATGCCAGACTAGAGTAGGCATTCAGATGTTAATGTTATCACTTCAGTTCTGTGTTTTTCTTTTTTGTCCCCAACAATGAGCTGGCTAGTTTATGCCAACTAATCTGTGACAATAGCATAAACTGCAAGATTGAAGTATCTTGATGGGATGCTTTAAGTTTGCCTTTTTTTCTTTGCTGACTTACCTCATTTGGGTTTTGACTATCATTACATTCCCCTTCCCCTTTTAACTGAGATACAGTTTACGTATAGTGAAGTATATAGGTCTTAAGTGTTCATTTCAATAAATTTAGACATACACACACACACATATATATGTGTGTGTGTATACTCATATATACAAACACATACACTCAAGAGAGAATATTTCTTTAACCCTGGAAAGCTCCTTTGTGTTCCCATCTCCAGAAATCAACCATAGTCTGGTTTCTGTCACATAGATTAGTTCTTCCTAGTTTGTTGTTGTTTTTGTTAAGTTTTGGCCACGACATGCGACTTGCAGGATCTTAGTTCCCCAAGCAGGGATTTAACCCTGCCCTCGGCAGCGACAGCACAGAGTCATTGGACTGCCAGGGAATTCCGTTTCCTGTTTTGTTTTTTTTTTTAATATATTTTTTAAAACATTTAAAAAATTTAATTATTTACTTATTTTTGGCTGCACTGGGTCTTGTTGCACACGGGCTTTCTCTAGTTGCAGCAAGCTGGGGATACTCTCTAGTTGGTGGCTGCACAGGCTTCTCATTGTTGTGCTTCTCTTGTTGAAGAGCACAGGCTCTAAGGCACGCTGGCTTCAGTAGTTGTGGCACATCGTAGCTGTGGTGCACAGGCTTAGTTGCCCTGAAGCATGTGGGATCTTCCCAGACCAGGGATCAAACCTGTGTCCCCTGCATTGTCAGGTGCATTTTCTTATGAGATTTTATCCATGATGTATATTTATCAGCAGTTGGTTCTTTTTTATTACCATGTCGCATTGCGTTATATAAATATGACAAATTTAGTTTCTCCATTCTCTTAGTGAACTTTTGGGGTTATTTTGCAGTATATATTAATGTGTCCATAAACTTCTATGTCTAATTATCTTACTGCCTTTGTATATATATCTTCTGATCACATGGTACACTAAGGAAACAACTTAATACTTTCACATTGAGAGTCCTGTGTTATCTGTGTTT
The DNA here is from genome assembly GCF_054371585.1 of Giraffa tippelskirchi. Taxonomy (NCBI): domain Eukaryota; kingdom Metazoa; phylum Chordata; class Mammalia; order Artiodactyla; family Giraffidae; genus Giraffa; species Giraffa tippelskirchi. The sequence continues at coordinate 122,871,354 of NC_137285.1, forward strand.
GTATTTAGACACCTACATGAGTTCATTATGATACTACATCTTAAATACTCAGTCAAGATTTTTTTAAATTGTTTCTAGTTTTTTCACTGACCTTCTTTGTTACCTCCCAATTTAGAATTCCAATCTCAAGAACACTCTAACAACCCTCTAAAACTTAAGCATATCGAGTGGGCATTGCTGGAGACTAATTTAATGTTATATGGGCCTTAAACTCTTGTATGAGCCTGTCTCAGAAAGCAAGTTAGCCTGATCTCTGCCTGTTAATGGAACAGGAGTGGTTAGAGCAAGCATATTCATGCTGTATTTTCTTTGATTTCTTCTGCTATCTACCTAGTTAGTACTTTTTAAAATAAGATTAATGTAGACCTTTAAGTTTCCATTTGTCTACGTGACTTTCTCATGCAGGATTTTTCATCTTGATTTCCATGAGTTTTAAGAATGTGTAATATACTGTCACATGTATGTTCTCCAAACTTACTTAACCATGTAAGTAAGTTTTTTTAAATACTTGTTTTTTTCTTTAAATACTTGTTGTTTTGTTTTTTTTTAAATACTTGGTTTTTCTTAGGAATGGTATTTCTTAAAAAATCAGCTGGGGTCAGGGGTGAGCAGTAAAGAAAGCCAGTTTGGAAAAATACTTTATTCCTATATATTTTCTTTTTATATAGTAATTTATTTACTGATTATATCAGGTAATTTTTTAAATTGTCCACTCTAAAAAATTTTTTACAATGAAAAAGTGAAATGAATATTGCTGAAAATTCCTCTAACTGATGTCAGTCACAACCAGTACTATATTTTTGGTTTCTTTTGTCATAGGCATCATTCTCACTAAGGTTGGCTACTATACTATTCCATCCATGGATGACCTTGCTAAAATTACCAATGAAAAAGGAGAGTGCATTGTCTCTGACTTCACTATTGGTCGTAAAGGTGAGTCTGAATTTAGGAGTTAGTAGTTTATAAGCCAGAAATCTGCACCTTGTCTTTGTAATTAAGTAAAGGACGTGCTTGATAGCTAAATTTGTTTTTTACCTACATTTGGACCACCTTGGCCTGAATGGACACTGATTAACAAGTAACAAAAAGACTAAAACTTTTTAATATTCTTTGGCAAGTATTTGGCTCATTGTAATTTTCTACAATTAAAATACTGTAAACAGCAAATACTAAGTGAGAAAATTAATGAGATGGGTAATAATTAGGTTGTTGCATGTTATTAAAATTTTCTTAGGGAAAAAAGATCTCATCTTGCTGTATTGTATTAAAAGAAGAGCTCAAGTATTTTAATTCATACTATAGGCTAGGTGCCAAGGGTTGCTTATATAGAAGCCATACAGATACTTAGGCTTCTCAGGTGCTACACTGGTAAAGAACCTGTCCCCCAATGCGGGAGTTCTCCAAGAGGCGGGTTTGATCCCTGGGTTGGGAAGATTCCCTGGAGGGAGGACATGGCAACCCACTCCAGTATTCTTACCTGGAGAATCCCATGGACAGAGGAGCCTGGAAGGCTATAGTCCATAGGGTCGCACAGAGTCAGACACACTAAAGCAACTTAACACGTGTGCATGCACGCATACAGATACTTGGGAAGACATTTTAAAAGGCTTCTTTGAGGATAACATAAGTACTGTAAAAAATGCATATGTTAAGCCAGGTAACAATGTATTTGATGTCACCTTCTAATATTACAGATGAAATAACTCATTCAAGGAATTGCTGGGTGATTTAAAATAATGATTGTTTAAAGCTGCTTGTTCCTTCACTGGAAGTATAAAGTGAGTATTTGCCCTCTATATAGGACGAGTTTCTAACTCTTTGCTCTGGTTTATAGGTTATGGTTCGATCTATTTTGAAGGAGATGTGAATTTGACAAATCTAAATTTAGATGACATTGTACATATCCGAAGGAAAGAAGTGATTGTCTACTTAGATGATAACCAGAAACCACCTGTGGGTGAAGGACTAAATAGGTATGAATTTATTTACATATTTAACAACTAATCAGCTAAATCACAATTTTTTTCTGTTAACACAGGTATATTCATATTATATACATTTGCCTGCAGCTTGTCTCTTAGACTTACTATGCGATGACTGTATGTGATTATTATTTCTGTACTTTCACTTAAAAATATAAGTGATGTGGGACTTCCCTGGTGGTCCAGAGGTTAAGAAGCTGCATGCTAATGCAGGGGACACAGATTCGATCTCTGGTCCGGAAACTTAAGATCCCTCATGGTGCTTGGCAACTAAGCCCATGCACCACAACTACTGAGCCTGCACTTTAGAGCCCACAAGCCACAATTACTGAAGCCTGTGTATCCAGAGCTCATACTCCACAAGAGAAGGGACTACAATGAGAGGTCTGCACACTGCAACTAGAGAGTAGTTCCCGCTCGCCGCAGCTAGAGAATGCCTGTGTGCAGTAGCAGAGACCCAGCGAAGCCAAAACAATAAAAGGTATAAGTGATAAATGCTACACTTTTACTTTTTTGACTCCTTTCCCTAATATTATCGATCCAATTGTTTCTAAAACCTTTTGGAAAACACTTTTTAGTAGTATTTTTCTTCTTTTTTAAATTATTTTATTTTTGGTTGCACTGGGTCTTCATTGCTGCACACAGGCTTTCTCTTCTTGCAATGATTGGGGGCTACTCTTCACTGCAGTGCATCGACTTCTCATTGTGGTGGCTTCTGTGTTGCAGAGCACAGGCTCTAGGTGCATGGACTTCAGTAGTTGTGGTACCCGGGCTCAATAGTTGTGGCTTGTGAGCCCTAGAGTACACAGCCTTCAGTAATTGTGGCATATGGGCTCAGCAGTTGTGGCTCTTGGGCTCTAGAATGCAGGCTCAGTAGTTGTGGCGTGAGGGCTCTAGTTGCTCCATGGCATGTGGAATCTTCTTAGACCAGGGATTGAACTCATGTCCCCTGCATTGGCAGGTGGATTCTTTTCCACTGTGACACCAGGAAAGTCCCGTAATAGTATTTTTTTTTCCCCCTTGTTTCTGCTGTGATTGTGCTTAACTCTTTTTCTGTATCTTTAGTGTGAGATACTAGCCTCTAATGCAGGCCAGGTCAAAGAGTCATGGTTAAAATCCTTTATGTTCACAACCCACTGAGATTGAACCAGCAAGAAATAGAAGATCTGAAGAACCCTGAAACTAATAAGGAAATTGAATTAGTAATCAGTACCCCCTGCTCCTCCAGCTCCACCAAAGCCCTGGACCAGATGGCTTTACTGGTGAAGTTTACCAAACATTTAAAGAAGAATTTATACCAGTTCTCCTCAAACTCTTCCCCAAAATAGAGGAGGGAGCATTTCTAATTCTGTGAGGGAAATATTTCCCTGAGTCCAAAGCCAAATAAAGGTGCTATAAGAAAAGAAGACTACAGACCAATATATTTAATAAATATTAATGTAAATACCCTCAACAAAATAACTATCAAACAGAATTCAGTGGTGCATCAACTAGATTACACACCATGACCAAACAGGATTTGTTTCTGAAATGCACAGATGGCTTAACTTATAAAAATTGATGAATGTAATGCATCATATTGACAGGACAAAAGAAGAAAACCACATGATCATCATTGTTGATGCAGAAAAAGCGCTATACAAAATTGAACACTTTTCATGATAGAAAATAGAGTTAGAAGGAAACTACTAAGCATAATAAAAGCCATGTTAGAAAAACCCATCGTGGAGATCGTTTGTTATTGTTCAGTCGCTACATCATGTCCTACTCTTTGCCATCTCATGAACTGTAGCATGTCAGGCTTCCCTGTCCTTCACATTGAGTCGGGTGATGCCATCCAGCCTTCTCATCCTGTGTCGCTTCTTTCTCCTCCTGCCTTCAGTCTTTCCCAGCATCAGGGTATTTTTCCAATGAGTCCACTCTTCACATCAGGTGGCCAAAGTATTGGAGCTTCAGTCCTTCCAATGAATATTCAGGGTTCATTTCCTTTAGTATTGACTAGTTTGATCTCCTTGCTGTCCAAGGGTCTCAAGAGACTTCTCCAACACCACAATTCAAAAGCATCGATTCTTCAGTGCTCAGCCTTCTTTAGGTCCAAAACTCACATCCGTACATGATGACTCCTGGAAAAACCGTAGCTTTGACTATATGGACCTTTGCCAACAAAGTGATGGCTCTGCTTTTTAATACGCTGCCTAGGTTTGTCATAGCTTTTCTTCCAAGGAGCAGGCGTCTTTTAATTTTGTGGCTGCAGTCACCGTCCACAGTGTCTTTGGAGCCCAACAGAATAAAATCTGCCACTGTTTCCACTTTTTCCCCATCTATTTGCCATGAAGTGCTGGGACCGGATGCCATGATCTTAGTTTTTTGAATGTTGAGTTTTAAGCCAGCATTTTCACTCTCCTCTTTCCCCTTCACCAAGAGGCTCTTCAGTTCCTCTTTGTTTTCTGCCATTAGAGTGGTATCATCTGTATATCAGAGGTTGTTGATATTTCTCCCAACAGTCTTGAATCAAGCTTGAAATTCATCCAGCCAAGCATTTCGCATGATGTACTTACTCTACATATAAGTTAAATAAGCGGGGTGACTGTATACAGCCTTGACATACTCTTTTCCCAAGTTTGAACCAATCTGTTAGTCCCTGCCTAGTTCTAACTGTTGCTTCTTGACCTGCATATGGGAGGTGGCAGGTAAGGTGGTCTGGTATTCCCATCTCTTAAGAATTTTCCAGTTTGTAGTGATCACACAGTCAAAGGCTTTAGCATAGTCAATGATGCAGAAGTAGATGTTTTTCTGGAACTCTCTTGCTTTCTCAGTGATCCAGTGGATGTTGGCAATTTGCTCTCTGGTTCCTCTGCCTTTTCTAAATCCAGCTTGTACATCTGAAAGTTCTTAGATCATATGCTGCTGAAGCCTAGCTTGAAGAATTTTGAGCATAACCTTGCTAGCATGTGAAATGAGCACAATTGTATGGTAGTATGAACATTCTTTGGCATTGCCGTTTTTTGTGATTGGAATAAAAACTGATCTTCCAGTCTTGGGCCACTGCTAAGTTTTCCAAATTTGCTGACATATTGAGTGTAGCACTTTAACAGCATCATCTTTTAGAATTTTAAAAGCTCAGCTAGAATTCCATCACCTCCACTAGCTTTGTTTGTAGTAATGCTTCCTAAGGCCCACTTGACTTCACATTCCAGGATGTCTGGCTCTGGGTTAATGACTCCACCATCTTAGTTATCTGAATCACTAAGATCTTTTTTGTAGAGTTCTTCTGTGTATTCTTGCCACCTCTTCTTAATCTCTTCTGTTCTTTTAGGTCCTTGCTGTTTCTGTCTTTTATTGTGCTCATCCTTGCATGAAATATTCCCTTGATAGCTCCAATTTTCATGAAGAGATCTCTAGTCTTTCCCATTCTGTTGTTTTCCTCTATTTCTTTGCATTGTTCATTGAAGAAGTCCTCATCACATCACCATTCTCTGGAACTTTGCATTCAGTTGGTTATATCTTTTCCTTTCTTCTTTGCCTTTTGTTTCTCTTCTTTCCTCAGTGAACATCATAAAAAGAAGAGAAAGTGTTAGTCACTCAGTTCTGTCCAGCCCATGGGCTGTATATAGCCCACCAGGCTTCTCTGTCCATGAACTTCTCCAGGCAAGAATACTGAAGGGGATTGCCATTTCCTTCTCCAGGGGATCTTCTGTAGTTCAAGACTGAGAGCTTTTGTTGTAAGATCAGGAATAAGACAGTAATGTTTGCTTTTGCCGCGAGCATTCAACATAATACTGTAAGTCTTAACCAAAGCAGTTAAACAAGATAAAGTTTAAAGATATTCAAATTGGAAAGAAAGATGTTATCTCTCTTTACAGATGATGTGATCTTATATGTAGAAAGCCTAAAAATTCCACACAAAAAAACTTACAGCTAAGGAACAAATTTAGCAAGGTAGCAAGATGCAAAATCAACATAGTAAAATCAGTTGAGTTTCTGTACACTGACAATCTGAAAAGGTAGTTATGAAAACATTTTTGTTTATAATGGCACCAAAAAGAATAAAATACTTTAGGAATAAACTTAACCAAAAAGGCAAAAACCTTGCATACTGAAAACTACAAAACATTGTTAAGAGAAATTAAAGAAGGCAAATAAATGAAAAGATATCACATGTTCATGGATTGGAGGACCTAAAATTGTTACTATATCCATGCTACCCAAAGCAGCCTACTGACATAATGCAATCCCTGTCAAAATCCAAGCTGTTCCTTTTGCAGAAATAGGAAAAATGATCCTAAAACGTAAAGAATCTCAAGGGTACCACGAGCAGTCAAATTAGCCTTAAAAAACAACAGAGCTGGAGGAATCAGACTTTCTGACTTGAAAACAAAGGTACAGTAACTAAAACAGTGTGTTACTGGCATAAAGACAGACGTATATGGAACCGAACAAACAGAGCCCCCACGTATTAGAGAGCCCACACAGGAGACCTCACATAGATGGTTAAATGTTGACAGAGTTGTCAAGACCATGCAATGGGGAAAGAACAGTTTCTTCAACAAATGGTTTTGGGAAAACTGTACATCCATAACAGATGGATGAAGTTGGACCCTTACCTTATGCCATAAATAAAAATTAATTCAAAATTGATCAAAGACCTAAAACATAAGACTTAAAACTATTAAAAAACTGGATATAATATGTTTCACACCATATTTGACAAGAATTTCCTGGGTGTGATACTAAATGCATAGGCAGCAAATAGTGAAAGTAAACTAGACTACATCAAAATCTTTAGGGCTTCCCTGGTGGCTCAGACGGTAAAGCATCTGCCTACAATGCGGGAGACGCGGATTCGATCCCTGGGTTGGGAAGATCCTTTGGAGAAGGAAGTGGCTACCCACTCCAGTACTCTTGCCTGGATAATCCCATGGATGGAGGAGCATGGTAGGCTGCAGTCCATGGGGTCACAAAGAGTTGGACACGACTGAGCGACTTCACTTTCAGTTTCACATCAAAATTTAAAACTTCTGTATATTAAAGAACCCAATCAACAGAATGAAAAGTCAGCAAATCATGTCTCTAATGTAAAGGGTTAATATCCAGAATATGAAGAACTATCGCTCAACCATTTAAAAAAAAACAATTAAAAATGGTCAGAGGACTTGAATATACAATATGATAGATAGATGGCCAACAAGCATATGAAAAGATGCTCAACATTGATAGTAACCCATTAGGAGGTTAATTTAAAAGAAAACATTTTTCCAGGAGTATGGAGAAACTGGAACCTTTGTGTATTTTGGTGAGAATATAAAATGTGGTGCAGCTGTTGTGCAAGAGTATGTGGTTCCTCAAAAATTAGGAGTGACCCAGCATTTCCACTTCTGGGTATATATCCAAAAGAATTGAAAACAGAGTCTTGAAAAATGTACATACCCATATTCATAGCAGCACTATTCATAATAGTCAAGAGATAGAAGAAACCCAAGTGTCCATGAATAAACAAAATGAGTATACATGCCGTGGAATATTACTTAGTCTTAAAAAGGAAGGAGACTTTCACATGCTGCAGAATGGATGAACCTTCAGGACATTATGCTCAGTGATTTAAGCCAGCTGCGGAAAGAAAAGTACTGAGAGTCACATGATTTGAGGCATCTAGAGTGTCAGATTCATAGGAGCAGTAAAATAGTGATAACTTTTATTATACCTTCTTACCTCAATAGAAAATAATGTTAAAGAAAACTCATCTGTTTTTTTGTGGTAATCACTGTACTAGATGCAAAGCATACTGAATGAATAAGGGCACAGTCCTTAATCTCAGATGTTGCTATTAGAAGAAATACATTACCATTATTATTATCAATTCACACTCATTATTTAATGGTTAATGTTAATGCTGTGATGCTCCTGATATCTCATTCTGCAGGCTTTTGTCATTAGTGGTAGTTGTTGCTATTATTACTGTTGTTTTTACAAAGTATAGTGGTAGTTTAAGACCTTCACTAAGATTTAGGTCTTTGCACTAGACTTGGTCAAGGATGCATGGCTTAAGAGTTATTAAAATCAGATTGTAAATAATTGATGTGCCATGGTAGTTTGAAATAAGTGGAGTTTGACGCTCTTGAACCAGACATTTAGCTAGTTGATGATGGGGGTAATTCCTTACTCTTAAGGCTAACTACCTTTGGAGCCAATACTCAGGTTTATGAAATACCTGCAGAATAATTCCAAAGTAACACAGGTACCTTTTTTGCTGTGTATATAGATGTTACTTGGCTTTCTGGTCATAAATGTGAAACATTTACGTTTTACTTGATTGTACATTACAGAAAGGCTGAAGTTACCTTGGATGGAGTTTGGCCAACAGATAAAACATCTCGTTGTTTAATAAAGAGCCCAGATCGACTTGCTGATATCAACTACGAGGGAAGATTGGAAGCAGTTTCAAGGAAACAGGGAGCTCAGTTCAAAGAGTACCGTCCTGAAACGGGTTCTTGGGTGTTTAAGGTATAGTTGCTTAACCTTGTTCTCATAAACTGTAGTTAGAAATTATAAATGGTATATAGCATATAAGTTACATAGTTCTGATAAACTGTAGCTATGAACTGTGTTAGAAGAGATCTTTTCTTAAATTGTTTTTACAGATTAGGAAAAAGATGTAAGGATTGATGTAAAGATACACCATAATTTACTTCAAATTACACATCTCATTAAACCCCAGAGCAGTACGGAGCTATTATAAACTTCCCGAGCACGTGATTCAAATTCTACATCCTATCTTATGACCACTTAGATACACTTCTTTGGTGTGTTTTTCTAATTTGGGGATATCAGGCAAAATTTTTGTCTCTTGATAAATCAATTCTTCCCAAATAATTGTTCTTCTTTTAAAGATTTCTAGGGTGTAAAGGTTGACTTGCTCCCTTCCTTGCTAGTTTAGTCCAGTGGATTCTTTCTCTTCTAGACCAGTTGGATTATTTAGCTTGTTGAAGGCCCTTGTGTAGGTCGAGAACAACTGAGCAGTATATATATGTAAAAATAGTAATGGCTTTTTTGGATATTTTTTTCTGCATTAATGTAAAGTTGATAATTATATGAGCAACTAGTACACATACCAAACACCATCTAAATCTTAGAGAAACAATAAAATGTGGTTAGGTGACATTTCACTGTGCTTTAAATACTTTGATCTCCTGCCCCGTTATTATTTTTTTAAAGCTAATTCTGCAAGATTGCAGCCTTTCTGAATATAACAGTTTTGAAATTGATTTTGTTGGATTCTTCTCCACCTTAGGTCTCTCATTTTTCTAAGTATGGCCTTCAGGATTCTGATGAAGAGGAGGAGGAACGGCCATCCAAAACTAGTACAAAGAAGTTGAAGACTGCCCCTTTACCTCCTGCAGGCCAGGCCACCCCATTCCAGATGGCTCTTAATGGCAAACCAGCACCTCCACCCCAGGTAGAGACCGGACAATGAATTTGAATGGAGTCCATGATACAGAAGTTGAAAGCAAGTCATTCAGCTAGTACAAAGCTGTTCTATGACCCCTCGAACTTTGAAGAGTACAAATGTATTGGCAGTCACGTTAAGAGAAGTACAAGAGGGAGGGCATGAGGTGGTACTGGCATCTGGTGTTTACTTGAGAGATTTAAAGAATTCTCTTGCTGTTTGGATCATTCCTTCAACAGATTGTCATTCTTAAACACCTCCCTCCCTTTTCATTTGGACTTGCTGAATTCTGTGCTCAGTGATCCACTTAAGACAGTATTTTGCTTGTGTGGGTTAATGCAAAGTAAATCCTACTTTTGTTGACTACCTAATGTGCAGTTTAATCTTGTTACCTCCATGGTTTTTTAAAAGTTCAATTAGCTTTCTGCAAGGATTTTTAACTCCATTTTTCTCAAGTTGTTTGCTTATACTTCAGGTAATCTCTTAATATTTGTATTTTAACAATACATAATCTTTATGAAAATACATAAGCTTTATAATATAAGGGAATTACTTGGCTTGGAGAGAGTAGGGGCTGCATTATTTATTGCAATTACTTGTATCATACTCTTTCGGTATTGTTAAGCCAGTATAAACCTTTTGTCCTTGTAAGGAAAGGTTTGTAATTTAAATATCAGGTAGTTTCTTTGCTGACTCATAAAAGAGTTTTACTTTCATTTGGATGTTGTTTATATTCAATCAAGTTATAACATTTTTTTTCTCTGCTGCCATTTTCCTTCAGAGAAGAGAATTTGATACAAAATTTCTTTGTAAAGCATCCTCTACCTCTCAGCTGCTAAAAGCAGGACCTTTGGAATTTTCCAGGCTACAATTCTTATGGCTGCTGAAATGTGCGATTTTTATGATTGATTAAATAATTTCTTGGGAGGCAACTTTCTTGAGATTTTTGTGTATATATGTTCATGTTTGCGCGTATGGGGGAGGGGGAGGATATGATATCAGTGGGAAATGGGAAATATGTTGACTTTTATGTTCATAATTATAGCATTTAGAATATCCCTCTATTTAGAATACATCTCTTCTGAACTAAAAAAATGCTGTAAATGAACTTGATTTTCCAGTTACCCACATTCATTTTGTCTGAATCATATGCTTTGTATAATCTCCCTTTCTAACGTGGTTTTTAATCTTAACAGTGTATGTATTTCTTAGGATAAGAATTAGATAACCTTCTTTTCTCCCAATAAAAGTAATATGTAGGATCCTAAAGATACAGTTGAAAAAGATAAGCTTCATCTTGTGAATAGATCAAATTTATACAATGTTGGCCATCAGTGATTTTTAGGCTCTTTAATTTCCAGAATACAAATAGTAAATAACTATAAATTCTTGTGATGGCACTGCAGTAGGTGAGAGTCTTAAAAACTGAGCACCAGAAAATTTCAGGAGAACAAGGTTCTAGGACTAAGGGAGGTGGTAAGGATCAAGATGGGCAAAGAGAATATCATGAATAGGTATCTTTTTCAGATAATCTCATTTGATTGAGGAAGTGGATGGTCCTCCTTTTGGATGCGGAAGGGAGAAATGGGTAGACTTGTTTAGATATTTGGGCTAATGTGTTAGAGGAAAAACAGGGAAGCCTGGAGAACTTTTTTGTCCTACTGCCTAGTGACCTGCATGATGTTAGGAGAAATGCCAGTGGCTGCGCAGTTTTTAAGTTATTAGCACCAGAAGATACATTTACTTGGCATGAGGAAAATAACCTGAGCCATCTGAATAAACTGGAAACAGCAGTCTTCTCATCCCACCATCAAGATGACTATCTTCACACTATCACCCAGCTCCCTGGAGAGATTGATGTCTGTGATACCGTGTCCCTCCGGTCTGTTCTAGCCCTTTTCCTCTGACTTGGGGCAAAAGTTGGGCGGTTCCATAAGGCATTAGGAAGATACATAGTTTTGTTTAATGATTACATTTATCCTACTATCTGTTACATAATATCCTCAATCCCTTCTTTGCAGTTCATTCTTAAATCCTGCTTTGTTCCTAAAAAAGCAGGTGAATCTAAGCAACCAGAAAACAGACCCTAAACATTAGGCCACCAGAGAACTCCCCTTCTATTAAATTAGAGAAAAGGTTGGCAGAAAAACCTTAACCACAGATGAATTAGGGCAGCTGTAGAAACATTTGTTGGGTAGTTGAAGCATTTGTTCTAAAATGCTGATCTGAGATGCAGAGTTCAGCTGATTGCATAAGTACCTTGGAGAACTTCGATTCCATGTGTCTGGCTTAAATGCTTTCCTCCAGGTGATTGAGATATGTGCAGCCTGGTTTTAAAACTGTCAAAAGACTTCAGATCTTTAGCACTGAGGTAGAGAGACATGTAGCTTTTTCCTCAGTCTTATACTGCAGTGTAACTTGTGTTCAGTCCCGTCAAGGCACACTAGTGGACTTGCTCAGGAAGTTAGCATTGTTCACTCGATAAGCACATTCAAATAACTGTAAAAACTGTTTAAAGGGAAAAAAAGGATTAGAATTGAGAAGAAAATTCTGTTTTATCTTGTATTTACTTAAAAAAAAATAAATGAAGTTGCAGCTATCTAAATTTAGCCTGTTGGAGAGTGGAAGTTTCTAAAAACTTTAAAGGTTTCAGGACTGAAACCTCACCTTCCATATATCTAAAGCGAGTCGTTTTACAGATATTGTCTGTTTACTTAGTATATGTAATGGGCTTCTCAACTCCCCACCTCCACACCCTTCTTTCCTTATTCAGTTTCTTCTGTGTCACCAGTTTCTTATTAGTCTGCTTTTCTTTCTAGGGCTGGCTCTGAAGAAGCACCTGATCTCCAAAGATTTCTCTGAAAATAACGTCTTTTGGGGTAGTTTATTGCAATTACTTAGATATACTTAAAATTCACACATGAGGGTTCTAGGAGTTTACCAGGTCCTTATAGTTTAATAGTAATTCACTTCCCCCATCCACTTATTAGATGATATTAGTTTTGAAGTCAGTGCATGAGTATGAAGCAAATAAAACCGTGATTGCGTAGGATTCTTAAAGATAGTCTTGAGTCCCTCAGTCTCCAGACTCACTTGATAAAATCCTGCCAGTTTGCTTCTAAAAGTGTTCTAAATGAGCACCTCTTCTTGTTACTGTTAGTCCTTTGTTGAATAGTATAGTAAATTGAAACTCTCCTCCTCCCTTTCCTCTCATCTATACTTGCTCCTTATCCTTTCATAGTTACTAGCCTTTTCTCCTATGTGGCAGGCACTGCATTAGGCAGTAGAAATAATTAAATGTAGTGAATTTAACAATGTGGTTAGTCTTAGATTCAGAAAACAGTAGGCTATATCTGCTTTCAAGGGTTCACAATCTGGTGGGACAAAAATAATATATACAGGAAATTATAACATACATTGTATAAAATAGGTGTAGACAAGGTATTATGGGAGCCCAACAGAAAAGAGTATCCTGACATTTTGACAGAGGATGGGGAGTCTTATAACTTTTCTTAAAAGTGAATTGGTTAAAAATGAACATACCAGGGGGGCATTGGAATGTTCTTCTAATTCCTGTAATTATAATGGGAGGATCACCACCAGGGCTTTTAATTTTTTTTTCAGAATTTGAAAGCATCAAAGTAACTTGCCTGTAGGTTAACCCCAATAGGTTAATATATATATATATATATCACTTTTGTCTTTTAACCAATTTAGCCTCCAGTTTTGTTAGAGCAGTCCTTAGGGGTTGTTCACAACTTAAGTAACAATTCACTACATATCCAACACCTCAACATTTCTACAGTTATGGAGGGCAGTAGTCATTCTTTTAGTAAGGATATTTGTTAAAGGAATTCAGGGGAGTAATAGATAATATACCATTGAAAATAAAGTTTAAAAACTTACACTAATGGTCATTTCTTGGTTCAAAGAAATCACAAAACTTTTTTTAACCACCTATTGTATAATTGGATCCATTTGAAGTTTACTGTGAAACAGGCCACTCATGAAAGACAAACCAGAAACTGTGGAAGGTTAATAATCTACAGATGATATATTATGAAAGAAAAATAGGTAGAAGAACTTTTAGCTTTGAGAATGTTTCGTAAATTACCATAGCCATTTGTTAACATTTTACCAGATCATATGTGAGTTTAGGACATTTTTAATGTGAATTTGCACTGAGCCAATTTTACAGTATGTTTCAGCTTTATGAATGTTTACCTTTTCAAACCATAGACTGTAATCATGACTATGTCTTTAAAACTCCCTAATAATTGTAAATCTAACTCTTGACATATTTAAACACATTTAAACCTAAAAGAATTATTCCCAGATTAAAATTGTTCCTAGTAGTACTTTGTTTTTTCTTTTGGGAAACACATTCTTCATCTGATACAATATTCCATGTGATATTGCACAGGTAGAGCTAACCTTAGGATTCAGTCGCCCCAAAAATAAATTCCAGGCCCAAAATTGTGTTTGTGATAACTAGAAATTTATTTCTAAATGCTTTTAAGAAAATGCAAAGGTACTAGAGATTTTGATATTTGTGTCTTTTATTCTCTCTTCCCCATGGCTTCTGGATGCAAGGCAATGTGAAGTCATGGTAACTCTGTATAAATCAGAAAATTATGGTTGCTAACTAAATCAAGTAAGGCATAATCATAGTCTGAGGTTGAATATTTTTTCAGTATGGGTGCTGGCTTAGGTCCAGGCTCCAGACCATAATATTATGAAAGGGTAATTCCATGAATCTTCATTTGGATCCCAAGTAATAATAGAGGAGTTTTGGGGAAGTTGTTCTTCAGTACTCTAGCAAATATATTCCCTCACATTATGATGGAATGGGCAGAATCAAATGTTGTTATATCATATTTTGAATAAAGTAAATATGGTCTAGAAGCTCTATGTCTATCTGGTGTCATTTAATGCCGCTTCCCTGATCTTTCTGCTGTCTACAGAGCCAGAGCCCAGAGGTGGAGCAGTTAGGGAGGGTTGTGGAACTGGACAGTGACATGGTAGATATCACCCAGGAGCCAGTTTTGGATTCCATGTTAGAAGAGAGCGTGCCTGAGGATCAGGAACCTGTGTCCGCCTCAACACACATTGCATCTTCACTGGGAATTAATCCACATGTGTTACAGGTGAAGTCCTAACCCACCCTTATTATAAGAATCCAAACTAGTATTCATCTTCCTTTCTTAATACCAGGCCTTTTCTTTCATTAGTCCCTTAAGGGCATTGAACGGTCACTGGAATGAGGAAAAAACAAGAATATGGCCCATGTTCAGGCATCATTTTGCCATTCGTGGAAGGAAGGCTATATTGAGATTCAGAAGACCTAGATTCTAGGCCCAGTTTTGTAACTATTACTGTGTGACTTTAGGCAAGTCGTTTAACATCTGTGAGCACTGATTTTTCTCTATAAAATATTAACTTCATTTACAGAGAGGTTTTGAGGCTCTGGAAAGTGCTCCACAGAAGTGTTTCTTGTTTTTTTTAATTGTAGTTACAAGTTTGTTTAAGCTGTCTCAGTTTCTCCTTGCCTATGCCTTTTGTCATATTATGAATTTAGCCTTTGGCTTATATATGACTTTAAAATTAATTCATTCAGCAAATATGTAAGCTGCTGCTGTGTGCCAGCCTCTGGTGAGACTATATACAAAGGAGAGAAGTTTTATATAACGTCTGTCCTTCAGGCACATACAGTATAACAGAGTCAGTCACACAAATGTTGTACTAGCTCTGGACACAACCTGAGGCAGAGCTTTTTAATTGGTTGTTGTAAGCTGCATTTTTCTTTTATGGCCTTTGGATTTGGGGGAGCACATTCATTCTATAGATATTGCTTTTTTAGATCATGAAAGCATCATTGCTTGCTGATGAAGAAGATGTAGATACCGTACTGGATCAGCGCATCACTCGCCTTCCTTCTAAAGCAGATACTTCTCAAGAAATATGTTCTCCCAGGCTCCCCATCTCAGCAACTCACTCATCAAAACCTCGTTCATTAGGTACTGTAAAAGATGCTCTTTTACAAGAAAGCTGTAAAGTCTGGCTTTTCACATATCTTCTAAGCTGAGTCAACTTCTGTAGCAAATAACTCCAAGCTATGATTATTGGTGCAGACGCAAGAGTTGTATGGGGAAAAAAAGCATTTGTGTTTTGTTTAGGGGTTAGTTTTTATTTGCTTATGAGTGTGGCTTAGATAGTAAGCTCAGTTCTCCTAATTTTTATCAGACCTTAGAAGAATCAACAAGTTGTCCTGTACTGTACTCTTTGTGCAATTCTAGCACTATCCTTATTGTTTTCTAGGGGCAAATGTTAACTTCCTATAATGCACAAAACTTTTCAGATTTCTGCTTTCCCCTAAAATTTGCCAAATTTCTGGGAAAGCAATTTCCTATTTTATTTTAAAGCTTTTCTTATCTCTTCTAGTGGACTTTTAATTATGTGGGATTGGAGGTAGGGTATTGATATCAATAAAAGAGTTAAGTAGGTATAATTTCAAAACATTTTGAAAGCCAGAGGAACTACCAGGAAGGAATTTGTTATGTTGCCTTAAAAACTTTATTTTTCAATTCTTTTGAGTACCCTTATTAACTTTCCTTTAAAAAATGCTTTAATGAAACATCAGTTAAACATTTATAAGCTTTTCCACATAATGAACACTACATGAAAATCTCATACTTCAATCAACGATTCCTTGCTTTAGACAGGAAGTAGATAAAATTGAAAAAGAGGCAAAAGTAACAAAAACTATCCTTCTGAAAGGCATACATGCAATTACAGGATATCTCAGTGGGTTTGGTTTCTTATTCTAGCATTGAGCATTGGAGTGGTAGGAATTTTGAGTTTTGATATTACCAACTTTCTATATTGACTAAAAAGGAAACATTTGCATTTTGATCAGGGCATGAGCAGATAGATTTTTAAAATAGTAGCAATAGTGTTATTATTGTTGACATCATCATTGGAATTCCTGCCTTGATTTCCCATGTGAAAATTATTTCTGCAGTCTTGATATAACCTGCTCCTACTCATCTATATCTGATTTAATTATGGATAGTTTAATAAAACTACAATTTCAGCCTTGCTGGTTGTTATTGTTCAAGAATCAATAGGCTGTATTTTCTAATAGTCTTTTTTTCCTCCTTATTTTAGTAAGTGGGTTACTACAATCAAAATTTACAAGTGGAACTTTTCTTTCACCAAGTGCCTCTTTACAAGAATGTCGTACTCCCAGAACATCATCGATGATGAATATCCCATCCACATCCCCTTGGTCTGTCCCTCCACCCCTGACTTCTGTGTTTACGGTGCCGAGCCCAGCCCCTGAGTTTCAGTTGAAAACAGTGGGTACACGCAGACAACCAGGCCTAGTCCCCCTTGAAAAGTCTGTCACCTATGGCAAGGGGAAGCTCCTGATGGACATGGCCCTATTTATGGGACGATCATTTCGGGTTGGTTGGGGCCCCAACTGGACGCTTGCTAATAGTGGAGAACAGCTGAGTGGTTCTCTGGAACTGGAAAATCATCAGATTGCTGACTGTATGGAATATGGATTCCTGCCTAATCCAGTAGCTGTTAAATCGTGAGTCACATTTTTTTATGTTTTCTGAGAAAGGCAGTGTGGTAGGTGAACAAAAGCTTGTCATCACCAGGTGACACGAGGTCAGGGCTCCCCTTTGTGATTTTCTAGATATATTCTTAGCACAGTTTTATTGGCATAATTAAAAATTATGTAATACTTACCTATTGATAATTATTAATAACTTGCCATTAATAACTCCATTTGTATCATCAAGGTATGAAGAGTATATTAATTCTTACCTAATGGTTAAACTTCAGTTGGAAAAGATAACAGACCCAAAGCTAATTGCTGTAGCATTCCTTGAGTTTTCATCCTTTCTATCGTATTAGTCATTTTGCCATTTTCTCACTTAAGATATTTGTCATTTCTTCATATATAAGGTATATTCTCAATAAAGCACCTTCTCTGTATCTTTGACCTAATAAGGTAGATGTATAAACTGTGGTAATCCTTTATAGTTTGATAATAGGAAGCAGAATTTCTTTAAAATCACAGTAGAATGTTTGTATCCAATTTTGTAATTAGATAAGAAGAAAGATTTTATTGTAGGAACATTCTGCCATCTATCTTTATTTTCTGTCTTATCTGTTATTTGCCCTTGTAGCCTAACTGAGTCTCCATTCAAAGTTCATTTGGAAAAACTTAGTTTGAGGCAAAAGAAGCTGGACGAAGACCTGCAATTATACCAGGCATCTTTGGAGCTTAAATTAAAACATAGCACTGTTCACGTGGATGAGCTGTGTCCTCTTATTGTCCCAAATCCGGGAGTTGCTGTCATTCATGACTATGCAGATTGGATTAAGGAAGCATCGGGAGATTTATTGGAACCACAAAGTGAGTATGGACTACGCTTCTAACCTTTGATGTCCCAGGAACAGGAGTAGCAGCATACATTCATAGCAGGATGTATTTCCTCATGCCACTGTAGTGGGTGGATGCCTGAACTTGGACTTAATCTGTAGTTGACCTGCGATGAACAGAATCTCAAACAGGGAGAAATCCTGTCGTTGTTTATCATCACTTTTACACCCCTGTTTGGAGGAACTTATAGTTCCTCTTGTGAATTTATGAAATTAGATCTTTTGCCCCACCCAGAGAACATCGAGTTCCTAAGTCCTACTCATTCTTCGTGTCCAATTCAAGACCCACTTGTTCTTCCCAACAACTTTGGTGATTATGACTTCTCTTCCTGACCTCTCTCACTGTTACCCCTCTGTAATGATTGTGACCATGTTTTTCTGAACCCGTACTTTGATTAAGGGCTTTTCTAATTTTGGCACTTAATTTCAAGGAAAATTAGGAAAATTTAACATGTAGAAAAATTACATGTTTCACACATCAGTTCACATCACTTTTATTGCAAATGGGTACTATTTTAGGATGTTCCATACCACACATTTTGGAACTTGCTTACGTTCATTTCTTTGTGCTTGCTTCAGTTGTCTCATCTCTTCAAACACGTGAGTCATCATCCCAGTGCATACTTGTGAATAGCATAAAGTGGTAAACAGTGCTCCCTTTTTGTTTTCCTTCACAATGGGCAGTATAGCATAGTAATTAAGAATTGGACTCCAATTACTTGAATTTGAATCCTGGCTCTGTTACATCTTGCCTGTAATTTTGAGCAAGTCACTTAAAGTTCCATACTTCAGTTTCCTCATCTGTAAAATGAAGATGGTAGCTATCATAATTATATTGTGTAGATAGAGTTGGTTTACTCTTTTAAGGACTTTTGAACAGTATCATTTAGGCTCGCTAAATTGTTAGGCTGTAGCAGAGAATAATCCTTCACAAGTTCTTAGAGCACTTTCTATTTCTTAAGAAAGCATTTGTGAACAAAATTTGATCAAGTCAGGATTTTTCTCTATCATTTGAGACTATATTAGCCATAATTAGGCTAGAGGAGTCTGTTTAAAGGAGCATAGGAAGTACCATGGGAACATGGACTTACACCACACACCTCTGGAGCTTGTAAGACACAGCTGAGTGAGATGCAGACAGAAAAATCAACTCGAGTCGTTGTTGGGGTATTCATTAATGTATTTTTAATGCCACAATTATAGTGATCCCCTCTCTGTAGTTATTGTATGACTTTGTGTCATTGCATTGTTTTCCTGTCCATTCCTTAGTTGTGAAGCACTGGAGCCTAACATGGACGTTATGCGAAGCTCTGTGGGGCCACCTGAAGGAGCTTGATAGCCAGCTGGATGAGCCCAGTGAATACATTCAGATTCTGGAGCGAAGGAGAGCTTTTTCTCGCTGGCTGTCCAATACCGCCTCACCTCAAATTGAGGAAGAAGTCTCCTTGACCCAAAAAGACAACCCTATGGAGGCTGTCTTCAGCTACCTCACGGGCAAGAGGATCAGTGAGGCCTGCTCCCTGGCCCAGCAGTCAGGTAGGACATACAGTCCTCTGCACTTCTGCCTACTTCCTATTCACTGTCCCTACCCCTTAATTGTGGGTTTGCCCTTTTCTTCTAACCTGAATATTAAGTATAAACTTCCCAGCAAGATTGCTGGTTTCTCCAAAATAGGTAGGGACTGAGCCTTCTGGTTTTCCTTTCATAACCTTAAATCATAAATTTTAATTAAAGTTATTTTAATTTTATATGCTACACATGCATTTGCAGTAAAAGTAGAAAATGTAGATAAGCACAAAGCAGTAAACCAAAATCACCTAAATCCTTTACTGCTATTCACTGCAAACATTTCAATGTGCAGTTTGTATTTAAAATGTTTACTTTGCAATATATATAAAGTATATACAAATATGTGCATATAGAGCAACATATGCATGTTTTAAAAGATAGTATCCTGTTTTTTATATATATTTTTTTTCATTCCGTTTTTTTCATGTAATACATTACAAATGTTATATAGATATTGTAGTCAAATACTTCTTAATATTCTTTCATACATAAAATGTGCCATGTTAGCAGACTTCTTTTGACATTTAGGTCCCTCTACTGAACTTTTTAAACATATATGTTTTGCACTGATTCACTTATTTCATTCAAATAAACATATAGAAGTTTAATTTTTGGACTTCTCATATGTATATGTGTGTGTGTATTTTTAGTTCCAAATTCATTAGTGAGAGGCATTCAGCAAGTAGTTACTAAGTGTCTAGATAGAAATCTTGACAGGATTAAAGGATGACAGTTCAGTTTAATATGTATATAATTAGATCCTTGATCAAACTTTATTGAAACCTTGTTTACTGAAGCCAACTAACTAGAGCCATCAACTGGGTTTATTTTCAACTTGTGCCTTATGTAGTCTTCATACATTAATACAGTGAAAACTTTTCTTCAGGATTGACCTTCTATAAAATTATAAAGATTATGAACCATTTAAGAGATACACATAGACGTGAGTGGAAGAGGATTGCTGGAAGTCAGATCCTTAGATTTATTCATTCACAAACTCAACTTTTCCTCCCCTTTTTTTCTTACCCTAAGATTAAGGTTTAGGGAAGGCACTATGTTTCAGCTTATTAAAAACTTTTGCTTCACTTCCTACCTCCACTTTCAATAATTGATAGAGAACTAACTAAACAAAGTCAAGAATATAGACTACTTAAAACACTGTCAATAAGAAGCATTACTTGATACCTACTCAACAAGAAGAGACGCCTCAAATTAATAATCTAAGCTTCTATGTTGAGGAATTAGCAAAAGAAGAGCAAATTAAACCCAAAGGTAGAAGAAGGAGGCAATAGTAAAGATTAGAACAGAATTCAGTGATAATGAAAACATAGAAACAGTAGAGGAATCGATAAAACCAAAGTTTTTTTAAAAGATCAAGAAATTTTATAAATCTTTAACTACACTGACAGTGAAAAAAAGAGGAAAGATACATTGCCAAAAATAGGAATGAAAGTGTGACCATCGCTACTACAGAAAAGGAAATACTGTAAGAAAGTCTGTGTCAACAAATGCAACAACTTGGATGAAATTGAAAATTCCTAGGAAGGTGTAATTATCGAAACTCAAGAAAAAGTAGAAAATCTAAATAGATCTGTAAGAAGTTGAATTAGTAATTTGAAACCTTCACTTAGAAAAGCTCAGGCCCAGATGTCTTCCCTGGTGAATACACTTAAGCTTTTATAAGAAGAAATAATACGAAGGAATTCCCTGGCAGTCCAGTGGTTAGGACTCCGGGCACTCACTGCTGAGGGCCCAGGTTCAGTCCCTGGTCAGGGAATTAAGACCCTGCAAGCTGTACATTGCTGCAAGAAGAAAGAAAGAATACCAATATTCTACAACTGTTCCAGAAAATAGGAGGGAGCACTTTTCACCTCACCTATGGCAACATTATTGTCCTGATATCAAAGCAGTCCTACCAAAAAAACTGCATCTAACATCATACTTAATGTTGAAAAGACAGGATGATTTCATTATAAGATTGGGGACAGCAGTCACAGCAATGTGGAATCAGCATAAGGATGAACATTCACATCAGTGGAACAGAAATTAGAATCCAAATATAAAACTCTTGTGCTTACAGTCAGTTGATTTTTGACAAAAGTGCCAAGATAGTTTAAATGTGAAAAGGACAATCTTTTCAACAAATAATGCTGGAATAGTTGAATGTTCACTTGCAGAAGATGAATTTAGACCCTTACATCACACCATACACTAATATCAACTTGAAGTTTTCTAGACTCCTTCCATTTGTTCAAGTATATGTTCTTGTCATTAAGGAAAGTCTATGTGAAAAGTCAAGGATTGGCAGAAGCTAAATTGGTTGATTAGAGCCAAAAGAGATGACCTTAATGATTGAGTCAAGATATGATATACCAGTTTCTTCTCAGAACTTGTCCAGTAGATACACAGAAATAACCTTTTTTCCTTTATTGTGATTCATTTAGAATACTAGCAGCTCATGGTCAGATGGGCTGCAACATTTACTGCGTGAATCATAGTCCAGTCATGTTTTGGTTACCTGTATACAGGTAATCAGGGAGACAGCTTGGCCTATTAACACATTTCCAGATGTGTTCCTGATGCATGATTTCTTTCCTCCAGGTGTCTCTGGTATGAAGGAAACACTTTGTGATGAGAGCCTTAGTTTCTGGGCAGGACAGTACTTTAGTCACGTAAGCACTGACCCATATCCAAAGACAAAAGAACAAGGAAAAGGAGCATTGACTTTAAGGAGGTCAGTTAGGGCTGAAACAAAGAATTATTCTTTTAATTTATGGTCTGATTCTCTGTGTACTATACAGTCTGTATGTAATTAGGTTAGGTTAAGCTACTTTGAAGATTTTCTACCCTAGGCAAAAGTTTTCTACTCAGTCTTTCAGCACTACTGCCAGAAGCAGTCAGAGGTATTTCTGGGGGCCAGAAGAAATAAGATAATGCCCTTAAGTGCTTTTCCAAGTCTATAAATTCTCAGCATCACCAAAGAACTTCTGTTTCTCTTGTAGGTGATCATCGTCTTGCTCTTCTTTTATCCCAGTTGGTTGGCAGCCAATCAGTCCGTGAGCTGCTTACTATGCAGCTGGTGGATTGGCATCAACTCCAGGCTGACTGCTTCATCCAGGAGGAAAGACTCCGCATCTTTGCCCTCTTGGCTGGAAAACCGGTATTGTCCTCTTTTCTTGTGAACTCCCATAAATTTTCTCATAGATTCAGGGTTGCTTGAAGTTAAGGCAAAGAGCTATCTTTTAAGTTGTACATTGTTACCTATAACTAAGCAACTTGTATTTAACTTTGAGCAGAAATATTTTCAAATTAGAAAGGTATAGTATGTACATTGTGGGGGAAGAAAATACCGGTTGTATAGAAATTAAAATGTTAAAATTTGCCATATCCCCTATCATAGTGATAAACAACATAATTTGTCTTTCTAGACATATTTTAAGTATATTCTGACATACATGCATGCACATTTATATTTGTATATATTCAAATAGAATTATATATAGTTCTGCAACTTTTCTTGGAAACTTACTGAATATGGACACTTTCTCATGTTGTTTGGCCTCTCTTTTTTAATAGCCACTTCTCTTGCATTTTATGTATGATATATCATAATGACTTTAAGCCAGTTTTCTTGCTGCCTACCTATTTTGCTTGCCATCAATTTCCAAAACACAGTCACTGATCACAATTTATTAACATCTTAAAAAGTTGGCCACTGTGGGCAGTGAGTGGTTCTCATCACTTCTCAGTGCACTTGTTGTCTAAGTGCCCCCTATTTAGTCCACCCAGTCACCTGCCACCAGGGAACTGTGTAGTTTATATCTGGCCCATTAACACTGCTATTGAAATCATTTAAAATGCAACTTGAATAAGTGAGAAGTATGCAGGCCTGGGCAGGAACAAGGTAATATATAATGTAGAGCTGTGGTGGTGATTTTGCCTCCTGCAGGTGTGGCAGCTCTCAGAGCAGAAGCAAATCAATGTGTGCTCCCAGTTGGATTGGAAACGCTCCCTGGCTGTCCATCTTTGGTATTTGCTTCCACCAACAGCTTCCATTTCCAAGGCGCTCAGCATGTATGAAGAAGCATTTCAGGTACGTGTATCCAGCGGAACCAAGCATGAGTCCTGGTAGGAGTTCTGGTCTTACCAGAAAAGTACTCCAGAGGAAAAAAAACCATCAAATCACATTTCACAATACTTTTTTCTAACTACTTTTTTGAAATTACTGTAAAATTGAAATGGACATAGGAAATCTGATGGGAAATTTCTTCAAATGTCTGCTTCTGTTTTGCTTAATACAATGAGTTTCCACAATTTACTCTTTTTTTTAAAGTGATATTATTATTTTTTGCTATGCTGGGTCTTTGTTGCTTCACTCAGGCTTTCTCTAGTGGGGCGAGTGGAGGCTACTCCTTGGTTGCAGTGTGCGGGCTTCTCATTGCGGTGGCTTCTCTTGTAGAACACAGGCTCTAGGGCATGTGAGCTTCAGTAGTTGTGACACATGGGCTCAGCTGCCTCTTGCCATGTGGGATCTTCCTGGACCAGGGATCAAACCAGTGTCTTCTGCCTTGCAAGGCAGATTCTTAACCACTGGACCATCAGGGAAGCCCATAATTTATTTTCTTAACTGCTGTTTTCCTGCACCAACATTAGAGGGTTTTTCTTCATTCCTAATGCTGTCTTATTCCTTTGGGAATTCCCTGAGCTACAGCCTGACCTTGTGTTTAGTATAGCCCCAAATTAGCACATCTGAAATTTGCCTCTAAATATCATTATATTAATATTTCATATTCCTTGTCCATTTGGAGCTTAAAGTATTCTTAATGTTTTTAATGCCGTTATTTGGTTCTTTTCTTACTGTTGATTTTTATTGTCTTTGATATCATTTGCCAGAATTATTTGTCAGGAAAAAAAGAACACTAAAAAAAACCTGAGTGTAATGAAGTTTAAAATCCTTCAAACAATCCTTTAGAGGATGTCACACCATTCTTAATACACATCTGAGTAACTGAGACATAATATCATCTAATGAAACACACTTGTAGCTGATGTATTGTTTTATCAAATTCTTAACTTCAGAATACCTCTGAGGGTGACAGATACGCCCGCTGTCCACTTCCCTCATACCTGGAGGGCTCTGGATATGTGGTAGAGGAGGAGCAAGACTCACAGAGACCTCTTCAAGATGTCTGCTTTCACCTTCTAAAACTCTACAGTGACAGGTAAACCAGTCATGTGTTATAGACGCTTGAGGGCTCCATGAACCTTAGGGAGTTCTTTCCCTTTTATATTTGGTCAAATTGCCATAAGATTATATTAATCACAAAATAAAACAGTAACGGAGTTCAAAGAGCATGGGAACTAGAATTAGAAATCTAAAAATTTACATTTTATATCAATTATATTTTAATAAAAATTTTAAAAAAAATCAAAATTATTTTAATCAACTTTAATGAGATACAATTTATATATATTGATGATAAAATGTGTGGTTTGATATGTTTTAATGTAATGTAACTACCATCACTATCTGGATAGCATTTACATTACCCTCCAAAAGTTCCCTCGTGTCCCTTTGCAGTCAGTCCACACCCCAGACAACTACTGACTTTTCATTATTGTAGATTACTTTTGCTATTACAGAATTTTATATAATTCTGTATGTTATCTTTTGTGCCTGCTTTTTTTTTTTTTTTACCCAACATGGTGATTTTGAGATTTATCCATGTTAATATGTATATCAGAAATTTAATTTTTATTCATTTGTTAGTGAACAATTTTTTTGTCTTAATATTAAGAATAAAGCTGCCGTGACCACTTGTATCTAAGAGTCCCATCAAGATCTATAACTGCTCCAAATCCTCCTCAAAATTTGTTATTATTGGCTTTTAAAACTTTATCATTTTAGTGGGCATATAGTGGTGTCTCATTTTTGTGTGCTTAATAAGAAATTAACATGCTATTATATCTAATCAAATAATTTAAACTATCTCAGAGCTATCTTTTTACCTTACATCAGAAACACTGAGCAGTTTTCTCCAGTCAGAAGTAGTAGTGCACATCTCATTTCAGTTGTTTAAATACTTTCTTTTAAATTAACTACTATACTAATTCTAGAACAATAGTCTCTTATTATGGTAAAATACACATAACTAAAATTGTATTTTAATTTGTATTTCCCTAATACCTAATGATGGCAAGCGTTTTTTCATGTGTTTATTCACCATCTACATATCTTCCTGAAATGTCTGTTGAAATCTTCCCCCCCCCACACTTTAATGGGGGTGTCTAATAGTTCTTTCTTATGTTGTAATAGTTTTTTTTCTTGAGTCAGTTTTGTTCATTTGTTTTTCCTAAGGAATTTTTCTGTTTCACCAAAGTCACCAGATTTATTGGCATGAAGTTATTTGTAACTTATCCTTATTCTTTTTTAATGTCTGTAAGAGATTGAAAAGACAAGCTGCAGATTGGGAGAATATATTTGCAATTCATATATCTGATAAAGAGCTTTTATCCAAAACATGTAAAGAACTCTTTGAACTCAATAATAAGAGAACAATCCAATTTAAAAATGGGAAAATATTTCAAAGATGCTTCACCAAAGAAGATCTACATGTCAAGCCCATGAAAAGTTGTTTAACATCAGTAGACATCAGGGACATGCAAATTAAAGCTGTCATGGGATGCCACTACCCATCAGTTAGAACGGTTAGAATTTTTAAAAGATCTTCACCAAATGTCATCATGGATGTGGAGCAATTGAAATTCTCAACACTGCTGGGGGAAAATGTAAATAATACTGGCACTTGAGGAAAGAGTTTGGCAGCTAAAAAAAAGTTAAACATATACCTACATACGTATGATTCAGTCATTCTACTCCTACGTATTTACCTGAGAGAAATGAAATGTATGTCTATGTATGTGTTGATAGCAGTTTTATTTGTAAAGGTTCAAAACAGGAAACAGCCTAGATTTCCATCAGTAGGTGATTGGATAAGCCAATTGTGTACACAGTTCCATCTCTACAATGGAATACTGTCTCACCAGTAACTGTTGATAACACACAACAGCATGGCGAATTATAAAGTACTTTTATTTAGTTTTGAAGAGATGAGACAAAAATACTTCCCCAAAATATACCTACTGTTTAATTTCAATTTATATAAAACTGTAAAATGCAAACTAATCTATAATGATAGAAGAATCAGCTGTTGCCTGGGAAGAGTAGGTGTAGGGATAGGCAGGAGAGAGGAATCACAGAGGGGCTTCCAGAACCTTTTGGAGGTGATGGGGAGGCTTGTTATCTTGATCTTAGTGGTAGTTTCACAAGTGTATGTATGTGTTTGAATTTGCGAAAATTATACATTCTAAATACGTATTGTATGTCACCTCTTTTACTGTCAAAAAAGAAAAAAGAGGGAAAAAAGCATATATCTCAAGGTGCCACTGTCATAAAAGAAAAAAGAGGAAGAAAAGCATATGTCTCAATGTGCCAGAAACAGAAACCAAAGCCAGACTGAGATAGTAAAGCCTTCTTAGTTTAATTACTCATTCGCACTAGCCATATTTCAAGTGTTTAATAGCCACACGTGGCTAGTGGCTATCTTATTGGTCAAAGCAGATATAGAACATTTCCATTGTCACACAAAGTTCAGTTTGACAGTACTGGTCAAGAAAAACTACTCATTACTTGGTGAGGTATAGGTACTTGTAAAATGTCTGGGATCTTAGGTGAAACGGAAACACTTTGGTTGGTAAATGAACGCCCAAATCTTTAAAGCTTGGGTGTGGGATCTTCATTCTTACTGTTCTTACAGTCTGGGATTTGGAAGTTAAGGACATCACACACCAACTGGTCCAGAATCATTGAGATCCCTGGGCCCCTTGCAGAAGAACTAAAGCAAAAGCCTTAGGGAGACTTTCAAACCTTGGGTACTTGGATTTCTATATAAAGAATAATACCAACTGTAAGCAAAAGGAAGGAAATAACCATAATAACCATCATTAAGACTAGTCAGGTGTTCAGATAAACAGGTGAAGTAGCACTTCAGCAACTTCAGATAGTAGAACAATGTGAAAGATACTAAGGAAACTTAAATTTTTTTAAATGGTTAAGGAAAAGACACTATAATAATGAAAGGGTGAAAGTTGTGAAGACTTCCTGTACCAGGATGGTAAAAATAGACCAAAGAAAGACCAGCAGACTTGTTAGAAGAGCCTGAGAAGGGAAGTTCCTTGGTTTTTGGTAGGATCTGTAATCTGGCTAAATCTAGAGGAGGAAGACTGTAAGGCTTATGATGCTTCTGCTCTAGGGTACTTGCCTTTCTTGTTTTCTAAGCTGTGGCTGAAAGAGTTAACCTATCCAGTGCAGATGGTCTACTGACTGGGTTTGGTAACTCAGCACATTCTCCTTTGCAGGCATTATGACCTCAACCAGCTGCTGGAGCCTCGAAGCATCACTGCGGATCCTTTGGACTATCGCCTAAGCTGGCACTTGTGGGAGGTGCTGCGGGCTCTTAACTATACCCATCTCTCAGAGCAGTGTGAGGGTGTGCTGCAGGCCAGTTATGCTGGCCAGCTGGAGAGTGAGGGCCTTTGGGAGTGGGCCATCTTTGTCCTCCTGCACATTGACAACTCAAGGTGAGTGAGAAGCATCAGATGCACTGGGTGCCTCTAGCCCTACAGGGCAACAAAGGAATCAGTCTAAACACCTATAAAATTGGTATGGGAAATAATTAAGTGGAAGGAAGGATATACCTGGGTGGAAAAATCCCATTAACTTAGGCACAAATTCCTTGAATGTGGTATGTTTAGAATTATGCAGAAATAATGCTGGCTGCATTGCTTCAGTGGATCCGTAAAGGTTGGCAAGGAGTACCCCTTCTTTGTCTCTGTCCACTGGCTTTCCTCCCTTCCCTTGCTATCCATTCCTCAAGTTTGATAGTGTTGTGTTTACCTATTTACCAATGCAGTCTTGCCCAGATGCATAATGTTTTGGTTCTCTGTCCTGAATGAAAAACCAGAGAAACACCTTTACTCCCTGCTGTGAGCTGTATAAAGGATTTTTGTTATTGGTAGCAGCATGGCATATTACTAAGAACAAAAGCACTTAACACAATGCTTTGTTATATAATTTATATAATGCTTTTATATATCTTTATATTCTGTTGTAAGTACTTTAAATATATTAACTTGTTTAATGGTGATAATGAACCTATGAGAGGAGAAGGCAATAGCACCCCACTCCAGTACTCTTGCCTGGGAAACTCCATGGACACAGGAGCCTGGTAGGCTGCAGCCCATGGGGTCGCAAAGAGTCGGACACGACTGAGCGACTTCACTTTCACTTTTCACTTTCATGCACTGGAGGAGGAAATGGCAACCCACTCCAGTATTCTTGCCTGGAGAATCCAGGGACGGGGGAGCCTGGTGGGCTGCCGTCTATGAGGTCGCACAGAGTCGGACACGACCGACTTAGCAGCAGCAGCAGCAGAACCTATGATATAGACATTCTTATTGTCTGTTTATAGATGAGCAGCTCAAGGCATAGGGAGATTAGATAACTTTTGTTCAAGATCACATAGCTAGTAAATGGCTGAGTGAGGCTTTCAACTCAAGACACTCAGAGTCTGTGCTCTTAATCATTGTACTATACTATCTGTCATGCCGTAGGGCATGGAAAGAAGTTGTTTTGTAGTCAGACCTTTCTAAATTCTGGCTCCACCATGTACTCACTTTGACCTAGGGTAAAGCTTACTCATTTTTTGACTTAAAAGATAGTCTCTAGGCCTCAGTTTTTTAATCTGTCAAATCATAATATTAATCTCTGTTCAAAGGTGACTATGAAATTAAAAGAGTAAAAATATAAAGCATCCAGCACAACCTTCCCTTTAAGGAATTTCTCTTTCCTCTTCCTCCTTACCAGGAGGCAAAACGATCCCAGATTTTCCCTCTGAGTTTATTTAAATACACTCTTGGAGAGTTTCACATGGTAAAAGGCTGGCTGATGGGATGATTGATGACTGGCTGTGGGAAAGCAGATCCTGTTTCCTAAAGAGGAGGAGAAAAGGAGGCAGTTGTCCTGAGGCTGGGAGTTCTTAAAAAGCCTAGGCGTTGACGAAAGAATCTAAGATGAGAATAGCTTTGATCTGAAATTAAAATGAGAGATCCTTTGGCCCAGACAAAGAAGAACTCTCTTTAAGTGGACTTAAGAGCAGAAAGAGTGAGTTTAGCCTAAGTCGAGGAGTAAAGAGAAAATGAATTAGGAAGGCTGATGGCTATAAGGGAAAAAAACAGGACCTGGAAGGGACTTTATGTTTTAAAACTATCAACTTTGTTTACTTACAATGACCATGTGGGAGAAAGGGCAGAGAGGAGGTTGGGAATGAACTGCAGAGGACTGCTCGGTGGGTTCAGAATTCCCCTATCTCATCCTTCATCTCCTGTTACTAGAAAGGAAACAAAGAAATGAGCCTGCACACACACACACACACACTCTACTGTATATAAGATGGATAAGCAACAAGGACCTGCTCTATAGTACAGTGAACTCTGCTCAATATTCTGTGATAACCTGTATGAGAAAAATCTAAAAAAGAATGAACATATGTGCATGTATAACTGAATCATTTTGCTGTACACCATTGTATAGTAAACATTGTACAACACTATAAATCAGCTATATTCCAATACAGTTAGAAAAGAGAAATGAGCCAGTGAGGACAAAGCCTTTTGGGAGCAGTGGGCAACCTTCCCAAGAGTATTCATCCTCAGACATTTTTGACCATGAAAATACAATGTGCTTCTGTTCTATTTCATTTTAAAAATTAATGCTGGTATGTCACCTTAAGTGAAGCTTGAGGTGATCCTCTATGGGTCAGGACCTGCAGTTTAGGAGACTGCCCCAGGGGCCACTTTGAGCCATCTGAGGCAGCCTTCTCCATCAGTAAGATGAGATTTATCCCAGCTGACCTTTCCTCCTATAGCACGCGAGAGAAGGCTGTTCGAGAGCTGCTTACCCGGCACTGCCAGCTGTTGGAGACCCCTGAATCTTGGGCTAAGGAGACTTTCCTGACTGAGAAGCTTTGTGTGCCCGCTGAATGGATTCATGAGGCCAAAGCAGTGCGAGCACACATGGAATCCGACAAGCACTTGGAGGCCCTCTATTTATTTAAAGCAGGACACTGGAACAGGTGCCACAAACTTATCATCCGGCACTTAGCTTCTGGTGAGTGCTTCGGACTAGGGTCTATGTCTCCTGGAATCACCCCCAATTCTTCAAATGTCTGAGCCCATGATGAGTCAAGCCAGGGACAGTGATCAGTACAGAGCATGGCAGACTTGAATCAGATCACACTTTGTAAAACTCCCTGTGCAAAAGATGCTTAGTGAGGGTGAGGGGCAGAAGTCAACAGCAATATCTGTTATATCCCCATCTGCCAGGAATATTCTTGTTGTGCATTAACTGCGTTAAGCTCATCGTTTAGGGAGTTTCATTCAGCAACACCAGAGATAGCTATTTGAAAAAGTGAAACCAGAAATTCTTAACAGTTTCTTTAAGAAAATTTTGAAATATCTACTGTAATTCTCAAGTCTAACCCAACATAATTTTCCTTTTCATCATGTCTTGGATTTCTGCCATCTCCTTCCTCTGTACACTTTTGGTCAATATTTTGTTTCTTCAGATGCCATTATTAACGAGAACTATGACTACCTGAAGGGGTTCTTGGAGGACCTAGCACCTGTGGAGCGCAGTGGCCAAATCCAGGACTGGGAAACATCTGGGCTTGTTTACCTGGACTACATTCGGGTCATTGAAATGCTCCGTCATATACAGCAGGTACCTGAGCTCCTTAAACCATGGCCTGGTTTTCTTTTTCCCTGGCCCATAAAGCCATAGAGACAGCCAAAGGCTTGAGCAAGAACTTGAAAAACTCAACAGAGATAGCACTGTTGGTTGCAGCAGGGGTGTTTTGATGAAGCAGATTTAATGTAGCTATTATGACAGCTCTATCAAAACTTGAAGCATTTTTTTGTGACCTATTGCCAAGTAGCGTGTAGTGGACATGCCTAAGACTTGTCCTTAGTCCCCTCCCCTTTTCCACTAGTTTTAAGTGAGAAGCTTTGGGTTGAGGGATCCTGTAAAGATCAGAGATTTAGCATAGATAATTTTTTCATATAATATTTGGCATGTTTTAAATTGAAAGTGTTATGGGGGCATTCTGGTGACACCTGTGGATGAATCTCTAATGTTTTTAGATGTCTAAGATATAAATATATAGGATTACAAAAGAAAGAAATTATATTAAGATACAATTATCAAAATATTAAAAACTTGTGCTGTGTAATAAGTGCTTTATAAGAAGCTCTAGCACTGTAATTTTGAAATACTTAAAGATTACCAACAGCTATAATACCAGGGAAGCCTGCCAATGCAGGAGACGTGGGTTTGATCCCTGGGTTGGGAAGATCCCCTAGAGGAGGAAATGGCAACCCACTCCAGTATTCTTGCCTGGGAAATCCCATGGATAGAGGAACCTGGTGGGCTACAGTCCATGGGGTCTGAGAAGTCAGACACAACTTAGCAACTAAACAACTATAATGTGATAGGAAAGGAAGTGATTTCTGTCTATAACAAAGTCACAGTTCCTGTTGATATCTACATTAATAATCAAGTGCTAATTCTTAGTTGGAATCAGAAGACCTAAATTAAGTGCTAATTTGGGCTCCACCTCTCACTATTGTACTCTTAAGTCAATACCATGTCTCTGACCCAGATTTATATAGATTTTTGGTGCTATGTTGAAGCTTTCTAATTACATGGTTCATGAATGGTGATTTCACAACTTGCCCAGTCCTAGGCCCTGTACACTATATTGCTTTCCTGTTGTGTATTGCTAAGATCATGTCTTGTCTTCAGCAACTAGGCTGGATGGTGGGAACATGACATTGCCAACCAGCTTCTTGGGTTTTCCCCTCCCTCACCTCACTCTTGTTTCAGAGGGCTGCATGGTCAGTCTATGGATAGGATTGGAGTGATGGGAGCTCCTCTTGGCCTAATTGGTTTCCCTGCTTCTTTGTAGGTGGATTGCTCAGGTTATGAACTCGAACAGTTGCACACCAAAGTGACCTCACTGTGCAACCGGATAGAGCAAATCCAGTGTTACAATGCCAAGGACCGCCTGGCTCAGTCAGGTCAGCCTCTTGCCTCCTCTCCCTTCCTGCCTGCTCACTGCCTGTCTTTATAAGTATTATACCCCTGCCTCACCCCTTCGTTTGGTGCTCACTCTGCTCTTTTCTCCAGACATGGCCAAACGTGTAGCCAACCTGCTGCGGGTGGTACTGAGCCTTCAGCATGCCCCTGATGCAACCTCCGACTCAACGCCAGACCCTCAGCGAGTCCCTTTGCGCCTGTTGGCTCCCCACATTGGCCGGCTCCCCATGCCTGAGGACTATGCCTTGGAGGAACTGCGCAGCCTCACACAGTCCTACCTGCGGGAACTGACTGTCGGGAGCCAGTGAGCCCCAGGCTTCTCCCACCACACTCACATGCTCATTCACACTCACCACACAGAGGGCTCCTGCATCGAGTTGATTGCCCTGTTTGCCGTTCTCTGGCTTGGCTGTGGAATCTCCCCTCCCTTCCTGCTGCCCAAGCAGCAACCTCCAGTTGTTCAGGGCTTTCTTAATACTAAACATAGCATAAGGGCTTTTGGAACCCCCAAAAAAGGAGCCAAGTCTCTTTTTACCATCCTCAAGAGCCATACTTTTTTTTTTTTTCCTTTTTAGAAATGGTCAGTAAAGCACCTTTGGCAGAATTCCCCAAAGAACCAGGGAATGCTTTTCCTCCCTCAGCCATTCTGAATCTTGTGACTCTCAATGCCAACCTGCTACCCTGCTCCTACTCCTGCCCTTTTATCCTAGGACTCTTTAGAAGGGGTGGGGCAGGTGCTGGGACAAATGTGTTGACCTAGGACCTTCCTTAACAAGTGAACTATCCACAGAAGGAAGAGAATCTGTCTCTGGAGTAGGTTGATGAGTTACATGACTTTTGGAACCAGGAGAGGGTTGAACTGAGGAAGCAGAACAGGGTCTTTCTGACTCGTTTAAGGTAGAAGTGAGTGCCTGCTATGGAGCCGTGGGGTTTCAAGGCTTTTTTGTTCTTCCTGCCTTGAATGTTCCATGAACACCACAACTTCCCTGTGCAGGAGCCCTTGGTCTCAGACTCCATGTCTCTGGGAAACTCCCAGAACTCATTTTGGTGCCTGGTTTTCAGTCATCTGGCAAGGCCTCCTGCCTGGATTTGCCTGAAGAGTTTCAGTGAAACATGGTAGATCGGGTAGCCCTCCCTGTCCCTCCCATTCTAGCCCAAAGCATTTCCCACCCTCCATGTACAGTCCCAGAAGGTAAAGCCCTCACTGAGGCAGGCAAGAAGCTGAGCTTCAGGGACAGGCAGAGGGCCTTCGCTGCACTGTAGCCAGCTATGGGGAGCCCCAGGTAACCACCGGAGACTGCTGGTGTGCAGGCTATCACGGACAACATGGCCACGCCTGGGTCTTGATGCATGAAGATTATGTAAAGGTTTTTATTAAAAAGTATATATATATATATATATATATAAACGATCTAGATTATTTTCCTCTTTTTCTGAAGCTACTTTCTTAAAAAAAATAAAATGAAATGTTTATAGCATACCTGGTACTGGCTTTCTTTTGTGTTTTTGAGCCTTGCTGTCCCAAGGAGCTTTATGACGGCCTTGTTAAATTTGCAGTCTAAAGGAGGAGACTGGCCATGGGTTAATGAGAGAATAGTTGCAGACTAGATCAAGGGCTAGGTTTTATAAGGGTCAATTTAGGGGTGAGGGGGTTGAGATTGATGAATCCTGACTGCTGTACATTTATTTATTTATATGTGTTTGGACTCCCAATGGGGGATGGGGCAGGGTTTCAAATTGCCCAGTGGAATATCCTTAGTATTCAAAACCTCTTTGCTCTTCTCTGGGGTATTTTAAACCTTGGCACTTCACCTCTCAGTTTCCATTGTGTAAAGGAGAAAATGATCCCTGATATGCCGCTTCACAGGGCTGTTCTTGAGAGGGACCAAATGAGGCTGATGAGTAGTAAGTAGGTTGGTGGGTTGGTTCTGTTATTGAAGGTATGAGCAATTTCCAGTTGGGATTAGGCCCAAGATTTCTGGGACGCTGAGGAGATGAGAAAGCTGAGTAGATCTTCCTGGTAGTTGGGGCTTCCCTTTCACTTGGGCCCCTGAGGACAAGGGTTACTCAGCTGGGAATCTCCCTCCGTCACTGACTGTGAACCTGAGCAAGTGAGTCACGGAGCACTGCTGCCCTTCTGGCAAAGAATTTGTTCTGTTTCCTCACCAGAGGTGTTCTGTGAAAAGTCAATGTTATAAAAGTGGTTAGTCTTTAGAAGTGTTAAGAACTGTGAATATGGACAGTATTTCCTCTTAGGACAGGTTTTTCCTTTTTTTTAAAAAAAAAACACCTCTAAATCAAATATTTATCACTGCAGCTATGTTGCATCACAGAGAATAGACTCACAGTTCAAAGCGAATGATAAAGATAAACAATGCTTCCCTGGTGACTCGTGGTAAAAGAATCTGCCTGCCAGTGCAGGAGACACAGGTTCAATCCCTGATCTGGGAAGATCCCACATGCCACAGAGCAACTGAGTGTATGCGCCACAACTATTGAGCCTGTGTGCTGGAGCCCCAGAGCTGCAACTACTGAAACCTGAGTGCCCTAGAGCCCGTGCTCCACAAGACAAGCCACCACAATGAAAAGCCCACGCACCACAGCTAGAGAGTAGCCCAGCTCGCCGCAGCATCAGAGACCCAGCACAGCTAAAAATAGTTTTTTTTTAAAAAAGATGAAGTCTCTTCTATATTTCAAACTACATTGAAATATATGTTTAAAAATTTAAATTTCTCAAAAATATAAAAATAAGAATTAGTTGTCTCAAAACCCAACAGAGCTGTGGAATCCACAAACTCATACAATGTGCAAAATAAGTATTTCCTCAGCACAATGCTGGAATAATGTCAAAATAATGTTAACAGAAGCCCAGAGATTAAATGCGAGCATCATCAGCCAGCATCTTTTTTAGATGTTTTACTCTGACTCATTTTGTTACTTTGTATTTCTAGAAAATTTCAGATTTTTAATTTGTTGTCTCTTAAAGAACCAGTTCTCAGACTTAATGGTTTTACTGGAGTTCTACATTGTAATATATTAACTTCTGCTTTAAGAATTCATTTCTCCTGCTTTCCTAAAAAAATCTTATTGTAGAAATTTTCACCCATACAAAAGTAAAATGATGTCTTAATCTTAATCTTTACCCCAATTCTTATTCCTACCCACCCCAATGGCATTTCTAAGGGAGATGATCATTTCATCAATACAAAAGCATTCCTACCATAAATTTTTATAAATATAATACCATTGTCATACCTAACACAATTAACAATAATTCCTGAATATTAACTAATATCCTTTGCATTTTCAAATTTCCCCAGTTGTCTCAGAAGTAAAATTTTATTAGTTGATTTGATTGAATTGGGATCTAAACAGGGTCCACATTTGGTTGATAAATTCTCTTTTTAAAATGCCCTTTATTTGATGCAATACCTGAGATGTTCATCCTTTAGTATAGAGGGCTGGGCTTCTAGATTTGACTGACTGTGCCTCTAACCTCCCTTACTTGCTACATACCACTGGTTAGATCTAGAGACTTGATGAGACTCATGGTCCTTCTCATTAGTGGTGCTGTTTTTCATTACTTGGGAAGAATTACTGTCTCGCTGTCCCACTTCTAGTGATGTTTTAAGATTGTTGATTCAGTTGTTCTCAGCCTCATTTATCCTTTATAAAGTTTCCATCAAGCTTCCACCTAATAATCATGCCAAAATTCATTATGGCACAGTCCTTATCTTTTTATATATGATTCAGTATTTTCAAAAGTGAAAGTCACTCAGTCGTGTCTGACTCTTTGTGAACCCATGGGCTATACAGGAATGGAATTCTCCAGGCCAGAATACTGGAGTGGGTTGCCTTTCCCTTCTCCAGGGTGTCTTCCCAACCCAGGGATCAAACCCAGGTCTCCCACATTGCAGGTGAATTCTTTACCAGCTGAGCCACAAGGGAAGCCCAAGAATACTGGAGTGGGTAGCCTATCCCTTCTCCAAGGGATCTTCCTGACCCAG
Source organism: Giraffa tippelskirchi (assembly GCF_054371585.1). Lineage (NCBI taxonomy): Eukaryota > Metazoa > Chordata > Mammalia > Artiodactyla > Giraffidae > Giraffa > Giraffa tippelskirchi. Next base: position 122,908,026 of record NC_137285.1, read on the forward strand.
GAATTGAACCGGGATCTCCTGCATTGCAGGTGGATTATTTACCAACTGAGCTATCAGGGAAGCACAGTATTTTCAAAATATAGAGGCTTAAATCATTTATCATTCAGGTGTTTTTTCTATTTTTTCATAATGGCTTTTTAAAAATTACCAATTTTTAGAATTATTTTTTCAAATTAACATTTTCACCCAAAACACTATATATAAGAAATAGTTCAACTTTTTTTTCAGGAGACATACCAATTTTTCTATAACTGATTCAGTCAATTTATGCATGTGCTATTTCCAGGTGTTTTGAAGCACTCTTGAATTTAGCCTTTATTTTGCTCTAAAGGTATTCTGCAAAATGTTATTTTTAAGTGTAATTTGAGTGTAAGACAACCTTGTGCCCCCAAAAGGTTGAATAACTGCTGATGAAAATGGTACAGAAAGAAAAATGAATCTTTTACCCCACATCCATCCCTACACCACCTACCACTCACTCTTGTGTCATGTTGTCCACCTTTGTTTTTGTTTTGCTTGTTTTGGCCCTACCAGGGATCAAACCCATGCCCCTTGCACTGGAAACACGGAGTCCTAAACTCTGGACCCCCAGGGAACTCTCATTGTCTTTCTCCTTTGGCAAGTACAATAACCCTGGATTTTATTAATTATGTACAAACTATTTCTTAAATTATTATATGAGAAAATTCACTTGGTGTGCAATTGTTAATTTTAACACATACAGATTTGTATAACCACCCCACAATCAGGATATAAAATGTTTCATTACCCCCAAAATCTCCCTTTTCCTATCTCTTTACAGTGACCCTCTTTCTATCCCTTATTCCTGGCAACCTGTTCTCCTTCACTATAGTTTTGTTTTTATACAATATAAATGGGCTCATACAACATCTGATTTTTTGTTACCAATTTCTTTCACTTAGTATGTTTTCAGGGTTCATCTGTATTATGTTATTGTTGTTTAGTCTCTATGTCATGTCCAACTCTTTTCTGACCCCATGGGCTGTAGCCCACCAACCTCTGCTGTCCATGGTATTTCCCAGGCAAGAAAGAAAACTGGAGTGGGTTGCCATTTCCTTTCTCCAGGGGATCTTTCCAACCCAGGGATCAAACCTGAGTCTCCTTCACTGGCAGGTGGATTCTTTACTGCTGAGCCACCCGGGAATCCCCATCTGATAGCATGTATCAGTACTTCATCTCTTTTATTAAAAATTTTTTAATAAAGATTTTATTTTTTTTAACGCAGTTTTGGATTCACAGCAAAATTCAGTGGCAAGCACAGAGATTCCCCATAAACCCCTTGCCCCAGCACATGCACAGTTTCCCCCAGTAGCATTTTGTTACATTTGATGAACCTACATTGAGTGCATATCAAAGTGCATAGTTTACATGTGATGATGTTTAGTGTTGTCAGTTCTGTGGGTTTAGACAAATGTATAAAGACATGTATCCATCATTATGGTATAGAGAGTCTTTACCATATAGAGAGTGCTGCTGCTGCTGCTGCTGCTGCTGCTGCTAAGTCGCTTCAGTCGTGTCCGACTCTGTGCGACCCCATAGATGGCAGCCCACCAGGCTCCCCCGTCCCTGGGATTCTCCAGGCAAGAACACTGGAGTGGGTTGCCATTTCCTTCTCCAATGCATGAAAGTGAAAAGTGAAAGGGAAGTCGCTCAGTTGTGTCCAACTCTTCACGACCCCATGGACTGCAGCCTACCAGGCTCCTCCGTCCATGGGATTTTCCAGGCAAGAGTACTGGAGTGGGTTGCCATTGCCTTCTCCGATATAGAGAGTATAGAGAGTCTTTTCACTGCCCTAAAAATTCTCTGTGTTGAGTCTTCTCCCATAGTCACCTGAAACTCCTGCCAACTACTGAACTTCCTACTATCTTCATAGTTTTGCCTTTTTCAGAATGTCATATAGTTGGGATCATATAGGATGTAGCTCTTTCAAACTGGCTTCTTTCATTCATTAATATGCATTTAAGGTTCCTCCATGTCCTTTCATAGCTTAACAGCTCATTTCTTCTTAGCAATGAATACTAACTATTCCATTGTTTAGCTTTACCAGTTTTTTATCCATTCACTCACTGAAGAACATTTTGTTTGTTTATAGGTTTGGCAATTATGAATAGAGCGGCTATAAACATTCATGCATGAACTTTGTGTGACGATAAAAGTTGTTACTTCTCTGGGCATTGGATTCCTGGGTCATATGGCTAAGCATATGCATAACATTCCAAAAAACTGCCAGACCATTTTCCAGTGTGGCTGTGCCATTTTTGCATTCTCACAACCCATATATGAAAGTTGCAGTAGCTTCACAACCTCTCCAGCAATTGGCATTGTTAATATTTTTATTTTAGCTATTCTAATAAATATGGAGTATCTCACTGATATTTTAATTTGAATGTCTCTAATATATAATTATGTTAACCACTTTTCATGTGTTTATTGGCAGTTCGGATCTTTTCTTTGTTTAAATGCCCAAATTCCTTTGCCCAGTTTTTTTTCTTTTGTGTGTGTTCTTGTGTTGTTTTTAAATTTTTTGCTTATTTTAAAATTTGATATGGTTTATTATTGTTCAGTTTTGATAAATTTTTATATGTTCTGGATACAAGTCCTTTGTTGACTATGTGATTTGTAAATATTTTCTTCCAATCTCTAGCTTGTTTTTTCATTCTCTTAATAGTGTTACAAACCCTGCCTTTTAATTAGTGTATTTAGGCCATTTACTTCAATGTAAATATTCAAGTTGACTTTAAGTTTGTGAAGTGAAAGTCGCTCAGTCGTGTCCGAATCTTTGTGACCCCATAGACTATAAAGCCCATGGAATTCTCTAGGCCAGAATACTGGAGTGGGTAGCCAGCCTTTCCCTTCTCCAGGGGATCTTCCCAACCCAAGGATCGAACCCAGCTCTCCCGCATTGCAGGCAGATTCTTTACTAGCGGAGCCACAAGGGAAGCCCAGGAATACTGGAGTGGGTAGTCTATCCCTTCTCCAGTGGAACTTTCCAACCCAGGAATCGAACTGGGGTCTCCTGCATTGCAGGTGGATTCTTAACCAACTGCATTATCAGGGAAGCCGACTTTAAGTTTAACACTTTATTATTTGTATTCTGTTTGTTTCCTAATTTTGATTCCTCTGTTTCTCCTCTCAATTCTCATCTCTTTCATGCTGGCTCTCCCCATTCTTTCTAGTTTCTCTTTCTGAGACTCCAATTAAATATATATTTAACACATTCTTTCACATTCTTTCCTGTTTCCTAAACTCATTTTCTTTTTGTCTCCTTGTGTTGTATTTTGGTAATTTCTTCATCTGTCTCTGAATTCACTAATTGCCTCTTCATCTGTGTCTAATATATTAGTTTAATTAATTAAATTAAATATATATTTAATTGGAGTCTCAGAAAGAGAAACTAGAAAGAATGGGGAGAGAAATCTACCTGCTCATTCTTGAATACTGCTCATTCTTGATAGACCCCTTGCTCTTTCATTTTTCAATCCTCATTTATTTCTTAAATCATATTACACATACTTCTGTGTTATTTTTAAAGTCACTCAGTGGTGCCTGACTTTGTGACGTCATGAGCTGTAGCCCACAAGTCTCCCCTGTCCTTGGGATTTGATCCCTGGTAGGAAATTAGATTTGACATGCCACAACTAAGAAAGATCTCGCATGCCTCAACTAAGACTTGGGTGCAGTCAGATTAATAAGTAAATTTTTTTTAAAAAAAGAACTCAGCAAAGATGACAGAGCTGTAAGGACAGTTTCCATCCACACGCCCTGTCCCCTCACACTTCTAAGCCCTAGTCACCTGCAGATCCTGACCCTGGAATCTCCAACCCCCCAAGTTGGGCCTGAGCTAAGCCTGAGTGCTACCTTACAGAATTTGAATAATTCAGGTCCCAGTGACCTGAGGTGTCAGTTTCAGTTGCTCTGTTCCCATGGACACAGGTGTCCCAACTCTGTAATTAAGCTAATGAAAGGAAAAGGGGGCCGGGCCTGCTGTCCTGTGCCTCAGAGGGCTCAGGGCTGACCCAGTCCTGGCCCTGTACTGCTGACAATGCACCAGGCTCACCCAGAGTCAGGTGAGGGGAAGGCCTTAAGGAAGTCCAGGGGGCTGAAACAGAGGTAGGAGAAAAGAAGAGAGAGTGGAAAGAGGAAGACTAGCGTCAGGGAGGCAGAGACCAAGAAAGAGTTATAGAGGGATGGAGAGCAGGAAATAGACGGGTTAGGGGGCAGAGAACAGGGCAGAGGTCAGGAGAGGCAAAGACCAGCAGAGAAGGAGAAACAGTAGATGCCAAGGCCTAAGTACTTAAATTCCAGGGCAGGTACAAATAGGAGGGTCAGGTAGCTGGAAGGGCTGCAGGGCTCCCTGGAGGTTAACTGGACCCAACACAGATCCCAGTCTTCCTTCTGACTTTCAGGGATTGTCCACACCACCCTCGCCAGCAGGCCTGCCTCAGGTCAGGCCAGGAGGCTCACTCCCAGAGATCTGCCCCTCCTCTGGCTGTGGCAAAGCCATGGGCCCTGGGAGCCACCACCTCAGCCTCGGCCCCTCTGTCTCCAGCCTGGGTCTTCTGCTCCTGCTCCCACTCCTTCCAGGTATGAAGCTCAGTAGACCGGTCCTGGCTTCTCTGGGCATTGCTGTTCTTCTCATCCTCCCCAAATCTCTCTCCACATGTTCTCTCTTCATTCCTGTGCTGGAAAAAAGCTCTATTTGGTGAATTTGGAAGAGTGGGAGCTGAAGAGGGCAAGAAGGGGCTTGCCTAGCTGGGGTGGGAGCAGTTGAGGGGGGAGCTCCCAGGGATAGGGCGGGAAAAGCCAGGCAGACCAGATCGTGAAGGGTGAGTTGGGGCTTTATCTAGCAGGCCTGGGGAGCCATGGCTCAGACAGTAAACAATCTGCCTGCGATGCAGGAGACCCAGGTTCCATCCCTGGGTCGGGAAGATAGATCGGAGAAGGGAATGGCAACCCACTCCAGTATTCTTGCCTAGAGAATCCCATGGACAGAGGAGCCTGGCACTCTACAGTTCACAGGGTCACAAAGAGTTGGACATGACTGAATAACTAACACTTTCACTTTCTTTCAAGCAGCTACTGATCTAATCAAATTTGTCTCTTTAAAAGCTTGATCTCTCAGGAGCTTCCCTGGTGGTCCAGGAGTTAAGACAGTGCTTCCAATGCAGGGGCCATGGGTTTGATCCCTGGTCGGGGAACTAACATCCCCCATGCTATGTGGTGCCTGGGACTCTTGTGGTCTAATGAGGCCCCTCCAGCATCTGTGGCGGGGCAGGCAGAATCCAGGTCCTTAGGAAGCGGCAGGTGGAGAAGAAACCCATCAGCCTTGCTTCAGAAGTCAGTAACTATTCACACTACAGCCTCACTGCATCTGTCCCTGGAGGCAGGCAGGGAAGAACTAGAGACAGAGAACAGGGACAGTTAGACAGCTGTGAGACAGTGAAGGCACTGGCAGGGCCTCAGTCTTGTGGAGAGTAGAGGGTGTGAGCCGAGGCCCCTGGTGTGGGGCCTCCGTGGACACCCCTTCTTACTGCTCCTCCAGAGTGCTTGGGAGCCGAGGGCAGGCTGGCACACAAGCTGTTCCGAGACCTCTTTGCCAACTACACAAGTGCTCTGAGACCTGTGGCAGACACAGACCAGGCCCTCAATGTGACCCTGGAAGTGACACTGTCCCAGATCATCGACATGGTGCGTTGCTGTACAACCACGGAGTGTGCTGGAATGGTTGAAGGAGGAAGGAATGGGAAAGGAATGGGGGACGAGGAACTTCCCTACTGGTTCAGTGGTTCAAACTCCAAGCTTCCACTGCAGCAGAGCATGGATTCTGTTCCTGGTCAGAAAACAGATCCTGCATCCTGCGTGGCAAGATTAAAAGAAAAAAAAGGAATGGAGGGTGGGAGACTAGGATTTCTCTCCAAACAATTCTTTCCTGGAAACAATATAACAGCTACCAAGTGTTGGCTATTAACCATTGGGTATCCACAATGTGCCCAATACTTGCACACTCGAATTCCTGACTAGCAGAGACTACCACCCATGTAACTGCTGAGGAAACTCAGGCCCAGAGAGGAGAAGGCCCTGCCGAGGTCACACAGCAAGACTGTGTGAGGACTGGACTGTGTGGACAAGTTAGGTCTGGGGGTGCTGACCAGAGCTCTGCAGTTGAGTGCGCACACACAGGGTAGGATATGCATACACGTGTGTCCACATCTATACCCACTCTCTGCCCCCAACTAGGATGAGCGGAATCAGGTGCTGACCCTGTACCTGTGGATCCGACAGGAGTGGACAGACGCCTACCTACGATGGGACCCTGACACCTATGGTGGTCTGGATGCCATCCGCATCCCCAGCAGTCTCGTGTGGCGGCCGGACATCGTACTCTATAACAAGTACTGCCTGCCCGGGTCCCTCCCCTCTACCCCTCCTGAGAGATGCCCTAGGCTCTGGGGATGCACGTATTTCCCCATCCCCCACACCAAACCTGGCTCTAGGGTGCCCTGTAAGCTTTCCCAAAGCCTTTTAAACTGCCAGGAAGGTGTCCGCAGTGTTGGCTGTGTGGTGCAGTAGGGCTTCCTGACACTGCAGCTCATGGCAAGGACCTACTGGAGGGACCTCACAGCCCCTTGATAGCACCCCCAAGCCAACCCAGGCTGAATGTATCCCAGGAACCCTCTGTGTGGTCCAGGACTAGTTCTATATCCCGCGCAGTCAGGATTCTGGGGCACATGTGCCTCTTTATGTCACATTTCACCCTTCTGGGCCTGAGTCCGTACATTTTCCCCAGGGCACCTCCAGGCACTTTGCAGATGGCGCCCAAGAAAAGTTACCGTGCACCCCGCGTCCCCTCTAGGGCTTGACCTGTATCGTTCTGGGCCCTGCAGGCCCTGGCCCTGCTAGGCCTCCAAAGACACAGAGGGCCCTCTGTGAGTCCCCCAGAGGGTTGGAGTCGCACCCCCTCCAAGGATCAGCCCCGACATCCAACGCTGCGGCGCCTCAGGGAGCCTCCACCCCCAACCCCCGCCCGCAGGGCAGACGCGCAGGCCCCGGCCTCGGCCAGCACCAACGTGGTCCTGCGGCACGACGGCGCTGTGCGCTGGGACGCACCAGCCATCACGCGCAGCTCGTGCCGCGTGGACGTGTCTGCCTTCCCCTTCGACGCGCAGCGCTGCGGCCTGACCTTCGGCTCGTGGACACACGGCGGGCACCAGCTGGACGTTCGGCCGCGCGGCGCCGCCGCCAGCCTGGCCGACTTCGTGGAGAACGTGGAGTGGCGTGTGCTTGGCATGCCGGCCCGGCGGCGCGTGCTCACCTACGGCTGCTGCTCCGAGCCCTACCCGGACGTGACCTTCACGCTGCTGCTGCGCCGCCGGGCCGCCGCCTACGTGTGTAACCTGCTGCTGCCCTGCGTGCTCATCTCGCTGCTGGCGCCGCTCGCCTTCCACCTGCCTGCAGACTCGGGCGAGAAGGTGTCGCTGGGAGTCACCGTGCTGCTGGCGCTCACCGTCTTCCAGCTGATCCTGGCCGAGAGCATGCCTCCGGCCGAGAGCGTGCCGCTCATTGGTGAGTTTCGAGGGCCTCGGGGTGGCCAGGGAGGGGCTGGCAGGGAAGTAACCCCCAACCCCGCGGGCTGGCGCACGCGGGTCTCCGCAGGTGCGGGGGCCGCGGCCGGACCAGCCTGGGGCAACCGAGGGGCCCTGCTGAGCACCTTGGGGCCCGGCCTAGTTCTGAGATGGAGAAGGAAGAGATAGGCCCCTTCCGGGGAAAATAGCCCTCCCCTCACTTGTAGGGGTCGAGGAAGAAGTTGGTATTTTTTGGTCTTGTAATTTTATTTATTTATGACTGTGCTGGGTCTTCACTGGTGCATGAGGGCTTTCTCTAGTTGTGGCGAGTGGGGGCTACTCTTTGTTGCGGGCCCTAGAGCACGCAGATTTCAGTAGTTGTGGTGCACAGGCTTAGTTGTTCCGCAGCACGTGGAATCTTCCTGGACCAGGGATGGAACCCGTGTCCTCTGCATTGGCTAGTGGATTCTTATCCACTGTGCCACCTGGGAAGTCCAGGAGTTGGTCTTTACTCAAGGACTTGTTGGAGGACGATCGACATTCCCCAGTATTAGAATAATAGGCGAAACGTCTTTAAGTACTCACTGCGTGCCAGGCATTCTCTTGAACACTTGACATTTATTAACTCAGGGGAGCAGCACCACAGACCTGTGTGCATGCATGCTAAGTCGCTTCAGTCGTGTCCGACTCTGTATGACTGTAGCCTACCAGACTCCTCTCCGTGGGATTTTCCAGGCAAGAATACTGGAGTGGGTTGCCATGCCCTCCTCCTGGAAATCTTTCTCACCCAGGATCGAAGTGGAGTCTCTTATGTCTCCAGCATTGGAGGGGGCTCTTTACCATTAGCGCCACCTGGGAATCCCCCAGGAAGGTTCTATTGTAACTTGCCCAGGTCATGGTGGTTCTGTTTAAGAGTGTGACTTTCAGGGGACTGTGGGTGAGTCCAGGCTTTAGCAGTGAATGCATCAACCAGGGAGCAGGAAGCTTCTGAGAACCAGATGGGGGCATGCAGGAGGGGAGCCCTTGGCCATTACCTCCTTTCCCCTTCCTTCCATTTTACTTTGAGGGTCCTCAGAGCCTGATGGGGGATGAGCTCATTCCTCCTTGTGTTCAGGCATCTGGGGAGCTTAGACCCCCTGAGCCCTTGTTTTGAGCCTCAGTTCCGTTTCTCTCTTTTGCAGGAAAGTACTACATGGCCACCATGACCATGGTCACGTTCTCCACAGCTCTTACCATCCTTATCATGAACCTGCATTACTGTGGTCCCAGTGCCCGCCCTGTGCCAGCCTGGGCTCGGGCCCTCCTGCTAGGACGCCTGGCACAGGGCCTGTGTGTGCGGGAACGAGGGGAGCCCTGTGGGCAGTCTAGACCACCTCAGTCATCCCCCAGTCCCCAGCCTCCTGACAGAGGCACTGGCCCCCCAGCAGGTCCCTGCCACGAGCCCCAGTGTCTGTGCCGTCAGGAAGCCCTACTGCGTCACGTGGCCACCATCGCCAATGCCTTCCAAAGCCACCGGGCTGCGCAGCGCCGCCATGAGGACTGGAAGCGCCTGGCCCGAGTCATGGATCGTTTCTTCCTGGGCATCTTCTTCTCCATGGCTCTGGTCATGAGCCTTCTGGTGCTGGTGCAGGCCCTGTGAGTCCCGGGGGTCTGCTGCAGCCACAGCACCTCCAGATGGGGATGGATTGGCCAGGCCAGGTGGTGGTCAGCCCTCAGGCCACCTGGTGCCTCTCCACTGGGCCTCAGAGCCTGGGACGTCCTCTCTTCAGCACTACTGACTTCACGGACCAGAAGGAGTATTCATTGTCTCCTCTGCACTCTAACCTCTAAGGGAAATCAGAGCTTGCTGCTCCTCTGATTCCTGCAGAGGAGGAACTCTATGAAGGATCAAGAACGAAGCGCAGTTTGGGAGGGACAGAACTGAACTTCGGTGCTGAGTACAGTGCTTTCAGTAAGGAGAGAGCAGGCATGAGAGCACTGCCCCATTTCCTGTCTTCTCTTCCTTCCCCTGTGGCTGCTGTTACAGAGACTTGGTCTAGCCTGACCCTGTCTAGGGGCTCAGAGAAGGTGACTGGGGATTCAGGGTTCCAGGTCCATTTTCCACAAGGACTTGGCCCCAAAGCTCCAACTCATAATAAAGTAATGTGTGCCTCACACCTCCTCCATGTCCTGTCTTACCCTTAGGATCTTGGTGAAAGTTGGGAATCCAGCCTCTTAGGGACCGAGGACCCATGAATCGGAGTGGAAATTGCATCTTTGCTGACTAGAAAATGATTGGCATTTGATTGAGATCCCTAAAGGTCTCTCTGCTGTTTTCCTGCTCTCTCCTCTCTGGATTTAGGTCCATCCATCCACATTCTCACCATGTGAGCATCACACAGTGACATCCGGAGAGCTTGAAGTGCCCAAGGTAGGGGCAGGACAGGGACCAGCCATTCACAAGGTATTTGTTCCTTTCTGACTTCCACGTGTTTTCTGGTACCACTTGTGTACCTTGGACATGGTCCCTGTCCTCAGAAGCTCACAGTTGGAGATGGGAGACCAGAGGCAGGGCCCCTAACCTAGCAAGGAGGAGAGGTCAGAGAAGGCCTCCTGGAAGAGCAAAGAGGAGCTGTCCAGGTGCACATGGGAGGCATTTGAGTAACATCAGTGAGTACTACGGCCAAGTACTTTTCTCCCCAATCACCCCACCTCCGAACTACTATAATCTGTTTCCAGGTGAGTAAATACCTGTCCTGCAGTCCCCCCACCTCTATTCAGCGTCTGACTCCTAGACCCCTGGGAGAGGCTCAGTCCCCACATTTTCTTCTTCCCATTAGCAGGCCTGGCAGCCGCCAGAGAAGGTCCTAGCGTTTCCTGCAGATAGAATTACCCCGGATCTTGGCCACACTCAGAGCACGCATGTGGCTGACATCCTCATGTTGGGCAGAGGTGACAGGCAGAGCTGTTCAGTGGCTGATGGATTAGAGGAGGCCTGGACTCTCTGGAAAGTCTTCCCCATTAAGGAACCAGAGCAGCACTAGAAGGGACCAGACTGCAGGAACGGGCCTCTGACCCACGGCTGCAGGGAAAACAGAGGCAGAGAGATTCAGGGACAATCTGAGGAAGAATTTAGGGAGGAAGGTAGACAGAGATGAAGAGACAAGGAGAGTCCCAGTTCCCTTTCCAGAGGTCATTAAGTCTATGCCCCAGCCTCCTGTTGACACAACTGAGGCACTGCAGGGTGGGATGAAGCAGGGTAGAGATCTGAGTGAAATCTGGTGATGCTGATCTTTGCTTCTGTGCCCAGACTCTGGTAGGAGAGCTGCTGGTGGAGGGGGTGCTGGGGGCGGGGTGTGGAATCCTAAACTTTTCCAGTGCCTGAAATGACATCAGAACTCAAGCCAGGTTGGAAGCTAGAGACTTTGCTGGTCTTGACACTGTCACAGATGACTCTGTCACCTGGAGCAAGTCACTTCTGTCTCTGGGCCTCACTTTGCTATATAATGAGGGCAGTATTTCCTGTCCCACCTCCTTCCAGTCGATTAGCGGGCAGTAAGGATGACATGAGGAGGGGGCCAGCCTGGTGTGATGGTTCAGAGTTGGGCTCCAGGGCCAGGCTGTCTGGACCCCATCCCTTGCTAGGTCCGTATGTGGGGCCGGTTGCTTCACCTCTCTGTGCCTGTCTCTCTCATCCGTGGAACAGTGGTGATGACAGTACCTGCACCATCGGGTCACGGTGAGGACTCATGTGCCCGGAACCCTGAGTGGTATTATGTCATGGAGAAGGGTGGGAGCAAAGTGCAGGCTGAGGCTCCTTCCTGCCCACTGTTCTCAGAGCCTTGAGAGAGGAGGCAGGACCCCAGGATGAGGAGCAGCTATGATTTCTTCCCTGAGAATGGCCTGTTCCCACCTGGAGAGGTGGTGCCTCCGGCAGGCCCTGGGGCAGCAAGTGTTCAAGGAAAGAGTCATGGCCACAGAGAACCTGGGGGCCAGCTAGTCCAATGTGCTTATGATACAGATAGGGAAACTGAGGCCCAGAGCAGGAAAGATTGGTCACAGAGGTGGGGCAGAGCCTGGGTTAGAGCCCAGGTCTCCAGCACCCATGACCTGACCTTGACCTTGGGAGGTGGTCTGAGGGAGTTCTGAGCACACTTACAGAGGGCTCCCTGGCGGAAGGAGGAGAAGGCCTGGGGAGGACTTTGTGGGGTGGCCCTTCCCACTGTCACCTCAGTGCATCCTGGAGCTCTCTGGGGTCTGATCAGTGGCCTCCTGTGAAGGAGGGGCCGGCCCCAGGCCCGGGAGGAGGGGAACAGGTGTGTCAGCTCGCCACTTACCACCCACATATACACCCTGTGGGAAAGGTTAGCAACCCCCACAGGTGTCTGCTTAAGAAAGTCACTGTTTTCTTTTATCAAAAGAGGATTGTTTTTCATTTAATGGGATGTTCACCCAGGAGGGGGGCCCAGACCCAGGGCAGTCAGGTCATCTCCAAACAGAGCCCCGCCTATGCCTGCAGCCCTTACCTGAGCTATGCAGACGGCAGCGCTCAGACTTGCACTCCTTGTCTGCAGGAAAGAAACAGCAAAGAATCAAAGCCTCAATAGCTCTCAGGACAGAAAGGGACGCCAGAGCACCTCCCTGCCTTGCTCTCGGAGAAGCTGGTGCCTTTTCCCCTAATTCTGCTTCCTTACAGTGGGACCACCTTTGCCTGGGTTTCACTAGACCCAGGAGTGGCAGGGCCAGGAAAGCCCCAGCCCTCAAAGCCAGGGTGGTCTGGGCTCTCCTCCTCCTCCCTTGGCCTGTAACTTTGCCTCCATGCCGCACCCACTGCTCCTTCTCCCCTGTCTTGTCCCAGCCAAGGCGGGGCTCGTTTCTGTTCTTTTCTCTCTTGTCACCTTCCGTCAACTCATGCGTGCTCGTCATGCTGTCCACAGTGGGATCTGAAGCCACACTGGACCTACTCCCACTTGAGATGTGGTCCATGGATCCAGCCAAGAGCCTGCCTCTTCCTAGGAAAACAGCCTCACAAGCCCCTGGGCATCCCCCAAGCAGGACCAACAGCCCACAGCCCCTTCTGAGACTAAGGACCTGAGCCCATCCTCATGATTACTCCTCTGGCTGGTCCTGGGATGGTGGAGAGGAAAGCAGCTGACACCTGCCAGAGCCCAAGCTAGAACTTAGGGGGATGGCACCCAAATGCTGTCTCACCACCTCACCGTCACCTTGACCCAGTACACGCACTGCCCAGGGTTTCTGCTCAGTCAAAAAACACACTCCTCTCGGAAAACAGGGATACGGGCCCACACTCATTTCTGGCAACAGCTTCCAGCTGGGAGGGAAGCCTGATCAAGTCTGTTTGGCCCTCAAATGGCCAAAAACACCTGTGCTGGACAGAACACCCTCTTCTGTCTCCCAGCAGGCAAGTGCCCAGCTCTGGCTTAGACACCTCCAGGGTAAGGAAGGTTATGTCTCCCCTTGGATGGAAGGGGTGGAGGGGCTGGGGACAGAATGAGGTCCTCCTCACCGATTTTAATATCTGTGTATGTGTCCGCTGAAAATGGGACGGGGAAGCCCACCTTGTGCACAGCTGCTGGCTGACATGTGCCCTGCTCACCTTTGATGTACTCGCAGTTGTATGTGCTGCGCTTGCCCACGGCCCGGAGGTAGATGCGGGAGGGGCCCTGGGCTGGCCTGCTGGCGTTGATCACCTGGAAGGTCTCGAAGGGAGGGATCAGCACCTCCTCCTCCCCAGGGAAGAAGGAGTAGCCCTTGATGGGGGCCCCAAGGCAGGTCCAGATGCCAAAGAAGGTGTCTTCCCCAAAGTGCTGGGCTGCAGCATTCTGCAGGGACGCGGAGGCAAAGCCCCCCAGCCTGACGGTGGCCCCAGGCCCCACCGGCCTGAAGCGCAGCCCCTGCACCCCTCGGAACACCTGGTGGCACTGGGGTGGACGCTGGCCACTGCTCAGCAGCTGCAGGGCTTCGGTCAGCAGGAAGTGGAGTGTCTTGAAGGAGAAGTGCTGGAGGTAGTGGGCCCGGGAGCGACCCGCCTCACGCACGGCTGCGTTGAATTCTTTGTGCAAGGGGCTGTTGGCTGTGTAAGCCAGGAGGGCCACCCCATGCTCTTCCCGGAAGCCCAGGGGGGCGAGCAGACGGGTAGGGCTGACGCCCCACTCGGGCCCCCAGGCCTGGCGCTCCCGCCACCGGCTGCTGGCCTGCGCCCAGCCCTCGGCGTACACTTTGTTGGCCTGGAACTCTGTGCGGTTGAGATCCGGGAGAGCAGCTGCCATGGCTGCAGCACAGCCAGCATACTGGTCGTCAAAGGAGGCCAGGGCCATGTCTAGGGGTATTTCTCGAGAGAAGAGGTCTCGTTGTATGATGGGGTGGCTCTGGGCCTGAGAGAGGGGGAGCAGCAAGGATTGAGAGGTTAGACCCCAGGAGAACAGGAGCCCTGTTATCCAGCTCCCCCCTCCACTGAGCTGAGAGAGATGAAGGGCCCCAGACACACTTGGAGGGGAAGGGGATTGGGAACTACCAGCAATGGATGCCCTGAGACTGGGCTCCAGGGCTGTCCCCTCAGACTGAGCCGTCCCCAAAGGAAGGATCCGGCAGAGTTCAGAAGCCAGCAGCTGGGGGATGGGGACAGCAGAGGATGACCATACCTGAAGTGCTTCCATGAGGCCCACGGACACAAGCAAGAGAGACATCATGGCAGGGCTCTGCATGTTGGAGATGACCCTGGTCAAGTCACTCTCTGGGCCTCAGTTCCCTCACCTAGAAAAAGAGAATCTGCAGAGTTCAATAAACACGAATTGGGACTTCCTGGCGGTCCAGTGGCTAAGACTCCACTCTCCCACTGTAGGGGATCCAGGTTTGATCCTTGGTCAGGGAACTAGATCCCACCTCTGCAACTGAGAGTTCACGTGCTGCTACTAAAAGGATCCCATGTGCCACAGTGAAGGTGGAGGACCCTGTGTGCCACGAGTAAGACCTGTGCAGCTAAATACATAAACAACAAACAAAACCCACAAACTGCCACCTGGTCTGGGTCACTTGCACTGCTTGGCACAGGGTCACAGTATAGAAATGGAGGCTCAGAAGAGAGAGGGGACCCTTCTTGCCAGAAGGAACAAAGGCAACTTCCTGGAGGAGGCAACATGTGACTAGGGTCTTATGGAATAAAGAGGAGAATAAGGCTTAAGTCAATGGAGGTGGGAGAGAAAAGACTGGAGTCTGGAGAGGGAAAGGTGTTAGGGGCAGCAGGAATGGCAACAGGAAAGATACTGGAGATAGGAACTCTCATGATGTAAAGAGTGAAAGACACTTTTTCTAGTGTAGTAGGTGATGGGTGGGAATGTTGGAAAGCCTGGGGTCAGTCCTGAAGGAACTTGACTGCCACAGGGAGAGGTCCGGGCTACCCCTCATGGGGACCTGAGGCTGGAACAGGGCAGATCCAGGAGTGGTCAGCTGGTGAGGCCACAGCAGGACCCCAGGGGTAGGCTCAGAGCAGGGTTCCAGGAAGGTGTTCCAGCTTTAGGTCAAGATTGGAACAGTTTCTAAGTTGGTGCTTCTTCTTTATTTCTGTTTATTACCAAGTAATGCATGCTCATTGTATATGAATGAATCACAACGCCCAAGGCCCCCATTTCTTTCTCTCCCTCAAGGTCCCCCTTCTCACTGTTATACATGCCTGCTGTTTCCATGGTAATGGGACCCTTCACAACCTTTTTTGATATACATACAAATAATATAATATTTAAGTATATACATACACATAGTTTTCTGTGGACAGCCTATTTTTGGTTTTCTTATTGTCACTTTTTTCAGAAAGAAAAACATGCTTACACATACATGTTGTACAACCTTTTCAAAGAAAACAATGTACCATAAACTTCTTTCCATGTCATACATACATATCTATCTTGTTCGTTATAATGGCGGCATGGAATTTCATAGTAGAGTTAGTTCATAATTTATTTAACCATTTCCTTATTGATGGGCACTTAGGGTTTTTTCCTGTCTTTGATATTACACATGATATTGCAGTGATATAAATCCTTATCTACTTGTCTGCATATTTTTAAAGATATCAAGGTGATACTTAAAGTATCTGAATAGTGTTCCTTTAGATAGCCACTGCTAAGTTGCTATGCAAAATGTCCCTCTTCACCTCCCACCAACAGTGGACAAAATTGCCCTTTTCTCCAAGACTTTGCCAACACAGGCCATTATGAATCTCTTAATTTCCATTTAACTGATGGGCACAAATGGTATCTAGTTTCTACTTTACCTCTCGGCTAACAGGATGAATCATAACATTCTTTTTGGGGGGAGGGCACACCTCAGGTGTAGCCTCGCATGCTGCAGTCCTTGGGGTCGCAAAGAGTCGGTCATGACTGAGCGACTGAACTGAACATTCACGGCTTGTGTGTGTGTGTTAGTCAGTCGTGTCACAAAAAGGTGAACACGACTGAGCGACTAACACACACAAGCCGTGAGGTGTGGCCAAAAAAAAATAACGCTATGACTCATCCTTCTAGTGAGCCGAGAGGTAAATTCCCCAACTTGGGATGGAACCCAGGCCCTCAGCAGTGAAACTGCCGAGTCCTAAGCACTGGACCACCAGGGAACCCCCATAGCTTTATTTTTTAATATTAAGTTTTAACTTAAGTTTCAAAAAGGTAGTACATTTTCATTTTTCATAATTTATAGTCCACAAGACGTGCAGTGAAATGTCCTTCTCTCTGATTCCTCAACCCCACCCCCTCTCCCCAGAGGGACCAGTGTTCCCACTTCCTGTCATCCTTGCAGAGGTACTCTAGGCGCATACCAGCAGATTCTTAGGTATTTCTGTTTTCCCTCTTTTATCCAACCATAATATAGTTAGTGGTTTTTTATCTTTGGAAATCTAATGAAAACTGAAACTTCTCAGAAGGTGGATCTGTGTGCCTTCACACAGACCTTACACAACTCTCAGGGTGGACGTGCGCCCGCCCCAGTCTTGCTTAGGTTAAGCATCCCTGCTCCCTAATCCCCTCTGGCTCTTGATGGGGCCCAAGTTTTGATAGATCAATGACCCTAGGACATGGGAATGTTCTGTGGCTATAATTTTATGTTTCCCAATCTAAGACTTTATCACTGCCAATTCACAGTTTAAACTGAGGTGTGAGCCTCTCTGGGCAATGGAGTTAAAAGCAGGTTTTTATCAAATTTAACATGTTCCAAACTGAACTTCCTTATTTTACCTCCCTCAAAACCTGCTTACTCATTCATTCAACAAAATTCTTTTTTAAAAAATAATAATTTAATTAATTAGTTTATATTTGGCTGTGCTGGGTCTTCATTGCTACACGGGCTTTTCTCTCCTCGCGGCGAGCAGGGGTTACTCTCTAGTTATGGTATTCAGGCTTCTCACTGCAGTGTCTTTTCTTGTTGTGGAGCGTGGACTATAGGGCACTAGGGCTTCAGTATTGCCGTACCCAGCCTCCAGAGCACAGGTTCAGTAGTTGTGGTGCATGGGCTTAGTTGCCTTGTGCACCATACGATCAGGGATCCAGGATCTTCCCAAATCAGGGATCAGACCTGTGTCTCCTGCATTGGCAGGTGGATCTTTTACCACAGAGCCACCAAGGAAGCCTCTCATCAGAAAATTCTTGAGCATCCTGTAATGTGCCAGGAGCTGAGGATAAAACTGTGATCACAAAACAGAAACAAAACCCATATCCCTGCTTCTTTAAGCTCTTTTAAGGTGGAGACGGAGCTGGAGTAAGGAATTTCAAGTAGCATGTGATGTATGTTACCAGAAGCCAAAGAGCCTGATGAAGACACATTTGCACCAGGAGTGGGTTTAAATGATGAGCTGTCTAGAGGAGATACGGAGTAGACAGAATTGAAAATGGGATCACAATGGGGACTAAAGCATGAAATACTGCTCCCTAATTCCAGGATAGAATGCTAATGGGCAGAGAATATAGCAGCAAAAAGCTACTTGAACTCTTGTGGTCTTTTGGAATCCACCAAAGAAACCTGAATTTCTATAATAGATCCTCTTCCTGTGGAAAATCCAGTCCATGGGTTCATTGGGGGCTTTCCTAACTCTGTACCCTCATGAGGGGAACATTAGACCCCCAAACTAGTGCTCTAATGCCCTGGTCATGGTGACTGGTTCACGTTTGGACACATAACCTAAGTGAGACACTTGGAGTCCTTCCTGGGATTTGATATTATTAATAATAGATGGATGCAATATAAAAGATACGCCTGCCACTATTGATTCACAGTATCACCTCAGCTCATCTTCAGGTTGAAATACAGGAGCAATGAATAATTCTCAAGCATCTGACAGCTTTCCACTCCTAGGGCTCCATATATTCCTGTGTCCAAGCCTTTCTGCATCACCTTGGGAGCTTGCTCAGGGCAGCCCCAAGGTGCAGGAGATTTAATGTTCCCAGGGACAACTCTCACCCAATGAGGGTGGAACGTCAGATTCCCTAGTCCATGGAGGGTCCCCAGAGAGACACAGTTGACCACAGTGGTCACACACTTTTTGCAGGGGGACTTGTCTCTCTTCTCTGTCTCACTTTGCCACTCCTTCACTTGTACTTCCTGAGACCACCTTACAAATAAGCTCACTACACCCAAGTCCTTGCCTCTAGGTCTGCTTTGGGGGGATCCCAAACCAAGAGAGAAGGCCTTCTTTTTGGGTCAGAGACCATCAGAACATAGCCCAGAACTGTTCCTCCAGCCTGGGCTCCAGAGGAGCCGATGTGGGCCCAGCCCACAACAAGGAGGCAGCCAGCTGAGGTAGGCTGGCAGCCTGAGGTAGAGCTGCCCATTCAAGCTCACTTTAGCCCATCTACAGTCAATCTGAAGACCCAGGAGCATGAGAATAAATGTTTGCATGCCACTGAGATTTTGTGGCCCACAGCAAAATAGTCATGTAGTGAAAACTCGAAGCCAACTATATCTCTCACTGCCTCTCCATTGTCCTGCAGAAACACAGAAATAAAAGATTTCAGAGGCTTGGAATAGGGAAGGAGAATTATGAAGTCAGATTGAGGACTATGAATCATGTGGCCTGACTAAGGTATTGGCAGTGAGAGTGGACCCTGCCTTACTATGTAGAATTTACTGGACATGGTATCTGATGAGGTTTAGGAGATGAGATGGGGGAAATCAGGGCTCACACTCAGGTTCCCATGCTCTAAGTTGGAAATACAGAGGAAAGCAGACTACACTTTGAAAGATCATCTTGCTCATCTCAACACATAGTAGATGATCAATTAAAAATGTACTGAATAAATGATCAGGTTTGGGGGTCAGTTCAGTTTGTCCTATGTGGACTCTACAGGGGCCGGTGTCTGAGAGGGAGCAGAATCTACAACAAGAGACATTTGAGAATCGCAGGTGTACTGAAGTCAGGGAGAGATGAGGTCCCTGGGGAAAGAAGAAGGGAGGGCTGAGGAGCAAAGAGAGTGGCCTGAAGCCAAAGCACAGGCAGAGTGAGGCACTTCCTTGGGTTTCCAGAGACTCTTCACTTCTGGCCTTTGGGTACTGAGAAATACCCTGGGATCCTTGTGATGAATTTCTCTTTGGGCTTCATCCAGCTCAAGGTGGTTCCTCTGAATTTTCCATCAGAAAAGTGTCATGTAACCTGCCATCCTTGTTATTCATCCAGTCACCCAAGATGGTTACTTGGCTTTCCATTCACTCATCAAACACGAAATTGGTTACCAAGTAATGCTGTGCATAGTATGAGTTCATCTTCGATGGTCCTTCCCTTCCCCCATCACCACCTCCCCCAAGGCTCCAGTCAGCTCCTGCCTCCTCCCTGGTCTCCCTGCCTCCACTGTCGCCCCCGCAGCTCCACACTCCCCTGGATCAGGGAGAACAATGAGTCTAAAGCACAGCTGGTCATGTTCCTCACCTGCTTCAGAACCCTCTGTGCCAAACCTAACTGGGAGAAATAGCTCAAAATACAGACATGAAAATTATGAGGGAAGGGATGAGAACACTACAGGAAAGAAAAAAAAGGCAACATAACACAACAAAACTTCCCTCTTACCCTCAGGACAGAGTGCTGGCATTTGAAGTCCTCTGTGACCTGGCCCTCCACAAACTCTTCAGCCTTGTGCCCTTCCACCATTGCTTCACATGGATGGCACAGAACGAGGTCCCAGATGAGGCACTGCTGCTTCCCCCCATGTGCTGGGGCTGCCCTTCTCCTGCTACCCACTCTTCAAGGAGTAGCTCAGGGGCCACCTCCTCCAGGAAGCCCTCTGACTCCTCTGGCCTCCTGAATCACCCTGCACTTTCCTCTGTCACTGTGCTAATCATACTGTGCTGCCTTCCGAGTCTGCCTCCCCTCCTGGCCTGTGAGTTCCTTGAGGGCAGGACAAGGTATGACCCACTCTGTGTCCCTAGGGCTCAGCTCAAGGCCAGGCACACATGAGGCCTCCTGGCATGTTTGCTGAAAGTCTGAGAGGCTTTCTGGGTGTCGCTAATAATGGAGACCCCTGCAGAGCAGGTGGGTTGATGGCTTAGTGACCAGTTTTGGGGCAATGGTGTGGGAGCCAGAGTGGCAAGGAGGGCCTGGGAGGCCAGGAAGTGGAGGCACTGGCAACCCTTTTTCCTCTCCCAGCTGCTGCCCTTCTGTCCTTCCTTCATCCTGCTCAGGGCACCTCTACTGTCGGTTTCCCGTCATCTAGGCCCATGATGAACGTTCCCTACTGGAGGTGTTTTCTAGTTTACTTTAACCTTGTTTTGCGTGAACTCCCTAGAAGTTTCAAAATGGTTTTTGAGCCAAAAGCGTTAAAGCTGTGACCTAAACCTGTGCTCAGTTGCTCAGTCCTGTCCAACTCTTTGCAACCCCATAGATTATAGCCTGTCAGGCTTCTCTGTCCATGGAATTTTCTAGGCAAGATTACTGAAGCAGGTTGCTATTTCCTACTCCAGGGGATGTTCCCAATGCAGGGATTTAACCCACGACCCTGGGTCTCCTGCATTGGCAGAGGGATTTTTACCACCAGCACCACCTGGGAAGCCCTACTGGGACTGGGACTCCAAATCCCTCCCTAGAAGTCCCCAAGTTTCCCAATGGCCTCAGCCTCCCAGACCTCTCTGTCAAATATGCAGTGGTCTACATGTTTGTGTCTCCCCAAAATTCATAGGCTGGAACCCTAATGCCTGATGTGATGGTATTAGAAGGTGGGGCCTTTGGGAGATCATTAGTTCCTAGTTCATGAGCCCTCATGACTGGGATTGCTGTTCTTATAAAAGACGCCCGACAGAGCTCGCTAGCCTTTTCACCTTGTGAGGGCCCAGTGGGGAAGTGCTGGCTATGACCAGGAATAGAGCCTTCATCTGACCAGGCTAGCACCCTGATCTCAGACTTTCCGCCTCCAGAACTCTTTGATATAAATGTTTGTTGTTGATAAGATACCCAGTCTGTGGTATTTTTGTTATAGCAGTCTGAACAGACAAAGAGAAAAGGTTTCTTGAACCTTTTCTTAATGATTGCTATAAGTTTACCAATAACACCCCAAATTTCGCATTTCAGAAACAGCTTTCTGTGCCCAGTGCCCAGGAGGAGGGTCGTATGCCCCTTACCTAGACTTTCTCCGGGGCTTGGAAGCTGGTGTTGGTCTCCAGTGACAGCCTCCAGGGGAGGGGGAGGGCAGGTTTCTCTTTTATACCACCCCTTGTACCTTTCCCACACAGCTGCTCAGAAATGTGACACTCTCCCATCTATTTCTGGATATCTTCTCTAGGCTCAGGAATACTAGCCTCTGCCCAGGGTGCTCTGGGCCAGAGCTCTTCCCATGAAAAAAGTGAATCCCTGAACCCAGAGAGAAATCAAAGAAGGCTGGAACAACTGTCTCCTAACTGGGTTTGGTCCTGCATTCGGCATCCCAGGCCCCAGGGAGTATCTCCTTATTGATCCTTTCAGGTGATGGAGACTCACCTGAGGAGTAAGGAGAGATTTCTGGGTAGAGAGTCTGAGTCCCAGCTCCAGTGCTGACTGGCCATGTGATCTTGGAGCACTTTCCACTTCACTCCAGACCACTGTTCAATGACTAGATTTGACTCCATCTCTTGGGGTCTTTCTTGGGGTGCCAGGTCTCAGGATAAGTGAAGCAATTCCCCAGAGCCAGAGGATGGAGAGAGGAGAAAACCCTGATACCAGCAGATCTGGTCCCGTGTTGTGTCCCTGCAGGCCTAGCTATCCAAACAGTATAGTATCTTCTGTTCCAGCAATTGTCAATTCTCAGGACCCTCTATCGGGAGAGGCAGGCAGGATATGTAGATGAGTTGCTGTTTTTTCACAATGATGGAGAACAGCAGAGTGACTCCTGATTTTCTATTCTTGGAGTGCTTTGGGGAAGCCAGTCTAAATTAGAAGGGGTGAAAGAACTTGTCTGGATTTGTTGTGTTTGCCTGACAAGCAGTCCAGTTTCGGGACTACCTCTCTTCTTCTTTTGGTCATGCTTTCTGGTTTGTGGGATTTCAGTTCCCTGACCAGGGACTGAACCTGGGCTACAGCAGTGAAAGCCTGAAATCCTGACCGCTATGGCACCAGGGAGCTCCCTGGGATATGCCTCTTTTCACCTCCCTCCCCACCCTCCCCTCAGCCTGGACACAGGTTGTCTTCCTTTTTGATCTACAGGAAGAATTTCTGGAGGAAATAGGATTCTAGGTGAAATTTTTTATTTGTCTGGCAACCTAAGGGGGTGAGGGAACAAAGATAGGGCTAAATTAATGAGCCAGACCAGGACAAATCCCTGGGGTGAGTTTAACCTTCTGTGCCCATCTCAGACACAGCAGGTAGCAGGCACATCTCTTAAATCCTGGTTTCTGGACCCCCAGGTCTTTGGCCACTCGAAAAGAAGAACCCTGCCACCCCAGAAGCTCATGCTGCCAGAAAGCTGTTCCTGGAGCTGCTGACTGATTCCTCACTGGTCCTTTCTGCCTTTACCTCACAGGAGGCATCCAAAACACAGAGCTAGGATATTTATAGGCAAGCCCGGGGAGGTGAGGGGAAAGGATAGTGTTTATAAACATAGGTCACCTGAGTCTGAGAGTCAGGGGACTGAGGGTCTGTGGAAGGGCGAGGCTGGCCCCTGAGGATGTGAGAGAGAGCTCTGCATCTGGGCAAGGCTTACTGAAGGGAAGGGGCTTAAAGAGGAAGGAGAAGGGTGGGGGCCCCTCAAATGCTGGAGTAAACGTGACCCAAGGAGTTGGCCATATGCAAATTGTATGCAAATCAAGGAGCACACAAGAGGTGAACTCTCAGCAGGTATAACTCTCTTGGTCCCCTCAGACTTGGGCCACGGCGGTCACAGACTGCCCGAGGGAAAAACATATTTCACAATTCTCTTGCTTTGGTCTTGCTAGGAGACAAAGAAGGTCCTGGAGAAGGGCCTCACAGTCCAAGGGAAGGGGAGTTATACCTCTCAGTCCTGCTCCCACAGGATGTCTGTTGTTAGGGAAGGGAGGTGTTGGGTTACTGCCTGGGTGGGGGGCTATAGTTAGCCATGGACTTTGAGGATCCGCGGGACACAGGACAGGAGACAGTGCAGCTCCTGGGCAGACATCAGGGCCTGCCACCCAGAACTTTCAGTGCTCCTTTCTGTTCTTGGCCTGTTACCAAATCCAAGGTCGCTCTGCTAGCCACCCAAAAGCTCAATAAATGGAGAAAGGAAGTGCTGAGACAAGGAATACGACTTTATTTGGAAAGGCAGCTGACCAAAAAAATGGCAGACTAATGTCTCAACTAACTATCTTATAGGGGTCTGTATTGCCAGGTTTTTTTTAGGGCAGAGAAAGAGAGGTGAGGAATAAAGTAAAAAGGCAAAACAGAGAGGGAGAGGCTGGGCAGAAGTAAAGTAAAAAGGGTTTTACAAAACATCTCGGAGGAAATGCCTAGCCTCTGGAAAGGATATATTAATCTCTTCTTTTTTTGCAGCCATTCACTGGCATTGGGGTTAGAGTATTTTCCTGTGACCTGAACAGAGGTATTTTAGTTTAATAGTCAGGCTGAGGAGCAGGGTTCTCTGATATAATATATATATTATATATAATATATATTAAATATGTTATATAATATATTAATATATATAAGTATATATAATATATACTTGTATATTATATATAAGTATATATAATATATTAAATATATATAATATAATATATAATATTCATATATAATATATATTATATATGAAGCAACAAAAAGCAAGTCAAAGAAACAGTTCCATCCTAGAGTTAGAGCTGACTCTTCCTTCTAACAGGCCTGGGCCGCCTCCAGCTGGGTCTCTGACTCCAGGCCCCTCCTGACTCTAAGTAGAGCCAAATCACCTCCCTGCCTCAATCCCCACCCCCTCCTTTATCATTCCTGTGCAGATGACTCTAAGCACTCCAGGAACCAGGTGGCAGGGAACAGAGACTAAGGTTGTGCTGGGATGGAGGTGGGGGGTGTTATAATCCAAACCCCACCCACTCACTTAGACGCACCCTTGGACCTGCCCATGCCCTGCCCAGCCAAGTCCTGGGCCAGGGACCCCTCACACCAGAGAAGAAAGGCTCCAAGTTTCTGTCACCATCCCAGCAAAACTGAGGCTCCATCATCGCTGGTCCCACCCTCAACTGGATCTCACTCTCCAAGTGTCTCTGAGGATAATGCTGGCGGCTCTGCTGATCACCCTCAGCTGCCTCAGCCTCCACACCCTTGGCAGCCATGGGCAGGTAACTGGAGAGAGCCTGCTGCTGCAGCAAAGGGAACACTTGTGGAGGGGGGGAAACCCGGGGCCTGACTCCTCAAAGATCCCTCCCAGGGACGCTTCTCTAGGATACTATCCTTTGAATCCTCTTCCTCTCATGAACCTCCACCCTTGCAGGGAGCCCCAAGTTCCCATTCCATCTCCCAGAACCCCATCTCCACCCACAGGTCCTCCTGTGACCCTCCTGCCTTCATACCCTCCTCCCTCGGGACAGCCTTCAGCTTTCTCCTCTCACTTCCCATCTCCCACCCGTGGCCCAGCCTACATGACCCTCCTACAGCCCCTCCCAGACCAGGGCTTGACCTCCTCCCCACTCCCACCCCAGGTTGGAGGTTGCAGGCTTCTAGAGCAGGAGAGGACTGAGTCTCAGAGCTGACAGGGACCTGGTGTGTCTACACACCTGTGTGGGAGAGGGAACGAGTCTGAGGCTGGGCATGGGGTCAGGTCATTGGAGATTGATTGTATATTTGAATGTCATCTGCACAGTGAGTCTCAGAGCCAGAAAGGTGCTTGGAGGTCATCCAGCCCCACCAAGTGCAGGAACCTCTCTAATAATGAATGACCCTCTTAGTTAGTACACAAAGAGGATCTATACACGGTCCTGACAATAACCCTGTGAAGTCAGGAAGTATCCTCAGTGTATAAGGAAAGAACCTGAAGCCCAGAAAAGTTAAGAGACTTGCCCAAGATCTCACAGTCAATAGCTGGAGAATTCAGGATTGAACCCATATCTGCCTGATTTCAGTGCCTATTATTCAAGTTTTTGAGCTCTTGACAAATTTCACATTCTGGATATTTGAGCATAGAAATGAGATTCTGTGTTTCTGAACTGATCTGCCCACAAGACCTCTGTCCAGTACCCTGAATTTACATGCTTTCCTGTGTGGCTCCTCTCTTTCTTTTCTCCATATGCCCAGGGTATTACCTCCAAGGACCTGGATCTGGCTCCAGACACCTTTGATGTTTCTTATGTGAGCTGCTTGGAAGAGATGGAGGAGTTGGCAGTTGATCTGCTACAGAGGGAGATGGTCCACCATACCTGGCTGTGGGATGCCTGGGTGACAGCTGGGAAGTACTGGGAGCAAAAAAGTCCAGGGCTCAGCCTGCCTCCGGGCTTCCAAACCGAGCATGGAATCGCCATTGTGCTCTATACCAACTCATCCAATACTTTGTACCAGAAGCTGAACGAGGCTGTGCGGACAGGTGGTGGCTCCTGAGAGTCCTACATGAACCAGTTCCACTTCAAGGCCCTGCATTTCTACCTGATCCGGGCCCTGCAGTTGCTGCGGGGCAGTGGGGGCTGCAGCAGGGAACCCGGGCAGATGGTGTTCTGAGGCGTGCACACAATTCGCTTTGAACCCAAGAGGCTGTGGGACTCTATCCGCTTTGGCCAGTTTGCCTCCAGCTCCCTGAATGAGGCGGTGGCCCGCAGTTTTGGTAATACCACCTTCTTCAGCCTAAGGACTTGCTTTGGGGCCCTGATCCAGGACATGTCTGTCTTTCCTGAGGAGCGTGAGGTGCTGATCCCCCCACATGAAGTCTTCGTGGTTACTGATTTCTTCCAGAATGAAACCCACAGCCTGGTGACTCTCTCCAGCACTAATCACATCTGCAGCCACTTTAACTGCGCCTATCTGGGTGGTGAGCCATGCATAAGGGAAGCAAGACTGGCAGGAGATCCTTGGTTGATTTAAATGTCCAGGGCCTTTCAAGAGACCCATGTGATTAACGGGGAAGTTGAAGGCCAGAAATTAGCTGAAGTTATTTTCTTTGTGTCTCAGGTTCAGCCACTCAGACAAGGCCGTATGGTGTTTACTGCATGTGTGAATATTCTCAGATGATTCTCTAAATGGCCTCAAAATTTTCCTCTGCTATACAGTCTAATAGACCAAAATACCTGGTTAAGGAGGATGCTAAGCAGAGGAAAGTGGCAGGAGTGTGGCTTCAGATCTCAGGAGGCTCTGGGTGTAGGAGGGCTGACAGGACACAAGTATGCTATTCCTCAGTGCTGAGGCAGGGACCAAGTGATTGGGGCCAGGGTGGGGCAGGGATGGAAAGGCAAACAGGGAAGATTTCTTGGAAGAAGGAGGAGAAATGGAAGTCAGAAGTATATTTGGGAGAAGGGAAAGCTGGTTTGAGATGGGATGTAGCTTTGCAGGGCTTGGTGAAAAGGGAAATTTGGGGTATGAGGGTTTGTCTACATGGAGGCCTCACTGTGCTGTCTGTTGCAGAGAGGAAGAGGCCAAGATGTGAGTCTGTGCCTAGTGAGTCACCCACCTGCCCCTCCTTTGCTTGCTTTGACTTCCCCTGGCCCTGCTGACCATTCACTGCCTTTTCTTCTCTCTCTAGCAGGAGGGCAAGCAGACTCACTCTCCAACGGGGACTTCTCTCTGCTCTCCTGGCAGACTCTGCTCTTGGCCTCTTGGGGATTCTGGCTCTTAGAAACAAGGATCTGAAAGTTCAGGGCCTGCTACTTAGGAGTCCTGGGAACATGTGACCTCCATATGAAGAAGGGAGGCTTTGAAGAGCCTGGAGAAGCAAGAAGGTGGTTTCAGACCCAGACCTAGCAGCCATGTCTCCAACCAGGATGTCGGGGGATGCTGCACTGTGGTGACATAAAACTTCATGTTTAGTGTGGGGGTCAGAGTGTTGCGGAGGGCCTGGGAGGCCAGGAAGTGGAGGCACTGGCAACCTCTTTTTCTCTCCCAGATGCTGCCCTTCTGTCCTTCCTGTCATCCTGCTCAGGGCACTTCTCTTGTTGGTTTCCCCTCATCCAGGCCTATGATGAACATTCCACACTGGGGATGTGGCTCCAAATCCCTTCCTAGAAACCCCCAAATTACCCAATGGCCTCAAACCTCCCTAAGTATCCCAAAGTTCTCCATCCAATGTGCAAAAGTCTGAATGTGTCTCCCCAGAATTCAAATGCTGGAATGCTACTGCCTGATGTGATGGTATTAGAAGGTGAGTCATGGGGAAATCATTGGTTCATTAGTTCATGAGCCATAATGACTGGAATTTTGTTCTTGTAATAAAAGACCCCACAGATCTCCCTAGCAGCTTCCAACCTGTGAGGACCCAGTGGGGAGGTGCTGGCTATGAACCAGGAAAAGCCCTTCATCTTACCAGGGTGGCACCCAGATCTCAAACTTTCAGCCTCCAGCCTCCAGAACTGTTAAACATAAATGTCTGTGGTTGATAAGTTACCCGTTACTTGTGGAGGGGGGGAACCTCTGTTGTATTTTTGTTATAGTAGCCTGAACAGACAAAGATAAAAGGTTTCCTGAAAGGTTTCCTAATGATTGCTATGACTCTACCACTAACACCCCAAATTTCCTGTTTCAGAAACAACTTTTCTTGCCCAGTACCCAGGAGGAGGGCAGTGTTCCCCTTACCTAGACTTTCTCTGCGGTGAGGAAGCTGGTGTTGGTCTCCAGTGACAGTCACCAGGGAGGGGGAGGGCAGGTTTCTTTTTTATACTGTCAAATCCCACACAGCTGCTCAGAAATGTGACACTCTCCCATCTATTTCTGGATATCTCCTCTAGGCTCAGGAATACTAGTGTCTGCCCAGGATGCTCTGGGCCAGACCTCTTCCCATGAAAAAGGGAATCCTTGAATCCAGAGAGAAATCAAGGATTCAAACTGGAACAAGTGCCTTCCCACTGGGTTTGGTCCTGCATTCAGCATCCCTGGCCTCAGGGAGTATCTCCTTATTGATCCTTTCAGATGAGCATGGAGACGCACCTGAGGAGCAAAGAGAGATACCCAGAGTAGAGAGCCTGAATCCCAGCTCCAGTGTTGACTGGCCATGTGATCTTGGAGGACTTTCCACTTCACTCCAGACCACTGTTCAATGACTAGATTTGACTCCATCTCTTGGGGTCTTTCTTGGGGTGCCTGGTCTCAGGATAAGTGAAGCAATTCCCTAAAGCCAGAGGATGGAGAGAGGAGAAAACCCTGATACTAGCAGATCTGGTCCCATGTTGTGTCCCTGAAGGCCTATCTGTCCAGACAGTACAGTATAGTATCTTCTGTTCCACCAGCTGTCAATGCTCAGGACCCTCTGGGGGAGAGGCATCAGGATATGTAGGTGAGATGCTGTTTTTCACAGTAATGGAGAACAGCATAGTGACTCCTGATTTCTAATCTTGGAGAGCTTGGGGGGGCCAGTCTCATTGGAAGGGGACAAAAGAACTTGATCTTCTGTGGTTTTTGATAAGCAGTCTGGTTTTTTGTACTGCCTCTCTTCCTTTTTGTTTATGCTGTTTGGTTTGTGGGATCTCAGCTCCCTGACTAGGGATTGAACCTGGGCCACCAGAGTGAATGCCTAAATCATAACCCCTAGGCCACCAGGGAACTCCTTGGGATGCCCCTCTTTTCATTTTCCTCTCTCAACCCTGGACACAGCTTGTCTTCCTTTTTGGTCTACAGGAAGCAGGATTCTAGGTGAAGAAAATTCTTTGTCTGGCAAACCTGAGGGGACAGGGGAACGAAGATGGGTCTGAATTAATGAGCCAGACCAGGACAAGGCCCTGGGGTGAATCTAACCTTCTACGCACACCTCAGACACAACAGGTAGCAAGTACATCTATTAAATACTAGTTTCTGCACCCACAAGTCCTTGGCCACTCTGAAGGAGGAACCCTGCCACCCCCAGAGGCTCGTGCTACCAGAAAGCTCCTCCCAGAGCTGCTGACTGATTCCTCAGCTGGCCCCTTCTCTCATTACCTCCTGGGAGGTATCCAAAACTCAGAGCTAGAGTATTTATAGGCAAGCCCAAGGAGGTGAGGGGAAAGGCTAATGTTTATAAACATGGGGTGGCCTGAGTCTAAGAGGTCAGGGGACAGAGGGTCTGGGGAAGGGCAAGGCTGGCCCCTGAGGATGTGAGAGAGAGCTCTGCATCTGAGTAAAGCTTACTGGAGGGAAGGGGTATAAACAGAAAGGAGGCGGGTGTGGGCCATTCAGATGTTGGACCACATGTCACCCAACTGTTGGCCATATGCAAATTGTATGCAAATAAATAAGTGGAATAAACTATATGAAACAACTGACTGGTTCAAAACTGAGAAAGGAGTACAACAAGGCTGTATATTGTCACCCTGTTTATTTAACATCTATGCAGAGTACATCATGTGAAATGCTGGGTTGGATGATTTACAAGCTGGAATCAAGTTTACCAGGAGAAATATCAACAACCTCAGATAAGCAGATGATACCACGTTAATGGTAGAAAGTGAAGAGGAACTAAAGAGCCTCTTGATGAGGATGAAAGAGGAGAGTGAAAAAATCACCTTAAAAACTCAATATTAAAAAAATGAATATCATGGCATCTAGTCCCATCACTTCATGGTAAATAGAAGCGGAAAGGGTGGAAGCAGCAACAGATTTTCTCTTCTTGGGTCTAAAATCACTGCAGATGATGACTGCAGGCATGAAATTAGAAGACAATTGATTCTTGGATGGAAAGCTATGACAAACCTTGTGTGTGTGTGTGTGTGTGTGTGTGTGTGAGTCTCTCGGTCGTGTCCAGCTCTTTGCGACTCCATGGACTGTAGCTCACCAGGCTCCTCTGTGCATGGAATTTTCCAGGTAAGAATGCTGAAGTAGGTTGCCATTCCTTTCTCCAGGGGATCTACCCAACCCAAGTTCTCCTGCATTGTGGGCAGATTCTTTACTGTCTGAGCCACCAGGGAAGGCCATGAGAAACCTAGACAATGTATTAAGAAGCAAAGACATCACTTTGCCAACAAAAGTCTGTATGGTTAAAGCTATGGTCTTTCCAGTAGTTATGTATGGATGTGGGAGTTGAACCATAAAGAAGGCAGATGGCCAAAGAATTGATGCTTTTGAACTGTGGTGTTGGAGAACACTCTTCAGAGTCCCTCGGACAGCAAGGAGATCAAACTAGTCAATCCTAAAGGAAATCAACCCTGAGTACTCACTGGAAAGACTGATGCTGAAGCTCCAATACTTTGGCCACCTGATGTGAACAGCCAACTCATTGGAAGAGACTCTGATCCTGGGAAAGATTGAAGGCAGAAGGAAAAGAAGGCAACAGAAGATGAGATGGTTGGATAGTATCACTGATTCAATGAACATGAACTTAGGCAAACTCTGGGAGATAGGGAGGGACTGGGACGCCTGGCGTGCTGCAGTCCATGGGGTCACAAAGAGTTGGACATGACTTAGTGACTCAAGAACAACAACAACAAGTGCACAAGTGGTGACCTCTCAGCAGGCAGAACCCTCTTGGTCTCCTTGGCCTAGTGCCTTGGAGTTCCAACCATGGCAGAAAGGGCCCACCCAAGGGAGAGACCACATCTCACAATTCTCCTCCTCTAGCCCTGGTTTGCTGGGAGAAAAGTATCCTGGAGAAAGACCTCGCAGTCCCTGGGAAGGGAAGTTACAACTCTCAGCCCTGTTCCCCCGACCCCGCTGTCTGTTGTTGGGGAAGAGAGGTATGGGTATCGGGTTACAGCGTTGATGCTATAGTTAGCCTCGGACTTTGTTGACCCTGGAGACTCCCGGTTGACAGTACAGCGCAGCACCTGTGCAGATTTCAGCCCCTGCCACCCAGAACCTTCGGTTTTCCTTCCCACTCTCGGCCTGTTATCAAGTCCAAGCTCGCTCTGCTTGCCGCCTGACAGGTCAATAAATCCGAGAAATGAAGAGTTGAGGCAAGGAATATTACTTTATTTGGAAAGTCGATTGACTGAGAAGATGGCAGACTAATGTCTCAAACTAACTACTTTATCGGGATCTGTATGCTAGATTCTTTTATAAAACAGCGGGACGGGGGAGATGAAGAATAAGGTAAAATGGCAGAAGAGAGAGGGGGAGGCGGTGAGGAAGTTAAGTAAAAAGGGCTGTTAGTCTTACAAAACATCTTGGAGGAAATGCCCAGCCTGTAGAAAAACTGTGTTAATCTCTCCTTTTTTTGCAGCCATTCACTGGTGGAAGGGTCAGCTTCTCTTCCTGTGAGCTGAACGGAGGTATTTTAGTTTAACAGTTAGGCAGAGGGGCAGGGTTCTCTGAGGCAGGACTCTATGTGTGATTATAAAAACTGAAGCAATAAAAAGCAAGTCAAAGAAACAGTTCCATCGTGGAATCAGAATTAGCTCTTCCTTCTAACAGGCCTCTGCTGCCTCCAGGTGGGTCCCTGACCCCTGTCCTTTCCCCACTCCAGCGGAGCCATTATTACCCATCTACTTTATCATTCCTGGGCAGATGGCTCTGAGAACCCCAGTAGTCAGGAGGCGGGGAGCACAGCCTATGGTTGTGCTGGGGTGGAAGTGGGAGATGATATAATCCAAGCTGAGTCCACTCACTTAGGCGTGCCCTTGGAGCAGCCCGTGCACTGCTGGGCCAAGTCCTGGACCAGGGATCCCTCACACCAGAGGAAAAAGGCTCCAAGTCTCTGTCCCCCAGCCCACTGAAGCCAAGAAAGACCATCTCTGGTCCCACCTTCATCTGGATCTCAGCCTCCAAGAATCCAGCAAGAATGATATGGGCAACTCTGCTGATCAGCCTCAGCTGCCTCAGCCTCTATACCCTCAGCAGTGGTGTCCGCCGTTATGACCCTGGACAGGTAACTGGGGAGAGCCTTCTGCTGTAGCAAAGGGAACACTTGGTGGGGTGGGACCCAGGGCCTGACTCCTCAAAGATCCCTCCCAGGGACGCTTTTCTAGGATGTCATCCTCTGAACCCTCTTCCTCTCAGGAACCTCCACACCCGCAGGGAGCCCCAAGTTCCCATTCCATCTCCCAGAACCCCACCTCCACCCACAGGACCTCCTATGATCCTTAATCCTTCATACCCTCCTCCATCAGACAGCCTCCAGCTTCCTCCTCTCACTTCCCATCTTACACCCACGGCCCAGCCTGCACACTCTCCTTAGGGTTACCTGCAGCCCCTCCCAGACCAGAGCTTGACCTCCTCCCCACTCCCACCCCAGGTTGGAGGATGCAGGCTTCTAGAGAAGGAGAGGACTCAGAGTCTTAGAGCTGACAGGGACCTGGTTTGGTGTCTACACACCTGTGTGGCAGAGGGAACGAGTCTGAGGCTGGACATGGGGTCAAGTCACTGGAGATTGGTTGTATATTTGTATGTCACCTGCACACGGAGTCTTAAAGCCAGAATGGTGCTTGGAAGTCATCCAGCGCCACATTCCACCAAGTGCAGGAACCTCTTTAACGATAGATGACCCCTCTTAGTTAGGATCTATATGTGGTCCTGACAATAAGCCTGAGAGGTTGGAAGTAGTATATAAGTTTATAAGAGTTTATAAGTGGAGGACTTGAAGCCCAGAAAAGTTGAGACTTGCTCAAGATCTTACAGGCAGTAGGTGGTGAATTCAGGATTTGAACCAATGTCTCTCTGACTTCACTGCCTGTTATTTAAACCCTTGAACTCTTGCCAAATATCAGACCCCAGATATTTGAGCATAGGAATGAGATTCTGGGTTTCTGAAATGATCTGTGTCCAGGACCTTAGTCCAGTACCCTGAACTCATTTATACATTTTTCTGTGTGGCACCTTTCTTCCTTACCTACGTATGCCCAGGGTGTTACCATCAAGTACCTGAGCCTGGCTCCAGATACATTCGATGATGCCTATGTGGGCTGCTCAGAGGAGATGGAGGAGAAAGCAGTGCTTCTGTTAGAGAAGGAGATGGCCAACCATGCCCTGCTGCGGGAGTCCTGGGAGACAGCCCAGAAGGCCTGGGAGCAAAAACATCCAGGACTCATTCTGCCTCTTGGTTTCAAAAGCCAGCATGGAATCGCCATCATGATTTACACCAACTCATCCAACACTTTGTACCGGGAGCTGAACCAGGCTGTGCGGACAGGCGGTGGCTCCTGGGAGTCCTACATGAACCACTTCCCTTTCAAGGCCCTGCATTTCTACCTGACCCGGGCCCTGCAGCTGCTGCGAGGCAGTAGGGGCTGCAGCAGGGAACCTGGGCAGGCGGTGTTCCGAGGCGTCCGCAGGATTCACTTTGAACCCAAGAGGGTGGGGGACTCTATCCGCTTGGGCCAATTTGCCTCCAGCTCGCTGGATGAGGCAGTGGCCCATGGATTTGGTAATGCTACCTTCTTCTCTCTAAGGACTTGCTTTGGGGCCCCGATCCAGGCCCTATCTGTCTTTCCTGAGGAGCGTGAGGTGCTGATCCCCCCATATGAAGTCTTTGTGGTGACGAGTTTCTCTAAGGATGGAAACAAAAGCCTGGTGACTCTCTCCAGCAGTGATCAGATGTGCAGCCACTTTAACTGCGCCTATCTGGGTGGTGAGCCATGCATGAGGGAAGCAGTACCGCCAGGAGGTCCCCAGTTAATTTCAGTCCCCAGGGCCTTTAGGAGACCCACATGATTAATGAGGAAGTTGAGGACCAGAAGCTAGTTGGAGATATTTTTCTCTGTGACTCAGGTTCTGCCAGCTCAGTGGCAGTCAGATAAGTGTTTTTTGCATGTGTGAATATTCTTAGATGATCTTCTAAATGTTCCCAAAAGTCTTCTCCTGCTACACAGTCTAATAGACCAAAAGAACCTGGTTAAGGAGGGCGATAAGCAGAGGAAAGTGTCAGGAGTGCTGCTTCAGATCTCAGGAGGCCCTGGGCATGGTGGGTTGATGGGACATACATGTGCTATTCCCCAGTGCCGAGGCAGGACAGAGTGACTGGGCCAGGATGGGGCAGAGATGGAAAGGCAATCGGGGAAGATTTCCTGGAAGAGGGGGAGGAGAGGAAGTCAGAAGTATATTTGGGAGAAGGGAAAGATGGATTGAATTGGGAATAGTTGTACCAGGGCCTGGTGGGAATGGAAGTTTGGGGTGTGAGGGTCTATCTAACTGGAGGCCTCACTTTGCTGTCTGTTGCAGAGAAGAAGAGGCCGAGCTGTGAGTCTGCACCAAGTAAGTTATTCTTGGGTCCCTCCCTTGGCTATTTGACTCCTCCACGGTCCTGCTGACCATTCACTGTCTTTTCTTCTCTCTCTAGTAGGAGGGCAGGGAGACTCTCTCTCCAAGGGGGCCTTCACTCTGCTCTCCTGGAAGACTCTGCTCTTGGCCTCTTGGGAGTTCCAGCTCTTAGGAGCTGGGCTCTGAACATTCAATGCCTGCCACTTAGGAGTCCTGGGAACATGTGACCTCCATATGAAGAAGGGAGGCTTCGAAGAGCCTAGAGAAGCAACAAGATGGTTTCAGACCCAGACCTAGCAGCCATGTCTTCAACTAAGATGTCAGGGGATCTAAGGCCATGGTAGGGTGGAGGGAGCCCCACTATATGGTGGGGACTCCCAGGGATAAGCAAGGGTAGTGCTGTGATGACTACTCCATTAAACAGTGCTGCGGTATGATGACATCAAATTTCATGACTGGTTCGTTTCATGAGAGTAGACCCTCTGCCCTGCTCTGGTCTTATGGGACTCAGGGACTCAGGGACTCAAATGAATGACTTCTTGATCACTTTTCAATATGGTCCAGGTGCAGACCCTTGTTACACACCATAGCCTTCAACCCCAGGTGCTTTGATGAACAGAGGTTCCTCACAACAACCCGGAAGGCAGGAAGGGGGACAGATGGCTTCCTCGGCTGTTTGTCTGACAAGGAATGCAGAGCCAAGGAAGGAAGCAACTTGCTGAAGGTCAGAGAGGTTGTTTTCAAACCAGGACCCTGCCACCCGGTCTCAGTTCCATCAAAAGTCTGAAGGAGCTCAAAGTCGGATCCTAAGCCCAAGATATCGGGTCCCCAGAGCAAGCCATTTCTCTGCATTCTGGCTTCCACCAGGGTTCATTTCAGGGTTGGTGATTTCAAAACATCACGAGACAGAGATTCTCACACCCTCTGGAGACATCTGAGCTCCAGAGCAGAGGCTTTATTGAGACAAGGGAAGCAGCAGAGGCTCCCATGAAGTGACCCCCGCCCTCAGGCATCTAGGCTGCTCTAGTCAGCAACAGAAGAAGGGACCCTCCCCCAGCATCAGGTCCCCTGCTTGGCTCCCAGGTCTGCCTCCTTGGGCAGGTCCCCAGCCCCCTCTGATTCTTGCTCCCTGTGCACTAACACGTGAGCTGGGGAGGAGGGGCCAGACTCCCCAGAAGCTGGAGCCTGAGCCCCTCCAGCATCCGGAAGCCCTGTTTCTGATGACCCCTGGGTCCCCATCATCGCTGGCACTGTCAGCTCCGGGGTCTCAGGGATGGGGGGCTCCAGGTTCTGGAAGCTGTTGCGCACTCGGGTGATGTAGCGACTGAGGATGCTGGCTCCTCTGGGCGGCCGGCGCGGCCCCGCCTCCACCACAGCCCGCTGCACACCTGCTACCTCACTTTGCAGTCGAGACACCGTCTTGGTCAGCTCTGTCAGTCTGTTGCCCAGGTCTGGGGGGTGGGAGTAGAGATGGAGGGTCTCTCAGAAGGTGAGTCTGCCCTGGTCCATTTCTACCCTCAACAGGGGAGGGTGTGCCGGAGGATCCTGAAGCAGAACTGGAGGAAGTGAGGGACTGGCACTGGGTTGCTGGCCAGCTGAGCAGGCTCCGTCAGGGGTGGATGAATCAGCAGGGTGGTGTGGTTCAGAGATACCAAGAAGGAATGTCTTATGGACCAGAGAGGGGGTCATGAGTCATTAGAGATGGAAATTTCTAGTGGATCCAGAGGGTCCTCCACTCTCCCTGCGTTCCTGCTGCCAACTGAAAGTGAAGTCACTCAGTCGTGTGCAACTCTTTGCAACCCCATTGACTGTAGCCTGCCAGTCTCCTCCATCCTGGCCCGGGTCACGGATCATTTCTCCCTGGGCATCTTCTTCTCCGTGGCTCTGGTCATGAGCCTTCTGGTGCTGGTGCAGGCCCTATGAGTCCCGGGGGTCTGCTGCAGCCACAGCACCTCCAGATGGGGATGGATTGGCCAGGCCAGGTAGTGGTCAGACCTCAGGCCACCTGGTGTCTCTCCACTGGGCCTCAGAGCCTGGGATGTCCTCTCTTCAGCACTACTGACTTCACCGGCCAGAAGGAGTATTCATTGTCTCCTCCGCACTCTAATCTCTAAGGGAAATCAGAGCTTGCTGCTCCCCTGATTCCTGCAGAGGAGGAACTCTATGAAGGGTCAAGATCGAAGTGCAGTTTGGGAGGGACAGAACTGAACTTCGGTGCTGAGTACAGTGCTTTCAGTAAGGAGAGAGCAGGCATGACAGCACTGCCCCATTTCCTGTCTTCTCTTCCTTCCCCTGTGGCTGCTGTACAAAGACTTGGTCTAGCCTGACCCTATCTAGGGGCTCAGAGAAGGTGACTGGGGATTCAGGGTTCCAGGTCCACTTTCCACAGCAGGAGGCCACATAAGGACTTGGCCCCAAAGCTCCAACTCATAATAAAGTAATGTGTGCCTCACACCTCCTCCATGTCCTATCTTACCCTTAGGGCTCTTGTTGGTCGAAGTTGGGAATCCAGCCTATTAGGGACCTGAGGACTCATGAATCGGAGTGGAAATTACATCTTTGCCGACAAGAAAATGACTGGGATTTGATTGAGATCCCTAAAGCTCTCTCAGCTGTTCTCCTTCTCTCCCCCATCTGGACTTACGTCCAGTCCATCCCTGTTCTCACTATGTGAGCGTCACATAGTGACATTCCGAGAGCTTGAAGTTGCCCAAGGTAGGGGAGGGACAGGGACCAGGCATTCACAAAGTGTTTGTTCCTTACTGACTTCCACACATTTTCTGGTGTCACCTCTGTACCTCGGACGCAGTTCCTGGCCTCAGAAGTTCACAGTTGGGGGTGAGAGACCAGAGGCAGGGCCCCTAATCTAGCAGGGAGGAGAGGTCAGAGAAGGCTTCCTGGAAGAGCAAAGAGGAGCTGTCCAGGTGCACATGAAGGTATTTGAATAACATCAGTGAATACCACGGCCAAGTACTTTTCTCCCCAATCACCATGCCTCCAAATACTTTAATCTTCTATTTCCAAGTGAGGGGTTACCTGTCCTCCAGTTCCCCCACCTCTATTCAGCGTCTGACTCCTAGACCCCTGGGAGAGGCTCAGTCCCCACATTTTCTTCTTCCCACTAGCAGGCCTGGCAGCCACCAGAGAAGGTACCAGAGTTTCCTGCAGATGGAGTTACCCCATCTGAGTGTGATTGTGGCCACACTAAGAGCACGCATGTGGCTGACATCCTCATGTTGGGCAGAGGTGACAGGCAGAGCTGTTCAGTGGCTGATGGATTAGAGGAGGCCTGGACTCTCTGGAAAGACTTCCCCATCAAGGAACCAGAGCAGCAGTAGAAGGGACCAGACTGCAGGAACGGGCCTCTGACCCACAGCTGCAGGGAAAACAGAGGCAGAGAGATTCAGGGACAAAGTGAGGAGGAATTTAGAGAGGAAGGTAGACAGAGAAGAATAGATAAGGAGAGTCCCAATTACCCTTCCAGAGGTCATTAGGTCTATGCCCCAGCCTCCTATTAAGGGCTTCCAATGTAGCTCTCAGTTGGTGAATAATCTGCCTACAATGCAGGAGACCTGGATTGAGTCCCTGGGTCAGGAAGACCCCCTGGAGAAGGAAATGGCAATCCACTCCAGTATTTTTGCTTGGAGAATCTCATGGACAGGGAGCCTGGTAGGCTACAGTCCATGGGGTCACAAGAGTTGGACTTGACCTAGCAACTAAACCACCACCACCACCAGCCTCCTATTGACACAACTAAGGCACCGCAGGGTGGGATGAAATGGGGTAGAGATCTGGGTGGGATCGGGTGATGCTGATTCTTGTTCCTCTGCCCAGACTCTGGTGGGAGAGGTGCTGATGGATTGGGATGGGGGGGTGAATTCTACATTTTCCCAGTTATTAAAATTACAATATCAGAATTCGAAGATGATCAGAACTCAAAAATGTTCAGAACTCAGAGACGATCAGAATTCCAAGATCATCAGAACTCAAAGAAGCTGGCTTGGAAGCTGGAGGCCTGGCTGGCCTTGACTTTGCCACTAACTCACTCTGTCACATGGAGCAAGTCACTTCTATCTCTGGGCCTCACTTTGCTATATAATGAGGGCAGTATTTCCTGTCCCACCTCCTTCCAGTCTATTAGCGGGCAGTAAGGATGACATGAGGAGGGGGCCAGCCTGGTGTGGTGGTTCAGAGTTGGGCTCCAGGGCCAGGCTGTCTGGACCCCATCCCTTGCTAGGTCGTGTGTGGGGCCAGTTGCTTCACCTCTCTGTGCCTGTCTCTCTCATCCGTGGAACAGTGGTGATGACAGTACCTGCACCATCGGGTCACGGTGAGGACTCATGTGCCCGGAACCCTGAGTGGTATTATGTCATGGGGAAGGGTGGGAGCAAAGTGCAGGCTGAGGCTCCTTCCTGCCCACTGTTCTCAGAGCCTTGAGGGAGGAGGCAGGACCCCAGGATGAGGAGCAGCTATGATTTCTTCCCTGAGAATGGCCTGTTCCCACCTGGAGAGGTGGTGCCTCCGGCAGGCCCTGGGGCAGCAAGTGTTCAAGGAAAGAGTCATGGCCACAGAGAACCTGGGGGCCAGCTAGTCCAATGTGCTTATGATACAGATAGGGAAACTGAGGCCCAGAGCAGGAAAGATTGGTCACAGAGGTGGGGCAGAGCCTGGATTAGAGCCCAGGTCTCCAGCACCCATGACCTTGGGAGGTGGTCTGAGGGAGTTCTGAGCACACTTATAGGCAGAGGGCTCCCTGGCGGAAGGAGGAGAAGGCCTGGGGAGGACTTTGTGGGGTGGCCCTTCCCACTGTCACCTCAGTGCAGCCTGGAGCTCTCTGGGGTCTGATCAGTGGCCTCCTGTGAAGAAGGGGCCCGCCCCAGGCTCGGGGGGAGGGGAACAGGTGTGTCAGCTCGCCACTTACCACCCACGTATACACCCTGTGGGAAAGGTTAGCAACCCCCACAGGTGTCTGCTTAAGAAAGTCACTGTTTTCTTTTATCAAAAGAGGATTGTTTTTCATTTAATGGGATGTTCACCCAGGAGGGGGGCCCAGACCCAGGGCAGTCAGGTCATCTCCAGAGCCCCGCCTATGCCTGCAGCCCTTACCTGAGCTATCCAGATGGCAGAGCTCAGACTTGCACTGCTTGTCTTCAGGAAAGAAACAGCAAAGAATCAAAGACTCTATAGCTCTCAGGACAGAAAGGGACCTCAGAGCACCTCCCTGCCTTGCTCTCGGAGAAGCTGGTGCCTTTTCCCTAATTCTGCTTCCTTACAGTGGGACCACCTTTGCCTGGGTTTCACTAGACCCAGGAGTGGCAGGGCCAGGAAAGCCCCAGCCCTCAAAGCCAGGGTGGTCTGGGCTCTCCTCCTCCTCCCTTGGCCTGTAACTTTGCCTCCATGCCGCACCCACTGCTCCTTCTCCCCTGTCTTGTCCCAGCCAAGGTGGGGCTCGTTTCTGTTCTTTTCTCTCTTCGTCACCTTCCGTCAACTCATGCGTGCTCGTCATGTTGTCCACGGTGGGATCTGAAGCCACACTGGACCTACTCCCACTTGAGATGTGGTCCATGGATCCAGCCAAGAGCCTGCCTCTTCCTAGGAAAACAGCCTCACAAGCCCCTGGGCATTCCCCAACCAGGACTATCAGCCCACAGCCCCTTCAGAGACTAAGGACCCAGACTCATCCTCATGATTACTCCTCTGGCTGGTCCTGGGATGGTGGAAAGGAAAGCAACTGAGACCTGCCAGAGCCCAAGCTAGAACTTAGGGGGAAGGCACCCAAATGCTGTCTCACCACCTCACCGTCACCTTGACCCAGTACACGCACAGCCCAGGGTTTCTGCTGCTGCTGCTGCTGCTGCTAAGTCGCTTCAGTCGTGTCCGACTCTGTGCGACCCCATAGATGTCAGCCCACCAGGCTCCGCCGTCCCCGGGATTCTCCAGGCAAGAATACTGGAGTGGGTTGCCATTTCCTTCTCCAGTGTATGAAAGGGAAAAGTGGAAGTGAAGTTGCTCAGTCGTGTCCTACTCTTAGTGACCCCATGGACTGAAGCCTACCAGGCTCCTCCATCCATGGGATTTTCCAGGCAAGAGTACTGGAGTGGGGTGCCATTGCCTTCTCCGGCCCAGGGTTTCTGCTCAGTCAAAAAAACACACTCCTCTTGGAAAACAGGGATGGGGGCCCACGCTCATTTCTGGCAACAGCTTCCAGCTGGAAGAGAAGCCTGATCAAGTCTGTTTGGCCCTCAAATGGCCAAAAACACCTGTGCAGGTCAGAGAACCTTCTTCAGTCTCTCAGCAGGCAAGAGGCCAGCTCTGGCTTAGACACCTCCAGGGTAAGGAAGGTTATGTCTCCCCTTGGATGGAAGGGGTGGAGGGGCTGGGGACAGAATGAGGTCCTCCTCACCGATTTTAATATCTGTGTATGTGTCCGCTGAAAATGGGACGGGGAAGCCCACCTTGTGCACAGCTGCTGGCTGACATGTGCCCTGCTCACCTTTGATGTACTCGCAGTTGTATGTGCTGCGCTTGCCCACGGCCCGGAGGTAGATGCGGGAGGGGCCCTGGGCTGGCCTGCTGGCGTTGATCACCTGGAAGGTCTCGAAGGGAGGGATCAGCACCTCCTCCTCCCCAGGGAAGAAGGAGTAGCCCTTGATGGGGGCCCCAAGGCAGGTCCAGATGCCAAAGAAGGTGTCTTCCCCAAAGCCCTCGGCCACCTTCTTATTCAAGGACGAAGAGGCAAAGCCCCCTAGCCTGACGGTGGCCCCAGGCTCCGCCGGCTGGAAGCGCAGCCCCTGCACCCCTCGGAACACCTGGTGGCACTGGGGTGGACACTGGCCACTGCTCAGCAGCTGCAGGGCTTCGGTCAGCAGGAAGTGGAGTGTCTTGAAGGAGAAGTGCCGGAGGTACTGGTCCCGGGAGCGACCCGCCTCACGCACGACCACGTTGAATTGTTGGTACAAGCGAGTTAGGGCCGTGTAAGCCAGGAGGGCCACCCCGTGCTCTTCCCGGAAGCCCTTGGGTGGGACCAGATGGGTATTGGGCCCCCAAGCCTGGCGCTCCCACCACCGGCTGCTGGCCTGCGCCCAGCCCTCGGTGTATATTTTGTTGGCCTGGAACTCTGTGCAGTTGAGATCCGGGAGAGCAGCCGCCATGGCTGCAGCACAGCCAGCATACTGGTCATCAAAGGAGGCCAGGGCCATGTCTAGGGGTATTTCTCGAGAGAAGAGGTCTCGTTGTATGATGGGGTGGCTCTGGGCCTGAGAGAGGGGGAGCAGCAAGGATTGAGAGGTTAGACCCCAGGAGAACAGGAGCCCTGTTATCCAGCTCCCCCCTCCACTGAGCTGAGAGAGATGAAGGGCCCCAGACACACTTGGAGGGGAAGGGGATTGGGAACTACCAGCAATGGATGCCCTGAGACTGGGCTCCAGGGCTGTCCCCTCAGACTGAGCCGTCCCCAAAGGAAGGATCCGGCAGAGTTCAGAAGCCAGCAGCTGGGGGATGGGGACAGCAGAGGATGACCATACCTGAAGTGCTTCCATGAGGCCCACGGACACAAGCAAGAGAGACATCATGGCAGGGCTCTGCATGTTGGAGATGACCCTGGTCAAGTCACTCTCTGGGCCTCAGTTCCCTCACCTGGAAAAAGAGAATCTGCAGAGTTCAATAAACACGAATTGGGACTTCCTGGCGGTCCAGTGGCTAAGACTCCACTCTCCCACTGTAGGGGATCCAGGTTTGATCCTTGGTCAGGGAACTAGATCCCACCTCTGCAACTGAGAGTTCACGTGCTGCTACTAAAAGGATCCCATGTGCCACAGTGAAGGTGGAGGACCCTGTGTGCCACGAGTAAGACCTGTGCAGCTAAATACATAAACAACAAACAAAACCCACAAACTGCCACCTGGTCTGGGTCACTTGCACTGCTTGGCACAGGGTCACAGTATAGAAATGGAGGCTCAGAAGAGAGAGGGGACCCTTCTTGCCAGAAGGAACATGGGAAACTTCCTGGAGGAGGCAACATGTGATTAGGGCCTTATGGAATAAAGAGGAGAATAAGGC
Organism: Giraffa tippelskirchi; assembly: GCF_054371585.1. Classification (NCBI taxonomy): domain Eukaryota; kingdom Metazoa; phylum Chordata; class Mammalia; order Artiodactyla; family Giraffidae; genus Giraffa; species Giraffa tippelskirchi. The sequence continues at coordinate 122,950,341 of NC_137285.1, forward strand.
TTAAGTCAATGGAGGTGGGAGAGAAAAGACTGGAATCTGGAGAGGGAAAGGTGTTAGAGGCTGCAGGAATGGGAAGATCTGGAGGTAGGATAAAGCGGTGTCACACTGAAATAATTCTCACAACCACACAGGATTATGACAGCACAGGGAGGGCTTGTGAAAGAGCAGCTCCCGAGAAGATGCTGAGTGCATATTTATTGAGAACTTATCTGGAATTCAGTAGCAGAAGTACTGAAGCAAGACAATAATCAGAAACCAAGGACCAAGGAAAACATCTGAATAACATAAAACGTGTACATAATCTCCTTCCTGGACAAGGGAGTCATATACTAAGGCTTTGAAGATGAGGAAGTTTGTTCTGCGTGCAGAACATCTGTTGAGGCCAACGTGTCAGCCAAGTTATCTGTCTTAAGGGCATGAGAAGGGCTACAGAAGAAAGAGCACAGCTACAAGACAGCAGAGCTTATGTGAAGACTGGAAAATATACGCTCCCCCCAATTCCTCTCTTCTTATCTTGTTTTAAATGGTATGTCATTGTTCTTGTAATAGAAAGAGTCAATATGGCCTCAATATGTATAAGATGAGAAAATAAAGTAATCAGGGTTTGGACTAAAAATAGAACACAATGGTTATGAATATCATAAAAGGAAAGAAGCATGCCTTTAAATTGAGACTGCAAAACCAATTTTTTGGATTAAGCCAGGTAGCCATGTCAGAGAGATTCTGAATAGTGGCATCTGAAGAATGCTGTTGAAAAGATCTGATCTGGTTGCGGAGGACATTTTAGAAATGTGTAACAGAGTCATTAAGAAGAGAATCTGTCTTGGGATCCATTTGCTGCCGTAATTCATCCCTGGTCTGCTGAAGATTGCATTGATAGGCTACTCAATGTGCTGTCATTGGACTAGGCCCTGTGAGAAGTACAAGTCTCTGGACCATACTTTATTAGCCTTTTGATCCAGGAAAATATTCCCTCTTGTTGTTTCTTCTCATCTATAGAGTCACATTGTTATAATTATGGATTTCATGTGAAATTGTATATTATCATTATATCAGTAACTCAGTCACACATTTGGTAATGCAAGGGACAACACTTTTTGAAACAGACAATATAGAAAACAATATAGTTAGCTGCAATAGTAAAATCTTACGTAAGAACTTAAGAACTTCCATTAGGTATAGCCCAGTGACATCTCCAGGTCATTTGATTTAGTTTGTTAAATGACTATAGCCTGCTGTTATGCTCCTGGTTGTAGATCCTGGAGCATCTGATCTTTATTCAAAGACTAGTTACTGAGATAAGCTTTAGAAACAAACTCAGAGTGTCCTTTTTAATAACTTAATTAAACCTCTTAGCAATGTAACATAACCATAAGGAACTATCTCAGAAGTGAATATTAGTAAACATAGACCTTAATTAAAACTAGAACTTAATGTTCATTGAAACATAATAGATGCCATTGGCCTGACATCAGTTGGGTGGATTTTTCTTTTAGAGCTCCCCACATTTTGAGATTTCTGTTTATGTCAGGAGATAGTCTTTTTTAACTTGATGAGGCTGTTCAGAACCCAAGTGTCTCCAATTTCTGAAAGGACGTGGCAGAGAGAAAAGAAAATGTTTTAATTTCACCCACAGGTGTAAACTGTTTAAAAACCATCTAAACTGTTTTAAACCATCAGTGACTTGAGAAGAGCTTCTTTATATCTGAAAACAAAGATTAGAAGCCGTTAATATGTCAGACAAAAAGTCATGAAAATTGTAATCATATTTAGCAGTCTATTCACCTCCCATGCAACCAATCCCTTTGTTCTGCCATCCTTCCCAATGACCAAGGACACCAGTGAAAGCATTAGTCTCCAAGAAGCTTATGAAGTTTTGCCGATGTCCGTACAACCTGTCCAGCAACGTGGGTGCCCTGATCACTGGAGATCGCGGAAAATACATATTAACCATTTTTTCTCCATTGTGAAATATTAACCCTGCAGCCAGGAGAGGCTTTATCCTCTCAAATAAAAGTGAGGTTTGTCAGGGAACTGGGAAAAGCTCAGTGGCCATCTTGGACCTCTCATAGCCCTGACTGTTTGGTTTACAGCCATTGTTTATTCATTTTAAATTTTCTGATGAGGTGTTAATTTTGTAGAAGAGAATGAGCTTTGTCTATGTGCACCACAGTTCGTTACAAAGCCACATTTCAAGAAAACTTTGTTCTTTTAATCAGGGAAGTGAAGTGAAAGTGAAAGTCGTTCAATCGTGTCCAACTCTTTGTGACCCCATGGACTATGTACCGTCCATGGAATTCTCCAGGCCAGAATACTGGAGTGGGTAGCCTTTCCCTTCTCCAGGGAGAGAAAACCAAATTCCAGTTTGGTACAGCTTATAGTCACTGTGAAACACTAGTTATTCACTTAGTCAAAGGAGCAATAAGAGTTTTCAAAGGTAGTTTAATGTCTTAAGAAACTTGTATCATGCACAAAACTCTTTTACTTGCCACAAATCTTTTTTATACTTTCTGTATCACTTCATTTGCACATTTAGAGAACTACTACTACTAAGTCGCTTCAGTCGTGTCCGACTCTGTGCGACCCCATAGACGGCAGCCCACCAGGCTCCACCATCCCTGGGATTCTCCAGGCAAGAACACTGGAGTGGGTTGCCATTTCCTTCTCCAAGGAAATTTAGAGAACAGCCACCTGTAAATTTAGACTTACTTTCCTTTTCCTTAATAGAATGTAATTCCATTCCTTATAACTTTTTATTAAAAACACACATCTTACTTTCCTTCCCCAACCATGAACTGTATTTTATATCATCATTTTATAGATTGGTAAACATAAATCACCCAAAGCTATGTCATTTGTAAAAGTATCTTCACAATGTCTATGTTAATTAGATCAATAAACAAACGTCAATACCAAGTATCAATTCAATAATGAATATTTCCCAGTTCACACAAGACTGAAATTCATTTTAATTTAATTTTCTTGGCTTTGAATTGTTTGATTTGTAAGCGCTTACTTCTGTTTAGGCCAGTTAGCCTTTAGCAATATTGTCCAAGCACGAAACTCACACTGAGACACCTATAAATCTGGACAGAGACCTCACAGATTTCCACTTGAAATTTAAAATGTTTCTCTGCCCCCTTTTTTTCTTGGCTTGAAGTTCTACCAATTTGCTCATGGGTGGAGTCCAAGGCAGAGTGGGCTGTGTATCTCAAGGACATAAGAAAAGTTAACTTCAAGTATTTTAATCCCAGGCATGTTTTTGTTTCTCAGGCAGGGTTGGAGCTCCAAAAAAAATATTTTAATAAGCCAGCTTTTTTCCTAATTGCACGTGCAAAAAAAAAAAAAAAACAGTCTTGCAATTTCAAAAAGATTTCATTTTAACCAGTTTTCTCTGGAGTCTAAAGAATATCATGGCCAAATATGTCATCTCTCCTTTTTGTAGTCATGGTTTCTTGCTAAAATTTAAATCAAAGAGTGTTCGAGGTGGCTCTGATGACAGGGGCAAACTGACTGATAAGATGTTGTCCCAGCAGGGATTGTCTCTCTGCACAGGTGAGGTCTTCTCTTAAAGAAAGAAAGCCTGTATATAAAGGACTTTTTAGGGTCTGGGGATCAAACTTATCCCAGTTTTTTAAAAATACACTTCGAAGGGGTGGTTCTGGAACTGTTCTCATCTGTAAGACAGAAAATAGTGGTACCTAGTGCTGTGGCTTTTTTTCTACCAGAGGTGTCCCTCCCTGCTCTAGATGGGGATAGAGATAGGTCTTCCACCTAAACTTCCTTCCTGTAACATATTATCTACCATAAAATGTTGAGGTTGAGCTAGGGCCGAGTCAACGAGTGAAGAAGCAGATTTAATATGCTCAATATAAGCAGATTTAGAAGCATCAGGAGGAGAAGGTGGTGGCAATTTGAGGGGAGGAATAAGATCATCCCATGGAACCTCATATTCTTCTGTAGCAGAGATGACTATGGGGCATAAATTCCAAGTATTCAAATGTTGTACATTAACAATAATTATTCCATTTCTCAACCAATGATCTATTCTCTCCCAATCAGACGCTTTTGAGGAAACCTCCTGTGGATACCAAGGACAACGTGTATAAATAACAATAAGAAGTTAAGTTAAATCTGAGTTAGAAAACTTGTGACTAGCGGCTGCAAGCAAAAATGAAAGCTGGCGCTTATGAGCAAGTTGTTGAGGGGACAGAGAGTTACCCATAGCTGAAAGTGAATGCATTGTGTGTTGAAAAGGCTTTGTTCCATCACTAGCCTTATAGGCTGTAGTTCTCACCTGGATGAACAGACGTCCTTTTCTCCCTTGCTCGGGCTTGAGGAACAGGTGTGTGGTCGGCCTTCAGGTCCCTGTTTAGGCTCCAGATGAAGTGGTGTCGCACTGAAATAGTTCTCACAACCACACAGGATTATGAGAGACAGCGCAGGGAGGTTCTCGGGAAAGAGCAACCCCTGAGAAAATGCTGAGTGCATATTTATTGAGAACTTATCTGGAATTCAGTAGCAGAGGTCAGCACAGCAAGACAACAACCAGAAACCAAGGTCCAAGGAAAACATCTGAATAACATAAAACGTGTACATAATCTCCTTCCTGGACAAGGGAGTCATATAGTAAGGCCTTGAAGATAAGTAAGTTTGTTCTGTGTGCAGAACACCTGCTGAGGCCAATGTGTCAGCCAAGCACCTGTCTTAAGGACATGAGAAGGAGTTACAAGAAAGAGCACAGCTGCAAGACAGCAAGAGCTTATGTGAAAACTAGAAAGCATATTCTCCCACAGTAGGAACTCTCAGGATGTAAAGAGTGAAAGATACTTTTTCTAGTGTGGCAGGCACAGGGTGGGAATGTTGGAAAGCCTTGAGTCAGTCCTGAAGGAGCTTGACTTCCACAGTAAGAGATCCGGGCTTCCCCTCATGGGGACCTGAGGCGGGAACAGGGCAGATCCAGGAGTGGTCAGCTGGTGAGGCCACAGCAAGACCCCAGGGACAGGCTCCGAGCAGGGCTCCAGGAAAGCATCCCAGCTTTGGGTCAAGATCAGAATAGTTTCCAAGTTGGTGGTGCTTCTTTATTTCTGTTTATTACCAAGTAATGCATGCTCATTGTATGTGAATGAATCACAACGCCCAAGGCCCCCATTTCTTCCTTTCCCTTCGTGTCCCGCTTCTCACTATTACCCAGGCCTGCTGTTTTCATGGTAATGGGACCCTTCAAGACCTTTTTTGATGTACATGCAAATAATATAATATTTAAGTATATATACACACATAGTTTTCTGTGTGCAGCCCATTTTTGGTTTTCTTACTGTTACTTTTTTCAAAAAGAAAAAGGAAACATGCTTATACATACATGTTCTACAACATTTTCCCAGGAAATAATGTACCATAAACTTCTTTCCATGTCACACATGCATATCTACCTTGTTGATTATAATGGCTGGATGGAATTTCATAGTAGAGTTAACCCATAACTTATTTAACCATTTCCATGTTGATAGACACTTAGCGGTTTTTCCTAAGTCTTTGATATTACACATGATATTGCAGTGATCAACCATGTATGTAAATCCTTGTCTACTAGTCTGTGTATTTTTATAGGAAAGATATCAAGGTGATATTTAAAGGATCTGAATAGTGTTCCTTTAGGTAAACACTGCCAAGTTGCCATCCAAAACGTCCCACTTCACCCTCCCACCAACAATGGACAACAGTGCCCTTTTCTCCATGTCTTTGCCAACACTTGCCATTATGAATCTCTTTTAATTTTCATTTAACTGGTGGGCACAAGTGGTATCTAATTTTTAATTAACCTCTCGGCTCACTAACAGCATCAATCATAACTTTATTTATTTATTTTTTTATCAACCACATGGCTTGCAGAATTTTAATTCCCCAACTTGGGATCGAATCCAGGCCCTCATCAGTGAAACCACAGAGTCCTAAGCACTGGACCACCGGTGAAACCGCATAACTTTAATTTTTAATATTATAAAGCTTTAACTTAATTTTCAAAAAGCTAGTACACTTTCATTGTTTATAATTTATAGTCCATGAGGCATGCAGTGAAACATCCTTTTCTCACTGATGCCTCAACCTCACCCCCTCTCCCCAGAGGGACCAGTGTTCCCACTTCCTGTCATCCTTGCAGAGACACTCTAGGTGCATACCAGCAGATTCTCAGGTATTTCTGTTTTCCCTCTTTTATCCAAACCATAATATAGTTAGTGGTTTTTTATCTTTGGAAATCTGATGAAAGCTGAAACTTCTTTTCCAAAAATGGATCGATGTGCCTTCACACAGATTTTACACAAATTTCAGGTTGGACGTGCACTCACCCCAATCTCACTCAGGTTAAGCATCCCTGCTGCCTAATCTCCTCTGGCTCTAAGTGGGGCCTAAGTTTTGATAGATCAATGACCTAGGACAGGGGAATGTTCCATGGTTATAATTTTATCAGTCTCCAAATCTAAGATCCTATCACTGCCAATTCACAGTTTAAATTGAAGTGTGAGCTTCTCTGGGCAATGGAGTAAACAGCAGTCCCAAACTGAACTCCTTATCTAACCTCCCTCTAAACCTGCCTATTCATTCATTCAACAGAAATTCTTTTTTTAAAAAATGAATTAGTTAATTTACGTTTGGTGGTGCTGGGTCTTCATTACTACACGGGCTTTTCTCTTGTTGCGGCAAGCAGGGGCGGCTCTCTAGTTGCAGTCCGCAGGCTTCTCAGTGCAGTGGCTTTTCTTGTTGCAGAGCACAGGATCCAGGGCACTAGGGCTTCAGTAGCTGCGGTGCATGGGCTTAGTTGCTCCATGTGCACCACACGCAATCCCGTATATGGTGGGATCACACTGGATCAGGAATTTGGGATCTTCTTGGATCAGGGATCAAACTGGCAGGTGTATTTTTTACAACTGAGCCAACAGGGAAGCCCCTAAAAATTCTTGAGCATCCTGTAACATGCAAGGAACTGAGGATAAAACTATGAACACAAACAAAAATAAAACTCATATCCCTGCTGTTTAAGCCCTTTTAAGGTGGAGACAGAGCTGGAATGAGGAATTTGAAGTAGCATGTGATGCATGTTACAAGAAGCCAAAGAGCCTGATGGAAACACATTTGCACCATAAGTGGGTTTAAGTGATGAGCTGCCCAGAGGAGTTACAGAGTAGGTATAATTGAAAATGGCATCTCAGTGGGGTGTAAAGCATGAGGTACCACTCCCTAATTTCAGGAGAGAATGTTAATGGGTAGAGTATATAGCAGCAAAAAACTATTTGAACTCTTGTAGTCTTTTGGAATCTACCAAAAACCCTAATCTTCTATAATAGATCTTCTTCTTGTGGAAAACCCAGTCAATGTGTTCGCTGGGGGCTTTCCATTTTCTCTCCTCTTGGTCTCACTTTGCCACTCCTTCACTTGTACTTCCTGAGAACAATTTACAAAGCTCACTACACCCAAGTCCTATCTCTAGTTCTGCTTGGGGGAACAAAAATCAGAGAAGGTCTCCTTTTTGGGTCAGAGACCATCACAACATAGCCCAGAACTGTTCCTCCTGCCTGGATCCCAAAGAGCAGGCCTAGGCCCAGCCCACAACAAGGAGGTGCCCAGCTGAGGCAGACTGGCAGCCTGAAGCTGAGCTGCCCATCCAAGCTCACTTTAGGCCATTTACAGTCAACCAGAAGACCCAGGAACATGAGAATAAATGTTTGCATCCCCATGAAATTTTGTGGCCCACAGCAAAATGGTCATGTCGTGAAAACTCGAAGCCAACTGTATCTCTCACTGCCTCTCCATTGCCCTGTTGCTATTCCTGTATCTGCCCTGCAGAAACACAGCAATAAAATATTTCAGGACAGGAGAACAGTGAAGTCAGACTGAGGACATTGAATCATGTGGCCAGACTAAGGTTTTGGCAGTGACAGTGTGCCCATTGTTACTAGGTAGAATTGACTACACTTGATGTCTTAGGGTTTAGCAGATGAGATGGGGGGAAATCAAGGCAGACATTCTTGGAAACACTCAAGAAAACATTCAAGGAAAAAAAGGTTCCCATGCTCTAAATTGGAAATACAGAGGAAAGCAGAGTAGAATTGTAAGCTCACCTTGCTCATAACAACACATAGTAAGTATTCAATAAAAAAACATTGAGTAAGTTTGGGGGTGGGGGGAGGTTGGCACATGTGGACTCTCCAGGGGCAGATGTCTGAGAGGGAGCAGAATGGACAGCAAGAGACATTTGAGAGTCACAGGTGCACTGAAGTCAGGGAGAGAAGGGGTTCCAGGGAAAGAGGCGGGGAGGGTTGAGGAGCAAAGAGAGCTGCTTGAAGCCAACACACAGGCAGAGTGAGACACTTCCTTAGGTTTTTAGAGACTTCACTTCTGGCCTTTGGGTACCAAGAAATACCCTGAGATCCTTGTGATGAATTTCTCTTTGGACTTCATCCAGTTCGAGGTGGTTCCTCTGAACTCGGCACCAGAAGAGTCTCATGTAATCTACTATCCTGTTATTCATCCAGTCACCCTAGATGGTTACTTGGGTTTTCATTCATTCAGTCACTTATCAAACAGTAAATTAGTTGCCAACTAATGTGTGCTCTGTATAGGTCCATCTTCAATGGTCCTTCCCTTTTCGCGTTGCCACCTCCCCCACCAAGGCTCAGTCAGCCCCTGCCTCCTCCCTGGGTCCCTTCCTTCACTGTCGCCCCTACAACTCCACGCTCCCCTGGATCAGGGAGAACAATGAGTCTGAAGCACAGCTTGTCACGTTCCTCACCTGCTTCAGAACCCTCTGTGTCAAACCTGACTGGGAGAAATATCTCAATATGAAAAATGAGGGAAGGGATGAGAACACATCAAGAAAGAAAAAAAAATAAGAGGCAATAGAACAAAACAAAACCTCCCTCCTTACCTTCAGGATAGAGTCAACGTCCTGGCGCTGGCATTTGAAGCCCTCTGAGACCTGGCCCTCCCCGACCTCTTCAGCCTCAGATCTCTTCAGCCTCTTGTCCTGCCACTATTGCTTCACATGGATGGCACAGCACAAAGTCCAAGATGAAGCACTGCTGCTTCCCCCCATGTGCTGGGGCTGCCCTTCTCCTGCTACCCACTCTTCAAGGAGTAGCTCAGGGGCCACCTCCTCCAGGAAGCCCTCTGACTCCTCTGGCCTCCTGAATCACCCTGCACTTTCCTCTGTCACTGTGCTAATCATACTGTGCTGCCTTCCGAGTCTACCTCCCCTCCTGGTCTGTGAGTTCCTTGAGGGCAGGACCAGGTATGACCCACTCTGTGTCCCCAGGGCTCAGCCCAAGGCCAGTCACACATGAGGCCTCCTGCCATGTTTGCTGTAAGTCTGAGAGTCGTTCTGGATGTCGCTAATAATGGAGATCCCTGCGGAACAGGTGAATTGATGGCTTAGTGACCAGTTTGCAGGCAATGGTGTGGGGGCCAGGGAAGCCAGGAAGCAGAAGGCAACCCCTTTTCCTCTCCCAGCTGCTGCCCTTCTGTCCTTCCTTCATCCTGCTCAGGGCATCTCTCTTGTCGGTTTCCCCTCATCCAGGCCGATGATGAACTTTCCCTACTTGGGAGGGGACTCCAATTTCCTCCCTAGAAATTCCCAAATTTCCCAATGGCCTCAAACCTCCCTAAGTATCCCAAGGTTCTCCATCAAATATGCAATACTCTGAATGTGTCTCCCTGAAATTCATATGCTGGAACTCCAATGCCTGATGTGATGGTATTACCAGGTGAGGCCTTTGGGAGACCATTAGCTCATGAGCCCTCATGACTTGGATTTCTGCTCTTATAAAAGAAACCCCACAGAGCTCCCTAGCACCTTCCACCTGTGAGAACCCAGTGAGAAGGTGTTGGCTATGAACCAGGGAGAGTGCTCTCATCCGACCAGATGGGACACAGATCTGAGACTTCAGCCTCCTGAACTGTTGGAAATAAATGTCTGTTGCTGATAAGTTATCTAATGTGTGGTATTTGGTCATAGCAGTCTGACAGATAAAGATAAAAGGCTCCCTGAAACTTTTCCAATGATTGCTATGACTCTACCATTAACACTCCAAACCATGAGACCAGTGGATCTGGTCCTGTGTTCTGTCCCTGCAGGCCTAGCTGTCCAGACAGTAAGTATCTTCTGTTTCAGCAACTGTCAGTGCTCAGGACCCTCTAGGGAGAGAGGCATCAGGATATGTAGGTGAGTTGCTATTTTTCACAATAATGGAGAAGAGCAGAGTGACTTCTGATTTCTACTCTTGGAGTGCTTTGGGAGGCCAGCCTCACTGGAGGAGGACAGAAGAACTTGTCTTGGTTTGCTGTGTCTGCCTGACTAGCGGTCTGGATTCATTGGACTGCCATTCTTTTTCTTCCTTTTTTTTTTCTTGGCCATGATCTATTGTATGTGGCATCTAGTTCCCCAATCAGGGATCGAACCTGGGCCTTGGCTGACTTTATTTTTCTGGGCTCCAAAATCACTGCAGATGGTGATTGCAGCCATGAAATTAAAAGACGCTTACTTCTTGGAAGGAAAGTTATGACCAACCTAGACAGCATATTCGGAGAAGGAAATGGCAACCCACTCCAGTACTCTTGCCTGGAAAATCCTATGGACAGAGGAGCCTGGTAGGCTGCAGTCCATGGGTTTGCTAAGGGTTGGACACGACTGAGCGACTTCACTTTCACTTTTCACTTTCATGCATTGGAGAAGGAAATGGCAACCCACTCCAGTGTTCTTGCCTGGAGAATCCCAGGGACGAGGGAGCCTCGTGGGCTGCCGTCTATGGGGTCACACAGAGTCAGACACGACTGAAGTGACTTAGCAGCAGCAGACAGCATATTAAAAAGCAGAGACATTAATTTGTCAACAAAGGTCTGTCTAGTCAAGGCTATGGTTTTTCCAGCGGTCATGTATGGATGTGAGAGGTGGACTATAAAGAAAGCTGAGGGCTGAAGAATTGATGCTTTTGAACCGTGGTGTTGGAGAAGACTCTTGAGAGTCCCTTGGACTACAAGGAGATCCAACCAGTCCATCCTAAAGGAGATCAGTCCTGGGTGTTCATTGGTAAGACTGATGTTGAAGCTGAAACTCTAATACTTGGCCACCTGATGCGAAGAGGTGACTCATTTGAAAAGACCCTGATGCTGGGAAAGGTTGAGGGCAGGAGGAGAAGGGGACAAAAGAGGATGAGATGGTTGGATGACATCACCAACTCAATGGACATGGGTTTGGGTGGACTCTGGGAGTTGGTGATGGACAGGGAGGCCTGGCATGCTGCAGTTCATGGGGTTGCAGAGAGTCGGACACGACTGAGCAACTGAACTGAACTGAACTTGGCATTAAAAGCACAAAATCCTAAGCACTAGGCCACCAGGGAACTCTCGGGGATACCCCTGTTTTCACCTCCCAGCCGCTGCCCTTCTGTCCTTCCTTCATCCTGCTCAGGACACTTCTCTTTTCAGTTTCCCCTCATCCAGGCCTGTGATGAACATTCCATACTGAGGATGTGGCTCCAAATTCTACCCCAGAAATCCCTAAATTTCCCAATGGCCTGAAACCCAAACCTCTCCATATAATGTGAAGTAGTCTCTCCAACATTTATATACTGGAACTCTAATGCCTGATGTCATGGTATTAGAAGGTGGCGCCTCTGGGAGATTATTAGAGTTCCTAAGCCCTCATGATTGGGATTGCTATTCTTATAAAAGAGACCCCAGAGGGCTCCCCAGCAGCTTCCATCCTGTGAGGACCCAGTGGGGAGGTGCTGGCTATGAACCAGGAAAAGGCCCTCATCTGACCAGGCTAGCACTCAGGTCTCAAACTTTCAGCCTCCAGAACTGTTAAAAATAAGTGTTTGTTGTTGGTAATTTACCCAGTCTGTGATATTTTGTTATAGTGTTCTGAAAAGACAGATAAAATGTTTCCTGAAACTTTTCCTAATGATTGCTATGACTCTACCATTAACACCCCAAACTTTCCATTTCAGAAACTGTTTTCCATGCCCAGTGCCCAGGAGGAGGTTGGTGTGCCCCTTACCTAGACTTTCTCTGGGGCAGGGAAGCTGGTCTCTAATGACAACCACCAGGGGAGAAGGAGGGTGGGTTTCTCTTTTATATCATCAAATCCCACACCCCTTGTACCTCTCCCACACAGCTGCTCAAAAATGTGACACTTCCCCATCTATATAATAACCTCAGATATGCAGATGACACCACCCTTATGGCAGAAAGTGAAGAGGAACTAAAGAGCTTCTTGATGAAAGTGAAAGAGAGTGAAAAAGCTGGCTTAAAACTCAACATTCAAAAAACTACGATCATGGCATCTGATCCCATCACTTTATGGCAAATAGATGGGGAAACAATGGAAACAGTGACAGAGTTTATTTTCTTGGGCTCCAAAATCACTGCAGATAGTAACTGCAGCCATGAAATTCAAAGACACTTGCTCCTTAGAGGAAAAGCTATGACCAACCTAGACAGCATATTAAAAAGCAGAGACATTACTTTACTGACAAAAGGTCCGTCTAGTCAAAGCTATGGTTTTTGCAGTGGTCATGTATGGATGTGAGAGATGGACCATAAGGAAAGCTGAGTGCCGAAGAATTTATGCTTTTGAACTGTAGTATTGGAGAAGACTCTTGAGAGTCCCTTGAACTTCAAAGAGATCAAACCAGTCAACCCGAAAGGTAATCAATCCTGAATATTCATTGGAAGGACTGATGCTGAAACTGAAGTTCTGATACTTTGGCTACCTGATTCGAACAACTGACTGATTGGAAAAGACCCTGATGCTGGGAAAGATTGAAGGTAGGCGGAGAAGGGAATGACAGAGGATGAGATGGTTGGATGGTATCACCGACTTGATGGACATGAGCTTGAGCAAGTTCTGGGAGTTGGTAATGGACAGGGAGCCAGCGTGCTACAGTCCATGCAATCACAAAGAGTTCGACACGACTGAGTGACTGAATTGAACTCCCCATCTATTTCTGGATGTCTCCTCTAGGCTCAGAACACTAACTTCTGCCCAGGGTGCTTGGGCCAGAGCTCTTCCTGTGAAAAAGGGAATTCCTGAATCCAGAGAGAAATCAAGGACCCAGGCTGGAACAACTGCTTCCTCACTGGGTTTGGTCCTGCATTCAAAATCCCTGGCCTCAGGGAGTATCTCCTTATTGATCCTTTCAGGTGAGCATGGAGACTCACCTGAGGAGCAAGAAGAGATTCCCAGAGTAGAGAGTCTGGGTCCCAACTCCAGCGTTAATTGGCCATGTGATCTTGGAGGACTGCCTACTTCATTCCAGACCACTGTTCAATTACTAGATTTGACTCCATCTCTTGAGAAGCCTTTCTTAAAGCCAGGTCTCTCAATGGGAGAAGCAATTCCCAAAGCCAGAGGATAGAGAGAGGACAAAATACTGATACCAGCAGATCTTGTCCCGGGGAGTGTCCATCCCTTTATGCCTAGTTGTCCCAGACAGTATAGCATCTTCTGTTCCAACAACTGTCAGTGCTCAGGACCCTCTAGGGGGAGAGGTATCAGGATATGTAGGTGAGATGCTGTTTTTCACAATAATGTAAAACAGCAGAGTGACTCCTGATACCAGTCTCATTGGAAGGGGATGAAAGAACTTGTCTTGATTTGCTGTGTTTGCTGACAAGCACTCTGGTTTTTTGGACTGCGTCTCTTCTTTTTTGTTTATGTTCTGGTTTGTGGGATCTCAGTTCCCTAATCAGGGATTGAACCAGGGCCACCACAGTGAATGCCTAAATCATAACCCCTAGGCCACCAGGGAACTCCTTGGGATGCCCCTCTTTTCACCTTCCTCCCTCAACCCTGGACACAGCTTGTCTTCCTTTTTGGTCTACAGAAAGGATTTCTGGAGGAAGCAGTATTCTAGGCGAAGAAAATTCTTTATTTGGCTGGCAACCTGAGTAGATAAGGGAACAAAGATTGGGCTGAATTAATGAGCCAGACCAGGACAAGGCCCTGGGATAAATCTAACCTTTTATGCTCATTTCAGACACAGCAGGTAGCAGGCACATCTCTTTAATCCTGGTTTCTGGACCCCTAGGTCCTCTGGGCACTCTGGGGGAGGAACCCTGCCACCCCCAGAGGTTCGTACTCCCAGAAAGCTCTTCCCAGAGCTGCTGACTGATTCCTCACTGGTCCCTTCTCCCATTACCTTCCAGGAGACATCCAAAACACAGAGTTGGGTATTTATAGGCAAGCCCAGGGAGGTGAGGGGAAAGGTTAGTGTTTATAAACATGGGATCACCTGAGTTTGAGAGGTCAGGGGACAGAGGGTCTGCGGAGGGGCAGGACTGGTCCCTGAGGATGTGAGGGAGAGAGCCCTGCATCTGGGCAAGGCTTACGGAAGGGAAGGGGTGTAAAGAGAAAGGAGAGGGGTGGAGACCGCTCAGATGCTGGAGTACACATCCCCCAACAGTTGGCCATATGCAAATTGTATGCAAATCAACGAGTGCACAAGTGGTGACCTCTCAGCGGGCGGAACCCTTTTGGTCCCCTCAGCCAGCAGCAGCAGCAGCATACCGGTGTGGAGGCCCGGCCATAGCGGCCATAGCGATGAGGGCCCTCTGGAGGGAGAGACCACGTCTCAAAATTCCCCTTCTCTAGCCCTGGTCTTGCTAGAAGACAAAGAAGGTCCTCGAGAAAGACCGCGCAGTCACTGGGAAGGGGAGTAACAGCCCTCAGTCCCGCTCCCCCCACCCCGGTGTCTGTTGTTGTGGAAGAGAGGTGTCGGGTTACCGCCACCAGTGCTATCCTTAGCCGCGGAGTTTGTTGATCTGCGGGACTCCAGGGACAGGGGACATCGTAGCGCCCGCATAGACTTCAGCCCCAGCTGCCCGGAAACATAAGTGCTTTTTCCCGCTCTGGGTCTTCGCCACCTCCAGGTGGGTCTTTGACTCCGTCTCCTCCTCTTTCCAAACGGAGCCAAATTATCCATCCGCCTATATCACCCCCGGGGCAAAAGGTGCTGACCACTCCGGCAGCCGGGAGGAGGGGAGCAAAGACTGAGGTTGTGCTGGGGTGAAGGCGGCTGATGCTAAAACCCAAGCCCCGCCCACTCACTTAGACCCGCCTTGGCGCCGCCCAGGCCCTGCCGGGCCAAATCTCTATCCCCCAGCCCATCGAAGACAAGCCTGGACCATCGCTGGTCCCACCCTCAGCTGGATCTCACTCTCCAAGTGTCTCTGAGGAATAATGTTGGCAGCTCTGCTGATCGCCCTCAGCTGCCTCAGCCTCCACACCCTCGGCAGCGGTGTCCGCCGGTCTGTCCCCTGGCAGGTAACAGGGGGGGAACTATCTGCTGCCACCTAAGGAACACTTGGGGGGGACTCATTGCCTGACTCCTCAAAGATCCCTCCCGGGGATGCTTCTCTAGGATGTCATCCCCTGAATCCTCTTTCTCTCAGGATCACTGCAGGGAGTCCCAAGTTCCCATTCCATCTCCCAGAACCCCACCTCCACCCACTGGTCCTCCAGTGACCCTCCTGCGACCCTCCTGCCTTCGTACCTCCTCCCTTGGGACAGGCTCCAGCTTTCTCCTCTCACTTCCCATCTTCCACCTGTGGCCCAGCCTACACACACTGCTTAGGGTTACCTGTGTACGACCCTCCTGCAGCCCCTCCCAGACCAGAGCTTGACCTCCTCCCCACTCCCACCCCAGGTTGGAGGATGCAGGCTTCTAGAGCGGGAGAGGACTGAGTCTCAGAGCTGACAGGGACCTGGTGTGGTGTCTACACACTTGTGTGGGAGAGGGAGTCAGAAGGTGGGCCTGGGGTCAGGTCATTGGAGATTGATTGTATATTTGTATGTTAGCTGCACAGTGAGTCTCAGAGCCAGAAAGGTGTTTGGAGGTCATCCAGCCCCACATCCCACCAAGTGCAGGAACCTCTCTAATGATAGATGACTCCTCTTAGTTAGTACACAGTGAGGATCTATACACAGTCCTGACAATAACCCTATGAGGTTGGAAGTATCCTCAGTGTATAGGGGAATAACCCGAGCCCAGAAAAGTTGAGACTTGCCCAAGATCTCACAAGCAGTAAGTGGTGAATTCAGGAATTAACCCATATTTGACTGACTCCAGTGCCTGTTATTTAAATTTTGGAGCTCTTGCCAAATTTCACACTCTATTTTGGGCATAGAAATGAGATTTGGGGGCATTTGGGGGGAGTGGGAGTTTTTTTTGGTCCCACAGTGCAGCCAATCTTAGTTCCCGGGCCAGGGATAGAACCTGTGCCTCCTGCATAGGGAGCCCAGAGTTTTAAGCACTGGACTGCCAGGGAGGTCCCAGACTGAGATTCTGTGCTTCTAAATTGATCTTCTACCAGGACCTCTGTCCAGTACCCTGAACTTTTATGTTTTCCTGTGTGGCTCCTCTCTTCCTTTTCTCCATTACCGCAGAATGTTTCCATCCAGAACCTGAGCCTGGCTCCAGATACATTCGATGATGCCTATGTGGGCTGCTCAGAGGAGATGGAGGAGAAAGCAGTGCTTCTGTTAGAGAAGGAGATGGCCAACCATGCCCTGCTGCGGGAGTCCTGGGAGACAGCCCAGAAGGCCTGGGAGCAAAAATGTCCAGGGCTCATTCTGCCTCCTGGCTTCAAAAGCCAGCACGGAATCGCCATTATGGTCTACACCAACTCATCCAACACTTTGTACCGGGAGCTGAACCAGGCTGTGCGGACAGGCGGTGGCTCCTGGGAGTCCTACATGAACCACTTCCCTTTCAAGGCCCTGCATTTCTACCTGACCCGGGCCCTGCAATTGCTGCGGGGCAGTAGAGGCTGCAGCAGGGAACCCGGGCAGGTGGTGTTCCGTGGCGTGGGCACCATTTGCTTTGAACCCAAGAGTGTGGGGGACTCTATCCGCTTGGGCCAGTTTACCTCAAGCTCCCTGGATGAGACAGTGGCCCACGGATTTGGTAATGCTACCTTCTTCTCTCTAAGGACTTGCTTTGGGGCCCCGATCCAGGCCCTGTCTGTCTTTCCTGAGGAGCGTGAGGTGCTGATCCCCCCGCATGAAGTCTTTGTGGTGACGAGTTTCTCTAAGGATGGAAACAAAAGCCTGGTGACTCTCTCCAGCAGTGATCAGATGTGCAGCCACTTTAACTGCGCCTATCTGGGTGGTGAGCCATGCATGAGGGACGCAGTACTGCCAGGAGGTCCCCAGTTGATTTCAGTCCCCAGGGCCTTCAAGAGACCCACATGATTAATGAAGACGTTGAAGGCCAGAAGCTAGTTGGAGATATTTTTCTCTGTGACTCAGTTTCTGCCGGCTCAGAGATAGTCGGATAAGTGTTTTCTGCACATGTGATATTCTCAGATAATTCTCTAAATGTTCTCAAATTTTTCTTTCTGCTACACAGTCTAATAGACCAAAAGAACCTGGTTAAGGAGGGCAATAAGCAGAGGAAAGTGTCAGGAGTGCTGCTTCAGATCTCAGGAGGCCCTGGGCATGGTGGGTTGATGGGACAAACATGTGCTATTCCCCAGTGCCGAGGCAGGACAGAGTGACTGGGCCAGGATGGGGCAGGGATGGAAAGGCAATCGGGGAAGATTTCCTGGAAGAAGGAGGAGGAAGGGAAGTCAGAAGTGTATTTGGGAGAAGGGAAAGGTGGATTGTGATGAGAAGCGGCCTTGCCAGGGCCTGGTGGGAAGGGAAGTTTGGGGTGTGAGGGTCTGTCTACCTGGAGGCCTCACTTTGCTGTCTGTTGCAGAGAAGAAGAGGCCGAGCTGTGAGTCTGTGCCAAGTGAGTCACCCTCGGGTCCCTCCCTCGGCTGTTTGACTCCCCACCTGCCTTGCTGACCATTCACTGTCTTTTCTTCTCTCTCTAGCAGGCAGACAGGCAGACTCACTCTCCAAGCGGCCTTTTCTCTGTTCTCCTGGAAGACCCTGCTCTTGGCCTCTTGGGGGTTCCAGTTCTTAGGAGGTGGGCTCTGAACGTTCAATGCCTGCCACTTAGGAGTCCTGGGAACATGTGACCTCCATATGAAGAAGGGAGGCTTCGAAGAGCCTAGAGAAGCAACAAGATGGTTTCAGACCCAGACCTAGCAGCCATGTCTTCAACCAGGATGTCGGGGGATCTGAAGCCATGGTAGGGTGGAGGGAGCCCCACTATATGGTGGGGACTCCCAGGGATAAGCAAGGGTAGTGCTGTGATGGCTACTCCATTAAACAGTGCTGTGGTATGATGACATCAAATTTCATGACTGCTTTGTTTCATGAGACTGGACTATCTGCCCTGCTTTGGTCTTATGGGACTCGGGGACTGAGGGACTAAAATGAACGACTTCTTGATCACTTTTCAATATGGTCCAGGTGCAGACCCTTGTTACACACCATAGCCTTCAACCCCAGGTGCTTTGATGAACAGAGGTTCCTCACAACAACCCGGAAGGCAGGAAGGGGGACAGATGGCTTCCTCGGCTGTTTGTCTGACAAGGAATGCAGAGCCAAGGAAGGAAGCAACTTGCTGAAGGTCAGAGAGGTTGTTTTCAAACCAGGACCCTGCCACCCGGTCTCAGTTCCATCAAAAGTCTGAAGGAGCTCAAAGTCGGATCCTAAGCCCAAGATATCGGGTCCCCAGAGCAAGCCATTTCTCTGCATTCTGGCTTCCACCAGGGTTCATTTCAGGGTTGGTGATTTCAAAACATCACGAGACAGAGATTCTCACACCCTCTGGAGACATCTGAGCTCCAGAGCAGAGGCTTTATTGAGGCAAGGAAAGCAGCAGGGGCTCCCATGAAGTGACCCCCGCCCTCAGGCATCTAGGCTGCTCTAGTCAGCAACAGAAGAAGGGACCCTCCCCCAGCATCAGGTCCCCTGCTTGGCTCCCAGGTCTGCCTCCTGGGGCAGGTCCCCAGCCCCCTCTGATTCTTGCTCCCTGTGCACTAACACGTGAGCTGGGGAGGAGGGGCCAGACTCCCCAGAAGCTGGAGCCTGAGCCCCTCCAGCATCCGGAAGCCCTGTTTCTGATGACCCCTGGGTCCCCATCATCGCTGGCACTGTCAGCTCCGGGGTCTCAGGGATGGGGGGCTCCAGGTTCTGGAAGCTGTTGCGCACTCGGGTGATGTAGCGACTGAGGATGCTGGCTCCTCTGGGCGGCCGGCGCGGCCCCGCCTCCACCACAGCCCGCTGCACACCTGCTACCTCACTTTGCAGTCGAGACACCGTCTTGGTCAGCTCTGTCAGTCTGTTGCCCAGGTCTGGGGGGTGGGAGTAGAGATGGAGGGTCTCTCAGAAGGTGAGTCTGCCCTGGTCCATTTCTACCCTCAACAGGGGAGGGTGTGCCGGAGGATCCTGAAGCAGAACTGGAGGAAGTGAGGGACTGGCACTGGGTTGCTGGCCAGCTGAGCAGGCTCCGTCAGGGGTGGATGAATCAGCAGAGCTGGGGTGGCGATGGGTTTAGAAGATAGCAAAATGAAGGCCTTATGGACCAGAGAGTGGTCAGGAGTCATAGGGATGAGAATTGTCTATGGGTAGATATATGTATATCTGC
Source organism: Giraffa tippelskirchi (assembly GCF_054371585.1). Classification (NCBI taxonomy): domain Eukaryota; kingdom Metazoa; phylum Chordata; class Mammalia; order Artiodactyla; family Giraffidae; genus Giraffa; species Giraffa tippelskirchi. The sequence continues at coordinate 122,969,879 of NC_137285.1, forward strand.
CCAGTCCTCCTTTTCCCCATTTACATCTGTCCTGCTCACACTCACCCTCAGGGCCGAGTGCAGATCCAACCCTCTCTCTCTCTCCAGCTTCTGGTACTCTAGCCTTCTGCCTCCCCATGAGCCTCTCAAAATGATAGGCTCTTCCTCTCCTTTGAGCTCCCACTGCAATTTGTTTCTCTTTTTTAAAGCACTTCCTGACTAGGGAAATGGTTTCTCTTCTTCACCAAACTGAAAGCTTCCCATGTGTCCCTGCTGGGAACAAGGGGGCATAGCAATGAACTCTGATTGAATGAATGAATGAATGATGAATAAAGTGAAAGAGTGAATGCATAAGGGAGCGGTTGAGAGAATAAATGAACACATAAATGAAGGTGGGAACGAAGGGATAAATGAAGGGAGTGGGATAAATGTCTGAATGGGGGGTGGGCCCGGGGGTTATTGAGTGCAAGGGCACACACTCTCTCTGCAAGTTGTGGCTTCCAAGGGTGGGTCAGAGGGGGCCACAGAGAGAACTGCAGGCTGGGTGAGGGGTGTGAGGCTGGGTGTTCCGGATGAGCAAGGGACAGGAATGGGAAAGGCTTGGAAGTGAGCAACTAACCTTTCCGACGAGTCTCCTCAAACTCCCTCTGGGCAGTCTCTATGTAGCGTTGCACCAGGGCCTTGATGACACGAAGCCGGTAGGATCCACGCTCTCCCTCCCCAGGCCCTGCCCCTGCCCCAGGATTGGCCTGGGATGGGAAGACAGGAGGGTAAGAGGGATTCCTTACCCCCAGCCTTTCTCTCCTCACTGCAACCTCCCCCAGGCAATGAAGGACGGAGGCACAGTCTGTGCAGAGTCGTCTGTCCCTGAAGGCCGCACATCCAGACCTTCATGCAGGTCTAGCAGGTAGTCTGGATGGAGGCCACACATCGTGGAATGGCTGAGTGCAAGGGAACCAGGGAGGGAGGTGGGTGAGGGTTAGGAGAGGAAGAGGAGGAAGAGGGGAGCGGGCAAGGAGAAATGCTGAGCAGGACAGAGTTGAGCTCTCTCGTGCCACCAACCCATCCTTGGTTTTCTTGAGCTGAGTCAGGGCAGGTTAACCTTGTCCTTCAGATTCCTCAGAGGGGAGACTAGAGGATATGGGGATGCATCCGCATAGACTAGCTCACGCAAAGGAAATGGAAACCATCGTGCAAGTTAAAGTGATTGGTTCTGGGTCCAGTTTCAGGCCTCAGGACGGAACCAGGAAGGCAAGTCAGGCCTTTGGGGCAGATAATAGAGAGAGGGAGCAGAGGTGAAGATGGCAAAGTGCTGGGCTTGGAAAACAGGATGAAATCTCAGCTTGGACACTTTGCCTCTGTGAGCCTTGAGCCAAGCTGCTCAGCTTCTTCAGGCTGAATGTCTCCAGACTGAATATGGAGATGGTGGGTTTCCCTGATGGTCCAGTGGTTAAGAATCTGCCTTGCAATGCAGGGGATGCTGGTACAATCCCTGGTCAGGAAAGATCCTACATGCTGTTTCTTTCTGCTGTTCTAGACTGTCAGCACTTCAAGGGTCCACCATTCTGCATATCTTTGTTTCCAGTATAGGTGTGCTTAGGTAAGTATTTATTAAACAAACTATTGACCAATCAGATAAGGGAAGGCCTACCTTATCAGGGGACCCAGGGGCCTCTGAGCCTCAGCGCTGGCCTGTGGCTTCACAGAGCTGACCTTAGAGAGACCCTGCCTTAGAGAGACCCTCAGGTAACATGTTCTAAGGGGAAAAGATGGGACCCCTTGCAATAATGCTATCTGAATTAGGAGGGGTCCCATGCCAAGCCAGACTGAGTTAGGGAGCAGATAAGCAGAGGTAAGTTAGTCCCCTGGAGCCCTGCCCTCCTCTCTCAGGCCTCAGTCACCTTCGAATTTCCCAGTGTGGGGGGCATTCTTCCCTTAGCTTCTAAATGTTTTACTGTGGAAAACATTCAGTAGTTTCTTGGCTCAGTTTAGGGCAAAAAGTTTTGCCTGGAACTTACGGGGTATTGGTGGCTTGGGAGGAGGGTGGCATGGACTTCATTTTAAACTAGATGATATAGGATTGGAGATTTAGGGAATAGCCAGAGCCAGGCAGAGGGAAGGCCACAGGAGAGAGTAGGAACTGGGAGCAGGCTTTCTGCAAACATACCTGAGAAGACAGATGAGCCAGGGGTGTTCAGACAAATGGATGGTACAGAGAATGCTTCTAAATGCCTGATGTGAGGAAGACTCACAACAAGCACATGAGATACTCACAAAGATGGGGATTGGGGGGTAGTCTGGCTTCTTGGTTTTGCAGCAGAAGTGGCAACAGCAAATGAAGCGGAAAACTCTCCTGAGACATTGAGATGGTGGGAAGGTATTACTCAGAGGAAAGGGTCCAGGGAGGTCGGGCAGGAGTGGGGTGGGAGTGCTGAGTGCTTGGGGGCTTGGGAGTGAGGGTGCTGAGGTCCTCACCTGAGCAGGTAGAAGATGGCCTTGGGGGAGGGCAGGATATTGAAGGGCACAGGCAATGTCAGGCCCTCTCGGAAGTAGGACAGGTAGAGTTTTGAGCGAGCAAACTTCCACTCCACGTCAGCAGCATCCTGAGGGCCAGGAAATGGGGGCTCAGCAAGGACCACTTTGGTGCCTAGCCCTCCTGCCCACTCAGTCTGCCCCATTAACCCCCAATCCTCTGGTCTCTTATCTCCTGTGTGCCCACCACTTTCTTCTCCCCATTCTTGTCTCCATCCTCACCTATCATACACATCTCCCCGTTTTGTACCCCTTCCCGTTTCCTCCCCATCATCTTGCCTCCTTCTGACATTCAATTCCTGCCAGCCTGTTCTCCAGCCCACAAACCCTAACTCATCCATCTCCTTCCCTCTCACTTCTCATGTTTCCACCTACTTTTCCACAACACACACTTTCTCTCAGCCCTAATGTGGAATGAGCACTAGACTTGTGTCTGATAAAAACAATAACATCATCAAGACCCTCAATCTACAGACAAGGAAACTGAGGGCTCGAGAGGAAAACTTGTCCCCAGTCTCAAAACAAGGCAGTAGTGGCGACAGAGCAGGAACCCAAATTTCTTGACTCCTTGCATCCTATTCCTTTCCTTCCCTTTCTCTCTTCTTCCCTCTGGCCCGAGCTGCCCTCAGTTCACGTACTTCAATCTTCTGGAATGAGTTGGTGATCATGGCAATGAGCATGTTGAGCAGCACAATCACCATGACGATGGTAAAGATGCCGTAGAGGGCCCGGCCCACGAATTCCGGCACCAGAAACTGAGGCATGTCCACCACACTGTGCTCCTCCATGCCAAACATCGTCCAGAACAGAAACTGGAAGGTCTCATTGAAACTGGCACAATGGGCCGAAGAGTAGGATGTGAGGGGTGGGAGATGAGCCTGGGGACCACCCAGACCCATTCCTCCTCACCCTGGGGACCCAGCCAAAGGTGCTCTACTTCCACGAAGCCTTTTGGACTGCTTGCCATTTCTGAACTCCAGCCAGAATTTACTGAACACAGGACTACTGGGAACAGGTGCTAAGGATGTAGCCATGAACAAGACAAGCAGAGTCTCTGTCTTCAGGGACTTTATGTTCTGGGTGGGGATGGGGGTGAGATGGACACTAACTATACCTCTTCCATCCTTCACATTGCATTCAGTGTGTTCTTTCTTAATGCTGAGCTGATGTGCTGGACTTCTGTTTGTCAAACTTTAAATGCTCCTAACTACTCTCGGTCCAGATGTCTACCATGCAACCTACCTGAGGTTTTTAGCAAAAATACTTTTACTTAGCTGTCACCCATCAAAGAGCAGGAGGTCTCAGCCTGTTCATGCTAGTGTGGAGTGACTGATCCCACCAGGGTCCTTGAAGGAGGCTGGAAGGAGTAGTGCCTATCCCTAGCACTAAGATTCATGCTTTAAAACATGTCAGCAGAGTTTTTTTCAACATCCAGAAGCCAGGATGTGAACAAGGATTCTTGGAAAAAAGGGTTGGTCTGAATAAAGTCTCCATTTACTTTGAGAAAGCTCTGACCAACATCCACAGATCCAACCACAAGTCCTTCAGCATCATTAATAAAACCATCATGTAGTTGCACTCATGAATGCATGATTGAATGATTGCTTGGGAGGCCACTTGGAACTTTCTGGCCTGGGAACAGCAGGGTAAGGCAGGTTGGGTAAGGTTGGGTAAGGCAGGTTTCTGGGCAGGCCCTTCAAGAGCTCCATGACCTGACCCCTCTGCCCTTTCCTGCCTCCTTTCTCAAAATTCCCTCCATGTGCCAGCCATGGTGGAAGTCTTGCTGTTCTCCAAACATACTCCCTTGCTTTGGTATATGTGCCCCTTTTGCCCAGAATGCCCAGACTCCCACCTCCCTGACCCGCCTCTGCCCCGGCGTACTTGCCCAGCCGCTCAGTCTCCTGGTAAGGTACGTAGATGTTGTTGAGGCCACAGAGGAAGGCGGTCAGGATGATCATGAGGATGAACATGAACCTGGCAGGAGGTGGGAGGGGGAAGGGTCAGAGCAGGTCTCTACCCTGGGAGAAGTCAGGCTCTAGGAAGAGGGATGGGGGTGATGGCTCCTAGGCTCAGCCTCTACTTGACAAGGATTCAGTCTGGTTATTATTAAGAAGAGAGAAATTAGGGGGTGGGAAATGAGAAGGGATTGAAAGGGTGTTGAAGCAGAAACTCTCCCTCCAGAATAAAGGGTTCTGGGTTAAAACAGTCAAAGTTGAGGATGGTCCAGGCTCTCAAGGAGGGACTGAGATGCTGAGATGTGGTACAGGAATGGGGGAGAGTCACAGAGTCCTACTGGACAGGATTTCTCACCAGCAGAGTTAAAGCCGTGTATGAGTTAAGTTGGCTTGCTGCAGGGAGGGATGGAAGCTGAGCTGAGCTGAAGTTGTTCACAGACGTAACCAAGGTTTTTTCCCACCAAGGGCACCCACTCCCATCCTACTTCAGGCAGGGGATTTCCAGGGAAGCAGGCATTAACTATGGGCTCTGACTAGGGTGAAAGGCCAGGTAGGCTGTAAATGATTAGATGATAATTATCAAGAAGACCAGATAATTCCATGAGTTTCAAGAGCAGTTGTACAGGGGGAACCATCCAAAGGGACTTCTGAGTCCAGTGTCTCATCTCAAAAATGGGAAAATGGAGCCCCAGGTTGGCCATGGAGACAGCAACAGAACTGGCATGCCAACCAAGGGCTTTTTCTGCATTCGGTGGTTCTTGATCTTTGGAGTCATAGGTCTCTTTGAGAATTAGATGAAAGTTATAGACCCTCTCTGGCTTCCCAGGTGGCCCTTGTGGTAAAGAGCCTGCTTGCCAATGCAGACTTAAGAGACACAGGTTCAATCCCTGGGTTGGGAAGATCCCTTGGAGAAGGACATGGCAACCCGCTCCAATATTCTTGCCTGGAGAACCCCATGGACAGAGGAGCCTGGTGGGCTACGGTCCATAGGGTGGCAAAGAGTCGGACAGTTGAAGCAACTTAGCATGCAGGCAGCATGTATAGACACTCTCTGCAGAGAAATGTATCTTGACATTTACATTCCCAAATTTTCCTATAGTTGCAGGGTTTCCAAGGTCTTTGGAGCCTGTACAAGGAACTCAGGTTAAGAACCCCTGTGCTAACTAGAGCTGGGGAACTTCAGAAGGAGGTCAGATGGGGTCCATCGGCGGGGAGGATGCTTGGAGCAGAGGCAGTACCCACCGGATCATGTCGTCAATCATCCTGCCCATGGAAATCTGCAGGGTGCCCAGTGACTCGTGGGCCGGCAGGATGTAGGCCAGGCGGGTGAAGCTGAGCATGCTGGTGACAGCGAAGAGCACCTCAGCCAGGAACTGGGGGTCCTCCGTGCGCCACTCACTCCGCTCTATGCCGGGGGGGAATGGGGGGCTGAGGCCGAGAGCCAAGGAAGAGAGGGGGCCGGGGGATTCAGGGCTGCACGCGGGGGCACTCACCAGCTGAGGTGAAGTAGTGGCAGGCAGCCCCGTCAGGGGCATCCTGGCAGTGCTTGTGTGCAAGCCCAGCCAGGAGAAGGCGCAGCGTGAAGGCCGCCAGGTACAGGGAGAGGATGACCATATCCAGGAAGTTCCACCAGTCCAGGAGGTAACTGCGTAGGCCCTCGATCCACACTTCCTTACACTCAAACCACAGGAAGCCTGAAGGAGGCGGCAGGGCGCCAGCATCGGGTGAGGCACCCCCTGCATCCAGGTCAGAGCTGGGTGTGTGGGTGTGGTTGGTGAGGGGAACCTCTCCACCTGGTGAGAGGAAACTAAAATATCCCAGGCATGAAAGTGATAAAATGTAGGTGGCCCTTGTGGTAAAGAGCCTGCTTGCCAATGCAGACTTAAGAGACACAGGTTCAATCCCTGGGTTGGGAAGATCCCTTGGAGAAGGACATGGCAACCCGCTCCAATATTCTTGCCTGGAGAACCCCATGGACAGAGGAGCCTGGTGGGCTACGGTCCATAGGGTGGCAAAGAGTCGGACAGTTGAAGCAACTTAGCATGCATGCAGCACGTATAGACACTCTCTGCAGAGAAATGTATCTTGACATTTACATTCCCAAATTTTCCTATAGTTGCAGGGTTTCCAAGGTCTTTGGAGCCTGTACAAGGAACCCAGGTTAGTCTGCTTCAATGTAACAAAGATCTTATACAGAAATAAAAAGGACTTCTGGCTGATGCAGACTCAGCAGCCGGACTTCTGGCTGATGCAGACTCAGCGGCCGTGGGGCCAGTTGCAGTGATCCCGTCAGCTGATAAACTCAGAAAGTAACACCTGGACAGGTTGGTTATTGGGAGGGGATGATCTAAATCTGGGTCTCCCTGCCCTCCACCAAATACACACTGGACAAATATTTAGAGAATATTGATTTGAAGGGGCTCCAAATTATCAACCTGCTCATGATCAGCCCAGGGCCCAGGGCCAGGACTGGGGAGGGAGGGTCTTGGGATCTGGACCCCGTTAGCCAGGTGACCCTGCCACGTCGTGCCCTTCTCTGCTCCCTGGATACAAGCACGTGCTTTTTCACTCATGGTTCTGTCCACTCCTAGAAAGCCCTTCCACAGCCTTTAGAAGATGGGCTCACTTTTGCGACCCAGGACAAATCTCACCTCCTCTCTGAAGCCTTCTCTAACCAGGGCCAGTGTGTTCTCAGAGCTCTCTTCAGACCTCTGTGATGCCGTCGCCATGGAGTACTGGAAGGTATCTCTTCCTGCGTCTGCCCCCCTCCCCTCCTCTGAACTTGGAACCCCTCAAGGGCAGGGACTGTGGTCGATTCACCTCCCTGTCCACAGCACCCAGAACAAGGCCCACCAACCACTGTTGAATAAACACTGATTAAGCTCCTACCATGAGGCAGTGGGATCCTGTGGTGAAGAAGACATACAAGCCTCCCCGGGCTCTTGTGAGGGAGGTGGGCAAGTAGCCAAGTCATTACAGCCCAGCGTGGTCAGTGCTAAGGTGAAGCAGAGCAGGGGAACAGAGGCTGTCTTTGGAGTGTTCAGGAACGGATCCTCACCCTGATTTGGGAACCAGGGAAAGCTTCACTTCTCACAGAAAGTGATGTTTGAGCTAAGACTGGATGGAGGAGTGGGAGCTGAGGCGGCATGGAAGAGGAGCAGGTTGTGGGGAAAGAGAACTCGCATGGGCCTGGAGACAAGCAGGGCATGGTGGGAACTGAGTCTGTTTCCATGGCAGCAGAGTTCCTTGTGAAGGTGGCATGGATGCTCAGTGATGTATGTTGAATGGGTGGATGGAACCCTATTTATTTAAAATATCTTTATTTGGCTGTGCAGGGTCTTAGTTGCAGCATGCCAGATCTTCAATCTTTGTTGCAGCATGTGGGATCTGTAATTATGGCATGCAGAATCTTTTTTAAATGTGGTGAGTGGGAAAAAAAAAAAAATTAATGTGGTGAGTGGGATCTAGTTCCCTAATTAGGGATTGAACCTGGGCCCTCTCCATTGAGAGTGTGGAGTCTTAACCACTGGATCACAAGAGAAGTTCCTGGATGGAATCCTAATTAATTTATCCATGTATTCTCAGGGCTTTGCTCACAATAGGGCAGCAGCAGGTGTTCACTGCATGAAGAAATGAGGGATGTTGTTTCTTAAGACTTCTTCCCCTGCAGGCAGGAACTATACTGGTTTCACCTCCACTCAGTACAGGTCAATAATGATTAGTAAACAGTTGGATGGGAAACTTTTCCTCTTAGATCACTCTTATTTTCTTCTCCAGAGTTTTTTGGCCAAATTTCCTTTCATGCCTCCCTGACTGACTTGTTACAGGGTAGAATAGCAGACTTAGTCTACTGGTGGTTTGGGAGTTTCCAACTAAGCTAGAGGTAAGTCAAGGGAAGATAGATAAGGAAGAGGCGCCCAGCCCAGCTGCTGAGCTGACCAGCCAAATGCTTGGGAGAGCTCTGGGGATTCTTGTCAACTGCATTTGCTGAACTGTTTGAGAAAATGCAATTTTGCTATAGAAGGAAAGAACACCAATGGAATGGGTGAAACTTATGCCTTAAGCATATGTAAGTTAGTTAGCCAGGTGACATGTTGGACAAATAAAGAAAATAGAACACATGTGTTGGGCTTCCCAAGTGGTGCAGTGGTAAAGAAACTGCCTGCCAATGTAGGAGATGCAAGAGACGCAGGTTCAATCCCTGGGCCAGGAAGATCCCTTGGGGTAGGAAATGGCAACTCACTTCAGTATTCTTGCCTGAAAAATTCCATGGACAGAGGAACCTGGTGGGCGACAGTCCATGGGGTCACAAAGAGTCAGACATGACTGAGCGACTGAGTGCATACACACACATACAGAACATACGTGTATGAACACATGTAGAATATTCAGGGTTGACATTCAATATTAGTGACACACTGAATATACACGAGACAGATGAGGCCCTTAGGATTCATCTGATCTTAAATTAGCTCCCCACTGGTAATACCCAGTGGCCTCACAAGTCCTCTGCAACAAAATTGCAAAGAAAAGTCATAGCTGCTCACCAGGATGATTAGTAAGCTACAGTTGTGGTCAGACATAGGTGCCCTTGTGTTTCTCCTACAGATCAAGTGCTGGGTCCAGGCAGCTTCTGGCTATGGTATCCTTTGCTCAAAACTCACCTCTAGTCCTTATAACAGCACCATCATAAGTACACCATTTATATGTACTTATGTAATAAACTGTATGATTCAAGCATCTTAAGTTGGTCTATGAGTCTTTCTGTTCCACAACCTTTGGGATAGATTGCCTGGTGGTGTACTTGCTGGCTACTGATATACCAAGGTGATCTGCCACCTAACACCATGGACCAGTGTCTTATTTGTGAGAGGATATGAATACCCAGAGTGGGTAGCAACTAATGCCAGGGTAGGGGAAGAATGGGGTCCGTACTCAGGGATCTATCACAGGGTGAGATCCCCTGATTAGAGGTGAAGGGGAAACCCATGGTGAACTAGAGCCTGGAGAGGTCTGGTTACATATTCAGGGAGCATCTATAGGGGCTGCCCCATATAGGGGTGCTAACTGTGAAGAAAAATGAGGGGGTCCCCAGGAAGGAGTCTACCACAAATAAAAGGCCCCACCCACGTACCTGCAACCCAAACCATGTGTAGTGAAGTCTCCCAGACGCTCTGGCTGTGGCCTCGGAAGGTACTCAGCTGTGTCTCCATGACCAGAGACTCTCCCAGTAGAAAGATGAGGAACCACAGGTAGGAGGCCGAGTGCAGCAGGAACTTCAGCACCGGGATCTTCAGCAGGCGGCCCAGCTGCAAGGGAAGAAGGAGAGCAGGCTTCTCAGAGTCCTGCTCACACCTCTCCCCTTCCAGGAGAATTTCCGGAATGCTCAGCCCAAGCGTGTCTCCTCCTTTCATTCACTCATTCAGATGTTTGTCAAGAATGTACTGTATATTAGGCTTTTCCCTTTCATATCAATGTTTTCCTTCACAGCTGTAGGAGGTGGGTATCATTATTTCCATTTTTAAGCTAGGAACTGAGGATTACAGAAGTAAAGTAACTTTCCCTGGGGGGCTCCCACCAGCTCTTCGATCACAACCATGTTAAAAAGTAAATTTATCATCTTCGGGTCTCAAATGTCTTCCTCTTCCTCCTGTGTCCCCATCTTAGAAAACGTCCTGACCACCCAGACCAGGAAGCTTGAAGGCATCCCTGAATCCTTTTCCTTTCTCTCACACACTTTGACAGTCTCTCGGACTCCCACCCCTCTCCCAATCCATCCTTCACACCCCTGGAAGAGCTTTCTAAAACACAAAACTAATAGGATCTCTCACCTCATTACAATCCTCCAGCGGCTCCCAACATTACATAAGGTTCTGTGGAACCTGGGCCCCCGCTTGCTTCCCACCATTTGCTAATTGCTATTTGCACTTATGCTTTAGCTGCACAGAATTCCTTTCAGTCTCTCTAATGCTTTGCATTCTCCTTCCCTGGGACATTGGGTGGATGCCCTTTTCCTGCCTCCTAGAGCACTGCTTACCCTATTCCTCACCTGGTTTACAGGGTCTTGATCTTTTTTATATCCGCAGTGCCAGGCATGATGTCTGGCTCGTAGTAGGGAATAGAAATATCTGAGTCCAAAAGGGCTCCCAAAGAATTTGAGGTTGGGGTGGGGGGTCTCATTAGGAGAGACTGCATATAGGACTCAGGCTTTAGAGGCAGAGAGACCTCAGTTTCAATCCCAACTCTGCTATCTCCTGCGGACAAAAGAGAATTTCTGTTCCCTGTGTCTTCACTGTCAAATCCAGGTGTAATGCCTACCTTCCAGAACCACCTCAAATTACCTAAAAGGAACATTAAGGGCCCAGCTCAGGGCATGAAATAAAACAAGTGCTCAATAAATGACAATTATCATTATTTCTATTCTTAGTACCCGGGACTTGGGCGCCAGCCAGTAGCCAAGGCAGAGGAAGGGCATGGTGAGGAAGATGAGGAAGGCGACAAAGAGCTTCCAGATGGTGGTGCTCCCACGCCAGCCAGCCAGGTTCCCACACCAGATGGAGGACAGGACTTGCTGGCAGATGGGGTGTGCTACAAACTAAACAGAGAAGGGTGTGAGCAGAGGGAGGGACCACTGGCCAGGGAGGAAGAAGAGGAGTCAGTCGGGTGCCCTGACTTCCTGGGTAGAAAGTGAACCGTGTTTCTTTTCTCCCCAGGCCAGCCAGCTAAGAAGAGAGGCAACCCACTTGCCAAGTGACCTTGGGCAGACCCCACCCTTATTTGGGACTTAGTTTCCTAGTCTATGAAGGAGAAACTGGGCTCAAAGAATTTTCTGGACTCTCCAGATCCCACATTGTTGAATCTAGGCCAGGCAGTGGTGGGTGCAACTGGGTACTGGGTTCCAGAACCTTGAGGGTTCCTTGTCTTCTTAGCAACGTGGGGCACCAGGCAGCATGGTCTTGAGGAAGGGAGGAGCAGGAAAGGTGGCATTTGCTGACTCGGGCAGTCATTGGAAAGGAAGATTTCTAGTTAAGCTCCTGGTGGGCTAGGATATCTGAGGGTGGGTGAGAGGGTGAGTAAGAGGCTGGGGGAGGCTAGAAAGGGAACATGTCTTTGGCTTAGGGGTGGGCATCTAATGAGATGGGGAATAATGGAATCACTTGATATTTGAGCTCTGAGAGATCTAGTCTAATCTTGCTGAATACAGTGAGATATTGAAGTATAACCACAGAAAAAGACCAGACCAAACCTACTCAGCAGGCCAATGGGTAAAACTCAGAAGTCTGGTCTGGTTGGGTCATGGGACTTCCAAGGCTGGGCAGAGGTTAGGGACTCAGACTGAAGGTAAGAAGGGAGGGTGGGAGACCCATAGGATCAAGGGCCTGGAGAGAAGGTGCTCAGAATCAAGATCTAAGAGGGGTCCTGGGACTTCCCCAGTGGTCCAGTGGCTAGGACTCTGTACTCCCAATGCAGGTGACCTAGGTTTGATCCCTGGATGGGGAATTAGATCCCACATGCCACAACTAAATCCCAGCACAAAGAAATAAGTATATATATTACAAAAAAATAATGAGGGGGTCCTGAGGGCAGGAAAATGACTTGCTTAGGATTGGATAGGGGCCATCTAGAGGGGGCAGGGTGAGGGGGAAGGGCAAGGGGACAGAGCAGGGTGGGGGAGGCGGGCAGGGCCCAGCTGACCCGCTTCTGGTTGTAGTTGACGGCCAGACGCAGCCTCGCCAGGTTGGGGATGCCTTCCTCAAAGGCCTGGCCCAGACCCTCGGCCTCGGGCTCAGTCTCGCTGTCCTCGCCCAGGTCATTGAGCACCGCAGTGACCTCACTCTGGTTCCGGCACATGCCCAGCAGTTCAAAGCCATAGTCCTGGCTCAGCGACTCCAGGGCAATGTACTCGGGCTGTAGGGAGAAAGTCCAGGTGTGCTGGCCATCCTGCTGGCCCAGCCTGGTTGGGTCAGCCCACCCTCCCGACACTGGGCCTGGGCCACTCTGTTCTGGCACAGGTCACATCCAGCCTTAGGCCTCTGTTTTAATATCCTTGTCTGTTTCCTCACCTAATGGTAGTTGTCACCATGGGGACCAAGTCGGGCTGGCACCAAGAGGATGTCAGTGGATGAGTGATGGATGGAACTAGACTGTGAATTCAAGGCCGCTGATCAGTCCTGGCCTCTAGACCTTCCCTTCAGGTGTTCTGTCTGCACAGAGCCCCTGCTCTCATCCATGTCTCTTTTTGCTAGCTGAGAATCTTTGCTTGCACTGAACCCCTACATCAAGTATCCTCCCTACTCCTCTTCACTTGTGTTAAACCACCTGCTCCTGTAGCCAAGGTTAATTCCACTTCCTCTAAGGAGTCTGCCCTGCACACAACAGCTGTAGCCTCCTGACCTATTTTCTGGCCCTTGGAAGCCCTGTAGCACCATCCACAGAGGCCCTGAATGAAGCTGAGCCTCCAGGGAGTCTTGTCTGCCTCTCTCTGCCCTCTTCCACCCTGACGTGATCATGAACTCAAGGCCCCAACACAGGATGCTCTAGGTGGGACCACACAGTAGGCATTCAGAAAGGACAGGTTCTACTGAATGTCATCTCTAAGTCTGTCCAGCTGTTTTTCTATCTGTGTTCACCCTCCTCCATCAGACAGACCCAGGACACTCCTAGGGTGGGGTATGTGTTGCCCCCATGAGACTAGGAGCCCCTGGAGTGACAGCTGTCTGCCATTAGAATGAATCCCCTTCAGGGCAGGATTCTGGCACTCCCCAGCAGAACCAAGGTTTCCTGAGAACATCTTTCTGTTGTTTCTCTCTTCCCAGAACACCCACCAGAGGCCCGACCATGCCCTGGTGGAAGGACAGATACAGGTAACCGAGGGCAGGAGGAGGGAGCAGAAACCAACCTTAAACTCAGGCTCCTTGCGGGCAAGGCGCCGGAGCTCGTGGCTGAGCTGGAAGGCAGCGAGCATGGCATCCTCGCTGGCCAGCGAGAGGTGGGCGCGGCTGGCGATGCCGCGGTAGGTGTTGATGCGAGACAGGGAGAACTTGAGCAGGTCGTAGCGGCGCGCGTTGCTGCACTCGAGGCAGGTGCAGGAGACGGGGTGCGGCCGTGCAATGGTGTGACCATGGCCCATGAGCAGTTGGGCGATCTCATACAGGTCCTTCTGGCAGGCCAGGGTGAGGGGCGTGACCCCGGGGGCGAAGCGGGAGCCATCGATCGACGAGTCAAAGAAAGCCAGTGAGGAAGACTTGGTGTCCACCTTGCGGCCCTTCTCCCGTTCCAGCCGGGCCAGCAGGTGACGCACCACTGCGGGTTGGTTTGTGTCCACAGCCACCAGCAGGGCCTCGTGGATCTGGCGGAAGTCGAACTTGACGTTGGCCAGCAGCACATCAGTGATAGCCTCGTGGCCCAAGCGGATGGCCAGATTGAGGGCCTCTCTCCAGGAGCGGTCCTCGGCCTCCTCCACATTCCGGGGGGGCCCGCCTGGCCCGCCGCCCGGGGCCTCGACCCCCGCCTCCAGCAGCTGCTGCACCAGGCCTATCTGTCCCTCCTGGATGGCACCCAGCAGTGGAGCGGGGAACTTCAGCTTTCTGTTCACGATCTCCGTCCAGTTAGGCTGAGGCTGAGCAGACCGGGTGAGACCTTGAGTGCCCAACCTTCTTTGCTGGGGGCCTCCCTCACCCTTCCATTTTCAAGCCCTTAACCCTCTGTACCCAGCCACCATTATAGTCTTCCTGGTGGCTCAGACGGTAAAGAGTCTGCCTGTAATGTGGGAGACCTGAGTTCAGTCCCTGGGTGGGGAAGATCCCCTGGAGAAGGAAATGGTAACCCACTCTAGTGTTCTTGCCTGGAAAATCCCATGGACAGAGGAGCCTGGGGAACTACAGTCCATGGGGCCACAAAGAGTTGGACATGACTGAGCAACTTCACTTTCACTTTCATCCCAAACACAAGTTTCTTTTTTTTTTTTTAAGGTACACTTAATGTTTGGGCTTTCCAGCTGGTGCTAGTGGCCAACAACCTGCCTGCCAACACAGGAGACAGAAGAAACGTGGGTTCCATCCCTAGGTCAGGAAGATCCTCTGGAGAAGGACATCGCAACCCACCCCAGTATTCTTGCCTGGAGAGTCCCATGGACATGGGAGCCTGGTGGGCTACAGTTCATAGGGTCTCAAAGAGTCAGACATGACTGAAGTGACTTAGCATATAGTATTTAAGTACAGGTAGTTTTTTAAACCCTCAGAAGTATGTAACTCATTCAATTCTTAAATAACCCTATAAGGCAGGAGCTATCACCTCACCCTGTCCCCACTTCAACAGAAGAGGAAACCAAGGTAGACTTGCCAAGCCACTTAGACAAGGTGTTCACCCAGGCAGTTGGGTTGAGAAGCTGGTGTTCCTAGCTATTCTTCCGTGGTACTTCTCAACTCAAATAAAAATTACTAGTTTTAGGTAGCTTTTGGATTTCTGGAATCTCTACTTCAAAACCTCCCAGATGTGGTAGGTAGGTAAACACTTTCCCTCCTTTAAGAAGGAAAATAACGATGCTACCACTTTTATCTGTTTTACTCTGAAACTAAATTCTACATTAAATGATATATACTCTAGTATATATAGTTTATATAATGTGATCATCTTGTATAATGACAATATGAATGTCCTCCCCCTCCCAGTGATGTCTGTGTAGGGAATACACTTCCTGTCCATATTTTCCAGGAATTAATTGCTTTAGAAATACCCTTTCATACCGTAATAACTTCTTGTATATTTTTGTTAAGCTGTTAGTAAACAATATCCCATTGACTGGTATGAAATGCTGATAATATTTAGAAAATTGGTCTTGGTTGAAAAATGCATTTTTTTCTTAAGTTTAGTGGCTTAAAACCACACACATTTATTCTCTTACAGTTCACACAGTCAGAACTAAATATCATGAGGCTAAAGTCAAGGTGCTAGCGGGGCAGGGTGGCTCTAGGGCAGAATCCTTTTCCAGCTTCCAGAGTTACATCCCTTGCATTCCTTAGTTTATGGCCACTTCCTTCAGCTTTAAAAGCCAGTGGCATAGACTCTCACATCTCCTGGAGATATAAAAATTAAAAACATGTTTTTGGTCACTATTTTATTGTATGGATTCTCAGGTTAAGAAAGAGTTCTTTACACTCTTCATCCAAGTAACTCATTCAGTTCTGACGGGAGGCCCCTCCCTCAGCACAACTACTACCTCACAGGAAGCCACACACAGTGGGGCCGATGTGGGCAGCCTGGGAAGGAGCAGATTGAAGCAGGACAGGGCTACACTGGGAGTGGAACCCCCAGGCGGGCACACAGATCTCTCCAGGACTTGCTCCCATCTTGTTGACATCCTCTTCCAGCTGCTCCTCCCTGGTGAAGTCCCAGAGCTTCCGAAGGACAGGTCCAGACAAGTCCACACAGGAGGGTCTTTGAACTAGGTTTTTTCCCAAGCCCCTGAACGCTGACCAGGCCTCATGGCAGGATCCCATCAGGCTCTCCTCCACCAATTCACCAGCTCTGCCCTCTCCTGCTCTGGGAAGCACTCCCCCACAACCCCCCGGTGCTGCCTTGCCCTTCTTTCCCACCAGGCCCAGCCCTTCCTCACCACTCTTCTTTCTGTGCCCAGGTTTGGGCCTCCAACTGCTCTCCTCCCACCCGCAGGGTGGTGTCCCCCACCTGCCTGGCAGCTACGTTGTCCCCACTACTCCTCTGAGTCAATCTACTGTTTTAATCACAGCCAGAAACGGGACAAGGATAGGGGAAGGCAGGGAGCAAAGGCCTCTTACCATGAGGGGGTCCATGGCTGCACCCACCTATGCCAACGGGGACGGCAGGAGGGAACTCCGGCTCCTCTGTCTGCTCCCCCAACTGTGCCCAGCTTTCTCCTTCCTACCCCTTCCAAGCCCTGCCCTCCCTCTGCCAGGCCCAGCTGCTCCCCTTCTGCCTTGTACCCTGGAGACCAGGGGAACTGGTGTTAGTGCCACACAGTGAAACCTTCTGGGAAAGGAGAGAGGACACAGATGCTCAAAAATGGTAGGAATATATTTTAGAAAACCACAGGTGGAAGGGACCTTAGTGACCTTCTGGTCCAACTGCCCCAATGTGCTGATGCGGCCTGGGATTCGCCTGAGGTTCCACAGCCAGCCACTCCTTAGTGTTTAGTCTATCTGATTCCTGTAAAACTCAACAGGAGGATGGGATTTTTTTTCTGTTACTGAGGGTTAACTCTGGGCACAAGATAAATAACTTGCTTAAAGTCAGACAGCAACACTATTACCTGATTATCCTAGGGAGGGAAGTCCCAAAGGATACTGAGAGTACAGTTCATGGGGCGCTGAAGGTCAGTCTCATACTCAAAAATCACTCTCACTTTTCCCAGGACACCACAGGATCTTATCTGTCAGGCGGTGCTTTTCTTTTCACTGGACCTCAGTTTCCCTCTCAAGAAAATGGGCACGAGGATACACCCACTCACTGAGGGGACGATGTTCTGGATTGTGTCCTGAAGCCCTAAAATCCCAAAGAAGAGACACGTGGAGCTGTCCTTGGGAGAGTAGAGTGCCATGGTGACAGAAGCCTTGACAACTGGGAGTAGGGAGCAGGCTGGGCCCAGAGGTGCCCTCAGGCAGAGAGTCCTTAAGGGAATGAGTGGAGGGGAGGACAGGGGGCAGCCTGGCCCCGTCAGCCCCTCCCAGCTGTCGAGAGAGCCCCTCGTCCATTTCCGTCACAGAGGGTGGAGGGGGGCCAAGGCTGCAGGACTTCATGGCTCAGGCCTGAAGGACCTCCCCGCACGTGCTGGCATGTTCTTCTATTTCTCCTGCAGAGAACGGCAACTCGCAGATAGGACACTGGACCCAGGATATGGGCAGCGAGCTCTCCGGGGAGGAAACCCACAGTACGTGTGGAGACGAAGATGGTGACGAGGCGGGAGAGGCTGGGGGAGGCGGGGAGGCCCCTCCACAAGTGGCAGCGTGCTGGGGAAGCGTGTCAATGCTGAAGGAGCCTGAGGGGGAGAGGAAGAAGGAGGTAAGAACCCTGGGCCCGCTCCCGGGCGGGAGGTCACCCCACGCAGCCTGAAGGGAACATCTGCTAGCAAAATGCAGCTGTTTTCACAAGAAAATTTTACTAGGGTTGAATATTTGACATCTGATGACATCCAGTCACAAGTCCACCAAACATTTTTTGAGTACGTCCTAGGTGCCTGACACTGTGCTAGGCGCTGAGGGACGTAAGCCCAGGCCTGTCTTCATGGACTATGGCGTCTAGGGGTAAAGATAACTTGTGACCACAAATAACTGTCACAAAGCACAGGGTGAGAAGTGCTAAGTCCAGGGGAATCAGAGAACATGCCAGGAGCTCAGCGGGAGAGATTATCTGAGGTCAGAGAAGACCTGGCGAATAAGAACCATCTGAACAGAGACTTAGAGGGGAAGCAGAATTTGGTCACGGAGGAAGAAGTTTTGAACGAAATTCTAGGTCCTCGCTGATAGTGTTATAGTTTGCTTTGTTTCACGTTTCTGCCGAGGACAGAGCTGAGGTCCCTTCCTCAGCTTGGTGAACACAACATGAGGAGGTGCTCAATACAGACTTGTACGTAACTGCAAATGACAGAGGCCAGGGCCCAAGTACACTTGGTTCCTGGCAGCACTCCCAGATCTCCTATTCCTCCCTCGAGGGACGCCTAGTACCCCCCGAACCACCCCTGTGCCCAAGCAGCTCACCTGCACAAATGGGGCACCACCCACTCTCCTGGACTCTGCTGCTTCGGGCCTGGGGGCTCAGGTGTTCTCTCTGGCCTGCCTTTGCTAGCCCCCGCTGGTTTGGCCGAGAGTTTGAGTTGGATACAGGCCTGTGAGAAAAAAATGGTTAAAGACCAGCTGTTAGCAAGAGGTCCTCGGGGCTGACGGAGCCTCAAACCAAGGTGAAAGGGTGCAGACAAGCTGCTGTGGAGCCTGAAGCCCTGGGCTGGAGTCCTGGTTTGCTCACTTGATGTATCAGACTTGAGGGAGGTCATTTAATCTTTGAATATCTGAGAACAGAGCTTCTATCACTGCCTTCAGGTTTATTATTTTTTTTTTTTTACAGACATAATACACATCTTATAAAATTTACCTTTTTAGAATATATTATTCAGTGGTTTTAGGATATTCACGAGGTCATGTAACCATTACAGCTTACTTCAGAATATTTTTATCACCCCCAAAAAGAAACCCTGAACCCATTTGTAGTCACTCCCTACTCCTCTATTTCCACATACTCTGACATATTTTTTGTCCATTTAAAAAAATGAGGTTATCTTTTATTATTGAATTGTAAGTGTTCCTTACAACTTTTGAACTGTGGTGTTGGAGAATACTCTTGAGAATCCCTTGGACTGCAAGGAGATCAAACCAGTCAATCCTAAAGGATATTAGTGCTGAATATTCATTGGAAGGGTTGATGCTGAAGCTGAAGCTCCAACACTCTGGCCACCTGATGTAAAGAATTGACTCACTGCAAAAGACCCTGATGCTGGGAAAGACTGAAGGCAGGAGGAGAAGGGGATGACAGAGGATGAGACGGTTGGATAGCATCACCTACTCGATGGACATGAGGTTGAGCAAGCTCCGGGAGCTGGTGATGGACAGGGAAGCCTGGCGTGCTGCAGTCCATGGGGTCGCAAAGAGTCAGACACAACTGAACCACTGAACTTAACTGAACTGAAGGGTTCCTTTGTATTTCTGGATACAAACCCCTTACTGAATACACGATATGCAAATATTTCCCCCCCCTTTTCTGAGGGCTTCTTTTAATTTTCTTGACGGTGTCCTTTGAAGCAGAAAACAACTTAAATTTTAAAGAAGCCCATGAGATACAGTGCACTTGTCTTCGTTTCTGGTTCGCTTCCAGGGCCACCTCCTTGTCTAGCTCCATGCCTGACACCGTGTAGACAAGGACATCTTTTCTCTTGCTACCTTGTAAGTCCAGATCATGAGAGCAAGACCAGACACCAGGGTGCTCTCTAGCATAACTGAAACATGAGTGGGGGGTGGACAGGTGCAAAAGGACAGTAGGTTTGGGGAGGTGATCAGGGGCTTTCAGGTTGACCTACTTACCTGCGGGCTCCCACTTTCCTCCTCTTTGTCCTGCCCACGTTCTTCTCTGTGTTCTGCTCCTCTGATCTGGGCTCTGTGTTAGAAACGCTCATTAAATCTATCTCATTAACAAAAGGCCCTTCACATATGAAATTCCTTATTTTGAGAATATTCTATCCCCCTTCCCTGGTCAATTCCTTCTTGCTCTTCAAGTCTTAGATGAAATGCTAATTGCTGTGAGGCAGGATTCTCTCATCTAAATCTGGTCATCCTATTATGCTTTGCCTTTGAAGTACTTATCACCATTTTAAGTTTTAGATTTCCTTGTGTGACATGAATGCGTATCTCTACATCAGGGTAGAGGCACTGCTATTTTATTATTGTGGTGTCCCTGGCACCTAGCCCAGAGCCTTGCACATAGAGATGTGCAATTAATATCTGTCAAATGAACAGTAACAAAAGCTAGCAACAACAATTTGTCTAGTTATTCAGAATTTATGGAGCACTACATACAGCATTTACTATATATAATATATATTTTTTAAATTTTTTATTTTTATTTTTGGCTCTGCTGGGTCTTTGTTGCCTCATGTGCTCCTTTTCTAGTTGTGGTGAGTGGGGTCTACCTGTCATTGTGATGCGAGGGCTTCTCATAGCGGTCACTTCTCTTGTTGCAGAGCACAACTCTAGGCATGCGGGCTTAGTAGTTGCGGTGCATGGGCTTAGTTGCCTTGCTGCATGTGGAATCTTCCCTGACCAGGGATCAAACCGGTGTCCCCTGCATTGGCAGGTGGATTCTTAACCACTGGACCACCAGGGAAGTCCAGCATTTACTATATTTTAAGTGTTTTCATAGCTCTAGCATCCAGTCTGTAGGGTGTCCCCCAAAGATGAGTTCCTTCCCCATTCTCCCTATTTTAAAATGATAACCTACATCCTTCCTCATGTGGTAGGCAGCTTCTAGAATGACTCCCACTGGTTCCTGCCTCCTGATACACATGCCTCCCCTTAAGTGTGGGAAGGACTTAGGAACTTGCTTCTAATGAACAGAATATGGTTAGGAATTCCCTGGTGGTCCAGTGGCTAAGACTCCACACTCCCAATGCAGGGGGCCTGGGTTTGATTCCTGGTCAGTGAACTAGATCCCACATGCTGCAACTGAGAATTCACATGCTGCAATTAAAGAGCCTGTTCCAGTTTGTTGGGGGATCAAAGACTCAGTGAAGCCAAAAAACAAAAAGCGTCTAGTGCAGATTTTTTTTTTTTTAAAAGAATATGGTAAAAGTGATGGGATGGCACTTCTGCAATGAGGTTACCAGACACGGACTCCTTTCTTGCTAACACTGTGTCTCTTGCCCTCTAGGTGGCTCACTCTAACGGAGCAAGCTGCCACAACGTGAAATGCTCTATGGAGAGGCCCTCATGGCAGAACTGAGGGAAGCCTCAATCCAACAGCTCTCAGAGGAGCTGAATCCTACCACAACTATGTGGAGGGGCGAGGGAGCAGATCTTTTCAAGCTGAGCCTTGAAACGATGGCAGCCTGTGACAGATCCAGAGCCTGAGACCCAGTTAAGCCACACCTGGATTCCTAACCGTGAGAAACCGTGAGACAGTAAATATTGTTTTCAGCCGCTAAATTTTGGGGTAATTTATTATACAATTGATAACCGGTGTACCCTATTTCTGCTGCTGGACTCACTCTTTGCGATGGCCCACATTCTGTCTGTGGAGCGTGTTTCTCTCTAAATAAATCCACTTCTTACCTATCAAAAAAAAAAAGTACCCTATTTCTGCAGTGAAATAATATACTCATGATTTCACTAATTCGTTCAGTTCTTTTAAATGACAAACCATTCCTTTAAAAAAAATTTTCCCAATGAAGCGATGAGTGGAATCAAGGGTTTACAGTGAGAATGCTACTTGTTTCTGCTCTCTGGCTGTTTAGAATAGTGAGAAGGACAAGAACTCTGGGGTTCAAATCCTGGCTCTGCCACTTATTAGCTGTGTGACTTAGAATATGTGCCTCAGATTCTTTTGTAAAATGAGTTTGTGGTGAACATTAGTTAGTAAAAGTGCCTAGCAATGTCTGGTGCAAAGTAGGAACTCCAAAATGTTTAATCCTTTCTCTCTCTTTGATGAAACCACATTACTCCCGTACTTCATGTCTCTAATAAGCTCCATATACCACCACCTCAACTTAATTGTTCTCCCTCGCTCACTCACAGAACATTAAAACTGCAAGAGGCCTAAATACTATTTGGTTTAATTCTTTCACTTTGAAGAGAAAAGATTTGAAGCCCAAAGAGATAAGGACTTTTGGTTCCTGGGCCAGAGCTCTTTCAATTATATACAATATTTGATTTTTCTTCTGGGAACAAGACACTGACCATCTTTTCTTTCATCTGAAGTCCTGTTTGTGAGCCATCCTTGTGTAGCAACGATGCATTCAGGGAGGAAGGAGGGGGCTGGGAAGTAAGGAGCCAAATGTAGGTCATGGGGCCTCACCTGCACTGTCCTGATGACTGGGACCTGGTTCTGCATGGTTGGTTTTAGGGTTCGCCACACGGGCTGGAGGTGCCCTGTGGGCAGCTGAAAGCACCATGCAGGCTGAACGCCCCAGAGTCCCCGGCTGCAGTTGCTTTAGGATATTCCTGAGCTCTGAGATTTCCTTGGTGGTCCTGCAGGGAAACAGGGAGCACTTGGCCTCATTCAGAACAGAGATTGCATTTTGCTCACCCAGGTCAGCAGCATCTAGCCAAGAAAGCCAGGTTTGGCATATAGATGGGATGAGGCCTAGAGTATGGAAGTAACTGAGAGAACCCAGACGGGTCCTGTGTGTCTGTGAGTGATCTGGTAGTCTCCTCCAGGAGAAAGAACTGAGAAGTGGCCAAGAGACCTCACTCTGGCAGTTACGTACGTTTGGGGATCCGGGAAGAATGTCCTCCGGATGGAAGGATTAGCCAGCCAGGGGCTGGGACCAGATTCCTGAGCATCAGAAGAGCCCTGAGGAGAAGAAAATGGAGAGATATGAAGTACACACATTCACCACCAGGGGGCATTGTCACATAATGCCCGGGACACTACCAAACTCGGGGCTTCAGTGAGTGTGTGTATTTGCTATCAGTTGTACATGGCACTTTGGCTTGTGTATGTACACACTTTTCCAGCTCTAAGATGTGAGATTTGGTGATTTTGTTATGATCCTGAAAGACCCCAAGACAAAAGAACACAAGCTATTGAGAAAACCAGGTCTATGGGACTCATATTATATGCAAATTTGTATACATGTATATAC
The DNA here is from genome assembly GCF_054371585.1 of Giraffa tippelskirchi. Taxonomy (NCBI): domain Eukaryota; kingdom Metazoa; phylum Chordata; class Mammalia; order Artiodactyla; family Giraffidae; genus Giraffa; species Giraffa tippelskirchi. The sequence continues at coordinate 122,992,724 of NC_137285.1, forward strand.
ATACATGGGCTTCCCTGGTAGCTCAGCTCCCTGCAATGCAGGAGACCTGGGTTCAATCCCTGGGTTGGAAAGATCCCCTGGAGGAGGACATGGCAACCCACTCTTAGTATTCTTGCCTGGAGAATTGCCATGGACAGAGAAGCCTGGTGGGCTACAGTCCATGGGGTCGCAAAGAGGTGGACATGACTGAGCAAATAAGCACAGTACAGCATATACATACACCATGGACAGAGGAGCCTGGCGGGCTACAGTCCACAGGATTGCAAAGAGCACAACACGACTGATGCAACTTAGCACTCACACACGCATATACATATATATACAACTCAGTGGACATGAGTTTGAGCAAATTCCAGGAGCTAATGAAGAACAGCCAGGCCTGGCATGCTACAGTTCATGGGGTCGCAAAGAGCCAGACACAACTTAGTGACTGAACAACAACACATATTTTTAAAAATTTGTACATATATAAATAGAACACATATAAAATTGATTCATGTAGGTACAAAACTCAAATCACTCATCTCTATATACCCATGCGACAGAAACAAATTATACACACATAGGTATTTCTTTATATTTAAAAATAGTTCTATTTTGAACTATTTGGGGATATTTTAGTCATTTTTCTCTTTTAAATGTTTAAATTCCAGTAGGATTTACTTTGTGAACAATTTTTCTCACCTGCAACTAAAAACCTACCAATTTTAGCCACCACTTCTAGCTATCTATAAAAAGATGTGTATATAGATATCCCATGTCTTGTTCTAGCAAGAGACACTATAACTATCAACAGGCATCTAAATTCAGAAATGTCTATAAGCAATAATCAAGTACTGGATAATTTCTACATAGATTTTATTCATGTGGTATGCTATAGTTTCTTATCAAAATTCAATTTATCTGTGTCAATTCATCTGTGGCTTTTTCATTTTTATCTTTTTCCAAATTTCCTTTTTTCCCTTAAATTAAAAAAAATTTTCCTTTAATTTTAAGCTTTCCTTCTTCTATCATAGATTCTTTTATTTATTATTATTTTTGGCCTCAAAGCATAGCTTGTGGAATCTTAGTTCTCCATACAGGGATTGAAATGGGCTCTTGGCAGTGAAAGCTCCATGTTCTAACCAACAGACTGCTGGGGAATTCCCTCACAGTATCAGGAATGGAAGGCTTTCCAGGTGGCGCTAGTGGTAAAGCACCCACCTGCCAATGCAGGAGATATAAAGAGACATGGGTTCAATCCCTGGGTCTTAAATTATATGTTATAATATTTTATATATTATAATATTAATATTTATTATATATCATAATATGTATATACTATATTATAGTGTTATATAATTTACATAATATATAATATAAATATGCATGTAATATACATGTATATTATACATATATTACCTATATGTATATATTATATATATCACATATATGTATATATTATATATATCATATATAATATATAAAATAATATATTTTATATGATATATTACAATTAATATTATATATCATATTATATTATATTATCTAATAATATTGCATATAATTATATATAATATATAATAATATAATAAGTATATACTATATTATATAATAACATTATATAATTTATATAATATATAATATACATATATAATATATATTACATATATGTAAATATATACCATATATATTTATATATTATATATTATATATAAAATAATATATTATATTTTATATATCACAATTAATATATCATATATTATATTATCTAATAATATTGTATATAATTATATATAATATAAAATAATATAATATGTATATACTATATTATATAATAATGTTATATAATTTATATAATATATAATATACATATATATGTAATATATTTATATTATACATATATTACATAAATGTAAATATATATCATATATAATATATATGATTATATATATGATATATGATATATGATATATATAATATAATATATTATAATTTACATGATATATTACAATATCATATATTATATTATCTAATAATATTGCATATAATTATATATAATATATAATATTGCATATAATTATATATAATATATATTATGTAATAAATATATAAAATAATATATAATATTACATATAACATAAATACACAATATTCATATGTTTATATATTATTATATATTATATATAATATAATATGATAATATTAACTATAATATATAATATACAATATAATATAGTAGTATATATTATATATTTGTACATATATTATAGATATGATATATATAATATTCACATATATTTGTATATTATATATTATATAAATTATATTATTATATATAATATATAAATATATTATTATATAAAATAAATATATATTTATAAATATGATATATAATAAATATATATTTTATAGTAAATATATAAAATAATATATATATAACATAAATACACAATATTCATATATTTATATATTATTATATATTTTGTATATATTTATAATATATAACATTATATATTGTTTATGTAATTATATATAATACATAATATAATTATATATATTTTTTATTATATATACCATATATAATTTTTTATTATATTATATTGTATATATTATATATTTATATATTATGTATAGTATATATTTATATTTATATAAATTATATATATTATATAATATGTATTATATGTAATATATAATACATATTATATAATATATAATAAAATAAAATTATATATAAGTATATATGAAATTATATATTATATATCATAATATATATTATATATATTCTTTTATATATTATATGTTATATGTATAATTTATATATATTATGTTATATATTATACATATATAATATATATGCGATATATATTTTTATCATATAATACTATATATTATAATATATATAATTATATATAATGTAATATATAATTATATATTGTATTGGTGTTAAATATAAATATTACATTATATTATCATATATTATATAATTATATATTATATATGTACAATATATATTATAATATAATTATAATAATTATATATTACATAATTATATAATATATAATATGTTATATAATGTAATTATTTATATAATATATATTATAATAATCACATAATAATAATATAATATATAATATATAGTTTTAATTTAATATATTATTAAATTAAATATATATAATACATATAAATATATATAATATATAGTATACATTATAATTATAATATATTATATTATATATTATATGTATTATATCATATCATATTATACTTATATTTATATATAATATTTTTATATTATATATAGATTATATATATAATTAATATAATATATTCTATATATCAACCCACTCCAATACTCTTGCCTGGTGAATCCCAGGGACAGGGGCACCTGGTGGGCTGCCATATATGGGGTCGCACAGAGTCAGACATGGCTGAAGCGACTTAGCAGCAGCAGCAGCATTCTATATATAATATATATAATATATATTATATACAATTATAATATTATATATATAATTATAATATATATTATATGTATATTATGTTATATATATGCTGCTACTCCTGCTGCTGCTAAGTCGCTTCAGTTGTGTCCAACTCTGTGAGACCCCATAGACGGCAGCCCACCAGGCTCCCCTGTCCCTGGGATTCTCCAGGCAAGAGTTCTGGAGTGGGTTGTTATTTCCTTCTCCAATGCGTGAAAGTGAAAAGTGAAAGTGAAGTCACTGAGTCATGTCCGACTCTTCGGGACCCTATGGACTGCAGCCTACCAGGCTTCTCCATCCATGTGATTTTCCAGGCAAGAGTGAGTACTGGAGTGGGTTGTCATTGTCTTCTCTGATATTACATATATATTATTAATATAATATTTATAGTATCATGTATAATAATATATAATATATATCATATTTATATTAGATATATTATGACATTATATTTATATTATCATATTATATATTATTTACATATAATATACATTATATTATACATTATATATATTATTATACATATTAATTATATATTATAATATGTATATAAGATCCCCTGGATATCCCCTGGAAGATCCCCTGGAGGAGGGCACGGCAACCCCCTCCAGTATTCTTGTCTGAAAAATCTCGTGGACGGAGGAGCCTGGCAGGCTACAGTCTACAGAGTCGCAAAGAGTCGGACAGGACTGCAGTGACTGAGTACGCATGCATGTTATCAGAAATTGAACTTCAAAGCACAGGCTAAGTGGAGTCTAGTCGCCTGGGTTCCAATCCAGCCCAGGACTTGTTTGGCAGTGACCTGGGACATCCACTACATTTCTCTGTGCTTCTGTTTCCTAACTGGAAAATCAATGATCATGAAAGACCTTACCTCACAGGGTTATAAGCCTTTATTTAGTGCTTTCACAATAATATACCATTAGAATGACATATTAGAAAAAAGTCTATGGCATTTTAGACATCTTAAATTATAAAACTGAGTGCCATCCATTTGTTTCCATGCATGAACCCTCTCTTACAGAAATGCTTCCAGATCTCCTCTCCCTGTGGTATCAGAGAGGGCCTGCAATGTGTGTCGTTCTGCTCTTGCTGTTCAATGTCTGACATGACTCCGAGTTGCTGACTGCCTCCTGCTTGATCCCACCATGGCCCTGAACGTACAGAGTAATTTAGATATCTGGCCAGAATGGAAAAGACTCTAGGAAGCATTCATTTAGCCTATCATTAAGGACACCAAATGTCCTAGTTTGCCCAGGATACCCTGCTTTATGTCTGTCGTCTTAAGTATAATTACTAATAGCACTCTTTTTGGCTCTTGAAGTATCTCAGATTGGATGATAAATTTTATGTTGACCCTACCTACCACTCCCCTCTGAAAGGTTATTTATATAATCAACATTTATACTAGAAAGTCTAGTTTGTTCTAGGCACCGTCCTAGCTGCTGGGAATGCCTAGTGGAACAAGACAAACAGGTCCCTAATCTCCCAGAGCTCCCACTTTACTGGATGGCCAGGCCACAGAGCTCCGGAATGCACAGGGACAATGTTGGAGCCTGGCAGAGCACACAGAACTGCTTCCATTGATCCTTTTGGATTTTCAGCCCTTCCCACAGGGGAAGAGTAAATCTCAGGCTTTACTTTGCCTCGGCGCTCTAGGCCTCTCCCAAGGCTGTGTGACAAAAGCCTCTCTCCCATTCTGTCCGCTCCAACTCCATCTTCTCTTCCCAAAGTGTGGTCTCTTATTTTTTTTTCCCCCCAGTAACCTCAACAGGAGAGACACCTGTGAGGTTCACTCCTGGGAATCAAAATTCTTTTGGCTTTACCAAATGAAGCTTCTAAAAAAATGTACTGTGTGCCCAGGAAGCACTGTGATGTAGCGGCAGGAGACCTGGCTTCCTTCCGGTCCCTACACTGCTCTAACTGTGTGAATTAAAATATATACATTTCCGTATCTGAGACATAAAATGATGGGGTTGTGGCTTGATGATCTTCAAGTATTTTATTTATCCTAGAACTCTCTGGCTCTAGCCTTGTGTGATTACATCTTCATATTTGTGAGTGAATTATGGTGGAGGGTATTGGCTTGGAAAGATAAATGGAGACATGAGTGGTAAGAAAGCAGGAGGAGTCAGATCAGCCTTAGAAGAAAAAAATAACTAGAAAACTTTTCCCAGTAGTCACGTATGGGTGTGAGAGTTGGACCATTAAGGAGGCTGAGTGCCAAAGAATTGATGCTTTTGAACTGTGGTGTTAGAGAAGACTCTTGAGAGTCCCTTGGATAGCAAGGAAATCAAACCAGTCAATTCTAAAGGAAATCGACACTGAATATTCATTGGAGGACTGATGCTGAAGCTGAAGCTCCAATACTTTGGCCACCTGATGGTAAGAGCCAACTCATTGTAAAAGACCCTGATGCTGGGAAAGATTGAGGGCAGGAGGGAGAAGGGAACGACAGAGGATGAGATGGTTGGATGGCATCACCAATGGAATGGACATGAGTGTGAGCAAGCTCCAGGAGATAGTGAAGGACAGGGAAGCCTGGTGTGTTGTGGTCCTTGGGGTCGCAAGGAGTCAGACATGACTCGGTGACTGAATAACAGTAGAACAAATGGTCCAACAGCTTTGTGCACACTGTACCGAAGGCTCACCCGCTTGGCTCATCTGTGTGTGAGACTGAAGGAAAGGTGTTCACGCCTATTTGTGAGAAAGGGCCACAAGCCCATTTATGTTAGTATTTGTTTTTTTAATAATTATTTATTTATTTATTTGGCTATGCTGGGTCTTCATTGCTATGAGGGTTTTTCTGTAGTTGCAGAGAGCAGGGGCTACTCTTCAGTTGCAGTGTGTGGGCTTCTCATTGCAGTGGCTTCTCTTGCTGTGGAGCATGGGCTCTAGGGTGTGTGGGCTTCAGTAGTCACGACATGCAGGCTCAGTAGTTGCAGTTTCCGGACTCTAGAGCACAGGCTCAGTAGTTGTTGTGCATGGGCTTAGTTGCCCTGTGGCATGTGGAAATCTTCCCAGACCAAGGATCAGGCCTGTGTCTCCTGCACTGGCAGGTGGATTCTTTACCAGTGAGCCACTGGGACGCCCTGTTTTTTTTAAATTAATTAATTTCTTTTCTTTTTGGTTATGCTGGGTCTTCATTGCAGTGCACAGGCTTAGTTGCTCTGTAGCATGTGGGATCTTAGTTCTCCATGAGGGATCAAACCTGCATGCCCTGCACTAGAAGGCAGATTCTTAACCACTGGACCATCAGGGAAGACCTTATATTCATATTTGAATGTATATGTGTGTGTGTATCCATCCCTACATCAAGCACCAGCTTCCTAACTAGAAACAGAAAAGGCTGGGACATGCTAAGTCCCCCATGGTACATACCTGGCTCAGCCCCGAGCTCACAGGGACCGAGGGACCCTCCACAGGGACGTCTAAGGAGTCCAGAGAGGAACACACCCGCAGGAAGGCCAGGCCAAAGGGCTGATGACGTGTGAAGGGTTGGGAGCAGGTCAGGCGAAGTCGATCCCATGACTCACCTGAAGCTGGAGCCAGGAAATCACCTCCAGGAGAAAACAAGAAGAAAATGAGGGAGAAATGAAATGCATGAATGGCAGGGAGAAAGGGAGAGAAGGTCAGTACTGAGGAGAGGAAACAAAGAACTGGGACTACAGAGTCAATTCCACCCTAAGGGAGAATGGAGGCCTTTCCTCCCCCAGGCTCGGGTGCTCAGGGTCTGGCAGCACCACGCAGGCCAGTCAGGGCCCTCTCTGACCCAGCGCCTTGCCTTCCCACCATCGCTCCTCTGTCCCGGCGCCACACTGTTCCCAGTGTGACTATATCCTCGGTCTACACCTCTCCACAGACCTTACCACTGTCTCGTTTTAACAGGGGGTATCCGGAGGGTTGGAGTCTGGGGTGACCACTTGCCCAGTGGATCAGCTGAGCTACATCTACCCTTCCTGGACCATGAGACCTCAATCTCCCTCAAGGCACTACCTGCTCTACATACTTGCTCACTGATCACAGACCAGTATTCCCAACCCTTCTCATCTTCCATTCCCAGAACTAAGAGTACCTCATCTCCCCACCTTGTATCCCAGGTCACTCCTCCTCCACAACATTACAAACGCCTCCAATTTAGACACAGACAAATGAGTCCTTCCTAGACTGCAAGTCCCTGGAGGCCAGGAATCAGACCATGGATTTCTTGTGCAGTGCCCAGTGAACACAGAGACGTGCAGTGAAGAGGACTCAGGAAACACTGTATACAACACAACCACACCATCACACAGCCGCCCTGCACTTACAGGGATATTGTTCCTACACTCACACGTTTATTTGTTGTTGTTGTTGTTTAGTCACTAAGTCGTGTCCGACTCTGGTGGTCCCATGGACTATAGCCTGCCAGGCTCCTCTGTCCATGGGGTTTTCCAGGCAAGAAGAATACTAGAGTGGGTATTTCCTCCTCTCCCATTTCCTCCTCCAGGGGATCTTCCCAACCCAGGGATCCAACCCACATCTCCTGCTTGGCAGGCGGATTCTTTACCACTGAGCCACCGGGGAAGCCCTATACACATTTATACAAACACTCTAATCACAAATGTGGGTTCTATATCTGGCTTCACTGAAACACATGTTATGTGTAAATATAAATCATAGCTCATAAGTATCTCTGGCTATCAGGTATTGTCATCACAGAGAACTCACACACAAACACACCACGCAGTGGTTCACTCGTTACCCTATCTCCCTACAGATGTAAGTGAGCCCCTGCTGAGGCTCCCTCCCACAATACACACCTTCCAGCTGGTACAGCCCTCTAGAGTCCAGCGTCTCTCTTTTTTATTACCACTGTCTCTCTAAGTCTCTCATTTCTGCTTTTACCCCCCTCACCATCTTTTTTTTTTTTTTTTTAATATTTATTTATTTGGCTCACGGAATCTTTTAGTTACAACATGGATCTAGTTCCCTGACTAGGGATCGAACCTAGGCTTCCTGCGTTGGGAGCACGGAGTCTTAACCACTGGACCACCAGGGAACTCCCTCTCCTTACCATCTTTAAACATGCGGACCCCTGAGCGGTTTCTTCCCTGCTTTGAATCAGCCAGGGACATCAGCATGGTTGCAGGGAGCAGGGTGACGAAAGGTCTGTCCAGGGACCAGGAAGAACGACCCACGTCAATTTGCAGGAAAGCACAACCACAGTTACCTGGCGACAGAAGGTTGAGAGAAAGTGAAGGTGGGATGACGGGCTCCCCTGACTGCCCACGAGGGGATCGGTGGGCAGAGGACACTCCTCCATTCTAGAGCTCAGGGGAGGCCCGGAGAGGTCGAGCAACACAGTAAGCCAGTAATTGAAGTGGGACGAAACCTCAGCCCGCTAAATGAAGGCTCACCGTGTTCCTCCCGGCCAGAAACTTGCCCCTGACCCAAGAGACTCGCAATTTCCCTGTCCTCTGGCTCTAGTGGGCAGTGCTAAACTCTGTCTCTCTCTGAAATCCTTGCTAGGGAGCCTGACGTCTCTCTGTCCTGACAGAGCTGAGACAGATGGTCTTTGTCAATTCTCTATTTCTAGAGAATTCTAAGACCAGCCTTCTAAACCCAAAACTCCTATGGAGCCTTCCTGCATGAACCTGCACAGTTCATCCCCAAGCATCCTCCCGACACTGATATTTATTTTTAATTGTATTTTTAGTTTTCCGTTTTTAATTTTCTGACGGCACTGCACAGCACATGGGATTTTAGTTCCCCTACCAAGGATCAAACCCACGCCTCCTGCAGTGGAAGTGTGAAGCACAGAGTCATAAACACTGAACAGTCGGGGAAGTCCCCTTATATATATATATGTATATATATAAAATTTTAAAATATATATATATATAAATTTAAAATATATATATATATATAAATAAAAAAATATATATATTTTTTATATATATATATAAAATTTTTTTAATTTTAAATTAAATTTTACCTTTTTCCTGGCCGTCCTGTGTGGCTTGTAGGATCTTAGTTCCCTGACCAGGGATCAAAGTTCTTTGCGGTGGTACAGTCTTCACCCCAGGACCACCACTATATACCACTAATATTTAGAGACATATGTAAGTTCTATCTGTTGGCACTTAGGTTTGTTAATGTCCTAAGGCTTCACCGAGACTGCTCAGATCAAAGCAAGGCAGGTATGCTGTGTAACTAAGGGAATGGCATTCATAGGGTTCAGCAATATCAAATGCCTGCCTCAAGGGCAAGGGCCACATATCCCTTTCACGCTAGGTAGGGCTTGCTCTAGGAAGGCTGTTCAGCGAGACTGCATTCGAACACACTGCTGCAGCCCTGGGAGGGAATGGTACTTCTGTGCTCCCCACAGAGGTTCCCAGGCCTTGGAGAACTCACTCACCCACATCGATGTAGCCAATGGGCACTGCCCTCTCCAGCTGCAGCTCCGCTTTCAGCTGTCCGCTCTTGTCCTGAGGACAGCTGAGCCAAGGTCCCCTCTGACTGTCTGGGTTCAGCAAATTCTCCACTGGATATTTGGGATCCTAACTCAGAGAGAGGAGAAGAAAATGAGGAACCTTATCAAGGGAAAAAAGGATGTCCATGAATGAGGGATCTCTACACTCTTAAACCTTTCCAGGATCCTAATGGAAAAGGCTTTAGACAAGAGTCCATCTCTCATGTAGGGCCAAGGGATTTATAGACATTGCTTATCTTTTCTCTGGCTTCCACTACCTCATTTAATCCTCCTCATAACAACTTTAGGTGGTTACTATCATTGCTTCTTAGTTAACAGATGAACAAACGGACGCTTAAGTTCAGAAACTTACCCAAGGCCACAAGACCAAATAACCAACCAAAGTTGGAACTCCTAGGTGTCTGAATTCAGAATTCTTAATCACCACATAATACTACAGTCTTTCCCAGGCATCTACAGGGGATTGGTTCCAGAACTCCCCTGGATATAAACATTGGTGGATGCTCAAGTCTCTTATATAAAATGGATATGTATGTTTATCTTTCTGTGTAATTTACTCATCTCTAGATTAGTTACAATACCTAATACAATGTAAATGCTATGTAAATAGTTGTAAATACAACATAAACACTATGTAAATAGTTGCCAATATGTGGTAAATACATGTTTTGCTTTCTGGAACTTTCTGGAATTTTTTTCCCCTGCAGATTTTTGATCTGTGGTTGGCTGAATCTGGGGATATGGAACCCATCCATATAGAGGGATGACTGTTTCATTTCATTTATAAGGTGCTTTCATAGACATGCATCTTCAAAGTAACCCTATGAGATAAGAAACACAAAGATTTTTACTCTTAAGTTTACAACTGATGGTTAGAGATAAAGTAATTTGTTCAAAGACAACAATATTAAAACTGAGATAAAAATTCTTAGTTCTGACCCAAGTCAGGTGTTTTTTGGTGGAAAGGCCTTGAGCAAACTACTTTTTCTCCCGGGATCTAAATTTCTTCCTAAGTTAAGGTAGGGGAGACTAGACTCATGGTTTTCAATCTTATTTTTTTGTTTTAGCAATAAAACTTTTCCTTTTAACTGAAATCTTACACTAAAGATTATTTACTTTTTCAATAATATTTTCAGAAATATTTTGATACCAATTATCAATATTACTTATCATTATCAAATAATTTTTAAAATTTTCAAAAATAAAAGTAGAGCTATGGTTAAAGCACTGGTTGAGGAGCCTGGAGACACACTTGCTGCCCCTGCCTTCAACTTCCAGAAGTGGGTTTCTAAGAGCACAGCTTGAAAATCACAATATTAGAAGAGATCTAATATCCTCTAGCATTTCATAAGGCTGAGTCCATAAAGAAAACCATTTACGCTGACCATGTAGGTAAGAAAGATAACAGTAATTTTTATTTTATTTCACTTTGCAGTTGACAAAGTAGTTCTTAAAGATTCTCTAAGGGGCTTTCTGAAATGTGGGGATATTTTTGACTGCCATAGTGACTAGGAAGCATTGTTGTCACTAGGGTCTGGAGGCCATGGAGGCTAAACATCTTATAAGGCATAGGATGTTGCTATAAAAACGAAGACTTCTCCTACGCAAAACACCAATGGCACCCCTCGAGAAAGACTAGAGTAACAGAAGGAGAAGTGTGGGGAGGAGCGGGAAATGGATAGAGAGAAGACAGCGGAGGACAGGGCCCAGCATCTAGCACTAACCGGGATAACTGCAATTTCCTGGAAGTGGACTTATAGGAGGGATGCTGAGATCCTCTTTGATGGCGGTGGTGTTATCCTCACAGGTCAGGGATGACCTTGAGTGCCCTAGCCTGATCTCAACGACAGTGTGACTAAATTGCCCTTCTGGTGACCCTGGGATAGACTTAGGGCCTATAGCTTTGCCAGCTGCCTCCAGAGAAGGGTGGAATCCTGAGGTCGCTTCCTTCTTTACCTTTGAGGCCTGCTTTTATGTATCCTGCATTGCTCTGAGACCAACCTGAAGGCAAGAGCTGCAATTCCTGCCTTTGAATCTGAACTCCTAAAGAAGGGAGAATGGCTCTTCTGTTGAATTGGGAGTTTCCTGAAAGTGGAGCTAAGTCTCCTTTTTTTTCTTTCACTCTTTTCAGTCACCAAGAAAAAAACCATGCCTGCTAATTAACATACCTGAGAGGAAAATGACACCACGTGGCTAATCTTCACTGGAGCCATGGTGAGCCAAGCAGCTGTCCTAAGCACAAGGCAAAATGCTTTCTCCTGAGATTTCTTCTGTCACCACTTTGGTTGCCTATATTTTGGTACCATCAGCTTCCAGAAGAGAAGGAATCTTCATGTTACTCCTGAAGAAGAGAACAAAAGGAAAACAAACAAGGCTTGAGTGTTTTTCTGATAACAAGAGTTATTTACATCAGTACATCAGTCACTATTTCTGATGACCATGATGGGGTTGGTGGGGTGGTGATCAGTGGGCGGATCTAGAGTCGCTGATGAAATTCCAACAAAAGTAAAACAACTGGAATGCAATAGAGCAGCAAGTACAAAACATATATATATTGTAAATAGAATTATTATATTAATACATTTATATACATATATAAACATGTAGATGTTGGATTTATATGAAGGTAAGCCCCCAAGGCATGAACTATGCCTTAAATTATCCATCTTTATATCCCTAGATTCTATCTAGCACATAGTAAAGATGTGCAACAAACGTTCAACTAAATAAGGGATACAAGTTTCTTGTTTTCTTTCCTTCCCATAAAACGAATCTTCTTAAATTAAGTTACTTTTCTACTAGAGATCTTCAAGGGCTTGTTGACATATGCAAATCCCTTGCTATATGGTAGGACTAAATAAACATTAATTCAGTTTGACCCCTCAAAGCATCTACAACATAGATCTGTCCATTTCCTGGTTCATCTCCTGCTATTCCTTTCAGCAGGGGATGTTTTACTGTAATTATTTTATTTATTTAATCTTAAAAGTTCATGTGGAAATTTGTATGTTGTCTTTTGCTAAACTTTTTATGGAAAAATTAAAATATATGCGAAAACACAAACACACAAATATACACACACACACACAGATATATATTAGTATAATGAACTCTCGTGCATCACCTAGCTTCAACAACTCTTTGGGTAGAGAGAGGTGTTTTAAAGTTGTCTGAATGTCTTTAGATGGGATCTCTCTTCAAATATTTACCTGCCCTTTTCACTCACTTTTCTTAACTCACATGGTCCCTGAAATGAGTGCATGACCTCGATATACTCGTGGTTATAATGGTCGTGCCTCCTGCCCACCAAAAAAACCTTTTTCCCACCTCTGAGACTTTGTTCATGCCATTGTCTCTGCTTGGAATGCTCTTTCTTTCTTTCACTGACAAATCTAATGCATATTTGATGGCCAAATGTCACCTCCAAATGTCAGCACTCAAAGTGATAGCTCTCTCCTCTCAATTCTATATTACAATGATCTGCATATGTCTTTTGTCCCTTGACCAACTGTAAGCTCTTGGAAGACAGGCTTCATGTTTGATTTATTTCTGTATCCTCATTAAGAGGGAGAAACATAGTTTCAGATTAACCAGTGTCTGCTGAATGAATGACCATAAAAATTAGGCTCCAAATGGTCAGCCATCATGGAATGCTCAGAGTGAGTTAGCTGCTGTGACAGTATTAACCAAAGTCTAATGAATACCATTCTAAAGGTCATGGGTTACATTCAAGATGGTACCAAGGCTTCAAAGAAAGAAGAGGTGAGGGGAATCCTGAGTCACCTCCCAGGCTTTTAGATTAACCAAAGCTGGTAATTCTCATTATAGGAACTCACTGAACAGCAATTTTTCTTACTCTCTGCTAGATACTGGAGACAGAAAAATAAATAACATAGATAGGGTCTCTGTTTTGGAGAAACTCCCAGTATCACCTGTGATTTGATGGAAAAACTCCCACCATCTCTCATAACTAATATACACGTCTGACTGAACCAGTCCCAACACTATACTCCAGGCTTGGGGACCCTGAAGCTGTCAATCTTAGATATTTTATTTAGCTAATATTTTGAGGAGGGGGGTTGTCTAGCAGGTACCAGACACTGGACTAGGTTACACAGTGGTGAACAAGACATATACAGTATTTTTTATGAAGATCACTATCTATCAAATTGCTTGTTCTCACAGGATTAACTGCTTTCTGACTTCACTGCCCTTGCATATGTTGTTGTTCTTGTTTTTGGCACCAGCTTATTTACCCTATGTGTACCCACACTAAGCAGTGAGCTCTTTGAGGATATGGATTTTTGTCATGGTCATCATCTCCCACACTTCAGAGAGATGCTGGAACACAGTAGGCGTAAATAAATAGCCACTGAAAAGAGTACTTCTTAAGTCAATATAATTCAATCAGAATTGTGCAGAAGTTTCTGGCAAACACAACAAACTCATCAACCAATAGTGGGCCACAAACTCCTATTGTTTTTAAATTTTAAATACTACAAATCAGCAAGAAAAGGGCAAGCAGTCCAATATAAAACTGGGGAGATGATATAAACATACAATTCACATAAGATAAAATCTGAATGACCAATACCCCATATAAAAAAGTGCTCAGCCTCACTGATAATAAGGAAAGTACAAACACCTATTCCTGTAAGACTGGAAAAAATAGAAAAGTCTACAATATGAAGGAGTGGCAATAATATGGGGAAATGGGCTCTCTCATAAACACTCCCAGCACATCTTAATTCTGACTAGCTACATTTCAAGAATAGCCAATGTTTACTTAAACAGTGCAGCTCATGTGCACAAAAAGATACATATAATGTTTCTAATAGCAAAAAGCATAAAACTCTAATGTCCACTAGTTGAGGAATGGATGAATGAAATGTTCTATATCATATGGAATACTATATAACAGTTAAAAGGAATAAATGACATAAATACATGTAAACATGGATTGACTGCCTCCCCCCAAAATAGAGTGAAAGAAAAAGTTATAAAAAATAATAACTATACATAGAAAAATAGCATTTAATTTCTTTACAAAAGGAAATGAAACAATACTTGTACTGCCCACTGAATACACACTATTTTTTTTTCAACAGACTGAGAGAATACACAGCTAATTATAGGACTTGCTTCTAGGGAGAATGAAAGAGTAATGAATCTGATAGTAAAGGACACAGATAAATTCCACTTCTGTTTCATATTATCTTTCTTAAAAAATGAGTATGCAAATAGATTAGATGTCAATCTCAATTGGGGGTGGTGAGTATACGGTGTTTATAATATTCTTTGTACCCAGTTTCACATAATAAATATAATTCCCATTTTAAATAAATGTAGATGGTCCTAAATGAAGTTGACGGTCAATCTAATAATGTGAGCTCACAAGACATCCTAGCCCTATCTAAGCTGTAGATTCAGCCGGGACCTCCGGGGGGCAGGGTGAAGTGTAAGCAGAGACCACAGGCTTGAGAGGTGTAGGGTTCGGATGTACAATGTACAAAAAAAACAGGGTGCTGGAAATGAGATAGGAAACTGTAAGCTGGGGTGCAGCATAGTGAATACGATGTACAGGACGGGAGTAAGGGTAGAGCTGGGGATGCAGTGTGTGGGCACTGTAAAGAATTCGAAGATATGTGAAGTGGATCCGGAGGCGTGAGAGCCTAAGAAGCAGTTTGGGGGCCGTGTTTCAGCTCTCAGATTCCTGAGCCTAAGCCGCTACTTCCACCGCTTCTCGGAATGCGCTGTTCTGTCCACTTCCTTTATGGCCACCCTTCCTCCCTTTTGTCCATTCCCCTCCCCATCGAAAACCCGAATGACCCTCACCCAGGATAATGGACCTCGAAGTGCCACCGCTGCCTTAGATTTTGGACCAAAAAAAAAAAACGTTCTCCCGCCAATTTGGCCCTGTAACCTTCGCCTTCTGACCCGAAGCACCACTCTTCCGCCTCCCGAAGCCCGGGAACATGTTCTAGAGCCTCAGGAAGCCACTGTTTCCGGAAAATGACTCCCACCAAGGTAAGAAGACACGTGCTATAGGCAGAAAAATACATTCGGGTGGTTTTTGTATATTTCACGCATTGCAAATCCCCCGAAGAGAGCGGACTTTAAACTTCCGGGTCAGTTTCTATGCATTCTGGGAAATGTAGTCCTTAGTCTCCACGCCGCACTCGAATTGCCCATTGAGGGAGCGTCGCAAAGTAGACAGTTTAGGGGCTCTTCTCTTTGGTTCTACACAGGGGAAAATTGGTGACATATTTGCACTGAAAATAATACTAGGCTAGTTTCTCATTTCCCAAGATCCCTCCTCCGCCGCCGAAGCTTAGAAGTACACGGAATCCACGCCTCCTTAACCTTTAAGTGGATAGCAGGCAGACGGTCTCTTAGTTGCCAGCGGGTCTCAGCCTGTCTTGGTGCCCCGCCCCCTCTGCCGAAGCTTGTACAGCCGATTGGCTAGAAGCAGTTGAGCGGCGGAAGCAGCTGGCTCGCGCGGGGCCTGCGGGGAGGGGGAGAGCTGTGAAGATGGCGGCAGTGGTGGAGGTGGAGGTTGGAGCCGGTGCTGCCGGGGAACGGGAGCTGGATGAGGTGAGAAGAGTTGAGAGTTGAGGAGAAGAAAGACTCAACCTGAAACTGAAGGGGAGTGAGGGGAGGTATCGGGAGTAGGGGTCCTAAGAGAGACGAGATCCTTAGAGTGAAGGAGACAACTGGGGAGCGGGTGCGTGGAGAGGGAAATCTGAGGTACCCAGGACTTGGGGACTCGGAGGCAGTCATGGGGTAGAAGACTTGCAGCAACCTCAAGAGTGGAGGTGGAGGACAGAGAGAGAAGCCAGAGGGGTGGGGATGTTAAGATTTAGGATTATTAGCTGAGAGTCCTGGGGAGGACTAAAGGGCTGCCAGGTGGTTTGAGTTAGAGGGGCGTAGACTTCTGTGAGGGAAAGCCGGGTTTTCACTGAAGGAAAGGAAAGGACTGTCTGGGTTTGGAGTCGGGGCGGGGAACGCGGACTAGGGAAGAGTGTTTATCTACTAGTATTATAGGTTTGAGTTATTTTTTATGTAAGAGCGCTTTACATTCTAGAACTTTGTACATAATATGGGCTCGGTAAAGTTTTGGTCAACGAATGATAGAACGAATGGGTGAATGAACAATTGTATAGAGAAATTTATCCATTCACTCATTTAAACGTTTAAGTATCACCTTTGAGCGAAGCTCAGGGGTAAGTGCTAGGGACCTTCCCATAGAAGAACCCAAGGTATGGTGGTGGGAGACGCACAAGAAGCCTTTTCATCGGAGCTATAATGGTGGCACTGAGAAGAGGGGACCAGTTCAGTTTAGGGTAGGGAAGGCTTCTCAGAGGAGTCGAGTCTTAACGAATCAGTGATTCTCCCTCTTTTTCCCTTTTCCTCTTTCCTATTAGACTTATGCGTTTTTTGAGAGTGAGCTGTTGAGGGTGTATGTCTCTTTTACCCACGTAACAGGCATTTAACAACGGGTGTATTCAGTGACCAGTGGTCCTTGAAGGAAATCACTAGGAGGAAGGAGACATTGAGTTTGAAGGGAATGAAGGGACAGCGCTGAGAAGCAGAGAGAGAAGGTGAGAAAGGAAAGGGAAAAAATTCCGAGGCCAAAGGTACATTCATGGCTAGGGGTGCCTGTGGTCTTGCCCATGACAGCATACGGACAGCAGGGAGGAATAGGAGAAAGGGGTTTGATTGTCAGGGATGGAACCGGTGGCATCTCTGAGGGAACAGTTTCTTAGAGGCCTTGGCTGGGTGGGGAGTGTGGGGTGGGGATTGGGGATGAGGCCCAAAGAAAGGGAGTAGAAGTGGACTTGAGAAGCAAAGACTGTTGTTTGGTGGTGGGATGACTTGGAGGTTTTGGTTTACCTGATTGGGAACATTAAGGTGGGGAGAGGAGACTGAGAAACTGACAAGTGGTCAGAGCAGGGAGAGATTTTTAAAGAACCATTTTAGACCCATTTATCTTTCAGTTACTAAAGACTAGGGGTGTTTGGATACCACTTGGGTGGTGAAGTGGGGTAGTTGTGGAAATGACTTCCAAGCCCCTTTCAGCTCTAAGTTTCTATGATTATGGTTGGCTGTAGTTCAGTGAGATATATTTGAAGTGCCTTGTAAAAGTAAATAATGTATTTAGGTTATTATACATGCTTTGTTAATCATGGCCTCCTTTGAGCAGGGGAAGCTGATTTCAGTTACATATACCAGGGTTCATTGAGATAAAGAGCAAAAGTTTTGGCAAAGGAGAAAAGAACTTCAAGTTTTGAAGTTAGATATTTTTGATTTTTGCTTATCTTCCCTTATTGTTTTAAAAACTTAAGAGCTTCTAGTATCGTAATTATAATTCCAGAGTGTCATGCCTAGAAGTCAACTTTATATGAACCACTAGCATTCATCCCAGAAACTTCTGTTCCTTGTTTCATTTACTAAGAAATAATGTAATCTGCTGTCTGGAAATTCTGTGTGGACTGTTTCTGTCCTTTTCCTTGTGTGTTTAAGAAAGTAACTATGAGAAGCAGGAACAGTTTTCCCTTCAAGCTCAAATAAGGAGGGGGAGAGGCAGGAGTATGGTCTGGCTGACCTTAGTTTGTGAGTGAGTTTCTATTAATGCTTCCCCAGCTGTTTTTTAGCATCCTTAACTAGTGAAACAAGGTGAAATCCATCCTTTAATTTGTAATTATGAGAGTCTCCCATGTATTGTGCACTGGGAATTCAAAGATGAGTTCAGACAGGATCATTACCAATTTATAATGTAGAGAAAAGACATGCAAATGGCCCACTGCAATGCTAGATACTTACTATAATGGAAAGGTGTAACAGATTCAGTGGGGTGCTAGAGATAAGCACTTGAATCTGCTGAGAGTCAGTGAAGTCATTATGATAGAGGTGGGTTGGAGCTGAAAATGAAAGGTTAGGTTTACAAAGAAGCATGTGGCATCAGAGTTGCTCTCCTTTAACACTTTCTACTTAGTAGAGAGACTACTGTGAAGCTCAGATTATAAAAAAAGTAATGGATAACCTAGCTAAGATGCCACTTCTTTGGGAAGACTGCATGCTCTGATTTCTTTAGGATATTGGATCTATGTTTTCCAATATCAGATGTCCTTAGCATAAGTAGTCTGGAATAGCAGCCATCCATTCATTCATATTCCTTTCCTTTCCTTTTTTTTTCATTATTACTTTCTATAGTAGTTAAGGTAGTTTAGGTTTTACCTACTGCTTCTCCTAAATAGAAAAGAGGGCTTAGGAAAAGAGCTACTAGTAGAAAAGACCACTGTTTATTGAGTCCTTATCATAAACCAGCTCCTGTTTAAAGCCTGCATTATCTCACTTATTATTAACAGCAACCCTGTGTATTAGTTGGTGTTTACTGCATTTTGTAAATGAGGAGACTGAGGCAAGAGAGGCTAAGTGGCATTCCCAGGATTCCAACAGTTCGTGATGGGGAAGTGCAGATTCCAGCATGGGTCTGCCTCTGCTGTGCAGAACTAAGCTTTATACCACCATGCTGTGCTGAGCACCTGGGGTCCATTCTCAAGCCAGGCTCATCTTACCAAAGTAAACTGCTGCTGCTAAGTCGCCTCAGTCGTGTCCGACTCTGTGCGATCCCATAGACGGCAGCCCACCAGGCTCCGCCGTCCCTGGGATTCTCCAGGCAAGAACACTGGAGTGGGTTGCCATTTCCTTCTCCAGTGCATGAAAGGGAAAAGTGAAAGTGAGTCGCTCAGTCGTGTCTGACTCTTAGCGACCCCATGGACTGTAGCCTACCAGGCTCCTCCGTCCGTGGGATTTTCCAGGCAAGAGTACTGGAGTGGGGTGCCATTGCCTTCTCCGCCAAAGTAAACTACCCCTTTCTTAATGTACAAACTACCCCTTTCTTAATGTACGAAGGACCTGTCACAAAAATGTGAAGTAGCATTTCATTCCTGAGAGGTTCAGAGTGGGGGTTAACTAAAAGAATATTGATTTTTCTATACAGATCCTTTAGTTTACCAATAACTTGATTCTGCTGAGCCCTTCCTTGGTCATGGGGAGTGACCAGCCCAGTGGCAGTTAGGGAGATGAGCTATGGGTCTAGCCAGCTCAGGCTAGGTATTAAACAGCCTGTAATGACTGGCTAAGTTCTTTCACTTGCTAAACACCATAGGGTGCTTGAGAGTGTTGGGAGGATAAAGCATGGGTACCAGCTTGGAGGCCTGGAAGCTGACTTACTCCTGGAGCCTGTGAGTTCCTTCTTGAAGGGGTAGCAGGCCAGCCATTAGAGGACTTGGAAGCACCATCTTGGCACAGAGACTTGGCTTGGGACCTAAGCTAAAAAAGCACTTCAACATCCTATTGGGGCCAGCCTGCCTGCCTGGATAGTTCCTGTGAATTCTGGATGTGTCTGCTCCCAGTAGTTGTTCATCTGCCAAAATGATGTGATATCGTGCAGATCAGTGAGTAGCTTCCAGCTCAAGTTCAAAGCAGTGTCTCAGCCTACAGCTAACTTATTGTTGCCTTTAGTGCATCATTTACTTCTGGGCCCTGATTTATTCTTGTTAAAAGAGAAGATTGGATTAGATTGGTGGTTTTTAAACCTTAGTCATGAAACCCTTTATTTAAAAAAAAAAAACTCACTTTGAAGACTCGTAGTCCTTGAAGGGACTCAGAACCCGTTGAGTGTCTCAAACCACACTTTAAAAACCAGGGAGCTTTCTCTTATTGCCCACTGATTGGGTAACCCTATTTTATGTTCATTCAGCCTCCCTGTACTTCCTCTAGCCCACCTCTACCAAGCATTATTTTAACTGTCTGTCTTCCCCACTAGATTGTTGGCTGCCCAAGAGCAGAGTCCAGGTCTATCTTGCTTATGGTCACAGTCCCTTCACTCGGTATGGGTCCTGGCATAAAGCAGGCACCTAACAGTGTTCGACAATGATTATTTTTGAATAGTGGTAATACACTCCTCTCCTTAGTAGTATGTGCTTTTTTTTTTTAAATTGAATGTTTACAGCATCCCTGTGAGAATTGAACTGTTGGACTAGATCATGACTAAAGCTATAACATCCTGTATACCATGTTTCTGATTACTGCCAGGTCTTTGTTTGTACTGTCCTGTCTGCCTGGAGTACTTTCCCTTTCTCCCTGTGTCTTTCCAAATCCTATGTGTATTTAAGATCCAAGCCCAAGGCGCTCTTGTCTTGTAGAACTAGTCTGATCTACATTAATACCTTCTTTCCTTGTCTTTCATGGTTTTTCTCTGTGTTCATTTATCAATTCATCAAACTTTTTGATTAATTGTTCCAGGTACTGTGCTGTGCTTGATCAAATCATGATGGATAATGTATGATAACTGCCTTCAAGGAGGTCACAGATTAGCCTGGGTGGAGAGTGATAAGTACAAATTTGTGTCACAGGTGCTGTGTCAATGGAGTTGGTGCCATAGGTACATCAAGGAGGAAGTGGCAATCTATATATATCTTCTTTTCTCAGGAAGACTGTAGACATTCCCATCTCTTGCTTTTTCAAAGTAGTAATCTTGGACTGTTTGTTTTGTTTTTTGTTTTCCCTCCCATGGATTTCTCCCTGTAGACATTTGACAAATGCTCCTTGTTTCCAGCGGTTTTCTTCTCTAGGGATTCTTAGTTAAAGTCAAGAGCTTGTTGAAGGATTGAAGCATATGTGACTGAAGTGTAATCTTGGCTATCTGACCATGTATCTTCAGATTTTTTTCTTAAAGACTTATAAAATGAATAGTAGCGTAATGTAGTGTGCAAAAAAAAACTAGTTATAAACAATAGACCTAGGTTTTAGACTAGGAATAGCAGATTTTGTTTTATCTCAGAGACAGCCAAATGATAATAGATGCTTAGAAGACTGTATTGAGAGGATTCTAAGGCTAGGGCTCAGCGGGGGAGTGCTGACAGCAAAATGATATAGTACTTACTATGTGCCAGTTCCTGTGCCACGTGTTTTCTATGCATTATCTAATTTCATACCACAACTTTACAAGATAGATATTATTATGGCTATATCCATCCTACAGATGTGGAAACTGAGGCACAGAGAATTTAAGTACCTTGCCTAATTTGGACAGCTGGTAAGTGACAGAGGTAGGGTTCAAATCCAAGATGACTCCGGCATCTGTGCTCTTAACCACTCTGGGCAATATGAGTACTATAACTTCCCATGCTGTCCTGTGCTAGCCATCTCTGCTGTGTAAGTGTGGGACTTCATTTACAGAGGTGATTTGACTGGGGTCACACTCTTTGAGACTGAGTTCTCTTTGAAAGAAAGCGCTTTTTGTTGCTCAGTTGTGTCCGACTCTTTGCAACTCCATGGGCTGCAGCACTCCAAGCTTCCCTGTTCTTCACCATCTCCTGGAGTTTGCTCAGACTCATCTCCATTGAGTTGGTGATGCCATCCAACCATCTCCTTTTCTGTTGTCTGCTTCTCCTCCTGCCTTCAATCTTTTCCAGCATCAGAGTTTTTTCCAATGAGTTGGCTCTTGGCATCAGGTGGCCAAAGTATTTGGAGCTTCAGCATCAGTCCTTGCAGTGTATATTCAGAGTTGATTTCTTTTAGGATTGACTGGTTTGATCTCCTTGCCGTGCAAGAGACTCTCAAGAGTCTTCTCCAGCACCACAGTTCGAAAGCATCAATTCTTTGGTGCCCAGCCTTCTTAATGGTCCAACTTTCACATCCATACCTGACTACTGGAAAAACCATAGTTTTGACGATATGGACCTTTGTTGGCAAAGTGATATCTCTGCTTTTTAGTATACTGTCAAGCTTTTTCATAGCTTTTCTTCCAAAGAGCAAGCATCTTTTAATTTCATGGCTGCAGTCACCATCTGCAGTGATTTTGAAGCCCAAGAAAATAAAGTCTGTCGCTCTTTTCCTATCCATCCTTATAGCCTTGGTGCCTGGTATAGAGTATGACTCAATAAATGTTTGAAGATAAGAGCTTATGAAAGATTCCACACCTTAATTCTTCATCTTTGAAATGATAGGTTTGGACCACATGACTTCTAGAGGTCTCCTGCAGCTTTGAAAGTCTTGGATCCCCATATTTTACTTTGCTTTGTGAGTCCTATAATTCCTGTTGGGTACTCAGTAAATGGTAGAGAATGACCAAATGAAGGTATAATTATTATTAATAATCTGCTAATAATCTTAGGATAAGAGTAGAAAAAATGGTGATAGGAAAGTTGTAGACAAAAAGGCTTACATATAACCTCCAATACCATAACCTTTGACTTTCTGTGCAGTCAGTCTCGTACTCGGGCAGACACCCTGTCTACATGTCTACAGACAGTTTTTCCCATTTGATTTCCCATTACAAACCTCCCATCCCCAGCTCACTCTTTGTTTTTGCAATTAACCTGTTGCTTAATAACTCATCTACTTCCAGAAGGAATTTAAGGTGTCCTCTGGTCAACGAAGAGCTTCACAGGTAGTACAATGGTAAAGAATCTGCCTGCCCGTGAGGGAGATGTGGAAGATGCAAGAGACATGGGTTCAATCCCTAGGTCTGGAAGATCCCCTGGAGCAGGAAATGGCAACCCACTCCAGTATTCTTGCCTGGAAAATTCCATGGACAGAGGAGCCTGGTGGGCTACACTCCATGAGTCACAAATAATCAGGCACGATGGAGCACATACACATGCTGGTCAATAAGGGAAGGTCGGAGAGAGAATAAGAAAAGATGAAGAGGAATGTTCTAATTTTTTGAATGCAGGAACTGTCTTTCTCATCTCTGCATTCCTCTGCCTTACTCAGTGCTTGGCAATAGCAGACATTGATTGTGTTTGTTGAATAAATGAGAATGTTTGTAGATGTGGATTCTACTCAGGTTTAAGGAAGTGTTGACTAAATTGCAAAGATTAACTGACACAGTCTGTCCCGGCCTGGCAATAATACAATAGCGCCTGACAGTACTATTTGCTTATAAACTGCTTTTCCAATTTTAATTAATGCCATATTACTCCTCACCAGTGAGTCATAAGCACAGAATCTGAGGACCTGCTTTTTGCCCCCCCCACAGTACCCTCTGTAGACATCTATCAGCACTTACCATGTTGTATTGTTTGTCTCCTCCACTGCGCAGTGAACTTATTGAGGGGACAGACCATATTATTTTTCACCTCTGTGTTCCCAGCACCTAATCTTTCACAATAGTTAGCATAGAGTAGATATTCAAATGCTTATTGAAGGATCTTAAATCTAATCCATTTACCCATGTCAAACACTTCCCGCAAGTGGTCACCTAGTCTGTATTTAAACACAAAGAATCCGCCTGCCAACGCAGGAGACCTGGGTTTGATCCCCTGGGTGGAGAAGATCATCTGGAGGAGGAACTGGCTACCCACTTCAGTATTCTTGCCTAGGAAATCCCATGGACAGAGGAGCCTGGTGGGCTACCAGTCTGTGGGGTCGCAAAAGAGTTAGACACAACTTAGTTCGACTAAATAACAGTGAAAGGGAGTTTATCTTTCTTTGGTCAGCCTCTTCCTTCTTTGATTATCTCTGTTGCAGTATTCTTCAGATTGGGCTAGAATTCTTATTTCTGTAGCTTCATCTTTTTAGTCCTCTTTTCCTAGATCCTACTTCTTTGCATCTTTGACCCTTGAAGGAGGCACATGCCCTGCCAAAGAATGCCTCTGACGAATTTAGGTTCAGTCCACCTGGGGCTATTTGGCCTAAAAGCTTACTCTGTGGAAGTCAACCCAGGATAATCCACCCAGTGTCATTCCTCTTCTCTATTTTATTTCTTTGTGTTTTCCCTTCTTGAAGTCATTTATCTCTCTGCTCCTCAGAGGAAAATCTGTTGGTAAACATAAACTCATTAGTTCCCTCTAAAGTGCAGCTTTCCCAAGAGGATGCTGAGTTACGGCCATGGGGCTTTGGCCCTGAGCAACTAGGGAGAACCAGTGGGGAAAGGGGAAGCTGGAGGCAGAGAGCATAGACCTCCCCTGGTCTGTTCTCTCTGCCCTCCTTCCCCCTTCCCAGTGGGGTGTTCTCAGTAACTGAATGTGTCTGTTACTGAGGATGTCTTCAGTGGCGTTCTGCTCCCCATTTGCCCATAGAATTGAGCCTACCTTCTTGCTGAGCCTGTCATTAAGCTTCCTGTCATTTAGCTCTCTTTCCAGTGATAACAAACAATAGCTAACTTTTTAGTGCATGCTGCGTGGCAGGCATTATACCAAGCATTTTGCATGCGTTAGGTGTTTTAATTCTCTTTTAATACTATTATTGTCTTCACTTTCCTGATGAGTAAAAACTGAGGCATTGCCCAGTAACTTATTCAGGGGTAGATAGCTTGTAAGTAGAACTGAGATTTGAACCCAGCGATGTGATGCCATGATCTCTATTGCTGGTATACTCTATAACATGAATTTACTGTTTTCAAAATTCACCATGTATTTATTGAGCATTTAATTTTTCCAGATACTTTATTTTGTGTTAGGAATTCATAAATGATTAAAAAGGGACTTCCTTGGCAGTCCAGTGGTAAAGACTCCACTCTTCCACTGCAGGGGGCATGGGTTCGATCCTTGATGGAGGAACTAAGATCCTGCGTGCTGCATGTTGTGGCCAAAAAGAAAAAACAACCAAACAAAAAGAACCCCATAAATGTTTAAAGAGACTCTGTGCTTCAAGAGTTCATGGTCTAGTAGGGAGAGGGACCCCCTAAGTGATAATGACAATGTAGTATGATGAGTGAAGTCATGTACAGGTACCACAGGTACATGGCAAAGTGTGAAAGTGTATTTGGGAGAGTTAGGGAAGACTTCAGAGAGGATATGACGATGGGCTCATTCTTAAAGCAAGAATAATGTTTATCACATGGTCAGGAAACTAATTTATACCAAGGTAAAAGAACGTGTGTGAAGGAGTGGAGGCATATTATCTCTAAGCATACTATTAAACATACTTTTCTCCACTAATAAAACATAATTATACCTGCTTGCTTTGTGCAAGGCACTGTGTTAGGTACTTAAGTTGAGAGGAAACATACTAATTCATGTTTCATGCCTTCAAAGAGCTTTCATAGTTCAGTTAGAAAAGTAGCACATGTAGTTCAATTGGAAAGGCTATAATTATAAAATAAGAAGTTCTGAATACCTCATCAGTAGAAAAAACAAAGTGCTGTTGGGGAAGTAAATCTCTTCTTATCAAAATGGTTAGGGAAGACTTCATGGAGAAGGAGCCCCCTGAGCTGGGCCTTAATGGATGATTTAAGTTTCACTAGAGAGAGCAGTAGGAATAAAGGCCCCAAGTAAATATGAGAAAGTAAATGTGTTTGGGGATCAGCAAGTAAGAGAGGACTAAGTACTAAATGGAGAAACATAGGTTGGAGCCAGTATGAGGTTGACTTAAATCCCAAGTTGAGGAATTAAGACATATCCACTCATTCCTTCAGTCAACAATTATTGAGTGCTTCAATAAGCCAGATACAGTGCTGGGGACACAAACATGAAGACATAACTCCTGCTTTCAGGGGGCTAATGGTCACATAGAGGAAGACAGACATGGAAACAAATGATTGCAGTGTAGTGTAAGTATGTGTTATGTACTGTAGTGACCAAGGAGAGAGTGACTAACTGCTTGAGGGAATCATTAAAGACTTAACAGAGGATGCTGGAGATGGTTCTTGAGGATTGAGTTCAGTAGATAGTCTGTGGGAAAGGGAAGAGTGGTCCAGCAAAGTGAAAAGATATGCAAAGGCTTGGAGGCGTTAGAATAGAATATTCTATTCAGCATAGAATATTCTGGGAACTGTAAGAATTCCTATATTAGTGGAATATAGGTTAAATGTAGGGGGATAGCAGTGAGTGATAAGGTTGGCAAAGCCTTTTTAACAACATGCTAAGAAGCTTGAACTTATAACACACTCAGATCTATGTCTCAGAATGATCAAATCTGGTAGGAGGGTGGAAGTTATTTTTGGAAGGATCAGCTTGGGGAAAGGAGAAGAAATTAGTTGGGAGTACTACAGTAGTCCAAGAGATTGTGGGGATCTGAGCAAAACCAAAGGCAGGGTAGAGAAAAGTGAGCAGCTATAAAAGTATTAAATAGAGTGCACTTATTATTTTTTGCCTTTTCCATTCCATTCCTTAATTCATTCACTCACACATTCGTCAAGCATTTATTAAATATGTAATCTATATTATTTATTCATTCTAATTCAAATACTTGCAACTTCAGGATGTCAGGAATTTTTCTAGGTCCAAGTAACTCATCAGTGAACAAGACAGTGAAGGTCCTGCTCTTGTAAAGTTTACTTTCTAATAGGGGAAACACAGATAATGAATAAGTAACTAGCAGGATAACTTCAAGTGGTGTTAAGTACTCTGAGAAAAGGGTGGAGAATGACTCGTGGAGAGGTGCTATTTTCAATGGGGAGGTTTATGAAATGCCTCTGAGGAGGTGATGTTTAAACTGAGACCTGAATGAAGAAGACTTAGCAGCTTGAAGATTTGGAAGCATACTGTGTCAACTCAAGGGAGAAGCAACTACAAATCGGTGGCAACGGGATATGCATGTCTTGGGACCAAAGAAGAAGACCGGTGGGGCTGAGTTACAGTGAGCAAGAGAAAAATAGTACCGTATGAATCAAGGAGTTTGGCAGAGTCAGATGTGTAAGGCCTTGTAGATGCTGCTGAATGTGTTGAATTTGATTGAAAGTACATTGAAGATTTTGGATGATTTTTAAAATAGTGAGGCGAGCTGATATGCATTTTTCAAAAAGATCTTTCTGGCTGCTTTGAGGAGAATAGATTGTAGGGGAGCACTCGAGGAGGGCAGTTAAGAGGCTGTTGCAGTAGTCTGAGTGAGAAATGATAGTTTTGGAGTTGGGGGCGAGGGGGAGTGTGAGTAGGGTGGCAGAGATGGTGAGATGAAATTAGAATGCTCTGAAATAGAGCCTACAGGACTTGCTGGTGGATTGGATATGGGATGTAAGGGAATGAAAATAATCAAGCTTGACTTTCAGGTTTTTTGAGTTTGTTTTGCTTTCACTTGAGTAATTGGCAACACCATGGCTGATGTTACTGTGTACTGACAGGACAGACTAGGAGAAATTTTTGTTGGGAGAAGGAAATACAGAAAACTTGTGTTTGTCTATGCTAAGTTTGAGATGGCTATGTAAACATCTAAGTGGTGATGTTAATTAGGCAGTTGGAAATATGAATGTAGAGTGGGAGGAGAATTCTGGATGTTGGTCTGAGACTCTGAAGATCTGCCTTTTTATCCTGTCTCTACCACAGAGTTGTTACTGAGACAAGTCAGTGAGACACTCTTGAGTCACAGTGTTGTCGGCTTAAAGTAATAATAAAGTTATTTGTTATGCCAGCCTTGTGGGTATGGTGGGAGAATCCTGTTCATTCATGTATCCATTCATCAAGCATGCACAGAGCATTTATCACGGCACTGTCTTAGCTTTGTAGGATGATGAAGACCTAGGCCCTGCTCTCAGGCTGCTCGTAGTCCAGTGGAAGAGTTAGTCAAATAAGCAGATGGAACGACTGCTGTAATACAGAGACTCACCGAGCTCTCTGTGAGCACAGAAAATGGGGTGCAAGAGATCAAGAGAGGCTCCCCAGAGAAGTGGCACTTTAGCTGGTGTGGAAAAAATGACCAGAGGTTAATCAGGAAAGAAGGGAAAGACCCTCTAGGCAGAAGGAGCAACATGAGCAAGGTTGGAGGTGAGAGGGAGAGAATAGCATGGCCAGGGCGCTGTGTAAGGGTTAGTGTCCCTGGAGCATCTTGAGTAGAAGGTGGGGTGTGATGAGAAAGTAGGGGGACTGGAAAGGGAGGTGAGTGTGAGATCACTGAGGAGTTTGGATTTTTATGTGTAGTGGGTGATTAACCATGGAAGAACTTTAAGCACTTAGGTGAGTGGCATGGATCAGATCTGCATTCTAGAAAGATCACTCGGGGGACAGAAATGTAGAAGGGATTAAAGAGGTAGGGAAGGCATACCTTTGGAGAAGGCAATGGCACCCCACTCCAGTACTCTTGCCTGGAAAATCCTATGGACGGAGGAGCCTGGTAGGCTGCAGTCCATGGGGTTGCTAAGAGTTGGACACGACTGAGTGACTTCACTTTGACTTTTCACTTTCATGCATTGAAGAAGGAAATGGCCACCCACTCCAGTGCTCTTGCCTGGAGAATCCCAGGAACAGGGGAGCCTGTTGGGCTCCCCTCTATGGGGTTGCACAGAGTCGGACAGGACTGAAGCGACTTAGCGGCAGCAGCAGCAGTACTTCCAGATTTATCTAATTTCAAAGTGCATGTGCTTTCTGGTGTATTATGTATAGTGCAGGGGAGCACGTGTTAAATGCCAGAGGTGTGCGGGAGCAGAAGAGGGTAAAACTGGAAGGCAGTCTGGGGCAGATCATGGCCTTGTGTGGTCACATGAGCTCACTCTCAGTGCTTCTTGGAGGCTTTCTGTGTGCTTTCTCAGTGCTTTCTATGTAGCCTACTGGGGAGTTCTTACTTTCTCTTACAGGCAGTATTAGGAAACCAGAAGATTTTGAATTTGAGTGACACAGTGACTGGCAAGAAAGGCATGAGGTTGAAGGACCTGGATTATGTTTGTAGCTTGAATAATAGAAAGGAAGAGATGATAGAGACATTTCCTGCCCCACTGATCTAGGCCTTCTGGTAGAACCAACCATGTTCTTCAGTTTTTCCTTCTTCCCAAAGCTTCCTTCAGTCCTATTTGTATGCTGTGTCAAGTTTGGAAAGTATTCAGTATTTACTATTGGCTGTTGATGATCATGAAAGATTTCATGCTAGTGCTTAATAGGAAGAGTCACTTTCTAGCTTAAAACCCACAAAGGATGGAGCACCTTTGCCAGCTGTGCATCTCTGATGTGGTCCAGATACCAGGCTGTCTCTTTAGGTCAAGTTTGACCTCCTTAAGGAGAAGAAAGGGCATTTCAAGCAGAGCCAACATCTCAATTAGTGCTGTCATGTGCTTGCTATCTCTCACTGGCTAAGGGAATGGAGGGAGGGTGGCTGGTTTTCTAAGTAATGGAACGTTTGATGACTACTTCTTAGTGTGAGCCACCGTACGAATGGCTTATACAGAAGTTGCTTCTTACGCTCAGGAGGCAGCAGCAGTCTCAGGGGTAACTTGTAGTAGCCAATGTAAATAAGTTCTGTTGGTTTCAGGTGGCTTTCCCAGTTCCTCTGGATTCTTCTGCAACATCATCCCCACTGTTTTGTTCCAGTGAGAGTTACTCAGCCTCTGTGTATTTCCAAAGCATGTGCTTTATGTCTAGTGCTAGGTGTGACATGTGAGGAAGATGCTGAACAAGTAAGGCATTATTCTTGTCTTCAAAGCAGTTAAAAGCAGTAATGTCCACCTAACATTTACTGAACATGTGCAGTGCGTCATATTATGTGCTAGTTCTTTGAAATGTGAAAATGAGTAAGATTCAGATGATTATCAGACCACCTTGGATCGCTAAATGGGAGAAAATATTTGTAAACCGTATTTCTAATGAGGGATTTATATTTGGGATATGCAATGAGCTCTTACCACTTAATAAGAAAAAGGTAAATAATCCAATAAAATATGAACAAATGATCTGACTAGACCTTTTTCAAAAGAAAATACACAAATGGCCAATAAGCACTTGAAAAGATGTTGAACATCATTAGCCATCAGAGAAATGCAAATCAAAGCTACGATACCACTTCATACCCAATATGATGCTATAATCAAAAAGACGTAATAACAGGTGTTGTGGATGTAGAAAAATTGGACTCCTCATGCACCGCTAGTGGAAATGTAAAATGGTACAGTTGCTGTGGAAAACAGTTTGGCAGTACCTCTAAAGGTTAAGCATAGAGTTGCCATCAGTCAATTCAGTTCAGTTCAGTTGCTCAGTCGTGTCCAACTCTTTGCGACCCCATGAATCACAGCATGCCAGGCCTCCCTGTCCATCACCAACTCCCGGAGTTTACCCAAACTCATGTCCATCGAGTCGGTGATGCCATCCAGCCATCTCATCCTCTGACGTCCCCTTCTCCTCCTGCCTCCAATCCTTCCCAGCATCAGGGTCTTTTTCAATGAGTCAGCTCTTTGCATCAGGTGGCCAAAGTATTGGAGTTTCAGCTTCAACATCAGTCCTTCCAATGAACACCCAGGACTGATCTCCTTTAGGATGGACTGGTTGGAGCCCCTTGCAGTCCAAGGGACTCTCGAGAGTCTTCTCCAACACCACAGTTCAAAAGCATCAATTCTTCGGCGCTCAGCTTTCTTCACCATCCAACTCGCACATCCATACGTGACTACTGGAAAAACCATAGTCGTGACTAGACGGACCTTTGTTGACAAAGTAATGTCTCTGCTTTTAAATATGCTATCTAGGTTGGTCATAACTTTCCTTTCAAGGAGTAAGCGTCTTTTAATTTCATGGCTGCAGTCACCATCTGCAGTGATTTTAGAGCCCAAAAAAATAATATGACCCAGTAATTCCACTCTAGATACATACTTGAGAAATAAAAACATATGTCTCCATAAAAACTTACACACAAATGTTCATAGCAGTATTATAATAGCCAAAAAGTATATGGCTCAAATGTCTATCAACTGGTAAATGGATACATAAAATGTATATCCATACAGTGGAAGATTACCTGTCACGAAAAAGGAGTGAACTACTGATACATGCTGTATCATGATATATGGATAATCCTTGAAAAACATTGTGCCTCGTGTTATGTTGCATAAAGGATGCCAGTCAGTAAAGGCAGCATATTGTGTGACTTCATTTATATGAAAGATCCAGAACAGACAAATCTATAGAGATATAAAGTAGATTAGGGGTTGCTTAGGTCTAGGGACAGGAATGGGGAGTTGGCCAGTGAGCTTGGAGCTTTCTTTATAGTGTGATGGAAATGATTTAAAATAAGATGGCTGTACAACTCTATAAATACATGAACAGTCAGTGAATTGTCCACCTGAGATGGATGCTATGCCTCAATAAAGCCTTAAAAGTAAAAGATCCTTAACCTCAAGACGATTAGAGTCTAGAGATAAAAACAGACTCAGAAACAAGTATTATATTAAATGTAATAAATGTGACCTTAGAGATTTGTGCAAATTGTAAATTTCTGCAGGAGAACAGAGGAGGAAGGGAACTATTCTGCCTGAGGAGATCTACTAGACTCTAAGCTCCTTGAGAGTGAGAGCTGTTATTATTTAT
Source organism: Giraffa tippelskirchi (assembly GCF_054371585.1). Classification (NCBI taxonomy): domain Eukaryota; kingdom Metazoa; phylum Chordata; class Mammalia; order Artiodactyla; family Giraffidae; genus Giraffa; species Giraffa tippelskirchi. Next base: position 123,024,892 of record NC_137285.1, read on the forward strand.
TATTGTATTCCCTGTCTAGAGCATAGCATGATCAGTTAACAGTTGTTGAATAGATCTGTGATTGAATAAAGTTGAAGAATGTGTCACAAAGGAGGTAATATTTGAGCTGCATCTTAAGGAATAGAAATGAACTAGAGAGTGCAGGTCAGGAAAGAATTCTAGGAAGAGAAGACACCAGCAGCCAAAGCACTGGGGGAGAAAAGGGAGGAGCACATTAGAGTGGTAGGGGGTTGAGTGAGGCTGGAGTAAAAGGCCGTTTGTTGGAGGTGTTGAGGTAAGTAGCTGGTAGTACTCTTGCCTGGAAAATCCCATGGACGGTGGAGCCTGGTAGGCTATAGCCTATGGGGTTGCAAAGAGTCAGACACGACTGAGCGACTTCACTTTCACTTTGTACCAGTTTATGAAGTACCTTGTGTGTCATACAAAGGAGTTTGGACCTTAATCCAAAGGCAGTAGAAAATTGTCATAGTTTGTTAGAGTAGGGGGCTGATGCAGTCAGATGAGTGTCTGATAAAGATTACTGTGGCTGCTTCTGTTAGGAATTGTTCTGGCAGAGAGAGCACCTTGGAAGTGACTGCACGTCTAGGAGAGAGCACAAGATAAAGTCTGGACCCAGGAGGTCTGGCAGTGACAATCTGGAGGGAGGTTTCATAGGTGGTGGATGTGATCAGCATGTGGATATTCCAGACACATGGGCTTTAGGAGTTTCATAGTTCTGTTCTGGAAGGGCTTCTGGAAGAAGTGACATCTTTAAGGACGGGTAGAAAAGTAAAGAGTGTATGGGAAGCTGGAATGCAGGTAGGAGGACCAGGTGGAGAGCAAGCCAGTTGGAGAAATAGAAATTTTATGAGGTAGGAATTGAAGAACCTAAGAAGTAAACATTAAATGCCCCCAAATTTGATGATTGTTGAATGTGAGAGAGGTCATTAAATATTCCTCCACTTCTGTAGAAATTTGAAAAGTTTCTTTAAAAAAGCTTTCCAGTTCAGCTGGCCTGGAGGATATGCTTTTCTGGTGATAGTAGGAGGGGTAGGAGTGGTGGGCAGACAGCAGCCACAACAGTTATTGCAGCCAGTGTCTACTCTCACTCCACTCCCCACAGTGTGCTGTCCATGTCAAGCTTTACAGTTTGACTAAGCATAACCAATGTCTTCATGGTCCCCAGATGACTTATGAGGTCTGAAAAGTGAGGTAATTGCACTTTAATTAATTGGCCTTGAATTCTTGCTAGGGCTGAGGAGTTGGAGAAGAATGTGAACAAGAAGAAAAGTGGGAGCTACAAATATGGGTAGGCCATGAAACTTTGGACTTCACTTGTTATCCTAATCACGCAGCAGACCATGGTATCTTTCTCCACGAGACAGAGGCAGCTAGCCTGATGGTTTTGCTGTATTCATAACAGGTTCAGAAACTAGCTAATCTCTCCTTTCTCTGGGCTTACACAGCACTTTGTTTATGTGTCAATGGTTATCCTTATCATATTACGTTTAATAGTCTGTCTCCCCCCTACCCCTTGGACTGTGACTACCACAAGGGCAAAGGTTGGACTTAGTCATCTGTAATGTTTTGTGAAAGAGTGATGTCTCTAGCTGCATGGTTGCTCAGTCTCTGACTTGAAAGGATCACAAGTGCCAGGTTGCCCTGGTGGATGGGGTTCCAGAATTTAGGGCCCTTTGCAGTTAGCAGGTACTTGAAGCCAGGGCAAGAGGCCGTCCTCCAAGTGATAGATATTTTTGATGCTTGCATATGGTCATTGCTTGGTAAATTTTCATTGACTTAATTTGGTAGCATCCTGTTATATCACATCTCACCACACTAGAGGCATTTGCTTTCACTTCTATGGTAACTAAGGAAACTGTGGCAGTCTAGAAAGCCAGAGTATTATAGCTGACTCCAAAGCTTTGGAGTTAGATTTGGCATGAATTATTACAGTATTTGACCTTTAATGGACCTTGAAAATCACTTAAGCTCACCTCCTCGTTTTATATTTGGGGAAACTGAGGCATGGAGAGAAGTGCCGTGTTCATTGACATGTAGCAAGTAAATAGCTATGCCAAATGAGGACTTATAACTTTTTCTCATCACTGAGGAAGGTGGTTGTTGCTCTGGAGTCATTTCTTGGGGTGAAAAGTGGGAATAAGGTAAAAGCCAAGGAAATAAGGCATTCCGCATGGGCTAGTTTTACTATCCATCCTGCCCATGTTCTCCTTTAGTTGGAAACCTGTTTGGGGAAACCAGAGTGTCTACATGAAGCCACATGATAGCCTACTTTTTCATTCTTTCTTCTCTCACTCTGCTTTATTTTTCTTCATAACACTGCAATCAGAAATTATTTCATATTATAAATACATTTACTTGCATATTTATTATCTGTCTTCCTCCTTAGATGGTTTTATAAGGGAAGAGACTTTGTTTTATGACTGTCTTGTGCTTGAATGAAGGAGCAGGTGAACAGATACTTTTTGGCTGTCCCCAAGATGCCAAGCACGTGCTTCCTATGACTTTGCCATTTGTAGATCATGACATGTCTGTTTCTTTGTTTGGGATTGATCATTCTTGAATATATCTAAACCTTCCATAACACAGAATACACATTATTGGCAAATGACTGTCTAGTAACTTTATAGTGCTCATATGAGTAGAGAATGAGGTTACCTTTTTTTGTGGATTTAGATGGTATAAGATTTAGCCACTTGATCAGTTAAACCCAGTAGAGGACAGAATCTTGGAAGCAGCAGAGCAGTGTGACTTGGCAGCCGGGGAGAGAATTCTTGGTGCGTAGCTGTGGAGAGACAGCAGGATTCAGGGCTGACTTACCCAGTAGGCACAGTGCCCAGTGGCCCATAAAAATGTCTTAATTTCTTTTAATCAGAAGAGAAAAATGGATATAATCCACCTTGGATTGTACATCTTTATATTAATGCAATTATAAAATATATTTTTAAATACATTAACTTCTTTTATTTTTATTTATTTTTGGCTGTGCTAGGTCTTCATTGCTGTGCATGGGCTTTCTCTAGTTGCAGCAAGTGTGCACTGCTCTCTAGTTGCAGTGCATGGGCTTCTCATTGTAGTGGCTTCTTGTTGCAGAGCATAGACTCCAGAATGTGGGCTTCAGTAGTTGCAGCACACAGGCTCAGTAGTTTTGATGCATGGACTTAGTTGCCCCTTGGCATGTGTAATCTCCACAGAGCAGGAATTGAACCTATGTCCCCTGAATTGGCAGGCAGATTCTTAACCACTGGACCACCAGGGAAGTCCCTAATATGTATATTTTTAATGTAGGAAGGGTTCCAAAAAGGTGAAAGTACCTAGGGCCCATGAAAGTCATAATGTGGCCCTCGCATGACCTTGTGGCTAGTCATTGGCTTGGCCATTTGAGGCCCGAGGCTGTGACTCTGATTTCTTCCTTAAGGTCTGTGATGCTTTCCCCATCACTCCTGTCCCTGTCCCCCATAATGTCATCTTTAGTGAGTGATTTTCTCCTTTATACATTTGTGTGTTCTGCAAAATGGAGGGTTGTGCTCCCTCTACTGAGTAAATTCATGCTTTTAAAACAGCCTAATTGTTTTCTTTTTTATCTGTCTTCTCAAGGGCAGGAAAAAATGTCTGGTTCATCTTTGTATCTCCATGCCTAGCCCAGAACCTATTTCGTACAGAAGTGCCTTAAATTAGAGTTGAGTAAATGAATAAATGTATCAGACTTCACAGATAGCTTCAGAGGCTTTTCTTTCTCTCTAGTATGCTTTACATATATTCTTTCAGTTCAGTTCAGTCTCTCAGTCGTGTCAGACTCCTTGAGACCCCATGAACCACAGCACGCCAGGCCTCCCTGTCCTTCACCAACTCCCGGAGTTTACCCAAACTCATGTCCATTGAGTCAGTGATGCCATCCAACCATCTCATCCTCTGTCGTCCCCTTCTCCTCCTGCCCTCAAGCTTTGCCAGCATCAGGGTCTTTTCAAATGAGTCAGTTCTTTGCATCAGGTGGCCAAAGTATTGGAGTTTCAGCTTCAATATCAGTCCTTCCAATGAACACCCAGGACTGATCTTCTTTAGGATGGATTGGTTGGATCTCCTTGCAGTCCAAGGGACTCTCAAGAGTCTTCTCCAACACGACAGTTCAGTAGCATCAATTCTTCGGTGCTCAGCTTTCAACTCTCACACCCATACATGATTACTGGAAAAACCATAGCCTTGACTAGACCTCTGTTGACAAAGTACTGTCTCTGTTTTTTAATAATACTGTCTAGGTTGGTCATAACTTCCCTTCCAAGGAGTAAGCATCTTTTAATTTCATGGCTGCAGTCACCATCTGCAGTGATTTTGGAGCCCCAGAAACTGAGGTCAGCCACTGTTTCACTGTTTCTCCATCTATTTGCCATGAAGTGATGGGACTGAATGCCATGATCTTAGTTTTCTGAATGTTGAGTTTTAAGCCAACTTTTTCACTCTCCTCTTTCACTTTCATCAAGAGGCTCTTTAGTTTTTCTTCACTTTCTGCCATAAGGGTGGTGTCATCTGCATATCTGAGGTTATTGATATTTCTCCTGGCAATCTTGATTCCAGCTTGTGCTTCTTCCAGCCCAGCATTTCTCATGATGTACTCTGCATATAAATTAAATAAGCAGGGTGACAATATACAGCCTTGACATACTCCTTTTCCTATTTAGAACCAGTCTGTTGTTCCATGTCCAGTTCTAACTGTTGCTTCCTGACGTGCATACAGGTTTCTCAAGAGACAGGTCAGGTGGTCTGGTATTCCCATCTCTTTCAGAATTTTCCACAGTTTATTGTGATCCACACGGTCAAAGGCTTTGGCATAATCAATAAAGCAAAAATAGATGTTTTTTTCTGGAACTCGCTTGTTTTCTCGATGATCCAGCAGATGTTGGCAATTTGATCTCTGGTTCCTCTGCCTTTTTTAAAACCAGCTTGAACATCTGGAAGTTCATGGTTCACGTATTGCTGAAGCCTGGCTTGGAGAATTTTGAGCATTACTTTACTAGCGTGTGAGATAAGTGCAGTTGTGTGGTAGTTTGAGCATTCTTCGGCATTGCATTTCTTTGGGATTGAAATAAAACGGACCTTTTCCAGTCCTATGGCCACTGCTGAGTTTTCCAAATTTGCTGGCATATTGAGTGCAGCACTTTCACAGCATCATCTTTTAGGATTTGAAATAGCTCAACTGGAATTCCATCACCTCCACTAGCTTTGTTCGTAGTGATGCTTCCTAAGGCCCACTTGACTTCACATTCCAGGATGTCTGACTCTAGGTGAGTGATCACACCATCGTGATTATCTGGGTTGTGAAGATCTTTTTTATACAGTTCTTTTGTGTATTCTTGCCACCTCTTCTTAATATCTTCTGCTTTTGTTAGATCCATACCATTTCTGTCCTTTATCGAGCCCATCTTTGCATGAAATGTTCCCTTGGTATCCCTCATTTTCTTGAAGAGATCTTTAGTCTTTCCCATTCTATTGTTTTCCTCTATTTCTTTGCATTGATCACTGAGGAAGGCTTTCTTTCTTTTTTTTTTTTTTTCACAAGGAAGGAGTTTATTTTCACACGGAAAGATAAGGTGAAGGCAGCCAGTGTACAATGCAGTTGAGAAACAAACTCCCTTGGTTTTTTACTGCACCACTGTAGATGTCATGCTGCTGCTGCTGCTGCTAAGTCGCGTCAGTCATGTCTGACTCTGTGCGACCCCATAGATGGCAGCGCACCAGGCTCTGCCGTCCCTGGGATGCTCCAGGCAAGAACACCCGAGTGGGATGCCAGTTCCTTCTCCAATGCATGAAAGTGAAAAGTGAAAGTGAAGTCGCTCAGTCATGTCTGACTCTTAGCCACCCCATGGACTGCAGCCTACCAGCTCCTCCATCCATGGGATTTTCCAGGCAAGAGTACTGGAGTGGGATGCCATTGCCTTCTCCATGAGGAAGGCTTTCTTATCTCTCCTGGCTATTCTTTGGAACTCTGCATTCAAATGGATATGTCTTTCCTTTTCTCCTTTGCCTTTCACTTCTCTTCTTTTCACAGCTATTTGTAAGGCCTCCTCAGACAGCCATTTTGCTTTTTTGCATTTCTTTTCGATGGGAATGGTCTTGACCCCTGTCTCCTGTACAATGTCACGAACCTCCGTCCATAGTTCATGAGGCACTCTGTCTATCAGATCTAGTCCCTTAAATCTGTTTCTCACTCCCACTGTATAATCATAAGGGATTTGATTTGGGTCATACCTGAATGGTCTAGTGGTTTTCCCCACTTTCTTTAATTTCAGTCTGAATTTGGCAATAAGGAGTTCATGATCTGAGCCACAGCCAGCTCCTGGCCTTGTTTTTGCTGACTGTATAGAGCTTCTCCACCTTTGGCTGCAAAGAATATAATCAATCTGATTTCGATGTTGGCCATTTGGTGATGTCCATGTGTAGAGTCTTCTCTTGTGTTTTTGAAAGAGGGTGTTTGCTATGACCAGTGCGTTCTCTTGGCAAAACTCTATTAGCCTTTGCCCTGCTTCATTCTGTCTCCAAGGCCAAATTTGCCTGTTACTCCAGGTGTTTTTTGACTTCCTACTTTTGCATTCCAGTCCTCTGTAATGAAAAGGACATCTATTTTGGGTATTAGTTCTAAAAGGTCTTGTAGGTCTGGTATTGTATATATGGTATTATGTCTCTCTAGCTATCTTTTCAGAGGTTCTGTCAGCAAAATATATAGAGCTGTGTGGACACTTAAGAAAGTAATCTGGGAAACAAGGGTGTTGCATCATCTTAGGGAGTTAAGAGCCAATGTGAACAGTCAAGTCCACAGGAGAAATGAATAGTCTTTTTAACAAATCATGCTGAGACAGCTTGATAGCCACAGGCAAAAGAATGAAGTTGGACCCCTTTCATTGCGCCATTTAAAAAATTGACTCAAAACAAGCCAATGGGGGGGGAACAGACCAATGACCTAACTGTAATAACTAAAAATATAAAACTCTTAGAAGAAAAGATAGTCATAAATCACTATCAAATTAGACAGTAGTTTCTTAGCTATGACACCAAAAGCAAAAGCAGTAAAAGAAAAAGGAAATTGTACTTCATCAAAATGAAAAACTTTTGTATTGCAAAGGACATCACCAAAAAAATTAGACAACCCACAGAATGGGAGAAAGGGACTTACCTGGTGGCTCAGACGGTAAAGAATCCACCTGCAATGTGGGAGACCTGGGTTCGATCCCTGGTTTGGGAAGGTCCCCTGGAGGAGGGCATGGCAACCCACTCCAGTATTCTTGCCTGGAGAGTTCCACGGACAGAGGAGCCTGGCAGGCTATAGTCCATGGGGTCTCAGAGTTGGACACGACTGAGCGACTAAGCACAGCACAGAATGGGAGAAAATACTTGCAGGTCATATATCAGATAAGAGACTTTATGTCCAGGATATATAAAAAAAACTTTTATAACTCAACAACAAAAATATAAATAACCTACTTTTAAAAAATGGACAGAAGGGTTCCATTTTGGCATGTAAGAAGCTTGGAAATCACTATTCTGTCCTAAGAACGAGTAAAAAGCTGAAAAAACTGAAAAATCAACAATTCTTAGATCTTTAAAAGAGTGAGGTCATAGGACAAAGACAAACTGCTGGCCTAAATCACAACTTACAGAAGCAGAAACTTCTGTGGGAACCAGTATTGGAGCAGGGAAACCTGGATTGTAATAAATTGCTGGAGGCTCAGTGTGGACAACTCAAAAGTTAAAAACTCCACAGGTACTCACAGTTATTCAGGGCCCCCACAATGACCTTCCAGGTATCTGGCAGGTTCTTACATTGAGTATTGAGAAAAATCCCTTTGTGCTTTTGTGGGTAGCAGGGCGGGGAAAGAACCTTTTAAAAATACTATGGAGCATTCTCTTCTTCTTAAGATCTGCCATCAGGGTAAACTGTTTAACCATAGTCTAACCTTTTGGGGTTTTATCAGAGCCTGACTGATCTAGGGGAAAAAAGATACCCATCTCTAACCAGTTCTAGCTTTTCATGTTGGATAAGGGAAATCCCCAACTCCAGTCCTCTTAAGCCATTGTGCCCCACCTAAGAGGGGTGGGCGAGGCACTGCGAAGCACTTGTTGAAGTTCACGTTCCAGAGGCATAGACTCACTAAAAGACTGAAACCCAGTCATAGAACTGTAGAAGGCTGCTCCTCCCCAGCATCCTACCACTACAGTACTAAATCCCTATTTATAGAAATTCCTTTTACCTGGTATATCATACCCAGCTATCAAAAAGTTGCAAGATACACTAAAAGGCAAAACACACTTTAAAGAGACAGACCAAGGATCAGAATTAGACCCATCTCTGGCAGGGATGTTGGAATTACTAGACCAGGAATTTAAAATAATTCTGATTACTGTGCTAAGTAATGCTCAAATGGATAAACCAGACAACATGCAAGAACAACTGGGCATTGTACGCAGATAAATTTAAATTCTAAGAAGGAATCAAAAAGAAATGTTTAGAGATCAAAAACACCATGACAGAAATGAAAAATGCCTTTGATGGACTTATCAATAGACTAGATAAGGCCGAAGAAAGAATCTCTGAGCTTGAGAATATTTCAATAGAAACCGATAAAAGTTAAAAAATTAAAAAAAAAAAAGACTTGAAAGAAACAGAATATCCAAGAACTTTGGGACAACTACAAAAGTAAAGGTGTGCTGTTATGATCTGAATGTTCGTGTTCCCCATAAATTCATATGTTGAAATCCTAATCCTAAAGGTATTGGTGTTAGGAGATGGAGCTTTTAGGAAGTGATTAGGTCCTGAGGGCAGAACCCTCATAATTGGAATCTGTGCCCTTACAATAGAGGCCCCACAGAGTTTCCTAACCCCTTCCAGCTTGTGCTTGATCCTGGACTTCCTTCCTCCAGAAGTGTGAGAAGTAAATGTTTGTTGTTTATAAGCCACCTAGTCAATGGTACTTTGTTATAGCGACCTGAATAGACAGAGACAGATGCATCATGGGAATACCAGAAGGAGGAGGAGAGAAACAAAAGAAATATTTTAAACAGTAATGACTGGGAATCTCCCCAAGTTAATGTCAAACACCAAACCACTGATCCAGGAAGTTCAGAAAACACCAAGCAGGATAAATGCCAACACCGTGCCTCCCCCCGCCCCCCACTACATCTAGGTACATCATTTTTCAAATCATAGAAAATCAGAGACAGAAAAAATTCTGAAAGAAGCCAGCAGAGAAAACACTTTACCTATAGAAGGGCAAAGACAAACCCTCATCAGCCTAGATTTCTGTATCCTGAAAATCAGCCTTCAAAAGAGGAGAAATAGGATCTCCCTGATGGTCCATTGGTTAAGAATCCACCTGCTAATGCGGGGGACACAGGTTCAGTCCCTGGTCTGGGAAGATTCCACATGCTGTGGAGCAACTAAGCTGGTGCACCACAACTTTTGAGCCCATGCTTCACAAGAGAAGTGTCCACATTAAGAAGCCTGTGCACCACAACTAGAGTAGCCCCAGCTCACTGGAACTAGAGAAAGCCTGTGTGCAGCAACAAAGACCCAACTAAAAAATTAAAAAAGGCAGACAAAAATAGAGCAAATTTGTTGCTAGTAGGCTGTCTTGCTTCCGGTGGCACTAGTGGTAAAGAATCCACCTGCCAGTGCGGCAATTACAGAGACTCGGGTTTGATCCCTGCATGAAGGTAGCCTGGAGAAGGAAATGGCAACCCACTCCAGTATTCTTGCCTGGAAAATCACATGGGCAGAGGAGCCTGGTGGGTTACAGTCCACAGTGTGGCAAAGGGTCAGACATGACTGAGCACACACAGAGGCTTGTCTTGCAAGAAATATTAAAAGTTGTTTAGAGAGAGGAAAATAAGAGAGATCAGAGCCTCAGATCTACCTAAACAAAGGAAAAGCATCGGAAAGGGAGTAAGTGAAAGTAGACTGAAAAAACATTTATTTTACTAATTCTTTTTTTAATTGTAAATTTTATTGTATCTTATGTCATTTTCCACATGTTCTTTGCTAATATTCAAATATAACTTTTGTGTGTATGTTTATATTCTGCCACTTTGCTGAATGCTGTTGTTCTAGAATTTTTTTTCATAGATACTTTGGGATTTTCTGTGTAGGCCATCATGTCATCTGCAAATAAGGGACAGTTTTATTTCTTTCTAATCTGTACCTTTTATCACTTTATTTTGCTGGCCAGAAACTTCAGTATATGTTGAATAGTAATGATGAGGGTGGACATCCTGACATTATTTCTGATCTTAGGGGAAAGACATTCAGTCTTTCACCATTAAATATATAAGCTATAGGAATTTTGTAGTTGTTTTAGTTTACAAGTGGTTGATTGATATAACAGTGAATAGTTTTTTGAAAGTTGCAATACCGACACTATATTTGACTGCATATGCTTGTGTATCTATGTGTATGTGTATTTATGGATAAGTGAAATGAATGACAGCAATGATATAGGGATGAGAGGAGGAATTAAGATTATTTTGTTGTTATAAGGTACTTACACTATCTGTGATGTGATACAGTATTATTTGAAAGTGGATTTTACTATCTATATATACTGCAAATTCTAGAGCAATCTCTAAAAGAAGTAAAAATAAAAGTATAGGGAATTCCGTGGTGGTCCAGTGGTCACGACTCTGCTTTCACTGCTGATGGCCCAGGTTCAATCCCTGTTTGGGGAACTAAGATCCCACAAACTGCATCAGTTCAGTTCAGTTGCTTAGTCGTGTCTGACTCTTTGCAACCCCATGAATTGCAACACGCCAGGCCTCCCTGTCCATCACCAACTCCGGAGTTTACCCAAACTCATGTCCATCGAGTCGGTGATGCCATCCAACCATCTCATCCTCTGACATCCCCTTCTCCTCCTGCCCCCAATCCTTCCCAGCATCAGGGTCTTTTCCAATGAGTCAACTCTTTGCATGAGGTGGCCAAAGTGTTGGAGTTTCAGCTTCAACATCAGTCCTTCCAATGAACACCCAGGACTGATCTCCTTTAGGATGAACTGATTGGATCTCCTTGCAGTCCAAGGGACTCTCAAGAGTCTTCTCCAACACCACAGTTCAAAAGCATCAATTCTTCAGCGCTCAGCTTTCTTCACCGGCCAACTCTCACATCCATACATGACTACTGGAAAAACCATAGCCTTGGCTAGACGGAGCTTTGTTGGCAAAGTAATATCTCTGCTTTGTAATATGGTATCTAGGTTGGTCATAACCTTCCTTCCAAGGAGTAAGCGTCTTTTAATTTAATGGCTGCAATCACCATCTGCAGTGATTTTGTAGCCCAAAAAAATAAGGTCTGACACCACTGTTTCCCCATCTATTTCCCATGAAGTGATGGGACCAGATGCCATGATCTTAGTTTTCTGAATGTTGAGCTTTAAGCCAACTTTTTCACTCTCCTCTTTCACTTTCATCAAGAGGCTCCTTAGTTCTTCTTCACTTTCTGCCATAAGGGTGGTGTCATCTGCATATCTGAGGTTATTGATATTTCTCCTGGCAATCTTGATTCCAGCTTGTGCTTCTTCCAGCCCAGCATTTCTCATGATGTACTCTGCATATAAATTAAATAAGCAGGGTGACAATATACAGCCTTGATGTACTCCTTTTCCTATTTAGAACCAGTCTGTTGTTCCATGTCCAGTTCTAACTGTGCTTCCTGACCTGCATACAGGTTTCTCAAGAGACAGGTCAGGTGGTCTGGTATGCCCATCTCTTTCAGACTTTTCCACAGTTTATTGTGATCCACACAGTCAAAGGCTTTGGCATAGTCAATAAAGCAGAAATAGATGTTTTTCTGGAACTCTCCTGCTTTTTTGATGATCCAGCAGATGTTGGCAATTTGATCTCTGGTTCCTCTGCCTTTTTTAAAACCAGCTTGAACATCTGGAAGTTCATGGTTCACGTATTGCTGAAGCCTGGCTTGGAGAATTTTGAGCATTACTTTACTAGCATGTGAGATGAGTGCAATTGTGTGGTAGTTTGAGCATTCTTTGGCATTGCCTTTCTTTGGGATTGGAATCAAATCTTTGGGATGTGAGGCTTAAATCATCACATGTTTTTTGAGCTGCTGATTTATTACTGTATCCAGAAAACTGACCCAAGTATTTCACACATATCTACTTGTGTCTTTTAACTTCAGACATCATTTTAAAGAATGAAAATATTCATCTTTTTTATTGTTTTACACTTGACTGAAATATACTTTTCATGGTTTAAGAGCTCACAAAAAGAAAGAGAATAAGCCTTCTTATTAAATGGCTACTTCAGTGGCAATATACTCAGTTCAGTTCAGTTCAGTCGCTCAGTTGTGTCCGACTCTTTGCAACCCCATGAATTGCAGCACACTAGGCCTCCCTGTCCATCACCAACTCCCGGAGTTTACCCAAACCCATGTCCATCGAGTCGGTGATGCCATCCAGCCATCTCATCCTCTGCCGTCCCCTTCTCCTCCTGCCCCCAATCCTTCCCAGCATCAGGGTCTTTTCCAATGAGTCAACTCTTCGCATGAGGTGGCCAAAGTATTGGAGTCTCAGCTTCAACATCAGTCCTTCCAATGAACACCCAGGACTGATCTCCTTTAGGATAATCTGCATAGCTTGGCCCCCCAAAAAAGTATAACTGATAAGCTAAGAAAGGAAAGGAAATGTAATCATATAATAGTCTCAGTTAAAACTACAAAAGGCAGAAAAAGATTAGAAGACCAAAATAGGAACAGATAAGGGCAACACATAGAAAACAGTAACAAATATAGTAGATATTAATCCAACTGTATCAATAATCACTTTGAACATTAGTTGTTTAAACGCATTAATTAAAAGAGATTGTCGGGGGCGGGGGGAAGAAAAGAGATTGTCAGAAACAAAGATTGTCAGGGACTTCCCTGGTGATTCAGTGGTTAAGAATCCATCCTCCAATGCAGAGGGTGCAGGTTAAATCTCTGGTTGGGGAACTAAGATGCCACGTGTGTGTGTGTTTTCAGTTGTGTCCGATTCTTTATGACCCCATGGTCTGTGGCCCACCGGGCTATTCTGTCTGTGGAATTTTCCAGGCAAGAAATACCAGAGTGGATTATCATTTACTCTTCCAGGGGATCTTCCCAACCCAGGGGTTGAACCCATGTCTCTTGCATCTTCTGCATTGGCAGGCAGATTCTTTACCACTGAGATACCTGGGAAGCCCAAGATCCCATATGCCGCAACTAAGACCTGACACCGCCATAAATAAATATACAATAAAGAAATAAAGGACTATTATCCAAAATATACAAAGAACTCTTTCAACTCAGTAATAAGAAAACAACCTGTTTAAAAAGTAGGCTAGAGACTTTAACATACTGCCCACCAAAGAAGATATATAGATGGAAAATGAAAGATGTATGTATGTATATATGAAAGATGTCCCACCTCATGTAGTCAGCGAAATGCAAATTAAAACACATGAAATTCAAATTAAACCACTACATACCTATTAAATCATCAGAATCTAAGACACTGACACTACCAAATACTGGGAGGATGTGGAGCAACAGGAACTGTCATTCGTTTCTGGTGGGAATGCAAGATAATATCTTCCATCAAACTTTGGAAGATAGTTTGGCAGTTTCTGGCAAAACTAAACTTACTATTACCATACCATATCAAGGAGTTGTGCTCCTTAATATATCCCCAAAGGAGCTGAAAATGTATGTCCATCCAGAAACCTGTACACAGATCTTTATAGCAGTTTAATTCATAATTGCCAAAATTTGTAAGCAACCAAGATGTCTTTGGCTTCCCAGGTGGCCCGGTGGTAAAGAATCTGCCTGACAGTGCAGGAGACAAAGAGACACATGTTTCAATCCCTACGTTGGAAAGATCCCCTGGAGTAGGAAATGGCAACCCATTGCAATATTCTTGCCTGGAAAATTCCATTGACAGAGGAGCATGGCAAGCTATAGTTCTGGGGGTTGCAGAGTTGAGCATGACTGAGTGACTAAGCACACTCACAGTGTCTTAGTAGGTGGATGGATAAATAAACTGTGGTACTTCTAGACAATGAAATTTTATTCAATACTAAAACAGAAATGAACTATTAAACCATGAAAATACATGGAGGAATATTAAATGCATGTTACTAAGTGAAAGAAGCCAATGTGAAAAGGCTATGTACTACATGATTTCAACTATATGGAAAAGGTAATACTATGGAGACAGTAAAAAGAGCAGTGGTTGCTAGGGATTAGGGAGGATGGAGGGACGAATAAGAGGAGCACAGAGAATTTTTAGGTCAGTAAGACTACTCTGTATGATACTCTGTTTATGGATCTGTGTCCATAAGAATGTTATATTTGTCCTAGCCCATAAAATGTACATCAGTAGTGAACTCTGAGGTAAACTATGGACTTTGGGTGATGATATGTCAATGCAGGTTGCTCAGTTGGCACAAAGGTACTTCTCTGATGAGGGATGTTGATGAGGGAGGCTATGCATATTGAGGAGCAGGGAGCATATGGAAAATTCTGCTTTCCAGTCAGTTTTGTTGTGAACCTAAAAGTGAAGTCACTCAGTTGTGTCCGACTCTTTGCGACCCCATGGACTATAGCCTACTAGACTCCTCCATCCATGGGATTTTCCAGGCAAGAATACTGGAGTGGGTTGCCATTTCCTTCTCCAGGAGATCTTCCCGACTCAGGGATTGAACCCGGGTCTCCTGCATTGTAGGCAGACCCTTTACTGTCTGAGCCACCAGGGAAGTTTGTGAACCTAAAACTGCTGGGAAAAAAGTCTCTCTTTAAGAAGTGGACAAAGGATCTGGATAAACTTTTCTCCAAAGAAGATATGTGAATGGCTGATAGTCATATGAAAAGGTGCTCAACATCATTATATATCAGAGGAATGCAAAATCAAAATCACATTAATCTACCATTTCACACCCAGTGGGATGCTTTTTACCAAAAAGATAATACCAAGTGTTGTCAACGATGTGGAGAAATTGCAACTCTCATGCACTGCTGGTGGGCATGTAAAATGGTGCAACTGCTGTGGAAAACAAGGTGGCAGTTCTTTCAAAGGTTAGGCATAGAGTTACCATATAACCAGACAATTCCACTACTAGATATATGCTCACGCCAAATGAAATCATGTCTTATGAAAACTTGTAAGTGAATGTTCATAACAGCATTATTTATAATAGCACACAGCTGTAAACAATCCAGATGTCCATCAGCTGATGAATGGACAAAGAAAATACTGTATATCCATATAATATAGTATTATTTGGCAGTAAAAAGGAATGACTATAATACCAGCAGCAATACTGAAAATATGCTAAGTGAAAGAAGCCATTCCCTAAAGACTGCATATTGTCAGGTCTCATTTATATGAAATATCTAGAATAGGCAAATGTGTAGATAGGGATTGAAATTAAATTAAATTAGTGGTTTCTTGGGCTGAGCGATGTTGGAGAGTGATGGCTGACCGGTATATGGTTTCATCTTGAGAGTGGTAAAAATGTTCTAAATTTAAATAGCAGTGATGGTAGTACAACTCTGCATATACTAAAAACATTGAATAGCACATTTTAAATGGGTGAATTTTATGCTGTGTGAATTAGATCTCAGAAAAGCTGTTAACAAAAGCAGTTCATGTGTGTGGAGGTGTGTGACTGTAGGACAGACTGAATGTGAGTGTTGGAATGCTATAGCAGTGCTTTTATGTGCATGTGAATTACCCAGGTATCTTATTAAATGCAGCTTCTGATCCAGGAGGTCTGGGATGGATTCTGAAGCCTCTGTTTTTAAGCTCTCAGGGTGCTGATGCTTCCAGACTGTGGGTCATGCTCAAGGCAGTAGAGGATTTTTTTATTTTTTTCCCTTCAGTGAGTGGGGTCAGTCTAATGAGCCTTTCTGGATCCAGGAGGATTTGGCTAGCATTTTGCAGGAAGGCAGAATGTGATTTGGTGGAAGAGAAAGGCTGAAGGGACAAACTAATCAGTCTGTGTAAAGACTCAAGAGACCCCAGAGTATCAGTATTTGTGGGGGACAGAGGCCTGCTTGTGGGATTACACTGGTAGATCCATCTGTGTTTTGCACCTGAGAAAATATATCAGTCAACCGCAGATCATTTTCCATTTTTGTGAAATTTTATCTTTCCCTCTGCCTGACATTTTTGGTTTAACTTCTTTCAAATCTGGACTTGGGTAGATTTACATGACTAGAAGCTTCGTGAAATCCTAGGAGAGGAGTGATTGGTTGTCAAAAAGACATTCTGTGTATGAGTCATAGGAGTGGAATATGGGCCCATCAATCCTGCCCTGAGAGCCTACCTAATTAGCTACCTGAGCCTGGTCAGGGGACCTGAATGACTTACTGCTTGGGCCCAGATGAAGAAACTCATTAGTGAGGGAGAAAATGCAGATGTATTTCTAGGGTACAGCTTACTTACAGATATAGCTTATAGCTTTCCTTGTTTTTCCACTTGAGCTGGATGACTGGTTTGGATGTAATTTTTAAAATCTTTTGATTCAGGATGGAAGTTTTAAAGCCACATCATTTCTTGACTCTTAGCATTACTCCACTCCAGTACTTGTACTACTCCACGAAATGCTAAATGGTCTTCTAAGCACCAGGTCTAGTCTCAGCATAAGAGCTTGCCCTTCTGAGTGTTCCCTGAGGCTCTGAAAGCATCACTGCCCTGTGCTTCACCAACATTCAGTTCCCTAGCCTCTCCGAGTACTTTGTAAAATACACTCAGGAGATTCAAGTTCAATCCCTAGGTTGGGAAGATTCCCTGGAGGAGGACATGGCAACCCACTCCTGTATTCTTGCCTGGAAAATTCCATGGACAGAGGACCATGATGGGCTATAGTCCATGGTGTTGGACATGACTTAGCGACTGAGCATATACACTCCTAGGAGGAAAGGCAGTGAAATCACTTGTAATATAATACTAGAATATTCTCACAGCCCCACAATGAAGTCAGAAGACAATCTCTATTTTCCAATGAGAGAAATTTAAGGCACAAACAGTAGCATGCTTGACCACTATCTCACAGAGAGGCGTCCCCATGCCTGGCCCAGTTCTCTAGATCTTCCTTGTTTTCCGTTCAACAGACTTGTCTTGCTTTTTTGAACATGTAGTTTGTCGTGTTGTTTTGTTTTGACATGAAGTTTTTTAAAGCATAATTTTCTAGGTGCCTCTGGAAAATGAATACTTATTTCCTAGATGCTCATTAGGTATTTTTCAAGTGTTTGTTTACATCCTCATTTAAGCATCTCCAGGTAGGATGTGGGTTTGTCAGCATGCTTGCTATTACCCTATTGGAAGGAATTCTGTTCAATTCCATAAGTACTCATTGAGTGTTTAATATATGCTCAGCTCTGCTATTCTCGAAAGAAACAAAAGCAGTGTATTCTCCTTAGCTCTGTGGGATTCTCTAGGATGGGAGCAAGATAAACATAAGCAGGACTCGGACTAGGGTGAAGCATACAAAGTGCAGGGCACAGACTTGAAGGAGGCACTCACCCTCAAGGTCATGCAAGTGCAGGGTCAGTACCTGAAAATGTGTTCCTCTGTAAATTTTGAGTCCTCGATGCCTTGCTTATATCACCCTGGCCCTGGCCCTGGATTTAAGCAGCAGTTAGATCACTTGGAAAGCAGATCTAAGATCATGTAAAACTGTGGTTCTGAATTGTCTGCTCAGGTACCACCGAGCTGGGCCTTTCCGTTTCCTGCATCTACTTGTCCTCTCTTGGAGGGGACCTCTGTCCTTCCAGGGAGATGACAGGCTGAGTCAGGTCACTTGAATAAATTCCGTGAGACAGTGTAAAGTAGGACAAGGGGGTGGTTGATTTCATTACCTTGGTTGGCTGGGGGAAGCCTTGGGATATTGTTTCTCCCCTCCTCTCTCTCTTCCCCTCTTCTCCCTTCCCTCCTATCCCTCCCCTCTGTCTTTTTCTGCCTTTCCTTTCTTCCCTCCTTTTCCTTCCTTCCCTAGATGGGCTATGTAGAAACCAGAAACCCCTCCCTAAGCAATGGTGAACATTCCCAGTGCACACACATAAAAGATGCATGGTAAATATGTACCAATTTACTTAGTAGTAGAGTGGAGTTCTGACCATTTTACTTCAAACATTCCACTTAAGGTACTTTTCTGAAGTTATCAGAGGAACAGTGGGAAACTGGATCTTGAACTTCATAAGTACTAAAGGAATATTTGTTGATTGATTTTTTTGAGTGTTTATGAGGGCTTTTCTTCTCTACATCAAAAAGCATTTTCAGCTTAGTTCAATGTAAGAACATATTGAGTGACTTATGTCCTGAGGTTTGGGTATTCTTCCATATGGCTACAAGGGAGTAGAAGACTCAAGCTCTGAACTCGAAGAATTTAGTAGTATTCTGTTGTTCATTCGCTCCGTCGTGTCCGACTCTTTGCGACCCCATGGACTGCAGCACGCCAGGCTTCCTTGTCCTTCACCATCTCCCAAAGTTTACTCAAACTCATATCCATTGAGTCAGTGATGCAATCCGACCACTGCTCTAGTGTTATTCTAGAGCAGTGGTTTTTCACCTGGGGGCAATTTTTCATCCCCCAAGGGACATTTGATCATATCTGTAGACATTTTTGGTTGTTGTATCTGTGAAGATGCTAGTTGCATCTAGTGGGTAGAGGCCAGTGATGCTGCTAAACATTATACAATCTACAGAACACCCCCCCTTCCCAAACAACCCAGAGAATTAACCAGTCCCAGATTATCACTAGTGTCTAGGTTTAAGAAATCCTGCTATAAAAAGATAAGACTAACAAATAGAACTGGAGCTTTGTGGTTGGAAGGCCATACCACCAGCTGATAGCAGAACAGGGACTGATGCTTAGTCTAATGGGGCCAATTGGAGTCAAATGGTATTATATGACAGAATATTTTATCTAGCTTCATATCCCACAAATCCTGATTCATACTTTTAGCTCTAGCATACTTTTAGCTCTGCCTGTATGTTGGGCAGGAACAGTTCTAAGACAGTAATGGATGTTTATGGTGGTGTCTTTCTACAGGTGGATATGTCAGAACTCTCTCCAGAGGAGCAATGGAAGTAAGTGTGACAGAACGGGCCCCTCATGGTGGGAACCATAGATTAATCCTATTAATAGAGTTGTACACCTATCCTTTTTGCTTCCTTGTCTGTGGGAGGCAGTGACCTGTGACAAGGACAGGTCATTTGAGGTCTTTCCCAGTACTTGAGTCACTCCTGGGTAGCTCCCTCAGTCCTTGGGAGTAAATAGATAATTGCACCAAACTGTCCATCTGGGTTTGAATACTACTTCTACCACTTCCTAGTGATGTGATCTTGGGCAAGTTTATTTCATACTACCTTAGTTTTTCCAGTTTGTAAAATGAGGAAAACTACAGTACCCATAATAGAGTTGTTGTGAAGATTAATAATTGTGAAATTCTTAGAACAGTGCTTGGCATGTGGTAAGCTTCCAGTAAGTGTTACCTGTTTTGAGGATGGTTATCATCATTAGCATCATCATTATCTGGGAACGAGGGCAGAGAGCTGTTTGAGAAAATGGAAGATGTATCTTCTGATCTCACATCTACTACTAACTTGCTTTGTAACCAGAGTGAGTCAACAAATATCTTATTGTCATTATTTCTCCTCAATAAATGAGTTTCAAGAGTGCTTACCCCTCAAATTTCACAAGGTAGCTGACCAGTGAGCTGAAATCAACCCAGTGAAGTTTTATTAGTGAGAAAAAAACACTTCATTTAGAGGAAAACTATTGATGATAAAAATATAGAATGGCAAAGATAGTGACTCATATGACAAGATTTTAGGTGACTTTAAGTGTAATATGCACCAGTTGTGTACCTGAGCTACCAAAATATTCCATATTTTGGAAGGTGTTCATTGAAAGTATGCTGTCTGCCTTAAGGGAAGTAACAGTCATCTGTGATCTGTTTTGCTGAGTCCACACTGATTGTATTGTAAATACTGCATATTAAAAGATCTTTAGCTAAATACATCTCGAAGGCATTCAGAATTAATGGTCTTCACATTATGTTATATGCATCGTGTTTAAAACATCTGAAATTGTTAGCCTAAAAGGGCCCAGGAAAATGGTGGTAGGAACAGGATTTTTTTTTTTTTTTAAGGAATTAAAAAAAAAAATTATTTATTTATATTTATTTTTGGTTATGCTGGGTCTTCGTTGCTGCAAGGGCCTTTTCTCTCATTGCAGCAAGCAGGGGCTACTCTCTAGCTGTGGTGGGTGGGCTTCTCATTACAGTGGCTTCACTTGTTGCAAAGCTTGGCTCTAGGCCTCTAGAGTGCAGGCTTAGTAGTTGTGGTGGACAGGCTTAGTTGCTTCGTGGCATCTGGGATCTTCCCGGATCAGAGATTGAACCTGTGTCTCCTGCATTGGCAGGTGGATTCTTTACCACTGAGCCACCAGGGAAGCCTGGTTTTGTTTTGTTTTTTTAAATAATATTATGATAAATATTTGAAGGGGCAGCATTGGGAAAGAGAGAGTGGATATGTTCCAGAGCATAGGATTAGGTCTGAAGGATTGATGCTGTAGTAAGATAGATTTTATCTCATTATCAGAAACATCATTAAAATATTAAAATAATCGTGGTGTATTGGGACTTCCCTGGTGGTCCATTGACTAAGGCTCCATGCTCCCAATGTGGGGGACCCAGGTTCAATCCCTGATCAGGGAACTAGTTCCCACATGCCACAACTATGATCTGGGGCAGATAAATAAATGCTAAAAAAAAAAAAAAATCATGGGATATTGTAAGATACTGAGCTTCCTGCTTCTTAAAGCATTAGAATTTTACTCCTTCATAGGCTCATATGAGTACTGAAAATGTGTCAGACACTGCTGGTTCTAAATAGGTTACTTTAAGAGGCATATATTCTCAGCCAATGGAGGTATTCAAACACAGGATTGCAAACTTGAGCTAGATGACTTCTATTTTTTCTCAATCCTTTGATTTCTTGTACACATTCAATCAGTTATATACTGTCTGAGAACAGGAAACTTATCTCTCATTGTCTTTATAACTCCCACAGTCCTTAGGTTTTTAAATATCCTTTGCCCTTTTAGTCGGGCAACAAATAAACAATCCTATGAGGGAGGCAGAAAAGATATGGACTCCTTTTGGTAGATGAAGAAATTGTGGTGAAGAGATGTACATTTTCTTGGCTAAGACCACATAGGTGTTTCTGAACATAAGTTTCTGACTCCTTCCTGTATTAATATATTTTGTCAGATTCTCCCACCTAGGATAAAAATTTATGTAAGATGAACCCTTAGGTACTGTGGCTGCCTAGCTGGCTGACATTTGGCTGCCTACCACATCTTCCCACCTAACATTTTATTATATTATGAAAAATCTCATATATAGAAAAGTTGAAAGAACTGTACAGTAAACACCCTTGTATCTACCACCTAGAATCTACAACTAACTTTTTGCTATATTTCTTTATGATTTATGTGTGTATAATGCATCCCACTGGTTCTTCTTGTTTAGTCTCTCATTGCCCTTGGGAATTCCATGAAGATACATACCATTTATGTTGTCCTTTCCCTTTCTCCCTGATATCCTTGGGTATGGAGAACTTGCTGGAGATGGAAATGGCAACCCACTCCAGTGTCCTTGCCAGGAGAATCCTATGGACAGAGAAGCCTGGCAGGCTACAGTCCATGGGGTCACAAAGAGTTGGACACAATGAGTGACTAAACCCCCACCATCACCAGCATGGAGAATTTGCACCAAAACTCCTGATCATAGGTTACATTTGTATTCAGTTTTCTAATTCCTTTATTCCTCTCCCTTAGCTGACTCTGACACAGAATGGTAGGATTGACTTTTCTGTTCTCAGAGGAAGCTTTTTGCCTGTATTGGCCAAGGGAATCACCTTCTGCCAACCCTCAAGATGAGAGAATGCCAGCCTTGGGTTAAATAAGAGTTTCTAGCTTTTCTCTCCTTGAGCCCTTGAAGAGACTATTTACCTCTGGATACTGATAGTGAAGTCACTGTTGGAGTAGTCTAAAGCTGAAGCAGTTCAGATTTTTCAGGCTTTAGTCTTAAGGATCTCTGATCCTGACAGAGGGTAGAACAAATAAAACAAGACTTTAACCCTGAAATTAGCACACATTTGCAATATTACTCTTTTATTGGTGTCGTAAATATCATTGAATAAGAGTATGAGCCTTTATGGCTGTGACCTTCTCTCTGGGTTACTTTCTCCTTCCAGTGACAGGTTGAAATAGGACCAAAATGGAAAGGAATCTACAGTTTCTACTATTGGGGGTAGGGAGCAGACCATCCACCTTTAACCCCATACCTAACCTTGGTGACTGGAGCCCCTAGAACCCCTGTTCTATCTCAGAATTCCTGTCCTCTAAGTCATGTGTCTTTGTAGCCCCTAATTTGTACAGTTTAAGAGTATGTTCTGGACTTCCTTCATGGTCCAGTGGTTAAGAATCTGCCTGCCAATGCAGGAAACACAGGTTTGATCCCTGGTCTGAGAAGATTCTGCATGCCTCAGAATGACTAAACCTGTGCACCACAACTACTGAAGACTTTTAAAACTGTTTTCTGAGCTATAGACCAGTGGGTATCCCTGGGAAGCACTGCCCCTTTATCATCACACCATCCCTGACCTAGCTCACTGCATCTATTTGGCTTTCAGGGTCGAGCACGCACGCATGCATGCCAAGCATCGCGGCCACGAAGCCATGCATGCTGAAATGGTCCTCATCCTTATCGCTACCTTGGTGGTGGCCCAGCTGCTCCTGGTGCAGTGGAAACAGAGGCATCCCCGCTCCTACAATGTAAGCCACTATGCTCATTTCTTTGTTTGCCGGTCATCAAGAGACTCTTCTTAAGTATTCTAGAGTCCAGCCTAACCCAGGCCCCATGTAGGCTAGGAATCAATAATAATAATAAACAGTGTGTATGAATGGTGTGTGGTGAATATGCCTTTAAGAGACAAGTGATTCAGATGGTGAAAACCGGGCTAGCACCTGAACCTACTTTCATGGCCAGAAAAGGTAGGTCCTTCCTTTTAACATTGTGGGATAGATTCATGAAGGGACTGTTCATTGGGAGCTATTCAAATAGATTAGAAAGACCAAGCCTCCAATGAATCTTTAGATTAATATTTTAAAAAGGCAATGACTGTGGGGAGGCAATGTAGTAGGTGATGAGAAGGCAGGGTCAGAGTTAGAGAGACCTATAAAGGTACTAATAGAGGAAATGAGAAACAAAAACGTAAAACATACAAAACATATAACTAAATGGCAGAAATCCTTCCTTATTAATAATTACTTTAAATGTAAGTGAATTAAATTTTTTAAAAAGGCAGATTGTCAGGTTGATTTAAGAAAACACATTATCCATTCATATACTGTCTGTAAGATACTCTAGATACAAAGAAACGAGATAAAAGTACAAGGATGGAAAAAGATACTTCATGCAAATGATAACCAAGAAAGAGCTGGTGGCTCTTGAATGTCAGACAAAATAGACTTTTAAATCAAAAAAGGTACACGAGATAAAGAAGGACGTTGTTGTTCAGTCACTAAATCATGTCCGACTCTTTGCAGTTTCATGGACTGCAGCATGTACCAGGCTTCCCTGTCCTTCACTGTCTCCCGGAGTTTGCTCAGGTTCATGTCCACTGAGTTGGTGATGCTATCTAACAATTTTATCTTCTGCTGCCCCTTTCTTTTGCCTTCAGCCTCTGCTGCCCCCTTCTTTTGCCTTCAGTCTTTCCCATCATCAAGGTCTTTTCCAGTGAGTCAGCTCTTTGCATCAGGTGGCCAAAGTATTGGAGCTTCAGATTCAGCATCAGTCCTTCCAATGAATATTGAGGGTTAATTTCCTTTAGGATTGACTGATGTGATCTCTTTGCTGTACAAGAGACTCTCAAGAGTCTTCTCCAGCACCACAATTCAAAGACATCAATTCTTTAGCACTCAGCCTTCTTTATGGTCCAACTGTCACATCTTTGCATGACTACTGGAAAAACTATAGCTTTGACTATACAGACCTTTGTTGGCAAAGCGATGTCTCTGCTTTTTAATACATTGTCTAGGTTTGTCATAGCTTTCCTTCCAAGGAGCAAGTGTTTTTTAATTTCATGGCTGCAGTCACCATCCACAGTGATTTTGGGCCCCCCAAAAAATCTATTGCTGCTTCCACTTTTTCCCCATCTATTTGCTGTGATTGCATATTGATAAAAGGTTCACTGCAGCCAGAAGATAAAACAATTATAAACATACATGCAGCCTAACAAAGGAGTCCCCAGATATGTGTGTGAAGCAAGAATTAACAGAATTGAAGGGAGAAACAGATGGTTCTACAGTAATAGTTGTAGAGCTCAGTACCCCACTTCCCATAATGGATAAAATAACCAGATAGAAGACTAACAGATAACAGAGGACTTGAACAACATAAACCAATTAGACCTAACAGACATACACAGAACACTGTACCCAACAACAGCAGAATACATGGTCTTCTTAAGTGCACATGGCCAATTCTCCAGGATAGACCATATGTTAGGCCACAAAGTAAACTTCAGTAAATTAAAAAACATTGAAATCATAAATGCAACTACTCTGGATGAGGACATGGCAGGTAGTATACTGGATTCTTTTACAACTATTATCTTAGAAGTATTTAACCTTTTCAAGTGTAACAACCCTTCTTTAACATAAAAAACTTGGCAAGCATCCACATGATGATAATTATACTTTGAAAGAATACATAAACACATATAGTAGTAATCAGTTCAGTTCAGTTGCTCAGTTGTGTCCGACTGTTTGCAACCCCATGGACTGCAGCACACCAGGCCTCCCTGTCCTTCACCAATTCCCGGAGTTTACTCACACTCATGTCCATTGAGTCAGTGATGCCATCCAACCATCTCATCCTCTGTCGTCCCCTTCTCCTCCCATTCCACTGTTTCTCCAACTGTTTGCCATGAAGTGATGGGGCCAGATGCCATGATCTTTGTTTTCTGAATGTTGAGCTTTAAACCAGCTTTTTCACTCTCCTCTTTCACTTTCATCAAGAGGCTCTTCAGTTCTTCTTCTCTTTCTGCCATTAAGGGTGGTGTCATCTGCATATCTAAGGTTATTGATATTTCTCCTGGCAATCTTGATGCCAGCTTGTGCTTCATCCAGCCCAGTGTTTCTCATGATGTACTCTGCATATAAGTTAAATAAGCAGGGTGACAACGTACAGCCTTGATGTACTCCTTTCCCTATTTGGAACCAGTCTGTTGTTCCATGTCTAGTTCTAACTGTTGCTTCCTGACCTGCATACAGATTTCTCAAGAGGCAGGTCAGGTCTGGTATTCCCATCTCTTTCAGATAATAGCAATTACTAATTCAGTAAATGTTAGTAATAGCTAACATTTATTGAATTCTTACTATGCCAGCCACTGTTCTAAGCATTTTACATATATACCCCATGTAATCCTCACAGTAATCCAGTGAATACTGTTGCCTCCAATTACAGATGAGGAACTGAGACAGAATGGCTAAGTAACCTGCTCCAGTGGTAAAACCATTATTTGAACCCAGACAGTTTTACTCCAGAGCTTTTAGTCTTAAACTCTAAATAATTCTTTTTCTCTAGCATGTGCTTTTTCAGACCTCTTGTAATATGGCCAGAGATGCCCAGGGGTCTGTAGCCCACAGGACGGGAACTGCTAAACTATCTCATTTAACCCTCCTAATACCCTTGAGGTAAGTACTGTGAACAAACTGAGGCCCAAAGAGTTCAGGCATGAAGGGGAAACTAATTGATAGAGACATGATTTGAATCCAGATCTTCTGTTTCATGTTTCATAATTTGACTGTGCTTCTGGAAAGGATTTTGTGTGTGGGGAACCAAGGGATAATCTGAAGCATGGGAGGAAGAGAGACTAATTTTGCCCTTGAGCTGGCACATGTTCCGGACATTACTGGCACATAGCCACCTCAAGTATTGTCATGTACCTCAAGTAGAGACATCTGTACCTTCAAGTCATAGTACATGAAATGACCACATGACACCAAGGCTGTTTGAACTAGGCTCCATCCAACAGACTAAGCCATCTGGGTGGAGCTTGATGTCTAGACCCTGTTTGTGCTTCACCCTGCCATGTGAGATAAGTCACTTGTTTCTCCTTGTGTGCTTACAATACCTATTCTATAAAATGGGGATTATCAGAGGAAAACATAGGCAAAACACTCTCCGACATAAACCACAGCAGGATCCTCTATGACCCATCTCCCAGAATATTGGAAATAAAAGCAAAAATAAACAAATAGGACCTAATTAAAATGAAAAGCTTCTGCACAACAAAGGAAACTATAAGCAAGGTAAAAAGACAACCTTCAGAATGGGAGAAAATAATAGCAAATGAAGCAGTGGACAAATAATTAATCTCAAAAATATACAAGCAACTCCTGCAGCTCAATTCCAGAAAAATAAATGACCCAATCAAAAAGTGGGCCAAAGAACAGACATTTCTCCAAAGAAGACATACAGATGGCTAACAAACACATGAAAAGATGCTCAACATCACTCATTATCAGAGAAATGCAAATCAAAACCACAATGAGGTACCATTTCACACCAATCAGAATGGCTGCTATCCAGAAGTCTACAAGCAATAAATGCTGGAGAGGGTGTGGAGAAAAGGGAACCCTCTTATACTGTTGGTGGGAATGCAAACTAGTACAGCCACTATGGAGAACAGTGTTCAGTTCAGTTCAGTTCAGTTCAGTCGCTCAGTCGTGTCAGACTCTCTGCGACCCCATGAATTGCAGCACGCCAGGCCTCTCTGTCCATCACCAACTCCCGGAGTCCACCCAAACCCATGTTCATCGAGTCGGTGATGCCATCCAACCATCTCATCCTCTGTTGTCCCCTTCTCCTCCCGCCCCCAATCCTACCCAGCATTAGGGTCTTTTCCAATGAGTCAACCCTTCTCATGAGGTGGCCAAAGTATTGGAGCTTCAGCTTCAACATCAGACCTTCCAATGAACATCCACGATTGATCTCTTTTAGGATGGATTGATTGGATCTCCTTGCAGTCCAAGGGACTCTCAAGAGTCTTCTCCAACACCACAGTTCAAAAGCATCAATTCTGCGGCGCTCAGCTTTCTTCACCGTCCAACTCTCACATCCATACATGACCACTGGAAAAACCATAGCCTTGACTAGACGGACTTTTGTTGGCAAAGTAACGTCTCTGCTTTTAAATATGCTATCTAGGTTGGTCATAACCTTCCTTCCAAGGAGTAAGCATCTTTTAATTTCATGGCTGCAGTCACCATCAGCAGTGATTTTGGAGCCCAAGAAAGTAAAGTCTGGCACTGTTTCCACTGTTTCCCCATCTATTTCCCATGGAGTGATGGGACCAGATGCCATGATCTTGGTTTTCTGAACGTTGAGCTTTAAGCCAACTTTTTCACTCTCCTCCTTCACCTTCATCAAGAGGCTCTTTAGTTCTTCTTCACTCTCCGCCATAAGGGTGGTGTCATCTGCATATCTGAGGTTATTGATATTTCTCCCGGCAATCTTGATTCCAGCTTGTGTTTCTTCCAGCCCAGCGTTTCTCATGATGTACTCTGCATATAAGTTAAATAAGAGAGAACAGTGTGGAGATCCTTAAAAAACTGGAAATAGAACTGCCATATGACCCAGCAATCCCACTGCTGGGCATACACACTGAGGAAACCAGAATTGAAAGAGACACGTGTACCCCAATGTTCATCACAGCACTGTTTATAATAGCCAGGACATGGAAGCAACCTCGATGTCCATCAGCAGATGAATGTATAAGGAAATGCACAGTCATCTCATTACTTATTGCTATGCCCTGTAAACATTATGCTGAACTGTATTGGTGAGAGGACACACTAGCATTGTAGCATATCTTGCACCGAGAAACTTAAACTCATATCTTTAGGAAATTGGAAGAGGAAATCTGTATGTCCTGCTTTATGCTCCTCTTATTCAATAATCATCTATATTGGTTTTGTTAAAACTTAACTTGGATACAGTGAATATTTTTACTGCTTTAAAATACTAACTTTGGAAGAAGAAGAATTCCAAAAAGTATGTACACAATGGCATGTCCTGTCCTTTTTCAAGCTTATCAGAAGTTGGAGCTGTTTACCTTGCAACAGTAAATACGCTAAGTCAGACTGTCTGACTTGATTAGCCAATGCTCCTGCTTCCTGGCTATATGACTTTATACTTCTCTGAGACTCAGTTCTTCTTTTCTCTAAATTGGGATCATAATATCTATCTCATGTGTTGCGAAGATTATATAAAATCACATGGCAAAGTATTTTGTAAACTCTAAAGCTAATGTTAGGGACTTTTTTGTTCCTATTCTTAAGAGAAAAAAGCTCAAGACATGAAAATATCTTCAGGTACTATTTTATGTGGAAATGGAATAGAATTTTATTTTTGTTAAGGACATGGAACGACAGACTGGTTCCAAATAGGAAAAGGAGTACGTCAAGGCTATATATTATCACCCTGCTTATTTAACTTATATGCAGAGTACATCATGAGAAACACTGGGCTGGAAGAAACACAAGCTGGAATCAAGATTACTGGGAGAAATATCAATAACCTCAGATAAGCAGATGACACCACCCTTATGGCAGAAAGCGAAGAAGAACTAAAGAGCCTCTTGATGAAAGTGAAAGAGGAGAGTGAAAAAGTTGGCTTAAAGCTCAACATTCAGAAAACTAAGATCATGGCATCTGGTCCCATCACTTCATGGGAAATAGATGGGGAAACAGTGTCAGACTTTATTTTGGGGGGCTCCAAAATCACTGCTGATGGTGATTGCAGCCATGAAATTAAAAGATGCTTACTCCTTGGAAGGAAGGTTATGACCAACCTAGATAGCATATTTAAAAGCAGAGACATTACTTTGCCAACAAAGGTCCATCTAGTCAAGGCTATGGTTTTTCCAGTGGTCATGTATGGATGTGAGAGTTGGACGGTGAAGAAAGCTGAGTGCTGAAGAGTTGATGCTTTTGAACTGTGGTGTTGGAGAAGACTCTTGAGAGTCCCTTGGACTGCAAGAAGGTCCAACCAGTCCATCCTAAAGGAGATCAGTCCTGGGTGTTCATTGGAAGGACTGATGTTGAAGCTGAAACTCCAATACTTTGGCCATCTCATGCGAAGAGTTGACTCATTGGAAAAGACCCTGATGCTGGGAAGGATTGGCGGCAAGAGGAGAAGGGGACAACAGAGGATTAGATGGTTGGATGGCATCACTGACTCGATGGACATGGATTTGGGTAAACTCCGGGAGTTGGTGATAGAGAGGCCTGGCGTGCTGCGATTCATGGGGTCGCAAAGGATCGGGCACGACTGAGCGACTGAACTGAACTGAACTGAAGGACAATTTCACATAACAGAATTCACTATTTTACCCGTTTTTAAGTGTATAATTCAGTGTCCTTTAGCACATCCACATTGTTGTGCAACCACTGTCACTTTTTAGTTCTAGAACATTTTTGTTACCCCGAAAAAAAGCTCCATACCCATTAAACAATCACTTCCCATTTTCCCCTCCCAGCACACCCTGCAAATGACTAAGCAAGCTGCTTTCTGTGTATTTGCCTATTCTAGATATTCATATAAATAGAATCTTACAATATGTGGCCTTTTGTGCCTGACTTCTTTCACTTAACAATGTTTCCAAAGTTCATTCACACTGCAGTATCTACCAGTACTTTGTTCCTTCTGTGGTTGTATAATATTCCTCTGTGTGGATATAATATTCCACTGTGTGCATTTTGTTTATCCATTCATTAGTTGGTGGACACTTGAGTTGTTTCCACCTTTGTGCTGTTTTGATAGTGTGGTTATGAACATTCACTGTTAAGTTTTTATTTGAACACCTATTTTCAGTTCTTAGAGTGGAATTGCTGAGTCATAAGTAATGTTTTGTTTAACTTTTTGAGGAACTGCCAAATGGTTTTCTATGGCAGCTGTGCCATTTTACATTCTAACTCACATTATATTGGGTTCCAGTTTTTCCACATTCTCACCAACACTTATTTTCCAATTTTTTTTTGTATTGTAGCCACATTATTTTGCATAAAAGTGGGATTTCATTGTGCCTTGATTTGTATTTCCCTAGTGGTGCTGAGCACCTTTTGATGTTTTTATTGCTCTTTGTATTTCTTTCTTGGAGAAACATCTCTTCAAGTTCTTTGCCCATTTTTTAACTGGATTTTGGTCCTTTTTTTGTTTTTTTTGACTGCACCACGTGACTTACAGGATGTAAGTTTCCTGACCAACTGAGGCCATGGCAGTGAAAGCCAAGTTCTAACCACTGGAGCACCAGGGAACTCCTGGATTTTTGTCTTTTTGTTGTTGTTGAGTTGTAGAAGTTCTTTATATAGTCTGGATACTATGCCATCATTAGATATCTAATTTACAAGTATTTTTTCCCATTCTGCGGGTTCAGCTCAGTTCAGTTGCTCAGTCATGTCTGACTCTTGGCGACCCCATGGACCATAGCATGCCAAGCCTCCTTGTCCATCACCAACTCCTAGTTCAATTCAGTTCACTCAGTTGGGTCCGACTCTTTGCGACTCCATGAACTGCAGCACGCCAGGCCTCTCTGTCCATCACCAACTCCCGGAGTCTACCCAAACCCATGTCTATTGAGTCGGTGATGCCATCCAGCCATCTCATCCTCTGTCGTCCCTTTCTCCTCCTGCCTTCAATCTTTCCCAACATCAGGGTCTTTTCAAATGAATCAGCTCTTCACATTAGGGGGCCAAAGTATTGGAGTTTCAGCTTCAGCATCAGTCCTTCCAATGAACACTCAGGACTGATCTCCTTTAGGATGGACTGATTGGATCTCCTTGTAGTCCAAGGGACTCTCAAGAGTCTTCTCCAACACCACAGTTCAAAAGCATCAATTCTTAAGCACTCAACTTTCTTTATAGTCCATCTCTCACATCCATACATGACTACTGGAAAAACCATAGCTTTGACTAGACGGACCTTTGTTGGCAAAGTAATGTCTCTGCTTGTTAATATGCTGTCTAGGTTGGTCATAGCTTTTCTTCCAAGGAGCCAGTGTCTTTTAATTTCATGGCTGCAGTACCATCAGCAGTGATTTTGGAGCCCCAGAATAAAGTCTCTCACTGTTTACATTGTTTCCCCATCTATTTGCCATGAACTGATGGGACCAGATGCCATGATCTACCCCATGAACAGTTTGAAAATATCCAGTAAACCATGTGGTAAACTGACGGGCTGTCATCGAGGCTTTGTTGTTCCATTTATAGATCTCAGAGAAGATTTAGCATAATTCTTAAGGGCCCTAGGATTTTTGAAATGATAAATGAACATTGGCTTCAACGTAGTCACCAGATGCGTTATCCTCTAAAGAAGAGAGTCAGTCTGTCCTTTGAAGCTTTGAAGCCAAGCATTTTCTCCTCCTCTCTGTGAAAGTCATAGATGGCATCTGTTTGAAAATCTGTCGTTTAGTGTAGCTACTTTCATTCATCATCTTAGCTAGATCTTCTGGATAACTTGCTGCCACTTCTCCATCAGCATTTGCTGCTTCACCTTGCCCTTTTATGTTGTGGAGATGGCTTCTTTCTTTAAACCTTATGACCCAGCCACTGCTAACTTTAAACTTTTCTTCTGCAGCTTCCTCACCTCTGTCAGCCTTCAGAGAGTTGAGCTGGATTAGGCTTTGGTTTAAGGGATAGTTGTGGCTGGCTTGATCTTTTATCCAACCACTGAAACTTTCTTTATATCAGCGGTAATACGGCTGTTTTGCTTTCTTATCATTCATGTCTTCACTGGAGTAGCGCTTTTAATTTCCTTCAAGAACTTTTCCTTTGCATTCACAACGTGGGTTAACTGGTACCAAGCTTTCAACAAGCTGTCTCAGCTTTCAACATGCCAGTGAGATTAAGCTCTCACTGAGAGCTTAATCATTTCTAGCTTTTGATTTAAAATGAGAGACATGTGACTCTTCCTTTCACTTGAACACTCAAAGTTCATTGTAGGGTTATTAATTGGCCTGATTTCAATATTGTGTGTCTCAGGGAATAGGGACACCCAAGGAGAGGGAGGAGCTTCCCTGGTGGCTCAAAGAGTAAAGAATCTGCCTGCAATGCAGGAGACCTGGGTTTGATTCCTGGGCTGGGAAGATCCCCCTGAAGAAGGAAATGGCAACCCACTCTAGTATTCTTGCCTGGAGAATTCCACGGGCAGAGGAGCCCAGCAGGCTGCAGTCCATGGAGTCACAAAGAATTGGACGTGACTGAGCGACTAACACTTTCACTTTTTCAAGGAGAGGGAGAGAGATGGGAAATGGGTGGTCAGTGGAGCACTCAGAAGAAAGACAGTGTTTGTTGATTAAGTTTGTTATCTTATATGGGCATAGTTTGTGGTCCTCCAAAACAGATACATTAGTGACATCAAAGATCACTGATCACCATAACAAATATAATAATAATGAAATATCGTGAGAATTACCAAAATGTGACGCAGAGACTCACATGAACTGAGTAAATGCTATTGGAAAAATGGCACCAATAGACTTGTTCAATGCAATGTTTATCTTAGTTACAGCAGTGGTTCAGTAAACTTTTTACAGAGATAATTTGCATAGCTGGGCCAGCATTTCTGTAGAATGAATTCCTAAAAAGGGAATTGCCTGGTCAAGTGGAATTGCCATTTAATTATTAATAGATCTGTCAAGTTGCCCTTCACAAAAGTTATAGCAGTTTACAATCCCACCAACAGATGTTAAATCCCAACAGATGTCAAATCTAATATGGTGAAAATATCTAATTTAAAAATCAGGTAGTTCTGTAATGTTTAGAAACCAACAATCCTCTGCCTGTCTCTATTCATCCTTGACATATATATGTAATATATATAAATATAAATAAATATATATATAAAATTTTACTTTTGAACATGTATTGACGTCCTGCCATGGAAAGTGGTG
The DNA here is from genome assembly GCF_054371585.1 of Giraffa tippelskirchi. NCBI lineage: Eukaryota > Metazoa > Chordata > Mammalia > Artiodactyla > Giraffidae > Giraffa > Giraffa tippelskirchi. Next base: position 123,057,927 of record NC_137285.1, read on the forward strand.
ATTATCTTATACCAGTACGTCTGACCCATCACATTCACAGTTTTGCTCCTCCCAATTTTTAGTAAATAAGTTTTCCCTATTTACATTATTGTGATATGTAAATGTTATTCACAGCTGAACCATGTGGTATGTTCAGTCACATTTCTTTCCTTGCTTAGAATTCTTTTAGAATGTTTCTTGCTGATTTATTCGAGCTTTTTGTATATTAGGAATAAGCATTTTGACATATGTGTTGCAATCTGTTTCCCCAGATTGCTCTGATTTTATTTTTAGGATTGGTACTTTATAGATTAGATTTTTGAACCATCCTGTGGACTGAGGATTCTATTCCTTGATGTTCTATTTGCATATCCCATCTTGTTATTCCTTGTTTTCCATCCTGGGGCATCTAAAGTTCTTCTCCCTGCCTAAACAGATTTTAGGTACTTGCTATAGGTGTAAGTTTACAGTTCAAACTGTGGTGATTAATAATGGTTAAAACTGATTCAACATTGTAGAGCAACTATACTCCAAAAAAAAATTAATTAAAAATGCTTTTGGCTACTCAGATCCATGTGAAAAGTAAATTTTATTGTTATTTCAAAAGGAAAAAAAACCCAAAATACACATATTAAACACATTAAAATGTCTGTGGAGCAAGGAATGGGAATAAAAAAGAATCAAAACAGCTCCTTTGAGAATGTTGTGTAAAGGAGAAGCTCTCAGATTGTTGTTGAGTAGTAGAAACATGAGCTGTTTGAGATTAGCTGTGAAAGCTTCACAGAAAATGCTTCTCAGGGCATGCCAAGAAATGATGGAATTAATTGATAAGACTCTGTTTCTCTCTAACTGAATGAAATTTTCTATTCTTTACTAGTGCTGGTTTGTGGCCCAGCCTTCCATTGGGCACCCATGACCACTAGGTAGAAAAACACTAGCTCTGTTCTCCTAGACCAGGTTTCTCGGTAGGGAGCATTTTAACATTTTGGCCAGATGATTCTTGATTTTTTTTCGGGGGCTATGAGGTGGATCGTAGGTTGTTTAGCCCCAGCCCTGATTTCTACCTACAATCTCCTCCCTCTGATTGTGACAACCAAAACTATCTCCAGACATTGTCAGGTGTCCCCTGGGGAGAAAATTCATCCATAATGAGAAACAACTGGACTCTGGAACCTAGAGCGGCACGGATGTTGCCAGCCATGAGGTTGATTATGAGCAAGTATGCCAATCTGCTGGTTTCACTGTGAAGATAATCAGACTTCTTTCTGTAATTTAGGAGTTCAAAGAAAAGAAATTTTAGATTAAAAGAAGAGTCTAAATTAACTGCTGTTGGGAGCAAGCAATCCTACTGTTTTCTGTATTTAAATTTCAGGTACTGTTCTTTTCAGTAGCAGCAACAACTGTAATAATACCTTACACTGCTTTATAGTTTTGAATTTGTTGATTAAAAACAAAATACTTTTCTCATCTGTTGTTGCTTTGGAACCTCACAACAAAAAGCTTTATAAGATCGGATAGGAGTTTGTCTCCATTTTTCAGATTAGGAAACTGAAGTGCAAAATCCAGATGTGATTTGCCAGGAGCACATGACCATCATATTGGAGAGCCGGATATAAAATCTGGTTCTTGGTTAGGTGCTCTTTCCGTAGAGTACTCAAACATTTTTTGAGGTTTCCAAAAGTTTCAGGAGATTGTTGACAGTTCTGCCATAGTCATTTCTGTTTTTATAACCCACCCCCCCACCCCAGGTTTTCCTTTAATGACTTTTGCCCAAGTCCTCTTCTTGGATTTCAGTATTTTCACAACCATCCCCACTTTGGTCTACGTTGTTTTGCCTCCTCTGAGTTCCCCCTAACTTGGTGACCAGTGCTGGGAGGCAGAACTCGGGAGACAGAAGATCTGGGTTGGAAGCCTAGCCCAGGACTTGATGTTTGGTTTCTGTGTAACTCAGTTTTCATCATCTGTTCGGAGTCTAATCTTACTTGCTCCTTAGCTCCCTCAGGGATGTTAGGGGAAGGAGTAAGCCTATGCCTGGAAAAGTATCTATCTTATTTTTAAAGATCTCCAAGGAGAAGCTTTCATCATCTCTGTCTGTTACCAAATATAGTATCTTTTCAGACTCCTGTCTCCTGAACTGCTATTCCCTCCTGGAATGGATGAGTGGCAAATCTCCTACCTGGAAATCTTTAAAGTACTATAGACCAAGACAATAAGAGAGTCATTAGAATGTGGCTAGAGTATGCTGACTAAGAGGTAGAGGGTTGTAATCCACTTTCTGTGAGAAAAACTTTTCTCCCCAGAATATAATTAAAAACTCCTAAGTGTGCTTCTCTAAGCCTTGCCTACCTCTTTAGGCTCATTTCTCACACCTCCCTCAGGTACCTGTGTATTCTCTCAAGGATACCTTGTTCCCGCATCATGATGCCTTTCTCCATCTGCACCTGTTGAACTACCCAGGACAGAGATGATAATTCCTCCATGTTGGGTGGGGCACTTATGCTCTGCTTTCTTGGCCACCAGGACCTACTCCATTATAGCACTTACTATACTGCATTATGGTTGTTTCTTCTCAGTAGACTTCTCCTTGAGAAGCTTTTGTTTATCAACTCTGAATTCCCCAGTTCTTAGCCTGGTGTCCAGTAAATGCCCAGCAAGTGTTTGTTAAATGACTGCTTGAGTGACTTTTACCTGAAAAGGAGAAGACTTGGGGGAAAAAGACATAATTTTGGGTATTAGGAGAGTAGGCATAAGAAACAGGGAGTAAATATACTCTGCACTTCTCCGAGGTTCAAGAAGAATTTGACCCAGAGACAGAAAGCAGACAAAGGCAGGTTTTTTCAGGTCAGCATCAGGAAAGAACTATCTAGCACATCTTTTATCACTGGACTATCTGCTTCTTATGATAAGGTTGACCATTTGCCAGGGGTATGGTAGGAGGTAATTGCCAACCAAGTTTTTGCCCTTTGGAATACTCTAGCAATACGCAGGGTCTTACCAGGTCACAAAAACCATGCTGACTCTATCTGCTTGCTGGGCTTCTGGATGATCTTCAGATAATAGCCACGCCTTCCTTTAATTTTGTCCAGGCCTGTTATCCCAGAGTCTTCAGCTGTTTGTTATGTGATTTGGTTTCCAGACCCTTTGAAATCCTGGCTACTCTGTTATGGTCATGTTTATTCATCAGTGTTCTTTGTACATTGTGGACCTAAAACCAGGTCTCAGGGCTGAAGGATGCTTTGACAGAGCAGAGAACGGTAGAGCTACTTGCTCCTTCATTCAGGGTTTATTCTTAGTTAAGTAGCATAGTGTTGCCTTGGCTTTTTGATAATGACCCTGTTGGCATATATTCCCTGGCAATTTGTAGTCAGGTGAAACCCCTAGATCTCTTTCATGTGAGCAGCTCTTTCCCCATCCTATACTTGGGTAGTTGATGAGGTTTCATCCCGAGGTTTTGGTTTTTCATTTCAGCTTACCAGGTCACAGAATGTTAGAGCTAGAATGACTCTAGGAATGAGCTTCATTCATTTTGGATCTTGTTTCTGTTTTCCATGTTCACTGCCTTGCTCCTCTCTCCTTTCTCCCAAGCTTTGTGCTGCTCACAGTTTGATAAGCAGATCCTTTGTATTTTCATCTGAATCATTCATGACAGTATTGATCAGAGCTGTGGAGCATATCCCAGACCTTCTGGTTGACCTCTGTCCATTTATCAGCGTTTTTTTTCTTCAAGCTGATTCAAGCTGTGAGTCTCTTACTTTGTTGTGCTACTTGAACTTGTAGTTTTCATTTCATCCTTGGTATTCCTCTTCAGTCAAGCATAGTAGGTGATCTCTGTTCCCACAACATAGGCAAATAAGAAGTGATGAGAATCCTGAAAGTCAGAAGTGCCTCTGGCAAGGGAGCTAATGTCCAGAGAAGGATGTAATCTGGCACCTCTTTTTTGTTTTCATGAATTACAGTTTCTGAGATGAAAGAAATCTAAACAAAGTCCTTTAAATAACGGCTAGCTAACTCTTACTGTAGCATCTAACATCATCATGTCAACTGTGTATTCTTGTGGAGAGGTAAGTGGGATGTTGCTATTCTTACCTTCCAGATCAGAGAAGCTGGGATTGTTCCTTGGCAAATGTTTGCTGAAAGAATCAGTAAGTCAGTTTCAGGCTGGTCTTCACTTCAGCTTCATATTTGCAGATTCAGGGAAAGAGGATGAATGACTTTCACACACACGTGTGCGCATGCATACACACACACACACACACACACACATGCACAAACACCATAATGAAACCTCCTTCAGAACCAGCTTCGCTTGTGGCTTCCCTTGTGACTCAGCTGGTAAAGAATCCACCTGCAATGTGGGAGACTTGGGTTCAAACTCTGGGCTGGGAAGATCCCCTGGTGAAGGGAAAGGCTACCCACTCCAGTATTCTGGCTTGGAGAATTCCATGGACTGTTTAGTCCATGGGGTAGCAAAGAGTCGGACACGACTGAGCAACTTTCACTTTCACTTTTCAGAACCAGCCAGAGCACTGCCATTTCTGGCCAGTCTCCCCTTGACAGCTTCTGCCAGCACTGCTGCATCTCTCCTCTGAACTCCCATATCAGTGCTTGATGCTTTGCATGACTGCCCAGTTCATGCGTTTATGTCTCATTACCCCAGATTCTGGAGGAGAAGTTAGGGCCACGGCTTCTTCTTGTTTCGTGCCTTTCATAGCATCAGGTATAAGTATTTGGTTAAACAAACTGTTGAACCAGAGTGTTGCCACCAGATGGCACCAGAGTCCCTGCCAGTAGTCTTGAGAATTTTGAGTAACTTTCAGCCATTTATTGCCAAGCTAGCCATTAAAAATGCCTTCAACTTAATTAATTAAGCAGAATGCCAGTAGATACTACAGTAGACACAAATAAATTAACCAGGCAGAATTGTAACTTACCATTTTCCCCATGGTAGACTCTTGTGTTCACCCAACCCCTCTGCCTGCCCCTTGTCAGGCACTGGGTTCTCACCCCAGCAGCTGCTTTCAAGGCCCTGAACAGAATCTGGCTTTCAAACTTCCCTGGCAGAGAGTGTCTTGATACCTCACCACTTTTAATATGTTGATTATTTTAGTTACCTCATTGCAATCTTTGCTCCCTTATATATGTGACTTTATGAATTTTCGATCATGTGAAGCCATGGTAAGAGTTCTCATTTATTTAAGCAACTGTGCTTACTATTCAGCTGTGCTTATGGTTTTATACACATTGTTGCCATTGAAATATTTTTGTTTTTAGTCACTTTAGAATTAAAGTTTTTAGTCACTTTAGAATTAATTCAGTCATGTCTGACTCTGCAACTTCGTGGATTCTGCGACTTCCAGGCTCCTCTACCTATGGGATTTTCCAGGCAAGAATACTGGAGTGGGTTGCTGTTTCCTTCTCCAGGGGGTCTTCCTGACCCAGGAATTGAACCCATGTCTTCTGCATTGCAGGCTGATTCTTTACCTTTGAGCCACCTGGAAAGCTGCCATTGAAATAAAAGAGCTATCATATTGAATCCTTACATTATATTTATTACATTACTTCTATTGAATGCTTGCCTTGTTGGGTACTGTTCTGAAAGTTTCCCATGCATTAACACATAATCTGTATAGCCTAATGGAGTAGATAATATTAACCTCATTTATACTTCAAAAAACTGAGGCTATCAGAGCTGAGTGACTTGCCTAGGTAACAGGAAGTAGCTATATTGGGATTCATATCTAGGTATCTTTAATTCTAAAGTTGCTAGTCATTTCACTATATTATATCATTCTACTATGTCCATTTGATCTTAATGATTTCTTCTTTAGAAAGGGTATGAAGTTTTATTGAATCATTAAATAAGGGTTTGCTCTATGTTCGTCTCCTGCTGCTAGACTGTTAGCTCCTTGAGGACAGGAACTAGAAGTCATGTTTATTTCTCTTCCTATTAAATGTACAGTAAATACTTGATGGATGAGTGAGAGTGAACACTGCCTTCAGTCTCCCAGGGTGTCTGAGATACAAGGCTCAGATAAGGTCCAACAGAACCTTAGTGTGCTATAGCTTAAAGGGCTTTGAAAATCAAGTCAAACCCTCCTTGGGGTGACCTAATGTGCCGGAGTCCAGCTCCAGCAGCCAGGGAAACGCCCTGAAGGGATGAACGGGGTCGGCGAACGAAAATGATGCAGTCTTTCGCTCAAAACACTGGGCTGCGTGTTTATTTTAAGCATCAGGTTTTCTTTTATACTTTTACAAAAGCATTAGGTCAGAGGTATGACATCTTCAGTTTCCCCTCACCCATATTTACTGTCTCCATAAATCATTGTTGTCCTTCAGGGTTTCTTCTTAAGTGTCCTTGTGGTAACATTGTAACTCAAATTTGTCTCTGGTCTGTATATTACATTCCTCAGTTTATTTCTTATCTCTTTAAATCCTGCTATCCCCTAGTAACTTAAGCTCATCATCTCCTAAAAAGGCTTTTGGCTATTAGTATCTCTAAAATACCTAGTTTCCATAAGTTATAGTAAAATATGCCAACACTACAACATACCTTAAACCTTTAGCTTCTAACTATTCTTAATTGTTCCTAACCCCTAAACTCAGCAAACTTCTTTTGCCTAAACATTCCCCTTACAGGCAGGTTTCAGATAACAATGTTTCCCATGATCTCAGGCTGCAGCCTATGTGCTCATTCTGGAGCATTCTTTGTAAAGATCCTTGAACAAATGTCAATAGTTAACGTTATGGATTATAACATTCTTTCCAGCCAACTCAACCGGAGGAAGGAAAGGACAAGTCAGAATTACAAGACCTAACTCCTTCATCCTGGGACCGTGCCTGCGGGATAGGGGGTTAGGGCCGTGCCTCCATTTTGTCAGTAATGCCTATCGCGGCTCCCAACATCTCCCCCTTTTTTATTTTTTAGAGCATAAATGTGAAACTCAGTAGATAAAGCAGAAACACTTCGGTTGAGTATTCTGAAAAGGCACAGGGCTAATAGACAAATCAGAACCAACAGGCATAAGCACATAGCTGCATTAATCATTATTGTAAAAAAGGATCCATGGGAAAGATATCCCTCTACATTTTTAAAAAGGGAATTAGAAAGCCAGTGAGAGGAAAAGTCAGACTCCGCCTGGTTCATATTCTGGATATTTTGATGTAACTTAGAAATATCAATACTAGAATCTGAGTGATTCCAAACGCCTAAAATATGGTTTCTGATGTGTTCCCAAGAATGCACAGAATCATTCACTTGTAGAGGGGTAACGCATATCTATTTAAATTCAGCATGGCACCTTAAAGACAACTTAATTTTTAAATTTGTAATTTCTTGCCCTACAAGCAGGACTGCTTCTTCTAAAGCATTGACCTTATTTTCTATCTTCCTATCTATAATTTCCTGTGTAGCAAGAGCTACGGAGACATTTTTGGACAGGTGATCGACAAACGAGGCGCAGTATGCACTTGTTTTGACAGGGCAACAGCAGAAACCGTAACTGAAGCAATTGTGGCAATCAAGGCAGTTATTCCCACAATCAGAGCTGCAATGAATCTCTTAGGTCGAGAAATTAAGCCATTAAATTCATACAAAACTTTCTATGCATAATCATCAAACCATTGTCCCTCTAATTTTACAGGAACCATCAAATATGGTGGTTGCTTTACAATCATCACAGCCTTATAATTACTATAATCGTTCCCATCAACACAATTTGATATAAAACAGTTCACACATTCAACATTATAAACAGTTTCTCCTTTAAGAACTCTCAAATCATTCCAATTTTTGGCCAACAGAAAGGCATAGGGAGAATGCATGCAGGCCCGTACAATATATCTTTGTTCATTTAAAGGTCTGTGTAAAATCACAGGTGCCATAGCAGCCAATGCTCTCCATAATTCAGGTTGTATGGGACCTGTTTCATCGAAACTCACTAAAGGAGGAACCCATCCATTAACATGCCACCTAGTAATTGCTAAAGGATAAGGGATAAATGAATTATTTCATATGGATCTATAAGGTTCTTCAAAAATTAAATTTAACCATTGATCCAAAAGATAGGGGCACCCCCATTCAATCAGAGAGTGTCTGGTGGCAGCAATGGGCATAAATAATTTTAGGGCATACATGCATTCTTTCCAACGAGGAAAGCCAGAAATTTTGCTTATACTTTCCCAGGCCTGTAGTCCTTGTTCATCAGAATCCGGGGTGGGGAGTGCACACAGCTTGGAAAGTCCTTTAAATGAGGGGCTGCCTGTTTTATGGCATCATATTGTCTTTCTTGCACCCCCAGCATCAACAGCTATAAGGACCAAAAGTCTCTCTTGCCATTGCTTCTTGGAGAATCAGTAAGCATGCCTTTCAAGGAAGTGCTAACACATCCATTCAAAACCGGAGGAAGTGTGACAAAGCAAATAGGTGGATAAATGGACACGCCTGAAAAATTGAAGGGAGTGCTGACCACTGTTTTAACATTATTAGGATAGATGGAAGCCCCACCCAAAAGATGAGTATCATTAACAAAAACACGAATGGGCTCAATTATCCAGTCTACAGGCTGGAAAAAAGGTGGATTAGGCAAATAGGTCCAATGAACTTTTTCTGTGCTGGAGGGCCTCTGGCTGACAAGCCAACACAACAAGCATAGCCACAAACATTACCATAGGAGTGGCCTCGTATCTCCCCCTTTCTATTAATTCTTCAGCCTGCTGAGCGAGGTGTTTCAGCTGGCCCCATGTTGGCACCGTGCTGGAGGTAGTTGCTTGAGTACGATGCGGCGATGAGGTGGAGCAGAATACGGTTGGACTCCATCAGCATGTCTCTTTTGAAGTGCCAGGTGCCTGAAGCGATGTACTAGCAGTGAAGCCTCAGGTGAAGGGTCACCCGCCCTTCGGCTTTCTTTGCTTCCCTCAGGTCCGGACTCATCAAGCTTCCGATCTCGCCAATATCCTTCAGTCCCAGACTCCAGGACTCCAGGGATCTCAGCGACCTCAGCGGTCTCTGTGGTCTTGGAGATCTCATGGGGCTGGACATGTCGAATCAGTCTGTCAGGAATCTAAACAGGAGAAGTGGAGTCCTGCAGAAACATCCAAGCATACCCTCTCCCACAAGTTAACAGCACATCTGGCCCTTTCCACTCTCCGGTAAGGAGGTCTTTCCACTTGACCAGGGGCCGAGTCGCAGCCCCCTCAGGAATCCAGTGTCTCAAAATTGCAGTCTGCCCCTGTTTATCTACGTTTGAGTGATTACAAAGGTATCCACGGTAACGTGCACACAGGACAGTTTCCCAAAGACCGGGGTGTGAGTTGCGTCCATTTGCCAGAGAGCGTTAGGCCTAAGGCCTCGGGGATTTACTCCTAATGATAGAGATGGATTAGATATTGGGCAGTTTGGACATAACTTGACTGTTTGTCTAGCCACCTCCCTAGGGATATGAAACTCATGCCTTAAACCAGCTGCATTTTGATGGTGAATTTTGTGAGAATTTTTAGCCTTGTCAATCTTTTCATGTAAGTTTAAGGCAATTACTTTAGTTAATGCATCTGCCAAAGCATTTCGTTCATGTAAAGGGCCGGGCAAGCCGGAATGGGCTCTAATATGTCCCACAAAATATTTTTTAACTCTATGCTTAGTCTCTTTCTGTAGATCGAGTAACAAGGAGAAAATAGTAGTCTTATTTTCTGGAATAGTAGCAGTCTCAATATGAGGAAACAATCTTACAATATATCGGGAGTCAGTTAAAAGATTGAAGGCACGGTCTGTCAAATGTTGAAAAGCCCAAATAACTGCTCTTAACTCAGCTCTTTGGGCAGATGTCTAGTTACCTGAACATGGGATTTTCCATTAATAATTGTAACTGCTTTACCATTAGAGGAACCATCTGTGAAAACTAAAATTGCCCCTTCTAAAGGTTAAATAGAAAATTTCTTCGGAAAAATCACGGAATGTATGCAAAAGGGGGTTTGAGGGTAAATGAAACAAAATTTGTCCCCTGAAATCTATCAGGGCAACTTGCCAATCATCACTATTTTGTAAAAGAAATTGCAGTTGATCATTATTGAATGGAATCACTATATTTGCTACCTCTTTTTCAAAAAGTTCCACACTTCTTTTTCTACCTTTTATAATTAATTGTGCCACCAAGCTGGGATAAGATAAAACTATTTTTTGGGGGGTCACTGGTAGATGGAGCCATTTTAATGGGCCTTCTTGCCACAAGCATCCTGTAGGTGTATGTTCTGTGGCGAGAATAATTAAATACCATCCTCTGGTAATATTAATTCTAATTAACTGATCATTCAAAGCCTCATCCACTTTAACAAGAGCCAACTCTGCCTCACTGGTCAATTTTCTCTTAGAACTGGGATTAGGATCACCCCTTAAACAATCAAATAAAGGCTTTAAGTCCGAAGTAGTCAGTCTTAAATGTGGGTGTATCCAATTAATATCCCCTAATAATTTTTGGAAATCATTTAAAGTTAGTAAATGATCTCTTCAAAGCTGCAAAGGAGCATGACTCACAGTATGGGTATTTAACACCCTTCCTAAATAAGAAAAAGGAGGATTTACTTGTATCTTATCTGGAGCTATCTTCAAACCCCAGTTTTCCAAGGCCTCAATCAATTCAGATAAGATTTGTTGCAATAAGGCTCTACCTTTATGGGCAGCCAAAATATCATCCATATAGTGTATCAAATATAAATCTTTATACTTCCCTCTAACATTTTGCACAGCTTGATCCACAAATTTTTGACACAAGGTGGGGCTATTTTTCATTCCCTCAGGCAAAACCTTCCATTGAAACCTTCTATAGGGCTGTTTAAAATTAACTGAAGGAAGACTGAAGGCAAATCTCTTACAATCTTGAACAGCCAGGGGGATGGTAAAGAACCAATCTTGTAGATCTATGACTATCACATTATATTGAAAAGGTACGGCTACTGGGGAAGGGAGACCCGGCTGAAGGGCCCCCATGTCTTCTATAGTTGAGTTTATAGCTCTCAAATCTTGTAACAATCTCCACTTTCATGATTTCTTCTTAATGACAAAAATAGGAGTATTCCAGGGACTATTAGAAGACTCTGTATGGCCGGCCGCCAGTTGCTCCATAACTAAGTCTTCAGCTGCCTGCAACTTTTCAGCTGGTAAGGCCCATTGCTCCACCCATACCAGATCATCAGATTTCCAGATAATAGGATCGGCAGCAAGAGCAATAGCCTCTAGGATAAATTTGAATATCTTAAACCTTTTTTATTTTTTCTAATGGAGAACCAGTTCCCTGCTGATCTTTACCAAGCCCCTTGTCAGAATTACACCTCATTTGCAGCATTTGGTTAGTAACTTTTTCATCTGGGCTATATAAAAGCATTCCCATCTGAGATAATATATCTCTCCCCCATAAAGAAAAAGGCAGTGAAGGAATCACATATGGGCAAAAGGTGCCTTGTGCCCCCCTTTTCATCTGACCATGTCAAAATTTGTGAGCTCTTAACAACCGAGGGCATTGACCCTATTCCTACCAAGCCGACATTGGTCAGACGTGTTGGCCAGGACGAGGGCCAGTTTTTTCCAGCAATGCAAGAGACATCTGCTCCAGTGTCTAACAGCCCTGACATTTTATTTCCTTGAATTAAAAGATCTTTCAAAGGCCTTGAAGCTGTAATTTCTTGCACCCAAAAGGCTAGATCACTAGATCCAAATCCTCTGGGGCCCCTAGCTTGAGAAGTCAAGGTTTTTCCTATCTGATAATAAGGTAAAAGCAGAAGTTGTGCTATTCTTTGACCTTTATTAATTTGCACAGTTCTGGCAGGCTTCGAAATCAAAACTTTAATTTCCCCAGTATAATCAGAATCTATTACATCAGGCACCACTGAAATTCCTTGAAGGGAAAGCGAGCCACACCTGAGCACAAGTCTTAAAATGCCCTCAGGCAAGGGACCAGCCACTCCATTGGAATTGGAGCTTCCTCACCTTCCCTTTTTGTTTTGGTAAAAACTACTGGAAAGGCCATAGAGAATTCTTTAAGTCTCCCTGTTGTTTTACTCTTTTTTTTTTTTCTTTTTTCTTTTATTTTTTTCTTTTTTAGCCTGCGTGAGGGCCCCCTGAAGGGGCTTTCTCTAAGGAGCATGCTCTGTATATTGTGCATGCATATGCTTTAAAAGCTTCTTTGTTTCAGAAAACACCTTATCTTTCTCAGCCTCAGGCAATGCTCTGGGAGGCTTTGGGGGCAAAGTGGGGAACTCCTGGGCCCTGGGAGGCGCAAACGGAGGCAGCAGCGATCGCCTTAAATCAGAAAGTGATGAATAAATTTTTAAAGGTTTGCGTAGAGGAGGAGGGGCCTTGCTAGGGCGCTCGGCCGCAGTGTCCTGCAAGTCCTCTCCTTCCTCGGGAGGTTGAGTACAGTCTCCCTCCTTTTCTTCGCCAGTGGCAGAAAACGTACTCTGCGCGGAAGGCGGAAGCCCACCATCGCGCGGAAGGCGGAAGCCCACCATCCACTGTTGCAGCCTCTCCCATAGGCTGTCTAACAGCCTCATGCCGAGGGTCCAGTACGTCCCTAATCATATTCCACAGAGCAAAAGCATCTACCGGAACCTTTTCTGGCCCATGCAAAGTAAAAAACAAATGTAACTGATCTCCAACCTTAGCCCAGGTTTTCAGATTTCCTCAGGAAACCATGGGCATTGCTCTTGGACAGAAATTGGAAGTTTAATGCCTCTATGGGCTAACATGTGAAGTAATATTTTAATAAACATTTAGAGAATAAAAATTAGAAGTTTAACGCCTCTATGGGCTAACATGTGAGTAACGTTTCAATAAACATTTGTCTATTCTTGGATGCAGAGAGTCCCATTTTCCTAGAGAATATTTTTTTTTTTTTTTTACTGATTCTGTGTTCTCCTCACCCTGCCTAAACTGCAGAGGGGTCCCGGTCACCCACAAACACAATCCTACCCGTCCTGCTTTGCATTTATGAAATTGCTTAATTAATTACTTACCTACTTGATTAATTACTTACCCTTCAGGTGTTCTCTGTTCAGGCACCACTTGCCGGGAGTCCAGCTCCAGCAGCCAGGGAAACGCCCTGAAGGGATGAACGGGGTCAGTGAACGAAAATGATGCAGTCTCTTACACAAAGCACTGGGCTGCATGTTTATTTTAAGCATCAGGTTTTCTTTTATACTTTTACAAAAGCATTAGGTCAGAGGTATGACATCTTCAGTTTCCCTTCACCCATATTTACTGTCTCCATAAATCATTGTTGTCCTTCAGAGTTTCTTCTTAAGTGTCCTTGTGATAACATTGTAACTCAAGTTTGTCTCTGGTCTGTATATTACATTCCTCAGTTTATTTCTTATCTCTTTAAATCCTGCTATCCCCTAGTAACTTAAGCTCATCATCTCCTAAAAAGGCTTTTGGCTATTAGTATCTCTAAAATACCTAGTTTCCATAAGTTATAGTAAAATATGCCAACACTACAACATACCTTAAACCTTTAGCTTCTAACTATTCTTAATTATTCCTAATCCCTAAACTCAGCAAACTTCTTTTGCCATAAACATTCCCCTTACAGGCAGGTTTCAGATAACAATGTTTCCCATGATCTTAGGCTGCAGCCTATGTGCTCATCCTGGAGCATTCTTTGTAAAGATCCTTGAACAAATGTCAATAGTTAACATTATGGATTATAACATTCTTTCCAGCCAACTCAACCGGAGGAAGGAAAGGACAAGTCAGAATTACAAGACCTAACTCCTTCATCCTGGGACTGTGCCTGCGGGATGAGGAGAGGGGGTTGGGGCCGTGCCTCCATTTTGTCAGTAATGCCTATCGCGGCTCCCGACACTAATGATTTGGAGGCAGATCAGAACTAGAATCCACGTTTGCTGGGCTTCTACTGGGACATCTGTTTCGAAGAACCTGAAGTGAAAATGAAAGTCGCTCAGTCATGTCCGACTCTTTGCGACCCCATGGACTGTGGCCTGCCAGGCTCCTCTGATCATGGAATTTTCCAGGCAAGAATACTGGAGTGGGTTGTCATTTCCTTCTCCAGGGTATCTTCCTGACCCAGGAATCGAACGCAGGTTGCCTGCATTGAAGGCAGATTCTTTACCAATTGAGCTACAAGGGAAGCCCAGACTTACTCCTATGTCTTTGTTCCACCCCAAATAAAATCCAGTTCCTAACCCAAAATATGCATAGCTACAGCTCATGAGGGGATAATTATCTTGACTTGCTTCCCACCCACCCCCTCCCCGCCAGAACAGGCTATTGGTGATGGGGAGTGGGAAAGAGGCTGAGAGGGCAGGCTGGTTGTTTTTATGTAAAAAGCTAAGTTTTTGGAAAAAACTAGAAGTAGACAGGAATTCCTCTTCTTTCTCAGAGAGAATATATATGACTGGACCACGTGATTGAATTCTTCTCAAGTCTCTGGGCCTACTGCTTTATAAACACCCCCATGAGCCTGTCAAAGCAAATGATGTGAAGGCTGAAGACCATGCAGCCTTCTTTCCACACCCACCTTCATCTACGCTCTTTTAGTGTCATGATTCTAGTTGCCTTATCCCTTAGTGTAAATAATCTGCAGCTATTTGTTGTGATGCACTTTCCTGGTCTTCTCCATGTATCTCCTAGAATGTCACGTGGAACATTATTTGGGTAGCCATTTAGTATGTCCTGGCGCTTCCACACTTTTTTTTGATAAGGCCCCCAATTTTTTTTTTTCACCTAATTTTTATTTTTTAAAGACTTCTTTATTTAGTATTGAAATATAGCCCATTAATAGTGTGTGATAGTTTCAGGTGGACAGCAAAGGGACTCAGCCATACATATACATGTGTTCATTCTCCCCCAAACTCCCCTCCCTTCCAGGCTGCCACATAACACTGAGCAGAGTTCCATGTACTACACAGTAGGTCCTTCTTGGTTATCCATTTTAAACATAGCAGTGTGTACATGTCCATCCCAAACTCCTTAATTATCCTTTTCCCCTATCCTTCTCTCCTTGTAAGGCCAGGATATTTTAGAATGCTTCATTCAGGGAGTCAACTGCAGGTTCCTGTACAGTGGAATTGGTACTGAGGCTACATTGTTCACTAACCAGTGGGCAGACAGCACTAGAAGCTCTAAAGCAAAGTGGCTGATCACCATGCTCTTCCTCTGTCTCTCTCTCTCTCTTTTAAAATATATAAAATAACACTAAAAAACTAAGGCTTTTTCTTGCCACAGAGCAGTCTATAAAAGAGTAGTAGCCAAACACTAAAAAGATGCTTTAAGCTGCACTGTCCAGTCTGATGTGGCAGTAGAACTCCTGAAGTGTGACTGGTCTCTTTTGAGATATATTGTAAATATAAAACATTGGGTTTTAAAACCTTATTACAAAAAAAAAGAGTAAAATGTTTCTTGGGTAGTTTATATTGAGTACGTGTCAAAAAGGTAATATTTTAGATGTATTGGGTTAAATAAAATATATTATTAAAATTAAGATCATCTGCGTCTCTTTACGTTTTTAAAGCATAGCTATTATAAAACTTAAAATTACGCGTATGACTCATGTTATATTTGGACTAGGCAGCACTAGTCTGGAAATCCTTAAGAGAAAATATTTTCTCAAAAGTTTTCTCTTCTATGGAACTTTAGGATGCTAGCTACTATTTTCCTCTCTATAGCCACTCCCCCCTTTTAAAAAAATATATTCTTTCATTTCATTTAATACCAGGAAGAAAGCCTCTAAGTCCCAATTATCTTTTTTATACCTGCTACTCACCTGAGAAGAGTGCCATCTAGTGACAGTTGGGTGGTTGGGGAAGGAGTTAGAAGACTTGGGGAAGCAAAAGACTGGTGTTCGTCCCAACTTCAGACTTAGAATCGTTTTATACACTTGGAACGCCTTAGCTAACAAGTCCGAGGTGGAAGGAGGGAAAGTAAAACAGATACTCTTATAACAAAAATGTGCCTCTCTCTTGAGGTTCTAGTCTTGCTTTCCCCTCGTTTATCTAAATTCATTGAAGATCTATCATGGGCCAGAGTATGGCCTTGTCATTCCTCTCAAGGAGCTTACAGTAAGGTAGAGAATGAATTCGAACCTAGACTCATACTGTAGATAAGCACTGTAATGATGGTAGAAAGGAAAATGCTTTTGGAGCATTGGGAAGTCATGACTTATTCTGCCTAGCAAGGAGACTGAAGGCTTCATGTGTCTCTCTTGTGATACTCTCATGCTGAAAGGCAGGTGGGAAGGATGTTTTAGTCTCAGAGTGGGACACCTTGACTGCAGTCATGGGGAGTGGTAGGAGATGGGCCTGAAACAGTAATTTGGAGCTCCGTTGTGGGAGATATGACTGCCTAAGGATGTTGGGTCTAAGGATGTCAGATCTTTTCTATAGAAAGGGGCACCTCAGAGGGTTCTAAGCAGTGGAGTGACGTGTTCACGACTAAGTGTGCTCCTGGGAAGGATAGATTAGAGCAGAGACATTGAATTCAGGGAGACTTAATAAAGAGGTCATGGTCAGCCAGGTAAGAGATAGCAAGGGCTCAAATGGAAAGGAAAGAGTAGGTACAATGAACAGTTGGGTGGGGGAAAAGGTTGGTGTCAAGCATGGTCCCAGGGATTCTAACTTGGGTCACCAGGAAGTGCTTTTATCCAAAACTGGAAACGCAGAGAGGATCAGGCTAAAATGGAATACAAAAGATATGCTCTGGATTTGTGGATGGAGCTGCAGAGAAAGCTGACTAGAGCTGAAGTGCTTATGTTTGTGTTTCAGATGGTGACCCTCTTTCAGATGTGGGTTGTTCCCCTCTATTTCACAGTGAAGCTGCACTGGTGGAGGTTCCTAGTGATCTGGATCTTGTTCTCCGCTGTCACAGCCTTTGTCACCTTCCGAGCCACCCGAAAACCACTAGTCCAGACAACCCCAAGGTGAGAATTTAGTGGGTAGTGAGAAGGAGCCAAGTTTCCTGAAACTAATGGATTGGGATGCATGGGAGACAGGTGGGCTTAAACTGAAAAAAAAAAAATTGCAGTTTTTATCTGCCAAGATTACTTGGCACACAGCCCCACCAAAACAAGCTGATTGGGAGACCTCCTGCCCCATTCACAGAATAAAACCCTCCAAATATTTCCCTATAGCTTACCTTACTATTTACATCAAGGTCTGTTTATATTAAAAGCTAACAATATAAGTAAGCAAATCCTGGTCCTCATGGTCTCATTTTAAGTGTTGTTTTCTTCTGTGAACTCTTCTCTGATCTCTAAGTAGATTTTCTGTCACATTCTCTTCCTAGTGCCCTGTAGCTTTCCTTCGTAGAACTTATCACAGTTTATGACTAAATATTATTTTGAGTATCTGTCTCCCCCACTAACCTAACTGTGAGATCAGGAACCACATCCATGTTGTTTGTCAGTGTATATCCAAGCTCTGCCAAAGGGCCTGGCACATAGCAGCGTACTCTGAATTTTTGTTGAATGAATGAATCTCAGCAAATTTAAACTAGAGAATTATAACAAACAATACTTCCTTCTTTGGTCACAAAGCAGCCCCTTCCTGTATAATTCTTTGTATTTCTCATCTGATCCTCCCAACCAGCTTGTGAGGTCATTTATATCTATGCTTGACAGAAAAAAAGAGATTTTTCTCGTTCATTCATTCAACAAGCACCTGCTCTGTGTCAGGCCCTGTGCTGAGTGCTGGGGATACAGAGCTGAATAAGACATGGTCCCTACCCTCAAGGAGTACTCGTTTTAATGGAGGAGATGGACAAGAAAG
Source organism: Giraffa tippelskirchi (assembly GCF_054371585.1). Classification (NCBI taxonomy): domain Eukaryota; kingdom Metazoa; phylum Chordata; class Mammalia; order Artiodactyla; family Giraffidae; genus Giraffa; species Giraffa tippelskirchi. The sequence goes on from NC_137285.1 coordinate 123,075,672, forward strand.
CAGCTGTTTCAGTGCAGTTGGTAAGTGCTGTGAGACATGTGTGCAGGTCCAGGAGAGCCTAACAGAGGAACTGGCCAGTTTCAGAGTTGTGACTACCTGATCCAGAGACCTCCAACTTGAAACTTACTCTTTTTCCCATGCTTCTTATGTTCTACATTACTGCCAGCCTTTTCCTAGCCTTCTAAGTTTTATTCTACAAAGTAAAGTTTACCTACAAGGTAAAGTCAGTGATCCAGAAGCGCCTCTCTGGCTATGGTAGTTTGTTGTTATGGAGAAGGAAATGGCAACCCACTCCAGTACTCTTCCCTGGAAAATCTCATGGATGGAGGAGCCTGGTAGGTTACAGTCCATGGGGTCGCTAAGAGTCGGCACGACTGAGCGACTTCACTTTCACTTTTATGCATTGGAGAAGGAAATGGCAACCCACTCCAGTGTTCTTGCCTGGAGAGTCCCAGGGACAAAGGAGCCTGGTGGGCTGCCGTTTATGGGGTCGCACGGAGTCAGACACGACTGAAGCGACTTAACAGCAGCAGCAGCAGTTTGTTGTTACTGTTGTTTAGTTGCTAAGTCGTGTCTAACTCTTTTGTGAGCCCATGGACTTCAGCCCACCAGGCTCCTCTGTCCATGGGATTTCCCAGTCAAGAATACTGGAGTGGGTTTCAGTTTCCTTCTCCTAGGGATCTTCCCTACACAGGGATCAAACCTGCACCTCCTGCTTGGCAGGCAGATTCTTTACTACTGAGCCACCTGGAAAGTCCCCTACATTAAAAGCCATCATAAAATACACAGGCTCTGGAGCCAGATGGATGTGGATTGGAAACCCCAGCCCTGCCATTTGTTAATTATATGACCCATACGACTGCATGTTTCTCAGCCTTGAATTCTTTATCCGTAAAAAATGTGATAATAATTGCTACCTCATATAGAGTAATATGAAGAAAGAGTGTAATAAAGCATGGTAAGCATCATCAGGTAATTTAAATATCTTAGCTAAATGACTGAAAATATGTTTATAACATGAGAGGTTTTCAGTGATGATTAACAACTGCTGCTGCTGCTGCTGCTGCTAAGTCGCCTCAGTCGTGTCCGACTCTGTGCGACCCTATAGATGGCAGCCCACCGGGCTCCGCCGTCCCTAGGATTCTCCAGGCAAGAATACTGGAGTGGATTGCCATTTCCTTCTCCAGTGCATGAAAGGGAAAAGTTAAAGTGAAGACGCTCAGTTGTGTCCGACTCTTAGCGACCCCATGGACCGTAGCCTACCAGGCTCCTCCGTCCATGGGATTTTCCAGGCAAGAGTACTGGAGTGGGGTGCCATTGCCTTCTCTGGATTAACAACTAGCATTCAGTAATGCTTTACAGTTTCAAAGCACTTTCATAAACATCCACATTTATTTATGCAGCATTTATTGAGCATGTATTTTATACACTAGGAAATGGGCTGTGTACAATCCAGTGAGAAAGGTAGTAAGGGGTTCCCGTTTTAGGACTTAGTAAACTTGTCTCAAGTTAATATGACTTATCTGGGGTTACCCAGCTACTAAACCTCACTGAATCCAGGTTCCTCCTAAAATGCCATATCCTTTCCGCTGTGTCTCACTCCCAGCTGATCATTGCAAACTCTGGACGGTGGAGCTTTTGTGGTCTTTGAAGGTGGACACTGCAGGGTGTTTGGGTCCCTTTGCTAACCTGAGAAGTTGTTACACCCTTGCTTAGCCACAGCAGGGAGGCCCAAGCAGGGACCTTGAGCATCTTCCCTGAGGCCCAGCAGAGTGACAGTAACCTCATTGGCTCTCAAGAGCCAGACAGACTTGCTGAGTTGCTCTCTAGCTCTCCTTGCTGGTAGAACAGTGGCCCATGATATAAGGGACCTACGTCCACAGCATTTAAAAGGCTCTGGTACATTCTGGGAACCATCTATCCTCTCTGAACCTACTTGCAGTCAACCAACAAGATTCCATACTTCTTTTCATTGGATCCTAGGGAGCATGGCTCCTCTTTCAGGAGAATCTCACACCCCCATCCAACCCCCACTCCCCAACCCATACCACTGTCACACACACACATCCAAATAAAGGTATTCTTTGAGTGCCTCCTTCCTTATCCCTTCTCCTCCAAGGGAGAAAATAATTCAGAAGCAAACTCATTAGACATCATTCATTTTGTTATTGTTCTGAGTTAGAACAAAGCAGTATTCAGGTTAACCATGCCCAGTTACAAAAGCCTGTAGCTAATTCTACCTCTTATTCATCTTTCCTTGAATCCTCTTTCCTGACAAGAATACCTGTTCCTTCTGAGCACAGCTGTAGTTACTGATTTTCACTTCCTTATCCAGCTAACCTAAATTTGAGATGACATAGTTGTCTGAGGTTAGGCAGGCATTCTTTGTCTGGTGTTGAAACCTCCTTTTTAAAAAAAAAAATTGAAGGATAATTGCTTTACAGAATTTTGTTTTCTGTCAAACATCAACATGAATCAGCCATAGGTATACATATATCCCCTCCCCTTTTGAATCTCCCTTCCCATCCCACCCCTCTAGGTTGATACAGAGCCCCTGTTTGGGTTTTCTGAGACATACAGCAAATACCCGTTGGCTATCTGTTTTACATATATTGAAACCTTTTAATGCTCCCTTTTCTTCCCTTGGTTTGAGACCAGGAAAATACAAATACCAAAATACAAATACAAAATACCTCCCTGGTATGTGGAGGTATTTTGCAATTTAGGGAGTGAACAGCCATGTATAGTAACTTAAGTTGCTCAATATAAGTCCTAAGCAAAGAGCCTGATGTCTCCATTGATGTGAGAGAAAGGAATTCTGGTGATCCACCAGTGTTTCTATGTCAGCATTACTAATTTTTTCTCCTTTTTCCAGGTTGGTTTATAAGTGGTTCCTGCTTATCTATAAAATCAGCTATGCCACCGGCATTGTTGGCTACATGGCTGTCATGTTTACCCTCTTTGGTCTTAACTTATTATTCAAGTGAGTACCCTTTGTTTTTGTTTTTGCTAGTGTTTGGGGAGAAGGGACTGGTGAGATGTACCTTTGTTCCTGGGACAAGTCCTGAGTATTAGCAAGAGGAATATGGCACTTAGGATAGGCAACTCGGGCTGTGGAGGATGGGTGGCCCTTCCATGATTTTGTGCTGGCAAAGAGAAAGGAATGTCTGGATAATACAGAGTTAGAGTCTCAAATCATTGGTTGTACTTTCTAAGAATTCATATTTTGGGACTTTCCTGGTGGTCCAGTGGCTAAGACTCCATGCTTCCAGTGCAGGGGGTCTGGGTTCAATTCCTGGTCAGGGAACTAGATCCCACATGCCGCAACTAAGGCCTGTTGTGATCAAACAAAGAAATAAAATAAATAAATAAAAGAATTTATATTTTAATGGAAAACTATAATAACAAAAATAAGCATAATAATGATTATAGCCAGTTACCCGTAACTCCATCACCCCAACAGAGCCATTTTCCTTTTACATGTGTGTATTGTTGCTTACAACATTCACTCTACCTTAGTGGTCTTACGTTCAGGGAGAGTAGGAGTTGGCAGACTGCCTCCTATGGGCCAAATTGACCTGCCTTCAATTTTTATAAAATAAAACATTTCTGCTAAAACACTCATTTGTTTACACATTGCCTGTGGCTGTTGTTGCAGTAAAACAGCAGAGTTGAATAATTGTGGCAGAGACTTTTAGGGCCATAAACCTAAAATACTTACAATCTGGACCTTAACAAAGTTTGCTGACCCCAAGCTAGACAGTTGAACTCAGGGAACAGTTGGTTACACCTGGCAGCAGATCCACCTAGAAAGATACAAGACCGGAAATAAAGCAGTGCTTGCTGGAGTCCTTACAGTAGTCCCAGGGCTGAAATGTGAGAGAATGAGACCACACAGATGAATGTGGGAGCCACCCAGGCCCAGAAGCCGCATTTCTCCAAGGAACACATCAGGTTTAAAACTCCCCGGATTCAGATACTGTGTTCTAATCGCAGATCAGGTTTAACATAAGCATTGTTGCTTTGTAACATAGCTGACATTCTGCCTTTAAGAGATTTCTCAGGAGACGGAATTAACCTGTGGACTTTTAAGTCTTGCTCCACTGTTGGGCACGTAGGTTGTTTTTCAGTGTACTGCTGCCACAGATAACATTGCCGAGTTGCTTCCTAAGGATACACGACTAGGAGTGGGATTCTGGCTGTTACTTCCTACTGTCATAAGCTTTCCAAAAGATCTGATTCAGCATACAGGTCCCCTCCCACCCCACTGCTCATTAGAGCAAAAACCAGATAATCCCGTCCTGGACTCTGGGACAATGACTATGACAATGATAATGACTCTGGGACTGTGGAGGGTATAATAAGTAGGGCAGAAAAGGGTAGAAATGTGGTTTCCTGGCTGAGGGAATTGGGGCTGTAGGCTGTGGGTCGTGAGGAATTCTAAGCCTGGGACAGTGTGTTGAAGCTAGAGATTTAGGATTCAAATTTAAATTCATGACTACTGACCTCTTCCCCAAACCGAGTACACTGTAGGTAGGAGTTTCTGATACTGAAAGATGTCAGTCTTTATATAGTGAAAGGACAACCACGGAATTCTTCCTTCCAGGTGTACTACAGGCTGAAAGAATAAACAGGTGCCACAGATATTTATAGAAATTTATCAGTGAAGAGTCATCAGGTCTCATCAAAGAAAACCAAGATATTTCCAGATAGCTTCCTAATCTTTGTGATTAAAAAAAGTAAAAACCAAGATTCTCCATGTTTTATGTTTTATGTTGTGTTTTTAAAGGTATTTATTCTAGAATTTCTACTTGGATAAACTACATAAGGAGGAAAACATACTTGAGAATCTTGACCATTTTTATGCTGCTAATTAGGTTAATTGGTGTAAGACCATGATATTAAATTAGCACGTTAAATATTACAAGATTGGTGGGCAAATTCAACTTTCTGAGATAAATGTAATTTACAGTCTTAAGTGAACACATTCAGTTCTTCGTACAAATGTTTTAACAAAGATAGTTTTCTTTAATAAACATTTAAAGGCTCAAGTTTGCAAATTATTGGTCCATGAAATCACTAAAACAAACTTCCTAATATTATAAGCATATTGTCCTTAGTAAGAAGACTTGGACCAAAATTTAACTTTGGTGACATGATACAGAATATGTGTAGTTGCAACTTAAAATTGTGTGTAACGAGTATGTGTATATTTACTAACTGTATCTTTCTTTTCTAAAGCTGTGGTTAGAAAGCTTTTTTTTTTTGTAAAAGGCCAAATTAATATTTTAGGTTTCATGGGACAAAAGGCAAGATCTAGGATGGTTTGTAGGTATTTACATAACAAGAGAGAAAATGCCTCCCTGCCCCATGTATTTGCCTGGGTGAACTGTTTCAGATGGTGGGCATTCTTTGTGTCCACTTGCCATCAGGTGAAACATTCTCTAAAGGAGGGGCCTGATGGGGGTGGGTGAGCATTAGGATCAGTTTCAGTCTGCTCCAGTGACCCCTAGAACCTGCTGTGCTCATCCCTCCTTTTGGAGGCCTTGGCCATTTCAACTTAGGCAACTTGCTGGAGGTGAGGCAGTTCATTAGTGAGCTGCTGACTTCCAGACCGAAAATCCCGCAGCTTGGTGGGCAGTGGTTGCCAGTGGTGGAGTCCCCGATGTGTAAGTGCGAACCGGAGCAGAGCCTAGGCTGCTGCAAGGCACGGTCGTCAGTCACAGGAGGCAGGCATTGGAAACCCTGTGATGAAGTTTGCAGAAGGGGATACTCTGACTTGGTCTTCACAGCTTCCAGTCCTAGCCTGTCAGGAGGTGCCTATAGGCCATATGCAAACAGGCTGGACTTGGTTTTAGTTTGCCAATACTTGCTCTACGCTTGAGGCTTCCAATTTTAGGCGCTGCTTTATGTGTCCCAGAGTAGTAATGCAAAGCAAGTGCATCTCAGGGCAAGGCTTACAGGCCATACTGCTTCCCTTACAGGATCAAACCTGAAGATGCCATGGACTTTGGCATTTCTCTCCTCTTCTATGGCCTCTATTATGGTGTTCTTGAGCGGGACTTTGCAGAAATGTGTGCAGACTACATGGCATCGACCATAGGGGTGAGTTCACCTGGGCTTTTGTTACTGCCTCCTGCCATCTTCAAGAGAGTTCAGGATAGCATCACTTGTTTGATGGAAGAGATAAGCCATACAAAATCCTTCAAGATGTGAGTGGTATATATGGAGAGTCCCTCTTTAAAATTTGGAAAGCTAGATCTCAGAGGTACCTTGGAATTTTTAACTCTAAGCCATAAGGTAAAAGTCACTTTACCCTGCAGGAAGTTGAGAGTCACTCAACAGATACTTATTTAATGTCTCCTGTGTGCCTAAGCACATCTGATGTGCTTAGAAAGGTGTACAAAAATAAACATGATTATTGCCCAAATGGAGTTTACTGTTGAGAGATGGGTATTAAAGTAATTAAAAACACCAATAAATTATATATGATACATTATATTATTCATGATAATATATTATGAAATTATATTATTAGAAATTATAACTAATAAATATTATCAAGGGAGGTTCGTGATGCTGTGAACAAATACAGTTACAGCATTTGACCTAGTCTTGGGGCTCAACGGTGGCTTCCCTGATGTGACTTTTGAGCTGACCTGAACAATGAGTGGGAGTTAACCAGATGAAGTGAAAAGTGAAGTGTGTACCAGGTAGAGGAAATAGCATGTGTAAGAGGTCTGTAGTGGGAGAAAAAGTGAGAATTTTGAGGAACTAAGGCTAATGTGGTTGTGGGGCTGAATTATAGTGGAAGTGTCTAGAGAAATAAAGGCTAAGCTAGAAAAACCCACATAGGCCAAATGAAAGATTGTGATTTTTATACTAATAATACTAAGGGGCTAAGATAGAAAATGGTATCATCAGATTTGCACTTGGAAAAGATCATTGCTGCTTGGGTAGAGAACAAATCAGAGAGGGGTCCACAGATCAGCGTGACCCACTATGACTATTTAAAGAGACAGTTGTAGTAGTTTGTGCAAGATGAAGACAGCTTGGATCAGTGTAGAGATGGTGAAAAGGGAGAGAAGTAGACAGAGAGGTATTTTGGAGGTAAGTTTGACAGGACTTGGATATAGATTGGTTCTGGGGACTGAAGGAAAAAACAGGAAGAAAAGAAAGGCAGGTACCAAAGCTGACATTTCTGACTCAAGCAACTCCTCGGATCCTTCACTGAGATAGGAAATGCTGAGAGAGGACAGATGGAGACCATGCAAAGATTCTTCAAGTTTAAAATGTAGGTAAAGTAACAGTCTAAGAAACCCAACACAATATCCTTACTCCTTTTTCTCTACAATGGAAATATGTTTGTTGTTTTGTTGTTTGTAAAAATAATGAGTTCTTTTTGTAATTGTGTGAACAACACAGAAGTGCTCCCCATCTTGGTATCATTCCATTAGACCTCGCCCCAAGAAAAAGTATTTCCAAGTTTAACAGACATTTCTCCAGTTCTGTGCTGAAATAATTGTGACTCTAGTGTGTGGGAACTGAAGGGCATTCCAAAGTTCTTTCTAGGTCGAAGTTTGCCAAGTTGGAGAGAAGCCCTAGAACATCAGGGAAGTGGGTTCTCCTGGTGCCTCCACATACAAGTCCTAGCTTTTAGGCAGGAGATATCAATGGAGACCAATTGAGAAGAACAAGAAAGGCTTGGCACTGACTTTATGAGAGGCACTTCAGAACCTCTTGCTGAGCTTGTGGCAGTTTTGCAGGTGGGGACCTCTTGGCTGTGCAAATTTGTATGTCACAGCTACTGTGATCTCATTTGTGCCTTGGGCTGGTAGGCTTAGGGCAATTCAGGTTAAACAGAAGATTCAGCTATCACCTTGGGTGTGTGTGCTAGTCACTCAGTTCAGTTCAGTCGCTTAGTCGTGTCCGACTTTTTGTGACCCCATGGACTGCAGCACGCCAGGCCTCCCTGTCCATCACCAATTCCTGGAGTCCACCCAAACCCATGTCCATTGAGTCGGTGATGCCATCCCACCATCTCATCCTCTGTCATCCCCTTCTTCTCCTGCCCTCAATCTTTCCCAGCATCAGGGTCTTTTCCATGAGTCAGCTCTTCGCATCAGGTGGCCAAAGTATTGGAGTTTCAGCTTCAACGTCAGTCCTTCCAATGAATATTCAGGACTGATCTCCCTTAGGATGGACTGGTTGAATCTCCTTGCAGTCCAAGGGACTCTCCAGAGTCTTCTCCAACACCACAGTTCAAAAGCATCAATTCTTCTGTACTCAGTTTTCTTTGTAGTCCAACTCTCACATCCATACATGACCACTGGAAAAACCATGGCCTTGACAAGACGGACCTTTGTTGACAAAGTGATGTCTCTGCTTTTTAATATGCTGTCTAGGTTGGTCATAACTCTCCTCCCAAGGAGTAAGCGTCGTCTAATTTCATGGCTGCAATCACCATCTGCAGTAATTTTGGAGCCCAGAAAGATGAAGTCAGCCACTGTTTCCCTATCTGTTTGCCATGAAATGATGGGACCAGATGCCATGATCTTCACTCTCCTCTTTCAGTTTCATCAAGAGGCTCTTTAGTTCTTCACTTTCTGCCATAAGAGTGGTGTCATCTGCATATCTGAGGTTATTGATATTTCTCCTGGCAATCTTGATTCCAGCTTGTGCTTCCTCCAGCTCAGCGTTTCTGATGATGTACTCTGCATATAAGTTAAATAAGCAGGGTGACAATATACAGCCTTGATGTACTCCTTTTCCTATTTGGAACCAGTCTGTTGTTCCATGTCCACTTCTAACTGTTTATACTCATTAAACAATAATTCCCTAATCCCTGCTCTCCTCAGCCCCTGGCAACAATCATTCTGTCTGTCTCTATGAATTTGACCACTTTAGATGCCTCACATAAGTGAACTCATATGCAATATTTATCTTTTGTGACTGGCTTATTTCAGTTAGCATAATATCCTCAAGGTTTACCTTTGTTGTGGCAAGTCAGAATTTCCTTCCTTTTTAAGGCTACATAATATTTCACTTTGTGTGTGTGTGTGTGTATATATATATATATATATATACACACCACATTTTCAGTTCTGTTTATTTTTTCATAGTCTTTTGTATATTCGGTGATCACTGCTTCTATCCCAAAGAGTCATAGTTGATTTTGGAGCTGTACCAGTCAGGAACTAGGTCTGACTCATCTCTTGGTCCCCCTCAGGGAGTGGTTTGACCTAAAAAAAAAAAATCTGTGATTAATTAATTTCACAATTCCTAGAAATAAAACTATGATGTTTTATAGTTGTATTAAGCATTCTTCACTCCTTTTACACTACGCTACTCTTTTTAGTTAGTGTAGAGTGGCTCTTTGTTTTGCCTCACTTGGAGAAATTTGTAACTGTTTTGTTGAGTCAGTTGATTCAAGGGAATCTTGAATGAAGTCTGTGTTTTCCAGCTGGTTACTGTGAGGTCATAAGCTTGTGACAGCCAGTCAGTTTAGTTTCCATTCACACCCGAAAGTCATGGAGGGGTGGGGCAATGAAGCATTGGGAAATAAGCTTATTTCGGGGACTTCCTCCTCTGTGGGATTGATTGGCAGGCAGAGTAGCAACACATTGTGCTGCACTGGGCCAGGTGTCCTAGCTCACATTTTCTGTCTCCTGAGCAAATTGCTGTGCCTCAGACTTCCTACTTACTGGAGCCTCAGCAGCCCCAGATAGTATGAGGACAGGGCTGGCTACCCATTCACCTGACTTGAAGTAGTAGTATAAAGAGCTGGGGGGTCAGAGTCAGGCAGACCTGGTTTCAAATTCTCCTCCACTTTTAATTATCTGTATACTCTTGAGCGAGTTGCTTTACCTTTCTGATCTTCTTTTCTTAGCTGTAATAATATTTTCAGCCTTAATAGAATTTTGGTAAGGAACAGATGGGTTAATGTCAAGTACTTTTCAGGGTAGCCTCGCCCATGGCAGACACTCAGATGGTGATGATGGTAGCAACTACTGTTACCTACTGTACAGTCCTGTTGTGCTACATATTTTATATCTGTAATCACCTGGAGCACAGGGCCCTTGCAGACTTTGTATATTCATCATACTCAACACATAAAGCAAGACAGACAAATCATTAACCGTGAGTGCCAGTTCTCTCTTGGTGCCATCTTTTGTCTGAAATCATCTTCAACCACTCTGTGGTATGGAATCTCCTCCACTATAATCCTGGAAATGGGTATTTTATTCACTTCTTCAGCAAGTATTTCTGAAGCCATCTTGAACTGACAGGGAGCTAGCTGAGCCCTGCCACCAGCTCTCTGGCCTTGAGTGAGGCTCTCCTCCCTGGCCATTAGTCTCCTCACTAGTTGAGGGGATGGACCAGAAGAGCCCTCGAGGCTGTCATGGCACACATTTCCTGCGATGGTGTGGATTAGAACTCCTGTATCCTGAGCCCCTACTACAGACAAGCTCCTGTGCAAAAGGAGAAATATGACTCTGTTCATCTGGAGCGCACCCTTTCCCACTTTGAGTAACCTTTGTTTCAAACCTCCAGTCTTAAACCTCTAACACCCCTTCCCTCTGCCCTTCATTCTCAGCCGATGATCTTGCCTCCTATTTTCCTGAGAAACTAGAAACCAAACAGGAATCCCCCCCAGTTCCTGACACCGTACCTACAGATCTACTTCTGTTTCCACCTGTCTTCTCCTCCTTCCCTCCAGTAACAGTGGAGTAAGTGTCCTTTCTCCCATCAGAGACCAGCTCTACCTGTGTTCTAGATTCCACACCTCCTGCCTCCTCAGGGACCTGGTGTACCATTGACTTCCTTTCTCACCTATGACTTCAACTTCTCCCTCTACTGGGTTCTTGCCTATTAATCATTTAAATATTATTTTTGAAAAAATGTCCTTTCTTTGACACACCTTCTCTAGCTACTGAGCCATTTCCTGTCATTGACAGCTAAATTTGTGGAAAGTTTCTGTTTCCTTTTTGATCACCTTTCACTTACTTCCTAGTCCATTCTAATTGACCTCAAGTCATACCCTTCTTCTGTAGTGACTCTTACTCAGATCACCAGGGACTCTATGTCACTTATTCTGGGGGATTGATTATGATCTCAGCAGTCAACAGCACAGTTGACTCAGCACTTCTTTCTTCTTAAAAAGGGTGCTCCCCTCCCCCCACGGTGGCTTTTGTGATATTACCCTGTCCTGGTTTTCATTCACTCTGATATTTTCTGTCTTCTCTGCTTATTTTCCTTTCCCTTAAATGTTACTGTTCCTATGAGCTGAAGGCAAAACCATCTTCTCTATTTTTCACTAGTTATTTCTTCTTTCTTTTTCCATGACTTCCAGATGTATAATCCAGAATTCTATTTTGAACTCCACGCCTTTCCTAGTCAGCCGTCTCTTTGGTATCAACAATCTGTCCACTTCTCCCAATTTTTATTGCCATCAGATTAGCCCAAGTTATCACCTGAGCATAGGCCCCCATCATCTGTTGCATTTAAAATATTGTAACTGTCTGTTAGGTGGTCTCACTGAATCCATTTTGGTCTCATCTCCAATCCATTTTTCACATGGAAGACTGAGTGATCTTTTAAACATATGAGTCTAAAATAAAGCCTTTAGATGACTTCTCATTTAAAGTCCAGGATCCTCCATTTTGGCCTTAAAGATTTACTGTTTTCCTCTTTCTTACAGGTTTCTTTCAGTTTCTCAAGTGCATCAGGTTCGTCCTGCCCCCAGCCTCCTTTTGTCACTTCTGCCTCTCTCCATCTCACTAACTTCTACTCATCCTTCACCTCTCAGCCTAAAATGCCACTCCTCTGAGGAAGCCTCCTCAGATGACCTAGGATTAGTTAGGAAACCCCTTCATTACAGTGTTCTTTGATAGCCCTTTGAACGCCTTTTAAATAACTAATTCTTATTTTAGCCTTTTAAATAATTCTCATTTTATGTACATTTTAAAAAATTTTTATTGGAGTATAGTTGACTTACAGTGTTACATTAATTTCTTCTGTACAACACAGTGATTCAGTTATATATATATATTCTTTTTCATATTTTTTCCATTGTGGTTTGTCACAGGATGTTGAATATAGTCCCCTGTGCTATTCAGTAAGACTTTGTTGTTTAGTCATCCTATATATAATAACTTGTCTCTGATAATACCAAATTCCCATTCCTTCCCTCCTCTATCCTCCCTACCCCTTGGCAACCACAAGTCTGTTCTCTATGTCTGTGAGTCTGTTTTTATTTTGTAGATACAGTGATTTGTATCATATTTTAGATTCCACATGTAAGTGTTATTATATGGTGTTTGTCTTTCTTTTTCTGCCTTATTTCACTTAGTATGGTAATCTCTAGGTCTGTCCTAGAGATTGCTGTAACATTCTTTTTGATGACTGAGTAATATTCCATTGTGTATATATACCATATCTTCTTTATCCATCCATCTGTTGATGGATATTAAGGTTGTTTCTATGTCTTGACTATTGTTTATAGTGCTGCTATCGACATAGGGTTGCATGTATCTTTTTGAATTGTAGTTTTATCTGGGTATATGCCCAGGAGTGAGATTGCTGGATCACATGGCAACTCTATTTTTAATTTTTTGAGGAGCCTCCATACTGTTTTCCTTAGTGGTTGCACCAGTTTATATTCTCACCAACAGTGTAAGCGGGTTCCCTTCTCTCCACAACCTCTCCAGCTCTTACTCTTTGTAGATTTTTTTGATGATGGCCATTCTGACTGATGTGAGGTGATACTTCATTATAGTTTTGATTTGCATTTCCCTGATAATTAGCAATGTTGAGTACCTTTTCATGTGCCTACGGGTATCTGTATATCTTCTGCCCATTTTTCCATTGGGCTGTTTGGTTTTTTGTTGTTGAGTTGTATGAGCTGTTTGTATTTTTTGGAAATCAAGCCCTGTTGGTTGCATCATTTGCAAATACTTTTTCCCATTCCATAGGTTGTCTTTTTTTTTTTTAATGATTTCCTTTGCTGTGCAAAAGCTTGTAAGTTTAAGTCACATTCATTTTTTGTTTTTATTTCTATTGCTTTGGGAGAGTGATCTGAGAAAACATCATTATGATTTATGTCAGAGAATATTTGCCTATGATCTCTGCTAGGAGTTTTATGGTGTCATGTCTTATGTTTAAGTCTGTAAGCTGTTTTGAGTTTATTTTTGTGCATGGTGTGAGGTCGTGTTCTAACTTCATTGATTTACATACAGCTGTTCAGGTTTCCCATCACCACTTGCTGAAGAGACTGTCTTTTTCATTTTATATTATTGCCTCCTTTGTTGAAGATTAATTGGCCATTGGTATGTGGGTTTTTTTTCTGGACTCCCTTTTTGGTTCCACTGATCTATATATGTCTGTTTTTGTGGTAATACCACACTGTTTTGATTACTATAGCTTTATAGTATTGCCTAAAGTCTGAGAGGGTTATGCCTCCTGCTATGTTCTTTTTCCTCAGGATTACTTTGGCAATTCTGGGTCTTTTATGGTTCCATATAAACATTAGGATCATTTGTTCTAGTTCTGTGAAAAATATCATGGGTAAGTTGATAGGGATCTCATTACATCTGTAGATTGCTTTGAGGAGTATGGCCATTAAATGCCAGTCTCCCCTAGCTGTAGGTTTCTTGAAGACAAGAGGCCAGGTCTGTGTTTTTCCAACATTATATAAGCCCAAGACCTAGTCCAGTGACTGGTACCTAGTAGGTGCCCAATATATCTGACAGAAGGAAAGAAGAGTTTGGGTGGCTTGCTCAAGATCATCAAGATAGTAAGTGACAGAGGATGGAAATGCAGTCTGTCCTGACAAACTGTGGCCCCTTGAGCCCTTTCCACACTGAGGCATCAGGCGCTTGAGGTTAAACTGTAATCTGCCTCCCTGTACTTTACCCCACTCAGCCGAAGGTCCTCCTCATACAGTCTCAGTGGGCTCTACGAACCGTTGGTTGCTGGGACCTTCTTGACTTGACAGGCTCATCTGGTAACTTTGTTGAAACATTGTGGGATTTGACCCTGCTGGCCTGTCACCGCATTAGCTCGCAGGGAGAATGGAGAAGCTAGAGGCCTAATAGAACTTTGCCTCAGTGTCCCTCCTATTCTCATTACCTCATCCAGGTTCTCTCTGATGCTGTATCCCTGCCCCAGTGTCCTGGGACAGAACTTGGAGTGGTTTGAGGTTAAGTTCTTCCTCAGAGCTTTCCTGTTCTGAGTTGGAGGGTTCCCCTTTCTCACTGCCGATGCCGTGGGCCAGAGTGAGTGGTGGTGTTCCTGTGCTGCATGAATGTGCAAGGATTTGGTGCCAGAGCTGGGCCCAGACTTCTTGGCCTCTCTTCTTGCTGTTCAGTTGATGTGCCTAAAAATACTCAGCCAGGCTCATTCAGAGTCATCAGCCTCTTGAACTCTGGCGGAGTCTCTCTCAGAGGTCCCCTCAGCACAAACATTCAGATTCCTGCTTTGGAGAATTGTAGTTAGTGGGCTCCCACGGGTTTGGCTTTGCCTTAACTCTCACTTATCCTTTTGCACTTTTGATACACAAATCAGAACCTTTTGAATTATTGGCCCTCACTGAGCTAAGTAGCTCCCTTCTGCAGTGTTCAGATGTCAGTGGACGTCTTGGGTAGGACTTGGGTTAGGAGTCAGGGGGCCTGGATTCTCATCGCAGCTAGTTTTTTTCCTTTCTGGGCTTTGATTTCCCCAGCGACGGGGCTGCTCAAGGTTAACAAGCTCACCTTGAGTCACTTCAGACATTCTTGCAAGATGGTGAGGCAGGGGTGAAGGCAGGAAACTCTATATTCATGGATTCTTGGGGCATCTCTACCTTCTGCGCCTGAGGACTTTTGGGAGTCAGGAGAGGCGCCTGGTGGGCTGCTGTCTATGGGGTCCCACAGGGTTGGACATGCCTGAAGCGACTTAGCAGCAGCAGCAGCAGCAGAGGCCACTTCTCAGAAGGGCTGCTTGGAGTCAGAGAAGCCCCATGTGGAGTGGAGGTTCTGGCAGACATAACTGTGTCCTCCCTACTCCCTGTCCCAGCTTCTACACGCCCACCCTTCTTCCACTGTTATCCCTCACCCAGCTAACGGGCTGTGAAGTTTTCAGAAGACAGTTGTTTGGAAACAAAAAACAGAGCAAACTGAAGTTAGAAAAATAACATTGCAAAAAAAGCTAAGCATAATCGATTTCCCTTTATAGGTACAGATCAAATTGTAATAATAAATACAGAAGCCTTTTAAAGAATTAATGTTACAGTTTTGCAAGATATGAAAGTTCTGGAGATGAGCTGCACAGCAATGTGAATATACTTACTGACATTACCAAACTGTATACTTAAAAATCATTAAGATAGTAAATTCTATATTATGTGTGTTTTACCATCATTTTTAAGACAATGAAAAGAAAAAAACGGTTTCAACAAATAAAATTCAAGTCTTTTATTCTTGGGATCAAGGGGAAATGCTATGTAGCTACTGAATGATAAACCACAAGGAAAGTATGCAAGATTTTGAATTTCTTTTTGGAGCATGAAATTGCTCATCCACTGTGATTAACCATGGTAATAAATAATCTTTTAAGGTATGGGCGTACCTCTTTTTATCATGCTTTGCTTTATTGGACTTTGCAGATAATTTTTGGTTTTGCTTTTTGCAAATTGAGGGCTTATGACACCCCTACATCAAGCAAGTCTATCAGCACCATTTTCCAACAGCTTTTGCTCACTTTATGTCTCTGTGTCGCATTTTGGTGCTTCTGGCAATATTTTGAATTTTTTCGTTGTTATTTGTTATGGTGATCTGTGGTCTTGGATGTTACTGTCATAGTTGGTTTTTTAGACATAATGCTATGGCACACCTAATAGTAAGTAGAAACATAACATTTAAATGCACTGGGAAACCAAAGAATTTGCATGACTCACTTTATTGTGGTGTTCTGGAATGGAACCCACAATATCTCTTGAGGTTTACCTGTTATATATGTTCATTAAGGAAAATTTGAGTACAGAAAATTTGAGTACAGAAAGTAGGCAAAATAAAAAACACCCATTTATAATCCTACTACCAAACATCACTGATTTGAATATTCTCATACATTTCCTTCTGATCTTTTGATTGATTTGGGCTTGCTTGTCTTTACATATGGTACCAACAGTACTGTGCCTCTAATTTTGTACCCTGCTTTTGATAATGTTGCATCTCATGCTTCAGTTGACTCACTGCCTATCTAGCCCTTTGAGTGGGTACCACAATTTATTGAGGCATCCTTCTGTTGTTGGTCGTTTGTGGTTCTTTCCATTTCTTTGTTTGTTTTTGTTTGCTTTTTTTTTTTTTTTTTACTTTTTTGCAAAAATATATGTAGCATAAAATTCACCATTTTAGCCATTGTTCAGTGCGCTATTTCCAAAATTTTTGATCATCCCAAACAGAAGCAATAACCCATTTCCTCCTCCCCACCACTAGTTACCTCTATTCTATTTTCTATCTATGAATTTGGCTATTCTAGATATTTTACAGAAATAGACTCATGTATCAGTGCAGTGTTTATCTTTTTGTGTCTGACTTGTTTTACTTAGCATGTTTCCAAGGTGCCTGCATGTTTTGGCATGTATCAGAACTTCATTATTCTTGTGACTGAGTAACATTGCATTGGAGGGATAAACCCCATTTTGTCTATCCATTCTCTGTTGATGGACACTTGGGTTGTTTCCACCTTTTAGCTATTTGTGATTAATGTTGCTGATGAGCATTGGTGTACAAGTGTGTGGTTAGGCCCAGTTTGTATTCTTTAGGAGTATTATCTAAGAATGGAATTGCTGTGTCATATGGTATTTCTATGTTTAACTTTTTGAGAGGTTGCCAGACTCTTTGCTTCTTTAGTTGTAAATAACACTTAAATGAGTATCTGTATGCATGAAGCTCTTTTGATACGTTTTTTAAGAGAAATTTCTTAAGGTGAAGTTAATGGGTTAAATGGTGTGGCAGTTTGTGACATCATGCCAAATGCTGTCCAGATGGGTTGAAGCTGTTTTACTGCTGCCACAAGTGCCTGAAATTCAGTCCTTGTCACCCAACCGCCATTGCACCAGGTATTTCACTGGTGTGCGTCTTGGAGAAGAGATGTTGCCCATCTGAGGGAACCATGGTGTGGCCAGAGTGGCTTAGCTGACGTAGCTCCCTGTCAGCAGCCCCTAGCCTTTCTCCCTGCCCATCTCCTTGCCCTGATGCTGACCAGCCCAGTCTGCAGGTTCTGTCTGATCTGACATCTCAGCCCATCTCTGGTCTAGTCCTTTCACCCCACCTGCCCCACAGAGATGAGGATGATTGACGGTGAACATTCTCCAGCTCGGGATTCTCTGCCTGCCATGTCACGTTCTCTCCAGAAGACCCCAGTCCTCGCTGGTATCATCCCACTTTGGTTGATTCTCACGTCTTTTCTGTCTTTTCCTCCTGCTCTTCTCTCCCAGTTCTACAGCGAGTCGGGCATGCCCACCAAACACCTCTCGGACAGTGTGTGTGCCGTGTGTGGGCAGCAGATCTTTGTGGATGTCAGTGAAGAGGGCATCATCGAGAACACGTATAGGCTGTCTTGCAATCACGTGTATCCTGCCTGGAGCTCCTGGGCTGCCTCTCTCACCACTCCAGTCAGGGAGGGAGGGGACGGTCATGACCCTGGGTGTGCCATCCAGACCTTTGAGGGGAGGGGAGTCAGAAGAGGCAGGCATCTGGGTGATGTCCTCTGCTAGGGAAGCCAATCCCCGGGAGTGGAAACGGCTGCCTCCTTTGGTCTTTCTCACAGATGGGAGCCACTCTTGCGTAAACAGCATGTATAGCCTGGCCAGGTCAGAAGGGAGCCTCATCTACACTAGCTGCTGCAAGATTGGGTCAGTCACCAGGGAGGAGCATCCTCTAACTGGCTCCCTCAGTGTTGGAATCAAATGCCCCTGAATGGCACCTCTGACATTTACCACGTCCTTACTTGGCTCCCATTCTGTGCCACGTGCTCTCCATTTTGCCCAGAGCGGCCCATAAGGCAGAGTTCATTAACCTCACTTCATGTATGAGGAAGCAGGGCCAGAGGTGTACTATCAGCTTGCCCAAGATGATATAGCTGGTAAGAGGTGAAGCCAGGGTTTGAACCTCCCTCCAGCTAGGGCCTGGACACCATGAAGCCCGTCCTGGGGCTGGAGTGCCATCCTGGCTGCCCACCATTTCCCTTGACCAGTGTGCCCAGATTCCACGAGTTCTGCATCCGCGGCTGGTGCATTGTGGGAAAGAAGCAGACATGTCCCTACTGCAAAGAGAAGGTAGACCTCAAGAGGATGTTCAGCAACCCGTATCCTTTTTTGGGTTCTTGTTGGGAGTGGGCAGTGGTAAGAAAGTACTGGCAAGCATTCAGGTGGGTGTTGGGGTGCTCCCTCCTGCCCCTAGTCTGGTACCTGCCCACCAGTCCATTTGGCTTGTGGTCTAGGGAGGTGGGTGGGATGTGGGGCAGGACCAACAGCTCAGCTTCTCCTCACCATTCAGGATCCCTCAAGGGTAAATCGGTAGTGACAGCAGTTTCCTTTGCCTGCCTGCTTACTGTGCACCTGGTGGCACTGTGCCAAGTGCTTTCCTTCTATTAGCTCACTCCGTTCTCTAGAGCCTTGTGACCTGGGTAATAGTATCCTCATTTTACCAGTGAAACAGTTTCAAGGTTGACTAACATTCTCAAGGTGATATAAGTAACGTGTGATGCCTCACCTATGACAGGAGGGGCTGGAGACCAGCCCTGACCCCTCCACTTTGAACACAGGACCTGTGCTGCTCTCAGCTGCCCCTGCCCCATTTCCCCTGGATCCAGGGACCTCTCCCAGTTGCCCTTTCTCTCTGTGTGGGAGTTTCCTGGCCCCTGGATACTAGCTGGGCTGTGGAGGGCCAGTGTTCCCTTTTATGGTTCCTTGCTTGGTTCTTTTGGGGTCTAGTTCAGTAACTCCACGGTCAAGCTGAGGGTCGGGGCTTCTCTTGGTTCTCAGTACTGGGCTGGACTGTGGTTCCTGATTCCCTCAGAGGAACTCCCCACAGTCTTGTGATGTCTGTGCTTCCCTGGAGCTGGATTCCCAGACTCCCTCTCCAGTGTCTTGCCCAGCAGTGAATTGTAAAGTGGAGGGAAGGGACTCCTCTCCAGGGCTGCTTGGCCTCAACAGGGCCCGCATGCTCAGTGCCCTTGGATGGGACTCCTTGGAGCCTCTCTACCAGGAGTTATCCCCTGTGACCAGCCTCTTGCTCTGCCTCTGTATGCCTCTGTCCCCACACTCAACCCCTTCCTTGACCTATAAAACTTCCCATTTTGGACAAGAAGCTTCGGGTTATCTTATCTCTTTCCCCATCTTCCCGAAGCCGTTGTCATGAGAAATCTACAGCAGTCTCAGGCTCACTGGCAGTCCCAGCTTACAGAAGAGGTCATGCAGAGCCCTCTCTGTATATCGGCCATGGAGAGCTTCATTTCACCGCTTCACCCTCTGCCTGTCTGTCCTATCCTCTGCACTGATCCCCTCTGCCCCACTTCCCCCATTCTCTGGGTTCAGCCCTGTGTTCCAACAGCGAGGTTGGGTGGGGCTTTCTAGAAAGCACCTGTCTTTGTAGGCTGATTTCTGTGAAGCATCTGGAATGTGTAGGCAGACCCTCTCACCCATCCCCTAGGCCAGCCTCAGCAGCTCGAATATGTAGCCTCTTTTCTTTAACTCACTGACAGCTGGGAGAGGCCTCATGTCATGTACGGGCAACTGCTGGACTGGCTTCGGTACTTGGTAGCATGGCAGCCTGTCATCATTGGCCTGGTGCAAGGCATCAACTATATCCTGGGCCTGGAATAGTCAGGAAGAAGCACATCCACCCACCATGGACCTCAGGGCACTCTCCTCCCTGCCCTCCAAGGCCTCCTGGGTGGGAAAGACTCAGAGGGGCGCTGGTCCACTCAGGACTCCTCCGGCTGTGTCCGGGCTGGGGAGGGAGGCGATGGAGAGCCAGCCGGTGGGGCTGTCAGCAGTGGGGGCTTTTTAAAAGAAAACTATTTTGATGAATATATTTAAAAACCTTTTTTATTGTGGAGCTTAGGAATTGCCCCAGTTCTTCCAGGCCTCACCTCCCTGCTTGAGCAGGGCAGGAGCAGAGCCACAACATTATTGATGTAAAGGAGTCATCTTACCTCTGGCTGTGAGCCCCAGGCCCTGCCCCCCTATTCCTTCCATGCGTGGGGCTCAAGCCTGGTACACTTAGTGCAGAAGGGCCAGAGAACTGTGGCCGGTGCCACTGAAGAGCGCTGAGGGGTGAAGTGTCCTTCCTCCCGGTTAAGGCCACGGGCGGGCCTTCCCTGTTGGGGGGGCCATAGGCTGGTTGAGGCAAGTGGAACCTTGCCATGGCTTTTCCAGTGAGGGAAGCCCTGGGACCTCAGAATTCCCTGAGAATTTGTTGGGGAACCTGCCCCTAAGCAGGGCTTACTCAGTCAAGAACAGAGATCATCTATACAGAGCAGTGATTGAGGGCTGCTTGTGCAAGCTGACGCTCTGCCCAGAAGTGGTGACATGTGCCGAACGCCACTGCCACATCACTTCCTTCCCTGCAAGCCTGAGTGAGCGTGTGTGTCTGTGTGTCTGCGGTGGAGGGACTGATAGACGTGAGACTTCTTCCTGTAGTCACGCGTTGTTCCCTTGAAGCTGCCAGGGGATTCCCAGGTCAAGGAATATCCTCATGTCAGCCCCATCATCCCTGGGTTCTGCCTGGGCCCAGCAGCACGAGTGCTGGGGTGGCTGGGAAGAGGGTCAGGGCCAGGTGAGTATGGTGTCTGAAAAGGGGTTTCAGGTAGGCCCCAGCTCTGGTTCTAGGGGTTTTGAAGGAAGTAGGAGGGCAAATATGAACTTTACCCGCTGGGTTCCTAGGGAATATGGCCCTTTGGGTGCAGAAGGAACTAAGCAGGATCTTGTCGTCTGCTCTTAATAAAGCTCCGTGAGCTGGATTGGAAAGCTGAGCATCCATCTTGCTTTTCTTCTTCCACCTCTTTCCCTGCAGTCCCTGGGGCTGCCTGGCCTCTGCTGCCTTTTTGCTCTTCCCATTTGAGAGCTGGGTCCTGTGAGTGGTGGGTCCTGTCCAACATCCCTGTGAGTGAGATGGCCTGCTGGGCTTCTGTCCTGTCGCAGAAGGGATCCTGGGTCATTACAGGGTGACTGTCCTCACGACCTGAGGTCAGTGCCCTGCCACAACCACCCCTCCCCCCAGTCACTCTCTTACCCAACTGTGGCTTACCCAACATGCAGCTCATGCCCATGGGCCCGTCCTCAGAGAGTGGAATGGGGCCTGGGGTCATCCTTTCACTTTTGTCCCTCCTTCCCCCACATTAGGGCTTCCCTAATGTGGCTCAGTGGTAAAGAATTCACCTGCATTGTGGGAAATGCAGGTTCGATCTCTGGGTTGGGAAGAAGCCCTGGAGAAGGAAATGGCAACCCACTCCAGTTTTCTTGCCTGGAGAATTCCATGGACAGAGGAGCCTGGTGGGCTACCAGGGGGTCACAGAGTCAGACACGACTTAACGAATAAACCACCCCCCCACCCCACCCACATTGGGTCTTGTGAGAAGCCAAGGCCAGGCTCTCCAAGGCACTCTCTCCATCCTTCAGTAGTCTTGAGTCCCGTGACCTCCCAGCAGCCCAACTTGGGCCTTATTTACACTCACAGGTAGAGTCCTGTCTCCTCTCCCTCGCATCCACACCCTCTTCCCCAGAAGACTGGGTCTCAGAAGCCCCGACAGTCTTGCCTCCTGACCTCCCTGCTCGAGACACTGGTGCTCCTAGAAAGGAGCTTCTCTGTGTCTTGCCGCCCAGAAGCTCCTGGGCAGGCGGTGGGGGAGGAACTGAGAAGATGTGAGCTAGAGCCCTGGAGAAGAGGAGTTGACTTTTAGTTTCCCACATCTAAATTGGAAATGTATGGTTTTTACACACACACAACACACTCGCCCCTTGAGATTGCAGCCATGTTCCTAATGCATCTTCCAAACCTCATTCCATCTCTTGGCCTCCCTGGCTCTGTCTCTAGGACCCCATCCTCCTGATCCCAGACACTCAGGTCTGGTCCTTCATACCTGCTCCATGGATCACCAGCCCTGGTCTCTCCGCCCCTGAGGCTGCATTTGTGACCCTGACTTCTGTAGCTCTATTGTTTCTCCAGCCAGTACTGGATTTACCCACTCTTCCCTGGAAAGCACCCTCTCCTCCCCGTAGGGCCAGTGCTCCAGCTTGTGTTCCAGGCTTGTCTGAGAGGTTCCTGTGGAGGCCGGGAAATGTAGCTCCCATGATGGGGCTCACATGGGGCCAAACACAGCCGAACTGAGCTGGGGAGCTCCAAAAGGGGTGGCTTCCAGAAAAGAGGGCTCTTCAGGGCTTCTTGGGAGCCAGGCAGGGGGAGTCTAGACTTCCTGGTGAGCTTAGATCTGTAGCTCTGGCCAAGGAGCTAGGATGACAGAAGTGAGAAGGATTCATGGGGGTGAGGAGCGGGTGTTAGGTTGGTTGGAGGGAGTGGGGAGCCTGAGAAGGGCCAGGATGTGGATGGGCTGGTGTGAGTCTGAAATGATCCACTTGATCCAACTTCAGGTCCCCAGTGCCTAGGGCAGTTGTCCCCTTGAATATGGTGTGACTGAAGGAAGAAGCAGGAGGCCTTTTCTGTTCACATAGAAGAGCAGAGTCTTGGGATGGAAGAATTCGTGTGTGAGAGATTTTCATTAGTTCGTGGCCCTGTGCACCCCTTGGAGGGTGAGGCTGAGGATGGTTGAAGACCCCAGGCTGATACCACCTGAAGAACAGGGGGCCTGGGAGTGAGTGAGGAGGTTCCCGGCCGCGGTCGGCTCCAGCTCAGCAGGAGGCACGGTGTGCAGGGACCTTCGGGACTGGGTCCAGACTGCTGTGGAGTACATACGCCTGCTGGTGGCCCGAGCCTGCTCTAGATCCCCTGCTTAAATAAAACTGAAAGTAAAATAGAAGGGGGAGGCAGTGCTTTCCCAGAAGGATTTCACTATCTATCCTGCCCTTCCCAGAACAGCTCTGGCAGTGGAGAGAATTTTTCCTCCCTTTGTGACTAGGTAAGTCCCTGGTCCTCTTTGGGCCACAGTTTCCATCCTGTAATGAAGGGTTTGATTGGACTAGTGATGAGTATAATGTTGATGGTAGGAAGAGCTAGGGTGGGGATCCGCCGGCGTTGTTTCTAGGGGCTGGAAGAGCTCCAGCCTGTGCTCGATGCCGGTCCTTCAGGAGCTGTCAGTTGGTACAGGTGGGCGGGACAGAGTGGACAGTGCCTGCAGCCC
Source organism: Giraffa tippelskirchi (assembly GCF_054371585.1). Lineage (NCBI taxonomy): Eukaryota > Metazoa > Chordata > Mammalia > Artiodactyla > Giraffidae > Giraffa > Giraffa tippelskirchi. Next base: position 123,099,012 of record NC_137285.1, read on the forward strand.
CCTGAAAGTCAGACCTAGGAAGGGGCTGTGGAGACCACAGGAAGGCCGTACTACGTGTGCCTGGAATCTGTAGGAGAAGCCGTTTGTCACGGTCGCCTCCCCCGCCTCCCAGAGAGGAAGTTGTCACAGATATATAGAGCAAGGCACAGCAGCTCCTGACACAGTTCATCATGACCATGAGACAGAACTGGATTCCAGGTGGGCCCTGGGGCAGTGCATGTGTGGGTGGAGGCGGTGGGGTGCGGCCTGAGACCAGAGAGGAGCCTGACCCCAGGTGGGTCCCCTCAGCTGCTGTGCTGTGGCTTTCAGCCTCTGGATGCTGTGCTCTGGCTCCATTCCAAGGTCTCCCTGTGCTCCATTCAGAGCTAAGAGCTAGGGCTGGAGGGGTCCTTCTGCTCCACCTGTTCCCAGCAGAGCCAAGAATCTGCCAGACTTAATCCTGGCAGCAGCTCCCTCTCCAAGCAAGAGCAGAGCTAGGATGCCGAGCAGTCCCGGGAGGTCAGACAGCTGCTGACCTCTGTGACTGTCCTCTCCTCAGACCCCAGCCCTCTTCGGGCCCTGCTCCTCTGTGCCCACATCATCTCCCACCTGGCCGGAGCCACACCTGTGCCTCAGGCCACCACAGCTGCCTCACCTGGGATGGCAAAGGACCCCTGCTCCTCGCGGGCCCCAGTGCTCCCAGCAGCTAAGCAGTGCCCAGCGTTGACAGTGACCTGGCCAGCAGTGGAAGTCTCACTGAGTAAGGAGCTATTCCAATGGGATGGGAGGGCACAGTGGCGCCAAGGGTGGGTTCGCCTCTGAGCATGCACCCCCCCCCCCAGCCTTCTGCCACGTAGCCTGTCACCAACCAAGCAGTTTGGTTGAGTAGTGGGCATTCTCCCTCTCCCACCCAGCATCGCGAGTTGGTGCAGGGCTCAGCTGACAGCTCCCAAGATGCTGTCATGTGGGATGGAGAGGACTCAGAAGAACAGTCAGAGGACTTCCAGAGCCCTGACTGAGGTGGCTCCAAGCCCGGCCCTTCCTCCCAGGGCCCACCTACCCTCTGGCCTCCTTAGTTGAGCGATTGCCTACTGTGCTGCCTCCTTGGCCAGAGCTCCTAGAGTCACTGAAGCTGGGTGCTAGAAACCCTGGGGCATTCTGAAGAAACAAGCTCAGGAGTCAAGGACCCATCCCCAGATTCCTCTTGCTCAGCCTTCCCCTTGGACTTTCCATTCCAGATTCCTGAATCGTGGGGCAGGGCGGGCAGACCATGGCGGAGGCGGGAGGGTCTGCCCTACAGAAGGACTAACAGCCACATGTGCCCTTTAGATGGAACGCTGACCTTGTCCTGTACCGCCTGCAGCCGTTTCCCCCACTTCAGCATCCTCTACTGGCTGGGCAACAGCTCCTTCATCGAGCACCTCCCAGGCCGGCTGTGGGAGGGCAGCACCAGGTGAGGGCGTGGTGGTGAGCCTGGCTGGAGGGAGGCCGCCTGCTGCGGTCCTCTCAGCCTTTCCCTCTCCTCTGCTCCAGGCGGGAGTACAGGGGCAAGTGGACCCAGCTGTGGAGGCCCTTGGTGCTGGAGGAGCTGAGCCCTACCCTGCGAGATACCAACTTCTCCTGTGTTTTCATGGATCCTGGGCAGACTGTCCAGCGTCACCTTGTCCTGGCCCAGCTCTGGGTGAGGAACCCAAGGGAGGGCCTCCGGGACATAAGGAGCCCTGCTTCAGTGTGGGAAGGAAAGGGTGGGCCTTGCCCACAGCAGCCTCCAGTTGATGCCCACTGACTGCCTGACCCTGAGGTGGAAACTAAAAGGACAGGACTCAGGCAGGAGAGACCTGGCCTAGAAGAAAGTAACAAGGGATGTTCTTCCCACCTTGGCCCTGATCCTTGTTTGCTTCACTCCCCCAGGCTGGGCCGAAGACAAGTGTGCCCCGTGCCACAGGAAGCCCCGCCCTCCAGCCAGTCCCCTCTGCTACACCATCCTGATGGTGAACCCAAGCTCCACCGCTGCCTGGTTGAAACACCACCTCCTCACTGAGGTTCAGGCCACAGTCTGCATCGACTTAATATATTTGTTTCCTCCGTGGGCTCCTGGGACACGGGCAGAGGCTGCTTCTGACCCACAGCTATATCCCTGTCAGCAAGGCTCAAGGCGGGGGGCATTCATAAACCATCTTCAATGGCAGCGTCTGACGTGTGCCCACTTATCCTTTAGGCCGTCGTTCTACCACAGAACAAGGCTCGTGCAAGGAGGGAGTGTGGATGAGAGAAGTTACCACTCTGAAGCTGAAGACAAAACCAGATTCAGGGACACAGGCCCTCACAAGAGGCCGGCTGGTAACGCTCCTCAGGAGCAGAGGCCAGAAACAGAGGGGAAAGGCCAGGAGAAGGGATTTGAGAGAAGGTCTGGAGTCTCCCTGCTTCCCCCCACACAAATCGAGGCATCTCGGCATTCAAGGGAGAAAAAATAGACTTTATTTACAAGTAATAACATTTAGAAAAGATCCATCTCTGGCCCTTAAAAACCTTCCCATCACTCCAAATCCCACCCCAGTGCAAATCTGGGGAGGGTGGGCGATGGGAGCTGCCACTGAGGGCTGCCCCCAACCCCCACGAGGTGCAGGGCCCTTCTGGAAAAGAGCATCCTTTGGGCAACTGGGTCCTTAGGTGGATGGGTGCACCTGGGGGTGGGGTGCTCCCACTAGGTCAGTGCCCAGTCCTGGACTTCAAGAGCAAGGGCCCTTGCGAGGCCCAGCGGCCAGGAGCAGCAGGGACCAGGGCCTGCTCCTCCAATGGTCCCTTCTAGTTCCAGAGGCTGGGAGGACTGGCTAGGCCCAAGGACCCAGCCACACAAAGCCAGCCTCAAATCTGGTTGTGATGGAGAAGTGACTTGACTCTAGGAAAACATCAGGAGGCAAGGCAGGGAGAGGACCCAGACTTCCCAGGCTCTGGGCCACTCTTGACACACCTGTTCACCTGGGGATGGTCCAGGTCCCGGTCAGGGTGTGGGCAGGCATCACTGTCTCTAGGATTTTGGCCACTGTTGGCCTGGGAGCTTAGAGAAGGCACTGAAAGGGACAGAAGGAGAAGGACCAGGCGAGGGCAGCATCAAGAACACAGGTGGGGCCACTCACTGGTACTTGCTGTTTAGTGCTTCGCCTGGAAGAGAGAAACAGCTGCTCAGTGCCAGCCTGCACCCCCTCCTGCTCTCACACGCCCAGACTAGGGTGGTGTCCTTGCTGCAGCCCTGGACCCATCTACCGCAGGTTTGCAAGGCCTGGTTTCACCTGAGCAGCTCTGGGTGTTTTAGCCTCTGCTTTCCTCAATGAGGAGCAGCTAACCAGAGGGGACCACCTGCTGTCAGCCCTCGCCCTCCAGGGGCCTACTTGGCCTGCCTGGAAGGAGCCCTGGGGTGGTTGGGTGGGGGTCACCCATGCTCCTTATGGATTTCTAGGAGCCAAACCCTCCCCCTTCCCTGTCAGTGCCCGCACCTTGCCCTTGGCCCGGGGGGTGGCAGCGGCGATGGCGGCAGCAGTGGCGGCGCTGGCTGTGGTGGTGGCGATGCGTGGAGAGCGGCGGGTCCCGCTGCGGGGGTTGGGCGAGGCTTTGGAGGGGGCTTTCTTCGAGGCTGCCTTCCGCAGAAGGCTGTTCCCAAGCTTCTTGGGTGTGTTGAGGATGCTGAAGGCCATAGACTGGCGGCGGTCAGCCTGTTGGGAAGGGCTGTCAAACTGGGGGCACCGCTGGCCACACAGCTGCTCTAGGGCTCAGCTGGCTGGGACCCTCCAGGCTCTCCCTTCAGCCCCCGGCTAACCTGTTTAACAACAGCTGGAACTGCCTTCTTTTGGGCCTCGGTAGTGCTCTGTCTGCGCCCTTCGTGTCGGTCCCGGGGGGTCATGGGGCGCGGGAAACAGGTGGTGGCCTTCTTTGACTACAGGGAAAAGGACGGTTAGGCCAAGAGCACGAGAGACAAGTGCACTGTGTCCAGCCAGCACGGGCCTCCCTCCTGCATCAGGAGACTCCCCGCTAGTAGGCTCACAAACATGGCGGCCGCTAGAGATGACAAAAGCCCAAGTCACCCACCTCGGGTGTGCCGGGACCCTGGTGGGTCTCTGAGGAAACCCGCTTGCGCTGCTGCCGAGTGGTGATGCCAGCACCCTCAGCTATCTGGGTTGGCTGTATGCTGGCTCGGCGCAGGGTCTCCCGGGGGTCGCCGGTTTTTATCTCCTCATCTGTGATGGCAGGCAGGCTCAGGGAAGGCTGTGAGGGGTAGAAGTGGTCAGTGGACCCAAGCTGTTTGGAGATGGAGCAGGACCACCCTAGAACTCCTCACAGGCTGGGAATCTGGAACCCTCCTCTTGCAAACGGCTCCCCTCTTGTCTTCCTGCCTACGCCCTGCACCATAGCCACAAGGAGCCGTCCCTAGAGACCTCTGCGAATTCCTGCTCTCCCCAGACCCTCCTCCTGAGTTCCTCCCTGCCCGCTAGTTGACTAGAAGCAGGTCCCCCTCCTTGGCAGGCTGGGAAACTGGGGAGGGATGTCCAGGAGGAAGAGGGAAGCCAGCAGGGGCGGGTCCCTGGCAGGGGACCTCAGAGCTCACCCTGGACTCCAGGGGGTAGCAGGTCTTCAGATGCGGTGGGCATACTCGGTTGCGCTGCTGCAGCTCTGCAATGCGGTTCCAGTCATCCAGCTGCTCAGGCTCATCCTGGCAGGTGCCCACATAGAAGCTGTTCCTGCCTGTGGCAGGGCAGGGAAACAGCAACAAGTAGGGCTGCAAGGCCAGCACAAGAGAGTGGAGGCAGCACCCCGCCGGCCTTGGTGCCACTCCTAGCCCTTGAATTCCAGCACCCCAGGGTCCTGCTCTACTCCATGCTGCAGCTACGGGCACGTGGCTCACAACCATCTGCTCCCTGGGGACTGGCTCCCTGCTCCTCCCTGGGGTCCCATGCAGAGCTTGTGACACCAAAAGAAACTATTGGAAGGCCAAGAATCCATACCCAGAGCGCTCCCTGAAGGCAAGAGCCTCAGAAAGGAATCTGAGGATAGATCCCTGGCAGTCTGGCCCCCCTGGCAGCCCCTCCCAACCTGAGAAGGGGCCTGGAGCACTCCTGTACTGGGAATCCCTGGCCCCTCGTGAAGCAAAGCGTTTGGCTGAGAATGACATCAGCCTTACTGCCTAGCACAGTCCGAGTGAACAACAGGCAGGGAGGAGAGAGGGAAGCCGCTGGATTGCAGCTTGTCCTTTGGCTGTGTCAGGATCTGTCTCCAGTTTAGTGTTCGGGGGTGTCAGGCACCCCCAGTCCCCTCACCTGGAGGGGCGCCACTGGACATCCCGGCCTGGGAACGGCGAGCGGAGCTGCGAGTGGTGGGCCGGTAGCCAGGCAGGCTGAGCAGAGTGGAGTTGCCGTCGTCGGGAGAGCCCAGGCGGGCTAGAGACTGGGTGGAGGAGGCGGCTCTCAGGCCAGCCTGGGAAGCGGGGGCTGACTGTGTGCTATAGAAGGAGGAGTTGGCACTGTCTGGATCCTCCACATCCAGCTTCTGGAAGAGAGGACGCACCTGCTGCAGTGGGGGTGGGCCCTGACATCCTGGGACATCCCTGGTGGTCCACCAGCTAAGACTGAACCCAATGCAGGGGGGTTTGATCCCCGGCCAGGGAACTAGGTCCCACATGCCACAACTAAGACCCCCGCCAAGCACAGCCAAATACATCCACATTTAAAAAAAAAAAAGCCTCCCATTTCCTTTCCCAAAGAGCCTCAGATCCCACAGCTGCCCGTGTCCACACTGCTTTGCACGGTTTCCTCAGCTGCCTGTCTAAAAGAAATGGGCCTTGTTAATCCCACACAAGGTGCTGAGGCTGTCAGGACTCCTGTCCATTGTTCCATTGAGTCTGTTCGCAGTGCTCTGAGGGAGGGTGGGCCGAGTGCGTCAGACTGTCTTAGAAGTGAGGTACACGGGCATGAAAGGACTGGCCTGAAGGTCACAGAGCAGGGGATAGAGCTGGGGCTGGACCCGCGTCTCCTGAGCACATCAGGCTTGTCCCACAGGTCCCTCTGACCAACCGCACCAGGGGACCATCTTTTAGAACTTCAGTTTCTTGGTAGCTGAAGTGCTCCCCTCCTCTCGTCCCCAGCTTCCTTGGGATGTGGAAACAAGGACCAGAGCCCCAGGCAGGCAGGCAGCCCCCTGGGCAGCACAAGGTATCCGTGGCCCAGGGCACGTGCTGGGAGGCAGGGGCTGGGTGGCTTCTCTGCATGTCCCCTTGAGCCTGCGCAGGGTCGCCGCTGTACACAGACAGTGGACAGGCAGCCGAAGCCAGCCTGGCCCCTTTCTACAGGAGGCCAAAGCAAGTCACTGCCCTGCTGCTGTCGTCTGTGGGTGTGGACCAGTCAGCCCTGCCCCTCCGGAGGCGGTTTTGGAGACCTGATGGAGAGAGGCCCTGGAGAGGAAGCTAGCGGTGCTGTCCTATAGCCCCGTCCCCGTTCGCAGCAGCCTGACCTTGCTGACCTTGGTCATGGTGATGTTGATGATCTGCGTGGTGCGCCGACGAGCGGAGCGGGTCTTCCGGCTTGAGTCCAGGGAGATGTCCCCCAGGGAGTCCAGGCTGCTCTCCAGGGGGGCCTGACCCCGAGCAGGGATGGGCGTGAAGTAGAGGCTCTCCAGGGACTCCACTTTGGGGGGCAGACGCTGGGAGATGGGGGAGGCTGGCTCTCCGGGGATGCTCGTGCCATCCGGCTGGGTGCGAGGCAACTTGCTGTGAGGAAAAAGCTGCTGAGGCACCATTCCTGGGGCTACACCGGATTTTGTCCATCCTTTTGTTCCAGTGACATTTATTACAAGACCACCAGGTCAAGCACCCCACCCTCTGATTTTTCGGAGGTACCAAGAAGAGTCCTTGACTGGGGCCCTGCCTTCCATCTGCTCCTTCGTTAGTGAGCCCACCCACCTCATGGCGCCCTGAGCTCCTCCATACAGGCAACTCCCAGACCCTGCTCTCCAGACCCTCCCAGACGCAGCCCCAGACTGCCCCTCTGGACTCCACAACGACATGTCCCAAATTAAGTCCACTGTCTGTTCCTCCTCCTCTATTCCCTATTATAGCCAACACAAAGCTGGGGGGAGCAACCTCCAGCCAGCCTCCATCTCTTCCCTTTCCTGCCAAACCCAAGAGCCCCTTAACCACACCCCACTCCTTTCCTTCCCTGTCTGCCTCGTCCCCTCTCACCTCGACTACAACAGCCTCTGAGAGACACACGGTGGTGACAAGCAAGGACTCAAGCCAGGCTGCCTGGGGTCAAGCCTAGCCTTGCCACTGTGGGACCCCGGGCTGCCCCAGTTTCCTCTGTGAAAGGAGATAATCATAGACTCTACCTCAGAGAGTTGTTATGGGATAAATGAATTCGTATTTCTCAGGTGTATGTAACAGTATCTCTGGCACATATAAGCGTTTAACATAAAAATACCTTTATAGTTCTCATTAAAGTTTCAGTTTTCCCTATCAGGATTGGTAGGCCAAGATGCAAAACTGACCATGTGCTCAACTGCAAACCCTTCCGAGGCCCCTCGGTGCCTTTATGATCAGGTCTAAACGGCAGCCTCCTTCAGTGGGGAATCCAGCCTGCCCTGAGGGGCCTGGGCCCAAGCCCTCCCACCTCACTGTCCAGCCAGGCTCCTTCTCAGCCTTTGCTGTTATCACTCTTCTCTGTCCATGGGACTCACACCTACAGTTTATTTCAAGACTCAAGAGCAGGAGTGACAGCCTCCATGAAGCCTCTTCTGACCACTCATTTCTTCTCACTCCCACTATGCTACATACAAGCATCTGGCCTCATACCTCTAATACATCATCCTCCTCTAAGAACAAGCTTCCAGAGGGCAAAGGGTTCCCATCTTCCTCTCATAGCCCCAGTGCCCAGGAGGCTGCCTCATCACAGTGGGTGGACAACAGACTGAGGGAAGAAGGGTGCCTCCTGACCTGGTGACAGAGAGTGGGGTCCCCTCCTCGCAGCTCAGATCCAGGCTGTCAATACTCAAGTCCAGCTGAGGCTTAGCCTGGGGCTCCCGGCTCTTCAAGGCGTCAGTCGCCACCTGGAACTTGCCCAGGTCCCGAAGCTGCTGGTCGGCATGGGCAACCTGGGAAAGGGAGCGGAGGGAGAGTGAAGGCAGGCCTCAGCAGGGTGGCTGAGAAGAGGAGGGCTCCAGAGGTGAGGGAGTCAGCGCAGCCAGAGCCTTACCTGTGCCTCCAGGCTGCGCACTTGCGCCGTGAGGTGGCGGCAGGTCTGCTCGGCTTCCTTGGTCTTCAGCCCGGCCTGCTGCAGCTCCCGGCCCAGGCGATCCACTTCTGCCCGCAGCTCCTTGTTCTCTGTCTGCAGTTGCTCCAGGCCCCGCAGCTGCTCCTGCAGCTCTTGGTTCTGCTGCTTCTTGGCATCATAATGAGTCTTGGCCTTCTCCATCTGGGTGGGCAGAAGGGCGGGTGGGTGGTGGGGTTGGAGAAGTGGGGGGTGGGGGGCAGGGGCCGGGCTCCTCACCTGTAGCTTGTAGTGCTCAGCCGCCTGCTCCTTCTGGCTCAGCTGGGCCTGCAGCTCACTCAGCTGGGCCTGGAGGCGCTGGACCTCCTGCTGGCTCTCACCACCCTGGGCCTGGAAAGACGAGAGAAGCTGATGGCTGCTGGTCTCTTTGCCCCACCCAAATCCACCGACCCCTAGCCTCCTGGGCTCCACGGTGTTTTCAGATTCCTGAATGTTCTCTGTAGACATACAACAGGGCTTTGGGCTCCTCCCAACTCCAGCCTAAGCACCACACACCCCTCAGAATCCAGCTGCTGTAGCTTTTCCTGTCTAGAGAGTGCCCTTTCTGGAAGAGTTCTGGCAGCCTGCCTTTGCCTGACAACCAGGCACAAGCTACCTCACCCTCCCTCTGTGAGGACAGTCTCCCAGGCAGGAAGGGCACTGACCCCCAAGAACACCAGGGTGCTAGGCACATGGCACATGTGCTCTCTGAGGACATGAGAACTCATTTCTCCTCAAAACCACTCTGGGAACTAACTTGAGCTCCACTTCCGAGATGAAGAAACTGAGTTAAGAGACTGAAAGCACACTGGTCATGGGGACCAAAGAGCAGAGTAAGATTTGAGCCTCTGCCCACCTGACTCCGAAGCCGGTGTGGGCTCATTTATGCTGCCGGCACCACCTCCCATCCAGACCACAGACTCCTTGGGCACAGGATCTGTGGCAGCTTCTCTGTCCACCTGCAGTTTGCACCAGCAAGTGCTAAGTCTGTAGCAGGCACTGGACAGGGCCAACCAGCCTTACTTCCTCATCTCCCGGCACCAGGAAGGCCCCTGAGAGGAGTGTACTCAGCCTGTTTATCAACGTGACTGTGACATGGTGTGGAGTACATGGCAGTGAGCTCGGCAAACAGCTCTGAGCTCCCACCAACCTCTGTGACCCTCCTGGGGCCACTGGGGCCAAGTTCCTTTGCCCTTAACTAAAAGCTGTGAAGCCTAGATAGAGTTGCATAAAAGCAACTATTAAACCAAAGAAGGTGATGCCACGGAAAGCATTAAGAATATTAAGTTGCACTGTAATACTAAATGTCAGTAACACTCACTCCCTGAGATTAAACAGCACAACCCAAGTGAAGCTTCTGCAGTGCTGTAAATGTTGTGATCGGCCCTGTCCAGTATGGTAGCCACTAGCCACACATGGCTACTGAGCTGTAGAAATGTGGCTAGCGTGACTAAGGAACTGAATTTTAAATCTAATTTTTATTTAAATAACCACACATGGCTAGTGGCTACTGCAGCAGACAGTGAAGGTCTGCGAGTTGGGAGCCACTCTGGCCATCTTCCCTCAGGAGCTCGCAGAGGCACAGCAGGGCTCCTGAGGCTGCCAGGCCCCACAGGGTGCCCCAGCCTGGGCTTAGCACTCCCTGCCCCCCTTGAGCCGATGGAGGGCAGGCCCATCCCCTGCTGTCCCACCTTCAGCTTCTGCTGCTGCGCCTTGCTGGCTTGCTCATGGTCAGCTAGCTTCTTGCTCAGTTCTTCCACCTGGGACAGGGAGGCAAGAGGAGACAGATTCAGGGGGCCTTCTGCTGAAGGTCCAGACAAATTATGGGGTTTACCCAGGCCAGTCCCCAGTGTCCCTGTAAGAAACTCAGGGCCGCCTCTGGCCTCCAGTTAGGGAATGGCCTGCCGCCCTGGCTGGTGGGCAGGACCTGAGTGATGTGACCCAACGCAAATGCTGTCAGAGCCACCTGCCTGCACTTGCCTCCACCCCTGCCACAGAGACAGAGGCAGCAGGGTCACTTGGGAGCTGACACCCCACCACAACCTACTGCCGCCGTTCCCAGCCCCAACCTTCCCACGGCAGGACAGGAACAGGGACCCAGTCAGTCTACAACACCAGCAGATATTCTCAATGACTACACCCCCCACCCCGCCAAGAAACTGCCAGAGCAAAAGCCCAACTGCTCAGACCTCTGCCCAAAATCCACAGGCCGTTAGGGTTGGCGCTAGCAGTGTGGTGGCTGTGATTAGCACTGGGGTCAGGCAGCACACGTATTCCACGCCCACCCCACCCCCACAGAGAGGAAGGGGTCGGGGAGGAAGGGAATGAGAGGGCGCATGGCAGCCACAAACGCGCTTGGCTCCCTGCGCGCTTGGCTCCCCTGGGCCTTCTGGGAGCTCAAGCACAATCAGTGAAGGCAAAAGGCGGGAGCTCCATTGCTAACTGTTTGCTCTTCCATCTGACCTTCCCCATCATCTCAGGCTCCCTGGAGGAGGGGACGGGAGGAGAGGAGGGCCCACCTCCTCAGCAGGCCCCAGACGATGGGGTAGCAAAGGGGGTAGAGGAAGGGGGCGCCCACTAAATGCCAGTTTGATAGCTTTGATGTCTAGGGCAGCACAGAGATCCTGGTGAGGGCGAGGCAGTCAGACCTCACCTCCTCTGTCCTGGGGAAGCCCCTCTTCTCTCAACCTTGGCCTTCCTGCTCCCAGACATGTTTATCTTATGATGGGGGTTAAAAACCCAGAGGGTGATGGGCAGGCGTCCTGAGCTCATGGCCCCGCTAATCTGTGGGGGCCACCTGGCACATCACCTTTCTGGCTTCTGCGAGAAAGAAGGGAGCTGTGCTACACCAGGCCCGTGGCCAACCTGCTAGTCCCCACAGCTGAGTACCCAAACTGGGAGCAGGACCTGGAAGTCTGGGAGTCCCAAGGGCAGGCTGTCTCTGGATCTGGTACAGTAAAGACGAAGCCTGCCCTACCCCTCATCCCTGACAGACGATGAGAGTACAGACGGGTGGAGAGGCCGACCTGGGATGGGTGGGGCGAGGCCTGAGAGGGCCCAGCACACCGCACTCCGGGACGGCCTGGGTTCCACGGCGTGACCCTGCCCCTTCACAAACAGTTCACAACAGGAGCCCACGGAGGCAAGCTGCAGCCGGGGTCATGCACCGAGACCAGTCACCGCTTAAGCAGCCAGCATTTATCGAGGACCTCTGGCATTACCTGCTTAGTCTGCTCTCTCTGAAATAACTCTAGCTGCTCCACCTGTACGTGGGGGAGCAACGGAGACAGCGTGAGATGGGGGCCCAAGAGGCACCCGCCCTGCTCCCAGGCTGGCCTCCCCGAGGCTCTGTCTGCCCCCAAGGAACTAGATGTCTAGTAGCCTCTTTAAATGCCATCTTGGCTCAGTTGAGGCCCCGGTGGCTCTTGGGGCCTCCACTGTAACTGTGCCTCCTCATGACAGGGTGCCTCAAGGAGTTGATGGTTTTCACAGCCTGCCCCGCCAGAGACAGAGCCTTCGGGGAAGGGGAGGCTACTGAGAGTTTCTGTAGGCCAGCAGGGGCCACAGACAACCTGTACTAGCAGCCACCTCTCCTCCTCTGCCACCCAGACTCTCTGGAATCACATGGAGATTGGGGAATGTAGAGACAACGTCCCCACCTCTCAGGTCTGCTCTCCAGGGGTGTGGCTGAGCCAGGGGCCTCACCTGGGCAGTGAGTTTCTGCCTCTCCTCCTGGAAACGCTGCCTCTCCTCCAGGACCTTGGCCTTGGCACCCTCGTACTTGGCGGTCATCACCTCCAGCTCCCGGGCAGTGCTCTGCGCTTCTCGCTGCATCTCCGCCAGACGGGTCTCAGCGTCAGCACGCACAGCCGCCAGCTCCTGGCTGTACTTCTCGCGGGCCTGGTCCAGCTCCACTTCCAGAAACTGCCGGCCGAGGCTGGCCCGCTCACCCAGCCCACGGTTCTCCTCCGCCAGCAGGCCATGAGCCTTCTTCAGCATGCTCAGCTGCTCCGCGTAGCTGGCCTTCTCTGCTCGCAGCTGCTGGGCCACGCGCTCCTGCTCTGCCACCTTCTGCCGCAGGGGCAGCAGCTCCCCGAGCTCGCGCTGGGCCCGCAGCAGCTCTGCTCGCAGCCCGCCAGCCGCCTGCTTGCTCTGCTCCAGCTCCTCCCGGTGGCGCTTCTCGGCGGCAGCCTGCTCAGCCTGCAGCTGCTGGCACAGGTGCTTGACGGGCAGCAGCTCGCTCGCCAGGGCCTGCGTGCTGGTGTGCTCCAGCTGCAGGGCCGAGAGGGCCTGCTCTTTCTGGAAGAACTTCTCCTGCCAGGCCTTTAACTCTTGGCCCAGCTCCTCTGCTCGCTCCGCCTGCGAGGCCAGCTCCTGCCGCAGGCTCTCAGAAGCCACCCGCTGCTTCTCAGCCTCCTCCCGGAGGGTTTGGACCTCCTCGCGCAGAGCGGAGCTGCGCTCCGCAGCTCTGGCGCTGCTGCTGGCAGTCTCTGCCTGGAGCAGGCGCAGCCGCTCTTCCAGCTTCTTACTCTTCTCCGACTCAGCAACCACCAGCCGCTTCAGCTCCTTGCTCTCACCCTCCTTCTCCAGCACCTGGCGGTTCAGGATGGACACCTCCTCCTCCAAGCTGCTGATGAGGCTGTTTTTCCTCTCAGCCTCTTGCTGACCCCGGGCCACCTGGGCTTTCCACTCGTCCTCGGCCTTGCCGTGCTCCTGGGCCTTGGCGCGGAGGGTGGCCAACTCCCTCTGGGTTGAGGCTAAGGCATCCTGACTGCTCCCCAGCTCCTGGGCCTTCTGCTCTAACTGGCCCCGCAGAGTCATCAGAGTACCGGCCTGCTCCGCGTGGGCGGCGCGCTCAGACTCGAGGCTGTGCTCTAGGCTAGAGGCCTTCTCCTGGTACTCGAGGGCCTGCTGTTCCAGCCGGCTCACCTCTGCCTGCAGAGCCTGCAGTTCAGAGCCTTCTGGCTCAGTCTTTCCAGTAGCCTCGGACTGGGTTTGCAATCCAGAAGCGTCTTCTCGGCTGGCTGTCCCAAGAGACTGCGGGCGCTCCTCCTTCTTGGCCAGCTGTTCTTTCAGTCGCTCCACAGTTTGCTGAAGCTCCTTCAGCGCTGCCCCTTGGGCTGCCTCCTGCCCACGAAGCTTGGCCAGTTCCTGGTCCGTCCCCTCCTTTTCCCTCAGGGCCTGAGCCAGTGCCTCCTGCAGCGCAGCAAACTCCACACGCTGCTCATTGAGTGCATTCTGCAGCCGCATCTCTAGCTCCGCCTTGGCGGCCTTCTCCAGGGCAAGGTCGGCTTGGGCCCGGCCCCGCTCCTGGGTCAGCCGCGCCACCTCCCTCTCCTGTTGCCCACGCTCCTCCTGCTGCTGCCCCTGGCTCTCCATCAGTGCAGCCCGCAGCCTCTCCAGCTCGCTGCCCATCTGCTCGGCCTCGCGCTCCATAGCCTGCAGCGTGGCCTGCGTGCTGCAGAACGGGCGTCCCTGCTGCTCTTCCAGCCACTCCGACTCTCTGTCTCCTGCCCTGGGCGGCTCCTTGAGCAGCTCCGGGGAGGCCGTCTCCGGCTGCTCACCCGCCTTGCGCACCAAGGCCTCCAGGCGGGCCACCTCCTTGCTGGTGGCTGCCATCTTCTCCTGCAGGGTGGCAAGGTCAGTGGCAAGCTGCTGGGCCCTGCCCTCCTTCTCTTGGACCTGCTGCAGGGCCCTGGCCAGGCTGGCGTGGAGCTGAGCCAGCTCGTCCTGCTGCCGGCTGATCTGGAGCTCGCTGTGGGCCTCGATCCCCACCACCTTCTCCTTGGCCTCCTGCAGCTCCTGGCGGGCCTTCTCACATTCCTCCTTCAGGGTCATCAGCTGTTCCTGGAACATGGCGCCGTACTGCGCCTCTTCCTGCTGGCTGTCCTCGTACCGCTCACGCCAGGTGGCCACCTCCTTGGCCAGCTGCTCACACTCACTCTCAGCCTCGCGCTGGGAGGCTACAGCTTCAGCCAGCTCCTGCCGCAGGGCTTCTGTCTTGGCCTGATGGGCCTCCCCGAGCTGCTGTAATCGGGCCTCCAGCCCCTTGCGCCCAGCTCTCTCTTCTTCCAGCTCCTTCTGTCCCTGCTCATGCTGCTCCACCAGGCTCTGCGTCTCTGCCTCCAGCCTGCAGATGCACCGCTGCTGCTCTGCCAGGGTGTCTGCAGCCCTGCGCTTCTCCTCTTCCAGGCTGCCTGTGGTGGCCTTCAGGGACTCCTCTAGGGCCCGGACCTGCTCCTGGAGCTGGGCCTTCTCTTGGGCCACACTTTCCCACTCGGTTGCTTTCTGCTGCTCAGACCTCAACTGGGCCTTCAGCTCTGCTGCCTGGGCCTGCGCCTCACTCTGCTGCTGGCGGGCTGCCTCAACACGGCCACGGAGTTCCTCTACCTTCTGGCTCAGCTCCGCCTTCTCCTGCTGGGCCTGTGTCAGCGAGGTCTGGGCACCATTCTGGGCTTCATGGGCGGCCTGCAGCTTCTCTTGCAGGACCTCCAACCCGGCAGCCTTCTCCTTCTCCACCGCCCTCAGCTGCTGGAGGGCCACGTCTCTCTCTCGGAGAGCAGCCTTCCGTTCCTCGGCTGCAGCGGCCAGTTGCTGGGCCTGATCTCGCCGGCTGGCCTCCTGCTCCGTGGCAGCCTCTTCCAGCTGCCGCTCCTTCCGCTCCAGGCTGCTGCTCAGCTGCTCCACCTGCTGGCGGAGGCCCTGGGACGCCTCTTCCTGCTGCCGGAGGGTCTGTGTGAGCTGTGCCTGCTCCGTTTGGGCCTGCTGCTTCAGGCTGGCCAGTTCCCCATCCCGCTGCTGCACAGTAGTGTTGAGGGTATCCAGCTCGGAGGTCAGTGTGGCCACCTGGGCGGACAGCCGGGCCACCTGAGCCTGAGAAGCCTGCTCCAGCTCGTCCTTGGCCTGACTGAGGTTGGACAGGGAGCCCTGCAGCTCGGCAATCAGGCTGGCCAGCTGCTGCTTTTCTTCTTCGAAGTGGCTCCGCTCGGCGAGGAGCTTGGCTTCCCGCTGGCCCCGCTCAGTCTCCAGTGCTGCCACCCTGGCTTGAAGCTGGGTGTTGTCTGCAGCAAGAGTGGCTGCTTCTTGCTTGAGGCTTTCCAGCTGGTGGTGAAATAAAGAGACAAACAGGGATCAGCACAACTCCTCGGTGCCCTCTGCCCCTCTGGGGATTGAGGACCACCAGGAACCTGAACATGGAGAACACAGGTTGGCAGCCACCCCAGCCCACAGGTGTCACTGCTGCCCGAGTCCCTACCTGCAAGACGTCGCCCAGCACCTCACCCTTCTCCTGGGGTGGGTTCTCTCGCAGCTGGGCCAAGTGTTCTTCTAGCTGTGAAAGCTTTCCCTGAAGGATTTCGTTCTTCTCTTCAAGGCATTTCTGGGAGTAAATGAGAGCCCCAGGTTAACAGAAATGAAACAGGCACCACCAGCTTGCCACACAAACCCTCGTGAGCATCAACAAAACATTATTATCCCATTACCTTATTACCAAGATCTCCTCTGTCCCCACCCTAGGGGAAAACTGGCAGAAACCAACAGAGACCTGACTTACCAGCCCCAGTGAAAGTGAAGTCGCTCAGTCGTGTCCGACTCTTTGCGACCCCGTGGACTGCAGCCCACCAGGCTCCTCTGTCCATGGGATTTTCCAGGCAAGAATACTGGAGTGGGTTGCCATTTCCTTCTCCAGGGGATCTTCCCAACCCAGGGATCAAACCCAGGTCTCCTGCATTGCGGGCAGGTGCTTTAACCTCTGAGCCACCAGGGAAGCCTACCAGCCCCAGTCTCAGGGCTGAATTAAGTCGGGTGACCTGCTCATTTCTTCTCCAAGGCTGAGTTTACTTAAAATTTCCTCACTGTATACCCTTACTCAGTCATGTCTTGGCTCTCAGAGTATCCGTACATCCATCAGCTTAAAGGTATTCTGACTGTCTGAACACCAACAGCAGCAGAAGCCACAGAAGCCCCCGGTCCCCTGCCCCTCTTCACCCCACTGTTTCACTAAGCAACTACAATGGGCCAGGGCCTGTCTGAATCTACCCAACAGATCGAGAGGTAGCAACTACCATCCCTATTGTTTTTACAGAGTAAGGGTCCAAAGCTGAGGAGTTAAGTGCCTTGTCCGGGGGCTACATGGTTACTAATACATGGCAGAGCTGGGTTCTTAGTAGCAACAATAATCTCAGCAACTTCACTTTGTACCAGACAATGTGTGTTCAGTGCTCTATCTGCATTATCTTACAACAGATGATAAGGCAGCTACTAATTTTCTCAGATGCTTAGAAAAAAGTCAAGTAACTTGTCCAAGAGTCACACCTGTAAACAGCAGAGACAGGATATACAGGTGTACTGAACCAAAGCCCATGGTTTTTCCAGTGGTCATGTATGGATGGGAGAGTTGGACTATTAAGAAAGCCGAGCGCAGAAGAATTGATTCTTTTGAACTGTGGTGTTGGAGAAGACTCTGGAGAGTCCCTTGGACTGCAAGATCCAACCAGTCCATCCTAAAGGAGATCAGTCCTGGGTGTTCATTGGAAGGACTGATGTTGAAGCTGAAACTCCAATACTTTGGCCACCTGATGTGAAGAACCGACTCGTTGGAAAAGACCCTGATGCTGGGAAAGATTGCGGGCAGGAGAAGAAGGGGACGACAGAGGATGAGATGGTGGGATGGCATCACCGACTCAATGGACATGGGTTTGGGTGGACTCTGGGAGCTGGTGATGGACAGGGAGGCCTGGCGTGCGTTCATGGGGTCGCAAAGAGTCGGACATAACTGAGCGACTGAACTGAACTGATTAAGCCTTGAAGAGTAGTCAGCGTAATTCCCAAAAGTCCCATAGTGAAAAAGTGAAGTCGCTCAGTTGTGTCTGACTCTTTGTGACCCCACGGGCTGTAGCCTACCAGGCTCCTCCGTCCATGGGGTTTTCCAGGCAAGAATATTGGAGTGGGTTGCCATTTCCTTCTCTAAGAGATCTTCCCAACCCAGGGATTGAACCCAGGTCTCCTGCATTGTAGGCAGGCACTTTACTGTCTGAGCCACCAGGGAAGTCCAAAGGTCCCATAGAGAGAGGTAAATGATATTCAGCTTTGGGCATGTGGTCAAGACGGTGGCCCTGACTTCCCAAAGCAGAGGGCTACCTTGTCCTGCAGGGCTGTGCTGAGCTCCTTCTCCAGATGCGCCTGCTTCTCCGTCCACTGCTGAGTGGCCTTGCTGTGCTCTTCTGTCAGCTCATTGAGGGCCCCCTGGAGCTGCTGCAGGTGACTGGCAAACTCCCGCAGCTGAGACAGACAAGAGGGGACCCCCATCACCCAGGGTCAAAACTGCCAGAACCACTGCTGTCTGCCCGCTGAGCTCCAGGGTCTGGACGGCTCCTGTTATCCTTCCAGCCCTCCTCAAGCCAAATGCAACTAATCACATCTCTAACGCAGGACTACTAATCAAAATTTACGGCCACCAGCCGGTCCCTGGCAGCAGCCAATTAAGGAATGAGGACATTTTCCTCAACCCTCTGGGGGAATTTTCCAGACCAACTCAGCCCCACGGGGCTTCCAGATGCAGACTAGAAACCCCAGCTCTCACCTTAAAGGAAAGGTCCCCATTCTCCTCAGAAAGCTGGTTAATTCTGCGATCCATTTGGCTCTTCTCTGTCTTCAGGTCCTGGCACTGCTTCAGGGTTTCGTGGAGCCGCACAGTGAGGCTGCGAGGGAGGGGGGCAGTGAGGAAAGAGCACATGGCCGCTGCGCCGGGTGCGGAAGGACAGCAGGAGAACCATACCTCTCGTTCTTGCCACGCAGCTCCTCCAGCTCCCTGGGTTCTAGCGGACTGGCCGCCTGCTTCTCGTTGAGCTGAGTGAGGCGGTCAATGCGCTGCTGCATCATGGCTATCTGTGCATCTGCCCCAGAGGAGAGGAGAGGACTCAGCCCAGGACGAGGGGAGGAGCGAGGAGGGAGGAGGGAGGGGGCAGCTGGTCCAGGGGAAGAAGGAGGGGGCACGGACAGCACCAGCTTCCAGGGAGTCAGCCAGTGGGCCCAGGGATGAGCTCAGCTCCCGGGCCGGCAGAGGAGATAACACAGGAGGCAGAAGGGCCACACTTCAGACAAGCCTAGCACCTTCCTAGATGAAAATCCCAAATGCCGCCCGTCCACACACATCTGCCAGCGAGCCAGGCACCTACCCTTCTCGGTGAGGAGCTTGCGGTTCTCAGCCAACTCCAGCTCCAGCTCGTCTCGATTGTTTCTCTCATCTGCAAGCTGCTTCTTTAGCCGCCTCATCTGGAACTGTGGGGTCTGCAAGATGTCACCCACGGGGGAGGCTGGAGAACCTGAGAGGAAGCTGAGGAAGGAGATGGCCCAGATGCCACGGTCAGAGGCCAATATGTGAGGGCGGAAGCAACCAACAACAGGCGCGGGTGGGGGTGGGGGCGGGCTCTATGGATGTGGGCACGGGGGGTGGGGGGGGTGAGGCCCAAATACCTGGGTTCTGTCTGCAGTGCTACCTCGTGCCTTATGACGTGACCTAGAGAAAGCTGCTTTCTTCAAGTCTTAATTTCTCTATGCCTCCCCACCCCCCACAGCTGCAAAAGGAGGGCATTCTCTTTGCCTTTACAAAACTGCACTAAGAAAAGGGACTTTAGCCTAGTCTGTAAGGAAGCAAGAAATCCCATAAACAGGGACCAGTCCTTGACAGGCCTTTTACCCAGGACAAGCCCCCACTGATCCTGACATAGGAGAGGACGTCACAGGTCTATAAGATACTCCAAGCTCTCTGATGACTCAGGGGCTGGCCAACAGTTCGGCCCCTAGAAGGCAGGGATCCGAGCGCTGGGTGTCGAGGGCCTCCCATCCTGGGAGAAGAGGCCCAGCACATACTTGTTCCCGCTGGAAGAGGCAACTTTCTGTAGCTCTAGGAAGTGGACCTCCCTCTTGGCCTGGTGGCTGGGTGGGGAGAGCTCTTCAGAGATGGTGCTGGAACGGGGGGAAGGGACAGGAGCTGGAGCAGAAGGAGCAAACAAGCCACAGAGAGGTCAGTAAGAGGTGGACAGAGTTGCATCTTTATGCTATTTGAGAACTTGCCTTAGTGGGGATGAATCCAGACACTTATATGTCAGCTGCAGGGGAAGGCTGGGCAGAGTTTGAAGCCTGGGGTCTGGGTTATCCAGCAGTCAGTGCCCTAAGCCAAAGTACGGGGCTTCCCTGCCCAGATGACCAGTGCTATAAGGACACAGAGGAGTGACGGAGTCCTCCACGCTCAGAGACCGGACCAAGTGCTCACGCTTTTCCCTTCAAGCTGACCCTGAGCGGATCGCCTCTCAGTCCCAGTGGCCTCTCGAGTCAGAGCCAGCAGCCTCCTCACTGAAGCCCTCATTCTGAAATCGTGCACTGCCAGCATGACTTCCTTCTCAAAATCTCCTCTTCCCTTGGCTCTCATGGTAACCTTCACAAGGCCCTCTTACCTCTAACACCAGGGCTCCCTCTCCCTCACCTGCTCCTTCCTCTCCCACCTGCCTGCCCGCCAAGCCCCAGAGTTTTGATGGGGCCTGCGTGCTCTGCCCACAGTGCCCAAGGCTTTCAGTGGCCATCCATATACCAAAGTGCAAGCCCACAGCCTGGCCCAGAGCCCTCTCCTGCATTCTACACTCACATCTGCAACATCTCCACCTGAAGTTGCTCACAGGGAACCTGAACACAAGGAACACCAAATTCTGCGGCTGGGTGAACAGGCCGAGATCCCCCACCCAACACCTGTCGTCGTTAGATGGCTCTTCCCAACAGGCGGCACTCTCACTCTTTCTGCTGTACTTCCAGCAAGATGCCTGGTAGATTCAACACCTCCTTGTTCTAGCACTTTTTCCTCATCATACATTCTGGTTTATATATCTGCCTTCCCACCTAGAACACGAGCAATATGTAAGGAACAACAGTTTTCTAAGACTGTGTACTCCCGGCTTGTAAGTCGAGAGTAATGACTGTTTAAACAATAAAAAACAAAACGAGATGTACGCGTGGGTGGTGGGGTAAACCAGGAGAACCGACAGCAGATAAGGTCACTTACAAATGTCCTGCTGAGCTGCTTCCAGGCACAAGGAGGAGCTCTGTGGGAACTGGGATGAGGGCAACATGGCCAGAAGTCATGTCACTCCATGTTCCACATGTTTCCTAGGCACCCACTCTGTGCCCTGTGTTGGGGCCAACCCCTAGAACTTCCTGACAACTCAGGATCCTAGCAGTCCCCAGCTCAGAAAAGACAGGATCATCAGGAATGGCCCCTACTTACCTTTCTGCAAGAAGCTCTCCAAGTCTTCATTCAGGTTTAGCCCATCCTCATGGTCCAGCACAAATTTGAGAATGACGGCTAACTCAGCCTGGGCCACAGACAGAGAAAGAGCATCACTGAGGTGTTTGGGAGGCCTGCAGGGATGGAGGGCACCATCCTGGCAGTGCCCTAAGCATCTGCTGGAACCCATTCTTGCTCTCAGAGCCCCATGGTCCAGTCAAGAATGTTCAACCAGAGACGTATCCACCCTAGTTGTCCCCAGCTCCTCATCTCCCCCAAAGATGCACCCAGGGTCAGACAGAGGTCCAAACTGACTTCACTCCTGACCATGAGATAAGAATACGTAAGCAAAGCAATGCAGTCAGAAAGCTTTTACACACAACTCTGTTGGCCCCTCCCAGCTGTTCTCTGTGAAAATGCCTCCAGGGCTCATGCAGGGCTTAACCACCAGGTCAGCTGTAAAATCTTGCCTTCGTTGTCTGAATTCCAAAGCTACACAGTTGATTGGACTTCCCTGGCCATTTTCCTTATTCCTTTAGAATTTCTTTCTACCAGGTCTATGATCAGCTTGGAGCAGAAGAAAGGTTAAAGGAAGGAAGGAGCCACTTGTTCTTCCCTCAGCATTACAACCCCAACCTGTGACAAGCCACGAGCTAAGTGAGTATGAGATGGGGTGACTCAACACTTTCTACCACTACGTGAAAGGCCACAGCTCTCCGGACAGTGCCCTGCCAGTCACTGACATTATCCTCTCTGGCATCCCAGCTGCTGCTCTCTGGGAAACAAAGCACAGCTGCTCATGCAGGAAGCAAGGACATCAGGGCCCACATGGCAGGTAGTTCCCTCTCTAATGAAGCAGATGCGCCAACTCCCCTTCACTCAGGGACCATGCAGAGGAGGGCAAAGGGGTAACCGCTCTGAGCTAGACTGTCACAACAGACAAAGACATCCTCGCTGATCCGTCCTACTAGAGGAAAGGACGGTGAAATGGAGTGACAGTCTGTGTAAAACACCCACATAAACATACGGAACACATATATGAAGATTAATTTCCATGTATTATCCAAACACAGTTTAGGTACAGGTAAACATATGTATGTGAAAAGAACCTGGAAGTATATCCTTTAAAAGTTAGCAATTATTGCTGAGAATGCAATTACTAGCAATTATTATTTCCTTCTTTGTGCTTCTTGGTGTTTTCCAGACTTTCTATAATGAATGGCTAAAATCCTGAAGGAGATCAGTCCTGAGTGTTCACTGGAAGGACTGATGCTGAAGCTGATACTCCAATACTTCGGCCACCTGATGCGAAGAGCTGACTCACTGGAAAAGACCCTAATGCTGGGAAGGATTGGGGGCAGGAGGAGAAGGGGACGACAGAGGATGAGATGGCTGGATGGCATCACCGACTCGATGGACATGGGTTTGGGTGGACGCAGGGAGTTGATGATAGACAGGGAGGCCTGGTGTGCTGCAGTCTATGGGGTCTCAAAGAGTCGGACACGACTGAGCAACTGAACTGAAAACTACTGTAACATAATTTTTAAAGAGAACAATATATGTTGTTTAGAGAAAAACAGCTGCGATGGGGTGAAACATGGGCAGGCCTGTTGGGTGGGGTGGAGGCACAGGGCTTACCTGGATCTTGTATTCAAACTGTTCCCAGTCCCTGAGACTCCTGGAGCTCATGGAGGAGTGGTACAGGAGCAGCATGATCATCTAGAAGCCAAGCAGGAGTGGTCACTGAGCAGGGCTGTCTCTCTTCTCAGTCCCCAACCCCTGCCCTGTTCTGGGGACTTGGAGCTCTTCTAAGACCCTCTGAAAGCTCCCAGAATTCAGCAGCCCCAGGCCGCTGCCCTTAACTGTATCAGGAAACACTTTTCCTTTTTCTTTTTAATTTATTTATTTATTTTAACTGGGGGCTAATTACAATACTGTGGTGGTTTTTGCCATACATTGACATGAATCAGCCATGGATGTACATGTGTCCCCCCATCCCAAACCCCCCTCCCACCTCCCTCCCCATCCCATCCCTCTTGATTGAGGATTCGGTGCTCACTGTGCAAAAAGCCGGGAGCCAGAATCCCTGCACTCATGGAACCCAGGCTATGACACTTAAGGCATCCTTCATACACCAGCACCCAGGCTATGACACTTAAGGCATCCTCCAAATGCCAGCACCCAGAAACAGAAGGGGGAGTGAACCGGACTGAGCTAAAAAGAAAAATACGACGACAGCCGGCTAAGGCCTGACTCTTGCCAGGTGTCCACAGAGGCCACAGTAATGGTCCAGTAAACCTCTTTGTCATTAGGATGGGCTAAAATCCTTGGCTGAATCAAGCCTCAGCTAGGCGGCTGCCTGGACCTACCACCAACCTCCACAAGGCTCAGAAATAAAGCCCCCACCACTTCTGGGTTGAGAGAAGGCCCCTCCGCAGGCCCCTCTGGTGCCACCCTGTCACCCCCACCAGTGTCATTTTCCAAAGGCACCTTCGCTAGTTCCAGCTCTGAGCCCTCCATCACCTTCTGCACTGACACCAGGCATTCTGGAGAAGAGGGATGTTTTCGGTTTTCTGTAATGACAACAATGTAGAAAACAAGGTGAATTTCCTGGGAACCATCCCTGAGATCATCAGAACACCTCGCAGTCAAGAGGAGCAGAACAGCTGGTGGGGCCACGAGACGACTCGCTCATTTCCACCTGAAGTTAGTTCTATCCTAGGCTAGTCCAAGGGCCACAGGGACAGTGCAAGGAGAAAACAGGCTGGGAATTCACAGCAGATCTGCGGCCTGACATAGCACTCACCCACCCACACACCAACTCCCCCTCAGCACCCCAGAGGAGGAGCCCAGAGATTCCAGGTCACTGCAGAGTCTCCTTCCAACTGACGGTGCAGAGGAAGCCTGCCTGCAGCTGAGTCAGACCACCGCTGGGGGGGGATACCTGCTTCTTATGCTGCCAGGGGGGCTGGGCTCAATTACTAATACCCTGCTTTATCTTAATCCATCATCACCTTTCTTATAATCCTCTGGAGGTGGGGATGGCAGATAGCTCCTGGATCAAAGATGAGAACTCTGTATCCATAGCTATATGGGGGAGGGGACTGAAAAGCACTGTGCTAAAAGCTCTGAGTGCATGTGTGCTCAGCTGTTCAGTTGCACCCGACTCTTTTTGACCCTCTGGGCTGCAGCCCACCAGGTTCTTCTGTACACTGGATTCTCCAGGCAAGAATACTGGAGTGGTTGCCATGCATTCCTCCAGGGGATCTTCCCAACGCAGGGATCAAACCTCCATCTCTTAGGTCTCACTGCACTGGCAGGCAGTTTCTTTACAGTTAGCACCACCTGGGAAGCCAACTAGAAGCTCTGCATGTGTCCTTATTTACTCTGCACATCAATCTTAAGAGCAATTATTAATCATCTTCATTTTACAGACAGGGAACCCATGTCCAGAAAGGTCACACAAACAGTAGAGTAGAAGGGCAAGACCTCAATCTTACCCTGCCTGTGCCCCTATGCCTATCACTTAAGCAATTAATTTAGGGTTACCATGGGAAACTGTTCTCCCAGCAAGGGGAAGAAGGTAACATGGATCTTTCTGTCTCCTTGCAGTGGAAGGAATGGGAACCCAAGGTGATGAGTCCCCAAAATCAACCCCCTGGCTCTACCTGAATCCCAGACTCATACTCGGGGACTGCAGGGATACTCTCCCCCAACTGGTGCAGGCCAGACCCAGAGAAGCCGCCCCAGCCATACTCATCTCGGTGGCACACAATGGGCGGCCTCAAGCCTCTGCCCCTCCTGACACCTGAGACCTGGTTCTTCTGGCTGCCCGAGCCCCAGGAAGCAGCTCCTTCCCAGCCAGAAAGAAAGGTGCTTACTCTGCAGAAAACTGCACACAAACTCCAGTCTCTCCAGCACCGGCCGCTGCAGGATTTGCTGCCCCTCATCAGTGCCAAGGCTAGAAAAAGAACAAGTGTTAGAACCAGAGTGCTTGGCCAGCCTTCCCTTCTGGCTACTGCATTACCTACCACCTTCCCATCCCTTCAGGCTGGGTCTGTGTTGGATCTGACGGAGAACCAGACCAGGAGCTGGAGGCAGGGGAGAAGACGCTGAGACACCATTTACCCAGAAGGAACTGTGTGGTGGCTGAGAAGTGGGGACTGGAGGCCTGAGGCCCTTCTGGAAAAGACGGCACTCTGCCACCCCATTTGTGAATATGGAAAAGCTCTGTGGGAAGCGGGCTGAGAGGCGATGGAGGCAGCACAGATGGATGGGAAGTTGGGGTCAATAGTCTGGAATGGCTCAAGTGTAAAAGGTCAGGATGCCTGGGAACACGTGACAAGAGGACAAGTGTGGGAGGACTGTGTAGGCGGCTAGAGTGAGAGAGTACTATGGCAACGGGAAATCAGATCCAAGAACTGAAACAGCAGGCGGAACAAGGCTCTGAAGTGACACGGCAAAGTTCAACACTCACTGGGCTGAAGGCTAAGGTGGCCTCCGAGGGGCCAGGCCAAGGGACAATCACTTTTGATCTGTGACCTTCCCTGGCGCTGGTTTAAGTGGAAAGGTGAGCGAAGTGTGAAAAGCAAGGATGGCAGGGAGCAGCAGGGGGCGCTCTCATACAGGCCTGGCCCCAGCCCCTTCGGCTAAGTGCAGTTCCATTTTCAGAAGTGCCTACCCTCATTTAAAAGTTAGAAAGTTGACTTTTCTATCTAGGCTACAGCTGAAGATACTGATTAAAAGGCCTCCTGTCCTTCAGATCCCACATCTCCAGGTTTCAATCAACTTTCCAGAGGGCAGGGCAGACTTGAGAATCCCCCTGCAAAGCACAGAAGCATCCCAGCCAAAACTGGGAGTTACTCCCTCCAGCTCCGGAGTGATTACAAAGGCTTCTTCCAAGGGAACCCCCACAGGCAGCACTCTGGGTAGCTGGTCTGTGATTAGGGACACCTACAGATTCCTTCAGAGATGCTAATCTCCTCACAGACTCCTGAAAGAGCCATCCTCCCTACCCACCCACAATCTGGAATGTTGTGACTCTTTCTTTGCCTCATCAAGAGTAGTAATTTACCTAAGTGTATTCCATTTGATAAAAAAAATAAACACAGTACTTCGGTTAAATGTTTGAGAAATACTGGGTTAAACCGAACTGAACATTTTCTAAAGAAGAAGGCATAATAGACATTATTTCCTAAACATATCTGACCATAAAACCCATTTTTTTCCCACTGAGCCCCTGAGATAGTACAGTTGCATGGGACATGCTTAGGAAAATGCTGGTCCTGGGGAAACACAGCCCATCCTTTAAGAAGACTGCATTCAAGTCTCATCTCTGGAAGGCAGCCAAACAGAACCACTGCTAGTCATGTCTCCCCCTCCTTCTCAGGCATTCCTACAACACTCACGGACCCACGCGCATCATTTGTAAGTGACCACTCTGTGTGAGCTGAAAGATAGGAATACAGCAGATGCTGAGTACGTATGGGCTGACTGACCAATGAGGAATGCTTTTACCTGGGATGAGCAGAAGTCAACATCAGTAAGGCAGATATCAGGGCTTTAAGTTTTCTGGGAAAATGCCTCCACTGTACTTTGATTTGCAAGCCTCACAGATATCAAAGAGATGGGATAGCCTACTTGGTTCAGGCTGTTCACACACATAAAAATGGAGAAACTCGTCAGAGGGGTTGACTCTAATGAATTTTCTGAGAGAGAAAGCCAAGTGGCCAAGGAACAAGCATTTGTTCAATTGCCACAGCTTCTATCTGCCGCAAACCCAGACCTCCTCCACTATCTTTCCCTGAGAACCAGGTGTCTGATTTCTGTTAACAGTAGGAGCATCACAAATGAATCAGCCAGAACACATTCACCAATAACGTTTTCCCAAAGAAAGTTGGTCAGCATCGCCCTGTATCTGTGGTGGAGATCAGGGCTAACCTGGGATTTCAACAGCGCTTCTACCCAACACACACACTCGCGCTCTCTCCCCACTGCTACTCTTCTCCCCACCTGTCTCTTCTAATCTGAAGCTCAGGCAGCACCTTAGAAAATAACTTGGAAAATGGGCATCTTGAATTTTTGACCTGCCTTATGCAAATTTCCCACTGGGTTATAAACTTACAGTGGCTAAATCAAGGACATACATCCTTACCTCTGGATAGATACATCTACTGCTCTTGTCATCAGGCAAGGAAATTTATCTCCTCAAAAGCAAAAGCTTGATCCATTCATGTTCCACACTATTATCTGTTACAATGAGGGAAGTCATACCTGGCTGCCTCTCCTTTGGTGATGTTAAAATTAAATTGTAGGTTAGGTATTGCCAGCCTAATGGTTTTACTGGCCATTGATGTTAGTTGCCTAGATCTACTACTTTCATTAGGGTTTGCAAAATGGTTACGAGTTACATTATGAGTCACACAATGCTGACTTACAAGTGGTACACAACTCCATCTATGAAGTATCCTTGAAAAAAAAACCTTAAGCTAATTAAATTTAGATCTAATTACCAGTTTATAGGCAACAAGGGGAAGAACAAGTTAAGCAGTACCATGATGGCATAATTAACAAAGGTCAGAATTTAGGAAAGTCTACAAGATCCAAAAAAAAAAAGAAAGAGTGGGGTGTAGAGGTAGAAATGAGTAGGAAACAAGACTGGAGGGAAGAGATGGGCCCCTGATGAAACCTCTGAGTACCCAAACTGAAGTTCTTACATTTCAGCCTCTTGGCAATGAAGAGTTGCTGAGGTCCATGAGCTGTGGAGTACATAGTTTTGAAAGCAGGATGGAGGAAGGTCCTGAGATCACACTAGAGGGATGCCCAGGACTAAAGATAGGTTAGAGAAGAATGAAGTCATGAGGGTCTGGTATCCAGAATGAGGCAGAAGAACGGATGTGAGAAATCTCCTGAAAGGACAAACTGAGAAGATGGTGACATTAGAAATCAGTGCCGAGGTGAGGGGAGAATTCAAAATGATGTTGAAATGTCCTGTGTCTGGGTAACCGGGAAAGAAAATGGTGTTGTCCAGGAATTCCCTGGCAGTCTAGTTTTTAGGGCTCAGCACTTTCACTACCAGGGCCCAGATTATATCCCTGATCAGGGAACTAAGCTCCCACAATCCATGTGGTGCGACCAAAAGAAAAGAAAATGGCAGTGTCTGTACCAAAATAAGAAATACAGTGGCTTCCTTCATTAAGGCAGGTGGGCCAGTCAGGGCCACAGGGACCTTTAAGAAATCACATTAGACATCTCATTATCAATATAAATCTCAAAAGATTA
This sequence comes from Giraffa tippelskirchi, assembly GCF_054371585.1. Lineage (NCBI taxonomy): Eukaryota > Metazoa > Chordata > Mammalia > Artiodactyla > Giraffidae > Giraffa > Giraffa tippelskirchi. Next base: position 123,126,834 of record NC_137285.1, read on the forward strand.
AAAAAACAAAAAAACCCATTCTAGCAAACACATCTGTCTAGTGGGGCACTTAGCCCCACTAGAATATCAACTATATATTCATTCACTCATTTTCACCTAACAAACATTAATTAAAATATAATCACTACAAAGTCCTAAGTTAGGTGTAAAGGACCTGACGATGAATTAGACCCAGACCCTGCCTTTGACAAGCTCAGTTCTACCTTGTTTCCCTGTCAATGAACCGCTGCCTATAAATGCGGCCAACCTGCTTCACAGAGATGCTGAATTCCTGACACCAGTTCCTACATGCTGTGTGTGGATACAGCGCACACAGGTGCGTGCGTGCTCAGTTGCTCAGTCGTGTCTGACTTTTTGCGACCCCATGGACTGTAGCCCACCAGGCTCCTCTCTTCATGGCATTTCCCAGGCAAAAATACTGGAGTGGGTTGCCATTTCCTCCTCCAGGAGATCTTCCTGGCCCAGGGATCAAACCTGTGTTTCCTGCATTGCAGATTCTTTACCACTGAGCCACATGGGAAGCCTCAACACTTCAGATCTTGGTCTAGGGGACTCAGCGTCTATTGTGCTTTCCTTTAAACTGGGAAAGTTGGTCTTCTCCACTGTCCCCCCAGTTCCTTACATCATGGCTTGCCTATACTTTTGCCCCTAGCACAAAGTGAAAGGCCAGTCAGTATGCCCTTCATAATTCCTTAAAGTTGAGGGTACAGGAAACAGGATGAATCATATGAGCTTTAAAAAGATAAATATAGGTTATGGCTTGACCCATCTTTGCTGGGTTCCAGAAAGGTGAGACAAGAGGAGGAAGCCCCACTCCACTCATTTCTCAGATAACTGTGAAGTTCAAAGGAAATGTGCTAAAGACACAGATATAAAATGAAGAGGCCTAAACTGAGATCCTGGCTACATGACAACAAGCAACTTATCAAATGCTAATCGACCTCAAAGAACAAGTCAGTGAGGTAGGTGAAAACCCCAGAAATGCTCTAATGGGTTAGAAAGGCATAAATCTGTGCAGTGCTAACAAGTTAAAGATTTTTATGTGCTGCTTCTTTCTCTCAAGTTTATGAGCTTCCCCTTTCTTCTTCCTGGCCCCACAGGTTGCAAAGAGGGTTTGTGAGGTAAGGATGATCTTGTGAGATAAGGATGAGGGTTGTAGAAGACTCCTGTTGAGACAAGAGGACAGGGAATCTCAGGGCAGGCTCCCGGAGGTGAGAACACAGAGACCTGGCAGCTCCTACAAAAGAGCAAGGAAGCTTCAAGATGGGACAAGAGTGAAACCTCTCTCGTAGAGACACACAGTGACTGGAAGACATTCCAATCCTGTGGTGCTTTCTGGCCAACCAAGAAAGGAAACAAATACAGTTCCCACCCCAGCCTATAGCTTCACTAGACAGGCTGCAGGGGAAGGCAGTGCAGACTCACATGCCGTCAATGATCCTGATGAAGACACCGCAGTCCTGGAGCTGCAGCACAGCCTCCACTGGGTCAGCCAGGCGCAGACTGTTTACCTGCGAGGCAAAGAGAAGCACTTGGTGAAACCGTCATTAGTTCAAGAAGCCCTGGGGTTTGCTCCTTTCCTCAGGTGTTGGCAATTCTGCTTGTTCTGAGTGCCTATGTGTGTCCTAAGTTGCTTCAGTTGTGTCTGACTTTCTGCAACCCCCTGGACTGTACCCCGCAAGGCTCCTCTGTCCATGGAATGCTCCAGGCAAGAATACTGGAGTGGGTTGCTATTCCCTTCTCCAGGGGATCTTCCTGACCCAGAGATCGAACCCGCATCTCTTATGTCTCACTGCATTGGCAGGCAGGTTCTTTACCGCTAGTTCCACTTGGGAAGCCCCTTCTGAGCGCCTATAGTTGTAACTAAAGGAATGCAGGAACAGGCGATTCTAGGACTTTTAATTTCAGCAAAGGCATGTTGCTGCACCAACTCATTCACTAAAGGCCACCTGAAAACTACTCTCAAAGTCCTTCCTTTGGCTTCAACTGAAGAAGAGCTTAAGTTCTCCTAGCATGTTCCAGCACTCGGGTGTATTTTAAATATAATTGGGCATAAAATGATTCTAGAAAGAATGAAAGAAACTTGTGCCCCAAGAGAGGAACCTGAGGCTGGGAGTGAGGGGTAGGAAAAAGCAAGGCTTTTTTTTTATATAGCCTTTTGTGTACTTCTTGAATGTTTACAGCTCAGATGTTACATTTACAGCCCTTTGTATCTCTTGCCTTTATAGCTCTTGAAATCTGAATTTTGTATCCACTCAAAGTTGATATTAAATACCAGGTATATTTTATATACTCCTACACAGATATAAAATCTCACAATTGATGCATTTTTAAATTCTTTCCAGACATGAAACTTTGGCTGAGGCAGGGAGAAATGATGGGAACACACGATAACAAAGAAAAAAGGAGGGAGGGAGGAAACGAAGAGCTACAAACCCCAAAGAAAAACGTGTCAATTCAGATTCAATCGCCTTTCCCGTTCCTGACCTTCAGGCAGGCATTCATCTAACTCAGCCTTTGTCACTAGAAAGTTCACCACCAGTCACACACACATGAACCAGGTACACAGGTTACTCAACAAGCATGCATGGTTGACTTCTACAGGAAAACCTCATAAATTCCGCTGGTACCAAGTGCAGAAGTCTGGGCTAAAGTTTACCTTTGCGGTACCTTATTAGGAAGGAAGGGTTTGCTAAGTCAATCAATCATATATGCAAGACTGAGGGAGAAGGGAGACATATCCTGCTTTACAAGGTATTTTTAAAAACTTCAGAGTAGTGGTTATGCGCAAATGAGTAGATTCTATTAAATGTACTCTTTATTTTTTTAAATTGAAGTAGCTGATTTACAAAATGGTTAGTTTCATAGTGATTCAGTATTTTTGCAGATTATCCTCCATGATAGGTTATTACAAGACACTGCAAATAATTCCTTGTGCAATGCAGTATATCCTTGGTGCTTATCTATTTAATGTAGCAGTTAATCCCACACCCCTAATTTGTCCCTCCCCTTCAAATGTGCTCTTCAACAGGCACTAGGCTAGAGGCTCCCAGACAAGGATTTTGAATCCAGCTCCTCCGTCCACTAACTTGCCAGGAACATTTGTCACCAACTTTGTTTCTTTCTGCGCCTATTTTCTCACTTGTCAAACTTACCTACCTTTGAGGACCAATGTGTGTTCAGATGAGATTGTGGATGAAAGAACACATTACCAAATAAGAGGACTAAATGCAAAGCACTATTATGGTTAATAAAAATTAAAATAATGAAATAGATCCAGCAGTACTTCTACTTCTTAGTTAAATTAGCTGACTGCACTGGAGAATCATGAGGATGAAAAAAAAAATCATTGATCAGTTACAGAAACGATAGTACTTATTTCCATTAAATAATTTTATATTAAGAAATTCTAAATGAATCTAAATTAAAGTAGATTGAAAGTAAAAAAAAAAATTAACTGTGGAATATAAAATAGAACCTTTCACTGGACTCTTAAAGATAATCATTTATACCATCTTTGGGGGCACATGTGTGTGTGTGCATGCGTGCACACACTCTGAAAGATAATCATTTATACTATCTTTAGGGGCACGGGTGTGTGTGCATGCCTGTGTGTGTGTGCGTGTGTGTGTGCTTAATCTAATTAGAAAAGGCCAGTGTGAATTTTTAAAGAAGATTCTGAATATTCCAAGCCATGGTCCCTTTCTGTCTGTTGAAAATGAAGAGACTGCAACGACTTAAGCATCCAAAAACTATCTTCTTTTACTATCTGAACCTACATAAAACATTCAAGGGCTGTGAATGCTCGTTCACTAACAAGATTGGAAAAAATCATACCAGTTAGCTGGTTTAACTTGAAGAATCAGGATTCATCTCATATCAATTAAGCAATAACTCAGCAATAGTTTCTTTCATGGATATAAAAATATATTTCCTTCCTGTGCATTATTTTGCTCTCAAATGAGAAATCATTTGAAAGCTGAGGAAGTAGACAAGCTCCTTCATCTCTAGTCAGGATATAAAACGTGAGAGAGGGCCAAGCTTACTGAAGAATCCAGGAACTTCCTGTAAGGCTTCCAGGGTCATTTACGGTTGCTGAATCTTAAAGTTCCTTATATTCCCTACAATAATTTACTCACTATAACTGCTGGGTACAGAATAATTTCAAGCCATACTTCAATTTAAATAAAATATGGGTTTACCTTTACATTAGGAAATAAATTATTGAAAACTTGGAAAACAAAAAATTCCACTCACTCTAGTATTTTAATACCTGTACTTGTAACATTTTGATTTATTTCTTTCTAATCTTTTTTCCTAGGTCATTAAAAAAGAAATCACCACTGTTACGGTCACATGCATGTGTCTGTGTGGATGCCACTCTTCTCACTAACAAGCATTATTCCATGTTGCTACAGTGTCGTAAAATCCACTTTAGCTGCCTAATGTGTTTAAATTAAAAAATTGAATCTAACTATATTTTAATATACTAATGCATGTTCACTGTGATTTTTCAGAAAAGTAAACAAGTATCTGCTGTTAAATAAAACCAGTCTTTTTTTGTCTTCTCTGTAAAGGTAGTAGTCACTATAAAACCAAGCCTAAAACCAATATAAATAAACTGATAAACTTAAAACAATGTAGCTGAAGGACCCCCTAAAGATCACTTAATCAACTGAACTAGGCACAGAGACACTATTCAACCAGTCTTTTCCTGGGGAGGAGGAGAAAGAGATAATGCTTCTAATACAGACACAAAACACTAAAATGTAAATAAAAAATATAAAACACCCATCTTAAACTATACAACTAAAATTTGCATCTATTTCAGAAACTGAAGACTAAGAATGCACATTTTGTACATTACACATTATTTCCTGACTACAGATTTGACAGTGATTAAAGACAGTTTTAGTAAATCCACCCTACTTGGAAATTAAATATTCATTTCCCAATTCTGTAATTTTTTCTAAAGTTGGCTCTTTAATTGGTCCTTTTTGATCAGTAGTTAGGGTGACTACTAAAATACCCTCTACCAAATAGCATGCCCAGGCAGTACTTTATTTATTTATTTATTTATCAGCCACTCTGTGTAGCATATTTATTTATTTATTTATTGGTCACTCTGTGAGGCTTGTTTATTTATTTGTCACTGTGTGCAGCATGCAGGACCTTAGTTCCCCGATGACAGATCAAATCCATGCCCCTGCAGTGGAAGCGTGGAGTCTTAACCACTGGACTGCCAGGGAATTCCCCTAGGCAATATCTTAATATTTAAGTGTTTTTTATAGACATTATCTCAAATTCTCATAATAACTCCATGAGGTATTATTATTGTTTCCATTTTTAAAATGAGGGGCTGAGAGGCTAAGTAACTTGTCCTGGGTCACACAGATAAGCCAAAGCAACGATTCTAAGCTGGGCTGTCTGACTCTAAGATCCATGCGTGTCATCATTACACTGTGTGGCTTCTTCTGTTTCTCTGTAGCTTTACGTTCCCAATGCTCAGCATTATTGTTTTATTTGCCATTGTCTTAGGCAGAAGTATATGAAAAGATTCATGTCAATGTATGGCAAAAACTACTACAATATTGTAAAGTAATTAGCCCCCAACTAAAATAAATAAATTTATTAAAAAAAAAAAAAAAGACCTAGCAGAAGAATTTTGCTGAAGTAATCAAGAAGGCACTAGGAGGACAATGGAAACTGACAGAAACACAGTAAAGAAAGCAAGGAGAACCTTGCCCTGAGATTAAAGGCCTTTCAAGACCAAAGTCCCTACACGTCAATGAAATTCAGCATCAATCCTTTTTCAGAAACATGAAAGAAAAAAAAAAGAAGCACGCACAAGGAGGGGTAAACATGGGTTCCCATGCTGTTTTGCAGCCACCCTTCCCATTACTGAAAGGGAATATATACCTCAGAGAAGCCTTTTCTAAGCTATACAAGTAAAGTCATGGATCACTTGTCAGCAGCAACATCATCAGAAATAATAAAAGTTAAATACCAAGGGGAGGGCTTCCCTGGCAGCTCAGTAGTAAAAAATCCACCTGCCAATGCAGGAGACATGGGTTTGATACCTGGTCCCAGAAGATCCCACATGTCTCGGAGCAACTAAGCCCATGCACCACAACTACTGAGCCCAGGAACCGCAGCTACTGAGCCCACACACTGCAACAAGAGAAGCCACCACAATGAAAAGCCCATGCACCACAACTAAAGCGTAGCCGCCTCTTGTCGCAACTAGGGAAAAAGCCCTTGAAGCGATGAAGAAAGACCCAGCACAGCCAACAGATAAATAAACAAATTTTAAAAAACTGAGGGGAACTCAGCCGTAAAAAGAACAAAATAATGCCACCTTCAGCAACAAGGATGGACCTAGAGGTTCTCATACTAAATGAAGTAAGTCAGACAGTAAAACACAAATACCACATGATACCATTTACATGTGGAACCTAAAAAGAGGCTACAAATGAACTTATCTACAAAACCAAAATAGAGTTATAGATGTAGAAAATAAACTTATGGTTACAAGGGGGTAAGAGCGGTGAGGAATAAACTCGAAGATCAGGACTGACAAATACACACTACTATACACAAATCAGATGATTAATAAGGACCTACTGTACAACACAGGGAGCTCTACTCAATACTCTGTAATGGCCTATATAGGGGGAAAAATCTTAAAAAGAGCAGATATATGTATTTGTATAACAGATTCACTTTGCTGTACACCTGAAAGTAACACAACACTGTAAATCAATTATACCCCAATTTAAAAAAAAAAAAGCTAACTGGAAAGGCAAAAGAAAACTGTGTTTTCTTTATCTGGAGAGGAGGACTCTACATAGCCCTGACTCCTAGAGAACTCCTCTCTCACCTCTCCCCAGCTTCCTGGAAAAGTGTGGCACACAAAGAAAAGGAAGACCACTCACCCAAGTGAGGAGTGCAGCCGCCCGGGTGGCATGGAGCGTCATCTTGGTGAAACCAGACAGTCACCCCGATGCACCTGGAACCCAAGAGAAGAGGCAGGATGGTTAATGACACCAGAAACCCATGATGAAGGAAGAAGGGGGAAATGGCTTCATTTACCAGCTCTGATAAGTCACTCTTTACTCAGCACTTAATCTACCAAGGCACCATGGGAGTTTTTAGAGAGCTCAGAGCATACATCAAAATTATTCTATAAAACATACAGTGTCATAGCTGACAATAAAGAACTCTGCATTTAATTCAATGTCCACAAGCTCTACACACAATCTTTCTGTCCCTTAGAAAATACAACACTCAAAGCTGGACTTCAACCCTACTCTTTAGGACGTGGTGCCCTTAAAACATGGAACAAACATGGTTTTACAGACACACCTAGGTCTGAAGGCTGATTCCATGTGACCATGCTCTTGTGACCTTGGACAAGTAGCATTAACTTCTTTTAGTCTCAGTTTCCTCATCTGCAAAATGGGATCTGCAAAAACCTCTCTGGGTTATTTACTGTGATGCTTCAAGATAATATAGATAAAGCAAATAGCATAGTGCCTGGCACACAGTAGGTATTCAATAAATGATCACTGTCCTTAAGTAGAAAGATTGATTTCTGGCTCTTTCTGTAGGTACCTGAAGTCTGCCTGATTAACAATAACCAAGGTCTTTGGGGAAAACCATCAAATTCTAGATTTTTACATCCCCCACAGAAATGTCAAAAACATGGCTCAAATGGGAGACTGGATGAAGCCAAATCCAATTCTGGCACAGATCCCAGGGGACAGTTAATGAAAGATTAGGTACTTGTCCTGATATTTTTACTCCCAATTTTCCTTTCCAGTGGGAATCTTCCATCTACCTGCCAATCTGCTCAAGAGACCACACACCTGGTGACTAAACATTTCCCAACATCTCTAAGCAGCTCCCATAATTCCTACAAATCTTCGTGAGAGTAATCCGCCCCACCCCACCTCCTACTGCCATGGATGCCAAGTCTGTCACTACTCTAGTAGGAGGAACAAGAGTGGTAAGAGCCACATCACCTATAACTTTCCCCACATATCAGCATCTCCAAGGTATGGGTTCTGTGGGACCAACACATGCTGAGTACTATCTGAATACAAGGTACTGGGGATAAGACACCATGCTTGTCCGTAAGGAGCCTACTGTCTAATAGGGGAAAGAGATACATAAATCTGATAACCCACTATCCACCATCTTTTAGGCAACCAACCAGAAAGGTTATTTCCTTAGTCCTTACATATGCTCATCCTATGCTGGAAGCTACATGGGAAATGGGAGACAATGACATGGTCCTTGCTTTGTGGGGCTTACAGCAAGAAGTAAAATTAAACATAGAAGACGCACTAAATAATAGAAGAAAATAATTAAATGCCAAATATAACTAAATGCTAATTGTAATTAATTGCTTCCTGACCCTGCAAAACCCAATGTGATTCCACCTGCCATACAAACGTCACAGTTTTGGAAATGAGCCAATTCACCCAGGTTTTGGCAAAGCAAGTGTAGTGGTTAATGGAGAGTTCTCAGGAGGGCAGAGAAGCTAAGGGGCCTATGTATTCCTCAGTTTTGGATGATGTTCACCCAGTGTAGCCTATATATGGGCACTGACTGCTTTGCTCCCTCAACAGGATGAAGGCAGATGGCCTCAACCACTGAACTGCAAAAAGGCTTTTCTGGTGGTTGGTCAAAGTTATCACAAGGACCACGCTTGGCCCTTGGAGTAAAGGCAGCCATGTCCAAATGCTATACTGGGGCTTCATCAGGGGAAAAAAAATAAAAGCTCAGAACTATTCAGGAACAAGGGCAATGAGTCCCTGATCACCTCACCATCAACCCCCCTGCTGCCTCTCCAGACCTGCTGTCCTTTTGACGAGGCCCAAAACTGCAGTCAGAAATTGCATCTGCAACCGGAGGTGGATCTTGCCGCCTCTGAGAGATTCCACAGCTGTGTTGCTAAAAATGACCTGACCCACCTCTTTCCTTCATCTCAGGGGCAAAACACACAACCCTTATGTCCTCCCAGGGGAGCCTGTCTAATACTGGTGTCAAGGCCAATGCCTTTTTCCATGCTCCCCAGGCACAGGAACAGGCAGAATTCAATATTCAACGTAAGGAAAGACCTTATCAGATCAAATCCCACAGAGGGGCACTTTCTCAAAGACAGGACACTGGGGTGAGAGCCTTTAGGGCAGCTCAGTCATTCACTCGCCTCTGGGTAATGAATGACTGAAGCCAGTGGAAAGGGCAGCTCAGTCATTCACTCGCCTCTGGGTAATGAATGACTGAAGCCAGTGGCACAGCTAGACCTCGGCAATGGGACTACAACTTTAAGCAGACCTTGGCTTGGAACCCCAGGGCTCCCAGCCAGAACACCATCCTCCACACCCTTCCCCTGAAATTTGAGGCAGGCCCCACCCAGAAGACCGGGTGATGGTGATGGAAAAACAGATCCCCGCGATTGCAGCCTGGAACCATTTCACAGAAAGGTCTGCTAAGATTCACCCTCAATTCAATCAGGCAACTCACCCCCAACCCACCCCCAAAACCCTCAATCAACAAACTAACAAATTAAAATCTTGAGATGCAAGCCCTCTGTGGACACTTTCAGAATTCCCACCTATCTTTCTTTGAAAAGAAGTGCCCTCAGCAGAGAAGGCACTCTCTCTTTGCCCTGGGCTCAAGAAGGAACCAAGACACAAAAGCAGCTGCCTTAAAAACCAAAGGTCTTGTATCCTCTTGACATTTTCACAACTGACATAATGTAACTCCCTCATGTCAGGATCAATCCCCACATTTAACGTAACCCCTTTGTCTTCAGAGAAGATAAATCAGGACAAAACTTGACACTCAAGAGATACGCAGGGACCTGGCCTGTACCCTCTCTGGGTCTTAAAGAGTTAAAACCTAGTCCTTGTTTCCTACCAGGGCTGAAGCTAATGCAAACCAACTGCTCAGATGCAAGGACCAGGACTGGAGGGTCAGGTTGCTGAGCTCTGGGGTCTGTTCTGGAAAAGCTTCAGTTTTAAGCACTGACCAAGTACAGGCCAAAGGCCAGAGTTTTGAGTGGTGGCAGCACTCCTCTCCTCACCCCGCCCCCCAAATTGGGTGCCAGCTCCTTCTGAGACCACTTCTTAGCCACTGACTGCCCTCATGAACACCAAGATAACACCAAAGTGCCCTGTGGTCTCAGAAAGCTGCAGAACTGTACTGATCACTCAGTACAGGGGCCCTTGCCTCCGCTGAATCTTCATTCTTTTAGGTGCTAACTCCCATACCCAGACTTTTGGGGCCCAAAGCCCACACAAACCCTCACCTCAAAGGTTCCAGCTGTGTGACCCACTGCTTTTCTACTATGGGTTCCGAAGGCCCACAACTCATAAAAGAAATGCCTGTCCCAACTCTGTGCCCATGCTCAATGACAAGATTTACCACTACTTACCTAGACAGCCTGCCTGCTTGTGATCTCCATACGTCTTTCTAAAAGGATACCCCCACAACCACAGAGTGAACACCCTAATTTTGAGAGTGTTCCTCTCCTCTGACAGGAAAGGAGGCACACTCAGGCAAGCACCCAGACCTCATCTGGTAGGTTACCCCAGAGTGGCCCCAGCAAAGGCCAATTCATGTCACCACTGGCTCATGGGTCATAAAGAACAGGAAAGGAAATATCCTGCTGGTGCAGCCCTGGCTAGGAGGAGGTAAAAGCCCAAGAACCAGTAGCTCTAAGAGAAGCCAATGAGGGGAAAACACAGTCCTCTTCAAGCCCTGAGGAGTTCTGAGCAGGAGGTCTTGTCCAAGTCCAAAGAGTTTCTCTGCACTCCTGAGGTCAGAGCAAACCAGTGGTGCTGGCTGTACTCCCAAGCCCTCGAAGGGGTTCACTCTGGACTCAAGCCTCCCCCTCTGCACGCAGACCCTCTGTGTAGCCTAGAATTTGGCCCAGTATCCTGGTGAAGAACACGCGGAGGACTGCAAGGGAAACCAAGGTTTCCCTGGTTTCTTCAAAGTGGCTTACTAGTATCTGCCCTTCCCCCTATGCTCTGTAGGGTCCAGATCAGAAAGATGTGGGCACAAGGGTTGCAATCAAGAACCAGATCTGGGGCCTACAGCCCAACACCACACACACCCCCACTCCAGCAGCTTATCAGCATCTGCCCCCAATGCTGTATCAACACCCCCTGGTCCCTACCAGCGAACAAAATGAACCTTTTTCACTCCCCACCGCTGTGCACACACCCAGGTCTCACTCGGGAATAGAGACGCTCTCCCGAGCTGTCTACAGCTCAACGTGCAGGCGCACACGCTTTCTCCCTCCGAACAAAAACACGCTGACATCTACGCGAGGGGGAAAGAAAGCGACCCTTTGCTCTAAAAGGCGCCAACTCCCGGATGTTGGCAAGCTCTGCTCCCAGCGCCTGTTTCTGAGTGTTTATTTGCTCTCCCTCTCCTCTCCCTCCCCTTCAAGGATGGCGCAGGAAAGGGAGGTGAGGGGGGGAGAATCCACCGCACCCCCTCCTCCATGTTTGAACAAAACCCCAGAGAAATAGTGAGGGAGAAAAAGTCTCAGTGCAGGGGGGGAAAGGGGAGGGGGGCCTTACCAGAGTCCCAAAGCCACACGGATCTAGAGGTTTTAATCCGCCATTAGCATTTAAATCTTGAAAGGAGAGGAGGAAGGGGGGGGTCTAGTGGAAAGTAACCCCCCACACACAAAAGAAAAGTTGTTGGTTTTCTTCTCAGTCAGCCTGGCAGGAGCGATCTTCCTGGCTGACAGCCAGAAGTGCGTCACAGCCAGGAGTCTGCTTTCTTTAAAGGCGCAGCGAGCTTCCGCGAGCGGGGAGCAGGGCACTCTCCGCAAGGGGGGAGGGGCGGCAGTCGGGGGCCGGGAGGAGGGGGCCCCCGGCGCGCCGGAGAGGGGGAGCTGCCGAAGCCCGGCCCGCAAACTAGAGCCCAGGACGCGCGGGGTGGGGGCGGCGGGGGGAGGAGCCGGCAGACAAAAATACTGAACTGCAACAGTGGCGAGCGCCAAAGCAAACTGTGGCATAAACACACGAAACGCATCTCACAGCAGCCTGCCTGACAAACCTGATATCCCCGGACACTCCCCCTTCGCGCTCTTAGGACAGCAGTGACAGCCCGTCCATCTCTGGCCAGCCGCTGCAGGGCAGGCCGCGGGCTGCCCCGCGGGTTAGAGCAGCCCTGCCTGGAGGCGAGCAGGGCAGGGAGGAAGACCCGGGAACGGAGGCTTTGGAGAGCGCGCGGGACGCAGGCCCTCGGAAACAAGGGGCGGCTTCCTGCCGGCTCCGGGGCGGGCCGCGTCCCTAAGCACACTCGCCGCTCGCTCGCACACAAAGCGCCGGCCTCCGTCCTCCGCGGGCACCGCCTGCCCTGGGACATGGCCGCCCCGTTCCCCGAGGGAACCTCTCCAGCCCGTACCTTCTGCTTGGCTAGGCTGGGCTGCCGCGCCGCGCCCTCTCCTCCCCCTCGGCCACCCAAACCAGGTGCCCGGGCCCACGGCGGCCCTGGAGCGCGGGCCTGCGCTGTCCCGTCCGGGTGACTGCGCGCTATTGTCGGCTGCGGAATGGCCGCCAAAACCCCAGCTGTGCTGCCAGAACCTAATCCCCTGTTCCGCCGAGCACTGGTGGGGAGGGGCTGAGGGGCCGAGTCTCAGGACCTCGGGCGGCAGGCAGGAGCCCCTCAACAGACACAGGCACTGGGACCCGTCGGCAGAGTCTGCTCCCGCCTCCCCTCCACGGCCGAAAAGAAAAGATGTCTGACGCTCATAAAACAAAACCACAGTGTTTCCACCCACCAAACAATGACCCTCACCGATCACGAGAGAAACCCACCGGCCATCGGGAAGCCCCTCATCTTACTTGCACTTAAACCACAAACATTTATTAAGCACCTACTATGCAAAAGGTACTGCTAGAGGACACTCTAGAGAGCATACGTGCTCAGTCGTGTCCGACTCTTTGCGACCCCAAGGGCTGTAGCCCACCAGGCTTCTCTGTCCATGGAATTTTCCAGGCAAGAATACTGGAGTGGGTTGCCATTCCCTTCTCCACAGGATCTTCCCAATCCAGTGATCAAACCTGCGTCTCCTGCATTGCAGGCATATTTTTTACCCTCTGAGCCACTAGGGAAGCCCAGAGAGCATACAAAGAAGAATCACACCAAGCATCTGTACTAAGGTAGGTTATAATTCCACAGGAGATAAGAAATGTGACTTGAAATTATATTTCAAGACAGCATGTGCTAATTTTCACAAAAAAAGACACAAAAATTCTAACCAGTCGAGAGTAGGCAAGGACTAAAAACTAACTGATATTTTAATCTGGATCTTAAAACACACAGGTAGAACTTGCCCACATAGAAACGGACAGAGAAGTAAAGAAGAAGGAAAGCAGAAAGGTGTGGATGTAGTGGAGGAACAGACTTGAAGGGAGAATTGGGGTAAGATTTGGAAAATTCTGAACTTCATGAAATGGAACAAAGATTTAGATATTTATTTTGTTTCTAGCACAGAGATGTGGTGTGATGAGAAGTGTACTTTGAGAAATTATTCTGGTATATAAATGAACGAGACTAGCAGCAGGGAAGCAGGTCAGAAGGCTGCCATAACAGACAGGAGACAGGCAATGGGGAAGGGGGGGAAGGTAAGAGAGTGGAAAGAAGGGGAATGACAGACACAGTGGGGACAGAATGAAGGGAATGACTGAAAGCTGAGGGAGGAATTGTAAAAAATAAGGTGGGAGGGGTGGGAGAGAGGACAGAGAAGCCATATACAAATTAAAATAAGTGTAGAAATGCTAGGGATCACATTATTAATAGAACAAGAAAGAAAACAAGGTGCAATGAATAGCAGCTAATGTTTACTTACGTGCATACTATGTGCCAAGCACTGTTCTGCTAGTCTAGTGTGTGTTAGATGTGTTAAACTCATTAATCTGAAAACTCCCTTCAAAGAGTAGATACTATTATCACTCATCTTTACAGTGAGTAAACTGAGCCATAGAGATAAAATAATTTGCCCCAGATCACACAGCTCGTGAATGGCAGGACACTGATACCACCTGCTGTTCTGTGATTTCCCCCTGGCAAGTAACCTCTGAGTCTCAGTACTCCTATTTGTAAAACAAGGATAGATACCTATTTTGTAAAATTGTGATGAGGATTCAATAACATCTATAAAATGCCCAACACACTTCTTGTGTTTAGTCGCTCAGTAGTGTCCGACTCTTTGCAGCTGAAAAGATGTCTGATGCTCATAAAACAAAACCACCCACCAAACAATGACCCTCACCGATCACGAGAGAAACCCACCGGCCATCGGGAAGCCCCTCATCTTACTTGCACTTACACCACAAACATTTATTAAGCACCTACTATGCAAAGGCACTGCTAGAGGACACTCTAGAGAGCATACGTGCTCAGTCGTGTCCAGTTCTTTGCGACCCCACGGACTCTAGCCCACCAGGCTCCTCCATCCATGGGGATTCTCCAGGCAAGAATACTCAGGTGGGTTGCCATGCCTTCCATCAGGGGATCTTCCCAACCCAGGGATCCAACCCAGGTCTCCTGCTTTGCAGATTCTTTACTGTCTGAGGCAGCAGGGAAGCCCAAGAATACTGGAGTGGGTAGCCTATCCCTTCTCCAGGGGATCTTCTCGACTCAGGAATCGAATAGGGGTCTCCTGCATGGCAGACAGATTCTTTACCAGCTGAGCTACCAGGGAACCCAGCACACTGACTAGCAAGTAAGGCACAGGGTGGTACTTAAAGGTCAGTTCCTACTTAGGGATTTTGGTCCCTTGTCACCAAGGTGTCCAAGCAGAAGTTCGCTCACCATTTGTCAGGGAAGCTAGTGGGGTGCTTCTCCCTGAAAGAGATTAGGTCCCCAACCAGGATGTTTGCCTTCCTTCCATCAGTATGCCTCTATGGGTTTTACTTTAAGGTCAGCTCAAATATCAACACCTCAACTACTGGTTATCTTGTGATGGAGTTAGACTGTAGGGGGCATTCTACACTGGGTTTCTTTTTGAGTTTATTTTTAATAACCATGTATTACACTGGTGATCAGAAAAATATGTCTACATACTGCATGTCACTTGTATTGCCTTGACTGTATATGCAGGGAAGTCGTGTTTTCACATCTAGAATGTAAATTCCTCAAGGGCATAACTGTCTATGATACCCCATAGTACCTAGGGCTCCTTGAATCTGTTCCACTGAACTACATCTGGATGGAAGGCTTCAAATTCAACCTTCTGGCCACCAGTGAAGGACTGTGGTGAGTAGTGGGGGTGTTCTGGAGGGGGTCAGAACGAGGCCCATTGCTGCAGAGACCTCCATGGTCCCACTTCTTCTCCCAGGCAGACCCTGTATCCTATTCCCACAGTATCACTGCAGTCTGTGGTTAGCAATTGCTCTTGATATTCAAAGATGCTCCAGGAAAGTAAAGGCAAAGCAAAAACCAAAGCTTTTATAGAAAACCAAGGAGGCAAACATAATTTAATGACTGGCACGATCAATACTCCAGAAAAGGTCTGAGGTGAAAATAGGAGGCAGGCCTGCTAAAATCACCATTGCCACATCTGGCACCATGTCAGCTCTGAAGCTCCCTAGCACACAAAAGGATTGATGCTGCGTCTCAAAAGAATACAAGAAGTCCTCCTCCCGCCCTCCCTTGACTCTAAACTCAAGACAACAGCTTCCAGCTGTGCGGCCTCAGAGGCGCTGAACTCTCCTCTGGAACCTCTCCACCGCAGCTGCCAAGCTTCTGGGCCCGCTCCTCAGGACAGCCCAAGGAGCTGGGCCAGTTTCCCCGGCCTCTCCCTCCCCCACCACAGAGCGCCACTCCCCTCCCTTCCTCTGCCCTCCCCTCCCCTCCCAGGGCAGCCAGCCAGAAGAACCTCCACACCCCTCCTCCCAGCCTGGCCAGGCAGTCAGCAGACCACATGGCTCCTGCTGGATTCCACAGCCCCTGCTCACAGTCCCCAAAAGATTGAGATAAGAGTGGTAAAACCATTTTTAAAAGAAAGAGAAAGAGGGGAAGAAAACAACACCTAACATAAAATCTGAAATAGGCTTCAGGTAGAGGCTGGAGGCGTTGGGGATGGGTGCAGAACGCACAAGGTGTTTTCAAAGCGTCTGGTATACTACATCTCCTGAGTGGAGTGGTATATGGTGTATGGGTGTTTATTATTCTTGTTTAAGATATAAACATTATGATTTTTTAAAGTGTACTGTCATTTTTACAAGTTTAAACTGAAGAAAGGAAGGGAGCTATTCCCCTGAGATGGCTCAGGAATGAGTGGTTCTTAATACGAATCATTTGCCTGGCATTCACAGCCCTATGGGACTCGGCCCAGGTCTTAACTTCCACAGTCACTGCCCTCACCCAAACCCTCCACCCTGCCAGACTGGTCTTTGCACTGTCTTCTGAGGTCCCTCGGAACCTCACACCTCAGCCTACCAGCCTGGGAGAGAAGCTTTCACCACAGGAAGCTACAGGCTAAAGCCTAATGAGAGCCTCTCTCTAGCAGTCCCTACAGGTCCTCCCACAAGGAATGCTGGCAGGAAAAACGCTTATGGATCCACTACCCTATGAAATGCCTTCTAAGTCCTTCCTCTGCCACTTGATGTCCTAGCATAATAAATACCTAAAGACTATCATTATTGTTGTTGCTGTTACTGTTGTAATTAATAGCTAACATTTAATGAGCACTTGGTATGTGCCAGACACTATGCTAAACACTTCTTAGCTTTACTTTGTTTAATCCTCACAATAACCCAGTGACACAATAACCCAAAATACTATGATTATCCCTATTTTACCGAAATGGAAAACTGAGAATGGTTACATAACTTGCTGAAGGTCACAAAGAATAAGTGTTGGAGGTAAAATCTGAGCCAAATTTGAGCCCAAATTCCATCCTCTTACATGGTCATTTTATCTAATTCTCAGGGAAGTCTTAAGGTAGGTTTTATTTCTAAAGATGATAAAATCTGAGGTTCAGAAATTAAGTGACTTGGTCACCTGAGTAGTGAGTTGTCTATCTGGTCTCTAGACTATTCTCTGCTGCTCTCGAATAAGCAATCATTGAATGAAAAAAAAGGTAGCAGCACATCCTCAGTGGCTCAAAGAAGCCTTGTACTTCTACCTCCTCCTAAAAATCAACTGTTTAAATCAAAAATATTCAACAGTTCCAATTTCCAAGGTAACCCCTAAAGGGACTTCCCTGGTGGTCCAGTAACTAAGACTCCACACTCCCAATGCAGGGGACCCTGGTTCAGTCCCTGTTGGGGAACTAGATCCCCCATGCTGCAACTAAGAGTCTTCATACCATAACAAAGATGGAAGATCCCGTGTGCCACAACTAACACCTGGCACAGCCAAATAAATAAACTTTTTTTTAAGTAATCACTAAAGTTTTTTTCTGAAGATGCAAGAGTTTTATAAACATTAAAGGGCCAAAACTCTTCTGAATCAGCAAGCACAGAAGAGACGTCTTCTCCTAGAAGGGACGTTGGACATATCTGAAGGGTGAGAAGCCATGGAGAAAGAAGGCTGGAGGAAATACCATTGGCTGGAGGGAAGGATAATATTTCAGAACCCTGACCTGGAGCTTAGTTACCAGGCCTCATTCTCCCTCTCCAGAGGGTAGTGGCTAAGTAATGAGGCAGTGTTGGCAAGCCTGAGCTTCCTGGGGAGAAAAGCAGAGGGCATATCAAAACCCAGAGAGGATTCATTATGACATCCAAGAGGCTCTATTCACTTCTCCCTCAAGGAGGTCTTTCTACAAAACACCTAAGAACCTGTTCACCCTGTTTCATTGTCACAGAGGAGCAAACGGCTCTGTCCCTACAGGCAACATATCTAGCAGTGTTTGCTCACAAGCACAGAACTGATGATGAGAAAGGTCAAAGAAATGAAAGGAACAGTTTTAATGTAAAGATTTGCAACTCCTGGAGACAGCCTTGCCAGTAATAGAAAACACACTAGGTTTGGTGTTGGAAGTGACTGGAGGGAAATTCTGTGGCTGACAGAATTCTGTACTTGTGGCTTCAAGCAAGGCACTTGCCCTAACTTGGGCCTCAGGGAAAGGTGAGGGTCAGATCATATCTAAAGGTATCTCCAAAAATTTCCCATGATTCTTTCTCCAGGACACCATTCTCAACAACAAGAATCTTGCAAAAAAAATGAATTTCCTCACTACCTGGTCAAAAACCTCACCAGTTAGGGCTTCCTTCTCCCCCAAATAGCAAGTCCACTAGAAACAGGCACTTTGTCAGCCTGCTGGGTCCCATGCCCAAAGTGAGGCACTCAAGGGTGTTTCATTAATCTTGATGAGAGGAGGAGGTCCTCGAAAACTGGTAATTCCAACTTTGCATGGGGTACAATGAAAAGTAATAGGAGCCATACTTGGCATTTACAAGGTTTCATAAATAAAAGCCACAGAGAAAGTGCAATTTATGATTACATTGATCTCAACACCCTAAACAAAAGCAGCTTTCTATACCTGGCCAACAAATCACAGAATCTCAAGGATGAAAGAGCCCTTAATGGTCTAGTCCCCCTTTAGATCAACACTGGAATACATGTGACAGCTCTGCTGAAGATTTCCTATCTTCTGCCCGAGAGAAATTTCACAGCTTATTTGTATGCCTGAGCAAGGCCTGCCAATTTGAGATGACTTGTGATTTCAGAACATGAGCTGGGACAGCAGGATCCTGCCCAGGATCTGGTCTGTTTCAAACTGGCTTTAAGTAGCCACAAAACTCAGAGGACATCTCTCTCTCTTCTCTTCTCTCCCTCTCTCCCATCCTCTCTGTCTTCCTCTTCCTCTCTCTCTTTCATATCTCCACCTCTCACACAGCACTGAAACCTCTGTCTTTCTGGTTCAAATCCACTTCTTCTACCACACCAGGATGATTTTAACCACTGACAGAAATGAACAAAAACATTAATAGGGATTAGATTTCTGAATGGGTTGCCAGATAACTCAAGAACCAAACCTGTCAATATGTTACTAATAAGTAAAATAAATGGATCTAGTGTCTAACATGGTCATGATAAAAAACTTAAAAATTTTAAAAATTGAAAAAGCCCTAACATTTTAACAGTTTTCGAGGATTTAAAGAAGGCTATGTCTCACGTCTCAATTAACCCCCCTAAACTTAGAACCCGAAAAGGCAAGCATGTTTATTAACAATTCTATAACTAGGACCCTAGGCTTCAAAAAAGAAGGCAATACCTGCCCTCAGGGTCAATCACCAAGGCTGCAGAACCAGAACTCATCTTCTAAATCCACGGCTCTCTCCAGTCCAACTGAGCTACATCCTATATACCTTTCCCATCAGCACAGCTTTTTATTCATACAAAGCACTTTTGAATTCCTTGTTCAAACTGTTTCTACTATAGCTTGTGAAATGGGCAGAGCTAGAATAATTTTCTCCATCTTTAAAGACACTAAACTCCATTCGACAAAATAACATTCCATATATCTGGCGTCACATCTGGCGTCACTGAGAAGTACAGAATCTCTCACAAGCAGTTTTTCTAAAAACTAAAATCTCCCTTTAGGACCAAACCCCTTTTGAAAAAAACTATTCATGATACAAAGTCCCCAAAATGCATAAGATATGTTACTCTTAAGAGTTAATGAAATTTAATCAGAGACATTCAACTATAAACATGAAACAACCAACCTATAAATACTGTGCTCAGATGAATGAGATGGGCTCAGAATCCTGTGAAGAAAGAGACATACATGACTATATAACTAATCTAAACATGAGCCCAAAGAACAAGGCCTTGGGTAGTGCTGAACAGAAGGGGAGAGAACACTGGAAAGTGTAGTAGAGACCAGGGGTGACTTACTAAGGAGCAGTGGGAGGCACTGAAGGGTTTTGAGCAGGAGAATGGCATACGTGTTAAGTGCCCTGGAAAGGATGGATCTGGCAGGACACTGAGTCCAGAGGCAGAATACAGCAGAAGTAAAACTGCTGCTGTCAGTCAGGCAAGGGCAGTAGGAACTTTAAAAAAAGGTATATTTAAAAGGCACTGTGGAATAGGCTCCAAGATCTTAGGAAACAGGAGTTTGGGAAAGGTAAGGAGCAGTAAAGACCTCTAGGATTCTCACTTTGGTGAAAGACTTCAAAAGAGGAACCAGGAGGAGCTACTGTTTTACAGGCCCTGTGAGGGACGGATAACTCAGGAAGGCATGATGAGGAAAGCTTTACCGAGGAAGTAACATTGAAGCTGGGTACTTAAAGTGAGTAGGATGAGCGACCTCATAGACTGCAGCCTACTAGGCTCCTCCGTCCATGGGATTTTCCAGGCAAGAGTACTGGAGTGGGGTGCCATTGCCTTCTCCGGTAGGATGAGTAAGGTTTCACCAAAAGATAAGTTTAAAAAAAAAAAGCATTCCAGCAGGGAGAACAGCATGTGGAAAGATAGAGCTTATTACATCTGAGCCATGGCGTGCAGTTTTAGGAAGGTGTAGCAGATGGTGAGGCTAAACCATGAGGTACTGATATCACACTAAGGAATTCAGATGTTATCCTGGAGGTGATGGGAAACAATCAAGGTTTCTGAGGGGAAGAAGTAAAGGGGGGTAACATAGATCAAACCTATGTTCCCGGCTATATGAAGTACAGGCTAGAATGGTGAGAAACAGGAGGAAGGCAATATAGCATAATGGTTAAGAGCATGGAGTCTGGAGTTAGACAGACTAATTAAAACCCTGGCCCTAGGGACATCCCTGGTGGTACAGTAGATTAAAAAATCCACCTGCCAACGCAGGGAACACTGATTCAATTCCTGGTCAGGGACGATTCCACGTGCCATGGAGTAACTGAACCGATGCACCACCACTACTGAGCCCAAGCTCTAGAACCTTCGAGCCGCAGCTACTGAGCCTGTGAGCCACAACCCCTGAAACCCTCATGCTCTATGGCCTGTGCTCTGCAACAAGAGAAGCCACCACAATGAGAAGCCCATGCAACAAAGAGTAACACTCAATCACTGCAACTAGAGAACCCCTGCATGTAACAACAAACACCCAGCACAGGCCAAAAAAGCTGGAGCCATATTAAAAAAAAAAAATCCTGGCTCTAGGACTTTAATAACTGTGCAAGCTTCCCCATCTGTAAAATGGGAGTAAGAATACTTTCTCAGAGGGTGATATAAGGAATTTACAAGATAGTATGTGTAAAGAAAGCGCTTAGCACAGTACCCAGCACAGAGGTTGAAACTTCATTAGTAAGTTACTGGTTGAAACTTCATTAGTAAGTTACTTCTGTGTGTGGTCTAGTGTTGTGCATGCTCTTCCTCCTACCCAAAGCTTTCTCTTCCTGTTCACATGATTAATTCTAACTTATCCTTCATGCGTGATTGCATGCTAAGTTGCTTCAGTCATGTCCAACTCTGTGGGACCCTATGGACTAGAGCCTGCAGGCTCCTCTGTCCACGGATTCCCCAGGCAAGAATACTGGAGTGGGTTGCCATGCCCTCCTCCAGGAGATCTTCCCCACCCAGGGACCGAAGCCGAGTCTCTTACGTCTCCTGTGTTGGCAGGCAGGTTCTTTATCACTAGTGCCACCTGGGAAGCCCCATCTTATCCTTCATATCTTTGCTCAAATGTTACTTCCCCATGTAAAATCTCTCTAACCACCTGGATTAGGTCAGGCACAGCATCATATTCCTTTCTTTTATAGCCTTCATAGTCTCTAGTTACATCTTTTTATATTTCATTCTCTTTTTTCTACTACTGTAAGTTCCATGAAATCACATACTGTGTGCTCACCACTGAATTCCTAGAACTGAGCAAAGTGCATGGCACCTGATTAGCATTTAATGAATGAAAGGTTTCAAATCATGTTTTTAAAATGAACTGTTTATAAGATGCAATCTTTATATAGAAGGTTAGAGATATCAATTTGGGTCACATTTGGAACACTGTGACTATAATCAGAAGTGGGTCTATGGTGGGATCATGCTTGCCCTGTTGGGCCTGTAAAGGAGTGGTATATTCATTTGCTGTTGAAATCAGCTAATCTTAGGCCAAAGCCTCTGCCTTACACAACTCTAGGAGGCACCAGCATTAAGAGAGGAAATGAGAGAAAAATGGGAGAAATTCCAAATCTTTGGGGATTCTGTTTAGGTCCTCTATTCCTCTATATTATTTCCATTTTGGAGCATTTAACAGAAACTGGTGACTATACCAAATGACAACAACAACAACAAAAGGAGATAATACTGGTAGATAAGAGATTGGATTTAGGATCAAACAAACTTCTTCATTTCTCTTCTTACTTGAGGTTCACATCATCTCCTGCTTGGAATTCTACCTCTCTCACCAAAAACAACTAGCAGTTGTGTTTGGCTTTTCACCACTGATGGTATCTTCCAAGTACAAAATATTTCATGTGATCTCACAACAGTTCTGTGAGGTAGACATTATTGTTTTCATTTTATCAAAAAGAAACGAAATTCAGAAAAGTATCTCCCCTAAGGTTACACAATTAAAGAGCAATAGGACCACGATGCAACTCAGATGTTCTGGCTCCAGACCTGGAGCCCTTTCCAGCAGACTCACCCAAGATAACCATGAGCTAGCCTGACATATACTTCCACTCCTTTTAAAAAGAAAACAGCACGGGGATAATGACTGGAAGGGGGGGGGTGTAATGGGATGCTGCTAATGTTCTGGATATAGCACTAGTTACACAGTTGTGTTCACTTTCTGTAAACTTTCAGGAGCTATATACTTTACAGGCTGTTCTATGTGTGTTATACTTTAAAAAGTAAATACCAGGCAAAATTACAACAGACTAATCAAAATTCAGAAGCATTAAGTTGGATGCCTCAGAACTACATGTATATTTACCTGACTTCTCAAGCAGCAGCTACATATAGGACACCTACCAGTTAATTAAGTACAAAATCCTTGCACACTCAAATACCATATCCACCCACCCACTTCTCCCTACCAAGAACAACTAGGTGATATGAGTGAATCTGTTGGGATTAAGAGCAAGAGAAGCCCAGAAAGGAGCCAAGAGTATATAGTTAATGAAAAAAAAAAGGCACTGAAAAGTAGAACTATCCTGTATCTTCAATGATAAGCTATCTTAATTTCAGAGATAATAAAAATGTGAATAAATAGCCAGTGCCAATTATAAAATGCATTTTAATTTGACTGTTAAAATGTAACAAAAACAAAAGGCATTTAAAAGTAAATGAAATACAATGTTCTAAAATCTCAAGAGGAGTTGAAACTGTAGAACTGTAGGACCATAAACCTGTGGAATGTGAGGCCTAGAAAGGACCTTGGAGACCAGTGTCTCCTGGTACAAGCTCTTCATTTTACAGATGAAAAGACTGAGGCCCTTGTTTAACAGTTGTTAAATGACCTTATTAAATTAAAGCTCACACATCAGAAAGTTTAGAACTACAACTACAAAGTTGGTTCCCTTACTCCTGCATTCTCTTTCCACTACCCAGATACTAAACCCAAGAGAAGATTTACATAACTCTGTTTTTACTTTCATAATTCTTTACTTCATTAACTCACTAAAAAAATTTAAAGTACCTCTTAAAAATCAATTAAGATGAAAAACTACTTAGGAAACTTCATTTTTTACTCAGGAAGTTTATCTTCCTTGTTCTGTAAAACTAATGAAGCAATACAAAGTTAGATAAAAACAAAATTAGCCTCCCATAATCTCTCAGCCTCCAAGTCCTCCCATAAGATAAGAAACATTAGGGACCTCCATGGCGGTCCAATAGTTAGGACTCCACGCTTCCACTGCGGGGGGGCGGGGGGGGGCGGGTAGGGGGTCCATCTCCAGTTAGGGAACTAAGATCCCACATGCTGTGCAGCGCGGCCAAAAATTAAGTTAAATGTACAACTTGAGGGCTTTCAGTTCCTAGACTTATGCATATATCACCATAATTTAAAAAAAAGAAATGTCATCAGATTTTTCCAGGCCCCCAAAATCATAAGCACAAGTATATTTTTTATATTTTAAGAGGATTTTTTTTAAATTTTTCTCTATTTTTCAAAAACTAGGTTTACATATTAACATTGCTCTGCAACTTACTCTTCTCACTTAATAATTGATTATGAACATCCCAAGGGTCAGTAAATAAAATTCTAACTCATACTTAAAAAAACTGTTTAATAACAGTGCATATAAAGGATACACCATAATGTGTTCACATATTTTCCTATTGATGGACATGGATATTTCCAGCGTTAGATTTCAAACAGTGCTATAGTGAATATCCCTGTACATATTTCTTTTCAAATGAAACAAAAAACTATTTCTACACGCACACGTTCCTTGTTGTCCCAAACACGACTGCTTTTTTTCCTATCAACATCCACGCTTTGCACGCTCACTGAATTCCTCCCTGGGCCCCGTGTGATAACCGAGAATAAAGCAATTTGGAGAATGTCAAGAGAAGACATACGATGGTTACTGTTGGTAAATCAGAATTGGCCTGTCTGGCTGCCTCTCCCAGCCGCCTGCACACAGTGCCCGCCCATCCCCTCATACATGTGCTCCTTGTTCTCAGCCCAGCAGCTGCTTCCAACTCAACTGACATGGGCAGAGCTGGCTTGCCGAATTAATTCTGTGTCACACTCCCAGCCCACCAGCTATCCAAACAAGTGGGAAGGAGGGAGAAAACATTATTACCATGAAATAATAAAGAAGTACACAGAGTAAAATGCAAAACACCCCATCTGTCAAACTTTTAACCCATGTTTGCCAATGGCACTCCCTTCCTCAGAAGTACCACTGTTAGAAGTTTGTTGTATAACCTTTCAGACTTTTCCTAAGCATGCACACACATGCACATATGTATGGATACAAGTGTGTGTATTTAGACAAAGTGTGTGTGTGTTTGGTCTACCTACCTGCAGTCATACTGTATAATTTGTATTATGAAAGAATGCTACAGTGATA
The DNA here is from genome assembly GCF_054371585.1 of Giraffa tippelskirchi. Classification (NCBI taxonomy): domain Eukaryota; kingdom Metazoa; phylum Chordata; class Mammalia; order Artiodactyla; family Giraffidae; genus Giraffa; species Giraffa tippelskirchi. Next base: position 123,151,814 of record NC_137285.1, read on the forward strand.
AATAGTGAACCTTTTTACATACAAGCTAATATTTCTCTAGGATATGTACCAATAATTGGAATTGATGAAGTCTGTGCATGTTAAACATTGATAAATAAGTACTCCCAAATTAGCATCCAAAAAAAGTGTACCAATTTATAGTTCCATTAACAGAATATAAAAATTCCCTTTTCAACACCCTTCCAACAATAGATGTTATTTTTTTATTTTACCAATATAAAGGATAAAAAGCAATATAGTCTTGTTTTAATTTACATTTTCCTGATTTCCAGAAAAGTTAAATATCCTTATGTATAATCAATCATTCTTATTTTTAATAGAAATAATTACCATTTTGAATTTAAACATGAGAACTCAGAGAGGCTAAGGTGACATAGCTAGTAAGTAGCAGACCTCAAAGCTAAATTTTTCAACAACTTCTCATCAAAGCTAGGCCTTCTGACAATCTAAAGTAGTCTCCATGACCCAGAGGTCACCAACCTATGCCTGATGGCCAGTTGCCCCTAATTTGTAAATCAAGTTTTACTGGAATATAGCCATGCCCATTCGTTTATGTAATGTCTATGGCTACACTTCACTTCACCAATGGCAAAGGTGAACAGTTGGAACTACATGGCCTGCATAACAAAAAAGATTTATACCCGGATCTAAACAAAACAATTTAACACCTGAAGAAAAATTTCATAATGAGATTAACTGTTGTCCAATTGACTGGAGTGTGGCTATGTTAGAGAGTGTGGCTCATTTTAAAATAAATTTATATGCAGTATCAGTCTAGAATATAATACTGAAGAAAAGAATCCAAAACACTCAAAAGAAGTCAAAAGACATTCTTCTACTTCTTGTTTGGAACACTACCCTAAAGGGTTTTTTATGTGCTATTCTTCATCCTCCTTGTCTCTTTAATTCCAACTGATAAGAAACAGATCCAGTTCCTAAGGTCCTTCAGTGACATGGATAAGCAATGTAGCTCCCACTCATACACTAGGATAATATGAAACCAAAGGAAGCCCCACTCTCTCTGCTAACTATCCCTTCCCCTCCACTACCACCACATTAGAGATGTCTCTCCTTCCCTTTTGCTTAGAGAGAGAAGATTCACTAGGAAGCAGCTAACATTTCCAGTATGTCTAGCCAACGGCTAACAGCTAGGGTCCTGGGACTTCTTCCCTGGTGATCCAGTGGCTAAAACTCTGAGCTCCCAAAGCAGGGAGCCCTGGTTGAGGAACTTGATGCCACATGCCACAGCTAAGAGTTCACATGCGGCAACTCAAGCTCCTGTATGCCACAACTAAGACTGGGCAGAGCCAAACAGGTAAACAAACAAAAATATGAAAAAAAAAAAAAAAGTTAGGGCCCTGATTTTTGTGAGAAAAGGAAGCTGATTCTCGCTTTCTAGACCCTACCCCTCTGAAGATCCTGGCCATAAAAGTAAGTAATTTCAACTGGGAATTTTAGGCCATTCAGTTCCTGTAGGGCAGATGGGGAAAGTGCCACTATCATTTTATAAATGGGGAATTGAGGGTAACTTATCCTTTCATTTCCAAAGGTCATTTTAGCAAATAGGACCTTCACACAATGACACCTCCACCCACTTTCTCCTTCTATCCTCTCCCAAATGTTGATCTTATATAACAATGGCAAAGCAGCTGACTTTATATAATAATATGCTACAAGGGAAGCCCATTAATATGTATAAAATTACATAATTTAATATAATAATGGAAATATAACAATCTAGGATTTCAATTGAGAAACTAATGATTAAAAAAGGAACAGGGCATTTTCTTATGTAAGTAATCAGGCATTCTTTAAATGAGTCTCTGGAAAGGAATTTGGCAATACATATCAAGAACCTAAAAAATGTTCATATTCAAACATGCTAAGTGAAATAAACTAGACAAAAAGGGACAAAAATGGTATGATCCCATTTATGAGGTACCTAGAATGGGCAAGTTCATAGAGACAGAAAGTAGAACAGAGGTTACCAGGGTCTGGGGGAGGAAGGAATGGGAACTATTGTTCAATGGGTACAGAGAATCTGTCTGGGATGATCAAATGTCCTGGAAATGAATAGCAGTGATGATTGCACAACACTGTAAATACACTTAATGCCACTGAATTGTACACCTAATTATGAATTTAACATGTTAAAATGGTAAATTTTGTTATGCATATTTTACAAAAAAATTTTAAAGTGAGACTGCTAAAAAAAAGTTTGGTGTTCTTTGATCAAATAATTCCATTCACAGCAATAAAAGTTTAGAAAATTATCTGAAATATAAATACATATATAGGTACTAATATAATTATTTAACATTTTGAAAAACTGGAGAAAAATAAATATCTAACAATAACTCAAGTAAATTAAGATACATGCATATGATGAAGCCTTATGCAGTCATTAAAAATATTTTAAATAATTTAAATGACACGAGAAATGTTGAATTTTAAAAGCAGTATATATAGTGTTAGTGGGTATGACCATTTATTTTTTAAACTACATATACAAATGTGTATGTGATACATATACACACATCTGCACACTTGTATGAATGTGCATGTGTACATTTATAAGGAAACAGGTCAAATAATGTTTATTTCTGATTTGTGGAATTATGGATCACTCTTACTTTCTCCCTTAAAAACCTTATTTTTCAAGTTTTCTAAACTGTACCATGACATACAATCAGGAAAATTTAATTTCACATCATTTGACCCAGTAATTCACTTGCAGACATAAATCATGATAACAAAAAATACTGACCAAAACTTATGCATAATAATGTTCATGCGAAGATACAACAGAAATTACTAATAAATTATAAAGTAGTAAAAACTATTATTAAGTCATTGTTACCTCTGTAGAGTAAGATTAGGATAAAGGGTGAAGTGCAAGGGACTTACTTATTATATATATACTACTTTTATAATTTGTATCAAAGTATTACAGTATTGTTTAAAATAGAAAAAACTGAAAGCACTATAAAAATCCTATATGATTAATGGATAAAGAAGATGTGATACATATATACAATGGAATATTACTTAGCCATAAAAAGGCTGGGAAAAATTGGGTTATTTTTGGAGATGTAGATGGACCTAGAGTTTGTCATACAGAGTGTTAAGTCAGAAAGAGAAGAACAATTATCGTATATTAAGGATACATGTAGAATCTAGAAAAAATGGTGCACATGAACCAATTTACAGGGTAGGAATAGAGACAGAGACATAGAGAATGAACATGTGGACATGGGGGGGGAGGGGGAAGGTGGCGCAAATTAGGAGATCAGGATTGAAATATATATACTACCATGTGTAACACAGATAGCTAGTGGGAAGCTGCTGTAGAGCACTGGGCCTGCAATGCAGGAGACCTGAGTTTGATACCTGGGTCAGGAAGATCCCCTGGAGAAGGGAATGACTACCCACTCCAGTATTCTTGCCTGGAGAATTCCATAGACAGAGGGGCCTTGCGGGATACAGTCCATGGGGCCTCAAAGAGTGAGACACAACCGAGCAACTAACACACACACACATATAATGAAAACCAATGGGAAACAGAGAAAAAGCAGAAGACAAAATTGTAAGTACTATATGACCTGGACTACTCCACAGAGAAATATGCACAGGTACAAAATACTAAAATGAAAATAAGTGGTTTTCTCCAGATGGTACAGTTATGGATGATTTTAGCTTTTTATTTATGTATTTTTTTCTGTATTTTTCATATTTCTTACAATGATTATATACTATTTTTCAACCAGTTCAAAAAAATGTCGTGGGTTTCCACTATACAATCAGAAGTTGACCCCTTATGATGGGTTTTATCCTCAAAGAATAAGCAATAGTAAGCAACCTATGAAACAAGACTGCATGATATATATGTCTAAGAAAACCTTCATCTTTGAGTGGTAAGGAAAGCTCAGTCTAAAGGGACACTGCTGACTACTTCCTGTCTTCTTGCTTTCGGAGGAAATGGCAACCCACTCCAGTACCCTTGCCTGGAAAATCCCATGGACGGAGGAGCCTGGCAGGCTACAGTCCATAGGGTCACAAAAAGTTGGACACGACTGAGTGACTTCACTTTCTTTTCTTTCTTAGAAAATATAACTAAGGAATAAAGTACCTAAACATTAGATGCCTGACAAACTTTGTACTTTAAGAACCAAGACTACCACCTTCTCAACCCTGAGATCTAAGACCTTACGCCTGAAAAACAGATCAAAACCTAAATCACACGGCTGGAATTGTGTCACTCCTTATCCAAAACACTCATGAGCTAACTTCATGCAGAATAAAATCCAAATCTCTTAGTATGACTCTTACTGTTCTTTAAGATCCAACCAAACATCTTTTCCGGCCTCATTTCCAGCTCATTCCTCCAAAATATCTTCTATCTCAGGAACACTTTTCCCAAATATGCCAAACACTTCCCAAGGCTCTGTCCTGCTGCCATTCTGTGACCTCCTCCAAAATGCCCTTCTAAACTTAAGGAATTCTAGGATTTCCCTGGTGGCTCAGGGTAAAGAATCTGCCTGCCAATGCAGGAGACACAGGCTCAATCCCTGATACAGGAAGATCCCAGGTGCCACGGAGCAACTAAGACCATGCGCTACAACTATTGAGCCTGTTCTCTAGAGCCTGGGAACCATTACTACTGAAGCGGGTCCCTAGAGCCAGTGCTGTGCAACGAGAAGCCACCGAGATGACAAGCCCGTACACAGCAACTAGAGAGTAGCCCCTACTCTCCAAAACTAGAGAAAAACCCTTGGAGCAAGGAAGACCCAACACAGCCAGAAATAAATAAATAAAATTATAAACTTAAGGAATTCTAATTCACCCTTTACAACCTGGTTCAAATGCTTTCTCCCTTCAGAGGCTCTCCGTGTTCCCCCCAATTCAGGAACAACGCTGTTGTCTTCTCTATATGCTCCCATATTGCTTGTTCCTCTACACACTTCATTTCATTCCTCCTCAGGTCGACACTAGCTGCATATATGTTTCACTTGACTAAGCTCCTGAGGAGCAGAAACCATCTTATTCACCTATCAGCTCCATTCCAGCACAATGCTTGCACACCACAGGTGCTAAATAATGCTGCCCGACTGAATGACAGCCAACTGGCCCTCTTCTAATGCATTCTTTCAGTGAAGCCAGTGAAGCCGAACTGTCAGAGAGGACAAGCCCTCTAATTTAAAGCCACATACCTAGGCAAGAGTGACCAGCAAAAAGCTGTCATGCGCCTGCCACTTTAAGGGAACTGGCAAGCTGACTGTGTTTACACAATCCTAATTAAAACTAAAGGGCACTGAGGGAAAGAAGAGAAACAGATTAAGAGGTGTGGATACTACAGGTCACCTCTTCCTCTGTTGGGAGCCCAAATCTCGAAGCCTAGTACCCAGCCAGCTCACCAAGCAGCCTATTCTCTGGCTGCTTGTCGCCCTAGGATCTGAGTATTGAAAAGCAACTGATTAGGCCACTTCAGTCTCTCCAGCAACTGGCTCTGCTTTTAGGTATTTAATTTCTAATTGTAGTTACACAGGGCCTTTTCTCTAAATGAATCCCAAACCGCTCCAATCATTAAGACAATCTCTTTAAAGAGAGGCTTGAAATTAACAACAGCAGGGAACAAAGTCTCTAAACCATCTAAATCACAATATCCACACTGTCCATTTTGATGACATTCACCCCCACCTCCTTCAAACAATAGGTCCTACCAGGGAACAGCTACTTCTCTCAGGACCAGCAAGTCCTGTGACTGTTTTTCAGGAGAAAGCTCCCAGGGCCTGCTTCTCATTAAATAGCTGCTTCACATTTGATCACTCAGCTGTGACTGTGAGTAGTCAAGTCACTATAATTCAAGTACTAAAAAGAAATTCCACTTCTACCCCTTGTCTAATAGTCAAGCAGCTTAGAACAAACAGATCCTTCCCCACCTCAAACCTCCTTTAGCCTACCTGGTTTCAGATCTGGAACTGTTACTATCTAAATTTTTCCATATATAAATGTAGAAAACATGGCTTTAAGAAAGAGAATTGCGAATGATCACAGAGTGTCTTGGTGACAGAATCTTTTGACTAGGATGCCTAACACCTTATTTTTCTGACTAGTTATCAATAAGACCACCACTGCCTGACACAGATTCAAGGGTATTACAGACAGCCTAACTGAAATGCATTGGAGAGCCCCTCTGCTTTGACCACCCCCTTCCCAACAACCCCCACTGTCTCTCAAAGTGCTGACCAAACCTAGTAAGTAAACAACAACAAAAAATCAAGTAACTTGATACATCATTTCTCCTGCAAAAGCATGGAGCTACCAAATCATCTGCTTCAGCCCGCCACCTGGGAAGCATCCTGATGCACCATGGCGTGCTTATGAGCAGTGGCTGCTGCAGCCTGCAGAACTTGTGGCTGTGGGTCTCCTGGAGCTGGGACCACAGTGCCTCCTCAGTTGCAGTGTTCCACAGCAACATGTTCCAACACTTTTTGGCACTCAACACATTTGTGATTTGGGAGGACTTCCACGAGAAAGGCTAATTTTCTCCACTATCTAGTCACCTTGACCTAGAAGTAAGCATACGCACAGTGAGTATAAAGGAAGTGACACCCTTTTAAACAAACCTTTCCAATCTTGTTAAATCAAATGAAGATGGTAATCAAAATAGTCTAAAGTTTACAAATACTCCTTTGAGAACTGCCTTTTAAACAATTATACTGATTTATAATCACACATTATATAATCATAGATTTTGGCCCTGGAAGAAATCTTCCAGATCATATAAACTGCTTATTTTTACATATGAGAAAACTCTAGTCCACTGGGGTTAGGCAGTTGGTCCCTGATCACACAGCTGGTGAGCAGTAATCAGGACTAGAAACCTAGTCACCCTAACTCCTAGCATAAGCCACAAACATATCCTAATCCAGGCACCTCCCCCTTCCTGTTCCTCACTGTTGTCTTTAACTCAGGACACTACAGCATACCAAGAATGGTTTTGAAACCCAGTTGCTAAGAAATGATAGCTTAAGACCAGAACTTCTCTGTAGTCACTCCCTATGAGTTTGAGCCTTCATTTGATATCTAGTTCAGAAGAATTCTGGGTAAACTACCTCACAACAGGGGTCAGTGAGACCCCCTGAGACACTCCCCCCCCACCAGCTAGAATATATTTATTAAACATCTCTGCCCACCTCCTGCAGTAACCTTCAAGTAAGTGAAAGAGGTTACTTAGAAGGACCTGGATCAAGGAAAAAGAAAGCAGCAGAAATCCTGTTCGAGGAAAAGCTGACCTATGAAAAAGCAGAGAGAGGGCAGGGACAATCTTGACTTACCTCCTGGTGAACAGCTTTCTCAGGTTGGGACAAAGCGATCCCTGGTAATCTGGCTTATAACTAGCCTCAACCCAGGGAAGGGGCAAAGGGACAGGAATGCTGTTCATTCCCCCATCTCACCGAAGAGCTGTGGGTCAGCTCGGCCTCGCATCACCCTGGGCAGCCCCAGCACTCTGTAGATCAGACAGCCACCGGAAGAAAAGCCACGCAGCCTAGGTCAGTGGGGTGAGTCAGTGACAGAGCAGGAGGAGTCACTGGGGCAGAAAGTCTGGCCTCCTGTGGCAAGACAGCCCAAACCACACCCCAACATGGTCAGCACAGGGAAGACTCTGCCCTACTAGAATTCCAGTCTCCACAGCAGGAAAGGTCCTTCCTCAAGAGACTCCGTACCATTCATATTTCCAAAGGTGGCCCACCTGCTCAAAAACCTTCCATGGTTTTCTTCCTTAAGCACCATATTCAAATTCTTTGGCTTAACTTCCCAAGCCCTCCATTACATGGCCTCAAGTCATTTATTCAACCTTATTTCTCACTATTCCACAGTGTGTACACTCTGAACTAATCAAGCCAGTCTTCCCACTTCTCTCATGAGCCAAGCCCTTTCTCATTTCCATGCCTTTAGTTATCCAGCAGTGGTAAATTCAAGCCCCTTCCGGGGTTTGGCAGGTAATAGAAATGAATGTTCCAGTGAGGCACCGAGAAAAACTAGGAAGTGCAGCCCCCACCCTAATGGCATTCAAATATTTTCATTCAAGTTATTTATGCAATATTGCACTATGAGCATCACAGTAACATTTTAAAGAGTTATCAATACTCTTTCTAGCTTTCATGTAAGAAAACTTCCCTAAGGTTAGGCAGCTGGGAAAATGCTGAGCACAGTCTCCAGGCCTATCTGAAACCAAAGCAAAAGCTCTAAACTATTAGGCTTCCCAGCAGTACAAACACCATGGAAGATACAGAGCTCTAAACTCTGAAGAGGAAACTCACTTTTCACTTTTCATGATATATAACTTTAGTAGCAGGATGAGAAGTCCAAAGGGCAGTTTGTCTAACCATACTCCAACTGCCCCAAAATTCTGTCCATCTTCCAAACCCCATCTTCCTGCTAAAGTCCTGGTTCCTCCAGGTCCTACTGAACTCCACTCAATTTCTGTGGGGCTTACAGATCAGAAAACATAATCAGGTGCTAAATTATATACTGTCCTGTAAAACTGAACACTGCTTCCCTGTGTTTTCTAGCTTCACTATCAAACTACTGTACTAACCTATCTAGTTCTACCAAAAAATGTTGATCCTGAATTTAATCAAGAGGAAATACTCATAAAAATCCAAATTAAGAGGCATTCTGCAAACAACTTACTTGAACTCTAAAGAATGTCAATAATATGACAGACAAAAAGGCATTCAAGATTAAGAGATTTAAAAACTGTTCAAAATTGAGACTTCCCTGGTGGTCCAGTAGTAAAGAATCTGCATTGCAATGCAAGGGATGCAGGTTAGATCCCTGGTGGGGGGCGGGGGGGGGCGAGACACGGGACTAAGATCCCACATGCTGTGGAGCAACTAAGCCATTGCACCACAACTACTGAGCCCATGTGCCAAAACTAGAGAGTCCATGAAACACAACAAAAGATCTCGCATGACACAAGTAAGACCCAATGCAGCAAATAAACAAATTTTTTTTTAATTGCTCAAAGTTAAAGCATACTAAGGGCATGACAAAGTCATGACAACTAACACATGCATGATCTTTCAATGGATCTTGAAATAATAAAAAAGCCTATGAAAGACATCACTGGAAAAACCAGAGCAATCTGAACGAGTATTGTACTGAACGTACTGAATTTCTGAGTGTAATTTTATTGCGGTTAGCATAAGAAGATATTCTTATTTTTTCAGCAAATACTTGCTGAACTATTTAAGGGATGAAGTAACATGAAGTGCACATCTAACAGTCAAAAGGTTCAGAAAATGAAGGACAGAGGCCAAAACAGCAAAATGTTAACAATCAGTGAACCTAGGTGAAGAATATAGGAACATTTGTTACATTATTCCTGTAAAGTATCTGTAAGTTTGAAGAGCTTGGGGAGTAGGTAACTCCTGTATTTTCTATATATTATATATATATGTATGTATCTGTGTGTATATATATAAGTATATATAGGTATACATATATATCTTTAAATACTCAGCTCTGTGAGAGGTGAAATAGACACACATTATGTATTTGCTCACTGCACAAGGCAACTGGGGTCAGCAAACCAGACAGAGTCCACTTGGCAGCATTGCATGAGGGGTACAGCAGCAAACTTTAGGTGAACCAGAAGCTTCCCTCAAACTCACATCGTCATGCCATAAGCAAGACCGAAAAGTAGGCAGTCAAAGCTCTTGTTACCTCATCCCTCATTGAGACCATCCAGAAGTCAGACACTCGGCAAATGCCCCCTTACAGGGCAGAATGCAGTTGTTACCCACACATAAGACAAAGGCTCTGTATCCACCTTACCACAGGATACCCAAAACTTGAGAGCCTGCAAAGTGTCTCTGGCCAGTCACAGGAAGGCATTCAAGTGGTCAAATAAATATGCCTGAAATATATGCATGGTCTTTACTCCTCACCAGACAAACCAGTCCTTAGCTGCAATAAGGCAGAAGAAATCTGCAAGGCTGAATCACTGGCATTTCCTGCACTGACTTCAAAGAAACTGGTCCTTAAAGAGGACAGAAAGGGCAGCTGACAGAGCCGCCAACAGAGGCCTCAGCCTAGCAGCATGCTGTGCAATATGCGTCCTCTCCCCTCCTCAGACACCAGATCATTTTACTTCTGCCAAGTGGTCCCTTATTAGGGTGACTGACTGCCCAACGGCCAGCCCTTAACCTTGACTCTCTCCTCCCCTCATTGACAGCCAAGATTCTGTCCCTTCCGGATAGCTCCTCCCGCAATTTAGCAGAAAGTCTAGTCAAAACTATTCTCCCCAAACTTCCATCAATTGAAGTAAGATCTCTAGAGGTATAACATTCAGCTTGCTTCTCAAACCTACCGTATTTAGCGTGTTTTACCAAAGATAGAATGTAACATGTAAGATTGGTTTGTTAAACTCTGGAATTGTAAACTGTGAAGAAAAGAAAATACAATGTTTTTAGATTTGATACACAAAAAGATCTTAACAGGTTTGATGTACCAAAAATAGCAAATGTATCATTTAATAGGATTAAATATAAAGCTCTGCATTTAGAATAAAAGAAATCAATCAAACTAATAGAGGATGGTAGAGACCTGGTACATAGTTCATACTGAAAAGGTTGCCTTTGGGGGGGCGAGGGGGGCAAGGAAGGCTGCCTATGGTGGGAGGAGAGGCCATACACTCTTGCAGGAAGCATGAATCTGACAGAGCTACCCAAAACATCAATCCAGCTCAGGTCATGTTAGTAGAAGACAAATCTATGTCCCACCTCTGAAAAGCAAAGGTTACATGCAGAGGAAGAATGATAACCAACCTGGTGAAATGTCTGAAATTCATAGCATGAAACATGAAAACTTTTTCAAATATATGCACGCTCGTCACACAGATGAGGAGAAAGACTTATATGACCCCTTGCAAGAAGACAAAACCAGAACTAGCAAGTGGAAGTCAGAGGAGGATAGATTCTGGTTTGACGTGGGGGAGGAACTCTCAGCACAACAGAGAAGTTAAGAATGTATGTTACAGAACCCAGAATGCTTGGATCAGAACACCGACTCCACCTCTTACAAACTGTATGGCTTTGGGTAAACTAAGTTATAGCAACAACAACAGTATGATAGAGCTTTGGGAAGCAGTTCATGTAAAGTGCTTAGAACACACTCACATATAATGTGAGTGCCTGGCTCACATTATATGCTGAAAAAAAAAAACAAAGTCAGCTATGGCTGTTACTGACTGCTGATATAATGAACCAGGTAACCTGAAAATCTTCCTACTAAATGTGCCTGAAAATGCCTAGAAAAACAGAATAAAAACGCTTTTTGACTTGCTAGTTAAATTACTGTCTCTTAGAACCACACCTACCCTGTGGTTATGGTCTGCTCCGTGTTGCTGGGGCTTGGACTCTTCCAATACCACTTCACCTTTGCCAGCTGGCTCCCAGTTAGCGTCTGTTAACGGGGTACAAACAGGAAAAATCGAAGGCAGGAGGAGGCTGCCAGGGACTTCCTTCTTCCTGTGGCTCTCTGCTCCTGACAACTGCAGTTGGTTTCTCCCTGCTTCCTTCTAAACTCCCTCTTCAAGGCACCAGAGCAGGGCTCACCCAAACCTGGCTCCCCTAGGCCCCTCCTGTAGGCTCCTGAGACACCAGCAGGAGCCAGGCAATGCCTTCTCCTCAGAGAATCCAGGCGCAGTCCCACCAGGTCCCTCCAGAATTCTAAGTTCTGCCAACCCCAACCTTCTCCCTTTGTTTTTCAGTCCTAGATGAAGCAGCCGCTTAATGCAGCTGTAATACAAGTTACTTAAAGAATCCCCTTTTTGCTCTTTCAGCCCTCCAACAAAGGTTTAAACTAAATCCCTTTACTGAATTCACTCTCTTAAAATACCTGTGTGTGGTTTCTATTTTCCTGATAGAAAATAGACTGATAGAAAAAATCTACAAAAAAATCTATCTTCTGCCACTAGATAAACTGAACTCACAAGAAAGTAAAAGAAATCCCAGGAAACAGAAACAAAAGAAGCTGAAAATTGGATTAGTGAGGCATAGCTGTCCTAGCAATGTAAGGAATCTGTGACCTCCTCATACTTCAGATCTTGAGCCCATAAAAAGCAACTGAGATCTCTGTATAAAGGCTGCGTGTGTGTGCTAAGTTGCTTCAGTTGCGTCTGACTCTTTGTGACCCTGAGACCCTCGGTAAAGAGAGACTAGGAAAAAAAAAGAAAAAAATCTGTCCACAGGAAAATAAGGAAGGTTGCCTTACGAACATAGTAAACTGGGAGGAAAAAAAACTTTCCAGAATTAATAGCCTGGGTGCACACAAGAAGTGGATTTGGAATTTAAAAATTTATACTAAATCTGTGGCCTAGAAATCTACAAGTAAAGAAAAATTACAGACATTTTAACCCCAGGCTGGGAACAGCCTTGAGTTCCCAAAGAAGCAAATACAAAGTTGTAGCAGGAAACACACAAATGGCCAATAAATACATGAAAAGATGTTCAACATCATCAGGAAAATGCAACTAAAAACCGCAATAACACTATATCTCCATGAGAATGACTAAAATTAAAAAGACTTACTATACCAAATGTTGGTAAGAAAATAAAGAAACCAAAGCTCTCAGATACTGCAATGGGAACATAAAATAGTACAAGCACTTTGGAAAACTGGTCATTTCTTAAAAATACCTTGCCATATGACCCAGCCATTTCACGCCAAAGAGTCAGGAAAATGTATGTTCACTCAGATTTGTACATGAATGCTCATGGCAATTTTATTCACAACAGCCAAAAACTGCCAACAGCCCAAGTGTCCATCAACAGTAAATGATATACCAGTCAGAATGACCATCATCAAAAAATCTACAAATAATAAATGCTAGTGAGGGATGTGGAGAAAAGGGAACCCTCTTGCATAGTTGGTGAGAAAGTAAATTGATACAGCCACCAGTATGGAGATTTCTTAAAAAACTAAGAATAAAACTACCATATGACACAGCAGATCCACTACTGGGCATTTACCCTGAGAAAGCCACAATTCTAAAAGATACATGTACCCCAATGCTCATAGCAGCACTATATACAAAGGCCACTGTTTACAAAGGACAAGGAAGCAACCTAAATGTCCATCAACAGATGAATAGATAAAGAAGGTGTGGTACATAATTATAATGAAATATTACTCAGCCATAAAAAGGAACAAATCTGAGTCACCTGTAGTGAGGCGGATGAACCTAGAGCCTGTTATACAGAGTGAAGTAAGTTAGAAAGAGGAAAACAAGTACATATTAACACATATATATGGAATCTAGAAAAATGGTACTGATGAACCAATTTGCAGGGCAGCAACAGAGACACAGACATAAGAGAACAGACTTGTGGGCACAGTGGGGGAAGGAGAAGGTGGCACTGAAACATATACATTACTATATGTAAAACAGATAGCCAGTGGGGAAATGCTATATGATAAAGGGAGCTCAATCCAGTGCTCTATGACAACCTAGAGGGGTGGGATGGGGTGGGATGGGGTGAGAGGTGGGAGGGAGGTTCAAGAGAGCGAGGACATATGTATACCTATGGCTGATTCATGTTGATGTATGGCAGAAACCAACACAATATTGTAAATATTACAATAAAAATAAATTAAAAAGTAAATGATAAACAAAACTGTATGACATAGTCATGCAAAGGAAGACTACTTAGCAACAGAAAGTAACAAATTACTGATATATGCACTAAATACATAAATCTCAAATGCATTACACTGCCTGAAAGAAAACAGACTCAAACATATACTCTGTATATATTTTCTAGATAAAATTCTAGAAAACACAAACTAATCTACAGTAATTAGATTACTTGGTTCTTGGGGGCCAATGATGAACTGTAAAGAGGCATAAGGAAACTTTTGGGAGTTACGGGAATGCTCTGTATCATGACTGGGGCAGCTTTTTCTAAGTGTATAAATCTGTCAAAACTTTTTACTTTAAATAAATTTTATTGTACATAAATTATAACTAAGCAAAGTTGATTAAAAAAAAAAAAGCTTTTCTTGAGAGAACTGACCTCAACTCAAGCTACACAAAACTAACATAGGAGTTCCCTGGTGGTCTAGTGGTTAGAATCCGCCTGCCAACACAGAAGACACGGGTTCCATCCCTCCTCTGGAAAGATTCTACATGCTGCAGGCAACTAAGCCCAAGTGCTGCAACTACTGAAGCCCAGGCACCTAGAGCCCATGCTCCACAACAAGAGAAGCCAGCGCAATGAGAAGCCTATGCACCGCAAAGAGGAGCCCCCACTCGCCACAACTAGAGAAAGCCTGAGAGCAACAATGAAGACCCAGTGCAGCCAAAAATAAATAAATAAATAAATAAACATGTTTTTTAAAAAGGCCACCATAGATGATACTCCTTTGAATGAGCTCACAATCCAAAATTATAAAATACTTGAGGAAACAATCCATCATGACCAGAGTCATTAAAGCAAATGGCAGGATCACTTCCCCCAAACTTCAGAAAACAGAACACATTAAACTTATTTAAAGTTATTATAGAAGAATTGGAAACACAAGACAAAAGCAAGATACCATGAAACAGACAGCCAGATTTGAAAATGAACCACAGTACTTGTAGAAATGAAAAACTTAGCTAATGAAAATAAGAATTCAAAAAGTAAACTAATTCTAGCTTAAATGAAATTATCCAGAGGTAACAGAGAAACATAGAGATGGAAATTATAAAGAATAAGAGATGTGGAGGACAGAATTAGAAGGCTCTGCTGCTGCTGCCGCCACTAAGTCACTTTAGCTGTGTCTGACACTTCATGACCCTATGGACTGCAGCCCACCAGACTCCTCTGTCTGTGGGATTCTCCAGGCAATACTGGAGTGGTTTGCCATACCCTCCTCCAGGGGATCTTTCCAACCCAAGGATCAAACCCCAGTCTCCTGTGTCTCCTGCACTGCAGCTGGAATCTTTACCGCTGAGCCACCGGGGAAGCCACTAGAAGGCTCAAAATAAGTTAAATATGAGATCAGGGAGAGGCACTACTTAAAGAGGCATATGCCAAAAAATGGACAACCTAAGAGAAATGGACAAATTCCCGGAAATATACAACCTCCTAAGACTGAATCAGGAAGAAACAGAAAATATGAACAGACCAATTACCAGTAATAAAATCAAATTGGCAATTTAAAAAACTCCCAATAAACAAAAGTCCAGGACCAGACAACTTCATAGGTGAAATTCTACCAAATATTTAAAGAAGAGTTAACATGTATCCTTCTCAAACTATTACAAAAAATTACAGAAAGCAACACTTCCAAATTTATTTTCAAGGCCAGTGTCACCCAGACACCAAAATCAGACACAGATATCACACAAAAAAAGAAAATTATAGGCCAGTATCATTTTATAGTTGTAAACATTCTCAACAAAATATTAGCAAACCACATTCAACAACACATTAAAAAGATCATACACCATGATCACGTGGGATTTACTCCAGGGATGCAAGGATGGTTCAATATCCACAAATCAATCAATGTAAAACACAATATTAACAAGCGAAAGAATAAAAATCATCTAAATGAATGCAGAAACACTTTTAACAAAATTCAACTTCCATATATGATTTAAAAAAAAGAAAATACCATCAAAGTGAGCCCATAGGGAACATACCTCAACAAAATAAAGACCAGATATGACAAGCCCACAGCTGACAGCATCTCAACAGTAAAAAGCTGAAGGCATTTCCTCTAAGATCAAGAATAAGACAAGGATGCCCAGTGTCACCACTTTTACTCAGCATACTATTGGAAGTCCTAGCCACAGCAATTAGGCAAGAAAAAGAAACCAAATTGGGAAGGAAGAAGTAAAACTGTCACTGTTTGCAGATGACATGGTATTATTGAAAATCCTAAAGGTGCCACCAAAAAACCATTAGAACCAATTAATAATTTCAGTAAAGTTGCAGAATACAAAATTAATATACAGAAATCTATTGTTTCTATACACTAACAAAGAACTATCAGAAAGAGAAATTAAGAAAACAATTTTATTTACAACTGCATCAAAAATAATAAAATACCTAGTAGTAAATGTAAGGAGGTAAAAAGTCTGTACTAAAAGACAGAGGATGAGATGGTTAGATGGTATCACCAACTTGACGGACATGAGTTTGAGTAAGCTCCAGGAGTTGGTGATGGACAGGGAAACCTGGTGTGCTGCAGTCCATGGGTTTGCAAAGAGTCGGACACAACTGAGCAACTGAACTTAAGACAAGACAAGACATCGGCGAAAGAAATTAAAGATGACACTAACAAATGGGAAGATACACCATGCTAATGGATTGGAAGAATACTATTAAAATGAACATACTAGCCTAAGGCATTCTACAAATTTGATGCAATCTCTATCAAAATACCAAGGCAATTTTTCACAGAACTAAAACAAATACTGTAATTCTAGAATTTGTATGGAAACATAAAAGACCTTGAATAGCCAAAACAATCCTGAAGAACAAAACCGTCCTCATGCACTGTTGTGAAGTCAAGTCACTCAGTTGTGTCTGACTCTTTGTGACCCCATGGACTGTAGTCTACCACGCTCCTCTGTCCATGAGATTTTCCAGGCAAGGGTACTGGAGTGGGTTGCCATTTCTTTCTCCAGGGGATCTTCCCAACCCAGGGATCGAACCCAGGCCTCCCACATTGTAGGCAGATGCTTTACCATCTGAGCCACCAGGGAGAGCCATGCACTATTGAGGGGAATGTATATTGGTGCAGCTGCTATATAGGATAGTATGGAAGTTCCTCAAAAAGTTAAAAATAGAACTATTACATGATTCAGCAATTCCACTCCTGGCTGTTTATCCAAAGAAAATGAAAACACTAATTGGAAAAGATGGAGAAGCTCTATACAGTCAGCAAAAACAAGACCAGGAGCAGACTGTGGCTCAGATCATGAACTCCTTATTGCCAAATTCAGACTTAAATTGAAGAAAGTAGGGAAAACCACTAGTCCATTCAGGTATGACCTAGATCAAATCCCTTATGAGTATACAGTAGAAGTGACAAAGAGATTTAAGGGACTAGATCTGATGACAAGAGTGCCTGATAAACTATGGACAGAGGTTTGTGACATTGTACAGGAGACAGGGATCAAGACCATCCCCATGGAAAAGAAATGCAAAAAAGCAAAATGGCTGTCTGAGGAGGCCTTACAGATAGCTGGGAAGAGAAGAGAAGCGAAAAGCAAAGGAGAAAGGGAAAGATATTCCCATCTGAATGCAGAGTTCCAAAGAATAGCAAGGAGAGATAAGAAAGCCTTCCTCAGCGATCAATGCAAAGAAACAGAGGAAAACAACAGATTGGGAAAGACTAGAGATCTCTTCAAGAAAATTAGAGATACCAAGGGAACATTTCATGCAAAGATGGGCTCGATAAAGGACAGAAATGGTATGGACCTAACAGAAGCAGAAGATATTAAGAAGAGGTGGCAAGAATACACAGAAGAACTGTACAAAAAAGATCTTCACGACTCAGATAATCACGATGCTGTGATCACTCACCTAGAGCCAGACATCCTGGAATGTGAAGTCAGGTGGGCCTTAGAAAGCATCACTATGAACAAAGCTAGTGGAGGTGATGGAATTTCAGTTGAGCTATTTCAAATCCTGAAAGATGATGCTGTGAAAGTGCTGCACTCGATATGCCAGCAAATTTGGAAAACTCAGTAGTGGCCACAGGACTGGAAAAGGTCAGTTTTCATCCCAATCCCAAAGAAAGGCAATGCCAAAGAATCCTCAAACTACCACACAATTGCACTCATCTCACACGCTAGTAAAGTAATGCTCAAAATTCTCCAAGCCAGGCTTCAGCAATACAGGAACCGTGAACTTCCAGATATTCAAGATGGTTTTACAAAAGGCAGAGGAACCAGAGATCAAATTGCCAACATCCACTGGATCATTGTAAAAGCAAGAGAGTTCCAGAAAAACATCTATTTCTGCTTTATTGACTATGCCAAAGCCTTTGACTGTGTGGATCACAATAAACTGTGGAAAATTCTGAAAGAGATGGGAATACCAGACCATCTGACCTGTCTCTTGAGAAACCTGTATGCAGGTCAGGAAGCAACAGTTAGAAGTGGACATGGAACAACAGACTGGTTCCAAATAGGAAAAGGAGCACGTCAAGGCTGTATATTGTCACCCTGCTTATTTAACTTATATGCAGAGTACATCATGAGAAACACTGGGCTGGAAGAAACACAAGCTGGAATCAAGATTGCCGGGAGAAATATCAATAACCTCAGATATGCAGATGATACCACCCTTATGGCAGAAAGTGAAGAACTAAAGAGCCTCTTGATGAAAGTGAGAGAGGAGAGTGAAAAAGTTGGCTTAAAGCTCAACGTTCAGAAAATGAAGATCATGGCATCTGGTCCCATCACTTTATGGCAAATAGATGGGGAAACAGTGAAAAGAGTGTCAGACTTTATTTTTTGGGGCTCCAAAATCACTGCTGATGGTAATTGCAGCCATGAAATTAAAAGACGCTTACTCCTTGGAAGGAAGGTTATGGTCAACCTAGATAGCATATTTAAAAGCAGAGACATTACTTTGCCAACAAAAGTCCGTCTAGTCAAGGCTATGGTTTTTCCAGTGGTCATGTATGGATTTGAGAGTTGGACGGTGAAGAAAGCTGAGCGCCGAAGAATTGATGCTTTTGAACTGTGGTGTTGGAGAAGACTCTTGAGAGTACCTTGGACTGCAAGGAGATCCAGTCAATCCAGCCTAAAGTAGATCAGTCCTGGGTGTTCACTGGAAGGACTGATGTTGAAGCTGAAACTCCAATACTTTGGCCACCTCATGCGAAGAGTTGACTCATTGGAAAAGACCCTAATGCTGGGAAGGATTGGGGGCGGGAGGAGAAGGGGACGACAGAGGATGAGATGGTTGGATGGCATCACTGACTCGATGGACATGGGTTTGGGTAAACTCCGGGAGTTGGTGATGGACAGGGAGGCCTGGCATGCTGCGATTCATGGGGTCACAAAGAGACGTGACTGAGCGACTGAACTGAGCTGATATACACTCCTATGTTCATTGCAGCATTATTGGCAACAGCCAAGATATAGAAGCAACCTAAATGCACATGGATAGATGAATGGACAAAGAAGGTGTGGCATACAATCTAATGGAATATTACTCTGTCACAAAACAGAATGAAACCTCGCCATTTGTGACAACATGGATAACATGAACTAGGTGAGTGAAATAAGTCAGACATAGAGACAAATATTGTACAATTTCACTTACACGTGGAATCTAAAAATCAAATGAAAAAACATAACAAAACAGGAAGACTCACAGATACAGAGAACAAGCAGGTGGCTGCTGAGGGAGCAGGATGAGGGGATGAAAAAAATAGGTGAGGGGGACTGAGAGGTGCAAACTGCCAGTTTCAAAATAAGTGAGTCGCAGGCTATGAACTGTACAGTGTGGGGAAAAGGGTCTATAATGTAGCATCTTTGTATGGTGACAGATGGAAAAACATTTTTTTAAAATAAAGAGATAATGACTGGGGATCTTGAGAAAACTGAAAGGTAAGAAACCTCATATTGAGGCATCACTATAAGCCCAAGTAGAATAAAATTAAATTCACACATGTAATGAAATGGCAAAACACAAATGACAAAAAAGAGGATCTTAAAAACAACCAGAAAAAAAGGCAGGTTACATGCAATGAAATGATAGTTAAACAAAAAGCCATAATTTCGGTAAAATGACATTTTCAAAGTGCTGGGGGAAAAATAATTGGAAGCCTAGTACCCAGCTAAACTATCAATCAAGATTGATAAGGAAGTAAAGACATTTTCCAACAGAGTATTTACCACTAACATACTCTCACTAAGAAAACATCTGAAGGGGTAATTCTGTGGCAGTCCAGGGTTAGGACACCATACTTCCATTGCAGGGGGCACAGGTTTGATCCCTGGTGGGAGAACTAAGATCCGACATGCTGCATAATGTGGTCAAAAAAAAAAAAAAAAATCAGAAGTATGTATTCATCTATTTGATGAAAAAGAAGGAATAAAATGCAAGAAATAATGATAAAAAAACAGTAAACATATATGGGTAAAATGAAATAACCACTGAAAGCACAAAACTATGTGTTATTTGTTAGAATTGTTCTAAACATTTGGGGGTGGTCTCATTCTTGGAAATGCTCATTTTGAGTCTGTTTAATGTACACTGTGCTGAAATATAATGGCCTCCAACATACCTACTGACTGTAGCTGCTGCTGCTGCTGCCGCTGCTAAGTCGCTTCAGTCGTGTCCGACTCTTTGCGACCCCATAGACGGCAGCCCACCAGGCTCCGCTATCCCTGAGATTCTCCAGGCAAGAACACTGGAGTGGGTTGCCATTTCCTTCTTCAATGCATTAAAGTGAAAAGTGAAAGTGAAACCGCTCAGTCCTGTCTGACTCTTCACGACCCCATGGACTGCAGCCTACCAGGCTCCTCCATCCACGGGATTTTCCAGGCAAGAGTACTAGAGTGAGTTGCCATTGCCTTCTCTGTTTCCACTCCCATATTCCGCAAATTAAAAAAAAAGAACATTCTAAATAGAAATGTCCCTTATATGAGCTTTTGGTTAAGATCTTCTAGTTTTGGGGAGTATAATTTTTGGCTATGGATTAGGATTCAGGCTTTATAATTAGTCATCATTTGCTTGAATTTGGGCCAAGAAAAGAGTACTTTGGCAGCTTTCACAAAGAAGTATGTGCTTCTTCCTCTGAAGGAGAAAATACCACAGAATCAGAAAGGGAGGAAACACATTCAACCCTGCTGGCTGAAGGCTGCCTTACCTGATTTGAACATTTCCTCTAGCTTCCCATATATTCACAGCAGTCACATCACTTATACTCAAAAATGTGTACTCTTCCAAGATGCTTCCAAGAAACAGCTCACCTGATTTGACCCTCAAAACCCCAGGAAAGTAGATAAGGCAGGTAAATTCATTGTTTACGTATGAAAAAAGTGAGACTCAAAAGAAATTGACTCATCAAAGACGACCCGCACAGCCAACACAATCAATCCCTCCCCTTCACTTAGACCCAACCCACAAAAACCCCCAGAATAGCCAACCATGCACGAGCTATGTAACCGAGGCCAAGCTGAACATAAACCTCAGGCGGCTCATCTGTAATAAACTATAATAAAGCTGTTGCTGCTGCTAAGTCGCTTCAGTCGTGTCCGACTCTGTGCGACCCCATAGACGGCAGCCCACCAGGCTCCGCCATCCCTGGGATTCTCCAGGCAAGAATACTGGAGTGGGTTGCCATTTCCTTCTCCAGAACACGGTACTAATGTGCTGTAAAAGAACAAAGCACAACCACATCAAAAACATGTGTTTTGATAATAAAGCTGTTAGGAATAGTAAAAAGATGATCCATATAAAGGGTGTGGCACGGTGTCTGAAACGTAGTTAGTCCTCAGAAAATGTTTATTATTACTACTACCACTATTGTTAACAATAATAGGCGAAGACTTCCCACTACAGGAACCCTCGGCGACACGTCTTTCAGGAACCTGCATTACCCACACCCGCGTCGCCCCCCGACACAATTCCACGGACACGCCCCCAAACAGACCCTCCCCCTAAGCCCGCCCGGCACCTCCCTCTCGGACAAGGCCCTTTCCTTACAAACCTTACCCTCGAAAGACTCTCCCCAGTCAGGCTCGCTTATGAAGGCGGCCTTCCGCCCGCACCCGCCTCTTCACCTCTTTTAGACTCGGGCGTCCCTGCAGGCACCCCAGCCGCACGCTAGTAGCGGGCCCGCGCCTATTACCTGGCCGCGCGCTCCCGCTCCGACTCTCACTTCCCCAGGATCGCCCTCTCGGGCCCGCGCCAGCGCTGTGAGCGCACAATTAGTTTAAACTATGGCCCCTCCCCCTCGCGTCGCCCTGCGATTGGCCCCTGTCGGCTGGCGTCTCACGCAAAAGCAGCCTGGAGGACCCGGGTAAAGGAAGTGTGAGGGCCACTGTAAGGGGAAAAGGGTGTCACAACTTCCGGACCCTGGCCCGCGGCTTGAGTGCAAAGACAACTACAAATCCCAGCACCACCCGCGGCTTTGGCGCTCTTCCCTTGAGGAACTACAGTTCCCGGTAGGCATCCCGGCAGCGCCTACGGCTCTTAGAGGGGACGTGGTGACGTAAATAATTACCATGGAGCTGCGCTGAGTAACCTTGAGGTAGTGGACGCGGAGGCTGGAGGGGGAACAACTGCGGGTGAGTTGGGCGGGAAAACAGGAAGCCTGCTCTAGGGTACAGGAACTCTCCGGAGAGGGGAGGGACACACCGAAAGACTCCTGAGACCTACCCCACCTTTCTTCTAACCCCTTTTCACAGTGAACAAGACACAAACCTTTGTGGGATTAGATGGGCGCGGGGAAGGAAGGGAATTCTGAGAAACATACCCAGACAGATATGGGGGTCTTAAGAGCGTCCCCCACCACAAAGATGGGATTCCCTCCCCCCAGTACTACTGTCTCAAATCCCTGACATATCTTGGGAGATCTGAAACGCCGTCAAACGTGTGGTTGGTTTTCCTCTGGTCGACTAAGTCTTCAAAACATGGGAGTAGGATTAGAGTAAATCACAGTCCCTAATTCTGGAGATGTAGGAAACTTTCTGAGGCTTAAATTGCCCCTTTGCTTCCAAGCAGGAAGACCCCAGGGTAGAGCCTCCCTTTCAGAGAGTCAGCAGGATCTTCCCTCACATACTTATTAGGGGTTCTGTCCTTAAATTATATTTTCTCCCTACACTACTCTGTGGTCTGCTTCTCCAAGTTCTGCAGTTAAAGCTTCATTCCTTTTAACAGTATTTATGACAGGTTATATTGAGCGATTTACCTAATGTTTTCACATCCAGTCTTTCTTTTGAGCTTAGTGAGTCCAAGGATATTTATTCCCATATCACAGATTGGAAAACTGAAACCTATAGAGGAGCAGTGACTTGCTGGAGGCCAGACACCAAGTCAGTGACAACTAGGACTACACCCCAGTTTGCCATCTTCCAGCCAAATCTCTAGCTTCACCCTATAGCCTCTCTAGCTTAAGGACTTATTCAAAGTAGTTTAACTGCCCTGGGGCAAAAGACCCTTTTATAGCCTACATTGGGTTATTGACATTCCACCCTGAATGAGTTTCAAATCTTTCTTGCAAGTTTAAATGGGGAAAGGGAACTAGAGCGACTGAAGGCAATGGAAATCAAACAGATTTAACTAAACAAGAAGTAAACAATCTAACACAGCACCTGTGTCTGGTGCTGCCATGATTAGCTAGCTAGCTTCTGGTTGACTCCTAACTGACCCTGACTGATTCACTTACTATCTTAAAGCTCCCTCATGCTTTGTCCTAGGCTAACTTCCCACCTCACTCTAGATTCTCCATTTGAATTGTCTTATCCACATCTTTGTTTACCACCTATATGCATCAATACACAAGTGTGTATCTCCAACCCTCCCCAACCTCATCCCCAAGCTCAAGATCTATAGAACCAATTGCATCTTTAACAGCTCCTTCAGGTATCTCAAAGACATCCAAACTCAACATGTCTGCAGCTGAACTCATAATCTCTATGTACTCCAAGCCAGGATCTCTTCCAGTGTCTCACCTGTATCCACCATTACAGAAGTCAAAAAAACGAGAGTTACCTTTAATACCTCTTCCATTTCCATCCAATATAAAATTCTGTCTACTTCTAAATATTTTTTTTTCTAGTCCTAGCTCCCATCACATCCTTCCTGCCTTCCCTCCCAGCCATTGTGCCTACTGCAACCAGACTAATCCTTCAAAATGCAAATCTGATATTGTTCACTTCCCCCACAACATTCCCAATTAAAAATATACCTTGGGCTTCCTACTGCTCTTAGCATTAGGCAACATCTCAACGTGGCTCCTGGAGAAGGAAATGGCAACCCACTCCAGTACTCTTGCCTAGAGAATTCCGTGGACAGAGGAGCCTGATAGGCTGTCCGTGGAGTCGCACAGAGTCAGACACGACTGAAGCAACTTAGCAGCAGCAGCAGCAGCAACTTGGCTCCTGCCCACCTCTCCAACCTCCAGTCTAACCATACATTTCCTTCCCATTCTCCCTCCAGTTATATGGCTTTCTTCAAGGTCTTGAACATTTCCAAGAAACCACTCACCACAGAGCCTTTGCACATGCTGTTATCGCTTCCTGAAATGTTTATCTTTTCCCTCTGCCATAGTTATTTGCATTTATCCTTCAGATTTCTTGCAATCACTTCTTCAGGAATAGCTCCCCTGACTGAGCCCAGACCAGCTCAGAGCCCTCAATTATAGCAACTTTGTGTTCCTCTCCTTTATAGTATTACTGTTACAATGTTTAACATATTGTTAAGTACCTACTACTTGCCACCACTGGCTTGCCTGGTGGCTGGGTAGTGAAAGAATCTGCTTGCAATGCAGGAGATGCAGGTTTGATCCTTGGGTCAGGAAGATCCCCTGGAAAAGGAAATGGCAACCCACTCCAGTATTCTTTCCTGGGAAATCCCATGGACAGAAGTGTCTGGTGGGCTACAGTCCACAGAATCTGACTAAGGGTCAGACATGATTAAGCAACTAAATAACTCTTGCCACCACTGTAGGGAATACAACCATGAGAAAAACATGGCTTCTGCCCCAGTGGACTTTATGTAAACACACAGGTAGTAAGGAGATAATCTTTGTGTTATGAGTGCTACAAGGGTAAATAAAGAGTGCGACAGGAGGCCAGAAGAGAAGTTGCACACCCAGACTTGGATATGAGGGTGGGCTTCTCAGACAAAAAAAAAAAAAAAAAGGGAAACCAGAGCTGAGTCATTAAAAATTAGCACAGCAGAAAGAAGAAACTGTACACCAAGCAGAGAAAGCTGGATGTGCAGAAGCCCAGAGGCAGGCGCAGGAAACTTACTCTGAGTAGTTGCATTTGGCTGGACTGCGAAATTGGAGGTGAGGGTAAGAAATGGAAGTGTTGGAGGAGTGGGGGCAAGAACCAGGTTGAATTTGGGGCCTCCCTTTGGTACCTGGAGATATATCTTCCCAGAATACATTAGATTATGTGGCAGACTTTTCATGACATTCTTCGATTTTCCTTCCACCTGTAGCCCATAAATAGCTCTTACTGGGGCCAGGCTGTTGAATCTCCTATCAGATCTCTTCATCTGAATATTTCTCAAAGCTTCCTGGGCCATCATGTTGCTACTTACCAGAGAGGGAAGGGACAGGCTATCAGCAAATCAAACTGCAATTGTTAGCAGTTTCCCCAACTGAAAACAAATTTCCATCATCAATTTGGGATTAAATGAAGTTAAATTAAGTAAAGTAGGTTACACACAAATTCTATGGAACACTCCCCAGCTATTAAAAAGGGTAAAAGAATCTACAGCAATTTGAAAAGGAAAAAAAATAGGGATACAAAAGAATAGACAGAATGTATTCATTTTAAAATATATAATTTTGTTATATATGTCTTATAGGAGGTCGTATTCCCAAACTGTAAATCATGAGTGTTCTTGGGAGAGTGAGATGGGGAGTCACACTTTCAGTTGCTACTCTGTGTACCCCTCTATGCTGTTTGACTTCATTCAGCTATCATGTTAACTTTCAAAATTGAAAAACAGTAAATGATGTTTCCAGTTGCAAGAAGAAAAACTTCAAAACAGAGTAGGTATGCCCCTAACCCTGTCATTCATCAAGTCAGTCAGTGTGGACAAATGAGGAAGGCACTAGGGTCTGACTAGCTCTTGATCATGAGGCTGAATAGCAGCTTTGGAGAAAGACTGACTCCAAAAACAGCCACTGGAGTGAATACGGCAACCTTACGGCTTGACACTTCTCCTCACATATGTCACTTCAAGGCTCACTATGTGACACCTTGAAGATATCATTCATTTATTCCTTCATTCTTTCATTTTTCTATTTATCCATTTGTCCATCAAGCCTTTAGTGAATACTCAGGCTCAGTGCAGGGTAACAGTGGGAAGAGAGAGAGAAGTCTGCTTCCTGTCCCTGTCCTCAAGCTTACGAGTACAGAGAGAATAACCGGTTTTATTTATTGAACATCTGTTACAGGACATACAACAGCTTTCAAGACAGGGTTTGTCTCCATTTTACAGATGAGGAAACAGGTTGTGATGAAATTTTATTCAAAGTACAGTGGGGGCATATATCTTAGCTACTGCTACATAACAAACCATCCAAAAACATGGTGGCTCAAAACAGTAAACATTTATTATTGCTCCCAGGTCTCTGAGTCAGCCATGTGTTTCTTCTGGTCTTGGCTGGACTCATTCATGTGTTTGCAGTCACATGTGGGTTGGGTGACTCTCCTGATCTTGACTTGGGGTAGGCTGGCTACAGAGTAGTCTAGGATGGCCTCACCTGGGATCGCTCTCTTTATCATGTATCTCACCTACACGTGTTTCTCATATCCCTCCAGCAGGCTAGCAATGTTCTCTTGGCACTGACAAAGAGCACGAGGGCAAGTCCTCTCTTTAAGCTTCTGTTTGCTTCATGTTTACCAGCATCCTTTTGGCCAAAGCAAGTCACATGGCTGAACCAGGCATCAGAGTGGATGGAACTATTAAAGTCAGAGAGCAAAAGAGATGGATACAGGGGAGACCATGATAAGGTTCATCCAGGGAATTAATCTAATACAGGATACAATGATCAATCTTATTTGGAAAGAAAGTCTTCGAAGAGGGTACACTAGAGCTGAGTATTGAAACACAAGAGTATTCACTAAGTATGCAGCTGTTGCTTAGAACTGGATGCAGGCTACAATCAGTAGCAACCCAGCAGGCCTTCCTGTACTCATGACAGACAGGATTCTATTATTTGTATCTTGGCTTCATTCCTTCTGGGCAGGCATAGAACAGCAGGCACTCAACAAATGTTCGAAGAATTGAATTAAATATCTTACTGTGAATGAGGTGTGGACTCAAACAGCTGAATCTTGAAGCCAATTGTTAGAAAGAGCAGTTTAGCATCTACACTCCCACAACAGAAATCCTTGTATTTGGCAGTGTCTCATTCATTCCTCCCACAAACATTTCCCAAGTGTCTGTAAGCCAGGTCCTGTATTAGATGATGAATAAGACACAATACTAGTTCACAGCCTGAGCTGTTGTTTAAAAGGAGAAGACTAATAACCCTTTCCAACAGGACTATTGGGGCTCCATTTTTTAATACTAACTCTTCCAGAAAAATGCACCAGGAGCTGGCGCTACACAAATTCAGAAGCCCTTTGGAACTGCACTGAAGTTCTCTGATGATCAAGGAGACTAATGATAAAAATCTGCCCTTAAATACTGTAAGCTAAAATCTACGTCCTGTAGGGCTGAACTCTGGGGTCCTAACACAGGACTCACTTTGAGAAAATATCCAGTCTTACTCAGAGGCATCAAACTCGTTGTGGGTCCTCAAGTCTAGGTGAGAACACAAGCCACCTTCCTCTATTTCTACAAAAGAATACTGTGTTTTTTGTCATGTCTGTAGATTTGATATCCAAAGATTCAGATCTCCCAACTGACAACCCATGCCCACCAGGTCCATCCCACACTTGACAGAAAATTCAGCTGTCAAGTGACTCAAGCCAGCACTTTCCCAAAACTCAGTTGAGACTGCTTTTTTTTCTAACCTGTAAGCATGCTGACAGATCTCCCTTTTTTATATACATTTTACTTTTTGACTGCACTGCACGGCTTGTGGGATCTTAGTTCCCCAACCAGAGATCAGAGATCACTGCACCTTCAGCAGTGAAAGCACTGGACCACCAGGGAATTCCTGAGGCTGCTGCTTTTTGAGGAAGAAATTCACTTTCCATTCCTCTAAACCTGTTCAACTCTATCCTTGCATATGTTAAGTCACCAAAAAAGGAATTTACCTGGACTGTATTAAGCTTACACTAAATTACAAGCTACCAGGTCCATGGTTTTTAAGAGAAATTCCATTTTAATAACATTTGTGAATTTCATTCTCTGCATACAAATGATTTGTTTCTTTGAATCAAGTGATGAGAAGCACATATGCTAAATTTTCCCTTTTTGCTTCAGCTTTCAGGAATTTCGGGGATAAGTAGAGGCAGAGTTTTCTAATTTCCTGGTACATCTCTGTCACTTCCTTTATTCTGGCTTCTAATATTTCTCTTCCATGTTTCCATTTTCGGCATCCATACTGTCCAGTATGGTATCCTGTACTCACATGCGGCTATTGAGCACTTGACAGGTAGCTTGTTCCAGCTGGGATGTGCTGGAAGTATAAAGTATCTCAATTTTTAATATTGATTATATGTTGAATGACATTTTGGACATAGTGGGTTAAATAAAATATATTACTAAACCTAACTTCACCTGTTTCTTTTGACTTTTCTTTATATGGCTACTAGAAAAATTCATATTATGTGGGGAAAAAAAAAAACTACACACATGGCTGGCATTTGTGACATTCATTATATTTCTGTCAGGACAGTTCTTTTCTACAAATCATCCTTTTCCATGAGCATGTTATTACCATAAAATACCTCAAATCCTTTTGGAAAACAAGTGAAGTAGTAATGCAAAGCAGTGGATGGAGTGAGAAGGGGAGGTTCATTGGGACACATACTTGTCAGTCTTATTTATCTTTTGTTTGTGCCACATACAAACCCCCTCTGGTAAAGGGTGTCAGCTCTCCTCTTCCCAGGTGAGTGGTGGTCTCATGGCTCTGCCCAGTCTGGAAAAATTCTCAGCTTTATTTAAGCTAACAAATTGGAAAGGATCTGATAAGACAATTCACACCACGTTGTAAATGACGGTAACACTGTTCACCCCTCCCAGGGGGGTATTTCCATTTTAACAGGGAACAATCCCTGAACCCAAAGGAATGAATCCCTAATGGTGGAGTTTCAGGCATCAGTGACAGGTGAGTGAGAGTGAGGCAGAGTCTGGCTTTATGTGTATGTGTGTTTATATATGTACAACTACATTAAGGATGTAGCTGAAAGTAAGGTCTTTGGATGGAAAGATGACGGGGCTGACAGACAAGCAGAGAAGGTAGCAAATCCCCATCTGTGTCAGGCTGCAAAGGGCCTGGCAGACACCAAATCCAGTACAGGCCCTCAGGGGTTTGTTAAGCAACAGAATAGCCCAGTTGATGTCACCAGAGGATAGGTATCAAGACAGCCTCTGTGGTAACTACTGTGGAGCAGCAGGAAGGGTCTCAGTAGGATTCAGCAGACCACAACTGCAGTCCACAGCTGACTCACTGGCTTAACTCTGGGCGAGTGCTTTCACCCTGGAGTCTCAGTTTCTTCGTCTGGAAAGCAGAAGTGGGTGTTTTAACTGTCAATGAACTCTCAGGGATGTGAAGGTGCTTGGAGAAGTAGGAAGGGCCCTACAAATGCAAGGAATCATGATTGGGATCTTCAAGTAGAAATGCAGCCACGCAAACCTGGGCTGGAGGGCTCTGGGGAAAACCTGAGGGCCGAACACCAGTCCTTCTCTGTCCTCCCAGGCTGAACCCGGATTCCCAGGGCCCATGCTTACACCTGACAAATGATGGCCTGAGCTATGAACAAACGGAACTATATGAACACTTCGGTGCAAGAGCCCCCTCTTGACTACTCCTTCCGAAGCATCCACGTGACCCAAGGTCAGCCCCCAGAGCACAGCCCTCCATTCACCATGGCAGCAGGCTGGGTGTGGTCCCTAGGGAGAAACCAGCCTTTTACTTAAAAGCCTAAAGAGATTCTTCCCATAAGCCTATGGGATTTTTGTCATCATTTTGGGGAGAAGTAGTAGGTAGGGAGGTGGGAGTGGAAGAATCTGGCCTTTTAAAAAACCAGCACATCTGAAAGGAACCAAGGGGGCTTCTAGGGTAACTGATGCTCTTCAAAAGAATCCAGGCTACAGCAGGAAAGTCAGGTGGAAGAAAAGTGGGGAGCTGGTCTATCAGCTGATAGTTTTATTTCTTACTTGGAGAGAAGAAACTAATGAAAGAAAAATACAGGCTGCTTCAGCATCCCAGTCAACACGCAAAACCTACTCTCCTGTCTCAGGACACAAGCCTGTCCTGATCACCGGTAGACACATGCACGGTCTTGTTACTAACAGCCTGGCATGTTTCCAGTCTAAATAGTTATTGACAAATTTTATATTCATTCCGGTCATATCCAAGTTAATTCCATCATCACCCACTCTTTCAGCATGTTCCAGCACTGCCCAAGCTCATTTTATCTTTCAGTGTGTTTGTAAGGAGGCAGTTAGTACCTCTTAGGAGGGGACAGAGGGAGGCTTCAGCAAGATCATATTCTCAAGGGAATATGCTTCTTCCCAGGGAAGTTCTGTCTTTGTTATCTGCCCTCGTAAACATACCAGTACATCTGCCCTCATAGAACACAGGCTGGCCTATCCTAGACGCATTACCTGGCTTTGGTTGTCTCTCTTAGGTAATCAGCGGCCACCTTTAAGTTCAAGAAGCAGATGAATAGTTATCAAGGATAATGGATACTACTTGGATTTGGGTTTAGGGTACTTACAACTTGGGTTGACATCAGTCACAACAGTAACTCCTGCTTGTTCTCTCTCACACACCCACTGGCTGTGATCTTCCTTTCTTATACACACCGTTACTTCTGACTGATGGGAGTCCACGTTCCACAGGGTTTTAGCTGAAATAATGGCTATGCACAAGATAGCTGAGGTGACAGAGGAAGAAGGAAGTAGGATTCCTACCTACACTGGGAATTCCTAGCTCTGAGTGGGGAGATGTAGTTTTGCCCTCCTTGGTGTCCTCAGAATAAGGAGAGAGAGAAGTTACTATGACCAAGGATAACTGCACAGATGCCCTTTCATTATTTAAATATTGAGCACCTAACTATGATTAAGCACTTCTGCATATCTGTGTGTAGGTCTGTCCACATATGCCAGGCATGGTGCTTCTTGCTAAGTGAGGAAGGGAGAAGCAGAGAGGTACATCTAAGCCCCAAAAGGCCAGTCCCCTCAGGTTCTCCACAGCACTTGGTGTATTTACTTAGAATTGGGGTTAGAGGACAGGGTAGTTTGGAGGTACTTGATACACAATTTCCTGAATTAATATATGGAGCACAGAATCTGAAATGACAGTGACTTTAGAAGGCAACCAGTCTACCACCTCCAACACACAGTCCTCTAACTACTCCCACAGTTTAGTGAGTCCCACACCACACACCTCCCAACCCTTCCATTACAGGGTGAGGAATGACATACAGAAGTTCTTCACATCAGACTAACTCCTGCCCTCTGGGGACACATGGGGAAAGTTGCACGGCAACCCTTCAGGAGATATGAAGACAGATTATGTTTTCCTCAGATTATCCTGGAGCTAGACAATCTCCAGTTCTTTGAATGCTGGTATTTTGGTCCAGTTTCCAGCCCTGTCTTGGCCTACTCTCAACAGGGCAGCTTTGACTGATCCTCAGGCAATGCACTGCTGTGATGGGAGTCTGAACCTCAGTAACCCATAACAACCTGGACTCCCTCCTCCACCTGTGATAACAGCAACCCCAGGCAGCCTCAAGTTTTAGGCAATGCCATCCCCAGGGGCTCCCCCTGAGCTAGGGATCAGCCCATGCTTGGTGGTATTGCCAAGCCACTGCCTCATCAAACTGGAGACTAGTCCATATGCAGGTTTTTCTTTTATCTTAACTTTTACTCCTCTTTCATCTCAGGGTTCGAAGTCAGGAAATGTGAGGCAGGGGTTCAGGATTAGTTTATTCATGAGCTAGGGTACTCTCCTCCAGGACAGGACCCTCCTGCCACCTCCCCCCACCCTCAGGCCCCACCTGTGGGTTCTGCACTCCAGGACTAAGACAGCCATCTGGTGGATGCTGCCTGACCTGCAGCTAAGAAGTTCAAGTTGGGTAGGGGTGGAAGAGAAGTGTGTCCAGTCAGAGCTGAGGGGAGGGTGAAGACAAGCTGACCAGTTCAGAAAATACTAAATATTTCCTTTCTGGGGGGCCGCTTTAGACAAATAACTAAAAGCATAATAGGAACAACAGGAAACATCTAATCACCTCAGCTGAGCTGATGAGTGGTTCTGGCTCTGCCACTGACAAGTCTGTGAGCTGGGGCAGAGCCCATTCTCTCCCTGGACCTTACTTATTTGTTGAAAAAAATAGAAGGGAAGGGGTCCATACAGATGGGTTCTAAGATCACTCTTAAAAAAAAGAAAAAAAAAGATTGCTCTTATTTCCAACTCTCCTCCTCAGCCAAACTTTCTGAGGGTGCTGTTTATACCACCTATTTATATTTCCTTACCTTTCATTTGTTCCTGAACTCACTCCAACCTAGCTTGCCCCCAGGCCCTTGTCATTTCATTGAAACAACCCTCAACAGTGTCACCAAGGACTTCTGAGTTGCCAAAATTACTTTTCAGTTTATTTCCCTGAAACTCCTACAGACTATGGATTCCCTGAGCATCTTTAAAACTATCCTGTCCTGGTTCTCCCTGCTCTGCCCTGGTGATTCATTGACTTCTTTAAATGGACACCCCCCACTCCCACCCCCCCGCTTTTCCTCCCTCCTTCCCCCTCCCCCCTCACTCTGCTTGAACAATCTCATCTATTTTACTAACCTGTATACAGTCTATGCTAATGATTCTCAAGTCTGTGTCTCCTGAGCTTTAAACTTTCATATCCAACTGCTTACTTGGCTGCTCCTCTTTCCTGTACTAGAAGAACCTCAGACATGCCAAGGTCAAGCCTGAACTCCCACCTTCCCAACCATGCTTCTCCTTTTCATCCCACATCGGCCCATAGGACTGACATTTCCCCAAATACCAAGAAACTGAGCAACACCCTTGAATATTATTCTACCCTTACATCTAGTGAACTGTCAAGCCATGCTGTGTGTTCCTTTCATCCTTGCTTGGATGACTGAAAGAGCCAAAATGGAAGCTTCAGAGTGATCTCTCATTTCTGAACGATGTGACTCATCTCCTTTGCTTTCAACCCCACAGTGGCTTCCCACTTCCTACAGAATAAAGTCTGAGACACTCAACCTGGTTTTCAAGGCTCCTTGCCTCCTTTTCCCTCCTTGCCCCCTTGCACAGCACATACGGGTGTGCCCATGCTATCCCATACCTCTGTGTCTTTGCTCGTGCTCTTCTCACCTTTTCCACTCTTCTTTGCCTGATTAATGTCTCCTAACCCACTGAGATATCCAGCTCAGGCTCGGCCTTCCCTGGGAAACTACCCTGAGCTCTCAGACTAGGTTAGGAGCCCCTCTCCTGTGCTTCCACAATTTAAAGAGCATTTATCATACTATATTGACTGTTTGCTTTCATTCTGCCCACGTGACCTCCTCCAAGACTCAAACATCTGCTTCACCCCTGTTCTATTACCATACAGAGCCTCTTGCTGATTTTGTTCACCATTTTATGTCCAGTATGACGCACACAGTTACTATTAACGGAAGAAGGGGGAGGACATCCAGAGTGTGTAACACTGAAGTGAAATTCTATAGGTTCTACTGGTGGATAATTCTGGATTTTGTGCTTTAGCATCTTGGCTCAGGTCCAACATCTCGTTCTTGGTTTCCTCATCTATAACATGTGCCTCCCTCCAATTCCCACACAGGGGTGGTATACAGAGAACCCAATGACAGTGGACAGGAGCATGTGACCCAAACCAAGAGCTTGGCCCTTAATCCAAGCTCCCTCTAACTGCTGGGGCCTGTGGGACAGTACATGCAATTGCACAAGACACAAGCATGGGGTTATGGCCCTGCCAGCTCCTCTGGCTACAAATCCTCCCAGCTCTGTCCCTTCCCACCCCCCAGAGCCAGAAAAGCAAAGGTAACATACCCAAAACTCACTCTTTGCCCACAGATCTGTTAAGCGAGGAGCCCCGAACAGGGCTACGACCAGTAAGGCATGCAAAGTCGGGGAAGTCAATGACCCAGTCCCTGTGGTTAAACAACAACGTCCTCACTGACCTGAGAGACTTCAACCATGCGGTTTCACAGATCCTGGAGCATCCAGAGAACCTGGCCTGGATCGACCTGTCCTTCAATGACCTGACTTCCATTGATCCTGTGAGTCCAGTCAGGGCGGGCCTGAAGCCACCTTGTCCAGCCCCCAGCCCTCCACCTCCCATGTTATCAAGGAAGTAGTGATGCAGCATGGTGCTGTGCAAAGCACATGGCTGTGGGCTCACAGTTATAGGTTCAAATCTTAGATTTGCCCCTTACTGACTTTGTGACCTTGGGCAAGCTCCTAACCTTTGAAAACCTCAACCTCCTGTCTGAAAAATGGGGATAAATATGCCAGCATTACAAACATTTTGTGAGGATTAAATGAAAACGTATGAAAAGCAACCAGCACACAGCAAGCCTTCGCATAGGAGGCTAAAGTAAAATTGTAGCTTACTGGGCACCCACTGTGCTTTATGCCAAGTTCTTCAATAGAGGTAGTCACTAAAAGAACAGCAGTTACTTTCCATGAACTCAGGCTAAATGCTAAGGAACAAACAAAACTGGCCTCTTTTCATCCAAGTTCTATGTTAGGAAAGACAGGAGCTATCGTACAACTTGCAAACTGTTCCCCAGGTGCAGGGATCTCAATTTAGCTGTTATTTTAAAAGCTCTGATGCACCTAGAAAGGTGCTGTCCCCTTTTGTGACAGAATCTTAGAACACTAAAGCTGGAATGGTCTTCAGTAAAGGGACAGCTAAGGCTCCGGGAGAGCACACAGACACCTGGCAAGTTAGTGGCAGTGGTAGGACCCAGGTCCGTACCTCCTGCCCCTTGGATCACAGTGCTGTCAGTGTGGTGCCCCTGAACCCCTTCAAAAGTAAATGAAACGCTAAAGTCAATCTCAATCCAGCATGGCTGTGAGGGTGACAAGTTGTTCCCCAAACTCTTCATTTTGGGCCACCAGTCAGTCCTGAGCACAGATACAAGGCTTTGTCCAGTCTACCTTCCAGTCTCCTTTCCCAACAGGTCCTGACAACTTTCTTCAACCTGAGTGTCCTCTATCTCCATGGCAACAGCATCCAGCGCCTTGGAGAAGTGAACAAGCTGGCTGTCCTCCCTCGGCTCCGGAGCCTGACCCTGCATGGGAACCCCATTGAAGAGGAGAAGGGGTATAGGTAAGTCCCCTGCCCTGGATGTGGGCTCCGGCTGGGCTCCCTTGAGGGAAAGGAGGAGAGCTAGGGTTAGAACCCAAACACCATCCTTCTGCTCTACTTGGACCGGGGAAGGGAGAAGACGGCTTTAGGCATTTCTTGCTGCCAATCAGGATAAATCCAGTCTCCTCCAAACTCAAGTCCCTCCATTCCTTCCAGTCAGGGGAGACAGGAGTGACTGGTGGAGGGGGAAAGGGGTCCTACCAGGGGGGCTGGCCCCCAGCCCGAGTCTTTCCCACAGGCAATATGTGCTGTGCACCCTGCCCCATATCACCACGTTCGACTTCAGTGGGGTCACCAAAGCAGACCGCACAACGGCTGAAGTGTGGAAACGCATGAACATCAAACCGAAGAAGGTCCGGATCAAGCACAACGCACTCTGAGGTTCCCAGGACCCCAGCAGTCCTAATGGCCTGAGAGTGGTCAGTTTGGTTTGACAATAAATGATTTCAACTGTTCGGCAGATCACCTTGTCCCATGCAAAGACGCCCCCCAAATCAGGTAACCAGCATCATGTTCTGGTCTTACGTCACTGAAACGAGGAGGAAATGGAAAGAAAGGCCCGCTGACCTCAGCTAATGGCATAGCCCTGGGAAATGTATCTAACCTGTCTGGGACTTCTGGCGCTCTTTAGTTCAGATATCCTGAGGTTAGAGTTGCTTCACAGAGCACCAAAGTTCTGTGGAGACGCCCCAGAGGCCTCCGTGATAGAGGAGGCCAGGAAGATGGGCTGTGACCTCTGTGACCACTTCAATCAAATCAGAGTTGTTCCTTGCTCATGTTTTGCGTGTTATGATTCTGCTTAAGGTTTCACTTGATAAAAAACAATCTTCTGCTTGAAACTGTGTCTGCTGACTCTGTATCAGGTGCTCTTGGTCTGCTTGCAGACCTCCACACCCTCACCAGGCTTCCTGGGAATTCCACTGAGCCTGAGGCAATGCCCACAAGGATGATGGCTGCCTCAGAGTCCAGCCTGTTCAGCTTTGACAGTGTTCCCATAGCTGGAGAAGGGACAAGCACAACCTTATCCAATCTGAGGTTAGCGCAGGTCGAGTCTCAGTTAAGACCTGGGAATCTCCTGGATTCCAGGAGTGCTCCTAGAAAACACCCCCTCCCCCTCATCCATCACGCTGCTCACAGACTGGAGTAGCCACAAATAAGTAGGAGGGTGGTGGGCAGGACAGAGGGGCGGGAACCAACACACAGATGGATACATGTCCTTTATCGAGGATGACAAACCAAAACAAAACCAAAAAACCCCAAACATGTAAAAACCCAGGGTGCTAGAAATACAAACTCATTCATTCAAGCCCATCCAGACCCCGGTCACAAGCCCTCGTGAGGTGCACGTGAGCACCAAGTCAGGGGCGGGGGACAGGAGTGAGGCCCAGGAAGGGTGGGCGGGGCCCTAACAGGCCCCCAGTGACCACCCCCACACTGGCACCTCCACCTTCCCAGTGATGGGGAAGAGCTCCCGGGCCTCGTCCCTGTGACCCCCACCCCACCCCTGGCCAGAGCTTCGAAGGCCAGTCCCAATTGGTTCTGCCCTCCCTTGCTGCATCCTCACTTGCTCAGGCTTCTCGCCTCACTCTTCTCCTCCTTCTCCACTTCCTTCTGTGATTAGTAGCAGGTTAGGATACTGTATAAGCCGCAGTGAGGCTGGGGGCCAGGGGAGGCAGGGTGGAGACGGAGCGAAGAGAGGAGAAGAAGAGCTGTCCAGGGACCCCCTCTCTTCACGGGATCCCGAACTGTACAACCAGCTCCTCTTTTGCGTCCACACGGATCTGAGAAAGTGCACTGTAGGCATAAGCAGCTATCCTGGAGACCTGGGACAAGGGGACGGGGAGAGAGGAACAGAGAGGGGTGAGAAGGGAGATCCGGAGTGGGAGAGGGGGATTGGATGGTCAGGGAGGAGGGAATGACGGGGGACAGGGAGCCAAAGAGAAAGGCACAGATGGGAAAGACAGGCAGAAAGAACAAAGGGTAGAAAAAGAATGAAGGCTGAAGAGAGGGCATGGGCAGAAGAGAAAAAGAGTGAGGTGGGAGAGAGCAGGGCCCACAGGCTACCAGGTTCCCTCCCTCTACTTCTGCACCTCCTCAGAGGCGGAGAGGGTGGGGCGAGGGGTGGCTCACCTGCTGCAAGTCAGAGAAGGGGACAGGCTCGCTGGCCAACACTTGGTGGGGCTGGCTGGTGAGAGACGGCAGCGGCGGCAGCTTCTTCCAATGGGTCAGGCTGCTGCTCAGCACAGCCAAACGGGTGCTGGCGGAGGGGAGGGGAGGGTGGGGACAGGCAGTCAGGCCACAGTAGTTGGTCCAACCAGCCCAGGAAGGCCTCATCCCTTAGACCAGAGAAGCAGGTGACAGGGCTTGCCGCAAAGCCTCTCCAGGCCCACCTCCTTTGCTCTCCACACCCTTGGAGGTCACGGGGCAAGCTGGGTCAACATGAACATCGACTGAGGCACCCGAGTGATTTGTGGCCACCATCCTGGGCCGCACCCAAACCAGGAGCCTGGACTGGGGCCCAGGCTCCAAAGCTGGAGCAGAGGGAGGAGGAGGGAGGGGCCCAAGCAGCCTGCGGGCTCCAAGCTGGCCAGGAGCTCACCTGTACTGCCGTGCCCGGTCCATGTACTCATGCTGCTCCATGCCCTGGGAGTCTGCAGCAGACACATCGATGATGTTACTTCGGGGAGAAGAAGAGAGAAGATGTGAAAGGTGCTTCCGAGAGGGCCAAACAAGACTCCCTGCCAGGTGACAACTCCAGGGCTATCTGACAATCGTGTCCTTGTCTGCCCACGGGAGCATGACTGGGTCCAGGAGTGCCTCTTCCCACTGACCTTGTCCCGTCCCTTGCATCCTGGGTCTGGCCCCCCATCCCAGTCTTTTAACAAGCATGGAGGAGCACTGTCCCAGGCCCGGTCCTGTGATGCCCACCTGGCTGTCTTGGCGAGGATGGAGGAGAGCAGCGCCTGCTCGTCGGTGCGAGCAGAGGGCAGGCTGTGATAGTTGGGCTCGGCTCCATTGAGGGCTTTGGTGGGTGGGCTGCTAGGGTCCAGCAGCAGCTTCCGCTCCTCTCGGTCCTAGGAGAGACCACAGGGGGCACATCAGCCCCAAGGCCCTTATTCCAACCCACCTGTACTGGGCTCTCCTCTTAGCCCAGCTCTGATCTTTAGGCACCAAAAATATTCTATTAGGAACATCCCAAGTGCCCAACTGTATGGAAGCGTCAGCTCCAGGACTGAGATCCTGCTTGCCTTTGGGGGCTAGCCTAGTAGTGGTCTAGGATGAGTTAAAGTGGAACCAAGCAGTCCTAGAGGCCCTGAAAAGATGGACACAGGCACAAAGCAGGTATTTAGTCACAGCCCTGCAACTTCAGGAAATAGTCCAGCACCTGGTAGAGAAAGGATTTGGAGGCTAAAAGCCACAGAAGGTGGAAAATACCAAAACAGTGGGGTCTAGAGGGGACACTGATACAAGTCAGGAGCCCGAGTATGGCCCTCCTGATCCCCTAGACCAGATCTTCCCTGGTCAGACTGTCTGCTCCCAGGAGGGAGAAGCCCTATGAGGCCAGACAAGGCCTTGGGCCCCAGGGCAAAGCAAGCCCAACCTCTCAATGGCCATTCCTCATATTATCTCAGGAGTCCCACCTGCAGGCTCTGGGTCCCACTGCCCAAGGGTCCCTTCCTGAGGGCAGGGCCCTTCTCCTCTCAGGTGTTCACTCTCCTTTCCTCTTTGCATGGCGTTCCCAGAACCTAACTCGGCGCTTCCAGTGTACCCTTACCTGAACATGGAGCTGCTCCCTCCCTCGCCAAGCCACCACACCTCTGTGAACGTGGCTTCCTTAGTGTCAGCAGTCCTGTTTCTGCTGGCCCGTGCCAATCACCACAACCCCTGAGCTGACCTGAGACCAAGCCAAGTCTCCCTGGTCCTATACAATGCTACATGTTATTTCTCCACATCTTGTTTTAGTCCCTTGATCTAATCTACTGCGATCTTTTTGAATACATCCCTGCCTCGAGCCCATCAGCTGTAAATCCCTGATGGCTTTGTGTCAGCTGCAAAATGGATCAGCCGTCATGCTGGGTATCCAAAGTATAGAGAACAAGGGTACCCAGGACGACGCCAGGGACAAGGGGCCATCCTGGCTAGAGGTGACTCACCAGCCTTCAGTGCCAGACCACCAGACTCCTTAGTGCTCCATACCAGGCCCATCTCAGTTCCTGTTAGTCTTCCACACCTGCAGGCTCCCAGTTCCCCTGCCAACAGCTCCTCAACTCTCCTTACAGAGGACACTTCCTCCTGCCCCACCCTGGGCAAGGTCAGTCCTTTGACGTTACTCTTCCTTCTCAAGCCTAGGCTGCCCATGTCCTTAGTTCCCAACAGCATGAGACAGAAGCTCTAGGCTCCTGCCTCATCAGCTCTCAACTCCTTCAGATACCCCCGACTCACCTACAACACAGGCTAAGTATTAAAGAACTTGAAAGACAAAATGTGTGCCAAAGATTAAACTATCTCTAAGGAAAGCTGGCTCCATAATAAAGCCTGAGTTGCTTTCTATACGTCCATCTTTTCCCCAGCCCCACTTCAGACAGATGCTCCTGCAGGACAAGGCCACTTCTCCCCTAGTCGGGGTTCTTCAAGAACAAGGCTGTTTTGGGTTTCAGTGGTAAAGAATCCACCTGTCAATGCAGGAGAGACAGGTTCGATTCCTGTTCCGGGAAGATCTCACTTGCCACAGAGCAACTAAGCCTGTGCGCCACAACTACTGAGCTTGTACTCTAGATCCCAGGAGGGCTCCGTGCAACTACTGAACCCGAGTGCTGTAACTACTGAAGCTGGCATACCCTAGAGCCAGTGCTCTCCAACAAGAGAAGCCACCACAATGAGAAGCCCACACACCGCAACTCAGATGCCGCTCGCCACAACTAGAGAAAAGCCCTCACAGCAGTGAAGACCCAACACAGCCAAAGAAAAGAAAAACAACAAGATTGTTTTCCTGAGACCTAAACTCATGGAAGAGGCCATGCTACCACCATTAGAGTGGACAAATAACATCGCCCCCACCCCCAAAAGGGTGAATGGAACATGGGGGAGGGTTTTTCTCACCAAGATTTGTCCTAAAATCAGTGTCAACCTGGGAGTCGAGTTTCACCATCTTCTCTTCACAGACATGTATGTGGTCTGCCTATGACTACCCACCTGGTCTGTGGGCACAGCTAGAAGACACTGCTTAGTCCAATGGATAAAGACATGCCTTGGCATCACAACACCTTGCTTGTAGCACTTCTCAGTTTTGTGTGTGCATGTGTGTGTCTGCTCAATTGTTCAGTCATGTTCGACTCTTGAGACCCCATGGACTGTAGCCCACTAGGCTCCTCTGTCCATAGAATTTTCCAGGCAAGAATACTGGAGTGGGTTGCCATTTCCTACTCCAGGGGATCTTCCCGACTCAGGGATTGAACCTGCATTTCTTATTGTCTCCTGCAACGGCAGTTGGATTCTTTACCACTGTGCCACCTGGGAAGCCCTCTGTTTTGTAAGCTTGGCTAAATCACTTAACCTCTTTAAACTTTTTCTTCACCTTTAAATAGACATAACCAGAACCTATATGACAGATGTTGGACAACAGTCAAGCAAGATAACTGTAAAAGATCTTTGAAAACTCTAACATAATATACATTTCTTTATATTATTATAACCAAGAGTCCAATAGGAGAATGGGAGAGAGGCCCGCCCAAGATCTGAGAGAGTGGACAGTGAATGGTTATGGCTTACAGACTAGGTAAGCAGACCTTCTCCACCTGAGGCCTCAAATCACCAAGGACAGGGATTTTCCTGGCAGTCCAGTGTTAAGAGTTTGCCTTCCAGGGGGAGGAGGTTCAATCCCTGGTCAGGGAGCTAAAATCTCACATGCCTTTTGGCCAAAAAGCCAAAACATAAAACAGAAGCAATACAATAACAAGTTCAATAAAGAATTTAAAAATGGTCCACAGTTAAAAAAAAAAATCACCCAGGACTGATCAAGCACCATCTCTGGGAGGTAGGAGCAGAAGTGAAAGCCCATCAAGGGGAAGGTGGAGATTCAGGACAGTAGAAATTCCAATTAGAAGCTGGTATCCTTTCTCACAAAAAGCTAACCCTTGACTCATTCTGTGCAAGAGTCCATTACTATACTTTATGGGACAATTTCCCATTAGGCCATAGTTTTCCCAGTAGGCCCTGGTATTCTCTCCGATTTCTAACCAGAGGAGATGAAGTGTGAAGTACTGCCTGGATGGCATGCCTAACATAAGGTATAGAAATACGAATATATGTTCACTGGGTGTTTAGAGACTTAGTGAGATCCAGGGGCCACCCGTGCCTCCCATACAAATGATTTTTTCCCAAGCTTAAGTCTTTGACCCAAAATAGATTCATGTGAGTCACTGGGGAAAGACCTATTTCCCCTATACCAGTGACATAATCCATTTCTGTAACCATCTACTTCTCCCGACTGTGAACTACTTGTTGAAATCTTTCTACAGTTTTCCGGTCAATATGTTTTGAAATGTAGAACCCAGGGTCAGTGGCAACCAAGACCGCAAGTGAGACTTGGGACTTCAAGCAAGCTTGAGACTTCATCTTGAAAAGGTCTTGCCCTCCTCAAAAAGGTCAGGCAGGGAGGGCAGGGATTAAAGTGTAACAAGAAGTGAGAATACATCAAGGGGAAGAGGCAGAATTTAAAACTGTACAGCCCGCCGCAGCCTAACCCTTTCTGCCAAGGAATCAGATCTACAGCGGAGTACCCAGAACACCCCTCTAGCTACAGGAGCCCTCAGGCCCCAGGCAGGGACTGCACTGAGGCAGGCCAAAGTGAGGTCCCATCCCACCTCTCTTTCCCCGCAATCTAGCCAAAGCTAAACCCGTTTTGTTGCCTTCCAAATTCCCACCGTCTCCATGTCCTCACTGTGTCTATTAAATCCTTCACTGATCAGCTCAAATGACACCAACTTCCAAAGGCCTTCCCTGACTCCAAACCAGCAGTGACCTTCCTTCTTCAACCCCAAGGATTCAGAGTATACACAGATTCCTGATTCATATCGGGACAATCTTAACTCAAGAGCCTCAGCTTACCCACCTCTACAATGGATTCACAAAGCCCACTAATACAAGCACAGAGAAGGCACAAGAAGCTGGGAAGGGAGTGCTTCCCAGAGACCGACGCTGAGGACCCTCTAAGTTGTAAACGTCTGAAAGTAGGGGAAGGGGCGGGAGCGAGCGGGACAGGCGGCTGCCTGCACATCTTAACGTGGGGGGTGTGCAGAAAGAACTGGGTCTTTAAAAGGAATAGGAACCCGGCCCGGCGTCTCCTCTGTAATCTGTCCCCTCCGGGCCTCCGTACTCAGTAAGCCCTGCAGTACAGGTGACCCTCTTCTGCAGGCTTTTCTCTGGGCCCCATGCCCCAGGAT
This sequence comes from Giraffa tippelskirchi, assembly GCF_054371585.1. Lineage (NCBI taxonomy): Eukaryota > Metazoa > Chordata > Mammalia > Artiodactyla > Giraffidae > Giraffa > Giraffa tippelskirchi. Next base: position 123,194,495 of record NC_137285.1, read on the forward strand.
CTCAGCCCTCATTCCCGAGCCCCGCCCGCGGCGGCCGCACCTGGTCCGAGTCCTCGTTCTCGCTGCTGTAGCAGCACCCCATGGCGGGGGTCGGGCCGGGCGCTCAGGCCGCGCCGAGGAGGGACGGCGTCCGTCACGAGCACTTCCGGTCACATGACCGGCACCAGCATCCAGCAAGTAACCACCGCCCCCGTGCCTACCCCTTCCCGAAGCGGCTTTGCTGCCGCGGCTGCCGCCGGAACCCAAGCTTCCGGCCCCGCCCCTACCGCGTGATCATAGCCAACCAATGGGAAGGCACACCCTGCGTGACAGGACGTGAGACACGTGATGCAAGGAAAGGGAGGGGTGGATCACGTGACTTAAGCTTTTGCCGGTCTCAGCTGCAGATGTTCACTGCGGGGTGTAAAGGTCCTCGTGTTAAGTGTATGAGTTCCCGAGGCTGCCAGGCTATATTTGTGGGTTAGTGAATGAATTTATACCAGTTGCGGTCATGAAATACTCTCCTGAATGGCATTAGAAGGGCAAGTGGACTCCAGAACCTACGCTCCAAGAGCGCACGGTGTGGGTACACAACCATAGGCCTAGCTGGCTGGCCCCACGCCCGGGCTCACACAGCGGATGTGGCACCCAGCCTGGACTAGGGCTCTGAGACTTACTGGAAGAAGGGACTTTATACCTTCACAAATTGAAGCAGAGTGGAGCTCAATCCTGGTGGCGGAGGTAGAGGCCACTTCACTGATTTCTTTGGCCTGAGGCATTTCTTGTCAATCCTGCCTTTTTACAGCAGAGTAATCTGACACACAAAGCTCATAGTCAGTGCTCTTAGAACCATCACATATCTTCCCTTGGACTCTGAACACAAGTCCAAGACTGTCGTGCAAGATCTTGCAGATCCTGCCTTTCCAACCACAGGGAAGTACTTAGGAAGTTTCCTGATTGACTCTATGGTCTTTGAACCCATGGGCTGACACACTGTCTCCCCCACATGGTCTGCTTGCCAAAAGTCCCCGTGTTCATGGAGCACGCATTCTAGTGATCACGTTATATTGTATTCTTTGTCCCTGTATCAGTCTCTTCTACCAAAGGTGAAGTTCCTGGGGACAGGAACAGGATCTGACCCTTCTCTGTGACTCAATCCTTAGCAGTGGCTTAGAATTTGGAATTAATAAATTACAACCTCCCCATCACCTTGGCTCACACCATAACCTATGTCTTGAATCAAGGGGTTGGAGGAAATGTCACCAAACCAAGTAGTTCTGTTATTCCTCAAATCAAGGTCCTGGAGTTCAGTAAGTTCTTTGAGGGATCCTGAAGGGTAGGAGGCAGCTCCAGCACGTCCTGGGGCTGGTAACTTGAACCGCAGGTCTCAGGTAACAGCAGCCTCAGCATCAATAATTGAAAGGAAGTCCAGCCTGCCTTAGGGTTCTTCCTCACCCCAAGGACTCCCCCTCCTGTCCTATGCTCTGATCCTCCCAAGCAGGAGCCTCCAACCCAGGTAAGCAGGGCCCTGGAATGTGGGTTTCCAAACACACCAGTTCAGATTCACCATCACCCACCTACCTATGGGCTTCTCTTGTGGCTGAGCTGGTAAAGAATCTGCCTGCAATGCAGGAGACCTGGGTTCGAGCCCTGGGTTGGGAAGATAACCTGGAGAAGGGGAAGGCTACCCACTCCAGTATTCTGGCCTGGAGAATTCCATGGACTGTATGGTCCATGGGGTCACACAGTCGGACACAACTAAGCGACTTTCACTTCACTTCACCTACCTATTAACCCCATTCATACATGCTACCACCAGTGGCCTCAAAAGGGTAAGATGGTCCAGGGCACAGCAGAAGACAGGATCCACGGGGATAGGGGGATGGATGTCTTGGGATGAGGGAGAGAAGAGGCTGAGTTAGGGGAAAGTGTGTGCTGTGTGTCTATGTGACTGTGAAGGGAATTCTGAGAGAGGACAGAGGAGGGTAGTCCAGGAGAGGGGAGACAGAACTGGGGAATAAATATGCCAATCAAGGACCATTCTCACGTTCCACGGAAATGCTGACAGAGAGTTCCATGGTGGTAAGGATATCTCATCCTAACACAATGTGGAGTATTTTGATGGCCTTTTACTGATGCAGAGCAGTGACAGTGAAGGAGTTCCTGACTACAAAGTTGTGCTATTTTGCTACACAGTAATGGGTCAGAGACCAAGAAGGCACTGGGTAAGGTGGGAGAAGAACTCAGGCAGGAACTGGTGAAAGGGGTCCTGAAAAGGGAGACTACAGAGATGATGCAAAAGGGAGCAAGGTGAAGATGAACCAGAGTCCAGAAGTGGCAAGAAATGGTTTGGGATTGGGTGCTGAACTTAGGTGGCATGGAGTCCTTGAAAGTGTATGGGCTTGGAATCAGACCACCTTGGATTCAAATGCTAGTTCTTCTGTGTGACTCTGGACAATGAATTTAGCCTTTCTGAGCCATGGTGTGTAAAATACAGGGATAATTGCCGCTGGTAAGGGCTGCACAAATGACAAGCAAGTGACATATGTGGGTTTTCCTCCCTTCCTCCACCCCAGGGCTCAGGTAGGACCATGTCCCCTGCCATCGCGCTGGCCTTCCTGCCCCTAGTGGTAACATTGTTGGTAAGGTACCGTCATTACTTCCGACTGCTGGTTCGCACAGTCTTGCTCCGGAGCCTGCGAGATTGCCTGTCAGGGCTGCGAATGGAGGAGCGAGCCTTCAGCTATGTGCTCACCCACGCCCTGCCTGGGGACCCTGGTCATATCCTCACCACTCTGGACCACTGGAGCAGCCACTGCGAGTACCTGAGCCACATGGGGCCTGCCAAAGGTCAGTGTTTCCTAGCCTTTTGCTCCAGGAAGCACCTTCAAGATGGTGAAGGAAGATCTGCGATCTGCCACTGTCTTACTGGGTGACTTGAGCAGATTCTTGATCTTCAGTGGGTCTTTTTTTCTCCTCTGGAAAGGAGGGAGCTGGGTAAAATTACTCATTCATTCAGTAAAATTTATCACCACCTGTTTTGTATCAGGCATGTGCTAAGTGCTGGGGAAGAAAGAGGTAGAAGCCACAGGGATGAATCAACCACAAAGGCTGGCCTCAAAGGGGGCATAATACAGGGGAATAACCATCTCAGCACATAACCCATAACCTTGTAATTATGGGTCTGTAATTCTCCCCCACCATGGAGGCTCCCTCATGCCATTCAGGGTAGCTGTCTGCTTGGATTTGTCTGAATCCCACCTCCCAGCACGTATGTTTTCGAGTCTTATTTAAAAATGAGATTCATCCAATTCAATGGTTAGAAAGATATTTCAATGAAAAAAACAAGGGAGAATGAAACTGGAAGGTCTAACAAAGATCTCTTAGGATTTTGGTGGTGCTTTCCACTTGGGCCTTCCCAGAGGAAGCAACATTTGAACTGAGCCTGGAGTGACTGCTTTCGAGTTGGCCAGGTAGTTGAGGATAGAGGTGGAGAATGACAAAGCCAGCCATGTATCTGAATGTGGCATGAAGGAATGAGCCGGCATGGCTGACTCCGGGCGCAGTTGTTCAGGATGGTTGTGGTGGGAAGAACTGAGAGCTGAAACTGGAAAGGAAGGACAGGAGCAGGTCTAAGAAAGTTCTGAATGGCAGGTTGAGGATCCCATGTTCAATCCCAAAGGCCTTTAGAATCATAGGAAACAGGGAGCAATAGGGTCAGATTTGTTAGAAAGATTCCTAGTGGCTGGTGTGAAGGAGGCAAGCTTGGAGGGGCAGGGAGACCAATGGTGCTACTAGGACTATAACCCAAAAAATAAACGAGATTCTAGCCAGGTGGGGCTGCAATGAGGCAAGTGGGCATCTGAGACCCCTCTCTGTGAGGCCCCCTGCATCATCTCCCATGTCTGCTGCAATAGCTACTTCCTCCCATAGGTCAGATCCTGATGCGGCTGGTGGAGGAGAAGGCCCCTGCCTGTGCACTGGAGCTGGGCACCTACTGCGGGTACTCCACACTGCTTATTGCCCGTGCTTTGCCCCCTGGGGGTCGCCTTCTCACCGTGGAGCAGGACCCACGCACAGCAGCAGTGGCTGAAAAACTCATCCGCCTGGCTGGCTTTGATGAGCACACGGTCAGGCCCCACCTCCCCAACTCTGATCTCTTTCCTACCATCCTTGGCCTTACACTAGTCAGCCTCCCCCATCTCCCACCTAGGAGAAAGAAACAGCTCCTCTTTGGAACTATGACCTTGGAGAGTGTATGAGTTCTTATCTCCCTCTTCCAAGTCACTGGCACATATTTGCTGCTGGATGACAAAGAAGCAGTTAAGAGGAAAGTCTCTGGAACCCATCTGGGTCCAAACCTTAGTCTGCCTCTTGTTAGTTATGTGATCCTGGGCAAAGCACTTGTCTTCTGAACCTCAGCTTCTTCAGTGGTAAAATGGAAATCACAATTCTGATTCTGATTTTTTATTCTGAAGCCAGAGGAAAACACATATGGGGACCTTGGCCAGGGCCTGGCACAGAATAAGCCAAATGCCAGTGGGGTCTGGTGTGGGAGAACAGTCATCCCTCCCAACCTCACTGCCAGTGCCTCCCCCCCACAGGTGGAGCTCATCGTGGGGAGATCAGAGGAGGTGATCCCACGCCTAAGAACCCAGTACCAGCTGAGTCGGGCTGACCTGGTGCTCCTGGCGCACCGGCCCCGATGTTACCTGCGGGACCTGCAGCTGCTGGAAGGCCATGCCCTGCTGCCAGCTGGTGCCACTGTGTTAGCTGACCATGTGCTCTTCCCTGGCGCACCCCGCTTCCTGCAGTACGCCAAGAGCTGTGGCCGCTACCGTTGCCGCCTCCACCACACTGGCCTCCCTGACTTCCCTGCCATCAAGGATGGCATAGCCCAGCTCACCTATGCAGGGCCTGGCTGAGTCCAGGCGCAGGGGTACTTACTGCTGCCTCCCCCCACCCCTCCCCAAGCACGGACTTCATAATATCCCCTCCCCTCCCTTCCCTGCTTGTGGACTGACACATGCTGGGCTCAGGGCTAGAAAGGCTCTCCTCCCACCTCTGTCCCACTCTGGCTCCAGGCTAACCTGAGGCCTCAAGTTCTGTCAGGCTGTTTGATTCCATTGGTTCCTCTCCTTCCAGTCCAGAGTCATGGAGTGGCAGGCAAGAAGCTTGAGCTCCCAACCCAGCCCTGTCACTGATTTGCTGGGTTACTCCATGGGAGTCTCTGCCCTGTTCTGAGATTTAATCTGTTCTAACACCAAGGAAGTTGACTAGGAGAGTTGCAGGGGCCTCTCAGTTCTGGGCCTCAGAGAACCTGCTACCCACTCTCCCCAACCCCATGCCATTTCGGGTGGAATCAAAGGAAACAGTAAACACTGAGTTAGAGGCCTCGCAGGAATGGCTGGGTGCAAGCTGGGCCAGAGGAAATGGCAGCGGAGCCTCGGCGCACAGCCAGGCCTACTATGGCCTTCCCTAGCCCCAGCCCACATGGCCAGGTAGATCTGCCTGAAATCCCTCGGATACCCTTTCCCCAAAGCTCAAGAGAAGATGCTGGACTCCTCTAGGTTCCCCCAAGAAATAGGGAATAGACATGGGGAAAAAAAATCAGTCCTGTGTCTTTATTAAAGAAAGTTAGAAAGAAACTAGATCTGACAAACAAGGGGTGAGGTGCTGGCTAGAAGGGAGGGGGCTGAGCTCAGGCCCTGAGGATTCAAGGGCAGACTGATGGCCGGGGAGGGACCAAGAAGATCAGGTCCTGGCAGCAGCTGAGGAAGTGCCTGAGGATGAGCATTCAGGCACTGGGGTGGGGCATGGGGGTGGGTTATCAGCTGGTTCTGCAGGGGGTCCAGGGCCGTCCTTGGACCCCTTTCTTGAGACCACCCTTTCTTGTCTACCTAGATCATCCACTGGTCCTGATCCTGTTCGTTGCCTTCCATGTCCACCTGAAGAGAAGGCTGGGTGTGGGTGGGGAGGGGCCTCAGCCACCCAGCCAGCCCCAGTCCCAGATCCTGTCCCTGGCGGGATCCAGGGTCTCCGTACCCTTGGCTGCCAGTGAGGTCAGGGGCAGGGGCCCTCCCCCACACCCCTGCCTACCTCATTAACCTCTCCATCATCAGGTGACTCATTGTAGTCATTCATCTCATCCATGTCCTGCATGTCCTCATCATCCTCTGAGTCCTCTTCACTATCCTCATCGTCATCTTCATCTTCCTCTTCCTCGTCGTCATAGTGCTGGTGAGGCAGGGAAGAGCCCGGAGGTTCTATAGGTCTGCCTGGGCCACTTCAAGGACTGGCCCACTTGGAGCTTCTCTCTGGGGCCAATGAATGAGCTCCACTCCCTGATCCTGTCCCACTCGAGTCTAGCTGGTTGGTGCACAACCTTAGTGCTGAGCCCACTACCCACCCTCGCTCTCACCTCTTTCTGGCCTCCACCAGAGTTGAGGACCACACCTACTCTGGAGTCAGAGGTCAGACCTTCAGAATTAGAGCAGAGCTTCAGTCCACCTGTGCCCCACATAGGCCCCACCTGCTGGAGCCACTCACCTCTGAGGCCGGCTTGCCAATAGGTACCAGGTTGTTGTCTTTCTCTGCAATGCTCTGGAGCTGTGGCCAAACAGGGAGGAGAACAAGGCTGGGGCCCGAGCAGGGCAGTCAAAGGCATGGCACTCACCTGCCCTGCCCCCAAGAAGACCTCCAAGTGTGGAGGAGAGGCTTCCTTCCAACTCTCAGGAAGATTCGGTCTCTTTCCTGTCATCTGCCACTTACGAATTTGATCCAGCTATGTAAACTCTCTGGTCTTTGGTTTCCTTATAAGATTATGGTGAGGATGAAGTGACACTACCAGCCTAGAACATGACATATGCAAGGTCCTCAATAAATAGTCAAAAAATACTTCAGGTGTTGTAGGGAAAAGAGCCTGGGCTCTGATCTGGCCTCGAGATCCCACAGTCCTCAGCAAATTAGGGTAACACAAAGGTGAGAACCTAGGCCTCCAGCTCAGGACAAAAACCTCCCCCAGGGCAGATCTGCAGAGTTGAGCCAGGTTAAGGCCAGTGAAGGGGGATGGGGAGCCTGACTGAAGCTTCACTGCTGTGCTAGGTTCTCACTCACCCAGGCCTGATGCTGCTGTTCTTGCTGCTGCAGCTCTGTCTCCTCCACACAGGGTCGATCCAGATTAAACCACAGTGTCTCAGTCACACGGGGGAAGAGTGAGGGGAACAAGGTGGACATGGCTCCTAGACTGAGGGAAAGGGTCAGGTGAATCCAGCTCTCTCAGATGTGTGTGGTTTTAGTTTTTATTTGCTTACATTTTGACTTGGGGATTGGGTGGAGTGGATGGTAGTAGAGATGCACCCCTTCCCTGTGGGAATCAGATAGACCTGGGTTTGAGTCCTGGCTGCACCCCTTACTAGCTGTTTGACCTTGGCCAAGTCACTTAAACTCTGAGCCTCAGTTTCCCCGTCTGTAAAATGGGACAATAACAATTATACCACCCTCACGGTTATTCTAACAATTAGTAATTTATTTTATGGATAAGTAAAGCTGTTTGTAAGTTGTTCAAGGAGGGAAGAGAATGGAAGCCAAATGTAGAGACAGGAAACCAGAATGCACACTGGCATTACAAAATTCAACAAAATTAAAGATAGCAGGACTCTACTGAAACGACCTCTATCCCCTCCAAACACCAGACCTACTTTCTGCTCCTCCATGCTGCCCCACCCCATACCTACCCAGTGTCAGAAATTTAGGACATGAACCACCTCTATAGTGAACCACAGCCAAAATGGGAGGCAGGGAAGGGAGGTGTTACCACGTGCAAGTATGGCTCAGTAAGACATTCTAAAGGCATGAGTAAATAAGTAGAGGAAAGACTGAATAGATGAACATGTGAGAGAATACATAAACTCAGCTCGGCTTAAGCGGCTGAGGGAGCTGACAAGGAAGGTCCCAGAGAATCTGAATTAAAATTTTTCAGCTCACAGGAAAACTGAGGCCCAGCAACAGGCAACGACGGGCTCTAGGTCACACGGTAAGCTGGGCACAGAACGCTTGCAGGGAATAGATCCAGGCCAGGCACGAAAGATGAGAAAAGGATCTATGTCTAATTCTGTTCTTGCCCTAATTTATTTGACCAATCCGGGGCTAGCTGCTGCCCTTCCATGTACCGCAGCTTCCCGGCGCGTTTAACAGGATCAATAGCACCCACCCAGCCACCCCCCCGCCCCCCCCGCCCCCCCCGCCACCCCCCCCGCCCCCCCCGCCACCCCCCCCGCCCCCCCCGCCACCCCCCCGCCCCCCCCGCCGCCCCCCCGCCCCCCCCGCCGCCCCCGCCGCCCCCCCGCCCCCCCCGCCGCCCCCGCCGCCCCCCCCGCCACCCCCCCGCCCCCCCCGAACTGCTGAAGGGCCAAAGAACGCGGCTCCGAAAGACCAACCCATCGCCGTAAAGCCACCACCCATTCTCTCCTTATTATGATGATAATCGTGGAATCGACCAACAAGAAGGCGGGGGCGGGATTCGGGCAGGCATTTGCCCTTATAGGGTCGCTAATCGCGAAAGGAGCGGGGCCTGGGTAAGGCCAATTAGCTGGAAGAAATGCTGAGTGACTGGAAGTGGTACCAATGAGTGACGGGTCTTGTGTGACGGGGTGGGGCTTACTCTCGAGGAAGCGGCCAATGAGTTGGAGCGCTTTAATGTTAAGGGGGGGGTGTGAACAGGCAGCTCCTGAGGAGGCGGATCAGGAGAATGGGGTTTCTCTGGGGTAGGGAGGGAAGGAGGGACGAGGAGACAGGAGCCGCAGCCTAGCTTCTGTACTTACCGCGCTGGGAGGCGGCAGCCGGCGGCGACCCGGAAGCACTTCTTTCTGCCTGACCGGAAGAGCCCACCAGAACCAGGGACACATCAAACGCATGCGTGTTTGCTCTTCTTTTGTTTCTCGCTCCCGTCCCGCCAGAGTGGAAGTGACGTTCCATACGTTGGTCACGTGCCGGATGGAATTTGGCGCGCCAGCTCGCTCTGTCCAGCCTTGAGTTTCAGCCAGTCGGTCTCTCTAGCCTGGTCCCGCCCCAACGGCCCCGTGTAGCCCCGCCTCTCGGTCCCCAGGCCGTATTTGCTGGCCAATCCTTGCTGAAAAATAGCTGGCGGCGACCAGCGTTAGTACTAGGACTGTTTGTCGTGCTGCGTACCAGGAAAATTAGTCTACTTCTACCTCAGAATCGCTGGGTGATTTACCCCTCGCCGTTCCTGTCTGTCCTTTCTCTCCTTCAGTTACCGTTTGGGTGCATACATTGATTTATGTATGCCTTCAACGGAAATATTTGAGTCCCTATTATATTCTATATTCCAGGCCCTGCTAGAAGCGGGGGCTAAATCTAGGAACATGGTCCCTGACCTCAAAGACCTCAGAGTCAAGTAGAGAAGCCAGACTCTGCAGACCAGCAGTGGTCTTTTTTGGGGGGGTGGGGGAGGACGGGCAGCCCCAGGGAATGTGGGATCTTGTTCCCCGGCCAGGGATCCAACCAGCGCTCTCTGCGTTGGAAGCGCTGACCGCCAGGGAAGTCCTTTCACTGGTCTCAAGATTGCCTTTCCAGGTCTGCATTCCAGATTTTGTAAGGGCTTGACTGTTGACTCAGTCTCAGGCGCAGCATTCTGCTGCTGGGGAATTGAGCTGCCCTCTCCAGGTCTGGGCTAAGTCCGCTTAGAGGTCAGCCTTGTCACATCTCTCCCACTCCTTTGCTGATGCCTTTATTCTACTAACCTCTGTCTGACTCAGCTTCCCCTTCAGAGATCATTATACCTTCTGGCAACGGAAGTCCTTCAAACCCAGTGCCCATTAAGCTCCATCACCCACCAGCCCATTTCAAGGCCAGCAATCATCCACCAATTTCACTACTCCCTTGACCAAATGTGTGCCTTTTAACAAATCCCTTTTCCATGTCTGAACTCAGTTTCCTCTTCTGCCCAGGCTTCTTCCTACCTTGGACTGATGAGAGAATTTGATGAGATAACATATTTAAGAGTTAGTGTACTGTGCATATGGACTCACATTGTTTCCAAGCAGTTCTGGTTGTTAAAAAGTTTTTCATTAAAGAGTAAAATTTGCCCCTTGGAAATGTCCACCTTTTTTTTTTTTTTTCCATTCATTCAACCAGTATCTACTGAGTACCTTAGTATATGCTTGTCATTATCCTAAGTAAAGAATATACAATAGTGAACAAAACAGAACAACAACAATAACAAAATCATGAAGAGACTCATGGTGCTTCCATTTTAATGAGAAAGATAAAAAGATAGCTAAACATATAGTTTTAAGATTGCAGTAAATACTAAGAAAAAATAAATCAAAGAAGTGGGAATAAAATGGTAGTAGAGGAGATGTTTTATCTTAGAGGGCCAAGGAAAACCTTACTGGGAAGATGACTTTTGAGTATAAGTTCTGAAGTAAAAAAGAAGACTGGCACTATTCTGATATTTAGGGAAGAATATCAAGGCAAGACCAAGTGCAAAGAGCCTCCAATGGCTGGAGCATAATGTTTCATGGAGAGAAGGGGAGAAGATGAGGATAGAGATAGGAGCCAGAGAGGACAGCTTCACAGATCACAATATCACTTTGGCTTTTACCCCATGTCCAGGATCCCTTGAAGGGTTATGAGCAGAGGATCTACACAACCTGATTTACATTTTAACAGAATTACTCTGGCAATTTTAAGAGAAATTCAGTTGGGGACAGTGGAAGAAGCAGGGAAAGACATGAGAGGTGCTGGTTTTGGGGGAAAACATCTGGAGTCATTTTTGAGTTTGAGATGTCCTTTAGGGATGTTGAGGGAGTGGGAGGGGAAATAGTTCTGAAGGTGGAGGGAGAGATCAAGACTGGAAATAGCAGTTTAAGAGTCATCAGCACATGGTTGGTGTTTAAAGCCATGAGAGTGGATGAGCCCACCAAAGGAGTGAGTGTAGATGAAAGAACATTTACTTCAAAATTCAGAATTTTGAGGAAACTAGGAAAAGCAGAAAACTAGACTGAGAAGAAGGGCCAAAAAGATAAGAAGAAACCCAGGTAAGTTGGGTGGTGTCCTGGAAGCCAAGTAAAGAAAGAGGCATCAGGAAGGAGGTAGTGCTGCACTGTACTGGAGTTCTGTATAAAATTGTTTCCTCAGCAGACCATGAGCTCCTTGAGGGCAGATACTGAGTGGTTCCTAAATCCTCAGAACCCAGTCTGACCTCTCCCTTTCTTTTGATCCCTTATCTCTCCTTCAGTGTTCCCATCAGTTGCTCCTTCTGCTTCTTAATTTAGTTACAAGGTCCCTATGCCTGGCATTCTTTACCTCCATCCTTCCTGATGGCTCTCGTCTGATGGAAATTCCCCACTAACAGAGAGTTTCTTACCCAGATCCTCAGCCAAGTTTAACAAGCCATGGTGGCTAGGGGGGCGCAGAGAAGGAGAAGTGGAAATTTTATGTGATACCCTATTTTTGGCTCAGGGAACTGAGTCAATGATGGTGCCATTTGCTTTACATTCATTATCCACTATTTATCCTTGCCAAATGTTTGACTTTTTTTCATTTCATTTCAAGGATGATAAACTAAGACTCTAAGGGAATTTCCTGATGGTCCAGTGCTTAGAAATCCATGCTTTAACTGCCAAGGGCTCGTTACCTGGTTGGGGAACTGCAGGATCCTGCAAGCCTCGAGGTACAGACAAATAAATAAATAGAGACTCTGAGAAGTTAAAAATTTGCCTCATAGTCCTTCACTTGTTCCACTGTTTGATCAATATTGTTTGAGTGCCAGCTGAGTTCTAGACACCTTGATAGGCCCTGAGGACAAAGAGATGAAGTAGAAATAATCCATATTCTAGAGAAAAATACAGTCTAGTGAAAACTAAGATAGTTATAGACAATTATAGGAGACAGTAGTCAATATTAAAGTTAGTGTATAAGGAGGGTATTATAAGAGCACAGAGGAAGGAGAGATGAATGGGTTCTGGATAAAATGAGTTTAGATTTTGTTTGAGGGAAGGAAACATTTGAATGGGCCTTGAGGGATGAATACGAGTTTACCTGCTAGACAAGTGGGAGAAGGGGATGCACAAAAAGGCATATTGCATGCAAATGCATGGAGTTAAAATCAAATGATGTATTTGGAGAATAATGAGAAAATTTTTACACTGAACTAGGTGTCTGGGGATAGAGAGAGATGAGCAAGAATGTTAGGGGGACTCTGATGGCATAGGGCTTGGGTGGCCATAAGATAGACTGGATGGGATGAGAGTCAGGCATCCTGGGATTTATCTTGGCTCTATGACTGACTTCTGGAGACCCCAGGCAGGTCCCTCCCCATCCCCCTGCTTTCATTTTCTCTAGCATAATATCCAAACCATGTCTCCAGCTCTGGTGTGAGTCCCTGAAAGGCACTTCCCTGAGCAGAAAGGCACTTCCCTGAGCAGACAGACCCTTTCTCTCTCTCTTTGTTTTTTTGGCTGTGTCACAGGGCATGTGAGATCTTAATTCCCAGATCAGGGATCACACCCGTGTCCCCTGCATTTAAAGGTGGATTCTTAACCACTGGGTTTTCAGGGAAGCCCCCAACCTGGTCCTTTCTATCCTGAGATGTTACCTGCTCCTTCGTTGGGTTTTACACAAACCAGGACCTGGGCTGAAAGCAGAAGGCAGGATGGGGATAGGTATTTCTCAACAGTCAGAAATAAATCCAAAGCCTGCAGGCTGGAGTGATAAGTCCATGACTCTATGCAGAGGATTCTCCAGGATCCAGGATGGTTTATAGCTGAGTGATGTGAATTCAATGCTAGTGAGAGCTGTTTCCATGGTCCTTGAACAATATGGCTGGCCCTAGTGGAGGACAGAGGAAAACATCACAATTACCATCTTCTTTGTATTCCAAGGGATAGTTGGTCTCTAAAGAGCTTTCACACTTGTCATTTCCTCTTATTCTCTCCCTGGTCCTGGAAATCCTGCTCCCAGTTAGCTAGCATACGAGGAATATGAGTTTCTGAAAAGTGAAGTGACTTTTCCAAACTGAAGCTACAGCTCAAGAAGGTCAATCTTGCATTCGCTCTACAAAGCTTTCTTATTAGTCAGTCTGTGCTTAGTGATGGGGACTCACAGAGGAGTCATATCTGAGTCCTCATCCCCTGGAAGTCCCCTGTCTAATTTGGAGGCATAAAGCAAATCATTAGGCCCTTGAGGGCCATATTTTACAAACATTACAGCATTACATAGTTACTGTAGTTAACAATACTGTATTGTATATTTGAAAGTTGCTAAAAAAGTAGATCTTAAATGTTATCATAAGAAAAAAAATGTTTGGTGACAAATGTTGACTGAATTTATTGTGGTGATCATTTTGCAGTACATACAAACATTGCATCATTATGTTGTACATCTTGTATGAATACATTATATGTCAATTATATCTCAATTAAAAAACCAAAACAAAAAAAAAGCAAAGAATGTTGTCTACAGCTTGAAATCTCACGGAATAGCCCAATCTCAAGGCTCTGACCTTTAAGGGTATATATAACACTTTTCCCTTCACATGGAGATAAAAAGTTGCAGGACAGAGAATAACATTTGTCTTGTTGGAGGTTTACAGGAGCATGGTGACCTGACTTATGGGGCCAGTTGCAAGAAAACACCATTCCTACACCAAGAAGCTGACAACAACCCACCATGCCTCTGCCTCACATTGCCTTTAAAAATATTTTGCTAAAAACCTTTGGGGAGATCAGGGCTTTTGCGGGCATGAGCCACCCATTGAGCCACTCTCCTTGTATGGCCCTGAACTAAACCTTTCTTTGCTCCAAACTCCAACATTTCAGGGCTGTTTGGCCTCACTGTGCATTGGGCACAGGAATTTGCATTCAGCAGCAATTCTGGCGAGAAGTCAGCCTAGGAGTCTGCACCTGTGGCAGGCCGTCCCTGGCCAGACAGCCCCTTGCCTGAATCCCCAGCAGCTGCCAGAGCTCATTTCCCTCCGGGGATCTTGGAGGCACTTTCTCTGATAAGCGCACAGGAACTTTCTCAGTAATAGGGCTCCAGCTAGGCCCCTACTTGCATGGAGGATTTGCATATATTTCCTTACTATAGCTAAGGCTTCCTCACTCTGATCCAAGCAAAAACAAAAAGTGGGAAGAGAGGCCCTCTGTATGAGATGGCAAGACTGAGGGGACACAAACATGCACATACAGTCACCAGTGCACACTCCCAGCACACACAAGGGAGCTAGGCAGACTAAAGTCTCCCCAAAGATGTTCACATGCTAGTCCCAGAACCTGTGAACATGTCTTGCAGGGCAAAAGGGACTTTGCAGACATGATTAAGTTTAAAGACCTTAAAGTGGGGAGGATAGCCCAGATCACGGAGAAGGCAATGGCACCCCACTCCAGTACTCTTGCCTGGAAAATCCCATGGATGGCGGAGCCTGGTGGGCTGCCGTCTATGGGGTCCCACGGAGTCGGCCATAACTGAAGCGACTTAGCAGCAGCAGCAGCAGCAGCAGCAGCCCAGATCACCCAGGTAGGCCCAGTCTATTTACACAAGTCCTTAAAATTGAAGAATCTTTCCCAAGAGCTTTGGTCAGAAAACAAAACAATATGAGAAAGGAAAAAGAAGCAGGGAGATGCTACACTGCTGACTTTGAAGATGGAAAAAGGAACCATGAGCCAAGGAGGGCAGGCAGCCTCTAGCAGCTGGAAAAGGCAAGGGAACTAATTCTCAGTCTAGAGCCTCCAGAAAGAAATGTACTGCTACTGCTACTGCTAAGTCACTTCAGTCGTGTCCGACTCTGTGTGACCCCACAGACGGCAGCCCACCAGGCTCCACCATCCCTGGGATTCTCCAGGCAAGAATACTGGAGTGGGTTGCCATTTCTTTCTCCAGTGCATGAAAGGGAAAAGTGAAAGTGAAGTCGCTCAGTCGTCCAACTCTTAGCGACCCCATGGACTGTAGCGTACGAGGCTCCTCCATCCATGGGATTTTCCAGGCAAGAGTACTGGAGTGGGGTGCCATTGCCTTCTCCGAAGAAATGTACTAGGGAAGAACAAATTTGACTCCATATGGATCTATTTCTTTTACTTTAACCTTTGTATTCTATTGCTTTTGCTGTGAGTTAATCACTAAAAGAATATTGCCTACAGCCTGAAATATACACGATAGCCCATTCTCAAGACTCTGGCCTCTAAAGATACAAAACTTTTAGAGATAAAAATGTGCAAAACAGAAAATAACAATTGTCTTTCTGGAGACCTAAAGGAGAATTGTGACCAGGTGTTGGACAGCTATAAGAACAAAGGATTCCTGAATCAAGAAGTTTGCAACAACCAGCCATACCCCCTCCCCTTTGAGTATAAAAGAAGCCTGAATTCTAATTCAGGTAAGGTGGTTCTTTGGGAAATGAGTCCACCATCTTCCCAATCTGCTGGTTTTCCAAATAAAGTTGTGATTCCTTGCCTCAACAACTCGTCTCTCCATTTATTGGCCTGTTGTGCAGGGAACAATATAAGCTCAGGCTTGGTAACAGGAATATAGCCCTGCTGACACCTTGTGGTAGCTCAGCAAGACCCAAGTTGGACTTTAAGTTACAGAACTGTAAGATAATATACATGTGCTATTTTAAGCCGCAAAATGTGTGGTAATTTGTTACGGCACCAATAGAAAAGATACAGACAATGCCTACGTCCTCACTCCTAGATAGACACTGAATCACATTGTCATACACACTTGAACAGACCCGGGCAGAGAGACCCAGAGACGTGAGCAGGTTTCAGTGGAGGCTGGGGAGCAGTGAACCTTCAGGGGTGCTCTGTGGGGCAGGGTGCAGTCTTAGGGCTGCTTCTTGTTTGTTGTGAGAAAGCACAGAGCAAAGCCTTCACCTGCTGGGCAAATTCTCACAGCCTTGCCTTCACTCTGCTCCCTCAGTCCTGACATCCTAGTTTTAACAACCTCTATACCAGTTTTTACCTTAAACACTGATGAGAACACAGCATGAATGAACCCTGAGGACATTATGCCAAGTAAAATAAGCCAGTCACTAAAGAACAAAAGCTGTATGGTTCCACTTACATGAGGTCCCTAGAAAAGTCAAATTCATAGAGACAGAAAGGGGAATAGTGGTTGTGGGCATAACAGAGAACAAATCTGACTCCACATTAGATCTATTTCACTTACTGTAACTTTTGTATTCTACTGTTTTTGCTTCGAGTTAAGAATGCTGTCTATGCCTATAAATTGGGAGATTGGGATTGATATATACACGCTATATGTGTGTGTGTGTGAAGTCGCTTCAGTCGTGTCCAACTCTTTGCAACCCTATGAACCATAGCCTGCCAGGCTCCTCTATCCATGGGGATTCTCTAGGCAAGAATACTGGAGTGGACTGCCATGACCTCCTCCAGGGGATCTTCCTGACCCAGGGATCAAAAATGCGTCTCTTATGTCTCCTACACTGGCAGGTGGGTTCTTAACCACTAGCGCCACCTGGAAAGCCCCATATACACACTACTATATATATATATAAAATAGGTAACTAATAAGAACCTACTGTAGAGCACAGGGAAGTGACTCAATACTTTGTAATGACCTATATGAGAAAAGCAGAGAAGGCAATGGCAGCCTACTCCAGTACTCTTGCTTGGAAAATCCCATGGATGGAGGAGCCTGGTAGGCTACAGTCCATGGGGTCGCTAAGAGTCGGACACGACTGAGAGACTTCATTTTCACTTTTCCCTTTCATGCACTGGAGAAAGAAATGGCAACCCACTCCAGTATTCTTGCCTGGAGAATCCCAGGGATGGTGGAGCCTGGTGGGCTGTCGTCTATGGGGTCGCACAGAGTCGGACACGACTGAAGCGACTTAGCAGCAGCAGCAGCATATGGGAAAAGAATCCAAAAAAAAGAGTGGCTATACATATATGTATAACAGATTCACTTTGCTGTACAGCAGAAACTAGCACAACATTGTAAATCAACTATAAGCCAATAAAAATTAATTTAAGAAGGAATGTTGCCTATAGTCTGAAATATACATAACGGCCCACTCTCAAGGCTCCATCCTACCTTTAAAGGTATTAATATAACACTTTCCCCTTCATATAGAGACAAAAAGTTGCAGAACAGAGAATAATATTTGTGTTGTTGGAGGTTTACAGGAACATTGTGACTTGACCTATGTGGACACTGCAAGAACAAAGGATTCCTACTCCCTGAATGTCATGATTGTTTACTAGTGGATCTGCAGCACTGAGCACAGTGACCAGCAATCAGCTGATGTCCAATATTTGTTGAATGAATGAATGAGAGACCAAAATATATATACTGGACACATGCAGTATCTGTACTGTTCAGGGAAAGGCAGAGGACTTGGGTTTGGGATCTAGTCCATTGATTCCTCATTGTGTGCTCTGACCTTGACCAAGACACTTCACCTCTGAACCTCAGTTTCTCTATGTGTAAAGTAGGGGCACTGTCTGCCCCACAGGGCTCTTGTCAAGGTCAAGTGAAATACATATGATGAGGGTCCAGTCATTGCCTCCGGGAGCTGCACATGACCTAGAAACCTCAGGTGAAGCATGGAGGGAGCAAGGAGGCTTAAACTGAGAGAGTTGGACTAACAGGATTCTAATTCTGTCCCAAGTCCACCATCAATCCCCAGGTGACTTTGGGTCTGTATTCGTTTCTTATGGCTGCTATAACAAACTACCAAAAACTTTGTGGCTTAAAACAACATGGATTGAGACTTCCCTGGTGGTTCAATGCCTAAGACTCCATGCCCCAATGCAGGGGGCCTGGGTTTGATCCTTGGTCTGGGAACAAGAGCCTATATGCCACAACTAAGTATTCACATGCTGAAACTAAAGAGCCCATGTGCTGCAACTAAGACCCAATGCAGCCAAATAAATAAGGAAATAAAAGAAACATGCTATAAGAGTAAATATGTTTTAAAGGGTGAACTTTTTAGTAGATTTTTTAAATAAAATATTTATTTATCTATTTGGCTGCACTAGGTCTTAGTTGCAGCACATGGGACCTTCTTTGTGTCCCGAGGGATGTTTCATCACAGCACACAGACTCTCTAGCTGTGGCACTGTGGCACATGGGCTCCAGAGAGCGTGGGCTTAGTAGTTGTGGTGTGCGGACTTAGTTGCCCCGAGGCATGTGAGATCTTAGTTCCCCATGCATGCTAAGTTGCTTCACTTGTGTCCGACTCTGTGTAACCCTATGGACTGTAGCCTGCCAGGCTCCTCTGTCCATGGGATTCTCCAGGCAAGAATACTGGAGGGTATTGCCATGCCCTTCTCCAAGGAATCGTCCCAACCTCGCATCTCTTGTATCTCCTGCGTTGGCAGGCAGCTTCTTTACCACTAGCGCCACCTGGGAAGCACGACAAGGGATCTAACCCATGTCTGCTGCCTTGCAAGGTGGATTCTTAATCACTGGACCATTAAGGAAGTCCCAAGGGTTAACAACAACAACAACAAAACATGGACTTATTCTCTTAGAGTTCTGGAGGTCAGAAGTCTAAAATCAAGATTTCAACAGGACTGCATTCCTTCTGGAAGCTTTAGAAAAAATCCTTTCCTTGACTTTTCCAGCTTCCAGAGACCACATGCAAAGCTGTGCTGGTGGCCCTTTCTTCATGTCACTCCAACCTCTTATTTCCATCTTTATATACTTTTTATACTGCACTCTCTGACCTCCTGCCTTCCTCTTATAAGGATTCCTGTGATGATATCAGTCCACCCAGATAATTCAGGATAACCTATCTCAAGAGCTGTCCCTTAATCACATCTGCAAAGTCCCTTTTGCCATACAAAGTAACATTTCCAGGTTCCAGGGTTTAGGACATGGGCATTAGTACCATCCTCCTCCCACTTGGGCCTCAGTCTCTTCAGGAAAATAATAGCCTCAGTCCTGCTCTTACCCCCTCCGCACCTCTGGCAATCTCTCCCAGAGGAGTGCAATCATGGAGCCAGAAATGTTGGATAGTGACCAGGGACTGAATTCCTGACTGCCTGACCACTCCAGTTCACAAATTGCCCCAATCTTATCACAGGTAGTTACAGCCCCAGGACCCAACTGTCCCCAAAGCTGTGTTCTGTCCTTTCCTTCCATTTCCTAGACTTTCCCAAGCAGGCCAGCCTCCTCCCACCCCAGTGACAACCCACACAAGAACACCTTTTATTACTAAATAGCAAACATTTACTGTCTCACACTATCCTTACCTGCATCCCCTACCCTGCACTTCAGGAAACTTGATCCAAGGATTTCTCCCACATCCAATCCTCACACAGAGCCCCTTAGGGAATTCATATTTCATTTTACATTTCTCTGTGTTTTACAGATGGGGGAACGGAGGCTGTGGGCTTACCAGGCAGCACAGTGGTAAAGAATCCACCTGCCAATGCAGGAGATGCAGGAGGCACAGTTTTGATCCCTGGGTTGAGAAGATCCCCCTGGAGAAGGGTATGGCTACCCACTCCAGTATTCTTGCCTGGAGAATCCCCATGGACAGAGAAGCCTGTCAAGCTACAGCCCATGGAGTCACAAAGAGTCAGACATGACTGAGCAACTGAGCACACAGATCACATACAAAATTGAAGCTCTACTTTTTCCTCCTCACTCCAGCTCCCTGCTTTCCTCTGCCACTGTTCCTTCTGCTCTCAGCCTCCAGAGCCAGGACAGTTTCATCAAGAATCACTGAGTCCAAACTGAGGACAGTCTCAAGCCAAAATCAGAGGGATCCACCACAGTGCTTACTGGACATTCACCATTCATTCATTCATTCAGACTTCCCATATTTCCTGAGTGTTGACTGGACACCTGGTACTGTTCTAAGTTGGGAACAAAATGGACACAATTCCTTGCTCTCATAAGATTCACTTTGTAGTGGTGGGAGACCATCACATAAATAAGCAGTACTATCATATGGTGATAAATGTGGTAAAAATAAATAAATAAATAAAAAAGAATACAGCCAGGGAAGGCAATGGAGTACACAGGGGTGAGGATGACACCATATTCGAGAGAAGGTGGACAGGAAAATCTTCGCTGATATGCAGACATTTAAATAGATTCCCAAAGAGAGGAGGGAGCGAGCAAGCTGGAAGTGGGGGAATATTCCAGGCTGGAACCAGCATCACTTCCAGCAGCTGCTACCCAGATTTCCTATTGCAGTACCTTCCGCATCTTCTCAGGTTCTCAGTCTCAGAAAATGACACCAACATCTCAATCCATAAGCCAGAAACCTGACAGTCATTTTTGTCCCTGACCTCTCCCTCTCTCCCCATGCCCCAAAAGCCCCCAGACCCTACAGATTTTTAAAAACATTTATTTATTTGGCTTCACTGAGTTGCAGCTCGCAGGATCTTTGAAATCTTTGATCTTTGTTGCAGTAGGATCTTCAGTTGAAGCATTTGAACTCTTAAGTTGCATCATGTGGGATCTAGTTCCCTGACTGGGGGTTGAACCCGGGCCCCCTGCTTTGGGAGTGTGGATTCTTAGCCGCTGGGCCAGCAAGGAAGTCCCAACCCTAGCGATTTTATTCACTAAGTATCTCATATATTCACTACTTCCCTCAGTTCCAAAATTCTTTTTCTCCCCCCTATCCTCCTCCAGCTCAATCCATTCATAGTCTTCCTCACCTCAGCAAATGGCCACATACTCTTCCAATGGCTCAGCCCAAAAGTCCTTGGAATTATCCTAATTCCTTCCTTTCTCCCACACTCAATATCTAGTCCATCAGCAAATCTCATTAACAGATTCCCACCCTTTCACCGCCCTCTCTGTCACCACTTACCCTTGCTTCAAGTCACGATTACCTTGAGCTTGTGCTGTTCAGAATGGACCTTCATGTCCTTTGCTTGCTTTCCCTTGTCCCTATAGTCTGTTGCTAGATCAGATGCTGAATTTTAAAAAAAGTTTCCATTGCATTCAGAGCAAAATTCCAAATCCTTACACAGTCTGACTAGTGGGGTCTTCTAGGTTCTGTTTTGGACCATACACTCCAGCCATGAGCCCTGTTCCCTGCTCACCAATCCCACGGGCCTGCTTGCTGTTTGTTCCTGGAATACACTGAGTATACTCCTGCCTCAGGGACTTTGAATTTACTGTTTCCTCTGCCTGGAACACTTTCGCATTGTATATTTACTGACTGTTACCTTCTTTTCTTTTTCGTGATGAAAGTGTCTGACTTAAGCTTTGGTTACTGAGGCAGCCACATCAAAGGATATCTTGAATAAACAAATTGCTAGGTAAATAACCAGGCCATCTCCTGGAACTGAGGCTCCTTTGTTTTGGAGGTATTGGTTTATCTCAATAACTGACTATTTGGGACACTTTTTGTTTTTCTTCCTACACTTTAAATTCCTGCTCCTAAGTGTTAAATTCATCAGTGGAGGGTGAGACTGAGAAACCCTAGATTCCCACCTTCTTCCCCAATAAAAACAGAACCCCAACCCCACACATTCTTTCTTCCTCTCTCTACCCACTACCTGGCTATATGGCCCCAGGTACACTGTGTAATTTCCGGGTCAGGTGAACAAATCTTTATTTTTTCAGTTTCCTGATGCTTATTGCTGCAGGATGTCTTGCAATCATACTAAGAACCTTAAGGGCCAATCCAGCCGTAACATTGATTATTGACAGGCTGAGATAGGCATAAAGCAATCGGCATAGTAGGCAGGATTGCATGATTGCCCTTGCAATTAACCAAGGGGAATGTCCTTTTTACCTGCAACTTGCTTACTAACTCAGGTGGGTAACACCATCTGAGCTCTGCTTTCTGGGGGTCTGTTGTACTACTGTGTGCTTTCACGTGTTTCTCAGTGGTGTGTTGCCTGTGGTATCCAACCCAAAAGCCCACAGCAGCCATAATAATCTAAGGATCTCCCCAGAGTGGTGTGATAAAGGCTAAGTGATCTAGGACTTCCCTGGTGGTATAAGAATCTGCCCGCCACTGCAGGAGACACAGGTTTAACCCCTCATCTGGGAAGATTCCACATGCCTCAGAGCAGCTAAGCCCACACTCTAGAGACGGAGAGCCACAACTACTGAGCTTCGTGTGCTGCAACTACTGAAGTCCATGAACCTAGAGCCTGTGCTCCAGACCAAAAGAAGCCACCGCAATGAGAAGCCCATGCACCAAAACGAAAAGTGGTCCCTGCTCACTGCCCCTAGAGAAAGCGCCAGCACAGCAATGAAAACCCAGCTCAACCAAAATAAATAAATAATTAGCCCCCCCAAAGAAGGCTAAGTGGCCTAATGAGATGATTAGACCACTAATTATAAAGGCCCTTGGACTTCCCTGGCAGTCCAGTGGTTAAGACTTCACACCTCCAATGCAGGGGCATGGGTTCAATTCCTGATCAGGAAAGATCCCACATGCTATGCAGCGTGGCCAGGGTAAAAAAAGGCCTTAATTAACTATTAATGTAATCAGTTCAGTTCAGTCACTCAGTCGTGTCCGACTCTTTGCGACCCCATGAATTGCAGCACACCAGGCCTCCCTGTCCATCACCAACTCCCAGAGTTTACCCAAACCCATGTCCATCGAGTCAGTGATGCCATCCAACCATCTCATCCTCTGTCGTCCCCTTCTCCTCCTGCCCCCAATCCTTCCCAACATTAGGGTCTTTTCCAATGAGTCAACTCTTCGCATGAGGTGGTAATAGGGAAGAACAAAATCTGACTCCATGTTGGATCTGTTTCTTTCATTTTAACCTTTGCTTTTTGTTGCTTTTGTTACTAAGCATATATGATATATATGATATATCATATACATATCATATATGATATATGATAGCTGCCTTGAGGAAGCCTGCCCCTCTGCCTGAATGTTAGAGTGCCTTCGTTCAGTTCACAGGGAAACACCCTGACCCTCATAACCTGGGAATGGCTGCAGGAAAGAAGAAATTGACACATCTCCTCTCTCACGGCTGACCAAATCAGGAGATATTTTGCAAGACTTACGGCCTTTTTACTTTACTTCCTCACTTCCTCCCCTTCTCTGTTCTACAAAAGAAAGTAGTGTCCAGACCCCAATAAGTCCCAATAGGACTCTAGTTCACCATCTTCTCAGATGTCTGACTTTCTGAATCAATTCATTGCCTCAACACCTCGTCTTCTGTAGTATGGGGTGAGCAGGCTGAGCTTGGACTTGGTAACATTGTGTTTAGTCTCTTCAGTCGTGTCCGACCCTTTGCAACCCCATAGATTCTGCCAGGCTCTTCTGTTCATGGTGATTCTCCAGGCAAGAATACTGGAGTGGGTTGCCATGCCCTCCTCCAGGGGATCTTCCCAACCCAGGTCTCTCACATTTCGGATCCATGATAGCTGCCTTGAGGAAGACTTTACCATCTGAGCCACTTGCCTAAAGGGTCCTTTACCATCTGAGCCACTTGCCTAAAGGGTCCTCTATGCCTCAAGGCCAAGGACAGCTAAGGTTAGTTGCAAGGCTATTGTCACTACTCAAGGAGAAGCTATGGCTAAAGGCATGAGAAAAACATTCCCTTAGGGGTGGAGGGGAGGAGACCTCTTCCTGCTACCATTGAGTCAGTAGACTGTGCTATGTAGGACTATGTGTCCTAACCCAGAAGAATAAAATAGTCTGGCAACCGGAAACCAGTGGCACCACCAGAGAGAAAATATGACAGTGGCTGATTCTCTGAACGAGGGAATGGCATATCTCCCCAGAATACTTGCCATGACAATCTCATGAACTGTATAAATGGCCAAAAAGATATGACACCAAAAGACGAGTCCCCCAGGTCTGAAGGTATCCAATATGCTACTGGGGAAGAGTGCAGGAGAATTATCAATAGTCCCAGAATGAATGAAGCGGCTGGGCCAAAATGGATACGACAGTCAGTTGTATATTATGGGTCTGATTCCTGCTGTGTTGTTGAAACTGAGCAGGACCCTGTGGGCTCCTGGGCATGGAAGCCTTTCTGTCCCCTGTTTCCGGTTTGTTGGAAACAAACTTCAACCTTCATGACCTTCCTTGAGTTCCAGAGAACAGAGTTCACAGTTGTGAATCAAGGGGTTTCCCAGGTGGCCTCAGTGGTAAAGAGCACACCTGCCAATGCAGACTCAGGATACACGGGTTCAATCCCTGGGTCGAGAAGACCTCCTGGAGTAGGAAACTGCAACTGGGTCCAGTATTCTTGCCTGGAAAATTCTACAAAAGGAGGAGTCTAGCACTACAGTCTATGGGGCCACAGAGTCTGAGCCTGTGCATACACACACAATCAAGGGAGAAGCAGTCAAGAAACACCTGAGGCAAGATTAAAGGAACCGGAGAAGCTCACCAAGATTAGGAAACCACCTGAGATGAGGTAAAAGGTAGCAGGCCTTGCACACACCCTAATCTTATCAGGGACCCCACCCTTGAACTGTTATTCATCAAATCCTGTTGTTGTTGTTCAGTCACTCAGTCTTGCCTGACTCTTTGCAACCCCATGGACTGCAGCATGCCAGGCCTCCCTGTCCTTTACCATCTCCCAAAGTTTACTCAAACTCATGTCCATTGAGTTGGTGATGCCATCCAACCAGCTCATCCTCTGTCATCCCCTTATCCTCCTGCCTTCAATCTTTCCCAGCATCAGGGTCTCTTCTAATAAGTCATCTCTTTGCATCAGGTGGCCAAAGTATTGGAACTTCAGCTTCAGCATCAGTCCTCCCAATGAATATTCAAGACTGATTTTCTTTAGGATTGACTGGTTTTATCTCCTTTCTGTCTAAGAAAGAAAGAAAGTGAAGTTGCTTAGCCGTGTCCAACTGTTTGTGACCGCATGGACGGTAGCCCACCAGGCTCCTCCATCCATGGAATTTTCCAGCAAGAGTACTGGAGTGGGTTACTATTTCCTTCTCCAGGGGATCTTCCCGACCCAGGGATCAAACCCGGGTCTCCCACATTGCAGGCAGACACTTTACTGTCTGAGCCACCAGGGAAACCCTTCTTTCTAAGGGACTCTCAAATGTTCTTCACCGCACAGTTCAACAGCATCAATTCTTTGGCGCTCAGCCTTTTTTATTGTCCAGCTCTCACATCCATATGTGACTATTGGAAAAACCATAGCTTTGACTATATGGACTTTTGTAGGCAAAGTGACGTCTCTACTTTTTAATATGCTGTCTAGGTTTGTCATAGCTTTTCTTCTAAGGAGTAAGCATCTTTTAATTTCACGGCTGCTGTCACTGCCATCCACAGTGATTTTGGAGGCCAAGAAAATTAAGTCTGTCACTGTTTCCATTCTTTACTCCATCTATTTGCCATGAAGTGATGGGACTGAATGCCATGATCTTCGTTTTTTGAAGTTGAGTTTTAAGCCTGTTAGGGACAGCTTTTCAGGGCAGGTGCCCACTGTGACCCCCTTGGCCTGGCAAAGCAATAAAGCTATTCTTTTCTACTTCACTCAAAACTTTGTCTCTGAGATTCAATTTGGCATGGGTGCACAGAGGCCAAGTTTTTGATATCAGTGTTACTAAAAAATTTAGTAGATGAGTATAAATGTCCTAAACATCAGATGCCAATGTTTCCTAAATGCTGAAGGGGAATACCAGCTCCTTGATAAGTGCAAAACCCACAGATGCTTCCTGGGTGTTATTTAATGCCATGCATACCAACATGCCAAAACTCTAGAATCACACTCCAGAGGCCTGGGGGCTTTTCCCAAAGACTATGTGTATGTCACAGTAGTGGAGGTAGATCCCAATCCTGGCGAGGCCTCTTGGAATACCCCATGGAAAGGAAAGCCGCCACTTACAAAGAGCAGAGATGATGCTGTTAAAGTGCTGCACTTAATATTCCAGAAAATTTGGAATGTTCAGCAGTGGTCACAGGACTGGAAAAGGTCAATTTTCATTCCAATCCCAAAGAAAGTAAAACAAAGGCTAATAGAGTTTTGCCAAGAAAACGCACATCATAGCAAACACCCTATTCCAACAACATAGGAGACGACTCAACACGGGGACATCACCAGATGGTCAACACCAAAATCAGATTGATTATATTCTTTGCAGCCAAAGATGGAGAAGCTCTATACAGTCAGCAAAAACAAGACTGAGAGCAGACTGGCTCAGATCATGAACTCCTTATTGCAAAATTCAGGCAAATTGAAGAAAGTTGGGAAAACCACTAGACCATTCAGGTATGACTTAAATCAAATCCCTTACAAATATACACTGGAAGTGACAAATAGATTCAAGTGATTAGATCTGATAGACAGAGGGCCTGAAGAACTATGAACGGAGGTTCGTGACACTGTACAGGAGGCGGTGAACAAAACCATCCCCAAGAAAAAGAAATGCAAAAAGGCAAAGTGGTTGTCTGAGGAGGACTTACAAATAGCTGAGAAAAGAAGAGAAGCAAAAAGCAAAGGAGAAAAGGCAAGATATATCCATCTGAATGCAGAGTTCCAAATAATAGCAAGGAGAGATAAGAAAGCCTTCCTCAGTGATCAATGCAAAGAAGTAGAGGAAAACAATAGAATGGGAAAGACAAGAGATCTCTTCAAGAAAATTAGAGATACCAAGGGAACATTTCATGCAAAGATGGGCCCAATAAAGGACAGAAATGGTATGGACCTAACAGAAGCAGAAGATATTAAGAAGAGGTGACAAGAATACACAGAAGAGCTATACAAAAGAGATCTTCATAACCCAGATAACCACTATGGTGTGATCACTCACCTAGAGCCAGACATTCTGGAATGTGAAGTCAAGTGGGCCTTAGAAAGCATCACTACAAACAAAGCTAGTAGAGGTGACGGAATTCCAGTTGAGCTATTCCAAATCCTAAAAGATGATGCTGTGAAAGTGCTGCACTCAAAATGCTAGCAAATTTGGAAAACTCAACAGTGGCCACAGGAATGGAAAAGATCAGTTTTCATTCCAATCCCAAAGAAAAGAAATGTCAAAGAATGTTCAAACTACTGCACAATCCCATTCATTTCACACGCTAGCAAAATAATGCTCAAAATTCTCCAAGCGAGTCTTCAACAGTACATGAACCGAGAACTTCCAGATGTTCAAGCTAAATTTAAAAAATGCAGAGGAATCAGAGATCAAATTGCCAACATCCATTGGATCATAGAAAAAGTAAGAGAGTTCCAGAAAAACACCTACTTCTGCTTTATTGACTACACCAAAGGTTTTCACTGTGTGGATCACAGCAAACTGTGGAAAATTTTCTTAAAGAGGTGGGAATACCAGACCACCTTACCTGCCACCTGAGCAATGTGTATCCTGGTAAAGAAGCAACAGTTATAACTGGACGTGGAACAACAGACTGGTTCCAACAGAACTGGTTCCAAATTGGGAAAGGAGTACATCAAAACTGTATATTGTCACCCTGCTTATTTAATTTCTGTGCAGAGTACATCAAGTGAAATGCTGGGCTGGATAAAGCACAAGCTGGAATCACGATTGGTGGGGAAAATATCAATAACCTCAGATATGCAGATGACACTATCCTTACGGCAGAAAGCAAAGAGGAAATAGCCTCTTGATGAGGGTGAAAGAGGAGAGTGAAAAAGCTGGCTTAAAACTCAACATTCAAAAAACAAAAATCATGGCATCCAGTTCCATCACTTTATGGCAAATAAGTGGGGACAATGGAAACAGTGACAGACTTTATTTTCTTGGGCTCCAAAATCACTGAAGATGGTGATTGCAGCCATGAAATTAAAAAAAACACTTGCTCTTTGGAAGAAAAGCTATGACAAACTTAGACAGCATATTAAAAAGCAGAGACATTACTTTGCTGACAACGGTCCATCTAGTCAGAGCTATGGTTTTTCCAGTAGTCATGTATGGATGTAATTGTTGGACCATAAAGAAGGCTGAGTGCTGAATAACTGATGCTTCTGAACTGTGGTGTTGGAGAAGATTCTTGAGAGTCCCTTAGACTGCAAGGTGATCAAACCAGTCAATTCTAAAGGAAATTAGTCCTGAATATTCATTGGAAGGACTGATGCTAAAGCTGCAGCTCCAATATTTTGGCCACTTGGTGGGAAAAATTGACTTGTTGGAAAAGACCCTGATGCTGGGAAAGATTGAAGGCAGGAGGAGAAGGGGACGACAGAGGATGAGATGGCTGGATGGCATCACTGACTTGATGGACATGAGTTTGAGCAAGCTTAGGGAGTTGGTGATGGACAGGGAAGCTTAGCATGCTGCAATCCATGGAGTCACAAAGACTCAAACACGACTGAGGGACTGAACTGAACTGAACAAAGAGGGCTCACAGTGACATCACCCAAAAATTTCCAATAAAGCAGATTAAGATTAAGGTAACAAGATAAAAACAAGAAGTAGTAACTGAGATCAAAAACTATGCCTTAACTGAAATTAAAATCTTTTTTAAAGATTTTATGCAGTGAGAAAGAGAAAGCGAAACTTATTGTCTATTGTGGATTTCTTGAATTTTCTTGTTTGTTTGGGACAAGACAACAGTCTCATTTATCTGTTTGTTTGTTTGTTTGTTTTGGCTGTGGTAGTTCTTTGTTGTTACACAGGGACTTTCTCTAGTTGCAGCGAGTGGGAGCTACTCTTCATTTCTTTGCATGGGCTTCTCATTGTGGTACCTTCTCTTGTTGTGGAGCAGTGGGCTCCAGAGTGCATGGGCTTCAGTAGTTGCAGCTCGAAGGTTCTAGAATGTGGGCTCAGTAGTTGTGGAGCGTGGGCCTAGTAACCTTTCCCTCAGCATGTGAGATCTTCCTGGATCAGGGATCGAACCAATGTCCCCTGCATTAGCAGGTGGATTCTCAACCATTGGACCACTAGGGAAGTCCAACAACTGTTTCTGAATTGATATTCACAGCTGCCAAAATGTGTTAACTGGCTGGTATCTTTAAAGACACTGAAATCCACAACTTCTTCAAGATCCTTTTGAGCTATTTGCTCATTTACTCTGAGATATTATGGATCCCAAGGCCCCTGGGCCTTCCCCTGAATGGGGCAGAATTAGAAGCTTGAGTCATGGGTTCCCTCCCACCAAGAAAAAAGCTAACAGGGTTGCCAAGATCTCTGGAGGAGGAAGAGGAAAATGGGAAGGCAAATCCCCTTGTTGTTGTTCAGTTGCCTAGTCGTGTTCGACTCTTTGAGACCCCATGGCCTGCAGCACACCAGGCCTCCCCCATCTCTCACCATCTCCTGGAACTTGCCCAAGTTCATGTTCATTGCATTGGTGATGCCATCCAGCCATCTCATCCTCTAACACCCTCTTCTCCTTCTGCCCTCAATCTTTCCCAGAATCAGGAACTTTTCCAATGAGTCGTCTGTTCACATCAAATGACCAAGACACTAGAGCTTCAGCTTCAGCATCACTCCTTCCAGTGTGTATTCAGGGTTGATCTCCCTTAAGATTGACTGGTTTGATCTTGCTGTCCAAGGGACTTTCAGGCGTCTTCTCCAGCACCACAGTTCGAAGGCATCAGTTTTTTGGTTTTCTGCCTTCTTTACAGTCCAGCTCTCACAACCGTATGTGACCACTGGGAAGACCATAGCCTTGACTATACAGACCTTTGTCGGCAAAGTAATGTCTCTGCTTTTCAACACACTATCTAGGTTTGCATCACTTTCCTGCCAAGAAGCAACTGTCTTCTGATTTCATGGCTGCAGTCACTGTCCTCAGTGATTTTGGAGCCCAGGAAGAGGAAAGAAGAGGAAATCTGTCCCCGCTTCCACCTTTTCTCTTTCTATTTGCTATGCAGTAATGGGGCTAGATACCATGATCTTAGTATTTTTAATATGTAGTCTTAAGCCAGGTCTTTCACTCTCCTCCTTCACCCTCATCAAGGGGCTCTTTAGTTCCTCTTCACTTTCTGCTATCAGAGTGGTATCATTCGCATATCTGAGGTTGTTGAAGTTTCTCCCACCTATCTTGATTCCAGCTTGTAACTCATCCAGCCTGGCATTTCTTAGGATGTGCTCAGCGTATAGGTTAAACAAACAGGGTGACAACAGACAACCCTGTTATACTCCTTTCTCGATCTTGAACCAGTCAGTTGTTCCATACAGGGTTCTAACTGTTGCTTCTTGACCAACATACTGGTTTCTCAGGAGACAGGTAAGTTGGTCTGGTATTCCCATCTCTCTAAGAGCTTTCCACAGTTTGTCATGATCCACACAGTCAGAGGCTTTAGTGTAGTCGATGAAACAAAGATAGATGTTTTTCTGAAATTCCCTTGCTTTCTCTATAATCCAGTGAATGTTGGCAATTTGATCTCTAGTTCCTCTTCCTTTTCTAAACCTAGCTTGGACATCTAGAAGTTCTTGGTTTGCATAATGCTGAAGCCTAGCATGCAAGATTTTAAGCATGACTTTATTAGTATGGGAGATGAGTGCAACTGTCTGATGTTTAGCACATTCTTTG
Organism: Giraffa tippelskirchi; assembly: GCF_054371585.1. Classification (NCBI taxonomy): domain Eukaryota; kingdom Metazoa; phylum Chordata; class Mammalia; order Artiodactyla; family Giraffidae; genus Giraffa; species Giraffa tippelskirchi. Next base: position 123,224,865 of record NC_137285.1, read on the forward strand.
GTATTACCCTTCTTGGGAATTGGGATGAGGATTGACCTTTTCTAGTCCTTTGGCCACTGCTGGATCTTCCAGATTCGCTGACATAGTGAATGTAAAATCTTGATGGAATCCTCCTTTAGGGATCTGAATAGTTCTGCTGAAATTTCATCACATCCACTAGCTTTATTAACAGCAGTGCTTCTTAAGGCCCACTTGACTTCACACTCCGGAATGTCTGGCTCTGGGTAAACAACCACACCATCATAGTAATCTGGTTCATTAAGATCATTTTTATACATTTCTTCTGTGTGTTCTTTCCATCTCTTCTTGATCTCTTTAGCGTCTACTAGGTCTCTGACAAAAAGTGATCCACTGGAGGAGGGAATGGCAAACCACCCCAGAATACTTGCCGTGAGAACCTCATGAACTGTATAAGAGGTCAAAAACCCCTTAGAGCCACTGATACTCGCACCAGGGGGCTTTCTCTCCTCACTTGGATATCTAGTGCCTGGCACCCTGACCATCCTTCCATCACAGTAATCACTGGGGAATGGAAAACATTAAGATGAAGCCCATCTCCTGCTGTGTGAAATTGGCATGGTTCAATGGGCTTATCATTTCTTTCACCATAAGTGATCCAAAATCACACTTCTTCATTTCTAACTCTGGAAAGGCCTACTTTGACCTGGAACCCAGAGATTATTTTTAGAGGGTACTCCTCTAATTATGTTTTATTGGGACTGCCAAAACCATCCAAAATGTACTAAAACTCCTAGGAGAAAACTTGCATTCTTTTTCTGTCCCTTGAAGATACATATCTTACCATGTCTTTGAAGTATAGCATGCCAGGAGACTATTTGTCAAGAATAAATACAAATCTTAAAAGTCTTCTCCACAAATGTTAGTGAGAAGCTTTAGCCATTGGAGCAGTTAAACTTAAATTGTCCCATCTGCCAACTTGGATTCAACTGTTATTATAAACTAATGAGTTTTATATTGTTGTATATGATTCACAGCTAAAATTTGGAACAGAAGTTACAGTGTGTCTGTGTCTGTCTGCACATTTATGTACATCTATGGATGTATGTTATATATGTCTGATTTTTTTTTCTTTGTCTACCTCCGGACAGAAATGCCAAAATTAATTTGTAATAGAGATCTATTTAACTGGTTTAAAAATAAGTAGTTATGAATGAAGCATTCCTAAAATTCAGAAATACATTAAGTAACTCAACTGTTTTTCATGTTCACATAATCCAGGATAATCTCTGGTAAATAAAAACTGGTTAAATTTTTTAAAGTGTGTCTTCAGAGTTACCAGCATTAAATAAAACGTAGATTGGAACTTTCCTGGCAGTCCAGTGGTTAAGACTCCACGCTTCTACTGCAGAGGGTACAGGTTTGATCCCTTCAGGGAACTAAGATCCACGTGTCACAAGGCCAAAAATAAATAAATAATTAAATGTAGGTGAACAACTTCTATTCTCCCTGCTCACTAGTCAAGTACATTCACATTATCTCCATTACAAAATTTGTCAACAAGAAAAGTAGCTTAGGATGATGGCCGACTTTAATATCTAATGAAGTTTTTGTGGGTAGCCTAAACATAATTGTTGGGAGATAGATCGATGTAAGTGGGATAAGAGTTTTTAGGTGAACTTTACAGGAATAATTATGTGTTACAGTATGTCTACTTAGAAACAGTTTCTCAAATCTCTGGTAACTTCTACCTTTAAATTTTTGCTAAGTTATATAACGGGAATTATTGGATGTCTAGATTATTTTCATATATGATAAAATGCTGAAGCAGCAATTGCTAAAGTCTAAGTTTACCAAATCTTGACTTCTTATTACAGAGGAAATGATATTTTGCCTGTTAGTAAGCAGACCTCAGATATGCAGATGACACCACCCTTATGGCAGAAAGTGAAGAAGAACTAAAGAGCCCCTTGATGAAAGTGAAAGAGGAGAGTGAAAAAGTTGGCTTAAAGCTCAACGTTCAGAAAACTAAGATCATGGCATCTGGCCCATCACTTCATGGCAAATAGATGGGGAAACAGTGGAAACAGTGTCAGACTTTATTTTTTTGGGCTCCAAAATCACTGCTGACGGTGATTGCAGCCATGAAATTAAAAGACGCTTACTCCTTGGAAGGAAGGTTATGGCCAACCTAGATAGCATATTTAAAAGCAGAGACATTACTTTGCCAACAAAAGTCTGTCTAGTCAAGGCTATGGTTTTTCCAGTAGTCATATATGGGTGTGAGAGTTGGACGGTGAAGAAAGCTGAGCGTCGCAGAATTGATGCTTTTGAACTGTGGTGTTGGAGAAGACTCTTGCGAGTCCCTTGGACTGCAAGGAGATCCAATCAATCCATCCTAAAGGAAATCAATCCTGGGTGTTCATTGGAAGGACTGATGTCGAAGCTGAAACTCCAATACTTTGGCCACCTCATGCGAAGAGTTGACGCATTGGAAAAGACCCTAATGCTGGGTAGGATTGGGGGCAGGAGGAGAAGGGGATGACAGAGGATGAGATGGTTGGATGGCATCACTGACTCGATGGACATGGGTTTGGGTAGACTCCGGGAGTTGGTGATGGACAGAGAGGCCTGGCGTGCTGCGATTCATGGGGTCGCAAAGAGTCGGACACGACTGAGCGACTGAACTGAACTGAACTGAAGCAGACAAAACTTGACTTCTTATTACAGAGGAAATATTTGTTCTGTTAGTAAGAATGTCATGTGTTAGACTGAAAATGTGTACTATGAGGAAATGTATATTTATAGAAATTACAAAACATATTCATAATTTTGTCAATCTAAAGAATGCTGATTTAACAGACAGTTCAGTTTGCAAGTGCTTACTTCTTCTTCTTTGTTTCTTTCTATTTCGTTTTTGGCTTACCCCAAGGCTTGAGGGATCTCAGTTCCCCAACCAAGAATTCAACTCAGACCACAGCATAGTGCCAAATCTTAACCACTAGACCACCAGGGAACTCCTCACACATGTGCTTACTCAGCGTTCACTAGAAATTAAAGTTTCTCAAGGTTAAGAATTCTAATTAATATACATAATTAACCTACTAGAAATAATAAGGTAAATAACTCTGAATGCAAGGAAAGTAGGTGTCATTTTAGGCTTTGAGAAGGCATGAGGTGTGGAGATGCATTTTTAAGAGAAAAGAAAGTAAATTTTTTTCTAAAATAAAACCGATTATTTCAGAATGGGAAAGAGGAAAATAAAGGATGAAATGGTGTAGAAAGTCGGGCAGAAAGAGAAAGGAAGAGAGGTTTTTACCTTATGCAGTCAAGTTAGATAAAATGGAATTGTTATTATAAGGGTTTTCTTAAAACATAGGCTTTACTCTCAACAGTATGCTTATGTATTTTCTTTCATCTGCTAAAAGGATAAAGTTACCTTGGAGTATAATCTACTCCTGATAAGAGAAGTTTTTCTTTGCTTTTTAAGTAATCTGGTTAGAAAGCAAAGCTGTGTTTTACCAAAACGATTTTCTCTGCTTCATGTTGTCTTAATCAAAATTACTTAAGAAAACTGAGTGTTCTCAATATTAAAAGAGCTGTTTTACTCAGATCTATGGGACCTTCTATATTTGCCTTTAGAATCTTTTGTCACTTGGGTTAAGTAGATAATTACGTATTGTTTCATAACAAATTGTGATCCTACTTAGGTAAGTGTCCAAAACCTTATTATTTTGGGCAAGCTTCCCCAAATCAAATTTTAAGTGAAATCTTTTTGAGCTTGGACTAACTTTGGGATTTTCCAGAGGTCTAAAGAAAAACTAGATTCATTAAACTGCTAGCAAAAGATCAAGATTAAGAATTAATTGCATAGGATTGGACTTCCCTAGTGGTACAGTGGATAGGAATCGGCCTGCCAATGCTGGGGACACGGGTTCGATCCCCAGTCCAGGAAGATTCCACACGCTTGGGGACCACTTAACCTGTGTGCCACAACTACTGAGCTCACACGTTGCAACTACTTCATGGCAATATAGTTGTTTGCAGAAGTGCAGCAAGAATCTGTTCTTCTTGTAACAGGGCAAAATGGAAAATATTGATTGTATCACCAACGCTTTGACAGGAATGTCATATTTGCAAGAGACATACACAGACTCAGTTATGACCAGACAACTTTAAGAAACTTTATAGAGCCAATAAATCCCCTTGGAAAAAATCACCCTGGTTCCTTGCTTACAGTGTTTCAGCAGCATTACAAGGTCACTTCTGGAGTCCAGGAACCTCAGGATATTATGGGGACCTCAAGAAGAAAGAGAGGAATTCACCTAAATCTGTAAGTACTTCAGGCAAAGTGTGATGATAAATTCTAGGCTTGGCTTCCTAGCCTATAGAGGCATTTAAAAGTTCAGTCTGGAGATTCCTTATGAAAAGTTCCAGCAAAGCCTACTTAAAAGAGCCTATATGATCAATCACTATTCTTGCTGCATCTATATAAATAATCAGGCCAGGTCTAATGAGATAAGGCTTATTTTGCAAGCAAATTAGTCTTACTTTGATTATCTGTGAGAGAAATGAGAGAGACTAGAGAGAGAAAAAACATATGTTTTAATGGAACTCTTTGTGGACGTCAGCTTCTAGTCCTATTAATTGTCTTTGATGTTTTGTTTTGTACTTGCCAACTGGATTGGATGCTGAATTCTTCTTGTTTCCTCCAGTATCTGGCTACAACTCTCCAAACTAATGTTTTCAATTTTTTTCCCACTCTCTGACTCAGGATCGTTAAAAACAAAAACTACCCTTTTCCCAGAGCCATACAGGCTGAAGTGGGACAACTTGATATAAACTTCAAAGAGAACTCCATGACAGCTCATATATGGACAATCTTCATGACTATTGCTGTGTGGACCACTGAGAAAAATCACCAGAAACATTCAAACTGCAAACCAGGAAAAATATCAGATTGCCATTGCCCTCACTCTGGCTGAAAATGCCTTGAGCCTGACATCTAGAAATCTTCACTGCTCCCTTCAACTCAGAAACTGGGATTACATTATGCTCCAGTCATGAACATTTGTATTTTTCATTTGTTTTGTTTCCACGTTAGTGTTAGTTGCTCAGTCATGTCTGACTCTTTGTGATCCCGAAGACTGTAGCCTGCCAGGCTCCCCTGTCCATGGAATTCTCCAGACAAGAATACTGGAGTGGGTTGCCATTCCCTTCTCCGGGGGATCTTCCCGACCTAGTGATTGAACCTGGGTCTTCTGCATATGAGGCAGGTTCTTTACTGTTTGAACCACCAGGGAAGCCCATTTATTTCCATAGGAAAGCCTTTTATTAAATAACTGATCTAAGAGGCTTTCCTTGCAGCTCAGTTGGTAAAGAGTCTGCCTGCGATGCAGGAGACCCGCATTTGATTTCTGAGTTGGGAAGATCCCCTGGAGAAGGAAATGGCAACCCACTCCAGTATCTTGCTTGGAGAATCCCATAGACGGGAGAACCTGGCAGGCTACAGTCTATGGGGTTGCAAGAGTTGGACAATGACTAAGCAACTAAGCACACAAGGGAATTCCCTGGCAGTCCAGTGGTTAGGACTTGGAGCTTTCACCACAGAGGGTCTGGTTTCAATCCCTGGTCAGAGAACTAAGATCTCAGAAGCCACAAGGCCAAACAAAAATTTTAAAAATTAAATAAATAAATTTGTTGTTGTTTAGTTGCTAAGTCATGTTCAACTCTTTTGTGACCCCATGGACTGTAGCCTGTCAAGCTCCTCTGTCCATGGAGTTTCCCAGACAAGAATACTGGAGTGGGTTGCCATTTCCTTCTCCAGGGGATCTTCCTGACCCAGGGATTGGATTGAACCTGTGTCTCCTGCTTTGGCAGGTGGATTCTTTACCTCTGAGCCACCTAGGAAGCCAAATAAATAAATACCTTATCCAAATACCTGTATCATGTAGGCCTAATTTGTGGAACTCACCTGCATCACTGCTTCCTAAAATGGGATACAACCCTTTAACTGACATATTCTTAGGACTAAAAGACAAGTTCAATGAGATATAAAGCAATCTATCAATTCAGGAAAGGTTCAACTCTACTTATACCAGATGACCCAAGATGGTAAATTATTCCACAGTCTTACCTAATCTTTGAACAGATTACTAGAGCCCTTGAGACAACTGATCTACTTGCACAACTGGACCTTTCAAGTTTGATACAATGGCTATAGGACTGAATTTCAAACTATAGCTTGTAAAATTATTATAGGATTTGCTACTGTAACTGTATTTAGATGTGCAATTTCTGGCTACTATGTACCCTCCCCCAACTTTCAATGAATCTGTTACCCAGCCAGTTAATGTCCTCACCAATGATTCTGATGCCTCTGCATCACAGAGGAGATTGTATTATAAACCTGATAGATTGTTGGGTTTTTGGTTTTTTTAATGCAAGTGCCTGACTTAAGCTTTGATTGCCTATACATCTACTTCAAAGATGGCTATCTTTTTTGGGGGGGTGGGAAGAGGGGAGCAAATAATTTTTAATTTTCTTTCTTTCTTTTATGAATACACCGAAGAATCATGCAATGCTGCAAGCACTGGAGGCAATCCTGTATCTGTCCTGTAAAGGCTGAACCTTTCCTCTCACCTTTATTGTTTACTATGATCCCACGCTTCAGTCGTGTCCGACTCTGTGCGACCCCATACATGGCAGCCCATCAGGCTCTGCAGGCTTTCTCTAGTTGTGGGTGAAGTGGGCTTAGTTGCTCCGCAGTATGTGGGATCTTAGTTCCTAGACCAGGAATCGAACCCACTCCCTCTGCTTTGGAAGTATGGAGTCTTAACCACTGGACTGCCAGGGAAATCCCCTGGTTTGCCTTTCTATAAAGTGGCCATCACCATGTCACCCAAACCAGCAGCAGGAAGTCTATTCAGTTGTCCCTTGATCCCCTTCACAGAGATGATAAGATTTTTGGCACCTGCATTCAAAGACGGTTATCTAGAATAAACACATTGCTGGATAAAAAGCCAGGCTGCCTCCCTGCACTGAGGTTCTTTTGTTTTAGAGATGTTGGTTGAATTTGATAACTGTTTGGGTCACTTGTTTTTTCTCTTTCCATGCTTTAAATTTCTGTTCTTATGTTTTAAATTCACCCATAAACAGTGAGCCCGCAAAAACCTAGGTCCCCACCTTTGACCCCAATAAAAGCAGAACCCCAGGCTCACACATGCTTCTGTCTCTCTGCCCATGACCTTGCTGTGTAGCCCCCGGTGCTGTGTGATTTCCGGGTCCTGTAAGTAACAAACCTTCTTTTTTTCAAAGTTTCCCAGTGGTTATTGCTGAAGGGTGTCTTGCAATCATAATAAGAACCACAAGGGTCGGTCCAACCACAGCATTGCTTGACAGGCTGAGACCCACACAAAATGCCCCTCTATATCCTCAGGGCTCTCATTTCCTCAATGCACTGTGGTATTTGATCAAATATCACCTCCCCTTACACTGTTTTAATTTTTCAGAGCACCATCACCAACCATCTCTTTTCTCTCTCTTCCTCTCCTCCTATTCGAATGTCAGCTTCATGAGAGCAGGGACTTTGTCTGGTTCGCTGTTGTAATTCCCACACCTAGAACGGCCCAGCACATGGTAGCCAGTCACTTAATTAACCTTGAGTTGCTTTGTTGAATGAATTTCCCACTGTCACCCTACTGGTCTCAGATGCCATCACCCAGCCCTGGACTCCTGAAGCAGCTCCCTATCTAGTCCACCTGGTTCACCCTCTGCTTACACTCAACCCCTTCTGCACACACCAGCCAAGAGAATCTTTCAAAACTGCTGATTGAATTCACTCCCCAGCTTGAAACTCTGCAATGATGAAATAATTTGACAATTCCTTGATCTGATAAGATTTTGTGGAAATAGTCACTCTTGCGGGTTCGAGTGCACACTAGAGGGCAAAGTGATATCTCTCAAGGTAAATAATGTATGTACCTTTTGTCCCCACAATTTCAAATCTAGGAATTTATCCTCTAGATAGATTCTTCTTTACCCCCCTTGTTATAGTGTTTCATACATTTTTGAAATTCTGGTAAAATATGTGTAACAAAAAGCTTACCATTTTAACCATATTCATGTGTACAGTTCAGCTGCATTAAGTACATTTATATTGCTGTGAAACGATCACCACCATCCATCTATAGAACCTTTTATAAAAATGTTATTTGTTTGTTTTTGGCTATGCTGGGTTTTCATTGCTGCACAGGGTTTTCATTGCTGCGCAGGCTTTTCTGTAGTCATGGAGAGTGGGGTCTGTTCTCGAGCTGTGGTGCTCAGGCTTCTTATTGTGGTGGTTTCTCTTGTTGCAGAACACAGGCTCTAGGGCACTCAGGCATCAGGAATTGTGGCACATGGGCTCAGTAGTTGTGGCTCCTGGGCTCTAGAGCCCAGGCTCAGTAGCTGTGGTACATGGGCTTAGTTGCTCTATGGCATGGGAGTTCTTCCTGGAGCAGAGATCAAACCCATGTCTCCTGCATTGGCAGGTGGATTCTTTACTACTGAGCCATCAGAGAAGCCCCATAGAAACTTTTCATGAAAACTCCATACCCATTCACCTCTCCCCAAGCTTCTACTGACTACCATTCTACTTCTTGTCTCTAACAATTTGACTACTCCAGTTACCTCATCTAAGTGGAGCCATGCAGTATGTGATCTCTTAATGACTGGCTTATTTCACTTAGCATATCCACATTGTAGTATGTGCCAGAATTTTCTTCTTTTTTAAGGCTGAATTTCATTTTTTAATTCCATTGTATGTATAGACCACCTTTTATTTATCTATTCATTTGTTGATAGACCCTTGGGTTGCTTCCACCTTCTGGCTATTGTGGAGTAGTGCTGCTATGAAAATGAATATACAAATATCTGTTTCAATTCTTTTGGGGATATGCCCAGAAGTAGAATTACTGAATCATATGGTAATTCTATATTTAAATTTTTAAGGAACCACCATTCTGTCTTAATCGTTTTTATTTATTTATTTCTGGCTTGCTGAGTCTTGTTGCTGTGTGAAGGCTTTCTCTAGCTGCAGCGAGTGGGGACTACTTGTGCTGGGGGCTAGCTGCACTTCAAGGGCTTTCCTTGTCAGGGAATACAGACTCTAGGGCATGTGGACTTCAACAGTTTCGGTGCCTGGGCTCAGTAGTTGAGGTTCCCTGGCTCAAGAAGAGCACAGGCTCAGTAGCTGTGGTGCAGGGGCTGAGCTGCCCTGTGCCATGGCATATGGGATCTCCCCAGACCAGGATCGAACCCATGTCTCCTGCATGAGCAGGCAGATTCTTCATCACTGAGCCACCAGGGAAGCCCCACCTTGCTGCACCATTTTGAATTCCCACTCCTCTACATAGATTCTTATATACAAAGATGGATAGATACACCAGGACACTCACTACAGCACTGTCTGTAACAGTGAAACAGTAGAAATCACTTAAAGTCAATAAAGTTATTTAATATAATCACATAGCTCTATATACATCGACAAGGAATCATCTCTAGCATCTCTTGTTAAATGAGCAAAGTCAAGCACAAGAAAATTGAGGGTAACATTTTACTCTTGGGGACTGCCACCATACCATCCTGTTGCAAGACTGACCCATCCATGGTCCACAGTAATCTGGTCTCCCCAGGGGCTGAGTGCACCTGGATGGTCAACACAGAGCTGACCATCTGTTCATGGATGTGATGAGCAGGCATTTTGTTCCTGCCACAACCTTTGATCAACTACAATAGAAAGCCTTTGAGAGCAGTCATGCATAATGTGGGCTCCAGGTCAAAGCACACAAAAACCAATGGCTATAGCTGGAGGTGTCACAAGTCATCATGCCTTTCATCTAGAGGCTGCTGAGCACCAAGAACATTGATTAAAGGCATTCAGGAGAGCTGGATGAAGGTTGGTGTTGGCATTTACCAGGGACTACAGTAGACTATTTAGCATCATTGGCAAACCAGCCAGCCCTGGCCTTGGCCATGACTTTGGGATTGGAGGATGTGGGTTTCAAAGAAGACATGATTCTAAAAGTTCACTGATGTTTGGACCCTGTGGGTGGGGTGGGCAGGCCTAAACACTATCTGTAAATGTGCAGATGGGAATAACATGACTTTGGTTACTGGTGTAATTATGGGGGGGTGGGGGGTGAAGACCCCAATTCTGTGATCAGCTGCCATGGAAGTATTTGTCCAGAAACATTGTCAGGATTGAAGAAGCACTGAGGAGCCAGTATTTGTCTATGAAATCTCCTATTCACTGCCTCACAAGGACACATCAGAAAGTAATTGAGGAAGTGCTGATTTCTTCAATAATTCTCCAGTCCACTGTCTTAAAAGCATTGTGCAAAATATTCAAAGAAGATAAATAAAAATGTGAATAGGTAACTACTAAGATTTGTAAACAGACTGGATTTAAAGGTTAGTGTGATTATTTGTTTTTCCTCAAAATCTTATTTTAGTAAAATAGATAGGCAAAGGGAATTTGCTGTATGACTCAGGGAACTCAAACAGGGGCTCTGTGACAATCTAGAAAGCTGGGATGGTGAGGGAGATGGAGTGGAGGGAGGGGATGTGGGTGCACCTATGGACAAAATAAAAAAAGAATAGCTGAGGAACTCCCTGGTGGTCCAGTGGTTAGGACTCTGTGCTTCCACTGCAGGGTGCATGGGTTAGATTCTGCAAGTTGCATGGTGTGGCCAAAAAAAAAAAGAATAATTGCTATGTGACTGTATGAGGGTTATAAACTAAATAATTTGAGACCCTAAAACAGGCAATACTATCATTGTGTTGCCACTTATCTATTGCTGCATAACAAACCATCTCATAACTATGTGGTTTATTGTTGCAGTCAAAACCGGATGTTAAAATAAGTGGATGAGAGTATTATGAGGATATTTATATTATGTCAAAGTATCTTCCCACCAAATACTGATTATTCTCCAAGGGAAACTAATAATTGCATGGTAGAAGAACCACCTTAACCAAATGGTTAATAGCATTGTGTACATCATGTGCCCCTTGATATGATGCATTGAGAAAGGAGTATTACTCCTCTGATTTTCTTGCCAAAATACATAATCTCAACCTAAACTATGAGAAAATATTAAGCAAACCTAAATTGAGGGACATTCTACAAAATAATTGAACAATATTCTTTAAAAGTGTCAGTCATAAAAGACAAAGATAGTTTGAGAAACTGTCACAGATTGTAGAATAAAGGAGACACGACAATTAAATGCAATCTGGACCAGAGAAGGGACATTGATGGAAAAATGGGCAAATGAAACAAAGTTTGTAAATTAATTAATAGCGCTGCATTAATGCCAATTTCCTGACTTCTTATGATTGTACTCAGGTTATGTGTTGGGTTATGTGTTAACCTCACATATCAATAACCTCAGATATGCAGATGACACCACCCTTATGGCAGAAAGTGAAGAAGAACTAAAGAGTCCCTTGATGAAAATGAAAGAGGAGAGTGAAAAAGTTGGCTTAAAGCTCAACGCTCAGAAAACTAAGATCATGGCATCTGGTCCCATCACTTCATGGCAAATAGATGGGGAAACAGTGGAAACAGTGTCAGACTTTATTTTTTGGGGCTCCAAAATCACTGCTGATGGTGATTGCAGCCATGAAATTAAAAGACGCTTACTCCTTGGAAGGAAGGTTATGGCCAACCTAGATAGCATATTTAAAAGCAGAGACATTACTTTGCCAACAAAAGTCTGTCTAGTCAAGGCTATGGTTTTTCCAGTGGTCATGTATGGGTGTGAGAGTTGGATGGTGAAGAAAGCTGAGCGTCGCAGAATTGATGCTTTTGAACTGTGGTATTGGAGAAGACTCTTGAGAGTCCCTTGGACTGCAAGGAGATCCAATCAATCCATCCTAAAGGAGATCAGTCCTGGGTGTTCATTGGAAGGACTGATGTCGAAGCTGAAACTCCAATATTTTGGCCACCTCATGCGAAGAGTTGACTTATTGGAAAAGACCCTAATGCTGGGAAGAATTGGGGGCAGGAGGAGAAGGGGACGACAGAGGATGAGATGGTTGGATGGCATCACTGACTCGATGGACATGGGTTTGGGTAGACTCCGGGAGTTGGTGATGGACAGAGAGGCCTGGCGTGCTGCAATTCATGGGGTCGCAAAGAGTCGGACATGACTGAGGGACTGAACTGAACTGAACTATGTGTTAATATTTGGGGAAACAGTTGAAAAGAGTACAGGAACTGTACTATTATGAAATTTGTCTGTAACTCAACGATTATTACAAAATAGCAAGTTTACAAAATAAAATAAGCTTAGCGGCTTACAGTAACAGCTATTTTATAATATTTCAAGATTTTGTGAGTCAGCAATATTGGCAAGATTCAGCAGAAGAATCCTCTTCTCCACATGGCAGTGAGTGAGATGGTTTGGTGGTATTCAGCTTGTGTCTGGGCTGCTCCTGAGCATCCAATGTGGTTTTACTCATGTGCTTGGCACTTGGGCAGGGATTGCAGGGAGGTTGGCCTCAACTGGGGCCCCCTCCTCTCTATGTATTCCCTGGGCTTTGAAATGTGTCCTCTTCCTGCAGGGTAGTCCATCTTCTTACATGGTATCTCAGGGAACTGAGAGCTAGTATTCCAAAATGCAGAAAGTAGAAGGTGCCAATCTCTGTCTTGGTCAGTTCAGGTTGCTGTAACAGAATACCATACACTGCGGGGGCTTAAACAACCAAAATGAATTTCTCAAAGTTCTTATCACAGAGAAAAAACCTGACTCCCTGTTGGAATCTCTTCCTTCTGCTCGAACCCTTGTGCTCTGTTGCCTGTTCTTAGTTATGCTGGCCCTGAATCTTTGTAAAGAATATTGCCTATAACCTGAAATATATGTGACAGCCCCTTCTTAAGGCTCTGACCTTTAAAGGTTTAACATTTTAGAGTTAAAAAGTTGCAGAACAGAAAATAGTTGCTGGGACTTTCCTGATGCCCAGTGGTTAAGACTTCATTCTTTCACTACCAAGCCTTAGGTTCAGTCTCTGGTCAGTGTGAGGTACAGCCAAAAAATAATTAATTTTAAAAAATTGCCTTATTGGAAGTTTATAGGAACATTATGAACAGACTTTGGATATCTGCAAAAACTAAGGATTCCTCAGTCAAGAAGTTGCAACAACCAGCCATACTTCCCACCATCCCTTTCAGTATAAAAGAAGTTTGAATTCAAACTCAAGTAAGATGGTTCTTTGGGACACTAGTAAACCATCTTTGTCTGCTGGTTTTTCATATAAAGTCGCTATTCCCTGTCCCCCAAACTCGTCTTTCAATTTATTGTCTTATCATGCGGCAAGCAGTACAAGCTTGGACTTGGAAACATTTTGAAGCCTGGGAGTCCAAGATCAGGGTGCCAGCACTGTCAAGTTCTGGTGAGGGCCATCTTCTGGATTGCAGACTGATGACTTAATGTATCCAGGCACAGCAGAGAGTAGAATGAGGCAAGTTCTCTCATGATTCTCATAAGGACACTAATCCCATATAATCCTAATCAGCTCCTCTAACCGGAATCACCTCTCAAAGGTCTCACCTTCTAAAACCATCACATGGGAGGTAGAAGGTTTCAACATAGGAATTATGTTGTTGTTGATCCATTGCTAAGTCCTATCGGACTCTTTGTGACCCCATGGACTGCAGCATGCCAGGCTCCTCTGTCCTGCACTATCTCCTGGGGTCTGCTCAAACTCATGTGCATTGAATTGGTAATCCCATCCAACCATCTCATCCTCTGTTATCCCCTTCTCTTCCTGCCCTCAATCTTTCCTGGCATCAGGGTCTTTTCCAATGGGTCAGTTCTTCATGTCAGATGGCCAAAGTATTGGAGCTTCAACAACAATCCTTCCAATAAATATTCAGGGTCGATTTCCTTTAGGATTGACTGGCTTGATCTCCTTGCAGTCCTTGGAGAGACACAAACATCTCTTAAGGCCTGGAACTAGAAACTGGCAGAGTGTCACTTTCACTGTAAAATATTGGTCAGAGCAGTCACAGAGCCTATCTACATTCAAGTGAGGGGGACAAACAGATCTCACTTCTCAATGGTCAAAGAATTTGTTCCTTTGTTTTTTTTGACCCATCACAAATGAGAAAGAGATTAGATTTTAGGGCCACACAATACTGCTTATGAGATCTTAGTTCCCCAACCAGTACTTGAACCCACGCCATTGGCAGTGAAAGCACAGAGTCCTAACCACTGGACAGCAGGGAGTTCCCCTGGCATACTTTCATCACTGATCTGGGCATGGACTAACTTTATATATTTGTTTCTTTCAGTAAAGGCAAAGGAAAGCTTAGGTTATTCCTTTTTGTGTCATTTAGAATTTGCATACCTGCTTGATAACATGATTAGAGAGAATTGGTTGGAATGAGGTGACATAATACTCATTTCTAAAGTATCATATTTCCCTTATATGTATTATTTGGCAAAACTTAGCAGAACTAAAAAATTCTTAAAGAGATGGGAATAGCAGACCACCTTACCTGCCTCCTGAGAAATCTGTATGCAGGTCAAGAAGCAAATATTAGAACTGGACATAGAACAACAGACTGGTTCCAAATAGGGAAAGGAGTATATCAAGGTTGTATATTGTGTTTTAACTTATATGCAGAGTACATCACATGAAATGCTGGGATGGACAAAGCACAAACACCAATCAAGATTGCCGGGAGAAATATCAATAATCTCAGATATGCAGATGACACCACCCTTGTGGCAGAAAGTGAAGAAGAACTAAAGAGCCTCCTGATGAAAGGGAAAGAGGAGAGTGAAAAAGCTGGCTTAAAACTCAACATTCAAAAAACTACGATCATGGTGTCTGGTCCCATCACTTTATGGCAAATAGATGGGGAAACAATGGAAACAGTGACAGACTTTATTTTTTGGGGATCCAAAATCACTCCAGATGGTGACTGCAGCCTTGAAATTAAAAGACGCTTATTCCTTGGAAGAAAAGCTATGACCAACCTAGACAGCATATTAAAAAGCAGAGACATTACTTTGTCAACAAAGGTCCATCTAGTCAAATCTTTGGTTTTTCCAGTAGTCATGTATGGATGTGAGAGGTGAACTATAAAGAAAGCTGAGCGCCGAAGAATTGATGCTTTTGAACTGTGGTGTTGGAGAAGATTCTTGAGAGTCCCTTGGACTGCAAGGAGATCCAACCAGTCAATCCTAAAGGGAATCAATCCTGAATATTCATTGGAAGGATTGATGCTGAGGCTGAAGCTCCAAAACTTTGGCCACCTGATGCAAAGAGCTGACTCACTGGAAAAGACTCTGATGCTGGGAAAGATTGAAGGCAGGAGGAGAAGGGGATGACGGAGGGCAAGATGGCTGGATGGCATCACTGACACAATGGACATGAGTTTGACCAATGAGTATAATGAGTACAATGATTAATGAAAGGATTTTGGTTTTTTTTTTGCCACAGAGGGCATTTGAGTTAATTTCAGACTGTACAAGGCACAGACAAGTAATTTGAAGGTTATGTTATTAAATGTGACAATAATATTCTATTGTGTAAGTGAGGATGGCTTGGTTTCATGAGCTTTTTTTCCTTTTGTCAAAAGCTGAAGGGAATGACAACCCACTCCAGTATTCTTGCCTGAAGAATGCCATGGACAGAGGAACCTAGTGGGCTACTGTCCATGGGGTCACAAAGAGTCAGATATGACTGAGCAACTAACACATACAGTGAAAATATATAAAAATGGAAAACATACTATCATTTGTGCATAGAAATGGAATATATGTGGCATAAATGCAAAGAATTTCTCTGGCATTATACCCAAGGAACTAGGATGCTTGGTAGTCTCATGTTTATGTTTTTGTAAATACATGTATAGTATCCAAAACTGATATAAATAAGTGTATATCTATAAATAAACTTTATATATTTATTTACATTTATATTTTATTTATATATATTTTATATATAAGTATACATAAATACATGTATATTTCAAAAAGGTATATGTATATTTACATGGTTCAAAAATCGAAACAGCACAGAAAGTTTCATAGAGGAAAGACTCTAAGCCAATCCTTAAGCCAAAGTCCTCCTCCCAAGCAACCACTTATAATTTTTTTTGTAACATTCCAGAATTCTCTTTCCCTCTTTTTCTTCCTTCTTTCTTTTTCTCTTTCTGCCCCACTCTCTCCGCCTGTTCCCTCCCTTCCTTCTTTTCTTTCTTACTTTACTTTTTGCTTTGGCTGTGCTGCGAGGTTTTGCAAGATCACCAGGGAATTCCCTCCAGAATTTGCAAACATGGATATTCTCTCTCCAACTTTTTTACACAAAAGATACATGTTGCCCTTCTGCACCTTCTTCTTCTTTTAAAAATTGAAGTATTGTTGATATACAATATTATATGTTATGGGTGTACAAGATGGTGATTTACAGTTTTTAAAGGTTATATGCCATTTATTGGCGAAGGACATGGCAACCCACTCTGGTGTTCTTGTCTGGAAAATCCCATGGACAGAGGAGCCTGGCAGGTCATGGTCCATGGGGTCACAGAGCATCGGACACAACTGAAGCAACTAAGCACGCACGCAAGCAAGCACTCATGCCATTTATAGCTATTATAAAATATTGCTGATATTTGCTATGCTATACAATACATCCTCAAAGCTTGTTTTATACATCATAACTTGTACCTCTTAGTCCCCTACCCCAATATTGTTCCTTCTCCCTTCTCTCTCTCCATTGGTTAACACTAGTTTGCTCTCGATATCCGTGAGTCTATTTCTTTTTTGTTATATTCACTAGTTTGTTGTATTTTTTTATTTTTTTTAACATTTTTTTTGGTCGTGCCCTGAGGCATGTGGGATATGGGGCCTTAGTTCCCTGACCAGGGATGGAACCGGAGCCCCCTGCATTGGAAGGCAGAATCTTAACCACTGACTGGTGGGAAGTCCACATGTGTCTCTCTCTATTAGTTTTTTTAAGCATTTAAAAAATATTTATTCATTTATTTGGCTGCACTCAGAATCTTTAGGCATGTGGATGCTCCAGTTGCAGCATGTGGGATCCAGCTCTCAGGGATCAAACCCATGCCCCACTCCAACTCCTATACCGGGAGAGCAGAGTCTCAGCCACTGGACCACCAGGGAAGTCCCTGCACGTATCTTTTGAATTAGTGTTTTTGTTTTCTCGTGTATACATCCAGTAGTGGAATTTCTGGATCATATAATAGTTCTATTTTTGAGAATTTTCCATGCTGTTTTCCACAGTGGCTGCACCAATTTACATTCCCACCAGCAATGTACGCAGGTTCACTTGTCTCCACATCCTTGCCCGTGTATGTTCTTTGTGTTCTTTCTGATAATAGCCATTCTGATGTATATTTCAGGGATGAGGTGATATCTCATTGTGGTTTTGATTTGCATTTTCCTGATGATTAGTGATGTTGAGCATCATGTGCCTGTTGACCATCTGCATGTTTTCTTTGGAAAAATAACTATTGTGGTCTTGCCCATTTTAAATTGGGTTTTTTGTATTTTTGCTGTCCAGTTGTAGGAGCTATTTATATATTTTAGATATTAAACCCCTATCAGTTATATCATTCACAAATATTTCCTCTCATTCAGTAGGTTGGTTTTGTTTCTTTCTTTGTTTTGGCTGCACTGCATAGCTTTCAGGATCTTAGTTCCCTGACCACGGGTCAAACCCATGCCCTCTGTAATGGAAGCATGGAGTCCTAACCACTGGACAGCCAGGAATTCCCTCAGTAGGTTGTCTTTTCATTTTGTTGATGGTTTCCTTTGCTGTGCAAACACTTTTAAATTTAATTAGGTCTGATTTGTTTATTTTTTGCTTTTATTTCTTTTGCTTTAGGAGATAGGGCCAAAAAAATATTGCTGTGATTTATGTCAAAGAGTGCTAAACCTACATTTTCTTCTAGGAGTTTTATGATTTCCAGTCTACATGTAGGTCTTTAATCCATTTTGAGTTTCTTTTTGTGTATGGTGTTAGAGAATGTTCTAGTTTCATTCCTTTACATGTAGGTGTCCAGTTTTCCCAGCACCACTTATTGAAGAGACCGTCCATTGTATACTCTTGACTCCTTTGTTGTAGTTTAATTGACCATAAGTGTACACACCTTTCTTCTGTCACTTAACAATGTGCTTGGAAAGTTTTCCACATTCATACGTCAAGAGTTCTCTCAATCTTTTTCATCAGGTTAAATCCCATTGGGTGTGTATACCATAATTTAACTGGCTCTGAACTGAAAGACAGTTGAGCTGTTTCCTAGACAAAGCCTCCAGACTTCGCTGACTGAGCGGCTGACCAAGCAGTCAGCACAGGCTTATAAAAGAGAGGGGAAACATTCTCCTATCCCAGGTAGGCTGAGGGCAGAGGTAAGGGCAGGACAGGGAGGAAAAGCAGGGATGGGAGGTAGAAGGTGAGAGGCAAGGTGGGGGCTCCTCTGGTGCCTCCACCACCCACCGCTCTGGCTCAGTTTCTCCTCCACATTCTCCTTACACAGGCTTATAAAAGAGAGGGGAAACATTCTCCTATCCCAGGTAGGCTGAGGGCAGAGGTAAGGGCAGGACAGGGAGGAAAAGCAGGGATGGGAGGTAGGAGGTGAGAGGCAAGGTGGGGGCTCCTCTGGTGCCTCCACCACCCACCGCTCTGGCTCAGTTTCTCCTCCACATTCTCCTTACTTCTTGGCCTTCCCCAAGGTCTAGGCCTGACTCTGCCCAGGGAACTTCCCAAGATTTCTCAGTGGGGGTTGCAGAGGGTTGTTGAGGTGTAAGGACCTGAGGTTTAACTCTCACTAGGGCTTCCCTGGTAGCTCAATTGGTAAAGAATCCGCCTGCCGTGCAGGAGACCCCAGTTCGATCCCTGGGTCAGGAAGATTTCCTGGAGAAGGATTAGGCAACCCACTCCAGTATTCTTGTGTGGAGAATCCCCATGGACAGAGGAGTCTGGGGGGCTACAGTCCATGGGGTTGCAAAGAATTGGACCTGATTGAGCAACTAAGCGCAGCACAGCGCAGCCTTACACATAGCCTTCCCACTACTCCCAGCTCCCCTGGCACAGGCTCCAACCTTAAGCAAGAACTCAATGGTTCAATGGCTTTCATCTGGCCACTGGTCAGCTTCCCTGTTTACTCTGCTGGCAATCTCTTGGCTCCTAAAGTTAGGTTGCTTCGGGCTAGTCAGGATGGGCTGAGGAAGCAGAAGTAGAGGCTGGCTGGCGCCCCTCCTCTCACTCGCCAGCCCCATCAGCAGATTATGCCCCCTGGTTCCTCTTATGCAGGACCCTCTGATTGTGGGTGAAATACCGTCTGGCAAAACCGGAAGGGGATGTCTAGAGAGGGGTGGTGGCTCCTTCCACGTCACAGAGCTAGTGTTGAAATATCCTCAGGTGGGGCTGGATTCCAACCACTTGGTCCAGACCTCTACAGGCCCTTCATCACTCAGCTCATCGGTGAAGTGGGGTAAGCCAGGTGAGGAGGCCAGAAGATCTGGGTTTGGGAGGGAGACAGGAAATCTGACCAAGAGTCTTATGGTGGCTTCCTGGCAGGAGTGAGTGGTCATGGCCTGGAAGATGACACAGTTGCTGCTTCTGGCTTTGGTGGCTGCTGCATGGGGTGCCCAAGTCCCCGGGACTCCACGGGCCAGGACAGACCTGCTCAACGTCTGCATGAATGCCAAGCACCACAAGGCAGAACCAAGCTCTGAGAGCAGTCTACATGGGCAGGTGAGGATGGGGTGGGGTCTGGGATAAGGGAGACGGCTGACCCCCAAAAAGGGAGAAGTAAGGGTGATGGGAAGATCAGCTTTGGGAGTGATGGAGGCAAGAGAATGGCAGGGAGGTGATGCTGGTGGACCTCTCCTAGGTCACTACAAAACGGGGAGGACTGTTTATCTAGCGCCCTCTATGGGTCAAGTGTTTTCCTCACACCTTGTCAGTGAATACCTACTTTGTAGGTGGTAGGTGGTCTCTATTTATACAAATGAGGAAATAGGCCCAGAGAAGGCACAGGTAGACATGGGAACTAAGAATCCAGCCGGGAGAGGGACTGGTGGTAACTTTCCCAACCTTCATTATGTGCCAGCCCATGGAGCTCAAAGTCAAGGCAGGAGAGATAGGTCCCTCATGGTCACCATGTAACAAAGAACTACAAATAGGCCAGGTCCTCACCTCTATTAGGTCCTGACGAGAAAGTGGCAAACCAGATATGCTGGGAAGACTTCCAAGTAAAGAGGCCATTGGCTTGGCCTTGGAGGTTGAGTAAGAGTTTTCCAGGAAGACAAAGCAGGAAAAGGCAGCCTAGCAGAGGACGGAGTGTACTCAGGTTGGAGGGTGACAGCATGAGTGGTGCCAAGTCTAGCGTGGCCTGAGCCAAGAGCACTGCTGCCCGCAGAGAAGGGGAGGTGAGGCTGGTCTCGTGGGGAAGGTCCCCAAAGCAGCTCAGGGACTCTGAGCTTGCAGTTGAACTCCAGGCTCATGAGAAATGGCGGTGTCTTATTCCCTCTGCTCTCTCCCTCGGCTCCCTACAAGCCTTCACACTGCTGGCAGGCTGTGATGTCCCCAGGGAAAGGCTGGCATGGACTGTCTCCAGGGTCTTCAAGTGAAGAGAGGGGAGTTCAGCAGCCCTTGACTTCTGAGTCATTTCCAACAGTTCATTTGCTAGCAAAATACCCATAACATAAAATTTGCTGTTTAAGCATTTCTAAGCATGCAGTGCTGTGGCTTAGGTAGATTCACACGCGAACATCACCACCATCACCACCATCCACCTCCAGAATGTTTTCATCTTCCAAAACTGGAAGTCCATATGCACCACTGCATTTTCAGAATTTTTTAAATTTCAAAGGGGGCTTTAAAGAACCTTTAGTAGCATTTCCTCTTTGGTGCGCAGATCTTTGAGGAAGACAGGTGATTGCAATTCAGAGGGATGTAGACTATGTGGGAGTGGCTGGTTTTCTGGAGCTTCTCTGAAATGGGCCAGGAAGTGTTTTTCATTACATGTATTAATCCTTTCAGAGGAGGAAACCACTGACCCTGGCTGGCAGGTCAGGGATGCAGTGGATGGGATCTTGCAAGTTGACTAAGAGTTGGACATCTGAGGAATGGTATGCACAAAAAGCTAGGGAAGTCTGGAAGCAGGCTCTGCGGCAGCAGCTCTGGGTGTGGGCTGGGTTATTGGAGAGGGATCGGTTTGGCTCCGCCGTCAAGGACTTTCCTTAGTTTCTCCTGAGTGTCCGGACCCGTCACAGCTCCCCCCTCACTTGAGCCTGGGTGCTAGAGTTCATCTCAGACATTTTAAGCAATCTGGCTCTTGATCACTCAGCTCCTGACTCCCAGCCTACGGCAATTCCTAAAGGGAAACCACAATCCCTTCTACCATCTTGTGCGTGCGTGCTAAGTCGCTTCAGTCATGTCCAACTCTGTGCGACCCATTGAACTGTAGCCCACCAGGCTCCTGTGTCTGTGGGACTCTCCAGGCAAGAATACTGAAGTGGGCTGCTATGCCCTCCTCCAAGGGATCTTCCCAACTCAGGGACTGAACCTGTGTCTCTTACATCTCCTGCATTGGCAGGGGGATTCTTTCCCACTAGCACCACTTGGGAAGCCCCTTCTACCATCTTACCTGTTTTGAATTTACCTCTCCAGGATTGCCTCCCACATTTAGTCCCATGGCCCATGTTCGGGCCATGTGTGGGAAACTGCCACTCTGCGCCCCTCTTCTTTCAAGACTTACCAGGAGTCTCCTTACCTGCGGTTCCAGACCCTGAAAGAGCCAGACCAGCCCCCTTTGCCTCCACCCCCTACCACAACCTGAGGCCAGGATTCCCCCTCTCCTCTCTGTCCTGAGTTAAAACCTTAACCTTACCATCCACAAAGGGTGCAGCTTCCTTAAACTTTGTAAAACAGGAGTAATGGTCTTTCGACTGGGACCATTATCTTCAGTAAGAAAAGATAAAGTGCAAAAATCTCAGGGACTTTGCATCTGCTATTTTCTGTGCCCCCAATGTTCTCTGTATCCCCCCTCCCTGCCCCTCACTAAAACCATAAGCTCAAGGAGGGCAGAGATTTGATCTATTTTGTTCATTACAGTATACTCAGCAGCCAGCACAGTGCCTGCACTGTTAATACCAGCTCGGTGCAAAATGAGTAATATAAATAACCCAGATAACATGAAATAACTTTGTAAACAGTTTAGAGATGTACAAATAATAATGTCCCCCCAGATGATGATTCCCCAGATCTCCCACGTTCCCTGTGTTACTTTCTGTTAGAAGTCAGTTTTATTACTGCCTCTATCCCAAAATGAGGGCTCTTAAGTCCAGGCTTAGGGGCAACCTCCCCAGCAAGTGTTCCTCTGGATGATCTACCTGAGGCAGAGGAGCCAGAATATGGAGGAGATGGCCACGGTGGCTCAAGGACTTAGCCCCATGTCTTCCCCTCCACAGTGCAGCCCCTGGAGGGAGAATGCCTGCTGCTCTGTCAACACCAGCATAGAAGCCCATAAGGACATTTCCTACCTGTACAGATTCAACTGGGACCACTGTGGCAAGATGGAGCCTGCTTGCAAGCGCCACTTTATTCAAGACACCTGTCTCTACGAGTGCTCACCTAATCTGGGGCCCTGGATCCGGGAGGTATGGGCACCAGCCCCGCAGACAGGAGCTTCAGCGGAGGGCAGAGTCCACTGGTCACTTGCAGGGAGGGTGTGGTTCACGAATTCTGGTCTGAGGGTGATAGAGACATCGCCCCCACCTCCCCAGCCCTGGACCCCATCAGGGCTGTAGCAGCTGAGATCCCTGACAGACTGGCTCCCTCCCTCCCCCGACCCCTCCAGGTTAACCAGACCTGGCGCAAAGAGCGGGTCCTGAATGTGCCCTTGTGCAAAGAGGACTGTCAGATCTGGTGGGAAGACTGCCGCACCTCCTACACTTGCAAGAGCAACTGGCACAGGGGCTGGGACTGGACCTCAGGTGAGGACTGGGGGGCGTGGGGAGAGGGAGGGGGAGGTGGGGGTGCGGAAAGGTTTATGGAGATTTGTGATTGTGGGGTTGGTGGAGCAAGAAATGGTTCTGGACCCAGTGGCTACAGGTCTTCCATCCTCCCCACAGGTTATAACCAGTGCCCGGTGAAAGCTGCCTGCCACCGCTTCGACTTCTACTTCCCCACGCCTGCTGCTCTGTGCAACGAAATCTGGAGTCACTCCTACAAGGTCAGCAACTATGGCCGGGGCAGTGGCCGCTGCATCCAGATGTGGTTCGACCCCTTCCAGGGCAACCCCAATAAGGAGGTGGCGAGATTTTATGCTGAGAACCCCAATTCTCAGTCCACACCCCAGGGGATTGGAACTCTCCTGTTCAACTTGACCCAGATGCTGCCACTCTGGTTCCTTAACTAAGCTGTTCCCACTGCTGACACCTGGATACCTTCTTTGCCTGCACCCAACCTAGGTGATTATCTCAGTTCAACCCAGCTCCACTCTCTCAGATGAGGAGGACTCATAATACCTTGGTCATTGTTTCCTGATCCAAAATCCTATGGGGATCCTCTGAGAGCTTATTCTAATAAATATATCCATATGTGTACTGTATTTTATAAATAATTTGGGGATGAGTGGGTTGGGAGGTGGTAGGCATGCCTTATTGCTCCATCCTTCCTGTTGAGAGGCCCAAAAAGGGACCGGGCTAGGTAGGCATGCCTTATTGCTCCATCCTTCCTGTTGAGAGGCCCAAAAAGGGACCGGGCTAGCTTGAAGTTTATCAGCAAGCAGAGGGTGGAAGTTGATCCTTAGCCTGGGGCTCTTACTTCTGCACCAGCCTTCCCCCACAAGCCCCCTCCTATACCACAAGGGAACAAGAGAATTGGTGGAGGGAAGCTGGGGAGAAACTGGCAGATGAGTTATTGGCTCCTGAAGTTTCTTTCCCTCTCCTTCCCTTACTAGATGTGGGCTGGGAAGGAGATATTGGTGGGCAGACCCCCACGAGGAAGGCTTGCATTGTCTCTGTGTTTCGTTTTTTTTTTTAATGACAATTCTACAGTGAATAACCATATACATAGTAGAATGCTATACTGTTGGGTTCCAGAAGAGGGATTGCTGGATCAAGGAGCATTTGGATTTATAATTTTGATAGTTAAAATTCTGCAGGGGTTGTATCAATGTGGCCCCCACCAGCAATGTATGAGTGCCTTGTTTCCCCATCACGTGGTCGACACAGTAGAGTGTCAAACACTGAATGTTCTACTAAGCTGATTTTTTTCTAAACTGACAGGTGGGATAAAGGGCGTCTCAGTAGAGTTTTTCACTGGCCATGTTTCTTACCATGAGAACAAGTTTTCTGAGATCTTTCCATATTGATCTACAGATATCTAGTTCGTTCTTTTTCATTGCTGGGCAATATTCTATTCTATGAATAGATCACATTTAATTAAGTCACTTACCAATGGACATTTGGGGGAGTGAGTTTCGTTCCTTTATGGCCTTGACATTTTTGAAAAACACATGCCAGTTCTTTTGTAGAATAACTCTCAGTTTGGGTTTATCTGACTGAGGTTCTGCATTTTGGACACGAATATCCTGAAAGCAATTCTGTGTGCTCTTGCTGCATCATGGGGTTGGGGGGCATAGGTGTTGGATTGGCCCATTCCTGAGGATGTTAACTTATCTTTTGGTTGGGATTGGGTCTGCCAGGTTTCTCCGTTACTTTTCACCCTTTTGTAATTAATAAGTATGTTGTAGGTAGATATTTTGAGGATGGCAAATATCCTATTCATCATCAAACTTTCACCCTGGAGTTCTACTCCAGGGACATTTTTTAAAAGTGAAAACAAATACCAAAAAAATGTTTTGTTTTTGTGACACCCCCTCTCCAACTCTTTAAATGCTTTCCCATGGTATCTGCTGGAAAAACCAAACTTCTTCAGTGGCCCGGAAGTCCCCTCCTCTCTGGGTTCCTAGAATGTTCTTGTATATTCTGCAGGCTGACTCCCTGTGTTCAGTTGAGGTTCCTAGAATGTTTTTATACTCTGCAGGCTGACTTCTTCTAGCCACTTAGATTTCATCCTATGATTAATTCCTCAAAAAGAATCAGACATGACTTAGCACAACAAAATGACTTCTGACAAGCCAACCAAAAGAACTTAGTTCTCACCTGGGTACTTTCTCATCACATCATTGGTCCTCTTGTATAGATATCAATTCCCTGTGCTTATTATCTGACTTTCCCTACAAAACATACACACCTGAAAGCAGAGGCCACGTCTATGTCATTTTGTGTCAGATCCCCTGGCCCTGGGTCAGTGCCTAGCACAGAGGAGGTGCTTAGGAAGTGAAGGAGTCCATGCACTCAGTCTGTCGGTCAACAGATGCCTTCTGGCTGTGTCAACCGATGCCTTCTGGCTGTGTCAACCAACAGGTAGGGAACTGAGTACCTTGTACTCTCTGGTGGGGGCAGACAGACAGATGTGATAACTGATAACTCTTAGCACAAAGAGCTGAGGGTTTGCTCCAGGGGAGCACAGAGTGTGGTGCAGTTCTGTGGAAGCCCAGAAAGGTGAGGGAAGGTTTCCAGACAGAGCGTAGTATTGACCAAGCAGATTAGGCAGGAGGAATCACATTTCATGGAGAAGGTTCAAGAAGTACAAAGGCTTGGAGGTGATAGAAGCACAAGGAGAATTTCTAGGTGGCTAAGATAGAAGTTAAGAGGACAAGGGCAGGAAATGAGGCCAGAGAAGAAACACTGGATCTGCAGTCCTTAAACTCTGATGCCCTCACAGTGCTCTCCTTTCTTCGTGAAAGAAACCAGGCTTGGACTCAGACTCAGTTCTGAATCCTAGCCCCTCTTTGCTGCCTGGGAACTATATTTTTCTTAACTATGAGGATGGGTGGTAAGCAATTGCATATGCTGCTGGCTCGCACTCAGGAAAAGCTCCAGCTTCTTCCACCCCGACTCCCTGCAGCCCAGAGCCTCTACCCACGCAGGGCCAAAGACCCTCCTGTTATCTTTGTCTAGTTACAGAGTAGCCTTCAGTTTGGGGTCCACAAGGATGCTGACGGCTAACTTGGCTGGTATTAAGCTTCTAATACAAGCAGATACTCTCAGGATCGGCTCCATAGTGGCTGTTTGACTGTGTTCCTGCCTCTTGGCCAGGTGGTCTGAGCACTGGGGCCTCAGATTCAGAGCCTGGCATGAGGTTCAACAAAGCCAGGGACTCCTCGTGGGTTAGAACTCATGGGTCCAACTCACCTCCCACTTGCCAGTCTCTTCTTCTGAACCCCTGAGGTCTCAGAGGCCAAACATCACTCCTGAGTGGATGGACTATAAAATCCAATTTTTAATCAACTTCTGGTGCAGGGGCAGAGAATGGGAGACAGGGAAAGTCCATTTTGATGATCACATACGTGAGCGTGTGTGCTCAGTCCTGTCCGTCTCTTTTGCAAACTGGCCTATAGCCTGCCAGGCTCTTCTGTCCATGGGAATTCCAAGGCAAGAATACTTGGGTGGGTTGCCACTTCCTACTCCAGGGGATCTTCCCAACCCAGGGATCGAACCAGTGTCTCCTGCGTGTCTTGCATTGGTGGGTAGATTCTTTACCACTGCGCCACCTGGGAAGCCCTTAGATGAGTGTATAGCAGAATGCTTTGGGGCATTCCTAGACACACGGCCATGCTTCTCCAATCAGGAGAAGGCTGAGTTGGGCTTGTAAAGCCAGGAGGGATGTCTGGGGGTTCTAGCCACCTTCTACCTGCTCAGGTGTTCAGAGGGCTTAACCCTCCCAGGTTGTCTGTCACAAGATTCAGGAATGGCTCACTCTGAGGGAAAGGGAAAGCAGGGCACAAGCTGGGGGTATCCTGGCAGTCAATTTCTTCCCTCCTCCCCGCATTGGAGTCAATTTCTTTGCAGACCTATAGGGCTTTCCTTCTTGGCTGATTCTCCTCCAGTAATCCAGCTGCCTCTTCTGGCTCCCAGCTGCACACCTCCCCCCACTTCCTTGCTCCATGGGCCCAGACCTGTGCCCTTTCCAAGCATATTTTTTAAAAACTGGGATCTTTTAAAAAAATTTTATTAATTTTTTGGCTGCAGTAGGTCTTTGTTGCTGTGCTCAGGCTTTCTCTAGTTGCAGCGAGCAGGGCCTGTTCTGTGGTTGCGGTGTCCAGGCTTCTCATTGTGATGGCTTCTCTTGTTGAGCGTGGGCTCTAGGGTGCTTTGGCTTAGTAGTCGCAGGACTCAAGCTCAGTAGCTGTGGTGCAAGGGCTTAGTTGCCCTGAGGCATGTGAAAGCTTCCTGGACCAAGGGTCGAACCCATGTCCCTGCATTGGCAGGCGGATTCTTAACCAGTGGACCCCCAGGGAAGTCCTCCAACAGTATTGAGGCCCCATATTCTTTAAACTTCTGCTGCTATGTGTAGGCTGATGGCTTCCACATCCAACATGGACCTTCCCTGGGTTTTCTCTTTTATCACAACCTCACGCCAGGTTCCACACAGCACCCCAACACAAAAGAGCTCAACGTTCTCTTCTGAACTTATTTCTTCCTCCTTTCTTCTTTTTCTCCACCAGTGGTAGCAACCTGACCTTAGAGGGTTTAAAAAGGAAGGCTCCGTTTCTGGCTGGGGTAGGAGTTGGGGAGAGGAATCTACATTAAAGCAGACTACTGGCTGCTGGAGAAAGTAGACTTGTGTGAGTGGATAGGGGAAGGGAGGGGAGCTGGGGCCTTGGGACAACTGAGGCTCTGGTAAACTGAACATCTATGATTTTACAGCTGTAAGTGGGTGATGCCTGAGGCTGATGAGATTGAAGAGTCAGTGGCTCTATAAGCTGGGGATATGGAAACTGCACTCTGTATGCTGAGCGCTGAAGAATTGATGCTTTCATATGGTGATGTTGGAGAAGACTCTTGAGAGTCGCTTGGGCAGCAAGGAGGTCAAACCAGTCAATCCTAAAGGAAATCAACCCTGAATATTCACTAGAAGGACTGATGCTGCAATCCTTTGGCCACCTAATGCAAAGAACTGACTCATTGGAAAAGACCCTGATGCTGGGAAAGATTGAGGGCAGGAAGAGAAGGCGACGACAGAGGATGAGATGGTTGGATGGTATCACTGACTCAATGGACATGAGTTTGAGCAAACTCAGGGAGACAGAGAAGCCCGACATGCTGCAGTCCATGGGGTCGCAAAGAGTCAGACATGACTGAGTGACTGAACAAGGACGACACTCTGTTGAGGAGCCCCAGAGCTTGGAAGCCTGCGCTCCAGCCCTTGCCCTGCAATGAGCTCTGTCCTGATTCTCTGGGTCTCATTCTCTTTATCTGTAAAACAGGATGAGGGGGTTAGAAGTAGAGCAGATTATTTTAAAGGATCCCAGCAACTCAGACTGCAAGGTTTTCTCAGACCTGAGTTTAGGGGAGAAAATGGAGTAAGTGGGGATTGGTAATTGACCTTAGGCCTGCACTATTAATCCACTCGCTCCTACCCACCACCCTCCCATGGAGGCCTGGCTGGAGCCCACATGCAATAATTAACTCCTGGGTGGCCTTCGCCCTATCCTAAGAGCCTCTCCTGGGCCACATTCCCATGGCCCGTCTCCTAGGCCACTAAGCCCTTCTGTCCCCTAGAGTGAGGCAAGGAGGACTGCAGAGCAGAACAGAAGCCTGAGCCAGACGAAGATCCAGCATTCCTCCCAGGTATGCTACTCTCCACCCACCTGTCTGAGCTACACACCCTAGGGCACTCCCAGCAAGCACTAAAAGATCTGAACTGGGAGGATCCACTCTGGCAGGATCCCTAAATGCAGAGAATCCAGAAGCAGAGTCGGGGCCTGCCCAAGGTTAAACTACAAGTTAGTAGAACCCAGGACTTTGCCTTTCAGCACTGCACTGAGTGCTCAGAGCTTTAAGTCTGGGACCACGTGGGGAGGGGTGGTGGTGTCAGGGTCATGATTGGTGTGGGTGTGGGAGGGGACGGAGGAGGGGTGAGCTGGACCAAGATCTGAGCTGAGACCAGGAAGATGGGGAGAGGGGTGCAGGCTGATGTATGTGGCATGGAGAGGAAGAAAGCACTGGCTCTAGAAAGAGGCCACAGCAAAAAAAGAATCACCAACTGACTGAGTGGAGAAAGGGCTTTCTCAGCCCTCCCAGTACTCCCCCAGGAGTCTGTCAGTCACTCCATGGGAGCCTCCGCACAGCGAAGGTACAGGGGGCAAAAGCCGAAGGAGCCCTGGATTTGAGGGTCCAGAGTCGGACTTGGGTGGTCCCTACTGTGTGACTTGAGGCACATTCCCCATTCCCAAGTGATTTCTCAGTCCGTGCCCAGTTGGCTAGTGATTGTTGGGGCTTCCCCCCTACATTTAATCCTCAGGTAAGGAAACTAAGCCTCAAGATAATGTGAGTTATTTTCCCCCAAGGTCAAGCGGAGGTGGAGGGAGTATGAGAGCTGGGATCCAGAACCCTGTGCTCTAAACTGTTAGACTCCATGCTCCCAAAGGAACCTAATTGTGAAGCATGTGGCATTTCCGAAAGTATAGATGTCTCTTGTGCTCTTGGAGATCAGAGAGTGACAGGGTCCATGGAGAGATGATTGGATCCTGGAATGAATGAATTAGTAAATGAATGAACACCTAAACAGTGAACAATAAATATGTGTAGCAGGATATTGGAGAGGTGAGGACACAAGGAGGATGAGGAGAGCTATGTGGGAATTTAATCCCAGGTTTCCCCGAGCCCTTAGGGCAGAGTCAGCCTGAAGGCCACTCAGCTCAGCCCCCATCCAGGAGACCCAGGCAAGATGCTGGAGTTCTGCAGGAGATGGGGGGCAATGTGAGGGCAGGGCAACTTTGTGAGCAGGGAGGGTACAGAAGCTTTAGGAGCTGTGGGAAATGAATTCTGGGTGTTTTAGGAGAACCAGGCACCTGATGAGCAGCAGGATGAGGGAGCAGGCACCTCCCAAATCTCAGTGTGAGAGGTCAGGAGATTGAGATGCTATGAAGGCTGAGAGGTCAGCTCTAGGGTAGGGTTCAGGAGCCTCCCTGGACCCCAGAGGTGAACTGTTTGGTCGCCTGTGTCCACCTCCAAGCCTTTGTCCTCTGACATTGCCTCAGGTCACAGGGTCTCTGGGAATGGCTAAATAATGAAACTGGAAAGAGCTGGAAGCAGGGCTTTTTTTTTTCTTTTAAACATAGATCTGCATTTGGAGCTCCAAAATTAAGATACTGTTGTAAACTTTTGCACAGTCATTTGTTGTCAAAATCCCATCTGAGAATGAATGTGAGGTTATTATTTTAATTATCCCACTAGGGTAGCTATTTCCTCACAGAACATGTGCTTGATCACTGAGTGCATACAATTGTATTATCTCACTTTTCATTACCTTTGAAAAAATTGCAAACGAAAGAATGTCGTTCTGCCATCTATAGGGATTAAGTCATTAGTGACTTCAGTCACTGACCTTTTGTTTGTTCAGTCAAGTCATGTCTTACTTTTTGTGACCCCATGGACTGCAGCGTGCCGGGCTTCCTTGTCCTTCACTATCCCCCAGAGTTTGCTCAAACTCATGGCCACTGAGTTGGTGATGTCATCCAACCATCTCATCCTTGTTGCCCCCTTCTTCTCCTGCCCCCAGTCTTCCCCAGAATCAGGGTCTTTTCCAATGAGTCAGCTCTTTGCATCAGGTTGCCAAAGGATTGAAGCTTCAGCTTCAACATCAGTTCTTGTTGTTGTTGTTCAGTCACCCAGTCATGTCTGACTCTTTGCGACCCCATGGACTGCAGCGCGCCAGGCTCCCTGTCCCTCACCATTTCCTGAAGTTTGTCCAAGTTCACGTCCATTGCATCAGTGATGCCATCTGGCCATCTGATCCTCTGATGCCCTCTTCTCCTGCCCTCAATCTTTCCCAGCATCAGGGAAAGCCAACTTTTCCAATCAGTCAGCTCTTCACATCAGATGATCAAAATACTGGAGCTTCAGCTTCAGCATCAGTCCTTCCAACAAGTATTCAGGGTTGATTTCCATTAAGATTGACTGGTTTGATCTCCTTGCTGACCAAGGGACTTTTAGGAGTCTTCTCCAGCACCACAATTTGAAGGCATCAATTCTTCCATGCTCCACCTTCTTTACAGTACAGTTTTCATAATGGTATGTGACCTCTGGGAAGATCATAGCCTTGACTATACTGACCTTTGTTGAAGAGTAGTATCTCTGCTTTTCGTAACACACTGTCTAGGTTTGTTATAGCCTTCCTGCCAAGAAGCAAATGTCTTCTGATATCATGGCTGCAGTCACCATCTGCAGTGATTTTAGAGCCCAAGAAGAGGAAATCTGTCACTACTTCCACATTTTCCCCCTCTATTTGCCATGAAGTAATGGGGCCAGATGCCATGATCTTAGTTTTTTTTTCATTTTTATTTTAATACTGGACACCTTCAGGCCTGGAGGAGTCATTTTTTGGTGTCATATCTTTTTGTCCTTTTATACAGTTCATGAAGTTCTCACAGCAAGTATACTGGGATGGTTTCCCATTCCCTTCTCCAGTGGATCACATTTTGCCAGAACTCTCCTCTATGACCCGTTCATCTTGGGTGGCCATACATGGCATGGCTCATAGCTTTATCAGGTTACATAAGCCCCTTTGCCGCAACAAGGCAGTGATCCACAAAAGGGTAGCATCAGTCCTACCTATGAATATTCGGGTTGATTTCCTTTAGGATTGACTGGTTTGACCTCCTTATTGTACAAGGAACTCCTTATCTTTGACAAAAGAGGCAAGAATATACAATGGAAAAAAGACAACTTCTTCAATAAATGGTGCTGAGAAAACTGAAGGAAAGGAAAGGAAAGGAAAGGAAAGTCGCTCAGTCGTGTCCGACTCTTTGCGACCCCGTGGACTGTAGCCTGCCAGGCTCCTCCGTCCATGGGATTCTCCAGGCAAGAACACTGGAGTGGTTTGCCATTTCCTTCTCCAGGGGATCTTCCCGACCCGGGGATCGAACCCGGTCTCCCACATTGGAGGCAGACGCTTTAACCTCTGAGCCACCAGGGAAGTCCGAGAAAACTGAAGAGCTGCCTGTAAAAGAGGGGCTTCCCAGGTGGCGCTGGTGGTAAAGAACTAACCTGCCAATGCAGGTGACGCAAGAGATGTGGGTTCGATCCCTGGGTTGGGAAGATTCCCAGAGTAGGAAATAGCACCCCACTCCAGTATTCTTGCCTGTAAAATACCATGGGCAGAGGAGCCTGATGGGCTACAGTCCATGGGTTGCATAGTCAGACATGACTGAGTGACACAGCATGTAAAAGAATGAAATTAGAACACTTCCCAACACTATACGTGTGTGCTAAGTCACTGCAGTCTTGTCCAACTCTTTGCAACCCTATGGACTGTAGCTCACCAGGGAATCGCACTCTGTCCAGGGGATTCTCCAGACAAGAATACTGGAGTGGGTTGCCATGCCCTCCTTCAAGGGATCTTTCTGACCCAGGGATCGAACCCATGTCTCTTACATCTTCTGTATTGGCAGGTGAGTTCTTTACCACTACCCACCTGGGAAGCCCTCCTAACACCATACACAAAAATAAACTCAAAATGCATTAAAGACCTAAATGTAAGGCTGGAAACTATAAAACTCTTAGAGGAAAACAGGCTTAGCACTCTTTGACATAAATGACAGCGAGATCTTCTCTTTGACATAAATGACAGCAAGATCTTCTCTGACCTATCTCATAGAGTAATGGAAATAAAAGCAAATATAAATGAATGGGACCTAATTCAAATTAAAAGCTTTTGCATAGCAAATGAAGCAATAAACAAGATTAAAGTACAACCTTCAGAATGGGAGGAAATTACAAACAAGCAACTGATGAAGGATTAATCTCCAAAATATATAAGGAGCTCATACAGCTCATTATCAAAAAAACAAACAGCCCAATCAAAAAATGGACAGAAGACTAAAACAGACATTTCTCCAAAGAAGACATACAGAGGGTCAATAAACATATGAAAAGATGCTCAATATTGCTCAATATCAGAGAAATGCAAATCAAAATTACAATGAGCTATCACCTCACACCAATCAGAATGGCCATCATCAAAAAAAAAAAACAAAAAAACTACAAACAATAAATGCTGGAGAGGATGTGGAGAAAAGGGAACTCTTTTGTGCTGTTGGTGGGAATATAAATTGATTCTAATTTCAGCCACTATAGAGAACAATATGGAGTTTCTTTAACAAAATAGGAATAAAACTGCCATGTGATAGTTCCACTACTGGGCATATACCCTGCTGCTGCTGCTGCTGCTGCTAAGTCGCTTCAGTCGTGTCCAACTCTGTGCGACCCCATAGACGGCAGCCCACCAGTCTCCACCGTCCCTGGGATTCTCCAGGCAAGAATACTGGAGTGGGTTGCCATTTCCTTCTCCAGTGCATGAAAGGGAAAAGTGAAAGTGAAGTCACTCAGTCGTGTCCGACTCTTAGCGACCCCATGGACTGTAGCCTACCAGGCTCCTCCGTCCATGGGGTTTTCCAGGCAAGAGTATTGGAGTGGGGTGCCATTGCCTTCTCCATGGCATATACCCTGAGAAAACCACAATTCAAGAAAACACTTATATCCCAATGTTTACTGCAGCACTATTTATAATAGCTAGGACTTTGAAGCATGGGCTTCTCTTGTGACTCAGCTGGTAAAGAATCTGCCTGCAATGAGGGAGACCTGGGTTCGATCCCTGGGTTGGGAAGATCCCCTGGAGAAGGGAAAGACTACCCACTCCAGTATTCTGGCCTAGAGAATTCCGTAGACTGTATAGTCTGCGGGGTTGCAAAGAGTCAGAGACGATTGAGTGACTTTCACACACACAGGACACGGAAGCAACCTAGACATCTATAGACAGATGAATGGATAAAGAAGTTGTGGTACATATATACAATGGAATATTACTCAGCCACAAAAAGGAACAAATTTGAGTCAGCTGTAGTGAGGTGGATGAACTTAGAGTCTATTAGGCAGAACGAAGTCAGAAAGAGAAAAACAAATATTGTATAT
The DNA here is from genome assembly GCF_054371585.1 of Giraffa tippelskirchi. Taxonomy (NCBI): domain Eukaryota; kingdom Metazoa; phylum Chordata; class Mammalia; order Artiodactyla; family Giraffidae; genus Giraffa; species Giraffa tippelskirchi. The sequence goes on from NC_137285.1 coordinate 123,258,896, forward strand.
TAACACATATATATGGAGTCTAGAAAAATGGTACTGATGAACCTATTTACAGAGAAGACATGGAGATGCAGATGTAGAAAATGGACTAGTGGACACAGCGGGAGGAGGAAAGGGTAGGATAAATTGAGACACTAGCACTGACCTACATACACTATCATGTGTAAAATAGATAACTAGCAGGAAGCTGCTGTATAACACAGGGAGCCCAGCCTGGCAATCTGTGATAACTGCCAACTAAAAAAGATGCACAACTTGAAAGGAGGGGATATATGTATACCTACGGCTGATTCATGTTGAGATTTGACAGAAAATGACAACATTCTGTAAAGCAATTATCCTTCAATTAAAAAATAAATTAAAAAAAAAGATGCACAACTTGAGAATTGTGAGTTAAACTTTATTTGGGGCAAAATGAGGACTGCAGCCCAGGAGGCAGCACCTCAGATAGCTCTGAGAGACTACTCCAAAGAGGCAGTCAGGGAAGGTCAACATATAAGGTTTTGGTGAAGGAGGAGTTTAATGCAATCAATTGCATACTTTACAGGAGGTTTTCTGCTAGTCATGAGGATCTGATGTCACCATGAAGGGATTTACTGCTTCTCTAGATATGAAGAGATGCAAGGACTGGAATCATAAAATCAACTCCTGAAAATATCTATCTAAAGACCTGTCCCACCAGATTCCCTGGAGCACAGAGTGCCTCATTCCACCTTGAACTTCCTCAGGCGGTGTTGAAGGTCACAGCTGCAGCAGCACAGCGTTCAATCTCCACAGAGGCAGGTGGCAAATGCCCTTGTTCAGTCGCTGCCAAGGCTCTTGGCTCTTGCCAATGCTCAGTGCCCATTTATAGTTGACACAACCTAGAGAAGTGGAATGGTGGGGGGTGCTCAAGAGAGAGAGGGTACAACTGATTCGTGTTGATTTACGGCAGAGACCTCCACAACGCTGTGAAGCAATTGTTGTTATTGTTAGTCACTAAGTCATCTGACTCTTTGTGACCCCATGGACTGTAACTTGCCAGTATTCCCTGTCCTTCACCATCTCCTGGGATTTGCTCAGACTCATGTCCCTTGGATCAGTGATACTATCTAACCATCTCATCCTCCACCCCCACCCCCCTTTCTCCTTTTGCTTTCAATCTTTCCCAGTATCAGGGTCTTTCCTAATGAGTTGGTTTATTGTAAAGCAATCATCTTCCAATTCCCTGGTGGCTCAGATGGTTAAGCGTTTGCCTACAATGCGGGAGACCCAGGTTCAATCTCTGGGTTGGGAAGATCCTCTGGAGAAGGAAATGGCAACCCACTCCAGTACTCTTGCCTGGAAAATCCCATGGACGGAGGACTGTGGTAGGCTACAGTCCATGGGGTGGCAAAGAGTCGGACACGACTGAGCGACTTCACCTTCACTTGATCTTCCAATTAAAAAAAAAAGATATCTGTACCTTGTGACTAGAAGCTACCTTCTATGGAGATGTGTGGTTCACTCAACTCATAGCTCTTACACTGTGAGTTTTTTCAGTCAACAAATCTTAAAAGTTTAAACTCTGAAATATTTGCCTTCAAGGATTTCAAAGGAGAGATTGTGGACCTCTGGCAATCTTCTGGCTATTTCTGAATTTTGCCCAAACTCCACCTGTCAGTTGCACCACATGATCTTCATGATCTTGTCGAAAAGCCCTGAAGGTATTGTCTCGAAAGGCTGTGTCTGATCCCAATCTTCCCGAGACTAGGAAGATTAGGGTTACTAGGGCTCAATCCCGCCCTAGGCTCCACCCACCCTCCTAATTTATTATTAACAGCCTGAGGACCCTTCTCGACTTTCCTTGCCGCCTTCGACCACAACTGGTTCTTCAAGGACAAGCATGGCCTGGAAGATCACACCACTGCTGTGCCTTTTGGTGTGTGTGGCTGCGGTGGGGGCAGCCCAGCCCAGGACTCAGCTTCTCAACGTCTGCATGAATGCCAGGTACCATAAGGAAAAACCAGGTCCGGAGGACAAGTTACACGGACAGGTAGGCCGAGCGGTCATCTGGGATGGGGGAGAGCTGCCTCAGGGAACGTCTATCCCCATCCTTGGTGGAGGCAGGGAGGTTCCCTGAGCAGCTCTTTCTTCAGTTTGCAATGACTCTTCTACACATACTGTGTGCCCAGTGTGGTCAGAACAATGCCTAGAGCTCAGCTTCTTGGTTGTTGAGTTTCCGTGTTACTCAAATCAGGAAGCAGGCCTGGAGAGACCTTTCGGGGGGAAGGAGGAGGTTGATTTTCTTTTCAAAATTTTTCTTTAAATTTTTTATATTTAGCTGTGTTGGGTCTTCATTGCGGCCCACAGGCTCTTTGCTGCTGTGTATGGGCTTAGCTGCTCCGTGGCATGTGGAAATCTGAGTTCCTCTATCAGGGGTCAAACCCATATCCCCTGCATTGCCAGACAGATTCTTAACCACTGGACAAGCAGGGAAGTCCCCTTAATATTCTGCTTTTATACTAAATTCTAGGCCATGGGTTTTCATTCATTCACAAGATCATTGTGTATTTCTATAATTAGAACTCTACTGGGGTTTCGGTTCATTTAACTTGCTTCCTCACCTCCAGGTCTTTATCACCTTCCCAAAGAGGCTTAATCTGGCCATTCCAGAAAACTAAAATTTCCTGTTCCTCTCCTGCTATGGTTTTGCCCAAAGCAATTATCCAGTGCTAAGTTTTCATTGTGTTCCCAGTTCCCAGAAAAATGCCTGAGTTAGAAGTAGGAGCTCAGTAAAAATTTGAATTAATGAATGTTGTGATGACTGCTACCCCTGGAACCCCACAGTCTTGGAAAACCCTGTCCCCCAAAAAGGGTCCCTCCACCTGATGTTTCTCTGAAGACTGTTGGGGAATCAAGGACTGAAGGGGAGAGGCGGGAATATTCTGGTTGTGCTGGGTTTGAGAGTTCACCCTTGAGTCCCTCTCCCCTCCTCCCACCCCCCTGACAGTGCAGCCCTTGGAAAAAGAATGCCTGCTGCTTTGTCAACACCAGCATAGAAGCCCATAAGGATATTTCCAGCCTGTACAGATTCGACTGGGACCACTGCGGCAAGATGGAGCCTGCATGCAAACGCCACTTTATTCAGGACACCTGTCTCTACGAGTGCTCACCTAACCTGGGGCCCTGGATCCAGGAGGTATGGGCACCAGCCCCGCAGACACAAGCCTCAGCAGAGGATAGCCCCCTAGCTGTCCCACCCCCAGCCACTTGCAGGGACGCTCAAGGAATTTCGGTCTGAGGAGGGTTGTGGGAGCACTTCTTTTGCCCCTTTCCTGTTTGCCCATTTCTATTCCCCTCTAACCATCAGTTCAGTTCAGTCACTCAGTCATGTCTGACTCTTTGTGACCCCATGAACTGCAGCACGCCAGGCTTCCCTGTCCATCACCAACTCCCGAAGCTTACTCAAACTCATGTTCATTGAGTTGGTGATGCCATCCAAACATCTCATTCTCTGTCATGCCCTTCTCCTCCTGCCTTCAGTCATTCCCCCAGCATCAGGGACTTTTCAAATGAGTCAGTTCTTCCCATCAGGTGGCCAAAGTATTGGAGCTTCAGCTTGAGCATCAGTCCTTCCAATGAATATTCAGGACTGATCTCTTTAGGATGGACTGGTTGGATCTCCTTGCAGTCCAAGGGACTCTCAAGAATCTTCTCCAACACCACAGTTCAAAAGCATCAATTTTTCAGTTTTATAGTCCAACTCTCACATCCATACATGACTACTGGAAAAACCATAGCTTTGACTAGACGGACTTTTGTTGGCAAAGTAATGTCTCTGCTTTTTAATATGCTGTCTAGGTTGGTCATAACTTTCCTTCCAAGGAGCAAGCGTCTTTTAATTTCACAGCTGCAATCACCATCAGCAGTGATTTTGGAGCCCCCAAAATAAAGTCAGCCACTGTTTCCACTGTTTCCCCATCTATTTGCCATGAAGTGATGGGACTGGATGCCATGATCTTAGTTTTCTGAATGTTGAGCTTTAAGCCAACTTTTTCACTCTCCTCTTTCACTTTCATCAAGAGGCTCTTTAGTTCTTCTTCACTTTCTGCCATAAGAGTGGTGTCATCTGCATATCTGAGGTTATTGATTTCTCCCAGCAATCTTGATTCCAGCTTGTGCTTCATCCAGCCCAGCATTTCTCATGATGTACTCAGCATATAATTTAAATAAGCAGGGTGACAATATACAGCCTTGAAGTACTCCTTTCTCAATTTGGAACCAGTCTGTTGTTCCATGTCCAGTTCTAACTGTTGCTTCCTGACCTGCATACAGATTTCTTAGGAGGCAGGTGTGGTGGTCTGGTATTCCCATCTCTTGAAGAATTTTCCAAAGTGTGTTGTGATTCACACAGTCAAAGGCTTTGGCATAGTCAATAAAGCCAAAGTAGATGTTTTTCTGGAACCCTTTCGCTTTTTCAATTATCCAATGGATGTTGGCAATTTGATCTCTGGTTCCTCTAACCTTAAAACAACCTAATTATAGGAATGAAATCACCAGGCAGTTTAACCTAACTCTTGACTTATGCTCTCCTGAATAGATACCATGCCTTGCCTAACCTGTTGATTCTTTTCCTAGATTAAAAAAGTAAGGATGAAGAATTACTTAAGTAGTTAAAAAATGATTAGCTCTGTACCTCCAACAGCTCCCTTAGCAAACCTGCAGGCAAGTGACTGGGCAATATGGTATCTGAAGTCAGCCAGTCAGTGAACAATGGAGAACGATGCATAATCTAACTCCTGCCTTAATGATTCCCTGAGGTTCTTTTCCCTTTTCTCCTTTAAAAACAGCTGAACGTACTCTAGAGTTGGCCTCGGAACATGAATTAACTTCTCTCCAGGTTGCTGGCTTTTCTTTTTCTTTTTTAAAATTTATATTTTAATTTTTATTTATAATTTTATTTATTTATTTATGGCTGTGCTGGGTCTTCATTACTGCGTGCTTTTTCTCTGGTTGTAGTGTATGGATTTCTCATTACAGTGGCTTCTCTCGTTGTGGAGCACGGGCTGTAGGGTGTGAGGGCTTCAGTAGTTGTGGCACTTGGGCTCCATTACAGTTCTCCGATTCTAGAGCACGGGCTCACTAGTTGTGGCACACAGGATTAGTTGCTCCACGGCATGTCGGATCTTCCCCAACCAGGGGCTGTATGCACGTCCCCTGCATAGGCAGGTGGATCTTACCCACTGTACCACCAGGGAAGTCCCATTGATTACTGGCTTTTGAGCAGAAAGCAGCTACAACTGAGTGAAGTCACGGCCTCTTTCTCAGCCCTGGGCTCCATCAGGGCTGTAGCAGCTGAGATCCCTGGCTGACTAGAGCCCTCCTTCCTTGGTTCCCGACCCAGGTGAACCAGAGCTGGCGCAAAGAACGGTTCCTGAACGTGCCCCTCTGCAAAGAGGACTGTCAGAGCTGGTGGGAAGACTGCCGCACCTCCTACACCTGCAAGAGCAACTGGCACAGGGGCTGGGACTGGACCTCAGGTGAGGGCTGGGCAGGGTGAGGAGGGAGGGGTTTGGAGCAAGAGGTGGGGGTGTGGAAGGGTTTATGGAGACTTGGAGTTGTGGGGCTGGTGGAGCAAGAGACGGTTCTGGACCCAGTCGCTACAGGCTTCCATCCTCCCCACAGGGTATAACCAGTGCCCAGTGAAAGTTGCCTGCCACCGCTTTGACTTCTACTTCCCCACGCCTGCTGCTCTGTGCAACGAAATCTGGAGTCACTCCTATAAGGCCAGCAACTACAGCCGGGGCAGCGGCCGCTGCATTCAGATGTGGTTTGACCCCGTCCTGGGCAACCCCAACGAGGAGGTGGCGAGATTCTATGCTGAGAGCATGAATGGGGCTGGGCTCCATGAGGCCTGGCCTCTGCGTTTCGGCCTGCTCCTAGTGTTGCTCTGGCTGCTCAGTTGAGCTCCTTTTATTTTCTGACACCTGGCAATCCCTGCCCTGTTAAGCTCCACAGTCAGTTTGTTCCTTGGTGCAAAATGTTTGAATAAAAAGTCAGTCACCCTACATGTGTCAGGTAAGTTTGTGACTTTTGCTTTCCAGTATCACTGACTGAAGCTAGTCAGGCTTGGCCAGTTTTCAGTTCTGATACTTGCTATGATCTTGCCAAATAACTTTATTCTTCTGATCTAGGGGATATTCATAGCTCTCAATTTCATTTTTCATTGCAGCTTTAATCTAGAGCCAGGCAGAGGATTTTACCATTTGAATTGGACCCAAGTATTCCGGGGCTAACTGGAATACTTGTTCTGTCCTTTTCTCGGCTCTCCAACAGAAGAGAGGGGAATGGAAGTGTCCAGCATGGACAGCATGTTCTGGACGGCTGGCTGGGAAGAGGTGAAGGGTGGCCGAGAGAGCTCTAGACCATCTAATACCCCCACAGCACTATCTGCTGAGTACTGTCCAAAATTCTTTATATATTTTATTCCTATAAGGTATAGATGCTTTGTCTATATTTGTCTATATTCTGTTGTTGTTCAGTTACTCAGTTGTGTCGGAATCTTTGTGATCCCACGGACTGCAGTAGGCCAGGCTTCTCTGTCCTTCACCATTTCTGGGAGTTTGATCAAATTCATGTCCATTGAGTTGGTGATGCCATCCAACCGTTGCATCCTCTGTTGCCCCCTTCTCCTCTTGCCCTTTGTCTTTCCCAGAATCAAGGTCTTTTCCGATGAGTTGGCTCTTCACATCAGGTGGCCTAAGTATTGGAACTTCAGCTTTAGCGACAGTCCTTCCAATAAATATTCAGGGTTGATTTCCTTAAGGATTGACTGGTTTGATCTTTTTGCTGCTGTCCAAGGCAATCAAGATTGCCAGGAGAAATATCAATAACCTTAGATATGCAGATAACACCACCCTTACGCAGAAAGAAAAGAGGAACTAAAGAGCCTCTTGATGAGAGTGAAAGAGGAGAGTGAAAAGCTGGTTTGAAACTCAACATTCAGAAAACGAAGATCATGGCATCTGATCCCATCACTTCATGGCAAATAGATATGGAAACAATGGAAACAGTGACAGATTTCATTTTCTTGGGCTCCAAAATCACTGCAGATGGTGACTGCAGCCATGAAATTAAAAGATGCTTATTCCTTGGAAGAAAAACTCTGACCAATCTAGACAGCATATTAAAAAGCAAAGACATTACTTTGCCAACAAAGGTCCATCTAGTCAAAGCTATGGTTTTTCCAGTAGTCGTGTATGGATGTGAGAGCTGGACCATAAAGAAAGCTGAACACTGAAGAACTACTGCTTTTGAACCGTAGTGTTGAAGACTCTTGAAAGTTCCTTGGATTGCAAGGAGATCAAACTAGTCAATCCTAAAGGAAACCAATCCTGAATACACATTGGAAGGACTGATACTGAAGCTGAAGCTCCAATACTTTGGCCACCTGATGCGAAGAACTGACTCGTTGGAAGAGACTCTGATGCTGGGGAAGATTGAAGGCAGGAGGAGAAGGGGACCACCGAGGATGAGATGGTTGGATGGCATCACCAACTCAATGGGCATGAGTTTGAGCAAGCTTAGAGAGTTGGTGATAGACAGGGAAGCCTGGCCTGCTGCAGTCCATGGGGTTGCAGAATTGGATATGGCTGAGTGACTGAACTGAACTGAAGGGATTCTAAGTCTTCTCCAGCACTACAATTCAAAAGCATCAATTCTTGGGCACTCAGCCTTCTTTATGGTCCAGTTCAGTTCAGTCACTTAGTCGTGTCCGACTCTTTGTGACTCCATGAACCGCAGAACGCCAGGCCTCCCTGTCCATCACTAACTCCCGGAGTCCACCCAAACCCATGTCCATTGAGTCGGTGATGCCATCCAACCGTCTCATCCTCTGTCATGCCCTTCTCCTCCTGCCCTCAATCTTTCCCAGCATCAGGGTCTTTTCAAATGAGTCAGCTCTTCACATCAAGTGGCCAAAGTATTGGAGTTTCAGCTTCAGCATCAGTCCTTCCAATGAACACCCAGGACTGATCTCCTCTAGGATGGACTGGTTGGATCTCCTTGCAGTCCAAGGGACTCTCAAGAGTCTTCTCCAACACCGCAGTTCAAAAGCGTCAATTCTTTGGCGCTCATCTTTCTCTATAGTCCAACCCTTACATCCATACATGACTACTGGAAAAACCATAGCTTTGACTAGATGGACCTGTGTTGGCAAAGTAATGTCTCTGCTTTTTAATATGCTGTCTAGATTGGTCATAACTTTTCTTCCAAGGAGCAAGCGTCCTTGAATTTTATGGCCGTAGTCACCATCAGCAGTGATTTTGGAGCCCCACAAAATAAAGTCAGCCACTGTTTCCATTGTTTCCCCATCTATTTGCCATGAAGTGATGGGACCAGATGCCATGATCGTAGTTTTTTGAATGTTGAGTTTTAAGCCAACTTTTTCACTCTCCTCTTTCACTTTCATCAAGAGGCTCTTTAGTTCTTCTTCACCTTCTGCCATAAGGGTGGTATCATCTGCATATCTGAGGTTATTGATTTCTCCCAGCAATCTTGATTCCAGCTTGTGCTTCATCCAGGCCAGCATTTCTCATGATGTACTCTCCATGTAAGTTAAATAAGTAGGGTGACAATATACAGCCTTAATGTAGTCCTTTCCTGATTTGGAACCAGTCTGTTGTTCTGTGTCCAGTTCTGTTGCTTCTTGACCTGCATACAGATTTCTCAGGAGGCAGGTACAGTGGTCTGGTATTCCCATCTCTTGAAGAATTTTCCACAGTTTGTTGTGATCCACACAAAGGCTTTGGCATAGTCAATAAAGCAGAAGTAGATGTTTTTCTGGAGCTCTCTTGCTTTTTCGATGATCCAATGGATGTTGGCAATTTGATCTCTGGTTCCTCTGCCTTTTCTAAATCCAGCTTGAACATCTGGAAGTTCATGGTTCACATACTCTTGAAGCCTCGCTTGGAGAATTTTGAGCATTACTTTGCTAGCGTGTAAATGAGTGCAATTTGTGGTAGTTTGAGCATTCTTTGACATTGCCTTTCTTTGGGATTGGAATGAAAACTGACCTTTTCCGGTCCTGTGGCCACTGCTGAGTTTTCCATATTTGCTGGCATATTGAGTGCAGCACTTTCATAGCATCATCTGTTAGGATTTGAAATAGCTCAACTGGAATTCCATCACCTCCACTAGCTGTGTTCATAGTGATGCTTCCTAAGGCCCACTTGATTTCTCATTCTAGGCTGTCTGGCTCTAGATGAGTGATCACACCATCGTGATTATCTGGGTCACGAAGATCTTTTTTGTACAGTTCTTCTGTGTATTCTTGCTGCTTCTTCTTAATATCTTCTGCTTCTATTAGGTCCATACCATTTCTGTCCTTTATTGTGCCCATATTTGCATGAAATGTTCCCTTGGTATCTCTAATTTTCTTGAAGAGGTCTCTAGTCTTTCCCATTCTATTGTTTTCCTCTATTCTTTGCATTGATCACTGAGGAAGGCTTTCTTATCTCTCCTGGCTATTCTTTGGAACTCTGCATTCATATGGGTATATCTTTCCTTTTCTCCTTTGCTTTTCACTTCTCATCTTTTCTCAGCTATTTGCAAGGCCTCCTCAGATAATCATTTTGCCTTTTTGCATTTCTTTTTCTTGGGGATGGTCTTGATTCCTGTGTCCTGTGCAATGTCACAAACCTCCGGCCATAGTTCATCAGGCACTCTGTCTATTAGATCTAATCCCTTGAATCTATTTGTCACTTCCACTGTATAATCGTAAGGGATTTGATTTAGGTCATACCTGAATGGTCTAGTGGTTTTCCCTACTTTCTTCAATTTCAATCTGAATTTTGCAATAAGGAGTTCATGATCTGAGGCACAGTCAGCTCCTGATCTTGTTTTTCCTGACTATATTCTCCATCTTTGGCTGCAAAGAATATAGTCAATCTGATTTTGGTATTGACCATTTGGTAATGTCCGTGTGTAGTCTTCTCCTGTGTTGTTGGAAGAGGGTATTTGCTATGCCCAGTGTGTTCTCTTGGCAAAAGTCTGTTTGTCTCTGACCTGCTTTGTTTTGTACTCCAAGGCCAAATTTGCCTGTTACTCCAGGTATCTCTTGACTGCCTACTTTTGCATTCCAGTCCCCTATAATGAAAAGGACATCTTTTTGGGGTGTTAGTTCTAGAAGGTCTTGTAGGTCTTCATAGAACTGTTCAACTTCAGCTTCTTCAGCATTCCTGGTCGGGGCATAGACTTGTATTACTATGATATTGAGTGGTTTGCCTTCGAAACAGATCATTCTGTTGTTTAAAATTAAAGTTCACCAATATAGTATACTAGCACATATATATGGTATTTAGTCAATCGGTAAAGATAACCCTGTATGCGAGACATCAAAAGAGACGTAGATAAATAGAACAGTATTATGGACTCTGTGGGAGAGGGCGAGGGCAGGATGATATGGGAGAATGGCACAGAAGCATGTAAATTATCATATGTGAAATGAATCGCCAGTCCAGGTTCAATGCATGATACAGGGTGCTCGGAGCTGGTGCACCGGGATGACCTGGAGGGATGGGATGGGGAGGGAGGTGGAAGGGGGGCTCTGGAGGGGGAAAACATGTACACCCATGGTGGATTCATGTCAATGTATAGCAAAACAAATACAATATTGTAAAGTTAAAAAATAGAAAATAAACTAATTTTAAAAAATTACAATGTAAAATTAAAATTACAATGTAAAATTAAAATTACAGTGAGGTACCATTTCATACCCACTAGAATAGTTACAATAAATAAGACAGGCAGGGACTTCCCTGGTGGTCCAGTGGTTAAGACTCTGCACTCCCAATGCAGAGGGCCCAGGTTCGATCCCTGGTCAGGGAACTAGATCCCACAGCTAAGAGGTCACATGCTGAAACTAAAGATCCCACATGCTGCAACAAAGATCCTGTGGGCTGCAACTAAGACTTGGTACAGCCAAATAAATACTTAGGAAAAAAAAGACAGGCAATGACAAATGTTCACCAAGATGAAGGGAAACTAGAACCAGCCTGTATTGCTAAAGGAAATGTGAAATAGCACAGTCCTTTGGAAAACAATGTGGTAGTTTCTCAAAAAGTTACGCAAAACCCATTGATTCTACTTCTAAGCAACTACTCAAGAGAAATGAAAATACAAATCCACATGTGGATGTTCATAGCAGCATTATTCATAAAAGCCCCGAACTGAAAATAACTTCAATGTCCATGAACTAGTGAGTAGACAGACAAAATGTGTTGTAGCCAAACAACAAAATGCTATTTAGCAATAAAAAGTAATGAACTATTGGTACATGCTACATTATGGGTGAACCTTAAAAACCTTATGCTAGGTGAAAGTCCATTAGTCCCAGAAAAGGCAAACTTATAGAGACAGAAAGTAGACTAGTGGTTGCCTGGGGCTGGATTTAGGAATAGGGATTAACTATAAATGGGCATAAAAGGAGGGATGAAAATATTCTAAAGCTCATTTATGGTGAGGTTGCAACACTCTGGAAAATCATTGTAAACGTTGAATGTGTAAATTTTATGATATGCAAAATGAATAAATCCATGGATGAATACATGAATGATTGCCTATAGAATACACTCCCTTGCAATGGTAGTGTATAAGGAATTTTACACATTTCTGAATTTCCGTTTAGTGTATTCATGAGGGGATGTATTCTAAGGAATTTAGTGAGTGGCTCCATAAAAATCTATCATCTGAGCCAAACTCTATTCCATCAGGAACTTTGAGAGATTTGTTGGATCAACGTGGCAATAAAGGAGGGAGTCAGTTCCTGGAATAGTTGTAGACGATACCAATGTGGATGCTTAGGAGAGTGGCCCATTGACCAAGAATTTTTTTTAGGGAGAATGTTTATTGTGGTTGGCACAAGTATGGTCTACTAAATTGAGGGTTAGAGACCACAGCCAGGAGAAAGAAAAAGGGCTGTATCATATGACTAATCAAAAAAAGAACATGAAGCACATTACCAAAAATACCAACACAATGACCACAATAATATCGCCTTCATCAACTTCTCTAATTCTTTAAAAATGATTTTTGATTACCTGTTTATGTCTTGAATCTGTCTCTATAGAAGTCTCCTTCTTTGGGGCTAGAATTTTCCTGGAAATCGCCAAGTCCCAAGGCTCTGACAGGTTAAATCATCCAAGCGTTAGTTTATGGTGGTGACATCAGATTCATGAGTCTATTTTCCAGTCAGTCAATTATGGTAGGATCTTTAGAAAAACAAGAGGAGAGAAGAGAAACCCTTGTTAGCAGGAACCAAGATTTGGTCAATCTATTAATTTCTAATATCAGAATAAAAGAGAGAAGAATTTTCACTGGGGTGTAATTTCAGGTTGGAGCAAAAGTAATTGCATTTTTTGCATTGGAAATGATGTTAGACAAAAAGCAAATTTGAGCGATTTTCTTATTCGAGTTCAAAATGGGTCATAAAGCAGCAGAGAGAACTCACAACATCAACAACACATTTGGCTCGGGAGTGGATAAAGCACATACAGTGCAATGGTGGTTCAAGAAGTTTTGCAAAGGAGATGAGAGCCTTGAAGATGAGGAGTGTAGTCGCTGGGTACCGGAAGTTGACAACAACCAACTGAGAGCATCATCGAAGCTGATCCTCTCACAACTACATGAGAAGTTGCTGAAGAACTCAACATCGACCGTTCTACAGTCATTTGGCTTTTGAAACAAATTGGAAAGATGAAAAAGCTCAATAAGTGGGTGCCTCATGAGCGGACCGCAAATCAAAAAATCATTGTTTTAAAGTGTTATCTTCTCTTATGCTATGTAACAACAATGAACCGTTTCTCGATTGGATTGTGACATGCGAAGCAAAGTGGATTTTATGTGACAACCGGCGATGACCAGCTCAGTGGCTGGACTGAGAAGCTCCAAACATGGTTACTGTTTGGTGGTCTGCTGCCTGTCTGATCCACTACAGTTTTCTGAATCCTGGCAAAATCATGACATCTGAGAAGTATGCTCAGCAAATTGATAAGAGGCACTGAAAACTGCAGCACCTGCAGCCAGCACTGTTCAACAGAAAGGACCCAATTCTACTCCAGGACAACGCCCAACCACACATCGCACAACCACGCTTCAAAAGTTGAACGAATTGGGCTACGAAGTTTTGCCTCATCTGCTATATTCACTTGCCCTCTTCCGACCAACTACCACTTCTTCAAGCATCTTGACAACTTTTGCAGGGAAAATGCTTCCACAACCAGCAGGAGGCAGAAAATGCTTTTTAGAAGTTCATTGAATCCTGAAGCACAAATTTCATGCTACAGGAATAAACAAGCTTATTTCTCATTGGCAAAAATATGTTGATTGTGATCGCTCCTATTTAGATTAATAAAGGTGGGTTTAGGTGTAGTTATAATGATTTAAACTGCAATTTCTTTTGCACCAACAGAGCATGAACCTACTGCTGACTGCTATATTCCACGAGGTCTCAGTTGATGGCTGTTTTAGGAGAACATATTAGAACTTGGAGAGGGAGAGGTGGACAAGGAGAGTCTGTATTCTCAGCCAATTTAACCAACCTGTTTTTCATAATTCCATTTGTCCTCTCTATTTGCCTCAGCTCTGTAAATGATGGACAGTGGATGTATTTAGAAATCTTGAGGACCTTACAGCCCATTTTGTAAGTTGTACATGAAAATTACTATCAATAATAGAAGTGAAGTGAAGTCGCTCAGTCATGTCCGACTCTTCGAGACCCCATGGACTGTAGCCTATCAGGCTCCTCCATCCATGGGATTTTTCAGGCAAGAGTACTGGAGTGGGTTGCCATTTCCTTCTCCAGGGATCTTCCCCACCCAGGGATCAAACCCGGGCCTCCCGCATTATAATAGAAGGTTATCTTAAAATAAAGAATAAAATCATCCTGGAAATAGATTTGTTGACAATCATCATGCAAACCCTTACTTATGAAAATGAGTGTGCTTTTTACTCATCTGGGAAAGTCCGCAATCACTAAACATTCACAGTCATAATCCATTACCTTGTATAAAAATCCTCTAGAAAGGATGAATTATTTTCTTTGCTCTAACATCTTTCTCCACAATGTGAACACGATGTACAGGCAAGCTCTCATAATACTGATAAGCTGGATTTTAAAACATGGAGCATACCAATTATACCTATTTTTAGCATCCCTCCTTGTCTCCCTCGTCTCCTTCTTTACTTATGAGTGCTGTGCCAAGAGGGAGCAAATATTTTATGTATTCTAGCAGCTGTCTGGTAAGTTCCAAGATGATTTTGGTATAAAATGTCTTGATAGGTTTATTATTCTGAATTTAGCAACTGATCTTGGAGAAGGGAAACAAAAAAAGTGTTGTCAGGAAATAGCCTCACTCTTGGCTATATTATTAATATGACAACTATATTTTGTAACAACCTGTCACTAAGAATTTAACTTCTCTAGAAATGAGGGATCCTGTTGTTTTATGTTATATCATGACCTAAGAGCATGATACAAGTTAGTACAAAACCCTCAAAATTAACATGTTTTTTGAAACGTGAAAGTTCAAATTCAGGGACTTCCCTGGTGGTCCAGTAGTTAAGAATCCACCTTCCAACACAGTGGACCCGGTTTGAGCCCTGGTTGTGGGACCAAGATTTCACATGCAGTGGGGCAACTAAATCACATTCTGGAACTACCGAGCCCATGTGCTCTAGATCCTACGCACTGCAACTAAGACTCAACACAGCCAAATAAATATAATAAATATATATATATTTTAAAAAGTAAGTTCAAATTTAGGTTGGTAAGGGCCTAACTTTGCTATACGTGCAAAACATATAGGAAAAACTAACTTATTATTCATTTTAACATTAGACTGTATACTCAAAGACCATTTTACTTACAAGTGACCAATATGATTTATTAAAGCTTTATGCTTCTTAAATAGAAGGAATCTGAAGAAGAACTTCTGGAATGACAGAGTCAGAACATCTGAAAATCTACTCCTCCATAAAAGCAGTAACACTGGAAAAACTTGTCAAAACCAACTTTTCCAGAACTCTGAAAATTAATTAAAGCTTTCAAAAATCTAAGGAGAATTTATTCAAGAAAAATTGCTGAATATCACTAGAAACAGTGAACTTTGTGGCATTTTTATTTGCTTTTTCCCACCCTCCTCTCCGCAACGCCACAGTAGTCTCCAAAATCTCAACTCCAGTAACTACAAAAACCAGTGACCTAGCAGCCACTAGAGGGGGCAGAGTGGGTGTGAAACTCCCCCAAAAGCTCTGTTCCTAGGGAACTCTCACTGCCTGATCTGTCTGGAAGCTCTGTGAAGAGCCCCATTCACAGGGCTTGTCTGCCTCAGAGCCCACCAGTGAGAAACCCCATCCCCAGGCGCTTGTCTAAACAATCAACAGCTAATTATTTGACATCGCAGCTTCCTACCAGTTGTGGTGAACAAGAGGCATGATAAAAAAAAAAAAAAAATTAAAAGTAATATTAGGGAATGAGAAGCCAAGAGAGAGCTTTGAAAAGCTCGGACATCTCCCTGGGAATCCTAAAATTTATGTGCATTTGCAGAACTGTGAGCATGTCCAGGAAATACCTGAGAAGGCACCAGTCCCTTAACTCTGGTGACCTTGAGGCCTTGCTCATGCAGGTAGTAACGAATAAGGCAGAGTAAACTGCTAGAGCATTTGAAGCTTGCCTGAACCAACATACAGAATCCTTTAGCAAAGAGTAGGAGACATTGCTTCAAGGCATTTAAAGAAAGCTCTGTCCAATCATTGGCTGACAACTGAGCTAACCAGGCAGACACTTCAGTGACTACCATGTACCAGAACAGACTTTATAGAAGTAGTCCATGAAAATCAATAAACAAATAAACAGCACTAACAGCAAGCTCTGGTTGAAAAGATATGATTTCTGAAGTTGTCACACATATTGTTTAAAATATCCAGCTTTCATGTTGGACATACAAAGAAATAGGAAAGTATGTTCCAAGCAAAGAGAAAAAAAGTAGTCAATAAAAACTGTCCCTGAGGAAGCCCAGATGTTGGACTTATTAGACAAAGATAAGGTATTAAGATATAACACCTTTAAATCATGTATTATAAATAAGAACTAGAGGAAATTGGGTCTAAGGAATTCAAGGAGAATATAAAAATGATATCTAACCAAATACAGAATATCCATGAGATATAAATTATTTAAAAAGGAAATAGAAAATTCTGGAGCAGAACAGTACAATAACTGAAATTAAAAATTTACTAGAACTTCCTCAACTTGATAAAGAATATTTATCCCTAGAGCTAACAACATATTTCATAGTGAGAAACTTGAGGCTTTCCCAAGAAGGATGTCTCTTCTCACCACTCCTTTTCAATAGGATACTGGAAGTTCTAACCAATGCTTAGGATGAGAAAAGAAATTAAAGCTATACAAGTTGGGGAGGGAGAAATAAGCGTTTTGTTAGTGGATGACATGTTCGCCTATGTAGAAAATCTGCAAGAACTGACCAAAAAACTCCTGGAACTAGTAAGTGATTATAACAAGGATGGAGGACATAAGGTCAATAAGCAAAAGTCAATCTAGCCTTCCCACATACTAGCAATGAACAGTCGGGTCCGACTCTTTGCGACCCCATAGATTATACAGTCCATGGAATTCTCCAGGTCAGAATACTGGAGTGGGTAGCCTTTCCCTTCTCCAGGGGATCTTCCCAACCCAGGGATCGAACTCAGGTCTCCCACAGTACAGGTAGATTCTTTACCAGCTGAGCCACGAAGGAAGCCCAATGAACAGTTAGAATTCAAAATTTAAAAAGTATATATATTATGTTATGGGACTTCCCCAGTGGTCCGGTGGTTAAGAATCCGCCTGCCAGGGGACACGAGTTCGATGCCTGGTCTGGAAAGAGCCCACAGGCCACAGAGCGACTAATCCCTGGCACTACAACTATTGAAACCCTCAGGCCTATAGCGCGTGCTCCGAAACAAAAGATATCACCGCAATGAGAAGCCTGTACATGGCAACTAGAAAGTAGCTCCTGCTCCTCACAACTAGAGAAAGCCCACAGGCAGCAATGAAGACACAGCACAGCCAAAAATAAAATAAACAAATAAAATTTTTTAAAAGATCAAAACTTATTGGATACAGCTAAAGCATTGTTTAGAGGGCTAGAGCTATAAAAGCCTAGATTAAAAAAAAAAGATTTTAAATCAGTAACCTAACCTATTACCTTAAAAAAATAAAAACAGACTAAATAAAATAAAACAAAATAAACTCAAAGCCATCAGAACGAAAGAAATAATGAGTAAAGCAAAAATAAATGGAACAGAGGATAGAAAAACAACAGAGAAAATGAAGAAAACCAAAAGTTGGTTCTCTGAAAAAGTCAACAAAATGGATACGTCTTTAGCTACATTGATTTCAAGAAAAAAAGAGAGAAGAATCAAATTATTACAATCAGGAATAAAAGAGGGGATATTACTATTATTCTCACAGAAATAAAAAGCATTGTAACAGAATATTATGAACAACTGTAAGTCAATAGACAACATAACACAAATGAAACGGACAAATTCCTAGGAAAACACAAACTATCAAAGATGACACACAAATAAGTAAAACATTTAAATATACGTATAATGAGTAAAGGGGCTTTCCTGGTGGCTGATACAGTAAAGAATCTGCCTGCAATGCAGGAGACCTGGGTTCAATCCCTCGCTGGAAAGATCCCCTGCAGTAGGAAATGGCAACCTACTCCAGTATTCTTGCCTGGAGAATCCCACCGACAGAGGAGCCTGTCGGGCTATGGTTCATGTGGTCGCAAAGAGTTGAACACAACTGAAGTGACTTAGCAGGCATAAAAAGTAAAGAGATTGAATTAGTTTTTTTTAAATCAATTAGCTAATTAATTTTGACCATGGCTGGGCATGTGGGATTTTAGTATCCTGATCAGAACCTGCACCCCTCTGCAGTGGAAGCTCAGAATCTTAACCACTGCACCACCAGGAAAGTCCCTGAATTAGTAATTTTAAAACTTCCTCAAAGAAAAGTTCAGCCCCAGATGGCCTCAGTGATGCATTCTAACAAATGTTTGAAGAATAATGAATACCAATCCTTCGCAAATTCTTAAAAAAAAAGAGAGAGAACACCCTCCAACTCATTGTATGAGACCAGTATTACCCTGATATAAAATTAAACAAAATTAAGAAAAGAAAACTACAGACCAACATGTTTTATGAATAAAGATGTAAACCTTCTCAACAAAACATCGAAGAATTCAGCAGCATATAGAAAAGGATTATACACCATTACCAACGTGGAGAATCTAAAGAATGTAACTTGGTTTAGCATCTCAAAATCAATTGATTTAATACATCATATTACTAGAATAAAATACAAACCACATGATCATCTCAGTGGATGCAGGAACATCATTTGACAAAATCCTTTAATTAAAAAAACAAAATAAAACACTGAACCAACTAGGAATAGAAGGGATTTTCCCCAGTGTAATAAAGGACTTCTATGAAAAACCCACAGCTAACATCCTGTTCTAAGCCAAAAGGCTTTACCCCTAAGATCAGCAATAAGACAAGTATAACTCTCATCTTGTCTATTCAATGCTATATAAAGGTTGTAGCTAGGGCTATTAGTGAAGAAAAAGAAATAAGAAACACACAGATTGGAAAGCAAGAAATAAAACTATTTTCATTCACAGATAACATGACATTCTGTACAGAAAATCCTAAGGAATCCTCAAACACATGATTATTAACAAGTGAGTTCAGCAAATTTGAGGAGACTCACACTTCCTGATTTCAAAACTTACTACAAACAATAATAAGACAATGCAGGAGTAGCAGAAGGATAGATAGATAGATCAATAGGATAGAACCTAGAGCCCAGATTTTTGACAACAGTGCCAAGACAATGCAACAGGGGAAAGAATAATCTTTTCAGGAGATGGTGCTGGGGCACAATTCAATATTCACATGCAGAAAAATTAAGTTGAAACCTTATTTTACACCACACACAAATTAACTCAAAAATAGATCAAAGACCTAAACATAAGAGCTATAACTATAAAACTCCATAAGAGAACTTAGGGGAAGAGCTTCAATAATTTCTTAGATATGATAGCAAAAGTAACCAAAAAAAAAAAGATAAATTGGGTTACATCAAAATTTTAAACTTCCGTGCAGCAAAAGACAAAAGAATAAAAAGGCAACATACAGAATACAGAATCAGAACATATGTCTGATAAGGAGTTAACCCAGAATATATATTGAGAACTCCTATAATTTAACAACAAAAGAAGTGTAAACTGATTAAAAAATGGGCAAATAGCACAAATAGATGTTTCTGCAAAGAAGATATACAAATGACCAACAAGCATATGAAAAAATGTTCCACATTACTAATCAGTAGAGAAATGCAAATTAAAACAATGGTTACATATCAACTCATACCCGCTAGGGTGGCTACTATTAAAGAAATAAACAAACCAACAGAAGATATTAATACTTTTTGGCCAGAATGTGGAGAAATTGAAATTCTTGTACACTGTTGGTGGAAATATAAAATTGTGCATCCATTTTGGAAAACAGTATGATAGTTCCTCAAAATTAAAAATAGAGGGACTTCCCTAGTGATCCAGTGGCTAAGACGCCAAGCTCCCAAGGCAGGGGGCCTGGGTTTGACCCCTGATCAGGGAACTGGATCCCACATGTCACAACTAAAAGTTTGCAGGCTGTGACTAAAAGACCCTGCATGCTACAATTTAAAAAATTAAAAATAGAATTACCATACAATCCAGCTGTTCCACTTCTGGTTATATATCCAAAAGAATTGAAAGCAGTGTCCTAAACAGATAATTGTATACCTGTGTTCACAGTAGCATTCTTCAGGATACATTCCTGGTGGTCTAGTGGTTAAGACTCTGCACGTCCAACACACAGGGTGCACATTCAATCCTTGGTAGGGAAACCATGATCCCACGTGCCATGTGGCATGGCCAAAAAAAAAAGGACAATGTCATGGTAGCATTCTTCACAATAGCCAAAATGTGGAAGCAGTTCAAATGTCCAAGGATGGATGAATGGATAAAATATCATCCATTGTAGTATACATACAATGGAATATTATTCAGCTATAAAATGGAATGAAATTCTGACATGTGGATGAAACCTGAGGACATTATGCTAAGTGAAATAAGACAGACACAAAAGGACAAATAATGTATGACCCCAATTATATGAGGGAAAATCACTGAGATGGTGACTGCAGCCATGAAATTAAAAGATGCTTGTTCCTTGGAAGAAAAGCTATGACAAACCTAGAGAACGTATTAAAAAGCAGAGACATTACTTTGCCAACAAAGGTCCATCTAGTCAAAGCTGTGGTTTTTCCAGTAGTCATGTATAGATGTGAGAGTTGGACTATAAAGAAAGCTGAGCGCCGAAGAATTGATGCTTTTGAACTGTGGTGTTGGAGAAGACTCTGGAGAGTCCCTTGGACTGCAAGGAGATCAAACCAGTCAATCCTAAAGGAAATCAATCCTGAATATTCATTGGAAGGACTGATGCTGAGGCTGAAGTTCCAAAACTTTGGCCACCTGATGCAAAGAGCCGACTCATTGGAAAAGACCCTGATGCTGGGAAAGATTGAAGGCAGGAGGAGAAGGGGATGACGGAGGGCAAGATGGTTGGATGGCATCACCGACCCAATGGACATGAGTATGAGCAAGCTCCAGGAGATGATGAAGGACAGGGAAGGCTTGCGTGCTGCAGTCCATGGAGTTGCAAGGAGTTGGACACGACTGAGCGACTGAACAACAACAACAAAAGAGTAGCCAAATTCATAGACATAAAAAGTTGAATGGCCATTGCCAGGGACTGGGGAGAAGAGGAAATGGGGGACTGCTGATATAATGGAAATAGAGTTTCTGTTTTACAGAATGAAAATGGCCTAGAGATGTGTTGCACAACAATATGAATATACTTAACACCACTGAGCTATAAGCTTAAAATAGTTAAGACAGTAAATTTTAAGTAGTCTATATTTTACCACATTTGTTTAAAAGGCTAAAAAATTGCTTAATTGTGTTTACAGAAATGGTAGATAGTGAGGTATTATCATTTATCAGATTTGAGACAATTTTTCTCTGTGACCCTTGACTTCTATACCTCAACTTCTACCTGGTTCATCTGACTGCTCATAAATTAATCTGATTTCTGCCATTCAAGCCTTCTCAAGCAACCTAAATGTCCATCAACAGATGAATGGATAAAGAAGATGTGGTGTGTATACATATGTTTTTACACACACATAGGCACACACAGGGGCTTCCCTGGTAACTCAGTCAGTAAAGAATCTGCCTGCAGTGCAGGAGACCCAGGTTTGATCCCTGGGTTGGGAAGATCCCTTGGAGAAGGAAATGGCAACCCACTCCAGTATCCTTATCTGGAAAATCCCACGGACAGAGAAGCCTGGTGGGCTGTAGTCCATGGGCACAAAGAGTCAGGCATGACTGAGCAACACTGAGGAACTGATGCACACACAGTGAAATATTACTCAGCCATAAAAAAGAATGAAATATTGCCATTTGCAGCATATGAATGGATGTACAGATTGTCATACTAAGTAGAATAAGTCAGGGAGAAAAAGACAAATATTATATGATATCACTTATATATGGACTCTAAAAAAATACATTACTGTGTGGTGTGGCTAAAATAATAATAATACAAATCAACTTATTTACAAAATAGAAACAGAGTCACAGACATAGAAAAAAAACTTACGGTTACCGAATGGGAAAGGGGATAGAGAAGGATAAATTAGGAGTATGGGATTAACAGTTACACACTTGTAATAACCTACAATGGAAATTAATCTTGTAATAATCTTGTAATAACGTACAATGGAAAAGAACCTGAAGATGTATACCTGAAGCTAACATAGTATTATAAATCAACTATAGTTAAATTGGGCTTCCCTGGTGGCTCAAACCCGAGAAGGCGATGATGGCACCCCACTCCAGTACTCTCGCCTGGAAAATCCCATGGATGGAGGAGCCTGGTAGGCTACAGTCCATGGGATCGAGAAGAGTCGGACACGACTGAGTGACTTCACTTTCACTTTTCACTTTCATGCATTAGAGAAGGAAATATCAACCCACTCCAGTGTTCTTGCCTGGAGAATCCCAGGGACGGGGGAGCCTGGTAGGCTACCGTCTATGGGGTCACACAGAGTCAGACACAACTGAAGTGACTTAGCAACAGCAGCAGCAGCATGTGGCTCAAACAGTAAAGAATCTGCCTCCAGTGCAGGAGACCTGGGTTTGATCCCCAGATCAGGAAGATCCCCTGGAGAAGGGCATGGCACCCCCCTCCAGTATTCTTGCCTGGAGAATTCCATGGACAGAGGAGCCTGGTGGGTTACAGTCCATTGGGTCGCAAAGAGTCGGACACGACTTAGTGACAACACACACACACAGATAGCTAAATTTAAAAAAATTTTTTAAAGCCTACTCAATATATGACAGACTTTTCTACATATAATTCTTAACAGTTTTCTTGTGAGCAAACTGAAGCTGAGAAAGATTCAGTAATATTTCCTATAGCTGTGGGAGAGATGGAGGTATCACTGGGTTCCATCCTGGCCGCAAAGCCTGGGTTCTTCCTCACTAGGTCCCATTCCCCTCAAGTCAGCACTTGGGGTCAAAAATTCAGATCCCCTCTTGGAGATGAGCAATCATCTAGATTTTTAAAAAACTTATATTTAGTTTTTATTTATTTTGGCTGTGCTGGGTCATCATCACTGCTCAGGCTCTTCTCTAGTTGTGGAGAGTGGGGGCTACTCTCTAGTTGTGGTACATAGGCTTCTCATTGTGGTGGTTTTTCTTGTTGAGGGGCACAGGCCCTAGGGTGCATGGGCCTCAGGAATTGAGGTTCCTAGGTTCTAGAGGGCAGACTTCAGTAGCTGTGGTGCCCGGGCTTAGTTGCTCCGAGGCACGTGGGATCTTCCTGGATCAGGGATTGAAGTCATGTCTCCTGCATTGGCAGGCAGATTCTTTACCACTGAGCCACCAGGGAAGCCCACTCTAGATTTTGATGAATGTTGAATGTGTGGACCCTGGAATGACTAAATTAACAAACAGAGAGATGAGTGTAAACAAGAATGGTTCACTTGACAGACTAAAGGAAACTTGGAGAGGGTGGGATCCAAAGAGAAGGAAGAGCAGGAGACGATCTGAAAGAGGAAATTGTATCTATACTTACCAGAGCTCTTAGTCAGTCTACCCTGCGCTGAGGACGGAGACCACAGAGGACAGTCTGGCGGCTTGGAGCTGCTGCCAGCCTGGAGAAAGGCCAATCCAGTCAGAGCTGTATGTGAACCTGGTAGCAAAGGAGGCTCAGGCAAGTTGCCCTAAGGAGGGAAGTATGACGGGGCACTCAGGAGAGTTGGCAGGTTGGCACATAGGGGAGGGACAATCTCTCCATAGAGAGAGCACTCTAGCTCCTGTGGGGAAGTGACTTAAAGGAGAAGAAATTGGAGGAGGGAAGCTGCTGCTGCTGGTGCTGCTGCTGCTAAGTCGCTTCAGACTCTGTGTGACCCCATAGAAGGTAGCCCACCCGGCTCCCCCGTCCCTGGGATTCTCCAGGCAAGAACACTGGAGTGGGTTGCCATTTCCTTCTCCAATGCATGAAAGTGAAAAGTAAAAGTGAAGTCGCTCAGTCGTGTCCCGACTCCTAGCGACCCCATGAACTGCAGCCTACCAGGCTCCTCTGTCCATGGGATTTTCCAGGCAAGAGTACTGGAGTGGGTTGCCATCTTACTCCAAACACAGAGCCAACGGAAGTGAATTCCAGAAAGACTTTTTGGAGAGTCCCTTGCCAGGGCTTGGGGATCAACAACATGGGGAATGGTGAGGGAGAGGGAGGTCTCCATTATCAATTCTTAGGTCCCTCGGTGACAGAGTCTAAAGGAACAGATCTGTTATGCAGGAGGTGGGTGAGGGGGTGGAAGGTGAGGGGCAGTCATGAACAGAGTAGGGGGCTGTCGCTTTTGCTGGGTGTCTCCTATGACTTTAAGTTCTTGTCTGGTTAGCAACTCCAATGTGGGGGACTTTTATGCTGTCCCTTGTCCTAGGATCCTGCATTTGTTCTTTGAAGGATAAAGGCAGGGATCTGGTTAATTTGTCCAGAAGTTGCTGAGGAGACCAGAGTCACGATGGAAGGACATGATTTTCAGAAAATAGGGAAGGAAAAAGTCTGAGAAAGCAAAGCTGTTTAAAAACAACCCCCATCGTCATTTCTGTATCATTTAACCATCACCATCCTGTGTGCTACCTCGATTGATCCTCATGCCGAACTGGAGAACTCAGCAGAGCTGGGTCACTGCCATTCCAGGGTAACAGGGTTTCTAAGCTGGCATGGGAACCTGGGTGATCAAGGGTGTGAAGGCAGAGCACTTGCTGGACACAGGATGAGGGCTGTGTCCTCTTCCAGGGAGTAGAGCATGGACCTGAATTATTTAGTTACCTTTCTTTGGTCAGTCCAGAGAGAAGGTAGGGGCACAGGGAGTCTCCTCCAACTTGGGAAGATTCCCCCCGGGAAATCTAATCCCAGATCCCCTTTTGAGCCCCCCAAGCCTATGTTGAGGGAGCCGCTGCCCTTGCCAATCTTCTCTGCTCCAGCCTCAAGGAGCCTCAGGACCCCAACACTGAAGGAACAGGATCAGACCCCATCCTTCACTGTGGAGTTGGGGAGACTGAGGCAGGAGGCGAAGGGGGGACCCTGTGAGGGCCTCTCTCCCTTCAGACTTTGGTCTCCTAACCATACCTGCCTCTGTAGGAAGGGAAAGACATGCCCTGGAAACTGATACCACTTCTGCTGTTTCTGGGCTGGATGACCTCTGTGTACAGTGCCCAGACCCGGACAGACCTGCTCAATGTCTGCATGGATGCCAAGCACCACAAGGCAGAACCTGGCCCTGAGGACAATCTACACAACCAGGTGAGGATGGAGTGTGGCTCTGGGTTGGGAGGGGGCTTGTTCAGACAAGGAAGAGGAAGTCAGGGTGGGGAGGGAGGGGTTGAGGGGTCAGCCCTTCCACAACATACACACATCCTGAGTTCGTACTGTGGGAGAAGATGAAGGCAGGATGGGGGTGCAGTTGATGTGATTCTAAGGTGGCCTGCTCAGAACAGGATACCATGTTGGCAATAATGTGGAATAAACACTTACTGAGCACCTAGCAGGCATCATGTGTTTTCTCTGCATGATTTCACATTCCCAGAGGTCCTGTGATATGGGTAGATGATGTTCTCCTCCACTTGATACAAATGAGGAAACTGAGGCCCAGAGAAGCACA
The DNA here is from genome assembly GCF_054371585.1 of Giraffa tippelskirchi. Taxonomy (NCBI): domain Eukaryota; kingdom Metazoa; phylum Chordata; class Mammalia; order Artiodactyla; family Giraffidae; genus Giraffa; species Giraffa tippelskirchi. The sequence continues at coordinate 123,284,265 of NC_137285.1, forward strand.
TGGACACCCAGAGGATTTGGACAGGACTTGCCCCTGTGATGGGGTGGGGTTAGGACTGAGGTGGGCACCCCCAGGGCTTTAAAGGGTGAGAGACTTTCAGTGGGCCTTAGGAAGCATCACTACGGACAAAGCTAGTGGAGGTGATGGAATTCCAGTTGAGCTATTTCAAATCCTAAAAGATGATGCTGTGAAAGTGCTACACTCAATATGTCAGCAAATTTGGAAAACTCAGCAGTGGCCACAGGACTGGAAAAGGTCAGTTTTCATTCCAGTCCCAAAGAAAGGCAATGCCAAAGAATGCTCAAACTACCGCACAATTGCACTCATCTCACATGCTAGTAAAGTAATGCTCAAAATTCTCCAAGCCAGGCTTCAGCAATATGGGAACCGTGAACTTCCAGATGTTCAAGATGGTTTTACAAAAGGCAGAGGAACCAGAGATCAAATTGCCAACATCCACGGGATCATCGAAAAAGCAAGAGAGTTCCAGAAAAACATCTATTTCTGTTTTATTGACTATGCCAAAGCCTTTGACTGTGTGGATCACAATAAACTGTGAAAATTCTGAAGGAGATGGGAATACCAGACCACCTGATCTGCCTTCTGAGAAACCTGTATGCAGGTCAGGAAGCACAGTTAGAACTGGACATGGAACAGCAGACTGGTTCCAAATAGGAAAAGGAGTACATCAAGGCTGTATATTGTCACCCTGCTTATTTAACTTATATGCAGAGTACATCATGAGAAACGCTGGGCTGGAGGAAGCACAAGCTGGAATCAAGATTGCCGGGAGAAATATCAATAACCTCAGATATGCGGATGATACCACCCTTATGGCAGAAAGTGAAGAAGAACTAAAGAGCCTCTTGATGAAAGTGAAAGAGGAGAGTGAAAAAGTTGGCTTAAAGCTCAACATTCAGAAAACTAAGATCATGGCATCCAGTCCCATCGCTTCATGGCAAATAGATGGGGAAACAGTGGAAACAGTGGCTGACTTTATTTTGGGGGGCTCCAAAATCACTGCTGATGGTGACTGCAGCCGAGAAATTAAAAGACGCTTGCTTCTTGGAAGGAAAGTTATGACCAACCTAGACAGCATATTAAAAAGCAGAGACATTACTTTGCCAACAAAGGTCCGTCTAGTCAAGGCTGTGGTTTTTCCAGTAGTCATGTATGGATGTGAGTTGGACTATAAAGAAAGCTGAGCACCGAAGAATTGATGCTTCTCAACTGTAGTGTTGGAGAAGACTCTTGAAATTTCCTTGGATTGCAAGGAGATCCAACCAGTCCATCCTAAAGGAGATCAGTCCTGGGTGTTCATTGGAAGGACTGATGTTGAAGCTGAAACTCCAATACTTTGGCCACCTGATGCAAAGAGCTGACTCATTTGAAAAGACCCTGATGTTGGGAAAGATTGAGGGCAGGAGGAGAAGGGGATGACAGAGGATGAGATGGCTAGATGGCATCACCAACTCAATGGACATGGGTTTGGGTGGGGAGGGAGGGGAGTCTTCCGGCAGTTGGTGATGGACAGGGAGGCCTGGTGTGCAGTGGTTCATGGGGTCACAAAGAGTCGGACATGACTGAGTGACTGAACTGAACTGAACTGACTTCAACATATATTACTGAATGGTGTAATGCAGTACACCTTTCCTCCTTTGCTCGAAAAGTTACCTTCTAATGAGGCTTAATACAACCACCCTCTTTCAAATTTCAACACTCATTCCATATTTCCATTCCCTGCTGTTATTTTATCCATATAATTGATCAGATCCTGATGTTTTTCTCTTTTAGCTTCTTACTGTCTCCCTTGACCAGAATACATATTTCTGCCTGTTCTGTTCTTTTCTGTATTCCCAGCATCTCGAACAGTAACTGGCATAAAATAAGTACTCAGTAATTATTTTTTTAGGGAATAAATAAATTACTTTGTATGAAGTGTCAAGCACTGTATAAATGATAGCTATTGTCTTCCCAAGACAGAGCTTCTCCCAGGCTCTCACTGCCCCCATCAGTCTTGTAACGGTGTCTCCCCCAAGACAGGAGTTTCTGGAGGCCAAGGACAGAAGGGTCCTGATACTGAGCATTCTTAGGACAACCTGCCTGAGACAGGAGAGCAAGAAGAGCCAAATGGGAAGAGGCTGGAGGTGGCAGAGTTTGTGGTCTGGAGGCAGTTAGTCTCATGTCTTCCCCACCCAGTGCACCCCCTGGAAGAAGAACGCCTGCTGCTCTGCCAAAGTCAGTCAGGAGCTGCACAAGGACACCTCTTCCTTGTATAACTTTACCTGGGACCACTGCGGCAAGATGGAACCCGCCTGCCAGCGCCACTTCATTCAGGACAACTGTCTGTACGAGTGCTCACCCAATCTGGGGCCCTGGATCCAAGAGGTACTGGGGTCTCCCTCACTCCACCCCAGCAGACTGCCCCCAACTCAGTCACGGCTGTTCCTACCAACATCCCTGGCTGACTGAGCCTCCCTGCCTCTCCCCTCTCCCCCAGGTGAACCAGAAGTGGCGCAAAGAACGGTTCCTGAATGTGCCCCTCTGCAAAGAGGACTGTCAGAGCTGGTGGGAAGACTGCCGCACCTCCCACACCTGCAAGAGCAACTGGCACAGGGGCTGGGACTGGACCTCAGGTGAGGGCTGGGGGAGCGGGGAGATGGAGGTGTGGGGTGGAGAAAGGGGGTTTGAGGATTTGGGGTTGAGCAAGGATTCCTAGGGGTGGCCAGAGTTAAGCTTTGGGCCTAGGGACAGAATGTCCGTGCCCACCCTCTCTCCCCCTGCAGGATCTAATAAGTGTCCAAATGGGACAACCTGCCGCACATTTGAGACCTACTTCCCCACACCTGCAGCCCTGTGTGAGGGCCTCTGGAGTCACTCCTACAAGCTCAGCAACTACAGCCGGGGCAGCGGCCGCTGCATCCAGATGTGGTTTGACCCTGCCCTGGGCAACCCCAATGAGGAGGTGGCGAGATTCTATGCCTTGGCCTTGACTGCTGAGGCCAGGCCCCAGGGGATTAGACCTCTCTTGCTCTGCCTGGCCCTGATGCTGTCACTCTGGCTCCATGACTGAGTCCAGCCATCCCCAGGTGGTCCCCTCTGCCTCTCCCCAGGTTTGATGACCAGGCTGGGCTCAGTTCAGCTCCCACAAATGAGGGAGCACGCTTGCATTTGTTATCCATCCCTTTGTCATCCAGTTCCTGCTCCAGGGTGGGGCTTGGGGTTTCTCTGACAGCCAGTTCTAATAAATAGACCAACACATCTGAGTCTGATGAATTATTTTGGTTCTGAGTTTGTGTGTGGTAGAGGGCAGATTCCATAGTTTTTGAATTCCTTCAGATTAGAGAAACAAGACATGAGCTTGAATAACAGTTCTGCTACTCACTCTGTGAAAAGGAATCAGTTGCTTGACTTTTCTTAAACCAGTTTCCTTCTCAATAAAATGAAGATAATAATCCTTCCTTCTCTCATAGTTGTGAAATGTTGCCTAGAATGCATGTGTGCCCAATGCCTGCACATTATTAGTCCTCAGGGATCTTGTGGCTCTTGTAGCCCTAAATGAGAGAGCCAAGTCCAGGACTTCATTATTTATACTGAGTCCCAAAGGAAGGCCTTTTCCCCAGTCTCTGTGCTTCCTTCTGCTGATATGGGAAAACAGGATTGGAGTCCAGGGAAGGCTGGGTGTGTGTGTGTGTGTGTGTGTGTGTGTGTGTGTAAACAAATTCACTCATGATACGGACTGAAGGGGCAGAGTTGGGGCTTGGCACCTCAGAGAAGAGGGCAGTCTGTGAGGTTCCTGCAGAGCAAACACTGCAGATTCTAGCTCTAGTTCAGCCCTCCTGAGTCCTGGAGGTGTGGCTGGAAGAGGGGCGGAAACTCTTAGGGGCTTCCCAGAGGCAGGAACTATCCCGGACACCTTTGTCCCCTCCAGGATTGGTAGATGTGCCTCTCCTGGAGGACTGCTGTCGTTACACAGCCCTCAGGAACTGGGCCTCAGTTTATCTCAGGGTCTCCGGCTTCCCCTTGGGGAAGCCTTTGTCTCCACATCCCAACCACAGTTATCCTCAGAGAGGCCCAGGTACCTGCAGGTACCTGAATGATAACTCCAGGCAGGTGGTGTCATCAACCTGAAACTTGAAGCCAGGAGTGAAGACTCAGTCTAGGTCTCTCTCACCTCCTCATAACAAGAGGTGACTGAAAGGGGAAGTTGGCCACAGATTGGAGGCCGAGTAATAGGGTTATTGGAGAGGTCTTGAGACACTGTTTCGCGTGTGGGTGGGTCTCAGTCATTACGTTTATCTAGTCTGGAAGGCGGAGAAGACAATGGCAACCCGCTCCAGTACTCTTGCCTGGAAAATCCCATGGACAGAGGAGCCTGGTAGGCTGCAGTCCATGGGGTCGCTAAGGGTCGGACACGACTGAGCGACTTCACTTTCACTTTTCACCTTCACGCATTGGAGAAGGAAATGACAACCCACTCCCGTGTTCTTGCCTGGAGAATCCCAGGGACGGGGGAGCCGGGTGGGCTGCCGTCTAAGGGGTTGCACAGAGTCGGACACGACTGAACAGACTTAGCAGCAGCAGCAGCAGACTGGAAGGCCCTACAGACCCCTCTCCACGTCCCTGGTTTTGCTCCAGCTGGGTAAAGTCACTATATATTTGAAACAGAGAAAAGAGCTCGTTGAAACTGACCCAGACACAGATTCTATTCAGCAAAGTGAAAGTTCCCAGGTTAAAGGGGACCCTCTGACAGTGGCCTGAGTTGGCAGCAATGGGAACCAGGCTGGAGGCCTGTGCCTTTAAGGATCCAGGGGGCGGAGGGGCGGGGCAGGAAGCGGACTCCCAGGAGACGCCGCCACCGGCTAGGTCTTTTTTTGGGGAGGGGCGGGCCAGACCCTCCTAAGACTCCCGCCCCTTTCCGGGCGGCCCAGGGGCCCTACCACTCCTGGTGGGAGGGGAGAGGCCGGGGGACGATGGAGCGAAGCCGGTCTAGGGAGCTCCTGGCTCCGCGTCCCGCCCACAAAGGCTCAAGTTTGTTGACTTGGAGGGAGTAGCTGGGGCGGGGGCGGGTGCTAATAATACCCGTTCGTTCCGCCGCCGCGCTTTACAGTTTACACAGCTGTCACCTTCGTTACTCCTTAATTAATAATAAAAATAGCCGCCTTTCGGGAGCGCCCACTGGATGCCGGGCCCCGTGCCGAGAGCTTTACAAGCACAGTCCCGTGGACTCTGCCCTCAAAACGTTATCCCCATTTTACAGAGCCGGAAGGCGAGGCTCGGAGAGGCGCCCGTGACCTGCCCGAGGTCAATCGGCCGGTCAGCAGCTCTGGGATCAAGGCTCTGGGCCCAGGCGAGGCGGGGCGCGCGGGTGCTACCCCCGGCTCCGCGGAGAGCCGCGGGGGCGGAGCGGCGGGCGGGGCGGAAGGCGAGGGGGGTGCGGCGGCGGAGGATGGCCATCTTAAGTGGCCGCTGAGAGTCCAGGGCCGCTTCCCCGGGGAAGGAGGCTTCGGAGCAGCCCAGGAGGTGGGAGTCTGAACACGGCAGCCGAGGCTCTAGGGAGAGGTCGGGAGCCCGGGGGTGGGGGGTGCTGAGGGAACTTTCTTCGTGTGGGCAAAGGGAGGCCTGCTCTCTTGACTGCTGAACCCCTCAAGGCCGGGGCCTGCGGGTATGGGGGATGGTGCCAGGGAACTTGGCCGAGAGGGGGAAGGGCTCTGCCTGGGCTGAGAGGGGCTGCCAGGGACGGTGCTTGGGGATTCGAGGACACTGGAGCTCTTCTGGGGGTTTGTGAGGGATCCCTCCCTCGCGGGATTTGGACCCAGTAGAGTTTGGGGGTTCAAGTCTAAGAGGGGGCTGGATTTCAAGGGAGTTGGGGGTGATGGGGAGAGGGGACGGCAGGAGGTTCATCATGGGATCCTTTGCAGATTTTGGTAACTCGATCCTACGAGTCTGTGGGGACGCCAAATGGAAAGGGTTTGAGGGTGGGATCAAACGTTTATGGGAGTTGGGGGGTCGTATAATTGCCAGTATAGGAGGAAGGGGTCGGGATCCCGAAGTGTCGGGGAGCAGGATGAGGGGGACTTGGGCTTCGATGCAGGGGTTAGGAGCTGGATCTCCTCTGGTGATGGCGGGGCAGGATCATGTGGGGTTTGAGAGGCTCTGGGATTGGGGGGTCTTGGGTCCTGCGGGATGCACAGGGCAACTTCCCCATGGGGAAGAGAGTGGGGGCAGGGGCGGGCCGGGCCTCGGGCCGAGCGGTGGGGGTGGGGGCCGGCCGCCCGGCACGGCGCTCCGCTCCTGCCCCTCCCCCGCCGCCTCTGAACAAACTTTTCTTTCTCTTCAAGTTGAGGCCGGCGCTGCTGGCGGCGTCGGCTGCGCGGCAAACCCGGCGGCAAGCGCGGCGGAACGCGGAGCTCCGATCTCCGGGTCGGCCTCGCCGGCGGATCCTTAGCCCCGGGACTCGGGCCCGGTCCCAGCCTCAGCCCCGAGCGTCCCGGGGCGGATGGCGCGGGGCGGTGGGCGCGGGCGGCGCTGAGCCCTGCGCGGGCCATGACCTCCGCGTGCGGGGCGCCGGGCCCGGGGGGCGCCGGGCCGGGGGCCGCTTTGGGCAGCCCGGCCCCCGCCTGGTACCACCGCGACCTGAGCCGCGCCGCCGCCGAGGAGCTGCTGGCCCGGGCAGGCCGCGATGGCAGCTTCCTGGTCCGAGACAGCGAGAGCGTGGCGGGAGCCTTTGCTCTCTGCGTCCTGTGAGTGGGGCCGGGGCCCCGAGCGGGCGGGTGCACGGCCCAGGCTTCCTTGAGTGTTGTGGGGGGAGGGCCTGGGACGATGGGACGCCAGCGCCCCCCAGAGTGAGAACCTTGGCTTTCTGCCGGACTTAAGGAAGGATGCAGGGAGCATTTCCTTCCTGGCTGTGTGTCTAGGGGCAGAGTATGTGGGGTCCTGCTGCCCAGGGTGGCTGTAATTGGGAAAAATGCAAGGAGTCTCTGGCAGACCGGGTCGGGTATCCTTCAGGCAGACGTGAGGATGTGCATTCCACGATTGTGTGCCCTTGTGTTTATGTAGGGATCGGGTATCTGACTAGGAGCCGGGGCCAGGGGAACTGATGGCATGTGTGTGGGGATGCCCAACAGCTTCCTTAGGGGGACTTTCTGAACCCCAGGACTGAGACTAGGGCCTGCCTGGATATGTATGACTGGGTCTAGGGGGCAGGGTAAGTGTGGAGGAGAAGGAGGGGGGGGAGGCGGTATGGGGCCATGTCATTATTTCATGAATCAGTGAGTGAGTGAGTGTGTGTGCGGCCGCCCTAGGCCTGAATTGTGGGTGCTGGAGTGTGGGGCTAGACTTGGCAGCTCTCTGAGTGGGCCTGGTTTTGTGATTCTTCTACCCATCAGCCATGTGTGGCGGTAGTGTTGGGTGGGTTTGCACTTTCGGTTTTGGAATCTTCCTGAGCTGCAGGACCCCCGCCCCCGGCCCGGCCCAGATCAGCCACTGGGTGGGCTCCTGTAGGCCTATGGAGTGGGAGGTAGTGAGTGGGAAGCTGTGACACTGCTTTGTTTAGCTCTAGTTACGTTCCTCAGCCCCGTGAGCCCTCCCAAGTCCCTATCCCTGTGTCTCTTTCCCCTCTGTTCTCCTCACATCTTTGGGGGTACACTGGCCTAGGCCAGGGGTTTTCAGTTGGGGTGATTTTACCTCTCGGGACAGTTGGCAGAGATATTTTTGATTGTCACAACTGGGATCATGCTACCTGCTCCTAGTGCGCAGAAGCCAGGGATGCTATTCGACAGCGCACAGGACCATCCCTCACAACAGAAGACTGTGGTCCATAATGTCAGCGGTGCTGAGGTTGAGAAACCCTGGCCTAGGCAGTGGACCTGAAGAGGAAGGGGCTTATGTCCCTTAAGTTTCAGCTTATGTCCCACGTCTGAGGCCCAAGAGGGGAGACTGAGGAGGGACAGCCTGGGCAGATGAATATCTTAAGAGTCCTGCATACCAGCCCCCTGTGAGGCGTACCTCCTAATTAGGGAGGGGAGGGAGGCAGGTGCTAGGTCAGCTGTTGAGTGGGAGGGGGACAGCTGGGCTTGTGTCTAGAGGAGGAACATGATTGTCCCAGGAGGGAAAAATTCTGGCTCCATTGCCAGGGAGGGGCTGGGTGGGGTGGGGGTCTGTCTGTGTGTGGGGACTTCAGCTCTACCAGCTGACTCTGGTTACTCCCTGCATCTCAGGAACCTAGAGGTGGGTGATCAGAAACATACCTGCTCACCTGTAGATGACACCTATGTGTACAGGGGAAACAAAGACACACTCCTGCCCCTGTAGTTGCAGGCAATCCAACAAGCAGGCCAGGATACAGGTCCTGGTCTCTGTCCTATCTCTCAATGCTAGCTCAGCCTCTTCCTTTGTGGCCTTAGGCAAATCACTTTTCTTCTTGGAGCCTCAGTTTCCTTTTCTGGAGAATTGGGATGATAATAATAATATCTTCCTTAAAGTGTGAGGATTAAATGAGATCATGTCTGTAGGACATTGAGTACCTGGCTTGTCACAGAGACAGGACGCAGTTAATGGGATGCTATTATTGTTATAAACACAGACCCATAGTCCACAAACCAACACATCCAGTCACACACAGATACCCACATAGTTTGTGCCCAGTGATCAGGAGAGTCCCCAAAAGGAGAGTTTACCTGAGAGGAGACGGTGGCCCTGTGCCCAGGTATAGGGTCTCCTCAAGTAGGCATTTGATCCTGTGTAGTGCCAGTACCCATCTGCAGCCCGACACACAGTCCAGGTGACTCCCTTGGGCAAGCCTGCCTGGAGGCACGGCTGTAGAGAGATCCTCCGCCCCCACCGAGTGCAGGCCGTACCATTCAGGCCAGGCTCAGCTGTCACCTGCTCAGCTGTTGCTGCATCTGTCAGCACCCCTCGTGCCCCTCCTCAGCTTGGGGCTCCTAGAGGCCCAGGTCCCCCACAGGGGGCCCCCATGTGTCCTCCCAATTTCCTGGTGTCTGAGGAAGGGGAAGGAAAGCCCTAGGGTGGTATCCCCACATCCCCCCAGCAAGACTGCTCCAGACACACCTGATTCCAGCAGAACCAGACAACCAGTGTAAACACAGGCAGCAGACACACGTGTGATAGCACGTCACCCATGCACGCAGACGAGCTACCCAGGCTTCTGAGGACTCTTACTCTGGCGGGGGCCCCAGACTGGTACCACAGCCCAGAGGGTCTGTTTAGACAGCTGCGGAAGCCACAAAGGAGCTGCCTGTTGCTTCCCCAGCCTTGCAGTGGGTGTGGAGCGTATTTAGGTCTGGGGTGGGGTCCGGTCATTCCTGCTCTGTTTAGCACCAGCAGGATAGAGTGGACAGGCCCCATCATTAACCCTGTGCAGCCTGGGTAAACAGTTTCAGGGAAAACCTAGCCAAGGGGCCCCGGGGGCTGGGCCTGCCGGTTGGCAGGAGGAAGGGATGCCTTGGGACTTAGATGCCATCCTGGGGGAGACAGATTTGGACCCCTTGCTTTGCCGTCAGGTATCAGAAGCATGTGCACACATACCGAATTCTACCTGACGGAGAAGATTTCCTGGCTGTGCAGGTAGGAGCCTGGACCCTGACCCCGACCTTGATTCTAGCCTAAGGTGGGGGACCAGGTGACCGACCCTTCTTCCACTCTCGCTGGCCTGCAGACCTCGCAAGGTGTGCCAGTACGACGCTTCCAGACCCTGGGGGAGCTCATCAGCCTGTACGCCCAGCCCAACCAGGGCCTGGTGTGTGCCCTGCTGCTGCCCGTGGAGCGGGAGCGAGAGCCGGACCCGCCGGACGACCGTGACGCCTCAGGTGCTGCCTGAGTGCCGTGTACCTTCCCTGCCCCTCACCGGACATCCCCCGTGACGTCCCACCCCATCTTCTCAACCTACCTCCTCTGAAGCCCCCTGACAGCCATGGTACCCCCCCACCCCCACTTCACCGAGGGCAGGAGGCTCACACCGCTGCCTGCTGGCCCCTGTCCACAGATGCGGAGGACGAGAAGCCCCCACTTCCCCCGCGCTCTGGCTCTACCAGCATTTCTGCCCCCCTGGGGCCCAGCAGCCCCCCACCAGCCCCTGAGACCCCCACAACTCCAGCTGCTGAGAGGTGAGACCCCCCAACCCCTCCTGAGCAGGTAGTCCTTGTCTTTTCTGAGAACCATGTCCTCAACAAAGGTGGGAAGACTTTTAAGGCTCCCACCTCCCTGACCCCGAGGAGGCAGACACCCTGGTCTGTTGCACTCTCATTGCCACTTGTACCATCTCCTCTAGGGATGGGGCGGGGGTGCTAGGACAGTATCAGCAGGGCCTCCACTGACCTCTTAACCCCTCCCCCAAGTGCTCCCAATGGGCTGAGCACTGTCTCGCATGAGTACCTGAAAGGCAGCTACGGGCTGGACCTGGAGGCTGTGCGGGGCGGAGCCAGCAACCTGCCGCACCTCACCCGCACCCTCGCCACCTCATGCCGGAGGCTGCACAGGTACCTGGGGCACCCGGCGCCACGCGCTCCACCCTTATCTCCTACCTGTCCTCTCCTGCTCCCTTGTTACACAGATGCCCTGACCTTTGACCTCTGGCTCCGTACAGAGAGCCGGCTGTTGCCTCCTGACTTTTCCTCACCTGAACCCTTGTATCCTCATGGTGGCAGCTGAAATTCCTACACACACAGCTCCTCTTCCCTATCCCTGGGTCAGGGTGGGGAGTTCTGACCTAGTGTCTCCATAGTGAGGTGGACAAGGTCCTGTCAGGTCTGGAGATCCTGTCCAAGGTGTTTGACCAGCAGAGCTCACCCATGGTGACCCGCCTTTTGCAGCAGCAGGTGGGACTGTGGAGAGACCTCTGGGGAGTGGGTTTGTGTTCTGGGACTGGGCAGGGGCCCTCCTACTAAGTGGTCTCATGAACAAACCTCATTCGTTCTCCCTGTAGAACCCACCACAGACCGGGGAGCAGGAATTAGAGAGCCTGGTGCTGAAGCTGTCAGTGCTAAAGGACTTCCTGTCAGGCATCCAGAAGAAGGTGCCCTGACTCCTGACCCCTGACCCCTGACCCCCTCAGCTGGCCACTTGCCTTTTCCTGATCTGAACCCTGAATCTATAGTTCAGACTGACACCAACATCAGCGGTGCCCCTCCCTGCCCCTGCCCTCAGCAAGGCTCCTGACCTGGCCCTGCCCTTGCCCCCTCCAGGCCCTGAAGGCCCTACAGGACATGAGTTCCACAGCCCCCCCGGCCCCACTGCAGCCATCTACACGTAAGGCCAAGACCATCCCTGTGCAGGCCTTTGAGGTACATAGTGGGGGGTGGGGGGACATTCCAGGGCAGAGAGCGGGTGGAGGTGAAGAGGGTGTTACCTGCTCCCCAGGTCTTTTCAGCAGCACCCCCACTTCCTGGCCTGCAGGTGAAGCTGGATGTGACCCTGGGTGACCTGACCAAGATCGGGAAGTCACAGAAGTTCACGCTGAGTGTGGATGTGGAGGGTGGGCGGCTGGTGCTGCTGCGGAGACAGCGGGACTCTCAGGAGGACTGGACAACCTTCACGCATGACCGCAGTGAGCCAGGGCCCAACCCAGGATGGGCAGCAGGGTGGGCCCCCTGGGTCTGCGGGCACAGGCTGATGTGACCCATTCTCTATCCTCTAGTCCGCCAGCTCATTAAGTCCCAGCGGGTCCAGAACAAGCTGGGCGTCGTGTTTGAGAAGGAGAAGGACCGGACGCAGCGCAAGGACTTCATCTTCGTCAGCGCCCGGGTGAGCAGCGCATGGGCCCGGCTGCCGGGGCTGCAAAGGTCCTTGCCGGGTGGGAAGAAAGAGATATCATCCCTCGTGGGGTGGGCAGTTATGACAGGGTGGAGAGTATGTGTGCTGAGAGCGGGCAGCCCAAGGGTGGGCTGATAATCATTTAGTGAACATTTACTGAGCACCTGCTGTATGCTTGAGGAGTGGGTGTGTGGTGGTGAGCCAGAGGCGTGTCCCTGTTCTCTAGGGACAGGCCACCTAGCAGGGTAGGCCCGTGGAAGGGGGTTTCCTGGCTGCCCACCTGTGCCTGACTGACCGCTGTCCCCCACAGAAGCGTGAGGCCTTCTGCCAGCTCCTGCAGCTCATGAAGAACAAGCACTCCAAGCAGGACGAGCCCGACATGATCTCCATCTTCATAGGCACCTGGAACATGGGTCAGGCCCGCGGAGGGACTGGGGTGGGAGAAGAAGGGCCCCAGGCAGGGGCCTGACTGCCCCCTCCCCTCCACCTCCAGGAAGTGTGCCGCCTCCGAAAAATGTGACATCTTGGTTCACATCGAAGGGTCTGGGGAAGACCCTGGATGAGGTCACGGTGACCATACCCCATGACATCTATGTTTTTGGGACCCAGGAGAACTCGGTGGGTGACCGCGAGTGGCTGGACCTGCTCCGCGGGGGCCTCAAGGAGCTCACGGATCTGGATTACCGCCCGGTGAGGGGATGTTGTCTTGTCCAGCCCCTCTCCCCACACACTTGCTGGCTCCCCACAGCTTGACTGGCTCTCCCTCTGGCCCTTGGGAATATCCTTTAGGAAGTCTACCCTGAGTCCTTTATGCTGTGGGAAGGTCACTCTTTCTGGTCCCTCAGGAAAAGGTGTGGCAGGCCTTCTTACCTTGTGATTTCCAGAACCGTCTATAGTGTGGGCTGGGCAGGGTGAGGGTGAGGGAGATGTGGACAGTGGCCCAGCCTGGGGCAGGGGTGACCCTGCACCCTCTCCCCAGATTGCTATGCAGTCACTGTGGAACATCAAGGTGGCTGTGCTGGTCAAGCCAGAGCACGAGAACCGCATCAGCCACGTCAGTACGTCCAGTGTGAAGACCGGCATTGCCAACACCCTGGGTGAGGAGAGAGGGTGGGGTCCCTCTGTCCACTCCTGCATCCTTTCCAGCCAGGGTCCAGGGTCTCTTTCCATCTATAGAACTCTTTGAACTTTGCAAAGCATGTTCATATTCTAAATCTCTTCCAGCCCCACCAAGAGGCATGGCCAGGATAATTATCTCCACTTCATAGATGATAAAACTTGAGCCCAGAGTGGTCAAGTGACCTGTCCGAGGTCACACAGCTAGTACGTGATAGAGCCCAGCACCAGCATAGTGCCCAGGTCTCCCTGTTTGCAGTCCAGTGCTACCTCAGGATAGACTGTGCTCAGAATCTGCGAAGCCTTGCCCCTTCACCACCGGGGTCCCTGTGATCTCCAGGGACTCTGCTCTCACGTGCAAATAGACTCAGACCATCCAGATGGGGCTGCAGGTGCCCGGTGTGGACCCCAGAGAAGGCGTGGTTGTATATGCAGGGAACTGCCTGCCTTATGGCATGTGGGGGGGTCGGGAGGATCTTTCCACTGCTGCTTCAACAGCGGGGGGGTAAAGTTGGGAGCCCACCGAGGGTGACCCAGGCATTCTTCTGTTGCCCTGACAGGAAACAAGGGGGCTGTGGGTGTCTCCTTCATGTTCAACGGCACCTCATTTGGCTTTGTGAATTGCCACCTCACCTCGGGAAATGAGAAGACTGCCCGGTGAGGGGGTGCCTTCCCAGTCATCTCTTTAGCCTTATCCTCTATTTCCCTGAGACCTATTCCCTCTCCTGTATTCTAGTCCACGACCCTCCTACATCCCTGTCCCCTGAGTCTGCCTTCCTTACCTCAACTCAGGACCCCTCTGTCTGTCCCTGATTTTGACCTTGTCCCCAGCTCCTTCCTCTGTCCCCAGGGACCCTGATCCCTGCCCTGTCCCCAACCCCAGCCAGAGACTTCTTATCTCCATGTCTGTCCCTGACACCTGACCCTGGAGCTCCCCCTACCCCCACCATAGGCGGAATCAGAACTACCTGGACATCCTGCGGCTGCTCACGCTGGGCGATCGGCAGCTCAGTGCCTTTGACATATCTTTGCGTTTCACTCACCTCTTCTGGTTCGGGGACCTCAACTACCGCCTGGACATGGATATACAGGTGTGAGCAGGGCCCGGTGGGTGGCGGGTAGGGAGGATGGGCTGGGGCCCAGGTGGGCTCTCACCTCTGGCTTGAGAGGACGAGGCCCAGCTTTTTTATGTCCCCTCTCCCCTCAGGAGATCCTGAACTACATCAGCAGGAAGGAGTTTGAGCCCCTGCTCAGGGTGGACCAGCTCAACTTGGAGCGGGAAAAGCACAAGGTCTTCCTTCGATTCAGTGAGTGTGGATGCGGTAGCGGCAGTCCCTGAGGGCCAGGGTCCTTGTATCCCTGGGTCTTCAGGGCCCTGACCCCTCCATCCCTGCCTTTCCTAGGTGAGGAGGAGATCTCCTTCCCACCCACTTACCGCTATGAGCGGGGCTCCCGGGACACGTATGCCTGGCACAAGCAGAAGCCAACTGGGGTGAGTGAGGAGAATGGGTTAGGCCCGGGGAGAACCCCCCGAGGACTGTGGTGAATCAAGAGTGTGTGTGGGCTCAAGCCTCTGCACTTACCATTCCAGTCTCTATGGCCCCTTGAGGCCTTGGGGGGTGATCCTGGGTGTTGGAGGTGGATGCTGGACCCAGTGTGGTAGGGGCATGGGCCTCAGCTGAGCAACCCCCAGCTGACCCCTGACCACGCTGCCGTCACCTGCCCCAGGTCCGGACCAATGTGCCTTCATGGTGTGACCGGATTCTCTGGAAATCCTATCCCGAGACCCACATCATCTGCAATTCCTATGGTCAGAGCCTCCCGGACAGGGTGATGGGCGATCCCGGGTGGTCCCTGACCTGACTCTGCCTTGGCTTTGGGAATCGGGAGCAGAGAGTAAGGAGCTTTCCCCTGAACCCCAATTCCTACTCCCCTCCCGCAGGTTGCACGGATGACATCGTCACCAGCGACCACTCCCCCGTGTTTGGGACGTTTGAGGTTGGAGTTACCTCTCAGTTCATCTCCAAGAAAGGTGGCTATTCTGGCTGTGCTGTGGGTGTGGCATCCATCTGGGTGGGTGCAGGTGCTAGCCTGGGGGGTGTGCATAGCTTTGAATATATCTGAGTGTGTGTGTCGGTGGGTGTGTAGGGGCGGGTACATACATGCATGTGCAGGAATGTGTCTGAATATGTGATGTGTGAAGGTGTCTGTGTTCCCTGAGTCATCGTGGGAGGTATATGCCCGTGAGCAGGTGTGTGCGTATGAAGGTAATCGTGTACATGTTTCTGCCTGCCTGGGGCTCCTTGTGTACCCGTGTGGCTGGTGGCATGGTGGATTGTTGGCGGGCATATCCTGCAGGCACTCTGGTTCCTGGCCCCTTCTCAGATGATCTCTCCTTCTTGGGTTGTCTGTCTGTCCCAGCCCCAGGTCCAGGCTTTGGGGTCTCCCTGGGCTGCTTGGGATGAAGGAGGCCCCTCCTGGCCCTCCCTCCTGCTCTGCCAGGGCTCCAGATTCCCTGCCCCAGTGCTCAGTCTGTGCCCTGTTCCTTCTGCCACCCTCTCAGCTCTCCTGTCTGCATTCCTCCCTTTGCCCCTCAGGGCTCTCAAAGACCTCAGACCAGGCCTACATCGAGTTTGAGAGCATTGAGGCCATTGTGAAGACGGCCAGCCGCACCAAGTTCTTCATCGAATTCTACTCCACCTGTCTGGAGGGTCTGAGGCGGGGCCCAGGGCTGGGTGTGGGCCATGGGGGATGGGAGGCCTGAGGTGCCCAGAGTGGGCAGCCCCCTAGTTAGGGGGAAGGGAAGCTGAGAGGTGGCACTCAGTTGGGTGTCCCCTACCCCCATCAGAGTATAAGAAGAGCTTTGAAAATGATGCCCAGAGCAGTGACAACATCAACTTCCTCAAGGTGCAGTGGTCCTCGCGCCAGCTGCCCACGGTGAGGCTTGTGGGTGAAGGCACAGAGGGACATGCAGCTGAGCGCCACTTGGAGCCCGCCTGGGAGGGTGGGAAGAGCCCACGATGTGGGCTTGTGCGTGGAGAGGGCATGAGTGAGGATGAGACCATGTGCTTTATTTGGGGTGGGGGGGTTGGAAACCAGGTTGCAGTTGATTCATTAGTTCCGTAAATACTTCTCAAGGCTTCACTAAACGTCAGATGCTGTGTTGGCCGTTGTTGATGCAGAAAATTAATTAGTTACAGGGCTCTTGAGTGCTCTGAAAGGCCCATGGGACTCTTTCCTTCAGGTAGACGGGAGTGAGCACGGACAAGCTTGAGGGTGGGATGAGCCACAGTCACGGCAAGAAGTGGGGTGAGGGGGGTGCTTTATTCCTCACTGGGCCTCTCTGCTCCCAGCTCAACCCCATTCTGGCTGACATCGAGTACCTGCAAGACCAGCACCTCCTGCTCACAGTCAAGTCCATGGACGGCTATGAATCCTATGGTGAGGGTGGAGGGGGGGGCCAAAGGGCACAGAAAGCCAGGCAGGGCCCTAGGAAGGCTTGGCAATTGCTAGTCTGCTCCATCTGCCCTTCAGGGGAGTGCGTGGTGGCGCTCAAGTCAATGATTGGCAGCACAGCCCAGCAGTTCCTGACCTTCCTGTCCCACCGCGGCGAGGAGACAGGCAACATCCGTGGCTCCATGAAGGTGCGGGTGCCCACAGAGCGCCTGGGCACCCGTGAGCGACTCTATGGTGGGGGCTCCATTGGGAGGGGTGTGGGGCATATGATGGGGTGGTGCGGGCAGGTCTAGGAGAGGAGGACCAGGGCTGCGGGGTGGGTGTTGGAATCCCTGGAACATTTGGCAGTTGTACAGCCAGGTCTGGGGGGTGGGCCTGCCCTGGGGAGTAGCTGGGAAGGGGCTAGCTCACCTGTGGGTGTCTGTGAGGGGCAGGACCCCAGGTCCCTTCTAAGTCTCCTTTCCCTTCCTCTCCCAGAGTGGATCAGCATTGATAAGGATGAGGCAGGAGCAAAGAGCAAAGCCCCCTCTGTGTCCCGAGGAAGCCAGGATCCCAGGTGAGCTGGGGCTCTGAGGGGAGTCACATGAAGGGGTGCCTGGGGACTCGTGGCCAGCTCCTGCTTCATCTCCCTCCCCTGTGCACCCTGACAGGTCAGGGAGCCGCAAGCCAGCCTCCACAGAGGCCTCCTGCCCACTGTCCAAGTTATTTGAAGAACCAGAGAAGCCACCACCAACTGGGAGGCCCCCAGCCCCACCCCGAGCTGCTCCCCGGGAGGAGCCCTTGACTCCCAGGTGAGAGAAGGAAACTGTCATTCCCATCCTTTATCCATCTTGATCCATCACTGTGCATGGCTCTCAGGGTTGGCCTGGGGATCATCTACTGCTTAGGTCTCTGTGGGGCCCTACGCCCGTGGCCACTGGCCAGCCAGGCCTCCTGAAGGTGTGGCTCTCTGAGTCAAAGGGAGCACAGTCAGCCTCTCCTCTCACTTCTGTCTTTATTAAAAAATAGACTTAGAAATGGTTTCTGCAACAGCTCCCTTAGACACTTAACTTGAGCCTTCTGTTCGGAGAAGGCCTGTGTCTCAGCACAGATTTCCCTGGGGCGTTCTATGGAACACTGTCCTACAAGATGCCCCACTGGAAGCCGGTTTGTTGTCAAATGAGTTTGGGAAATGGTTGTTGCTAGATTCTTTTCTTAGATATTCCCAGTGCACAATAGTATCAGCAAAAGCTCTGAGCTTGTGGACAGGAAGGAAATCCTTTTTCAGCTGTGTTGAATATAGTTTCCCAAACTTAATGGGCCAGGAAACTTTTCCATGCAATAACTATTAATATCCTGGGGAACTACAGTTGACCCTTGAACATGGCAGGGGTTAGGGGTGTATAACTCTTAGTCATCCCTCTGGATCCCCAGTTCCTGTGTATGTGAGGTTCCACGTGGATTCAACAAATGTGGCTCATATATCATGCAGTACTGTAGTAGTGAAAAAAAAAATCCACATAGAGTTGGACCCGTGCAGTTCAAGCCGATGTTATTTAAGGGTCAAGGTCAAGTATAGTGTTCTGTGGATCATACTTTGAGAAAGTGAGGCTTGCTTTTTAATTATATCCAGTTGTCATTTGAACATAAATAAAAACTCCTGGTGCATTTTCAGTCATCTTTAGCTGTTATCAGTCACCTTGGTTTTATCTCCAGCCTCGAGTAAAATTAACCTGAATCCTTGAGTAAGATTCCCCAGTACACTGGCCTCAGATGCCGCCAGGGCTTTCCACATCTGGCTGGTCATTCTCATTGAAGGCTTTTATTGCCCTGCCTTCTGGCCTCTGTTTTCACCCATTTTACACTCAGTTTTTACAGTTGCAAAATCAAAAAAATATCAGAGACTCTTAGCGAGTGAGGCAAGGACGAATTGGGGGTTATCTAGTTGTCTCCCCAGTTTTAGAGATGAGGACACAAAGAGGCAGAGAGGGAAAGTGATGTACCCACGGTCACATGCAAGTCTAGGGGTGGGGGCTTACATCTCCTGACTCCCTGCCCAGTGCTCCTTCCACTGCACCCACTGCTCTTCTACCCTCAATTCTGGGCCCTGATTTTATTCTGCTCCCAAACCCAGGTTGAAGCCAGAGGGGGCTCCAGAGCCGGAAGGGGTGGTGGCCCCCCCACCCAAGAACAGCTTCAATAACCCTGCCTACTACGTCCTTGAAGGGGTGCCACACCAGCTGCTGCCCCCGGAGCCACCCTCACCTGCCAGGGCTCCTGTCCCACCTGCCACCAAGAACAAAGTGGCCATCACAGTGCCTGCCCCACAGCTTGGGCGCCACCGGCCTCCTCGTGCGGGAGAGGGGAGCTCATCAGATGAGGACTCTGGGGGCACACTGCCCCCTCCAGACTTTCCACCACCACCACTGCCGGATTCGGCCATCTTCCTGCCCCCTAGTCTGGATCCTCTGCCAGGGCCAGTGATCCGGGGCCGTAGTGGGGGTGAGGCACGTGGCCCACCACCTCCCAAGGCCCATCCAAGACCCCCACTCCCACCAGGCCCCTCGCCCACCAGCAGTTTCCTGGGGGAGGTGGCCAGTGGGGATGATCGCTCCTGCTCAGTGCTACAGATGGCCAAGACACTGAGTGAGGTGGACTATGCTCCTGCTGGGCCTGGCCGCTCCATGCTCCTGCCAGGCCCCCTGGAGCTACAGCCACCCCGGGGGCTGCCCTCGGACTATGGCCGGCCTCTCAGCTTCCCTCCACCTCGCATCCGAGAGAGCATCCAGGAGGACCTGGCAGAAGAGGTGTGTGGGCCAGAGGTGGCTGGCTGTGTGTGCCTGCAGTGTGTGCATGCCCACGGATGGGGGTATCTTTTTACTTAACCATTCAGCACTCAGTGGTGTCCCCTCTGCCCTGAGCTGGGCACTGGGGAGGTGAAGGTCGCAGGAATCAGCCCCTTGCTCTGCCTCTCTCCCCACCCCAGAGCACGTGGCAGAATATGGCTGTCCGCAGGTCCTTCTGTGTGTGCAGGTCCCCTCAGTGCTCCCTCTAACCTGCTCTATTCCCTCAGGCTCCGTGCCCGCAGGTCGGGCGGGCTGGCGGGCTGGGTGAGGCAGGCATGGGAGCCTGGCTGAGGGCGATCGGCTTGGAACGCTATGAGGAGGGACTGGTGCACAATGGCTGGGACGACCTGGAGTTTCTCAGGTGGGGGCGGGGCTGGAGGTGGATGGGGTGGGGCTGGGCTTGGGGGCGGAGCTAGGGGCTCTCTGGACCACCTGGCCCTTCTCCCAGCGTCTCTTACCCTTACAGCGACATCACTGAAGAAGACCTGGAGGAAGCTGGGGTGCAGGACCCGGCTCACAAGCGCCTCCTTCTGGACACCCTGCAGCTCAGCAAGTGACCGCGGTGGCATTTTGAAGCTGCAAACAGCGCCAAACCCGCCCTTGAAGGCCCAGCCAGAGCCCTGGAGTTGAGTTATAAGGGGTCGGGGCAGTACTTCCCTGCCTATTTATTGGGGACCTGTGTTCCCTACTGCCCAATCATTTGCCCAATCATTGTCCTAATTAGGACATCCTACTCCTCACCTTTTAGAGCCAGGGCTGCGGAGGTCAGTTGCCATGGTTACCGAGGACCTTGGTTCTGGTGCTGTCCTCCCTTTCTGGGCCACTCCTCCAGCCCCAGGGGGGCCATGGGGTCCATATGGGTACGTCTTGGGTCCCCACTTTCACCGTTGTTCCTGCTGCCCTCCACCCACCCTGAACCACTGGTAGAGGGGCTCAGCTGGGACCTCTCCCAACCCCTGCTCCGGGGTGTCCGTCCGGAAATGAAGGAATAGCCCAAGAACCCAAGCTGGGGTTTATTTAAGCTTTTCTGTGGGCGTTTAGGGAGGGCAGGCACTTTAATGTTATTGGGGCTGGCTTGGGTGGGGGCAAAGAATCTTGGCCACAAAGCGCCAGTTTGCTTAGTTTTGTCTCCTGGTCTATACCACCTGCGCTGCAGCTGTGTGGCAGCTGGGGGTTCCTCGCTGGTCATAATGGGAACTGGGCTCTTGCAGGCAGCCTATCCCCTTCATGGTACCGAAGGGTTCCAGTGTGATGTCAATAAATTAAATTTTATTTGGATTGAGCAAAACTCACCTCAATAAATTACAAGTTTTTCAAAGGAAAAGAACAGCAACAACAACAAAAAAGACAGGAAAGAGGAAGCCCCTCTGTCCCGATGCCCTGGCAGCTCTACTCATCTCAGGGCCTCCCCTCTGTGCCAAACGGGCTGAGGATGGGTGGGGAGGAGTGAGGGACTAAACGGTGGTGGACCCTCTGCGCTGCTCATTTTACCAATGATGACCAGCCTTTGCACGGGTGGGGTCAGTGTGGGTGGGCCCAAGGGCTGGGGCAGCAGGCTGGTCACCCAGCCAGCTGCAGAGGCAGTGGAGGAAGCCGGGCTGTTCCCATTTGAGGATTCACCTTTGAGCACTGTTGGCGCAGGCATTGTTTAATCCCCTTTTCAAAGAGAGCCAGGCTAGAAGGGGGAGCTCTGAGCTCTCCTGGAGGGCATCTCAGTGAAAAGTACCCGCCCCCACCCCCGCTCCCACCCCCACCCCCACGGTGCGGAATGGGGGTGGGTGAAGACGAGAGTAGCCCTGGCTTGGTCCCCGAAGCTGGGGAGGGCATACGGAGGGGTCAGACACAGTGGGAGTGGGGCCATCAGGCAGACCTGGGATGGGGAGGGGCTGTCAGGCCCTGGAGGGGCAGGGGTAGGCAGGCCCGGAGCCTCTGGAGGCCGGCGGCTAGAAGAGATTGGTCTTCAGGGCGGGGCCGGGCTTCCGGTGGAAGGAGGACAGAACCCCCGAGAAGGGCCCGGGCCCGGGTTCCGCCGGCTGCCAGGCCTTAAGCAGCTCCGCCGCGCCCGCGCCTGGCCCGCCACCCCCACCGCCCGCCACGCCGGCCCACAACGGGCCCTTGAGCTGCTGTGGCCCCGGCCCAGGTCCGGGCCCGGAGCCCAGGGCGGCGGGCAGCGGGCTGGGGCTCAGGCGCGGGCTGGCCAGGCCGGGCGCGGGCGGCGGCGGCGGCAGCGACGCGGTGCTGTCGGGCGTGGGGCTGCACGTGGACTCCTTGGAGTCGTCGTCCTCGGACGAGCAGCGCGCCTCACCCTTTTTGGCTCCCGCCGCGCCTGCCGCACCCTTGGCGCTGGCCGCACGCTCCTGTTTGCGGAACTTGGCCCGGCGGTTCTGGAACCAGACCTGCGGGCACAGGGACCGGTCAGCCCGGGGCCGCCAGGCGCGAGTGAGACCTCCGTCCGGAAGGGGTCGGGTCACGATTACTACCAACCAGCCTTCGGAGTCTTGGCCCCTCGGCTCTCCACCACTGCTCGTTGCCCTCCTCGTGTCTCGCCTCACTCCCCTGCTCCACTGGTCCCTTCCCCCGGTCCTCAGCGTCTTCCCCTTGGGATCTGCCAACCCGCTGAACCCGCTGCCTCCCGGTGTTCTCTGTCTCTTGGACCGGACTCGGTCTTCGCTCTCCTTGTCTCCCAAAGCCCTTGCCCGGGTTCCTCCCTACAAGAAGCCCAGGGCTGTGGAGAGCGGGTTAGGGCACTTGGGAAACCTTTTGTTCAGGGTCTTCAGTAAATGCGCTCCAGCTGAACATCTGTACTCAGCTTTGTAAGATCGACACAAGTCCGTTCCGACCCAGCTCCTGCACCTACCCTGAACCCCGGGCGTTCCAGGCTCAGAGGTTTCTCAGCTGCAGAGCTGAAGAGGGGGCCTGGAGGCGCTGACAGGCTTTCCCCCTGTTCGGCCTCGTTTGGCTCCGAGGCCACCTGGAGTTGACCCTCTACCCACTCGTCCCATCCTGGCTTCCCAAGCATCACTCTGCCGTGCTCAGCCCTACCCGGGAGACCGAGGGGAAATCGTGACGCTGAATAACTCCGTTCTTCCGAAGGCCTCAGACCCCATCTGCCCGCCGCCTGCCTCCCGGGGCTGCCCGTCCTCTGCTGCCCTGTCACCGCCAGCTTGCGCCCTGGCCCCTGGCCCTAGCTCTGTCAGCAGGCTGCACCCCCACCCCCCACCCCGGCTGCCCGAGTGTGGCCCCTCTGTCCCGCGGACCCCTAGGAGTCAGACACTAACTTCCCGCCCCGCTCCGCGCGCGCTCGCTCCCCGCACACATCCGCGAAAACACACCTGCACGCGAGCCTCCGTGAGGTCGATCTTGAGGGCCAGCTCCTCGCGCGTGTAAATGTCGGGGTAGTGAGTCTCGGCGAAGACGCGTTCCAGCTCCTTCAGCTGCGCGCTGGTGAACGTGGTGCGGATGCGCCGCTGCTTGCGCTTCTCGTGCAGGCCCGACGGCTCCGGGAAGAACTTGTAGGGCACTACAGATGTGTGCGGGAGGGGGGAATCAACGAGGGTGGGGACGTGAGGGGCCGAGCCCGGCCCGCTGCGTTCTGCCCCTGAGGGATCGCTTACGGTCCCCTGCCCCTGACCTGGCCCCTGGGCTTGGCCCTCTCAATCTCGGATCGCTTCCCTATCGATGGATGGAGCCGGCAGGGATGAAGGCGAACAGGGCGCGGGGAGACCTGGGACCCAAAAGTGGCAGCGAGGGAACCAAAATCTGATTCTCTGGTCAAGACTCTTGACCTGTCGTCGCCCTCCGCAGTGTTCCTTCCACCTCCCACCAGTCTACCCACCCCTGCGACCCTCAGTGTGTCTCTCCCTCAGTCGACCTGACTTCCAATCCTGTTCTATCCTTCCTAGCCTGGGCTGTCTGTGAGGTCTCACCAACATCCTGTCTCTCCAATAACCAGTCTCATGGACTGCAGCTGGGTGACTGAGACTCTCCTGCGTAGGTCTACTTTCAGCCCTGCCACCGACTCGCTGATATTTACAAATTTGGCCATCTTCACCCTGCATCCTTTTCCCCAGGCCTCATTTCCTCAGCCCCATTTCACATCCCAGTCTCCTCCAGATGTCCCCTTCTCCTCTTCCTCATCTCTCTCCACCCTCATCGATCTGCAACTTTCCCCTTCTGGACCATTCTTCTCTTTGTGCCCATAGTGAAGGGTTATTTCTCCCTTCCCAGCTTCCTCCATCTTCTCTTTGCCCTTCTTCTTCCTCCCAGGCACCTCTTTCTGTCTACCAACTCCTCCAAAAACCAGCCCCAACCCTACCCCTCACTTTTTCTGTCCAGTCTCCCATCTACCCTTCCCCCTTCCCATTGCTCCACAGACAGCATTTCTGACACTACCTCCCCATTCTTGTCTCCAGCCACTGTTTAGGTCTCCCCATTCTCCAGAGATCTCCATTATCCTTATCTTTGTCATATCTCCCTAATTTTCTATCTCCCCTAATCCTGTCTCCAACACCCCATGCCTTTCCCCATCTTCCTCATCTGTTTTCAGTCTTCCCCGGTCCCCATCTCCCGTAATTCCTGTCCACATCATCTGGAACTTATTTTATCTCCCCAGCCCTGGGTCCCCATTTCTCCCAGGGATCCAGATCTTTCCATCTCTGCTCAGTCTTTGTGTATCTGTCCCCATCTTCCTCATCTCAGACTTCCATCTTTCTGGGGCCCATCTCTCCGTCTTCTGTTTCTATCTCCACAGTCCCCATGTGCATATGACCCAGAGTACCCAATCTCCCTATCCCTGTTCCAGTTTCTGACTCCATCTCCCCGGTTCTCATTTCTCCAAGCTCAGGTCTCTCTCACTATCCCTCCCCACCACACAGGTGCCAATCTTCTACTTGGGTCCTGTGGTCCCAGGAAGGAAGGAAATAAGGAGATTGGGTGGGGCAGCTTGGACTTTAACTGGAGAGATGAGGGTGGCTAAGAGCCTTCAGGAGGCTGAAGGTTCAGTTAGAGACTTGGATGAAGGGGCTTGGGCATCTCATGGGGCTGCTTCTGGGTTCTGCAGGACTCTAGCTGGGAAAACCTCCAGGGGAATGGGGAAATGAAAGTGGTTTAATGACCTGAGCATCCTTTTCTTCTGGCCACAAAATGGGTTTCAGTTGTGCAAGAGGGTTTGGGCTCAGGTAGGATGGGTTCGAAACAAGGCAGTAGGGGCTTGATGGTGTTGGAGCTCTAGGAAGGCTCCCAACTGGGCAGCTCATCTGCCGCCGGGGCCCATGCTGGGGCCGGGCATGAAGTGGGGTGGTGATGATAAGGATGGGCGGTCTGATTGGCCTGAGCCAGGAGCAATCTTCCAAGGATACAGGGTATGGAGAGGTTTGGTGGTCAATCTTTGCATGTGGGCAGGGGAGGGCCTTGTGAAGAGTCTGGGGCTAGACCGGGGATCTATTTATTTCCTTGACCTGAAGAGCATGGGATAGGGATACAGCAGCGAGAAAGGAACAGGAAGGATGAGAGGGTGGGGCTCAACTCTGCCTAGGGAACCTCGTCTTACTCGGGAGGCTGTAGGTCCCGCGGGAAGTTGGAGGATCTGGCTAGGACAGAGATTGTGGCGGCTGTGTGGGACCGTCGCAACCACTTGCCGAGTGGGCAGGGGCTGGGGGTGCCGTAGGATTTGCAGGGACGGTTGGACCGGGGCTGGGCTCACCTGCCGAGTAGGGCGCAGGCTGATGGTCCCGTAGAGCGCCAAGCGCGCAGTTGGAGGAGCCGAGCGCGGGGCAGGGAGGCCCGGCCGCGGGGAAGGCGGGTCGCAGGGGACTGTACTGGAAGCCGCCGGGCTGGCTGCAGGCGCCGAAGTCGCCGTAGGCGGACGCCTCCATGGCCGCCACGCAGGAGTCGTACGAATTGAGGTAGGAGTAGTCCATCGGCCCGGGGGGCGGGGGCGGGGGCCGGGCCTGGCCGGGTCGGAGTCTGGGTCCCAGGCCGGGTTGGGGTCAAGATGGGGTTTGGAGCGCCAGGCGCTGAGGACCAGAGGCCAGTTCTGAGCGCCCGCGAGACCGCCCGCCCCGTCGCGGCCGCGATCCGCTTTGGTGCAACGCAAGTGCAGCCCAGCCCGGCCCGCGCGCCTTTTAACGCGCAGGACCCCGCGGAGGGGGCGGGGCGGGGCGAGCTCGTCGGGGCGGGGCCTGGACGGCCAAGACCCCGCCCCCAGTCTCCCCGACCCCCCACCCAAAGGGTCGCCGCCGCCTTCTTAGGGCTCGGGAGATGCAGGGCAGGCTGCCCGGGGCCCCATCCCTAGAGTCCCCATCCCGCCCCAGTCCGGACCAGACCTTCAGTCTACGCATCGTGCCAGGCCGTAGGGTCCCGACCCCTCTCCCTGGCCTCCCCACCTGCGGCCCCGCAGAAGGGAGGGGAAACAGGCCTGGCGGCGCTCGTGTGAAGAAGTTAATTCAATTTGTCCAGTTAACCGAGTTATTCTGATTCAGTCCCTCGGCCCCGCCCCCATCGAGGTCCTATCCCGGAGGGGACCACGGAGGCGGCTCAGAAGGGCGAATGGCGACAAGAACGAGAAAGAGATGGGACCTGGGATGGGGATAGAGGATGTCGATGAAGAGAGGAGACAGAGTCGGAGACAGGGAGAGAAAGGGACCGAAACAGTGATGGAGAAAGATGGAGAAAGCAATAAGAGATAAGGGTTCACAGATAGAGACATGGATGAGACATGGAGGAGAGAGCTAGAATGGGGGGGGGGGGCGGGAGAAGCAAAAGGGAGACAGGAACAGAGGTGGCGACCAAGGTGAAACATGTACAAGAGGAAGGTGAGGATGGAGGTGGGGACAAGGCAGAGAGACAGAGGAGACAAAGATAACAGAGAGACAGGGGGGATGGAGAAAGCCAGGGAGGCAGGCATGGAGACAGAGCCACACGGAGGAGACGCGGTTGGAAACAAGGATTGCAATGGAGATCAAGAGAGAGATGAGACAAAACAGGGCCGTGGTAGTGAGACAGAGAGTGAGTCTTAGTGAGACAAGGCCAGGGACAGACACAGCAGAGGAACAGAAGCTAAGGGGCAGAGAGAAACAGCCTTTGGAGAGCTGAGACCCACCAGCTGGAGCGCCTGGTGGGCAGAAGGATTGCTGTGAAGGCGCCACCTGAAGCTACTGAGGGGGAACGCTGCCTCTATCCTGACTTGTCCTGAAGGCCAAGAAGCCCTGCCCTGCACCTTCAAGGCCCAGCCTGCCTCTCCCCTCCCCCAGGTCCCATAGCTCAGTCTCTCCCCCTATTGCTGCGCGTGTGAACCTCTGGTTCCCAGCACCCTGGGCACAGAGTATGTCTGTGTGTGTGTGTGTGTGTGTGTGTTGAAGGTCAAGACCAGGCAGTAACCAAGCGACTCCTTCACTTTCAGCTTCTACCCCCTCCTCCAGAGGCCTTTTTCTTTTTCAAGAAAACCACCTAAACTCAGTCTGGATCTGGCCACAGCATGCTCCGTGGACTTAGCCATGGGCTTCCACACTGTGGGGCCACAGGATACAGAATCCTTTCCAGGAGAACAGAACAGAGAACTTTTCAACCCCTGCAGCTCACCTGAGGAGGATCTAGCAGCTTCCTGACCCAGCCTCCTGCACCCAGTGTGGGCAGATCCTGCTGATGAAGTAGAGACCCAGCAAGAAGGCAAGGAAGTGGTGGCCTCTTGGTACTAGCCAGGGTCCTAGGGGAATGAGAGAAGAGCTCCCTCGTTCCCTTCCCCCTAGCTTAGTTACACAGTGGGGAGCAGGCCCCCCCTCAGGTCATCCACTTCCCCGGCCACTCATTCTTTGTTTAACACCTATCTCCCATTTCTGTAACTACTGCTTGTAGGGAGCTTGAGGTGTTTTCTCTAATTACTTTTTAGGAGATCTAAACTAAAACTGACTCAGAATGTTCTCTCCACCGGTGTGGGAGGTGCACCTTGACCCAGGGAACCAAAGGATCTCAGAATCAGAAATCAGATGGTGCCACTGCTCTCTTCCTTAGAACTCCCATGGCTCTCCACTGTCCTCAGGATCAAATCCAAGCTCTCACTCTGGCCCACAAGGTCCTCCATGCCAGTGCTCCAGCCTGCTTCCCCCTCACCGTGGTTTTCTTTGCAGCCCTCACACACTGATCTTTTAGCTCAGAGTTGTTGTCTCTGGTTGGAATGTTCATTCCAGTCTCCTCTCCACCACATTCTCCTCCCCCTCCCTTACCCTCACCGCCTCCCCCAAAAAAAGCCAAAACCTGGGAGACCCTTGTTTGTCATTAGGTCTCAACTTAGATGTCACTGCTTCCTGGAAGCCTTCCCTGATACCCCTAGACTAAGTTGGGTGTCCCATAGTACCTCCTTCTCTTGGTTACTCACCTTGTTGAAGTATTTGCAGTAAAGTGCAAGGTGTAGGGCAGAACTGTGTCCTCACGTTGATCACTGTCTCTGGAGCCCTCCCTCCCACAGTGGCTAGCACATCACGACACTATCGGAGGTCTTCCCATACCTGTTTGTTGAATGATTCATGAAGGCGAGACTGAACTCTTTGTGTTGGGGAATCCTGCCTTGTGTCCAGGGAAGGAATCCCATCCTGGATTCCCACTCCCCACTCTTTGAAAAGGGGTCACCCTCCCTTCTTCCTCCCCTCACTCCCCAAGGACAGGAAACTCCCTCTCTCTGGGCCAGCCTTCTGCCTGGGAGAAAGTCCTTCCTCATCTGAGGAATTTTCAAGGGGCCGTATCCCTTTCACAAGGGCAAAGCGGAAGCAAAGGGGCAACTGAGGCTTGTGTGCAGGGATCAGCAGGGACGCGAGGCCCTGATTCCTGTCTCCGTTTCCATGATCCATCCCTGTCGTGTCTACACTTTGGTCATGGAGCCATTAAGTTCCTTTTTCCCTCTATTTTTTTTTTGCCATACATTGACATGAATCCACCATGGGTGTACATGTTTTCCCCTTCCAAAACCCCCCTTCCACCTCCCTCCCCATCCCATCCCTCCAGGTCATCCCGGTGCACCAGCCCCAAGCACCCTGTATCATGCATTGAACCTCGACTGGCAATTCGTTTCACATATGATAATTTACATGCTTCCATGCCATTCTCCCATATCATCCCGCCCTCGTCCTCTCCCATAGAGTCCATAATACTGTTCTATTTATCTGTGTCTCTTTTGATGTCTTGCATACAGGGTTATCTTTACCGATTGACTAAATACCATATATATGTATTAATATACTGTATTGGTGTTTTTCTTTCTGGCTTACTTCACTCTGTATAATAGGCTCCAGTTTCATCCACCTCATTAGAACTGATTTGAATGTATTCTTTTTAATGGCTGAGTAATATTCCATTGTGTGTATGTACCATAGCTTCCTTATCCATTCGTCTGCTGATGGGCATCTAGTTTGCTTCCATTCCTTTTTCCCTCTAAACTGATTTAAGTTGGGCTTCTGACACAGCCAAGAGCTCTGACCAATATAATCTGTAAATGCTTGACACCTTTACAGGGAATCAAACAAATGGCTGTGGTGATTGGAAGTTTTGTGGTAATGTGCCTGTTGCAGGCTCAGCTGGGCAGAAGCTGCCCTTCTCCCAAATCAGGACTGTGGAGTTGGAGGCTCCTCTCTCTGCAAGGAGCCGTTTGTGCTGAGACTGGCACTGACACTGAGGTGAAGCCCAAGAAAATGCTTTGAACCCTGTCTGTTGTTGGGTTCGGGTGTTTCAGGTGATGTAGGCAGGGTGACTTTGGAGGCCAGGCTGCGTGAGCGTGAGATATGGGGACATCCACGAGGGCTTCCTAAGAACTCAGCATAAAAGAAGGAGACAGGTAGAATGGGCTGGGCTCTGCAAGGGCCTCAAAACAGAGAGGCCAGTGGTTGTGATCTGATGTGGGTGCTCATCCTAACTGAGACCCCTCCCCAAATGCGTGCACTCTTGGGGAAATAAAAATGCTCTGACATGAAACATTGTCCCACCAACCCCCCCAAGCAAAGCCTCCTTGATCAATTCCATAACTGATGATGAATTCTGAAGCCTGATCGCTGGGTTCCAGCTCTGGCGCTGCCACTTTCAAGCTGGATGACAGGGTGAGTTACTCAGCCTCTCTGTGCCTCACCTTTCTCATCTATAACCTGGTTTACTTTAATGACTAAGTGAATTAAAATATCTGAAGAGTTTGAATAGTGCCTGGTACACAGTAGACATTAAATAAGTTAGCCCCCACCACCACCCCTTCTCTCTCTCACCAAGTGACTGAGGCCCGTGACTGACAGACCCAGACCACACTCTGGTTGAGCTCCTCTGATCTGTTACACCTGATACCTAGACATGTAATCCAGACATGGACCCTGTCTTTGCACCACCCCATCACCTCTACCTTTGAGATTTCAGAAGACACCAGGGCGCTGCAGAGTTAGCTGGGATCCCTTAATTTTTTGCCAGTGAGGAAACTGATGCCTAGCGAGGGGTCCTGGAGGAAAAGTGAAAACAGTGGGAGTGTGTTGTGATGGGGGATTCCTTCCACAGAGAGAGCTGCCTGCAAAAAGGAACCTGACGAGAGGGTACAGTGAGGACTGTCTTCTCTACTGCTCTGGTCCCAGCTCTGTGAGCCTGGACAGTGGAATTACCTTGAGAGCAGGGGAGAAAGGACTCATGTCCTGGAGAACTCTTGCTGCCTGTGGTCATTTGGAGAATTCCCTGGGTACTTCTACAAGAACACAGATCTTGACCTTCCGTCAGAGCTCTGAGCAAGGCTCTGCGGGGCTCAGAGTGTGGGCAGCAGGCTGATTCACTGATCCAGTCCTCTAGGGGGAGAGCACAGAACACTGGCTCCTCCTACCTTAGACACGCAGCTGCTCACCCGCTGAAGCAATGCCTCAGTGTCATTGCTGAACAACTGTGACTGGAAGCCAAGCTTGATCAGACAACCATGTCTACCTTCTAATAAGGGATGGAGCTTATCTATTAGTGAAAAGTTAACACATTTTTGGTCCTGCTTAAGGACCTTAGAACTCCTTTCACTCACATTTATCAATATCAACTCCATCAGTAACCTTCTTCCAAATCACTATTCTCTCCTGCTATAAACTCTGGTCCAGGGAAGGTTGGAGGCAGACATATTAACTGTATATTCCCAATCTGTCTATCAGGACCTGACCTATAGTCTTGAGAATTCCCTGGCAGTTCAGTGGTTAGGACTTGGCGCTTTAACAGCAATGGCCTGGGTTCCAGCCCTGGTCCGGGAACTAAGATCCTACATGCCAAGCAACATGGCCAAAAAAAAAACCACCCCAAAACAAAACTGTAGTTTCTTATTCATCTCTCCGTAATGGGGACAACCCTTCCCTTACTATTTTTTTTCTCTCACTAGTACCATAGGCTACCCAGTCTTCTATTAATTTCCATTTTTATTTGTAACTTCTAGCATTAGGCCTTTCCAGGGATCCTAAACATCCAAAATGTTTAGCCTTCAGAGATCTCTGAAGAATGAGAAAAGATCTTAATTCAGTTCTACAAATATTTCTCGAGTATCTGATCTATGATGGAAACAGGGGACACTAGACACATGGGGATAAGTTAATCCTGGTTGCTTTGTTTTTTTTCAGACTGACTTAAAAAAATTTTTTTTATTTATCTGGTTGTGCCATGCAGCATGCAGGACCTTAGTTCCATG
Organism: Giraffa tippelskirchi; assembly: GCF_054371585.1. Taxonomy (NCBI): domain Eukaryota; kingdom Metazoa; phylum Chordata; class Mammalia; order Artiodactyla; family Giraffidae; genus Giraffa; species Giraffa tippelskirchi. The sequence goes on from NC_137285.1 coordinate 123,315,096, forward strand.
ACCAGGGATCAAACCTGCGCCCCGTGCACTGGAAGCGAGTCTTAACTACTGAACCATTGGGAAATCCCCTTAGATGCTTTCTTTAGGGATCTTCTGATTTGGTGGGCACAAAGGCACTTACTTATGGGGAGGTTCTCCTTAAAATGTCTTAGTTGTCTGGGCAAGAAAATGACACATAGAGGCTGAGCTGAGTTGGTTCTTTTTTTAAAAAAGGGGAGGGGAGAAAAAAGGGTTTGATCTTATCAAACATGCCATACCTTGCCAAGCTTATTCAAACTTTTGCATGTGGGAAGGGACCTGCCTGAGGGCTGCCATAGTGGTCATTTGTGGTGTGGTCAGCCCAGCATGACTCTTCTCTTGGAAACTGTCTCCTCTATCCACATGGCTGCCCAGGGAACCATTGTTCTTACATAATCCTACCCTCAGCCATAACTGGTCCCAGGTGTGGGTACCTGTTTGAAGATGGGTAAATAAAACCCTTTCTCATCATTTTTTTCTCATTTGAATTGAGAAACAAGTCATTCTCTTAAAAAAATCTTTTTTTTGCTTCTTTATTTATTTTTGGTTGCACTGGGTCTTCATTGCTGCAAGAGGGGTTTTCTCTAGTTGCGGTGAGCTGGGGCTACTCTCTAGTTGTGGTGCACAGGCTTCTCTCATTGTAGTGGCTTCTCGTGTGGAGCACAGGTTCTCGGCACTCAGGCTTCAGTATCTGCAGCATGTGGGCTCAGTAGTTGTGGCTCACAGGCTCTAGAGCGAGGGCTCAGTAGTTGTGGCACATGGGCTTAGTTACTCCGTGGAATGTGGAATCTTTCTAGACCAGGGATTGAACTCGTGTCCCCCTGCGCTGGCAGGGGGATTCCTATTCACTGTGCTACCAGGAAGTCCTAAGTCATTCTCTTTTGAATGGTGAAAGCTATAGATATAAAGCTCAGGAAATGTTTGCAGCCATGTTCCCCCATGAAGAGAAGGAAGGTGGTTGCAGTGAAGAAAGGATAAATAAAAAGTTGAGACAAAAGCTATAGAGATTCATGTTAGAATTTAAGAGCCTAGTTCCAGTTATTCTGGAGACATCCTTACTTTTTTTGCAAATTAGTTGTTCAGCCCTTTATTGAATTTTGTTATCCAATACAGTCTTCTTTATGTTTAATCTATTTCAAGTTGGATTTCTGTCACTTCCAAACAAAGAGATTCAAATAAAAAAATTGATATAAGGTATGCAGGGAGGCCAAAGGTAGACCCTAAAAACTGGAACTAGCCTTGTTGATACAGAGTGGGAAGCAGTGAGAAATCCCTCCAATTTGAGCCTGGAAATGAGACGTCCTTGTTAGGTATTAATGAAGTAACTGGGAAAACTACTGTATGTTTTTTCTTAGAACTTAACCTCAACTTTCCATTGCCCTGTGGTTGCAACTTCAGAGGATTAAATTTAAAAAATGGTATTTGGCAACCTTGAGAAGGTGCTTTAAGAGGACAAATGGGTCTTCCCTGGTGGCTCAGTGGTAAAGAATCCACCTGCCAGTTCGGGAGACATGGGTTCGGTCGACTAGGGTTCGGTCGACAAGGGTTCAGTCTTTGATCTGGGAAGATCCCACATGCCTCGGAGCAAGTAAGCCTGTGAGGCACAACTAATGAGCCTGTGCTCTGGAGCCCATGCTCCACAACAAGAGAAGCCATTGCAATGAGAAGCCTGTGCTCTGCGATGAAGATTAGCCCTCACTCACTGCAACTAGAGAAAGTCCAAGCAGCAACAAAGACCCAGCAGAGTCAAAAATAAATAAATGAAATTATTAAAAAAAAAGAGAGGGAGAGAGAAGACAAACAGATGAGGGACAGCAGGATGATTCTAACTCATAAGGAAGTCTCTGCGTGGCCAGCATTCTGAGGCTGCCGCAGCAGGATAGTCACGTGACCTGCAGATCGGCCATATTCAAGTTTTCTGTCACACTCTAGAATGAATGCATTTGATTAGGAAACAGTGACTGACAGAAGAAATGGGAATATTTGGGAGGATCTAGAGGAATTGGGCTTCCTAGGTGGGGCTAGTGGTAAAGAACCCACCTGCTAGTGTAGGAGACGTAAGAGATGAGGGTTCGATCCCTGGATCAGGAAGATCCCCTGGAGAAGGACATGGCAACCCACTCCAGTATTCTTGCCTGGAGAATCCCATGGACAGAGGAGTCTGGTGGGCTACAGTTCATGGGGTTGCAGAGTTGAACACAACTGAAGTGACTTAGCACGCAGAGGAATTAGAGAAGTGTGATTCTCCCAGTTCTTCTAGGCGCCCTGACCTGACAGTAGGAAAGAGTTGGCTTTTTTTTTTTTCCTCACTTCCAGCATCTGAAACCACTTTCTAAGTTAGGGGAATTCCCCACCTAATAGATTCCAGATACTTACTCTTTGAACTTCCCTTGAAAACAAGATTGCATAGAGAACCAATGGGAATTCAAACAAGGGCTCTGTAAACAACCTAGAGGGGTGGGATGGGGAGGGAGATGGAAGGGAAGTTCAAGAGGAGGGGACATATGTATACCTATGGTTGATTCACATTGATGTTTGACAGAAACCAAGAAAATTCTGTAAAGCAATTATCCTTCAATTAAAAATAAATAAGTAAAAACCAGATTTCAGACGCTTGACCTGTTCTCAGCCAGTCTTGTACATTGATCATAGACTTAGCTAAGGAGTCTGTAGCTAAGGGACTGAGAACTCAGCGACCGTAACAATCCTCTCCAGGGGAAATGGGGTTGCAGCAAGATCTAGTTCTAGGTGCAGTAGGGCCATTGCTGGTGTGGTTGCTCAGTGGGCATGAGGGACTCATATTCCTCCTTCTTTTCTGTTTCCTAGAGTGTGATTTCTAACTTCAAATGTTCTAAGATAGCTGCTGGAGTTCCAGTCATCACATCCACTTTCTAGGCAGCAAGAATGAGGAAGAAGGGACTTCCTTGGCGGTACAGTGGTAAAAAAAATCACCTGTCATTGCAGGGGATGTGGGTTTGATTCCTGGCCCAGGAAGAGTCCTCATGCCATGGAGCAACTAAGCCAGTGTGCCACAACTACTGAAGCTTGCATGCCTAGAGCCATGCTCGGCCATGAAGAGTAGCCCCCACTTGCAGCAACTAGAGAAAGCCCGCTAAACAACAAAGACCAGCACAACCAAAAATTAATTCATTGATAAAGAACAACAAACCAAACAAAAAACCCCAAGAGCACTCTGCCAGTCACAGGAATACCAGAGATCCCCCTGCCCAGGATTCTGAGTGGCTGCTGTTCTTAAAAAAAAAAATGAGGAAAAAGGAAAACAAAAAGTACATCTCTCAGTGAGATATCTCCCTATAAGGAACCTTCCAGAAGTTCGATGCAAAACTTCTACTTACTTCTTTTCTGCCTGAACTCAGCCACATGGTTACATCATACAGTTCAGTCGCTCAGTCGTGTCCGACTCTTTGCGACCCCATGAATTGCAGCACGCCAGGCCTCTCTGTCCATCACCAACTCCCGGAGTCTACCCAAACCCATGTCCATCGAGTCGGTTATGCCATCCAACCATCTCATCCTCTGTCGTCCCCTTCTCCTCCAACCCCCAATCCTACCCAGCATTAGGGTCTTTTCCAATGCGTCAACCCTTCGCATGAGGTCCCCAAAGTATTGGAGTTTCAGCTTCAACATCAGACCTTCCAATGAACACCCAGGATTGATCTCTTTTAGGATGGATTGATTGGATCTCCTTGCAGTCCAAGGGACTCTCAAGAGTCTTCTCCAACACCACAGTTCAAAAGCATCAATTCTGCGGCGCTCAGCTTTCTTCACCGTCCAACTCGCACATCCATACATGACTACTGGAAAAACCATAGCCTTGACTAGACAGACTTTTGTTGGCAAAGTAATGTCTCTGCTTTTAAATATGCTATCTAGGTTGGCCATAACCTTCCTTCCAAGGAGTAAGCGTCTTTTAATTTCATGGCTGCAGTCACCATCAGCAGTGATTTTGTAGCCCAAAAAAATAAAGTCTGACACTGTTTCCAGTGTTTCCCCATCTATTTCCCATGAAGTGATGGGACCAGATGCCATGATCTTAGTTTTCTGAACGTTGAGCTTTAAGCCAACTTTTTCACTCTCCTCTTTCACCTTCATCAAGAGGCTCTTTAGTTCTTCTTCACTTTCTGCCATAAGGGTGGTGTCATCCGCATATCTGAGGTTATTGATATTTCTCCCGGCAATCTTGATTCCAGCTTGTGTTTCTTCCAGCCCAGCGTTTCTCATGATGTACTCTGCATATAAGTTAAATAAGCAGGGTGACAATATACAGCCTTGACGTACTCCTTTTCCTGTTTGGAACCAGTCTGTTGTTCCATGTCCAGTTTTAACTGTTGCTTCCTGACCTGCATACAGGTTTCTCAAGAGACAGGTCAGATGGTCTGGTATTCCCATCTCTTTCAGAATTTTCCACAGTTTATTGTGATCCACACAGTCAAAGGCTTTGGCATAGTCAATAAAGCAGAAATAGATGTTTTTCTGGAACTCTCTTGCTTTTTCAATGATCCAGCGGATATTGGCAATTTGATCTCTTGTTCCTCTGCCTTTTCTAAAACCAGCTTGAACATCTGGAAGCTCACGGTTCACGTATTGCTGAAGCCTGGCTTGGAGAATTTTGAGCATTACTTTACTAGCATGTGAGATGAGTGCAATTGTGTGGTAGTTTGAGCATTCTTTGGCATTGCCTTTCTTTGGGATTGGAACGAAGACTGACCTCTTCCAGTCCTGTGGCCACTGCTGAGTTTTCCAGATTTGCTGGCATATCGAGTGCAGCACTTTCACAGCATCACCTTTGAGGATTTGAAATAGCTCAACTGGAATTCCATCACCTCCACTAGCTTTGTTCGTAGTGATGCTTTCTAAGGCCCACTTGACTTCACATTCCAGGATGTCTGGCTCTAGGTGAGTGATCACACCATCGTGATTATCTGGGTCGTGAAGATCTTTTTTGTACAGTTCTTCTGTGTATTCTTGCCACCTCTTCTTAATATCTTCTGCTTCTGTTAGGTCCATACCATTTCTGTCCTTTATCGCGCCCATCTTTTCATGAAATGTTCCTTTGGTATCTCTAATTTTCTTGAAGAGATCTCTAGTCTTTCCCAATCTGTTGTTTTCCTCTATTTCTTTGCACTGATCGCTGAGGAAGGCTTTCTTATCTCTCCTTGCTATTCTTTGGAACTCTGCATTCAGATGGGAATATCTTTCCTTTTCTCCTTTGCTTTTCGCTTCTCTTCTCTTCCAAGCTATCTGTAAGGCCTCCTCAGACGGCCATTTTGCTTTTTTGCATTTCTTTTCCATGGGGATTTTCTTGATCCCTGTCTCCTGTACAATGTCACGAACCTCTGTCCATAGTTCATCAGGCACTCTGTCTATCAGGTCTAGACCCTTAAATCTATTTGTCACTTCCACAGTATACTCATAAGGGATTTGATCTAGGTCATACCTGAATGGTCTAGTGGTTTTCCCTACTTTCTTCAATTTAAGTCTGAATTTGGCAATAAGCCAAATTTGGTCACATCATACTTACTGCGAATTTAGGAAAGGCATGATTTTAGCTACGTACATTAGTATTACAAATAAAATAGAGTCTTTATTGCTGAGAATTAAGGACAGATTGGATATTAGGCAACTGTATTAGTTATCCATTGCTGCATAACAAATTACCCCAAACTTATTAGCTTAAAACAACACACACTTATTAAGTCACAGTTCCTGTGGGTCAGGAATCTGGGCATGGCTTACCTGAGTCTTCAGCTTCAGAGCCACTTCCAAGGCTGCAATCTAGGTGCCAGATTCGCAATCTCAAATGAAGGTTTGACTAAGGAATGATTTCTTCCAGGCTCACTCACTTGGTTGTCACCAGGACCCATTTCCTCCAGGGATGTTGGTCTGAAGGGCTGAGTCCTTACTCATGTTGGCCAGATGTTGGCCAGAGGTTGCCCTCGTTTCCTTGCTATATGGGCCTCTCCATCGGGCAAACATGTAAGAAGAGTCAGAGAAATGCCAGCAAGACTGAAGTCAGCCTTTTATAACCTATCCTTGGAAATGACATACTGTCACTTTGGCCATTTCTCTTCCTAAGAAGCAAGTTACTGCTCACACGTGAGGAGTGGGAATTACCCAAGGGCCTGAGCATCAGGAGGGAGGGATCTCGAGGAGTCATGTGCGAGGCTGTCTGCCACAGCAGGCAGCTAGTGATCTCTGTTACAACCCCAACTTACTGCTGAAGATAGCCAGAGCACTCTCTCCCTGTCTAATGGGATCACTTGACTTGTTTGAAGACTGTGTAGACTTCCCTGTGGGGAATTATGTGTAAGAGGAAGCCCAGTCTCCTCATGCCCCATCCCACTGACTTAATTGTCTCCACACTTATGATCAGAATCAGATCCGACATGCATCAGAGTCACGTATGAGGTCAAATTCAAATTAGTGGGAAGAAGTCCTTCCCACTAAAAGAATTTAAAGATTTTTCAAATGTATATCAATAAAATCTGGCAAATATATGTGAGAACGGATTCTGAGAGTACAGGACTAAAGGTGAGGAACCTAATTTAAAATTAGGCCGAACTGACCAATATGAGTGCACTTACCAGAGAGCTTGGATTCCATGTGCTGATTCTAACAGCTGGGAGCTCTAATTGCCTTTCTTCTTTTTTTTAAAGATGAGTTTATCTTTTCTTAGAGTCTAACATCTTATTATATCACCTATCCACCTATCTATCCATTCTTCTACCCGTCAATCTGTTGTATTTTTCTGATACATTCACAGTAAGTTGCGGACATTCGTACATTTGGCCCCTAACACTTCAGCATGCATGTCATTAAGTAGAGAAAATATCGTTAATTTTTCTGGTAAAATTTTCATACAGTGAAATGCATAAAGCTAAGTGTACCATTTAATGAGTTTGATCCATGCATCCATCTGTGTAGCCCAATCCCTTACCATCATCACAGAAAACTCCTTCATGCCTCTTTCCAATCAACCCCCAGCCCATTCCCTCAGAGGCAGCCACTCTTCTGATTCCTTCCCACTACAGATTAATGTTGCCTGTTCTAGAATTCCTCTGAGTACTCTTTGTGTAAATCTTCTTCTACTCAGCATAGTATTTTTGAGATTCATCCATGTTGTGTGTATCGATAGTTCATTGCTGAGTAGTATCTGACTGAATGACTTCCCGTGTAAGAAGAATTCTAAGATGTCTCCCAAGATTCCTGCCTCCTGGTACAATCTCTAGTATTGTGAAGATGATGGGATAGCACCCCCATGATTACGTTGTCACAGAGCGCATTTGACTTTTTCTTTTTTACACTTGACTTTTTTTTAAAAAGCTATTTATGTGTTTTTGACTGCACTTGGTCTTGGTTGCTTTGTGTGGGCTTTTCTCTAGTTGCAGTAAGCAGGGGCTCCTCTCTAGTCACAGCGAGTGGGCTTCTCATTGTGGTGGCCTCTCTTGTTGTAGAGCATGGGCTCTACAGAGCCGTGGGTTCAGGAGTTGTGGCATGCGGGCTTAGTTGCCCCACAGCATGTGGAATGCTACAGGACCAGGGATCAATCCCGTGTCCCCTGCGTTGGTAGGCAGATTCTTTACCACTGGACCACCAGGGATGTCCTACTTTTCTTTTTTTAAAAATTATTTACATTTAGTTGTTTGACTGTGTCGGGACTTTGTTGTGGCACGGGGGCTCTTTCGTTTCGGACATGGACTCTAGTCGTGGCGCATGGGCTTCTGAGTGTGCAGCCTCACTGGATGCAGCACTTGTGCTTAGTTGTTTCACAGCATGTGGGATCTTAGTTCCCCGACCAGGGATCGAACGCATGTTGCCTGCGTTGCCCAGCAGATTCTTAACAACTGGGCCACCAGGGAAGTCCCAGGACATTTGACTTTTAAAACTGGACATGGAACAACAGACTGGTTCCAAATAGGAAAAGGAGTACGTCAAGGCTGTGAATTGTCACCCTGCTTATTTAACTTATATGCAGAGTACATCATGAGAAACGCTGGGCTGGAAGAAACACAAGATGGAATCAAGATTGCTGGGAGAAATATCAATAACCTCAGATATGCAGATGACACCACCCTTATGGCAGAAAGTGAAGAACTAAAGAGCCTCTTGATGAAAGTGAAAGAGGAGAGGGAAAAAGTTGGCTTAAAGCTCAACATTCAGAAAACTAAGATCATGGCATCTGGTCCCATCACTTCATGGCAAATAGATGGGGAAACAGTGGAAACAGTGTCAGACTTTATTTTTTGGGGCTCCAAAATCACTGCTGATGGTGACTGCAGCCATGAAATTAAAAGACGCTTACTCTTTGGGAGGAAGGTTATGACCAACCTAGATAGCATATTTAAAAGCAGAGACATTACTTTGCCAACAAAAGTCCGTCTAGTCAAGGCTATGGTTTTTCCAGTAGTCATGTATGGATGTGAGAGTTGGACGGTGAAGAAAGCTGAGCGCCGAAGAATTGATGCTTTTGAAATGTGGTGTTGGAGAAGACTCTTGAGAGTCCCTTGGACTTCAAGAAGGTCCAACCAGTCCATCCTAAAGGAAATCAGTCCAGGGTGTTCATTGGAAGGACTGATGTTGAAGCTGAAACTCCAGTACTTTGGCCACCTCATGCGAAGTGTTGACTCATTGGAAAAGACCCTAATACTGGGAAGGATTGGGGGCAGGAGGAGAAGGGGATGACAGAGGATGAGATGGTTGGATGGCATCACTGACTCGATGGGCATGGGTTTGGGTAGACTCCGGGAGGTGGTGATGGACAGAGAGGCCTGGCGTGCTGCGATTCATGGGGTCGCAAAGAGTCGGACATGACTGAGTGACTGAACTGAACTGAACTGAACTGATACAGGTGGATCTGACCTAATGACATGAACCTTTTACACTTGGGTCCAGAAGTCTCAAACAGTGAAGTCAGAGAGATTTGAAGCATGAGAGACCCTTAACAGGAGGAAGATTCTTCATTGATGGATGGAGGGACCATATAGCAAAGAATGTGAGGGATCTCTAGGGGTTGAGAGTGATTTCCAGCTGACTGCCAGTAAGAAAACAGGACCTCAGTCCTTAATCACAAGAATCTGAATTCAGTAAGAACCTGAATAATCTTAAGAGTGGATTCTTCCTCAGAGCCCTCTGAAAGGAATGCAACTCATCTGATGCCCTGAGAACCAAAGCCAATGATAGTCTAGCCACATTCTGGCAGATGAGAACTGTGCCAGACTTTGAAATACAGACTTGTGAGCTGAAATGAATATTGTTTTGAGCTGCTAAGTGGTGGGGTTATTTGTTACACAGCAGCAGCCAACTAATATAATACTGCAGTGTGTTTAGCCATTCTCTTTTGATGGACATATAGGTTATTTCTAGTTTGGGACTATTATCAATCATGTTGCTATAAATATTTATGTACAGTTTTTTTTGTGGATCTATTTTTTCATTCCTCTTGAAATGGAAATGTTGAGTCATAGGGTAGATGTATATTTAGTTTTCTAAGAAACTGCCAGAGCTTTTCCTAAAGGAGTTGTGCCATTTTATACTTTTACTGATAGAGTATGAGAATCCTAGTTGCTCCACATACTCTTGAAAGTCAGATAGTCTTAGTCTTTTTTAATATTTTCCATCCTGGTGGATGTATAATGGATTTAATTGTGGTGTTTTGTTTTTTTTTAGTTGGTTGACTTACACCTGGATTCACTGATGAAGTTAAATGAAATTGAGAATCCTTTGATATAATGAAGAAGAAAGAATTCAAACACTTTGGGAGATGGGAATGTTGGTTTATAAACCTCTCCTTTTAGGTTTATAAGTTATCTACCCCCAAATTCCATCCCCTGGAGGGCCCAGATGACATTCTCTTCACCGAGGTATTGAGAAATACATGTACGAGAGAGTGATGGCCTCTTTGGAAAGTGTTGTAACAACTGGTTCTGCAGGCCTGTGATGCTCGAGGGAGACACTACATATAGGACCAAAGAATATGGGCAGTTCACTAATATTCTGATTTGTAAAACCAAAAGTCCTGAGGAACTGGTGAACAGAGGGGTAGCTTAAGACAAGATGGAGAGTTATGATCTCTCACCCAGTTTCCAGGCCTGGGTTAGTTCACAGCCTTAGAGTCCCTTGAATGAAGTGAAAGCAAGTATGCTTAGGCGAGATGTATAAATATCTGTCTATATACTCCTGTAGATTTCCCTAGTGGGACCTGTAGTCATTTCTCAGGGTAAATTATGGGTTGAACTAGGTCTCTCAAAAAGATATATCATGGGACTTCCCTGGTGGTCCAGCGGTAAAGAATCTGCCTTGCAATACCGGGGACTCGGGTTCAATTCCTGGTTGGGGAACTAAGAACACACATTCTGTGGAGGGACTAAGCCCACCTGTGTGCTGCAACTACTGAGCCTGGGCACCACAACTGAAGAGTCCATGTGCTTCATCAAAAGATCCCACTGGACTCAAGGATGATCCTGCCTGCCAGAACTAAGATGTGACACAGCAAAATAAGTAAATAAAAATTAAAAAAAAAATCAAAGACAGACAATTCAGTAAAAGATAGTTTTCCTTAAAAAAAAAAAAAAAGGTATGTTGAAGTCTTCACCCAGGCACCTTCAGAAAAGGTGACTTTATTTGGAAATATGTTCTTTCCAGATGTAATCAAGTTAAGATGAGGTCGCACAGAATTAGTGTGGGCCCTAATTCAATGACTGATGGCCTTATGGGAAGAGGACATCTGTAGGACTGATGTCCTTATAGAGACACACAGAGAAGACACCATGTGAGGATGGAGGCAGAGGTTGGAGTGATGCAACTGCGAGCCCAGGAACATCAAGGACTGCTGGTGACCCCCGGAAGCTAGGAGAGAGGCATGGAATAGACGCCCCTCAGAGCCTCAGAAGGAACCAGCCCTGCCAACACTTCGACTTTGGACTTCTGTTCTCCAGAACTGTGGGAGAATAAATTTCTGTTGTTTTAGGTCACTCAGCTTGTGTTACTTTGTTAGGGCAGCCTTAGGAAATGAATAGAAAAACTGTGACGCTGGGATTGTTGACACTGGCTGTCATGCTAATTGAGACTGTAGTTGGTACCCTGGCTTACCATTCAGAATGGAGACAAGTGGTAAATTGACTTGATTCTCATTTACTTCACCATCTGTTCAGTCCATAAACCCCTTAAACCCCATGATTTCTCTAGTTTCAGAATGTATAGACTAGAGACAGCAGTTGGTAGAATATGTCTCTCTAGTCCAGGGAATGTGGCTATTTTTTTTTTTTTTTTAATATGGCTATTATGGTTGAAAGGGCTGGAGGACTTCCCTGATGGTCCAGTGGTTAAGAATCTGCCTTGCAATGCAGGAGATGTGAGCTCCATCCCTCGTCAGAGATCTAAGATCTTGCATGCCATGCAGCAACTAAGCCTACACACTGAACTTACTGAGCCCTCACACCACAACTAGAGTCCTCACACCACCACAAAAATTCCATGTGCCACAACTAAGACCTTAGGCAGCCAAATAAATAAATATTAAAAAGAAAGGGCTTCCTATCAAAATTATAAACAAAAAGTAATGATGCATTGTTGGGGGAAATGCAAGACTTGGTAACCATCCAAGACCTGAAAATTCATAGGTGGTGATTCCTGTTACTTACCTACTTCCTACTTAACTTACTTGACAGTGAATTATTGAAATGTTAAGACAGGTGATGACTCCAATTGTACTGCTGTCCCAGGTATGATTTCTTTACTAGAGCAAAGAGCCTAGCAATAGAGCCTCTGCCACCTGTAAACAAGTTATTAACATGTAAATGTTTTCCCTCTGTTTCAATAAGCTAAGAAGGCCAAGAGTAGTTTCAACCTGGCAAGGGCAGAAGTACATCTTCACCATTTTGCTTCAGGACCACCTTAACTTTGCCTCTGGGCCACAGTTCAGTCCAGAGAGACTTTGATTACCTTAGCATGCCATGAGACATTGCACCAGTCCACTATGATTATGATAAAATTCAGACAAAATCTAAGCAGCAGGAAGTATTAGGTACCCTGCATATGAGTTAGTGAGTTGGTGTGTTAGTGTTTGGGATTTTAGTCACTCTGGTACATGCGTAGTGATAACTCATGGTTTTACTTTGCAATTCTCTAGTAACATGATGTTGAGCATTTTTTCATGTGCTTGATATTTGATACATCATCTTTGGTGAGATGTCTGTTCAGACCCTTTGCCTATTTTAAAATGAGGCTTTTCAAAATTATTGACTATTAAGGGTTCTTTACATATTTTAAATACTAGTCAGATATGTGTTTTTCAAATATTTTCTCCCAGGCTGTGGCTTGTTCTCTCATTCTTTTGCAGAGCAGAAATTTCTAATTTTAATGAAGTCCACCTTCCTCTTTTCTTTCAGGGATTGTGCTTTTGGTGTTATATCCAAAAAGCCATTTGAGAGCTCCCTGGTGGCTCAGTGGTAAGGACTCAGCACTTTCACTCAGGGGCCGAGGTTCAATCCCTGGTTGGGGAGCTAAGAGCCTGAAAGTGGCACAGAATGGCCAAAATCAATCAAACAAACAAAAACAGTCATTGCCAAACTCAAGATCACCTCAGTTTTCTCCTATGTTACCTTCTATGAGTTATATAGTTTTGTATTTTACATTTAGGTCTGTGACCGACTTGTATTCTTCATAATTATTTTATAAAAAATGAAACAAAGAAAAATTTTAATCAAATTAAAAGTACAGAATTAAAAACCAGTCAAGACACAATGAAGAACTTCTTCTCTTCTCTCCTCACTTCTACTCTCAGAACCCAGAACCCACTCTCTAAATCATTTTAGCTGTATTTTTTGGTATTGATCTCCATACATTTAGATAAATAACAATTTTAGCTAACATTTACAATGGGTCAGGCTGGATCCTAAGTGCTTTGCATGCACTGTCTAATCCTTATAATCACCTTATATGGTAGGAACTATTTCTATTCCTATTTTAGAGATGAGAAAAATTGAGTCACAGAGGGATTCGGTAATTACATAAAGTCACATGGTTAGCAAATGTCAGAGCTGGGATTTAATCTCAGACAGTGTGTTCTTCCAGTATAATGTTTACTCTGTGATGTCTTGATTAGCTGATTTTAGACTACTGGCTTCCTACTATGAATAGTTATAACTCACACCACCCAAGGCCCTGATGTGTCGCTCTCTAATATCCCAATATGCCATATTTCACGGAATCTAAGACACCTTTGACTGTAAGTTACACCTTTATATACCACTAAAAAGAAAAAGAATAACCAAAATAACCACAATGTTTTATTACCCCTTAGAATTTTTATATTTATTGAAAGAGATCTTTTACATTTTAGATGTATAATTTATTATATATTTTGGTGCTTACGAGCAATAAAAAGAAATATATAAGCAAATAAATTGATTCAAGTATTTCTAACACTTCTTTATGTCAGAGTCCCATTTTTTGTATTATTTTTTGCTTTAAATATGTCAATGCCCACATTTAATTAATTTAACACAATATTATACTCTGAAACTTCAAGAGTATTGGTGATATAGGATTTTTAAAGAGAGGGATCTACAATCATCAGTAATTTTCTTCCAAACCATTGATATTCCCTTCTGCAAGTTCTGATGTTGGCACTTTCTTGATTTTTCCAGAAAGTATAAATGAAAACTTGGACTTACATTGTTTCCTCAGATAATGCTGTGTGGACCGAAATCTCCAGGAATGGCAGCTATCCAGTCATGCCACTAGAAACAGCTATCATGTTTGCACATGGCAATAACATCTATGTCACAACCATTCCCTGGCTGGTAGTGATTTTGAAGGATCTTGATTTCAGATTTCCAGATTCCAGTTTTTATAACATATGTGTCTTGAAGTACATGAAAAAACTGTAGTTGAAAAAAAAATGCATTTGCACACAAATTTTAGTTATGTCAACATTTGGTTGGACTTTTTGTCTGTCATGTATGCCTAAAATATGTACTATGATTAAATTAATTTCCTTGTATGAATTTTTGCTTTTCCAAGAAGTAATAATTGCCTACTTAAAAAAAATACTTTATTTTTTTTGGCTGTTCTGGGTGTTAGTTGCAGCATGCGGGGCCTTTGATCTTCATTACAGCATGCGGGATCTTAGCTGCTGCATGTGAACTCTTAGTTGTGCATGTGGGATCTACAGGGATGGAACCTGGGCCCCCTGCCCTGGGAGTATAAAGTCTTAGCCACTGAACCATCAGGGAAGTCCCAATAATAACCGGTTTTTCATTTGCTTAGCTTCCTAAGCCTCTATCATTATCACTCTCCTGCTGCTGCTGCTGCTGCTGCTGTCGCTTCAGTCGTGTCTGACTCTGTGCGACCCCATAGATGGCAACCCACCAGGCTCCCCCATCCCTGAGATTCTCCAGGCAAGAACACTGGAGTGGGTTGCCATTTCCTTCTCCAATGCATGAAAGTGAAAAGTGAAAGTGACGTCGCCCAGTCGTGTCTGACTCTTAGCAACCCCTAAGAAACTGTAAAATTCTTGGAGATCCTCTTTTCCACACAGTCAGACATGTCAAGTCTTCTATCAGTCCCACTATTATTATTATTTTTTTTCCTGGAGAAATCTCTCCTGGAGCTTTCTGGGGCAGACTGGCTTACTGTTCCCAGTCCCTCATTTCCTTCCAGTTAGAGAATTATACTCCCCTGCTTTTGCCATGTGACTTTGCAGTGAAGTGAAAATGAAGTCGCTCAGTCGTGTCTGACTCTTTGCGACCCCATGGACTGTAGCCTACCAGGTTCCTCCGTCCATGGGATTTTCCAGGCAAGAATACTGGAGTGGGTTGCTATTTCCTTCTCCAGGAGATCTTCCCGACCCAGGGATTGAACCCAGGTCTCCCACACTGTAGGCAGACGCTTTACTGTCTGAGCCACCAGGGACTTTGCAGTATCTTTCTCAAAGTAGGAGGAATATATTTTCCTGTCCCATTGATGTTGAGCTTGGCTGTGACTTGCTTTAGCTCACAAATTTTAATAGACATGAGGGGAACAGAGGAGTTCAATGTGCTTGTGTAATTTGGCTTGCTTCTTGAGTTTCCGCAAACCGCCATGAAAAGGACATGGTTTGGATAGCTGTTGGTTCAAGGAGAACGAGAAAACATGGGGAGAAGATTTGAACCTAAACCTCAATCTAGAGGTAAGCTTACCTGAGCACAGCTGTATTGATTGAACCCTAGCCAATACGCAGAGCCATGAACATGAAAAATATTGTTGTAAGCCCTTGAGGTTTAGAGGTTTTATTACACAGAAAAAGCTAATATACCTTCTATCCTCCTGCATGAATCTGGACTAGCTGTTGTTCTATAGAGCTTTGTCCTGCCATATGCCTTTGCGTATCTATTGGGCCAGATCCCCCGCTTTTTGAACTCTGTGACTTTATCTTGATTTATTTCCTTGTTTTAATGGAGCACTTCCTCAAGTAGCTTCCTGAGAATGGGTGCAAAGTAGGAATATTTTTTGAGACCCATGCATATCTGAACACGTTTACTGAACCATTACATTTGATTAATAATTTGGCTAGGTTTGTATTTCTAAGTTGAAAATAATTTTCTCTCATAATTTCACCGCTGTCTTTTATCTTCCTATGTTGCTTTTGAGGGATGTCAATATGGCTCCTTATTCTTTGTATGTGAATTTATTTTTCTTTTGGAATCTTTTATAATCTTCATGTCCTGAGGGTTTTGACATTTCATGGTGATATGCCTGTGTAGGAATCTGTTTTCAACCATTTGTCATTTGGTGGGTCCTTTCAGCTTAAAATTCATGTCCTTTAGCGGTGGACAGTTTCTTGTGCTATTTATTTGATAATATTCTCTGCCTCACTTAATCTCTTCTTTTTAAAACTCGTATTAGATGGATGTTGGCCATTCTTAATTGCTTTTTTCTAACTTTATATGTCCTGTCACATTTTCCACTTCTTTTTGTTTTGCTTCTTGGGAGATTTTCTCAAGTTTATCTTCCAATTATTTTGTGGATTAAAAAAATTAAAATTCCAGAAGTTATTCTCTTCTGTTATTACTTTTAAAAGAAGGATATTATTTTCATTTCATGGCTATATTCTCTTTTCTCTTTCGAGATATCACAGATTGCGGGGGAGGTTTTCTTGTTGTTTTCTATATTGTTTCTGCTTCACCTAGGGATCTGCCATTACTGAAACTTCTAATTCTTTGATGAGACTTCCTGGAAGGGGTACAATTTCACTGACGCCATCATTCCAAGAGAGTTCAAGTCCCTAGTGAGGTTTTATAATTACCACGCCAAAGGTTCCCTCGGTCACAGAGAAGAGATCCTACCCAATCAAAGATGCATTTACCTGTTTGGAGACCATCAGCACTTGTCTGTCTGGGCTTCCAAAGCTGTGTGCTCCTTCCAAGCAAAGTGGAAAGCAGTAGGAATTATTGTCCAAACAAGGCCAGGCCTTGCCTACATTTTAACCACTTACGGAGATCTACATTTCTTTATGTAGATCCAAGCTTCTCTCTGATATCACATTCCATCTTCCTGAAGAACTTTCTGTAATATTTTTGTAATCCAAGTCTAATGGTAATGAATTCTCTTAACCTGCATTTGTCTGAAAAAGTATTTAATTTTCATTTTTGAGACATTTTCACTGTGTATAGAATGCTGAGTTGACAGTTTCTTTTTCTAGCACTTTATAAAGATGTCACTCTATTGCCTTCTGGGCTTCCTAGGTGGCATAGTCGTAAAGAATCTGCCTGCCAAGCAGGAGACCAGAGTTCGATCCCTGGGTTGGGAAGATCCCCTGGAGAAGGAAATAGCAACCCACTCCAGTATTCTTGCCTGGAGAATCCCATGGACAGAGGAGCCTGACTGGCTACAGTCCATGGGGCCACAAAGAGCCAGACACAACTGACTGAGCACGCACACACCAGTATTCTTGCTTGGAGAATCCCATGGACAGAGAAGCCTGGAGGGCTATATTTAGTTCATGGTGTCACAAAGAGTCAGACAGGCATGCACAGTAGTTTAAAAATATGCATAGAAATTCTTTGCTGTTTTAGAAGATGGAGCTTAATTCCCCTCAAGTTCAGGAGAGAAGTAGAGATATGTTACTTTCTTTTCTGGGTACAAGATGCAATTAAAAATTTTTTTCTTTTGATTTTTTGTACTGAAGTTTAACTGACATTTAACATTGTTAGTTTCAGGTGTGTAACATAATGATTCGATTGTATATATTGCAAAAATGATCACAATATCTAGTTAACATCTGTCACCATACACAGTTACATTTTTTTTTTTCATATTACATCCCCATGGCTTATTTTATAACTAGAAACTTATTTTATACCTTTTGGTCCCATTAACTCATGTCACCCACCTCCCATATCCTGCCATGCATCTGGCAATCACCAAATTGTTCCTCTGTATCCATAACTTTTTTGTTGTTGCTATTGTTTTTTAAAGATTCCACATATAAGTGAGATCCTCAAGGTCCATTCATGTCCCAGATGGCAAGATTTCATTTTTTTTAAATGGCTGACTAATATTCCAGGGTGTGTTTATAGCTCACATTTTCTTTATCCATTCATCCACCAGTGGACTCAGGAAGGTTATTTCCAAACCTTGGCTACTGTAAATAATGTTGCAGTGAACATGGAGATGCATTTATCTTTTCAATATCCATACCCTGAAGTGGAACTGCTGGGTCATATGGTAGTTCTATTTTTAATTTTTTGAGGCCCCTCCATCCTGTTTTCCATAGAAAGCTCACTTCTAATGGCAAGACTATGGTAGAAACAATGGTGTGGTACTTCTGAGACCTAGGTCACACAAGACAGAGCTGCTTATGCCTGACTCTCAGACTGCTCTGAGGATGCTGTTGCACTGTGAGGACTTTAAGCTGTATGCTTTAGTCATCAGGAAATTATATTTCTTTTACATATTTAATTGTCAGAAAAAGGCCACTAGATAAGGAGTTATTATAATGGGAAGAAGCTACCAAAGATAAAATCTCAAATCATGAAATTATGCCATAGAAAGCTTATTGAGTGATTTGCTCTTCCAGCAAGCACTAGGTAAGCATCTATTCTGTGTCTAAGTATGCCCAGAGAAGCCGCAGAAACCAAGTGGAGGATGACTCTGAGACAGTTTTGTAACTTTAATCTTTTAAAATATGAATCCTGACTTCTTTGATACAACTCTATTAACATGTGGTTTTCCTTTTCAAAATTAATAGACTTTATTTTTTAGAGTAGCTTTAGATTCACAGCAAAACTAACTGGAAAATACAGAATTCCCACACTTCACACCTGCCCAGCCCTGCCCCAAAGTCTCCCCACTATCAACACCAGCATCAAAATGGTACATTTGTTACAACTGATGAACCAGTATCAACACATCAGTATCAACCAAATTTCATAGTTTACATTAGGGTTCACTCTTGTCCATTCCACAGGTTTTGATAAATGTTTAACGTCAAGTACCCATCATTATCATACAGAATAATTTCACTGCTTTAAAAACTTCCTGTGCTTTACATGTTCATCTCTGCTCCCCAATCAAGTTTCAGGCAACCATGAAGTTTTTTTACTCTCAGTAGCTTTGCCTTTTCCAGAATGGAATCATATGGTATGTAGCTGTTTCAGATTGATTTCTTTCACTTAGTGATATGAATTTATGGTTTCTCCATGTCTTTTTCTGGCTTGATAGCTTATTTTCCTTTTTAAATTTTTTTCACGGAGAGGTATTTTTATTTTAAATAAAACAATGTGTACACGTCAATCCCAAACTCCCAATCTATCCCTCTCCTCCGACAACTCATTTCTTTGTAGTGCTAAATATTTCACTGTCTGGATGTACCGCAGTTTGCTTATGCATCTGCCAACTGAAAATATCTTGGCTGTTTTCAAGTTCTGGCAATTAAATAAAGCTTTATATACCTTTGTGTGCAGTTTTTTCTGTGGACATAAGTTTTCAACTCCTTTGGGCAAATACCAATGAGTATGATTACAGGATTGTATGATAAAAATATAGCTTTGTAAGAAACTGCCAAACTGTCTTCCAAAGTGGCTATACATTTGTGCATTCCCACCAGCAATGAATGAAAGTTCCTGTTGCTTCCCTGTTGTCAGCAGTTGGTGTTGTCAGTGTTCTGGATTTTGGCCATTCTAATAGGAAAGACTAGAGATCTCTTCAAGAAAATTAGAGATATCAAGGGAACATTTCATGCAAAGATGGGCTCAATAAAGGACAGAAATGGTATGGACCTAACAGAAGCAGAAGATATAAGAAGAGGTGGCAAGAATACACAGAAGAACTATACAAAAAAGATCTTCATGACCCACAATAATCACCATGGTGTGATCACTCACCTAGAGCCAGA
The DNA here is from genome assembly GCF_054371585.1 of Giraffa tippelskirchi. Classification (NCBI taxonomy): domain Eukaryota; kingdom Metazoa; phylum Chordata; class Mammalia; order Artiodactyla; family Giraffidae; genus Giraffa; species Giraffa tippelskirchi. The sequence goes on from NC_137285.1 coordinate 123,334,510, forward strand.
CATCCTGGAATGTGAAGTCAAGTGGCCGTAGGAAGTATCACTACGAACAAAGCTAGTGGAGGTGATGGAATTCCAGTTGAGCTATTCCAAATCCTAAAAGATGATGCTGTGAAAGTGCTGCACTCAATATGTCAGCAAATTTGGAAAACTCAGCAGTGGCCACAGGACTGGAAAAGGTCAGTTTTTATTCCAATCCCAAAGAAAGGCAATGCCAAAGAATGCTCAAACTACCGCACAATTGCACTCATCTCACACGCTAGTAAAGTAATGCTCAAAATTCTCCAAGCCAGGCTTCAGCAATACGTGAATCGTGAACTTCCAGATGTTCAAGCTGGTTTTAGAAAAGGCAGAGGAACCAGAGATCAAATTGCCAACATTCTCTGGATCATTGAAAAAGCAAGAGAGTTCCAGAAAAACATCTATTTCTGCTTTATTGACTATGCCAAAGGTTTTGACTGTGTGGATCACAATAAACTGCAGATAATTCTTCAAGAGATGGGAATACCAGACCACCTGACCTGCCAAACCTGTATGCAGGTCAGGAAGCAACAGTTAGAACTGGACATGGAACAACAGACTGGTTCCAAATAGGAAAAGGAGTACGTCAAGGCTGTGAATTGTCACCCTGCTTATTTAACTTATATGCAGAGTACATCATGAGAAACACTGGGCTGGATGAAGCACAAGCTGGAATCAAGATTGCTGGGAGAAATATCAATAACCTCAGATATGCAGATGACACCACCCTTATGGCAGAAAGTGAAGAAGAACTAAAGAGCCTCTTGATGAAAGTGAAAGAGGAGAGTGAAAAAGTTGGCTTACAGCTCAACATTCAGAAAACTAAGATCATGGCATCCAGTCCCATCACTTCATGGCAAATAGATGGGGAAACAGTGGAAACAGTGGCTGACTTTATTTTTTTTTTGGCTCCAAAATCACTGCAGATGGTGATTGCAGCCATGAAATTAAAAGACGCTTACTCCTTGGAAGGAAAGTTATGACCAACCTAGACAGCATACTAACAAGCAGAGACATTACTTTGTCAACAAAGGTCTGTCTTGTCAAGGCTATGGTTTTTCCAGTAGTCATGTATGGATGTGAGAGTTAGATTATAAAGAAAGTTGAGTGCAGAAGAATTGATGCTTCTGAACTGTGGTGTTGGAGAAGACTCTTGAGAGTCCCTTCGACTGCAAGGAGATCTAACCAGTCCACCCGGAAGGAAATCAGTCCTGGGTGTTCATTGGAAGGACTGATGTTGAAGCTGAAACTCCAGTACTTTGGCCGCCTGATGGGAAGAGCTAACTCATTTGAAAAGACCCTGATGTTGGGAAAGATTGAAGGCAGGAGGAGAAGGGGATGACAGAGGATGAGATGGTTAGATGGCATCACCGACTCAATGGACATGGGTTTGGGTAAACTCCGGGAGTTGGTGATGGGCAGGGAGGCCTGGAGTGCTGCGGTTCATGGGCTCACAAAGAGTCAGACACGACTGAGCGACTGAACTGACTGAATAGGTGTGTGGTGGTATTTCACTTGTTAACTTGCATTTCCCTGATGACATATGATGTTAAGCATCTTTTTATATTTTTATTTGCCATTGATATATCTTTTTTGGAGAGGTATCTGTTCAGATCGTCTGCCCACTTTGTAATCTGGTGGTTCATTTTCTTACTGCTGAATTTTAAGAGTTCTTTGTATACTTTGGACACCAGTCCTTTATCACATACATGTTTAGAAATATTTCTTTCAGTCTGTGGCTTATCTTCTCATCTGCTTGACCTTTCACTTTGATACATTATAAATAGTTATTTTAGGGACTTCCCTGGTGGTCCAGTGGTTAAGAATCTGCCAATGTAGGAGACACATGTTCGATCCTGGTCTGGAAAGATCCCACATGCCCGGGAGCAACTAAGCCCGTGTGCCACAACCACTGAGGCCCATGTGCTCTAGGGCCCATGCTCCGCAACAAGAGAAGCCACTGCAACGAGAAGCCCATGCACTGCACTGAAGAGTAGCCCCTGCTCACAACTAGCGAAAGCCTGTGTGCAGCAACAAAGACACAGTGCAGCCAAAATACAACAAAAAAATTGTTTTAAAGTATTTTTTCTTAAAATTAATGTATAATTTTTTGATACAAAAATTGAGATAACTCACATCATAAAATTTACCCTTTGAAAAAGTGTTCAATTCAGAGATTGCACAAAGTTGTACAACCATCACCAGTATATAATTCCCTAATATTTTCATCATTTCAAAAGAAGTCCTGTACCCATTATCAGTCATTCCCATTCCCCTGTTCCCTCAGCCCCAGGGGACCACTAATCTACTTCCTGTCTCTTTTGTCTATCTAGACATTTCCTCACCAATACTTGCTATTGTCTCTCTTTTTGAGTATACCCATTCTAGTCGGTGTGCAGAAATATCTCATGGTTTTGGTTTGCATTTCCTTGATGGCTAATGATGTGCTTATTGGCCATTTGTGTATCTTCCTTGGAGAAATGTCTATTCAGATGTCTATTTTCCTATTTTTAAATTCTTTTTATTGTTGAGTTGTAAGAGTTCTTTATTTACTTAGGATACTATATTGGCTGGAGAAGGATGGGGGTTTTGGAGGAAGTACAGTTACCACTGATAAAATTCGGATGTGACCATGATACAAGTGACTGAGGTGGGCAGGGGCATAAAAAAATCACTAAATGTGAGCAAAGTATGGTTTTGCATAAATCATTTATGGGCAGCTGAAGCCACCAAGAATGATGGCATGTGTTGAGGAAGGGAGAAAGTGATATGGGGCCTAAGATCTTCCTTATATGAGGGGCAGTTGTTGAGAGATCAGTAGATAGGCAATTACAGAAGGGCTGGAATAGTCACCTGCTGAATTAAAAAAAGCTAGGAGGAAGGATGAGCAATAATCACAAAGAAGCAGTGGGGGCTCACTTGCTGCATCTGATGATAAAAGCAGCTTCTGTCTAAGAGGGCTACAGGGGAAGAAGCATCTTAAGGGACAGTCAGAGTAAACAATATCTTCAGGGGACAGTCAAGGTGAAAAACATTCTCTGACATAAATCACAGCAATGTTTTCTTAGGTCAGTCTCCCAGGCAATAGAAATAAAGGCAAAAATAAACAAATCAGACTTAATCAAACTTATTAGCTTCTGCACAGCAAAAGAAACCATCAACAAAATGAAAAGACAACCTATGGACTGGGAGAAGGCATTTGCAAATGATGTGACAGACAAGGGCTTAATTTCCAAAATATACAAACAGCTCATACAACTCAATAACACACACACACACACACACGCACAAATTGTAAAATATAATGGGCAGAAGATCCAAACAAACATTTCTCCAAAGAAGACATACAGGTGGCCAACAGGCACATGAAAAGGTGCTCAACACTGCTAATTATTAGAAAGGGAACCCTTCTATACTGTCGGTGGGAATGTAAATTGATACTGCCACTAAGAAGAACAGTAAGGAGGGTTCTTAAAAAACTAAAAACAGAACTACCATATGATCCAATCCCACTCCTGGCCATACACCTGAACAAGACATACTCTAATTTCAAAAGATATACTCACTCCAATGTTCATAGCAGCACTGTCTACAATAGCCAAGACATGGAAGAAACCTAAGTGCCCATCAACAGAGAAATGGATAAAGAGGATGTGGTATATAAATACAACTGAATATTACTCGGCCATAAAAAAAGAATGAAGTGATGTCATTCGCAGTAACCTGGATGGACCTACAGATTACCTTACTAAGTGAAGTAAGTCAGGCAGAGATAAATATTACACCACTCATATGTGGAGTGTAAGAAGTACAAATGAACTTATTTACAAAATAAAAACAGACTCACAGACATAGAAAACAACTTGATTGCCAAAGTGAAGCATGGGAAGGGATAAATTGGGAGTATGGGACTAACAAATGCAAATTACCATGCATAAAAAAACAAGGATATACTGTATAGCACAGGTAACTATATTCAATCTTGTAATAAGCTATAATGGAAAAGAACTGGGAAAAAATGTATACTCAGGTATAACCAGATCACTTTGCTGGTCACCTGAAACTAACACAATATTGTAAATCAACTATACTTCAGTAACAATGACAACGAAATGGAGAAGAGATGGCGCAAACATTCCAACAAAATGCTTATATAAAAAATGTTATTGATCAAAAGAAGAGCTGGGGGGCACAGGGGAGTGTTGGGAAGGGGGACATTATGTGATGAGGTGATGGTACAGATGACCACTGAGGTTCAGACCTCTTGAAATTACTGTGACAAACCTGTGAGGCATACTGGGGTTGGACTGGAATGACTCTTGGAGGATAGTGGGCAAACAGTTCCAGGATTGTGATGGAGGGTGCGTTCATTTCTGATCATGGCCCTGGAGGGGACACACTGGTACCTGCCCTCTTACCCCACACTGAAGGGGTGTTCCCCCTGTCCCAGGTCAGTTCCTTAGAGCCCAGCGGGTGACCCAAATCTTTACAGATTCAGTACTTAATGGTTCTGTTATTTCATACCTATATCAATTAGGATCACACTAATAGAGAAAATTGTTGGGGGTGAAAAACATGGAAATAAATCTGAGAAAACCACCTAGAACAAAGGTTCCTTCTTCAAGTTCACCATACCATCCTTTTTTGCCTTATGGTTTCTAATCTTCCCCTTACTTCTCTGAACATTTCCACCACCCACCTCCCTTTTTTTCTCTAAACATTTTAAACATGCTTCTTTTAAATTCAGATTCTTCTGTTACAATTCTTGGAGTGCAGATTCTTTTACTGGTTGCATCTGTTGAGTTTCTTCTTCATGGTGGTTTGCTTTTTCTTTCCTTTCTCCTCTCCTCCTTTGTTTGAGGGTGTTTTCCCTGTATGCTTATTTCAACAGGACTTGTTTTCCCAAAGGTTCCTTTGTGAAAACTTGGTTACAAGAATATCCTTACTGAACAGTTTTGTGTTTGCTTCCAAGCAAACTTTCTATAGCCCAGGACTGGGTTTTTGTTAATTTTTCATCTTGACATTCTAGTAACACATGGGTACTGTGAATTTGGACCACATTCTCACAAATGGCAAGTACATTAGTTTGTTTGTAGGAGTCTTTCTAACCCTGAGTGATGTTAGACTTTCTTGTATTTCCCTACTGATCCCCAGATTAAGGAGCAGTGTTTTTCTGGTCTTCATTTCACAAGGAAGTGGTCCTTTGAGACTCCTGTTTCAGTGGTGAAGGCCCAGCACTCAGCCAATAGGTGGGTCCCCAGTCTTGATGAACTCTTTGACCTTGACTCTCACACATCCTCTGACTTTTGGGTTCCCGTTCATTTATGGCACCTTGGGACTTCCCATTTTCAGTTTCAAGTTCAGTTGTGTGTCAAACATTTTTTTGGCTACATAATATTCAATATTTCTATATTTGATGTGGGAAGGAAGTTTGCCTGGAACTACCCTGTTGTCTATTGGTTAGAAGTCACTCCAAAACATTCTGCATACTGCAATGAAAAGGTTCTTTTAAAAATACCAAGATGGCTGTTTCATTCCCTTAGTATGGCATTCAAGGACTGTGAAGTCAGGGTACTTGCCTCTCTAGCATTTCCCACCACTTTCTCCTTTTTCCAGAGTCACATAGTCTCTGCAGTCCAGAAACAGACACCAACACGTCTCTTTCCATTCTCTTACCATTCTATTTAGGGTATACGTTGATAGTAGTTACATTTACTTATCTTCTAGTTTGCACACTCTCCAGATGGAATTGAAGTAACTGACAGGCTACTACTCATATCTCCTAGACCCAGAAAACAGTAATTCTGAATTGTATATTAATTATATAGGTTCTTTCCAAGAATGATGTCTTTTCATTTGTCAGATCGTGTTCTATGCCCTTCAATATGATTTTCCTTTTTTGTTAAATTTATTCTTAGTATTTTATAATTGTGAACAGGTAATACATTAATAAGGTTCAAAATTTAATTTAAAATTATAAAAAATAGTTAATTTACCCTTCCATTGCTGTTTTCTCTCTACCCAATTATTCTATCTTCTGGAGTTACTTTTTGTATATATGAGCAAATACATATACCTATTTATTTCAACTGTTAATGGAATACTTTTGTTTTTGTTTCTAATTGATTATTGTTGGAATAGAAAAAAGCTATTGATTTTTGTACATTTATCTTTTATTCAGACACTTATTAAATTTCCACATTAATGCTAATAGGTTTTACTTAGAGCCTCTTAGATTTCCTAAACACACAGTCACATATCAGCAAAACAATTTATTATTTTCCAATACATATACCAATTACTCACTTTTCTTGCCTAATTATTTTTAACTGAATTTTCAAATCAATGTTGACTCTTATTTCAGACTTTAATATTTACTATTGGTTTTTGATGAACAGTTTCTTTTCCTTTTACTTGGAGGTTTATCAAATCATACTTAAGGCTGTAAAATTTTGTCAAATGCTTTTTCAGTACATACTGATAAAACGTTTTTCATTAAAAAAATTTCATTCTGAATTAATTTTAGACTTACAGAAAAGTTGCAGAAACAATACAAAGAATTCCTGTATACCCTTCACTCAGATTTCCTCAATGAGAATACTTATGTTTAATCATTCTGTATTTTCTTATGAGTGCAGGTGGCTCTGTGGTAAAGAATCTGGCTGCCCATGCAGGAGACTCGGGTTTGATCCTTGGGTCAGAAAGATCCCCTGGTGAAGGGAATGGCAACCCATTCTAGTATTCTTGCCTGGAAAATTCTATGGACAGAGGAGCCTGGCAGGCTATAGTCCCTGGGGTCATAAAGAGTTGGACATGACTGAATGACTTAGCACACACACTTGTATACATACATATGTGCGTGTGTATAATTCAGGTTCTTGAAACACTTGCCAATTGTCTTTATCTTTAAATATGTCAATGTATATTTTCCAAAAACAAGGATATCCCATAAGAAATATTATCAAAATAAGAAAATTAATGTTCATCTACAGACATTTAAATAATATTCATGTTGAGATTAATATATTGGATATTAGTAAATTTCCTGATATAGAAGCTTGTATTGCTGAAATAAACCTTATGTAATCATGTTGTAAAGTTCAACTTAATTTTATTTGAATTTTTGCACCTATAGTTGTAGATGAGATCACGCTATGGCATTCTTTTTTGGCAGTTTATCGGGTTTGAGTATTAATACTACACTGCACTTTAAAAATCAACACAGCATCTTTTAATCTTTTCCAATGATCTGAAGCTGTTTATACAGTAATTAAAAATCACACACTGATCTATTTTTTGGGCTGGGTGATGGCTACAGTGATATTAACTTTGTGATAACTCACTGAATTGCATAACTGTAATTTGTGTACTTTTCCACATAAATTTCAAATAAAAAGTTTAAAGAGGACACTTTTAAAAGGATAAAATTGTAATCACTTTTCCAATTTCCAATTTCTTCTTTTGGTAATTAATTGGCTTATTCAAACTATATCTTGGGTCAGTATTTGCTAGGAAATGATCTATCTGCTCTGTTTCCAAAATTGTGGCCACAGACTTATCCTAAAATTATTTAAAACTCTTCCATATATGTGATTATGTCTGATCTCATCCCCCTCCACTTTTCCCCTTCGTCAGGCTGAGAAGATTTTATCTATTTTATTGGTGTTTTCAAAAAGAATCATTTTCTACTTACCCTTTTTTTTTTTTTTTGCATTCCTACTTAACTTCAGGTTTTATCTTTTCTCCTATGGTTTAAATGTTTTCTTTTTTCTAAATTCTTAAAACAATCACTATGCACCTTTGAATTTTTCCTTTTGAACAATGAAGATATTTCACTTCCAAGTCCAGCCTCATGTATTTCTAGATACTCAGTAAGGTATCTGGGGTCTTACTTTGCCCTATCCACTAAAGTTCTGCTGCCTGGCCACAAGCACATGACAAACGTTCGCTCTGTGAACACAGGATACTGTTGTGTCCTGGGCCTCACTGTGAAGATCTGTGCTTGCTGCAGGGCCCACCCATCCATCCAAACACCCAGAGCAGCCATCACGTGATGGCTTTGTGCCAGCTTCTATGAACAGGATAGTGAGTAGAATTGGGTATCTGCCCTTGTGGATCTTACACTCTAATGACAAAGGCAAACACAGAACAAGTAATGCAACTGAGCTGAGTACTGTCGAGGATGCTATGAAAGTATAAGGCAGGGGTCCAACATCACCTACAAGGACTAGCTGAGTCTCCAGAAGTGATACTTAAGTTTCTCAGAATCAGAGGGTCTACTCTGTCCCTTATTCTCCTCAGAAAGGTGGTCATTGGGTTTTCCTTAAAAGCTATTTGGTTTTCAGTTATATGTCTGCTGGTCCTGGCCACAGCTGACTGAACCAAGAGACTGACAGCCAGGCATAAGAACTTTATCCAACAGGAGTGCTCCATATAGGATGGTCACTGACTGACTTAATTAGAGCCTCTATGGGAGTCTGAACAGAAAACAGAATGAGAGAAGAAACAGAGATAGCAGGAGAGGAAGAAGCAGAGAATGAACAGTAAAGTGCTAATAACGGCAAGTCACAGGCCCTGTGGTATTGGGTTAGAACTGTAGGCATCAATATGGACTCATGGTTTTTAATAATATACAGATGGACAGATACAGTAATAAATTCAGTTGTGTGTGATACATGTGTTAACATATACACATATATTTATTTCCTAGCTTTGTGTGCTGAAAAGGCCTAGAAACAATGACACTCCAGGAGCAATGAATATAACACCTTGGTTTCTAAGTACCATTTTCAAATAAGAGGAATCAGGAGTTGCTTAGAGAAATGGCTGAAGTCAGGGCTGGGACAAGAAAAGTATAAGTAACCTTGGAACACCTTGTGGTGCCATAAAATAAGGAAATACTAAAAAAATGATGGGGCAACATTGAAACAACACAGGAGCCAACTTAAGAGCTTCCAATGGCCAAATCTAGGCCATATGAGCAATGAAATAAACTCTATTAGTATTATTAATAGGCTACAACCCATAGACTAAAACAATATTCATTACTTTTACTTATAGATAAATTACTGAATAAATAAATGGGAGAAAAGAGACAGCTGTTCCCTTACAGAAGAATACCAATTAACACATATATTAATTGGATGGAATAATTGGATGGAATAAGAAAACAATGTCATCATTAGGCAAATATAATATTAAAGTTTGTTAAAAGCAAGAGCTGGCTGGGTAGATCCCCTGGAGAAGGAAATGGCAACCCACTCCAGTATTCTTGCTTGGAGAATCCCAAGGACATGGGAGCCTGGCGGGCTACAGTAGATGGGGTCACAAAGAGTCAGACACGACTGGGTGACTAACACATTTACATTTACATGATGGATGCTAAAGTCAATGGGCAAAATTCTAAGGGTAAATAAGATATCTGTACAGTTTCTATCTTTCCATGAGATTCTTATTCATTTCAAAGGGAAAGTTAGTAATCTTACAGTGGAGAAACTGGGATACACAACCTCAGCATGTATCACCTGCTCTGAGTTATAAGGATGGGCACAGCATCGCTTGAGGGCTAGTCTTGCCCATAATGGAGACCCTCAATCTAAGCATGTGAAAACAGCAGACAAACCCAAATTACGGACACTCTACATATTTAACTGACCTGGAGGTTTCAAAAGTGTCAAGGTCATAAAAGGCAAAGAAGGATGGAGGGACTGTCACAGGTTGAAGGAGATAAAGGAAACACAACAAGATGCAACACGGGATCCTCGACTGGATTCTGGACCAGCAAAAGGACATCAGTGGAAAAAATGGCAAAATCTGAATGCCTTAGAGATTAGCTAGTAGTACCATATCATGTTAATTTCCTGGTTTTAGTAATTATAATTTAATAATTTTTAACAGATGGTTGGTGAAGTTGGTGAAGGGTGCATGGAACTCTCACTATTTCCTGTAAGTCTAAATTATTTCACAACAAGAAGTAAAACAAAACAAAACAAAACAAACAAACAAACAAACAAAAACTGCTACTAATAAATAAAGAGTGGCAGTCGCTGAGGTACAAAGCAGCAGACAGCTCCTTGAGGGGCTGGATAGTGCCTGCTGCAGCATCTGCTGGAGCCCATGTTCCAGCTTTCGGCTGTCCCCCACCCGCCATGTCATGACATTTCTCCATCACCTGAGGGACTTTGATTCCTGTCCCCATTTTCTGCTTCCTGGAAGAGACTTTCTGACACCAAAGGAGGGTTTCCAAAGTGGCCCTTCAGGAGAGGCTGATGGCATGGTCCTCAATAGTGGCTACTGCAGATGGTTCCCAAGGATGTACCAAGCCTTGCTGTGCCCTGCTAATTAAGCTGAGGCTGAACACGCCTGGAGTGTGGAAAGCTTTGGGGGATGGTGTGCAGTCCCTCTGCTTAGTGACTAACATGCAGACTGCACGAGGGAGCTGTCTATCCCATGTTCACTGAGCTAGGACCATGGTATAGACGGGGCTGAGGCAGACTCCATGGCCGTGTCTGGGTACAGCTGGACCCAAGGATCCCTCCCCCTACAGTTCTCCATTGTCTATGTTGTTAGTGTCCTGCAGGAGGCCCTGCAGAGTTAAGCCTGCTTGGTCATTTGGTGCTTCTGTCCAGGCCCCGTGTAGGGTAGGGTAGTACCCAGCCTTCTTCCTCAAGATGCCCTATGCTGGCCTAGTTCCAAGGCTGGAGAGACGTGGTCTGGTCTGACCCCTGAACGTGGGGCAGGGAGGAATAGTAGCTATGACACGGCAGTGGAAGGGGGAAGGGTGCAGAGAGTCCCTTCCCCTTGGAATTCTAGGGCATGGGAAAGAGGAAGCAATGGCTTAAATGCAGAAGCTCTGTGTCTGGGCCTCTGACTTCTTTGCTCCCGGTGGAGACATTCTGGGGACTCAGTAGCATGAGAGCCAGCAGAGGGTAGCAGGTCACAGCCTGGTCCCTGTCTTCTTCCAGCCAGATCTGTTCTCAGCTGCCATACTTCTGAGCTTCCAGAAAACATGATAAAGTTTCAGAGTCTCTGGGACATGAGGATCAGGCTGAAGGACAGAGATGAGGGGCCTCCCTCTTCTCCCTGCCATAAAGTGGACAGAGGAGCAGCTCTCCTCCCAGAGACCTGAGAGCACACGTGTGGCCCACAATGAAGGGGCTAGGGTGGGGCCAAGAAGGCATCTCCCAGGGGCTGTGAGGAGGCAACAGGCCTTAGGCTGGATGGAAAGGGGCAAGAAGCAGGAGGGGAAGGTAGGTTGGTCACCATGCCACAGCCAAGGGGGCTTTATTAGGTGTTGAGGGCACGTATGGGCAGGTAGGTAGACGCTAGAGGGTGTGGCACACCTTCTCAGGGTGGAGTGGTGCCTGGATGTCCAATTTGTGGGTCTTGCTGTCCTTATCGATGATCTCCAGCCGCAGCTTGGGGGGACGCCTCTCGGGGGGACGCCTCTCGGCCTGGGGTGAGGGCAGTTCAGGACTCTTGAGCAGCTGCTTGTCTGAGTCCTCCACAGTGATGCGGAGGGTGCAGCCCCCCGGCAGCAGGTCCTGCTCATAGGCAGCCGCCAGCTGGTTCACCACACGGCGTTCCACCTGCAGGCAGTAGGGGAAGCTGTCATCATTGCCAAAGCCTGGAGGCCCAGCTCTGTCACTTGCTGCCTGGGCAAGTACTTACTCAAAGCTTCCGTTTTTTCATCTGCAAAGGGCTAACAACGTGAGCTTGCAAGACAGTACTAACAAGTCAATACTGTCAGTTTCTGAGGTTCCCAGCCCAGTTCCCTGAAGCTGGTAGGGGTTCAAACTCATTTACCCTCTTGGACAGGGGTTTTACTTGATTATATTGTTTTTGGTTCTGAAGGGGCGTCTGCTCTGGGTAAGGACAATCCCAGCCTGCCTGGACAGGCTGGGAGCCCAGCGAATGGGTCTAGGGGCACCAGGGAGGGAGGTGTGGAGATGCCTCACTTCTCTCATGGCTCACCTCATGCTTGATGGAGCGGGCACCATAGTGCACGTTGTAGCCTTCGACCAACACATCGGCCACCTCACGGTCCCAGAGAAGTGTGATGTTGTGCCTTTGCTTGGCCTGGAACAGGTCAGACAGCAGCATGTCTGCATGTGGCCCAGGGCTTTCCAGATGTTCCACCCCCACCCATGCGCAGTCCCTGCTCTTACTCTCTTGGCCCAGAAATTCAACTCCTTGTTGACGAGTTGGATGAGCTCCGAGTGGCAGAAGGGGAGGAAGTAGACGATCTCATTGATTCGTCCCAGAAACTCATCTCTCCGGAAGTGAGCCTGCAGAGCCAGGTTAGGGATAAGGTGAGCTTAGTGACCCAGAGTGGGTAAAGGAATTAGTGGACCCTACTGGGGAACATAGGGGTGGGAGGGCTTCCACATCTTCACGATGGCTAAGGTGATCCCCTCCAACTCGAGGCTCCAGCAGGAAGGACAAGGAACTCTTACTTTTAGGATGGGGCGAATCACATTCTCCTTGAAGTTCTTTGAGATGGTGATTTTGTCACTGATCTGGACATCCCCTGTGGAGACAGAAACGTAAACTGCCTGCTCCCTACACCTGGGACCTTTGGGAGCTGTGCCTGTACTCTGGCTCCATGAAAAGAGCCTGGTCTTGCCCCTGACAGTCTGTGTGATCCTGGTCAGCATCTCAGGCCCTCTGGGCTTCGGCCTTCTCTTCACCTGCACAATCAGAGGACTGGATTGCATACTTTCCAGGCCCTTCCAGGGCTTATGTTTGGTAGGAATTGTATGATGGAGGGGAGGGGAGAGGAGAAGAGTCAGTACCGAGACTTGAGTCCGGACTTGTAAGAAGGGGGCCAGAGTTCAATCCTAGACAGAAGGCTGACAGACGCAGTGTCTAGTCTGACACACTCCCCTTTCCAGCACTTTCCAGGGCCCACCTGTACAGGAAGCCTCCCTGGCTGAAAAAGGCCATGCCCACCTCCAGGTTTCTGACCTGCCATCCCCTTGCTGCACCAAAGTGTCCCTCCTTGTTAAGTGCACATCCCTTCAGTCCCCTGAGACCCTGGCCTCTTCCGGGCCCCACACCTTGGGGTGGCTCTCTCCCTTCCTCTGTCTGGAGACCTCCTGTCATCCGAGAGGCCTGGGGCTTTCTTGAGGAAGTAGGGACACTATCTGTTGGCCTCCCTCCACTATCTAGTTGGGTGCTTGGTGTCTGGTCAGGGCCAGTGAGGGACAGATGCCAGCCAGGACCCTCATCTTGCCCTAGGACCGCAATGCCATCCTTCCCCCCCTGGAGCGGTGTGGCAGCCATGTCACTTGACTGTATGTCCAGAGAGCGTGGACCACGTGCCATACCAAGGTTCTCAGCGATCCGGTTACGGCTCATCTCCAGAGCTTCCTGCCTCAGCTGCAGCGCATGCTGTGCTATCTCGTCGCTGGCCACGTTCGAGGTCATGATGAAGATGGCGTCCTTGCAGTCGATGGTCTTCCCTTTTCCATCTGTCAGCCGGCCCTGGGAAGGAACAGTGGCTGCATGGTCAGGGAGCGGTAAGGCTGGGCACCTCTTCCAGGAGGTCTCTCCAGAACCCTCTCCCCCTGGCAGTCAGCACTCCCTCCTCTGGGGTCTCTGAGCACTGTTCTCACACCTCGGTTTCAGTGCTCACCTGCTGGGAGAGCTACTAGGTGAGACTGCATCTGCTGCCTGGCATCTCTCAGGGCACCCAGAAGCCAGCCTGACTGTACAAGCAGCCATCCAACACACTCTCCTGGAGGCCTGCTGTGGGTGGAGCTCTGTGTTGGGGCACTGGGGACTCACTGAGCCTGACACGCTCCAGTCTAGAGGAGTGAGGCCAGGAAACAAGCAGTCAGAATTCAGTGGGTTAGGCATCATGATAAAGGGAAGGCCAGGCTGCTATAGGAGGTCAGAGCGTATTTTACAGGGCCACTGTGAGGACCAGATAAATGAACTGAAACAGGTATAATCTCTGCATCTTTGGAGCCATCCTCTGGCTTAGGATAAAAAATAATGTTCTTCCTTTAATCAATGTGGGAAGTTGCCTTGGAATCTTTTGTTTTTTTCTAGAAGTGACACAGAAGAAAGCATCTTTACTAGATGCAAATGCACCAAGGAAAGAGAAAAGGGGCAACAGTAGAGGGAAGAGACAGAAGAACTAGAAAAGTGTAGTTGTCCGGGGCCGTTCAGTTTAAGGGCGAGGAACTCCACCGACTCAGCAAACCTCAAGGCTCTCATGGTACAACAGCGCTTTGCAGTCACTTGTAAAGAAGCATAGGGGCTTTCCTGGTGGCTCAGTGGTAAAGAATTCGCCTGCCAACACAGGAGATGTGAGTTTGATCTGGGTTGGGAAGATCCCTTGGAAAGAAAATGGCAACCCACTCAAGTATCCTTGCCTGGGAAATCCCATGGACAGAGGAGCCTAGTGCCTACAGTCCATAGGGTTGCAAAAGTGTTGGACATGACTTAGCAACTAAAGAACAACAATGACATATAAAAGCAATAATCAGTGCCCTGCTGAGAGGAACTGATGGAGTCTGATGTGATGGGCACATCCACGTCCACCCTCGGTGCCCTGCTCAGTGCCTCTGTGAGGGCAGGGGCTGGGTCTTGTTCTCACTGGGTCTCAGAACAGTGCCTGGCATAGAGCAGTCCTCAGCACTTGCTTGCAGACCGTTTGAATCCTCACCACCCCTACAAAGAAACTAAGGCTCTGAGAGCTTAATTTGTACAAGGTCTCACAGCTGGAACACAGTCCAGCTGAGACTCTACTGAACGGTCTGACCCCAGCACCCCTGTCTTTCACTGTACATCAGGCTCCTGGGGCCATACCAACAGTGTGGGATATTTTCATGAAATTTTCTTTCCTAAATAAAAACTCAGAATTCTTCTAAATTCAGTTTGCATCCTTTGATCCTGACTGGAGAGAAGCTAAGCTACTGGGTCAGGTGTGGAGAGAGGTAGACCTTCTTGGGAATTCACCTGGGTTGCAGACAAAGCATAGCTCCTGCCAATTCTGAGAACATGGCTCTAGGGAAAGGTCACTGACAGCCTGCAGGGGCCTGCCCGAGCCAGCGATGCTGGGCCCTGCCGCAGCCTCAGGTAACCATTCCTTCTTAAGTATGTTCCTTTCCCTGGTGGTGAGGGCCTCACTCAAGGTTAGCCCTTGCTTCTAAAGCAGATGCAAAGGCAGACTAGCCCTAGCTCTCAGAGGTAAAAAATAAAGGTGTGTGCATTAACAGAGCACCTACTGTGTACTGGGCATGGTACCAAGTACTTTTCTGCCTCACTTTACGCTGGCCCGTGGCACAGGCCTCTCAGGAAGTGTTAGCTCCGAGGGCGTCTATTCAAAGGAGGCCTTGAGATCCAGTCCTGGTCACTCCCCCGTCCCAACCTTGAGTGGGAAGAGAAGGAAGGGTACAAGCAGATGTCCCTGAGCTTGGCCATTAGCTCCCCACTTCAACCCCTGCTTATGGGTTACAACACGACAGATCCACTGAGGGCAATTCTAGTTTTGGGGACCAGATCTGTGTGTGTGATGTGCCCAAGTGCGCGCAGATGACCCCGTTGTGTTCGCAGTGCTCATCCCTGAGGACTGAGCACACGTACGGCTGTACTGGCCAGAGCAATAACCGGCGGCGTTTTGTTCTGAGAGATCAAAGCTCTGCTCATAACGGGGCCTGAGGATGGGTCCCGGGTGGGTGAGGGGAGCAGGTGCAGTGCATGACTGACCCAAGGGTGACTTTCAGTGTTTGCACCTCCTCCTCAGAGTTCTTGGCAATAAAATGTGTCCCAAAGAGGGAGCTGTGGCTGACCTGCCTCCCAACTGCAGTGCACGCATGCGGGTGAGGTGTGAATGCTCACTACAGGGTCACAGGGGCTGTTCCCCCACTGGCCCCCGTTTCTGTCCTTGAAGGGAGGAGCAGAGGGTGGGCTTCCTGGGACTTCTGCCCTGTGCTATATGTCTGGGGTCAACTGGGAAGTGACCTGCATTAGCTCTGCTTGGTGAGAGCTTTGCTAGGGCTTCCGCTTTTCTGGGTCTAAGCTTGGAGATCTGGGATGGGAGGATATGGGGGTGAGGGGGGGCAGGTGTGCTTCTCTGTGCCCCTTAGTCCTACTGATCCTAGGGCAGCACTCACCACAGTGGCTGAACTGCTTTTTGTTGCCCGTCACCTCCTCAATCCCGAGCACTGAGGCAGGGGCTGTGTTTGTTCTGCCTGTGTCCCCTCTGCCCTGTCTGCACTGAACCACATTCTCCTTGTTTACCTCCTACTCTCTGGCAATTCCCTCTCTGGGTCTTTGCGGAGAGGTTGCAAGGCTCATCTCTGCTTACCAGATTCTCACCAGGTGAGAGATCTCGTCTGTTCCTGTGGCTTCTGTTACTCTCTCTGTGCTGAAGCACTCCTGAGTCTACTTCTAGCGCAGACCTCTCTTGCACTCCAGACAAGCAACTTCCTGGACATCTCCATCTGGCTATATCCCAGCTATTTCATTTTCAACACTTCCAAACCTTAGCTCCTCACCTTCCTCGTCAATCTGTCGCTCATCCCTCTGTGTTTCCTGCCTCTGCTGATGGCAGCAGAACCCATGGGTCACCCAGGCCAGAGACGCTTCTGCTGGTCACCCTTGTCTCCTCTGTTTCCTCACTTGGGAGTTCTCTGCATCCAATGGCCCTGCTGTAGAGCAGGTCTCCCCAGCCCTCACTTGGACTCTTCAACAGTCTCCTCGCTAGTCCCTGTTCTTCCTTCTACTCCATTTGCTCACTGCTGCCTACAGGAGCTTTATAAAAGGAAAACCTGATCTTGCTTTTCTCTTGCCCAAAGTCTTTGAAGCCTACTATCCAGCAAATAAATCCACACT
The DNA here is from genome assembly GCF_054371585.1 of Giraffa tippelskirchi. Lineage (NCBI taxonomy): Eukaryota > Metazoa > Chordata > Mammalia > Artiodactyla > Giraffidae > Giraffa > Giraffa tippelskirchi. The sequence goes on from NC_137285.1 coordinate 123,351,373, forward strand.
CCTTTGCCTGGCATTCTAATCTGCCCCTGTCTATCTCACCCATCTACCTCCACCATTCTGTTCTCAACTTCCCTCTGCAGTCGGGCAGTTACTGAAAGGCTGTAGTCCCCTGGATGGAACAGGTTGCCTCACGCCTCTCTGCGCTTGCACACGAGGTGTCTACTGCCAACCCTAACATACTGAATTAAGTTAGTCAACGGGGTGTTTCCCCTGGTGCTGTGGGCTCTGAGAATACCTGGAGAGAGACTAGGTGTCTGGGAGTTATTATTTAAGCTATGGGTTCTAGAACTGGAGTGCCTGGGTTCAAACCCGTGATTTCTTCTTCCCAGCTGTGTGACCATGGATGAATTAGTTATCTCACTTATCTCAGTTTCTACATTTGTCACATTGAGGTAGTAATAATGACCATCTTCATATGGTTATTGGGAAGATTAAAGGAGTTGATAAAACATTTCCTTCCACATAAAGTACAAAAATGCCAACTTTATTGCATCTCCTTTCTACCTGATAGGTAGGGAGCTCCCAGAGGGCAGGTTTGGGTCTGGACCATAAGCTGTGTACCTGAATCCCATTAATAGTCTAGAATGGAGTGAGGGGAGTCTCAGAGTACAGGTGCGGAAAACAGAATACGTGACCTTTGAAGGACTGGCCTTCACTCCTCAGCAGGAGTTCTCAGGATAGGGAGCAGATAAGAGCCTAGGAAGAGGGCAATAAAACTGGGGCAGCCAAGGATGCTGGGCTCAGAAAGGAAGGCAATGAGTGGGCAGCTGTGGAGACATTTGGATCTGGCTCTTCCAGGCTTGGTACCTGGTGTACTATTTGGTCCAGGGGTATCCATTCCTGTATCTCATCAGCGCACTTGTGACATTTCAGGTACCAAACCCCTTTTCATTTTCCCAGGGCTAGATGGGGCTGAGTGGAAAGGCGGGCTGGACTCTGTCTGCCCATGTGCTGGCTAACACAGCCTCTGCATGGGAGCAGAAGGGAGGCCTCACCTGGAACAGGTGGATGTCAGCCCCTCCCCTGACCATAAACTCTCCCACCCCTGCTCAAGATAAGGAGAGGTACAAAGGGGAGACCTGGGCTCTGGGACCAGATGTATCTTCAGACCATTTCTGGCTCCTCTGTACAGTAGCTCTGTGGCCTTGGGCAAGTCATTTACAACCTCTTGAACTTCAGTTTCTACATCTGTTAAAAAAGGTTTCTACCTTGCCTGGCTATTGTGATGACTGGCAATAATGTCTGTAAAATCTTTAGCATAAGCCTACTACATAGACTGTGCTGAATAAAAGGAAGCTGTTCTCATCTAGAGCTCACTCGGTCAGTTGAGAGGGAGACTGTTCTTGTTTGTGATGAGCTGGGAGCTGTTCAGGGAAGAGCGCTCCAAAAGCCAGGACACCACCATTCCATTATCACTGCCATGGTCACAGACAGCAGCAACATTACTAACATTTTAAAGAACTGGTGAAGATGATGGAAGGAAGGAGCAGGAGCCGTCTGAGTCAGAAAGGTTCTTGGAACTTACTGGATCCAGCCTCCTTGTTTTTCACATGAGGTCCCTAAAGATAGAGCAGAGCTGGAACTAAAAATTCAGGTCTCACTCTCTCCTGGAACTTCTGCCCCATTCTGTGTCTCTAAGAGGGAGCCTAGGCAACCACAACATTTCAACTTTTGGGCCATGCTTGTTTTTCCTGGAGTGCCCAGTCTGGGCCCTGGTCCAGAGAAGGGGTGAAGCCACATCTGCTAACTGACTGAATGTACACATGAGGAAGCAGGAACTTGACAAATGACTGACTCTGGGCCCACAGGTCCTGCTGCTCATAGCCCCTCATACTCACAGGTGTCCCCTACCCAAACCCAGCCCAAGTTGACTTTCACCTCATCAAACAGCTGCAGCATGATGGTGAGCACATCTGGGTGGGCTTTGTCTACCTCATCGAAGAGCACCACGGCATTGGGGCACTGCTTCAGCTTCTTGGTCAGCTGGCCACCCTCCTCGTGGCCAATGTAGCCTGGTGGGGACCCAATGAACTTGGCCACCTGGTAGAAGGATAGAAGTAAGTTAGGAAGGCCTTTCCATCCTTTCAGTTTCCAATATGAGGCATGCATGGTAAGCTGGCTTTATATACTGTTAAGACTGCCTGTTTCAACAAGGTGAGGTTATCTCTTGGGGTGGAAGGAATCCTGCTGTGTTAGGAAAGCAGAGAGATCTCTTCTGTGTTTATTCTTCAGAGCAAATCCTATGCAAAACAGATCAGGGACCCCAGTGCGTACATATGTCCCCAAAGAACAAATTCCAAGGCTGCTGTAATTATCTCAGGCCTGAATGACAACTTACATCAAAATACCCAGGCAAAATCATGTTGACAGGCTCTCCAAACCACACTTCACCGAGGACTCTCACTCACCTCATGCCGCTCCTGGAACTCAGACATGTCTAGCCTGATGAAACCCTGTGTGTAAACAAGCAGGAGTCCATTTGAAGGTAGGAAGGCAGAGGCAAGGGCTAAGGAAGAGAGCATATCAAATATCTTCCAGGCTTTCAAGCCACACTAAGCCAAGATTTTCTATCCCATTCTCAGGAAAGAGTTTTCTAGCTCTTTGTCTCTTTTCCTGTCCACTCACCCCCTAAATGATTCCCTCACTCCCTACCTTAATAAACCCAGGTCACACCCCTGCCCTTAAACCGGCCCGGAAAGTCTCTTTATTCAGGCTTCTACCAGGCCTGATCACCATATCATCCATTTATCACACATTTCCTGAGGGTGTTCTGTGTGTGCTGAGCACTGGAGCTATGACTCTCTCCTCTAGGAGCACCGGAGTGGGACAGGCTGACATAGACAAAATCAGCCACCACCAGCGTGGACCATGATGAGATGGAGGGGTACACAGACAGCTCCATGGTGCCCTCCACTCTGCAAGTCTACATGGGCACAAGTCCCTTTATTTTAGTTTTCTTTTATTTTTCAAAGAGTGTAGTTGATTTGCAAAGCCGTTAGTTTCAAGGGTACTGCAAAATGATTCAGTTATATCTACACACAAACACACATATATATTCTTTTTCAGATTCTTTTCCATTACAGGTTATTACAAGATACTGAATATAGTTCCCTGTCCTATACAGTAGGTCCTTGTTGTTTATCTTTTTTATACATAGTATATATCTGTTAATTCCAAACTGTTAATTTATCCGTTTCCCATTTCCCCTTCGGTAACTATAAGTTTGTTTACTGTCTGTGAGTCTATTTCTATTGTGTAAATAAGTTCATTTGTATCACTTTTTAGGTTGCACATAAAAATGATATCACATGATTTTTGTCTTTCTCTGACTTATTTTACATAGTTTGGTAATTTCTAGGTCCATCCATGTTGCTGCAAATGGCATTATTTCATTCTTTTTGATGGCTTAATAATATTCCATTACAACACACACATCCACACCCACACCCCATCTTCTTTATCCATTCCTCCGTCAATGGACTTTTAGGTTGCTGCCATGTCCTGGCTATTGTAAACAGTGTGCTATGAACACTGGGGTGCATGTATCTTTTTGAATTAGAATTTTCATCATCTCCAGATATATGCCCAGGAGTAGGATTGCTGGATTATATAACTCGTTTTTTTTTTTTTTTTTAAAGAATCCCCATACTGTTTTCCAGAGTGACTGCATGAGTTTACATTCCCACCAACAAAGGAGGGTCCCCTTTTCTCTACACTCTACTTTTCTTTTAAACTAATAAATCTGATTTATTTACACGTTTTTACATCATTTAAGAGCTCTCTGCAACACTGCTTGCAGCCCTCCTCTCTCCATGATTGGGCCTAGGGGTGATTTCCAGGGAGGTGGCCTCCTGGGTGAGGCCCTACCATAATTAGTCCCAGGAATAGAACACTGTCTAGAGCGGGATTTTCGAGTTAACACAAGCAGAATGCCCACTCCTTTTCATGTAGAACTCAGGGACTTAGGGTGTTATAAGGGCATTCAGAGGTGCCCTGTCTCTCCACCCAGATAAAGGTTTCCCAGAGACTCCTCAGGCTCCTCTCCTACTGGCACCCACTGACGACACTTCTCCTGAGAGCTGAAAAACAGGGGGTGCCAAGACCTGAAAGGGAGGTATTAATGGCTATATCTGAAATGCAGGCCATATTCCAGTTCAGCTGCTGGTCAGAAATTCAGCTTCTGGTCTGTGAAGTATTCTAGTTTTCTGTGTCCTGTTACTCTGTACCTCAGGTACAGGGTGGCAGAGCCCTGGACTCAGCTTCCAACCCTAGTTCTCCACTGTCTGTGGCCTTGACCAGGCTGCCTCCCTTTTTAGACCTGCTGTTTCTTCACCCTACATTCTCTCCCTGTTTCACCTGAGGAGAGGCCCTAACCCAAGAGGTGGGAAAGACCCCGGAGAACTTCTTAAGGCCAGGTGGGGTGATCACTGCTATCAAGCATGGAGCATTAACCAGCAAGCATCTTCACAGCGCCCCAGGCAGCTCGGCCAAGAGAGACACAGGCTTCAGGGAGGGTAGGAAGACAGACATGAGGAAGCTGGGAGTGCTTCCCCAATGGAGCAATGGGCTGGAAGCCACGAGATGGGTATCTGATAACAGCTGACACTCACTGGGCGCTTACTATGTGCTTGGCGATGTTCTAAGCAAGCTATAAAGGGCTTAGAACAGTGTGTAAGTCTACGAGATAAGTACTATTACCATCCCCATCTTACAGATGAGAAGACTGAGTCATGGATTAAAGTAATTTGCCCAGGGTCTCAAACCTGACAATCTGGCTCCAAGTCTGTACTCAGCCTCTTAACTCTATTGCCTCATATTTCCCACTCCCTCAATCAGCTGGGCTTTTGGCATCTTCATCTCAAGGGTTCTGAGTTTTGTGCCCAGAACCAGTGTCAATGTCCTATGATAACAGGGAGTATAGACTTCAGTGTTTACTTACTCTTATGTCAAGTTACTAAGTCCTTCTACTGATTTGCTAAGTAACTTTGAACAAATCTCAGGGCTTGATTTTCTTAGCTGGAATAATTTTGATTTCACATGATCTTAGCCTAGGGTTATCTAGAAGTGAGGCAACAATAATATCCAACATGTATTGATTGCTTACTAATGTGCCAAGAATAGTGTACAGCATTTTACATCATTATCTCACTTAACCTTCATGATAATCCAGTGAGATAGGTACCATTATTGAACCTATTTTACAGATGAGGAAACTGATGTAAACAGAGATCTCAGCAAACTCCACAGAGTAGTTTAGAGTTGAACTCTGATCCCTGCTCTTGATCCCTTCATTGTACTGAGGCTATAACTGTGGTCTTTAGGGCTATACCACCCTATCTCAGGATGAAATCACAGGATGCCATTAAGGTTTTTTTCTCAAGGATTATTAACTCTAACAATGGAAGTTAACAAAGCTGCTCAATTTGGGAAAAACAGTGGAGGTTAATGAGAGAGAGAAAAAAAAAAAGCTCATAGGAGGTCTGATAAAGAAATTATAAAAATGTGCTAACAGGGATTTCTCTGGCAGTCCAGTGGTTAAGACTTCGTGTATCCACTGCAGGGGGGCATGGGATCAATTCCTGGTCAGGGAACAAATATCCCATATGCTGTGTGGTGTTGCCAAAATAAGAAAAAAGTGCAAACAAGTCTTTGTGAGGCAGCCAAGTCTGGAGGTATCAGTGACTCTTTTCAAATGAGGAAACTAAGGTACAGAAAGCCAGAGCTTGAATTCAAGTCATCGACTTCCAGGCCAGTGCTAGTTCATTGAGTGAGCCCTCCTTTACACTGGGCCCTGTATATGACACTCCCCACACATCAGTCCTTGGATCCTGGCAACATCAGGTATCCTGGTTAGACAGCTTACAGTTCAGAACCCTCAGATTATAAAGGCACATCTCAAACATGGCTGTTACATGGCCAGAGAATGTCTGTGCTAAACACAGATGTTGTAACGAGCTGATCCACAGGGCTGGTGAAGGTAGGAGTTTTATAAAAGTACCAACTTTGATTTAAAAATAAAATACAGAGATGATTATATTGGGCTTCTCATGCCCCTTGTCTCCTATGTGACATGAGGACAAAAAGGACAAGTTTATAATCTAGTCTTCTCCTGCAACAGAGAACAATGGTATTGAGAGAATAGCTGACAGACTGGATTCTCATTTTACTTCTTCTCCTAACAAGTGATCTTGGGCCCTTAATGTGGCAGGGTCTCAGTTTTCTCATCTGAAAAGTGGTTCTAATTTGGCATTTAAGCTATTTTCCTTGTAAGATCAGATAAGACAGTAGATGGGAGTGCTGTGAAAGGACGGAGTGATGGATAAATATGAGACAAGAGATCAGGTACTTAATGAGTGTTAGACCTGAGCTCGCTGTGATTCACAGTATCTCACTTGATGCTCACAATAACATGAGACACAGGACTGATTAGCTTCACTTTGAGGCAACAGCTGAAACTTGGAGGGGTAAAGCAACCTGCCTAGGGCCAGTAGAACCTGAGCCAAGGAATGGCTGACTCCAGAGCCTGGATCACCCAGCCCACTATCTCCAAGGGGAGAGGGTGGTACTTCTGTCTCCTAGATGAGGCATGCACTGAAGGATGCCATCGTCAGCTTTCAGGACACCCTTCACAAGTTGCAATCTGCCTCTCGTTTAGATGCTCCGACTGAAAAAAGACTTGCATCGTCCATCCTTTATCAAGCCCTCTCTCCTTTCTACACCAGCAAGTCAGCAGATACTTTCCTTCTACTTCCACTGTTTATGAAGACATATTAAGACAGCTTGGATAAGGAGATTATAATTTGTAATTAAATATTAACCTTTCTGACAGTATTAAAATTAAACCACTCAGAATTCTTCATCCCTAATCAGGTGGTTCCTGCCTGTAACTACATCTTCCCTAATAGTCTCACTAGTTTATGGCCCTTTCCAGAGTGCTAATTGTTTCAATCGCTGCCAACCTGATGAATTGTCCTAAAAACGCCATTTCGGTTGGAGCATATTAGCATGGCATGTGGTGCTTTTTCCTTGCCTGCCTGTCAAGTGGGTCTGCCCTGGCTTTGGTTGAGGCAGCTCATAGCTACTGGCAGAGTCAGCAGAAGGGGCCATGAATGCAGCACAGGAGGACATGGCTCAGCTACCTTGTTTTCTGTGGCTGCCAGGCCCTCAGAGAGTTGGTGAAGGGGGAGCCAGGCCACAGCAGGACAGGAGTTGGCCAGGACTCTGTTGCTGGCAGAGCTCTGGGCAGTTCCTTATCGCCTCAGCTGGGGAGGCTTTCCACAGAAATTAGGCAAGGGCACCCAGGGTCGTGGGCAACCTGCAACGCCTCCAGACTGGGAAGCTAGGAGGAAGAGAAATGTCTGGTTTTAAGTTGAAATCTTTCTGCAGTCTCCAAGGACTGCTCTGACATTTTTCTCTGTGTGAAACAATTTCATGTCAGCCTTAGAAAGTCAAACTGAGCAGGTCTTAGAAAGCCAGAGTCTGAACAAGGGGATGGGCACTTGTGGGATGGAGTGGTAAGCTCTCCATGGCCTGCCAATTGTGCCTAGGTTCCAGCCCTTACCTTTTTGGCATCTTTGTGCATATATTTGGCTGTCTGCTTGGCCAGTTCTGTTTTTCCTAGTAGAAGGAAAAGAGAAGTATTGGGTTAGGAGATGACTATCTCCTGGAATGAAAGAATATTAGAAATGCATAGATGTTGGAAATAATACATGTTATGAAAAGGAACACTGAGGCTCAGAAAGGGTGACTCTCAAAGTCACCAAGGAAAAACTGATGGTAAATCTGGGACCAGAATCAAAGTCTGCATTGTATCTTGATTTTTCTATGGATGGGGACTGAAGCTTTTTCTCTACAGTAGCATCTAAAAGTAGGAAGTTGACCCATACAATCCAGAGCCAGCTTGTCCTTTGAATCCCAGCACAAACCTTGCTTTTCCTAGAAGCACCTTGACTTCCTGGCTCATTGTACTGTCTCTCTCTGGACATCCATGGTCTTGCCATCCAAGCTAGGCCCTGGAGCCACAGGCCAAACAGAGGCTGGGAGAGGATAGAAACCACCCCTCCTTGGCTTTACAGCTTTTCTTTGTAACATAAAGAAAGGAGGACGATACCAAAGTGATGGCTCTGAAGGGCCATTTGGTATTATGGTCAAGTCTTTGGAAGTCACTGCCTGTCTAGTATGGGTCAAGTTCTATGGTATAGTGTGAAGTGATGGTAACCCTTTGGGACCCTACATCAGAGGCAGCATCCATGAAGATGCTAAGGGGGAAGAGGAAGCAACAGATGCATGTAATTCCCCATAAAGACAATGGGAGGGCTGCAATGGTGGGACTGTGAGGGCGGCGAGTGAGAGGGTGAGAACACTTCAGATAATCCAGCCCAACTGGCTATTAAAATCCCCAACCCATTTCACTGCAACCAGTTCTGCTATGCATTTAGCACTGTGCTGACCATCAGTGGCTTTCTTTAGCTTCCTAGAGGGTTCTGGCCCAGGCTACACTAGATAAGGCTGGTGCCCTGGGCAGTGGAGGTGGTTCAATTACTCCTACACGGCAGCCTCTGGGGTTGTAGAGTGGCTGGACCAGGACTAACAGGCCCTCAAGGGCCTGGCCCTCCTGGTGAATCAGGCCCTGCACCACAGCTTCCAGAGGGAGAGGCATAATTCCAGCTGTTCCAACATGACAGATGATCCTCTGCTGGCTCTGTAATTTGAAGGCAGTTGTTTTGAGAACTGGAGTTGAACTAGAGGAGGGTTGTGTGACTCTGGGCCATAGCAGCTGGGGCTCACCCAGCTCTCCTCCCCACAGGCTGATCTACTCCCCGTTACCTATTCCAGATGATCCCAAGAAGAGGAAGACGAGGGGGTGTTCTTCATCATACCAGCCATTCTCCTTCCTCCGGATCGCTACAGCCAAACACACAAGACGGGAGGACAGGGAGAGAGGCAGATAAATCAATGACACAAAAGGCAGGATAATTATCACTAAGTATACAATATGTTTTACTGCTCTGCGCCCACTCAAAGTCCTCACTACCATTAGTGCTGCCTAATCTGATTAGCTGGCAAGGCCCCTAGAGACACCTAATCAGGTTAGCATGGATTTGGAAAGCTGCCCAGAGCAGATTTCGGATAAAGTTTTCCAGGATGAGCACTCAGCGTTGCCAGGGAAACTGAAAGGCTGGTGGATGGTGAATGGAGGTGAAGGGGGTGGGGGGCTGGTGAAGGAGAATTGGAGAGGAACTTTAGCTCTCAGCTGGTAACCCGTTTACTCACAACTGGTTAGTGGCTGAGCCTGCCCCTATGCAAATAGGAGAGGCAGAAGCCCATGGCAGGGCCTTGGGGACCCAGGGTGTGAGCTCTGAACTCTTTCCCATTTGGGGGAAGTAAGGTCTGCTGTTAGGAAATACAGCCAAATGCACTTTGTGGAAGCCAGTCAAGGGTACTGTGGAGCTCAGGACAAGGAAGGGTGAGCCACTTGACAGCACCTCCACAAACCATGGCCTCCACTAGACAGAGGTGCAGGAGGGGAACAGACACGTACTAAGTTTCTTGGGGCTCAGCTCTGCTACAGTAAGCGCTGACCTCTCCTCTCTAGGAGGAAATATATAATCAAGGGCTCTGCATGCCACGCAGTGGGAGAACCAGGCTCAGAAGCATCATCCAAGTATAAGAGTAAGGAGCAGAATGAGGCAGAACCATCCGAAGAATCATTTATTGAACATGTTATCTCCTAGGCCCAATGGAAAAATCGCCAACATTTTATTACTCAAGACCCATACAGATAGCCCTGAGTGGCAAATATTATTTTCAATTCCATCAGATTGAACAGGAAACTGAAACAAGAGATAAAGATATCTGCCTAAGTCACATAACTAGTAGATTACCGGCTGACTGGTGGAGATGGTAGAGTTGCATTGCCAAACCTGTCTTCTATTTTGGTCACATATGGTTGCAAAAAGTGGGATTAATTTGGGTTGCATAAATGGAAACATGCAGTCAGAAGCAGGAAGGGAAGAGAGCACTGTGCAATGTCAAGGTCGGTCTGCAGATGGAACAGCATATACGGTCTGCTCCTAAGAGTGCTGAGGGGAGATGAGCAAAGGGATATGTGTCAGAGGACAAGGCCTGGAAACCAAGTCAATGGAGAAGAAGTTGACAGTCTTAGGGAAGTGTCTTCAGTTTTGAGGTGCAAAGATCCTACACACTATATACTGTGTGGTATGATCTGTGTGGCTGAGTTTCATAGAAGTGGCTGGAGAGGTCAGGGAAGGCTTTCAGAAGAAGTGGAACTGATGACAGATCAGACTGGGCAGGATCTGGAGGGGCAGAGGTGGCAGCATGACAGAGGTGGGGGGGCGGGGACAGGAATGAACATGAGTAGCTGTGGGCGGGATCAGATCACAGAGGTCCCGAATGCCTGTCTCAGAAGTTCAGGTCCACACTGCCGGCTTTCTCACCTCAATCTCGAATGCTTCTTCCTAAGATACTTTCTAGTTCTGGCCTCAGAAGAAACAGAAACTGCAACCTCGTGGACACCGGACAAGCCACTCTGCCAGCCCGGGATTCTCTCCCTGAGATTTCTGAGAGGAGTCTGAGAAACTACTCAGTCTAACCTCTCCCTTGGGTTAGGCTCAGATCATCTCTAAAATGACTGGCTTGGTCCTCTGGAAGGCCGGCCATGAGGGGAACCCACAGGCCTCGCAGGTACCCGAACGCTAAGCATGAAGACAAAGAAGCCCCAGCCTGGCAAGAGGGGAGGCCCCAGTGTTCTGACAGAAGCAACACCCTGTGGGTGAGGGTGTTTGGGGAGGTTGAAACCTATAAAATGACAAAGGCTAGACTTCTGTGAATATATGTGTAGGATGTATGCTGAGGTAAAGGTGAGAATGGGGAGTTATCTGAAAGGAGTCACACTTTTCCAAAAGTTGGCTAAGTTGAGAGTCTAGGTTTAAAAGAAGCTGAGTATAAACTGGATTCAGGCTTCATGGGGGTATCTGGGGAGGCCAAAGTACCCAGGCATCACTCAAATGGGGAGCCCGGGGAGAGAGGTTCCCCAGGTGTCATGAACCTGGGGTTCTGATCTTGACTTCTCTTTCACGAAGCTTCCCAGCCCACCGAGAGCTGCATGCCTCTGGGCTAAGCAGTTCAAAAACACCATGGAAAACATGGAATTGGATTACGCCTGGGGCCATCTTTCCCCCCTTTTCTAATAACGCACCTGGGAGAGAGCTCTTTATAATGCCAAGCAGACTCCACTGCACAGCTGTCCCTGGTCAATTCTGCTGGACTCAGGGCATGAGTCTGGGGTGAGCTCGATCTGGGCCCTCCGTGAAACAGGCAAAATGCCAACCATTAAACAATTACAACTCTGGATATTTCTAATAATATCTGAAGAGAAAAACGACCAAGCAGATGGTGTCCGACAGAATGAAAAATGGAAGTAGCTAGGGAAGACTGAAGAAGGTGGGCCCCCGGGTATGTAGTTGGCAGGGCGGCTGAGGGCTAAGACTGGGAACATTAGGGTCCTGTCAGGCTGGGGCAGAGGCTGGGACAGATACCTGGCTGGGTCCATTTGGGATGTGGCCACAGTTATTCGTGCTCTCACTGCGGACAAGCAAATGTAGCAACCTTCTCTGCTAGCACTTCAGAGCCTATAAAGAACTTCTGTAGACATAACTTCATTTGAGGCTGGTTACAAACCCACGAGGCAGGCAGGGCACATAACTTGATTCCCATTTTACAGATGAGATCATACATATAAAGACGTGAGGTGACCTGCTCAAGGTTACACAGGTAAATAAGGGCTTTACCTCTCGTGCTGGGCAGCTCTTGAACCTGAACTGGTGATTCAGGAGTTTAGAGGGAGGATATGGCTGTTCCCCACACAGCACTTCCTCATTCCCTCACCTCACCTGGAGAGTTGCTCCTCTGTAGTCTTTCAGTCTGGCTGCCTCAGCCACTCCATACGTGGTCTCAGGAGCCCCTGCCCCTGACTATCTCTTGACCAGTGCTCTCTGGGCTTGAGATGGTCTCAAGGTCCCTGAGCAGGAAGCTCAACCCATCTGGCCAGTCCCACTCTGGGGCTCCAACAGGCTTGGCAGCCTCTCCATATGCTGGACCAGTGACAGGGTCCCCTTGCTGGGTTCTTCTGGCCATGTGGACCACTACCATTCATCCTACATCTCACCTGCAACAACTCTTCTGACTTACTCCATATCACATCTGCCCTAATAACCCCCATGTTCATCGACAGGGCAGTGTGGTGGGGAGGGCAGGAGCTACAGGATCTAGTTTGCGGTCCCGGCTCTGTCACTTATTAGTTGACTTTGAGCAAAACACTCCTTTAGAAGCTTGGTTTCTTCATCTCTAAAATGGGACTAGCCATACCTGCTCAGTCGGCCCCTCATGAAGATTAAAATGAGTTAATGGTTATGAAAGTGATTTGTAAGTTTCAAAAAAAAAAAAAAAATAGAATAAGAATGAAAATAACGGTAGTCATAGCAACAGTGGGGGCACAAGCCATTAGCCGTGCTGTTTTACAGATAGCCCTTTCATCCTTACAATACTTCAAAGAAGTAAGCATTATCTCTCCATGTTACAGAGGAAGAGGCTGAGGTTCAGAGAGGGACAATGGGAAGGTTTCATCTGTCTGCACCCTCATATCAGGGGGAGGGTAAGTCCCAATTTGATTGTGTATTTTGTGGGTGCATGTCCTAGGCCTATTTCCTGAGGGACTTTTGAAAAACCCTGGTATAATGTGTGCTGACTAAATGAATTAATTGTTGGTCTTCCTGGAATCACAAGGGGCAAAGAACAGATACTTTAGCTCCCATTTTACAGAGAAGAGTGATGCCTGGATCCAAGAGTCTCTTATGGTTCCAAGTGGTTACTATTACCCTTGGGTAAAGAAGGCTTCCACTCTCTTCTTTTTTTTTTTTTTTTTTTTTATAAATTTATTTATTTTACTTGGGGGCTAATTACTTTACAATATTGTAATAGTTTTTGCCATACATTGACAAGAATCAGCCATGGGTTTACATGTGTTCCCCTTCCCGAACCCCCCACCCACCTCCCTCCCCCTCCCATCCCTCTGGATCATCCCACTGCCCCGGCCCCGAGCCCTTGTCACATGCATCGAACATGGAATGGTGCTCTGTTTCACATATGACAATACACATGTCTCAATGCCATTCTCCCAGAACGACCCACCCTCACCTTCTCCCTCAGAGTCCATAAAATTGTTCCATGCATCTGTGTCTCTCATTCTGTCCCGCATATAGGGTTATCGTTACCATCTTTCAAATTCCATATATATGCATTAGTATACTGTATTGTTGTTTTTCTTTCTGGCTTACTTCACTCTGTATAATGGGCTCCAGTTTCATCCATCTCAGTAGAACCGGTTCAAATGTATTTTTTTTAATGGCTGAGTAATATTCCATTGTGTATATGTACCACAGCTTCCTTATCCATTCATCTGCTGATGGACATCTAGGTTGCTTCCATGTCCTGGCTATTGTAAACAGTGCTGCGATGAACATTGGGGTACACGCGTCTCTTTCAATTCTGGTTTCCTCGGTGTATATGCCCAGCAGTGGGATTGCTGGGTCATATGGCAGTTCTATTCCCAGTTTTTTAAGGAATCTCCACACTGTTCTCCATAGTGGCTGTACTAGTTTGCATTCCCACCAACAGTGTAAGAGGGTTCCCTTTTCTCCACACCCTCTCCAGCATTTATTGCTTGTAGACTTTTGGATAGCAGCCATTCTGACTGGTGTGAAATGATACCTCATTGTGGTTTTGATTTGCATTTCTCTAATAATGAGTGATGTTGAGCATCTTTTCATGTGTTTGTTAGCCATCTGTATGTCTTCTTTGGAGAAATGTCTGTTTAGTTCTTTGGCCCATTTTTTGATTGGGTCATTTATTTTTCGGGAATTCAGCTGCAGAAGTTGCTTGTATATTTTTGAGATTAATTGTTTGTCTGTTGCTTCATTTGCTATTATTTTCTCCCATTCTGAAGGCTGTCTTTTCACCTTGTTTATAGTTTCCTTTGTTGTGCAAAAGCTTTTAATTTTAATTAGGTCCCATTTGTTTATTTTTGCTTTTATTTCCAATATTCTGGGAGGTGGGTCATGGAGGATCCTGCTGTGATTTATGTCGGAGAGTGTTTTGCCTATGTTTTCCTCTAGGAGTTTTATTGTTTCTGGTCTTACGTTTAGATCTTTAATCCATTTTGAGTTTATTTTTGTGTACGGTGTTAGGAAGTGTTCTAGTTTCATTCTTTTACAAGTGGTTGACCAGTTTTCCCAGCACCACTTGTTAAAGAGGTTGTCTTTTCTCCATTGTATATTCTTGCCTCCTTTGTCGAAGATAAGGTGTCCATATGTGCGTGGGTTTATCTCTGGGCTTTCTATTTTGTTCCATTGATCTATATTTCTATCTTTGTGCCAGTACCATACTGTCTTGATGACTGTGGCTTTGTAGTAGAGTCTGAAGTCAGGCAGGTTGATTCCTCCAGTTCCATTCTTCTTCCTCAAGATTGCTTTGGCTATTCGAGGTTTCTTATATTTCCATACAAATTGTGAGATGATTTGTTCTAGTTCTGTGAAAAATACCATTGGTAGCTTGATAGGGATTGCATTGAATCTATAGATTGCTTTGGGTAGGATACTCATTTTCACTATATTAATTCTTCCAATCCATGAACACGGTATATTTCTCCATCTGTTTGTGTCCTCTTTGATTTCTTTCATCAGTGTTTTATAGTTTTCTATATATAAGTCTTTTGTTTCTTTAGGTAGATATATTCCTAAGTATTTTATTCTTTTTGATGCAATGGTGAATGGTATTGTTTCCTTAATTTCTCTTTCTGTTTTCTCATTATTGGAGTATAGGAATGCAAGGGATTTCTGTGTGTTAATTTTATATCCTGCAACTTTACTATATTCATTGATCAACTCTAGTAATTTTCTAGTAGAGTCTTTAGGGTTTTCTATGTAGAGGATCATGTCATCTGCAAACAGTGAGAGTTTTACTTCTTCTTTTCCTATCTGTATTCCTTTTATTTCTTTTTCAGCTCTGATTGCTGTGGCCAAAACTTCCAAAACTATGTTGAATAGTAGTGGTGAAAGTGGGCATCCTTGCCTTGTTCCTGACTTTAGGGGAAATGCTTTCAATTTTTCACCATTGAGGATAATGTTTGCTGTGGGTTTGTCATATATAGCTTTTATTATGTTGAGATATGTTCCTTCTATTCCTGCTTTCTGGAGGGTTTTAATCATAAATGGATGCTGAATTTTGTCAAAGGCTTTTTCTGCATCTATTGAGATAACCATATGGTTTTTTTCTTTCAATTTGTTAATGTGGTGTATTACATTGATTGATTTGCGGATGTTAAAAAAACCTTGCATTCCTGGGATAAAGCCCACTTGGTCATGATGTATGATCTTTTTAATATGATGTTGGATTCTGTTTGCTAGAATTTTATTAAGGATTTTTGCATCTATGTTCATCAGTGATATTGGCCTGTAGTTTTCCTTTTTTGTGACATCTTTGTCTAGTTTTGGAATTAGGGTGATGGTGGCCTCATAGAATGAGTTTGGAAGTTTACCATCTTCTGCAATTTTCTGGAAGAGTTTGAGCAGGATAGGTGTTAGCTCTTCTCTAAATTTTTGGTAGAATTCCGCTGTGAAGCCGTCTGGTCCTGGGCTTTTGTTTGCTGGAAGATTTCTGATTACACTTTCGATTTCCGTGCTTGTGATGGGTCTGTTAAGATCTTCTATTTCTTCCTGGTTCAGTTTTGGAAAGTTATACTTTTCTAAGAATTTGTCCATTTCTTCCAAGTTGTCCATTTTATTGGCATATAGCTGTTGGTAGTAGTCTCTTATGATCCTTTGTATTTCTGTGGAATCTGTTGTGATCTCTCCATTTTCATTTCTAATTTTGTTGATCTGATTCTTCTCCCTTTGTTTCTTGATGAGTCTGGCTAATGGCTTATCAATTTTGTTTATCTTCTCGAAAAACCAGCTTTTAGTTTTGTTGATTTTTGCTATGGTCTCTTTTGTTTCTTTTGCATTTATTTCTGCCCTAATTTTTAAGATTTCTTTCCTTCTACTGACCCTGGGGTTTTTCATTTCTTCCTTCTCTAGTTGCTTTAGGTGTAGAGTTAGTTGATTTATTTGATTTTTTTCTTGTTTCTTGAGGTACGCCACTCTCTTCTTAACTTCCCTCCAGGGAGCCTTATCCATTTGTTCAGCAAAAAAGCTCTGTGTTGAGTGCTGGGGCACCTACAAAGAAACCTAAAACAGGTCTGCACCTCTTGGGTGAACGCTGCTATGAAAACTGTGAGTGCCAAGTGGTATGGAGTACTGTGAAAAGTGTAGGAAACGCCATTTGTTTCTGACTGTGACTTGGGGCCGAAGCACGATGGGGAAATGGCTAGGCAGCCTGGATATGATGGGCCATTCTAGGAGGAAAGCTCCGGTGTGTGCAAAACCCAAGTGAAACAAAAGAACTGCCTCCTCCTCCCATGCCAGGCCTTTGCCTCCATCTAGCTCAGGGTTTTGGGGGAGTCTGGGTAGGCTGACTCATCTCTCCTGATAAGTTCTACTGATGCAGCAGATTTTTGTTTTAACCTAACCTGGAACAGTTTGCCCCATGCTTGTGCCAGCTCCTAGGGGAACCTGTCCTTCACAGGAACACCATAGTTCAGTCACCTAAATCTCTATTAGTATCTTCTGTCTAAGCTTACAGGTTCAAGGGGCATAGCTCAACAAGTGCCTGCTACTGGTGCCCTGGGTTTGGTGGATGATGAGAGAAAAGCTCTCTTTTTAGACTGTCAGGAGTATTCTTTCTGAAGGCAAACTATTGCTACTAAGGAGTTAACGTACTAAAATTGCAAATAGCTTTTGTTAAGCTCACCCACTGTGTGTGAGCGCCTCGCAGGCTATGGTTAGGTTAAGGTTAGGGACCCTATGAGTTAGGGACCACTGGAGGGAAGACTGACACCCTTCCAGAAAGAAGTTGAGATCAGAATCTGTGCTCAGAAGAGGCAGAACCTCAAGATGTGTTTAGACTTTGTTCATCTGAGTTTACTTGAGTTCAACAACCTTTTACATACCTGCGTGCCAACTCTGGGGAAACAGACCTGAAAGAGAGGTAGTTTCTGACTTTTGGAGGGAGAAAGACCTACAAACTGATGCTATGTGGTAAGGGCAACAACAAATAGTGTTCACAGGAAGTGCATAGAAAGGCCCTGCACCAGGTGGAGAGTTAAGGAAAGCTTCCTGGATAAGGCATGGGTCCTGACAGGCGAGTGGAAGGGCAGAGCAGTCCAGACAATAAGAACAGCAGGGGCACAGGAGGGACTCCTGAAGTGGGGAGGTGGGGAGGTGGAGAGGTGGAACTTAAGAAGTTTTCTAAATTAATCACTACCTCTCTACAACTCAGGGATGATCTGGATGTATTTCTCAGATTACAAACAGGACTCCAAGGGAGGGTCCAGAAAGCTAGCTGCAGCACTCAGGAAGATTACATTTCTGGATTAGTAGTCTAAGAGAGAGGTGGAGTATGAAATAGGATGGTGCACCTACTGTGTGCATATGGGTGATATTAAGGTTCTGAATTCGGGTCAGACCCAGGCTTAAAAGAGCAGTCAAGACGTAGAGCTTCCCTGGGGAGTTCACAGGCTTCAGAGTTAATGCAATGGGCTTTGGGCATAGGCCTCTGGTCAGAGGGAGCCACTGGGAAGCCTCCACAGGTGCAGGCTGCCCAGAAGAGGCTTCTTGGAGCAGGTCTGGGGAATGGGATGTCCCCTCAAAGGGTCAAAAGCTGACTAGTATGGGTGTTGTAAACAACAATTTTGCTACACTCACATTCTTAGTATGCTTGTGAATAACTAGAAAGCAGGCTTAACAGCTTCTCTTCTTTCCTCAGAGCACATCACAGAGATGCACAAGGGGCCATAACCAAAGTAATTAATATGACAAACTGCACTAAGCATCTACCTCGATTGGAGGGCTGTGCCAGGAACTGGGAAAACAAAAATGATTCAGTTTCAGGGTCTCTGCCCTCAGGAGTCTACAGTCTATTGCTCCTGAAATATAAAAACCAGCCCGAGGGTGAGAGATGGGCAGGGCTAGGGTGGGGAAGGAGCCACAAGAAAGGGAGTTTCAAGCAGAGAGGGCAGTATCAACACATATAGGCAGGAGACCAACGCAGCATGTGTAGGGCGGCAGAAGTAGCCAATGTGTGCGGTGTGGGGGAGGGGGGCAGCCGGGGAAGTTGGGGAGGGCAGTAGGGGTGGGCCCTAATGCCAGGCCAGGGCAGTCACTCAAGAATTTTACACAGGGTTTTTTGTTTTGTTTTTACACTGTACAAATCTGACTCCAGCTAGGGAGAAGTGATTATAGGGGAAGAAAAGGAGGCAGAGAGACCAACGAGGAGACCACCACTGGGTCTGTCCCCATTCTGGACAGGAAACACTGAGGTCCTGGGCTGGAGGTCCTCAGTGGTATTAAGAATGGAGGGGAGAGGCTAGGTGTGAGATCTATTTAAGAGGTAGAATGACAGAACTTGAAGGGCTGTAAGGGGAAGGAAGGGCCAAGGAAACATCTAAGCTTCTACTCAGGAGACCAGGGAATGGTGGGGCCTTTACTGAGACAGGAACACGGGAGGTGAGGGGGTGGAGAAGGGGGGCAGAGTCTAGATCTGAACAGACAGCTGGCTGCCTTTCTGAGGATGGTGGGCACAGAGGCTCTGAGCTCCCACTAGAACAGGCATCCTCCCCTTCCCCATGATCAAGAACAGCTCGGGCTTTTCCGGTAAGCAGCCTGAGGTGACCCCTAAAAATGGTGCGCTATTCACTCGACCCAGAAAATCCCACAAAATCATGCAAATCAAGAGGTTCAAATCTTCGTGTTCACTTTAAGAACACTCGTGAACTGCTCAGGCCATAAAGGGTATGCATATCCGAAAAGCCACCAAGTATCTGAAGGATGTCACTTTAAAGAAGCAATGTGTGCCATTCCGTCGTTACAACGGTGGAGTACAACGGTAGGTGTGCACAGGCCAAACAGTGGGGCTGGACACAGGGTCGGTGGCCCAAAAAGAGTGCTGAATTTTTACTACACATGCTCAAAAATGCAGAGAGTAATGCTGAACTTTAGGGCTTAGATGTAGATTCTCTGGTCATTGAGCACATCCAAGTGAACAAAGCCCCCAAGATGCGGAGCAGGACTTACAGAGCTCATGGTCGGATCAACCCCTACATGAGCTCTCCCTGTCACATTGAGATGATCCTTACCGAAAAAGAACAGATTGTTCCTAAACCAGAAGAGGAGGTTGCACAGAAGAAAAAGATATCCCAGAAGAAAATGAAGAAACAAAAACTTATGGCCCGGGGATAAATGCCGCAAAAAATAAATGCAAATAAAAGTGTTGGTAATGTATTTCAAGTGTTACCACACACACACAAAAAAAGAACAGCTCGGGATTCTGGAAGGAGAACCTCACGCTTGATGTCAGTGATCTGGCTTGTGGTCTGCACGCTGGCCCTGCTTTGGCTCCAGTGACCCGAGAAGACCAGAGAGGCCATGGGGGCCTGGGCTGTGGGGTCGGTGCTTCATCTCCTCCATTTGTAAGGCAGTAACTGTGCGCCAGCCTTGCTAGAAGCCCTGCAGCTGGGGATCACACTGATAAATTCACTGTATTACTTTGCACAAATCAATATCCCAGCACTTACCAGGGGTTGATGTGACCGAAATTGGTTTCAGCCAATTCGTGAGGGTAATAAATGGCCATTTATCAAATCAATTCATTCTGCGGCACTTCTTTGGCTGCCCACCCTCATGGTATCTCTGGGGTGCCAGGCTCCACCCAGCCACCACACATCTGACACTAGCTGAGAGGACCCAGGGAGCACCCTGGCCTGCCCTCTAGATCCACCCCACTCTCTTGCACCTGCTTCAGTCCTAAGGCCCTGCCACAGAGTCCGACCCAGAGAGTGCCTCATGCTTCACGGTAGCTGGAAGCTGAACACACTCTGACTATTATGAGTGTGATCCCTGGCTGCAGGGCTTCTAGCAAGGTGGGTGAAAAGTTACCACCTTACAAATGGAAGGGAATGTACTAACCCCACAGCCCAGGCCCCCACGCCCTCTGTGTCTTTTCCAGCAGCACTGGAAGCATAGTAGGGTCACCCTACACACCACATGACAAGGAGCAGAGTGTTCCAGATCTGAGGCAGAGTGTGGGTGACAGACGGAGCTATGGATAGGACAAGGCACTTGGCAGACATTCTGACAGCCCCTAGGAGGTGGGGAGTGGAACCATCTACTCCTGCTCTGGACTGGCGGCAGGGAGAGAAAAGGAGAAGGACCAGGGTAAGAGGCCAGTCTGAGGCTGGGACTAGGGATCAGTTTCTGGTTGAAGGAAACAACTGTGGGCCTGACCTATGGAGCACAGTGCCCAACGCTGGACAGTAAACATCTAGAGGAGGAGGACTGGGTTTTATTGAGAACTGTCTGGTACATACTGGAGACAGCATACACTTTACAGTCCTATAGTCCTGAGTTTGGATCTCTGGTACAAAGGTGAGGAAACCGATGCTCAAAGAAACTGAGTGACCAGCCTGAGTTGGATAGCTGGTAAATGGCCCACCTGCCATTTGGGCCCTGGTTGACTGAATTCTTTCCACTTGAATGTCCTCCTCCCTCCCCTAACTACTTCTGGGAGTTTCACAACTTATGGGCTTGAGAAGCTGGTGAGAAACAGGAGATCAGAGGAGTGGGCAACATGTGAGCAAATGGCTGTGTAAGAAGTGGAGGGTAAATACTATGATGGCAGCTGTAGTTCTGGCCCAAGTGGACTTGAAACCCTAGTAGAACCTGCTTCTCAGGCCTCGGCTCAGTCACTGATCTCTCCAATGGGCTCTTTCTCCTCTCTTCAACCCAAGAGATCCCAAGGTCTCCTCTCTTTTTACCTCAGACATGGCCTTGGCAAAGAAGTGAGGGGTTGCCACCTCCAAGCTGAGGGTGGCTGTCTGTATTCAGACCCAAAAGGGCAGCCTGATGAGGTTTGGGCCTGAGTAGTGGGGACTTGTGTCTTCATAGAAGCGTTCCCTGGCTCCTGGGTGTGACTGCCGGTAGCCTCTGCCCTCCAGCTGCTGAGGCAGATTTGGTCTATGGGCTCCTTTTAACTGCTGATGGTCAGGTCACGACCTGAACATGAGTCCCGTTGGTGTGTGAGGATGATGGAGATGGGCTGGGCCCAGTGTGTCACAGGGGTGACTGCCTTCATTGTTCAATGACTCCTCTGGGACTCCACAATTTCAGCTTCATGTCTCCTTTTACAAGTGAGCAGAACTTGGTGCTGGGTGTGGCAGCTGCTGGGCTGCATCTGGTGGGACTAGAGGCAGCACTGGGTGCACCTGACCAAGACATTGCAGGGAAGAGGCTTTTAAACCTGAGCTGAGCATTAGCTCACTTGAAGGGCCTCTCTGGACTTCTGGTCCATCGCCAGAGCTCCTGATCCCACAGGTCTGGGATCAGATCTACATTCTAACAACTTCCCAGAGAATGCTGATGCTGCTGGTCCAGAGACCACTTTGAGAACCACTGCCTCGGGGGATACTCCCTTGTCTAAGCCAGAAATAGGGTTCCCTTGCCCTTGCCTCAAACAGCGGTGAGGCCACCATCTTGAGCACAACCCCAGTTTTATCTCTTTCCACTGGGAAGTGCATGGGCAGGAGGGTCAGGAGATGAGGGGTGACACTGGCAGGCAGTCTAGATCCCAAGGTGGCATAAGCGCTTCTGAGGTGGAGAAGAAGGCACTCAAGACTTGTACAGGATGTTTTCAATAAAATTGAGCCAGCCTCCGACAAATTATATTGAAGGATGGCACAGTCCCTGCTGGGAGACAGGAGACCAAAGTTTAGTTCTGGCTCAGTTAGGGCAATACTAGTGATGGGAAAGCTCTTATTCCTCTCTGGGTCTCAGTTTCTCCACCTGAAAAGTGAGGGTGGAGTAGGGTCAGTAGATCAGATGAAGGTCGAGTTAAATTCAAAGCACAGAAAGCAGCCTTGAGCAAATTACTGAAGTGCTCTGTTTCAACTTCCTCATCTGTAACATGGGGATTCAATGGGACCAACCTCATAGGATTGTTATAAGGATTAAATGACACGGCATATGCAAAGAGCTTAGAACACTGACTGGTACACAGGAAGTACTCCACAAATGCTATGCTGTAATAATAACAGCCCCTTCTCCTCAGCTTGGAGATGGCAGGACCACACCTCACTGCAGCAGACCACAAACTTCTATGCCCTCTTCGGTGTGCATGTACTCACCTGCACCCACTGTGGCGATGGCACTCTCCTGCCCAATGATGTGCTCCTTCAGCCGCTGCTCCAGGGGAAAGCGGCGCCGCTCCTCGGCCTCGCGCTTCCGCTGATTCTCTTGGTACTGTGGACAGAGACAAGAGATGGAAGGCGGCTCAGGAGCGCCGGACTGAGGAGGACCCTAGTTTCATTCTATCCCCCCAACCCAGGGGGGAAAAGCAGAGGTCTGGGTCTCTGGGGGTTCTGATGGACAGCTCTGGCTCATTCTTTTCCCAGTCCCTTGTCTGAGTCCTCACCTCATTTCCCTACCTCGGTGGCCACTGCTCAGGGGTCCTGGCTTGCCCTGCTAGTAAAATAAGAAATGCTAGTACTGGGTTGGCCAAATGATTCTTATGGTTTTTCTGTAAGATCTTATGAACTTCTTGGCCAACTCAATAGATCAACTCTTGAGTCTGGAGTCTGACAGAAGATTTGGTTTGAATCCCAGCTCTCTCACTTATAAGATGTGATTACCTGGAGCAAGTTACTATGCTCAGTTTTCTCCTCTGTAAATTGGGGATTAAATATGATGCTGTATACAGAATGTGTCTAGCATTATGGCTGGTAAGCACTAAGTGCTTACAAATATATAGGTTCCTTTCCTTTTCTGCTTACCCTCTTGAAAACCATTTTGGTTTTTGGTTTTCAAACCAGAGCTATGAACACCTTCCAAGTCAATGACACTGCATTTTTCAATTAAACACAACTATTCAGCAACTTCTATATTCCTGGCACTGTGCATGCCATGATGGAAAGGTGGGGAAGGGGCAAAGAGGAAGACTGGCCCCTGGAAGGTTTAGATGATGCTGAGTGCCTGGCAGGTGTCTGGCCTCTGGCTTGGTCCATTTCAGAAAAGACAGAAGCAGGAGGCTTGAGCTTTGTCCCACTGAAAGGGAGGGGAAAAGAGCCAGGTCTTGCCTTCAAAGAGCTCTAAGTCAGACAGCAGAGGCGAGGCAGGGTCTGTACATGAATACCTCTCAGGCAGGATCAGCCGTTTCCCTTGTGGTTCTAAAGCATGTGTGCCTACATCTAGTTCTGTACCTATCACTGAAAAAAGTTACTTGAAAATGAGTTTTTTGCATATTTGTGATTGTGTCTTATGAATCAATTATGAGCCCCATTTTACTCACTGCTATTTCTGGCATGGGTCCTGGTACAGTGGAGGCAGCTGGGGAATGTTTACAAAAATGAAGTTGATGACAGATACAAAGAGGAATTAACAGCTAGACTGGGTGGTGTAGGAGTACAGAGAAGGGAAGGATACATACAGCATAAAACACTTCTGGGAGATGAGAGGCATGAAGGAGCTGGAGTATTGGGCTAGTTGGGAGCTGTGGGACTATTTGGAGACTGGGTTGGGGGGTGAGTGCATGGGTCTGATGATAAAGCATCTATGGAGGCCAGGTGCTGGGGGCAGGAAGCAGGTCTTAAAGTGAGACAGAAAGACCTGGGCCTTTCAGGGGCTTCTCTTCCCTAGGGCTCCTGTAACACTGACAGCTTTCTAGAAAGCGAGCTGCCAAGGTAAGGCCTTGTCACAAAAGTGGTGGCTGCAGATTGCTCTTGCGGGCAGAGTGGATGAAAAATACCTGCTACTTGGGCAGTGTTTTCCTGTTATGGTAGTGACCTTGACAGAAGTTAAAAAAAATAAATAGCAAACAATCCAATTTTGGCTGTTGCTATCAGTATGTAACTGAAAGCTCCCATCAGTCCTGGGGTTTCATATGGAGCAATAATTCGGCGCCAATCCCAGCGGAGCAACGTTTGCTGGTTGGAATCCAGCACGTCACTGTGCAGCTCCCTCAGGCATCACATACATCAGCTGGCTCTGCCGACTCCAGCCATATATCTGCCTCCTCCTCCTCCCTGCCCACCCAGCCCCTCTCAGCACTTGGGTCCACTGGACTGAAAGGCTCTGATGGAGAGATGCATGCCAGCGGCCTGGCCCGCTCGCAGTCAGGCAGGATGCAGAAGGAACCTGGCCTCCGAGAGTTTGCGAGGTCTGTTAGGTCATTTCCTCTCAGGGATGGGTATTCCCACCTCTGGGCCTTTTGTTCACACTGCTCCCCTAGCACAGACATCTTCTCTATTCCCACCCACCTCTAAGTGATCTCAGCTTAAATACCAAATTATCTAAAGAGCCTGTTGCCCTGGCACATCCAGAGCACTTATTTAACTGCCTGTTTCTGTCTCTACTCCACACATGCGGAGGTAGTGACAAAGACCATGCTCTAATCATCCCTGTAGCTCCAGCACCTAGCACAAGGCCTGGCTCACAGAAGAATTCAATTTGTGTTGCCAAGCGAATGAGGTGACTGCCGTCTGTGAGATGGCTGCTGTGTGCCGGGCATGGTACTCAGAACTTTCTGTGTAGTGTCTCACTGAATTCTTACAGCAGTCCCCATATGAAGTTTGATGCCTTTCTGGCTCATAGTGAGGCACATCGTGTGGCAGAAAGAACCCAGCTTTGCTCCAGAAAGACCTGAGTTTAAACCTCACCTAATCTACTTGGGCTTCCCACGTGGCTCAGTGGTAAAGAATCCACTTGCCAATGCAGGAGACATGGGTTTGATCCCTGGGTAGGGAAGATCCTCTGAAGAAGGGAATGGCAACCTACTCCAGTATTCTTGCCTGGGAAATCCCATGGACAGAGGAGCCTGGCGGGCTACAGTCCATGGCGTCAAAAAAGATTGGACACGACTCAGTGACTAAACAACAACAACAAATCTACTTACTAGTGAGCTCACCTTGGGGAAGTTAATTCAACTCCCTGAATTTTAGTTCCTCATCTCTAGCATGGCAATGGTACTCATACCTACCTCATAGGATCCTTGTCGGACGCTGGTGAGAATTAAGTGAGATGATGCATATGAAGCACTGGGCAGGTCTCTGGCACACAGTGAATGTATATGTAGAAGTAGCTATGTGAGAGACTCAGTGGCCAACATAGTACCTGGCCTGTGCAGGCCTTTGATAAACTTTGCTAACTTCTTCTTTACTGCATTTTGATAACTAATTTTCTAACCCAGTGCCTTTGTTTTTGTTTTGGTGCTAGAACTAATTTAATCTGCATGGAGCCCCACAAATAAGGGGAAGAACTGCTCTGGCTTAAGCAGAAGCCAAGAGTCAAGTCCATTAGGATGCCCCCATGGGCCCAGTGTGGCTCCTGAGGCTTCTCCCCAGGAACCCTGAGTCTTCTGGGCAGTCTCAACACCAGCTGAGTTCTCAGGACACCTCCACTGCCTGGGGTGTCTCAGCTGTGCCTGTCAATTTTCCTTACATGGTAGAGAACTCCTCCTCTAGGTGCTTTCCATCCATTGGTTTGTGGGGCCTCACAAAACACACCTTTTTTTCCTTTGTTGCAGGCAAAGCCTAACAGGAGTTTCCCCACCACTCTGTTGGTTTGGGTACCACCATCATGGCCTCTTTGAGTCTTCTCTAGGGCAACATTTCTACCTTTTGTAACTCTTCTTCAGTGTCATGATTTTAGGTTATCTTAGTATTCTTGTTATTTTCTTGAGCAATGGGAAAGGGTTCTTGACTTCTATGGGTGTGAGTGTCAGGTTTCTCAAGAGCTCTCTACATGGTACTGGGAAAGATTCAACTTATGGCCTAAATTTGAGCACACCCTGATTCGAGTACAACCCCCTCTACGCCTGGAGCCCTATATAGCTCTTCAGAGAAACTTCTGAAACTGGACCAGACTTTTTGTTAAAAATGTACAGGACAACGGGATTAAACCACGTATGAGGCTACTTCTTCATGCTCTTTCCCAAACACTTAGCACAGAGCTTATATTAAAAAAATACGTCGAGCACTTCCCAGTGGTGGTCCAGTGGTTAAGAATCTGCCTGCCAATGCAGGGAACAAGGGTTTGATCCCTGGTCTAGGAAGATTCCACATGCCAAGGGAAGCCCATGCACCACAACAACTGAAGCCTATGCACCACAACAAGAGAAGCCACCACAATGAGAAGCCCACACAAGCAATGAAGAGTAGCTCCCACTCGCTGTAACTAGAGAAAGCCCACACACAGCAATGAAGACTCAGGCAGCCAAAATAAAAATAAGAATGAATGAATGACTTTTTAAGGTGTGAGCTACAAGTTCAGGCTTGTGGAAAGCTAACCAGTGGAAGAACCTAGGGAAGGAAACCACTTGGTATGTAGGTATTCTCTTTGGGAGGAGAGAGAAGGCTCTTGATAAGGGTCCATGAATGTGGGCTACTGTTGTTCCTGGCTTCCTGAGGAAATGGGGAGGAAGGCTACAGGGAATGAGGTCAAGGCTCTGCTTCAACAGGGTTCCAGTAGAGGAGGGGACAGGGTAGGTGACCCAGCCTGCAGAAGCAGAGGACACTGGGTGGAGACGCACTAGGAGGAAGCCACCAGGAGAGCAGGAGTGGGAGAGTGATCATCTTCTTAATAAAAGCCACATGCAATTAGTTTCAGAAGCCCTCACCTGGAGCCAGCAGCGACCAGCTCCCTATGCTGCATCTTGGCTGGATAATCGCAGCCACTGGTTTTCATCATTCTTGATTTAATATGGCACCCCTCCTGGCTCTGAGTGCATTTACAGGAAAGGGCTGGGAGGCCGAGGCGAAGCCTAGCTGGGCTCTTGTTAGGAGGTGGGTGGCTGGCCAGAGCAGCTCTGTGGGTGAGAGTTACAGGGAGAAGGGTATGGCAGCACCCCTGCTGCTGGGCATTACTCAGGGAACAAATCTGATAATAAACCTGGAGATGTGTTCACTGAGAGGGGAGCTTGGGCAGGGGTGGTCGGCAGAAGGAGACCCTGGGGAAAAACAGGAAAAGTGTGGCAGAGGGAAGAAAAGAGAGGCCAAGATGCAGCTTGCCTTTAGAGGGAGGTCAGGGCACAGAGCCCCCTGGCTTCTCACAGACTCAGATATGCCCCATCCTCCTGACTCCCTGGATCCACCCCAACTCACATCATAGTCCTGAAGCTGGGGGAGGCAGAGAGGCCTGGGTGGGGAGGTCAACAAAGTGGGCAACAGATGAGACTTGAGGGGCAGGTTTGGGATGATGGAGAGTCCTGAGAAGAGGGAGTGGTAACAAGAGGAGCTCAGGGGGTCCAACAAGGGAGGCTGGGAAATGTAGAGCAGACAGGAGGGGAGAATGGGGGATGAGAGGGGCACCTAATGGACTTGAAAGTCTCTGGAACTAGCTCAAGAGTCCACATCTATACTGAGGAAAGCTGGGTACAGTGCCGGCATCAGTCCCATGAAGACTTGGTGACTGCTACGTCAGCATCCCAGGGTCCATTCTCTCCTCCACCTGATCCTTCTTTTGCTGCCAGATGGGTATTTTTAACAGGTTAATTGGATCATGTTGCTCCTCTGCAAATAACTGGGTTGCCCCAGAGACAAGAATGGCGAGAGATGGTTAAGAGGGCAAAGAGGGGCTGAGGTGAGAAAACAGGTTGTATGCTCCTCAGTGCATCACATCAGGAGCTACGTGATGATGATGTACCTGTGACTGGGGATGTTAATTTTGATCATCTGATTAAGGTGGGCTGTGCCAAGTTTCTCCACCATCATCTTCCCCTTATGTAATTAACACATGTCTTGTAGGGTGGGACCCAGAGACTACGAAAATACCCTGTTACTCCTCAAACTTCCACTCCTTAGTCTGAATATGGACTGATGAACCTTGACTGATTTGGGACCAGCTGTTCTAACCCTCACAGCCCTATGAAGGTCAGAGGATCTCCTCCCTCATCATCCAGAGAGGAAGTAATTAAAGCAGGGTCCCACTGGTAGCAAGTAATAAAGGCGAACACTTTAACTCCTGCAGTCTGACTCCAGTGGTTGCACCTTCCACCCTGGAGATAAGGAAAGACCCGTTCTTGCCTTTAGGGAGTTCAGAGCCTATTTAGGGAAAGGAGATTTAAAACACAAATTTCATATTCCTACTTTTAGCATGGGGATACCTAATGAATTTATTGAAAATAAACACCAGAGGGTGTTCTTGCCAGAAATGCACAGCCTGAATTGAATCATAAAGAAACATTAGACAAACCCAAATTGAGTACAGTCTACAAAATAACCAGCTTGTACTTGTTAGAATGTCAAGAAAGACTGAGGAACTGTTTCAGATTAAAGAAGACTAAATAGACATGACAACCGAATCCAACTTTGGATCCAGAATTTTCTTTCCTTGTAAAGCAAACTATTGGGACAACTGGTGAAATGTGAATAACATCTGTAGATTAGTTAATATTAATGCTCTGATTCTGAGAATTGTATTGAGGTTATATAGAAAATGTCTTTTATTTTTAAGGACATTCATACAAGTTATTTGGGGGTAAAGGGGATCATGTATATATAACTCTCAAATAGTTTAGAAAAATTATATATCTTTATAGTATTCATCTCTACATAATAAAGCAAGCATGATAAAATGTTAACAACTGGTAATATGCGTGAAAGTTTATGGGAATTTGCTGTACTATTTTTGAAGTTTTGTAAAAATAAAAGTGAAATAAATTAGGACAATGCTTACCCTTGAGGGACAGATAGTGACTGGAAGGGAGTATGATACAAATGAATGCTTGTAATAGTCTACTTCTTGATCAGGTATATTCAGTTTGTGAAATTAACAGTGAGCTGTATAGTTATGAGTACCTTATACAAATATATCTCAGCAAACAATTTTTTAAAAGTTAAAAGAGAAAGAACGCAAAGGTCTATCCCCATAAAGCATGGAGGCTGTGTCTGGCCCATGGAGAACCTATAATGAACTTATAGGTTGGTGTTGGTGGGTCAAGCACAGATCCAGGCATGTGGCACACCAGCACTTGAAATGAGATGCGAAGCAGGGAGCAGGCTCGCTGAGGCAGGGAAGGGGGTTTCTCTTCATCCTAAGTCAGGCCAAACATAACCCTCTACCTTCCTGTATACCTCACCCCTTCTCTCCTGATGGCTTCCTCCAGATCTTATGGGAGCACCCAGGCGTGCAGCCCGGAACGCAGGGCCCACGGGAGCCCTGCATCCCCAGCTACCCCTGCAGCAAATGAAAAAATACACAGACAGGAAATGTGCTTGTGATTCTGTCACTGGGATATGCAAATAAAATATATATGATAGACCTATCTGCCTAATATTCCTACCAATTCATTCTCTGAGTGTGATTAAAATGAGCAATAAATTCCTCGTGAGTCTCGGTGGAGTGAGGATCTGGGAGTGGAGATGCGGGCTGCCACTAGCACGTCCCCCTCAGCTGAATATTCATCATGGAATAGCTCCCCATATTTTTGTTTTATCTGCCATCATGTGCACAGAGATATATTTCCACCTCTCCGTTGTCTCTTAGTTAAGATGTGAAAATGGTCTAAGCTTTAAGTATTAAACCCTTCAGCTTGTGAAATCCTTCAAAGTGAGATCACAGATTACCTTCTCCATGAAGCCTGCCCTGCTCATTCTGCCTGGAGGTGATCCATGCTTTCTTGGAACCCCCACAAGCTCTGTGTGGACCCCTCCTAAGGCACAAGTCAGCCTGTGGGTATCACAGCTAAGAGCGCCTGCCTCTCCCCATCTTCCTCTCCTAATACTCAGCGCAAGAGACAGGAGCTGGGCTTCATCCACCTCTTGATCTTCTCAGGGGGCCTAGGAGGCTTCCACACAGAGACTTCTGAGAGAACTAAGCAAATAAGCCATGAGAAACAAATCATTTAGGCCACTTAAAGTGACAGAGATTCTTAGATAAGTGACATATTTTAAAAGGCAGAATAAAATTAAAAATTAGGCTTATGGCTAACTCTAAAATGGGAAAACCATCAAGAAAAAATTAGTGAAAAAACACAGATTTCACACATGGAACTAGGGTCATAACTCAAATACCTTCAGGACCAAGAAGGAAATATAAATGCCTGACAGGTAAGCACATAACATGATAGGAAACAAACACCTGTGGCTGGAGAGTCCATATTATAACCTCTAAGACATTACATTCACATTTAAAAAAAAACTCTGAATTGGCAAAATAAAATGTGGCTGCCAGTTTGAGACCCATGGTTTATACCGTAGGCTATCAACTAGGCTAAGAAAAAAAACCCACTTATGTATAGATATGGTCCAGAAAAGGTAAATGTAGTATCATAAGAGGAACGCTCTGATTCATATCTCAATAGCTGCTTATAATAGCCTGATTTTCAAAAGTCACGTTTTATTTTACCTTCAGTTTTCTCACCTGTAAAAAGGGGGGAATAAGAGCTACCTCATAGCTTTGTTACAACATTAGAAAAATTATATATTGGAGCACGTGGCAGTGCCTAGATGCACTTGATAAATGGTACCTACTATTACTATAAATAATTAAAAACATTAATAATAGTTATGTATAGGTAGTAGGGCTAAAATGCTTTTAACTGACATTCAGTTCAGTTGACATCTCTTTCAGGAAGCCTTCCTTGATCTCCTAGGCAGGATTAGAAGCCACTGTGGGTTGCCACAGTCCCTGGGCTTCCCTGGGACTGATGACTCAGTGGTGCCACACTTTACTCGTCTGTTTCCTCAACAGACTGTGAGCTCCTTGAGGGGTTCATCCAGATATCTTCTTCCCACCTAGCCTAGAACCTGGCATACAGATGTCATTTATAAATGTGCATTGACTTATTTAATTATGTTCATTTTATACTTCCAGATTTTCCATAATGGGAAAGATGACTTTTATAATTACAAATTTTCTATAAAGAGTGCATATTTGACTATAGAGAGGTAGGTGAAGGTGGAAGAGGTTGAGCTGGATGGCAGGGAGATGCCGGATGGACAGAAAGGAAGGAAGATAAGATCAGAGTGGTGGTAATCCGTGTCTAGACAAAGAGCCAAGACATGAGGTCTCAGGCTGGAGCCTTAGCACCCTCCAGGCCTGAATCATTATGTCACTGACAAAGGGCTTGAACTCAAGAGCTGAGTAGCTGCTGCTTACTTCCTGGCAGAGGGTAACATAACCCAGTCTAAAGCACTGTTTTCCCCCTGAAACTCTTCCTCACAATTTTGAAGAGGTGGTTTTTTTGCAGCCTGGAGGAAAAAAGCAGAGCAGAAAGAATGGGTGACCATGGAGATGTTGAACAACTGAGAGAAAAACAATGCTGATGTCCAGGGAGAGCTGAGGGTGGTTCACGTGGGCAGAATCTGAGGGGACCCCACAGCAATCAGGCGGAGGTGCTTAGCAGACAGCTGAACACTACAGAAGAGGATATCCAGCCTGCGTAAAGGGATCAAGTGCAGAGAGGTGATGACAGAGAAACAGTTTTCATGTTGAGAGGTGACAAAACCCCTGGCTGGCTCTGAGTGGTCTTCTAGCCTCAAAAGGCAGCCCCTGCCCTGGGTCACAGCTCTGTGAGGGGGCTCCTTCTGGCAGCAGCCACCCATTAAGCCTGGCTCTGTCCTAGCCCTGGCACTGAATCCATTTCCTCTCCTCTCCTCCTCCTCACAGCCGTCTCTGTGCCCACACGCAGTCTCTCCTTTCCCGGCCAGATACCCCACTGCCTTCAGCCTTTTCTCATGGCACAGTTCTGCTTGCCTCCTTGCTGCCCACCTCTGCACAGATTCTGAGAGCTCAGTCTACTCAGAAGGTAGCCCTCTGTGGTCTAGAAGGATCTGACTGGCACAGAGGCAGCAACTGCCACTTACTCACTTGGGACCCTGACTTTGCATTGATGTGGCTGACATCAAGACATTTCCTGGGCAGCCAAATTTCGTTAGGGTCCCTCAGCAGCCCTAACCCTTCCATCCCTGCTGATACGAAGAGGTCTGTTCTCCTGCTTTACGTGACCAGACCAGTGCTGGCCCTATGTCACACTACCTGACAAAACAGGGGTAATTTTGGCCAAGGGCAGCGCTGGCTCTCAGGGCACAGTGGCTTGGCCTGAAAGGGGAGATAATGACGGGGATGCAGTCCCTGAGGTGATGTGAAACAGTGCTCAGGGATTCCCTTAGAGAATGGGGGAAGCTGAACCATCTCTAGGGCAGGAACATGGGATTAGCTGTGTCCAATAAGTTGTGAGTGGAAGTAAAGGGTCCCACTTCCAGGCTGAGCATGCAGCTGCAGGTGGGAGGCCCTCCAGGGTGCTCTCTTCCAGAGGGCGGCTGCTCCGCCAGTCAGGTCCCTCAGCATCGCAGATGAGCAGAGCCCTCCTCTGCTGACCCACGATGGATGATGGACGTGTAGCATGAGGTAAAAATGAATCTTTGCTATTTTAAGCCACTGAAATTTTGGGTTGTTACAACAGCATGACCTAGTTCATCCTGACTGCTACACAGACCAGTGGTATATTGAATGGAACCATAGAAACCATTTAGTCACAGTGTTTTCATTTCACAGAGGTAAATCAAGCTTCAAGAGCGGAAGCCCTTGCCCGAGGTCACACAGTCAGTGAGGAGGTGGGATCACATCCCCAGCTGAGTGCTCAGTCAGGTGACCTAACCTAAGTGTTCTTACTCAAGACACACAGAGTATCTGCCACTAGGTGGGACCTGCCACTCTTAATCATCTCAAAGTACTGCAGCCAATTTGCCAGAGAGAGATTCCACGAAGCTGGAAAAAACCCAAGACTGAGAGTCAGAAACCAAGCCTTCCAGTTCCTGTCCTGCCAGTGCACGTACCACATGATCTTGCGTCCAAGTCTTAGTAACAGTTTTGATGCTAACTCACTCTGGCACCAAAGGCAAGTCACAACACACCCCTGGGCTCCAGTTTCCCCAGGAAGAAAAGAAATCATTTTGATCGAGGTTTCAGAGTTAAAATGTGTGCCCCACAGCACAGCCTCCATGGAGGCTACCCAGGGGGGAAGGATAGGCTTTCCTTCAACCAGAACAGCTTTATTTTCCTCTGACTTATTTGTTTTACTTTGATAAGATTTCCCATCACTGGACTTGATGGTTTCTCAGGTCCCTGTCAGCTCTGACATTTGTGATTGTAGCTCCTTGATTCTGCCAAGTACTTTCTAAGTTATAGCTGGGTGGCTGAGAGGAGCAGAAGGCAGCCTGTTTTTAGAAGGTTCAAAAGTCTGGATGAGAAGATAAAATTAAGATGAAGATTGTTTTGCCTCATACTCTACACAAGGATCTCTGGAGTGTATATGGAGGGAAGGGGTCAGGGAAAAGTTCTAGAAGGAGAGATGATGGAAAAGAGTTACTTGATGAGGTTGCAGAGTGCATGAGACCTGAGGAAATAGTACTGAGGCGAAGATTTTGTCCTGCTATCCCCTCTCCTTCATGGAAGGAGCCAGAAGGCTCACTACCTCAGAAACTGAATTTTAAAAGTTAGTCCTCAGAAGTCAGAAGTAGCCCAGGCTTCTTCCTGGTCAGAAAAGGGATGCCTCCTATTCTTGTTAAGTGCAGGTTGGATTTGTACTTAAATAGACAATAATCCTCTAAGAAGTGGCTTTTGGTGTAGAGTCTGACATAATTTAATGAGTGAAAGATGAAATGAAGCATAGAGTGCTTCATCAAGCACGGGCCTTCTCCTTTCTTTGAGACTTACCTTGGTCTCAGAAGTCCTTAAAAGCTTCATCACCTCCCCTTCTCGAGCATAATCCAAGGGTGTGTGTCCCATTTCATTCCTCTGCAAGGGATTGGCTCCTGACAGGAGGAGAAGGAGAAACAGAGCCTCTATGAGTGATCAGTGGACCCTAAGCCTTCCCTGGGAGGTGGCATAGGCCTTGATTTCAGTGTAAGGAACGCTCACAGAAATATGGAGCAACAAAACCTAAGAGATTGAAACACATGTCAAGCTACTCTGAGAGAGGAGCTCTCGGTCCTCTCTGACATAGAAGTAAGGTACTGAGGCTCCTGTATGTGCACGCACACGTGCAAAAACTCACTACCCACATAGAGAGGTGCCACACACACAGATGTGCTATACACACACACAGGTGTGCTGTGCCTACAAAAATATACACAGCTGAACATGCTAACAAATATATCAATACACACACAGATTAATACACCCCAACTCGAATGCATTCTTCATTAAAATGTCTGCATTATCATATTCGTTTGTACACGATGAATATTCATTCATAAAAATCATATAGAAATCTAAAGCACAGAGAATCCCAGGTAACGACAAGGCCCCTTCTTTCTGCTCTCTGCCTCTCCCTCTGCTTAATGCTCTCTTTTCCCTGCTTACTTCCTGACTGCTAGAGTCAGCTGAGCTCTGGCCATCATCAGCAACCCAGCTGTGCCAGCCCTCACCTGTGCTACTTGTTGTTGCGTGTGCACTCAGGTAGGCATCTCCTCCAATCACTGGTTCCTGTGACTTGAGGACACGGAACTTTAAGTATAACAAAAAGAAGAGGCTTGCTTGGGGCCATGCATCTACCTTTTCTCACTTATAAGTGCCGGCAGCTGATGAGCCTGTGTAAAGTGTCTGCTTGGTGTAGAGCCTTGACAGACATGGAAAATAGGTACTTTAACCCCCACACTGTCAGAAAATCCTCCCCAAAACCCAGATCTGGGCACCTCATTCTCCTCTTCAAAAACTGACCATTCCATTCAATCTGTCCAAACTTGAATGAGCTGGGACTCAGGACATAGAAGAACCAGATCTGGTCCTGCCCCAAAGCACTCCTCTCAAGAACTATGTGTTAAATGGAACATTAAAGTAACAGACAAACTAATACTCCTTGACCTTTATTGCTAAGGAAGTGCGTTGTCTATACTTCAAGCAGGGTTAAGACACAGTCTCTGCCATGAGGATGTAGTAAGTTGGCTAGGGACACTAAACACACAGGAAAGGCTGCGTCACCACAAGGTCTGGCTCAGGGGAGATATTCAGTCACTGTTTGCTGATGGACAGTAAAAATCAGTGTTTCTCAATCCCAGGCTGAGGCAACATTTATATCATGATATAAACCCATTCCTATTCAAACTCTCTGCTTCTTTAAGGACTATAAACTCATCAACAATGATAATCATTTATTAAGCATTTACGCATGGTTGTCTGCCACGGCTGCAGAGGAAGAGGTGTGGGAGGAGGAGGGGAAAGGAGCAGAGAGCATAAAGCACGATCCAGACCAAGGAAGCTTGTTATCAATAAGAAAAATTAATACTTTTTTACATGATTCTATTTTCTAATAGGAAGCTAGTACAAAATAAAATATTTAGATAATTTTTAATCACAATTCACATACCTTTTAAGGTACACAATTCAGTAGTTTTAAATACACTTCCATCATCATATAAGCCTCACCAGTATCTAATTCCAGATCATTTTAATCAGCTTGAAAAGAAACCCCATCACCATTATCAGAGACATTCGCCACTTCCCCCAACCCCAGAAACCATTAGTCGGCTTTCTGTCCCTATATTTGCCTACACTTGACATTTCATATAAATGGCATCATACAGTGTGTGATCTTTTGCATCTGGCTTAATTTACCATGTTTTCAAGGTTCATTCATGATGTAGCACATGTCATTCATGCTACAACATGAATGTAGGAATATAGCATGTACTTCATTCTTTTATGGCTGAATAATATTGCATCCTATGGACATACC
The DNA here is from genome assembly GCF_054371585.1 of Giraffa tippelskirchi. Classification (NCBI taxonomy): domain Eukaryota; kingdom Metazoa; phylum Chordata; class Mammalia; order Artiodactyla; family Giraffidae; genus Giraffa; species Giraffa tippelskirchi. The sequence goes on from NC_137285.1 coordinate 123,387,265, forward strand.
CCATTTTGTTATTCATCAAGCTCATGAACATTTGAACTGCTTTCCCCTTTTGGCTATTATGAATATGCTGCTATGAATATTTGTGTACAAGTCTGTTTGAGTGGATATATTTTTCTATGTCTCTCGGGTATGTATCTAGAAGTGGTGATGATAATAATAGCCACTAGTGTTTACTATGTACTCTGTATTTTATATATATTATCAACCATCCTGAGGGGTGGAAATTAAAATTCCCGTGTTATAGATGTGGAAACTGGGCTCAAAGGAGATAACTAACCCAAGGTCACAAAGCTGGTGATTTGCTTGGACCAGGAGTCAAACCTACTCCAGGTTTTCTTAACTACAATTCTTCACACTCCCACCAGGGCAGCCAAAATACACCCCTGGTGAAAAATCATTCCATGGTTTTTCACTGCTCACAGGATAAAATGCAACCTCCTTAATGAGGAGAGTGTCTGGGTTCTTCCTAACTAGTAGGCAAGTCCTCAAAGCTCAGTTGGAGCCTCATTTTTTCTTTCAATTCTGTTGGTGCTTGCTTACTGGGCACTGTGTATCAGGGCCCTGTATGTAGGGAGATGGGAGACTGCCAAGCCAATGAATAGTTGTTGTTTTTTTCCAATATTTCTTGATCACTCTGCAGCAACCGATACCTTGGCCACTCTCTCCTTTGAGTTATAAAAACCACTTTTCAGGTTTTCCTCACACCCCTGAGACCATTCCTTCTCTGTCTCTTCTGCAGGCTCCTGGTCCCATCCTTTAGATTAGGTGCTATCTAGAGTCTAGGCACAATTCCAGCTCTCCAGAAGCTAAAAGGGACAAGAGATGACCATGCAACTACAAATCAGGCCAAATGTGATCAGTGTGCTGAAGGAGGGACAGCGGGCCTATAGAGGTGCAGGAAGACCACAGTGCTAAGGGGCTTGTTTGCCTGATCCAGTTTTCCCAGCCAGCCCTGTTCTGTGTGGCTCTCAGCACTGAAGCCTTGAGAGGCAGGGGCAGACAGCATCGTCCCTTTCCCCAAAGCTCCTGGACCACAGCTAGGGCTGAAAGAGAGCTACACTCACTCAGTGGAAAGGCCTCTCCTCTCTGAGGCAGCCTCAAGGGGAGCTCTGTCACTGAATATGGGCTAGAGCGGCAGGGGGTGTGGGAGAGACCTCTGGAAGGGAAAGAAAAGAAGAGCGAAGAGAAAAAGAGAACTGGGTAAGAGAGAAAAAATAGGAGAGAGAAGGGGAGGGGGAGAGGAAGAGAGGTGAGAGAGGAAGACAGTGGAAGAAAGAACAGAGGGTGAGATTAGCTGCTTCAAACAAGTGCTGTCAGTGATCTATATTTGCTTACAGAATGAAAAATGTGTGCCATAAACATTGGCCACTGAGTAATTTCTAGTAGAAGTTGTGTCACTTCTCATAAAGGATGGGATGGGACAGGTAGGACATTTCTGCACCTGGGCCAGCCAGCACAGGGATGCCATTTAAAGCAGTGCTGGGTCTGTCTCCAGCCCAAGAGCTCTCACCCAGGTTCACCCCAGCCACCCCGAGGGGGGAAGCCAACCAGGTTCCCCAAGATTCTGGAGCCTTGGGTCTGCACGTCTGCTCCCAGTTTAGGAAAGCTGAGGCTGGGGCGCCATGGGTAATGTCCATCTAGTATTAGTCCCCCAGCCCCCGAACCCTTGCTCTGATGCTCTGACTTGACTAATTGCTGTAATAATTGATAGAACCTGACTTCTACAACTGATCGATTTCACCTCCACGACCAACGGCCACAAACCATTACACTCCAATAAATAACCACGTTGGGCCTCACCCGCCTGCCCTCTCCAGGGGCATCAGGATGGCCCATGCCCTGGCCTGACCTCACCATGCCTCCCACCCAGGGCCCCTCCGGGCCAAGCAGCTGGTCTAGAGGGTCTGGGAGTAAGTCAGAGGGCTGGGTGGAGGTGGGGAGAGCTAATCGCAGGCCATCCGTCACCTCCCACTGGCTGTCTGGGGCTGGGGCCAACACCTGGAGCACCCCAGGCAGTATAGTGCAGGACTCCTCCCCTGCTCCAGATTAGTGTGTCCCAGCTTATAATATTTGATAAATAGCAGACTGGCTTCCTGGCAGCACTGCTGCGGCTGCGCCTGCCCGCTACAGCTGTGGAAGGTCACTCATTGGGGAAATATGTTTCTGTCAGTGGTATTGAAAAAAGTTTAGTGGAGTGACAGGCCTCAATTTTTCAAATTTTATTAACTCCATCCTCTTAACCATTTGTCTTGAATTCCTTCAGATTCTGGGGGATCTGTCAATAGGGCTTGGGCCAGGAAAGTAGGATGGGGGTGGATGGTCATGGACAGGTCCTGGCTGGTGCCAGTGACAGGCTGGGCTCTCAACACCCAGGGCAGGGTAAGGCAGTGGAGCTGGTGTTGACAGGAGAGAGGGCCTGGCCCACGGGGGCCCAGGGAGCCTGCTACTCTTCTCTGGTACAGCACCTGCCTTAGGTTTGACAGTCTTATAGGCTTTCTGAGGGGAAAGAGACATTAATGGTGAGTTCTTCCAATTCCCTAAGAAGAGGCCCCCCCACCACTTGACTACATTCGTAACAGGTGGGTCACCCTGGCTTCCTCAAGCATGTCCAGAGCCCCGTCCCAAGCTCATGGCCTGCCAAGGGGTTTCCCGCACTAAACTGAGGGCAGATTCTTTTTGCATGAGCCTCAACCTCTCTAACCCCACTCCCACCTTGGACTTCCTATAAACACCCATTCATCTTTTAAGACTCAGTTCAGGCTTCTTCTCCAGGAAACCTTCCTTGTTTCTCTCTCACCCCAGATTTGGTGCAATCCTTTGTGCTCCATGAGCCTTTCTGCTTCTTTCTTACTACACTGATCACTATGTTATAATAGTCTGTCTCCATACAGGACTGAGAACTCTCAGAAGTCAGGGTCCATGGCCGATCCACTGCTATATCCTGACTACCTAGCACAGGGGCCAGCACAGAACGCATGTTCAGTAAGATTTACCAAATGAATGAACTTCTTTCCAAGTGTTATCTTCCAGAGCCACACACAACACGGCCATTCTTCCTGCCCCAGAAAGGCCCTTCTCATCGCAAGTGAAGTGTGTGACCATGTTCCTTGTCCCCGTGAACCAAAGTCCTCAGTCTCTTTGCTAGTTCTAAACCTCTTCGTCTGGGTGGCAGGTCAGGTCAAGCCCCAACACCCTCTATCTAGCTCTGTGGGTGGGAAGTGGGGAGGAAGTGGTTGCAGAGAGAGGCCCACTTGCCCTTCCTGGGGAGAGTGTGGAACCAGAGTGAGAGATGGGATTCAGGTCTCCTGACAGCAAGGGGCTGACAGCAAGTCTGGGGTGGCAAAGGGGAAGAGGCATGTTACTCCCTCCTCCCGTGATACCACTCTGTTCTGGCTTTCTGCTACCTCTGTGAATATCAAAGACAAGACAATGATGCAAAGAAGAGAGCTTAAAAAAAACCAAAACCCAGTAACTGCCCTATACAAATGTGTGAGGCTATATTATCAATAATATTGACAGGCTCCCCCACTCCCTCCCACCCCTGCAGTCCTATTGGCCATCCTGGCCTTTGAGGGATCCGGATCTACCACACCTGGCTTTCATGACTCACCCCTTTCTCCACCTGCAGCTGCCTCCCTGTCCCCTAAGAGTACATGGCCTGGAAGCCAGCATGGATGGGGGTTACTGCTCCCTGGTTGTGTGACTAGGGTCTTGCTTCATTTCTCTGGTGGTCATGACCACAGCCCTGCCTACCTCAAGGGGTTCTATTTGGACTGAATAAGATAAAAAGCTGGGAGGGGGAGGAGATTGTACAAGCTGTACAATGTTGTTTGTAATAACTTATACATTCATTCTTCCAAACATTTCCATGGTTGTTTTTTTTTCACCACACTGCTCAGTTTGTGGATTCCCAACCAGGGAAGCACAGTCTCAACCACTGGACCACCAGGAAGTCCCATTTTTACTGCTGACTCCTTTTGCACCTTCATCCTAATTTTTACTATTTCAACAGTCTGTTTACTATCTCCAATTAGAAGTTATTATTGAATATAAAGGAAAGTTTCCCCATGATCAGAGGTATCAATGTGGAGTGATTCATTCTTTTTGGCTGTGAGCTCCCCATCAAGGAAGCATTCTGAGACAGGGTGACCACATGAGAGAAGCCATGTACCTGCCCTGTCTCCACACTCACCTTCACTCACTTCCACACTATTGTCTGGGCTACTCCTCAGGCCTAGAACCCTGTCCCTCGTCTCCTTGACTATCCAGACCCTACCCCTTCTTCAGGGCCCCTTCTCTGGGAAGCCTCTCCACCTCTCCAACTCTCAGTGCTCATCATCCATGGGCTCCTATTATCCTCCCACTCCTCCCTTTTCTGGGAGTCCATCTGTCTAGTCTTCCCAGCTAGTCTGTGTGTAGCTCCTCAGGTCAGAGATACACTGATTCTCCATGTGTTCCCAGAAGCTGAAGGTGAGAGAGAGGAGCCCTGTCCAGGATGCTGCAGGAAGCACAGCAGTACTGAGAATAGAGCTGTGATTCCTGAACTTTTCCCCTAGACCACACTGAGCGTTCCCAACAGAATCTGTACACATACGTACACGCACACCTGAAGATATGTCTCCCAGGTAACCAAGAACCTTTACTGAGCACTGACTACGTGCCATACACAGTGCTGACTACTTCCTCCTATTTAATTCTTAATAAGAATTTGATATGGCTTCCCTGGTGGCTCAGATGGTAAAGAATCTGCCTGCAATGAAGGAAACCCAGGTTTGATTCCTGGGTCGGGAAGATCCCCTGGAGAAGGAAATGGCAACCCACTCCAGTGTTCTTGCCTGAAAAATCCCATGGAGAGAGGAGCCTAGCAGGGCTACAGTCCATGGGTTGCAAAGAGCTGGACACAACTGAGCGTCTAACACCCAAGAATTTGATGAAGAAAGCAGGAGAGGTATTATTTTTTCCATTTTACAAATGATTTAACTGAGTCCGGCAGAAGAGTAAGGTGAAAGACAAGCTAACATGTGTTGGGTGTTAAGGCCTTTATATGCAGTTATTCACAATACAAAGACTCCTAAGGAAACAGAGGCTTAGCTAAAATTATTTGCCCATGGTCATTCAGCACATAAATAGTAAATCTGGGACTTATTATTCTCTTTTGTATATGTTTGAAATTTTATATAATAAAAAGTTGATTTCTTTTTTTTAAAAGAAGCCAAGTCTGGTTTTCCCACCACATAGTGCTACTTTCCAAAGGTCTGATAACTCAAAAAGAGGGAAAAATCATCTTTCCTCTTCCCTTCCAACATGCTCAGATGCTCCAAAGCCAAGTTTGGGGGGTGTTTCCAGAGGTAGGTTTGGGGTAGACAGTTTTGTTGAAAGGGTACAAAATGGAACTCCTTTTCTTCCCAGTCAGGATTCCCTTCTCCAGGGTGAATGATGACCCACACAAGCTGGTCCCCAGGTCATTTGGAAGTCCAAATCTTCTGACACAGTCTGGTGGATTCCTTGTTTTCAGGGAGGTGGATTTCTAAAGTTCATGGAACAGAGAGCTATTGCCGCCTGGCTAGACCCAGCCCTCATTAATCACTGATTACTGACTTTGGGGCAGGACTGGCCACACACAGAGGAATCTGACTAGTTCTCGTCCAGAGGGAGAACCCAGATTGGTAGGAGACAGATAGGGACAGAAACAATGACAATATACTATGGTGTCAGGGGGACAAGGAGAACAGGATGATGAATCCCCTCCCCCCATTACAAGGGAGACACATCCTGGGGTGTCTCAGGACAATCCTGAGCACACAGTGGAGAAATGTGGGCCGGATGCCATTCAGTGTGGAGGGTTCGTAAGTGACAGTGGACTAACCAGACCCAAGGGGCAGGGTGGAGTGACTCACAGATCAGAGGTCATAGAAGAAAGTTTCCAATGGCAGCAAAAAGGCTTGGTCCTGGTTCAGTATGTTCACCCCTGATATGGGGATGGCCTATTCAACCAATCTATATAAACTTCAGATTTGCGTGGGAAGAGGACCAAATACATGTAGAAGATGGACATCAAGAGCTAAAACAAATGTGATGAAAATGAATGGCAATAAATGGGAAGTCATGGGTTTGGGATAACAAAGTAGAGATTGTTCTGGAAGAGTAACTGAGACAGGAAACGGTCTAGAAGCCACATAGAAAAACATGGTTTAAGGAACTGGAGGTTTAGGCTAGAGAAAAGATAGCTCAGGAGAACATGCCTGCATTTTCAGGTATTTGAAGGACCATCAGGTGGAACAGGGACTAGATTTATTCTACATGAACCCCACAGTAAAACTTTAAGACCCTTGCAAGCAAATTTTGGCTCAATATTAGAAATTGCTAACCATCAGAAAATCCAAAGATAGAATGTGAGCAACCTCAGAACAAATGCGATTCCCTAAGCACTGGAAGTGTTCAAGCACTGGAAGTGTTCAAGCACTGAATGGGCGACTGTGTGGCAGGTCTACTATTTACACATCCATTTACAGAGGTTTTATCAAAATTATTAATTTGTATTTATTCATTCATTCAGAGATACTTCTGGAGAGCACTCTATGTGTCTGGCCCCGTGCCAGGTGCTGGGGACACAAAAGTGAGTAAGACCCTGTTCTTGCCCTCAGGGAGTTCCTGATCCTGTTGAGAGCAGATGGACAAGTTTATTTCAACAGTAACTTGTGTTGTGATTACAGGCCTCAGCATAGGGGAGGCTGGCTTCGGCTTAGGTTAAATCAGAGTTTCTGTGGAAATTCAAATACGTTTGGTTACTAAAGGCCATGGTTTAATCAAGGTCAAATCATTTCTGTAAACCTACTATTGGCTGTGGAAACAGAAGTGTACCCTGAAGCACAGTCTGTGAATTTTTGTGCTTCATATCTTGCTCTCAAGAGTCCAAAATAAGTTGCTTTAGTCATGTCTGACTCTGTGTGACCCCATGGACTGTAGCCTGCCAGGCCCCTCTGTCCATGGGATTCTCCAGGCAAGAATACTGGAGTGGGTGGGCATACCCTCCTCCAAGGGATCTTTCCGACCCAGGGATGGAACCCACGTCTCTTATGTCTCCTGCACTGGCAGGCAGGTTCTTCACCACTAGCGCCACCTGGGAAGCCCAAAATTTGGTTTTTGGCTGGGACTGTTTATGTGTCTACAGATTGTCTTACAAGTGGCTGTGGTGTCAGGGCAAAGTGATTTAGTCAGGAGGCCTATCCAACTCTCCATTTCTTACCCACCCTATGGGGACTGCTTCAGCACAGACATAAACATGCTCCTGCCGTTACCTTATTGCACTCGTCACACGGGGAGGCTAGAAGGCTTGATTCAGGGATATGATTGGATTTTAAATCCCAGTCTCCCAGGATTTTAATTACTGGTCTGGGGCAGCAGGGCTAGGCGCTGGCTGCCTTTGGATGGAGGAGGTCGATACACCACTCCACAACATATTGAGCCACAATGCCTGCAGACTCTATTGCTCTATTTAATCATCTTTTGCAAAATTTACAGTGGAACAGGAGGGATCAATACGGAATTTATCACATTCTCTTGTAAATATGAGCTGGGAAAGAGTTCCAGGCAGTTTGTTACTGAGTGGGAGGGAACATGTCTGTGTACAGCTGGGCATTAGGAGATGAGACAAAATCCATACTTCTTGGCATAAGCTACAGATGCTCAGCCAGTCTTTCTGAAGCCTGAAGACAAGCTCAATGGGAAGAACACTGATTCATTCATTCATGTGATCAACCAACCAACATTCCAGAGCATCTATTTCATGCTGAACCCTGCATAAGTTCGAGGAACACAACTGGAGTTCTGCTTTTGAGATCAAAATCACAGATTCCACAGTGGCTCTGCCACTTACTAGTGGTGGAATATGGGCAAGTTACTTAACAGCCTAATGCTTCTGTGCATGCATATGGAAAATACAGGTAATAACAGTGTTAAACTTGCAAAGACATTTTAAGTATTGAAACAGTTTAGCCTTAGTTCAGAGCTTGGTACAAAGTAAGAACTCAATAAATGATAGCTATTGTTATTTCTACTACAATTATCATTATTAAGCACCCCTTCCTATAAAGTGTCTCACTAATGGTATATGTGCAGAGATGGAGGTGTTGAGCAGGGAGCCAGCCCCCCTTTCTCTTTAGTAGACAGAAGGGAGTCTGAGTGGCCTTCCATAGGTTAGAGACCTAGTCAGGGCTCTACTGGCAGCAGAATCAGAGGAACAGAGGGAAGAGAAAATAAGAGGAGACACATGCTAAGCTCTGTTTTTTGAAACTTCAGTTGTAATCTTTAAAACAATAAAATAGCTTCCGAGGGAATTTCCTGGTGTCCCAGTGGTTGGGATTCCACACTTCCACTGTACGGGGCATGGGTTCCATCACTGGTGGGAGAACTAAGATCTCACATGCTGCACAGTGTGGCCAGAAAAAAGAAAAAAAAAGCTTCCTAAAACTGCTGTGGGGTAACAGAGTGAGAAGTGATACACTTCATGTGGGCAAACCAGGAAAAGTGACAAGAAGAGACATAAATGAGTTGGTTCTTGAAGGCTAAGTGGGGGTTTGATAGGTGGAGAAGTGGGGAAAGGGCATCCCAATGACAGAGAAGTAAGCAAGCAAAGGTCTGGAGGCAGGAAAGATTCCCTTCAGGGAATGAGGAGCTGAGTGGGTCTATGGCAGAGACAGCTCCTGTGTCCCTAGGCCCACCTGGCTGCAGACAGGTCCCTGGTTACCTATCAAGCTCTAGTCCCAATTCTGAAGCAGACAATCATCCCCAGCTCCTCTAGGAGATAGGGTGGAAGAAGATTCCCAGTGGACTGCAGAGAGACGTGCATGCTGAATTAGACATCTGAGCATTATCTCAAAAGCATGAGAAATTACTGCAGGTTTCCAAACGGTGGAGTAGTGGGGTTTTGCAGGGTAAAAGTTAGTTTAGAAAGGAGCCTAGAGGTAGGGAGACCAACAAGAAGTCTTTTCCAACAGTCTAGGTGAGAGGGACAAACTCTGAATGAGGGTATGGAGACAGAGGAGAGAAGATGCACTTGAGAGAAAACTCTAAGATGAGTGTGGTAAAAAGTGAGGGCAAAGTCATCAGACACTTTCAAATCCTTTCTTGTTTGGGTGACAGGTATTCATGATGCCATTCACCAACTAGGAAATATGGAAGAAAGTCCGGGAGGCAGGGCTGGGTTTAGTTCATTGAGTATGAGATGTCTACAGAATACGAAGCATCACAAACTAGTAGAGACATAAAAACGCCTAATTTGTTCTATGGCAAATGTGTAGGCTGGTCTGGTTAGAAATGAGGTGGTACAAAAGCATGGAGATGAACATTCAAATGTATTTCACATATGGAGTTAGGTGAGCAAAAGGGCAAAAAGCAAAAACTCCTGCGAAGAATTTCTGCTCAAGGCAACCCTAAGGTAAGAGTTTTCTAGATGAGGGATAAAGAAGGCTGAGCGCCAAAGAGTTGATGCTTCCACTGTGGTGTTGGAGAAGACTCTTGAGAGGACCTTGGGCAGCAAGGAGATCAAACCAGTCAATCCTAAAGGAAGTCAGTCCTGAAGAGTCATTAGAAGGACTGATGCTGAAGCTCCAATACTCTGGCCACCTGATAAGAAGAGCCAACTCATTAGAAAAGACCCAGATGCTGGGAAAGATTGAAGGCAGGAGGAGAAGGGGATGACAGAGGATGAGATGGTTGGATGGTATCACCAACTCAATGGACATGAGTTTCAGCAAGCTCTGGGAGATAATGAAGGACAAGGAAGCCTGGCGTGCTTCAGTCCATGGGGTCACAAAAAGTTGGACATGACTGAGCAATTGGAACAACAGATGAATAGCACGTGATGTAAGTGTTGGAAGTAGGGGAATCCTTAGCTCATTTTCATTTGCGGTGAGTTTCCTGGAAGTTGTGGGCTTTCAGGAGGCCAGTCTCATTCCCCATTCTCCCCATAATCTAGCACAGACTATCCTCAGAGGTGATAGCAGGCTCTGTGACCAGAAAGCAGCTGGGTGCACTTGTCAGTAGGGAGGGAAAGACTCTGGATAAAACAGAGTTCAAAGTGGACTATAATAAGAGCTTGGGTCCCCAGGCTTCAGCACCTCTTCTCCCCCTCCTGCAAATGACAGCTGAGACCAAGGCAGCCAAGCCTGGGATCTGGGCTGAATTTAGCAGTCATAATTATACTGCTGACGTCTGGGGCACAGCCACAGTCTCTGCAGAAGGCAGCAGCTTTTGTTCATGCGCTAGAAACACACCATCCTCAAACATGCTAATCGCAAGTCTGCTTCCATCTAACAACATTGAAGGGAGGCTGAAGAAAGGGCACACAATGCCCACACATCTGGCTAATTCAGTTATGAGGCCAATCAATCTTGATGGGCTGTCTATAAAACACCGACCACCCCAAAGGACTGAACTGACCAGATGTTTAAGCTTCTGTTGACCAATCCCAGCCTAATGTCCATAGCAGGGAAGAGGGGTTATCGAGAGATGGCTTATGCTTTCACTCACAGGTCTATTGCCAAAGCTAAGTAAAGCCTCTACTTGAATGAGAAGCATCAGTACATCAGAGCAGTGGTTGAGCCAGGCTCACTGGGATGAAATACACTCAAATATACAGACCTTTCGGTTCAGTTCAGTCACTCAGTCGTGTCCGACTCTTTGCAACCCCATGAATCGCAGCACGCCAGGCCTCCCTGTCCATCACCAACTCCCGGAGTTTACCCAAACCCATGTCCATCAAGTCGGTGATGCCATCCAACCATCTCATCCTCTGTTGTTCCCTTCTCCTCCTGCCCCCAATCCTTCCCAGCATTAGGGTCTTTTCCAATGAGTCAACTCTTCGCATGAGGTGGCCGAAGTATTGGAGTTTCAGCCTCAACATCAGTCCTTCCAATGAACACCCAGGACTGATCTCCTTTAAGATGGACTGGTTGGATCTCCTTGCAGTCCAAGGGACTCTCAAGAGTCTTCTCCAACACCACAGTTCAAAAGCATCAATTCTGCGGCGCTCAGCTTTCTTCACCGTCTAACTCTCACATCCATACATGACCACTGGAAAAACCATAGCCTAGACTAGATGGACCTTTGTTGGCAAAGTAATGTCTCTGCTTTTAAATATGCTATCTAGGTTGGTCACAACCTTTCTTCCAAGGAGTAAGCGTCTTTTAATTTCATGGCTGCAATCATCATCAGCAGTGATTCTGGAGCCCAAAAAATAAAGTCTGACACTGTTTCCACTGTTTCCCCATCTATTTCCCATGGAGTGATGAGACCAGATGCCATGATCTTAGTTTTCTGAACGTTGAGCTTTAAGCCAACTTTTTCACTCTCCTCTTTCACCTTCATCAAGAGGCTCTTTAGTTCTTCTTCACTTTCTGCCATAAGGGTGGTGTCATCTGCATATCTGAGATTATTGATATTTCTCCCGGCAATCTTGATTCCATCTTGTGTTTCTTCCAGCTCAGCGTTTCTTATGATGTACTTTGCATGTAAGTTAAATAAGCAGGGTGACAATATACAGCCTTGATGTACTCCTTTTCCTATTTGGAACCAGTCTGTTGTTCCATGTCCAGTTCAAACTGTTGCTTCCTGACCTGCATACAGGTTTCTCAAGAGGCAGGTTTCTCAGATGGTCTGGTATTCCCATCTCTTAAAGAATTATCCACAGTTTATTGTGATCCACACAGTCAAAGGCTTTGGCATAGTCAATAAAGCAGAAATAGATGTTTTTCTGGAACTCTCTTGCTTTTTCGATGATCCAGCGGATGTTGGCAATTTGATCTCTGGTTCCTCTGCCTTTTCTAAAACCAGCTTGAACATCTGGAAGTTCACGGTTCACGTATTGTTGAAGCCTGGCTTGGAGAATTTTGAGCATTACTTTACTAGCGTGTAAGATGAGTGCAATTGTGCAGTAGTTTGAGCATTCTTTGGCATTGCCTTTCTTTGGGATTGGAATGAAAACTGACTTTTTCCAGTCCCGTGGCCACTGCTGAGTTTTCCAGATTTGCTGGCATATCGAGTGCAGCACTTTCACTTTTCTTTACTCTAACCTTGAGGAAGACAGGAGGCCTTATTTACAGTTGGCTTTGAGAACAACCAGAGAAACAGAAACTGATGAAATAGTCTGCTAACTGCACTTCCCAGCAGGAAGAGAATCAGAAGTATCAGCAAATGTCTTTAACTATGACATTAAATGCCACAGGTTGCAGCTCTGGGCACAGGAACTGTTCATCACTGATGTCTGCTTTTCACCACCACCATCCCCACCCCGGCATCAAGGTTGATAGGAATTACTTATCTCCTTCATAAAATTGTTGCTTAAAAAAAAAAAAATCGGAAGCCGCTGCCAAAAGGAGTCTTCCAGTGAATATTATGCCTAACCACAGTCACCAGGCAATAATCACCAAAAACAAAAGTGGAAGGGTAGTGGGGAGATTAGGAAAAGGAGAAGACAGGGAATAGACTTGAAATCTATACCAAGAAAACCATTTCAACCCAGAGCTTCTTGCTGGTGCTAATGATTCCATTTTTTCTCAAAGGGGCTTTTCCCTAATCAATTCTAAGGACTTTACCATATCTGTCTCAAGAGTCGAGGCTTTATGGCAAATCTGATGGATGAACACGGGTAAAGGAAACTTCCAACTTTTTAGAAAGTGATGCTGCTGCTGCTAAGTCGCTTCAGTTGTGTCTGACTCTGTGCGACCCCATAGACGCCAGCCCACAAGGCTCCCCCGTCCCTGGGATTCTCCAGGCAAGAACACTGGAGTGGGTTGCCATTGCCTTCTCCGAGAAGGTGATGAGAAATTAAAAGTGAGGATTTGTTACGATAGCCCATGACCAGAACAGCACTTGGCACTCAGTAGGAGTTTAATAAATGTTTTCTGACTGAATAACTATAACAGTTATGATAAACCTTTGTCTCCTTTGCAGGTTCCTATTCACTCTTCTGTCCCAAGTCATGGGTGACACTCAAGGTTGAGTACTCAGCCCTTGTCTCTTTCTCTCTGCATTCATTCTCTTTTAGAAAAAAAATAGTTCCAATCTTTACAAACTATCCCAGTGGTTCTCAATCCTGGCTGTACATTTAGGATTATAAGAGAAGCATTAAAACTGTATCAATACAAAACTGAAGAAAACATTTGCAACATATATCACAGAAAAATAGCTAATAGCCTTAACATGCAAAGAACTTTTAAAAATCAAGAGAAAAACAAAGACCAAAAGTCCTAGAAAAAAATAGGCAAAAGACATGAATAGACAATTGACAAAGGGAGAAAAATGATTCTTAAACATTTGAAATGATGCCCATTTCACTCATAGTAAGGAAATCAAACTAAAACTATACCAAAGTACTCTATTTCACCTATTAGATCAGTAAAAATTCAAAAGGTTGGCAATATACAATGTTGGCAAGGCTGTGAGAACACAGCCACTTTCACACAATACAAGTAAGAATGCAAAAGGCACAACTTATATGGAGGAAAAATTTGCAATACCTAACCAAGGGCATACATTTACCCTTTGACCTAGCAATAGCACTTGTAGAACTTTACTGTAGAGATGCACCTCCCATTATTCCAAAATGTACATGTAAGATGCTATTCACATAGCATTATTTGTAGCTGCAAAACCGTGAAAACCAAGCACAGGATATATAGCTCATACACACAATGGATTACTATGTAACTACAAAAAATAAGGAAGATCTCCGTGAAATGATTACCGAGTGACTTCTAGAAAATATGGTTAAGTGAAAACAGCCAACTGCAAAGAGCATGTATAGTACATTATCTTTTATGTAGGAAAAAGGAGAAATAAGAAAATATATATATATTGGCTTAGACAACAAAACACAGGAAGGATAAACCAGAAAACAATCAAAATTGGTTATCTATTATACAAGGGGTCAGGGCTTACTGAGGAGAGCAGGAAAAGGTTGAAAGCGACACACAGGAGGGAGTTTTACTTCTCTGACTATACCTTTTTACAGTTTTTAGAAAAAGGTTAATGGTCTATATATTTAAACAACAAAACTAAAACAAGGAAAGGTAGATGAGAAAACCCCTAAAACTGAAAGTGAGTTGAAAAATTAACCCAATTGCATTTCAAATTAACAACATAAACACCCTGAAAGGAAAAACACCCACCTAAGTAACTGAGGAACTAGTATTTGACTATATACTCTTAGCCTTGGATGTAGTAGCTGGGCCAACTATAAACATATCCTGACCTGAACTCTTTTAGTAGTTCATTTTCTATAGTGGTTTGGCTGAAGGTCTGAAGACTTTTTGGATGTATTATAGGATTAAACAAATCAGTTGTGTATCAGTGCTGTTTAGAGTCAGAATTCTCACTGCAGAAGGAGGTACACAGAACTATGAAATGTGTGAGGACAAGGACGAACCCTGTAATGATGGACTGGAATGGGAGGTATTGGTGTTCTCAGGACTTCTAAAATAGGTACATGCATATGTATATACATAATAGTGTGTATATGCATATGTGTGTGTGTAATAAGCACACCTAGTACTCATGTTTTGGTATCCAATACAATTGCCCACTAAAAAAGTCTTAGGAAATCGGTAAAGATAGCCCTGTTTGCAAGACAGCAAAAGAGACACAGATATATAGCACAATATTATGGACTCTATGGGAGAGGGCGAGGGCAGGATGATATGGGAGAATGCCACTGAAGCATGTAAATTATCATATGTGAAACGAATCGCCAGTCCAGGTTCGATGCATGATACAGGGTGCTCAGGGCTGGTGCACCGGGATGACCTGGAGGGATGGGATGGGGAGGTAGGTGGGAGGGGGGTTCAGGAGAGGGAACACATGTACACCCATGGTGGATTCATGTCAATGTATGGCAAAACAAATACAATATTGTAAAGGTAAAAAATAGATAAACAAATTTAATTAAAAAAATAAAAAAATCCAAATAAAATAAAATAAAATAATAAAATAAAAAATAAAAAAGTCTTAGGACTCTCAGAGAAATGGCTGATTCCAGGGCAATGGCAAGGTGGATATAAGGTAAGATCGAAACATCTAGTTATGCAAGAAAATACGGAAATTAAAAAAAGAAAAAAGATGCAGGTATGGCACTCTTGGCAAATCTGAGATAATTTTAGCACCAATATAACAACTAGGGACAGTAATATATTATAGAACATTAAAGTAATAGTATCCATAAGCACACATAACAGTAAATAGATAAATGAGAGAGAAGGAATTCTTGTTGATCACAAAATGCCAGGTGCTGGTCAATTGTGGAGTGAGCACTGGAGTTGCTCACCCTTTTGAATTTTGTACTGTGTGCAAATTAACTATTCAAAAACAGGAAGAAAAATAAAACATTTATAAAATATCTCTGACAGTGCAGCAGGCAGAATAATGACCTCTGATGATGTCCACAGGTTTGAATCCCTGGAACCTGAGAATATGTAAGTTACTCAGCAAAAGGGAATTAAGGTTTCTCATCAGCTGACTTTGAGATGGAAAGATTACCCTGGATTATCTAGGTGGGCTCAACGTAATCACAAGAGTCCTTACAAGTAAAAGAAGAAGGTAGAAGAGTCAGTGTCAGAATGGTGAAACGTGGGAAAGACTTGAGGGACTGTGCTGGCTTGGGGATGGAAGGGGCCAAGATAAGGAATGTGTGAGACAAGCAGCCTCAAGAAGCTGCAAACAGCAACAAAACAGATTCTCCCTGAGTCTCCAAAAAGGAACACAACTCTGCTGACACTTTGATTTTCGTCCAATGAGACCATTTTAGACTTATCCCCAGAACCGTAAGTTACTAAATTTGGGTTGCTTTAAGCTGACAAGTTTGTGATCATCTGTTTGCAGCAGCAATAGGGAGGCTACCTAAGGAAAGCTACAGTGGCTGCTTCTGAGGGGGACCAGGGGTGTGGAAAGGAGACTTCTTTTCATTACACATTCCCTGGTACTGTTTGAAATGTTGATTTTTTTTTCCCACATTTTTTAAAGTAAAAATCACTGCAGCGCTAAACAAGCCAACAATAGACAATCACTTCAGGGACTCTCTACTGGCTTCAGAGTTGAGCACAAGTCCTCAGGCTCACCCCAAGGCCCTCCATGCTCCAGCCTTCCCCAACCCACCATCTGACAAATAGCCAGTTTCCTACAGGTCTCAAACACGCAAGGCCCATTTCTGCTCCTCCCACACCTGAAAAGCTTCCCTCCTCCCTTTGCTGATCTATTCTGCCTGTCCTTCAGGATCTGCCTCCAGGCCCCCTCCTCCATGAAGCCTTCTACAATGCCAACACTGATCTTCCCCCTCCTCACCTCATTTATTACATTCACTGTTTTTTTTTTTTGTTTCCTGGCCTTTGTTTAATTTAGAGTTCCATTACCTACTGTCATGGTGTTTTCAGTGTGCTTTGTGTTTGGGCCTTTTCACTGAACCAGCGCTCTACAGTGTACAGTCTGAAGGAAGGGCCTGTATCTTTCTTTCTACTCCTGCAATGCCTGGTGCCCATTTATAAATAAACTCAGTCAGCAAACATTCACTGAGCATCTATCATGTGCTAAGGATAGTGCAAGGTGCTGGGGATATAAGTCCTGCAGATCCAGACCTTACCCTGTATAATGAAGGCAAGATCTATTAATCAGATAACTGAATAGCTACTTGCTGTGGTAAGTGTGATAAAGAAATTATACAGGCTGCTTTAAGAGCAAAGTAACCTTTCTAGGAACCTCTTCTAAGGGATGCTGGTGGTCAGCTGCAGGAAATTAATTAATAGCTGTTGAATAAATGTGAATACTTAGATTCGCAATTAAATCAGAGGGCAATTATTCATTCAGAATTACAAAATATGAAAATTAAAAGCAGCTTTGAGACTGCAATCCAACTAACTTTATAGGTGGAGAAAACGAAGCCCAGTGAGGAGGAAGAGACTTACTCAAGGTTCCACTGCAAGGCCGAGTTAGTGCAAGTCACATTAGTGCTGCATAAGGTTCACTAGTAAGGGAGTTTCTGAAGGATTCCTGAAGTGGCAAACTCCTTTCTTTTGCTACACTTAAAAGAATTTTTCATTTCCAAAATGATGTTCAGACAGAAGACTGTGAGCTCAGCCTACAGAGAGCATTTCTGCTGTGTTCTCCGTGGGACACTGCTAGGCCTCTGTGTAAAGCAGCAGAGTATGTGAACGCTAGATGTGAACTCGTTTTGGGAAGGGAACCTTAGTTCTGACTGATCTGACCCTGGGATGCACCTCCGCTGCTATTTTGCAGGTCCTGACCTCTAGGGACTAAGGTTCTCCTTCTCAAAACCCTGTGCCACCCCTTCTCTCTGCATTCTACCCAAGAGCACACTCACTGGATGGGCACAAGTGGGCTGGCAAAGGGCAGCCGACCCTGCCTTGGGAAACTGGAATCCTACTCAGATGTTTCCAGGCCCAGTGCAGGTGGAGCAGAACACAGAACAGACCTGGCCCAACAAACGCTGACCTCTCCCTCACCCAAGGGAGCCTTGGCCTCCAGCTGCCACTGCTGATGATGAGCTCATGCCGGATACCAGCCAGGCTCATCTGAGGACTGCCTGGAGCCGATTAAAGCCTTGATGAAATGCGGGTGCCTGGTGGCAGGTGGCTCTGGAGAGCTGGGGCTCTGGCGCCCAGGCACTCTCATCTCTAACTCAACTAAAGCAGTGACTCCACTATGTCCATAGATCTGGGATACAGAAACACCCTTCCCTAGGGACAGCTCACCATTCTGCACTGCCCAGGCCAAAGGCAGAGGACAGGCCTCTGGGTCACTAAGGACCCCCTTTAGCCCTGACCTACTATGTGAACTGCAGTGACATCACTACAGAATCCCTCCGTTTCCCACTGTGCCTGACTGGACGGCTGTGTCTCTCTGGATGACTAATGGCTGTCACTCTCCACAGGCTTTCCTCAAGTTAAGTGACCGGTTGACATCTACACTTCAGGATACCATGTATATGCTATTTGCTCAGGGAAGATCTCCCTCATCTGCTTCAGACTAGATTAGGCCTCCATTACACTCCTACTACCTCCTACTTTTCCTTAATACTACTTTTCTCAGTGGTAATTAGCTAATAATTTTGTGATTATTTGCCTAAATGTCTATACTCTGCCAGACTAAGCTTCATTAAGAATGAGTAGTTTGAAAAAAAAAAAATGTACATACTTATAGTTAAATTTGGAGGTGACCAAGTTCATGTGTATTTTGAAAGTTAAATATTGTTATGTACATTTCTTTTTTTCACCTTCTTGATTTCCCCTTCCAGGTTTAAATTCAGCAGAGTTGAATAATAATGTTTAAATGCTATAAGCCTTTGTTCAAGTGAAGTAAATTGTTTTTATTCAAGTTCACAAAAGTTCAAAATATTATTGAGAAAGGTTTTATGCTACATAAGAGTCTCTGTGTATGTCTGCATGTTTGGTTGCTATCAACCAAAGCATGTATGGGGAAGATTTGCAAGACTTTCTCTAATCTTCCTTTTGCATTATTTTTCCTTTCTATTTCTTCTAACACCTTTCTTCATGTTATTTGTTGGCAACAAAACAGATTATGTCCTAGCAGTGTCACTGAAGCAAGAATCAGGACAAAGAAAATGATGTAACTAAAATCACAGTTTATTAATAAAGTTTTTCAAATGTATTATCCCCCCCACCCAAAAAAAAGAATGAGTAGTTTGGGAATTCCCTGGTGGTCCAGTGGTTAGTTAGGATTCTATGTTTTTTCACTGCCAAGGGTGTGGGTTCGATCCCTGGTTGGGGAACTATGATTCCGCAAGCCGTGTGCCTCAGCCAAAAAAAAAAAAGAATGGGGTGTGCTATACTTGTTAAATTAATAACTGGAAATCAGTAAAAATACCAGTATGGGTAAGAGAAGGTTTTTTAGGTAAGTTTTTAATAGTATTCCTTAAAAAGAAACTTTTATATCAGAGGGGCCCCTCCTATACACCACATCAGCTATGGGACCAACTAGTCCCAGGCTACAACCAGGCACCATCCAAGCCAATCTTTTCTGGTTTTGAGTGGCATGGAGGATTTTATTACTTTCCTTTTTTTTTTTTTTTTTAATAGCTTTACATACCATAAAGTTCACCCATTTAAAGTATACAGTTTAATGGGTTTTTTTTTTAAGTATATTTACAGAGTTGTATAACCATAATCTAATTTTAGAATACTTTTATCATCCCCCAAAGAAACCTGGCACCCATTAGAAGTCACTCTCCATCCCTCTACAGAAAATTGCTGGCATGGAGGGTTTTTAGCTCTGTATCCAAAACAACCAGAAGAAAACTTTAGCATCCAGTAATCTGATATGATTTCTTCATCATACAGATGAAAAAAGTGATTCCACAGAGAGGCTGTGATGTGCTGGAAGTCCTCCTGGGATGAGATGGTGGCAGAGCTGGGGCAGACCATGGTTCCCAGTTCCTGCATCCTAATGGCAGTGCTTTGATCTCTCTACCACATAATGTGTCTGTGTATCCCAAACTGCTTACCCCATTGGACTTTAAGCAACTTGAGGGCAGAGGCTATACTCAGCTTATCTGTCTTCCCCTCTTGCCCAGGAGTAACGATAGAGCAATGATGCTTGAAGTGCAATCCACATACTGGTGCTGGTCTGTGAACTTTGTTACCAGTCATCGATGACATAAGCACAGTAAGTACAAGTAAGTGTCCAGAAACTTTTATACCAACTTAAGAGTAATTTTGTCTGTTGAAGCTAATGACAAATTTGGGCCTGATTTTGTATGCCCTTTAAAATATAATTTCTCTAAAATTTTTTCAAAAAATAAAACCTGCAGAAGACAGGTTTTTCAGATAGTTTGAGCATCACTATAACCCCTCCCCAGCTCTCTTCTGCTTCTCCTTTCTCCCGTTTCCTTGAATCTCTTGCACAGGCGCCTCTTCTTATGTGCTCATACCTGAAATGTAGGCTCTCTCAGTTGTGTTCTTGGGCCTCTTCAGCTCTACAACTCTTCATGGACAACTCAGCTTCCACCAGCCTCAAGAGACTGACAACTCTTAAATCTTCATATTCAACTTACAGTCCTTTCTCTCCTGAGCTTCAGACTCATTTGTCTAACTGCCCACTACACATCTCTACAAGAGTATCCCAAAGGTCCCCCAGCTGGTCAACAGCTATTTATTACTCACCTATCATCTGCCAACTGTGAGGTTTTTTCCCTAAGAACCGTGAATATGGCAGTAAAATAAAGAGACAAGGTCTCTGTGATTATAAGGCTTTTATCCTAGTAGAGGGGAGAGGGCAATGATAAACATACAAACATGATCACTTCAGGGACTGATAAGGACCTCAAAGAATATAAAATAAGGTAACATGATGCAAAGTGACTGGAGGAGCTATCTTACTAGGGTGGCCAAGAAGGTCTCTGAGGAAGGGAATTTGAGTTAAGACCTGAATTCCCAAGGGGAGAGTGTTCCCATCACTGGGAGAGGTTGGTACAGAGACCCTGAGATGGGAAGGAGCTCAGTGTGGCTGAGGGATGAAAGAAGGCCTGTGCCACTGGAGAAGAGTGAACACCGTGGGTGAGGGAGTGACTGGAGATGAGGTCACAGAAGGCAGGAAGGGTCTAGACTACATAGAGCCTTGCAGGCTCTGGTAAGGAATTTGGATTTTATTCTGGTTTACACCGGTATACCAATAGAAGATTTTAAAGAGCAGAAAGACAGGGTTTTCGTTTTAAAAAGATTCTCCTGGCAGTTATGTGGAAGATGGATTCAGGGAGACAAAAGTGGAAATGGTGAGACTAGTTAGGAAACTGTGGTGATCATCCAGGAGAACTGGATTGTCCTGCACTGGGACTAGAGTTACAGCAATGGAAATGGCAGAAAGGGGATGGTTCCAGATGTACTTTAGAGGCACAGGTGACAAGACTTACTGAAGGACTTGACAGGTAGTGTAAATGAGAAAGAGAAATCAAGCATGACTCTAAAATTTGTGGCCTGAAAACTAGATAGATGATCGAATCATTTACTGAGATGGGGAAGACTTGCGGAATATCAATTTTGGGGGGAAAATAGAAGTATATTTTGGCCATGGTGACACTGAGACTGAGGAAAGAACTGGAGCCAGGCAAGTGAATTCAATGGTTAGCAATATATTTCTTTGAGAACTTTTAACCATGAAGGGATGCAGAGAAATGAGGCAGCAGATGGAGGTAGATATGGAGGTCAAGGAAGTTTTTAGTTTGCTTTGTTGTTTAAGATGGGTGATATTAAGGCATGTTTTTATGCTGATGGGAAAGAGCCAGCAGAGAGGAGAAAATAAGACAGTGTAGGAAAGATGCAATCACCGGAGGAACGAAGTAATTGAGAAAGCAAGTGGAAATAAGAGCCTGAGCCAAAAGCAGAGCTGAAATTAGGAACGTCTTCCATTGTAGAGGAAGGATGGCAGCATACAGGAGTATAGAGGCAGGTAGGTTGGTGAAGTGATGGTGGGATGATAAGGTAGTTCTCTTATGTCTGCAATTCATTTTCTCTATGAAGTGTGAGGTGAGATCATTAGTTTGGGAGTCAGGGAAGGAGACTGCTGGAGGTCTGAGGAGAAAGAAGGTATACAAAAGACTGTGATTTTACTCAAGAAGTATAGTGGGGTGGTTGGCAGTATTGAGTGTCGGAAATTCATGAACGTAAATGTAAAGTGAGTCCAGTTAGCATGGTTGTATGATTGTTTTTTCCTGAAGCAATATTCAGCTCTTCAGATACAGAATGAAGTAAAAAGAAATTGGGTTTAAGTAGGGTTAGTGTTTCATCAAGTTGAGTACAAAGAAGGAAGAAAGAAGCGAGGGAATAGTTAGAACACTGAACCGTGGAATCTGAAAGTGTGAGGAAGGGAGTAGGAAAATGTTCAAAACAGAACTAGTCATTCCTCTGCACCTCAATTCCACCCATACCTTCTTCCAATATTCCTTACCTTAGCACAGGCACATACCATCTACCGGCCATCTGGTCTAGAATCTGGACCAATCTTGACCGCTCCTTTTCTCTCACCATCTGATCCAACTGATGCTACTCCTAAATCTTTCTGGGATCAGTCCTCCTCTCCCACTGTAACTGCCTTGCTTTAGGCCCCACCTAGACAATTAAAATAGCTTAAAAAAAAAACCACTATTTATTTGGCTGTGCCAGGTCCTGGCATGAGCAATCTTTAGTTATGGCATAATAACACTTAGTTGCAACATGCGGGTTCCAGTTCCCTGGCCAGGGATCGAACCTGGGCCCCCTGCATTGGGAGAATAGAGTCTTAGCCACTGGCCTACCAGGGAAGTCCCTAATATAGCTTTCAAATGAAATAATTTTCCTTTCTTCAACCCTACTCCTCCTCATCAATTTCTTCCCCTATTTTTCTCTAACCTTTCTTTCAAGTCTAATGTATATACACAAAAGTACAAAAAGTGCATAAGGATACAGGTCAAAGGATTTTCCCAAGGTGGATGTATAACCAGTATCTAGATAAAGAGGCAGAACATTAAGCACTTCTGAAGTCTCTGTGTGTCCTTCCCCAGTCACTATCTGCCCTCTTGAGGGTAACTGCCATCTTGACTTCTTACACTGGGTGGTTTGTCTATTTTGAACTTTCCCATTGGAGGAAAAGTTCTATTTCCTTAGCAGGTCTTATGTTACAAGGCTTCATTACTGGCTCTTGCTTTCCATTCTTCAATCCACACCCTATAAATTCAGCTCTTCTGAATTCAGCTCTACCTGCAGTGTACTGAATAAAGTATGCTGCTTCCTACTTCATACCTCTGAACATGCTGGTCCCTCTGCCTTTCTCCCTCACAAACCTGGTAAACTCACACTCATCCTTTAAGACTTCATGTGAATGCCATCTCCTATACCATGCTCTCCCTGCTCTCTTCAGAGATTGACAAGGTCTTTTCTTTGTGTTCCACTAGCACCTTCTATACATCTCCATTAATACACCAGATGGCAATTTTTGGCTAAAATGTCTGATTTCCTCACTGACCTATGAGCTCCTTAAGGGCAAAGACCATGTCTGGATCATCTTTATTTCCCAGGTGCTGAGGGTGAGGCCTGTGACAGGAGAGATGCTCAGTTAAGTGTTTGAAAAATGAATGAGAAGACTCGCCCAGAGAGCTGGAAGGGGTCCTTGGA
This sequence comes from Giraffa tippelskirchi, assembly GCF_054371585.1. Lineage (NCBI taxonomy): Eukaryota > Metazoa > Chordata > Mammalia > Artiodactyla > Giraffidae > Giraffa > Giraffa tippelskirchi. The sequence continues at coordinate 123,410,430 of NC_137285.1, forward strand.
ATCAGCTACCCTAATCTATTTTACTATGGAGGAGAAAGGACTTGCCTAAAGGAGAGAGGGTTTGCTGGTGACAGAGCCAGAACATCTGATCTTCAGCCCAGGGCTCATTCCCTTTCCCTGTATTGCTGGCAAGAATCAGAAGGTGACATTTCCAGAGAGCACAGGCTGAGGCAAAACCAATCCCTTCCACATCTGGCAGTGCAGCCAGATGGGCAGACACTGAAGTGGAACAAGAAACAGAGCTTTAAGTTTTTAGCCCTGACAACAAACTAACAGGCTGTTAAAGGGAAGATACCAGCACTGGAAAGGTTCCTTGCCTCAGGCAGTGATGGTGGGGAATTTAAGGACTGCTGGTTAACACTAACAACTGAGCCCTATACTTGGACAGAGGGACAAGGAAGAGCCAAGAAAGGAAGTAGGAAAGAGGCTAAGGGAAGCACTGGGGAAGGTATTATTAGGTGTCAGAAAGCCCAGCGTTTCTGAGGTGATGCACACTGGTGGCTGAAAAGGCAGGGGAGGGGCACTGTGACCAAGACAGCTTCATAAGTGAAGCTCTAAAAAGTTAAAAGCAAGTGGGCCAGGAATCAAAGACACCACATCTCCAGTGGTATCCAATCCATAGTGGCTTTGGAGGTTCCAGAGCATCCAAATAGGTATTGAACTATGGGCAGGGCACTGTGGCAAAGAAGGCAGGGAAAGTAACACACAGTCTTTGTCCTCAATCAACCTCAGTGCAGTAGAGGTGGGGCTGGAACCAAATCCCAGGGAACAGGGAAGACCTTAGAAGGGAGGTGGCAAGAGGGCTGGGGACTGGCTGGTAGAAAGCATTCCGCTAGGCTGAGAAACAAGGTCTTGAAGGGAAATGAGAGGCAGAAAGACCTTCATTAAGGTGGGAACATGGAACAGACATTATCATGGTGTTTTGCGGCCCCCATGGACCGCAGCCCACCAGGCTCCTCCGTCCATGGGATTTTCCAGGCAAGTATACTGGAGTGGGTTGCCATTTCCTTCTCCAGGGGACCTTCCCAATCCAGGGATCGAACCCAGGTCTCCCGCACTGTAGGCAGACGCTTTACCATCTGAGCTACTCAGGGAAGTCTTTATTATGGTGTAACTGGAGCCATTAGGGAAGCAGTGGGAAAAAAAAGTTAAGTGAGGGTCAGACTAGAACAACTCTAAAACCAGGTTAACAAATTAGGATGGGTAGGATTCCCTTTAAAAAAAAAAAAAGTAAGTGCTGGGTGTTTTGAAGTTAGTAACACATTATATGTAGAGTGCCTACTCTGTGGAACCTACACATGCCCAATCCTGACAAAACCTTAGAGGGTAGGTGGCACACTCTCATTCCAGATGAGGAAAGAAAACTTCAGAGCAGTCACAGCTTCCCCAGGACACATGGCTATTAAGTGGCAGGGTTGTATTCAGATCCTGACTCCACAGTTAATGCTCCTTCCTTGCAGCCTTTCTCATCTGGGGTTTCTCCTCTGAACCACAACTGGGAAATTATTTGAGTAATGATTTTTTCAATTCTCTCAGCAATAGCACACAACTTGTACCACTTCAGATGGGAGAGAAATTAATAACCCTGTGTGTAACAGATGTCTGAGAGCATTAGAGTTTAATTTTCCAGAGGAACCCTGGATGAGAAAGGCTGCATAGTAAGAGATATGTTTTAGGAAAATGTATCTGTGAAAGTGGGATCACATTCCTGGGAGGAAAAAGCTGTAAAAGCGCCTTAATGGCCTTGGAACCACAGGGATGAGTCAGCTCCAAGGGACTGAGGAAGGAGGCTCCCCACCTTCTCAAATTACTCATCTTTTCAGCAGTCCTGCCTTTCCTTCCTTTCTCTAACCTTTTCCTGTATGTGGCAGTCAAGTGCTGAAGCAGGCCTTTCTGCTCATAAGACAGCGACCCAGGAAGAAGCAGCATTTTTTGAGAGGAAAACCACAGAAGCCAGTGGATCCACTTTTCTGTGGAGGCTGGGCGTAGAAAGCTGGCACTGGACTCAGAACTCCTGCACACAAATCCATCTGGCAAACTCTCACTGCCCTCCCCGACATGGCTGAAGCAAGCCATCCTCTGGGAAGCCTTCTGTAACTGACCCTACCTCCCTGCTCACCAGGCAGAAGCAGGTATTTCCTCCTTGGTCTCCCCAGAGCCCTTTGTCCAGAACCCTGCTGGGGCACTCACCTGCTGTCACTGCCTGTTTCCATATCTGTCTCCTCCACCAGTCTGTCTCTCTCAGGACAGTTTGCCAGATCCACCTTAGGATGCCCTGAGGTCCATGGTCTCAAAGATGACAACTGGCTTACCCAGAGTCACACTACAGAGCTGAGATTTAAACCCAAGTCTGTCTGATCCCCAATTTTGTGTTCTTCTCACTAAGTTATGGGGCCTCCTGAAGATGAAGTGGCCTTTCTGTGCTAAGTACCCATCCCAACAGTGAAGTGTTCAGAGGCGGCACTGTAAGAGCAGACCAGACCACCTGGAGAGGCTTCCTTAGAGGATATAGCTGAGAAGAGAGGGAACATGATGGTGTTTTGGGCAGGGTGGAGAAGCTGTAGGCAGAAACAGAATTAAGAAGTCGTTAGATAGGAGTACAGATGTCATGGGGAAGGAATGGGATTATAGCTGCCAGGGTGAGCATTTGATTTCTTTACACAATCATGGAGAACCTATCTGTACTTGGGATCTTTACAGACATCATTACTAATCTTCACGCCCACTAATCCCTGTGATACTTCCCAGATGTTATTTATTTATTTGGCTATGGTGGGTCTTCATTGCTGCATGCAGGCTTTCTATAATTGTGTTGGGCAGGGGCTACTCTTTGTTGCAGCATGGGGGCTTCTCACTGTAGTGGCTTCTCTCATAGAGCATGGGCTCTAGGCGTGTAGGCTTCAGTAGTTGCAGTTCAGGGGCTCTAGAACTGCAGTTGTGGTACACGGGCTTAGTTGCTCCACAGTACATGGGATCTTCCTGGCCCAGGGATCAAACCCATGTCCCCTGCATTGCAAGGCGGATTCTTAACCACTGGACCATTAGGGAAGCCTCTCCCAGCTATTATTTTACAGACAAGAAAACTGAGGCTTAGAGAGATAAGGTAACATGTCCAAGTCAACAGAGCTAGTAGGTGGGGGAGCTGGGATTCAAACTCAGGCTGGCCTGACTCTAAAGCCCTTTTTATTACTCCATGCTGCCTCTTAAGGGGTTAAAGAACCTCCCACATTACCAGACTGCTGCTACTGCCTGGACCTCCCCCAGCTCTCATGTGGGGACTGCTGATCAGAGGGCAAGTGCACCTGCCCCCTCTAGCTCCAACCCTTTAAGGTCTGGGGGCCCTAAATCCTTGTGGACTAAGCAATTTTATGGACAAGAGTTGTGTGTGGATCCCATGAGCACAGGCTGGCCCCACGTCTAGGCCTGCTTTGGGTTTCACAGAGAAAGTCTCTAAGGTGCTGCAGCAAAGCCAGAGGCAAATATAGGCTGAAAAAGCTGGACAGTCAGGAAGTCAGGGCCTGCCCTCCCTGAAACCTTCTGGAGGTCAGCTGAGGTCAGAAACTTTGGAAATGTTATTGGCAAGAGCCCCTAGGACAAGGGAACAGGATCCTGCCTCTCGGTTGGCTGGTCACACACACAAGCAGACCAAAAGAGGTCAAGGGGGGAGGGAGGTCAGAAGTTGGCAAGCCTGCAGGCCCTGAGGGACGGCCACTTGTTCAGGTCGGAAAGGGAGAAATCAGTGGGTTAATGGTTTTGGCCCTTGAGGCTGGGAGGCTAGGGCAGGGGGTGTAAATGGATTCTGGGTAACAAGGCAGGTGGGTGAAGTGTAAAGGTGGGGGCTAAGGGCATCTGTTCCAAGTCAACAGGCAGGAACCATGCCCCTGGAACGGCTCAAATGGCCAGTCTTGGCCTGGGGGGTAAGGGTGGGGGTGTTTCATAAAAGGCCCGTGCTTCTTCATTTTAAAGGTGTTCGATCTGCAAGGCTGGGGAGAGGGACTCTTTGTAGAATGAGTTCCTTGTCCATTTAGGGGCTGATGGGAAGTGGGGAATGTAAACCAATGGACAATAGCTGCGGGTATTGATTGATTTCAAGGCATGGCAGAGAGAAGCCCCATAGTGAACGTTCTAATTCTTAGCTACAAATGTCTCTCATTGGAGAGGTTTCCAAAGGACAAAGTGAGTAGCATGTTGCCTGGGGATGTTAGCATGTTGCTTGGGTACGTTTTCTAAGTCTCTGCTCCTGTAAACAGTGAGTTAGTTCTTGCTCCAAAAGCACCAGTCATCCTAGATGCAGTCACCATATCCGTGAGCAGTGCTACCCTTTGCAGTGTTCATTCCCAGACCAAGGCGCACACTGGCTGCGCTGGGGCAGGTCCCTCATAGGCTGGGGCTATGGGCCAGGCCTGGGTCTTAAGACAGTGTGACTGTGGCGGATGGAAGGTGGTAGGACTTATGGGTTACTGGGAAATCCTTCCAGTCCAATCACAAACACTAGAAGATGATATGGGGACACTAGGCTAGGGAGGCAAAGATTCTGGGGCTGAAAGTACTTTCTTTGAAGACGGGGTTTTGAAACAGTGATTGACTGTAGAGGACAGCTTGCAGAAGATACAGAGAAGAAAATCACACCTCACTTAAAAGAATCTATTTAAACTAGTCACAGCAGAATTAAAATGGAATGGGCTCCCAGGGAAGAAGGAGGGTTCCCTCAGTCCCTGAGAGAATCCAAAGAAAGACCAGTCAGCTGGCTGCTGGACAGGTTTCTGCCAGGAGGAGAGAGGGCAGGCAATCAGGTAAACTGGAAGACTTCTGAGACCCTTCGAGCTCCCCGGTTCTATGAAGAATGACCACTGACAAGGAATGCCTTGGTGTCCAGGCCCAAGAGAGGGTCCCTAAACCTTCAAGAAGTGCAGTGAGGGCATAAACAGGAAGTCAGTGCCATACCAACTCAGGGCCCTGGGCACCATGCATCCTGGCAGGATGCTTTCCTCGCTCTCCCAAGGAGAGGCTGGAGTGAGATAAGAGCAAGTGACTGCCTGGGAGGCCTCTGGTAGGTACCTCTGTACCAGATCTGGACAGGACCAGACCAGCCTGAGTATGGGGATGGTATATATTATCCCTCCAATACATCAGTGCTCTCCAAAAGAAGGGCAGTCAAACATTTGACAAAGATTTATTGAGTGTTTACTGTGCGTCAGGCACTATGTCAGGTGCTAGAATGAATCAGCCATGGTTCTTGCCCTCAGGGAGCTCGGAGTCAAGTCAGGGAGAAGGCTACTGAACACATACACAAGATTGCAACAAGTGCAACCATGGAAAAAGAATAGGGTGCAATGAAGCAGAGTAATGGAAAAGGCCTGATTTAGATTAGGGTGGGGGTGGGATCAAGGTGGATGTCTTTGAGTCTGGGGTTAGTAGAGATTTGAAGGCTCTCCCTACTTGGTCCACCAGTCCTGCTCTGGAGGACACAGGGTAGAAGAGAGGATACTTTTGGGGGATGCAACAAACAAAACTCAGAGCATGAACATTCAGGCAGGATGGCATGGTACACCACACAACCATAGGCAAAGAACACACTCCAGCCACACGAGGGCAAATCCCACATGCATATGGCCACTATCACAGAGTACAGGCACCCTTGAGGCTTTCCAGCTCTGGGAAGGCAACAAGGCTTTGGGGAAGCTTGGCATTTCTGGAGGAGAGAGGCGGCTAAGTCCACACTTCCTGCTGACCAACCCCCCCGCCCCTCTCACCCATGCTCTCACCTCCATCAAGCAGCTCCTTGACGGTCCGGTAGTCATCAGCGAGGACAGCATAGTGCAGGGCTGTGCAACCCTTGAAGCTGGCGCGGTTGTTCAGCCGGTTGTTGAAGTCATCCTCTCGGGTGACCAGGACTAGGGGGACAGCAACACAAACTCTTTCATTAGCAACAAATGCCAAGAGCCACCAATCTCACTTTCTTCCTTTTGGCATTTTTATTCCCTCATTCACTCATTTACTTCCTTACTAAACATATAATGGCACCTACTATGTGCCTGGCCATCTGTGCTGGGGAAGAGGAAGTAAAACACAGCCCGGTTAATTTCACAAAGGTTTACTGACATCTATTATGTGATTCGTTTGGGGACATAGAAATGAATCAGATATGGTCCCTGACCTAACCTGACAAAGGAGGTACACAATAAACAGATGTTTACAGTATTGCCTGAGATAAGTGCTATTATATAACAGGATGATATAAAAAGCCAGAAGGGAGCTTAGCTCAATTTGGGCATGAGGAAAGGATTTCAAAAGATGAGTGTCTTGAAGGGTGAAGAAAAGCAGGCAAGGGCAAGACAGAGGACAAGTCAGGAGGTAGACAGAGGCTGTTCTTAGCAGAACAGTAACATACCTCCTCTGTGCTCTGAAGATGTTTATAATCTAATATTTAATATTTTGTAAAGGATTTTTAAATTTGTAAAAGCCATTAAGAATTTGAAACTACAGGAAAGTACAAGGGAGAAAAAGCATGATTATCTCAGCAACTTGAGAAATGGCATTTAATATTCTGATATCTGTCCTCTGATATCTATATTGATATCAATATGGACGTTGGGAGGTAGACAGATACCTGCATATATATCCTACATGTATATCTTATAAATTTGGAATTTACTATATTGCAATTTTGTAATCTGCTTTTTTTCCCCTTAATAAATGTACTGTGAGCATTTTTTGAAGGCAGAAGGAACAAGTATTGCATGTGTCAAAGAACCAAAAACCCCTAGGCTCACTCAAGTGCTATTATCAGTGACTCTCTCTCACTCTAAATTGATACAAAAGAACCTAAAATCAGTTGCATCACTTTACAGGACCCTCTGGGTTAGTGATCACACATGTCCCTGTTCATCAGAGTAGTTATGACTTATGCTTGCTGTCCTCAACAGTCCCAGTATGGACAATATTTGGAAGGCTACCTAAACTCTGGGGCCTTTCCTTGGGAACTAAGACCCCACAGAACAATATCTATCCTGCAAAGGTGATGCGGTTTCTTTCTGCCTCATGTAGAAATAATCAAAGTACATGCCTTATGTTCCCTCTTGAGCTTAGTTCACTGGAGGTGGAATTGTGTCCTACCTACTTGTACCTGCTCCTCCCTGAGTCCACAGCACAGGGCCTGCAGAGGGCAGGCTCCTCCTACCTCCTACTGGATAAAGGCATGTAATTCAGTCAAAAGAGAACCTTGCCGGTGTAGTCAAAAGCACCAGACAATTCTTTAGCCATTCTTTTCCAAGATGTCTTGGAATGGAGTTTATGCATTTCCTCCTCCTACAAAACTGAACTTCCTATTGAAAAGTCACTCAAAGCCAGAAGACTATCATGCTTCTTCCTAAATCTAACAGAGATTTCACCTAGATCACTTCATGGCAAATAGATAGGAAACAATGGAAACAGTGACAGACTTGATTTTCTTGGGCTCCAAAATCACTGCAGATGGTGACCACAGCCATGAAACTAAAAGATGCTTCCTCCTTGGAAGAAAAGCGACGACAAACCTTGACAGCGTATTAAAAAGCAGAGACATTACTTGACCAACAAAGGTCCGTTTAGTCAAAGCTATGATTTTTCCAGTAGTCAGGTATGGATATGAGAGTTGGACCATAAAGAAGGTTGAGCGCCGAAGAACTGATGCTTTTGAATCGTGGTGTTGGAGAAGACTCCTGAGAGTCCCTTGGACTGCAAAGAGATCAAACCAGTCAATCCTAAAGGAAATCAATCCTGAAGACTCATTGGAAGGACTGATGCTGAAGCTCCAATACTTTGGCCACCTGATGCAAAGAGCCGACTCATTAGAAAAGACACTGATGCTGGGAAAAATTGAAGGCAGGAGGAGAAGGGGATGACAGAGGATGAGATGGTTGGATGGCATCACCGATTCAATGGAGAGGAGTCTGAGCAAGCTCCAGGAGATGGTGAAGGACAGAGAAACCTGGCGTGCTGCAGTCCGTGGGGTCGCAAAGAGTTGGACATAACGAACAGCTGAACAACTGATCTCTGCTCTTTGGCTGACATGGTCACTTCACACAATCTATTTAATTCCCCTAACTACTTTATATAGTGCTTGCTGCTTAGCCGCTCAGTCATGTCTGACTCCTTATGATCCCATGGACTGTAGTCTGCCAGGCTCCTCTATCCATGGGCTTCTCCAGACAAGAATACTGGAGTGGGTTGCCATTTTCTTCTCTAGGAGATCCTCCCAACCCAGGGATCGAACCTGGGTCTCCTGTATTGCAGGTGGATTCTTTACTGACTGAGCCACCAGGGAAGCAGGCATTATAATTCTCGTTTTATAGATGAGAAAGCTAAAGCACAGAGGTCATACAGCTAATAAGTGGTTGCATGAGGATTAGAGCCCAGGTCTAATCTAAGTCCTCATGCTATTTCCCCATCACATCATGCTTTCACCCTCATTTTGCAAATGAAGGAATCAGAGCCCAGATGTTCTGGTCCTAGCCTTGGCTTCCACTCTCTCTTCTTCCCCTGCTCAAGTGAAGGTGCCAGCATACTCTCTATGGAACCTGTCCTAACAGAGATCGGCCTGAGGTTTGTAGATAACACACAGATAAGATGGCTTAGGTGGTAGTATTTCAAATGTTTGGTCAAAATGAGGTTGCTGGAGTGTGTAACTGGAGAACAGACCACACTTCCCTATGGTCTGGTGAATCAGTGGTCCATCAGCTCTTCTGCACCAGTCAGAGGCTCTCCCAACTGATGACCTCCACCCCTGGAGTGTGACCTGACCTTTCCTAGAGCAGGGTAAACAGGAAGAAGGCTTCTGATTAGCTAATATATATGTCCAATGTGCAATGGGATCTGCATGTTTCTCATGCAGGACCTAACTTTAGGACCTAACTCAGAGATTAACTCAAACTCTTAGTTGAGAACAGTCTTATCAAATCATGGTAAGGGATTTTGTTTCCAGCCTACTGAAGATTAGAAGAAGCAAACTAGAAGGCTGGGAAGAAGGTTTCAGAATCAAATATGCTGATTCCAGTCCAGAGCTCACCAGGCAGGGAGGGAAAATAACAGTACAACAAAAACCTGAAAGAGGAAGCCACAGAATACAGTGCCTCAAGAGCCAGTAGGGCACCACTGAATTGCCACACAGGACATTAACTGCTAGATAAAATGATGAACATGAGGAAAAGTGATAGTTGGTTCAAGAAAGCACCCATTTTACAAAGAAAAGATATCACCCATTCAAAATATATTCTTAATGAACACTCATGCATGGTGGTAGCTTCTGGAGATATACTAATGAATAAGACACCCTTCTTGACTCTAAGAAGTTAACATCTAATGCAATCATCAGACCATTGAATGGACAAATCAAAAGTGTGAGACAGAGTTATACATGGGATGCTTACCATGAAAAAAGCAAAAGAACTCAAGAGGCACAGCTGGGCTATTTGGTTCAGGGACAAACATCAGCATAGTGGCAGTGTCACAGCCCAGCTAATAAGGAATGTCCATGAAGAGAGCCCCTGTTCCCCTCTGAAGTCTCATCTCTTACCATCCCCTTCCTAACGCTCTTTCTAGCCTCTGAGCTTTTGCAAATACTATTCCATGGCCTGGAACATTTCCCTCTCTCTCATGTCTCCAGTTAACTAACTGACAGTTGACTATCACTGTCAGTTATTATCCTTACTGACTAGTCTTGTGCTTTCAAAAGTGTACTCTCTCTATGAAAAAAAGGTCTGGGGATTTCTGGATACACTTTTCCCGTCCAAAAGGCACAGCTCTGAGTAAGAACCATCTATTTAATTTGGTGTTGTTGTTTAGTTGCTACGTCTTTTGTGACCTCATGGATTGTACCCCACCAGGCTCCTCTGTCCATGGGATTTCCTAGGCAAGAACATTAGAGTGGGATACCATTTCCTTCTCTAGGGGGTCTTCCTGACCCAAGGATCGAACTCACATCTCCTGCATTGGCAGGTAGATTCTTTACCACTAAGCCACCAGGGAAGCCCTAATTTGGTTATTACTAAGCAGTTTTATGTTTGGCAGCCTCTCCACCCAAACCCTGTTAAAATCCTGCAGCAATGGTGTTCCATGGAACACTCTGGAACTGAACAGTACATAACAACATGTAAAGCATTCCCTTTACTAATTTACTTCAGAACGACCCTGTGAGGTGGATGTTCACTCTCCCCATTTTACAGATGGGGAAGCTGAAATAGAGCAAGGTGCCACAGCCAATCAGTGGTGGAACTAAGACCGTATCCAGGTTGGCTAGACCCATTTTGTGTTCTTAGCAGTAAGCTCTTTTCCCCTTGTCACCCAGTTTTAGAAGTCCTGTCCCAGGAGATCTTACTGAAACCCCCAAATCATTAGATCTCTATCAGAAAAAAAAAGTGTCTAAAGGTGGGAAGGAGGAGGTGTGTGCAGCATACACCCTCACATTCTTACTTGCTCTCATGGAGAAAGCGGAAGCAAACCCACAGAAGCTAAAGTGACTCATCCAAGGCCAGCCACCACGGTGGTCTTTTGAGGCCCAGTGTGTACAGCTGGTCCTCAGCCAGTGAACCATCCCCTTCCCAACAAAGACATCCACCAGCCCATCTCCAGCACAGGGGGAGATGGGCTCAAGCTCCTGCTTCCCCTCCAGGCCAGCCATCCCTGTCCCTTCACTCCTGTGGCCACAGAGAGAATGTCACAGCATTACTTTGTCATCCTTCTGTTCCCACCTCTGCCTTTTGAGGCTGCAAAGTCTATGCTGGGGTGCTGTGGCCAGGGTCAGCCTGGGAGCCATGGCAGGTGTGCAGCTGATGTACACACAGTAGGATTTCCTGCACTCAGCAGTGTCAAGGAGTCAGGAAGGAGAGGTGAAAGGGGTCCCCGGAGCCCTCCCTATAGCCTGACCACTACCCAGCACTGCTGAAACTGCAAAACAAGACAACACCCCCCTGCCCCCCAAATCACTGCCTCCCATGATGAGAAACAGTAATTGAAGGTAAAGGACTCACACAGTCCTGAATCTTAGCTCTGCTACTTACTAAGGTCTTCTACCTGTAAAATGGGCACAACAAGCAATAATTTGAATATTAAATGAAAATCAAATCTGATAACAGATTTTTAAAAATATTACCACAAATATTTAGTAATGCTGCTTCCTCCCCCGGGGTCGGCACTGGGGATACAAAAGTGAATCACACATAGTTCTTGTCCTCACATTCCTAAGTCTATTGGAGGAGACTTTGAAAAAAGGTAAGTGAGGCAAAAGGAATGGTCTCCCAGTAACAAAAGCTTTATTATCATTGCCTTGTGTGGAGCAAAGGCAACCCTAGCTAACAATCTCTTCTCAAGCTCAGGCTCTACCTGCCACACCCAGGAACTCGTGTCATCTACTGCCATGGAGTGCCTTTCAAAATGGGAGCGTGTCTCCATGAGGGGGAACCTTTATGACTAACCTGATGAACATGAGGAGAACCCTTACATTTGTGCAGCACTTAAGGGTTTAGAGAGTGCTTCAATGCAATTGTCCCCTCACCCCAGGTCAGCCTAGGACAGACAGGTCAAGTACTATTCTATTGAACAGAGGAGGAGACAGAAGTAAAGAGGCTGGGTGGCCTACCCAACTCAGATGGCAAATTGGTCCTGAGCCAGCCTGGCTCCATCTTCCATATTGCACAGCTTCTGCCAGTGCCCACAGGCTCAAGCCTCACATACCCCAGCATCAGCCCACCTGGCATGAGGCTCAGGACTAAGCTAAGTTCTTACGGAGAGTGTCCAGGAGGAAGGCTCTGGGCTCTCAGCTTCCTTCCCACGAGGTGTTGTGTATCTACTACCTTGCTAAATCCTCACTCCTACTGCCAGCATCACCAAGCTGCCTCCTCAGCTTCTGCAGGTGCTGTTGGCTCTGCCTCTGGTGCTTGTCTTTTGCCAGGGGAGGGGTCAAGAGGGGGACTCCTTGTGCTAGATCACTGTCCCTGGGGCAGGCAAGGCTTTTCATTCCCTTGCCCAGCCTGGATGGCCCTCCTTCCTCTCTAAGCCCTCCCTGTTCTTCAAAGTCCAATTCAAGGCCTCCTCTTCCAGGAGGTCCTGTCTCCCAGCTCTGCTCTGGAGGCTTGTCATGCTGATCGTGTGTATCTATTTACAACTTGTTTGTTTACTGTCTACAACACTTCGTGTAATACCTTTTTGTGTTATAATTTCCCTTCTGACTCCCCAGTTTCCTCATGGATGACAGAAACTAGTTCATAACATTTTCTATATGTATCCCACCCAGCATCACTTCAGTATTTCATGCAGCTTCAGCCATGAGCACAGAGGAGCCCTCATTCACCCCTTGCCCTGGAGCACACCACCACTGAGCACCTCAGCACAGTGAGTGTTATGAGAGGCATGTGTGCACACGGTCTCATGGCAGCAAAGATGGGCACATGTCAGGCGCCTTGGGGAGGAATCCTCCCAGACAGAAACTGTCTGGAGGACGAGGTTAAGAAGAGCATTCCAGAAAAGGAAGTGGTGTTTGCAAATGACAGTAGGTGAAACTGCATTACCTGTCCGTACAAGAAACTGGTCCTCCAATGAACCTGGAATGCTGAATGAAGGCGGGTGGAGCAATGGGCGCAGATGAGGTTGCCCAGGCAGAGAGAGGCCTGATCCTGAAACGGGTTTGGACTCTGTCCTGAAAGCTACAGGCAGGCCATGGTTTTTGTTGACGAATTAAGCAGCATGGGGAACAGCAAGAGAACAGACCAGATCAGACCAACAGAACAGACCAGGAGAAAAGTGAACTGGATTAAAAAATGGTTTTCACTAACCTTGCTATGTATTTCAATCCTTCCATGTCCCAGATTCCTTATTTTTAAAGTGAGTTTTTCTCATATCCATGGTTCGTAGACTTCAGTGGCATGAGAATCATGTGGGTAACTTGTAAGAAGCACTGGACTAGTCTCTGAGGGCCCTTCCCATCCTAATTCTCTTGTGATGAACACAAGAAAGATGCAAGGCTGGCCAAACCCATCCCATTTCCAAATGCCTGATCCCGCTCTAGGGAAGCCAAGGATGTCTGGGCACCAGAATGTTCTTCCCAAATCCCATGTGTAGAAAGTTAAAGCAAAGCCCCCTAAGACACCAAGTCTTGGGATACTGGAGACCTCTAATGTCTCACTCAAACTTCCTCTCTCTGACAAAAGCCAACTTAAATTAGGTCTTCCTATACCATGTATTCTGGAGAAGGCAATGGCACCCCACTCCAGTACTCTTGCCTGGAAAATCCCATGGACGGAGGAGCCTGGTAGGCTACAGTCCATGGGGTTGCTAAGAGTCGGACACGACTGAGCGACTTCACTTTCACTTTTCCCTTTCATGCACTGGAGAAGGAAATGGCAACCCACTCCAGTATTCTTGCCTGGAGAATCCCAGGGACAGCGGAGCCTGGTGGGCTGCCGTCTATGGGGTCGCACAGAGTCAGACACGACTGAAGCGACTTAGCAGCAGCAGCATACCATATATTCTAGTCTGTTTCCTTGTTTATCCAGCAAAGTATTGCATACTTTCCATGGGCTGGACCATGGCAATAAAGAGGCCCTGCCCTGAAGAGCTTATAAATGCTGCAAATAACACTGAAAGAATCTTTGACGAAGTATCACTGAAAGGGAAGAGTTCAGAATACTGAGCTGGATAGACCTGGATTCTAAACCCGGTGATGCTAGAAAACTATTCCAGACCTCTGAGCTTCAAATTTCTCCCTGATAAAATGGGAACACTGATATCTACAAACTGTATTGCTGTGAACACTGAAATGATGTGATACAGTGAGGGGCACAGGAAATGACTATACCTAGGAAACAGTACAAACTAACATGTAATTTTCAAACTAACATATCCTCCCCTGTTCTGTAACCTGTAATATATCCACGTTCCCCTGTTGACTTTCAGAGGCTCTCCTACCTGGTCCTAATGTCTCTAAATAAACTGTTAACTCCTCCCTTCCTGCTAGTGAGAACTCCTCACCGCCATGAAAGGATCCTACCATGAATGTAGGCAGCACTGTGTATCAGAAAGAATATAAAGGTCAGAGTCAGTCACATTGGTAAGCAAAGCTCACTGTATGACTTTGATCAAATTAACATCTCTGAGAATCTGTTTCCTCATCTGCAAGATAGATACCATCACCCTACTTCACAAGACTGAATGGCAAAACCAATTTAAAAATGGAAAAAGAATCTGAGAAGGTATTTCTCCAAAGAAGATATACAAATGGCCTAAAAGCACATGAAAAGATGCTCAACATCATCGGCCATCAGGGAAATGCAAATCAAAACCACGAGATACCACATCATATCCACTAGAATGGTTAAAGCAAAAAAGACAGGCAATAACACGTGCTGCTGAGGATGTGGAGAACCTGGACCCCTCACATGTGACTGGTGGGAATGTAAAATGGTGCTGTCACTTTGGAAAACAGTCTGGTAGTTCCTCAAAAGGCTAAGTATTGAGTTACTATATGAGCCAGCAATCTTAGATATATACCCAAGAAAATAAAAAACACCATGTTCGCACAAAAACTTGTACAAAAACATTCACAGCAGCATTATTCATGATAGTCAAAAATCAAAACAACCAAAATGTCTCTCAATTGATAAGTAGATAAACTAAATGTGGTACAGCCATCAATGGAATATTATTCAGCTATGAAAAGGAATGAAGTATTGATACATGCTACAACATGGACGAACCCTGAAAACAAGTCAGAAAGAATTCAGCCACAAAAGATCACATATTGTATGATTCTATTTATATGAAGTGTAAACCTGTGGAAACAGAAAGTAGATTAGTGGTTGTCTAGAGCTACAGAGAGTTAAGAGAAGTATAGAATGACTGATAATGGGTATGAGGTTTCTTTATGGGGCGATGAAAATGTTCTCAAATTGGGGTAAGAGCAGCACAATTCTTGTGAATATACTATAAACCACTGAATTACACACTTTAAATGAGCAAACTATGTGGTGTGTAAATTAAATCTCAATAAAGCTGATATATTAAAAAATATAAGGAATTGAGCACATTGTCTGGCATGTACTAAGGTGCAATAAATGGTAATAAATTTACTATTGTGCCCTTTCCTCTTCTTTTTAAAAAATTTATGTATTTACTCTATTTATTTTTGGCTACACTGGGCCTCTGTTGCTGTTTGCAGGCTTTCTTTAGCTGCAGCGAGCAGTGGCTATTCTTCCTTGCAGTGCTCGGGCTTCTCTTGTTGCAGGGCAGAGGCTCTAGGGTGTACGGGCTTCAGAAATTGTAGCACATGAGCTCCGTAGTTGCAGCTCACAGGCTCTAGAGCACGGGCTCAGTAGCTGTGGCACAGAGGCTTAGTTGTTCCATGGCATGTAGGGTCTTCTCAGAACAGGGATCAAACCCATGTCTCTTGCACTGGCATGTGGATTCTTAACTACTGCACCATCAGTGAAGTCCCCCTTTCCTCTTTTTGATGCCACTCTAACCATGGCCAGAACCACCTCTCATGGTAACACTGTAGGATAGGTCAGGCTTATTGCAGAGAGCCCATTTTATACTTAGTGGAGGGTCACAGGTGAGTTCTGAAGGCTAATATCTCAGGACTAAGAGTCGTGTGGGTGTGTGTGAGTGTATATAAAACTCTTGGGGAAATTTTCTGGCCGTCCAAGTAGTTAAGACTCTGTGCATCCACTGCAGAGGGCACAGGTCCAATCCCTGGTTGGGAAACTAAGATTCCACATGCTGTGTGGTACAGCCAGAAGTTAAAATAAATAAAGAATAAAATTTTAAAACTCGTAGTAATAAGAAAATAATGGCCTCCATTTACTGAGCACTTACTATGTGCCAGGTACTGTGTGAGGAACTTTACAACTATTTTTCTTGAAAGAATCACACTGGGCTGTTATTATTCTTATTTAGTAAAAGAAGTTGGCACTTTTATGTAGCTTGTTTCCGGTCATGGCGGCAGTCAATAACCAAGCTAGTTTGTTTACCACCAAGGCTTTTACTCTCTTCTCTGTGTGATACCACAGCTTCACTTTCTTCCTTTTATTTATCTACGCTTTACCCATTCCTTACAACTCAAGAAGTCTGATTTTCACTGATTTCCCTCTCCTCTCTGCCTTCTGGTATTGTGCAGTCCACATCAAATTAGTTAACATTTTCTCTCACATAATCTTTTGTATTTTCAGACTGTTTCATGCATACACTCTTGAGCATTGTAGGTGTTCCATAAATACTTCTCTCCAAGTAGAAAAGAGGATCTTGAAAGACCTGTGTCTTACAGATCTCTTTGACCTTCATCTAGAGAATGGTCATCTAGGCTGGCCTATGGCTGGAGGGCTGCTGCTACTGCTGCTGCTGCTAAGTCGCTTCAGTCGTGTCCGACTCTGTGCGATCCCATAGACGGCAGCGCACCAGGCTCCGCCATCCCTAGGATTCTCCAGGCAAGAATACTGGAGTGGGTTGCCATTTCCTTCTCCAGTGCATGAAAAGGAAAAGTGAAAGTGAAGTTGCTCAGTCGTGTCCGACTCTTAGCGACCCCATGGACTGTAGCCTACCAGGCTCCTCCGTCCATGGGATTTTCCAGGCAAGAGTACTGGAGTGGGGTGCCATTGCCTTCTCCGGCTGGAGGGCTAGACCCCACTTAAAAATGGTTCTCACAAACACCATGCTCCCTGCCTACAGACTAGAAGATTTCTCCTTAAGAACAGGACCCTGTTTACCTCATTATACCTTATAATAGCATAACACGAGACCTGACACATAGCAGAAGCTCAAAAAGGTTTGATGAATTAAAGAGAAGACTGGGCTAGCACTTACTCTACTGGAGACACGTCAAGGGCAGCCTTCCCATATAGGGACCCCAAGCCTATCTTCTCTCACCCCAAGGAAGAGAAGGGGGAGAGCAGGAAGGTTGGCCTGGAACCTTAAGATGAAAGGTTGCTGACCCTGCCTGTGACCCCAGACAGTCAGTGTGGCATCCTCTCTGGCCTAGGACACTCATCTGACCACAGACTCAGGTAGAGCTTTTCAGAGCCCATGTCTCACCTGCACATAACCAAAATCAAAACGTGGGCAAACTCTTAGGAATCTGTTACCTGTTCTGTTATCTGTTATACTGTTAGCTAGAGACCCATCAACACTTCTACCACTTCCCATCTCTCCTAATCCTCCCTGGTATCTAGAGCCCTGTGATTCTGTCCTACAATTACCCTGGGCTCACCATCTCCCACTCCCCTGCCCCTACTCTGATTCTGACCAAAGCAGTATTCTTCCAGGTCCGGGAATCCTCTGGGCAGGGCCAGCGACAAGAGGAAGAAGCCTGTCCCCTTTGCCAGCTTTGCTACTCGGTTGGCCAAACTTGGTCCCTCTGTGCTCCCCATCTCTACACCTGCTTGCCTCTCTTCTGCCTTTTCTTCAAGATGCTAAAAACTTGCAATAAAAAACAAATACAAAATGCTATAATTAATAGCCAATTCCAAGCCAACCCAGCATCTCTACTAATAAACCTCAACACTTGCAAAAAGAACAATAAATTCTGCACCTCTCTGGTTCTGGGGTGGTCTCTTATATACACTCGGTGTGTGTGTATGTATGTGGGTAAGTGTGTCTACATATATATTTATTTCCCTTTATTTCCCATCCAGGGAGGGGCAGAATAATGAACTGCGTGCGTCAGGGAAGATGAATCTGAGATACTAGGGAGCAGTGCAGTAAAAAGATTAAAGTGTTATTATTGTTGGTTTTTTTTCCCCCATGGTCCATTGTGACAGCTCGACCGTCATCTGTAAAAAATGTCTCGGCGAGAGATAATCATCGGAAACTCAATAAAGCGTCAGGGGGAGCCTCAGCCCCCATCAATCACTGGGTGCCTGGAAAATTTCAGCTCTCTGTCTCCCTTCCTGCTATCCATATAAATGTCTCTAATATATTTTGCGTGGTGTGTGGGACCCACCCCTGTTTGGAACTTTTGATGAAAAAATATTTATATACAAAATATGTAAATCAGTTAAAAATTGCAAGACTATAGTTCTTTGCCACCCCATCCCATTTTTGCCTTATTTTTATAAATGCGTCGAATTTATTCTTTTTAATAAAACATGTCAACTAGTCTATCTCCTCCTAGTCAAACATATATATAGATTTGGAGGGCTAAAAGAATAGAAACAATTAACCTAACTGGCTGCTATACTTAATCCTGAAGTTGGTCAAAAGGCCTAATGGATAGATAGTGCATTGTCCATTCAAGTGCCTCTACAGGGGCTGACACTGCTGAGAAATGACATGCAGAACCACTGGTGCTGAAGGTGTGTCAAGGCTCTGACAATGATGAGGAAGAGGCAGGGACATAATTAAAAATAATAACTTGCCCAAATAGCTTTTGGCCTGGCAGATCCCCAAATTTTCCAAGACTTTGGACAAGTCAGAGGTTTTGAGCCAAGTGTGGGGCACATGTTGGCTGACATGGGTGCTGGGTTCTCTAAAGAGCATGATATGGTTCTGCTGGCATTTGACATCATCTCTCTGCCTCAGTTTCCCTTAGTGCCTATGTCACAGGGTTGCTTTGAGCATGCACTAAGTACCAATAAACGTAACCTGCTGCTGTAGCTATTATCATCATCTTATTATTATTACTTCCCCTGCTTCTCTACCGTGGAAGGAGTGAGCTCCTATAGTACCCTCTCCTCTAGGACCTGCAAGGCTCCTCTCTGCCTAAGAGATAAAGTTCAAGCATCTGGATCTGGCCCCAGCCTACTCACTTTAAAGCAGCACCTTTACTGCTCATTACCCTCTAAAATGAATCTTCTGCTGTATGGATGCTTCACCCTAACAAGTTTACTTGCTGCCCTGAAATATATTTTTTCCATTTCCCACCTACAAAAATTCCGGACATAATATAGGCCCTTCTCTGAAAAAGTGAAAGTGAAAGTCTCTCAGTCAGGTCTGACTCTTTGAGACCTCATGGACTATACAGTCCATGGAATTCTCCAGGCCAGAATATTGGAGTGGGGAGCTGTTCCCTTCTCCAGGGGATCTTCCCAACCCAGGGATCGAACCCAGGTTTCCCACACTGCAGGTGGATTCTTGACCAGCTGAGCCACCAGGAAAGCTCACGCCCTTCTCTGATTATACACAATTCGCACTCAGTTGCTATAAAACTCAGTTGCTCTATAAAACCTTCTTATACTTCAAGACTCAAATACCATTTTATTTCCTGAAGCTTCAGACAGATTCTCTTCTTTGAGCTCTGATAGTCCTTGTTATCAGCATCTCTGACTGGACCCTTGTCAAACATAATCTTGGTCATGTCATCAATCTTTATTCTTATTATTGCCAGCACCTTATATGTGTATGATACCTTGTATTTTCTCAAGTATTTAATAAGTATTTTAATTTGATCTTCGTAATAAGCCTATGGTATAGAATATATTATTCTCTACAGAAGAGAAAATCAAGGCTCAGAGAGATAAAGAGAATTGCCCGAGGTCACACAGGTGATGACCAAGCCATTCCTTGAACTAGAAGATAATGTTTGGCTCTTTGCAGATAACAGTTTGTTACTGCTGAAGGCTATGGTAGAGACACTGAAGCATTTGGAAGCATTTGGAAGGCTGTGTCAGATACTGAATGAAGTTTTATAAGAGTATGATGATGATGATGATGATGATATAAAAACAGAAATTTACATTAATGGAATTCCTTCTATGTTCTAGCTTTTAGGCTAAGGATAAACACACTACTTCTAACTCTCCCACTAATGTTTATTTTACAAATAAGGAGACAGAGCCTCCAAGAGGTATAGAAAATTGTCCTAGGTGTCACAGCTATTAAGTGTTCTGTGCACCCATAATACCACGCTTAAGCACACAGACTCTCTAGGAATGAAACTTAAAGTGAAAAAAAGTCTCTTCCAGGGAAAAGGTCCAGATGAATTTTTTTAAAGCAGTTCAAGCACAAGTAGCCTAGAACATCTATTCAAAGAGTAGGAGCCTGTTAGAAATGCAAAATCTCAGGTCCAACCCCAGACACACTGAATTAAAATCTCAGGATCTGGGAGTGGGGCAGGAATCTGTGTTTTGACAAGCTATATCTATGGCGTAAAAATCTTATTCTCTATAGATGGGAAAATCAGGGCTCAGAATAACAGAGAATTGCCCAAGGTTACACAGGTGATGGCCAAGCCACTCTTTAAGACTGTGAGATAGGTGATTCTTACATCCTTGGGACTATTATTACTCCCATTTGAGTTTGTCTCCAAGGGCACAGATTCTCTCTGCTGTGCCTGGGTAAGGCTGGACACGCAGTGGGTGCTGGGTCCTGGGGAGAGGGAGAAATATTATTATAGAGAGCAGTTCCATTACTGCCAGTGGGGACTCCTAGCCATCTCCTGAACTCCAGGGCACTTGTCCACTGGTTTGTGATGTACCAGCTTGCATCATCCTGTCCCCCATCTGAAGACACAGAGATGGGGAGGTCAGCTGGAGCAGGCGAGGACCTACAGCCCCTGGAGCTGTGGGAAGAGGGCCGCCCGGGCTGGGGGTGGGGTTAGGGTTGGCCTTGGCAGTTCCAGCCGGGCAAACCAGGCCCCTATCCCCAGAACTGAGGTTCTGCACAACTCATCTTTATTCAGTCGCCACTTGGAACTGAGAAGAGAAGCTGATTTATAGCCTGCTCTGGCTACGTTTCTGCCGTGTTTTATTGTTTTAATTGTGTATATGAGAGGCGCTCAGAGTGCTCGCGTGCATTTCTGACAGCCCCAGACACCCAAGGTTTATAACAGTTACTTACAAGCAGCCAGGGGCATCCCTGACTGGGTGACTTGTTTACTGTTATCACTAATTTACTGCCTCCTCCACCTGAGGATTGGGGCCCACACCCAGCAGCCAGCTACAAGTGGAACTCTCCTAGAGTTGGCATGGGTGAGGCTCAAGGCACTGCATGGAATGTGGTCAGGATCAGTGGATGAAATGGTAGAGAAGCAGCCGTGATCTCCAAGCTCCCCTCCATGTGTCCCCTCTGTGCCTTTGCTCAAGCGTGATCTCTGCTTAGAATATCTTTTCTTTTTTTCTCCTCTCTCCACTACCCAAAGCCAGGCTCAAATCCTACTTCTAAGCACATTACTTGCTCTGAAGATAAGCCTAAAGTTTCTAGAACCTTAGAAATCACATGGCTGACAGGAATCTTGGAAGCAATATAATCTAATGACCCTTTACAGAATCCCTGATGGGCAGCCAGCCAGCCTCTGTCAGTACCCCTTGAGTGGTGAGTTGCTCAGTACCTCTAAGGCAAGTTTCCTGCCTTTCATTGAGACAAGACCCAACGCCACAGAGAAATTCTTCATCATATGTTACTGTGCTTTACATGTGATTATTTCTAGTCGTTCAAACAACTCTTTAGGATGGGTATTGTTATCCCTAGGTTACAGATGAGCAAACCGAAATTCAAGTGGCTTAAGGTCACACGACTGGTGACAGAGCTTAGGTGAACCATAATTTCCTGGCTCTGAAGCCTAACCTTTCTCCAGGATATCACTGTGCCTCTGAAGATGCCATTCCGAGAGCTGGAGAGGACAGAATAGTCAGCCAATAAGGCCAAGCATCCCTGTATCGCCTGCACCAACAGCCCTGCTCTCTACCCTGAAACACCAACCCTGACAAGAGTGGAAGACACTAACATGCCAGCTAAGCAGGCTTCTTGCTAGAGCAATACCAAACATCAGGCCGGAGAAGCAGTTCACCAGGAATGGTGAATGAGGCAGCTGACAGCAAAGCCTCAGCAGCAAGGAGGTTTCTTTTCTCTCTAGGCTGTGCCCTTTCTGACTAGGCAGAACAGACACAGAGCACCTCTCTGAGAGAAGAAAACCAGGCAACTTCTCCAAAACCTTTCGGTCTCCTTGCCTGGATCCTCGTTTCTCCCCACATCTTAAATGCTGGCATCCTGAGTGAGGGACTTGTCCTCCTATCCCTTCCCTTTAACTCCTTTCCTCAGGCAGTTTCAGTCACATTCATTGTTTTAACTACCAAGCAAATGCTGCCAGATGTCTTTGAACTCCAGACCGACTCATCCAATGGTTCACCCAAAGCAGAAACCAAGGTGACAAACAGGTGCCTCCTTTTCCATCAATTCCCACATTCCACCGAATACTCAAAATCCTCCTAGTATTTTTCGAATATCTATTTCTCTCCACTCCCATATATTTCTTTTAGAAATCCTTAGAAGTGAGACGTGCATTTTGGGGGAGAGGAGCATGGTTTCTCATCCAATTCTCAAAGGGATCAAAACATTAAGAACCATTGCTAACCTCTCCTCTCCAATTCATCCCCATTCCATGAGAACGGTCTATCTAAGCTGCTAATGTAAACTGAGCATTCCCCTACTTGAAATCCTTCAATGGCCTTTAGAAAACACTATGAGCTCCCTAGAATTGCCTTATAGGGTCCTTCCCATGTAGAAGCCTGCCTCCCCCTGTGGTCTTACTTCTAGCTGTTCTTAGTACTGTGGCAGATGATTCCACCTGCTATCACTTAGCCTTTATCTCTGCATGTGTTGTTCCTTCTGCCTAGAAAGTCCATCCCGCTTAGTCTGCCTGGCAGTCTCTGACTCAACCTTAAGACTCAATTCAAAGTCACTTACCCTGTGACACTTCCCAGACATGAGTCTGCCCTCAGGTAGAGGGCATCACTACTTATACAAGTGCTACCTATATCCTTTGTACATCTATCTACCTTTGCATATATCATTCTGCACTGTGATGCCTGTTCATAGGTCTGTCTTATTACTTGACTGAGAGCAGATCATATATACTGAGGGACTAGATCATATATATTCCTTTTAATTTATTCCCAGCATCTGGCAGAGTGCCTGGCACTTAGGAAGTGCATGCTCAATTATAAATGAACCAAATTAATAAGTGATTGTAACTGTAGAATACTTTATGATTCACACATCACATCTCTTCAACTTCACAATAATACTGATAAAGTAGACAAGGGATATATTACAGTAATTTAGGGAGGTCTTGCCAAAGTCAAACTATAACTCAATACTTCCCTTCAGTACTGACCACAGGCTGAGTCCCACAGAAATATCTATTAGAAATTTAGTGAACTTGATGGCACTGACTCTATGCTCCAATACTGAAGAACTTTCCCATGAATTTGCCTACACACACTCTGGGCAAGGGGCTTGTAACTCTTCTTCTATTTAACCTCCTCACATATCCCCAAGTAATGTAATTTCCCATGAAAAAAGTCAATTCAGTCAAAATAAAAAAAACAAAAACAAAAACCAGGATTCTTTTGTTTTTGTCTACTTCCTCAGTGAAAATGACCCTGAGCTGGGTACAGTGACCTGCATAGAGTGGGCAGTCAATAAATACTGGTTGAATGGATGAATGAATGAGGTATTTCTAAATGGGAAAAGGAAAGAAAAGTATGTTTAACAAGGAGCTAAAGGCTTAGGCTGGTAAGGAGAGGAGAACTCTGAGATGACTGTAAAGGACCATCACTCTCCAGGTTCAGAGTCAGAAAGCAGAGCACATGAAGTCCAAGTGCAGAGTACATCCACACTGACACACCAGCAAAAATCAGAGGAGCTGCCAGAAAACCATGGCTGGCAAAGGCAGCCTGCAATTCAAAACAGAGAAAAAGCTACAAGTTAGATCTTGCAAGCCACACAGCAGTGAACTTATGAATGACTGTTGATAGTTATTGCTTAAATCTAGAATTTATTTATATTTAATGGTTCAGAAACACTTAGATGATTACTGGGCACCAGTGTGGGTTTGCTAGGGATAATACAAAACCATGCCAGAATAACCTAACATCCTGCTGGGCAAGGATTCCTATGCAACAAATTAAGACAAATGTTAAACATGTTTTTATTTCAGCAATAAATCTCTTACAATTTTGTGGACAAGATGGAGAAATGGAGGCTAGAAAAAAAAGAAGTTTGGAGGATCTACAATTCTGACTGTTGAATAATGCTTCTAAATTGTCCTGATCATGAATGAATTCCAGGGCTCTGTACTTAATAGAGTCCTTATAAACACTGTAATCAAAGACTAGCACATGAAGTGCATGATGGCAGGGACCTTGCTTGTCTAACAGTGCTGAGACCAGTCCCTGCTAGATAGGAACGTAATCAATAAAATTTTTTAAAATTACTTTTGAATAAGTGAATGAGTCCATAGAAAGCCTATTCACTAAATTTGCAGATCATATAAATTAATATAGTTAATATTTCTGTCTGCATTTCATGAGAGATATATTAGTTTGTTCCAATATTTCTGTTGCCTACCTACCTAGAATGTAGGCTGGCTAGCACAAGAGTTAAAAAAATTCAAAGGAGGTTGATTAAAAAAGGCAAAGAAAGAGAAAGGAAGCAAGGAAGGGAGGGAAGGAGGGAGGAAGGATAGGAGAGAGGATGGAAGGGAGGGAGGGAGGAAGGAAAGGAGGAAGGAAGGAGAGAAAAAAGAAAATATCTAAAACAAAGTTGGCAAACTACAGCCTATGGGCCAAATCCAACCTGCTACCAACTTTTGTAAATAAAGTTTTATTGGAACACATCCATGTACACTCATTTGTGTATTATGTTCTATGCTACAATGGCCAAGATAAATAGCCACAACTGAGACCAACTGGCCCACAAAGCTTTAAAATGGTTACTATCTGGCACTTGCCAGAAAAAGTGTGCTGACCACTGATCTAGAATGCTGAATATGAGCATCAACCTGGAAAGCTGAACGCAAAGGTGCATGCATGCTCAGTTGCTTCAGTAGTGTCTGACTCTTGTGACCCTATGGACTGTAGCCTGCCAGGCTCCTCTGTCCATGGCATTCTCCAGGCAAGAATACTGGAGCAGGTTGCCATGCCCTCCTTCAGGGGATCTTCCTGACTCAGGGATTGAACTCACGTCTCTTGCAACTCCTGCACTGCAGGTAGATTCTTTATCCACTGAGCCACCTGGGAAGCCCCAGAACACAAAGGTTGAAAACTTTAAATGCAGGGGTGGGGACCAGTGTGACAGCAGAGGCAGGACTAGATGGCTTCACAGTTCTGAGATTCTGTGAAATCAAAAATGCTTACTGGGTGGTGTTTGGATCCCAAGAGCAGAAGAGAAGGCCCTCGAATAATTCCTTCCCTTCTACTTGGCCCTGCCCCTCAGCAAATGCTCCTCCTTGCTTTTTGGTGAAAGTACTGGAACAGAAGGTAGAACTGAGGGTGGCAATGCTGTGTCTGAGTGAATGGAGGACAGCCTTTAAGCTGAGTTCACATACATCAGGCTGCAAATATAGGGCAAGTCTGGCACTCATGAAATTCTCCTCTACTGCAAACAAAATGAATATAATTCCCCCAGCTCAGTGCGGAATCCAAGGTGGCATAGGTCACGGCTTGCACATAGAACTGTCAGCTCATGAGGAAAGAAAAGACCTGTGAGCAGATCATAGTTCAAATAACGATTTAAAGGGCCAAGATTTAGAGAACATTCAAAGGAGCAGTAGAGAACAGGTTGCAGAGAAGGCTCTGTGGAGGGTATAGCTACAGCAAGGGAGCTTGACAGAGAAGGAGCAGGTTCAGAGGTGGAGGCAGGGGAGGGCAACTTCACACTTCACCTGGGTAGCAATGCTCTGATGCTTTCAACATTTTTCTCATGCTGCTGATATAAGAAACCTTGCTGGGGCAGCAATGACACCTCCGCCCTAGGCTACCACACACCCATGTCAGTCTGGCAGCCTTGATGACAGTTCTGAGGGCTGAGCATACTTCTCCCCTCTGCTGAACCTCCCCTCAGGTCAATGTTCTGACCCTGAAGCAGTCAGCAAGGCTGTCTCTCCTGGCATCATTGCAAACTCTAAAGCAGCCACAGCTTAGCTGCCCTGTTGCTGGAAAGTGAGGGGAATCTCAGGCTCTGTGAGTGAGCCAGGATAATGGGTGGGCAGCGGAGTCAATCTGGACAAGCAAAGCTCAAATGTAAAATATTCATCTCTGTCTGCAGTCAAATCAACCTGCCCTCTTCTCAATTCCACTTTCGAAAAACTACTCACCAGAGGCAATTCAGACTAACTCGCACAGGTACCTTCCAACAGACATGTGACCAAGCCCTGGTAAAGGTGCACATCGGCTCTTTCCTCTGGAGAAGTCCAAGCAATCACCCACACAATACCCCAGCATGGTAATGATGACCACTCCATTTTATAAGCACAGACATCAAGGCACAGAGGAGGTCCACTCTTTGTCCTGGATCATTGAGTAAGTCGAGAGGCCAGTGCTAGAGAGAACACTATATTCCACATACAGGAGGGGGAGAAAAAACAGTATTCAGGGTAGTGTGGAGGGACTTGTGAGGCTAAGGGAACCAGTAAAGCTGGTTTCTAGTCCTGGGGCAGGGCTGGGGCAGGCTAAGTCCACAGGAAATAGAGGAAGAATAAATCCACATTTCACATAGTTGCCCTAATTATCTTATGGAAACCTGCTTCATTGTCCACTCATCTGAGACTCCACAGGTTGAGGCGCTTTTGGCAGAACACCAGTTAAGAGGTTTTCCTATCCTTCTCCTCAGTCATTAAATGAGGCCTCTTATCTTATTCCCTAAGACCTGAAGTGACATAAATGACAGAGTCAGAGGGGGCTGTGAAGGGGACCTGCCCCAAGCCTTTGGGTTATCCATGAGTCCCCAGAGGATGAGGGACTTGCAGGCTCTCACCTGAGTAGCTGGTAGAGCTGGCACGGAGAACAGCTACTGGAAGCCCCAGGGAGGAGAGCTCGAAGAATGGCACAGTAGTCCACACTTACCTTCTAAAGAATGGATTCCCTGCTCCTTGGCTGTCTTGTATACACTGCTAAAATCGTCCCCAAGGTTTGGGTCAGCACCAGCTGCAAGCAGGACCTGCACCACACTGGAAAAAATCAGACAGACATAAGTGTCAAAAACAGGAAAGGTCCAGGAAGTAAAGACTGCAATTCTGAGGCATGTTTAGGGATTGGCTCTGGCTCTGTTCACCTGAGTGGTACAGTGGAAAGAACATGAATTTTACAAGCATTGAACACAAGGGTAGGAAAGTTGGCTCTGAAACGTTACTGTCTGAGAGGCTCTGGACAAGTTATCTAACACCTCCCTAAGGCTCAGGATCCACAACTATAAAATATGAAGTGTTTATTCAACAACTACTTATCAAATGCTTACTATGTTCAAGTCACTGTTTTAGGTGCTAGGGTCCATGACCTCAGGGAGCTTACAGTCTCTTCAGGGAAGGACAACAATTTACCATAAAATTCTAGCAAAGTGTGATGAAGGCTATGATGGGAAAAGTACCATGCATGGTGGGAAACCAAGGGAGGGGATCAAGGAAGGCATCTCGGGGAATGAAGACCTGAAAAGGCTAAATAACCAGATCCAGGTTGGTGAAGTGGGAGGACCCAATGCATTCACAAATCTTGGGAGGCAAAAAAGCATGAAGTTTCATCTGAAGAAAGAAGACCTGGAGCAGAGGGTGTAAGGGGAAGAGAAGTGGAAGATGAAGGGCTTTAAGCTACTGAAGGGCTTAAAGGGGAAGTGACATGGCAACACAAGCTTTTCCTCCCCACTTATATGTGTACACACACACAGTACATATCATACTGAAATATTAAATTGAAAAATGAAAGTCTTCTCTTATAGCCATCTCCTCAATCTAAATTCCAGGAGTAATTACTATTTATAGTTTGGTGTGTTCTCTTCTAAATCTTTGCTATCAGAAGAATCACTCCTATAGCCATGTGAGAACGGACCGGAGGGAGAAGGACAGAGGCGGGAGGCTCCACAGTGAGGTTAGATTAGGTGAATTTATAAAGCACTAACCACAGTGCTTGACCCAGGAAGTGCTCTTTGTATTAGTTTCCCTTGTCTTATGTGATGTTCCTGCTAATACTCCCCCCCTTTTTTTCTTATAAAAAGAGTTCATGTTCACTATAAGAAATTTAGAAAATATAGCTAATCAAAAATAAAAAACTGTTTTAGAATATATAACATCTTTCCAGTTTTTTTCCACGTATGCACATTTTTATTTACAAAAAAATGGGGTCATATATAAGTTCTCCCTAAACATGTATATACCTCTTCCATGAATTATATATTTGTCTATCACACTGTTTTTAATGACTGCACAGTATTCTACCATAAGGCTTGTCTATACTTAATTTAGCCAATCTCCAACTATAAAATAATTATTTTTTAATATTTCTATAATAATCTATTTTCTTTGAATAAATTCCTAAGAAATGAATTTCTAGATCAAACCTATAAACATTTTTAAGGTTTTTGATAAATGTTACCAAATTGCCTTTCAGAATGTGATTTTTATTTCTACTATCAAAACAAGAAGGATGAGAGTAACTATTGTGCCTTCCTTTCATTAAAATGTGAGTGAGTGACTGAAGGTCACTTAGTCGTGTCCAATTCTTTGCGATAGTCCATGAAATTCTCCAGGCCAGAATGTGGGTAGCCTTTCCCTTCTCCAAGGGATCTTCCCAACCCAGGAATTGAACCCAGGTCTCCCGCATTGCAGGTGGATTCTTTACCAACTGAAGCCACAAGAGGAGCCCAAGAATACTGGAGTGGGCAGCCTATCCCTTCTCCAGCAGATCTTCCCGACCCAGGAATCAAACCAGGGTAGCCTGCATTGCAGGCAAATTCTTTACCAACTGAGCTATGAGGGGAGCTCTTTCATCAAATAGGCCATTTTTTTTCTTTTTCATAGTGTGTTAATCTGGACACAGAAAATGTGTTAGACAGAAAATGAAATCACATCAGTTTCAATTTGCGTTTCTTTGATTACTAGTGAAGCTGGACTTTAAAAAAATCTTTAATAATCAATTGTGTTTCTTTTTTCATGAATTATAATAATCAATTGTGTTTTTATTCTCATGAATAATGTCCTTTGCCTATTTTTCTTTCAGTATGTTTATCTTTTGCTCACTGGACTTTAAAACTATTAATGCTTTTGAAGGCATAAATTGCAAGCATTAAAAAAAAAATTATTCTAGGAAATTCCCTGGTGACCCAGTGATTAAGATTTGGTGATTTCACTACCAGGGTCTGGGTTCAATCCCTGGTCAGAGAACTAAGATCCTACAAGTCATGTGGTGACATGTAGCCAAAAATAAATAAAAATTTAAAAATTACTCTAATTATCATAACTATTAAAAAGCTAAACTGTAATTTTAGATTCTCTTCATTGTTAAGTTTTTCAGTATCTGTAGTCAGTAGTGTTGTTGGTTTTCCCTGTATTAACTGGTTTGAATTTCATAACCTTCAATAGGCACAGGACTTGGCCCAATTATCTGCTGAATGGATGAATGAATTTCAGTAACTCCCATGCACACACATAAACACACACACAGTTCTCATAGATAAGTAACATGGTCAAGTGAGTCTCCTGTCTCTAATACCCCTTACCTAAAAAGATTTCAAGGATTACCTTTTATAGGTAATTTATCCAGGCTATGAATTATGATCCTAAAGAGAAATGAGAAGGGTCTCTAAGCAGCTAAAATCCACATCTAAAAGTCAGATATGTAATTCACAGCAGACACTGTCAGGTTTTTAGTTGGAGACTATTTGCTCATCAGTTCAGTTCAGTCGCTCAGTCATGTCCAACTCTTTGCGACTCCAAGGACTGCAGCACGCCAGGCTTCCCTGTCCATCACCAACTCCCAGAGCTTACTCAAACTCAAGTTCATCAAGTCAGTGATGCCATCCAACCATCTCATCCTCTGTTGTCCTCTTCTCCTCCCACCTTCAACCTTTCCTAGCATCAGGGTCTTTTCAAATGAGTCAGTTCTTCCCATCAGGTGGCCAAATTATTGGAGTTTCAGCTTCAGCATCAGTCCTTCCAATGAATATTCAGGACTGATTTCCTTTAGGATGGACTGGCTGGATCTCCTTGTAGTACAAAGGACTCTCAAGAGTCTTCTCCAACACCACAGTTCAAAAGTGTCAATTCTTCGGCACTCAGCTTTCTTCACAGTCCAACTCTCACATCCATACATGACACTGGGAAAACCATAGCTTTGACTAGACAGACCTTTGTTGGCAAAGTAATGTCTCTGCTTTTTAATTTGCTGTCTAGGTTGGTCATAACTTTTCTTCCAAGGAGCAAGCATCTTTTAATTTTATGGCTGCAGTCATCATCTGCAGTGATTTTGGAGGCCCAGAAAATAATATCTGTCACTGTTTCCATCGTTTCCCCATCTATTTGCCATGAAGTGATGGGACTGGATGCCATGATCTTAGCTTTCTGAATGTTGAGTTTTAAGCCAACTTTTTCACTCTGCTTTTCACTTTCATCAAGAGGCTCTTTAGTTCTTCTTTGCTTTCTGCCATAAGAGTGGTGTCATCTGTATATCTGAGGCTACTGATATTTCTCCTGGCAATCTTGATTCCAACTTGTGCTTCATCCAGCTCTGCATTTCACATGATGTACTCTGCATATAAGTTAAATATGCAGGGTGACAATATACAGACTTGATGTACTCCTTTCCCGATTTGGAACCAGTCTGCTGTTCCATGTCCAGTTCTAACTGTTGCTTCTTGACCTGCATACAGATTTCTCAGGAGGCAGGTGCTGTGGTCTGGTATTCCCATCTCTTTCAGAATTTTCCACAGTTTATTGTGATCCACACAGTCAAAGGCTTTGGTGTAATCAATAAAGCAGAAATAGATGTTTTTCTGGAACTCTCTTGCTTTTTTGATGATCCAATGGATGTTGGCAATTGGATCTCTGGTTCCTCTGCCTTTTCTAAATCCAGCTTGAATATATGGAAGTTCATGGTTCACGTATTGCTGAAGCCTGGCTTGGAGAATTTTGAGCATTACTTTACTAGCGTGTGAGATGAGTGCAATTGTGTGGTACTTTGAACATTCTTTGGCATTGCCTTTCTTTGGGATGGGAATGAAAATTGACCTTTTCCGGTCTTGTGGCCACTGCTGAGTTTTCCATATTTGCTGGCATATTGAGTGCAGCACTTTCACAGTATCATCTTTTAGGATTTGAAACAGTTCAACTGGAATTCCATCACCTCTACTAGCTTTGTTCATAGTGATGCTTCCTAAGGTCCATTTGATTTTGCATTCCAGGATGTCTGGCTCTAGGTGAGTGATCACACCATCATGATTATCTGGGTCATGAAGATCTTTCTTGTATAGTTCTTCTGTGTATTCTTGTCACCTCTTCCTAATATCTTCTGCTTCTGTTAGGCCCATACCATTTCTGTCCTTTATTGTAATTTACTTATAGTTTACAAATAATTTGGAAAGGACTGTCATCAGTCTTCCTACTTCCCAGAAGATGAAAAGTTAAGAGGGTTCAAAAAGGCTGTCAGAGATGGGCAAACTAACTGCAGGCAGTGAGAAAAATATCTCATGGCAAAGGATGCAGTATGGTACAGCAGTTATAATGTTGGCTTTAAAATCTAAGACCATGGTACAGATGGGCTTCTCTGGAGAAAATGGACAAGAATCTGCTTGCCAGTGCAGGGGACATTGGTTCAATCCCTGGTCTCGGAAGATTCCACATGCCTCGGAGCAACTGAAGCCTGTGCGCCACAACTGAGCCCACTTGCTGAAATTACTGAGACCAAATGCTGCAACTACTGAAGCCTGCGCACCTAGAGCCTTGTGCTCCACAATAAGAGAAACCACTGCAAAGAAACCTGTGCACTGCCATGCAACACAATGAAGAGCAGCCCCTGCTGACCACAACTAGAGAAAGCCCACACAGAGCAACAAAGATCCAGTGCAACCAAAAATAAATCAATAAATAAATTAAAAAAAAATCTGAGTCAATATGAGCATCAACATGAATAATGACATTAACGGACTATCACCCATTGTACACTAAGATTCCAAGAGTCCATACAGTCAATGGGGGAGAAGGGAAAGCTCTTTTTTTTTTTTACTGTAGAATGACAACTAATAAATGTAGAACACATGATGAAATTAGAAAATCACTCTGTATCATAATTATCAGATATTAAGAGTATCCAGCTCATATGACTCTGTTAGTGCATATAATGTGCTTTAATAGTGTATGACACATAATAAGTGCTCAACAGATACTAGCTATTATGATTGTGTACCTGACCCTATGATTGGACTGTAGGAAAGTGAAGAGACTTATGAACCGACACACAAATAGGGAAGATGGTGTGACATTTTATAACAAATACAGGGAAGCGCTATCATTTACTAACTGTGATCTTGGACAAATTATTATACCTCTGAAACTCCATTTCCTTACTAGAATAATAGGAATTATGATGCCTCCCCCTTGTAAGTTATGAGATAAAAACTCTACAGTGCCTGGCACATCAAAGGAGATCCACAAATATGAGCTCTCTTCTCTGTGTCCATATAATCTTAGTGATAATTACACAAGCCGAAGTAGGCTCCAAATCTATACCTAATCAGCCCCAGCACTCGTGCTGCCATGTGTTGTGTTAAGAAGGCAGCTCTTCTATATTCTACACAAGTTGGCTTGTTTTAAAATCTAAGTGAGGAGGCTTTGTCAATCTAAACTCAAAGGGACATAATTTGGTTAATGCTCAGCTGCTGTATCCAATCACCATTCAATCACAACCCTTCCCAGGGCAGGCTGTCCCTCTAGGCATTTAGTGTCACTAACTGTGCTACCTGGGCCTCTCCAGGTTCCTGAGTATTGATTCCATCTGTCCAATTTGCAGGCTGTAAGACGTGTCCAAGCAACTGAGTATGCTACCCTTGGCCCCAGGGGGCAGACAGTGTTCTGGCAGGATGGGGAGAGGAAAGTGATGAGGCTAGGCCCTGGGGCTGCTAACCCAATCAAAAGGAATGGGCAATTCACTTCACAAACTTGGAGGACAAGGAGGGTAAGCATCCAAGCGAGTGACTCATTCTGCAATCTTGGAGAAGATTCCTTTCACTTTTCATAAACGCAACGGGCAGCAGCGCCACGGTGGGGTAGAGCTAGGACTAAAAGAACCATGGCTGTTCTGTGGTCCAGAGTGGTGCCAAACAACTTACCATACAGCTAGTAAGCTTTTTGTCCAAGAGCCATCTCATACTTAAAAAGCATTTGACCCAGAGTTCCATGGGGATCAGGCCTTTTTTTGGAGAAGTCAGGCTAAAGGGCTACATGACTCTAGTTAGCTTTGAAGACAAAAAGAACTTTGTGGACATGTGGAATGCAGCAGGGCAGAAATAGGGTAGAAGGCCAGCCAGGTAAGAGAAACCTAGGGCAAGGCTGGTGAGAACAGGCTTAGCAGCAGGTCAGGCCCAGGGAGTGCCAAGAAGTTCCTAGTCAAAACAGAGCCAAGGGCCAGAGACCAGGCAGCAGAGAGCCAAAAGCCAGGTCGTATGTTAAGGACTAGAGGCAGAGGGAAACAGCAGACAAAAAACAAGTCAATAATCAGAAATCAAGAAACACACTGGTATGAGGCCAAGGGAAGGCAAAAGAAGCAGACACCAGGAGTAACAATGAGGAGACTTCGGAAATGAAGAGATTTCTGTCTCTTTGACATTTTTGTTTTTGCTGAAGTGGAAACAAATCCTCCAGTTCAGAACTGTACCTGGGAGAAGCTGACGTATAACAGATGGTGAGCTGGCCCACCTGGCTGACAAGGGGATTACCGGATCTGATGGTACAAAGGGAGGCAGGCACTCCTATTCAAGGTGATCCACCAAAGGATAACTGCAACCAACTCTGTTCTGGTGCTGGCATGATGGCTGCCATTTGTGAGGTCTAGGTTTAGGTATCACTACCTTAAATGTGAACAGCTGGTGCCAAATGGGCAGTGCCTAGTATGGGCTAGGTCTTCATGGTTTTAATAGCTGGACTAAAGGGGGCAGAGTACACCATTCCACTCACTCATGTTTTTCTGTAACACACTCAAAGGAACTATGCTGACTACTCCACAGGTTCTCACTGGGCAAAGGCTTACAAACATCAGCAATTCTCCCAGCCAGTTCAGAACTTGGCCTCTAGTAGTCTGTGGAAAGACATGCCTACCAAAGTCAGTATCAACTTCAAAGGCTAGAGATAATCTCCAGATACTTTACTTTCAATACGAACCTGGAAAGTCAGTGTCTGCAGCCTGAGAGGATGGCGGTTTAGAGTTGGCCTTGAGTGACTTGGCTCTGGTAGCAGTACGTGCCTTCCTGTGTGTCCATCACAATCTATTCTGGTCTTATCTCTGCCCAAGTGAGCTGACTTACCAAAAAGACTGAGCTGTGTGAATACTGAAGGTGAAGGTTGTGAGGGATAGTATCCAGCTGACAGGCTGGCAGAGGAAAAGCAACAGGACTGAGCTAGCCAGGCTGGGGAGCTCGCGGGTACTGCAGGCCTGGAAATCTGACTAGTCAGAAATGGTTAGGTATTGAAGATTGGCCTCAGGTAGGGAGGAGAATGCAGGTCCAGAACCCAAGACCTGGGTAAGAGTTATACAAGTGAGTAGGAGTAGTGAGCTCTGAGTCTAGGCTGAGAGCTGCTGTTTTCTTTCTACTTTCTTTTACTGTCTGCTGGTATAAGTATTCAATTTCTCAAGGAGCTAAGTAGGAGCTAAGTAGAGGAGCTAAGTAAGGAGCTCAGTGGAGCTAAGTAGGAAGAAAGCAGTCTAATAATAAGAGCTAGCATTTATATATACTTCCTACCCACCAGGCACTATTTTAAATATTAATACTTTATATATACTAACATTTAATCCTCACAACAACCCTATGAGGGAGGTTAAACAGAAACCAAGGGGTAAGTAACTTGCCCAAGGTCACTCAGTTGTAAGGAGCACAGGTGGGATTCAAACCAGGGCAGTCTGGCTACCAAGTCCATGTTCTTATCATTCAGCTATATTGCCTCTAACTTACCTTTATGGACCCTCAGGTAGTTAACAGTCTGGAGGACTTGCCTCAATTCAAGTTTTAGCAACAAGGCAAGTATCAGAAGTCCCACAGAAAAATGAGGCAAAAACACCCAGAGGAGGAAACAAACAAACAAGATGATTAAGTATACGAAGAAATTCTCAAGCTCATTTGTGATTAGAGAAACGAAAAAATTTTTAAATGAGACAGCACTTTACTGGGAATTTGGGGTTGATACGCATACACTGCTGTGTTTAAAACAGATAACCAACAAGGACTTGCTGTAAAAAATTTTTTTAAATGAGATAGCACTTTAAATTCAACATACTGGCAAAAGTGAGAAAGCTGAAAAACACCCAGTGTTGGTGAAGGCATGAGGATCTTAGATTCTTCAGGCACTGCCTGGGGACAGACTGATGCAGTTATTCCAGAAGTCATCTTGTAATATTTGTCACATTAAAGTACCTGACCCGATAACCCAGCACTTTGCTCCTGAATATACATATCTCAGAGCAATTCTTACACAGGTCCAAACATGGGAGATGTCCCCACACCTTTTGTGGCAGTGGGGAGTTGCAGGCACTCAAGTGTCTATCACTGAGGAAACGAGTGAGTTAAATGTGGTCTATAAAACATGATGCAGCAGTTAGAAGCAACAAGCTGGACACAAGAATAGATGATTTTTAAGACAGGGTTGAGGGACTTCCCTGGTGGCTCAGTGGTAGGTGAAAAGAATCCGTCTGCCAGTGCAGAAGACATGGGTTGACCCCTGATCTGGGAAGATCCCACATGACACGGAGCAACTAAGCCCGTGCACAACTACTGAGCCTGTGCTCTAGAGCCGATGAGCCGAAACCATTGAAACCTGGGTGCCTCAGAGCCTGTGCTCCACAAGAAAAGAAGCCACTGCAATGAGAAGCTAGCACACCACAACCAGAGAAAAGCCTGTGCAGCAATGAAGACCCAGCACAGCCAAAAATAAATAAATAAATAAATAAAATTACTAAAAAAATTAAAAAGGGTCAGATTTCCTGCCCTCATTTCTTCTAAAAGTTTATTCCTTCAGGGAGTCTCTCAACTGCAGAACTTCTAATTCCTATGTTGATCTAGTGATCTCGGGGGCTGAAGAATTAAGGGCCCAGTGAAAACAATGAACTCCCTGAAGTACACCAATGACCATCAAATATATCCCTCCTGCTGTGAGTGCCCCACCCCCCTACTGCCGCCCCACTTCCCCTTCAATTGGTTAGTGCTCACTCACCTTCAGGGCTCCTCAGTGACATAGTCATTAACTCAACTGAGGCCTGACTCTCAGCCCGGGTGCATACCCTTCCTGCTTGCACAGAACCCAATTCTCACTCAAGTGGAAGGTGCCACTCACCATATCATATTGTGATTGCCTGTCTATTTTTATTTACCTTTCCCAGTAGACCACAGGGCAAGGGCCATGTCTCAACCTTCTTTCCTAGCTTCTTGCCTAATGCCTAGATCACAATAAGTGGTCGACAGATGCTTTTTGAATGACTGTATGAATAAATGAAATAATTCATTTGGTGAGAAACAAGGGAGAGAGGTGGAAGGCAACTGTCTTAGCCTTTCCCAGCCTTCTCCTACCTGAGGGTCCAAACTGGGCTGCAGGCAGCTTAGCTGTGGAAAACGTCCCCATGTTCCTCTCCTGAGCACCAGACCCTTCCCGACTTACACCAGGCAGTGCCCAAACAAAGATGAGGAAATGAACCAGAGGGTGGTCTCTAAGAGGTAGCTCCTGAGACTCACAGAAGTCCCTTTGGAGCAACAGCCCCCACGAGGCATGTTTTAATTTGCTGATTAGGCTGTAATTAGATTAGAGGTGGAAGCACCCTTAGGAAGTTGGCTCATATGGACCTTGATGAGCTCCAATTTTCAAGACTGTGGGGTGTCACAAAGTTCGAGAGGGCAGTTGCATCGATTGGCTTTCTGCTCTCAGTGGCCGGAGGGGCTCTGGGTCATCACACTGTTTAGGAAAGAGGGAGGAAACCTGTGGTGTGAGCTGAGGCCTAGGCCGGGCCAGGCACGTGTCAGAGACGGCTGGCGAGCAGCTGGAGCTGGTGAAGCAAGAAGGGCAGTGATCCCAGCTCCAGGTC
The DNA here is from genome assembly GCF_054371585.1 of Giraffa tippelskirchi. Classification (NCBI taxonomy): domain Eukaryota; kingdom Metazoa; phylum Chordata; class Mammalia; order Artiodactyla; family Giraffidae; genus Giraffa; species Giraffa tippelskirchi. Next base: position 123,447,428 of record NC_137285.1, read on the forward strand.
GTCCCCACACAATGTGGAGCTTCTGGAGAGGCTCCTCTGACTCCCCCTCCCCTTTACCCCCCACATCCAAGCACAGGGTCACCATGTCCCAAGGAGAAGACAAAGAGGTGACCTATTCTCAACCCAGCGCACACCTCGGTGAGGGAAGGAAGCAAAGAGGTCACAGTTCAGGAGATTTGCTGGAAGTCAAATGAGCTGTGGCTCATTCAGTCTACTGGCCAGTCTATGGGAGGTCAGGAAAGCAGGGTGGCCGACCAAAGGCACGTGTTGAATCTACAGATCCTGTGGTGGGGGGGAATGAGCTTGGGGCGGGGGCGGGTGGTGAGGAAATAGGAGGGCGGTTTTCTTTTCTTCTTTTTTGAGAGGATGGGGTGCAGTTTTCTTTTTAAAGCCAGCTTCCTTGGGAAACAAACTAAAGATTAGGTAGGAAGCAAGGTACCTGTGTAGAAAACGTGTCCCAGTTTTCTTGAATGAGGATGATATTTTATTTACTTCCCTCAAAAGGCAAAGATCAATAATCATAATAAAGCAGCCATAGAGGGTTGAGCACTTTACATTTACTGTTCCAGATCATTATAACCACTTGCAATGAGGTACCAGTCAATTTTATAAATGAATAAACTGGGGCTCAGCAAGATAACATGAGCTGTCCAAGTATACATGTTAAATAAACACAGGAACCAAGATTCAAATCCATTACTGTCTGGTGCACGTTTCCCTAAACCACACTGGTTTTCACCCACCTGACCATCCATTAGTCTGTCCTAACTCCCATAGTTGCTGGGCCCTTACTATGCACCAGGGACAGTGATATTTTCAGAGAGTCATAAAGCTAGCTGGGTTAATAAGAGGGAATCTGATTCAGATAGACAAGGGTCAAAAATCAATAGTGGACCCAGACAAGGTGAGATAATTTGGACAAAGCTCAAGGAAGGCATGACACGTTAAGTGGGCCACCAAACCAAGATTATCCATTGCAGGGTTTCACTCTTCACCTAGTTCTAAACACATGTCCATGCCTTTCAATCTGTGGTTCATAATACTCAGTGGCCAAACCAATGGGCCAGAGTGGTCAGGCCCTGGTTATTAGGGATTCTTTCCACAGTATGGGCTAGACCAGGCTCTCCATAGGCAAATCATCCATAAGAGCATGTTGGGGCTCCTACACTTACTATGCACTAGGCTGTCTTAAGCACATTTTAATCTTTGCAACCACATGATGCTGAGGCAGGTGCCATTACTGTTCCTACTTTGCCGATGAGGAAACAGTTGGTAAGAGGTAGAGCTAGGTTTTAAACTCAGGTCCTTTTACCAGAGCCCTTGTCCCTTACTACTCTGTCACACACATCTAGACTGTGCTTCCTAAAGTAAGGACTATGCCTGGCCATCTGTTCCTTTGCACCCAGGGCAGAATACAGGCCAGTAAGTATCTGTTGCATCAATTCACTTCTGAGGCCTTAACACTGTACTGCTGGTGCACACACTGAGGCTGCAGCCAGCTCCTGGGCTTTACTTGCCAGAACTGCTAATTGGGTTGCCCTGGATGTTACCGTTGGTTTTGGTTTTAACTGCAGACTGAAATACTCATCCCCCCTATTAATTTTTATCACCACAGACTTAACCATTGTTCTAGCCCAGTGAGTTCTTTTTCCACATTCCCAATTCTTTCACCCAACATATCAGCTTCATTTAACTTGCCAAGTTGGTTGTCATTTATCAGTGGTCTCATTAGAATCGGTGATATGACTACTGAATAGGACAGAACCCTGTGGATCATAATTCCAGCCTGATATCCATTCATATATAAACAATGAACCAGATCATTCACCATTCATTAGTTTTGACTAAATTATTTGCTACATCATATTTCATTCATGCAGATAGCATGAGAGACAGCCAAAATCTTGCTGCATCCCAGGCACACTCACCGTATTTACTGATATTTACTGTATATCCCCGACCCACTGGCCTGGCAGCCCTAATAAGCGCAGCTCATGGCACAGAGTGGGTCTGAGGTCTTTAGAGAGGAGGTGCAGGAGCGCACCACATCACAATCCCTAGAAATGGAACACTCCTCCCCAGGCTGCTGAAGGGGATGAGCAATGGGTGCTCTTTTTGTCCCAACTGATCCTCTCTGTGAAGACAGCCCTGAACACAGAACCCCAGGATGGGATACAGTGATGGAAAAGTGGGTGGGTACCCTGAGACTGTCAGGTTAGGTAAATGAGCTGCCATCGCTTTCCCAAGAGCAGTGCCTGGGTGGCCTGAGGTCAAGGCATGTGTCTGCCAAACTAGAAACGGGTGCATGCTGGAATTGGAATATCATTACTATGAAACAGGATTATCTTGGGCAATGATTCTAAATGGGATTAGAAATGACTCTTTGTTACTCAGAGATAATCAGCTACAGCAGCAGTGGTGGGAGAGACGTCAAGCGCGGCACGCTTCTGGGGGCATAGTGCTGGCATTCTGGGCACCTGGCCAGCACCCTCAGCCAACCTTCCTTGCTGGGAAATACTGGGAACTGTTCTTCACCAGGCAGGTGGCCACCTGGGACAACAGCCAGCTTCACGTCAAAATGCTCTGGTCTGGGGTGCCATGTTCTAGGCACGGCTTCTGAGGTGAAAAGGAGTAGAAAAAGAATCTCCAAAGCCCTACTGCTTCTGCATCATACAAAAGAGATACTGGTGGGAGGCAAGTAATAGCGCCACCTCCCTCAAAGATAGGCCTACTTGCAGGAAATTCACTAACTTCATGAGGTCACCCACAATCAGCCACAGCAGGGTTAGCTATAATAATAATAAAGACACCACCACTACTACTACACTACTATTAACTAAAGTAGCAAACTCTTCTCCAGTGCTTATTATGTGGCAGCCATCATTCTAAACACTTTTACATATATTTACACACTTAAAGTAGCTCACCTTGTTATCTTCGTATCATGGCTGAGGAGACAATCACAGGTAAGTGAAAGAATTTGTCAAGACCAGTAGGAGGAAGAGCCTGGATGTGAACCCCAGTCTTTCAGCTCTTGAGCTCACAACTCCACCACATGCTGGACAGTCCCAGCCTGAGAGGACCGTGGCCTGTGCTGGATAAGGCTTTTCTTTATGCTTGCTGGTCTCCAGACCCTGCCAATGCCTCCTACAAACTCTGGTACATCCCTACTTTCTTACCTTTAGGAGCCTATGCTCACAATGGTCCTTATTCCAAAAATGCTGTCTTTCTACTCTCCACCTCTACCGATCAAAATCCTATCCCATCTTTCAAGGCCCACCTCATGTGAAAGGGCCTCCTTTCATGATCGCCCCCTCCCCAGCACTCCAGGTCTTCTCTGGAGTACTGATTATACTCTGCCTCATTCTACAGTTAAAGGGGGCTTGTTTTATTCCTTCTCTGAGGACAAGGAGGGTAGTTTGTTGGTTTTTAAATTTCTCAAAATCATCCAGCACATAGTGGGTCATCAAGAAACCTTGCCTGAGTTGACTTGACACCTGGTCCTGATACGGCTTTGATCCTGAATCTTTCCTACTTGGGCAGTGCAGTCCAGTGGAGAGAAAAAGGGTTTGGGATTCAGAGGGACCTGTCTTCAAATCCTGGTTCCCCCTTTCACCAGTGGACAAGCTTGAGCACCTGTGAACTTCATTTTCTCTATATGTAAAACAGGGATAATAATCCATTCCTTTTAAGGTTGCAGTGAGGATCACAGCCAATACTGGAAGTATTCGACATGGGCCTAGCATACAGAAGACACCACAGCCATCATCATCACTAGTCAGGAGATCAGACAGCACAAAGCCAGCCTCTTTGGGCCAAAGGAAGCTCCATTGTGCAGCAAGCAGCCAGGCTGACAACAGGCTGGGGATCTTGGGAAGAGGCTGGAAGCCTCCAAGACAGGCTAGACCTCCACACTGTCAGGCCTCCTAAGGACCTAAGCTGAAGCATGGGTCCAGGGTGCTCTACCTGCTCTGCCTCTGGCCAGCTAGCAAAGAAGAGCCTCCCAAGGAGGCTGCCCCGGTCCAGCTGCAAAAGCAGCATCAGCTCTCTGCTCAGAGAACACCTGCAGAGTTGTCGGCTACACAGATAGGCCTGTAAAGCCTCTCCTGAGGGTCAGCAACTGGCTTGGGCTGCTGGGTTCTTAAAGATAGGGTGTAATGTCCCCCTCCCCTTAGTAAGGTGGAGGGAAAATAAGCCAATGCTAAAAATAAATGACTGCTATGAGAGGGAATTAAATGGTCTTTGGCCAAGGATGGCAGCATTTTAAAATTAACAAAGCCCAGGTACCACATCCAGGAAGGCCTTGGCAAATGCGTGTTATCCACTCATTAGCTCAGCTCCTCAGGGACCCCAGCCAAGCAGGGAAGGCAGTACCGGGAAGCAGTCCTTCCGATGCTGATGAAATGCACTCCAGGAGAAAAAGCAGGAGGGAGGGAGACTCTTGTGGGGAATTTCAAACAGTTCTGCTGGAGCTTCCTTCTCTGTCTGGTGGACTCACCTTCTCTGAGGCAGGGGCTTTCAAAGTAACCAGCAAGCCCAAGTAGGCTCAAATCTCAATCTCCCCCCACCACCCCACCCTTTCAGGATCCCTGGTTCCTGAAGCACCCCAATGGCCACACTATTTAGGCAGTCCTCCCTGGACGACAGTCCAGGAACAAGGAACCCAAGGATGATACGGGATGAGGCAAGTTCCCAGTCCTGAGCCCTGCTCTTTCTCCTTGCTATGAAGAAGAACCCTATGACACTTTGTGAGCCTGCTGTATACCACTCACAAAGTGAATTGATCACTATTCATCGGTCATGTGACTCCACAAATCTTTACTCTCTACAATCAGAATATACAGTATTCCAATGTAAGATACCATCAGCAATAAGGATTCAAAACATTCTAGGTGACCGCAAACAATATGGATTCATTTTTTTCATTTTAACACTACAATCATGAATTCTCAGTACACCAAAGGTCACAATTAACAGTGAAAATATAGAGAAAGATGGTGGCATTTGAAAAACTTTTTTAATGTCAGTTTATTGAAGCATCATTTACGCATAGTAAAATGTATCCTTTTAAGATGTACAATTTGATGAGTTGTATGGCCACCACCAGAATTAAGAATTAATACTCTAAAGCATTTTCATTCCTTTGTGTCCTTCCTCCCACTCCTAAACGCTAGCAGCCACTAACTTGAGCTCTGTCCCTATAGTATCGCCTCTTCCAGACTGTCATATAAATGGAATTATATAGTAGGTAGCTTTCATCGTCTGGCTTTAACTTAGTATAAGACTTTCAAGATTCGACCATGTTGTTACCTGTACAAGAAGTTAGTCTTTTTCTTTTTCTCAGTGCTGAGAGGTCCATGTATGGATGTACCATAATTTGTCCTTTCATCAGATGATGGACATTTGGGTGATTTTGAGTTTTTGGTGATTATGAATAAAGCTACTACAAATATTTGCACACAGGTCTCTTGGTAGATATATGTCTTTATTTTTCATGGACAAATACCTAGGAGTTGGTAGTGCTGGGCTGTATGATAAATGTATGTTTTACTTTTATAAGAAATTGCTAAAATGTTTTCCAAAGTGGCTATTCCATTACACATTCATATCAGCAGTTATGACAATTGTTCTGCATCACTGTCATCACTTGGTACTGTCAGTTTTTAAAATTTTGGTCATTGGAATAGGTGTTTGGTCAAATGGAATAGCATTTCACTATGATTTTAACTTGTATTTCCCTAAATGCTGAGTATTTTTCACTTACTTATTTCCCATCAATCTGTTCTGTGGTGAAATGTCTGCTCAAGTCTTTTGCGTAATTTTTAAAAACTGGTCTATCTTTTTATTACTGATATGTCCAAGAGTTCTTTATACCTTCTGGATAATTTTGTTATCAGATGTGTTTTGACAGCTTCTTTTTTGAGGAATCAGAAATTGTACCATTTTAATTCCAAACCACTATCCCCTGCACATACATGTTGATCATGAAAACAGAAAAGACAAACTTTCAATTTACAAGTACCTTAGTGCCACTGGACAAAGGGTCAAGCAGTACTCAGTACCTATTAAAACTCACAAGACCATTTGTACCTCCACGATGAGCACCTGACCACCACTGGGCTTTAAAGAAAGCTATACATTTGGAGAAATGGCTGTCCTATAAACAGCTTTCGGCCGCCCAGGCTCGGCACCTCCCAAAGCCCTGTTCTGGTCCGCCAGGCTCCTGGAATGGTCAACAGTTGTCACACTCCATTGCTGGCCATTGTCCACTGGGAAAGGTAGGAGGCTCCCAACCCACCCCTCAGTGAAAGAGCAAACAGTGGGGCCTGTGGCTGCCTGGACATCAAAGTAGAGCAAACAGGCCTGGCAGGCCCTGCCTCTCCGCCTACACATCCTGCAAATGCCATCTGAAGGAGCGTCCCTGAGGGGGTCATGACTTCCAGCTTGTCACCGCGCACATCAAAGTTTGCACCACACACGAACTCAGTGCATGGGTTCGAATCAAGTTGCCCAAGAGCGGATACTCCGCCATTGTGTCCAGTTTTAATCCTGTGTTTTCCCAAGTAATTAAGCCTTCTTGCTTATGAACTTGTGACTAAGTAAAGCATCACTGAGAAGTTGTAACATCAAAGTGCCTTCCACCGTCTGTCCATGTTTAGTAAAATTGGATTTCTTTCTGTTCTTAAAGAAAAACTAATTGAATTTAGCTGAAGGCTGGGTATATTTGCACGAGCCAGCAGAGGCTGTGCTAAGTTACAGTGGTCATCCTTGGACCCTGTGGCTTAGTCTTTAGCTGGGCTGGGTCAGAGTGCAACATGGAATGAGGCACCCAGATTTAGGCTAAACAAGTGCCTGTGGCATGAGGCTTATGCAGGGCTCACTGTGGAGAAGGGGCCCGCCCCTGCCGCTACTCCTCAAGTCAATACTACACCCAAGCTGTTACTAGGCTGGTGAAAGGATTCTTCTAGCAGAATGTTGGTAAATCTTTGGCAGGACAGCTAGTGAAGACAATGGCCATCATAATGCTCAAGTCCTTGATGTTAGCAGTCCAAGTAAAGCTTCTTAAGGCAAAGGCTGGGATGCTTACTTAGTATCTGAAGGCCCTCTAGCCCAGCACATCAGCACCTGACACAATATAGTTTTTTTTCTAAAGTTGCTGGATGCCTAACGTGATAATAAAAAGGTACATCAGAACCAAGTTCCTCTCTCCTGAAGAACCAAAATTCTCTGTATCCTTTTTTGCCTGGTCAGGAAACTTCAAACTAAATTCATACTCTATTCCACAAGTTACCTGACTTACAGAGAGTACAGCCTGGTACCATTTATGTAAAATTAGACACACACAGATATAAATATATAGTGACTGGTTTCTAGATAGAGGAAATTCAGCTGATGGCTCCTTAATTCTCTATTTTATTTTTACAAAAACAACAAACCTATTTCTGGAAAAGAAAATCTCAAGTTCAATCCTGATAGAATTATCTTTCCTTTTACCAACATGATTTCTAATCTTGATCCAGTTTTAACTCTCCTGTGTACATCTATGTTTGTATTTTAAGTCACCTCAAACTCTTTTTGGAAATAAAAGGAGGGGATAAATGATTTTCTTTGTTCTATAGCACTGTATTTTCTATTCAAAACTAAATAACAATTTCTCCATTCTAAATTAAATAAAATAATAAATACATACACATATATATATGTGTATATAAAAGTTCACAAGAAGTTATCTCCTTAAGGATAGAGACTATCGTGTTCATATCCCCAAGGACTTAACACAGCAAGCAGCCAGGCACTAAAGGCAGTGGAGGGTGAAACTGGGCTTTTCTCAGGATATCTCCCTTGAGTTTGTGGGCTGCCAACACTGGAAAGGAGGTAAAGGTTCTCTGTTTTCTGCCTTGAATCCCAGGTTGCTGCCCCTCTACTCTTCCCTGATACAAACCCAATTCAAAGGTGGTGGCATTTCAGGCCTGGCCAGTATGATTCCAGATGGGTTTGGTGACTGATAAGATGAGGATCAGCACACTTCTAACATGGAAAAACATTGGCAGATTGTGCTGGGATGGACACAATAATCCTTCAAGACCACTCCCACAGCACTTTAGGAATGTGGCCCATCCACCCTGAGCAGTATATTCCTGGCATACCAGATTCTACTCTTCCTTTTTTTCCATTAGCACTTCTAATCTCCTAACATATTATATAGTTTACTTGTGCATTGTATTTACTGTTTATTGTTTGTTTCTGCCTCTTTCTACCCAAGGACCACCAGTTGTACAGAAATAAGCTCTTTGAGGACAGGGATAGTTGTCTATCAAGAACAGTGCCTGGGTAAAGAGAAGGTACCAAGCAATTTTTGTGATATGAATAAATAAATCTAACCTGAGAGTATGCTGTTTTCTGTAAAAATCTGTCCTTGCTGGGTACTGGAAGGAAGAGGAGAGCATAAAATAGAAGCTTAAAACACCAATAATTAGTCCCAGGAACCAAGTAAATACAAGCCAACACTCTCACTTTGCTCAATGAGCATCACTGATATGCTAATGGCCCTGGATAAAGACAGAGCAATCAGTTAAACCAACAACTCATTAGATTGAGAGAAGGGTCCTCAAAGCACATCTACTAGCTATCTGCTCACTGATTGGCATTACTCTTAATTAGTGTTATTTCCTATCCTGTATCAATGCTGAAAATATCACACATAGAAGGGCTCACACCCCCTCCCTTTTCTCCACCCTTGGTTATCTCTTGCAGATAGAGATACCTGAAAGCTGGGAAAGACTGGTGGGTGGGGGAGGAGGCAGGGGGAAGCGGGTTATCAGTGGCAGAACAAACACGTGTGATTGTGTGTGGACAGGTCTAGCAGCAGAGAATAACATCTCACCATTTGTAACCTGTAGCACATACATGATCTCATCTGACTCTCACAAGAATACAGTGAGAATCTATCTGCTCTACTGTCAGATTCAGTCCCCTCACGTCCTCTGCTTTGATAACATCCTGTCCACACTGCTCTGACATCATCAATTACACTATGTTCTGCTTCTCTACCTGCCTGTCTTTTCCACATGAGACCATGAGCTCCCAAGGCCTCTGATTCCCCAGTGATTAACGAAGAGCCTGGCTCAGAGAAGTTATCTACCAAATGTTTGCTGAAATAGCTGCTTTCAGGTGAAGAAACAAGGTGTCCATAGAATTTTGAAATTCAACCAAGGCTCGGAACCAGGACTGGACTCTAGGCTCTGACTTGTAGAGCCTATTTACATCAATTTTTCTTTTAAAGACTATGTGCTTGGAGCTTAAGAGACAAATAAGGAGACAGAGTGCTGAGATAGAGTTCTTGATAGAGGAGCAGAGAAGAGAGAACTAGCTCAGTACAGCTAAGTCTCTCAGTCAGTCTGAGGCAGTGCTACCTCGACATTATAAAGTCCCAGTTTGGTTGATTTCTACCACCTTTATGACTCTCACAAAGGTGGTTGGTACTGGCAAATAAAAGCCTTAAAGATCTGCTTGAAAGGAAAATGAAAATTGGCACCTCCCACAATCAATATCAGCGTTTGCTACTGAAGTGCCCAGTCTGCCTTCTTTGAAAGCATCTTTTTCTGCTTTTTCAGTCAGTTCTTTTGCACAATCACAACTAGAGACTCAAAGCATCCAGCCTGAGCCTGGGATCTGGCAGAGGGAGGCAGCAGTGAGTTACAGTAAAACATAAACTCTGCAGGCAGCCAGAGCAGGTTCTAAATGCTATCTGTGTGACCTCAGACAAATCACTCTGCCTCTCTGGGCTTCAGTTGTCTCAGCGGCAAAATTAATACATATCATGTGGATGGCTGTGAGCAGTAGAGCTCACTCTCTGTACAAAGTAGACTACTCCAGCCTTAACCTAACAGCTGCATGCTGGGGCACTAGGGGAGCAGGCAGGAAAGTAGCAGAGCCTGCAATGAGAGGGCAGAACACCCCACCTTCCCCAATTTCTATCAGAACTTCCAAAGGAACAGCCCAAAGAAGCCCTTGCTGGGGACAGTGACTGTGGACTGCTCAACATGAAAAGATACAACGGTGGAATCATGTTGATAACTTGAACATGTATACTTAACCCCTAACAACAGGCTTCTCAAATATTTTGTTGCTTCAATAAAGCAAACGACTAGCCTAAGGTCACAAAGTCAGTGAATGATGGAGCTGGGATCCAGACCTAGAGCTTCCCACTCCACATCTCCTGAACATTCCATTGCACCAGGTGAAGAACAGTCCCTTAGGCTGAGGCCATTTCCCTGCCTCTGGAGAAGTAAGCAGGGGGACAGGCCAAGGGTAGGAGAAGGCTCAGGATCATGATCTGCAGAGTTCTGGCAAAGAGAGGGTGGAAAGAGATCTCTCACCTGTTGTTTCGGTTGATGGCTGCCACCATTAGTGCTGTCCAGCCAAGTTTGTGCCTTGCATTGACATCTGCACCTTCCGACAATAGTCTAGAGAGAGACAGAAATATTTTCAGTGTATGGTTTATCATGGACATAAGAGTGGAAGACATGAAAAATCAACAGGGAGGCTAGATGGATTTGGAAATAGTTATGGACCTCTGGGAACCAAATACTCATCCCAGCTCCTCTGGTCACTATCCCCTGACCCCACGCTTCCTCTCTCTCTTCCCTTAAATGAGTCTGCCTCCGCTCTTATCTAAAGAAGATGCCTTCCCTCCGTCCAGAATGCTCTCTCCCTGACTCTCTGCTTATTTTAATCCTACTTTCATGGGATACAATCCTAGCTTGGGGGACTCTCCCCCAACAAGGCTCTCCTGACTCATCCAGTCCACAGATCTCTGTCCTTAGAATTCCTCCATGCTTAGCACCAAATGTCCGATGACACTTCTCATCTATGTAGCTACCAGTTTACAGAAGGATCCCACTTCTCAAGTTTATCTGTATGATGGCTGTTTGGAATTGGAACTCTTTGAACCCAAGTACAGATGGAAAGAGTGTTAGGAATGCTAGATTAGGTTTCTAGGAAAGTCCATGTGAACCTACTTGACTCTACATGCCAGTGCCTACCACATGGTAGGAGCTCAGCAGCTGCTGGATAAGTGAATAAGCACAAGCTTTTAACCATACCTCTAAAAGCCTGGGGTATTTTAGGTCCTGGCAGCACGGGACCCTATAATGTGGGGGTAGATAGAGAAGGAGAGTAAAGAGAACCAACTCTTATTGAGCACCTCCCACAAGCAGCAACTGCCTGGGAACTTTGCAAACATTCTCTCGTTCACTCTTCACACATGTTTAAGGAGCTGATAATAATCTCCTCTTTTCATGGATGAGGTAACAGGCTCGGTGAGGTGAAATGACTCGATAAAGGTCACAAAGCTAGGTAAGGGGCAACACTGTGACTGGAACCCAAGTCAATAATGGCTCTGAAGCCTGAACCCTTCTCACCTCATCACCCCTCCTCTACACTTGACCCTGGCTGCATGTAACATGGAAGACGAAAGACTAAATGGACTCTTAACAAATCAGCATGATATGCACTTGATCCTGTGCTGAATTCTGGAATGGGGGTGTGGAGAAGGCAGGGGGTTTGCTCTAGGGAATTTAGTTGTGGAGGTAGGACTCAGGATAACAGGAAACCAAAGCCTACAGTGTGTGGTCTCCCACCAGAAGTGCTGTAGGAGGCCAGGAAAGGGGGAGACCAACAGTCAAGAGTGTTTCACCAACAAGGCAGGAGCTGCTTATCAGGAATGGGTGTTTGGGGCAACTGTGAGGCTGTCTACTCATCAGTGGGTTCCAGACAAAAGGGCACTGGCAGAGAGTCCAGAGGCTTGGGGTTGAGTCCTAGCTCCATTCTTATGCCATAAACTGCAGTAGCTGCCCCTCTGGACCAAGCCAAGTCTAACGTCTGTGCTGTTGAAGTAAGCAGGTGATGATGGCTTGGGAGGATGAAGAGACACAACATGTACTCATTTGTTCACTCAGCCTGTGAACTCATTTGTTCACTCATTTGTTCCCTGCCTTTGCAGGCAATGAGACAGGCAGTTAAACCCTGGGGGGAGACGGACCAGCAAGCACATCACCACACAACTGACGAGTGCTAGAAAGGGGGCTACAGGTTCCAAATGTACAACCAGGAAACCTAACCAAGTCTTGATGATCCATCAGGCTCTCAGAGGAAGTGATGATAATAGAGTTAGCCGGACAAAAAGGGGCAAGGGAGGGGAGGAGTGTTTCAGGCAGAAGTAAAGCCTCTCGACCAGAGTAGAAGGCAGCATGGGTTATATAAGGCCCTGAGAGAGGTCTTGCACAACTGAGGCATGAAGTGTGAGGGTAAAGTGTTGAGACAGGAGGTTGGGAAACCCTGTTCTCTCACTTCTAGTTTGAAAGGTTTCTTCTGGGCAAAATCCTTGGCCTCTTATCTTACCACATACTGTTAAGCATCTTTTATGCAGAAACAAGTGTCCACAGTCAAAAATGTTAAAGAGGCTAAGAACCCTGGGGATAATTTTCTGAGACAAAAATCTCTTTTTGGACAAAACCTTCCCTTGTTTAGCAGGCCAAGTGGTGCTGTAGAGAGCGCAAGGTTCTGAGAACTGAGAGACTGTGGAGTTCTGATTTTAACTGTGATTCTGGCTGGCTGGCTTCATGTTTCTGGCCCTCAGTCCACAAGACTAGAAAATCAGGAAGGGCTGAAGCAAATCAGAGGTTTCTGAGGGAAAGACATGAACTCTGTCTTGAAGAACAGAAACAATTTAGAGGAAAAGGAGGAAATGCATGCCAATCAAGGCAAAAGACACAAGATACTGTTCAGAAGCAGGGAAGTGATGAGAAGGTATACTCAGAGAGACCACCAGGCAGATCCATCCATGTGACAGTTAACAGCACAGAAACAGGCAGCTGCCAAGATATGCAGGGCCTACCAGAGGGTCTCAAAAGCCAAGCTAGGAGGACAAGGCAGTGGGCATAAACCTTTTTGAGCCATGGACTCCTCTGAGAATATGATCAAAGCTGATGATCCTTTCCAGAAAAGTGCACAGGTGCACATACACTAAAAAATAAGCAACACAAAACTTTCTTTACATACAACGTCCAGAGGTTCATAGGTCCTCAGGAAATCAATGGTGGACCCGACATTAAAAACACAATCTAAAGGGTTGACAAACGCCTGACATGTGGCCCTGGGCTCCTGCATCTGAGTTAGAAATCACAAATCTCTCTTAGCAGCTCTTTCCTATGGAGCCCTTGAAAGAGCCTCCTCAACACTGGCTCCAATTAGCCACCATCAATAAAAGGAAACCTATTTGCCATTCCTTAGAGGCTCACCATAGGCAAGTGGGGTTGTCACTGAAGTTTGGGGTAAAAGGAATTATAGAATTAACCTAATAGCTTAAGCAAGCTGAGTCTGAAAGGAGACAGAGTAGAAAAGGGGGACAAGGAGACCACTTCGGAAGCTGCTGTAACAGAGACCAAGGGAGATGAGCTAACACAGGAGTGGACAGAAGAAATTCAATGAAGCCAGAACCCTTTATGCCTTAATTGGGTCAGTGACCCGCGTTTCCCTGCCTGGGTCCTGAGAATTCTGGAAGCAGCACTCTTCTGGAGGCAGTGCTGAAGAAAAAAGATTGAGATGCTTCCTCTTCCTGCCCCTCAAGGGCTGAGTGTAGTGTAATAAAAACGTGAATAGAAGGCTCTGGAGTAAGTCAGACCTGGATTCAAATTCTAGTCCAGCTAGATAATGCTGAACAAATAAATTCTGAGTCTCAATTTTCTCACCTATCAAGTAGGAACAATAATCTCTGACTTGCAGGGATCCCAGCCCAGTACCTGGCATATAGCAGGTACTCATTACAGAGTGGTTTTTGCCTGCTAACCTAACCTGTTTCCATCTCTGTGATGGAACAAAGCGATCTGGCCTCAAGTTGGTAGTGGCAAATTGCCAAGTACCCAGGGATTCTAAGACAGAGTCATACAGGATGACCTGGGTAGTTCGGCCAGGCCAGCTCCAGGCACTCTTTTTGTTCATTTATTCAACAAAAGTGCACACACTTACTCTGTGCCTGGCTGATGATGGCTACTGAGGAGACAAGACAGAAATTCATTTTTTCCCAGGAAGTAAGCCAAGCAGAGTTTTCTTTTCTTTTTTTAATATGCTTGTGTGTATTTATTACTTTTTCCCACAAATAACTGCATTTTAAAATATCTTCACATTGCTAAGTATATAATAATTCCATTTTAAATTGCAACTTAATTCTCCACAGCACATCCATCAGAGATATTCCCTCTCTGCTCTCCCAGGGATACCCACCCAGGTAACATCCATCTCTCGGTCATCAAAAGCAACACTCAACATACTGAAAGAACATACTGTTGCATATGCCCTTTTGGACCTGTGTGAGTCTTTTCTCAGGGCATGTACTCAGAGTGTGATCCCTGGGTTATGGGGTTTACACCACTTGACTTGACTAAATAGTGCCAGGGTCCTCCTCAGGACAGCTGCTCCATCTACCCTCTCACCAGCAGGACAGGGGGGTTCCTGTGTACCGCAGACACTTGGTAGCAGCCAACTTCCTAATCACTGCAAGTGCAATAGGTATAAAGGGATTTCATGCTATCCTTTTAATCTGCATGTCTCTGATTAGCAACAATTTGGAGCTGCTTGTTGTATGCATATTAGCATGCTGAGGTTTCCTTTTTCTGTACACTGCAGGGTTCTCTTTTAAGAGGAGGAAATGCTGGGCGAGAAGCCTTCTCCAAACTTGCTATCCTTTCAATGAACAGAGTAGAAAGAGCACAGGGCAGAAGATCTGCATTCAAGTTCTAGTTCTGCCACCTCCTGACACCCCAGGGAAGGTATATTATCCTCTGAGCTTCAGTCTCTTTACAGGCCCACTCCACAGACAGAGGAGCCTGGTGGGCTACAGTCCACGGGGTTGCAAAGGGTCAGACACAACTGTGTGTGTGCACGCGTGCGCACACACACACACACACACACACACACACACACACACACACATGTACTGAAATCTGAGGGAAAGGGTTCTGCAAACCTGAGGGATCATTCCTAGGAGGTAAACCTTACTGCAACGGTCCTGGAGTCCAAAGGCTGGAGTTCAGATTCTGGTTCTGTCACTTATTAGCTGTGACATCAGAGCTATTAATCCCTCCTGTGCAAGGTGGTTGTAAGGATTAAAAGAGATACCACAAGGCAGAACTCCATAAAGAGTGGTGGCATCTGGTGAATCAAGGAAGGACCAGAAAAAACAAAAACCACAAGTGACCCCAACTCCAAACAACTTTTCCCCTTTCAGAGCTGAGTGGGCCCCTCCCCTACTTCCCTCAGGGTGCAGAGCAGCCCCAAAAGTTAGGATTTCACAAACGCAGGTCTCCTCCATTTCATTTTGTTGCTTTGCAAGTGAATGCCCAGCAGGCAGTCATTTCAAAGTCCTGGGACAGCTGGGCGGGTGGATGCCTGCTGAGAGCAGCTGAAAGGGCCTCAGAGGCCTGAGAAAGCCACCCTTGCTCTCCCCTGTGATTTTCACCAATGGACAAAATGCGGCAAGTGAATTAATCTCTTTTAAAAAGAGCAATGCTTGTGACAGAGCACGGTGTCTCCGAAAAGGTTAGGATTCCATCATCCCTGAGATGATGAGTGGAACACTTAATGCAGGTTGCCACTCAGGGCAGAGCAGCCTGTGGCCGGGGGCTGAGAAATGGGGGTGGGCACTGCAGGCCTTTCTGGGCGCACTCCAGACTTGTGGAAGGCCCTTCCCTAATGAACTAGGTCTCCTGCTTGGCAGGGCAGTGGTGGGTGACACTAATTGGGGGTGACCCAGGGGAGATGATGGAGAGGAAACCACACTAGCAGTCCAGGGCTGAATTCCAGCTCATGTACAACTCCCAGGCAGTAGTACAGGGCACGAAAATAAATGAGAGACCCTTCGGTTCACACGCAGGCTCTGGCATTTATTTTCCTGCCCCGCTCTACTGCCTGAGAGTTGTACACGAGCTGGAATTCATGGTGGGCAGCCGTAGACAAACGAGTGACCCAACCTCTCTGAATCTCGTTTGGTCTCATCTGAGTGACAGCTCATGCTCTCTGAGCCTGTTCCACAACTGTTAGAAAAAAGGGAGAGGATGCCACCAGCTCTACTCCATACGTCATGCAGGGGCACCATGAAGAAACGACAAGACAAAAATATATAAAAGCACTTGGTATGCAATAAAGCACTATACAAATGGAAGAACCTATGTTACTGTTATCATCGTTTTCTAATGAGTATCTACTCCATTTTATGGAAGTTAACAGTAAACTAGGATGATACATCCAAGTAAACAGAACTTAGAATATAAGTGCTCCAAATTTTCTGTGGATTGGTAGGGTGGTCTTAAATTCCCAGGTAAGGGCAATGGTAGAATAAAGGCTTCCTGCTTCTTGGCAGGACAAACCTAGACAGTGTGTGGAAAAGCAGAAACATTATTCTGCCGATAAAGGTCCGTAGAGTCAAGGCTATAGTCTTCCCAGTGGTCATGTACGATGGTGAGAGTGGACCATAAGAACGACAGAACACCAAAGAATTGATGCCTTCAAACCAAGGTGCTGGAGAAGACTCCTGGGAGTCCCTTGGACAGCAAAGAGATCAAACCAGTCAATCTTAAGGGAAATCAACACTGAATATTCACTGGAAGGACAGATGCTGAAGTTGAAGCTTCAGTATTTTGGTCATCTGATGTGAACTGCTGATTCACTGGAAAAGTCCCTGATGCTGAGAATGATTGAGGGCAGAAGGAGAAGAGGGAATCAGAGGATGAGATGGGTGGATGGCATCACCAATGCAATGAACGTGAACTTGGGCAAACTCTGGGAGATGGTGAGGGATGGGGAGGCTTGTTGTGCTGCAGTCCATGGGGTCACAAAGAGTTGGACACGACTGGGCGACTGAATAACAACAGCAGCCCAAAAGCTGATGATTTCCACAGGAAAGTAATGAATCAAGGGGCAAAAAAAAAAAAAAGAAGCAGCTCTCCCATCTATCTTCAGGAGAGTCCTGAAGGTTCTGGACCAAACAGGCAGCAGCGGTTACCTCAGGTGGAGAAAGGAGTCAAACTTTCACTTCCTGCTGTGAATGCTTCTCTATTGTTAGAAGTTTTGTTGCTGTTTTTTTTTTTTTTTAATAACAATGAACATACTATTACTCCTTAAAAAAAAAACTTTCTTAGGAAAAGAAAAACTTTGGACCTAGAGACTGTTATACTGAGTGAAGCAAGTCAGACAGAGAAAGATAAATATGTAATATCACTTACACGTGGAATCTAAAAAAAAAAAGATACAAATGAACCTATTTACAAAGCAGAAATCAGGGGCTTCCCTGGTGGCTCAGTGGTAAAAAATCCGCCTGCCAATGCAGGAGACAAGGGTTTGATCCCTGATCCGGGAAGATCCCACCTGCCATGTGACTACTAAGCCTGTGCACTACAACTACCAAGCCTGCACTCTAGAGTCCGAGAGCTGCAACTATGGAGCCCCCATGCTGCAGTGTGGCAACTGCTGAAACCTGCACACCTTAGAACCTGTGCTTCGCAGCAGGACTAGCCACTGCAACGAGAAGGCACCCCAACAAAGAGCAGCCCCTGCTCACTGCGGCTGGAAAAACTAGCCTCGCAGCAAGGACCCAGCACAACCAAAAATAAAGAAATAGAAATATTAAAAAACAAAACAAAACAAAATAGAAATCAAGTCACGGATGTAGAAAACAAACTTATGGTTACCAAGGGGGAAAGGCAGTAGGGGAGGAATAAATTGGGAGATTGAGATTGACACATACACACTATATATAAAATAGATAACTAATAAGAGCCTATTGTATAGCACAGGGAACACTATTCAATACTCTATAATGGCCTGTAGGGAAAGCAATCTGAAAAAATATGTATATCTGACTCGCTTCACTGTACAGCAGAAACTAACACATTGTAAACCAACTATACTCCAACAAAAAAATCATTTGAAAAAAGAAATCACTTTAAAAAAGAAAAAGAAAGACTTGCCCCTTCTTCTCAGAAGCCTTCCCTAAGGTAGCCTTGGCTTATGCTTGCCCGAATCTACCGTTGTCAGTTTCCCTCTCCCACACTCCCAGGAGTCAGCATGATCCCCTAGAAATGCCTTGTTTCTTGACTCCTGGTGCAGGCACAGTGGCTCAGGGGCTGGACAAATGAATGCCTATGGCATTCTACAAAATGCCTACACAGATCTCTCCCCTATACTCATATGCCTGTCTTTTTCCAAGAACTCAGGCTCCTGCATATATGTGGAAGGTGTAGGTGTGGCTTCTCACTCTCAGGGCTGAGGATACTTAAACACAGGCCTGGGGCTGGAGGCCATGGGTTTCAGTCACGGCTCTCTCGACAACTAGCTGTGTGACCTGGACAAATCTGTCTCTTTGGGCCTCACTTTTCTCTGTGGTAAAATAAGGGAACTGAATTAAATGATTTCTCAAGTCCCTGCTAGAACTAAAATCTTAGGATTCAAAATATGTACAGCATCAAAGAAGTTGAGAAGTGAACTCCTAGCAGTCACAGGCACCAGCATGACTTCCAAAGAAGAGAGAACTCCTCAGGTTTGCTGTTTACTGGAGGGAGGAAGGGAGTCCCAGACAGGGATACAGGGCAGTTTTGAGTTATTCTGGGTTGATCAGCTCTTCTACTCAGGGGAGGGAGGTTCCACTTAGTTTTTCTTCCTTCTTCTTTATTACCAATCAATACAAAGCGGCCACTGAACTTCAATCGTGCATTGTTCCAACTGATTTCCGGACTCTTCACAAGAACTGTCCTCAGCTGCAGCTGGGGAGGGACTTGAAGGGTGGGAAGCCCTGTCCCACCTGCACCAGAGGCCTGGAAGCAGTGAGCCATGCAGACTCAATCATGATTGCTATCTGGGCAACAGGGCCCTGGCTGGAGTCTCGCAGAAGGTCCTGTTTACAGTAACAGCACCAGGCCCTGCTGTCTGAGCAGAGGCAAGGTGCCTGGGGCTAGAATCCACACGCAGCCTCCATCTGTGCCTTATCTACCCGGTTGCCCTGGGCCGGGAGGGGTGGGGAGAGGGAGGAATGGCTGCTCTCAGAACCCGGCCAGGGTTAGGCGATTCCAGGCAGGTCCCAGAGCTACAACTCCACAGACACGGGGCCTCTCTGGCATCTTTTGCTTTCAGTCCTTGAACTGAACACTCTCTTTCAAGGGCGGCTCAGGGCCTTGCCCCTAGGAATCTCTCCAGATGCTCTCATTCCTGGTGAGGCGGCCCATCCCCACACTGCCATATCTGGACTACTCCAGGGGGCAGTGGGTGGGCAGTGAGAGGGGAGGACTGGCACTTATGCAGCACTGACAACAAATAAGGTGCACTGCGTAACGTACCTGCTTTCTTCATAACCAGTTAATTTCCTATCGTATAAAGTTTTTAAGTTTCCGAATGTAAAGAAGGATGTGCTGAGTCAGTCTATCCAATCCTTTCTTTTAATAGATACACATACAGAGGCTCAGAAAGCACCAGGCTTGGAACAGCCTGATACGGACATAAGCCCGCACCTGTCTCTTCCAGACTGTGTGACTGTGGGCAGGTCATGTTAACCTCTGAACCTCAGCCATCCTACCTTATCAGTCTGGTAACTGAGGTAACCAAAAATGTACATACACTTCTAGTGTTAGCTATCATCATTACCACTGTTCTATGTGTTCAAAAGCATACAGCGGAGGAGCTGTATCAGAACTTCACTGAATACTGCTGGATTAAAAAAAATAAAAGCCAAAGCTGGGGGGGGACGACCATTCTTTGTCCCATCTTTCTCATAGTTTCTAGCAGGAACTTGGCACACATTAAAGTACATAGATTATTATTATTTTTAACTTTTTATTTTGAAATTATTTCAAACTCAGCAGTTAAAAAACAGCACGCACACACACACAAAACTCAGGTATATCCTTCACTCAGATCCTCATTACATTTTGCCTCACTCCTTTTCTTTCTGTTTTTTCCTAGACCATGTGAGAGTTCGTTTCAGATATCATACCCCTTTACTGCCAAATATTTCAACACGTATTTCCTAGTATGAGGACAGTCTCTTACAAAGCACTAACCAATAATGATCAAATTTGGTACATTTTAACACTGACAAAATATTTTGATCTAATATACAACCCATATTCAAATTTCCTCAATTATCCAAACAATAAGCTTTACAGCAATCCACCCTCCACCCCAGACTCAGATATAAGCCAGGATCAAAACTGGAATCACACATTGCATGTGCCTTCAGTTTTCTTTCATCTAGAACAGTTCCTCAAACTTTCTTTGATATATATTCATGATACACACGTTTTTGCAGAAAAAGGCTAGTTTGTCTGTAGACTTCTTCAACTGGGATAACAATTTTTTGAGGAATCACCTCCTATTATTCAACTATTCACTGCACAAACTTTACATGAGACTGGTTATTACAGGACTCTAAGCAGGATACTGAGGACTCTCTGATGAATGCTACAGTGTTCTTATCTTCAAGGCATTCACTGCACAATTACCTGGCAAACAGCTAAAATACAAACAAGCACCATGTGAGTGTAGGTCAAAGCAAGAGCCACAGGCATGACTTCTTGGAGGCAGAGGCATGAACTGTGCCAGAAAGGATAGGCAGAAGCACAGATTCCCTTAATGCACTCCTGGGATCATCTATGGGAGACAGCTCTGCTTCTCCAAGCAGTGTGTGCCATGGTGGGGACTCAATAAGACACAAATCCAACAATACAAGGCCAGAAAGGGGAGAGAGTGGTCCAGGGCACCCCCATCTGGGTACCTCTGTTCAGGGCTCTAAGTTATGTCCCACTCAGCAGCTGCCGTGGTGACAAGAAGGCAAGGACTGTCTAGGCAGCTGAAGTGCAGGAAAGGGCCACGAGTGCCACCTACTGGCACCACAGCAGGCCTGTAGGCTGCCACAAAGGGCAGCTGGGCAGCGGAGTGTTGCCAGGAAGCCTGTCATCCTATGGCAGTGAGACACAGAATTAGCCCAAATTTCTTAAATTGGGTTGGCACTTGAGCTACTACTGCTAAGCTCCAGAACCCTATGAGATTTTCAGTAAAGAATGGACTGTGCAAAGCCAACCACAGTATCTGGCCCTCTAGATAGGAACAAAATTTGGCCTTCATTAATTCAGGTTTGTCCCAGTAACAAAGTAGGCTCTTCTCCAAGTCAGGCTCTGTGTTGAGCACTGAGGGTACAGATGAATCAGACATGGATTTTGCCCACAAGGAGCGCCTGGTCTGAACTGGTGGTGGGGAAATGGAACACAAATAAGTGTTTTAAGGATCACAGGTACTCTGAAAGCTGTTTGAAGAGGGTCAGTGAGCACACAGCATGCTTGGCTCTTCTGGTCTTTCAAAACTCTTAAATGGTGATGTTCAAAAGAGCTCGTGTTTCTAGAGCAGCCTACTATGCACCAGGCACTTGACATTTATAATCTTACCTGGTCCTGTGATTACAGAAGGAGCCCGAGTCATACAGAAAGAGGGTAACTGACTTGCTTAAGATCACATGGTCAGTAAGTGGCAGCCTGGGCTGGAGCCCACCCTCTCTCTATTGAACCACACCGCCTTCCGGGGCATATATCCCAACTTCTTCTCTTTTTCCACACATTTAGCCTGGGATCAGCACAAATATCTGATGGGACTAATCAGCTGACCCTGATGAAAAGACCCTGATGCTGGGAAAGACTGAAGGCAGGAGAAGAAGGGGATGACAGAGGATGAGATGGTTGGATGGCATCACTGACTCAATGGACATGAGTTTGAGCAAGCTCCAGGAAATGGTGAAGGAAAGGGAAGCCTGGCATGCTGCAGTCCATGGGGTTGCAAAGAGTTGGACATGATAGAGCGACTGAACAACAACAATCAGCTGACAGAAAATGATAAAAAAAAAGGAAAAGCCTTATGTAGAAAGGAAGTTAAATGATGAATGGAGATACTCCGATTAGTTCTGCTGTCTAGAACCTTCTCCCTTGGAAGGGACCCCTTCTCTTAGACTGAAGATGAGAAAGGCCAGATCCCTTCATGGTAGTCTCCATACTACCACCACCATTTTCACAGCTGCATGGCAATACAACACTGTAAAGTGGTCTTGACTTTAGGTTAAAACAAGCTTGGCAAACAAATCTAATCAGTAGGTTTTTAGAAGTATAGAAGTGCTAGTTCTCTGCAGACAAGCTTAACAGACTCTCAGAGTATAACGCATCTGCCGAGAAAGCTAATGTAAACTCAGGCCATGTTAACAGACTCATAAAATCTCTAAAAAGGTGATCACCGCCCTGCTCTACACAATGATGGTCACGCCACACCAGAATTCAAATAGGGCACCAAAAACTTTGTGGCCATTTCATTACAAAATGACCAGGATGAGAGAAGACTTGAAATCATAGTTTAGAGAACCAAGGTTTATTTGCCTTGGAGCTATTAATATTTAAAAGTTTGGAACAGGGAAAGGGAGCTGTGTAGTCTTAGAGGACAGAACAAGGACCAGAGAGGCAAGCTGTAGAGAGAGCTAACTACGTAACAGCAGCCACCGTGTGTCAAGTGCTATGCCAGGTGCTTTCATAATATTACACTGGAATTCATCACAACATAAAAGTATTTTTCTAATAACAAAGTGCTGTGTGTGCTCGGTCACTCAGTCATGTCCAACACTTCGCAACCCCATATAGCTTGCTAGGCTCCTCTGTCCATGGAAGTTTTCAGGCAAGAACACTGGAAAGGGTTGCCATTTCCTCCTCCATACAGAGTGCTTATGTTTACATTACTCCAACTGCCCAGAATGTCTTTCTACCCAGCTTCTTATATCCAAATACTAACATCTCCAGGACCAGACTGAATGCCCCTCTTGTCTAGAGACTTAACTTTTTCTATGTACTAATTACAATTCTCTTACCAGACTGAATGTTCTTTGAAAGGCAAAGGTCATCACGATACATCTCTATGTTCCTCCTCAATGCTGAATGGGGCATAGTGCTCATAACGGGCCTTAAGAATAAATAAATGCCAAAGAAAACGTACAGATGACCAAAAACAACTCATGAAAAGATGTTCAACATCATTAGCCATCAAGGAAATGCAAACCAAAACCACAAAGAGGTATCACTTCACACAATGGCTCTAATGAAAAAAAAAAAAAAACAGTAACAGGTGTTGGCAAAGATGTGGAGAAATCAGAACCCTCACATTTTATATTGCTGGTGAGAATGTTAAAATGGTGTAGCTACTCTGGAAAACAGTCTGGCCATTTCTCAAAATGTTAAACATAGAGTTACCATATGACCTACCAGTTCTACTCCTAGGTATCTGGCCAAGAGATATAAAAACATACATTCACACAAAAATTTGTACACACATGTTCGTAGCAGTGTCATTCACAATGGCTGAAAAATGAAAACACAAATGTTCATCAACTGATGAATGTGTAAATAAAGTGGAATATATCTATCATGGAATATTGTTCAGTCATAAAAAGGAACAAAGTACTGTACATGCTACAATAGAGGTGAACCTTGAAAACATATTAAGTGAAAGAAGCCAGTCATAAGAGGACAAATATTGTACGAGTCCATTTATATGAAATACCCATACAGGGAAATCCATGGGAAAAGAAAGTCAATTAGTAGTTGTCAGAGTCCGGGAGGCAGGGGAATGGGGAGTGACTGCTGATGGGACTTGGGGGGGAGGGGGGGAGGTAGTGATGAAAATGTTCTGGAATTAAGATACAATGATGGTTGCATAATCTTATGACTATATTAAAAAACCACTGCATTGTATACTTTAAAAGATGAATTTTATGATGTGTGAATTATATCTCAAAAGGAAAACGAATAAGTGAATGAGTAAGTGAAAGAATAAGTAAATGTTTACTCAATCAGAGTAAGCTTACTACTCAGGAGACAGAGTATGCCTCATACCTAGAGAAGCCCAATTGTGGGCTGGATGGTGCCCATCAGAGAACCTAAAGAGGAGACACGAACACTGGAGAGGAAGTGAGGCTGAAGACAACAGTGCCTTGGGTCAGACTGAAGACAACAGTGCCTTGGGTCCTGTCTGACCCATCAGGGGCTTACCTGAGTCCCAAGTGGCCCTGGGAAGGATACTGTTCTGCCTGCTGGACTCTGACTCCTGGGGATTCCATGGGACTCCTCCAACTACGTGTGCTTTACATTTGGTCCTGCTCACTATCTGCAAAGGCTGGTCAAATACACCGACTTCCCGGGAGGCCTGGGCGCTATCCCCACAAACAAAAGGTCATTGAGATGGAAGCCTGAGCTCAGCCTCAGAGAGGGATTCTTATGCAGCCTTCCTGGGTCTTCCACCCACATGAATGGAGGATCCTGGAGACCAGTCAGTCTGCCCAGCTGCTGGACCCTGCTGGGGAGACTCTGGAGAATAAACAAGGTTTCATTCAATCAGTCAATCAACTGGCCAGATTCCATCTGTACTGTGTGCTTTCTGAGTGCCCAATCAGCCTTGTGTGAGTAGCTATGGAGGAGGCAGGAAGAGGTGCTGTCCACCTGGCTGGGACAGCATGGCCTGGGTGAGGAGACACAGGCATGAAGCAACTGTGGAGAAAGACAAGGAGGTGAAGACTCAACATGATACCATCTGGCTCAGACTTTGAGGCTTTGGGAATTTTGATAAGAAAGATCATCATGGGCTAGAACAAGCAGTTAACTGCAGGGAGAAAAGCATACACTTTGCATTCATGTGGGACTTGGTTTAAATCACAGCTCCAGCTGCAGGGTATTAATTGCTCAGTCATGTCCAACTCTTTGAGACCCCATGGACTGTAGCCTGTCAAGCTCCTCTCTCCATGGGATTCTTCAGGCAAGGATACTGGAGTGGTTTGCCATTCCCTTCTTCAGGGGATCATTCCGACCCCAGGGATTGAACCTGGGTCTCCTACACTGCAGGCAGATTCTTTACTGTCTGAGCCACCAGGGAAGCCCATGTGGAAAATGGTCACAGCACAATCTGTTCTGTAATAATGCAGCAAAGAATGAAGATAATACATAGACAGTATCTGGTACTCTGCCTCGTGCACACACACAGAGTGAGTATCTAATAAATAGCAACTATTACTACTAGGGAAGGTGAGCTTTCTGGAAGAGAAGGGCTTCAAGGCAGCAATGAACTATGAATAGGATCTAAACAAAAGAACATGGGTGGAGTTGGAAGCACTACAAAGGCTAACAGGTAGGAAGAAGTAAGCTGCATGTTTAGCACTAGAGAAGCCAAGTCTGACTGGAATGGGGGTTCCTGGGATGGAGGGGAGTCAGGTTTGGCTAGCAGGAATGTCGGGGGCGGGGGGATAGGCGCTGTCAATGAAGAGCAGAGTTGAGAGCAGGACAGATTAGGGATCTAGATTTGACATTTATCTTCAGGAACCTTGTACAGTCCTAGTAAGGCAGATTGAAATGGCTCTTGAGCTACAAGACATCTCCCCAAGCCTGGAAAACTGCTGGGAGGAAACTGTGACCCAGGCAAGCTCCATTCTCCTTCAGGCCTCATAGCATCCTCACCTATAAAATGAAGTGCTAGGACACTTCCAAGGGGGGCAACTTTAGTAAATTACTCAAGCAATCCAAATTTCTGTTTTATCATCTGTGAAATGGGGCTATACCACTTTCATAGTTGTTAAGGATTTAGTAATTTAAGTCTCATGTAATGCCTATTTCAAAAAAAGCATTAAATAAACAGCAGCCACTATTAGTAATAGTTAATGTTACTAAAATATTACTATTTTATGTATTTTAATATACATATACAAAGAATATATGTTAAAAATATACAAAATTACATTGTTAAAGTAATATGCTATAAACATTAAATGAAACTCTGAATAAATGTGGGTTCTTAAAAAAAGTGGTAAAACTAAGGTGATAGGTTGGGTGTTTTTTTGCTCCACCTTAATTCATTTACCTTGTGTTCATTAGTTTGGGTTTTTCTGAATGCTCACACTAGGAGCTTAATAAAATTGTAGAGGATAAAAACTGAATATCCAGAAAATTCTATCCATTATCTTATTTTGCTAGTTCAGGGCCAAAAACCTGGTATAATTAACAACACTCAAAAACAACCCCTACTACGTGCTGAGCACCTAGTAAGTATTAGCCACAGCACTCGCTGGTTTTTCTCATTTAATTTCTCACTGAATACTCGCAGCAACGGTGTGAGGTGGGTCAATCACCATCCCACTTTGCAGATGAAGAATCTAAGGCTAGAATTTTAGGCTACTTTCCCAAGGTCACAGAGAGCCAACGAATGGCACGAAGAGCTGGGATCCAAACCCTGTCTTCTGAGATTCATGACTGGGAATTAAAGCTTGTTTCCTCAGATTCTGAATTCCTTACTGTCAGGATTCCTGCCAATGATATGAAAACCTCTCGGGCAGACCCACTGACAGAGGCACAAGAAAAGAACCACTTTATATGCCTTAGCAGGACTTTGGGCCTGGGACCCTTGTCCAAAGGGAGGAGAGGGAAGGAAGCAGGATGTAGATGAGTCTAAGTTTAAAAGTGAGATTTTCTGAGAGAGCAGGACTGTGAGGCAAACTGCTAAAGTGAATACAGTAAAGGCACAACATATCAGTTTGACTAATTTTAACATTCTTACATTTCTCTCTGTTCCTCAGTTTCTGGGAACACTCCTTGGGAAAAAAATCCAACTGGTTCCAGTCATGCTGGTAGGATTTGTGTTATGGCCATGACCGAGCTGGGGCTTTGGAGAAGCAGCACTTGGGCCATAACAATGGTGGTGGGGAGACTGAGCCAGATAGCTGCCCCTGCTGGGGAGCCCCAAGGGACCGCAGTTTTGCGGCCTCACTGCCTCTATGGCTAGATCAATGCCTAAGAAGATGCTGACATACGTAGCTGGTAGGCACTCAGATTGGTTCCCAATGTTTCTCAGCAATCAGAATTGATGTGCTTGCTGAGCACATCAATCCCCTCCCAACCACCCCAACTCAGATGCCGCTGCTGTCAGAATAAGATAAAGCTCCCTATAATGGACAGCCTCCAACGCCATGCAAGGCCTGTTTCCTCTCCCGACTCCTGGCACCCCTACGTCCACCCCAAACTGCAGTCCCATCGGCCTTTTTCAGTCCTTCACACTTGCTGTTGTTCCTCCCACCATGGGGCCTCTATAAAGAAAAGTTCTTTCTGCCAGGAAAGTTCTTCTTGTCCTTCTTCACCTAAGTTAACTCCTTCACTTCGTACTTGAGCTTCCTCTGGGAATTTTTCCCTGGCCAGAGGAAATCTCTCAGAGACACTTGAGATTCTCTATACTATTCCTTTGCAGCATTTGTCGCAGCTGTAATTTCATATTTACGTGATTAATGTCTGACTAAGCTTTAAGCTTCATGAGACAAGGTCTGTACATTTTTGGCCTATCACTGATCCATCAGGGCTTAGCATAGTGTCAACACACAGTAGGTGTTATTTGTTGAATAAATAAATGATTGAATTAAATCACGATTTTAATTTTCTTTTTCCCTAGGGGGATGTCAATTCTTTTGTTTACAAGTTTATTATGACTGTAAATAATTACTAACATTTGCCTAACTCCTACCATTTACAAAACACTTTAAAAATACTCAATAGGTATTTGTTAACTATTTATGTGAATAGTGATAAACAACACAGCAATGGTCTGCCACCTCCAAAACTCACAGTAGCGTGTGAGTGTGTGTGTGCAAGAGAGAGAGAGAAGGAAACAGATGACCCATCCCAAAAGACGGTGATAAGCTATCACAGAGGAAGTATAAAAGTATGTGGAGGGCTATCAACAGCTTCCTGGAAGATGTGAAACTGATGACCCAAAGGATGAATACTTCTCTAGACCACAGTTCACCCTCCTGGAATTTTCATGAGTTCCTGGGAGGTGGCCTGGCAAGTATCTTACAGTCGAGGTTACTAAGGAAGTTAAGGGACTACTAGCTCAAGACCACACAGCCAAGAAGCTGTGGGACCAGCACTAGAGGCTCAGCCACAGGGCTGGGCTTCCCTTTAGGGGCATCCCTCCTTGCCACAAGCCACTTCAGTAGGCCCCGGCTGTTTTCTGCTCCTGGGCTTGGCCAACCACCTGATCCTGCTGGGGTTCTCAGCAGCTGACTGGCTGCTTGCACAACTCACCTACTCATAAAGTTCTGAAAAAGCTGCTAACCCAATCTTCCCCAGTAGTTTTCTATCATCAGGGAGCAAGCAAACAGAGATTCTGTAAGTTCACACCTCAGAAAACATGCCAGACCCTGGACCACTCTGCAAAAGTGCTAGGCTGGTAAAGGCCCACTTGAGTAAGCCCTGGACTTTCAGTGGGTGACCTGGACCCTCCCCAAAGGGCTCAGTTTTCTCTGCAGAGTTTAACACTGAGAACTATATTTCAAAGTTCTCAGTGGGAACCCCATTAACAAGATGTGGAAACGAAGATTCGAAAAGGGAAGGTCTGTGATCTATTAAGGGCTTCTCTGGTGGCTCAAATGGTAAAGAATCTGTCTGCAGTGTATGAGAACTGGGTTCAATCCCTGGGGTCAGGAAGATCCCCTGGAGAAGGGAATGGCTACCCACTCCAGTATTCTTGCCTGGACAACTCCACGGACATAGGAGCCCGGTGAGCTACAGTCCATGGGGTCACAAAGAGTCGGACATGACTGAGCGACTAACATTTTAACTTTTCATGATCTATTAAGAGTCCCAGAGACAGTAACTGTGACAGAAGTGGAACTTCTAAAATCCTTGTACTTTTTTTGCAGCATTATGCTGCCTTCCAACATCCCAGCATTTAAAAAGAAACCTGTGTAGGTTATACCCTAGCATTCAAGAAACACTCATAAGCTTCAAATTACAAGAGTGATGCCAGTGAGGCCTTGACCTTCAGTCTAGAATAAAGCTTTTGTTTCAACCTACTGCAAGCACAAGAACATTTACATACTTACTGGTTAAGAGAGTTGGATGTTTTGGTTGCTCTCATGCCATCATTAATATTTTCCCATCCAGCCAAAGTGATACAACAATCGATAAACAGCCTCTCAGAGGCCCCGAGACAGCTGAATGTATTTACCAGCCAGGGTTTTTGTTAATTAGATAAAATCCTTGGATCAATGTACAGAACATTTACCTATATTGGAGCTAAGCACATTCTGGACACCTTAATCCTGGCACAATGACAGCAAGTGCCTCAAGCCCCAAGCTGGGGCATTCGGGGACAAGAACCAAACCAAGCCATCAATGCAAAGCTAGAATAAATGTGTTTGGCCTCCAACAAAACCCAACCCTTTCTTCTTTCCTGTGTTGCAAATCAAATCAGACTTTTTTGCAAAGGTATCTAGTAAGTAAGTTTTAGCTGGTATGAAGTACTTTAATGTCTAAAACCATCAAACCAGAAATCAAAACAAGATGTCAAAACAATCTCTAGACTGATCTTTGAGGCAGCATGGCATGTACAGCAGGAAGAGTCAGAAAGACCCATTCAACTGTCTACTTGACATCTCCACTTGAATTTCTCACTGAAATGTTAAATTCAACATGTTCAAAACTGAACTCAATCTCTTTCTCCCGACCCAGTCCTCCTCCCCCAGCAGCTTCATCTCAGAGAATGGCAACAGCGTCTCCACAGCTGATCAAGCCAGAAAACAGAAATTCATTCTTAATACCTTCTTCTCTCTAATCAACCATATGCAAATTCATTCATTCAAGATTCACCTACTGAGTACCTCCTACGTACCAGGCACTGATGCTGTTCTAAACATCACCAAGTCCTGTCTAGCTTACCTCCTCCATCTCTGCTACTAACACCTTACTCCAAGTCACCACCTGCCACCATCTGTTCTGGTCTGGACTACTCCAGTCACTCTCAACCAGTTTTCTTACATCCACCGCAGCTCCCTATCAATCTATTCTCCATGGAGCAGCCAGAGTGATCTTTTAAAATTACAGATCTAGATCATGTCACCACATGTCTCTCTCTCTCTTTCTTTCTGTCACCTACACACACACCGTAAAATTCTTCAATGGCTGCCCACTGTTCTTAGTAAAAATAAAAACCATTAACATGGCCAACAGATCCAGTGTGTTATGGTCCTTGCTTAACTCCCCAATCTTATTTCACGCCCTCTCCCACTTACAGTCCAGTCATTCTGGACTTCTCTCAATTCCTTTGCATCTTTTCTTGACTCAGGGCCTACCGTCCTTTAACTCAATATTCTTCTAGCTTTCTCTTCATCCATCAGAGTTCACTTCAACCTCACTCAGATGCTTTACCTTACTGATAACATACCCCTACCCTCCACCCCTCCCATACTCAAGATTAGACTCCAAGTGTCTTGTGCTTCACTTTTAAACAAAGTTTTACTGAGACATAATTCACATACCATAAAATCCATCTATTAAAAGTGCACAACTTGTTTTTAGTAGATTCAGAGTTCTGTGATCTTGGCTACCAACCCCAGAACATTTTCATTAGCCCCCCCAAAAAAACTCTGGACTCATTAGCAGTCACTCCCTATACCCTCCCAACCCCAGCCTCTCCAGTCCTTGGCCATCACCAAGCTACTTTCTGTCCCTATAGATGTGTCTATTCTTGACATTTTATATAAACTGAATCATATAATCTGTGGTCTCTTGTGTCTGGCTTCTTTCACTTAGCATAATGATTTCAAGGTTCTTTAATGTAGCATACACGCAGTATTCGTATTGATAAATAATATTCCACTGTATGCCTATACTGTACTTTTATTTACCCACTCATCAGTTAATGGACTTTGGGGCTGTTTCCCTCTTTAGGCTATTATGAATAATGCTTCTATTAACATTCTTGTACCAAGTACATTCATGTACATATTCATTTTTCTGGAGTACACACCTAGGAGTAGACTTGCTGGTTCATATGTTTAATATTTTGAAGAACTGCCAATTGCTTTTCAAAGCAATTACACCATTCCACATCCCCACCAGCAATATATAAGGGTTCCAACTTTTCCGCATCCTTATCAACACTTGCTATTATCTGTCTTTCTGATTACAGTCATCCTAATGTGTGTATCTCACCGTGGCTTTGATTAGTATTAAATATCCCCAGAGAAGGGAATGGTTGGCCACCCCAGTATTCTTGTCTGGAGAATCCCATGGACAGAAGAGCCTGGTGGGCTACAGTACATGGGGTCTCAAAGAGTCAGACACGATGCAATGACTAAGCATAAGCACCCTAATACCAATGATGTTGAGCGTCTTTTCATGTGCTTATTGGTCAATTTGAATATCTTCTTTGGAGAAACATCTATTTGGATCCTTTGTCCACTTTTAAGTTGGGCTATCTTTTTTTATTGTTGAGTTTCCATATTCTGAATACAAATCTCTTACTAATTTGCAAATATTTTCTCCCTTTCTGTGGGGGAGGCTTTTCACCTTCTTGAAAGTGTCCTTTGAACACAAACATTTTTACTTTTGAAGTCCAATTTATCTCATTTTCTCTTCGATTTCCTGTGCTTTTGGTGCCATATCTAAGAAGGCTTGCCTAGCCCACAGTCACAAAGATTTATTCCTATGTTTCCTTCTAAGAGTTTTATAGTTTTAGCTCTTACATTTAGATCTATGATCCATTCTAAGTTAATTTTTGTGTACAGATGAGGCAGGGCTACAGCTGTATTTTTTTACATGGAGATATCCAGTTGTCCCAGCACCATTTGTTGAAAGGGCAAACTGTACTAAATTTTAAAGTATGTAACTATAATTGCATAGTTACCTGGCTCCCAGGTAGACTGTACGTACCAGGAGGGCAGGAACTGTGCCCATCCTGTTCACCGCTGTATCTCCAGCACTCAGTTCAACACCTACCTCCTAATAAGCACTCAGATATTTTGGCTGGACTAACGTAATACTTTTATTATGAACAATAAACACTAACAACTCTGAGTTATAGGTATTATCATTTCCACATTACTTAGGCTTACAGAAGTTAGGCAACCTGTGCCTTGTTCTGCTGGTTCTCAATTTTTGACTTAAGTGTTCCCTCCTCACCTGAGAAGTGGGTTAGTGAGCTCCTCAGAGCAAGGACTGCTTCTCCTTCCTCATTTTGTTGCCACCAACACAAATTCAGCTCAGGGCTAGGCACAAGAGACAGGCTTGACAGGTGAGTGACTGAGGGACGAACAGACAATGCTCTCCACAGCCAGGTCCCTACTTATCTCGTCTCTCCTGGCCTCAGACTCTGAGCCAGCAACACCAAACAGCATAAGAGTATACAGCTTCCCCTCCTCACCACACACTTAGGCTGTTTCTTGCCTCAGCCTCAGTGCTATCCCTTGCACTGTTCCTTTTGCCTAGAATGCCTTTGCCTTCTATTTGCTAAACACTCCTAGTATTTTAAGACTGATCAGGTATCATTTCCTCTGGGACATTTTCTCCGGTCCGCCGGGTAGATGAGGGCCACATGCTGGGCTCCTGTCTCAGCATTATGAGTGGAGGCAAGCTAAGGACCTACATAGTGACTGGAAAGCACGGTGTCTGTCCATGAATTCTCCAGGCAAGAATACCGGAGTGGGTAGCCATTCCCTTCTCCAGGGGATCTTCCCGACCAGGAATGGAACCTGGGTCTCCTGCACTGCAGGTGGACTCTTCATCATCAGAGCCACCAGGGAAGTCCTGCTGTCTCAGCACAGATCATGCTGCGTTACCACAGTCTTCCCCAGACTCCTTAATTGAGGGCAGGAAGTGTGCCTGGTCAGTTGTCCCCTATGCCAAGTAAACCACCCACCATGTGGCAGGTGCTCAGTAAGCTTTCATCAAATGAACAAATGAATCCTGGAGAGAAAGGGCAGGCAGTCTGAAGTTCAAGACTGATACCACCATACCTCCTTCATTTAAAAAGTGCTTGTGCTCATGGAAACAACTGAGTTAAGCACTCAGCAGAGGCCTAGCTCCTGCTGGGAAGAGGGAAGTGGGTAGGGGTATAGTCTTTCACCCAAATTTGTTCGAAAAGAAATGTGATCTCCGCAGTGAGGACAGCAGGCCTCATTTCTCCCAGCCCCGACAGCTCCTCACTCGGCTCTGTCCGATTCTGGACAGATGTGCCTTCAGACTGCCCTGTGCCCTAGGTTTCGGTTGAGTGGTTCCTGAGTCCAGGAGCCAGGCCTGGGTGTGGGCTGAGCCCAGGAGCAGGGCCACCTGCTCATGCTGTGACAGGTGGGATGGGGCCTCAGGACCAGGCTTCCACTCCTGAAGACCCACAGCTGGACTTGCAAACAACGTTTAAGTGCCTTGGGGGAAGAAGGAAACAGCTGCCACACAAAGAGAAAGGAGAGGAGGACGGGAAGGAAAAGGGATCCAATCTCCTTCTGATATAGCCAGCTGGAGTTTGAAAATAAGACTCTGGACTGCCTGCTTCTGGATTGCTGGAAAGTCAGTAAAAAGTAGCTTTCCCCAATTTTCACTGTACTGGAAAAGGGGATAAGATACGTGTGGAACCAGATCTGGTCCCTGACATGGGAAGGCACACAGTCCAGTGGTTTAAGGTGAAGGCCAGCCCAAACCTCCTTAATATAAAGAAGAACATGGTGAGTGGCAAAACCTTCCCTGTGTCTTTAGCCAGGCAGGCCCACACCACAAATGGTTAGCCAGCTCCATATAAAACAGGTAACAGTGCCCACACTTCAGAGCTGTTGGTTTGATCATCTCACGCTGACTGAGGATCCCTCATCTGTTCCTGATTTGGGCAGTGTGTGAACCATGCTGGTTTTCCTGTTCATGGGCTGAGTGCCTCCTCAGTCCTAATGTTTAGCCCAGCTTCTCCCACCTGATCTCCAACTTCTTTTCTAGCAAAGCAGTCTTTTCCTGCATGGCTGGCACGGCTCTTCCTAGATGACCTGACCACCAACCCCGCCCCCCACCTCCCCCAAGGCCAGCAGAAGGTGCAGGGCAATGGGCAGATCACACTCAGCTGGGAGGAGTCTGCAGTACTTGAGCGGAAGCTGGGAGGCTTTAAGCAAAGGTGTAAGTAGCACAATGTACACACAGCGGTCTGTGTGGAGGGCCCACACCGAGAACCCAGAAGCCATAGATTCCAGAGTATCCTTCAAGAAGATGATGAAACTCCCCACCTACGAACAGAACAGCTTTGGATTGCTTCCCTTCACTATCAAGAGCTCTCTCAAGGCTCTGGGAAGGTAGGGAGTCATCAAGGCAGAGGCACACACAGCCTAGAACCCAGAGAGGGACGGGAGAAAAGGAGGGGAGAGACAGCATTATTCCAGGTCTAAGTTTTATTCCAAATACTGATTTGACTACACAGATCATACACACGGTGACCCAACTGTGTATTAACTATGAGTAAATATTTTTTAAAAATTGAGAATGGAATTCTATCCTGGTATTAGCAGCTCTGTTGGGCAAAGCTAAAGGCCAGGACACAGACAGGAAGAAATTAACAGTAGTCTTCAGCACCTGTGCAGAGTCTAGAGAGTAAAAAGGCTAAATAAACAAGGACCTGTGGTAGGAATTCAAGGACATTTCCTTCAAGCAAGGATGGTCAGGCTCCCCCCACTTCTTGTAGGCCCAGCTCTCTGAGCAAGAAGAGCTGCGATTGGCAGGTCATATGTTTGTTTCCTTGAGACCACATGATGAAGGTGAGGGGAGACTGTTAGCTCTGAGGGGCTGGGTCTGTGCCTTGCTCATCTCTGCCTCCCTCACAAGGGGTGAAGGGAGATTCTGATTGAGTCTTCACGATCGAGAGAGATAGGACAAGAGGAGGCAGGAGAAAAGCAACTTAGAGACTGGGGACACACAGGGAAATCCTTGCAGACACTAGCCACATAGGCAAGAGCAAATGTTCTGAACCACACACATACCATAAATTCAATCACTTTCTGTAATTTGTGGGTGAGGTTTAATCGTTATTAAGAAAAATGTGTGTTTGAAAGAGCTAAATCAATCAGCCCTTGGGGGCTAAGTGAAACAGGAAAGGAATACGTCAAGGCTGTATATTGTCCCCGTGCTTATTTAATTTCTATGCAGAGTACATCATGCAAAATGCCGGGCTGGATGAAGCACAAGCTGGAATCAAGATTGCAGGAAGAAATATCAATAACCTCAGATATGCAGATGACACCACCCTTATGGCAGAAAGTGAGGAGGAACTAAAGAGCCTCTTGATGAAAGTAAAAGAGAGTGAAAAAGTTGCCTTGAAATTCAACATTCAAAAAATGAAGATCATGGCATCCGGTCCCATCACTTCAAATAGATGGGGAAACAATGGAAACAGTGACGGACTTTATTTTCTTGGGCTTCAAAATCACCTCGGCTGATGACCACAGCCGTGAAATTAAAAGACGCTTGCTCCTTGGAAGAAAAGCTATGACAAATCTAGACAGCATACAGAGACATTACTTTGCTGAAAAAGGTGCGTATAAGTCAAAGGTATGGCTCTTCCAGTAGTCATGTACAGATATGAGAGTTGGACCATAAAGAAGGCTGAGTGCCGAAGAATTGATGTGTTTAAACTGCAGTGCTGGAGAAGACTCTTGGGAGTCCCTTGGACTGCAAGGAGATCAAACCACTCAATCCTAAAGGAAATCAACCCTGAATGTTCATTGGAAGGACTGATGCTGAAGCTGAAGCTCCAATACTTTAGCCACCTGATAAGAAGAGCTGACTCATTGGAAAAGACCCTGATGCTAAGAAAGATTGAAGGCAGGAGGAGAAGGGGACAACAGAGGATGAGATGGTTGGATGGCATCACCAACTCAATGGACATGCGTTTGAGCAAACTCTGGGAGATACTGAACAATAGGAAACCTGTGTGCTGCAGTCCATGGGTTCGCAGTCAGACACAACTGAGTGACTGAACAAAACTCAGCCTCCCCTGGTGAGGAACATGTGCTTTCACAGTCCTGCTGCTCTGCACATCTATGGCCTACCCTGGCTTGCCAGAGGAACGCAGGAGCCTGGCAGCAGTCACCTAGCAGTCATCAGCAGGTGACTAAAGGGTCGGCAAAGGCCTTAAATGAGGAGCACAGCCAGATGCTTCCCCATCATGCAGCAGAAGGAAACGAGGCTCATCTGTTTCTGAGGGAATGAATATGCCATACACTGCCTGCAGTTATGAATGGCTCTGATAACAGCAAGCTGACATCTGTGCTTGGTTTTTAAGATGCATCATCACATGTTTATTAAACTACTGCTCCACCATATTTATTTGGCTACGAAACAACTCCCAGCCCATACTTCCAAAAGTGGTTTATTAAAAACTAAGCCTTGAACATTAATACTCAAAAGCACCCTTGAGAGTCAATAATAATATGGCAGATAAAATGAAAGGGAATCAAAGCAGTAAGTCTTGATGGGGGCTGTGGCTGCCTTTCAACACTTTCTTGCGTGTTCAGGCAGCTGGAGTGGGGAAGCGCACCATGGGTGTGCGGTGCTGGCTACAGTGATAGCCACTCCAATCACCTAATTTCCTGTCTAAAATGTGGACATGGTGGCAGGGAAGGAAGGGTGTCCCATGGCCACCTAGCTCTATACAAAAGGCAGTAAAAAGAAAAAAGGCCAAAGTTTGGCCTAATGCCAGGCACCAAGTTTCACCAAGAATGAAGCCTCTGCCCCTATCAAACAGTCCCACATTGATGCCCCATGTCAGAGCATCCATCCAGGACAGACTCTATTCTGCCCCGGCACCGGGCTGAGGCCTGGATCAAGTCCTGTCCCTGCGCAGGAACAAGCCTCAGATCTAAATGACCAGTGGTCGCTAGGGGAACAGATGAGCTAGGGAAGCTGGAGAAATGCAGTTAGCCCCTGGGCAGGAACCCAGCATGGGCACCCAGCCCTGCACACAGGTGGCTGTGGCAGAAAGATCTCTTTCAGCTCCCTCCCAAATCTCCAAGTGTCTCCACTGTTGTCCACCCTCACTCCATCCAGTCAATAAGCAATTACCCGTGGCCGATCCCACAGAAAACAAGAACAAAGTGAAAGATTCACCGAGGAACCCATAAGATCTAGGAGGGATCCCAAACCATGCCCTGAGAAGAACAAAACAACTGAGGGATCGGGGCTGTTTGGGGCCAGAAAAAAAGAAACAGGGGCTGACTCTCTACCTTAAGATATCTAAGGGCTGAACCGGGCCAAAGGAGCCCAAGTGACTCGCTGACTACAAGGAAGTCACAGGGTTCGGTTCCCAACTCAGTGTGAGGATCTCCTCCAAGGCAGTCACCACCAGAGCAAGGGCCCCACCCCACTCAGGCCTCCTCCTGCACGGGAGAGCAAGGCTTGGGGTTCGATACTCACTTGCTGACTTCTTGGACATTGTTGGCTCGAGCAGCTTCCATCAGGGCTGCATCTGAAGAGAGAGGGGACACCAATCAGATCCCTGGCCAGGACCTAACCCTCAGAGCTTCCTGGAGGGCCCAGAAAGACAGTGGAAATGAAGGCACTTCAGATACATGGGCTTTAACAAGTAAAAAGATGCCAAGATATACAAAGACAAAGCTAGTCCTCCCCTGCCCACGTGAAAGCCTCTGTTAACAACTTGTCTTCCACATCTTTCTATTAGAGCCGAGACTGAGAACTCTCATCACACAGGTGATCCAAGGAATGTGTTAGTACCACATATGGCCTACAGTAAACACTCAGTGTGTGAACGCCTTCACCCTTCATTAGCTATAAAGCTCTGCAGGTTTATGTAACTATCACACATTATTAATCATCCCCCTACCTTGCCCCACTTTCTCTTCCAACTTCAGCTTCTCAGCCTAGTTTTGAATCTTGATGTTGCAGGTCACAAACCTAGCAGGAGGACAGGGTAGGGAGAAGCAGGCAGGGGTGTGGACCCCTCCGAGAGTGGAGAGAGCCTTGACCAGGAGCCAGGCTCCATCACACTCTGTCCACTATTCACCACGTGCTGTGGCAGCCTTTCCCCCCTCAATGCCAGCTTCCCTGACTATAAAGCAGAGGCACTAATCCCTGCCCTGACAGCCTTCCAAGGATGCTAAAGAAATAACGGTTGAAAAACCTGTAAACATCCCAGTGCCAAACCCAACGAAGGGAGAGTCAAAGTAGAGGATTCCAATCAATCCCTTAGGAGTCACCAGGCCTAGGAGAAAGACAACGGCAAGCCTGGCCTGGCCTGAGCAGCATGCAGGCTGTTGGCACCACCTTGTGGCCATGAGGAAAAGCTGTCAAGAGCAGAGGCACATTCTCTCTCCTAGGCTGCTGCAACACTCTGAGCTCAGCTGGTCCTGAGCTCCACTGA
The DNA here is from genome assembly GCF_054371585.1 of Giraffa tippelskirchi. NCBI lineage: Eukaryota > Metazoa > Chordata > Mammalia > Artiodactyla > Giraffidae > Giraffa > Giraffa tippelskirchi. The sequence goes on from NC_137285.1 coordinate 123,485,708, forward strand.
TGGGCACCAGACTGACTCAGACCCAGCCCTGTCTCAAGGAGCTCTCAGTCCAGCCAAGAGAGTCCCCAAGTGAAAGAGAGGAAGCACTGGGGCAGGATGGAACAGCAGACCTGGGTCTGGTCCTAACTCTGCCACTTACTTGTTGTTATGACCTGGCTCACTCACCTAACCTCCTGTGTACAATATCCACCTTATCAGACATATGCAAACCAGTTCCATGGGTCAGACCTATGCATAGGCCTTCACGCCACTTCCTGGCCTAGGCTCCAGGGCCAGGTCTTCCTTGGTTCCCCAGCTGTTCTCCCAGCACACACCCAGGCAGGCTTGAGCAGCCCCCAGCTGGAAGGGGAACAAGCCGTCCTCAGATACTGCTGTATTCTCTCTCCCCTCACTCTTTTAAAAAGAAGTAGCTTCTGCAAGGTCCCAGAGGGAATGAGGAATGAGCTGAGATTAGAACTGGGGTCTCCTGGCTCCTAAAGGGCAGTACTGATTATGCTGCACTGAGGGCCTTGGCTCACAACTCTCAAGTCAAGAGACAAGGGAACTGCCAAGTCAGAAGCGTTTGGACTGGTCATGGTTTGGTAAACATCATATATTTTGATAAAAAAAAAAAAAACCCAGTGTCTTTTGCTGGGGTTCACACGCCACAGAGTCCAATCTGGAGCCCCTCAAAAGCTCTGAGGCAAGACCTTGGAAACCTTCTCCCCATCTGTCTAAACCTGCTGGACTTGAGACATTCCCTGCTCATCGATTTTCCATGGCCTTCCATCACCTATAGGAGAATTTCAAACCTTCCAAACCCTCACGCCTGATATCCAGACTCTACTCCATCTGCTCTCACCTCATTTGAAAGACCTCCTCTCCTCCAACCAGGCTAGAGAAACTGCTAGCCTCTATATGTACTACGCTGACGTGCGCTTTGTTCCTGGAAACATTTGCATAGAATACAAACCATCTTGAGGAACATTTACTAAGTACCTACACTAAATACCAGGGACTATGATGGACAATGCCAAAGTATTAGGGAAAGGAACTGGCATCAACCTGAAAATATCAAGACGCACTCCCTGCTCTCAAGGAGCTCACAGTATCACTCTCCTTTTCATCTCTTGCCTTATCCTTCAGAACTCAAATTCAAATTCCTCATCCTCCAGGAAGGTCTCCAATCATTCAGGAAGGCTTTCCTGACCATGCTGGCCTTCTGATCCCCCAAAACACACTGTCAGATGACTCACCAGATGCACAGGTCTAACAGCCCACACCGTTCCCTTAATTGGCATTGTGTTTTCAGGAGTTCCACATCAAGCTTTAAAGTAGGCACACAGAGGGTATTCGTACCTCTATGGGTGTGGAAGTAATAGAATCATAGTGTGCCTAAGCTAGAAGAACCCTTAAGCGCTCTGTTTCAACACTCCTTCATTTTATAGATGAGGAAACAGGACCATGAGGAAGAGCAAAAGTCCGAAGTCACGTGGGAATTAAAGGTAGATCAAAACAAGACCCCAGGTGACCTTACTCCCTGCCGAGGCTCTTCCTATACAGCTGGCCACATCCTGCTGAATAAACAAATGAACCTCAAGGGCGTCCCTCCTCTTGGTCCAAAGTCTCAGAGCTTGGGATGCATGGAATCTTGAAACACCACGCCTCACTCTTCTCTTTGAGGAAGAGCTGAGAACCTGAGTAGCTGGACTCACGTAGGCCAGAAGTCTAGCTCTCTGCCTGCTCTCCCAGTCCCTGCTCAGCTCCTTGCACCCAGGGGTGATGCCAGTCTGGGTCAGCCAGCCCCCGTGGTTGCTCTGGTTCTCTAGAGAGCCACCTCCCTGTATTTCTTGTCCTGCCAACTTCCCCACATAGCAAGATCACCTCACGCCTGAGACTAGGCACAGCAGAACCCCAGGAGTCTCCCTGATGAACACACCCACACTGCTGAACTTCAAAAGGAATCAGAATAACAGCACTGTAAGAGTACTGAGAAATCATCCTCTACCTGTGGGGAGACAATCTAGAGAGGAGCAAGCAGAGCCAAAGTTGGCACTGAAACCAAGTCTCTTCCCCTCTTAGGCCATGGACCCCAAGGACTGTAGCCTGTCAGGCTCTTCTGCCCATGGAATTTTTCAGGCAAGAATACAGAAGCTGGTTGCCATTCTCTACTCCAGGGGATCTTCCCAGACCAGGGATCAAACTCACGTCTCTTGCGACTCCTGCACTGGCAGGTGGATTCTTTACCACTGCACCACATGGGAAGCCAAACAAGAGGTTTCCTGGAGACCTCTTAAAAGAGGAACTGAACCAGTTAGAATGGTAGAGAAATAGGCCACATGCTAATTTCAGATGTTTAGTCCAATGCTCCCAGTGTACAGACTTATCCGTCTGTACGGATAAGGTGATACTCCAAGAAGGGAAGCTGACCTCTAATAACTGTATTATTTATAATACAATAATTATTATTATGGGCTTCCTAGGTGATGCCAGTGATAAAGAACCCACCTGCCAATGCAGGAAACGTAGAAGACGCAGGTTTGATCCCTGGGTACGGAAGATCCCCTAAAGGAGGGCATGGCAACCCACTCCAGCACTCTTGCCTGGAGAATCCCATGGAGAGAGGAGCCTGGCAGGCTACTGTCCACAGGGTCCCAAAGAGTCGGACACGACTGAAGCGACTAGGCATGCATGCAATTATTATTCTAATACAATAACAGTTGCATAATTTGAGAAATTACACAACTCAGAGGCACTGAACTCCTCAGCCTGCTCTATGACCAAATTATGTCTGGGTCCCACCAGGACTGAAGCTCTAGTGGTCTGAATCTATAAGCAACTCCTACCCTTCAACCACATGGACTCAGGACCCTCCTCCCGCCTCTCACTTGCACAAAACCAGACTGTCCCGATAATCACCCTTGCTGGAAGGGCTCTTGCTGTAACAATGAACCACCAGCGCCGTGGCCAGGGCCCACACGCCCAATCCGGCTCTGCTGAACACTCCATTCCAGCTGTCCTGCCCAGGCAGTGTGTCTTCGGGGATAGGAAGGCGTCCCCACGTGGCAGCTGCAAGGCAGGGGGTCTCGGTACGTCCTCTCTGGCGCCCTCCAGTGGCTGCCCCTCTTCCGGTGAGTAGGGTCGGCGACGTTCCATGGCGCCCCCCGACGGCCGCCCTCAGCCACTGAGGCTCCCCGCGGCCCCCGGTGGTAACACTCTGGCCGGTGGCACTTTCGTGGCTCCGGAGCGATGGGGACCTAAGCAGCTGAAGAAGGAGCCGCGGCGCCGGCGCTGTTCTCTTCGACACCAGGGACCCCAGCATCGTGACAGCTGCTTCGATAACCCCCTGGTGCCGGCCCCTGTGCTGACCACTTCCAACATGGCTGCCGCGGCGCGTTCGAAGACGCCGCGGAGTGGAATTACGCACTACCTCACGGGAGTGGTAGTCCCTAACCTTAGATCTTGACGTAGCGGGGGGAAAATAAACTACATTTCCCAGAAGGCTGTGGAACTTGCGTCATAATGAAGGCAGACTTACAGGATCCTGGGGCATATTGGGAAATGGAGTTTCGGCATGGGGGCGTGGCAAGAAGGGAAACACCTAGCAGGGGCAAGGCCATTAGAGTTTAAGGTTGGAATCCCAGAGTCTCCTTCCAAGTTTCGCTAAAACATGCGATGCAATTTCTGAGTATTGTAAATTAAATAGGATTCTTCAGCAGAGGCCAGTCATGAAACTTGTGTTCTTTTAGCCTATATCTCTTTTTAGCCTGGGACTGCTTTTCACAAAGATAACCAGGGTAACTGGTGCACCTGAAATAGGAATTCCTTTTCTTTTCTCTCTCTCTCTCTCTCTGTTTTTCGTATGCAGACATCCTTTCTGTTAAAAAGTTGATGCCTAATCTTAGTTTCCCTCTTGCCCTATATTTAAGGTGCTTTCATATGCTCTATCTCTCTCATTCTTGTGGCAGCCGCATAAGGGAAGCTGGGCTAGGACTATTATTCCTGTGCACAGGGAAGAGAATTTAAGTTCAAAAATAAAAGAATTTGTCAATAAATCAATAAATAAAGCTCAAGCCTTCAACTCCAAGCCATCACTCCTTTGATACTTGCACCCCCATCCTGCCCTCATTTCTCCAGATTGAACCCATGAGCAGGCAAAAGATGAAGAGCTTTTTTTTCTAGGTGAGAAGTGGATTTATTTAGAGAGAAACACACTCCACAGAGCTCAAGCCTTCTCAGAAGCAAAAGCAGCCTTGGGAGAAATACACTCCACAGACTAGTGTGTGGGCTGTCGCAGAGGGTATGAGTAATCTTGAAATGCAGTGTGGTTAGTTTTTATAGGCTGGGTTATTTCACAGGCTAATGAGAAAAGCTGTGATAAACCTAGACAACGTATTAAAAAGCAGAGACATCACTTTGCTGACAAAGTTACAAATAGTCAAAGCTATGGTTTTTCCAGTAGTCATGTATGGATGTGAGAGCTGGACCGTAAAGAAGGCTGAGCACTGAAGAATTGATGCTTTCGAACTGTGGTGTTGGAGAAGACTCTTGAGAGTCCCCTGGACTGCAAGAAGATCAAACCAGTCAATCCTAAAAGACACAAATCCTGAATATTCAGGGAAGGACTGATGCTGGAGCTGAAGCTCCAACACTTTGGCCACCTGATGTGAAGAACTGACTCACTGGAAAAGATCTTGATGCTGGGAAAGATTGAAGGCAGGAGGAAAAGGGGGACAGAGGACGAGATGGCTGGATGGGATCACCGACTCAATGGACATGAGTTTGAGCAACTTCGGGAGATGGTGAAGGACAGGGAAACCTGGTGTGCTGCCTAACAATTGAACAACAACAAGGGAGGATTATTCCAACTATTTTAGCGGGGGTGTAGGGATGGAGATTTCCAGGAATTGGGCCACTGCCCACTTTTTGGTCTTTGATTGTTGGCTTTGGAACTGTCATGGCACCTCTGGGTGTGTCATTTACCTTGCTGATGTATTACAATAAGCATATACTGAGGATCAAGGTCTAGTATAAGTTGACTTGTCTGCCATCTTAGGCCCATTTGATTCTAATCAGTTTATGTTGTGTCCTCAGGCTATGTCATTTTTTGAAAGGTTGTGCCCTGCCCCCTTCCCTCCTGTTTCATTTGACCCTCAGATTTTACTCCCGTATTCTTATGGCAAGCAGAAGGGCAATGGTCCATCTTCTGTAACTGAGAAGGCTCTTCCTTTATACCAGTTCTAGATCCTGTTCCTGCACTTACTTCAGAGTATCAGAACCTTCCCAGATGACTCTATTTAAATAAACTATCTTCCTTTCCACATCTTTCTTATCCTGTCTACTTTGTCTTCATATCACGTAGCACTTGACATGTTGTTGTTGTTTAGTTGCTAAGTCGTGTCTGACTCTTTTGTGACCCCATAGACTGCAGCCCAAAAACTCCTCTGTCCATGGGATTTCCCAGACAAGAATGCTAGTGTCAACTAAAAAAGATGCACAACTTGAGAGCTTCGAGTTAAGTTTTATTTGGGGCAAAATGAGGACTGCAGCCAGGGAGGCAGCACCTCAGATAGCTCTGACAGATAGCTCCAAAGAGGCAGTCAGTTCAGTTCAGTTCAGGTGCTCAGTCATGTCCGATTCTTTTTGACCCCATGGACTGCAGCACGCCAGGCCTCCCTGTCCATCACCAACTCCCGGAGTTTACTCAAATGCATGTCCATTGAGTTGGCAATGCCATCCAACCATCTCACCCTCTGTTGTCCCCTTCTCCTCCCACCATAAATTTTTCCCAGAATCAGGGTCTTTCCCAAGGAGTCAGTTCTTCACATCAGGTGGCCAAAGTATTGGAGTTTCAGCTTCAGCATCAGCCCTTCCAATGAATATTCAGGACTGATTTCCTTTAGGATGGACTGTTTGGATCTCCTTGCAGTCCAAGGGACTCTCAAAAGTCTTCTCCAACACCACAGTTCAAAAGCATCAATTCTTCAGCGCTCAGCTTTCTTTATAGTTTAACTCTCACATCCATACATGACTACTGGAAAAATCATAGCCTTGACTAGATGGACCTTTGTTGGCAAAGTAATGTCTCTGCTCTTTAATATGCTGTCTAGGTTGGTCATAACTTTTCTTCCAAGGAGTAAGCGTCTTTTAATTTCATGGCTGCAGCCACCATCTGCAGTGATTTTGGAGCTCAAAAAAATAAAGTCTGCCACTGTTTTCACTGTTTATCTATTTGCCATGAAGTGATGGGAAGAGGCAGTCGGGGAAGGTCAATATATAAGATTTCAGTGAAGGGGGAGTTCAATGCAATCAAGCTGTTACTTTACAACAGGTTTTCTACTAGTCACAAGGATCTGATGTCATCATGAAGGGATTTAGTGCTTTTCTAGATATGAGGAGATGCAAGGATTGGAATCATGAAATCAGTTCCTGAAAATATCCAACTATCTAAAGACCTGTCCCATCAGATAGATTCCCTGGAGCACAGAGTGCCTCACCCCACCCTGAACTCCCTCAGTGGGTGTTGAAGGTCAACAGCTGCAGCAGCACAAGGTTCAATCTCCGAAGAAAGTGAAAGTAGCTCAGTCCAACACTTTGAGACCCCATGGACTATACATACATGGAATTCTCCAGGCCAGAATACTAGAGTGGGTAGCCTTTCCCTTCTCCAGGGGATCTTCCCAACCCAGGGATTGAATCCAGGTCTCCTGCATTGAACGCAGATTCTTTACCAGCTGAGTCACAGGGAAGTCAAAAAATACTGGAGGGGGTAGCCTATCCCTTCTCCAGGGGATCTTCCCGACCCAGAAATCAAACTGGGGTCTCCTGCATTACAGGCAGATTCTTTACCAACTGAGCTATCAGGGAAGCCTAAGTTTCCGCAGAGGCAGATGGCAAATGCCCCTGTTGTTTGGTTGCTGGCAATGCTCTTGGCAAGTGTCAATTTGTAGTTGACACAGGAATGGATAGCCATTTCCTTCTCCAGGGGATATTCCCGGCCTGTGAATCAAACCCAAGTCTCCTGTGTTGGCTGGTGGATTCTCTACCATTGAGCCACCAGGGAAGGGCCACCTGATGTACTAAATATTTGTTTTATTTATTGTCTTTCTCCAGTAGAAGTTAGTCCCACAAGACAAGACTTTTAACAAAATTGTTTTATTTTGACTGTGCTGCGTCTTCATTGTGGTGTGCTGGCTTCTCTTGTTGTGAAGCATGGGCTCTAGAGTGTGGAGCCCTGTACTAAAGTCACAGGACAAAAATCTCTGGAACTGATTAAGCCCCATAGCAACTGTTGCCATGAGCCTTCAGATCTAAATCGCCAGTTCCCTGGCCCTAATTAGGTAAAATACTCACCCTATTACCCACCCAATAGCAGCCTAGTCAATCACCTAATGCCACCATTCCAGTGGGAATTTTCTGTTTTGCGATCATAAAAATTGGCTACTAGCTCGTGAAAGGGTTAGCTCTCTCTTGAGCTGGCCCACTGCTGGAGTAGCATCTCCCACTCTAATAAATTTTATTCTCCTTTCATTTTTGCCTCATGTCTGGAAATTCTTTTCCAACCTGTGCACAGGCCATGACATAGAGCTCAAAGTTTCCATTGCCCTGAAGCATGTGGTATCCTACTTACCCAACCAGGGACCAAACCCGAGTCCCCTGCATTGCAAGGTGGATTCTTAACCACTGGACCAACAGGAAAGAGGGGACTTTTTTTCATTTTCACATCACTAGAACAATATCTGGAACAAAGAGGTATTCAATAGATATTCATTCACTGAATAGCTTACTCTCACTATATTAGCATGGTCATATTAGAATATGACCTTTAGAGTGAAGGCAGACCTGAATTTCAATTATGACTCTTGTATTTACTACATGTGTAACTTTGGACAAATTTTTTTGCCTCTCCGATTATTAATTTCTTCATTATCATTAAAGATAAAACCTACCTTCAAGGCAATTAGTTGTATTAAATGAGATAATACGTAGACCACTAACATTCCTGGCTCACAGTAAATCTTCAAGAAATGGCAGCTATTTTATTCCTTGCTCTAGAGGTTTACTGGATTTCCTACTGTAAACTTCTTGTGGGCAGAAATAGAGTTCCTCATCCCTTAGTGAAGGCACTCAGTAAATAACTGTTGAATGAATGAATATTTTAAAAGTACGCAATAGTCAAAGCATTTTGACTTTCCTATTTTAAGAGATTCTCATGTTATCCTATCTTTTTAGCCACTCTATTCACTATAGCAGCTTCACCTTCACTGTATTCTTAGAGTATCTCTGCAAGGTGTATTCTTAGAGTACCTCTGCCTCCCAACTTAGGGTTGGTCACAACAGGAAGAGTGGTCTCTGAGCTCCCATTACCAGGTGGGTCACAGAGCATCTCAATGTGCAGTGTTCAACTCCACTGCTGCAGACACATTTCAAGGCCCTTCAGTTTACTTACAATTGCCTAACTTTCCAAGCACATATCCATTTATTCTCTCGTATGGTTTTGACAAATAACATCTTTGAAAGGAGCAAGGGAGGGTTGAATCACTATTAGCATTTAGTAGGGAGTACTAAGAGGTTAAACGGTCAACGTCTGGCTGAATGAGAAGTAGTGGAGGAGTATGGAGGAATCACCCATTAAAATCAGCGAGGACTCAGTGAATTCTAGTTCTTCAATAACAATTCAAAATCCCCTAGGTCACATTAATAACATTTAAAAAGATCTTCAGTTCAGGGACTTCCCTGGTGGTACAATGGAAAGGAATCTGCCTGCCAGTGCAGGGGACATGGATTCGATCCCTGGTGCAGAAAGATTCCACATGTCTCAGAGCAACTAAATCTGTGCTCCACAACTACTGAGCCCGCATACTGCAATTACTGAAGCCCGTACGCTTAGAGCCCGTGCTCTACAACAAGAGAAGCCACCACAGTGAGAAGCCCATGCACCGCAACAAAGAGTAGGCCCAGTTCACAGCAACTAGAGAGAAAGCCCGGACACAGCAATGAAGACCTAGCACAACCTAAAATAAATAAATAATATTTTTTTTAAAAAAGATCTTCAGTTCATGATGACTTCCTTTTGGTCTGCTTAGATCAAGAATTTATTGTATCAGGTTACAGTTACCCTGCCTGGGCTTCTAGCTCTTGGGTTGGGGCACAGAGAACTCGTTTCATTTAGTTTGTGGTGAGGTGACTAGAGATATTGGGGTTCAAGAGGAGGCAGAAAGTGGAGGATCAGTGCCATTGCTGTGGTCACCTTCCACTAGGGTAGGGTTGGAAGCCATTCTATAGGCTTCTAAGGAAAACACTTTTCCAGAAAAACAACAACACACTCATTTTTAAACAAAATAATTAGATATGTGGGAGATAATGAAAGCTGGGTTTTTTACTGTTAGAGAAAGAAGCTATAAATAAGAAAGAGAGAAAGCCAAAATGAACCTTGTGGCATTGGATTGAAATTAAGGATATTCAGTATAAACTCATGGTTTTAAAATATGTACAGATATATCCATACAGAAATATAGATATGTAAGTATGTATGGGTTAGTATATTCCATATATGACCTCTCTCTGTCTCCTGAGAGAGTGTAGAACCAATGACATCTTAAGCATTAAATACACACACTACCCAGATCCAAACACTACCCTCCAATTAAAGGAACCAGTTCTCCTTGGAGAAATGGTTCTCTTCAGAACTGGGGTAGGAAAAATACAAAATGACTCAGGACTATCTTGTGTGCCAGAAACGAAGGAAAAACCAGATACATGCTGATCAAAAGAACACAGGAGCCAACGTGAAGGCCTTACTAATGACCCAAACTGGAACACTCAGGCAAAAAATAATGATAGTATGGATTTTTTACCCAGAGAGTAAAACAAATATCCAAGAGGCCATACTGATATATATAATCAAATAAATAAATAGATAGACTGGGGGAGGAATGAGGTAAAGAGACAGCTTTTTCTTACAATAGAAGTTGAATTAATATAGATAGAAGGAAGAAGGAAACAGAGATCATCATTATGCAGATATCACAGTTATAAACATTTCAGACAAAATCCTCAAAGCATGCTAAAATTAGTAGGTCAAAGTTTGAGGACAAACAGGATTTGTAATAAGACATAGTAAAACTTCCCTAGTGGTCCAGTGGCTAAGAATCAACCTGCCAACTCAGGGGACACGGGTTCAATCCCTGGCACAGAAACTAAGATCCCACATGCCACGGGCAGCTAAGCCCATTTTCTACAACAAGAGAAGCCACCCCAAAGAGAAGCTCACACTCCACAACTAGAGAGTAGCCCCCTCTCGCCACAACAAGAGAAAGCCTGTGCACAGCAACAATGACCCAGCACAACCGAAAAAAAAAAAGGAAAAAATATAAACATCATTAATCCTTTGATACTGGGGACACAATATCATTTTTGTGGCGTTCTTGCCAAGCACATATAACCCCACTCCAATTGTGAGGCAACATCAGACAAGCCTAAACTGAGAGAGAGTCTATAAATAACTGATCAATATCTGTATTAGTTTTTATTGCTGCACAACAAATCACCGTACATTTAGCAGCTTGAAACAATACCTATTTAATATCACACTTTCTGTCAGCCAGGAGTGTGGCATATTTTAACTGTGTCATTTTTTCAAGGCCTCACAAAAACTGAAATCAAGGTGTTGGTCAGCAATATCAGCATTTGGAAGTTCAACTAGAGAAAAGCACAATTCCAATCTCCCCCAGGTTGTTGGCAGAAATCATTTTCTAGCAGTTTTGGGACTAAGGTTTCCATTGTCATGCTGGCTGTTAGCAGATGAGGACCTCTCAGGTCTTTGCCATGTGACCACCACCTGAGACCCACTCTTATTTGCAGTCTCTCTGACCTCAGGAAGGACCCTGTCATTTTTAAGGGCTCAAGTGATTAGGTCAGGTCCACCCAAGTAATCTCTCTTTTGATAAATCCATGTTAAATGATAAGAAATATAATCACAGGAGTGATAGTTCATCGAATACCTTGTGTGATCATGGATAGGATTTGGGGACCAAAAAAAGGATGTTAGTGGGGAAATTGGTGAATTTCAAGTATATTTGTACAATAATATTGTACAAATGTTGATTTCCCGTTCTTGATCACTGTACCATGGCTATTTAAGATGTTAACGCTGAGAAAGTGGGATGGGGAATATAAGGAAACTATTTGTACAACTTTTGCAATCTTTCTGTAAGTCTAAAATGAATTCTTTCCCATTCTATTGTTTTCCTCTATTTCTTTACATTGATCACTGAGGAAGCCTTTCTTATCTCTCCTTGCTATTCTTTGGAAGTCTGCATTCAAATGGATATATCTTTCCTTTTCTCCTTTGTCTTTCGCTTCTCTCCTTTTCATACATAGCTGTTTGTAAGGTCTCCTCAGACAACCATTTTGCCTTTTTGCATTTCTTTTTCAGGGGGATGATTTTGATCACTGCCTCCTGTATAATGTCGTGAACCTCCATCCGTAGTTCTTTAGGCACTCTATCAGATCTAATCCCTTGAATCTATTTGTCACTTACACTGTATAGTTGTAAGGGATTTGATTCAGGTCATACCTGAATGGTCTAGTGCTTTTCCCTACTTTCTTCTATTTAAGTCTGAATTTGGCAATAAGGAGTTCATGATCTGAGCCACAGTCAGCTCCTGGTCTTGTTTTTGCCGACTGCATAGAGCTTCTCCATCTTTGGCTGCAAAGAATATAATCAATCTGATTTTGGTATTGACCATCTGGTGATGCCCATATGTAAAGTCTTCTCTTGTGTTGTTGGAAGAGGGTGTTTGCTATGACCAATGCGTTCTCTTGGCGAAACTCTGTTAGCCTTTGCCCTGCTTCATTCTGTACTCCCAGGCCAAATTTGCCCGTTACTCCAGGTATTTCTTGACTTCCTACTTTTGCATTCCAGTTCCCTGTAATGAAAAGGACATCTTTTTTGGGTGTTAGTTCTAGAAGGTCTTGTAGGTCTTCATAGAACTGTTCAACTTCAGCTTCTTCAGCATTATTGGTTGGGGCATAGACTTGGGTTACTGTGATATTGAATGGTTTGCCTTGGGAACAAACAGAGATCATTCTGTCGTTTTTGAGATTGCATCCAAGTACTGCATTTTGGGCTGTTTTGTTGACTATGATGGCTACTCCATTTCGTCTAAGGGATTCTTTCTCACGGTAGTAGATATAATGTTCATCTGAGTTAAATTCACCCATTCCAGTCCATTTTAGTTTGCTGATTCCTAAAATGTTGATATTTACTCTTGCCATCTCCTGTTTGACCACTTTCAATTTGCCTTGATTCGTGAACCTAACATTCCAGGTTCCTATGCAATATTGCTCTTTACAGCATCGGACTTTATTTCCATCACCAGTCACATCCACAACTGGCTGTTGCTTTTGCTTGGCTCTATTTCTTTATTCTTTCTAGAGTTATTTCTCCACAGATCTCCAGTAGCATAGTGGGCACGTACTGACCTGGGGAATTCATCTTTCAGTGTCCTATCTTATTTTTGGGGGCTCCAAAATCACTGCAGATGGTGGGTGCAGCCATGAAATTAAAAGATACTTGCTCCTTGGAAGAAAAGCGATGACCAACCTAGACAGTTTATTAAAAAGCAGAGACATTACTTTGCCAACAAAGGTCCATCTAGTCAAAGCGATGGTTTTTCCAGTACTCATGTATGGATATGAGAGATGGACTATAAAGAAAGCTGAGCACCAAAGAATTGATGCTTTTGAACTGTGGTGTGGAGAAGACTCTTGAGAGTCCCTTGGACAGCAAGGAGATCCAACCAGTCCATCCTAAAGGAAATCAATCCTGAATATTCATTTGAAGGACTGATGCTGAAGCTGAAACTCCAATACTTTGGCCACCTGATGCGAAGAACTGACTCATTGGAAAAGACCCTCATGCTGGGAAACATTGAAGGTGGGAGCAGAAGAAGACAACAGAGGATGAGATGGTTGGCTGGCATCATCGATTCAATGGACATGCATTTGAGTAAACTCCGGGAGTTGCTGATGGACAGGGAGGCCTGGCGTACTACAGTCCATGGGGTCGCAAAGAGTCAGATGTGACTGAGCAACTGAACTGAACTGAACTAAACATTAATTCAAAATAAAATGTTTTTTGAAAGGGAAATGTACTTTAGTCTAACTTCAAATCAGCTGGCAGTTGGGATAGGCAGGGGAAATGAAGAAGAAACTGACATGTATTAAGAGTTTACTATTCATTTATTAGTCCTTTAAACAAAATATCTGTTGAGCACCCACTCAACTCCTTGAGGATAGGGTCCATGTTTTATTTATATATCCCAAGCACATTGTACTGTGGCTAGCACACAGAAGGAATGAATGTTCTTATTTTATTCTGACAATAAATATGAAGTGGGATTCCCCCCCCACCCCCCATTTTATAGATAGAGAAACAGATTCAATGACTTGTCCGTGTCATAAACTAGTGAGTGGTGACTCTAGGATGAGAGTCCTCTTCTGTGTGATTCCAAAGTCTCTTTCCACCACATCATGCTCCTTTCCATTTTGGGTAGACATCATTCAGTTCAAAGAGCATTCTATGGTATGAATTCAAATACACCATTTACATGATTTTGGAGGTGGAGATAAGATACATGAGTTCTCAAAGAAATTTCAGGCTTGCATGGATGATGGTGGCTAGAGTCCCAGATCCTCTTACGGTGTTCCAGTGGAAACCTTTAAAAGCAATTCTTTTTCTACAAGTTATATGGTCAGTTAACAGTAGCAGAAGATATAATTTTAAAATAAGGTATTATTTCAAATATCAAGTGTGACTGACAAGTAGTTTATTTTGGTTAGTTTCATGAGTCAAAGATCTTTTAAAATAGAATTAGCACTGTACCTCAGGGTTGATGAATAGGGTCTAGAAACACAATTAATTTCCTGTGGATCCTGCTGGATACTGTCATACCCCTAACTCGGTGCACACTCTCCCACAGTTCTTCTTTGGAATAAGTGGATGAACAGATTTTCTAGTAATAATAGCATCTAAATTTTATTAAGTATTTTCTATGTTCCAACCATTGTGCTAAATAACCCACCTGCATCTGTTATTTATATAAATACTCAGATAAGTTTCCCCCAGGTTTTGCTGAGTATGTTTGTTTTTCTTTCATGCAATCTCTCTAGTCAATGAAGGCACAATACCCCAATGACAACCTGTAAACCATATCTGAGAAATTCTGGAGAAATGTATCTAAGCATTTTACAAAAACAGAAGAAGTTAATGGGTACTGAATGCTGAGATTTATTCTGAGCCCTGAGCTAATAAACACTTTATATGAGAATTCTCTTAATCGCTACTTTAACCCTAGAAGTTAGATACTATTAAAATTCCCAGATTTGTCTGACTCAGAGCCCAAACTCTTAGCCATTACACAGCTTGCTTTCCTGAGGAACAAAATGTGTGTGTGTGCGTGTGTGTGTGTGTGTGTGTGTATTGTGTCTATATGTGTAAGGGTGTGTGCAAAAAATTTCCTGGATTACTTTTTTCCTCAAATACATTGCACAATTTCCTGTATTAATAAATAGAAGGTAGTAAATATAATCTAATCTTTTTCTGATGGTTGAGGTTATTGCTATCACAACAGATTTTTTTAATGTACCATGTTGTAAATGTAGAGATTGTGAGCGTTAACCATGCATGGGAAATATTTTGCAGAATAAATCTCTTATATCACCTCCTTTTCTTCTCATCTGCCTCTTTCTCATGGACTCAAAGTGAAGTATGTAGCCTCTGGGCAGAGTAACATGGTTACTTTTTACACTAAGGATGAGAAATTTGTTTATGAAAACTCCGTAGGTGAATTATTTAGTAAATGGTGTTGGGACAACTAGGGAGCCAACTGGGAAAAAAAACGATTTCAATCTTAACCCTTCCACCAAAATAAATGCCTACTGAATCAAAATATTGAAATGTGAAAAAAGAAACCATAAAAATGCTCGAATATACATTATATGTTTTTAAAAATGACTTTGAAGTTGAGAAGCTTTCTAAGCATGACACAAAATTCAGAACCCACAGTAGAGAAGACTGGTATATTTGACTCTATGCAATATAATTCTGATGGAAAAATAGCATAAACAGTGAAAAACATAAATGACACTCTGGGAAAAATATATTCGCACCATAGTGATGAAGGGCTAAGTAATACAAAGAATGCCTATAAAATATGAAAAGACCTGCAAGACAAGAAATAAATGGGCAGGAGCGATGTCTGTGTTAGCTTATACCACACCTTGTGCACAGTAAAGGCAGGGTCTTCCTGGGGATGAACTAGGGAAAGGGGTTCAGTGAGCCCTGTGCTGCCAGATTTATGCTTCCACTTCTATCAGCTCAGGTTTTTGAGCTGCACATGAACTGCGTATCCAATCACAGTAGCCTGGAACAAAGGACTTTACTAAAGAGCTCACAAGAAAAAAAGTTATATTTAAATCCAAAAATATGCTCAACGACACCTGTGATAAGAAATGTACAAATCAAAACTGTAACGATCCATATCCTGTACCTTATACAAAAATGATCTCAAAATGGGTCATAGACCCAAAGGTAAAACCTAAATTCTAAAAGCTCTAGAAAAAAACAGATAGAAAATCTTTGTGACTTTGAGTAAGGCTAAGATTTCTTACATACAACACCAAAAACATTCATTTAAAAAAAAAGAGAGAGATAAAGTAGACTTCATCAAAATTGAAAGCTTTTACTCTGCAAAAGCCACTGTTGAGGTACGTGCATACTCAGTCGTGTCCGACTCTTTGTGACCCCATGGACTGTAGTTTGCCTGGCTCCTCTGTCCATGGATATTCTCCAGGCAAGAATAGTGGAGTGGGTTGCCATTTCCTCCTCCAGGGGATCTTCCCCACTCAGGGATTGAACCTGTGTTTCCTGCATTGGCAGGCAGACTCTTTACCACTGAGCCACCTGGGAATCCCATCACCAAGGTATCAGGTTATAAAGAGAGATGACTTAAGACACAATTGCACATTAACTGGGAGTTATATTCAGTGAGAAAGGGAAAAAAACCCTAACCACTGACTATCAAAATGTTTAACTTAGGGCTTCCCTAGTGTCTCAGTGGTATAGAATGCATTTGCCAATACAGGAGACCCAAGTTCCATCCCTTATCTGGGAAAATTCCCACATGCCTCAGAGCAACTAAGCCCAGACACCCTAGAGCCCATGCTCAGCAACAAGAGAAGCCACCACAGCGAGAAATCTGCACACCACAACCACCCTGCTGGCTGCAACTAGGGAAAAGCCCGCCCAGCAACGAAGACCCAGCACAGCCAAAAAAAAAAATGTTGAACTTACAAGGAGGCATACCAATCTATACTGAATTTACATAACAAGTTCTATAGCTGATTTCTGCAAAATCCAATGAGATAAATGAATACTGTAAATACTTTTTATAAACTTTTTCAACTTTGTACCTAAATATCCCCACCCATAGAACAGAAGTCTGACTTATCTATTGAGGATTATGTAATAATAATAAAGGCAATTAATCAAAAGTTTTTAAAAAGCCACAAAAGGGGGGAAAATATGAAAATCATATATCCAATAAAAAACTTGTACCAGAACATAAAAAGAACTCTGAAGACTCAATAATAAGAAAACAACCCAATTTTAAAAAGAGAGAAAATGTTGAATAGACACTTCATCAGAGTAAAATAAGCACATGAAAAGACCCTCAACATTATTATTCATTAGGAAAGTGAAAATTAAAACCACAATGAATTACCGTAACACTCTGTTAGAATGTCTAAAATTAAAAATGCTGACCCCACATATTGGTGAGAATGAAGAGCAACCAAACACTCATTCACTGCTGATAGGAATGTAGGGTGGTACAATCACTTTAGAAAATAGTCTGGCAGTTTCTTTAAAAGTTCAACATACACCTATCGCGTGATTCAGTCATTTCACTTCCAGGTATTTACTCAAGCAAAATAGAAACATAAATGACTTCTAAGTCACTGTCTTATTTGTGATAGTTATAAATTGGAAACAATCTAAATGTTTATCAGTTTAAGAATGGATAAACAAATTGTGGTGTATCTACACAACAGATGGATATAACTCAGTGATAAAAAGGAATGACAGAGATGCATTTGAAAATAATTATGCTGAATGAAAATCAGATTTAAAAAGACTACATACTATATTATTCTGTTTGTATAAGATCCTAGGAAATAAAAACTATGCTAACACAAAGCACTATGGTGGATGCATGAGAAAGGGGGAGAAATGTTGGTGGGAGGAAGGGATTGAAAGGAGCACAAGGAAACCTTTGAGGGTGATGGGATGTGTTTATTATCTTGGTCATGGTGATGGTTTCACATGCTAAACAGGTCAACACTAAATTTGTGTTTTAAACATATGCAGTTTACTGTATGTCAGTAAGCATACTTATAGTCAAGTAAAGGGTTTTTTATAACTGTAATAAGATATGGTTCATCTATCAGATTGGCAAATATATATTTTACAGTAAATATGTTAGGGACAGCTAAAAATATTATTATTTCCTGATAGGGTAATCTTATTTGTTTTAATATGAATACTGAGTCATTTTAAGTGGAGAAAAACCAAGGCACAGAACACTTGTATACAATCACTGACGTTATTTGGAAAAAAAAATTTATATGATTATATACTTAGGATATCTCTGGAAGGATAATAAAAATAGTTGTCCTGGAGGTCGACAAAATGGCTGGTGGGGGTGGGGGTTGGTGGTGCTTAGGAAAGGAAGCAGGGAGGGAGGGAGAGTTTACTTTTCACTATAGACATTTTGAATTTTGTGGAATGGGCATATATTGCCTATTCAGTTAAATCAATCAATCTATTATCTCTAGATCAATACTCACTTTAAATTAATTCCTGGCATCAGTGACAGTGCTCTTCATCTCAGACTATTGCATTCCTTTTTCTCAGGTAGAAACACTGACATCTTGTGGACTTTAAAGATAATGCAGCTAGATATAATCAGTGAAAGAAAATGAAAGTGGTAGTCACTCAGTCATGTCCGACTCTTTGCAACTCCATGGACAATAGCCTGCCAGACTCCTCTCCTAGATAAGAGATAAGTCAGACTTCGGTTCTATGGGTGGGGATATTTAGGTACAAAGTTGAAAAAGTTTATAAAAAGTATTTACAGTATTCATTTACCTGAATGGATTTCCCAGGCAAGAATACTGGACTGGGTTGCCATTCGCTTCTCCAGGGGATCTTCCAAGTCTCCCACATTGCAGGCAGATTTTTACCCTCTAAGCCACCATTCTATTCAACTTTACTTCCCTACTCCATTCTTCTCAACAAATATTTGTTGAATGCTTACCCTTTCGGGTAAGCTGACCCAACCAACCAACCCTTTAAAGCTGACACAGTTTCAATAATATTCAGCCTCACTTACTGAACTGCAGTGAGGCCCCAGGTACTGAAGCAGCCATCAGGGTCTGGAGCTCTGGATGGAGCTTGCAGTCAACAGGAAACATCAGAGCAGCATGGTGCATGCTCCAGCAGAGACAACTCCGGTGTCTCTGGGAGCAAACAGCAGGCTGAGTGGTCAGGGAAGTGACATCGGAGCTGAGCTCTGCAGGAAGAGCCAGAATTGGCCAGAAGAAAGGGACTGTAACAGCTAGGGTGGGCTGAGGGTGCTGGGAGAACGGGTTACTTTAGGTAAAGGGAAAGCTACATGCAAATCTGCAGAGACAGTAGTTTTCTTGTGTGCAACGCATGTTTGAGGCACAGGATGTTCAGTGTGGCTGAGCGTGGAGTAGCAGGGGCTAAGAGGTGAGAAATGTGGGTTAACCAGAGAGGTTAAACAATTTACTAGGTTCTCTCAGCAAGTATGTGATATGCCAAGAATTTGAAAGAAAGAAGAAAGAAAGTGAAGTTGCTCAGTTGTGTCCAACTCTTTGTGACCCCATGGACTGTAGTCTACCAGGCTCCTCCGTCCATGGAATTTTCCAGGCAAGAGTACTGGAGTGGGTTGCCATTTAACTCAGAATTAAATGACTCCAGTGCTTCCTCTCATTCTCACTATGAAGATTTTGCTCTGCGAGCCTTCCCTGGGCCTTCACCTAATGCTCTGCTCTCCCCAACCAGGCCCAAAGTTGGGCCTCCCTCTGTCCCTCTTTTCCTTCCTTCCCTCCATCCCACCTTTTTTCCCTCCCTCCCTGCCTCCCTCTCCTTCCTTCTTTCTTTCCCTCTTTCTCTTCCTCCTTCCCTCCCTCCCTTTTTCCACATTGCTTGTCTGCTCCTGCCTTGGTGCTGGGGAAGAGAGAGGGGAAGGCTCTTTGGGTGCCAAGTTGCTAACTCTGGTCTCAGAGGAACTGTTGCTCTGGTCATGTTGATGGATAAAGCTAGTCAGTGAGAATGACCCCTGCAGGAGAGCCTCTCTCCTTCCCTCCAGCTTCCCTGGTGCCCATCGTGGAGTGGGGCAAGCCTTGAACTTGAAAGCTGTCTCTCAGTGGTAGCCTTTTGTCTGACCCTGTGCATGTCATGGGTTTGCTGAATTGTACTATGAGCAAGACTCTATTTTTAGTGTTATGTGTTATGTGTCTCTTTTTAGTGTTTAACTCCAACAGCCACTTTTATGAAGATGATCATGATCTTATGTCCATTTTGCAGATAAGAAAACCAAAGTGTGGAAAGATTAAGTTGGTCAGTGCCACCCAGGTCGTAAATGCCAAAACTGGGGCTTTAATTATCTGAATCCAAAGCTCAGACTCCTAATCACTACAAAATATTGGCTGGCAGGAAAAAACAGATCTATATGAAATAGACACTTCTGCTACACTTCCAATGACTCAGTATTATTTAGTTCAGCATAATGGGTGCAGGTTTGAAAAAGAGCACTCTGAGACTTCAGGATGAGAAAATAATTGAGAGTAGGAATCTCTCTCACACATCTTTGTAATTCCCTGAGCCTGGTCTGGCATCTAGCACAGAGAAGGTGCCGAAGCGGTGACATCTGTACCAGTGAGTATTGAGCCAGAAGTGTTTAACTACCACACATCTAAAGTCAGGACTCACTCTACTGCCTGGTGTAAGGCTAAACATGAAGATGGGGTGAGGCTGATTTTAGAGAAGGGCTGCAGAAGCTAGAAACCAGAAAGGCTTTTATGGCTCCGGGATGTGGAAGATGGCCAATGACTACTAACTATAGATAAGCATCTATAAACAGGATGCTGATAAAAATTTACTTGGGATAATGAAAAACAAGACACAGTACTAGAGGTACTAGAACATTATGTGGTAATTAAAATGATGACTCTGTAAAAATTGCAAGTGCATATTCATGAGGAGAAATGAAAAAGGAAGCACAGATATTAAAATAGTCTCCTTGTAAAGGGATTTTAGATGACATTTTAAGTTAATTTTCATAATGTTGTAAATTGTAACTTTAAACAATTAAAAGAAAAAAAGAATCCACTGAACTTTTCCCATTGTACCTAGTCAGTGAGCAGATACCCACATTCAGGACTGCTACCCATTTCAGGTTTCACCACATGCTCTGAATGGGTGAACAGTTCGTGAGTGTTTCCTCTCAATATTTTGCCTCCTTCTTTTATATCCCTTCGAAGATGAAATGAAATGGACATTTGGCATGTCAAGTTTAGATAGGGATCTTGTTCCAGTCTTGGTGGAGAATATTTTGCAGGTCTCAGGAAGAGGTGGTGGTGGTTTAGTAGCTAAGTCATGTCCTACTCTTGTGTAACCTGATGAACTGTAGCCAGTCAGGCTCCTCTGCCCATGGGATTTCCCAGGCAAGTATATTAGAGTCAGTTGCCATTTCCCTCTCCAGGGGATCTTCCTGATTGAGGGATCAAACCCATGTGACCTGCAGTGCAGCCATATTCTTTACCACTGAGCCACCAGGGAAGCCTAGAGACATTTTCCTCTGTCTCTTCCCCAGTTGGTTCTGGACCACCTACTTTCTCTGTTCTTTTAGTCACTAGATACATCAATTAATACAAATAGATACTTGGGGAACTGCTGCCAAGTTTACACACTCATTATCGGATCAAACTCCACTGGACAGCTCTACTACATGTAAGTTCTGGCTGACTCTAGAGGAAAGGAACGATCAGAGTAGGCCGGGCTGCCACGGTACTGTTGTCCAGTATGTGCACTGCCTAACAATGCCTGACTGAGTTGGTGAGTGAAGGTTGAAATCTAGTTTGCAGTTCAACCCCTGCCTTCCCGCCAAGCTGGGTACACTTGTAGGAGCTGCCTCAGAAGTAGCACCATTTTCTTTACAAAGACGTTGTCCACTTGTCAAAGCTCTTGCCCTCAGGGGCTGGAGAGGTGGAGGGCACTTTGTCTCACTTCTCCAAGTAGGAGTCTCCTTCACTCATTCAAGGCATATACCCTTAGCAGACACCCTGAGAGTGCGCTTGGGTTACTCAGAGAAAGCTTCTTGGGAGAGAAAGATTTCCAGACAATTCTGAAGGAAGAAAGGAAGTTGGTGTTCTGGAGAGAAGCCTGGAGTGCACAGACTAATTTAAGGCAGGGACAAAATACAGCAGACACTCTCAGTGCCCAGCCTGTGTCTCCCTCAGACCCCGCCATCTCTGTACCTGAGGGTTGCTCCAGAACCATGGAAAGCTGTCTTGCTCACCCACACTCAGCAGGCTAGATGTGCTGGGGGGATTAGCATTCCCAGCCCCTAGCCAAAGACTGATGTAATTTGGAGGAAAATACCCCAGGTCCCCTATCTCTCAGTGAGATGATCCTGAGGTATGCTTTGTACCCTTTCCCAGAATTCTCCTGTGGAATGAAGCTCCAGTTGGCCTTCCAGGTGCGTGGCTTAGTAACACACCCTTCACTGGCTGCCTTCCTGTGTCACTTCCCTAACTCCCCTGCAGATGGCCCCTTCTCCCTCTAAATAAACTACCTACATTAGAGTCTTGTAGTTAGAGTCTTGTAGTCAGATTCAGAGAGAAGGCAATGGCACCCCACTCCAGTACTCTTGCCTGGAGAATCCCATGGACGGAGGAGCCTGGTGTGCTACAGTCCATGGGGTCGCTGGGAGTCAGACACGACTGAGCAACTTCACTTTCACTTTTCTGTTTCATGCACTGGAGAAGGAATGGCAACCCATGCCAGTATTCTTGCCTGGAGAATCCCAGGGATGGCGGAGCTTAGTGGGCTGCCGTCTATGGGGTCGCACAGAGTCGGACACGACTGAAGTGACTTAGCAGCAGCAGCAGTCAGATTCAGAGAGAATCCACAGTAAGACACCGTTTTGGCTGGCTGAACAGAGTCTGCTCCGAGATAAAGATGGACCACACGTGGGTGGGACAAGGGGGCAATGTGTTAAAGGACTTAGATACCAGACTGAGAGTTTTTAGACTTGATTTAGGAGAACATTCATGCACTGAGTGGTACATGAATATTTTTCCTACAATTTATTATTTTCACATTTGACGTACTAGGAATTCCTAGATTTCTACATATCTTGCATTTCCCACTGACTTCTGGCTAATAAAATCTTGCCCGAAGTCAGAGACGGTAGTCTTATCTGCTTGTTGCCAGTAAAGAGAAAGTCTGAAGAGAAAATGTTATTAAGGTGTAAGAGATGGAATTCAGAGTATGAAGCCATTCTCAAGACCTTGTTAGAGAAAGATGAAGGCTGAGAACAGTCACAAGACTGTATCTTTCATGAGAGGATTTTTATTTGTACCCATCCTGTTCAATATTTTATAGCCTTTTTAAAGAGCAACTTTGTAAGGTTATCTGAAAAGTCTCCTTAAAACATGGATCTTCAAAAATTTATTATTTCCTCTGGTAGGAAACTTTGAATCTCAAAGTATTGCATAATTGGTTGTCATGGGAAACTGCATGACTATAACTGGTGCCTATAATTCCTGAAGGTATATAAATAGCCTAAATCCTTTTGTTCTGTAGAATAGTCTCAAAATTCTACATCTTACTCTTCTTATTTAGGCCCAGGATAAAATTAATAAACTCAGTGATTCTGGCAGATTATTTGTCCTAAGACAACATCTTTGAGAGATTTAAATTAGAAACTTGACAAATCTATTACATTCTCTCTGCCTTGCAGACTTAGAAATCAGGAGTAATCTTTCATAGAGGTATTTCCCTCTGCTATGCAAGTTCAGAAACCTAGAATTATCTTTTATATGTGAACTTTAATTAACCAAACTCACAGAGAATGCCTATTAAAGGAAACGACAGAATACCAATTTGTTAATTCACACTGGAACTCCTTCTGTTCATATTCTCTGGTCAAAGCCCTTTCAACTCATAGGCAGGCTACCCAAGGGGTCAAATGATAAACAGAAATTTGTCTAGTGTGCATC
Source organism: Giraffa tippelskirchi (assembly GCF_054371585.1). Classification (NCBI taxonomy): domain Eukaryota; kingdom Metazoa; phylum Chordata; class Mammalia; order Artiodactyla; family Giraffidae; genus Giraffa; species Giraffa tippelskirchi. Next base: position 123,509,060 of record NC_137285.1, read on the forward strand.
AGACCAGAACAAATGGAATTTGATCATTTGCATGGTTTATGGCTTCAGATTAAGTTAGGATGACTCTCCTGTCCTGCTCTCAGGACGAGAACATTTGATGGATTTTTTGACCAGATGTCCTCTCTCCCATTGGTGATACTTGAAAGGACACTGATAGTGTGTACATTATGAGCTTCCTTTTTCTATACTCATGTCTAACCAACAAATCTTCTTTTAAAAAAAAATATATGTATTTATTTATTTGGCTACGTTGGGTCTGCATTGCAACATATGGGATCTAGTCCATGACCAGGGATTGAATCCAGGCCCCTTACACTGGGAGTCCAGTCTTAACCACCAGACCACCAGGGAAGTCCCAAAAAATCTTCTGATGGACACTTTCTATCATCAGATGTTTTTAATACCTTGAGCCAGTCCAGAAAGGTATGGGTTCTTAACTATGGGTTCATGAACAGGATAACGAGGGACTCAAGCACCTGAATATTGAATGCATATTTTGTATCTATATACATTTTCTCTAGAGAGAATTCATAGCTTTTATCAGATTTTCAAAGTGATCTGCTCTCTAATCTAGGTTAGAAACCAGTTATATAAGCAAAGTCAAGTCCTACCAGCCTGGGTACTACACTTTACAACGATTTTTAATGTTTCTGCTTGGATTCATTGTGTGTTGTTTCAAAGCTCTAACTCTTCTGGAGGCTCTTTATTGCCCTTATTTCCATATTTAAGAGGATAAGGCTCTTCAATATAACCATGAAAATTTTGGTAGTGAGAAATGGAGGGATATTCTACAAGGATTGATAGATGTGAGCCGAAAGAGAAGTGTCCTGTCCAACAGGAGTTTAGTTTTTTTCAAAATCCTAATATACTCTATGTTATTTTGAAAGTTCTAAAATTTATTTCTTTTTGTGGCTAGCCTGTATGTAGGTCAGAATGTGTAGAGACTGTTTCATTAAACCTGGATATCATGGTGGAAGTAGATTCTAAGTACATTAGACTGAAGAGGATGAAATGTGAGTTTGAATAGGCATCAAATTAACAATAGGGGTGTATTTATATGGATTCAAGCAACAGAATTTAACTTGAGCACCCACAATCGGCTTTAACAGCTTGGTTGGCTAGTTTATTGAATCTTGGGCTCAGTGTTGGCCTACAGATAATAAGGTGTTGAAGGGCCAAAATTTCGGGGAGATAAGAATCTTGGAGTGGACCTAAATGTCCAGTTTCCCCAGCCACCCTATCCATACCCTGGGAAGGGCCACAGGATGCTACATTTCCCACAGTGTAAGATATGCATAGTAATGAAAGCACCAGTGAAAAGCATTGCCAAAGTGGTAGTGGGAGATCCCACCTTAGAACCGGGCTTTCCCATTTCACTGAGACCAACAGGATTCTGGACTGACGGAGGCCAGGTGGTGGCTCTTCACAGTCAAGGTAGGTGAATTACCATAATAGGCTCCAGGGGTAGAAAGGCTGTGGACAGGCCTAGAGGCCCTTGACTGAAGGGAAGGCTGGGTCCCTTTAACGAAGGACCCTGCAATATGGCCTTAAGTGTATATTATAAACTTCGCTAAGCCTCACAGAAAGACCTGCAGCCAATTACTAAAATAACCATGCATTGGGAAGGAAAATGCCCCAAACTTTTGGGAGCTATTAGATACCTTAGATACTGATTCTGAGTTGATGCTAACCACTGGAATGCAAAATGCCACCTTGGCCTACTGGTTAGAATGAAAGCTTATGAAAGTCATGTGACAAATGGAGCCTTGGCCTCAGTCTGTCTGCTCAGTAGGAGAGTAGGAGCACAGAGTACAGAGAGGAAGTTTTTATAATAATCTGCAATTTTGATTCTCTATGAGCCAGTCTTCTTTGAAGCTTAGGTAATACCAGCTATATTCCCTCTTTGCCCTTCAGTTGACCCCTAGAGCAATGGTTCCCGCTGCAGCAGCACTGATTCAGGCGTTATAAGACTCTTGGGACAGAGCATAACCTTATCAAAACTTGACATTTAGATGAGCTCACAGAATTCTCTCAACATTCAAACATTAAAATCACTGAGAAATGTCAAAGTTTGCTTTGAGAAGACTGTCAGTAAAGCTCAATGTATGGATAAGCCGGAGCTGGCTAACTCTCCATTCCCCCTTATTTTACAAATACTTCAAAAATAAAAAGAGGGAACTTCCCTGGTGGTCCAGTGGTTAACACTCTGCACTTTCAATGCAGGGGACATGGGTTCAATCCCTAGTCAGGGAACTAAGATCCCACATGCTGCGTGGTGTGGCCAAAAATTAAATAAAATGAAATTAAAAAAAATAAAAAGAAACCAACAGAGTATGGATCTATATTCTAGGCTCTTAAGAAGAAAATACAAGCTATTTACCAAAATACTGCAACTAGCCAGATTCTTCTGGCTGAATCCGATGTATTAAATGAAAATTAGACAATTTCTTTTGTTACTGTACTTAAGTCTGTTCTCGCAACCAAAGTACACCTAATAAGACTTAGGAAATTCTGTACAAGGGTGAAATTTTAGCATGGGTGGAAGAAGCATTTTCCAAATTAATAGACTATTAATATCTTAGTTACTGGGGAACAAAAGAGGAGAAAACAGAGTCTAGTGAGCTTGGAACAGTGACTGTACTTTGCAGATGACAAGTAAGGAGCTGAGAGAATTATTATCCAGGAGGTGTCATTAAAATATTAGCTCATGAGATGTGATTATAGAGTGCCAGCCTACACAAAGCTCCATATTTTTCTACACATTGACTTGAAAAAAAATTTAAATATTAATCTTGAAATTTTTAAAAAATGACAACAATTTTAGCTGTTTCTCCAGTAGCTATGTTCCAGGTGGGAGCAGTGGGGCCCTGATGAAATAGAAGAAGGGGTGCTCTGCTATCAAAGCCACCAAGGCAGAGAACAATGGGGCTGTCAACCATCTGCAGAAGAAAGAGTGGGCTGGTATCCCAGAATAGAGAGCAGCTGAGACAGTTTCTAGTCCAGCCAAGCTCCCAACCTTTCTGCAGTGCAGAGGGTCAGAAAGACATGCTGGGCAGGAGTCATGGACAAAACTGGAATGTGCAGCAAAGGAAAGGGTCAGGGGAGTTGGAAGAGCTGGTCCAGGCAGAGTGGTGTGGCTATCACAGTAATCTGGGAAAATATCCAGGTGGATGAACTAAGGCAGTAGCTGCGGAGATCTAGGGAGATTGGGGAACTGATGTTCTCCAAGAGGTTATGAAAAATTGAACAGAAACTCAATTAAATAGAGTTGGGAGGCCATAGCATGGCTTCCTAGGTGGCTCAGTGGTTAAGAATCCGTCTGCCAATATATGGAGACACAGGAAATGTGGGTTTGATCCCTGGGTCAGGAAGATCCCCTGGAGGAGGGAATGGCAACCCACTCCATTATTCTTGCCTGGAAAATCCCATGGACAGAGTAGCCTGGCAGGCTATAGAACATAGGATCACAAAAAGTTGGACATGACTGAATGACTGAGAACGAGCACGAGAGGGAGGCCATAAAGGGGTCTTTCACATACTGTGACAATGGCAGAGGCCCACAGGAAGGAGAAAGACCTGTCTTCTTTCCTGGTAAGGACTCAACCAACAAAAACCCATGGACTATTTGTTTTCTATAGGCATCCAAACTGACTTTTTTGTCTCTATAAAAGAGTTCTTCCTTGGTCCTGCAGGACTTGCACGTGGCTTGCCATGGTTGCACGCACCAAATTTCTCTTCTTTATTCATCCTAAATAAACCCACCTTTGCTAGAGAATTATCTGGCAGTCTGTTTTAGGTCAACAAGGTGTACTAGGAGGAAGAAAGTGAAAGATGGACAGACTAAGGGGTATGGTCAGAAATCAGTTTAGTGGATCCTGAGACTTCACAAGTGGAGAATTTTAAGTTCTGATTAGACTCTAGGATATTTCTATAGAAGTGTACTCTGAAATTTCTCTGGAAAATAGAAGCATTCTAAAAACAGAAAACAGAAACTCGGGGAATGAGTCCAGGGGAGCTTTGAGCCTTTGCAAGGAGTTTTTACAAGCTTTTAAAATTCACATCAGGTCTTAATGGAGACCTGATAAATAGGGCGGCAGAGAAAAGATGCTACCCTGTTGGTTAGATCAAATGATTACCACCAGACACTGGTAAAGAAGCCAGATTTCAACGAGAGTCAGAAAAACAATTAACATGTGAGTATAACAAATATTTCACAAAGTCCTATTGGGCAGAGAAAGAATTTGTTGCAAATAATAGAATTTCCAAGAGGTCAGAATCAGAGATACCTTTAGGGGTAAAGAGAGACAAGCGCAGGGGGCCCCCATGATATCAGAGGTGCTTCAGGACCCATCAGAAAAGGGATCTCTCACAGGGAGCAGCACCCAGGGTGCCCAAGTGGCTTAGAGATGAGGACTTGCAGCCTGAAACACTGAGACCTAGAAGCGGAAGGGACTAAGTTGCCCATCAGACTTAACAGCACAACACTGAGACTTTTTTGGGTTTGAATTTCCAATCAAGAGAACAAAAGGACAATGTCCCTGGGATCTTTGTGGGTGTCTCAGAAATTCCTGTTAGGTGAAAGGGGATTCCAGCTGTGAGTCAGGAGAAGTGGACTGAAAAGCCCCTCTGCTTGGATTATTCACTGACGTGTGTGGCTGGAAAAATCTGAGAGGCTGACATTCTGAAGCATTTCTCCCCTTTCTTTCCTGGTCTCCTGGTCCTGCTGCTTCCTGCTGAGCAGAAGTCCTCACCTTCCTGATTTTACTCCTTCTTAAGTGGAGAACAGATATAAAAACAACAGGTAGGGGGCTGACTACTTCCGTTGTTATGGCAAGTATTAGGAAGCATGAAAAGTGGAATCTTTTCCTTGGTTCTTAGTTACTGCTTTTGTTATCCACATAGAAATTTAAAGGATCTCCTAAATGAACTAGAAGATTATATAATCCTTTGAGAATTTCTAGCTAATCTGATGTATATTCTGTGTTTAAGTCCTTTGATGTGATTAATAACTATATATACTGTTAGGACCAGTATAAAAGATAAATGTTGGGATCACAAATAGTGTAAGTTGAAAAAATAAATGATCTATTATAATGTTTCCCCTTCTGTGATTTTAGAGGATCATACAGGCTGTATTAGGTCCTGGGTAGGCTTTTCTTCAGACTTATCAGAGCCTTGAATTTTACACAGTACTGAGATCTCATGTGGCAGGTTTTTCACTGTTTTTCTTGATGCCCTGAATACCCTAGTAGGACTCTGAGAATCATCCTAGACTAGCATGACACTAGGCTTTGTACTGACACTTAGGCTTGGGTAAGTCTTTATTGTCAGGGGGCTGTCTTGGGCACTGAGTTTAGCAGCATCCCTGGTCTCTACTCACTAGATGCAGTAAAACCCCCTCTACCAAGTAGTAAACAGCCAAAAATGTCTCTAGACATTGCCAGATGTCCTCTGTTGGGGGAAATCACCCTAGCTGAGAATCACTGCCTTAGTAGGTGGACATTTCCCTCCCCCACTGGACATCTAATTGGTCATAAAGTCTTGTCGGACATACCTTCTGGAATCATCTCCCAAATCTATTTCTTCTGCTTTGTTTCCAATGTTCCTGGTTTCCCAAGGAAATACACAGACGTGTTTTTAAGGTTTGGATGGAATCAGGAAGGATAACCCTGGAGTAGGGGAAGATCCAAGGCTGAGGCTGCAGTAGCTGATGGTGACCAGGAGGGGGTGTCGGAGAAGTGCCAACTCTGGAACGTAGAAGAGCACCTAGGGCCAGGACTGATCTAGGAGAAACTGGGCAGAACCTGGCCCAGGCCAAGTCAGTAACACTAGGCAGCATCTATCTAGGAATATTCACTAGATATACACTGCAGAAGGTGCTTTACTCATGGCAGTAATAATCATTTGTTGTCATTCAGTCACTCAGTCGTGTTCGACTCTTTGTGACCCCAAGAACTGCAGCACACCAGGCTTCCCTGTCCTTCACCATCTCCCAGAGTCTGCTCAAACTTATGTCCATTAAGTCGGTGATGCCATCCAACCATCTCATCCTCAGTCACCCTCTTCTCCTCCTACCCTCAGTCTTTCCCAGCATCATGGTCTTTTCCAATGAGTCGTCTCTTTGCATCAGGTGACCAAAGTATTGGAGCTTCAGCTTCAGCATCAGTCCTTCCAGTGAATACTTCAGGGTTGATTTCTTTTATGATTGACTGGTTTGATCTCCTTGCTGTCCAAGGGACTCTCAAGAGTCTTCTCTAGCACCACAGTTCAGCCTTCTTTAATCATCATAATAATCATAGTTAACCATTACTGAGCATTTGCTCTATGCCAAACACTGGGTTCTGTGCCTTGCTTGAATTATCTCCTTGAATTCTCACAAAAATTCCAGCAGATAGATGAGATCTCATGTTACAGATTTCACGTTATAGGTTAGAAAACAGAGGTACAGAAAAGTAAAAATCAACTTTTAATTCTTCCCAAAACACTCAATTAACTCATCTAACTATTGAGTACCTACTACGTATCAGGCACTCTTGTATGTGTGAGCTAATATTATCAACCCAGTGTCACAGGAGAGAAAGCAGATCTCAGAATGTGAGAGTTGTAGTCCAACTTTGTACAGCTTGCTGAGTCAATATTTTAACTCAGGGCTATCTGTATGATTCTAGCACCTTCATTGCATCCACATTAGAATCCACAGACAGAGGGGTCTCCAGGCTGTGCCGCCACCTGACCTATCTGCTCTGTGGGTCTGCTACATGACAAGTCTCGTGCACACATACTGTGGGTCAGGAGTTGTTCTGGGCTTCTGAAGGTGAACAAGACAGGCTTCCAATAGAGGGGAAGAAGGATGGCAAGGAAGACAGCTGCTTAAAAAACTTATTCCAGAAATCACTAAGTACACACTGAGTGCTGAAGAGGAGAAGCATAAGACTGGAAGTTGCGAAATCTTTGTAGAGGAGGCCAGCCTTGTGTAGGAAGTCAGGGCAGGCTTCACGGGGAAGGAACATCTGGGCTGACAGTTAAAGACTGAATGGCAATTATTCGAGCAGTGGGTACGGAGAAACTGTCGATTGGAATGAAAAGGATTGGAGGCTGAAAAGAACTCGGCCCTAATATCAGGAAAGTGCATCATAGTGAGCAAGGGATAAACAAGGTAGTAACTCACAGAGGTAGAATAACGTGTTCTAACCATTTTTGGTTACTAGCATGGACTCCGGAACCAGAGAACTTGGGTTCGAATTCTAGCTCCACTATGTATTGACTGTGTGACACTGGACAAGTTCCACCTTCTCTGTTTCATCTTCTGTAAAGTGGGAGTAAAAATTTGTCTCTATCCTTTAAGGTTGTTATGGGGATTAAATAAGCTAATAAATGTAAAACACTTAGAAGAGCACATGGTACATGGCAAGTGCTATTAGTTATTACCATTACTATTATTATTACTTGGTACATAAACATTTAAATTCTACTCTGTTCACTTTACAAGTAAACATGTCCTCATGTGATTAAAATTTTGTAACTGCACACTGTGTATGAGCACATATGTTTGTAAGAACATAGGAGAAAGATAAATGCCTCCCAGAGTAATGATGCGGTGGTTACCTCAGAGGGGGAGGTGGGAAGAATTTATTCATTCTTCCTTTATACAGCTTTTTATTGCTCCTCTGGGAAAACAGCAACAACAAAAACAGAACAAATCAACCAAAAGAATTGAATAGAAAGTCCAGAAATAGACTCACACACATATTTATGTGTGGGGTTTATGACAAAAGCTCTACTCAAACTTACCAAAGGTCTTATAAATAAATGGGTTTATTTACAAACCAAGTTGAAAAAAATGAACTTTGACTTTTTCTTCATAACTTTAAAAAATTAATTTAGGAGAAATCACACACTTAAATGTGAATTTTAAAACAAAGCAATAAGATTTCTAGAGGAAAATATAGATGGAAAAGATTTCCTTTTTAAAAAAAGATTGATACATTGGATTTCATTAAAATAATAACTTTGGTTCATCAAAACATACCATTAAGAGAGTAAAAAAGCAAGTTATACATTGGGAGCAAATATTTATAATACTTGTATCTGACAAAGGAATCATATAGAATATTTAAAGAATATATACACATATAAATATATGAAACATTAAACAATTGGGAGAACTAATCAACTACTGATATACGAAAAACAGGGATGAATCTCAAAGACATGACGTTAAGTGAAATAAGCCAGTCATATAAAAAGGTCATATTATATGATCCTGTGTATATGACATTCAAAAACTGGCAAAATCAAAGTATGGTTACAGGGATCAGAAAACTGGTTACTGTAGGTGCAGGTACTGATTGGGAAGAGGTGTAAGGAGTCTTTGGGGATGCTAGAAATATTCTATATATTGATTTGGGTGATAGTTCCACGCATGCACACATAAGAAAGAATTCAGTGAGCTTAAGATTTGTGCACTTTACTGATGTAGTTATATTTCAATAGAAAACTTTTTTAAAGTTTAACAAATACAATTCAAAGGAAAACAATTGACTCAGTGAAAAATAATTAACTACACACAAAAATAAGGTACCATGGACGAGAGCCTGCAGAAATGACAGCAGAAATAGATGCATAAGAAATTCAAAAAGTAGAATTATCAGAGTTTATATAATACCATATTCTATAAACTTAAATAAACAGCAGAAAGTCTTTTAAACTATGTATAGGAAATAAGAAACTATAAAGAATTATAAAGCACACATGAATAAGAAAAAAATAGACTTCTAGAAATAAAGTCATAAAATAATTGAAATTAAAAATTCAGTATATGGGAATTCCACTTCCAGGAATTTGGAGTAAGGTGTACTTTCCCCTAGTCTTCCTGTTAACTACAACTAAAACCCCTAGAAGTAATATATAAAGCAAACATAAGACTTTGAAAGATGGAAGGAAGAAGTCAGACCAGATAGGGATATCGGGACCTAAGGAATGACACAAAGAGTTCCGTACATTTTCTTTTTGCTTTATATATCTCAGACTAGGAGCTGAAGAGTCCAGCGATTTAGAAATGCCAGTAGATACAGACAAAATGACAATCCCAATAAAAGTCTATTCTTTCTAGTCAAAGGACCAGGAAAGGGACAGCATAGAAAGACAGAAAACTTTTTTACAATAACAGTTACACCTAGTCAAACACCAAAGAAGAAACTATGACCTCCCACCACCACCCATGCCAGCAAAGGCTGAGTGAGGAGTGTAGATTTCTACTCTCACTTGTAGTGAGGCACCCCAATCCTTCCTGCCAGGGTAATATCAAAGAAGACTGAGTAGGGAGCTGGGATTTTCATCTTGCTGGGAGGTAGTAAGGCTGCCTCCCCCACTGTGATATCAGTGAAAACCACATGGGGTCCACTCCCACCCTGTAGTAATGAGGAGCCCCAACCTCATGTGTCAATAGAGACTAGATGGGGAACTTCCACTTCTACCCCCACCTGGCAGTAATGGGATGGTACCACTCCCCTATTCTTGCTAGAACAGTGTCTCTCTCTCTCTCTCTCTCTCTCTCTCTCTCACACACACACACACACACACACACTTAACCTAGCTAAACAGAAGATTTAAATGAGATCCAGAATCTCATAACACAATACTCAAATTTTCTAGGTTTAAATAGAAAATCACTATTCATATTATATTAGTCTACTTAGGGTTTCATAACAAAACACCATAGACTGGGTGGCTTAAACAACCAAAATTTATTTCTCAAAGTGCTAGAAGCTAGGAAGTTCAAGATCAAGGTGCCAGTCAGTTCAGTCCCTAATGAGAGCCCTCTTTCTGGCTTGCACTGTACCTTCTTGCTGTATCCTCACATAACAATATGGACAAATTGAAAGTAAAAAGATAGAAAAAGATATATCATAAAATATTAAGCAAAAGCAAGCAGACATAACTATAATAATACCAAATAAAGTATTTCAGAGCAAAGAAAATTGCCAGAGACAGAGGAGGATAGGGACATCCTACAACATAGCTGACCAGTACTCTTCAAAAGTATCAAGGCAATTAAAAACAAGGACAGTCTGAGAAAGTGTCATAGCCAGTGGGATTCTGAGGAGACACAACAACCAAATGTATTGTGACATCCTGGATGGGATCCTGGCTGGGAAGTCATTAGGGAAAAAATTAAAGAAATCTGAATAAATTATGGACTTCAGGTAATAATAATATATTGATATTGATGCATTAATTATAAAAATGTACCATACTAATGTTAATAGGAGAAATTTTGTGCAGAGTATATATGAGAATTCTCTGTATTATCTGCTCAATTTTTCTGTAAATTGAAACTGTTCTAAAAAGCAAAGACTATTAATTTTTAAAAAGTAACAAGTGATCTCTTGCATATTAAGAAAACTGATGGCAAACATAAAAGCAATCAATACAAAATGTCAAAATATTATCTTTAGTTCATCAAATGGAGTGTTCTTGTACCTAAGATAAAGCAATCATATTCCTCGGTATTTGCCAGGATTCAGGTACAAGAATATGGAGAAGGAAATGACAACCCATTCCAGTACTCTTGCCTGGAAAATTCCATGGACAGAAGAGCCTGGCAGGCTATAGTTCAAAGGGTCACAGGGAATTGGACACAACTGAGTGTCAGCACACACACATACAGGTTATAAGAATGTTTACAGCAGCAAAATTCTGGAAGTAAATAGATACCCAAAGGAGAATGGATGAATAGGCATGGTATACCAATCAACAAAGACAACTCAAGAGTGGAGAATTATAAATCTGTTCCATTCATGAATACAGATGAAAATTTTTTTAATATTACCAAATCTAATGTAAGAGTGTGTGAGAAGCAATCACAACATTACTCAGTTGAATTTAACTCATGTATGCCAACCTAGTTTAATAGTAGAAAATCCACAAATATAAATATTCATATTAACTAATTAAAATGAAAAAAATACCATGTCAATTGATACATAAAAAATCTTTTTATGGTAAACTCCATCTCTTAGTCATGATAAATACTTACAGCAAAATGAGAATAAAGGAGAGAAAATCCTTGGGACTTCCCTGGTGGTCATGACTCCACACTCCCAATGCAGGGGGCCTGGGTTCGATTCCTGATCAGGGAAGTATATCCCACTTGCTGCAACTAAAGATCCTGCGTGCTGCAACTAAGACCCAGTGCACCCAAATAAATAAATATTTTTTTTAAAAAAAGAGAAAATCCTCAATCTCATAAAGACTACATGCTTTATAAAAATACCTAGAGAAATCTCATCCAAAATGGGGAAACTCTGGAAAAGTTCCTCTGAAATCAATAAAAAATATATAAGAAAATCCACTATCACTAATTTTATTCAATATGGTATTGGAAATTCTAGCTAATACAACAAAGAAAAAAGGACATTGAGGTACAAGGATTGGAAAAGAAGACAGAAAAATACCATTGTTTGAAAACAACAAACTCAAATGGATATACATACAAATTGTTAGAAATTATTATAGCTAGTTATAAATATAAGATTACCAGTCACTTGAATTTCTATATACCAGCAGCAAACAACTATAAAATATAAACTTTTTAAAATACAGTTTTTTTCAGAGAAAATAAAGTCTCTAAGAGTAAATATACTGAAAGATCTTCAAGACCCCTTTAGAGAATATTATGAAGAAATCAGTTCTTCCTAAATTGATCTGCAAATTTATTGTGATGCCAATAAATATCTCAACAAAGTTTGCAAGGAACATGGTAAAATGCTTCTAAAATGTATATGGAAGAGTAAAGGGCCAAGAATGGCCAGAACATCTCTGTAGCTCAAAGAAGAGAAGGGTGGTGCCTGGGGGAGAGAGAGAAGGAGGAGAACCAAGGATCCAATGTCCATTCCAAGTCACCTGAGGAACTTCTCCTGTCAGCTGACCAAGCTAGCAGACTTCTGGGTGGAAACAATGATAGTATTTCTCTTTATGTGGTGGAACCATTAATAATAATTTTACTTTATACTAAGAGAGAAGTTGGGGAAAGAAAGGAAGAAGTCAGAAAAAAATACCATTCTACCCACAGTTCAGAGGATGCAGACAAACCTCAAACGAGCCCAAACAACCTGCTTGTGCTTTCTGTTCTGCTGTTTTGGAGTTAAGATTTCCGGGCTGTCTATCTATCAAAAGAATTTGTACAAGTGTGGGAGAGAGATAAAGGCTAAACCTTCAGTATTTATAACAGAAACAGCTTAGAATGTCATAAAAAAGAAACTAATTTACATTTCACTCTTAAGCTCAAGTATCCCATCTCAGAAACTATTTTTACTTCTTCATATTTCTTTACGGTCTTTAGATAGGCATACAGTTTTTGCAGAGTCATCATTTTAAAGACTACATAATAGTTGTCCGCTAATGATTCCCCCAGCTTTAGACATTCATGTTGTTCCTGAATTTGTCACTCTTATAAATAATGCTTATAAATATTTTGTGCAGTTATATGCTCCATCATTTAAAAAAAGGTCAGAGAGATGAGAAGTATGCAGCATTTCTAGTAATTATCTTTTCTCTCTTCCAAACATTCAGCAAGAGGCTCTACCCATTTCTCAATCTCTATAGATACGATCTCTCTACTATTTATCTAATATTATCTGCATAATTAAGGACAACTCCAGTCTCTGGAATGAATCCTGGCCATTAAGAGGGATTATTTAAGCATCTCCAGGCCAGTAGTCATTGATGAAACAAGCATTTATTGAGCATTGCTCATGTGATGAGTGGAATACTTATGAGGGCCCTTCCCAGATGAATCTTTGAGTTACTTAAGGTAGAGAATATTTCCTAAACTTCTGTCTATGATTATGTGCATTAAACTAATGACAGATTCCTTATCCCTGAAACTAAGTATGGGAGAAATAAGCCAAAGACTGATAAGCCAGTCTACTGATGGAATGGCTTTGAGAGAGCAAGACAAAGATAAATGTTCTTCTTCAATGGATAAGAGTAGGGAGAGTGGAGGGTGTTACAAAGGATCCCCCCAAATATCTGAGCCCTGGTCACCTGCTGGACTGATATTACATCTATCCTACTCAAAGTCACTCTTTGACCCAATCCTTCTTCTCTAGTTCTCTTTAAGGGCCTCATGGGAAGTTGAGGCCCATGCAACTGAGCCAGGATCAAGGATAGCCATTAACATGTGCTGACCATAGTGGACAGATGACTGCATTTGGCCACATCAAGGTAAAGAGTAAATAAATAAGAACGGTTCTTGTACCCAAAGCTCCAGGTCAGAGCTTTATGGCTTTACTCTTAAATGTAAACAGATAACAAAGATAACCAGACATTTGAAGCAAGCTTGCAAAATAAAAGAGGAAGACCAAGATAAAATGATAAGAGGTTGTGTTTGTTTTAAGGAATAATCAGAAGCCAATAATGAGGTCTTGGAAACTGAAAATATTTGCCAAATCTTTGAGTTCAATGGAAGAGTAGAAGATAAATTCATGTGAATCTCTCAAGGGGTAGAACAAAAATAAGAAGTCATAAAATATGGAAGATAATAGAAATGAGATTAATCTAGGAGGTACAACTTCTAATTTGAAAAAAAAACCAAAATCTCTTAAAAGAGAAAACCAGGGACTTCCCTGGCATTCCAGTGGTTAAGACTTTTACTGTAAAGTCACGGGTTCCATCCCTGGCTGGAGAACTATGATCCCACATGCCTTCTGGTGTGGCCAAAAAAAAAAAAAGAGAGAGAGGGAGAGAGGAAATCAAAGGTAAGAAATCACTGAAGAATAAAAATGAGACATTTTCCTGGATGTTAAAGACTGTCGATATAAAAGATGCACAACTTGAGAGTTTCAAGTTAAGTATTATTTAGGGCAAAACGAGGACTGCAGCCCAGGAGGCAGCATCTCAGATAGCTCTGGGAGACTGCTCCAAAGCAGCAGTGGGGGAAGATCAATATATAAGGTTTCAGTGAAGGGGGAGTTCAATACCATTAAGCACTCATTTTACAAAAGGTTTTTTGTTAGTCATGAGGATCTGATGTCACCATGAAGGGATTTAGTGCTTCTCTAGATATGAGGAGATGCAAGGATTGAGATCATAAAATCGGTTCTTAAAAACATCCACTAGATTCCCTGGAGCACAGAGTGCCTACATCACTCAACCCTGAACTCCCTCAGGGGTTGTTGAAGGTCAACAGCTATAGCAGCACGGGGTTCAGTCTCCACAGAGGCAGATGGCAGATGCCTTTGTTGTTCAGTCGTTGGCAATGCTCTTGGTAAGTGCTAATTTATAGTTGAAAGACCAAGTTTGCAGATTAAAAAGTCTTACCAAATTTTAGAGGAGAGGGTGAGTAGGGGAAATAGATGCCCTCCAAATGATGTAAATCAGACTGGCTTCAGATTTAGATTGCTCGTTAACAGTACTAGAAATTAAAAGAAAACTACATAGCAGTTCCCTCAAAGCCTGAGGGGAAACTACTTTTAATCCATGATTTTACATCCAGCCAAACAAAATCAAGTGTGGGGTAAAATAGAAATGTTTTCATACATGCAAGGAATTATGTCTCTCATGCCTCTCCTATTAGAAAATTATTTGAGAATATACTTAAATGAAACAAATGAATTGTTCAGCCTAGGCTTCCTGAAGGCAAAGCTTGAAGCAAGGGTTTATAGATAAGTTGGGAGTGCAATCCAAGGGGGCAGAAGTGAGTGGCAGATAAAACGCAAAAAGGGAAACAGGAAAACCAAGGCAGGGTTGCATTATTTATTTTTTTAATTGAAGTATAGTTGATTTACAATGTTACCTTATTGATACTTTCTGGTGTACAGCAAAGCTTTACAGATATATGCATGTGTATATATATATATATATATATAATTCTTTCCCATTATGATTTATTACAGGATATTGAGTATTGTTCCTTGTACTATACAGTAGAACCTTGCAGTTTATCTACTTTATATATAGTAGTTTGTGTCTGCTAATCCCAAATTTCTAATTTATCCTCCCCACCCCTTTGATAACCGGTTTGTTTTCTATGTCTGTGAGTCTGTTTTATAAATAAATTCATTTGTGTAGATTTCACACATAAGTGATATCGTGTGATATTTGCCTTTCTCTAACTTACTTCACTTAGCATGACAGTCTCTAGGTCCATCCATGTTGCTACAAATGACAATATTCCATTCTTTTTTATGGCCCAGTAGTATTCCATATTGTGTGTGAGTGTGTGTGTGTGTGTGTGTGTGTGTGCGCGCGCATCATTGAGGTGGCAACCATAAGTGTCTAGTTACTGTATCCCATGTAGAGAAATCTGATGAAATACAAATAAATTGTAGAAAGAAGAGGGAAAGAGAAAGAGGAAGAAAGGAAAGAAAGAAAGAGGCAATTATCTACTGAATCTTCTCTTCTATTGGTCAAACATTCTTCCATGGAGCATAACCTTCCTTGCTCTTCTGGTTGGCACATTGAGTCAGCATGTGGGTTCACACAGCATGATATCAAGCCACGTATTAGACAGGAATTCAGATCATGAGATGGAGGTGGGGTGCTGTCAGCTTTCAACTACACAAAGTCAATCAGAGGCCACAGCAGAGGCTACAGAAAGAGATGAGAACTAGAATATTGGAAAGAGTACATAAAATTTCATTGAACACTTCCAATACAGCCCTTTGGGTCTTCTCATACTTTCTGTTAAGAGCAGTCCATCACAGGGTCTTTGCAGCTGCCATCTCTGCAAAGACAAGCTGCAAGAGGATTAGTGAAAGAGCTACAATTCCTGCTGCTGTAGTTGGTCCCTGAGCCATAATTGATAACCATCACCTCCATTTAATATCAAATAATACAGTGTTATAATATTGTTTTATATAATCTGATGATATCTTTTAGAGATGTTAAAAAAGGGAATTATAACTATATATAGTCTTTTTTATTAAGCTACATGTTTACCATTTCTGATATGGGCATACTTCATTTTATTTGTGCTCTGTTTTATTGCACTCCACAGATTATGAGTTGTTTTTTTGTTTTGTTTTGGTTTTACAAATTTGTGCCATAGGTTCGTGGCAACTCTGGGTGGAACAAGTCTGTTGGCACAATTTTCCCCACAGCATCTGCTCATTTTGTTTCTCTGTGTCACATTTCACTAATTCTCACCATATTTCCAACCTTTTCATCAGTATTTTATTTGTTATGGTGATCTGCAATCAGTGATTGATCTGTAATCAGTGATCTTTGATGTTACTATTGTAATTGTTTTGGGGTGCCCAAAACTGTGTGTTCCAACTGCTCCACTGACCAGCCATG
This sequence comes from Giraffa tippelskirchi, assembly GCF_054371585.1. Taxonomy (NCBI): domain Eukaryota; kingdom Metazoa; phylum Chordata; class Mammalia; order Artiodactyla; family Giraffidae; genus Giraffa; species Giraffa tippelskirchi. The sequence continues at coordinate 123,525,359 of NC_137285.1, forward strand.
CCCCATGTCTCTCCCTCTCCTGGGGCCTCCCTATTCCTTGAGACACAATATTGAAATTAGGCCACTTAATAACCCTACACTGGCCTCTAAGTGTTCAAGTGAGAGGAACATTTGCAAGTCTCTCACTTTAAATCAAAAGCTAGAAATGATTATGTTTAGTGAGAAAGGTGTGTCAAAAGCTGAGCTAGGCTGAAAACTAGGCCTCCTGAGTCAAACATTTAGCCACTGTGAATGCAAAAGAAAAGTTCTTGAAGGAAATTAAAGGAGCTGCTCCAGTGAACTCATGCATGATAAAAATGCCTTATTGCTGATTTGGAGAAGGCTTTAGTGGCCTGGACAGAAGAACAAACCAGCCACAACATTCTCTTAAGCCAAAGTCTAAATCAAATCCAGGCCCTGTGAAAGTGAAAGTCGCTCAGTCATGTCCCACTCTTTGCGACCCCATGGACTATATAGTCCACGGAATTCTCCAGGCCAGAATACTGGAGTGGGTAGCCTTTTCCTTCTCCAGGGAATCTTCCTGACCCAGAAATCGAACCAGGGTGTCCTGCATTGCAGGCAGATTCTTTACCAACTGAGCTATAATGGAAGCCCCCTAACACTCTTCAATTCCACAAAAGCTGAGAAAGGTGAAGAAGCTGCAGAACAAAAGTTTGAAGCTTACCTAGGTTTGTTCATGAGGTTTAAGGAAAGTAGTCATTTATATAACCCAAAAATGCAAAGTGAAGCAACAAATGCTAATGTAGAAGCTGCAGCAATTTATCCAGACGATCTGGCTAAGATAATAAATGAAGGCGGTCACACTAAAAAAAATTTCAATGTAGCTGCCTTATATCGGAAGAAGATGTCCTCTAGAACTTAAATAGATGAAGAGGAGAAGTCAATGTCTGGCTTCAAAGCTTCAAAGGATAGGCTGGCTCTCGTGGTGGTAATCCTGCTGGTGACTTGAAGTTGAATCCAAAGAACATTTACCATTTCAGAAATCCTAGGCCCTTTCTGAATGCTAAATCTACTCTGCCTTGCTCTCTAAATGGAACAACAAAGCCTGGAAGACAGCACATCTGTTTACCACATGGTTTACTGAATATTTTAAGCCCACAAGTGATATCTATTGCTCAGAAAAAGATTTCTTTCAAAATACTATTGCTCACTGAAAGTGCACCTGTCACCCAAGATCTCCAATGGAGACGTACAATTAGATTAATGTTGTTTTCATGCCTTCTACTACAACATCCATCCTATAACTTGTGGATCAAAGAGTAATTTTGACTTTCAACTTTTATGATTTAAGATAGACATTTGGTAAGGTTATATAGCTGCCTTAGATAGTGATTCCTCTAATGGATCTGGGCCAATTCAATTGAAAGCCTTCTGGAAAGGATTCACCATTCTAGATGCCATTAAGGACATTCCTGATTTATGAGGAAAAATCAAAATACAACATTAACAGGAGTTTGGAAGAAGTTGATTCCAACCCTTGTGGACTTGGATGAATTCAAAGTTTTAGTGGAGGAAGTAACTGCAGATGTGGTGAAAACAACAAAAGAACTAGAATTAGAAGTGGAGCCTGAAGATGTGACTGAATTTCTGTAACCTTATGATAAAACTTTAACAGATTAAGAGTTATTTCTTTTGGACAAGTAAAGAAAATGACTCCTTGAGATGGAATCTACTGCTGGTCAAGCTGTGAAGATTGTTAAAATGACAACAAAGGATTTAGAAGAGTACTTAAACTTAGTTGATAAGGCAGGGTTTGAGAGAGTTGACTCCTCCAATTTCAAAAGAAGTTCTACTGTGAGTAAAAGGCTATCTAACAGCAGAGCAGGCTACAGAGAAATAGTTTGTGAAAGAAAGAGTCTAATGCAATGAACGTCATCTTATTTTTTTAAATTGCCATGGCTACCCCAACCTCCAGCAACCTCCACCCTTATCACCCAGTAACCATCAACACTGAGCAAGGCAAGACCCTCTACCAGCAAAAGATATAACTCACTGAAGGCTCAGACGATGGTTAGCATTTTTTAGCAATAAAGTATTTTTATTTAAGGTATGTACATTATTTTCTAAGACAAAGTGCTATTTCACAATTAATAGACCACAGTAAAGTATAAACATAAATTTTATATGGAGCTTCCCAGGTGGCACTAGTGATAAAGAATCCACCTGCCAGTACAGGAGATGCAAAATATGTGGGTTCGATCCCTGGGTCAGGAAGATCCCCTGAAGTAGGAAATTGTAACCCACTCCAGTACTCTTGCCGTAGACAGAAGAGTCAGGAGGGCTACAGTTCATGGGGCTGGAGTCAGACATGACTAAGTGACTGAGCACACACAACTTTCATATACATTGGAAAACCAAAAAATTCATGTGACTCGCTTTATCACAACATTCACTTTATTGCAGTGTTCTGGAAATAAACCCAAACCCACTTCCACTAATTTTACCAATATTCAGAGTATTTTTTAAAAATAAATGCTTCTCAATTTGTTGTATGCTCTTTGATCAATTTAAACAGTTTTTTTGCTGTTTGTTTACTGTTTTGTCCAGTTCTGTCATTGTTTTTTGGGAAAGAGAATTTGCACAGCTCCTCACACAGCCATCCCAGAATATGAAAAAAAATTTTCATAAAATAAGTAAGGGAAAGATGGAAAAATAAAGAAGAAATTTTTAAAAAGAATCTAAATTTTTACACGTTTGATAAAATTTTCAAGTAACTGCACATAAGGCAAAAACCAATTCAAGATGAACAATCTTCTGCAAAATGTAAGGTCAGGGGAAAATCACACAGATTAGCTAAACCCCAAGTAATATCTGCAAAATAAAATTGAGACATTCTCATCCGGCAATTACTAGTGTTGACCACAAAAGGATAATATGGTGTCTGTTTATTTAAAACCTCTCACCACAGGAATATGATGTTGTCTAGGCCCCTAAATTATAATTCATATTGTAATAATGGGATAGGGGAAGGGTCTGAATGATGGATCTCATACAGTCTGGGGACTGGCCACACTGTAAAGACTATCCAGAGAGAGGTACTGGGTAGGAGCACAGGTGGAACCAAGAAAGAAGACAAAAGAATAAAAATTTGGCATTGTGTGGACATGTATAATTTCAATTTGTGGGCTTGAGATATTCTTAGGTATGAGAATGCTTGCCCTTTCTCATGGCACAAAATTGACAATGCCAATAAACCAAAGTAAGTAAATTTTTGGTATCTAGCCTATTTTGTATGTCAGCATTATTTCACAGACAGGTCCATGATCCAGAGGTGGAAAACCTCGTTCTTTCAAAGTGCCTCTAAACTGATTTCAGAATATAATGTATATAAAAGCATCTTCCTTTCTCTTAGTTCTGCCAAGCAGAGTGAGAGGGGTTTTAAAGATTAGTTAAGGTTCAGTGGGAAATTGTGACTACAACTAACCTAGTCTTACTATTAAATCCTCCCGAACACAGTAATTTGTTCTTGAGACACATGTCCAAAGAGGAAACAATCACTGTTCTTTTATGAATACATTACTTTCAAATTGTGTTTCTAGTTGAGACAGTAAACTGTGTCAGTATCATCTGAAGGTGCTACTGCTCATGTTCTAAGGTTGCTTAGTTAAAGCTCTTTTGCAGTAGGAGAAAATAAAATCAATACGCAAATTAAGTAAAACCAAGAGATGGCAATAAAGAAAGCATTGAGTGATATTTGTATTTCTGGACCAGACATTCCTGAAGCCAAATAACCAAAGGTCAGACAAGTACGAATTAAAACAACAATATTACTTCATTTTTGCCCAGATTTTCTAAATTTGAAAATATCAGAAACATCTAGTACAGGAAAAATGTGAGGAAACTCACACTATAAGGGTCAGATTGGTACAACTTTAGTGGAAAGCTATTTAGCAGTAGATACAAAATTCTAAATACAAAATAACTTGACCCATCACTTATACTCCTATGAATTTATTCCAATGGAAAACATTTCTCACAAATGCAAATATATAAGCATTTTCATCGAGATATTATCTATAAAAGGAGAATCAGAAGCAACCTGTTTATGAATATGTAGAAATAAAAGATTACATGCCTCATACTACACTCACTTAAAAATCTCTTTTGTCCTTTTCCTTTCCTGTACTGTTAAGTTTTTAAGCGCCCCTTTTCTGTGGGCACTAACCTCCAGTAATAATACTTAGTTCTTAAAAATGCTGACCTTTCTTTTAACTGTTACTAGTAAAAACAAATATCAGAAAAGTAAGGGAGAAATGTCTCTTCTTTCTATAAAAAATTAATAAACAGAAACCTCAATTAAAATAAAGTCAGGTCAGAGAGGGAGTGCTCATGCCCTACAACGGTGGCAGAGCCCAACAGGAAGAACAAAAACTTCCTCTTCTTTCCTGGCAAGAGTTCAGCTGATGAGAGTCTATCACAACTCAGCCAATGAACAGCTATTGACTCTTTTTTCAAAAGAGAAAAAAGCCTTCCCAACCTCCTTATTTCCTTTATAAAGAGTTCTTCTCATCACTTCTGGTGGGTACTTACACTTGGCTTACCATGGTTGCAGACTCTGAATTGCAATTCTTTCTTGATCCCAAATAAACTCATTATTTTTGCTAGAGAAATAACTGGCAATTATTAGTTAACAAATAACTATTTGATTTAGGTACATGTCTTATAGCTGCAGAAAAGCAGATACTGTTCTACACTACATCATGAAGTCAGTTTTGTTAAGGTTGGAAACATTCATCAGACTGTCTGTCTTACTCTCCATTGCTGTGAAGAGACTTGTTTTTCAATATTTAACTGAAACCATCCCCTTTTGTTTATTGTTTAACAAATGAGTTTTCTTTTAAGATATATGGATTTAAAAGCGTGAGGGTAATTCCTATAAAGCATAACTTTTAATCTCAAAAGTCTTCAATCCTGGGAGTTCCCTGGCAGTCCAATGGTTAGGACTTAATGCTATTGCTGCTGGGGCCTGGGTTTGATCTCTGGTCAGGGAACCAAGATCCAACAAGCTGTGCGATACAGCCGAAAAAAAAAGAAAAATGTAAGAAAAATTTGGAATCTCATAAGGCACGCACACTGAGCAGTCAGATCAGACTGCTACTGTAAACAGTAATGCCATAGTGGCACACAGAGGGGAGGACTAGCCTTGCAGTTTCTTATTAAATTTATTGCCCTCATACTGAATTGGATACTAATGTTTCTCTAGAAATACAAATATTTGTGGAGGATCTTTGTTAAGTCATAGAAGGAAGATGGACTTTCCCTTATCCCTATCTATTCATAAAATGATATGGCTGATACATTTCTGATTCAAACTAGGAATTTGAACAAGTCTGTCTCACATGAATCAAAACATTTTCAAAAGACTAATTTTCTAGAGTAGTTTTAATTCAGAGCAAAATTATAAAGAAGGTAGAGATTTCCACAGACCCTTTGCTTCCACACACGTACAGCCTCCTCCTTTATGAACACCTCCCAATAGAGTGGTATATTTCTTACAATTAGTGAACCTACACTGACATATAATTATCACTTCAAGTCTGTACTTTGCATTAGAGTTCACTCTTGGTGTTGTACATTCTATGGGTTTGGATAAATATATAATAATATGTATCCATTATAGTATTACACGGAATATTTTCTCACTGCTTTAAAATCCTCTGTGTTCTGCCTATTCAGCTCTCCTCCCTCCCATCCACCCTCAATCCCTTGCAACTGCTAATCTTTTCAATGGCTCCACATTTTTGCTTTTTCCAGAATGTCATATAGTTGGAATCATACGGTATGAAAGCTTTTCACATTGACATCTTTTACTTAGTGAGAAATGGAATATTTCCTGCCGTATCAGTAAACAAGGATGTCACAGTCATCCGCCATTGTGACCCTCCAACGTGCTCTGCTGAATCCTAAGGGCACTCAGGGAAGAGAAGAATACCTGTGATCTAGTAGCCATCAGACCACAGCTACTCCCTATGGTGAGCCCCAAGGGAGCTCAGGATGTGAAAAACACAGGATACTGGCCCTCGATAGCTGAAGTGCATAGGAAAGGAATGATTTCAGCAAGCCCACACTCCTGCATCTTCCCACATATAGAAAAGCACTAAAATCCTTAACTTGGGAGATCTGGTTTTCTTTAATTAACAGTTCTATATAACCTGGCTCCTCCTTGTACCTCCTCCTCAGAGCAGTTCTCTCAGGGTTACTTGAGATGCTGTCTCTTGGGCTTGAAGTCCAAAATTTCCCATTGAATAAAACATAACTCTCAACTTTTAGGTTGTGAATATTTTTAAAGTTGACACTAGTAATATGTATTTAAGGTTCCTCCATGTCTTTTCATGACTTGGTGGCTCATTTCTTTCTAAGGCTGAATAAATTCCATTGTCTGGATGTACCATAGTTTATTTGTCCATTTACTTACTGAAGGACATCTTGGTTGCCTCCAAGTTTTTGCAATTATGAGCAAAACGGCTATAAACATCTGTGTGCAGGTTTTTGTGGGGTTATAAGTTTTCCATTCCTTTGGGTAAATACCATGCAGTGTAGTTACTGTTTCTCAGTCTCTTTCTTCCTCTTAGGTGGGATACAAGGACTGTAGAGTGGTCTGGGGTTGAATATTTCCCTTCCCCCAGCTAGGTTTAGGCTCTGATTAGTTTCTCATGAGGGCAGGACTTGTTAAGAGGAATAGAGTGCTCTATTTCCTTTTTTTTTTACTCTAAGCCAGAAGCAGGGGTGGGGATGGTTATTTATCCAATATTTAGGATAAGAACTTAGTTGAGCTCCTGTAGATAAATCTCCCAATATTATGGTCCATGACTGGGTCCTGCTTGAATTTTTCACTCTCAGACTTGTCCACACTGAGTCTCCAGAAATTCATTAATTAAACTTCAGGTTTTCCTACCCTAGCACTTGTTCCCAAGAAGGTTCTTGCTTGTGAGTCTCTGCTCTGGTAAGCCAAAAAATCCCGTATTCACCTGACTCTGTAATCTTGAATGCAGTGGTTGCCCGTGTTCTCCCCTCTCTTACAGATCCAGAACTGTTGATTTTTCAGTCTGTTCAGCTTTTTACTTTTTGTTGGGATGGAGTGGCTCCTTACATGTGGAACCAGAAATAGAAAGTGAATCAAAACATCTTTAACAATTGGTTTTTCATTTTAACTTTCTCCATTTGGATAGGCATAGGTAAAAAGGCAAAACTGGAAGAAGGAATTCTGCCTTTGGACTTGAACTGCAATTCTTCTCTGAGTCTCAGCCTGTAGGTCTATATTTTGGACTGGCCAACCCTCCATAATCAAGTGAGCCAAATCTCAGTTTACATATATACCCATCTGGGTGGTTCTTTTTCTCTGGAGTGTGTGTATGTTCAGTCATGTCCAATTCTTTGTGACCCTATGGACTCTAGCCCGCCAGTCTCCTCTGTCCATGGAATTTTCCAGGCAAGAATACTGGAACTGGTTGCCATTTCCTACTCCAGGACTGATACTTTATGAAAATGCAATAAGAATAAGTTTCTAGGAAAACAACCATATGCTTAAATATTGTGGAAATGTCAAATTGTTATAAAAGTTTCTAAATGCTTGCTTTCAATTTCCATATTTAGCTTATCTGATTGGTAGCTCCATGTTTAGCTTGTCTGATTGGAAAATGTACAGGACTGAGTTCTCTGTGGAACACACACACACACACACACACCCACACATGTGTGCACGCACACAGATGGAAGAAATTTGCACATTCGGGGCTTCCTCCAGGTGGCGCTACTGATAAAGAACCCACCTACCAATGCAGGAAACACAACAGAGGTGTGTTCAATCCCTGGGTCGGGAAGATCCCCTGGAGAAAGGAATGGCACACCACTCCAGTATTCTTGCCTGGAAAATTCCATAGGCAGAGGAGCCTGTTGGGTTACAATCCATGGGGCCACAAAGAGTCGGACATGACTGAACAACTGAGCACACACACAGCACACACACACATTAATTATTTCTGTTGACACAAACAAAGGCAAAATTTGATCTAACATTGTTTCTCAAAAGAAGTTCCAGATGGTTCCAGAGAACAGTCCATCAACTTTATTGCTAAGTAAAACCATTATTACTTAAAGATTAGCTCATTAATCTTATTGCTAAGTAAAAAAACCTTATTGCTAAGTAAAAACTAATTATCACCCTGCTTATTTAACTTATTTGCAGAGTACATCATGCGAAATGCCAGGCTGGATGAAGCACAAGCTGGAATCAAGATTGCTGGGAGAAATATCAATAACCTCAGATATGCAGATGACACCACCCTTATGGAAGAAAGTGAAGAGGAACTAAAGAGCGTCTTGATGAAAGTGAAGAGGAGAGTGAAAAAGTTGGCTTAAAATTCAACATTCAGAAAACTAAGATCATGGCATCCGGTCCCACCACTTCATGGCAATTAGATGGGGAACCAAAGGGAACAGTGACAGACTTTATTTTGGGGTGCTCCAAAATCACTGTAGATGGTGACTGCAGCCATGAAATTAAAAGACGCTTGTTCCTTGGAAGAAAAGCTACGACAAACCTAGACAGCATATTAAAAAGCAGAGACATTACTTTGCCAACAAAGGTCCATCTAGTTAAAGCTATGATTTTTCCAGTAGTTATGTATGGATGTGAGAGCTGGACTATAAAGAAAGCTGAGCACCAAAGAATTGATGCTTTTGAACTGTGGTGTTGGATAAGACTCTTGAGAGTCCCTTGGACTGCAAGGATATCCAACCAGTCCATCGTAAAGGTGATCAGTCCTGGGTGTTCACTGGAAGGACTGATGGTGAAACTCAAACTCCAATACTTTGGCCACCTGATGCGAATGAGCTGACTCATTTGAAAAGATCCTGATGCTGGGAAAGATTGAGGGCAGGAGGAGAAGGGGACGGCGAGGATGAGATGGTTGGATGGCATCACCAACTCAGTGGACACTGAGAAGAGTAAGCTTCGGGAGTTGGTGATAGACAGGGAAGCCTGGCGTGTTGCAGTCCATGAGGTCGCAAAGAGTCAGACATGACTGAGTAACTCAACTGAATTGAAGTAAAACCATGCATATGTAGAAGAAAACAAGTGTGAATTCCTCCATAACCAAGGGATGGAGAAAACTTTTCTAATTACAACTCAAAATGTAGAAGCAGTAAGCAACAAGGGAAAAAAGCCAGAATCATGATATATAAAGTAAAAGACAGATGACAAACTGAGTGAAATATTTGCAAGTTACATCACAGACTTAGAGTTGATTTTCCTAAAACATAGACGGTATTTAAAAATTGAAAAAGAAAAAAATCAGCAATCCTACAGAAAAATGGACAATAGATGTACAGCCAATTCACAGAAGAATTACAAGTAGCCCTTAAACACATTAAAAGTCATTTAACCTTGCTATTATTTCCCCCAAACATTGGCAAAAATCCATCCCAGACATTGCAGTTCCAGTTCTAGAAGTTCAATTTGGGCCTCTTCAATAACTTTCACATTACTATTTAATGTGATTGATCCTTCCTCTAGTGTTCTGAACTTAAGAAATATAGTTATGATAACTATTTTCATGTCTTTGCTGTTCTGTGTCAGTTCAACTGATTGATTTTTCTCAGCATTATGGGACATGTTTTTCTGCTTTTTTTCATGTCAATCTTTATTTTGATTCCAGACACTGTGATTTCTTTTTTACCTTATTGGATACTAGATATTTTTGTTCTCCTGTGAGTATTCTTGAGCTTTGTTCTGGAACAGAGTTAAATTATTTGAAAACAGCTTGGTTTTTCTGGGTTTTGTTTGCAGGATTTGTGAGGTGAGACCAAAGTGGCATTTGACCCAGCACTAATTATTCTTCTCTACTGAGACAAACCTTTCTGACTCTTCTACTGCATCAAGAAGCCGGGGCTAGTGTATTTCATTGAGAATATCCAGGTGACGACTTGCTGATCAGACACAAGCCACCACATGGAAGTGGCAGATTGCTCCTTGGGCTTATGAGCTCTGACTCTGGGAAAGTGAAAATGCTGAGGCCTTTTTGATGGAAGCTATAGTTTCAAAACACTCCCACAAAGGAAGTTGAGTCACAAGATTTATGACTCTACCCTCAAGTCTTTATCTAAGGTCCAGGTTCTGGGTGTGAGCAGGATTATCATACCATTAAATGCCTAGGCGGCAACTGAGAAAAACAAGTTGTTTTCCTCAAAAGTTACTTTTCTCATCACAATAGACTCTGTGATGCCTAGGCATTAATCTTTAAGGATAATTATACACACTGTCTGGACAGCAGAGCTATATCAAGCCAACTAGCAGGGTTTTAGTCACTGAGTACATGAAATATAGGCGCAACACAAAAATGCCAATCAACAGTATCATCAATAGACAAATGATAGCTTGAAATCCATTTGTTGTGGTCCAGCCAAAACAGTAATCAAAGTCCTTAGATAAAGCCAATGTTTTTGATTAAAACCTCAGGTGAGATTACAGAATTCTTGTCCCTCCTTGGGCCACCTTCTATAAATTTGTCTGAACTTGTCCAGAATTTTTAATATACGTGCGGAAGGTGGTGCTTTTTATAACACTCATACCACCTTTCTTGGTCAGTTAGTAATCTAAAGCTAAACAGTTATCCAAAACCATCTGTGCTAAATCACGTTGGGGAACTTTCCTGGCGGTCCAATGGCTAAGACTCCACATTCCCAATGCAGGGGGCCTGAGTTTGATCTCTCTTTGGAGAATTAAGATCCTGCATGCCAGTACTGGGTAGCCAAAAGTGAAAAAGAAAAAAATCATCCCCACAGGCCACTTACTTGGGAAATTATCTTTGTGGAGCCAGGTAACATGCTCAACAATTGCAGCAACCCAAAAAACAAGCCCTAATTTCTGCCCTACCGAAGGGCTTGAACTGGAAGATTGTGGAGCCCTGGGTGATGACTGTGGGGAAGGATCCCCTCAAGTGCTAGAGGGAGGTGGTCCTGTGGCTGTTGTCTTGGTGGGTGGGGAAAAGGGTGGTAATGCTGTGGTGTTGGCAGCATCCACAGCTGCAGAGGGGTTCCTCCTAACAGATATTAAACTCACTAACTCTCAGGAGGACCCATAATGTGGAATTTAATGGGTGTGTTGAAGGCAAACAACTAAGTCAAGTGTTTAGGAGCCCCCATAGGTTGTGAGACTTGACACAGGCACAGTGGGGAGCAGCCTGGCAGTCAGAGTACTGCCGCACCCTGGAGCAGCAAGCATTGCAGCAAGCAAGGGGGCTCTGGGGTAAACACCAAGTTAAATCGCAAAATGCCACTCAAGGGAGTCGGCAGCAGGGAATTTAGATAAACAATCAAGTACCAGGTAGTACTCACAGTCATCATCACCATGTCTTCCCTGGTGTCATCTCTGCTATTGTGGAAGGTTCCAGAGGAAGTAGTCAGGGTTGGACCCACGAGGGAAACACCTTGCCAACAATTGGGTGGCTTCCTCCATAACTAGTAAAGGTTGGAAGCCCATGTGTAGCCTTGGTTTAGAGAAAATTTAGTTATATGCTGGCAACAATTTAATGCTTGGCCTTATATTGCCAGAGATGGGTCTGAACTGCATAAGCCTATTAGCCAATTAGAGATGAAATTGGAGCACTGTAATGGCCAGTGGCTGAAGGTCAGGATATCAGGTGACCATTTGGGCAGGGACAGTGGCCTTTACACATATGATAGAGGGCTTGAATCCCTTGGCTAGTGTCTGCACCTGGTGGTGTTTTGGGCGCAGCCCCTCTATAGCTATCATTCATCCCCCCATTCTAGGGTACCATGTTGCCCTGGTAGAGCTGGCTCCTCAAGTCCCACCCTTGGCACAGAGGACCCAGCAGCTGGCCTCCCCAGCCAGCACAAATCTAGAGGAACTCTGCTTGGCTCCGAGTGAGACAGGCTGGGACCTGAGATCTCTGCCAGAGTGCCTGCACCTGGACAAACGTCTCCTTAAGCAATAGGATACAAAACAACCACAAGGCACAGGTGATTAAACAACTGCTCGCATACTCAATTGGGGCAATTTTGACCGCTCTCCTACCTTCCTGGGGCAGTAGTAATGAGCTTATCCACCTTGTTTGATGTGATGGGTGCAGAGATGAAGGACTGCATATGACTCTTTCACATGGCCCTCCACAAAGGGCGGATGCTTGCATCAGGCACCCTGAGAGGGCTGAAGAGCCCACCCAAACTACACCTCCAACCCATCTCTCCACCCCTACCCCCACCCTATTTAAGGGACCAGCTAGCTCTCTGGAAAAAAAGAGCAAGAGCACCTGCTTCCTGTTGGTGCCTCCTTGTGCTGCAGCTTAAGCCCCAGCAAGTCCTTGCCTGAAATTCATGTGGCCTCATCAATTTCTATTGATTAAAGAGTCCAAGCGTCCAGGTCCGTAACACTAGGACCTGAGCCCTCGCCCTGGTTTCTGCCTGGAGGAAAAAGGCAGAGCCCTTCCATCCTGGTTAGTTCACCATGGCAAAACACGGGGGATTTTCACATATGACCGTAGCCCATCTCCTCCAGAACTGACACCCAGGAGGGTCTCCTTTAGAGAATAATTGGAAACACACCCATCTCAGACTGGGGCCTTTAGTTGGCTCCTGAGTCTCTGCAGGAGAGTCTGACCTTTTACAGCACTGATGATTTAGGGTAGGGATTTCCAGCAACCAGCAGCAACATTACTTAGCAGCCACAAACCCCCAGCTAGCACTGGTTTCTTCCCATAGAGACTGAGTAGTATGGGAGAGAAAGTTAGTATGCCATTCACAGCTCCAAGACATTGACTAGGGGTGCAAACTGTTCCCACCATCCTATCCTCCTTATTGCCAATTGTGTTGAGAAGCACAAACTGGTATATTGAATTAAGAGCAGGCAGATTATAACCCTGACCTGCTCAATAAGGAGGCACGAGCCATCTGCACGTGAGTGGCAGGTGGCTCCCTCAGCAACCCAGCTGTCACCTTGGGGAAGTTAAACCCATGGGGGTTTGTTTTGATTGAAAGCAAAGTTTCAGTACACTCACACAAAGAGGATTGTGGTTGTTGTCTCTAATTATGTCAGACTCTTTGCAACCCATGGAGTGCAGCATGCCAGGACATACATGCCATGTCCTTTATTATCTCCCGTTTGAGTTTGAGTTTGCTCAAACTCATGTCCACTGAGTCAGTGATGCCATCCAACCATCTTACCCTCTGACACACCCTTCTCATCCTGCCTTCAATCTTTCCCAGCATCAGGGTCTTTTCCAATGAGTCAGTTCTTTGCATCAGGTGGCCAAAGTATTGGAGTTTCAGCTTCAGCATCAGTCCTTCCAATGAATATGCAGGATTGATTTCCTTTACGATTGACTGGTTTGATCTCCTTGCAGTCCAAGGGACTCTCAAAAGACTTCTCCAACACCACAGTTCAAATGCATCAATTCTTCAGTGTTCAGCTTTCTTTATGGTCGAAACTCTCACATCTACACATGACTACTGGAAAAATCATAGGTTTGACTAGATGGACCTTTGTCAGCAAAAAAATGTCTCTGCTTTTTAATATGCTATCTAGGTTGGTCATGGGCTTCCCTTGTGGCTTAGCTGGTAAAGAATCCACCTGCAATGTGGGAGACCTGGGTTTGATCCCTGGGTTGGGAAGATCCCCTGGAGAAGGGAAAGGCTACCCACTCCACTATTCTGGCCTGGAAAATTCCATGGACTGTATAGTCCACGGGGTCAAAAAGAGTCAGACACGACTGAGCGACCTTCACTTTCAGATTGGTCATAGTTTTTCTTCTGAGGAGTAAGCGTCTTTTAATTTCATGGCTGCAGTCACCATCTGCAGTGATTTTGGAGCCCAAGAAAATAAAGTCTGTCACTGTTTCCATTGTTTCTCCATCTATTTGCCATGAAGTGATGGGGCTGGATGCCATAATCTTAGTTTTCTGAATGTTGAGTTTTAAGCTAACTTTTTCACTCTCCTCTTTCACTTTCATCAAGAGGCTCTTTAGTTCCCACTATGCCAAGTTGGCTTCCCAAGCAAGCTGCCTCTTTTTTTTTTTTAATTAAAGTATAGTTAACCTAGCGTGTTCTGGGGGCTCTGAGGAGCTCTGGTCCTTTATATTTCAGCTCAGAAAGAATTCAGTGAGAGGCAAGAAGTGATTTATTAGAATAGGATGATTTTGAGGCTTACAAGCAGGAGGGTGAGAGGGTACTACACCCCAAGAACTTAGTGGGCTACAGTTTACAATCAAAGGAAAAGTGGGGAGGGGGAAAAGACCATCTTCTCCCTCACTATTAAGTGAATGTCATGCTTCCATCATCAGCTTCTCCTCCATGGCAGGTGGGGAATTTTCTTGGCCCTATATGGTCAAGACAGGACTGTATTGGTACAATGAAAATGAGCAAAAAGTGGTGAAGTATATGTTTTAGCATATATTTCAAGTTTCAGTATGATGTCACTCTTTCCTTATGTTTTTGTTTTTAATGTGTCCAGAGGAGTATGTCCTAGGAATCCTTAGGGTAAGGATTAATTTACTGAGTTCACTGGACAGGATGTGGGTCTCATACCACCACTGTTTTATTGTTTGGGGGCACGTCTCATACTTCTGTTGTGTGGTTTTGTTACTAAGTAAGCCTGCTTGGCTTTGCAGTTAAACAAATCTGCTTTCTTTAGTGATCATTAACTTATAGGGGTCTCCCATACTTTTTCTTTACTTACAGTCCCTTAGTGTGATTAACTATTTAATTAACTGCTTTGTCTCTTTACTCTGTCCCTATCAGAAGTCAAAGACAAATATATGATATCACTTATATGTGGAATTTTAAAAATGATACAAATAAACTTCTTTACAAAACAGAAATGGACAGACTCTTTTATTCAGAGAGGACTTAAAGTTACTTCTGCCTCAGGGAAAGACCACTGAATCACTCTAAATGGATCGCTCTAAATGAAATTCTCAGGTTGGAGTTGTTTTTTTTTTTAGTCATTCAAATAGCATGAAGAGGTTGTTTGGGGGGGGGTCTTCCCTGGTGTTCCAGTGGTTAAGAATCTGCCTTCCAATTCAGGGAACATTTGTTCTGTTCCTGGTTGGGGAACTAGGATCCCACATGGCTCAGGGCAACTAAGTCCAAGTACCACAACTACTGAGCCCACATGCCTCACTACTGAGCTCACGTGCCACAAATAGAGAGAAGCCTGGGCATTGCAATAAAAGGTGCCCAACTAAGACTGACACAGTAAAAAACAAATTAATTTAAAAAAAGGAGCTTTGCTTCCTAATTCTTTTGTCTTTTCTTTTCAAAAAATGCTTCCAAATTCTTGGTGGCAATGTCCTCTCCCTCTCACAGCCACAAAGGTTCAATTTTCTCTCACTGAGGGTGCAGCCCAGCTTTCTGCAGAGGCTCTCCTGCAGTCGTCACTCTAGGAGGCCCTCATCTCTTTTCCCCCCACAAACCATGAAGTGTGGAAACAGAGGCTCCCATTCACTTGGTCCAGCAAAAGCTTTCAGAGTGAAAGCTAGTTCCAGCACTCCACTTACCTATCTGGCTGTGTTCCCTAGACTGAGAATTCCTTTTTTTTTTTGCCAGATCCCCAGTGCTTGTAATGAAGGTAAGGTTTTTTGTTTGTTTTGTCTTGTTTTTTGGTTTCTTTAAACAAATATTACCCAGGATTGATAGTTGTTGTCAGTGGATGAGTTGATCCAGGTCGTAGTCTACTATAGTCCCAGAAACAGAAGTACTCACTACATTTTTCAAGAGTAAATGGTTTAGAAAAACAATGAGATTGGGAATTTTTTCACTGAAGATAAAAAGGATGGTTGGTTCAAACCTTCCTTGTTTGTTCCAGAGCAGGAACTATTCTCATTAATCAAGGTTTACAGTTGCAACTCAAACACATATTTCTTTGGAAAATGCTTACCCAAACAGACAATTGTTTTGGAACTCTGAAATCCCTGAATACCATTTGAAATTAAATAACTTTATATTTGTATAAATCACCAAAAGAAAGATACTGTTGGTCAAACTGAGTTGAACTGAGTTGTTTACAGCTATGTACCTTTCTAGGGGGATGGCATGGTATAGGGAATGAATGTGTGGGATGAGGTGCCAGACTACATAGGTTCAAATCCCAAAGCTGCCGCTTATCAGCTCTGTGATTGGGGAAGTTACTTAAACTCTGGGTCTCAGTTTCTTCATCGCTAAAATGGAGATAATAATAATGCCTATCCTATAGGACTGTATTGAGGATTGTGTGATTTAATGTTTGTAAAGTTTGTTGTTGTTGTTGTTGTTGTTGTTTGGCTGTGCTATGTGGCGTGTGGGTGGGGTCTTAGTTCCCTGACCAGGGATCAAACCCATGACCCCTGCAGTGGAAGCTTGGAGTCTTAACCACTGGACCACCAGGGAAATCCCCTGTAGAGGATTTAAAATAGTGTCTGACCCAAGATAAGCTCCACATAT
This sequence comes from Giraffa tippelskirchi, assembly GCF_054371585.1. Classification (NCBI taxonomy): domain Eukaryota; kingdom Metazoa; phylum Chordata; class Mammalia; order Artiodactyla; family Giraffidae; genus Giraffa; species Giraffa tippelskirchi. The sequence continues at coordinate 123,541,790 of NC_137285.1, forward strand.
GCATAAAAAAAATATCCCCTACAAGGACTTCCCAATACAGGGGGCCTGGGTTCCATTCCTGGTCAGGGAACTAGATCCCACATGCTGCAACCAAGACCAGGTGCAGTAAAAAAAAAAAAAAAAAAAAAATATATATATATATATATATATGTATGTATATATATGTGTATGTATATATATGTATGTGTATATACATATACACATATGTGTGTATATATATATATGTATGTGTATATATATATATATATATATTAGATCTCCTATGTATAAAAACAGACTAAGATTCTTTAAACAAATGACTTCTCTCTCCTTTGGTCTTCTACATTGTAGGCTTTCTGCAAGGGAATAGTATCTCCATTTTAATAAGTTTCTAGTTTAAAATGCCTTACTTTTATGAGGCAAACAAAATTCTTTTGTCTTTGAATATTCTTTACTAAATGTAAAATATGTTTTATTTCTTTTGTACAGCCCATCCTCTATGCCACATTGATATAAGTATTTTGTGTAATTGTACACACACTCGGAGAAGGCAATGGCACCCCACTCCAGTACTCTTGCCTGGAAAATCCCATGGACGGAGGAGCCTGGTAGGCTACAGTCCATGGGGCCGCTGAGAGTCGGACACGACTGAGCGACTTCACTTTCACTTTTCCCTTTCATGCACTGGAGAAGGAAATGGCAACCCACTCCAGTATTCTTGCCTGGAGAATCCCAGGGATGGCGGAGCTTAGTGGGCTGCCGTCTATGGGGTCGCACAGAGTCGGACACGACTGAAGCGACTTAGCAGCAGCAGCAGCAACACACACACTAAAGACTGCTTTGAAACTAATTTCCTTAAACAAAAATTATGACAATTATTTTATTATGAAATTTAATAATTCTTTTCTATCCTGAGCTAACCTGAGCAATGCATCGGTTTCACCTAGGTTTAGACTCCATTGACTTTATTTTCCTATCTAGATACATGGTTTATATCTAAAAAAGAGAACACAAGATAGTGGACTTTCTTCAAGAACAAGTTGATTGGGTCAAAAGATGATGACACTGATAGATATTCTAAATCTATTATGTTTTAAAGTTTGTATCCTACATGCTCATGGGTTCTGGTTATGATTTGAGAGCTTCCTATACAGAGACATTCTGATCAAGGAGTTCTCAGCATTCCTAGGTGTGAAACTGAGACATGGAACAAGGTGGTTTAAAGTCATTTCAAGAGCAGTGGAAGAGAAAAAACTTGACTGGCCAAGAGATGCTTGTAGATTGTCAGGGTAGACAGATTGAGATAGTCTTAGAAGCCCATGTTTGAAAGAGGCAGTGGGGAATGAACAATCAAAGGCTATCGTGGGAATATAAATGTACAATCATTACTGTTCTCTGTAATGAACAGTATGGAGGATCCTTGAAAAAGCAAAATAAAAAGGAATGAATTTGAGTCAGCTGAACTGAGGTGGATGAATCTAGAGCCTGTTAGGACAGAGTGAAGCAAGTTAGAAAGAGAAAAACAAATGTTGTGTATTAACTTGTATATACAGAATCTAGAAAAATAGTACTGATGAATCTACTTGCAGGGCAGGAATAAAGATGCAGGCATAGAAAATGGACTTGTGGATATAGTGGGGGATAGAGAGAGTGGAATGAATTGAAAGAGAAGCACTGAAATACATACATTACCATGTGTAAAACAGATAGCTAGTGAGCAGTTACTGTATAACACAGGGAACTCAGCTTGGTGCTCTGTGACGACCTAGAAGCATGGGATGGGTTAGAGGGAGGAGGAAGGTTCAAGAAGGAGGCAATATATGTATACTTATGGCTGATTCACATTGTTGTACAGCAGAAACCAACAGAACATTGTAAAGCAGTTATCCTCTAATGAAAAAAAAAGTATTGCAAAAAATACTGATAAAAATCCAGAGTTATCAGTAAATCAAACGGACAACTCTCTTATCAGAGTCATTGGTAAATCAAACTATGTTGTTGGTTATGCATAATTTTGGAGAGTTTCCCAAAATCTCAGAATTGTGACATTTTAGAAGAAAAGACAATCCAGTCTGTTTTACAGATGAAGAAATGGAGATCCATAGAAATGGACTGGCAGACTAGCACATAACTGCATAGTTAGCAAGGATCTGCTCTGCCATTTCCTAACAGTATGATTTGGGCCGAATACATAGCCATTTTGTTTAAACGTTTATTTATTTATTCCGCTCCCTTGGGTCTTAGTCGAGGCATGCGGATCTTTGTTGCATCATGTGGGATCTTTGCTGAGGCTCATGAACTCTCTAGTTGTGGCTTGTGGGCTTAGCTGCTCCACAGCCTGGGGGATCTTAGTTCCCTGACCAGGGATTGAACCCATGTACCCTGCATTGCAAGGCAGATTCTTAACCACTGAACCACCAGGGAAATCTGGTATATAGCTATTTTAGAGTCAAGTTACTAATATGTGAAATGGGGCTGGAATGGTAAGTACTAATTGATAGAACACATGTAAAATGTTTAGCAAAATGCCTAACATATATTACATACTATTATCATCATTATTAGTATAGGACTAAAATATAGCTTTATAATGACTTCTAATCTGGAATAGGCTTCCCAGGTGGCACTAGTGGTAAAGAACTCACCTACCAATGCAGGAGATGTAACAGACGCGGGTTCAATCCCTGGGTCAGGAAGATCCTCTGGAGGAAGGTACAGCAACCCACTCCAGTATTCTTGCTTAGAAAATTCCATGGACAGAGGATCCTGGCGGGCTTTTTGTGATCCATGGGGTCACAAAGAGTAGGACATGACTGAAGTGACTTCACCTGCGCAAGCGAGCATGCACGTGGGCATGCGCGTGCACACACACACACAATCTGGGATAATGACTAAGAAGACTCTAGATATTATTGAAGTTGAAGAAAATTTTATCTCATGCTTATGATCAATTTTTAAACTTGCATATAGTAGAGACAGCAGTACAGAATATTTTTCCTAATATTTTCCTCAAAGATAAATGTCTTCTTGCTAAAAGCCTTCTGTTATAGCAACATTCAGGGAAATTCCCCAGTAGATATAACAACTACTTAAAAGACATGAAATTTGTTTCCCTATAAGTTCATAATAAATATTTATTTACCCTGGAAAACCCAGGTTTATTTGGTGATGCCAATCCCCTGCTTTAAAAGAAAATAAACCCAATAAAAACAAATGAAATTAAAAAAAAAAAAACCCTAAAAATGGAATCATCATGTGATCTAGCAGTCCTACTCCTGGGCATATATCCGGACAAAATCATGACCCAGAAAGATACATGCACCCCACTGTTCATAGCAGCACTATTTACAACGGCCAAGACAAGGGAGCAACTTAAAGGTCTATCAACAGAAGAATAGATAAAGAAGATGTGGTACTTATATACCACAGACTATTACTCAGTCATAAAAATAATGAAATAATGCCATTTGCAACAATATGTATGGACCTAGAGGTTATCAATGGCACCCCACTCCAGTACTCTTGCCTGGAAACTCCCATGGTTGGAGGAGCTTGGTAGGCTGCAGTCCATGGGGTCGCGAAGAGTTGGACATGATGGAGCGACTTCACTTTCACTTTTCCCTTTCATGCATTGGAGAAGGAAATGGCACCCCACTCCAGTGTTCTTGCCTAGAGAATCCTAGGGATGGGGGAGCCTGGTGGGCTGCCGTCTATGGAGTCGCACAGAGTCGGACATGACTGAAGCGACTTAGCAGCAGCAGCATCAGAGGTTATCATACTAAATAAAGTAAGTCAGACAGAAAAACAAATATCATGTAATATCACTTATATGTGGAATCTAAAAAAAAAAAATGATACAAATGAAGTTACTTAAACAGAAACAGTGTCACAGATGTAGAAAACAAATTTGGTTACTGGGTGGGGGGCAAAGGGGAAGGGAGGGATAAATCGAGAGATTGGGATTGACATATACACACTACTATATATGAAATAGGTAACTAACAAGAACCTGCTGTACATCACAGGGAACTCTACTCAATACTGTGTAATATCCTATATGAGAAAGAATATAAAAAAGAGGGGATATATATGTGTATGTGTGCGTGTGTGTGTGTAACATTCACTTTGCTGCACAGCAGAAACCAACACAACTTTGTAAATCAACTGTATTCCAATAAAAAATTAAAAAAAAAAGATATTGTAAAAGATTTCACTTTGAGTTGCTTTTTATTGAGGTCCTTAATGTGGTTGTTTGTTTGTTTGTTTGTTTTTTACCTTTCTTAGGTACTTATGTGGGTGGCAGTCAAGGATTTGGCCTTCCTTTTGTAAATGAAGGGAAACAGACTATGTTTTCCCAAAATAATCGCTCTTTGACATAAGGATTATTTTGAGCTGATTATTTTTAAGAAACAGCAGGCACAGAGTGGAAGTTGTCGCATTGTCAGGGATGAAAATTATGACAATTACATTTATAAAGGAAATCTCCATTCGCCAACTGTCTACGTCTCTGTACCAGGAAGACAAGGATGACTCTCAATCATGAAAGGGACACACAGTGAGGCCAAACAAGCCAAAATGTTGGAGTTTGGAACAGAGAAGGCTTATGGCAGGACCATGCAAGGAGACTTGGCTCAAACTCTAAAAAGCTCCCCCGAAGGTTTTCAGCAAAGCAGTTTTCGGCGGGGGGTGGAGGGGTGGGTGTGTGTGGCACGTGGCACAGCATGTTGGATCCTAGTTCCCTGACCAGGTATTGAACCAGCGCCCCCTGCATTGGAAGAGTATAGTCTTAACCACTGGACCACCAGAGAAGTCCCTAGCAAAGCATTTTTAAAAGCCAGGTGGGGGTGGGATAGTGGTGGTGGTGTTGCAATTCATGCACAGTTCTCTGACTGGCTGATGGTGAAGTAACATGGTGGCGTCACAGGGGTTAACATTACTAGTTCTTAGGTTCCAGGAGGCCTGGGCTAGGTATTCATGGTCATCACATAATTAACACCTTCCATTGGGGGGGGCAGTTCACATCTGTAAAACAACTCAGGAAATGTACATTAGATACTGTTATCTAGGTACCTCAGAGAGGTGCCAACACAGAAGATATGGGGGAAAGGCCTGTCCTGGGAAGACTTGGGGAAGGAAATGGCAACCCACTCCAGTATTCTTGTCAAGAGAATCCCATGGACAGAGGAACCTGGTGGGCTGCTGTCCATAGAGTCACACAGAGTCAGACATGACTGAAGCAATTTAGCAGGCATGCATGCATGGAAAGGTCTCATAGGGTCCTGCTCAGTTACACAGCCAGATGGAGAGACACTGGGTGATATGGTCCAGAGGGTCTCAAGTCCAGTAACTTCTGTCCTGTGGAGCTGGAGTATACCATCTTCCTGTGACACAGATGAGGACACCAACCTGGAAACTCTCTAAGTCTCCTTGTTCAGAGTTTTATAACCCAAACTCTACCTTCCCTGGTGGCTCAGATGGTAAAGCGTCTGCCTACAATGCGGGAGACCCGGGTTCAATCCCTGGGTCGGGAAGATCTCCTGGAGAAGGAAATGGCAACCCACTCCAGTATTCTTGCCTGGAAAATCCCATGGATGGAGGAACCTGGTAGGCTACAGTCCATGGGGTTGCAAAGAGTCGGACACGACTGAGTGACTTCACTTTCACTTTCACTTTCTATCTTCACCTCTAACGCATCATCTCTGGAGGGCAAGAAATGGGGCTGAAAGATTCATCCCACTAATCAGTCTTTCTCAGCCACATCTTAAGGGACCTCATCCTTAGTTACCTCATAGTTGTGATTGAAAGAGGCTTGTTATGAATAACAAAGACACTCCTATCACTCAGGAAATTCCAAGGGTTTTAGGAGCTCTTGGGTGGGAGGGTTGGGAAGGGGAAGGGAAGAATAAACATGTTTCTTATTTTATCCATGAGAAGGAAACCACAGGCCAAATTCTAATTTTGACACCAGTTTCATATTTTATACCAACTCCATTATCCTAAACAAATTTTAAAGACCAGGGGCCACAGTTGCCTTACATATACTGAGGAGAGTTAAGACTTGTCAACTGAAAGAAAAAATGCACAATGTAAGAGTTAAGTTTTATTCAGAGTCTTACTGAGGACTATAGCCCAGGAGACAGTTACTGAGAAACTGCACCAAAGGGATAGGGGGAGGTTAGCTTGTATATGATGTTTGCTGGGAAATACATGCAGTCAAGTATACATCTTGATAAAAGATTACTGCTAGTCACAAAGAACAGACGTCTCAATTAATGATTATAGTGCTTTTCTGTGTGTGTGTGAAGAGATGCAAGAAGTTGGTTTCATTAAAATTCTTCCTGAGACACATCTAACTATCTAAGAGGCCTGCTTGCCCTAAGCACAGAGCATCCGGTTATCTTCTTCCACGTCCTCTGAAGCACAGAGTTCTTCATCCTGTAACACTGCCTTAATTTCTTCTGTCTGAAGCACAACGTTGGTCAGTGACGGCAGCAGATTAGTCTCCGGTTAGCAAAATGCTATGGTGAGCAAAATGCTGTTTGTTCTTCTTTTGTTTGCAGATTCCTCCCAATGTTGTTATGAGTTATATAGGAAAGATAAAATGTGGGGAGACTCAGTTTAAAATCCTTAAAAGAAAAGGCAAAGCTCTCCAAAATGAAGGTAAAGGAACAGTTCAACGAAGTGGGAAGAACTGAAATTCAGGCAGCAAAAGAGTTGGTGTGTGTGCTTAACCCTTACACTGCACACCCCTCCACGAATCACAGGCTGTGTGTTCTTCTAGATTCCGACAAGAACAAACTTGGTTGTTAAGGAAAATAAAAGATCACAGACAAAAGGTGAGAGTTAAAATCTGTGATTTGCTAAGAGGGACATGCAGGAAGGAATAAAGTCTGGGCTCACCAAGAAGAAACTGGGTGGCTCTTGCTCCGAAGATCCTTGGCTCACCTTGCTAGATATGTGACTTGTGTTTTTGAAAAAGGAAAAATGAATTTTATTCAGGTGCAGTTAATCACAGGCAGTTTGGGTCTGAGCAAGAGATTACAACATTGAAACATTTTCTGTGGTGTTGACATAAAATCAAAGCCATATATTAGAAAATGCTGAGAACTGTTTGTCATGAAGACTAATAACTCACCTTTGAAAGGGGTCATGGTATTTTTCTATGAGGAAAAAATGGAAAGGCTCAGTTTTGAATCCCTACTTGAAACAACAAAGCCTTTGGAATCAAAATCAGCTCCAAAACAGAGCTGTGGCAGTCCTACCCAACGGAGAGGAGGCAGGACCATTATACTAGCATTCCCTGCTGCCCCTGTCTTTCTCAAGTTCTGGATTATTCCGTATTCTGTCAAGGCCAGGTCACATTTCTATGGAAAGAAACAAAACGTACTCACAATTAAGATCTTATTATTTACAAAGAGCTGGGTGAGGGAGGAAAATTCTCCTTTCTTCTCTTCTAGGTTCTTTGGCTGGCCCAATAATTAAATTAAGAAGACAGATTAACAAGGGAAAACAAAATTAAATTTTGTATGTATAGGAACCCATAAAAATATGAGACTCAAATAAGTGACCAAAGCAGGCAGTTTTTATACCTTTTAGACAAAGAAGCAGTAAATTTGTAAAGAATTGGTAAGACAAGGAAGTTTGGGCTTGGGGTAGTAAAATAATAAAGGACTGATAAGGTTTGTTTATACAGTCTTCTCGGCCATAAATTCCTTATCTCTGGTGATAAGGATGTCTCTCTTTCTCCTGGTATAGGAAGTGTAACTTTTATTGCTTTCCGGGGACAAAGGAAGTCAGAGTGTCTTTCTTGCACTGGTTATTTCTTCAGGAACAATAATTCAAAATAATCAGTATACCTAAGTGGTATATTCTGTTCCCCTTCTGTTGCATGAAGAAAGGACTGATGACTAACTCACCTTAACTGCTTGACTAGTCTTATTAAACATGTCTTATTTTTATAACCAGAAGAGGAGAGTGAAAAATAACACCTTTGCTGGAGATATAATATATAATGAGGCAAGCTGGTCATGGTGAAAGCTTCTAACTGAGAAATATTTGGGGGCCCTAAATTAATTTGTACCCTGGACTAGCAAATATCAAGAACTGCTTTTAAAGACAATTGATACCATACTTTTGAAAAGAGTCATGGTATTCATCTAAGGGGAGAAGATGAGGTTTTGGAGGGTCGAGGAAATCTTATTTTTTCCTCTAACTGGTAGTCTGCACGACAGAAAGCTGCCTGATTGGGAAGGTCACTTTTTTCATCAGGGGCTCTCTCTCATGCTGCACCAAAGCCAGGTTCACCTAACTGGTGTGGGTAAGATTCAGACAGTGGTTTCTAGGACATCAAGGTTAGTTGTCTAGGATGGAGGGGAAATTTAGGAGTCTGGAATACTATATCACAGATTTGAAATTAGGATTTTCTAGCACGAAAGAGGGGTTCCCTGGTAGCTCAGATGGTAAAGAATCTGCCTGGAGGAGACCCAGGTTCAATCCCTGGGTCAGGAAGACATGCTGGAGAAGGGACTGGCAACCCACTATGTTGCCATTATTCTTAGTATTCTTAGTATGCCATTATTCAACCCACTATTCTTAGTAATCTTGCCTAGAGAATTCCATGGACAGACCATGGGGACAGAGATTCGGATACGACTGAGCGACTAATACAGCAAAAACACTAAAGGGATTCAGGGACATATTTACAATAAAACTACATTTTCATACTTTACTTTCACAGTCTTACGTTTCTTTGCAGTCCCAAATGACCTTGAGGATGGCATCTGTTCTCGGTGCAGCGGTTCACTTTTTGATCCTAACTTGGTGTCTAAAAGTACAGATAACATTTCCTGCTCATGAGTCCTCATCTCTGCTGACACCTACTTTCTCATAGCACATACAGGCAAGAGACCTCCAAGGATGGGCTCCATAAATTGGGCTTGTTAGAAATTGTGAATCTCAAGAATTTTAAAGATAAAATTGAGAAGCTAAATAAAAGCTCAAAACGTAATTATTTCAGAATGTAATTAGTGTGCAGCCATCATGCACACATGCATGTATCATTCATGACATATGTGACCATGTCACGTGACTTGTACACCATTCTGAGCAAGGAGTACATAAACTGGATAGTATGGAGTGCCAAGTATATGGCAGTTCCTCAGTCAATATGAGGAGGGCATAGGGGCAGAAAACTTTTCTCTCTTCCCCTCTAGATTCTTTGGCTGGTCTGATAATTAAACTGATATAAGACAGATTAACAGGAGAAAAACACATTTAATTATGTATATACAGTAGTTGACAAAGACATGAGACTCAAAGGAAAGTCACACAGTTGAGGCTTATATGCCATTGCAAGCTAAGAAATACGACAGAGGCCTGGAGCTTCAAAGGGGAGGAGAGTAATTCACAGAAAGATAAAAAAGAGCAGACATTTGATAATCAGTTGTTTGCCCTGGGACTTCCTTGGTGGTCCAGAGATGAGGACTTCATCTTCCAATGTTGGGAGTGTGAGTTCAACCCCTGGCTGGGGAGTTAAGATCCTATGATGCCTCACGGCAAAAAAAAAAAAAAAAAAAAACCTAAAAAACAACAACAACAAAAAAGAAGCAATATTGTAATAAATTCAATAGAGACTTGGCTAACAAACACATGAAAAGATGCTCAACGTCACTCATTATTAGAGAAATGCAAATCAAAACCACAATGAGGTATCATTTCACGCCATTTCACTTTTGGCTGCTATCCAAAAGTCTACAAGCAATAAATGCTGGAGAGGGTGTGGAGAAAAGGGAACCCTCTTACACTGTTGGTGGGAATGCAAACTAGTACAGCCACTATGGAGAACAGTGTGGAGATTCCTTAAAAAACTGGGAATAGAACTGCCATATGACCCAGCAATCCCACTGCTGGGCATATACACCGAGGAAACCAGAATTGAAAGAGACGCGTGTACCCCAGTGTTCATCGCAGCACTGTTTACAATAGCCAGGACATGGAAGCAACCTAGATGTCCATCAGCAGACGAATGGATAAGGAAGCTGTGGTACATATACACAATGGAATATTACTCAGCCATTAAAAAAAATACATTTGAATCGGTTCTACTGAGATGGATGAAACTGGAGCCCATTATACAGAGTGAAGTAAGCCAGAAAGAAAAACACCAATACAGTATACTAATGCATATATATGGAATTTGAAAGATGGTAACGATAACCCTATATGCGAGACAGAATAAGAGACACAGATGCATGGAACAATTTTATGGACTCTGAGGGAGAAGGTGAGGGTGGGACGTTCTGGGAGAATAGCATTGAAACATGTATATTATCATATGTGAAACAGAACACCATTCCATGTTCGATGCATGAGACAAGGGCTCAGGGCCGGGGCAATGGGATGACCCAGAGGGATGGGATGGGGAGGGAGGTGGGTGGGGGGTCCAGGAAGGGGAACACATGTAAACCCATGGCTGATTCATGTCAATGTATGGCAAAAACTATTACAATATTGTAAAGTAATTAGCCCCCAACTAAAATAAATAAATTTATAAAAAAAAAAAAAAAAAAAAATGGTCCCCATCAAAATGTTTGCCCTGCAATGTAGATGTAGGCTTTCAGATAAAAAATGTTATCTCTGCTAATAATTCTTTCTCTGGTATAGGCCCCTTGTCTAAATTCTTTTAGGCAGTGAAGGGGGAGGTAAAATTTTTTCCTGAGTCTGCTGGTTCTTGATTGCCTTCACCTCAAAATAATCCGCATGCCAAAGTGGCATGCTTGGGGGTGGCATGTTCTGCTCCCCTACAGTTCCCAAGGACACTGCTCCTTCCTTATAGGTGTCTGACCAGGTTGACCTAGACATGGCTGACAATGCATTTAATGATCAGTATATGGGCGGTACTGAAGAAATGGAGGAAATGGCACCCCAGCTGTTAAAAGAACTGGAGGCAAATAAAGAATTTTCAATTGAATGGAAATGGGCATCAGAGACATGGAATGACATAAAGAACACAATGTTTCAAAGAAACTCAATGATTTTCATGGAACAGCTCTCGTAGCCTCTTCTAATGGGGACACTGTAAATTTTAATAGAGCCATAAGAGAATTTCACAGCAATTCAGACAATTTTCAATTCAAAGTCTTCCATTATTATTTGACAAGAGTTCTTCAACTTCTTAATCAAGGAGATTGTTATACAGTATATAATGCTCTGTCCCCAGGTTTCATTACAATGGGACTGGAAATGTAAGCTTAGAGGGATTTAGCGACTCAACTTTGTCTAAAAGAAGAGGTATAAGTCCTTTTATTTTGCAAAAATGGCAGTGGAACATGTTTAAAATCACCACTTGCTTGGGCGTTCCTATTAAAGAATATTCTTACTATCCACATGAAGTGGAAGTATGTTGTGTTAGTTCATTTCAGGGTATGAAGTATATCAGAAAGTCAATGTCATCGAAAATGAAAAATACTTTGAAATTACACTTGAGAATCCCCAAAATGATAGGAGCAATTACAACTGCTTCTATCATAGCTTGAAAAATAATAGGAGTATGGACACAAACTACTCCTATAATTGGAATAGTCCATGCCACTTATACAAAGTTTCTTCAGGTGAGTCAGGGTCTGTGCTTGAGATGGGAGTGGTAGGGCCATCAGGAGGGGAGAAGCTACCCAGAGCAGACAACAGGGAGGCTTCCAGTCAACTGAGGAGCATTTGGTCCCTGAGCAGAGCACCAGTGTTCCAAAACAGAAATCAAACCTCAGGCCTAGAGACCCACGGCAATTTCTAGTCTTGCTAAGTTCTCTATCTCCCTGCTGCATCAAAAGATCAGAAAGATCTGCTGGGCACCAGGGAACACGACTCATGGAAAGTACCAGAAGGTATGGCAGTGAAGTCAGGGGTGTTGGAGACCTAGTTCTAGGCAGAAATCCAGGCAAATATCCAGGTGCCTGAACTGAGGCAGTGGCTATGGCGATCAAAGGAGGCCAGGGAATTGGTATTTCTAGGAGGTGTTCCAGGAGAAATAGAGTGAAAGCTGGACAGACGGAGGAGTGTGGTCAAAAACGAGGGTGAGGTTGATGAATCTTGAGATTTTCAGTATGGAGAGTTTGCAGTTCCTGAGTAGGTTAGAAGATATTCCCAGCAAAGTAGCTGGCTAGAATGAAAAGTAGGTGAATAGTGTTGGAACTGAGATCAAAGATCTGAAAGGTTTTGCAGGAGTAGGGCCATGTAGGAGACCACACACAGGGATGATGCCTGGCCTGATGAAGGTTAGAGATAGGAAGACCAGAGGACACAAACTTCTGGGAAGGCGTATTAGGAATTGCTGGAAAGAGCAAGGGAGGGCATAAAGAAAGACTGCTATGTCTCCATCCCCAAGATGGGTGAGAAGTGTCACCAGGATCAGTCTCCAGTAACTTTCCCCAAGGGGTCCTGGCTCTCAGATTTCTGTGCATTTATACCTATTGTTCCTTCTAGTCTGAAGTATTTGATTTCATGTCATATTTCATCCAGTCTAAAACAGTATCATTTTAGTAACTGTCTTTAAAGACCTATCTCAAATATCACTTCCAATGTTGAGCTTTCCTTGATACTTTCAGGCAAAATTTGTGATCTTTGCCAAAGGTCTGGTGTCAGACAACCTCAGTGATAATTCAGGCTCAACCATCACTGGCTCTGTGACTTTGGCAAGGTTACCTTAGTAACCTGTGTATCAACTGCTTCATTTACAAAATGAAGACACAAATAATAAATAGCAGATGGTAAAGAATCTGCCAGCAATGTGGGAAACCTGGGTCCAATCCCTGAGTTGGGAAGATCCTCTGGAGAAGGGAATGGCTACCCACACCAGTATTCTTGCCTGGAGAATTCCATGGACAGAGGAGCCTGGCAGGCTATAGTCCATGGGGCTGCAAAGAGTCGCACACAACTGAGCTACTAAACACAGCACAGCACAAAGTGTTTTTTAAAACTGTAAGGCAATGTGGCTCATCAGATTGGCAAATATATATTTTTAATATATTTACAGTATATATATATATATATATATATATATGTACCTTAAGTTATATATTACGTCTACCTGCATTGATAGGCGGGTTCTTTACCACTAGTACCACCTGGGAAGCCCCTCTGAAAGGCAAGAGGAGAGTCTAATTGCTGGCCAAGTATATGGGGCCCCTAGAGCCTACCCTCTTGGTTTTCTGACCATAATGTAAAGCTCAGAAAGTCTGAGAGTTCCACATCTTGAGCAACCCCATACGGAAACCTTTCCTTCTCTTCTGCCCATCTGTAGGAATGAGAGAAAGTCCTAACTCCTGGTGCTGCTGCCCGGCCTCCTGGTCCTGCTGCTCTTCCCTGCTGAGCTGGAACCCTCTCCTACATGGGGCCTGGTTCTGCAGGGGTTTGTGAACAGGGGTGTTGGAGGAAGGCAGAGTGGCAGGGGGCTGACTGGCTTGCCAGCATTGGCAGTACTGTCGGACCTTTGCATCCACAGATTCCACCAACCACGGGTTGAAAATACTGGAAAAAAAATTTCAGGAAGTTCCAAAAATCAAAATTTGAATCTATCACATACCCAGTAGCTATTTGCATAGCATTTACATGGTATTTACAACTATTTACATAGCATTTACATTGTATTGGGTATTATAAGGAATCTAGAGATGATTCAATGTAGATGGGAGCATGTATATAGATTAAATGCAAATACTATGTCATTTTATATAAGGGAATTGAGCATCCTTGAATTTCAGTACCCGCAGGTGATTCTGGAACAACTTCCCCACAAACACCGTTGGACAACTGTACTGTATTAGGAAACATGGGACACAGGATCTTTTTCATGGCCCACGTTACTTTTCATGTCCCCTAAGACATTTGAAAATCCCCATGGAAAAGAAATGCAAAAAAGCAAAATGGCTGTCTGAGGAGGCCTTACAGATAGCTGGGAAGAGAAGAGAAGCGAAAAGCAAAGGAGAAAAGGAAAGATATTCCCATCTGAATGCAGAGTTCCAAAGAATAGCAAGGAGAGATAAGAAAGCCTTCCTCAGCGATCAGTGCAAAGAAATAGAGGAAAACAACACATTGGGAAAGACTAGAGATCTCTTCAAGAAAATCAGAGATATCAAAGGAACATTTCATGCAAAGATGAGCTCGATAAAGGACAGAAATGGTATGGACCTAACAGAAGCAGAAGATATTAAGAAGAGGTGGCAAGAATACACAGAAGAACTGTACAAAAAAGATCTTCACGACCCAGATAATCATGATGGTGTGATCACTCACCTAGAGCCAGACATCCTGGAATGTGAAGTCAAGTGGGCCTTAGAAAGCATCACTACGAACAAACCTAGTGGAGGTGATGGAATTCCAGTTGAGCTATTTCAAATCCTCAAAGGTGATGCTGTGAAAGTGCTACACTCGATATGCCAGCAAATTTGGAAAACTCAGCAGTGGCCACAGGACTGGAAAAGGTCAGTTTTCGTTCCAATCCCAAAGAAAGGCAATGCCAAAGAATGCTCAAACTACCGCACAATTGCACTCATCTCACATGCTAGTAAAGTAATGCTCAAAATTCTCCAAGCCAGGCTTCAGCAATACGTGAACCGTAAACTTCCAGATGTTCAAGCTGGTTTTAGAAAAGGCAGAGGAACCAGAGATCAAATTGCCAATATCCGCTGGATCACTGAAAAAGCAAGAGAGTTCCAGAAAAACATCTATTTCTGCTTTATTGACTATGTCAAAGCCTTTGACTGTGTGGATCACAATAAACTGTGGAAAATTCTGAAAGAGATGGGAATACCAGACCATCTGACCTGTCTCTTGAGAAACCTGTATGCAGGTCAGGAAGCAACAGTTAGAACTGGACATGGAACAACAGACTGGTTCCAAATAGGAAAAGGAGTCCGTCAAGGCTGTATATTGTCACCCTGCTTATTTAACTTATATGCAGAGTACATCACGAGAAACGCTGGGCTGGAAGAAACACAAGCTGGAATCAAGATTGCCGGAAGAAATATCAATAACCTCAGATATGCAGATGACACCACCCTTATGGCAGAGAGTGAAGAAGAACTAAAGAGCCTCTTGATGAAGGTGAAGGAGGAGAGTGAAAAAGTTGGCTTAAAGCTCAACGTTCAGAAAACTAAGATCATGGCATCTGGTCCCATCACTCCATGGGAAATAGATGGGGAAACAGTGGAAACAGTGTCAGACTTTATTTTTTTGGGCTCCAGAATCACTGCTGATGGTGACTGCAGCCATGAAATTAAAAGACGCTTACTCCTTGGCAGGAAGGTTATGGCCAACTTAGATAGCATATTTAAAAGCAGAGACATTACTTTGCCAACAAAAGTCCGTCTAGTCAAGGCTATGGTTTTTCCAGTGGTCATGTATGGATGTGAGAGTTGGACGGTGAAGAAAGCTGAGCGCCGCAGAATTGATGCTTTTGAACTGTGGTGTTGGAGAAGACTCTTGAGAGTCCCTTGGACTGCAAAGAGATCCAATCAATCCATCCTAAAAGAGATCAATCCTGGGTGTTCATTGGAAGGTCTGATGTTGAAGCTGAAACTCCAATACTTTGGGCACCTCATGCGAAGGGTTGACTCATTGGAAAAGACCCTAATGCTGGGTAGGATCGGGGGCGGGAGGAGAAGGGGACAACAGAGGATGAGATGGTTGGATGGCATCACCAACTCGATGAACATGGGTTTGGGTAGACTCCGGGAGTTGGTGATGGACAGGGAGGCCTGGCGTGCTGCAGTTCATGGGGTCACAGAGAGTCGGACACGACTGAGTGACTGAACTGAACTGAACTGAACTGAAGACATCTGAGGGGTCTGCTGGATCTGAGTGCAAAAGTGTGTGCTCCATCTTCAAATTTATTACCTGAGATAAATCTCTAATCTCTTGATACTTTGCTATGATTAAAAAGCAATGTTTTTATGCACTGTCAGAAGTAACAGTCTTAAAAAGGCAATTTCACTGTGATGAATGTTATAATCTAAAGAAATAAACCATTTATAATCACACTTTGCTTTTCTGTAACTGTGTATTTCTGCAGGCTGTATTATTTGCTCAAGAAATTCTCCCAAAGAATCAGATAGGATGCTGGTATTTTCACAGTTGAAGCGGTTAATGTCTTATACTTGTCACAGATAGCCCTGCAGCCCTGATTGACTGAGCCAGAAATTTAAGAGCTGAGAATGGGCTATCCTGTATAGCTCAGGCTATAGGCAACTTAGTAGTTAACTTGTAGCAAAAGCAATAGAATAGGAAGATTAAAATAAAAGAAACAGATCTAATACAGAGTCAGATTGTTCTCTCCTATTACAGGATGAGTCAATGAATGGTATTGGGATGACTGGCTCTGCACATGAGAAAGATAAAAAAAAAAAAAAAAGAACTGGATGCCTACATTGCACCACACCTGAAAGTAATCACAAGGAAATTAAAGGTCTAAATATGAAAAACAAACCTCTAAAACTATCGACAAAGACATAGGAGTTTGGCTTTTTGTTTTGTTTTGTTTTAACTCAGAGAAGGAAGATATTTCTTGCAAGCAAACAAAGAAAATATTTACTTCTTGCTTAATTCAGGCCGTAACAGAGCTCTGCTCACAGTCACACAGGGAAGCAGGATTCTGGCTCTATCACAGAACATACTTCTGTAATAGGGGGACAGCTGGAGGCTGCTTGATGAAATAAGGTTGTGATATTCTTGAGCAAAGATGCTTGTGGGAGTTTGGCCCAGTTCGTGACAGAATCTTGCTGGTTGTTGTGGACTCACCAATGGTGGCCTAGAGAGCCAGGTGGGAGAGTGAGGATGCTTTAGGGACTTACTGCTACTACTGCTTCCCAGGATCCTGGGGTACAGACACGGCTTCTTATTTATCTAGGGATAAGGTGACATCATATTCACAAGGGTCTTAATGTTAGGATGATCTAGGATATTGGTTATAAATCCTGGTTCATGATGATCTAGCAGCAAGGGCTAAGGAGGAGCCCTAGAAAGGTGTGTTTTAATAGACCTCCTACCCATCTCTCATCCCAACATTCATAGCCTCACCACCACTTTCTTCCCCAAGGATCGTAAGGACCAATCTCATTTTGCCCTTGGCCCCTGTTTATGAAGCCCAGGTCTTTCTGGTCCTCCATACAAGGCTCCACACATTCTCTATCTCACACTTCTTTACCTTCTGAAATGCCTCCACTGTGCCCCTGGAACTCATGGTGAATGGTTAGAAACAGGTCATCAATCTCTCTCTAAATGTGGCCTTCACCCTCTAGCTCTAACTTAGACACACTTCACGAGGACATGTCAGCCTCTTTCTCCCAAAGCTCAGACTAAGAAACCAGGAGTTAGCCTTGACTCCTCTCTTTCCCTCACACCCCACATCTGGGCCATGAACAAAATGTACTGTGTCTACCTTTCAATTGTATACTGAATCCAATGCAATCACCGCTCGCCACTGCATTGCTACCACCGTGGTCTCAGTCACCACTATTTCTCACCCAGATTGTTTCAGCGACCTCTGCTGTAGATAGTAATCAGACTGTCTTTCTTAATCCCCTCCGTTGCTCTCCTCATTCTTGGAGAGGCTGGAAAGTTAAAAGCCACATTTCCCAGAGCCTGTTGTAATTTGTTGTTGTTGTTTTGGTGCTAAGTCATGTCCACCAATTTTTGGACCCCATGGACTATAGTCCACCAGGCTCCTCTGTCCATGAGATTTCCCAGGCAAGAATATTGGAGTTGGTTGCCATTTTCTTCTCCAGGGGATCTTCCCAACCCAGGGATGGAACCTGAATTGGCAGGCGGATTCTTTACTACTGAGCCACCAGGGAAGCCCACCATCGCAATTAGGGTCTATCAATTAGTTCCTGATAATAATCACACACGCAAAATACAGAAGGTGGGAAATGGAATCATCTTTTTGATGATGTGAATGCTGGCAAACAAAGGTAGACAAACAGGACTATTTTGGTGACTGGATTCTGGATCCCTTTTCCTTCCAAGATCTCTCTACCAGCTTCATGTTGCGAGAGCCAGTTTGGAGTATAGCAATAATTACAGGAGTTAGAATCAGCTTTCTCATAATTGGGTTTCATCACAGTGGTGAGACTTGGAAGACCAATGCCAGTGAGGACACCTGACTTCTACTTCTCCAGCCCTTCCAACAATTTTGTAAGCTCCAAATTTCCTATATTGAATCCCTTTCTGTTTAAAGCACCTGAGCAGTTTCTTTCTTTTGCAGGACCCTGACTTGCCAACCTCCTAACTGATCTTCCTCCTTCTACTCTCACCCACCAGAATGACTATGAACTTAAGCCTAAACATATTGTTTCTCTGCTCAAATCCTTGAATGGCTAACAGCCGAAGTCCTTACAGTGCCCTGAAAAGGCCATATCCAATTTGCTATCCCATAAACATTGTGATCTCATCTCATCTGATCTCTTGCCTCCCTGTCACAAATACTCCATCTCTCTTTCTCCTATTCCTGCTTTATGCTTCCACTTAGCACTTGTCACAAACTGTGCATGTATTTTCAATGCCATTTCATATTGCATCCTGCTCCTTCCATACTCCTGGTTCTTCTTGTCCTTCTTAGTTTTCTTTTTGCCATAACAAAAAGTTACTACCTACAATCATCCTGCATCATTTGCCCATGTGTTTGTTTATTGCCTGTCTCTCATTTCTAAAACTTAAGCTCCAAGAGGACAGGGATCTGTGTATGCTTATTTCACTGATGTATCCCAGGCATTGAGAATAATGCCTGCCATGTATTAGGAGCTTAGGAAAATTTTACTGAACAAATTGCTTTCATTCTATGAATGGGGAAGCTATTAGAGGAAAAACTAATAGAATAGGATGCCCCCTCAAGTTACCCAGTCAAAAGAGGCAGATCTTGAGTTATCTAGGGCAATGCGGTATCGAGGGGGTCTTAGTTATTTTTTAAATGTTTTATTAAGAGTATAGCCTGCATAAGGAGGGGCTTCCCTCATGGCTCAGTGGTAAAGAATCCAGCTGCCAATGCAGGAAATGTAGGTTTGATCCCTGGGTCAGGAAGATCCCCTAAAGAAGGAAATAGCAACCCACTCCAGTATTCTTGCTTGGAAAATCCCATGGACAGAGGAGCCTGGTGTGCATGGGGTGGCAAAAGAGTTGGACATGACTTAGCAACTAAACAACAACATTAAACAATCAATAATTATTGATTATAATAATTTATAAGAGAAATGTGATAACAACAGTGAAAACTGTAGATTTATATAATTTGCAATATTATATAAAGTACAATATTACACAAGTACAAGAACCAATTTATAAAATACTGGTTCTGTAAAATAATTAAATTTAGTTTAATACTCATTTACAAACTCAAATATTACTGTGAGTAATAATAATCAGGGACCTTGAAATTTCCACTTAATTTAGATTTTGGGGTGTGGGGATTAAGAAATTAAATTCAGAGTCTTGCAGGAACTAAAATACCACATTTGCATTTTCATTTTGCACTGTGGTAAGATCAAGGAGAAGACCTATAGTCATCTTTTAACAAAATTCACAGTATAATTTATTTTCTCAAAGGGTTTGCCTTGACAGAAAATATTAAGGTCACATGTATTTAGAATTTAATTTCCTGGTATTTATTTACTTTTCTGTTTTATGTCTGTTTGTTTGAGAACTTTGCCTGTAAAACTCATAGTTGATAAAGGCACATTGTTACAAAATACCTGGGGGACCAATAAGGCAGAACTCCATCTGATAAAGGATGAACACAGGCAAGATTAGATGGCTGTTCCTTCCTGCTTTTTTCTTTCTTCCCTCAACTCCAAATCACAAGCAGCAGCTGATTTCCAAGCCTAATCTGTTCCATCTAGCCCCATTCTGCCCTTGAGGGCTTCTGTTACACTTGTTTAAGACGAATTCCCCAACTGAGAAGGATCATATATAATACACATTCATACCCAGAACACATTTTTTCTCTTAAAATGCAAGGATTCTCAGGGATCCATGCGGATCACAAGTCCAAGATTTCAGATTCTGGCAAGACTCTTGGTCAAACAAAACCAACATTCAGAGAACACTGCCTAACAGTGAGGGAATGAGTTGCTGGAACAGAAGCAGTAGTTGATCCACACCACTACTGGGCATTTCTTTTTTTTGTCCTAAGGAGAAGAAGCCATGCATAAATTCAGAAAAATATATAGCTCTCAGCCTCTTCTATTATCCTCTTGCTATTATCTTCATCTTAGAGTATCTGTCCACAGGGAACAAACTCCAGTTGCTCAGCTTGGGGTTCACCTATCTCCTGCCTCACCAGGGTGTTCGTTTGAATGAGGAAAAGTGAGAGATCCAGCCTTTATCCAGTCACTTAGGAGCTCTTGTAGTTAATTAACATTTAATACAGTAACCTGCCACTATGGGTTCAAACCGTAGACAAGTGCAGCCACCAGGGGGCGTGGTGTGTACATTTACTCTGTCCTTTCTTAACACCCAGAGCATCCAACACCAGTTTTTCAAGGTGGATCTGAAACTCTCAGGCAGGCTAGTGGCTTGTTTCCCTTGACCGGCGGGGGGGGGGGGGGGGCGGATATGAGTCATCAACATAAATAAGGGGAAAACACCCTCGAAGAGACTAAAACTAAGAAGTTAAAGAACATTGTCAGTGATTTATGTGCACATAGTCATTTACTGGTAATGTGCTCCAGATAATTGAACAAGGGACAAATTACTTTAGAAAACGGGAAACTCTGGAGAGGAAATGAGGGAACTTGGGGGTTCCCAACAGGAGAATTCAAATGAAGACTATGCTGAATCTCTTTGTTTTCAGTAAAATATCAGCTGGGTGTCATCTGTGAAAGCAGTAAAAGGAAATCCCATAATTCCCACACCTGGGCTGTGGCTGTGGACAGGCCACTTGGCAGAGGGGATCAAGGGCTTCCTTATATTTATTTTACAGAGTAATGGAGTTCTCAGAACCGTATTAGAAGTCTTAGTACTGAAGCAGTTCTTAAAACCTTTGTGACTACCCATTTGTGGCCTGGTGTGAATTTGCATATCACTGGTCCTGATCCGCATATTTATTTTGTAACTCAGCAGGAACCACGAAGCCGTGAAACCAAAGTTAGATTTTCCTGGTTCCCATCCAAAAACATTTTGAAGAGAAGGCTTAGGTTTGAAAACAGCAATAGTATTTGAAGTTGTATTAATAACCTAGTTCATTTTCCAAGGTTATTTACACATATTCTGTTTTAATTCTTAAAGAATATAAAATTTACCTTTTACCCAAAGGTCTTAATACTCAGTTGAGTAGTTTCATTTTTTTCAATTGGAAGTCATTTTTCTAACTTAAAAACTGTTAAAAGACTCATTCTTTTGAAGGCTAATTAATTTATTTACATGTATTAACATAAATTACAGAGTGCAATTTACAGTCTCTTTGTAAACACGGTGTTCTGCAGTTTGAAAGGTTTTCTTTTATTTTTCTTTCAGCCTGGAGGGTTTTTCATAAAGAGCTAGCACATTTAAATTAATGGAGGTGTGGCTTGAGGCCTTAACCCCACCCTAGACATTGAATCCCTTTATTTTAGTCTTAAATATGCATTCAGGGATCTCTTGAAACCAATACAAATAGTTAATTTGTATTAACTATTATAACCTCAGTGGAGGTTGAGAGATATTACAGAACTATTTTCTACAAATCTGCAGAGGGGGCACAATTCATTCAGAAATACTTTTGATATTAAACTTATTATTGGGTCATCTGTGAAATGACAAGACCAGTCCTCCAGAAACAACCAAACTGAACTATCTATTGGGGTTCCAACCCTTGGATTCCCCACTCCCAATCCTTCAATTCATACCGGTTCAAACACAACACAGCTGGGCTTTTACAAGTGGAACCAATCTTTCACTGAAACAACAGAAGAAGTTATTAAATTACTGGACAACCTAAAGATTAAGCAGTGGCATATTCTCCTTCTAAGGAGGAGAGTTCAGTTCAGACGCTCAGTTGTGTATGACTCTTTGGGACTCCATGGACTGCAGCATGCCCGGCTTCCCTGTCCATCATCAACTCCCAGAGCTTACTCAAACTCAAGTCCATTGCATCGGTGATGCCAGCCAACCATCTCATCCTCTGTCATCCCCTCTGTCATCCCCTTCTCCTCCCACCTTCAATCTTTCCCAGAATCAGGGTCTTTTCCAATGAGTCAGTTCTTCTCATCAGGTGGCCAAAGTATTGGAGTTTCAACTTCAGCATCAGTCCTTCCAATGAATATTCAGGACTGATTTCCTTTATGATTGACTGGTTGGATCTCCTTGCAGTCCAAGAGACTCTCAAGACTCTTCTCCAACACCACAGTTCAAAAGCATCAATTATTCGGAGCTCAGCTTTCTTTATAGTCCCACTCCTAAGAAACCGTGCAAAAATTCAGAAAAACTGCTGTCCCAAACTTCCCTGAACCATCGTATACATGTTTATCCTCTAGGGGGCGGTAGTTCCTTGTTTCTGGGGGAAAACAACCTTCTCTACTCCAGAGGTTTGCCTCTTGGAACCTCCAGGGAAAATTCACTTAGCTACCCCTTAATTCGAACGGAAAGTAATCACTCCAGCTTCGAAACAGATAAGATTCTAACCTAGAAACCAGAAACATTCATTCCAAGAGACAGAGGCACCAGAGTCCTTCTGTCTGCTCTGACTGCCGCAGACTGACAGATAAGAGTCCACCTGTATTCTCTGGATCATACCTGTGAACGTTTGGTGAAAGCCACGAGACAATAATCCAGAACAGCAGGAAACAGAAAATGCAGTTTTTCACTTCCCAATGCTCTATAGATGTTCTCAGCCAGCTGCAACTTGATGTCCTTGTTTTGAACCAGTTAGAACAGCTCCCAGAGGGTTGAGGGGCACAGCAAGGGGCTAACCCTTCCTCACCTGATCCCCCAACCTCCATGGGTGGAGTGGAAGCAACAAGCCCAGGCCTAAAGGGAGGGGTAGACTGGGATTATGTGTGTCTCCATGGCAACAAGTGCAGTCTGGTGACTCACAGCTTTTGTACATGCTGGGGAATCAGGGGAAGGACTGGGGGGTGAGGGGGCCTCCCAAAACCTTGGTGCTAGGAAAAGACCTGTTTGGTTAGGGATGGGGGGGCTTTGAGAATTGTGGCATGGGATAGTCACTGCTGAAATTAAGCTGCTTGGAAGAAAATTAAGGGATGTGATACTTATTCCCAAAAAAAAGAAAGAAGGAAGGAAAGAGATCTCAGAGACAGGCAGGTACCCCAGGGAGACCCAGATGGGTTGTCATTGCCTGGGTTCCCTCTGAAAACAGACTCTGAGACAAGGACTTGAATGAAGAGGATTTATTTGGGAGGTGATCCCAGGATACAGGAGTGAGGAACTAGTGGAGTAACCAGCCATGCCTGTTGGCCCAAACCCCCTGTCTGAGGGGTTCCTGGAGATGGGAAACTTTCATTGCTAAAATCAAGAAAGTCCCAAGCACACTGGGACAAGTTGGTTACTATAGGAAATGGAGAGCTAGCCCCAGAGGAGGGAAACCAGTATGAAGCTGAGCTGATGAGTTGGTTTGATCCCACTGGATCTTCTAAGACCGTCTCAGAACTGGGGAGCATTTATCTGCCACTTCTCATCCCTCACTAGGTAAGCATTGCCTCTTGGAGTGTTAATTCCACCCACATTCAGAGATCATATGCATGAGGGCCTGTGAGTTCCCAAAGGCATTTCCCACTGTGGCTTCAAAGAAACCCTGAGCAGAAAGGGAGAGAAATAAAATACAGCTGAGGCCCAGGAGGCTGGGTGATGCCTACACAGATCTGGTTGCATCAGCAATTTGGCTGGAGTCAAAATTGTACTGACAGGGTGTGAGGTGGAGCACAAGAGTCCAATATGTGATGATTAATTTTGTTTCTCTTTGGTTGACTCATTTGAGCTCTGCATGAGGTCACCAAGCCCTGCTCTTAGCTTCTCAGAGTTTATTAATTTAAATGAGATAAAACTCTCAGACTCTTCGTTTAATTAAGAAGTTCTGCAGAGTGGTTTTATTTTACCTCATGTATAATATTGAGGAAGAGGCCATGCCCATGAACCCCTTCTGATGAAAAAGAGAGAATTCACAGGTAATTATCGGATCCTCCAAAATGGAGATGGCAATTTAAATGTCATCACCAGTATAAAACATTAAGTGAAGTCACTCAGTCGTGTCCGACTCTTTGAGACTCCATGGACTATAGCCTACCACCCTTCTCTGTCCATGGGATTTTCCAGGCAAGAGTACTGGAGTGGATTGCCATTTCCTTCTCCAATAAAACATTAAGACAACCAATCAAAATCATAGACTTTTCAAATTCCCTGGTGGTCCAGTGGTTAGGACTCTGTGCTTTCGCAGCTGTGGGCCCAGTATTCAGTCCCCGGTCAGGGAACTAAGATCCCATGCAAGCAGTGTGGTGAAACCAAAAAAAAAAAAAATCATAGACTTTTTAGAGGTTACAGCATGCTTATAAGACTTAGCAACAACCTCTGAAGCCCAGATGTCTTGCCAAACTTTTGGAAATCACAATTACAAGGATGATTTATATGTATTTTTTATTTCCATCATTCTTTTAAACTTTTATTACCTAAAATTTTCAGAATCCCCTTGATATCATCAACAACCATCAACTTTTGGCCATTTTCCATCTCTGTCTCTTAAGAGTGCATGAAGCATCAGGCAACAGAAAAACCAACTATATGATCTTAAACAAATAGAAGCACTATTTGTCTCAGATAACAGAAAGTCCAGAGACAGGTAGTCCAGGCTGCTGTCAAACTGAATGGTGTCCCCCAAAATTCAGCTCCTTCTACTGCTTTGGCCCTCCATCTTTAGAATGTGATTGCAAGATGGCTGCCAAGCCTCCAGAAATCACATCCTTGTTTCAGGAAGTAAAATTGAGGAAGAGCAAGAAGGAGTCTATGATACACCAACTACTTCAGATTTCTTTTGGAAACCTTTCCCAGAAGCTATATCCAGTGTGGTCTCTACTTTCTGTATGGGAGGTGAGCAATCTTACCTGGAACATAGCCACCCTGAACTAGAACCAGGTCCTATTAGTCAGGAAGAAGGGGCCTCTGTCCTTTTCCCCATGTTTTTCTCTCTGCTTCTAATGCCTTCCCCTCAGCCCCAGCCCCAACCCCTTGACTACCCAAGTTATTCCTTTATTTAACAAATATTTATTTAATACTCATTCCCTGCCAGTCCTAAGGCCAGGTCCTGGGGCTCTAAAGAGAATAAAAAATAGTGTTTGCTCTTGAACAAGCCCTAATGTAATCTATAGCAGAAAGCTAATACATACTATCTAAACTTGCTAAAAGCAGAGTCACACAAACACACACATTATTTAAAGATATAGAAGGAACCTCTCAAAAGATAGAAAACCAGAAATGATTCAAAGGGGCTGCCTCCAGAGGTCAGGCTGGAACAGGAAGATGGAGAGCTGGGGACTGCTGATACTGTTATAAGCTCTTTTGTACAGTTTGGCTTTTTATTTTGCTTTTAAACCATGTGCCGACATAACTTTGATAAAATGTAAAAAGCAACTCTGAAAAATAATACCGCAGTAGACATCTTTATGCATAAAAAAATGGTTGCCATTTTTGCTTATGTTTTCATGACATATTCTTAGAATTTCTGTGTTAGAGACTGCAGCTATAAATTTGTTTCCAGAAAGTATGAAAGATCGTTGGGTTTAAATGGAGTGACATATGTAAGCTACTGAGCACGGAGCAGGCCCTCAGTACACATTTGTTAGAAACAAATAAATCACCCAGCATTTTGTCTGGATTCCAGCCCTTCCCAACAGCTGCCACAAAGCACAGCCCTCTTGATGATGCTCCTCTGGGTCCTTTGCAAAAACAAATAGTGTGGCAGTGAGTAATCTTGTGCCAATGTCAATTTAGGTCTTTGCCAGTGTGTATTTGGGATGCATTCCTAGAAATGGGTAAATGCATGTGTCATTCTGCTGGGTGTTGCCATGTCCCCTCCAGAGGGGTCGAAGCATTTTCTGCTGCCCCTAGTAATGTGTGAGTGTGTCTTTTACCTCACAGCCTCATCAAGAGAAATTGTTGCCCAACTGTGGGGTTTATTCTCATCTGATGGGTGAAAAAATGGTCTCTTGCTGTGGTGTGAATTTGCATTTCTGATACTTACCATTTCTCCCTGCTGCAGCCTGTACTAAATTTCCCTCACCGTCAGGCTGCTTGCCAGGCAGATGACCCAGACCTCTGTCCCTGAGGGTTCTGAGCCCTTGGTGGCCTTGCCTTTGTCAGGCCCAGGATGTCCCAGTAGCCCAGGCAGTGTTACTACTGAGCGCTCAAATAATGTGTCCTAGGGAATTTGAGCTCCGAACGCTCTCCTTTCTGCCCCACTAAGCGCCAGCAGCCCTTTCTCTTCATGACAATCAGGGTTGATGACACCCTGCTGCCATCATAAACCCATTTTGCCTTCTGCACCACTGGTGTAGAGATCCAAAAGTGATCAGGTGGCAGTGAGAGCCTCAGGCTCCATGGAACCCTTCTGTGCCTTGGAGACAAGCTCACCTGGGAACAGGGTCTTCTTTCCAGCAGATCCGGGAGTTGTAGGAACACAATGCAAAACGATTGCAAGTGAGTCACTGGAAATGATGGTAAGAGGGGCCACTTCTCCTTCTACCCTTGGTTTCTTGATGGAGAGAGCACCACATAACAGCCATTGGCTCAATCCACATTGTACACCCTCCAGGCCAGCACTCGACCCCACAAGGAGTCACCCCGAGGTTAGCATATTCCCTGAGACTTTCAGACCAGGTACTTTCAGGGGAAATATTCTATAGGAGACCCAGTGGATCCCATGGGAACGCACCCCTTGACACACCT
Organism: Giraffa tippelskirchi; assembly: GCF_054371585.1. Classification (NCBI taxonomy): domain Eukaryota; kingdom Metazoa; phylum Chordata; class Mammalia; order Artiodactyla; family Giraffidae; genus Giraffa; species Giraffa tippelskirchi. Next base: position 123,568,679 of record NC_137285.1, read on the forward strand.
TCTCCATCATAAAATGGGGTGAGACATTAGGTGAGGTGGTTAGGGTGAGGCGGTGAGATAGAGTGCTTTGTCAGGAAATCAGGCAGCCCTGCGTTGGCACTAGCAGAGACTCTGTAGGCTGGGAAGGCAAACCCATACCCACAACTAATTTAAGTCTCCATGAGGAAGAATCACTCCCCCTCCAGGTTAGAAAGGATCTGATGCAATCAGTTTGCTTAAGCTTCTTGAGGGATGGAGCCGCAAAGGGGACTCTATGGGTGGCAAGTTAGATAATCGGCAGAGGCAGCAGGTGGAAAGGCCTCAGTGAGCAGCAGCCCCATGCTATTGGGCCAGTGCAGAGCCTTCATTCCTGCCACAGTGACTGCTCTGCTCAGGGGTCCTTTGTTCCAGCACTGGGGCAACTAAAGGCAGAGGCTGACTGCCATCCACCAGGGAAATCATCCCGTCCACCGGGCCGCCAAGTGCATCCTCTGAGGAAGATGCTTCCTAGTGAACACAGATGTGAAACATAAACATCTTCACATTGGTGCCCACCCCTGTTGGCCCCTCCGTGTGCCTCTTCCCTCATCTTCCTACAGTGCTTCTTTCAGGCCCCTGACCAGCCAGCCAGTGATTCACTGCTGCTCAGAAGCATATATCTCCATCTTTGGCCACTTCTCACTCCATCAAAGGCTCACGACTGAAATCCCTGCTCAGAGCTCTGCCCATCAGGAGGACTTTGCTTCTATACTGCATTTTAAGGCCACCACTGCCTAAGGCTTTAGTGTGGCTGCAGTTCACTTGCAGCTCACACCATCCTACCAGTGAGCTGATCCATACATGAAACAGGCCAAGAGATGTTCTTTCTCCATCATCCGGTCATAGGGAAGTCCCCACAAGACCCTAAGTGTGAGCTGCAGGAGAGGCATCAGTGCAACAGAATCCGTGACACAGGCCACCTCTGAGCCACCTGCTTGTGTGACCCATTTGTGCCCGCTGAACTTCCTCAGGCCTGAATGTACCATTTCCACCATGGGTCCACCTCAGTTCACTACAGTGCCTGCCTGACCTTATTATGACTTGATGGACCTAACGATACCTGGCTCATGATAGGCAGCGCCTGTCTCACAATCACATGGTGCCTGTCCCCTGGTCAGTGTCTACTGAAGCCCAGGAGTTGCTTTTTGAAGGAATAGTTCCTTGATGCAAAAGGCATGGGCTAGAGGACTGTGCCATGTGTCTCCTATCGGGGCTTGCCAGAGACTCTGCCCAGCATCCCTGCCTCACGGGACATCTCTAACCCTACAGCCAAGTGGCAGAGCACCTTGTCCTGCAGTCTGGTCCTAAGGCAGAGGCCTCTCTTCCTCTAGGCCTCACTTGAAATTGTTAGACCCCTGACTGCTAAATAAATTGACATAGTATTCTCAATGTAGCATATATTTCCCAAATCCAAAGGACCCATCAAACATGTGTACCTTGCTTAGCAATGAGGAGTATAAGGTGCAATAACCTGTTCTTTACCTCAGAAGGAATGTCCCAGCATGCCTCAGACCTAGACTCCCTAAAACCTTCACCTATGTAGCGGGCTCCTAAATCTTTGCAGACTTTATCTCCTTATCCTCTGGTCTATATGTGTCTTTTTAAAAAAATATTTCTTTATTTGGCCGCACTGGGTCTTAATTGCAGCATTCAGACTCTTAGTTGCCCCATGTAGGATCTAGTTTCCCAGCCAGGGGTCGAACCCAGCCTCCTCCATTCGTAGCATGGAGTCTCAGCCACTGGACCACCAGGGAAGTCCCACATATGGGCCTTATTAGGACATTCAGAGTAATACCATATTTCTGTTTACCAGGTCCAAGTAACACGATGTCATCAATAGAGTAGACCAAAGCGATGTTCTGCAGAAGGTCAAGATGATGAGGTCTTTGTAGACTACACTGACAGAAACCAGGAGAGTTACCATCATCTCAAGGCATGACCATGAATATGACTGCTCTTCCCATATATATAATGGGAGCCATCACCTCTGTTTTCTTTAAGTCTTTCAGGGAGACATTAACTTCTGAGCCCAAGTAAATTGCCAACCTACAGATTTAGGAGCTAAATAAGCAGTTCTAGTTTTAAGCTACTAAATTTGGGACACGGTTGTCATGTAGCAAAAGCTGCACTGGATATGCAGGCTGTGAATATAAAGAGCGATCTGAACAGGCCATATAGATTTAGGAGACAGAAGATGGGAACCGAAGTCAAGGCAGTAGGTGAGACTATCCTGAGAAGTCATGTAGACTAAGAACAGCTTGAGACCCCCGGAGTCAACATTAGCAAACTAAGTTCAGTGGTTCCTACCTCAGAAAATGGCACCATCGTGACTTCTCTGGTGGTCCAGTTGCTAAGACTCCAAGCTCCCAACACAAGGGGCTTGGGTTCAATCCCTGCTCAGCGAACTAAGATCCCACAGGCCCTAACTAAGAATTCAAATGTCACAACTAAAGATCCCATATGCCGCAACCAAGATCTGGTGCAGCCAAATAAATAAATATAAGCAAATATTTTTAAAAAATAAAATAAAATAGCACCATATACCCAGGCACCAAGCTGGACTTCATGCCTTTCATGACCTGGCCCCACCAATGTCAACTCTCTCCTGCAGGCACCTTATACTCCAGCAAAACAGACTACCTGATGCTCTTCACATGTGCTATGTATGTTCTCCTCCCAACACCATGTGACTTTGTCCATGCACGTTCTTCTATCAGGAATATTCTCTCTAGTCCCATCCTCATATATTTACCTGCCATTTCACCCTCATAGGTCACGACTTCTGGGCAGCCTTCCCTGACAATCCCTGAGCAGAAGGTAGATTCTCCTCATCCCAAATCATGGAACACACGTCATAGAGATGATTGCTTTATCTCTGCCAGCCCTTCACATCCTCCCCACCTGCCTCTGTGACCCTGAAGAGCGTGGACTGTGCCTTTTATGTTTATTTATAATCAAGAACAGAGTGTGTCTCTGGAAACAAATAAATCTAAGCAGCGTTCTCCTTGGTGTGGGGAGAGTTCAGAATGGCCAGTCTGCAAGAATAAGTCTGATGATTTTTTTCCTCTCTTTTTTCTATAGAGTGAATAGCAATCACTGTTTATGGTTAATGTAACACTCATCCTCAAACCACTTTTCCTTTGTCTCGTTAACTATAGAGGCTGGAAAACCTCAACTGTTTTCTCAGGCTCCTTTATATTTAGCATGGCCAATACGGTAAAGCAAAAGTCTACTAGAGGCTTCTGGGAAAGTTTTTGCTTTTCTGATCAAAAGGACACATGAGCTGGCTTCACTTCTACCACTCATCTTCTTGCTGAGAATATAGTGGTGAAGCCTGAGACTTTGTCAGCCACCTTGCACCATGAGGCAACCAGCTAGCCCATTATGGGGGATGGAGTGAAAAGCCACCTTGAATCTGAGCTTTTGATGGCATCTTAGAAGTGCTGGCCCCAGCCTTGGACTGCCTGCCTCCAGACCTCTCCACATGAGAGATAATTAAGTAATCTGATTGCTAAAGACATGGCTTGTCGGGTGTTCTGGGGTAGAGCAGAAAGCAGTCTTAACTGAGGCAGAATACACAAAACAGCAGGAACTAACTGCCAGAAGAGAGCTCCGAATCAAGGTGGTGCTGGAACCAATGTTAAAGATAAACCTATCAACTAAGGAATGCAGAGGGTGGTTGTTTTTCAGTTCAGCTCCTGGTTCTGTGGGGGAGTCTTGGAAACAAGAGATGTAGCCTCTGTTCTTAAAGTGTTTACAGTCAAGTGGGAGGCAGTGATGAAATACCACACTGAACAGCATGCAGTCAAGAGCCAGATCTTTATAAAGCTCAGAGGAGAGGAGGCTTAGTGAAGGGGAAGTGGCTTAGAAGGGGAAGGTTTCCTGGAGGCTGAGGACCTTGAACCTCAGAAGATCAGTGGGATTTGGTGACATCATTAGCCCATCTGTGACCTGTGCCGCCAGGAGTGAGGATGCTGTAGGGGGAAACCTGATGACAAGGCCCCCTGCTCCCTGCTTCCTACCCCACCCCTGGCCTTCTGGTTCTCCATACAAGGGGTTTAGGAAGACGCTTTTCTCCCTCTCAGATTTATTTATTTAACATGTATTTACTGAGACTTTGGCCTTCCTGGTAGCTCAGCTGGTAAAGAATTTGCCTGCAAAGCAGAAGACTCTGGTTCGATTCCTGGGTCTAGAAGATCCCTGGAGAAGGAATAGGCTACCCACTCCAGTATTCTTGGGCTTCCCTGATAACTCAGTCAGTAAAGAATCCACCTGCAATGCGGGAGACCTGGCTTCCATCCTAGGTTGGGAAGATCCCCTGGAGGAGGGCACAGCAACCCGCTCCAGTATTCTTGCCTGGAGAATCCCCATGGACAGAGGAGCCTGGCAGGCTACAGATCATGGGGTCACAAAGAGTTGGATACTGAGCCTTTACCATGGATGAGGAACAGTCTCGGGTGCTATGGAATCACCTGTGAGCAGCACACATCCAGTACCTGACCCCGGAAAGTTTCTGTTCCAATGAGGTAGGCAGGGGACAAATAGAAGGAAAACTCAGGGCTGGAGGGGCAGGCTGAACAAACTCAGTCCCTTTTTTTAGTTCTCTGCCTTCGCAGATTGGTTACACATCTGGTTCCTTGGCCCAAGTGATTCATTTGGCAACCCTGCTTCCTGGAGGAAATACTGGCCAGGAAGGAGAGCCCTGTGGGAGCTTCTGTGGGGCCTCTGTGCCCAGACCTCCCCTGCGTTGCTGCAGCCTGCAAGCCTCTGTCATTCCTTTCTCTCTCTCTCTCTTTTCTTGCCAGAACTATCTTATTTATTATAAAGATACACCATGAAGAACAGACCTGACCATACACTGAAACTCGGAATGGTCCATACCAAAATGTACAATACCATACATTAAAGTGCAATTCTTTTCTTCCAACCGAGCAAATCACCCTGCACCCCCACCACTACCTCCCTTTCTGGGGTTTTGTTTGTTTGGTTTGGTTTTTTGACCCTGTCACATGGCATCTGTTCCCTGCCCCCTGCATTGGAAGTGCAGAGTCCCAACCACTGGACTGCCAGGGAAGTCTAATTTTTTTGTTTTTGCTTTTTAGGTTTTTTGCCCACCTCCATTTCTACATCACATGTATATCATGTGCCGGAGCTCAGCTTCATATCCCCTCATTCTTCCTGACAGGCAATGCCATCGCCCCAGCCAACACAGCCTGGCCACACCATCTTGCTCCCCAGGGAAAAGCAGTGATTCCCTCCCTCAACCTAAGGGGACCCTCACTTCCTCCTCTCCCTGGGAAGCCCTCCTACTCCTCCAGAGCTGAGTGATCACACAGTTGATCATCCCAAATTGGGACACAGTGAAGCAAGAAAGAGGGCACTTTGGACAATCACATCAGACAACAGGCAAACCAAGGCCTGTGTGAACCTGTCCAGATGAGGTCAGATGCTCCGGACAGCCTCTTTGGGAAATGGTTAAGTAAAAGACAAACTGTTCTGTGGAACATCTGGGAGATATCAATAGAGTCTCACAAAAAGAAACTAAAAATTTCACATTGAAATGATTTTGAGAAACTCTGAGTTAACCCAAGATTAGTAGGTAGGAGTATTCTTGCCTGGAGAATCCCATGGACAGAGGAGCCTGGCAGGCTACAGTCCATGGGGTCACAAAGAGTCAGACACGACTGAGCGACTCACACTTTACACTTATAATATGTATTGGTAAGAATGCAGCATGCCAGTCTTCCAAGCTGATTTGACCATGGAATTCTTGAGCAGAGAGCATCTCATGGAAGTCACATACCTTCAGAAACATTGTCCTAGGCAAATGGAATTGTTCCCAGATTATGCCTTATCTCCATCCTAGTATTTAGTATTAAGGTAGGATATCACCAGGATAGAGACCAGCTCAATCTCAGGTCTGCCTCTTTCCATCTGGGTAGTATCTTGCACCAGGATGATTCTGGCTGCAAGTAACAGATATCAGTGGACATTGTAGTTTATCACTCTCTTAGCAACAACTCCTGAGCTAAGCATTTCCAGCCCACCAGCGTCCTCAAGGACCCAGGTGTTTTCCATGTCTTCTCCCTGCCATCTTCAGCATGTTGCTTATCTCCTCTCGTGGTCACAGGATGGCCACAGCAACCGCAAGCATAGCACATAGAAACAAAGACACCCAGCAAAGAAGGGCGTGTCCTCCCACATATGCCTTTAACATTTATTCTTAGCAAACAGAAAGTTTTCCAGATGCCCCACCTCTCTCTCCCCCTCCCTCTCCCCGCACCCCTCTCCCACCCCAGCCCCACACCTGTAGAAGTTTCCTCCTCAGGTCTCAGTGGCCAAGCAGGGTGACCAACCAACCCAGTCTGCTCAGGACTGATGTGTTTCCTAGAAATCAGCACTATTAGTACTAAAACCAGGACATCCCAGGGCAACTTGAAGGTAGTTCACACCTGGGTCGAAACGGACCCTATGACTGCCTAAATCAATGATTGGATAGGGGAATGGACTTACAGGATTAGTTGGGACTAATCAGGATTTACACCCTGAGACAAGAGAGGAAGCCAGCTTTCCTGAGTGTGGAAAGATGAAACCTACTTCCTTATACTGATAATTCCCTCCTTGTGATGCTGTAGGAAGGATTAGGCAGAATGACATGATGACAGTGCCTTATACAGAGAACCAATAATAGCATCTTTTCATTAAGCACTTATTGTATGTCAAGCACTGTGCTAAAAGCATTACATGTGTTGTCACCACATCCATACAACTTTCTAGGAGACAGGGACATAAATCCCATTTTACAGAGGTTTCTGAGTCACCGAAGAGTTTAAGTGATTTGCCCAAGGTCATACAAATGACAAAGCTTACAGCCAGGTTCTGTCTAACCTGATGGCCATCTTAATCTTTCCATCCCACTGCCTGGCGGAGCTGTGCACCAAATGCTAATTTCCTTCCCTTTAGTCTCCAGCACCTGACACAAGGCCCAGCATATAGCAAGAACATTAAATATTTTTTAAATAAGTAAATGGTAACAGCTGACATCCCTCAACCATAGAGGTTTACAAAGAACTTTTTCCTGAATTTAGGTTTTCTTCTTCAAATCCAGTCCCCTTTCAGAGATCCTTCTCCCAGCAAATGGCACCACCATCTATCCATTTGCACAACCAGAAGAGTAGAAGTCACCATCAATCCATCTCTCTCCATCCCACACATCATATCCGACCCATCTCCAAGGCTGTCTCTCAGATCTGTGCATTTCTGTCCATCCTCTGTTGGTGTCGTGTTCTCACCTGAACTGCTGTACGAGCTCCCTCACTGTTCTGCACTGAAGCTGTCCTCTGGGCGTTTCCCCACGCTGCAGCCAGAGTGGGTGTCTCCATTTCCCGCCAGGTCACCTGCCTACTGAAAACCCTTAATGCTCATTCATTGAGGATAAAGCCCAAACTCTCTGACACAGCATGGCCTCTGCTTGCCTCCCTCACCTGGTCTTACATAGGATCCCCTCTCCCTCTCATAATCCCCCAGCCACCACCTCCACTGGCCTTGTTGAAGTCTCTCCTTCTTGTGTGTTTCCTCTAGCCATGGGATCTCCGCTCACACTGCGCCCTCCCCTCTGTGGCTAGTTAACTGTTACTCACCTGAGGTCTTAGCACAGTCTTCTTTTTGTTAAGATCCCGCTGACCACCATGACCAGGTCAAATCCCACCTCACCCTTTCCTTCAGAGCAGCATCTACTTTTCCTTAATGGCTCGGTTGACACTCTTACACGTCTACATTTGCTTGTGAATTTGTTAACAAATCAGGTCTTTGGACTCTTTAATCAGTAGAATTGATGAGAGGCCAGACGAAGAATTCAAGCAAGGCTTGGCTGGGACCTGTGCTACAGCACAATGGATCAAAAATAAGTAACAGGTGTTCTTGCTCGCTCTCCAAGGAGGGAAGGCCTGTTCCTTAAATGGGGTGAGGGTAGGGGCGGGCTCAGGGGTGGGCTAGACGCGTGACTTTTAGGCGGTCTGCCCACCCCCTTGGTGGTGCTGTGTGCAGGGATCATGGTGTAGTTCCTGCTTTAGCTCCTGGCACTTCCCAGCTGGCAGCTAGTTTGTGGCCTTTTTGTAGCTTGTTGTTCCTAATTGCCCCGACTGTACATGCTCGTAGTTACTTTTAGTCCCTTATATTTTCTTTGTATTCTGTTGTTCAAGGAGACCTTTATCCAGGTGCAAGCACTCCAGTAAAGGGTCCCAGGCCCCAGCCTATCTCAGTTTGATTGACTAGCTCTCTACAAGCTTGTTGACTGGTTCCATTACTTTCTCTGCAGCCTTTCCAATGTCCAGCCAGGAATGGCACATAGTCTGTTTTCAACAAATGTGTGCTTGTTTAATTAATTAGTTGATTAATCAACAAATTAATGTTTCACCCATGTTACTGTGAGATCCCTTAGGCAAGGGCCTTGTCTTAAATTTCCTGTATCCCCTGACCCCTAGCAGCCAGCACAGGGCTAGGCAAGTGTGTACCGAACACTCTGAGCGATGGTGACCACATGGCTTACAGGGACGGGAATGCTTATCAGAAACAAGCATAAAGGAGTGAGGCAAGCAGGACAGGAGAGGAGAAAGAACTGAGGACAGATGTGGTCTAAGGGGACCCAAGCCTCAACCTGGTAGAGAAGAAAGGGTCTGGAGCATAAATCATGGGCTGTACTGAAGAGGTGTCCCACTTTGAGGCAAGACGATCAGGCTTTTGTGTGTATGTCCCAGATAGTCTTCAGTGACTTGGTGTCCTGTCAGGTGGCCTCAAGACACAAAAGCTGGAAGATGATGGTCAGCTACGTCCCCTTCTCCCTGCAGTCCACCTGTCCCCTGTGAGCTGAGATACAGTGCCCCCTGCTTCAACCGTTGTGTCTTTTCCTTGGGCTGCCACAACAAAGTACCATAAACTGGGAGGCTTCAAACAACAGAAATGTATCTCTCATGATTCTAGAAGCTAGAAGTTGGAAATCACAGTGCTGGCAGGACCTTGCTTTCTCTAGAGGCTCTAGGGGTGGACTTTCCTTGTCTCTCTCCTGGCTTCTGTGGTTGCTGGCAATCCTTGATGTTGCTTGGCTATGGCAGCATCACTCCAGTCTCTGCCTCTGTCTTCACGTGGCCTTTCTCCTGTGTGTCTAATATGTCCAATTTCTTTCTTCTCATAAGAACCTCATCCTAACTTAATCTCATCTGCAAAGACCCTCTCTCCAAATAAGATCACATTCACAAGTACTGAGGGTTGGGACTTGAATATATATTTGGGGGGACACAATTCAATATACTAACCCCGAAAGCCACAGTTACCTCTTTCAAACTCCTTTTTTTAAATTGGGTTGCGCCAGCACACAGGATCTTAGTTGCAGTGTGCAGGATCTAGTTCCCTAACCAAGGATCGAATCTGGGTCCCCTGCATTGGGAGGGTGGAGTCTTAACCACTGGACCACCAGGGAAGTCCCACCTCTTTCAAACTCTTTTGAACCTGCCCTTTCTGGATCTGAGGCTGAAGCCTTCCTGGGACCACTCCCCTGACTGCTCAGTTCAGATCAGTTCAGTCGCTCAGTTGTGTCTGACTCTTTGCAACCCCATGGACTGCAGCACGCCAGGCTTCCCTGTCTATCACCAGCTCCCGGAGCTTACTCAAACTCATGTCCATTGAGTCGGTGATGCCATCCAACCATCTCATTCTCTGTTGTCCCCTTCTTCTCTCATCTTCAATCTTTCCCAGCATCAGGGTCTTTTCAAATGAGTCAGTTCTTCGCATCAGATGGCCAAAGTATTGGAGTTTCAGCATCAGTCCTTCCAATGAATATTCAGGACTGATATCCTTTAGGATTGACTGGTTGGATCTCCTTGTAGTCCAAGGGATTCTCAAGAGTCTTCTCCAACACCACAGTTCAAAGGCATCAATGCTTCGGTGCTTGGTTTTCTTTATAGTCCAACTCTCACATCCATACATGACTACTGGAAAAACTATAGCTTTGACTAGACAGACCTTTGTCAGCAAAATAATGTCTCTGCTTTTTAATATGCTGTCGAAGTTGGTCATAACTTTCCTTCCAAGGAGCAAGCGTCTTTTAATTTCATGGCTGCAGTCACCATCTGCAGTGATTTTGGAGCCCTCTAAAATAAAGTCTGTCACTGTTTCCTTTGTTTCACCATCTATTCGACATGAAGTGATGGGACCAGATGCCATGATCTTAGTTTTCTGAATGTTGAGTTTGAAGTCAACTTTTTCACTCTCCTCTTTCGCTTTCATCAAGAGGCTCTTTAGTTCTTCGTTTTCTGCCGTAAGGGTGGTATCTTCTGCATATCTGAGGTTATTGATATTTCCCCCAGCCATCTTGATTCCAGCTTGTGTTTCATCCAGCCCAGTGTTTCTCATGATGTAGTCTGCATAAAAGTCAAATAAGCAGGGTGACAATATACAGCCTTGACATACTCCTTTCCCTATTTGGAACCAATCTGTTGTTCCATGTCCAGTTCTAACCGTTGCTTCTTGACTTGCATACAGATTTCTCAGGAGGCAGGTCAGGTGGTCTGGTATTCCCGTCTCTTGAAGAATTTTCCACAGTTTGTTGTGATCTACACAGTCAAAGGCTTTGGCATAGTCAATAAAGCAGAAGTAGATTTTTTCTGGAACTCTTTTGCTTTTTTGATGATCCAACGGATGTTGGCAATTTGATCTCTGGTTCCTCTGCCTTATCTAAACCACCTTGAATATCTGGAAGTTCATGATTCATGTACTATTGAAGCCTGGCTTGGAGAACTTTGAGTATTACTTTGCTAGTGTGTGAGATGAGTGCAATTGTACAGTAGTTTGAACATTCTTTGGTATTGCCTTTCTTTGGGATTGGAATGAAAACCGATCTTTTCCAGTCCTGTGGCCACTGCTGAGTTTTCCACATTTGCTAGAATATTGAATGCAGCACTTTCATAGCATCATCTTTTAGGATTTGAAATAGCTCAACTGGAATTCCATCACCTCCACTACCTTTGTTCATAGTGATGTTTCCTAAGGCCCGCTTGACTTTGCATTCCAGGATATCTGGCTCTAGGTGAGTGATCACACCATCGTGGTTATCTGGGTCATGAAGATCTTTTTTGTATAGTTCTTCTGGGTATTCTTGCCATGCCTTCTTAATATCTTCTACTTCTGTTAGGTCCATACCATTTCTGTCCTTTATAGTGCCCATATTTGCATGAAATATTCCCTTGGTATCTCTAACTTTCTTGAAGATATCTCTAGTCTTTCCCATTCTATTATTTTCCTCTAGAGATCTCTAGTCTTTCCCATTCTATTATTTTCCTCTATTTCTTTGCATTGATCACTGAGGAAGGCTTTCTTATCTCTCCTTGCTATTCTTTGGAACTCTGCGTTCAAATGGGTGTATCTTTCCTTTTCTCCTTTGCCTTTTGCATCTTTTCTTTTCTCAGCTATTTGTAAGGCCTCCTCAGAGAGCCATTTTGCTTTTTTGCATTTCTTTTTCTTGGGGATGGTCTTGATTCCTGTCTCCTGTACAATGTCACAAACCTCCATCCATAGTTCTTCAGGCACTCTATCAGATCTAATCCCTTGAATCTACTTGTCACTTCCACTGTATAATTGTAAGGGATTTGATTTAGCTCATACCCAAATGGTCTAGTGGTTTTCCCTACTTTTTTCAATTTAAGTCTAAATTTGGCAATAAGGAGTTCCTGATCTGAGCCATAGTCAGCTCCTGGTCTTGTTTTTGCTGACTGTATAGAGCTTCTCCATCTTTGGCTGCAAAGAATATAATCAATCTGATTTTGGTATTGGCCATCTGGTGATGTCCATATGTAGAGTCTTCTCTTGTGTTGTTGGAAGGAGTGTTTGCTATGACCAGTGCGTTCTCTTGGCAAAACTCTGTTAGCCTTTGACCTTCTTTGTTTTGTACTCCAAGGTCAAATTTGCCTGTTACTCCAGGTAGCTCTTGACTTCCTACTTTTGATTCCAGTCCCCTATAATGAAAAGGACATCTTTTTTGAGTGTTAGTTCTAGAAGGTATTGTAGGTCTTCATAAAACTGTTCAACTTCAGCTTCTTCAGTATTACTGGTCGGGGCATAGACTTGGATTACTGTGATATTGAGTGGTTTGTCTTGGAAATGAACAGAGATCATTCTGTCATTTTTGAGATTGCATCCAAGTACTGTATTTCAGACTCTTTTGTTGACTATGATGGCTACTCTATTTATTCTAAAGGATTCTTGCCCACAGTAGTAGATATAATGGTCATCTGAGTTAAATTCACCCATTCCAGTCCATTTTAGTTCACTGATTCCTAAAATGTTCATGTTCACTCTTGCTATCTCCTGTTTGACCACTTTCAATTTGCCTTGATTCATGGACCTAACATTCCAGATTCCTATGCAGTATTGCTCTTTACAGCATTGGACTTTTCTTCCATCACCAGTCACATCCACAACTGGGTGTTGTTTTTGCTTTGGCTCCATCTCTTCATTCTTTCTGGAGTTATTTCTCCACTGATCTCCAGTAGCATATTGGGCACCTACTGACCTGGGGAGTTCATCTTTCAGTGTCCTATCTGTTTGCCTTTTCATACTGTTCATGGGGTCTCAAGGCAAGAATACTGAAGTGGTTTGCTATTCCCTTCTCCAGTACAGCATGTTTTGTCAGAACTCTCTACCATGACCCATCCATCTTGGGTGGCCCTACACAGCATGGCTTATAGTTTCATTGAGTTAGACAAGGCTGTGGTCCATGTGATCAGATTGGTTAGTTTTCTGTGATTGTGGTTTTCCTACTGTCTGCCCTCTGATGGAGAAGGATAAGAGGCATATGGAAGCTTCCTGATGGGAAGCATCCTGACTGCTCAGCTTTCATCAAATATGAACTCATGCTCCTCATTCCCAGAAATGCACCCTGATAGAGCCCTGCAGTCTCACAGCTGGCAGCTTTGACAGTGGCCAAAGGCTCTCCTATCTTCTTTTCTCAGTTAATCCTCACAACAGCCTCAGGAAGGTTTACTCTTTTTCCCGTTTTATAAATAAGGTCACTGAGACTCAGGGAAGGTAAGTGCCTCACACAGTCTCACAGGAGGGAACTGACAGAGCAGAGACTTGGTCCAGGTCTACCTGATGCCAGATACTGCGTCCTGTACCACCGTGCTCTACCCTTGTACTTCCCTTGCTTCCCTTGGTAGAACATCTGCCAGTCACTGAGAGGGTCCAGATAAACCCAGCCAGCCACTTAGAAGAGTTGTTAAGAGATAAAAAGTACATAAAACTAGGGGCCTGGGTTTGACTGTTAAGAGGACCTAGGGATAAGAAGTCACAGGTCTCCCAAAGAGATGAAAACAAAGTACAGTTTGTGGTGACATTTCTTTAGGAGGAAATTTTCCATTGGTGATAGTTTTAAATTGATTGGATGATGATATAATATAAATTCAGTTATTTTTCTCTGTCTTACTTTTATATGCTTATGCTTAGTGAATATTGTTTTGCATCCTGGAGCCTGCTGGTGTTCTAGAAGCCAGTTTGTTTTGATTGATGTTCAGCACTGGTCACGCAAGCCTGATTCCACTATGAACATGATCTCCTCTTTGGGATGCCTGACTGTTTGTCATGCCAACATGGTTTTCCTGAGAAGACTATATTCTTCAGTTGATGTAGTAACTCTTACATGCCCGTGATCACTACTGAGATACCCCTCAAGATATGCAGGTCAGCCCCAGACCCATTAGAGGATGCAGTCTCTCAGGTTGGATTTTTAATGCCTAACATTTCCTGGGTGGCTCAGTGGTAAAGAATCCGCCTGCTAATTGCAGAATGCCTGGATTCAATCCCTGGGCCAGGAAGAGCCCCTGGAGTAGGACATGGCAACCCACTCCAGTATCCTTGCCTGGGAAATTCCATGGACAGAGAAGCCTGGCCGGCTACAGTCCATGGGGTTGCAAAAGAGTCAGACACGACTTAGTGACTAAACAACAACATTTCACTTAAGCCGCCAATAAATTTTGCTGAGTGCCTACTCTGTCTTAGGCTGTGTGTTAGGTACTAGTCACTCCCCTCAGAGAGCTCACTTTTTATTGGGGAAGATGGATGATCACAACCAATGGGATCAGTGCTTCAAGAACCATTGGTTGAGGTTCTTAGTTGTCTATACCATAAACCATACAGATTAAGCAGAAGAAGAGAATCAGGTTCAGTTCTACACAGCATTAAAATTCAGTGCCATCACAGCTAGCCAAAATGCCCATCCACATCAGGGGAATTTTCTAGTGAAAATATCACCATCTTGCCATCTGTTGCTTGGTACCTACATGAGGTGCTAGCTGTTAAAAACTCCTCCACAGATGTGCCTCAAACACCCAGACACCCGCATCACAGATGCTTTCCAAGTGATCTTACCTACCTGCATGCAGCCATCAATGCCCATAATTTCCTTCCACCTCCACATCTCATTGGGAACACCTTCATATAGGACCCAGGTTACAGGTGAGACCTATGTGGAATGTGGGAAATGTTACTTTAGTTTTTCAGTCTCTATAACAAAGGAAAGCTATCTAGAAGGGATCGGGCAACTGAATGTTTATATTCAGGGAAGATGTATGGACCAGCGAGCTGGGGTCAGCGCACAGAGGCTTTGCCCAGGTGCAGATGAGCCGGTAGACAGAGATACAAGTGTGAAGGTTGCTCCCTGAAGTTTCCCTACCTCCTCATACAGGTGCACTTGAAACCTAATGGTCAAAGCAAGGAGTAAGAAACCTGCCAGGGCAGGGGAGCCCTGGCTGCCCACTGGTCCTTCTTTATTCTGTTGGGGTAGAACTCATCTCATAGGAATATACTTACTATCACGAAGGGAATTCCTTCAGTGGTAAATCCAAACTCCTCTTCTGATTTGCAGAAGTCCTAAACAATGAGATACTAAACTGTTCTGTATTAAAATGTAAGTATTGGGACATCTGGTGGTCCAATGGTTAAGACTCCACAGTTCCAGTGTAGGGGGCACGGGTTCCATCCCTGGTCAGGGATCTAGATCCCACATTCTGAGTGGCACTGCCAAAAAAAAATTTTTTTTAATGTGCTGACTGAGAGGCAAAATTTAGAGAGAAAAAGAAGCTTTTCCTTCTCATCAGTCACCAGAAAAATGGTGGAAAGTCCCAGGTAGGGATGTTGGTCAGGACAGATCCTTGGTTATAAATCAGGAGCTAAGGAGAGAGACCACCACTGGCCACCCTTCTCTCCTGATGAGGAGTGTGAATTTGAAGCCTACGGACAAGAATCTAGTGGTTGATTAAAAATATTTTCCCCACTGCTGCATCATTCTTCCTTTCTTTTTATTTCAGGATTTCAGTAAAATTTTCTAGAATGTTCTTAGCATGTATTGAATTATGAGAAATGACTTATCTACACTTGATGAGGATTGAACTGAAGAAAGGAAAAATCATCACGGATTCAAGACACATTATGAATCTCAAGTAGGCTAAATATAAAGAAAACCATACCTAAGCACATTGCAGTAAAACTGCTGAAAAACAAAAACAAAGATAAAATCTAAAAAGCAGCCCGAGAAAGAGACGCATTACTTTCAAAGACACAATAAGACTGATAGCTGATTTGTCAGCTGTAACATTGTCAGAAATAACGAAAGTCAGAAAGAGAACAGAATGTTATCTTCAAAGTGCTAAAAGAATATACTACCTAACCTAGAATTCAATATCTTGAAAAACATCCTTCAAGGGAATTCCCTAGCTATCTAGTGGTTAGAACTCCACATGTTCACTGCTGAGGGTATGGATTCAATCCCTGGTCAGGGAACTACAATCCCACAAACTGCACAGCAAGGCCAAGAAAGAAAGAAAGAAAGAAAAAAATCCTCCAAGAATAAAGGGGGAAAAAAAAGGAAAAATGAAGATATTGTTAAACTAATAAAAACCAGGAGAATTCATTTCAGCAGACCTACTCTAAAGGAAATAGAATGTTTTCACACAGAAAGGAATGGTCTCAGTTGTGAGCTAGAAGCTATATATCAACAATAGAGGTAGATGAAGATATTCATACAATGGAATACTCAATATATACACATATACAAGAATAGTCGTGGAATTCCTTTTTCTTTTTTAATTATTTATTTTGTCTGCACTGGGTCTTCCTTGCTGTGGGTGGGCTTTCTCTAGTTGCAGTGTGCAGGCTTCTCACTGCGGTGGCTTCTCTCATTGTAGAGCACAGACTCTAGGGCTTGCGGGCTCAGGCATTGCAGCTCTCGGGCCCTAGAGCCTGGGCTCAGTAGCTGCAGCACATGGGCTCAGTTACCCTGCTGCATGTTGAATCTTCCTGGACCAGGGATCGACTCTGTCTCCTCTGCATTGGCAGGCAGATTCTTAACCACTGAACCACCAGGGAAGTCCAGGATCAGTGTTCCTAATTGCCAAGACATTAAATATCCAAATGTCTGTCAAGGGACTTCCCTGGTGGTCCAGTGGTTAATACTCAGAGGTTCCAATACAGGGGGCCTGGGTTTGATCCTTGGGCAGGAAACTAAGATTCCACATGCCATGCGGTACTGCCAATAATAATAATGATGTCTGTCAACATTCCTACATGGTTTACTACACTGCAATGAAAGTTATAAAACAGACTTACACTCTCATCAAAGATGGACTAATAAAGATTAGATTTAGCTTCCTGCCTGAAATAACAAGAAAACTGAACAAAATGTATGAAAGAAAGGTTTTCAAGGCATTGGTTATCAGGTCATGATTGGGATCCTAAGGGGCAGAGGATACGTGTAAACACTACCACTGCCCACATCGCCTGGAGAGTTTTCAGGCCACCATGCAGGCAGGATGAACCCTGGAAATCCCCTTAAGTTAAGGAGATGGAGCTGTGAGTCTGAAGAGGCTAGTTGGCAAGAGTTTACAGAGTGGAGTGCCAGAGATGAAAGAGTTGCCGAGAGATCATTCTAGAGAATTTCAGAGGGCCTCCCTTGTTGTTCAGCTGAGTTTTGATTAATGCATGCATTGGAATCCTGACTGCCACTGTCTATCAATCAACACACCTGTTTTGAGCTCCTGTGTGTACTTAGTCCCTCAGTCATGTCCAGCTCTTTGTGACCCCATGGACTGTAGACCGCTAGGCTCCTCTCTCCATGGAATTTCCCAGGCAAGGATACCTTGGTGGGTTGCTATTTCCTAATTCAGGGGTCTTCCCAACCCAGGGAGGGAACCCACATCTCTTGAGTCTCCTGCATTGACAGGCAGATTCTTTACCACTGTGCCACCTCAGAATCCTACACTGAGGAGGGATGTGGGAAACCCAAGCTGAGGCAGATCTGTTCCTGCCCTTACCAGGCTTCCTGTCTCACTGAGGAGAAAAACCACATGCACCCAGCAGACACACACAACCCGGGAAGTCTCAGCTGAGAGCCAGAGAAATGGTTCAGGGGGTAGATGTGAAGAGAAAAGAGGGTCAGCGATTCTAACCCACACCATCCCCTCCCCAACTCTGTCTCCAGCACAAGGCTGACGCGGGGCCAGTAACGTGGGAAACACAGACCAGCTCACCAGGTCTGGTCCGAAACGTGAGTTCTAGGTGGGACCTTATGAAGCAAAGACTGCCATCCCTGGGAAAGGTGGTGGGGAGCTCTGGGCCAGGAAGTGGGAGCTGGTGCCCTACGCTACCTCTGGATCTCTTTGTGGACTTAGAGGTCCCTGCCGTTTCCCAGTCCCAGTTTCCTCATCTGACCCTAGGGAGCTAAGCTGGTTTTACTCTGAGGGAGGCTCCCATCAGCTGAGCTTCTGACCTCAATTTCTCTTGCCCACAAAGGGGACAGTAATCCTGTCCATCCTTGGGAGAGCCCCCCAGTCAAGAGATTGTTCTTTTTCTCCAGCTACTGCCAAGAGAAGATGAAGAAGCCCCAGGAGTTTGTGCAGAAGCGAGGGGACGGGCAATGATTGACTGTCCAAGACAACAGACCTGAGGCAAGTGCTTTCTGCCAACCTAGCACCTCACTTTTACCTCTCCCCAACTCCCATCCCACTGCACCCCAGACTGTTTTTGCTAGTTCCCAGAATTCCATGCTTCCCGCTTCCTACTCAGTCCTATGGTTTCTCCGGGGATGATTTAGGAACGGAGGGTGGCAGCCATCTTGCCAGGGAGTAGCAACACCTTCTTTCTCGGGTCTACCCCGCCAATCTTCAAACTTGAGGGTGTACTTCCCATCTGGTAGGGACTCATCCTAGTACGCCCTCAGAGAACAATCTGGCTGTGCCATCTATAAGCAGATTTCACTCACACAACATACCCTCCTGTACCCTGAAGGCCTCCAGAGAACTCATCACACCAGTGAGAGCGTGGACAGGAGTGAGGTTAGCCCCCATCACCCACCTGCCACGTGCCCTTTCTCAGACCTCCTGGGAGGTGAGGCCAGCGGGGGTTCGGCGCCACCTGGTGGCCATAGGCTGCGCTACACGCCCCTAGCTTCACGCCTTTTCTCGTGCCACCCGCCCCCGCAACACAGACACACGGCGCTGATCCTAAACCCTTCTCCGGGACCCCAACCCACTTGATCACCAGTCCTACTCTCCACAGCCCTGAGGAGGCAGACAGAGACCCTGCGCTCCTGAATCTCCTTCCTCTGTCCCAGAGAAAGAGCCCTTGGAGAGGAGTCAGGCTCACATCCCAGCCTTGGCTGATTACTTAACCTCCTGGACTTCACCTTTCTAGTCTGCAGAATGAGACAATAGTGTCTACGCCCAGAATCGTGGAGTTTCCTGTAAAATGAAACCATTAAGTTGGGCGGACAGGGCAGTTACCAGAAGCCCTGGGGGCGGGGGGGCCTAGGCTTGTATTCTCCGGGTGAGGGCTGCCCACAGGCTCTGCAGAAGCAGGGTCCTCCTCTCGCCCCTCCTCCGGCCCTCACCCCTGCCAGCCCCCAAACAGCTGTCCTGCCTATTTTCCCCGGGGACTCACCTCCTGCCAGAGGTTCCACCCAACACCTGGTGGCCGGGGAGGGTGGCGCCTGAGCAGCTTCCCAGGGCTGTTCAAGAGCAGGTTCCTTTTCCAGGGCACTTGCCAATCCGGCCTCCGCCCCCATCCAATCGAGCACAAGTTCTGTGAGTCCAAAGGTCTTGAACTCCTCCTTCGCCCAGCCTAGGGCACTGAGCATCCACTTTAGGATGATCCCCTCCCAACTGCTCCCCTGCAGTCCTTGCTTGGCCTTCCTGCAGGACCTTCTAAAATACACGCCTGAGTCCCCATTCCCTCGTACCCACAAAGTCAAGCCAAACTCCGCAGTCTGGCATTCATGGCCCTCCCTGATCTGGCCTTAGCTCTCTCCATTCTCATGTGTCAGCCACTCTCCTTCTCTGAGCAGCAGCGTTTGCAGGAGCAGTTCCTTCTCCCAGGAGTGCCTTGCTCCCTTTGCCGCAGGAAAACCCCTGCTCATCTTCCAAACCTCGCTGTGGTTTTCTCAGGCCCCTGCCTGGGGCCATAGGTATCATGGCCTGTGTCTCCCCTGCCAGGCTGTTAGACCCTCCAGACCAGGGTCGAGGATGAATTTAGCTCTGGGCCTCAGCATAGGGTCCTGCATTGCAGGAGAAAATATCTGTGAGTTGTTTAATTTGGAGGCAAGGAGGGATGTGTCACAGCATGGGCCTTGAACAGAATTAAATGTCCACGAGGGAGGGCAGGCGCAGGGGGAAGGGGAGGAAGGCTCAGGGGTGGGTACCTAGGTTGTGCTTCCACTTTGCCCAAAGGCCTGTGGAAGAGGACACACACACACACACACACTCAGGGTCGAGGGTCATAGGCACCTGTGTTAGCCCACGCCAATGCTGGTGTCAGCTGGGCACAATTAGAGTAATCCTCTTCTGTCAGCTTGGAGCCAGGAAATGACTCACCCCCACCTGGGGGCCCACTGACTGGCCTGGGATCTGTGTTGTGAGAGGACAGACTCAGTTCAGTTCAGTTCAGCTGCTCAGTCGTGTCTGACTCTTTGCGACCCCATGAACCGCAGCACGCCAGGCCTTCCTATCCATCACCAACTCCCGGAGTTTACCCAAACTCATGTCCATTGAGTTGGTGATGCCATCTAACCATTTCCTCCTCTGTCGTCCCCTTCTCCTCCTGCCTTCAATCTTTCCCAACATCAGGGTCTTTTCCAATGAGTCAGCTCTTCGCATCAGGTGGCCAAAATATTGGAGTTTCAGCTTCAGCATCAGTCCTTCCAATGAACACCCAGGACTGATTTCCTTTAGGATGGACTGGTTGGATCTCCTTACAGTCCCAGGGACTCTCAAGAGTCTTCTCCAACACCACAGTTCAAACGCATCAATTCTTCGGCGCTCAGCTTTCTTCACAGTCCAACTCTCACATCCACACATGACCACTGGAAAAACCATAGCCTAGACTAGACGGACCTTTGTTGACAAAGTAATGTCTCTGCTTTTTAATATGCTATTTAGGTTGGTCATAACTTTCCTTCCAAGGAGTAAGCGTCTTTTAATTTCATGGCTGCAATCACCATCTGCAGTGATTTTGGAGCCCCCAAAACTAAAGTCAGCCACTGTTTCCCCATCTATTTGCCTGGGGAAGCCCAAAGCAGGGGCTGAGCAGGGGAGGGGCCTGGACCCCAGGGGAGCAGCCCTGGGACTGTTCAGCCCAGAGAAACAGATTCCAAACCAGAATAAACTGCCAGGCATGAGAGGCAGACAAGCTGTATGGTCCCAGACACCCTGAGGTGTCAACCAGCAAGGCCAATACCCTGAGGCCATTGTGGGCAAACACAGGATGGCTCTGTCCATCACCTCCCAACCCTCCCCCACCAGGAAAGGAGATCCTAGTGCCCAGCCCCTTAACATGCCAGCCTTTACTGAGCTTTACTGATCTGGGAGAAATGAAGAGGGAGACAAGATGGGAGGGTTCAAGGCAAGGTGGCGTGGAGTCTGGAGACTGCCAATCAGAGCTTCCTCCTGATCACCAGTCTGGAATCTGCCCCTCTGTCTGTGGAGAAGCAAACACTCTCACAGCCAGGAGAGCAGGAAATCAACCCCACAGACACAACCTAGGGCTGTATTTCATACACAGTCAGACTCAGGGCTACCTCTTTGGCTGGATTTACAAGGACACAGACAGGTATCCCTGTGGCTAGCAGAGGGTTCAGAGGCTCAGGCCTTGGCTGTAAGGGCACGCATGACTAAGGTAGACCAGAAGAGGGTCTAGAAGGAGCTCCAGGTCACCTCCTCCAGGCAGCCTCCTTGATTGCTTCAGCCTCTCATTTTTCCATTTCCAGTCCACAAATGACTGCCTCATGCTCAGGCCTCTGTATCTGCCATCTCCACCGCAGTACCCAGTATCTGGCACAGGACTGGTCTGGGGGTACCCCAACAGGTCCAGGACTCCCCCAGAAGAGGGGCTAGGCAGCAGGGATGGGAGTTCCAGTAGCCTGGGAGTTCTTAAAGGCATTTGCCTCCCCCAATGCTGTTTCCCCACCACCACCAACCTCATGCACAAAGTCTGCAGACAGCCCCGTGGGGGAGGGTTGGTAGAAAGAAATAGATTTATTCTCATGTACAAAGCGGTCAGCCCACGGGACCATATACAACAGTTGCACAGAGTCCTAGAAAAAACGCATCTCTCTAAAGGCAACTCAGAATAGGTAAGGCAGGTGGCCCCCCTCCCCCCACCCCACAACACATACAGAACAAAACAGAGAAAGGAAAAGCCAGTGGCCAGGATGACCCCAGAGGCCCGGCCCTAGGGGGTCTCCCAAGCCCTGGGGCACAGGTGGATATGGCCTTGAAGAGGAGAGAGGCCCTGCCAGTTTGAGGCCAGGTCCCCCTCTGGCTGTAGGAATGGGGAGGGGCTCCGGCTAAGGGGGTATACTCAGGGGTCCACTGAGGGACTCAGTGTCAGCTCTGTGCCCAAGGGGGCCAGGGACCCTCGGTGGCCTCTCCTGGGACTCCACAGAACTATGGGGACTTGGATCTAAAAGGGGTCTTAGAAGATGGATTGTCTCACCCTCCTGTTTCACAGAGAGGGGAAGGGACTTGCCCAGGGTCATACAGCCAGGAGGAAGCATGGCTGACCCATGCTGGTCCTGCCTCCCAGCCCAGGGATCCTTCCTTCTCGCTGTTCTTATCCTGCTCTCTTCCTGAGCCCCCTCTCCCCAGAGCACTGCGCTGGCCCCCTGGCAGCTTCCTCCTGGGACCCCTATGTCCCCAGGTCCCAGTCCCCACCATAAGTACAAAGGCAGTCCTCAGGGCCACAGGTGGCCCCATGGCTATTTCTAGTCCTCCAGCCAGGCTGATGACTGTCTCTAAGACCCCACCCTTTGCCCATTCAGATGTCTCACGTTCTTGCCTGAGGATCCTGGGAGGCAGTTAGGGTGCCCCCAGAGGAAAGGGCACAGATCTGGTAGGGCAGGAATGGGGCCCAGAAGAAACCATCCGGCTGCCTCAGAGAAGGAGTAGCCTGGGGGAGTGGGGACTTGCCAGGGTGCAGTCAGAGGTGCAGAGCAGGGCCCACTGCTCATTGGTTACCCCTGTGCTCTCAGAGGACAAATGACAAAGTCTCAGTGAAGCTGGAAGTCTTCCATTATACAGACGAGAAAGCTGAGGCCTGGGAAGGTCAGACCTTGCCTGGGGTCACATGGGAAGTCCTGGCCTAGAATCCAGGACCCTTGGCTCTGGTCCCAGGGTGTGTGGCCAGGCCCATGGAGGGTTGTGGGAGGAGGCCTGGGCAGGGAGGGATCCCAGGAGGGACTCACTCAGCATCAAAGCTGCAACAGCCATTGATGGGAGCCCTAGCGACATCCAGGTCAGGCACCTCGTACTCCTCGTCCAGGAAGTCCAACGAGTTGTTGCTCGGGAGGCCTCGGATGGTGAACTTGTGTGAGACCTTGGTCCAGTGCTCACGATTAGAGGCCACACGTTCGTACAACTCTGCCGCCTTGGGGAATAGGTCTTGCAGCAGCCTGGGGGTGGATGGGGGCAGGTTTAGAGGTCAGAAGTCAGACTGTGAGCAGCAAGAAAGATTAGGGCTGGACCACAGGTAGAACTTCCAGAAGAGTGTGAGGCATAAGATTGGAAGCTCAAGGAGAGCTTGACCATCTCTTTCCATAAGGGACCAAGGATGAAGCAAACGGCCTATTTAGGGGCAAAGCAAGATATGGCTGTGCTCAGAGACAAGGAGTGGGTGAGATGGAGCAGGGCCAGGCCAGCGCGGCACTTGTGTCTGCTGTGATGGCCACAGCCAGCCCCGTCCTACTCCCATACCATCCCTGGGCTGTGTCCCCAGCAGGCCCCGTGAGCTCACTCACTTGTAGATGGGCATTGCAATGTGCTCCATGAAGCTGATCTGCAGCTCGGGGATGTAGGCCTTCTCACGGTCCATCATCTCCATTGGCCTGTTGCCCATGGCCTTCTCCTGCAGGCAGCAAGTCGTCAGGCTTGTCTGGCCCTCTCCATGCTCCAGCAACATCTGCATCAGGCTAACCCAGCCCCTCCTGGGCCCAGGCTAGGAACCCTCCCCCAACCTGGGCACCCTGAGGTCACACCCCACATACCAAGTCTCCTTGGGAGAAGAACTCTTTGTAGATCAGCTCCTGAAAGGTCAAAACTCTCATTACCTCCTGTGAGTGTGATTCACCCGCCCATGCTCCTCCATAGCCCATTCCCAAGGGGGCAAACTGCAGCACTGGGACCTCAGGACCTGTCCTCGCCATCCCTGGCCTGGGAGGAGGACGGAGGCTGGGTTCTGGCCCACCTTCCACCAGCCACTCACTGATTTGCTGGGTGACCCCTCAGTGAGTCCATGCCCCTCTCTGAATCTCTCCACTGTCACCTGAGGTGGTCTAGGTTTCTGTCTCCCCCACAGGCTGAGCTCAGCACTGGGAGGGTGTGCAGGCTGCAGGAGCCACACAGAGCCAGGCAGGGTGTACAACCTGCACCTTCCCAAGAAGGAGTGGCACTTACTGCAATCTTCCTCGTGGTCTTCCAGCCCTTGGTCTGGTCGGAGAGGTCACAGGAGGTCATAAGGAGGCAGAGAAGGAGGCTGTGGTGCTGCTTGTTGGTTCGATCATAGCCCACTGTCAGGGAGAGAACAGGGTCAAGGAGCGGGACCCAGCATCCTGGCACCCTCTCCCTGAGGGCAAGGCCCCAGGGCCCATCCCAAAGTGGTGCAGGGAATTCAGCACCCTGGATGGGAGCCAGGGATGCAGAGCTGGGTCTGCCTGGTGGGCTGATGCTGGAAGAGATGGGTCTGAACCCTGGGGATGCTCTCCAGGTGAATCCCCCTCTTGGTGGTCCCTCCCTAATACCAAGACCCAGGCTAGAGGCAGGCACCTTCAGCCATCTTTTGGAGGTCCTTGAAGATGCGGAGGTGGTGGGCCAGGTCTGTGGCCAAGATGATGTCCCGCATCAGGTCCAGCATGCGCTGATAGTCCTGGGTGGGGGTGGGGATACAGGGTCAAGGCCCAGACACCCCACCCCCTACTCTCCTAAACCTCAGGAACCTCCACCCTTTGGCTCCACCTCTTCTCCCATCTCAGGCCAGCTCCCAGCTCCCACTCCCTGCCCCCCACCCCCAGACCCATCACCTTCCGGGAGAAGTGGTCAAAGATGTTGCAGCCATGGGTGTTGAGGATGGCAATGGCCTGAGCGAAGTGGTGCCTCTGTGGGGAGAGGCATGATAGGGGCCCAGCTGGGGTGGGGGGGCTCCTCCTCACCGACCGCAAGAGAGGAAGCAAGCCCAGCCCAGCCCTGGCCCCCAAACTGAGCACAGCAGGCAGAACTGGGGAGTTGGGGGTGGGGGGCCAGTTCGCTTTCTGGGCTCTGTTTCGACCCTCCATGTGACCCTGGGCAAGTCCCTGGCCATGTCTGAGCCTCAGATTCCTCAGCTGTCAGTCAGACAGACACGACAAAGTGAGCCCTGAGGGCCTCTCAAGCTGCAATGATTCTGAAATGATCCCTCAGAGTCTTCGACACTAATTCATGCAGGAACCATTTGTGTGCTGACAGGGAAGGGCAATGATGAGGCGAGGGCAAGATCCCTGTCTTCTGACGCTGAAGGGCTGTCACTCAGAGGAGGAGCCGACTCAGCCCAGGGCATGGAGGGCAGGAGCCAGGCTGCCACCAGGCCTCCCAGGAGGAAGCGAGCCCCTTGTCTCTGGGGGCGTGCAAGCAGGAGCAGCTCCAGAGGTGTGTTGTGGGGGGCAGGGTGGGGCAAGGCGACCTTGAAAGTTTGGTTCCCACGCATGCCAAGCCCTGTGCCAGATTCAGGGAACTCAGAGATGTCTCTGATTTTGTTTCTGCCTCCAGGAGCTCCCACTAGGGGTGGGCAGACCCAAATCAAACAGTCTCAGGGAAAGCTGAGCATGACGGGACAAGGAGCCCATGCCAGGCTGGGAGTGGAGGGGGTTTCACAGGGTGTCTTTAGACATGCAAAGAGAAACAGGCTAACTACAAAGCCTCCCTGGGCAAACCTGGGCTTGGGCAGAACCTGCAGCCTGACTGGCACCCCTAGCCGCACGAGTAACCTTCCAAGCTCATCAGGAACAAGAGTCAGACATGCCCTGGGGGTGCTGCAGCTCTCCCAGTCTGGGTGGAAAGCAGGGCTTGGCATGGAGAGGAGCCGGGCCACAGTCTAGCTTCGTATTAATAAGTCATTGGCCTTAAGGGGACAGTGGGGATGAGGATACTGGGCAGAATGCTGGTACCTCCATGACAGAGCCTTCCGAGCTATAGAGCGCGGCCAGCACAGATTTCTGGAAAAACCAAAGAAAACTCCATCACTCCTGACATCCAGAGGCATATTAGGCTCAGAACAGCCCAGCTCCTCCCAACCCCTCAGCACTCCCGCGTCTCCCATAGCCTGGGAGAGTCTCCTTCTGTCTCTCAACTGGCTCCTGGTCTCACAAGCTCCCACCACCCCTCAGGCTGGAGGGGTGAGGCTCCCAGACACCCCGGGGAGGGTGCCCACTGTGAGGAGGGCAGGGTCTTACCGAGGCCACCTGGAAGGAGTTGTTTGTGCCTCTGTGGTCCAGGTCGTGACACATGCAGGAAATAAACAAGGCAAAGATCTCCATGTCCCTGGTTGGGAGAAGACAGAGGACAAGGAGGTGAGCCACAGCTCCCTCCTCCATAGGAGGGCCAGCTGGAGGAGATGGCCACAAGAAGGGGAATTGCTCCGTGGTCAGTGGTTGAGCTCTTGACTGCACGTGTCCAGGAACCACCTGCACAAGGGCTCAGGAACCTGGGTCCCCTTCTTGGAAAGAGGCCTTGTACCTTTTGCACTGGGCTGTTAAGAGGATCCCATGAAGCAGTGCATGGAAAGTCTGCCACACAGGAGGTGCGGTCCTGTCCCCAGGAAGGGGATCCCAGCAGCTGCCAGATGGGGGCAAGGGCAGCCACTTACTCGAGGTAGTTGGTGAGCTCCAGGTTCTTGTAGAGCAGGTAGCAGAAGTGGGAGACAGAAAAGGCGTGCATCCAGTTGTGGTAGGGGGGATCCCGGTAGCCCTTCTTCACCATCAAACAGAACCTGGGGGGGGGGGTAAGGAGAGGGCAGCACAGGGGCCTCAGGCTCTCCTCCTCCAGCAAGCCCTCCAGGCTCTGTCCTGCCCCATTCCTTCCCTTTCCTCAAGGTCCTAGTGTCTGTGAATTGCCTCTCACTGGTGGATCCTCCCACCCTTACAAGTCTGGGCTTTCCCTAGTCATCCTCAGGGGTCCTTCCCAGAGCACAGGGAGCAATGGATATGAGAGCAGAGGACAAAGGGAGGCAGAGACAGGGCTGCCGGTACAAGGAGGGGAGGGCTGGGGGTACACACCGGGCCAGTGTTGGGCAGTCAATTTTGTAGTTATTGATGAAATTCATGTCCTGCAGCATGCTCAGGATGGCCTGGAGAGAGCAGAAGGAGGGATCAGAGAGACTGTCAGTTTCAAGATGCACCCCACTCCCCTTACTTTGGCCCTTCTTGAGGGCTCCAAAATTTTGGAGTCTTAGAACTTTAGATCTAAACTTCAGAAACAAAAAATGGTACAGCCAAGCATTCTTGGAACCATGAACTTAGAAATAGGAGATCTAAGAACTCTTGGAACCAAGTTCACACAAAGTCTTAGAAAAACAGAGAGGGAGATGTCAATCCTGAGGCCATCATTGGTCCCAGTCCAGCCCCTGGGCAGGCCCTGTGGCCCATGCTGGCAGATCACATGCCCCCTTCCTCTCTTGATGACTCTGTCTTGCCAGGAATTTCCTATGCACATCTAACTTCAATCTCTGGCTGTACACCCTCCACCTCCACAGTCAAGCGGGACGAGCCAGCTCACCATGGAAGTGTCATCCTCGGGCAGAGAGCGAGGGGTGTAGATGAAACTGGCAAAATTGGAGTCAATGGCAGCCACAGGCTGGATTCCGTCGTGGAGAAGTTTGGTGTATTCATCATCAGAGACCTGGAGGGGACCAGCCGCCAGGGCGTTAGCAGACAGCCTCTACCCCATCCAGTGTCTTCAACCTCAAATGCCCACAGTGGCGGGGACCTCCCACTCGAATGCACCCCAGTTGCACCTTCCATGGGTTGTCACTGGGCAGAACACCATCCTCCCCTCGCCAACCTGCAGCCAACCTACTATGGCTCCTTGCCTGGGCCCACCCTCATCTGTAACCACCTCTCCTTGTCAAAGACAGAGAACACCTCTTCTTGACACTGTGGTGGCCTTCCACAGACAATATTCAAAGATTCCTTCTTTGGGGAGGACCATCCCACAGCCAATCCTTCCTGCTACAGTTTTGACCCCAGCCACAAAGTCTGGGACATTTTGGTTTGGACATAGTGGAGAGGAAATGTTCAAATGAACAATGACCATCACATACTCTGAACCAAAGTTCCAGACAGCTTATCTTGCACAGGGTCTGGGAATGGGACTGCCTAGGCCTGCAGGACCACTGTACCTAAGCAAGCTGCGGGAGGACCCTGAGTGGGCTTCCCAGCTGTCAGCAGTTCCCAGGATGGGAATTATCCCTGGACATGGGGAGCACCTGGATGAACCATGTTCTCCGCTGGGCTGAGTCTTGCTGCCAGCTTTGGGGCTGAACCAGAAATTGCTTTGAAGAGAGGCTGCCCCAAAGGAGAGCAGGAGAGCAAAAGGCCAGGCACTGCTCTTATCTTCAAGAGAGGGTGATCAGAAAGCCCAGCCTGATCCTGGGCACCAGAGGATTCATGGAGCTAAGGGAGAACAGGGGGACTACAGGGGACCCTGGGGCCCTGAGAAAGAGGGTAGAAGCTCTGTGCAGGGCTCACCTTCATGTGGTACATCATCATCTCATTGGCAAGGTGGCTGCGATACTGCGCCTCATTCACTTTCTTGTATAGGAGGGACTTGGGGGGAGAGAGGGAAAGATAGGGCTCAAGCAAGGTGGCTGTGAAATACCCAGGACCGGGACAAAGGGATCAGATAGAACCGCCCCCCACTCCTGTCCCAAGCTGGTCCCAGTCTGAGCCTTCAAGCTCCAGCCCAGAGTAGGGAGCCCTCTCCAACTTTCATCCAGACCTGCCCTCGCTCCTCCTCCCCAGGGCCTCTTAGCACTTGATCTAGCACTTTGCATGCTCTCCTGAGCCTGCCCCAGCTTCAGTGATGGAGCCTGAGGCCCCTAATGGAGAAAGAGAAGCAAGGAGGGGGGATAGTGTTAGGGATCTAGGGGTTGGATTCCCAGGTTAGAGCTGCCAGCTGTGGACAATGAGACCCAACACATCCCCACAAGAAGCTAAACAGGGGCTTCGGTTGAGGTTGCTTCCAGAAAAGGGGGAAATAAAATAGGTCTCCCATAGTCCTAGGAGGCTAACTGGACAGGACTGGAAATAGTATCCCCAATTTTCTAATAGGAAACTGAGGCCAGAAGTGACCAGTAGGTACTGAAGACTACACAGCAACCCAGCAGCAGGGCTCTGAGCCCCAGGGGCGGGCACAAACCCATCTGGACAGAGCAAGGAGAGCCAGTGTGGAGAGGAGAACAGAGGGTCCTGCATGGGCCTGCCCTTGTCCCGCTCACATGGGCAATGCTGATGCCACAGTAGATGGAGAAGGCTGTAGCCAGGTCCTCGTCGAACTTGCTGAACCATGGTCCATTGATCTTGTTCACCAGCTCAGCCACACCGATGACCTCTGGGGACCAAAGAGGAGCTAGGATGAGCCAGTGGACGTGTCCGACGATCTGTCCTCCCAGGGTATCCTCAAGGGACATCACATGCTTGGGAAACCCCATCCCTTCGGCCTGGGGATGCTAGGGTGGTAGAGAAGGCTTGTGGACCTTCTGCTCAACTCCACCCCATCCTCTCAGGCCCCGCCCCAGCCCTCTTAGGGAGCCGCCACAACCCGCACCCTGGTTCTCGTTCTTGATGGGGAAGCAGAGGATGTTGCGCGTCCGGAAGCCGGTGCTGTCGTCCACGCCGCGGTAGAAAAGCGGATGTGCGTAAGCGTCTGGGATGTTCAGGATCTGGCCGGTGGTCGCCACGTGACCCGCAATGCCCTGGTCAGCGGGGATGCGGATCTCATAGCTCTGCCCAGGCAGGGATGGAGTAGAGTGGAGGGTTAGTGGCCGGTCACAGAGCAGCCGATCAAAGGTAGGGCCTGCTCCCTCAAGGACTCCCTACCCCAGGACCACGGCCACACCCTCCCTCCAGGCAGCCCTGCCTCACCTCATCTTCCACCACGCCCCCATCGAACACCTTGGCCACCAGCTCGTTCTGATCCAGCAGGAACACAGAGCAGCTGTGGAGAGATGACGTTGGTCCACAGGGCCCTGACATCCTTCTGTGACTACCCCTCAAATCTCAGGACTTGAGGTGAAGCCTAGATTTCTGAGGCCTGGAGGGAGTGACCCATGATGATACTCTCCTCAAGGCTAGCTGACTCCAGACATTAGCTCAGCTGGATAAATTTTTTTTTTGGTACCACCTACCACCTACGAGACACTGTGTTAGGAGCTGAGGACCACGGCCTGCAAAGCAAGCTGCACCCCTGCTGTCATTGGATGTTACTATCTAGTGAGGGACACAAGCATGAAATAAAAAATCACACAAGACGTGGGTCCCACAAGAAGGCAGTGGAGGGGACGGCCCTGGTGGTTCAGTGGTTAAGACAACGCGCTTCCAATGCAGGGAGCGTGGGTTCAATCCCTGCTTGGGGAATTAAGATCCCACATGCTGTGCAAGCCAAATAAATTAAGACGACAACAGAGAGGGGAAAAGAGGGAAGGAAAAGAGAGGTGATGACCGAGGGCCAGGGCCTCTCTCTCTGTCCCCACTTCTGGGTGGATTCACTCACATCTCAGCATTGCTGAGGTTCCTGGCCTCTGTGATGATCTCCTGGAGCAGCACAGAGACATCATCTGCGGGAGGGAGAAGCATGGGGGACCGTGGTGAGACCAGGCTGGAGTGCTGAGGCCAAGCCTGCCTGCCTCCCCTCCTTGAAACACCAGTCCCCCGACTCCCACCCCACAGCCAGGCATGGAGGAGGGCAGTGCACTCACCCAGGTGAGTGAAGAGGTTCTTTGCCACTTGGAGAAGAGCCTGGGATGGAGAAAAAGGAGATCACAGGGAATCAGGTTGCAGGGGTTCAACCGCTCCAGCCCCCGGCCTCCGTCAGCCCAAGGGTCTTCTCATTCTTTCCCTAGGGCTCGCGGGACAGGCTGGAGACTGGGAGAGTCTAATTGTATCATTTGGCTCTAAGGGAAGGAGTGGGAGTTCTAGCCCCAGAGAGGGTGAGCAGGAAACCTGAGTGTCACATGTGCGGTCCCCTCGGACTCTAGCCATCCAGACGTTATTGTGATGCCCAGTCCGAACACTAGAGGGCGATCGCATACTGGGCCTGCAGCCAGAGGTGCCGTCCTGAGGCGCTCCACTCCTGCCTCTTTAAGAGACGTCCCGGCCTAGGTAGTCTCCCCACCACTGGCCCCAAAACACAAAGGCTTTTCCCTCGTGGATGACTCTCTGGGGCTGAGAGCTGGGGGAATTGGTCCCCGAGAGCGGTCAAGGCAGGCCACGCACCTGGCACTCACACTTGAGCTTCTGCTCCTTCTGGAAGGCCAGGGTGCTGGTGAGCACGGTGCTGGTGTAGTGGAAGCAGTGCTGGATCACATGCTCGTCCTGGTCTGTGAATCTGCCGGGGTAGGGTGGCGGGGATCACCGCAGAGGGACAGCCCACAGACTGCTCTCCCCACTCCGCCTTACTTCCGTCCCTGCAGGAAGCCCACCCAGAAACCCACCAGCTCACCTCACCCTCCTCTGCTGGGGCCACTCACCACCCAGGTGGCTTCGGCCAGCTTCCGCCTCAGACTGGGGGGGGCTTCTGGGGAGTGAGCTCTAATCCTCCTCTGCCCAAAATGTGTCTTCCTCCTCAGCCTATTGCTTCTCAAAGCTAGAGACTTCTCAAAGTCTCCCTCCTGACTTCAGATTTACCCAGACTGAGGCTGAGTCTTTTCCCTCAGACTAGAGACTTGCCCAACCTCGGGCTGCCCCTCTCCTCCAGCCTCAGGGAGGGGTGGTGGCACTGCCCTGTCTCATCCAGCTCCTACACTGTCCT
Organism: Giraffa tippelskirchi; assembly: GCF_054371585.1. Lineage (NCBI taxonomy): Eukaryota > Metazoa > Chordata > Mammalia > Artiodactyla > Giraffidae > Giraffa > Giraffa tippelskirchi. The sequence goes on from NC_137285.1 coordinate 123,600,277, forward strand.
ACTCTCCCTGGAATCTGCAGGCCCTGATTTGGTGCCTCCACAAGTCCTGAGGTGGTTGTGGGCAGGTGCCCATTGTACTTATGAAGCTGGCTGGCATCTGACAAGATTGGCCTGAAATCCTGAGGAAGTCATTCAATCTGGCCACCAAATGATTTGTCACTAGGGAGCTTTGTGGGACTTGGGCTGGGGTGGGACCTGGGCTGCGGACATGGGTAAGCCCCTCTGGATGGGGATCATGGGGAGATGGAGTATTCCTCAGAGACTCTGACCATTTCTCAGCCCCCAGATTTCCCTGCCAAGACCCCTCCCCATTCAGGGGCTGCCTGCAGTGCTCCTCTCTGTTGGGGTATCCCCCACTCATGCTTGCCATCCAGTGATTCGGGTCTAGACCCCAATCCCCACGACACTGTGTCTGTCTCCCCACCTTCCTTCCCACTTCATTTGAGGCCCCTTCACCTCTCTCCCCTCTTCTACGGGCATCTCAGCTTAAGCCACAGTAAGATCCTCATCATTCTGAGAAAACCTCAGGCTCTTTCACACCTTCATGCTTTTTCTCATACTGTTTGCTCTGCCTAGAATACCTTTCCCACGTCTCCGCTCTGTGTCCTAAAAATAAACATTGAATCTTGAAGCCAGGGACCCTAACTGTATCACTCCCTGTCCAGTGCAGAGCCTGGTACAGGGAAGATGTTTGCAAAGTGTTTGCTAAAGTCTTAAATGTACCTCTTCCCCTGCCACCAGCCTCATTGCACTCCCAGATGAAGGGATTCTGGACTCCCTGTTCTCAGGGTTCCAGGCTGCTTCTCTACAGTGCCTGCTCTGAGCTGAGCACCACCTTGGCTCATGCAATTATTCAGCACTCACTCCCTGAAAGATGTGGAACCTAGAGATGACCTTGTCTCTGCCCTGAGCCTCAAGGCTGTCACCCAGTCCCCATCTCATTTCCCTTCTGACATTTCCTCTCCTCCAGGTCCAGGATCATCTCAGAACCCAGGCCAGCAGCCAGAGGCCACAACCCTTGCTGGACTTCCCACTCTGCACTCTCCCTCCCCAAAGGCCTACCCAAGGCCATCCAGCCAGCACAGGGTCAGAGGCACTAGGTATTCAAGTGTGCTTACTGAATGGCACAAATACTCCTACACTAGGCTGCTCACCAGTTCCCCATGACACAGACCCCCATCCTCCCTGCCTCAATGAGTTCTGCCTTGTCCCTGTCTTCATTTCCCCAGGTTTCCATGCTGGCAGGTCCTGCTACTCAGACCTCTGACTCCCAGATCTCTGCTCCACCCCTGCAGACACTGTCCCTGGGCTTCTGACACCTCTCTAGTCCCAACATCTCCAGTCTCCACTTCCCACAGGAGTTCTGAGGCCTCAAACCCAGCTTGCCAATTTGGGCCCCAGGAGCCAAGCATTTCGTCAGCATCTCTCTGCATCCTGGAATCAGAATGCAACCCCTCACCTACCCACTACTCCCTACTGATGGGCATGCTGGACCAAGTGTGGCAGCATTCACATCCTGAATATGCCCCCAGGACAGATGTGGCTAATCACCGCACTGTTTCCCACTAAACTAATACAATGCTTTAGGCAGCAATTAATGAGTTGGTGTAGGACATGAAATCTGTGATACCACTTCTATACCCCAAATCTGACCTCAGTTCTTGAGACATACTTCCTGACTAAGCCTGTGTACCTGACTCTCTGTCCTGCCCACCCTTCTGTTTCACATGATTCTTATAGCTGCCCTATCAATGTCTCTGAAGAGCCTCAGCTTAGCCCAACCCCCATGCCTATTCCCTTGAGCCACTGTCCACAATGTCAGTGATGCTCTGTGGGTCCCAGAGAGTTCACCCACCCTAGAGCACATCGCTCCTCCATCAGTTACCAGCAGAAATGCTAATACAGGGATGGCAAGTCGGGGGAAGGCCAGTACCAAAACATGGATAATCCAAACTGTAGGAAGTAGCAACAAGAAGGGGAACTTGTTTGGACCTCAGCATGATTTTACAAAGCCAAATGGAGCAGCAATAAGGGTCTATTGCTCCCATAATCTCAATCTCTCGCATAAACCATTCAACCCACCACTGCTAGAATAGTACCCCCTTCCTGGTACCCTTCCTACATTGTTACCCGAGTCAAGCTCTGCCTAGCCTCTCAGCTCCATCTCCTGACCCACATCCCTCCAGCAAGACTCACAAGTCTCCTCCAAGCTTGTTGAAGGCACAGGCCAAGGCCACAACCTGGTCAGTGGCCCGGCTGATGACAGGAACACAGAGCATGGCCTGCACCTCACAGCCCAACATGCTTTGCAGCTGTTGCACATCCTCCTGCAAAGGAGAAGCAAGAGGGGAGGTGAGTCAGGGCAGGGAAGGAAGAACATGCTTCCCTCCCCTGCCCTCCACCACACTCTGCAACAGGAGGGTCTGAAGGGCTCAGGAGGGTGGGAAGTGCTATGACACAAGGTGGGCTAGGAGAAAGTTCCCAGGTCTTGTGTCCCCTATTCCTAGGTTGCCCAGGCCCAGAGACCCTGGCCCTGGGGACTGGGCTCTCCCCTTGTCTCCTCCCCTGGTCCAACCAGGCCACGGCTTACAGAGGTGAGATCTTTCAGCTGGATAGACTTCTTGTCTTCCACCACTTGGCCCAGGCATCCTGTGGTCAACTGAGGGAGTGAGGAGAGCCAGTCAGGGCCCAGCTCTTCCCAAGATCAGGCCATGTCAGACCTCTCCCCTCATCAAGTCTGGAAGTTTCAGCTACCTCTTCAGTCAGTCCAAATCGTGGATGGAGTCAATACTGAGGAGTGAGGGGGGAGTAGACTCTTGACCAGAATCCCCTGTGGGGGACTTAAGGGTCTTCCCTAACTAGGAGAGAAAAAAGCAGAATCCAAGGATTCTCACTGATCCTAACAGATTCTAAGAGAGCCAAGCCCACAGATATTCCAACGAAAGTGACCTGGCCCCAAGTAAACCTTTCTGTAGATTGTGAGTGATTTCTCCTAAGGGATCCTGATCATGAGAGGTTGTGATCTCTCATAACGTTTCTAAGTAGATCTGAAGGTCCAGATAATTCCATCAGATTCCAAGAGATTGTAGCAGATTCCAGTCTCACTGGGCAGATCCCAGGAGTGGCTGGTCTGCTTTAACTGCTTCTGCAAACTCCAACACAGGGGACAGACGCAGGACTCACCGGAAAGCTGATCTCTTCCTCCAGTACTTTATCTCCAATCACCTGATGGGCAGAACGACGTGGACTGGTTAAAGGACAGGCAAGGTTTTCCTCTCAGAGACCCAGGTCCCTCGCCCTGCCCCACAGTGGCCCTGGGCCCTCACCTTACAGGAGAGCTGGAGATTGTCCTCGGATACCAGTAGGAGGCAGCAGCGGGATGCCTGGGTCTCCTGCTGCAGCTGAGAGGGAGGGACACAGCGAGGGGCTGACTTCGCACCTGGGAGGTCCACACTCCCCACCCTCTGCCTTTCTGAGGCTCCCCGGGTAGGTGGAGAAGAGAGGAGGAGCAGGACATCTGAATCTGAACTGAGATGGAAGGCTCAAGGGGACTTCCGTCCCGGGAGAGACACAGTAGGAGGGGTACAGGGACTCACATATTGGAGGACTTTGAGCTGCAGGGAAGAGGCGTCCAGGTCGTAGAGCTCCCCTGCAATGGCGGGGCGGGAGTCAGACAGAGGGCCCACAGATTTCCCCCAAGGGTGTGTGCCCTCCAATTCCACCTTCCTACCCAGCTCAGGATCCCCTCTTCAGTTGCGGCCCCGGCCCGCCCCCGGCCGCGCCCCAGCCGCAGGCCCCGCCCACCCACGACCCTTCCCACCCACGACCCTTCCCACCCATGGCTCCGCCCGCACAGGTTCGCGCCCCGCTCCTCCCCGCCCTGGCCGGGTCCTCACCGCAAAGCTGCAGGATCTTTCGGTCTTGGTCTGTGTACGCGATCCCACCCTTCTGGTCTCCTGCCGCCTCTTCCGGAGGATTCTGGGTCGCTTTCGGGGCCGCGCTGGACTCGCGCTGCTGCAAGGCCTGCACCCTTTTCAGGGCCACCAGGGTCTGGGGCGGGCGGAGCGGTCAGCAAGCCACACGCCCCACCTTTATCGCCCTCGCCCTCTTGGGACCTCTAGCCTTGGTTTGAGCCGTTCCCTCTGCCTGCGGTTCCATCGCTCCCCACCCCCACGCTCCCGTGGGCTCCCTCTTTCCCCGGGGGAGAGCGTCCCCCAGTCCATGATCAGATAAGTATTGGGTTTGTCTCCACCCCTAGGCCCCAGACTCTTCCAAGGCAAGAACAGGGTCAGATTTCTCTGTCTCTAGAACCCAAGGGGAGTCGTTGTTGAGTTCTTGTTAAAGTCTCAAAATCATAATTTCAAGAAAGAGTCTCAATATCATTATGTAGATATTCCTTCCTCAGTTCAGTTCAGTTGAGTCGCTCAGTTGTGTCAGACTCTTTCCAACACCGTGGACCACAGGATGCCAGGCCTCCCTGTCCATCACCAACTCCCGGAGTTTACTGAAACTCACGTCCATTGAGTCAGTGATGCCATCCAACTGTCTCATCTTCTGTCATCCCCTTCTCCTCCTGCCTTCAATCGTTTCCAGTATCAGGGTCTTTTCAAATGAGTCAGCTCTTCACATCAGGTGGCAAAGTATTTGACTCGCCTTATATCACTAGTACGCTAAGTAGGTCAGTGCTATCCTTATCCTGATTCTCAGATGTAAAACTGAGGCTCAGAGAGCTTAAGTGACTTGCTCAAGGTCACACAGCCCAAAAGTGCGGCCCTGGAACCCAGCTCTGTCCATCTCCCTGGCCAGATCATCTTCCCATCAGTTGTGATGAGGGTCTTCAGCAGCCCCCGTCCTACCCTAGCCCTACCCCCACTTACATGCTTCTCCACAGCTTGCAGGCTCCACTCCTCACTGTCACTCAGCTGACCACAGTGCACCTGGAGGGGAGGGAGAGGGGAACCAGCTGTAACCTCCCCTAGCCTCTTGTCTCTACCAGAGCACCCTCCCTATGCCTGCACACACCTGTCCCCACCAACACATACACACTCCAGTCTGTGGCCTCAATGATAACTCCATCCTCTGACCAAGCAGATGGCTGGGGAATCCCCTCCTCCAGGAAGCTTTCAAGGGCTAATCCAAAGAAGTGGAACTTTTCTGATCTCTGACTTTTCAGCCACTGTCCCATCTATAGCACAAGCCAGGTGTATAGTGACGGACAGGGGATAACCTTGGACCCCCTCTCCATCTCTCAGTCTATGGAGCTTTTCAGGCCCTGATGACAGAATCAGTATTATTAACTTCAGCCTCCCAGCTCCATCCTTTCTGAGTTGGGATTTGAGCCACCCCAAGTCTGGGATAGAGGAAGAAGTCCACCATTTACAATGCATCTGTTGTGCCTAAAGAACTCAGGAGAATGGATGGATAAATGAAGGAATGAATGAATGGAGTGACAAGTACTTTGCCTTGCATGTGATTCTCACCAACCTGTAAGTCAAGCTTCCATCTTTCAGACGGAAGGCCCAGAAAGGTTGAGTGACTTGCCCAAAGTCACAGCACAGAAGGTGGCAGAGTTGGGATAGCACTGCCCATTCCCTCCCCTTCTCTGCCCACATCTTCCCCTCTCCAGATCCATCTTCATCATCCCACTCCTTGTCTTGTCCCTCTCCAACTTCTCTGTGTCAGCCACCTGGAGACCCCTCCGCCCATCTTTCATGCTCTGTGAAGTCTCTTCTCCCACCTCTGCTTGGGTGCTTGGTGAAAAAAATGGTGGGGGCGGTGGTTTGCACTGCAGGCCCTGACAGCAAAGCTCTCCACCAGCGTCACCAGCTTCCGGGCACCTACTCAGAGCTGCTCACCACCTGCAGGACTTCCCACAGTGCTTGCACTGGGGTCCCCTCCTTCATCCGCCCTCCCCACTCAGCAGCCCCTGCCTGCCTGCCTCTGTTCTAGGTCCCCTGCCAGGAGCAGATGGAGAGGAGGAGACCAGCAGGTTCTCAGGAAGCTCACAGCCTGGCTGGGGGGGAGGGGGGGCGGGGGGGTATGGAGGAGGGCAATATGATAGAGGGGGGTGTAGAACTTCATACCTGGGGAAGGAGAGGGCAGACTGAGTGGGTGGGAACTTAAAGGCTGTGGGAGCTCAGAGGGGGAGGGCACCTGGGGAGCTTCCAAAATTGGCACTGAAGTCTGGGAAGACAAGCAGAGCCCAGAGAGGATGCTGCAGGCAGGAGGCTGTCCTGACAGTGCTGGGTAGTAGGTGGTATGGGGAGCTGAGGACCCAGGCAGGGGTGCAGTACAGGGGGAGAGCAAGGCTAAGGAATTGGACTTTAGCTTGATTGTACTGGGGATTCAGGGCAGACTTTAGCATCTGCAGACCACGGTCTACGAGGTAGGGAGAACTGGATGGAGCAAGACTGGAGGCAGGAAGATCCAGAAGAGGCCTGGGCCACCAAGGATGGTGTGGAAGGTTAGGCTCCAGATGAGGCTCCATCTATGATTCCCGTAAGACAGGTTGTTGAAAGGGGCTGGGGGCATGGCTCATTTGCATATGGTTTACAGAAACATGTTGGCATTTTACTATTAGTAGATGGGGGAGGACATCCTTCTTGTTCCTGCCACCTGGACTCATCTCTCAGAAAAAGGGAAGGTTGGGACCCTTCTAGGGCTGTGGGGTTGGCAAAATAGCCTGGTCCCAGGACAGAGCTGGGAGGTTGAATGAGCCTCAGAGTGCTGGAGGGAAGGAAGGAATCCTGGAGTCCTCTCCACCTGCTGAGCCTGCCCCTCCCTGCATGCACTCCTGGGCTGCCTCAGCCCATCCCAGCCAGAACGTGCACAAACACAGTGCACACTTTCATGGAGACCCTCAGTGCCCTCCAATACACACACACACACACACACACACACACACACTCACTCACTGTCCCATAGAGATATCAGGCATGTGCATACCTGCACACACACACAGTGCAAAGACATCCACACACTCACAGTGACTACCATCCACACGTGCACATTCATATCTGTACACAGGATACTTGAGTTCACATACTGGAGAGCCATGCACACGCTTCTGCCCACCCCTGCCCCCTCCCGATATGCAAACATAATCAGCAGCGCATGCGTGCGCGCGGACACACACACACACACACACACACACACACACACGGCTCCTTGCCCACCAAGAGAACGCACAATTGTACCTACTCTTGCTAACTAGGGGGCGGGTCTACGACCCAGTGGGAGCTCTTAGGAGTGGGGACCAGGGCGGCAGAGAAGGTTGAAAGCCCAGCAAAGGCCCACCCCCTCACCAAGTTCAACAGAGCTAAAGGATACCCCTTCCCCCAAGTAAGGAACTGGTACGGCTGGCACAGCTCAGGGAAAGAGTGGGCACAAATCACACATCAAATGCCAGAGACCAAAGGCTCTCTGCTCCTCAACGGGACTTATCATCCCAGAATTGAAGAACAGAGCCAAAGACTCTTTCCATGCAAAGAGTCTGCAATCAAGTCACCCCGAGCTGCGAGCTGCAGGAGCCCAGAGCTCTGCGCAGGACGGCATGTCCCTCAGAGAGCCCTCCGCTGACCCCTTCTCTATCAGGCCCCAATATTCCTTGCAGGGCTCCCAAGTTTCCTTGCTGTCACTTGCTGTCATTTGCAGTTCTCTCTTTGTTTTGCTCACTTGTTTAATGTCCAGTGCCCTCACCCCTCCAGACTGTACGGTCTGTGAAGGCAGGGCCCGTCTGGTCTGTTTCGGTCACTGCTGCTATGTTCGCAAAGCACAGTGCCTGGCGGTGCTCAAGAAATATGCCTTCAATTGATGGATGGGTGAGTGGATGAATGGAGGGATGATGAATACAAGAGCAAAGACCCAGAGAGGGGAATTGGGCTTGTTAAGGAAGGAGCTGGTGAGTCAGCCCTCCCAAGTGATCTGCCCTGGGTACTCCCTTTACCCTCTAGAACCTTAGTCCTTGGGATCTGGCAGCAGCGGGGAGGTCTGGGGTTGCCTATGCTGCCTCTCAGAGGATGTGAGATCCTGTGGCCCCAGGAGCATGGGGCAGGGAGGGACATGGAGCAGCCAGACAGGATCAGCCAGACAGGATGTGTCAGACCTGTATGCTCTGGGGAGGGGGTGTCCCGGAGAAGAACATTTCCACTTGAGTAGGAAGGGCCAGACTTGGAGGAGAGGCAGATTGCAAATAATCCAAATACTTTTCAAGAGCTCTTCACTGCCCAGGGTGTTGGAGGAGGTGAGCGGACAGTAGTCAGGAAATCCTGGCAGCCACAGGTAGCATCTTGCTCACCAGCACACACCCCACTCCTTAGCCTTGCTGTATCACACTCTTCCCCTCCACACACCACCACCCTGACTCGGCTCATGCTGGTCCTAGAATATCCTATCCCTTCTTCTCTGCCTGTTCCCCCCTCCCCACGTCCCAAAGTCCCACTCAAATGCTGTCTCCACTGTGAGGCACACCTTGGCACTCCAGCATTATTTCATTTGGCCTGTGGTGGTCTGAGGGTGACCCTGTCTTCCCCCAGACTGAGCTTCTAGAAGGCAGGAATGAGTCCGACTCCTCTCTCTGCCTCAGCACCTGTCCTGGGGCAGGCAGGGCCCAGAGCAGCTTTTTGCTTGGGTGCCATAAACTTAAGTGATCTGACCAATCCCCCTTGCCAACACACAGAGCCTTTGTTACCCCCAGGAGAAGCCTGAAGTCCTGACCGGACATGAGCCACAGTGAACAGTGGTCACAGCAACCATCCTTCTGCCCACAAGACAACAACCTTCCAAGCATCTTGCCATTGTAGGAGCTGCTTCCTTACTGGCCCAGCCCTCACAGCCCCCGACACAGGAAGTCCTTCTAGGAACTTGGCACCCCAGACCCCTTTCCCTCAACAGAGGTGGGGACCAAGCCATGGCCTCCCACGCCCCACCTCTGCACAGTGTGCCTGACCCAGGTCCTCCTCCAAGCGACCAGCTCTGGGACAGATGGGGACCAGAGGAGGGAGACAAGCAGCGCTGAGAACTGGGTGCCAACGGCAGATCCGTTCCCTGAGGGAACAGAAGCTGGGGGTGGCGGAGCAGCTTGCAGGAGAAACCAAGGGGGCCGCCTCCCCCTCCATCAGGCAGATGGGGCTCCGAGGAGACCAAGCCAAGTGTCCCTTCCTTCCTCTCCTCTCCCCGTGGCCGCGCCCCGCGCCCACCGCCCTCCCCCGCCAGCAGCTCGGGAAAGGTCAGGCGCCTCGGAAACCTTTAATTTCGTTTTAATGAGCTCAAGAGGAGTCCCCGGGCGGGCGGGCGCTCCTAGACCGGCTCATTTATCTGTCCTTTTTATATGTCCATTTATCTGTCCATTTATCTGTCCATTTATATGCCCTTTACAGAGGCGATGGTCCCCTCCGCGGAAGTCGATCCCTAATAACGGCGATTTGGGGGCACTAATCCTTCGGTTCTTAGGACTGGAAACAGATTTTGAGGGTGCGCTTCCCCCACGGACCTTCAAAACCTGTGTCCAGACCTAAGAGACTGGAGGAAACACAGAGCCCGGACCCCGCAAAACTCACCCAGCCCCACAGGGGGAGCCGAAAGCGGGGAGCTCCGCGAGGGGGCAGCAGAGAGCAGGAGGGGCCCTGGCTCTGGTTGCTGGCCCAACTCCCCCCACCCAGCAGCGTCCCTCCTTCCAGCTGAGGCCCCCTCACCTCCAGTCACCCGCCTCAGGAAGCCCGCCCTGTTGCTTGGCATCTGTTCTAGCCTCGGATGTGGGTCTGGCTGGGGCTGGATGCCTTCCCAGGCAGCCAGGCTCTGGGGGCCTCCTCTCCTCAAGCCTCCCAGCGCCAGTCACCCCCATCTCTGACCGGCTTTCCCACACTGTCTCGGACGGGTCGGTTGTATCTGCACATCCCTCCTCAGTGTCACTCGGTCCTTTCCCACTTGGCTGCATGCATGGCCTCTTGGGACACTGCCCCTAACCCGTCTTGGAGGATGTCTTGTTCAGGGCTGTGTCAAGGTTCCACCAGGTAAGAGTCCAGATGGGGCTTGCACATCCCTCCACAAGTTGCTGATGGGCAGACAGCTTCATCCTGCCCATTCAAGGTGGGGCAGAGGGCTTCTCCCAGACCCCCGTTTCCCCCATCTCCACCCCAATTTGCTGTTCAACACACACACACATACCCCAGGGGGGCTCCGTCCGGTGCACCCTCCCTTGCTCCCTCCCCTGTTCTCTTCCCCATCCCACCCACAACTGCTCTTACCAAGACGACAGCTGCCACAGCCCCGGCCTCCTTGTCCACCAGCGGCATGACCAGCACTGAGGGGGAGAGGGCAATGAGGTTGTCCCGTGGGGCCAGTGAGGCTCAGAGGTACTGAGCCAGGACCCAGGGAGGGAGACAAAGACACAGACAGGGAGAGGCTGGGACAGAGACACAGAGAGACCCAGAGACCCAGAGAGACAGAGAGATGGGTCCTGAGGCAGTGACAAAAATGACCACAGCAACAACCCCTGCATAGAAGGAAACCCCCGCTCTTGGCAACTTTCTCATGATCCTCCCAGCAACCCTGGGATGGAGGGAGGCAGGTAAGGCTGAGCACCCCTATTTTACAGATTGGGAAACTGAGGTCCAGAAAGGGGAAGTGACTTGCCCAAGATCACACAGCAAGTCAGGTCTCCTGACTCCCAGTCTTGTGCACTTTCCACATCGAGACAGAGGACAGAGACCTAGAGAGACTGAGACACGAAGCAGAGAGACATGCGGACAGGGGGCATGAAGAGGAAAAGAAAGAAAAACAGAGAGTGACAGAGAGCGTGACAACTACAGCCCATCTAACCACCAGCACAAGCAACACCCCCTCAAGGTAGGTTCTGTTGTTCCCATTTTACAGACCAGGAAATTGAGGCTCAGAGAGGTTAGTAGCACAGTAGGGAGAGAATTAGATGGCAGGTTTGTTAGAAACACAGAGCAAGAGAAAGAAGGAGACAGAGAGATGGAGACAGGGATAGAAGACAGATATGGTCTGGGAAGCAGGGGCCACAGTCCCTCCCTGCCCCTGCCCAGCTCCCAGCCCTTACCTTGGGTGTCAGGAGCCAGTGGAGCCACCAGCCTTGCCAAGGGCTTCCCAGGCAGGTCTGAGGGGCCCAGTCCATTGCAGCCCAGCCGCTTCCGGGAGATCACAGCCTCTCTGAAAAGAGGATACGATTCTACCTCTCAGTCCCTGGGCTTCCCAGGTGGTGCTAGTGGTAAAGAATTCGCCTGCCAAGCAGGGAACACAATAGATGAGGGTTCAATCCCTGGGTTGGGAAGATCCCATGGAGAAGGCCCTGCAACCCACTCCAGTATTCTTGCCTGGGAGCCTGGAGGGCTATGGTCCATAGGGTTGCAAAGTGTCAGACACTACTGAAGCGACTTAGCATGCACACTCAGTCTCTGGATCAAAGAGGAACAGGCACCAGCCTGGGGACACACAGCGGGCTGGACCCTGCACATCTGTGAGGATCTGGACAAGTTGAGCTGCTGCACAGTGGATATGACGAAGGCAAAAATCAGAGTCTCAGGAGAAAAGGGAACCCTCCTGCACTGTTGCTGGGAATGTAAATTGATACAGCCACTATGGAAGACGGTATGGAGACTTAAAAAACTACGAATAAAACCACCGCATGACCCAGCAATCCCACTCCTAGGCATATACCCCGAGGAAACCAAAACTGAAAAGACACATGTACCCCAATGTTCATTGCAGCACTATTTACAATAGCTAGAACATGAAGGCAACCTAGATGTTCATCGACAGATGAATGGACAAAGAAGTTGTGATTCATATACACAATGGAATATTACTCAGCCATAAAAAGGAACACGTTTGAGTCAGTTCTAATGAGGTGGATGAAACTAGAGCCTATCATACAGAGTGAAGTAAGTCAGAAAGAGAAAGATAAATATCGTATGCTAACACATATATATGGAATCTAGAAGGATGGTACTGAAGAATTTATTTGCAGGGCAGCAATGGAGAAACAGACCTAGAGGACAGACTTATGGACACGGGGAGAGGGGAGGAGAGGGTGAGATATATGCAGAGTAACATGGAAACTTACATTACCCTATGTAAAACAGATAGCCAATGGGAATTTGTTGTATGTTTCAGGAAACTCAAACAGGGGCTCTGTATCAACCTAGAGGGGTGGGGTGGGGAGGGAGATGGGAAGGAGGTTCAAGAGGGAGGGGATATATGTATACCGATGGCTAATTCATATTGAGGTTTGGCAGAAAACAACAAAATTCTGTAAAGCAATTATCCTTCAATTATAAAATAAATAAATTTTTAAAAATCAGAGTCTCAGACCCTGACTCTCCCCTTCCCATGCGGAGGAGCAGGCAGCTACAGTCTGGCCTCTGGTGCCTTCTGCTGGTAGATATGGGAAAGGTACCTTCAGGGTACAGCACAAATCCCACAGAGCAGGTAAAAGCCAGGGCTCAGAGCTAGGCTGTCTGGGTTAAATCTTGCCATAGCTACCACTTGATCTTGGGCAAGTGACCTAATCTCTCTGAGCTTTCCAGAGAGATCTGAGGTGGAGAGAGTAGAAATCGAAACATCAGAATCTTCAGAAAATCATCTGGAGCAACTTATGGTGCTAAGCACAGAAGGGGGACTCCAGAAGTTTATTAGGCATCCCTATGTGCATATTAAAAAGCAGAGACATTACTTTGCCAACAAAGGTCTGTCTAGTCAAAGCTATGGTTTTCCAGTAGTCATGTATGGATGTGAGAGTTGGACTATAAAGAAAGCTGAGCGCTGAAGAATTGATGCTTTTGAACTTTGGTGTTAGAGAAGACTCTTGAGAGTCCCTTGGATTGTAAGGAGATCCAACCAGTCCATCCTAAAGGAGATCAGTTCTGGGTGTTCATTGGAAGGACTGATGTTGAAGCTGAAACTCCAATACTTTGGCCACCTGATGTGAAGAGCTGACTCACTGGAAAGACCCTGATGCTGGGAAAGATTGAAGGCAGGAGAAGGGGACGACAGAGAATGGATGGTTGGATGGCATTACCGACTCAATGGACATGGGTTTGGGTGGACTCTGGGAGTTGGTGATGGACAGGGAGGCCTGGCATGCTGCAGTCCATGGGGTCACAAAGAGTCGGACACGACTGAGCAACTGAATTGAACTGAACTGATGTGTCCACGCAGTCCAGTCAACCTACAAAGATGAATTCCCAATGATCCCATAGATTAAATACTATTATCTTTTCCAGTTTTCAGGTGGAGAAACTAGTGTGCTGAGAGGTTAAGTAACTTGTCCAAAGACCCACAGCTAGCAAGAGGTAGAGCCTGGACTTGAACCCAGGCATTTGGCACCAGAGCCCATCAGTACCCTTGAGTCTTCCTAAAGACCTGAGGGGACTGAGGCTCCAACGGGGACTGATGTGAATGTCAAGGAGGCATAGGGCATCGGTGTGATGGGGGCAGGGGTGGGAACTGAGACAGGGGAGCCTGTGGTAGGAAGAACGAGCTTCTCTCTGCCTTCACCACACATCCCCTCCCACCCATACTCTGGCTCTTCCTGCTTAATTAAGCGCCTGAGTTTTCACCAAATGTCACTCCCTGATGATTAATTGTCCTGGGTTCTTCATCCCTCATGCTGCCTCCACTTAATTGTGTTTGTAGGAACTGCCTGGCCTGGAGAGAAGAGACGCTTGCAGGGCTGGGACTCTGGTGTGTGCATGTGGAGTCACTCATGGGAGCCCAGCAAAGGTCAGGCGAGGAAACGAGAGGGGTAGTCTGCAAGTCCCCAGATCAGGTCACAGCAGCTAGAGAAATTAAGGACCAAAGAGGCTGAATGCCTCAGTCAGGGTTATGCAACATTCTAAATCCAGCCCATTTGCTCCTGGTCCCTTGGTTCAGATTCTACGATGACCACTGGTGTCTCCCACCTTCCAGCCCTCACACCTGGACCTTTAGGTTTCTGGAGGGCTGGATTCCAGTTTTGAGCTGTCCAACTGTGCCAGTCACACCAGGAAGGAACAGGGATCTAGGGTGGCAGGAGGCAATGGCAGCCACGTTTCCAAGTGACTAAGTTGATAAAGGCTGGGGCTTGGTGGAGACAGGGACTGGCCTTGTTGACCCTCAGCCGGACTCCTTGTAGCGGACCCCACCCAATCACTTGGCCTCAGATAAGCTAGTTATCGGTCAGCCACCAGGTGGCGCTGGTCCCTGCACTGCTGGTCAGTAAGCGCTGCAGCTTCATCTCACTGATCCCTGACTCCTCTCTTCCCACCCCCAGACCGTGGGCTGCCCTGGCTTCTCTCCTCCTACCTCCCTCCTCTGCCCTCAAGCCAGGACCCTGATGAAGGAATTGCCCCGAGTTTTTCTTCTCTTCTGCACAAAACTCCCCTTCTGTGCTCATGGTCTCATGACTCTCCAGCCCCCAATCTCTTAACCTCCAGACCTCAGATACTCAAAGGCCCATGAGGGTCCTCAAGGGCCCTCATGTGCCCCTGCCCTGGGTGTCCCTGAAGTAGTCAGAGGCCTCCCCAGTCCTGATCGGAACTTATCCTCTCCACCACTTCCCTGGAAGTAGCACAACCATCCACCGGGTCCCCTGCGGCTTATCTTCAAACTGTCCTGGGTGTCTCCATCTTCTTACCTCCCCATCCAATGGATAAGTCACTGCCCCTGCATCCCCACAGCTCTCCCCTGCTCTCCATTCCCAAGCCACTGCCCAGCTCAAGTAGACACCTCTCCCCTAGACCTGCAGCAGCCTCTCTCCTCGCCTCCTGCCTCCTGTCGGGTCCCTTAAATCCACCTCCCACCAGAGTCAGGGCAGACGTCCTACCTATGGGGACATTCTGCTTAAAGCCATTCCACAGAGTATTTGTTTATTCCACAGAGTCCCTCTGGGTCAGGTTTGGTCCTGAGGACCGAGAGAAGAAGAGGAGTTGTGGTGTTGTCCAGCAAATGAAGTACAGACCCACTCCTGAGTGCAGAGACAGGAGCCTTGACAAAGGAAGGAAGAGCAGGCCCCAGCTGACCCAGGTGCAGGACAGAAGTGGGATCAGAGAAGAAGGCTTCCTGGAGGAGGAGATGCCTGAGTTGAGTCTTAGAGGACACGCAGATGTTATCAACGCAGTCAGGAAAGGAAGTGCAGGTGGAGGGAACTGCATGGCAAAGGCTCAGAGGAAAGAAAGAATGTGTCTGCTGGATGATCCAACGGCTAGGCAGTTGGTGTGGCTGGACAGCAGGGAGCAATGCTGCAGAGGGCCGGGGCCCTGAGGAGCTAGGCTTGATCCTGAGGACAGTGGGAGCCCAGGGACTTGAGCAGGACAAGGTGAAGGTCAGGTTCAATTTCAGGCTGATTATGCTGGCTGCTGAGTAAAACTCTCACTAGAGAGGGAGAATCTGAGAGGCAGAAACTGGGTCTCAGTGAGGGCCTGTAGTCTCAGAGGTCCCTGGAACAGCAAAAGAGAGGCTGGGCTGGGGAAGGTCAGCCTTGACTGGGTCCAGATCTTCCACCAAGTACTGGGCCCTCCAAGGATCTTCCACGCTCAGGAGTCCCTGCACCTCGGCACTTTGCTCTGTAACCCACCCTCTCCTGGCCAGCGACATCCCAGAGCCCTGGGCAGGGCGGTGCCAGGCCATGCTCACCTCAACCCACCCTGCTATGAGCCCTTTTCTGTTGCCTCACCCTTCCCAGAACTGCTGTCCCCCTAGAGGTTTCAAAGATGCTGGAAGGGGGTAGGGGACTCCAAGGCTGTGTCTCCTCCAGCCAGTCGGGGCTGGGGCTTCATCTACTGCTCACATCCCCCAGGTCTGCCTGCCTGTCTGCCTGCCTGCTAAGTCGCTCAGTCATATCCGACTCTCTGAGATCCTATGGACTATAGCCCGCCAGCCTCCTCTGTCCATGGGATTCTCCAGTTAAGAATACTGGAATGGGTTGCCATGCCCTCCTCCAGGGGATTTTTCTGACCCAGGGATCCAACCCATGTCTACTGTGGCTCCTGCATTGCAGGCGGATTCTTAAGTGCTGAGCCACTGGGGAAGCCCCACATCCCCCATGAAGTCCCCTCAACTCAGTGCCCCTGCCCTGCCTCCTCTCCCCTCCTGACTGCCCCCTCCAACCAGGATGATGTTGAAGGGGAGGGAATGCCACAGCCCCGGGGCCAGCTGTCCAGATTGAAGGCTAATGACTCAGCCCTGGTGCCTGGGTGGTCATGGGCTGCCCCAGTGAAGATAAAGACAGATGGACACAGAGTGGGGAGAGGAATGGGTGTGGATTTTATGATAGTTCCGTCCCTTTAACAACTATTTGCTTAGTGGAGGGTAGAGGAAAAGGCTCTCTGTTGGTGGGGTCAATGGCCTGGAAAGAGCACCAGGCCCTCTTCCACTCCTCTGAGCCCCTTCTTAGGTGAGGCCCCCCCTCTCCTGATGGTCCCCCCCCACCTCCAGGGGCCTCATCTTCACTCTCATCTTTCATCTCTCTTGGAGACAAATTATGATTCAGGCCAAGACCCCAACCCTCCTTTCCGTCTGCCTCTCCCTCCCCCAGAATGTGAGACTCCACAGAGATGGGAACAGACTGTTCTCTGTGTCCCTTGAGATCAGTCAGAGGGGCAGACGGATTCTGCAGTGAGTGGGGACCCGGTCAACTCTGAGGAAGAAATTTCTCTCAAGGTTGGGCCTCTGGGCCCCCGCAAACGGTGGCAGAGGGAGACAGCCAGCTGGGACCGGAGTGGGCGGTGTCTCCGCTGTAGTCAGAAAGGCTTTCACTGTACTCAGCAGGGAGTAATCAGAGGCTTTAAGATGGCAGGAGACACAATGAGAAGAGGACTGAAATAGGCTGATTGAGATTGAGGCGGGGCACGGAGAAGAGAGAGGAGAAGGGTTCCAGGAAGCCTCTCACCCAGGCAGCCCTCCGGGATTCTCCCTCTCCAGCCTTGCAGCACCCCCCCCACCCCCGCCCCTTGCAGCCTCAGGATTCCAAGCGGCAGCCCTCAGACGTCACAGTGCCCCAGCTTATCAGAGCACAGAAGCGTAGACTGAGGCCCAGGGAGACAGCATGAGCTTGTGATGGCAACCATGTTGTCCTGGCTCCCAGCCCAGGGTTCTTCTCATGGACAGACCCATCCCCTAGGGAGGCTGCCAAGGCCCAGACACCTTTTTTTTGAAAACTGAATCCTCCTTAGTGCTGGGGATCTATGGAGCAGGCCTCCTAGTGGCCCTCTGGCTGGGCCCTGGCAGAGAAGGGAAATGGGCCCGTCAGGATGGAGAAGGTACATGGAAGGACTTCGCGGGGGAGGAGACAGCATGGCAAGCACAAGGAGGCAGGGAACCCAGGACACACAAGGGGATGAAACGGCCTCTGTGAGCCCGTGGAGGGGTGCGGGGCATCACGGGAAGGGCTGGGTAGCTGGTGGGGCCGTCTCACTCCCTCCGGCCCATCTCCACCCTGCCTCCCCCCATCACCCTGGGCCCTTATCTGTCTTTATGACCCGCCTTCACTTCACACCTGCTGCTGTTAGCAAGCCCTGCAGGCTCTCCAGGGTTTCCTGGAGGAGCACCCCCTCCACTGGGCACGGCCAGCACGCAGGCTCCACCCTGGGCTGGGGCTGGTGCCTGGTCTCCCGATGGTGCACCAGAGGGCCCTTTAGAGAGCCACAGAGGGCACCTTCGGAAGGGCCCTGGAAGGGAAGTAATTTTCTCAAGGTCACCCAAAGAGTAAATGCGTTGGGACTTGGGGGTGGAAGGCAATCAGCAATCATTAAACTCCTACTGTGTGCTGGCCCTGGGCTAAGCCCTGGCATCTATGATCTCATTAAGCCCATAGGCAGGGCCCACTGTTATCTCCATTCTGTAGATGAGAAAACAGGCTTGGAAGGGGCCCCAGTATGGCAGGGATGGGGCAGGGCTGGAATCCAGGTCTGTCTGACTCCCATTCACGTGCTCTTGCCTCTTCTGCAAACCTCTGTCTCTCAGTCTAAGCCAAGGAGGTGGGCTCACCACCAGACACATGGTGAGTGGGTGAGTGGGCAGAGCACAGATTTCAAAGGAGATGATTGGCTTGAACCTTCACCCCCATACTTGCTGGTGGGACGTCCCACCAGCCTCACCCCACTTGCCCCCTCACCCGCCTTGCCTCCTCAGTCTCCTAGGATTTCTGAGCCCCGTATCCGAGCAGTCTTCCCCGTCTCCACTCAACTCTGGGCTAATTGCACTGGAAAATTTACTTTTAATTGTCTTTTTTTTTTGTACCTTTTCCAAAGGCTTTACTGAATCTGAAGTGGCCGGAGGTGGGGATACTGAAAGAGCTGCTGATGCTGCAGAGGATGTGAGGTGTGTACCCCCACCCCAGCTCACACAGGCTCAGAAGGAGCAGCAGAGACCCTGAAGGATGCTCCCCTCTTGCCGTCTGAGTCTACGATCCTGCAGCCCTCTTCCAAGAGAGCCTTCCCAGGCTGCCTTGAGGAAACTTCCTGGATTGGACAAGCTCATACTAAATAAAGTTCTTGAGGATTAGGGGTAGGGATACAGGCTCAGAGGAGAAGAAGGGACATTATAGCATTTTTTCTCTTAAGATTCTGAAGACCACCCAGGCCTATCCTGCCATCTTAGAGATGGGACACTAGAAGCCAGAGAAGGGCAAGGCTGCCACACAGTGCTCGAGAGGAGAAGTTGTCAAACGATGCTAAAGGGGACAGTATCACCTACCTGCCCACCCCATGGGGGAATCAAATGGGAGAAAAGGAGGTGGGAAGACTCAGAGCTATTGGAGAGGCACCAGCCCCTTCCATGGGGAAGTGCCAGAGGATAGAACAGCATCAAAGAAGCCAGGGTTCCACGTGCCAGGACGGGAGGCGGATCTCAGGACCACTAGCATCCCCAGTATCAGGACCTCTGGCATCCCCCCAAAGCAGCTCTTTCCATGGCCTCTGTGACAGGTGTCTTGCCAACCTCAGCTACTACCTGAAAAAGCCACATCCCTGACTGCTTGACCTGTTGGAGTAGAGCGCTGCCTCCTGGTAACACCCCCCACTGGTGTCCACTCAGCCCTTACAGCTCCCAACCCTGTGCTCCCTGGGTCCATGATGCCCCTGCACTGCTCAGAAGGCAGTGCTCATATTCTCCTTGGTCTCCCCTCCTCTGGACCAGAGTTCCTGCCCATCCACATTTTCTCATCAGACAAGCTCCATTTCCCTTCTCTCTCCCCTGGACAGCCAGGAGCTAGGATACCATGTCCCAGACCTGGCCTCACACCAAGTATGTGGCATTGGACACGTCTCACAATGTCTGCTCATCTGGAAAACAGGGAGGCTAAATTCAATAGGCTCAGAGGTGTCAAGGGACCATAGGGCACTGAGCCCGTGTTCCTGAAGTCAGTGATTCCAAAATTCTACCATAATGAAAATAAAAACAGACATTTAGCACTCATTATGGATACAGTTTTAAGGGCATTACATGTGTTAAACATTTAATCCTCCCAAGAATCCTCCCATAATAGTACTACGAGATGAGTACTATTATTATCGCCAGTTTACAAGCAAGAAAACCGGGGCACAGAGAGGCTGAGTCCCTTGCCCTGGAGCTGGGGTTTGAACCCAAGCAGCTGGGCTCCAGAACCCACAGCAGGACGTGGTCTGTGATCTCCCCATTCTCAGAGTTGACACCATGCAGTCCGGCATTTTGTGACTCCGAGTTCTGTGATCCTGTGAGAACCTGCTGGCAGTTCTCGTAACCTGCTGGGGTTCTAGCTGACAGACTGTAGCCCTGACCTTTTGAGACTCAGGCTAAGGAGGCTGCAGTGGTTTAGAATAGCTCTCCAGGAGGAAATCTAGCAGTTGGCACTTTCCCTGTGTCATCCACTCCCCAAACACAACACAAGAGAAGACAGTGCTTCTCCCCTCTATGCTGCAGTCAGTGAGCCGGCCAGGGAACCCCAGCTGGCAGGGAGGCTGAGGTCAAAGTCAGATGGGGAGGGTGAGACCAGACCTTGTGGTCTCACTTGACCATGTGAGAGGGCAACGGGTGGAGAACAGCTCACCGCACTTTCCCCTCCTGGGGCAGCTCATGGGGGGGCTCCTCACACACCAGCCGGGATTCCCCATCCAGCAGGTAGGTGTAGACCGTCTCCTAGAACAGAAGGCACTCATGAGATCCAGAGGAAAGGCCCTCACACCACCCACTTCCAGTCTGACACAGGTCTGGGTGACAAGGTCGTGGGCATCTGTTTGTCCGTCATTACTCCCCAGGTGATTCTAAGTGCAGCCAGGGTAGGAAAACTCCCTTGTGACCTCAGCACTTCACTGTCTCCTGGAGAGGGTCTGATGGGCTGAAGGAACAGACCACCCCCTGCCAATACCCCGCAACTCTGAGATATTTCCCTGCAGAGAATCCAGCCTCAACAAATAATAACTGAGCGTCCACTCGGGGCCTCACTGCAGGAGAGGCTCTGAACACCCTGGAATCTTCCCTCCTACCTCAGATACACAACCAAGAAAGCACACACTGTGAGCCAAGCCAGGAGGACTTCTTGGAGGGAGTGACTTTAAAGTTGTAACTGACATGGGAATTAGACATATTCAGGGAGTGGGTTGGAGATGGAGATGGTAGGGGACAGGGAAGTCTGGTGTGCTGCAGTCCATGGGGTCGCAAAAGAGTCTGACACAAATGAGCAACTGAACAACAACAAAAGGGAGTGGGTGAGAATGGCTTCTGGGCCAAGTATTAATAATAGGTGGGTAGGTGTACAGAGTCCAAAGCATTGATGGAACCAACAGTGGCGGGGCAGGGGGAGAGGCACAGGAGGTGGGTTTGGGATCAGCGGTGCTGAGTGGGAAGGGAGCTTAGGGAGGGTTTCGTTGGGGAGAGGGACTGCTGATGGGGAGGGAGGAGCTGGTGAGCCCTGTGAGACAGGAACTGATTTGTATTTTGGAATGATCATTCCCCGGAGTGAGATCAAAGCTCTGTTTGAAGCATATCAAATCTGCAGCTTGTCAATCCTCCCTCCCAAGGACCCAGAGCAGTCCTTTTTTGGGGGGTGGGGGGCATGCCACTCAGTGTGCAGGATTTTAGTTGCCTGACCAGGGATAGAACCTGCGCCCTTGGCAGTGAAAGCACAGAGCCCTAACCACTGGACTGTCAGGAACTCCCCCCCAGAGCAGTCTTGGTTTCAGTTGCAGACCATGTCTTGGCAGAAGCAGTTGCCCTCACTGACCCACAAGAGAAAATGCACATTCCCTCCAAGCAGGACTGGCCACTCTTAGAGACCCACAGCCAACCTGTCTGCAGAGCGTCTCCAGAGTCGCATGTGATGAGGGAGACCCAGGTGCTCAGCAGAGCCTACACCCCATCGAGGGTGTACCCATGTGCCCAGCTCAGTATCCTGAGAGGTGTTGTTTTCTCAGTGGGAGAATGGAGGGCTCTCCTCTCTGCTGATTGTATCAGGGAGGGCTTCTGGAGGTGGTGACACTGAAGCTCCATGTTAAAGTAAGTAAGTGTGGAGTCCTCAGAAGCCATTGCCTTTCACAGCTGTGAGAGTCCACAACCCTGTCAGACATTCTTGTTGCCCTTGGCTGTCCCCAGCCAGCCCCCACCTTCTCCCAACCCCCAGGAGATGCCCCAGTCCCACCTCCAGAGAACCTGAGCCAAGCTCAGAAGTGGCATGGGCCAGAAATGACAGGGCCTGAGGAGAGTGAGTGGGGCAGACACAGGAAGACCCAGGCCCCCTTGTCCTCCCGGGTGAGGGTCTAGTAGGGGAGTTCAGGGATGAAGAAATCAGTGGGAAGGAGGCCCTCATGCCTCATCTATATTCAGCCTCTTCCTGTCAACCAACCCTTTACTCAGCCTGGGAGGGGCCTGTAGGATTTGGTCCCCCAAAGAGGTTAAGGCACTACCCAGCACCCAGAGTCTTGCCCTGGCAGAAAGAAGGGTGGGCAATCCGAGGATGGGGAGCAGGCAGGCAGGCAGATCCTCACTTCACTTCTGGGTGTCCGTCTGCCTCCACCCCCTTAGTCGCAGCCCTCTGGGTTAAAATTAGCTGAGTTTACTGGAGAGAAGAAGGAATCATTTCAGACACATCAGTCCCATCTGCATTTGCGGCTGCCTGCCACAATGGGTGCTGATGAGGGAGCCAGGTGCCAGCAGCTCCCCTCCCTGGCATCTCACCACCCCTCCCTAGGGGCAGAGCAGACCTGCTGTCTCTCCATCCCTCCTTAGAGAGCTGAGCTCCTCCATGCAGTCAAGACAGGGCTCCCTCCCCAAAGTCAGGGCTTCCCTAGCTCATGCAGGTCTTTGGGGTGGACCAAGACAGACACTTCCCACTGTCCCAGGGATCTAGTCACCTGGACTGGAGCTGTCTTCCCAGGCCCCCGCTTTGGGGATACAATTAATCCAGTACAAGGGCACCACCAGCATTCTGCCTGTGAAGACCCTCCTCCTCCCCACTCCCAGGACAGCCTCGTGGATGCTGACCTGCCAACCTCCCCACCTCTTCTTTTCCAGATGTTTCTCCACCTCAGGCCAGATGTTGCCTCAATCCCATCTCCAGGAAGATTTATTTTGGGAGCCAACACACCACCCACTTCCTACCAATTTCACGCTCAATAAAGCTCACTCATTAGTCTTCCTCCTGGGCTCTGAACTTCCAGGAGGTTTTGAAAAGACAGAGCTGAGGAAAGAGAATGGGGATGCTTAGGTGCCAAGCCCCATTTGTTCCTGTCATGCTGTGTGACCTTGGGGGAAGTGTTCTCCCTCTCTGGGCCTTGGGTGGATCATTTATCCAGCAGATTCAGACACAGTGGGCTCTGCTGGTGGCTGGTGTCTAGGGCAGAGGAGGGAACACCCCAGGCTGTGGGGAGTCAGTTTAGGCATCTCCTCTTCTGGTAAGTCTCCCATGCCTCTTAGGGTGTCAGAGCCCCCCTCCCCAGACTGACAGTCTCCTGCTCCCTTCTGTCTGGCACAACTGATACACTGCTGCTTTGTGTCTTGCGAGTCAGTTCATCCATCCTACTGCATAAAGGATGCATAGTGACCACTGGAGCTGAGTTGAGGAGTGGCCTGGGGCAACTGAAGAGGAGTACAGTCACCTCATCCAGGCACTCCAGCCCAGGAAACCATGCTGACCAGGTGACCAGGGGCCCAAGCAGCCACCCTCCACCTGTTCCTGGTGTGCAACCTCATCTATGGTGTTGGGATGGGTCAGAGAGAAGCTTAAAGGCTTCTAGAGGCTTCTAGAGGACATCTTATCTAGGCTCCTGACTCTAGACAGGACACCTGAACTCAGCACAGATCTATTCATCAAGGCCGAGCCCCATTCCAGCACACAGCTGGTACCAAGGAAGTTCTTCTGCATGTCTACTCTCAATCCTTCCTGCTATACATATTCCAAACCTCACATGACTCACTAGTTCCTACCTAGTGAATCCATTAGGTTATTATCCTAAGTGAATCCATTCCATAATCTGAGACATGACCTTTCCAATTATGCTCTAATGCCCCTTCTGTCCCAGACATTCCAGGATTCCTATATCAGTTCATTCATTGGGGCTTAGTTTTAGTCCTCCTCCTCCAGGAAGCCCTCTTAAATACTCACCCAAACCCTTCACTTCCTCAGGAGAGTCCTCTGGGCAGAGATCCTACTTCTTCTTTCCTTCTCAACCCTGTAGGTTAAGAGGAGCTGGGCAAAGGATTAAAGGGCAGGAAAGTATGGGGTAAGGCACTTACCACTCTGGGAAGCACAGCTGACAGGGCCTCCTTGACAGCCTGTTGCAAGCCTGCAATGTCGATGACGGAGCCCAGGCTCAGCAAAGCATCCTGGAAGAGAGGAAAGGGCAGTGAGGGCCTTTGCCAGGCAGGCCAGGACAGACTCCCTACTCAGGGGGCTGGGAATACAAACTCTCAGCTTAAACCAGGGCCTAAGGCTAGCAGACACTTGAATCCCAGGATCTTAGGAAATCAGAATCCAACCAGTCTCTTTTTTTCCCCCCAACCAATCTTTTTTTTATTTCCCTAACCAGTCTTAAGGCCTTAAAATGTCCAAGTCCCTTCATCTTACAGTGAGGGGTCTGGGGCTTAGAGAAGGGTCAGGGACTTAGCAAAGAACTCACAGTAAGTCAAGAGGTCAAGTCTCGGCTAGACCCTAGGTCTCTTGTCCTTCAGCCAAGGACAACTCAGGCATAGCAGGGAAAGTACAAGCTTCTGCATTAATATAAAACAAAACAAGTAAACAAAAAGTTCCAAATTTGAATTCTAGCTCCACTATTTATAAGCAGTGTGAATCTTGGTCAAGTCACTGAGCCTCAGTCTTCTATCTGTAAACTGGGGGCAACTAAGGCTATCTCCCCCTATAGGCTGCTATGGTGATGAAATGAAACTGAGTGCCCACACACATAGGTGCTCAGCCAAATATTTGCTGAATATCGGTCCCACTCAGTTTCCCGAGGAGGGAGGTGGTCTCACACAGTCTCATTTTGCAGCCTAGTGAGGGGCTGGGAGTAGCAAGAGTCCACGGGGTACATGAGCCCACAAGATTCAAGAAACACGGTTAGGCCAGCCCCTGGTGAGATAGAAAGGAAAGGAGAAATCAGCC
The DNA here is from genome assembly GCF_054371585.1 of Giraffa tippelskirchi. Lineage (NCBI taxonomy): Eukaryota > Metazoa > Chordata > Mammalia > Artiodactyla > Giraffidae > Giraffa > Giraffa tippelskirchi. The sequence goes on from NC_137285.1 coordinate 123,624,842, forward strand.
TTGACTGCCTCACAGCCTTCCTGTCCCAGGAACGGGCCTCGTCCTTGGAGAGCCGGAACCAAGACAAGAAAGGTCCCTGCTTCTCGCTCTATTAACTTGGCCAAAACCATGGGGATCAAAGAGAAAGGTAATAGAACAGAGGATCCAGAGCCAAAGCAGGACTGTGACTCATACCATCCACTCAGCCAAGCCCTCCCCACTAGCCCCTGAAAGTTCCTTCTGATGTCTTCCTCGTGGATGGCTCAGTCTGTGTTCATAGAGCCAAGTGATTAATTGTAGGATGGAAGACACATGGTGTGGCCCCCATTCCTGTAAAAGTGATGTGAGATTGAGGCTCTTATTGGGCCACAAGCTCAGTATGAGCCCACAGCATAAATGTGGCTGGTAATATATTAAAATGCTGAGATTGCAGGGCATATTAATAAAGATCTGTTACCCTAGCTAGGGAGGATGAGAGTTCCTCCATGACCATGGGCTGATTAGATCATCCCCAATGCACTATGTCCCAGGTAAGGACAAGAAGAGACTCATTCAGAGGAGGTGACGTATGTAAAAAGAGAATAAGAAACCAAGTCCTGCATGGAGAACCTGGGGATGCCTTGCCTGCAGCAGAACAGATCCAGGGGTCTCAGTATTTGACTCCAATATCTCATGCTTTCCTGGGTGACTGGACTCTGTGGCCCCAGATATAGCCTGGAGACTCACAGGATTTCACAGGAGGCTGACCTTGGCCCAGGGGAGTGAAAGATCTTCTTCCAGTTAGAACTTTGCTACATAGGCAGAGGAGAAGGCAACGGCACCCCACTCCAGTACTCTTGCCTGGAAAATCCCATGGACGGAGGAGCCTGGTAGGCTGCAGTCCATGGGGTTGCGAAAAGTCTGACATGACTGAGCGACTTCACTTTCACTTTTCACTTTTCACTTTCATGCATTAGAGAGGGAAATGGCAACCCACTCCAGTGTTCTTGCCTGGAGAATCCCAGGGACGGCGGAGCCTGGTGGGCTGCCGTCTATGGGGTCGCACAGAGTCGGACACAACTGAAGCGACTTAGCAGCAGCAGCAGCACATAGGCAGAGGCCACTAGAAGAGAGGTGAGGAACTGAGCTCCCCATACTTGGGGGTATGCAAAAATTGGCTAGATGCCCATTTTTCAGAGAGGCTACAGAGGGGAGTCCTGCACTGGGGTCCAGATGAAGCCTACGGTCTGGGCTTTGGCTCCAGATTTCACCTTGCATTTTCTTGGCTTCAGTTTCCTTCCCTACCCTGACTCCCATTCCCACCCAGTCCTGTGTTCCAGGTTGAGGGAGCAGTGGTGGGCTTTCTCTTCAAATGGCATTGTTTTCTCCAACCCCCAACCTCCCTTTGATCCCTTTCACTGCTCAAGTGAAGACACATTTCAGTCATGAAGATGTGTCTCCATCCTAGGACACCAGGAGCTACTGACTCCACCATAAATTCCCCAGATTAGATCAACTGTCCTTTGATCCTGAGGTACTCCTCATCACAGCTCACACACTCTCAGCACCACACATACCCGGCTACCCAGTCATAGACCCCCATATTCTCACAGAAACACCCCAGCCTGCCTTCAGACACCCTCCAGGTACACATATAGGTTCACACAGGTGCAGATACTTCCTAATGGATTCACAGGTCCAGGGCTCAGCAACATGTTGGCCACTGTGGCCTTTCTAGGTCAATTCTGCAGACTAAAGAGGCGAGGAAGAGTTGTTTTCCCAGATAATCCTGAAATAAAGTCTGCCAACCCAGGCTCCTCAGACAGTGGTTCCAAGGGCTTGGCCCCAGAAGGTAGTGCTAGTTTAGGTCTGCTCCTGCTTGGAGACAGTGGGGAAGGATAAGCTAGGTGGGGGGCCCTGCCCTCTAATGGAATTTGTGTGTGTAGTGTGGAAGTTGGAGAAGAGGGGCCAAAGTGATGGAGTGAGTGCTGATGTCCGGGGAGACATGTCTCAAAGCCACAGGCTTAGGACAGCTAAGTCTCCCCATTTGACAGATGAGGAAACTGAGGCTTAAAAAAAAAAAAGCAATGCCCCATCTGTGGTCAGCCAGCCAGTCAGGACAGAGACAGGTCCAGAACACACCTCTCTGGATCTCCAGCCTCTGTCTTGTTCCTGCTCTGGACCAACCCCCAGCTCCCTCCCCAGGGGCCTTAGAGAGAATAGTCTGTCCTTTGTTCTGATTGGTGGCTCCTCTTCCTGCCCTTTACTTGGATTGAGGAATGCCCTGACCTGTCCTTTACTGAGATTGGTGGATGCCTGTCTGGCCTTTGCTTGGATGGGTCAGTTTTCTGTGACTCCTCAGGCTAAGGGCAAGATAATGGCGCAAGAGGGGAATTGGAAAGGAAACCTGAAGACTGTTGGAGCAGCAGGGAGGAGGCCCAGACGGCTGGATGAAAGCATGGCCAATGAAGCCCTGGGTGGTCTCTGCCTGATATCCTTCTGTTCACCCACCTCCTGGCCCTGCCCTGCCTGCCTGCCCCAAGGGGGCGGGTGTTGAGTGTAGGAAACATAGCTGGGAAGGGCCACTTCACACTTGGCCTTCAAGATTTGCTCACATGGTGCCTTCTCCTTGAATCTTGCCAAGATCCCAAAGCAACTTCACCTCCTGCATCAACTCAGGGAGGAAATAGCTCACATTCCAAAGACCATGAGGTGAGGCTCAGAGGTCAGAGTGGCTGCCTCGGTGAAGGGAGAAGAGTCAATGGTACTGAGGCTCAAGTCAAAGGGTTTTAAACCCCAGAAATCTTAAACAGATGAGAAGAGGAAAAGCACATACAGAGCCATACCTGCTCTCATGCACATCTACACGTGTCACACATACACATATTGCCATGCACACACCCACACACAAACACACACATGGATAAAAATTCAACCCTATAGAAATGGCTACCCACTCCAATACTCTTGCCTGGAAAATTTCATGGACAGTGGAGCCTGGCAGACTTTAGTTCATGGGGTTGAAAAGAGTTGGACATGACTGAGCACACATGCATGCAATATACAATGCACACATAAACATACACTTAGGCATGTACACACATACATAAATAAACACAATCAAACACATACAGCCAAGCTCAGGGTGGGGTGAAAGAGGTCACATTTCCTGCCCTTGCAGCTTTTGTGAACAAACATCAGTGTAAATATCATCATGACAACCAGTAATTTCCCAGACCCCAGAGGAGAATCTCTGGTATACAGCGAAGAGCAGCTGTTTCCAGTGTGTCCCAGATTGACTACAGAAATTCTGCGTGGCCTTAGTAGGCCCTTTCCTCTTCTGAGTTTGTTTCCTCGCTAGTAAAAATGGATCCTTCCAGCTAACAACACATAGTTCTACCATTTTGTGTTTTAATTCAATGAGGATGCACGAATGGATATGTCAAGGCTGTATATTGTCACCTTGCTTGTTTAACTTATATGCAGAGTACATCATGCAAAATGCCGGGCTAGATGAAGCACAAGCTGGAATCAAGATTCCCAGGAGAAATATCAATAACCTTAGATATGTAGATGACACCACCCTTATGGCAGAAAGTGAAGAGGAACTAAAGAGCCTCTTGATGAAAGTGAAAGAGGAGAGTGAAAAAGCTGGCTTAAAACTCAACATTCAAAAAACTAAGATCATGGCATCTGGTCCCATCACTCCATGGCAGATAGATGGAGAAACAATGGAAACAGTGACAGACTTTATTTTCTTGGGCTCCAAAATCACTGCAGATGGTGACTGCAGCCATGAAATTAAAAGACGCTTGCTCCTTGGAAGAAAAGTTATGACAAACCTAGACAGCATATTAAAAAGCAGAGACATTACTTTGCTGACAAAGGTCCATCTCGTCAAAGCTATGGTTTTTCCAGTGGTCATGTATGGATGTGAGAGTTGGACTATAAAGAAAGCTGAGTGCCAAAGAATTGATGCTTTTGAACTGTGGTGTTGGAGAAGACTCTTGAGAGTCCCTTGGACTGCAAGGAGATCCAACCAGTCCATCCTAAAGGAAATCAGTCCTGAATATTCATTGGAATGACTGATGCTGAAGTTGAAACTCTCATACTTTGGCCACCTGATGTGAAGAACTGACTCATTGGAAAAGATCCTGATGCTGGAAAAGATTGAAGGCAGGAGGAGAAGGGGACGACAGAGGATGAGATGGTTGGATGGCATCACCAACTCAATGGACATGAGTTTGAGCAAGCTCTGGGAGTTGGTGATGGACAGGGAAGCCTGGCGTGCTGCAGTCCATGGGGCTACAAAGAGTCGGACACGACTGAGTGACTGAACTGAACTGAATGGATATGTGAATGGATGGATGAATGGATGAGTGGATGGATAGATGGGTAGAAGGATGGATGGATAGGTGGATGGAGCCTTCATACTTTCCCCAGCTCCCTACCTGCAGCCCTATGGTTGGAGGTAGGTCCACTCAGCACTGTAGATGGCGCCATTCCCCACAAACTCTAGAAAGTACCCCAGGTACCGAGAAAGTGGGGCCTGTTTGGAGCCAGGGCTCCTCTGGAGCCAGCAGTGGGACTGGACCAGCCCTTCTGCACTCATTTGGGTAGGGAAAGAGTCTGGACAAAATGACTTCTAACTCATTAATGGATTATATGAAGCCAGAGACCTTGGTCTTATCCTTTCTGGAGCCACCAGCAGAGGCACTGATGGCCTTCTTGAAGGTCAAGGTCAGTGTCACATGCTGCTCTCCTGTCTTGTCTCTGTGAGTCTCATTGTCTCTCGCCACCTCCATTAACCATCCTATTGCTTTCCCTGCTGCTGGGAACCTAGAGCCCACCCTTTGCTCTCTGGAGGGAAGCCTCCTTGTGTCCCCACAGAGACCTAGAAGAAGGCAATAACATCAAATCCAATGGCAAGGTACCTCCTAAGGCAAGCTGTGTTACTGGGACTGGCCATACATGCTGATTTATCCACCTCTGCCTGTGCTAGGTCCCCTGGGTGGCCTGGGGTTGGGGAATTCCCTCTTTCTCTGGGCTTTGGTGTCCCTTTCTCTAAAATGGGGACCTTCAAGGACCCTGGAGCCCCTCTCACTCTATTCCTCTTTCCTTCCCTCTGGACCTGTGTCTCTCTCTCTCAGGCTCTGTCTCCCTGGTCTCTCCGAGTGGGTCTCTCCCTCTCGCCATGCCTCCCTCAGTCCGTGTCTGTCACAGGCTGCTCTCCTGTCTCACCTCTGAGCCTCAGTGTCTCTTCCCACCTCCACATCCTCTCTCCTCTCATATGGCTTCCACCCTCTCTCTCTTGTACACTCCTGCTCTCCACCCCCAACTCCTGTCTCTCCTGCCCACTCCTGCCCTAACCCCCCTTGTGGTCATCTTGAAAACTTGTGGTGAAAGTGTCTGACCCAAGATTGGCACCCCCAGCATGAGGGTACCCAGGAAGGTGGCTATGATGGGAGAAACCAGGGATGCCAGGGCAGATGCCATCTATTCTTCCGCTTCCTGCCTCCTGTTCTGGTGGGCATCACACACGTATTCTCCTCTTCCCAGAGAACAGGGCCTTCAGGGACAAAGGAGCCCATCTGTCTCTGCACTCAGCGTGTGCCTGGCACTTGGAAGCCCATCTGCTCCACCAGCATGACTGGCAGAGCTCCCCCAAAGGAGGCTTCCCAGGGGCTCAGGCCAGAGAAGCCCCTGGGGACTGGGCCTCAGACCTCAGCCAAGCCTGAGCACCCAGAACTTAGTCTGTGGCTCTCATAGCCCTTGCAGCATGGCTCACCCCACAGAATCAGGAGACAGCCAGGAAGCAGGAGGGGTGGCCCTTCCTCCTCTCTCCCCTCCTGCCCACCCAAACCTGCTGTGCGCCCAAGGAGCTGCCTTGAACAGATCTGGTGCCTAAACACACAGAGGAGAGCTGCCCAGGAGTGCTAAGGTCTTGCAGCCCCAGACCTCCCCTCAACAAAGCTGAGCTGGACCAGGGTCAAGAAAATACAGGAAAGAGGCTTGGTGATCCCTGGGAGATCTGATCTGAGGAAGTGGCAGGAGAGAGACCCAGCCCTCAGCTGGAGAAGTTCACATGTCAGAGTCCTGCTTGAGTGGGGCATCAGGCTTCAGGGAAGAAAAGGCACCTACTATGTGCTAGGGGCATCCATCAGTGGTTCTCAAACCTGTGCGCCAGAACCCCTGGAGGGCTTGTTAGCATCCAGGTTGCTGGCCCTACCCCCAGAGTTTCTGATGCAGTAGGTCTGGGATGAGGCCAAGAGTTTGCATTTCTAACACACTCCTCGCTACTGGCCCAGGGACCACACTTGGAGACCCAGCAACACACACTCTCTCTAGTCCTCCTATGAACCCTGGGAGGTGCTTGTTTTGACTATCCTGTTTCATAGGTGAGGAGACTAAGGATCAGAAGGGAGGGGCCTTGCTCAGGTGAGAGTGACCCATCTTCTGGCAAGTCCATGCCACTTCCACATATGAGGGGGACTCCTCAGAGAAGGTCCCCAGGGGAGGGGGAGGCCGAGGTCCTGGAAGGAGAGTGAGGTGGGGCAGGGGGGTGACAAGAGACCAGAGTGTGTGGAAGGGGCCCCTCAGAGCTCAGAGGCCCAGGCCTAAAGGAAGGGCCTGAGCTCTCCCCTCCCTCTCTTGCTCCTTCCTCCCTCCTCTGTGTCCCCCTGTCTCCCCACCAACCCCTTCTCCGCCCCTCCCGGCCCTTCGCAGACTCTGGCTTCAGTTGTTACTCCAACAGGGCCGCGTCTCCAGCCTCCGAGCCACACTGGAGACACGTGCACTGTAGAATACACCTGAGCCTGGTCCTGGAGACGCCCCCCACACCCCTCACCTCCCTGAGCCCGGTCCCGGAGACGCCCCCCCACACCACCCACCTCCCTGGTGGGTTCAGCCCCATCCTGTGGGCTCCTTGCCTCCGACATCCACAACCAGCCCCTCCTGAGCCCCTCACCGATTCCAAGCCAATCTCAGCCAGGTAGGAACTGTATGGCCAGTCTGCTCTCTATGTTCCTGACTCTCTGGCCCCCTCAGTCCCTAGCACAGGGTCTGGGGTGAGGAAAGGATGGGGTGAGGGAATACCAGAGTGGGGAGAGGGAGAGAGGCCAGAGCCAAGTGGAGGAGGCAGAAGATGGCCTGTGGGGTTGCTCAGGATAGGCTCATGCCTAGGCATGCCCCCCATGCCCCTCTGCCTCATTCTCATGGCAGAGCCAACAGCAACCTCCACCCCCATTGCTCACGTTCTCCTCAGCACCACAGCCTTCCTCGAAAGCACACCAGCAGCAGCCCCTTATCACTGCCATCCCCAACACCTGATGCCTCAACTGTTCTTGACTCCTGGCCAAGGGCCCATGCAGGCAAGGTGAGGCATGGCCTGGGAGTCCCAGGGAGGCAGATATAAGCTGTCCATGAGTCAGTCATACCACTAAAGAGAAGTCTGGACCAGAGGGAGGTGCACTGCCTGCCCCCAATGGCGTGCAGGCAAAGACAGGGCCCTGCCAGGGAGTCTGTTCCCTGACAAAGGATTGGGTGAACCCGGCTGGCCTTCAGCTCTGGGTCCCATGACCCTTAATGTCTCTGAACCCTTCTCAGCCTCACCCTCTCACATGGCCTTCAGGGTGGGCTGGAAGCTGGACAAAGCAAGTCCAGGAGCCTCTGAGGGGCAGACACAGTGGCCCAGGCGAGAGAGAAGGATGGAGCCGAGTGACCCGCTGGGACCCGCGTCAGAGACGAATTAATGCCTCTCAGGAAATGATGGTTGAAGGAACAATTGGACCCATGAATGATTGAATAAATGAGCGACTGGCCTCCCTTCTCTGGGCCTCCCTCCAGGAACATTTTGTCTTTGCTCCCTCGCTCAGGCCAGTCTGAGTCTCCCACCCAGGGCTCTTACAGCCTGTGCTCCCCATGATGGCATGGCATGCAGTTCCCACTACAGTCCACCTGGCTCCCCCATCAGACCAGGAGCTCTTAGAGGGCAGAGGTTGTATCCTATTCCTCCTGGGGACCCCAATATCATGCAGCCCCCATCACGGGTGTCCAGGAGGTATCAAATGATCAGCTAGACTCCCAAGTGCCCAGGACTATTGGGCTGTGAAGGGTATATGTCATTACCATGCAGAGGGGTGAACCCCATGAATTCTGGAGGCCCTTGGGCCAGGAAGACAGCTAAGCCCTCTCAAAGTCTCCCAAGTCCTGCACAGTTACTGTCTTAGAGGAGCCTAAGGAATGAGAGTGGCTTGTACTGAGGACTTTGGCAACGTTTCCAAGGCATCTCTGCAGGCTGTAGCGGGAGGCCCTTCTGCTTCAGGATCACCTCCCCATGCAGAGAGGGCAGGGGATAGATAGTATGTCAGGAGGAAGGGGCCCTTCCCCTGGAGCACTAACATTATCACCTTCTTTCATGAGTGAGGTACCTCCTCCAGGCAGCCTTCCTGGGTGCATCACTTGTTCTCCTCTCAGGCCTCCTGAGAATTCGCATAGGACCAGAGTCTACAGGGCCTCAGGCCTATGGAACCTTGTCCCCAGCTTGACCAGGGTAGACCAAGACCAGGAGAGGCAGGAAAGGACTTGCCCAGGTCTCACCCGGAGTCAGGCTTCCCAAGTGGCGCTAGTGATAAAGAACCCACCTGCCAATGCAGGAGACTTAAGAGACACGGGTTTGATCCCTGGGTCAGGAAGATCCCCTGGAGGAGGGCATGGCAACCCACTCCAACATTCTCTCCTGGAGAATCCCATAGACAGAGGGGCCTAGCAGGCTACAGTCCATAGGGTCACAAAGAATTGGACACGACTGAGCGACTAAGCATGCATGCACCTGGAGTCAGGAGGCCTTGCTCTGGCCCAGAGGCCTTTGGGACATACTAGGCTCCCTCCCTGCTGAGCACTGTTGTCTTAGAGGCCCCTCAGGTTCCGTCTTGGCTGGTGGATGGACTGAGCCCCTCTCAGATGTGGGGAGGGGCTGGGTGTCTTCCTCCAAGTCAGGGACAGGGCCTCTAGTCTCTCCCTGTGCCAGACATGGTGCCCACAATGGGAAGTCAATAACAGATGGCACTGGCCTGGCACAGGGTCAGTATGGGCCTGCAGAGGGCAGGGAGGAAGGGTTGGCCTGGGGAGGGGCTGCTGGGGGTAAAGCGGGCAGGCCAGGCAGAGCGTCCCCTCCAGCGCAAGGCCAACAGCAGGCTGCAGAGGGGACTTTCCTGGCTCTGACCCGAGCTCTATTGCCCTCCCAGCCTTCCGGGATTCTCCACGTCTGTCCCTCTCTCTCAGTCTGTTCTTCTCTGGCATGCATCTCTCCCACAGCCTCACTGCTGGGTCCCATGACTGTATTTGGCTCTGTCTTCAGGGTCTGGCCCATCTCAGCTGTTCCCCAATTCCCGGCTCATGGACTGGGGGTTGGGAGGGAGGGTGAGTATGAGAAAGAGACTGGGACAGAGATAAGGACCGATTCAGAAGCTGAGGAACAGAAGGGCCAGGAGGGGATCTTGGGGCCGGGGCCAGGGAGGCAGGGCTGGCCAGGGTCCTCAAACCTCGCTGGCCCTGAGGACGAAGCCCGAAATGGAGGGAGGGGTGGGGTCCACCCTTCCCCTCTGCACTGGCTCCTGGCCCCCCTTCCTTCTCCCTGCCCCTGCAGGAATGTGTGAGCATTCTCATTGTTCCTAAAAATAGTCCCACTGTATTGGGGGTTGGAATGAGAAATCTTCTGGGCAGGGTTCGTCTCAGGCATGCCCCTGCCTCTGGGCTTCCAACAACTTTGTTCCCCAGAATGGGGGGCCTTTCTGAGCCAGCTGCCTCAACACACCTGCCATGGCTCCCGGGGCCCCAGAATAGGCTCTGAGCTCCGGGACTCGTTGGAACTGTTTGTGAAGCACCCCAGACTAGGCCACTGCTATTCCTACTGATGCCCAGGTCCAGGTTCCACATTTCAGCCTCTTCCCAACTCTCCAACCTTCTCCCCCCACCACCCCATTATCCTCCCGCCTCCAGGCCTTGGCTCCTCCATTTCCATTTCCTCACTTCTCCCCTCCTGTCCTTCCAGGCTCAGCCCAGGTCTGCTCCGGTGCCCCACCCCTGCCGTGCTCTCATGCTCCCCATCCAGTCCTTCAGGATTCAGGGGAGTCTCATCCCCACCTTGCCTCCTATGCTCCCCTTGGCAGATCAGCATGGGCTGGGCCTCCCTCCCCCTCCACTCCCTGAGCAGAGCTCTGAGCCACTGCCCTTCTCCAGAGAACGGGTCGTTGGTGGGGAGACACTGCAGGCTCTGGGGTCCCACACCCTCCCCTGATCCCAGCATCTCCCCACTAGCTTTGGTTTTCTCTTCTGCACCCTGGGCCTGGAATATCTCTTGATTTCAGTCTTAAGGGGAAGGTCCATCCAGTCTCACCTCCTCTCTGCCTCCATTTTTCAGATGGGGGGACCGAGCCCCAGAGAGGGGAGGTGATGGGCCCCCGAGTCCACGGGAAGCTGGCCGTGGGCCTCGGTCACGCTGCATCATTATGCAGGGTCCCCATCCGCAGGGCTCCAGAGGCAGGCTCCTTACACAACCCACCACCCCACCCACCCCGCCCAGGCAGGCAGGCTGGCATCCAAAAGTATTTGCCTTTGGAGGGCCCAGGAAGCCACAGAACAAACATCCGGAGTCTCTGGAACTTTTCCTACTTTCCCTCCTCATATCCCAAGGATCTGGGAGCCACTGAGCGCATGTGTACACACACACACACACACATACACACACAGAGCTCAGGGCTGGGTAAACACGTGAGCCCAGGAGATCTCGTGCTATTGCTGTGCCTGTGAGAATCTATCTGTGCAGGTCCTTTAGAGGCATCCAAACCCTAAAAAGATGAGACTGTCCCCCAGCCTCACCAGTGTGTGTGTTAGTCGCTCAGTCGTGTCCGACTCTTTGCGACTCCATGGACTGTAGCCAGCCAGGCTCCTCTGCCCATGGGATTCTCCATGCAAGAATACTGGAGTGGGTTGCCATGCCCTTCTCCAGACCTTCTAAATTTTGTCTTGGAAATGAACGCTAGAACTGCTTTGGCATTAACTTTTCTGACTGCAAAATTCCAGATACACTCATCCCACCTGACTTTTCCCCCCACTTCATGGGGAGCTCCTGCTCAGCTGGTGACCTGAGCACACGTGTGGCCTGTCCTTCAGTTGTCCATAATGCATGTCCCTATGGACCATCATGTGACCACAGCAGAATATGTCCCTCGGGTCATTAGGAGCATGTCTGTGGGAAAGCATGTGAGTCTGGGACTCTGGGAGTGTGAGCCATGTCTGTGCGCGAGCCATCTGTGCATGCGGGGGCCTGTGTGGGTGTGATGTGGGTTGGTGATGTCTACGTGGGCCTGGGTGTGCACAACAAGTGTGTAATTGTCTGTGGAACTGTGAGTGCATTGGCGGCTGGTTTTGTCTCTGAACGAGTGAATGAGTTTATGGCTGAGTGTTGGCATCTGTGCCTGTGGGGGGTTTGATTCACCTGCCCTGCGCACCCCATCACCTCCTCCATCACCTCTGGCAGACCGAGGCTTATAAGTCTTCCCTGCCACACATCACCTGTGTGGCACTGGACAAGATTTTCATCTCCCTGAGCTCAGTTTTCTCATCTATAAAATGGTGACTTCTCCCAGAGCCGCTGAGAAGACTCAAGAGGAATCTTGTGGTCCTGCCTAAGGGGCTCCTGGCCAGGGGGCAAGGGCACTTCCGTGCATGTTACAAAGAGGTGATCCCAACCCTCTGGGCAAATGCAGCCTGAGGGACAAGGGTTGGTGGAGGGGGGCGGGGGGCAGGGGCAAGTGTAAGCTGGGTTTCAGCACTGTTGGAACCCTGTGTGAGTAAAGTTCAACCTGTGACGTTAGAAGCTATGGCCCTGCAGGTGACCAAGAAACAGAAGCTCCCTTTCTTCCTGCCCCTGCTCCAGGTGTGCAGCCTGGAACTAGAGGATCTCTGGCTCTGGACAGAGATAAGGCTCTGAGGACACCCACTCCCACCAAACTCCCCCTGGGGCTCTTTCCCCTTCATCCACCCTCTACCCCACCTTCTCCAAAGCCCAAGAGAAGGCCCTACGGAAGCCATGAGGGGGGCTGACCAGATTAGGGATGGAGAGACGAGATAGGCCAGCCAGAGGATCAGAGACCACCCCTACCCCCCACCTACACCCCCAGCAATGACAACTCTCCTTGTCCGACAGGGAGACTGAGACATAGAGAGGACCAGGGACCCTCCATGGACACAATGAACCTAATCATTGCAAGCTTCTGTCTCAAGATCTCTGGACCTGGAGCTGGGGAGATCCAAGCTCTGGACTCTGTGGGCTCTGAAATGGAGCCCAAGGGAGTGGGTGGGGATCCAAGAGAAAGGCCCTTCAAGACCTGAGCCCTCAGCTGTGGGTGTGGGTCTGCTACCCACCCCCCCGCAACGCTGGCCAGATCCCCCACTGGTGTGATAACCACATTATGGCATTTTTTCTTTAGCAAATTGCATCGGCCTAATTGAATGAAGCTGCAGGAGCCTGGGCTGGAGGCTGACAGTGGGTGAGGATGGCAGGAGCCAGGGAGAGGAGGGTGTGGGAGCAATATGGGATGGGGAGGTCCTGACAATGCTGAGCAGAGGACAGAAGGGATGGGAGAGGGAAAGTGGAGGGCTGTGAACATAAAACACATCATTCATTTCCTTCAGCCCCTCTGCACACCCACTGGTGCTCACATCGCACCAGGTACCCGGACACTGGGATGCAAGAGATGGTCTCCCCAAGGGACCACTGAGCATTCACTTAGTGCCAGGCACTGTGTTCATTTAAAAGCACCGTTTCATGTAATCCTGCCACCAGCCCCATTGTATTCTTAAGAGAATTGAGGCTTAAGAGATAAAATGACCTGCTAAATGTCAGAGCCAGACACCATAGCCCTTGCTCTTACCGGGTACCTGCAGCATCCCATTGCTGTGCTCCCACCCTGCCTCCAGGAATCCTTCCTGGGGAGCTCAGAGAAAGGAGGAGGCCTCACGCCAGCTCATACGTGGGCCCAGACACCATTTCTGTCCCCACTGAGTGCTCCTGCTTGTCCACTCTCTGATGTCTGTCCTCTGTCTGATGGTCAGCAGCCAAGACTTGGGCTGATCTCACACAATCACACCCCACATCACTCACAACACACCCGCGACCCCTCTCATCCCATGCAGCATCCACTCTGTATGTCAAACTCATCGGCTCAGGGTGACAACAGGGAGGACACAATCGCTGCTGCTGTCACATGGCATGTCCCACACACTCAGTGACACACAATCATTTCATGGTATCCACAGTGCCACACACCACTGAGTGTCACAGGGCCACACACAGTGAAACTATCACTTTGGTCCTCACTCAGGGTGAGGCCCACGTTCAGTGTCATTCACACACTGCGTTCCCAAGGTCCCCAACACACCCTCACACAGACTCACACACACACAGTTCCAAGCTGGCTCTGGGCTGTACTGTCTCACGTCATCCAGGATCTTAAAAATATCCACCTTTGATGAAATGACATCATTTCTGAGATTTGCATTAAAATACTTCAGCAAAAGAGCCTACAAAATGGGAGAAAATATTTGCAAATCACATGTCTGATAAGGGGTTGGTATCCAGAATATACAAAGAAGCCCTACAGCTCAACCACAAAATAAACAACCTGATTTTTAAATGGGCAAAGACCTTGAATAGACATTTCTCTAAAGAAGATGTACAAATGGCTGACAAACATGTGAAAAGATGTTCGACATCACTAATCATCAGTGCACACAAATCAAAACCACAGGGAGATACCATCTCACATTCATTGAAATGGCCACTATTTAAAAAAAAAAAGAAAAAACAGAAAATAAGCGTTGGTGAGGATGTAGAGAAACTGGACCTCTGGTACACCGTCAATGGGAATGTAAAATTGTACAGCTGCTGTGGAAAATAGTATGGTGGTTCCTCAAAATTAAAGATTAAATTATCATGCGATCCAGCAATTCCCCTTCAGGGTATTTATCTAAAAAACTGAAATCAGGATCTTAAAGATATATCTGTACATCCCTGTTCACAGCATCATTATTCATAAAAAGGTGGAGCAACCAAAGTGTACATCAAGGGATGAACTGATAAACAAAATGTAATTTATTCATACAATAGAATAGCCTCAAAAAGGAACGAAATTCTGACATATATTATGACATGGCCTGGATGAAATTTGAGGACAATATGTTGAATGAAACGAGAATCACAAAAAGACAAATACTATATGATTCCATTCATATGAGATACCTAGGAGAGTCAGATTCATAGAGACAGAAAACGGAATGGTGGTTACCTGGGGCTAGAGGGAGAGGGAGTTGTTTAATGGGCCTAAGTTTCAGTTTTGCAAAATGGAAAATGTTCTGGAAAATGGTTGCACATCCCTGCGAATGTACTTAACACCACTGAACTCTCTATTTAATAATAGTTAAGATGGTCAATTTTATATTATGGATATTTTACCACAATTCAAAATATTTCAAGAAAGGAAAATGAAAATAAAAAGGAGGGATCGATGAACTAAATATGTCTAAATCTTAATGACCGTTATATTTGGGTGATGGGTGTATGACCAGCTTATTGTATTATTCTCCCAAGCATTGTGTGTTTAAAATATTCCATAATAAGAAAAAATTGTACTCTCCCTTGACCTCACACCCCTTTGGAGCAACCACACGTCCTCTCTGCATCCCTTCACAGCCAAAGGTCTCCAGAGGACTGACTACGCTCTGTCTTCACAGCCACTCACCACCTGCCCAGGCCATCTGGCTTCTGGCCCCACCCTGTCACCGACAGGGTTCTTCTCTGGCTCAGTTGAGCACGTGGCCCAGCCCAGAATGATCTCCCTGTTCCCACTTTACCTGACAGCTTGGCAGCATCTCACCCTGTTGAACCTCTCCCGCTCCCTGACTTCCAGCTTCACCCCATCTGGTCTCCTCCACCTCCCTGGCCGCTCCTGCTCTGTCTCGCTGCAGCTCTTCACCTCAGGGTTCAGTCCTCAGTCCTCACCTCTTCTCTCACTATGTCTCTCCCTAGGTCATCCCAGCCAGGTCTGTGGTTTAATAAATCAGCCCTACCTGCTGGCTCGCAAATATATCCCCAGCCTGGCCTCAGCTGCCCATCACCTGGATGTTTGACTTACATCAGAAACAGGTCTGTCAATTTCTGTCTGCTTGTCCTCTCCCACCCCACGCCTTTCCCAGTAACATCGCTACCAACCATCCCTTGGTTCTTCAAATCAGAAACCTGGGAGCCATTCTCCTTTTTTCATTCTGGTTCATCCTCTGATTCATCAGCAAGTTCTGTCATTTCTACCTGCAAATATCTCCAAAGTTTGTTCATTTTTCTCCAACTCTTCTGCCCTCCCCTTAGCCCAGGCACCACCATCTCCAGCCTGGGTAGCTACAATAGCCTTCAACTCTCTGCCTACCTCCTCTCAGCCCCTCCAACTGGTTCCCCATCATACACTCTGCAACAAGAGTATAGACTCGTTCAAAATCATAAATTAGACCATGTCACTTCCCTGCCTGAACCCATCAGGGTCTTCCCATGACAGCATTTTACACAGGACTGTGTGCTAACAGCTCATACTGTCACAAGCATTACAGGATTGCCCAGTATCACATGCCGGTTTTCACACACAGTGTCACTCTGTGTTACACCCTTGGTTGCACACTCAGCCTCCCTATATGCCTGGGGCCCACACTGACAATTCAGTGTCAGACACTTGAGCCCCCAAACTCAGGACCACACTTGTTACTGCAGTGTCACTCATCTGTGTTTACATGTTTGATCCTCACGGTGTCACACCCTCAGTGTCACACTTGGTATCACTCAGCATCACACAATCAATATCACAGGGTCACGCCATCAGTAGCACGTCCACTGTCTCACACAGTCTTGGACAAGTGGTGTCACACATTTGGTATCACTATTTTGGAGTCACACATTTGGTGTGTGTCATTGAGTGTCACACTCAGTGACTCACCCACTCTCCACACAGTATCCCATGATTTCACAAACTCAGCGTCACACAGCAGAACCCCCGCTGCCCCATTGTCAGTGTCTCAGAGTCACCCTCGGCATCACCCTGGGACCCACACGCTGCCCCCACCCCCACCCCACCAGGTCCCATCACCAGAGCTGCTGCCCCATGTCAAGGCTGTTTCCTGTTGTTGTGCTCAGAGTCCTCAGCCACTGCCTGTTCTTTCAAGGATTTCCTGCTGTCAGGGCCCGCGTCAGGGATACACAGCCTAAAGCCCAAGAGTTGCCCCCACCCCCGGCAGGGACCTGGGGCCCCTCTACCTGCCCCCATCCTTGCTGGGATTCCCCCACACCCCGTTCAATCAGCCTGGCTCCCCCGTGTGCCTGGGCTTGTCCTGAATCACTGAAAGTTGACCTCTGGGCCCTGCCTCACCCCCAGGGGCCCCAGACCTATGTTTCCCAGGAAGGGGACTCTTGGGCAGCCTGGACACAGCTGTCTGGACTGTCTGAGCAGCTTGGGACAAGACCTTCGCTGATTTGTGGGGCTCAGTCTGAAGCTGCTGGAAGCCGGAACAGAAGGACAGGCTCCTGGGCAGTGGAGGACAAAGGGTTAGGGGGTTAGGGAGTCAGGGTAAACTTCCCAGAGGAAGCCAGCTGAGAGCTGGGACCTACAAGGAAGTGGAAGAAACGGCATCCCAGGTAGGGGAAGCAGACAGGAGCAAAGGCTTGGAGGCAGGAACCAGAGGAGATGGGTTGACAGGGATGAAAATAGGAACGTGACAGAGGCAAGGTTATGCGGCGGCTTCTCTCCTATCAGCTGCCTCCTCTCCCCGGGGAAACCGGCATTCAGACTCCAGCTCCGGTGGGAGACGCAGGGCGCACCCTTCCTGGCTCAGCCTTCGGGGGCCCCACAGATTGCCCCCCAAGGCCACCAAGCCCCCTCACCTCCTGCCCCAGGCCAGCCCACAGGAAGGACAGGAGGAGGCCAGCGCACGCTCCCCGCACGGCCTGAGATAAATATTTCCCGGGAAACGGAACTTGTTCTCTCTGTGTTTACAGCCAAGGGCCAGGCAGGGTGGTGGGGGTGGGGCCAGCCAGAGGAGCCTCGTCCAGCCCCGGGGCCACAGCATCTGGCCCAGCATCAGCCTTGACCTGCTGTCTGCGTTGGAGCCAGTCCCCACCTCCTCTGAGCCTCCATTTCAAGCACTTGAGGGGACCACCTGGGGCCTTGGCCGGCCCACTAGTCTGGCCCAGGCTCAGCTGTGTCTTCCCTGGGTGTAAATGCCTGGTGCTTGATGCCTGCCCCTGCAGACTAGGCTTCTCCGACGGCAGGACTTGCGTCTGTCCATCTCTGCCTCGTCCTTGGTCAGTCAGGGATGTGGACAGATGGATGGACAGACAGACAGACAGGCTGGGGTGGCAGCTGAGATCGCCTCCCTGGCCCAGGTCCCTGCACACCCTGGGCCTGTGCAGCCCGACAGGTGGGCGCAGACAGATGGCAGGGCCTGGGGGCCCCCGTGGACACCAGATGCTATGGCCAACTTGTTGGCAGCGGCTCCCTGCGGGCCGTGGGGCAGCTTTGAGGCCACTTGCTCCTGATGTGCTGAATCCAGGAGGAGGCTGGCAGGTCTCCCAGAATCTTAAATACGAGCATGGGAAGAGCTGCCTGCAGCAGCCCCTCCAGCCTCACCCCAATGCTCCCGGCACAGTAACCTGGGCTCCACTGACATGTCGGCCTTCTCTCGTGCAGACCCAGGGGCATCCTACCCACATGCCCTTGCACAAGCTGCTCCTCTCACCCTCGAAGCCTTTTCCAACCCCCATAGCAATCCTACCCAACAGCACCACCCTGGCTCATGCCCCTGCCTATGGCTAGCCCACCACCAGGGCCCACTTATTCACCATTGCTGACCTCAGCCTCACTCTAGACTCGGAGATCAAGCATTCCTCAGACCAGGACCCAAGGGCGAAGAGGTTTTTGGAGCTGGGTTCTCAGCACAGAGCCAGGCTCCTGCAGCCCCCTCTACATCCTTGCTCCAGGCTTCTTTGTGTGCTTGGTCCCCATCCTTATTGCCCTCAGAGGGTCCTCTCAGAAGCTAGCCACGTGGACCTCCCTAACTATCCAGCTGATCTCTGGTCTCATTAGTCACTGACTTTAACCCTCCTCATCCTTCAAAGTTCCAAGGTGCCCCCTCCAGGAAGTCTCCAAGACTATACCCAATACAGCAATACAGTTCTAAGAACTACTTCACCTCTCATAGACACTCTCGTTCGATCAAGAAGCATTTATTGTGCACCTACTATATACCAGGCCTATGCCAGGCCCCACATGAGCCCAGGAGAGACTAAGAAGACTCAGCCTTGGCTCCTACCAGCCAGATACTTAAAACTACATGCGAAAGGATATATAATCACATGGTGTAACAAGTTGTCTGACTGTAAGTTCAGGTAAGCTTGGAGGTATGAGTGCCCAGGAGGCGGGTGGAGGCCAACTTGACCTGAGGTGGAGGGAGAAATCTGAGAGGACTTCACAAAGGAGGTAGCATCTAATCTGGGGTTTGAAAAAGGAGCGCGTGTGTGCCTACATGCTAAGTCGCTTCAGTCTTGTTCAACTCTTTGCGACCCTGTGGGCTGTAGCCCACCAGGCTCCACTGTCCATGGGATTCTCCAGGCAAGAATACTGGAGTGGGTTGCCATGCTCTTTTCCAGGGGATCTTCTCGACCCAGGGATCAAACCTGAGTCTCTTGTCTCATGCATTGGCAGGTGGATTCTTTACTACTAGTGCCAAAAGGAATAGGTAGAGGAAAAAGGGAAAGGCATTTCAGAGAGAGGCGTCATTGTGAAGAAAGTCGGGGAGGTCGGGAAGAGCAGGTGTCCTGGAAGTGAGCACTGCCATGTCTGGGGGCAAGGGGTGGACACGAAGGGGTCCAGCAGGTACAGCTGGCAATGCCATGGCAAAGGTGTGGTCTTTCCTTATCCAGTGGGAAGCCATAGAGGAGCCAGTGCTGGGCAGAGCACTAGGGTGCTTGGTGTGGATACCCATGCACTTATTCATGTCTGCCTCTTCCCAGCCCCTGCCCCAGCTGGGTTTCTTAACCCTCGTCTGGGCCCTGAGAGCCAGCACAGAGAGGGCATTCACCCAGAGTGCTCAGCTCACTGCTTGAACTGCCTCAGCCCTGACATCCAGAGAGAGTAATGGCCCTGGTGCTGAAGGAGGATTCCAGATGGTGCCTGAAGAGCCCCTCCTCCAAGCCAGCCAGCTGGCACAGGGGCCAGGGAGCCATCCGAAGAAGGTGTGCTGAACAGACACCCGTTGGGAGGGCATGAGAGCCAGCAGTCCTGCTCTCGTGGCTGTTGTACTGCCAGCAGGAGGAGAATGAGCTATGCCCACCCAGCCCCGTGGGGTACCCGGTCTCACAAAGCAGAGCCATCTAGACCTGGCTCCAAGGATCTCACCCTTAAGGGAAGCAGGGAGGCTTCCAACTCCCTCTGGGGACTCTCTGCGGGCCAGGCCTGGGGCAGGCACCTCACACATACTATCTTTGTAACTTCTCCCAACAGGCCTGCCTTGATTATTACATCCAATAATAGTGATTATGCCCAATGATGGTGAAGCTTCTTATCCCCTTTTGACAGGTGAGGGAACTGATGCTCAGGTTGGTTAAGGGGCTGGCCCAACATCACAACCCTAGGAAGTGGTGAAGCTGGTACTTGAACTCATGCCCACCTGACCCCATGGTCTGTCCACTGGATGAGTGCATTCACCTCCTCCGGCTCCACCTTCACAGGAGGCTCCTCATCAGTCTCCCATCCCTCTTTCCCTCCAGGGGTCCCAATAGTTTGAGCCACACCCTAGGGTTCCTACTCTCTCCAGTCCTAGCCTTTCTGTGTTAGGGGGTCCCCAGGGGCAGCAAACTGTCTCTTTCCAGCAGGGCTGAGCATGGGCCCAGGCACTCGGGAAGGGGTGCTAAGTGAACCCAGAAACACAGCAGGCACTGCTCAGAGGCCATGCAGACACCTGCTATCTCCGTGATGGGTGTGGGACTGGAGGGAAAGAACTGAGACCCGGGGGGCCTCATAGCCCATATCTTTGGGCTGAGAGAGGGGGCAGCAGGACCTAGGCAAAGAAAAGGCAGCAGGAACAAATAGGGATGATCTGGGGAAGCCTCGTGGGATGAGGAAGGAGGCAGAACTTGAACTTGCAGGGAGCAGGGCCAAGGGCCAAGGGAGAGGGGACTGTGCACAGAGAAAGAAACGAGAAGCCTGGGCCCGGCTCCTGTCCTTGCAGCCCCGCTCCCATCGCCCAGGACAGGCTCAGCTTCTCCAAAGTCCTCTCCCCTCTCAGCTTCCTGGGAGGATGACAAATCCAGTCTTTCCTGGCGGGTGGCAGCGGCTGCTGAGACACTGCTGGCTCCCAGGAACACCATCTGTCCCAGCTCCTGGGGGAGCCCCCGCCCTATGGGGAATGCCACGGCCAGAAATAAATTAATAATGACTCTCCAGGTCCCCCCTCTCTCCTTGCCTAGCACCCAGCTGCAGACACATCCTCAGGGCTGGGCTCTGTGTCCCAGCAGTGAGCCCATGCTGACTCCACTGGGCACCAGGCCCCGCGTGGGCATCTTCGGCCATCTCACCCAAGGGCAGGGAGAGAGCCAGGGTTGAATACATGACATAGGTCCTCTTTCAGCTCTGCCTCCGTTTCACTCCCTGTGTGACCCCGCTGGGCCTCAGCTTCCCCTAAGTAGAAGAATCACAGCCCCTGCCTTCCAAGGAGGTTGTGGGGATTAAACAGGGAAGTGGATCTACAGCTCCTGGCCCAGAGGAGGGGCTGATACAACTACAGTCTCCCTTTCCTCTCAGCCAGACCCCCGGGGCACAGGGGAGGCTCATCCAAGGTTCTCTGATCTCACACACACCCCTCCTCTGTGCCAACCTTCACCAACCCCAGCCCACCCCACTGTGACTCAGGATCCCATGGACACTTGACATTTCCTATGAGGCCTCCGCAAAGGCATGGTCAGGGACTGAGATGGCACCCCTCATCTCAAAGGAAAGGCGTTTGCTGAGCCCTCCTCAGGCACCCTTTGGAGGGTGGTGGGAGACTCAGAAATGAACAAGGCACATCCCTAGGCTCAGGGTGCTCACATTTCAGAGCAGGAGACATCCCAGTCACAAGACGGAGAAAATAGGGTGCTAATGGCACAGGCAGCAGAATGTCCCAGCAGCTGACAGCCAAAGCAGGAGAGCTCAGAGGAGGGAGCGTGAAAGGCAGGGAGGGCTTCCTGGAGGAAGTGAGGCTAGAGCTGAGCCCAGAAGGATTTGGGAAGCTGAAGGGGGAAGAGGCCAGCCGGAGTGGTGCTAGGGAGGCAGGAGTGAATGAAGGAGGGACTGTGACCTGGCTGGGGCTGCAGAGGGAGCAGGGGGAGGGGGAGCATGGAGAACTTTCAAGCTGAAAAGTAACAAGTTCAGGCTTGTGTGTTAGAAAGATGTTTCTGGCAGCCACTTGGAGAAGGGGGGCAACTGAGAGGAGACAGCCAGTGAGCCATCCAGGGGAAAGATGACCTGTCCCAGACCAGGGCAGGCAGTGGGAGAGCTGGAGAGGAGTTCACCAGATACTCAGGGCAGAGAATCAACAGGGAATTGTTGGGTGAGGGTGGGGAGGATGAGGGAGGAGCCCCAGTGACACCCAGGTGACTCCGGAGGAGGGTGAATCCTCATGGGGAGGGAACTCTGGGCAGGAATAGGGAAGGAGAGGTGGTCTTGGTCTGGGGTGATCCTAGGCCGGAGGGGGTGGGGCTGGGATTCAGCTCCAGCCTCCCAGTCCTCCCAGGGGTGGGGTAGCGCTTAGACTGACCCTCAGCCTGCGCCCCCCACCCCCCACCCCGAAGCCCACCCCAGTCCTCCCTGCCTCCGCTGAGCTCTCACCTGCAGTGTGCAGTCTCCACTCCCCGGGGGCACTGGCTCCTGTGCAAGGAGGTCCCGGCTGGCTGCAGAGACAAGAAAGCCAGGGGCTGAGGCCGGCCAGGCCCTCCCCCGTCTCCCCAGGCTGCCCCTCCACCATCTCCCAGCAGACCTGGGACCTCCTGTCTCCCATAGGCGGCCTCCTCCACAGAGCCTTTGATGGCCCCTGCTTCCCATGGGCGCATCTGGCTGTGGTGTATTCTCAGTCCCTCAACTCTGAGAATAGAGCCAAGCTCTTTCCTTCAGCCTGGGGCTCCTCAGGGGTGGACATGACCACACTGTTACCCCTCCTGCTTCTCTCCCTTCACTCTGCTGTCTGAGCCTCAGCTTCCCGTCTATAAAATGGGGTGTGTCTTGTCCAGCTCACAGCCACTGGGCTGGGCTCCCAGCTGGGGTTGCTGGGAAGTGAATGGGATCATACATGTGAGTCCTCAAGCCCAGCCCACTGCCCAGACGTCTGGCCTCCCATCAGACCCCCAACCTGCATCCTATCAGCTCTATCCCACAGCTCCTCATGGGCTGGAAGACACACCAGGACCTGCTCACTCGTTCATGGTAGCCCACCACCCAGGGGGGCATCCAGAATCAGATCCACTCTGGGAGGCGCTGCCCAGGGGCCGGCTGTCCCTCCCCACCCCCACCCACAAGCGCACCCAGGCATCGGACAGGCACAGGCGGCGGGATATTCTGAGCCTGGCTTCGTTCCCGTCAGCTGCTGGCCGCCGTGCCCGCCTGGCGCGAGCGCAGGGGCTGATTTGATTTGGCAGCTTGGCAAGCGTGTGGTGGGGAGGGGGAGCGGGTGGGGATGAGACACCCATCCCTGCTAGGAAATAAACAGCCTCGGGCACTCAGTGAGCTGGGGGGGAGGGCACAAGTCAGCGCGGGGTGGGGGCGGGGGGCACTTCTGGGTTCCCTGCCTGGTGCTCCTTTCATCTCACTCAGGCTCTGGACACCTGCTGGAATCCGTGGTTCTCCTTGGGTCACCCTCGGGGTGACAGTAGCCGCACCTGGTGTGTGGACGCTTGTGGTGGTGGGGCTCTGGCAGAGTGTCTGCTTGTCCCACGTGTCCCTGTGTCCTGTGGGGTCTCCCTCCTCAGCAGTGCCTTCAGCTGGGCCCGAGTGTTGCCAAGGATGCCTGGGTCTAGGGGCTGAGGGGGTGATGGTCTAGACGGCGCCATCTCCCAAGGTGACTGTGGCTCCATGGCTGGGCCTCGATGGGGGACTGACTGCAGCCCAGGGCGTGACAAGGTCGCCCATGTGCCTGAGTCTATTGCAGGGCCTCATGTGCGTTGGCTCGGCCTGTTCCTTCCCTCTGTGTGATGACCCCACTAACCCAGCCATGTCCGGCAGAGGAAATGACGCGGGCCAAGATAAGTGTCTGACCTAAGGGCCCATCCCTTTGTCCACAAGCCTAAGCCTACTTTTCCACCCTGGGCTCCGATGGTCCACCCACTGCCACCACTGAGTTGCCCTGGGACAGCCCCCTCCCCCACCTGAGAAGAGGCAGTGCTAGTTTCACTCAATTCTAACTGCACCGAGGTTCTCCACCACTCCCTGGAGAGGCTCCTGCCCCATGCCCTCCGGTTCCCCGTCACCCAGCTCAAGCACAGGGAAGGTGGACAGGATTGGGGGTGGGAGTCTCAGCTAGGCATTCACAGTGCCGCCATAATCCTACCCCAAACTTCATGTTTATCACCTTCCTACTCAGGGCAGTCCAGCTCACCCCTACCAGAGGTCCCAGGAGTCTACACCATCCTGTTAATATGCTGCTGCCACCTTGGGGACCAAGACTCCACAGCTTTCCAATTAGAGAGCTGCTGCTGGGTCAGGAGCTCTGATGCTGTGACCTCTGCACCTGAGAGGGAGGGGGAGGGGGACGGTCAGCCCAGGACCCTAGTCCTAAGAGGCCCACAGGCCAAGGCTGTGCCCCAGACACCGGCCAGGAGGTCAGGGTAGGGTGGAGCCTACTTTGGGAAAGACGCAATGTCTCATCTGTCACCGCCTCCCCATTGTCCCACTGTTCTCTGGGGACCTCAGGACTCTCCCCACCCAGCCACAGGAAGCCGAGCCCTCCCGAGACAGAAGGAGGGAACACTGAAGGAGGGGCTCCAGGGCCAGAGGGAGACTCAGCCATGCCCTTGGGGTCACAGAGGAGGAACCTAGGCTCAACAGAACTCAGTTATCACAAAGGGACTGGCGGGAAAGGGACTCTGCAGAGAAGTCCCCGGGGGCTTCCTGGAGGAGATGTGCAGTGCCTCACAGGAAGGAAACTAGGTTCCAGTTCCTAACTACGTGATAGAGGTTTGCACCTGGGACTTATATACAGTTGCAACTGTCCATGTGTGCATGGGTGTGCACCCCAGTCATAGAGTCCTAGGCTCTGGTCTGTGTCCCATGGGCAGTGTCTGCCCAAGGTAGGCATCAGCCAGGCAGCAGAGAAGAGGGCAAAGGAAAAAAAGGCAGAACAGCTCAGACCTGAGGAGAGAAGCCTGTCGGGTTAGCCATGACACAGGCAGTCCTGAAACCCTAGATGCCTGATGCCAAGACTGTGCCTCCATGACCTGGGCTCCGCTATAGCCTACTGTGCAACCTCAGACAGGACCCTCCCCTCTCTGAGCTACCTTCCTCACCTGAGGAATAAAAGGGGTGGATCTAATGATCTCCTAGGGCCCTTCCAAGTCTAACAATCTTCTGGAGAGACTGACATACAAAGATGGCCAGAGACAGAAACTTATAGGGATGGGGAGAGAGCCCAAGGAGAAGCAGAGGAGAGTGAGGGGCGTGGCAGCAGGAAGACGAGGGAGGAGAACCCCAGGGAGGCCACTTGTGGGTCGGGCAGCTGGGGAGGGATTCCCTGCTGGGGACCCTAGCCTCAGGGCCAAGACAGGCTGTGGTAGACCATGTAGCCTCTTAGATGACAACAAGCAATTATCGCCACCCCACCTGCCTCCTGGCCTGTGGGAGGAGAAAGATGGCAGGTGACAGACAAAAGTGCCCTCCCCCTGACCCAAGTCCTGCCTGTACTTTCAGGCCCTGCTATGCTGTGTGATGGGTCTGGCTCCCAGCCTCTGTCACTGGATCCGTGAACCCACCCGGCTGGGTCTTGGACAGCAGTACTGAGCTCTGAGGGACCCAGCCAGGGAGGGCTGTCTAGAGGGCTGAGATCTTTCTCCCCCACCTGGAGGTTCTTTCACCACCTCTGGTGTGGGTGCTGAGACTGTGCACAACCCAAGAGGCAACGAGCTGCTGGACCAATGAGCTGGCCTTGTGCTGGGCTGGCGGCCTGAGCCCCCATCACTCATTAGCCCTTCAGGCCCCCTAGCCTGGGACCTCCCTTCCTTAAGTCCTCACAGTCACCCCCAGGGCACAAACAGGGTCCTCCCTCCTGGGCCTGTCCTCAAGGGGTGCTGATGGGTCCCTGACCGATGCCCACAATGTCTCTCTAGCTGCTTGGCCTCTGCCCCAGTCGGAGGTCCTTTGTACTTGAGCCTCACAGGCAGAGCTTCGTGCATTCCCATGTCTGTGTCCAGGAAGTGTTCATGTCCTGTTTTCCCCCTCAGGCCGGGGCTGCCAGGGAAGGAGTGGGTGGGGGTGAGCAGGCCTCTCCTTCCTCCACTGTGGACATTTCTCCCACAGGCTTTAGGGATTGGGAGGAAAGGGCATTCCTCTCTTTGCCCTAGTCTGAAATGATTAGGGACAGAGGGATGAAGGAAATGACCCCTTACCCTGAAAGCTTAGGGAGTGGTGGATCTCGCATGTGCAGGTACACCAGTTCTGCTGGTGCAGAAGAAACGGTCTGTGCAACCCAGACTGAGAGAGCCTCCTTCCCCACTAACTGCCAACCCAGCCCGTCTTCCACTCCCTCCCTGGGGGTGGGGGCTGCCCCTGGCCCCAAGCTGTCTCCATTGCTTCTTGCTATGTTTTTAATAACTGAACATCAACATTAACAAGGCAGGTGGTTGCAGCTCTTCCCAGAAACCCCATTTAGAATCATTGAATCATCAAATCCTAGAATCTTAGAATCACAGAAAGTCTGCTTCTTCGGCTCCTAGAGTCTCAGCATCTTAAAGTCACAGAATGTCAGAACCACACAGCCAGGCATCCACACAGCCCTGGCTGGGAGCTGAAAGCCATGAAAAGCAGAAACCCCACAAACTGACAATGCCAGATGCTCCTGAGAGCTCATCTCACCCGACTTCCTCTTTTTACAGGTGAGAAGATGCAGTCTAAAAAGTGGTGCTATGCAATATCACTGGACAGTAGGAGCCAAGCAATGCCCAGTCCTGAGATTGTAAGATGGGACCTCAACATCTGGTCTTCCAGAAATGGTGCAACTTTTACATTAGGAAATACAGATATTCAAGTTGGAATAATGCTGTTCTTTTAGCTTTGCTCACATCTCCTGCCTCCCAGCCCCAACCCCCCAGCCCCACCCCTGTCCCATCCCTCCTCCCCCACTTCCCACCCTATCCCTACTGGGTCCTAAAGCAGGCACCTCTTCTCTCCGACCCCTCACCCTCGGTTCCTGAAACTCCCTCACCATCCCCCCTCCCCCAAATGGATGAAGTTCAAGGGGTCAAGTCCCTCAAGGTGATGGACAGGAAAAGCAAAATGCCTGCCACAGGAAACCACCAGCCAGATAGCAGGCTTCCCAGCGGAGGTGCCCTGAACGAGAGGCCAGAAGGTCCTAGACCACCCCCTACCCCGCCCCAGGGCCGGTGTCCGGCCACACCAGAGGCCACACCAGAGCAGTAGCTTCAAGGGAGCTGGATCCAAAAGGGTGGGAAGCAGTGAAGGCATACAGTTGATATTAGAACCATCACGGATGTATGCTTAGCATTTTCATAAATTTACATTTTAACTCATTTTTGAATGTACTCGTATATTTTTGAATTTGAATTTTATTAAATGTTACATTTTACAGATTGTTTTAATTTTTGAATGTGGAATACTCTTTGCCCAGGGCAGATCCCGAGTCCCCACACTACAGACAAAGATGTGGAAACCCTCAGTGGAATCCAGGTCTCCTGGTCTCTGTTTAGCCTCAAACCTCCTAACCTGGGAAGCCATCCTGAGACCTCCTGCTCCATGGAGGGCCCTGACCCAGGCCCAGGCATGTGCTCTCAAACCCTGTCTTCCCTCACTTGGCCACCCAGACCCCATGGTGGCTCTCTCTCTTCTCTCCTACAGCTGACCGGCTTCCTCCTCCACCTCTGCCCCTCTGTCCCCTCCTCTCCAACTCAGGCTTTTCTCTGTTCAGCTTCATCATCCCGCATCTGAAGGAACTGCCCCAGCCTCCCACCTCACCCCATCTATGAGCTCCCCACCCCTGGCCCAGGGAGCTTAGGAACACACAGGTCTGAGCAGTCACTGTCCTGTTTTCAACTCTTCTCCTGGTGCCCAGTTCCCTCTGGAGAAAGTCCAAATTCCTTGACATGGCATAAAAGTCCTGCACAATTTGGCCCCTGCCAGCCTCACCAGCCTCATCTCCTGATGCTTCAGCAGCACCCCTCCCCCCAGCCATCCCATCACTCAGCCTCTCTGGCAGTCCAGCACCCAGCGCCACAGAATGCTTCCCTCCCTCTGTCTGTCACCAGCAAGCCTTCACATTCTCTCCTTCTCTCTGTCCAGAACTTTCTCCTGGCTCATCCCTCAGCTCCCGCTTTAGATATACTCCCTCCTGGAAGCTCCCCAACTTGCCCTCCCTGCAACTTTGGGCTGAATTAGGGGCCCCTGCCCTGTCCCACCACGGCCCCCAAGTTTCTCTCCAGCGTTGCCCTCCCCACACAATCTATCAGCATCCATCTTTGTCTGTGCCCCTCCATCACCCCATCACCTGACCACCATCGGCCCTGGTACCTGGGTCTGTCCACCTGCCAAGAGGCAGATGCCTTGTTGCTCAGACTTGGGGCAATGTGTGGCTGAAGTTTAAGGTCTGCACTGTGTTCTCTCTACCTACCATCTCTGTTGGGCACATAGTAGGTGCTCATAAAGGCCTGGCAGTACACAGTTGTGGCACGGACAGGGAGCACTGGGATAGTCAGAGGAAGTGAGAGTCCCTGGGCTGGGCTGGGGACTTCGTGGAGGAAGCATCTGGGACAATACTTCACGTGTCAGTCCTAAGACAGCAGTTGAGGACAGGCCACACAGGAAGTCACCAGCCCAGCCTTAGGACCATCAGAGCAAACCATCAGAGTGAGACCAGAGTCTGCAATGAGGGAGATTCAGTGACCAGAGCCCAGGACAAGGCCACTGGAAGAAGGGGATGGTGGTGCATTCAGGGAAGACTTCCTGGAGGAGAGAATACTTCCAGCTGGTTAGGGGCAAGGGAGAAGGTGGAGATGAAGCAAATTGGAGACAGAGATGTGAAAGAGAAATCTCTGTTCCGTCTTGTCCTTTATCCCTTAGAGGAAAGGGAGTTGGGAGTCAGATGGGCAGGAAGACAGACAGAAGGCCAAGGCAGCATGGTGATAACATCAATGCTGACCCATGGCCAGGGCGGGTATGGATGGCTGGGGCTGGCAGGGAGCAGGTCCCCAGCTGTGGTCGGGAAATGTTTCCTGTCTCCTTGCCAGGGGGGTCATTAATAATCATTTACCCGCCACAGGCAGCCCGGAGGCCAGCCAGGGAGCAGCATGGTGCTGGGGCCAGAGCCCAGCCTGGCAGCCAGAGAGCTGTATTCTAGGACCAGCCCTGCCACCTTGCTGTGAAACCTGCACAAGTCACCTGACCTCTCTTGGTCTCTGGCAACACTGGGCAAAAGAGGGTCTTAAGAGGAGGCTCCCTAAAGACCTCCCCACTCTAGGCCTCAGTTTCCCTAGATGGCAGCAGGGCTGCCAACCCTACAGGGGGTTGGGACCTCTGATAATCATTATGAGCATCTGGACTATGCTAAGCTCAGGTCAGGACACATGGGATGGGCAGATCCCACCCAGCCTCTGAAGAGCTCATGTTCTAGTGGGAGCCAGACCCCAGCACCATGGGATGCCTGCCTGGAGCACATCAAGTGGACATCAGGCTGTGGGAAAACACAGAAAGAGAGCCGTCTGCCCAGGGCTGGATGGGCCACAAAGACGGGGTTCCTTAGACACAGAAAGTGGGAGCCCCATGAGGCCTGTTTGGTCACTGCTATACCCTCAGCACTTAACACCGTGCCTGCCTGTGGCCTAGCAGGTGCTCAATAAATGCTTTCAGACAATGGAATGAGCTCATCTGTTAAAGGAGACATTTGTGAAAGGAGCTTGGAATCTGGAAAGAGGTGCCTAAAGCAGATGATGAAGATACTGACAATGATGATTCTGGCCAAAGACAATCGGGATGGGCCAGATGTGAAAACTTGAGAAGGGAGGAGGCCCAGAGATGGCCATCTGAAGTCAGACAGTATTGCTTGGGAATGTTCAACAGCCTTCAAGATCCCTTTCTTCCAGTTGGGCCAGAATCTTCCTCAGCCTTAGGCTATATTTCTCTACATCCTCTCCAAGGCTCAGCTCAAGCTCACTCACTTCAGAGAACCTTCTGGAATGTGGTGCTGAGGCAGTGGCCCTAAGCCCCTTCCCCTGACTGACTCTGATGATCTCTCTGGCTCCCAACCACCAGGAGTCCTGTCTTTTCCTGCTCTAGAGTCCCTTTTGCAAAGCTGCCCACTAAGGTTTCCCCATAGCTTTCTCTGGAGAATATGACCTGGATCCTCTACTGGGTCCATCAAATGAGAAGGTCCCCGAAGGTGTGATCTGGCCTCCTTTTTTAGATTAAAGCCCTAGGCAGACAGGAACTATCCCCCCATCAGATGTGGGGTCAATGAGTAGAGATTGGTTGAGGTCTTCTTGGTTGTCTCCCAGCCCAGGAACCCTCTCCGGGCACCACACAGAGAAGGGAAGAGGACCAGCCAGCCTACAGAAGAGGGAACAGGGCTGCTCAGCACCCCAGAGATGACGTGAGCAGGAAGGGCACTGTGCCATGCTCGGGACTAAGACCTCATGGTTGGCAAACCACCCAACTCCAAGCCTGGCCCCAGCTGCTCTTGTGCCAAGAAGGCGCCACAGGGGATACCACCCAGCCCTCAGTACCTGTGCCTGGACCTCCACCCTCTGCAGAACACTGTGAGCTGGTAGTGAAACACAGTGACCCCGAGACACGTGCATCCTCTCTCCACCCCTTTCAATCCCGGCCCCAAACATGAGACAGGCTAAGAGGAAAAAAACAAAGGTTCCTGGACCTCAACATCACCCGCCGCCCGCCTGTCCAGCGCCTGCTCGACCGGAAACCCAAGACAAAGGCCCTGGTGAAAGCGAGGAGGATGAAGGGCAAAGGGTAGAGGCAGCCTGGCTTGGGCATCTCCTTGGACCCAACAGGGAGGAAAGCAAGGATAGGATGGCAGTCAAGCCCTCCGCACACACACACATTTTTGGGACACCTGCTGTATTTTGCACACTTGAACATCACACACCTTGTTCTTCACCCCAAACATCTTATACACACACTCCCTCACACCCTGTAGCACCCTCCACAGGCCTCCACACTGCCTCACCCCCACACATACCCTTGCTCCCTGGATATCCTTCATACATAAACAGCTCATAGGGAGAAAAGATCACATAATCCACATCACACAGAAAAGTCATCCAGCTCACACACCTACGCTTCACACCACACTCACACTCAACCTCCCACATGCACCTCTCACACCCTACACTCACCTCTCCAAGCACACACACATCCAATTAAATTCAATACACACACACCACCAGACACAGACACACCCTGCATAAATAATGTGCACATCTAACGTCACAACAAAATATCACATGATTATGGGCACACACAGCTCCTTAGCACAGACAGTACTGCCTGCACACTGCCTCCTCCCCACATACACTTGTGTGTGCACATACTCACATACACTTAGTCAACAAGTCTTTGCCTTGGACCCCTAGGCCCTGGCCACTGCACTCTTTCTTACCGAGAGTTGTACCAACAGCCATCACATAGACATATGACACTCAAACACCAACACACATGTCCCAATATATTTCCTGACCAACTCCAGGATGTAACTTGGTGACTTGAAGCCAGTCACCTTGGCTGCAAACACACTCACACATTCACAGCGGCCCTCTCCCCACCCTCTTCAAGTAAGACATCCAGTAAAACCTTTCATTGGGGCCCTGCAGTGGCTTTTCCTGGTTACATACAACAGTTTATAACATAGATATACACACAGTCCCCTGTGTAAGTGGACCCTACAACTACTCCACTCTATGAAGACAGACACACAACCTTGTACACATAAGCTCCCCACACAGGCAACAGTCACTTAAACAGCTACCACTCCACACTCACAACTCAGCCTCCCCAGCTGCACGAGCCATGCAATGCCATATACTCATCGTTCATCATGTGAACCCCAGTGCCCCACTGCATGATCCCCACCCGCCTTAAATCCCTGGGCACCGCCCAAGGGCTGTGTGCTCTATGTTTAGCCCCTTCTACCAGCACCCACACCATGACAACATGGGGAGGGGTGGAGGCTCTGGGGACACTGGCCTGGCATTCTGAGCCAGTCCCCTCACCACCCAAAATCAGAGGCTGACAGAAGGGGAAGGATGACCACATGGAAAGGCCCTAGAACAAAGATAGAAACCTGGAGAAATTGGAGAAGTGATGGGCAGACCAAGAGAAGTGGGCACATGGGCAAGAGAGACCAAACAGGAGAGAAACAGGGGCAGAGAGAGAGGATGCCCAGAAAGATTAGGAGAAGCCAGAAAAGAAACCAGAGAATAAACTGGAGCCAACATACCCAGAGAGAAACAAGAGGAGAGGGTGAAACAAGCCAGAAAAGACTAAGATCTCTCATACAGGAGGGAGGAGGGAAAGCAGGAACAGAGTGGGAGGGGGAACCTGCAGAGAAGAAGAGAGAAACCGAGATGGAAAGGGCATTTAGCCTCAGGGGTGGGGTCTCGTGTGAGGACTGAGTCCAGATGTTTGAGTAGGAACCTGGATGGGGGCATAGATGAGGCTGTGGAGTAGGGGCTCAGGGGCGTGAGGTGAGGCTCCAGCTCTAAGGTGCGGTCCTGGCTGAGAGTTGGGATTCAAGCGTTCTGGGTATATCTGGAATCTGAAAATATATTGGGGGTCTAGGGATATGGGCAGGGGTCCTCTACTATTATGGGAGTCAGGGGGTTCCGGGCTCCGGCAGAATTCTTGGGTGTGCCAGGGGGTCCCACCGTGGATTGGGAGTTCAGTGCTTGGGGTGGGAGTCCCAGATCTGAAACGGGTTCAGAGTCTGGCATGAGGTTTTGAACTGTGAGCTGGGCATTCAAGGTCTCTTTGTATGGGCTGCAATCCCAGCACAGAAGTGGGACTCACAACTGGGGCGGGGGGTGGGGGTGGGGGTTTCATCACCCTAGGAGGGTTGAGGAGCAGGGTGGACCGTGGGGCCGGCGACAGCACGCTCAGCGGAGGACCGGGCCGGGCGCTCACCCAGCACCCGGTTCCCCTCGTGCCCAGAGCGGGCCCCGGCTCCCTACCTGCAGGCTGTCGGCGCATGGCTGCGGCGGTGGCGGCGGCTCGTCCGGCTTGAGGAAGACCTGCTGGCCCCGCCTGAAGAATTGGACAACAGCGATGAGGATGTGGTGCAGCACCAGGACCATGCTCGCAGCAGCCCGCCCGCCCGCCCGCCGGCCCGGCCGCTGCGCTCGGTCGGCGCGTCCGCGACAGCTTCGCCGGGTCCGCGCGAGTGTCCGCTCCGGCCCCGCCCCGAACCGCCCACGTCCCCGCCCCTCGACGGCCTGGCCCCGCCCCTAACCGCCCCTCGACCGGCCCGGCCCCGCCCACCTCCGCGCATCCGTGGACAGCACCTCTCAGCTTGTCCGATCTTCGGACCCCCATCAGAGCCCCCCACCAGCTGTCACTTCCCTTATCTCTCGGCTCTCAAGATTCTTCCGGCTTGTTCCCTACTGGGATCCCTCTCCAGGTAGCCGGCTTTCTGCCTTCGCTCCCTTCTCCTGCTCCTCCGCCACTCCTTTCACTTCCTCTCAGGGGTCGCCTCTCTGAGCCCCTCTCCTGTCTGATCACATCCTCTCCCCCACCACTTACTTATAAAGTCCTGGAGCCGGGCCACAGCCCCAAGGCAGAGAGACCAGTGCAGTGAGGGAGTGGAGGGCGGTCCGCAAGGGGAGATAGAAGGGAAGGGACCACTGGCACGACACATGGAATCCTGGGCTTGCTTTTCTTCCAGGAAAATAGAGGGAATGAGGGAAAATTTTAGAGGTCGCTCGGAGTCGGACAGGCTCTGGGAGCAGTAGCAAATCTAGGAGGGAGACACGTGCGCACCGACACGCGAGCGCACAGATAGATAGGCGCCCCATTCCTGAATCGAGGGTAGGGGCACTGGGCCCCCAGCACTGGGCAGGTAGGTCTGCGTGGGCGTCCCCGCAAGCCGGAGAGGGTGCAGGCCCCAGGGCCACACAGTCCACGGTTCCGCGGTGGGACTTGCGAGCTCGGAGCGCAGTTCTCCGCAGAGCGGCCTCTGTGCTCAGGCGCCTGCGGCAGCCGTGACGCTCCTGCGCCCTCTGCTGTCCCATCGTGGCAGCGCGGCCCGGCCCGATTTGCCATCTGTGCGGGGTGTGGGGGGGTTTCGAGGGGGAAGGGGTCAGCTGGGCTAACTCCCTGCCTGGACCCACCCCATTCCTAGCCTCCGCTTGGCACCAGGACGGCTGAGGCGGTGGGACGTGTCTGGACTGAGGGATGTTTTTGGGTCTCTCTTTGCCTTTGCCAGCTAGCTGCTTACTGCATGACCTTGGTCCGATCCCCTCCCCGGTTGGTTTCTGGGCTTCAGTTTTCCCATCACTTTCACAAGATTGCCAGGAGAATCAACCCCACAATGGTGGGAAGGCAGCCAGAGTCCCCTGACATCCCTCGCTGTGGTCTGACCTGAATCCTTCCCACTGCACTGCAGTCCCCTCTTTCTGCAACTCTCCCCTTATCCCCCACCCCCCTGGCCCCTCTTGGAGGGTGACTCAGTGAACCCCCAGCTTCCCAGCTCCCCACCTTACTGGCCTGATTCATCTGGGTCCTTTCTCCCTGGGGGGTGATTTCCTCAAGGTTGAGTCATTGAACCCAGTCCTGGACACAGTCCAGGCACCAGGCACACAGGCTGAGCAGAGCCCCAGCTGTGCCATCAGCTCAGGGGGAGCCAAGAGTTCTCTCACCTCTCTTTCTGTGGCCCAGCTCTGGACATACCTCTTCCCCTGCTCACACACCTTCAGTGACTCCCTGCTGGCAGCACAGTAAAGCCCAAACCCTCAGCCTGACATGGCAGACCCTCTATAACTTAGATCCAACTTGTTGTTTCAGCTTTGACCCTCTCACCACCATTCCTTAAATTTATGCTGCCTTCTCTATTGGCTGGGTGACAGACTCATTCTCACCTTCAGGCCTTCACTCAACCACCCCAACCCCAATGCCCTCTGGGCCTGCTTATCTTTCAGGGGCCAGTCAGATGCCCATCTTCTCCAGTAGGCCTTCCCTGGATGCTACCTTAGTCCTCTGGGTCCCCTTTCTTGCATCTTTCCTAGGAGTCATGTCTAGGGGCACAGGGAGGGATGGGGAACTCCTTTGTCACCAAGTAATACAGGCCAAGTCAGTGTTTTTTACTGCATCTTCAGACTGGGGGCGATTTGTCCTACTTATTAATGCTGTAGAAAATATTACATGGGCTAAGATGTGCAAAGGTTCTGACCAAAAAGAGAAGGCCTCCTTTCTCTTTTTTTTTTGGCCTCAGCTTCTTGCTCTGTTACGGGGGTGACCAATGTAAGGGCTATTATAAGGACTGAGTCTGAAACCAGTACACAAATCTCTTGGTAAATCCTGAGCATCTACTATCAACTCAATCCTGGGCTCCAGACAGTGCAGGTAGGACAAGGTATCCAGGAGACATCTGTTACAGCCACAGGCCAGAGCTATTTGTTCTTCCGGAGAGGTTATCTCAGACTCCAGAGTCAAGGGCCAACCCTGGCCTGGCACAGCCAGCATCTCTTGGGCTTTAACATTTGCTGAGCACTTACTCTGTGCCTCATAGTTTGTCTTCTCAACAGTACTAGAAGGCAGGACCCATTATTAGTCACATTTAACAGATGAGGAAAACTGAGGCACAGAGAGACTAAGTAACTTGCCCACAGTCACAGAGTTAGTATGTAGTAGAGCCAAAAGTCAAACCTAGGCCATCTGGCTCCAATCTGTGCTTTATATTCATGCTGTCTCTTAAGGAAAGGCATGAGAGAAAATTTAATTTTCCCAGCTCTCCTGTTGTCCCCAAGAATGCAGTCAGGGTCCTATACTCCCAGGCCCTGAGCCCTATGCTCACCTCTGCCGTGAGGAAGCTCAGTTTTAGGGGTGCCTAACCCAGACCCGCAGCCACCTCTTTTCATCTCCCCACCTTACAGGTCACACTAAGCTGTCCAGGGGTCCAGCTACTTCAGACTGGGTATTTTAGGACAAGGTTTCTCAGCTGAGAGTCTGTCAGTCTGAGTACTGGGCCTCTCAACCTCAGGCCCTGTCCAAGAACCAGCCTGTCTCTATTCCTAATAATGACCCCTCTCTGGACACTGCGCTTACAAAGCACTTCCTCATCTGGGTCTGAAGAGCAGACTTTCCTACTTGCCATCTCTCCATTTCAGGGTGTGATGCAAGCAGACCCTCAAGACCCCAAATCTGCTCCCATCCCCCATGACCACGTGTCTGGCTTCCAGGAGCCCATCTGTGCACATGACATGCATCTATCCTCTAGTTGCTGAGTGTGGTCAGACTCCTGGAAGCCTCAGGTTCAAGCCAAGCCCTGTCTGAAGTGCTGGGTGACCTCAGGCAGGGCTCTGGCTCTGTGAAGTTTGGCCTGGTTCTCTCTGAGGACTCAGGCAGTTCAGGTGGAGGAAGGCAGTGTCCAGGGAGGCCTAGCCAGCAGAAGGCAGCTCTCTGGGGCAGGTAGGCCTGCCCGGGCATGCTAAGCCCAAGGACTGTGAGGAAGGGCCAGATCCCAACATGGGGGCTTCTCAGGAGGCAGTGTGCGAGGTTCAGTCTCTCTGTGACTGGAGGTGGAGCCCATGGACTTAAAGGGAGCTCCACCACCCCAGGGGCCCTGCCAGGGGACAATCTGAGAGGCATCTTGGAGGAATTGACATCCCTGCGGGTTGTGCATCCAGCTAGAGCCCGCCCTCAGTGCTTCAGCCCAGAGAGGGCACACCCTGGTGAGCCACTGGTTAGCGCTGGTGTGTGCACACAGTGTGTGCGTGCACACAGGCTGTGAGCATGATGTGGGTGACGGCAGAAGAGGCAGAGTACAGGTTTGTAACTTTGTATCTGTAAGGATGTACAGTGCTTCCATGGTAGAGCTGAACTCATGTATGTGTACAGAGATATGTATCTACAGAAATATGCATATATGTGTGTGCAGACAGGTATGTGTACACAGGTATGAGTGTGTATGAACACATGCAAGTATATATGTACAGTTGTGCGTGTGCACAAGTGTCCATATATGGCCCATAGATGCATTCATGTATAAATGTATGTGCAAATGTGTGAGTCTGTGTGTACTCAAATTCACACTTAACAGAGGTGCTGCTCATGTCACTAGCCCAGGTCAGCTGTGGGTGTCCACAGGCACTGGCCCCAGATGTGGGGGTGACCCCTACAGAGAAAGGATCTGGCCACAGGCAGGTGCTGGGGACAATGTGGATCTGGGTTCAGAGCAGGTAGGGCCAGCTCCCAGAGCCTCCACAGCAGCTCTGAGTGGGAAAGTGCATAGGCTGAGTGAACTCAGGCTCAAGGGACAAGGGTTGGCGGGGTGGCCAACCACAGGTCTCATCCATCCCCATGTTATCTGCATACACATTTGTCTTCTCTGCAGCAGATGGCCAGCTCCATGACCTTAGAGGGGGAAGGGAGCCTGGAGGATTCTAGTCTAGACTAGTCCTGCTGCTGCTGCTAAGTCGCTTCAGTCGTGTCCGACTCTATGCGACTCTATGCAGCCCACCAGGCTCCTCTGTCCACAGGATTCTCTAGGCAAGAATACTGGAGTGGGTTGCTAGACTAGTCCAGGACCACCAACTCCCATATGGGCTGAGGTCCAGGGGACTCAGGCCTTGGCACACCTCGATATCTGCCCCCTATTTTCTACAAACCCCAAGAGTCTTCTGCCACACAAAGCTGTCCCAGAAGACACACAATAATCTATACAATTACTATCTTTTTATAGATACACATACACACTCCATCACTCCTACACACACACACTCCTATACTGAGACTCATCCCTTTACACATGCTCACATGGCTCCAGCACATGGAACACTAATGGGCACAGCTGCCCTAGTGCCTCCTTTGGGGACCACTGTGTCTTCTTCTCTCTGATGTCCATATCTGCTGGAGTGATCTTTTCGTCCCTTAAGTCTGACTCTTCCTCACCCACACCCACATGGCTCCCCACTGCCCACAGCGTAAAGTTGGAGTTCTGGTCCTGGCCTTCATCCTCCTTAACCCCGCCTCCAAACCATCCTTTCATACTCTACCCACACTCTGTCTTCTGGCCACACCCCTCACCACTCACCAATCCTCCAACCAGCACATCTGTACTTTTGCCAGGCACTATGCTGTCAGCTCCAGGGGACAGGGCTCTCTTTCCGTTTTGCTCATTGCTGTGGCTCCACACCTAGAACAAGGCTTGACCCAGAGGAATTGCTCAAAAAGACATCTGTGGACTGTAGGAATCAGTAGTAGAAACTTCCACCCAACCTGATCTGCCACCTTTGAAGGACTTGCCCAGCTGTATTTGTTTCCTTAGGTGCCTCTCCCACCAGACCCAAAAGAGACTGGGGTCTAATTCAGCTCCACGTGTCTGTGTCCACGTCTGTTTCCGGCACAGGGCCAGGCACACAGAGCAGGAGTGGGGGGTGGGGCTGCAGATTGTGACCCCGCCTTAACAAAGCACAAGGATGTCTAGAAGGGGCGGCCCCCTGGGCCAATCATACAAAGCCCACCTTTCCCTACTTCAGCCCCTTTCTGAAGTCATCCTGACTTGCAATCCAGCTTCTGCTTGCATGCTCCCAGGGATGGGGAGCTCACTTTCCTGGCAGCCGACTCCTGCCCATGTGGGATGGCTCTGCCTGACGCTGACTCCTCCCACAGCACCATCCTGTCAAATCCTGATCATCCTGAGCCATGATTCCCATGGAAACTGGGAAGGAAGACGAGCAAAAGGAAAGGCAGATCCCAGCTGTCTCAACAGCTCCACCAGCCTTTCCAGCCTTGGGCAGAGGTGGGAAAAGGAGCTCGTTCCTCTCAGCCTACCTCAGGCTACTATAGGCAGGTGGGTTCAGGGTGCTCAGGATCCCCCAACCCAAACCACTATCCTCAGGAGGCTGGGGCAGTGCAGAGAGAGTGTGGTGCTGAGAATCACTACCACAGACTCCGCTGAGCACTATCCCCCCACCGAGCCCACTCTTTCTCTCATCCCCCAAGCTCCCACCTACCCCATTGCCTCCCCTCACAGGTGCCTCCTGACCTCCAGTCTGCAGGACCCCAAGGAGCTGCTGTAACTCTAGCTCTAAGAATGTCCCATGGGATGCTTCCTCCTGACCCCTGTTGGGCAGGCTGCGTGGATGAAGGCAAGCAGGTCCTTGGCCAAGGATGGCTTCCAGAGTCCCACCCAGCACCACCTGGACAGCTGCAGGGCATGAGCTGCCCAGCTTTCCTTCACCGGCTATTCCTGGTCTGGCCCTTCTCCAGAGGTGCCTTGGGCTGCAGTTGGTCACTGACCCCAGTGCCCCATGCACGTGGACACACACACACACATCAGGACTGCTCAGAGCTGAGCCCATGAGGGATGCCAAGGCACAAGAAATTCTAAGCAACAGGGACCCAAAGCCCCATGCTCTGAAAACTCTCTACCTATTCAGACACAGTCATAGAGGGAGACCCAGTGTGTGTCTTCCAGGTTCCAAGAACTCCCAGAACTTTGTGATCTAAGAAAATCAGAGCTTCTATTGTAAATCCCATTATTAGAAAACTCTGTGCTTTTTACAGCCTATGAATGGAGAGCCTGGAGCCCTGAGAATGTTGGAGCCCAAGATCCTAACACTCTATTATTCTAACTGCCTATAACATCAAGACTCTAGGACTCCAGCTCCAGGGGTTTCCATGGCCCTCAGAGCTTGCTGGTCTGTGGGCTGCCTCTCTGTGAATACTGGTGAGGAGAGGGCCCCTGTGAGCCCCCACACTTGCCTTCCAGCCTCCACCTTTTGTTCACACCACTATCCATGCCTAAGGTTCCATCGCCCTCATCTCTGCTAATTAAATCTGAGACAACTTTGAAGGGGCAGGAACAACAATGCCATCAGGGACTACCTACTAAGTGCCAGGCCCACACAAGTGATTCTCTTATTTAATCATCTTTATATTATTAGCCCAACTTTACAGTTGATAAAACCACAGTCCCAGGACAGGAGGTCATTTGTCTAAAGTCACACAGCTAGAAATAGTAGAACAGCGACCCAAACCTGGCCCCTTGCAAATGTATGCCTCTGAGAAGAGCCCAGAGGGGAGAGGGCTCCTTCTTTGACTTCAGGACCACAATTGAGCAGCTCCTCTCACCCCAGTGGCTCCCCAAGTTCCAGAAGGCAGAGACTGTGGTCTCCTCTTCTCCCCTCTTCAAGCTGGAGGCAGCCCAGAGACGGCTATGTTTCCTGTCCTGATTGATCGAAAGGAGCTCGATCAGCCAAGACTCCGTGCGGGACCGGCAGACGTGGCATTTTGTTTCTAGGCACCCGTCGCTATGGAAGCCAGGTGCTGCCAGCCCAAGGCCTAGCAACGAGGCCCTGCGTGGTGAGGGGTGGAGGGCAATTGTCAGGGGCCTCGAAGGCAACCAGCAAGAGAGAGAGGGAGGGTGGACCACTCCGCTTTCCAGGCTGGAGGGCTGTACGTGCTGCTCTGGCTGGGCTTGCGAGGGGAGGAAGGGAGGCAGAGAAGACAGGACCAGGCAGGTCCTAAGAGACAGAGACCCAGAGACAAGGCCAGAGAGAGACTTACAGAGACAGCAAAAGACAGAGACACTGTCAGAGAGAGGGAGATTCAGAAAGGTGGAGGAAGACAAGAGCTGAGACTCTGAGACACGCAAGTGATAGAGAGGAACTGACTCTCAGACAAGCCCAGCTCCTGCAAGGGGGGAAAGGGTGTGCCAGGGAGCAGGAGGCAGCCGCAGGGGAATGACAGAGATGGATTGAAGTGTGACAAAAGGAGATAAGCCCGAGGCAGGAGGCAATACAGAGACAGAATAAAGGAAGAGAGGACTAGGGATAGAGGAGCAGAGGGGTTGGGCAACGGGACTGGGGGCAGAGCAGACAGCGGCAGGGGCAGTATGGGGACAAAAGGCACTGGGATCACAGGAGTCCTAGGCTGGCCCCAGTCCCAAGTTCCTCCTCCTGGGTCTGCCCATCTGTGGCATGGAGGTCACCAGCCTTATACCACCACCCCACCACCAAGCCTCTCCCCTAGAACACAGAATCGTCCAGGTACAGACCCTCAGAAGAGAGGCTGGTCAGAGAGGTTCCATGTCTCTCTTACCCCACCCCCCGGGACAGGTCTTGCCCAAGCTCATACAGTAGGGCAGTGTCCGGAACAGTAGCAAGTCAGGCCCTGGGAATCCCAGTCCTGAACTCCGTGCCCACACCCATCGGAGACAGACCAGGCCTTGGTGCCCCGTGGAGTCACCGTCAGTACAGAGAGGTCCACTGTCCTCCCACTCTTCTCCCCAGATTGAGAGAGAAGATGACAGAGCCTGCAATGGGATCCCCTTACTACCTTCTTCCTCAACAACAGGCTCTGTGTCAGGACAGTGGGGACCCAAGGTGGAGCAGATGGCGTCCAGGGTAGAGATGGACCACAGCTGTGGCTCTTGGGGCTGTGAACAGGGAAGGCAGGCTCTGGGGAACCCAAGGGAGCATGGCCCTTTGTGGGCAGGGAAATGGCAGGCACTGGACAGGTGACATCTCATTTAATCCTCTTGGGGACCTGCCACAGATGAGAAGACAGAGGCCCCCAGGTAGAAAGTGACTTGCCCTAACCAGCACCAGCCAGCAGGTGCCTGAACCAGGACTTGAACCCAGGTCTCTTGGGGGCCAGTGCAAGTTGGAGGGCCTGGTGGAGGTCCCTCTGCCAGGATGGAAGCAGCTCCAGGAAGGGGGTGACCCAGACCTAGTCAGGGGCCCTTCCCAGTAGGAAGGTGGGGAGTGTCCCAACCACTCCTCCCAGCACCAGCTGTTCCCTTCCCCATGTCAGAAAGATGATAATGCTTGGCTAGACTCTGTCACTTGTCAGGTACTAATCTCTCTCCCTCCTCTCTCAGAGCTAAATTGTTCCTGCCATTGTTAACACTGTCAGTGGGACCCGACAGTCCCTCTGGAAGCTCGGGTATCCTCAGAGGCATCCCATCCACCCCCATCAGCCTCACTCTCTGCAGACTCCCGAGGGAGGAACCAGCAAAGACTAAGCTCCTATTGCATGCCCTGGTGGTATGAAGCACTTTACATTCATTATCTTATTAAATTGGCCATAGAGGTCTATGAAGGCCCACTCCCACCTCCGGCAACACCTGGCCCCTGACCTCCCTGCCTGACCTCTCCTGACCTCGAAGCAGCCACCCCAGGATCAGCCTCTAGAGCACAGTAACCCCACAGGAGTGGGTGCACATAGGTGTCTGGGAACAGATAGCTTGATTCCCAGCTGCAGTGCCCATGGTGGGGGGCAGCGGGGAGAACACGGGGAAGGTGTAGGGTTGGCAAAGTAGGGGGAAGGGGACAGACAGGGGACCTATGCCAGCCTCACTCCACATACACACACCCCGCACGTGGAACCTGGGCTGCATCCCAGATGATCAACCCACAGCGCCACACTCCCCTGGGCCCAGGTTCCTGGAAGGTGGTGCTGCAGGGGTAAATAATTGATCGACTGCCTCTCAGCCTCCTCTTCCTACTGCCTAGAGGCTGCCTCCTCCATGCAGCCTCCATGGCTGATCAGTGTCACTGTCAGGGTGAGAGTCTGGGGGCAGCCTGTGGACAATAAGTAGTGACCCCTCATCTCTTCCTCAGCCCAGCACTCTCTCTACTCCTTAGGAACCAGGTCCAGGGAGATAGGCGGAGCAGGGGTCCACACAGAGGCTGGTGTTCATGCATGCACATGTGTGCATGTGCTCATGTGTGTGTGTGCACTTGTGTGCATGCATAAGTCAGTAGAACAGAGAAGTGACAAATACAAAAGTGAGCCAATATGACCTGGGTTCAAATCCCATTTCCTCCATCTTCTGGATATGTGACTCTTTGCAAGTTACTTAACCTCTCTGAGCCTCAGTTTCCTTATCTGTACATTGGCGTTATCAACAGTAATCAACTAACTGAATGAGGTTATACTTGCAGAGCTCTGGCACAATGCTTGGCATACAGTATTTTTTGATACATGAAAGCTTTTAATACTGTTACTGTGAGCAAGTGTGTGTGCTCACATGTGTATATGCACATGTGTGCTCACATGTGTATATGCACATGTATGCATGTATAAGTTCCCTTGGAAGTTCTGGTGGGGATTTCTGGCCTGTAGCAAGGGGGTGTAAACAGCTTCCTGACCCCTGACTCCCCTAGAGTAGGGCCTGCAGCCACACTTTCAGCTTGGCCTTAGAGAAGGGGGACCTGTTGCACCCCAAAAAACCCACCCGCACTGGGTGAGGTCATGTGGAAAGATGGATGGCTTGGAGAACCCCAGGCAGGACTGGTGATTAGGAGGCTAAAGCCCAGCATCCGGAAAGGAATGGGAGGGAGGCTGAGACATGGGGCCATCCATCAAAGCTGGCAGGCCCGGCAAGGCTGCACAGTGGGATGAAGAGAGGCAAGGGACAGCTTTGGGTGGGGGAAGTGTGGACAAGCTAAGGGCCAGGCAGTCAGGCCCAGTCTGCTTCTGATCTGTTACTGAGTGAGTCACTGTTACCTTGGGACCTCAGTGTTCAGGGACCTCTTCATCAGAACAATGGAGCTAAATGTCTCCTCTCAGCCCAGATGAGTTCCAGCCTCAGCAGGCCCAATAGCAGATGCCAGAACCAGGAAGAACCCTTAGGGGAGTGTGAGGGGCTCAGAGTGGCCTTTGCCTCTTATATCAGTGCCCAACTCAGCCGAAGTTCCCTGAAAGTGTAACGTAAGGGGACGTGGCACTGTGTGGGGCTGGGAGCCCAAAGATTCAAGCTTGATTCAATTTCTAACTCTAATTTCTTGCTGACCTTAGCCAAGCCCCTGAATTCCTCCAGGGCCTTACCTGGATGCCCTCCTCCACTACCCTCTCACCCACACCCAATCCTTCCAAGGTAGGAAGGGCCATAAGCACAACCCATACCTATGCAAATTTCCTTAAATCTGAGGGCAAACTCATTCACGGGCCTCCCCACCCACTGGAGGTAGTGGTTACCTGGGAAAATTCAGGTCAGCAAGTCGGGGGCAAGAAGCCCTAGCTGGGGTCTAGCGGACCCTAGCAGAGCCCATAGTCTCAGGCTGTCCCTGAGGACCTCATTGAGCTGAATCCAGTCACTTTCCCTCTCTGGGCCTCAGTTTTCCCATCCCTAAAATGGGATGGGAACAAGCAACAACAACAACATTCTTCAGGGGCTCCTCTTCCCCTGTGAGAAAAACTGACAACTCCTCACTGCATCGACTCCTTCCCAATCCTTCCCCAGGCTCCATTCCTCCTGTGCTCCCCACAGCAGACCCCACACTTAGGCTGTTCTAGACTTTCATCAATCCCCCATCCCTCTTTATGTTTCACCTATGCACTTATACCTCATGGTTTAACCAGTTCACCTCTGGACCTCTGTCTCTCCTCTTTTTTTGATCAGTGGTGTGACTTGCAGTAGGGGAACTAAGGGTCTTGGCAGTGAAAGCCTCGAGTCCTAACCATTTCCAGGGACTGCCAGGGAATTCCCTGGACCTCTGTCTCTCCATTGGAAAATCTCCTGCTCAATCACCAGGGATGGAAGAGGTATCACACCCTCTGCAAAGCCATTGGCACAGACC
The DNA here is from genome assembly GCF_054371585.1 of Giraffa tippelskirchi. Classification (NCBI taxonomy): domain Eukaryota; kingdom Metazoa; phylum Chordata; class Mammalia; order Artiodactyla; family Giraffidae; genus Giraffa; species Giraffa tippelskirchi. Next base: position 123,668,895 of record NC_137285.1, read on the forward strand.
CTGGTAGGGCTAAGCCAGGACTACCCCCTTCACAGAGCCACCAGTGGCCAACACACCTTCTCTGGAGCCTAGACCAGGAAGTGTCTATGTCCCCACCTCACTCTGAGCTCCCAAGGGTGAGGGTCAGGCTGGGCCTCATTCCCCGACTTAGGGGTGTGTGTGAAGGTGGTGGGCAGCTCAGGACCTTGGACAGGGAAGGGGCTTAGGGGTATGGAAGGAAGCAATGAAGGAGGAAGGAATGAAAAGAGATGTGAAAGGAGGATGAGAGAAACAGCTGTCTCCAAGGTCCCTGTGGAGCTAACAATCTGAATGAACTCTAGTCCTCTCCAGATGGAGCCCCTGTGTCTGGTCCTGCCCTACCCTCTCTCCCCTTTGGCCCCTGTCACACACACACATCAGTCCCAAGGCCCAGAGTCAAAGGGATCTCTGGCCTCTGCCACTGTACTCTGACTGGAGGCTAAGGACATGCCTGGTCGTCATAGTGATGCTGAGATGCTGTCATCACTAATTCATCGCCTGAGCTCTGAAAGGCCGTGAGGTGTGAGGAGAGCTGGTCAGAACTGATCAGAGTGGTCACTGGGGGCAGGAGCCTTGGGGCTCTGGGCCTGGGGGAGGGTCATCTGTGTCCTTCTCTCAGCCTCCCAATGCTCTGGTAGGAAGGAGGAGGGCAGACCCTTCCCCGGGCTGTCCTTTGCACCTACTGTGTGCCTATCTCAGTCGAATCTCATAGGTGGGGGTCAGTGGAGGCCGGAATAGGAAGTTCCCATCCTGGGGCCAGTGAGCAGATGTCCAGGCCCTGCAGTGCTCACTCAACAGAGCAGGGGGACGTCCCTCCTCATGTCACAGGGGCTGAGAAGGGGTGGAGGGAAGTGAACCCATGTTGTGCCCTCTCCAGGCAGGCATGTGCCAGGCATTCCTAAGAAGTAACTCATTTAATCCCCCCAGGACACCAACAGAGTCGGAATTGCTACCACATTTTGCAGATGCCTGGCTGTTCAGGACACCCCACACTGCCCTCTTCTGTCTCCTCTGAACTCCCAGTGATGGTGGGTGAAGGTCCTAGTCTCCCCAGTCAGACTGGACTGCTGGCTCCTCCTCCCACCGGGGTTGTGGAGGGCACATACGGTGGACCCTTCATCCCAGCAAGTCTCCTGGTCACACAGGAAACACAAGTTGGGGCTGTCCATGGTCCTGAACCCTCCCAGGCCTCTCCTCGGAAGTCTGCCTTTTTTCTGTTGGAAGTCACCTGTTCCTCTCAGCCTGAGAGAGAAAGGGCAAATGCCACCTGTGAGGCACCCCTGCCCTCTACTCACCAAGTTCCTTTATTCACAAAACCTCAAAACAAGGAGCCCATATGGATCTGGAGAATGGAAATGAAACTAACATCTATTCACTCAATAAGCATTTATTGAACGCCTACTATGTGTGGCCCTGTGAATGAAGCTTGGGATACATTACACAAAACAGACTTAATTCCTGCCCTTTGGAGGTTTGGGTCCTGTAAAGTCAGTACTGGGGTTTGCTTCACATGTCACAGTAATCCATTTGATCCTTACAATATATACAAAGGGGGATATTCTTATGCCCATTTTACAGTGAAGAAAATAGAAGCTTGGAGGTGATAAAGGAACTTCCCAAGGCCACACAGCTAGTACCCAGTAAAGGTGGGATTCAAACCAAGACTTGTCTGACCCCAAGTGTATTAGTCGCTCAGTTGTGTCCGACTCTGTGACCCCATGGACTGTAGCTCACCAGGTTCCTCTGTCCATGGGATTTTCCAGGCAAGAATACTGGAGTAGGTTGCCATTTCTTACTTCAGGGGATCTTCCTGACTCAAGGATTGAACCCGCATCTCTTGTGTCTCCTGCTTTGGCAGGTGGATTCTTTACTACTGCGCCACCTGGAATCCCTGTCTGACCCCAAGTCTCATTCTTATTCTGTTCCTGGGTGGAGAGGGGCTCACAGACATAGTGTCTGCCCTCAGAGAGCTCATAATCTGTTTACCTGTCCCAGCTCTTCAAGGAGCACCACTGGGAAGTGTTCTTTGAGTCTTATCTGAATCCCTTCTGCTGCAGCTCTGATTTACCCTCTCTTTGTTGGGACCTCAGTGGGCAGAGGATCAGCTTTCATCTCCTTGCAGACACCTGGGGTCCTCCCATGAGCTCTCAGTCTTTTCTCCACCCCCACCTTATTCAGAGGCCTCCCTCCACAGGAGGGAGTGAGGTGTGTGCTCTAAAAATACCTTAATCTCTCCCTGCTCGTGCTCTAATTAAGCTGAGTGAGTCACTACTTTAAGTAATTTATTGCTAGTTACATAATTGCTTTAATATTTGGTTCTGAGAGTGGGGAACAAAAGAGCCCCCTTCTTTTAGGGGAATCGCTGGTCCCAGAGGGGTTTATGGTCCCTGGTGGGGGAGATAAGAAGTGGAATCATGTTTCACAAGCCCCTGCTTGGACAATATGTGGCCATTTCCACCTGGGCCATGGGGCACATCTGATTCCAGGAGGGGAGGGTTTTGGGAAACACCACCCCCCTAATCTCTGTCATCCACACTGTGGATTTCTGAGGCCACCACTCCCAGCTGACCCAGCCCTTAGACCCAGGACTGACCCTCAGGACACTGTGGCCTGAGCATCCCTGCCCTTCCCTGGCCTCTGGCTCCTCACCAGTCCACAGGAACTAAGGCTCAGAGAGGACAAGCCATTCCTTGGTGTCTCCCAGCATGCAAAAGCAGTCCTTGTTCTGTGCCCAGGTTATCAGCTCAAGGAAAACCAGCACCTCTCACAGCCCTGGAAGACATCACCCCCAAGGGGTACTGACTGCAAAGGGCACAGGGAAAGTCTCAGGAGATGATAAAAATAATCTTTTTTGTGATTGAAATAATGATGGTTATATGACTGTATAGATTCACCAAAACTCATTGAACCATACAGTTTAAATTGGTGATTTTACTGTATGTAAACTATACCTCAATAAAGTGGATGTGAAGAATTTTTTAAAGAAGTCACACCCCCACCTTCTGGGCCATAGTATAAAAGCCATGCAGAATTGGCATCCATGTGGAAACTGAGGCAAGGAGGTGCAGAAAACCAGCTACGGAAGGCACACAGTAGGTGCTCACACCACAGACGTTGGTTTCACTCAGTTCCAATTAGCAAGGACTCACCAGGCACCTCCTGGGTGCACTTGGCTTGATCTCATTAGCTCCCCTGCTCTCACGCGGGCCCCAGGGATGGAGCTGAACTGAGCACAGGTGCATCACACGCTTTGTCTCAGTTCATCCTCACAGCAGCCCTAATAAGGGGGGCTCTATTATGGTCCCCCTTTTACAGAAGAGGGAACAAAGGCGGCAGAACTCAACACAGATCCTGCAGCTAAGAGGTGGAGGAGTTGAGAGCTGAACCAGGAGGCAGTGCCCAAGGCTTGGGCTCATGATCACTTGTCTCCGCCACCTCCCTTTCCCACTCTAAGTGGTGGGGGTTAGGAAGCCATACACGGAGGATGTGCCTCTGACCCAAGGCCTTCATTAATGAGGTTTTCACTAGGCTTAGAAGTGGAGGTGGAGCACACCCAAACGAAGATGGCAAATGAGCCTTTGTGTGAGCTCAGAGAGGTGGCAAGAAGCTGAGCCGGCTTTGGGAAGGAGGGAACTGGGTCAGGCAACAAGCCTGGAAGAAAGGCAAAAGGAATCAGAATCTGAAAAATGAGGCAGAGGGCATCCGGCTATGCTGGCCGGTATGTTAAATGCCTGCTCAGGCCCAGAGTAGCCAGGGCTCCTCACGGCTATTCCTGACTCACTCTTTCCAAAGTTTCTCGGCCCTAATCGCCCACTCAGAATTTAGTCATCACCTCACCCAGCACAGGCAAAAAGCCTTCATCCCCAAACTTGTAAAGACTGGTTGGAAAACCATCAGTGATGCTATGTGGCAGAGGGGAGCTCCAAGGCTGGGGAGTATGGAAGGGCCACCAAGACCTGGAGAATGATAGGAGTTAGCCATGAAGGGAGGGGCCATTGAGGAAAGGTGTTCCAGGCAAAAGGAACAGCATATGGAACAGCCCAGAGTGAGAGATGCTGGACAGGTGGGGAACCCAAGGGAGCTTGACCTGGCCACCTGATGGGTATTCTGTGTTTATGTGGAGTAGAAGTGTTTCTGCGTGCATGTGCTGAATCCACAACTGTGTTGCGTGTCTGCCTCTGTATACCTGGGTTGTATGCAAGGGTACTGCTGTTCACTCTGTTTCTTTTGTGTTCAGGTCAAACATTACATTGATTCTGTGTCTGTTTCCTGGTGTATTTTGATGTTTCTGTGTGGGGCTCTCCACGCCTGTGGGCCGTGGTCTGCTTCTTCTTGTGTTGGTTTTCTCTTTGCTTGCACTTGTTTCCCCCAGGCCTGGAGCTGTGTGTCTGTGGCCAGGGCTCTTGGTACTAGAGGAGCAGCCTGGGGCTGGGGGTGGCAATGCAGCCTCTCACAATAGCACCTAATGACTGTCAAGCACTCAGTGGGGTGGAAGGCTGCCCTGGAGATGCTAATTATCGCTGATAATGAGTCAGCGGCCTAAGGCCCAGCAGAGGCTGAGAGTGGGTCCCCATTGGCACAGGGCACTCAGATGAGCTGACTGGGCCAAGGCCCCTCACCACCCCAGCACCAGGAGGGGCCATCTCACTGACTCATCTCCCAGGGAGGCCCAAGGACCGGACTCTGAGTAGCAAGAAGGATTGAGATCAAATTCCAGCAGGAAAGTCTAAATGGGAGGACTTTAATCTGATTTGGCAGTGGACATGTCATAAGTATTATTAAGAGACGAGGCAGCAGTGACATAACTTTGTTCCTGGGGGACCATGGTCGGAGAGGGTGGCTTATGGGTGCCATGGATGGGATGAATCAGGGAGGAGTGCCCCTGGAGGGGGATCTTGAGTTGTCACACATCCCTGCATAGGTGGGCAGACACTGGGGAACTAGGGCCCTAGCTCAGGCAGGTGAGCTGGGAGTGGGTGCTGTCACTCCTCCCCTGACCTGTCAATGCCACTCACGTGTCCGGCCAACCCTGATGCAGCCTTCTTGCCCCTCACTTGGGTCTCCACACCAGCCTCCTCACTGGCTCCTCTAACTCTCCCTTCACTTAGGACTTCCTAAACCCAAAGTTTACCATAGCCTGGATGACACTCTTCAGCAGCCCCGGGGCTGCCCAGACAGGGAAGTGGCTCGAGCCCAAGAGCAGATAACTAGTCCACTCACCATGCCCCACTGGACACGACAAAGTGGGTGTTCAGAGGCAGGGCCTGGTTTCTGGCTCCAGCTCTGAGACCTACTGGCTGTGTGACCTTGGGCAAGTGGGCACCCTCTCTGGGTTTCAGTTTCCCATCATCCATTTGTCCCTCCAAATTTCCATCCTTTCTTGCCATTTTCTGTGCCCCAAGGCTGACTTCCAGCACTGCTTCGACAGGCTCCCTTATTCTCTGGCCTCCAATCTGGTTCTGGTGGGAGGGGGTGGTAAGAAGTAAGAGGACCCAGGATATTGACACCCTCACCCACCCCACCTCCTCTGATGGCCTCTGTAGGGCAGCTCTCATCCAGAACCCCAGCTTGGGTCTGGAGCACTCTCCTTGCTCCTCGGGTCTCCCAGATGCTAGTCTTAAGTGCCTCCACATGCCCTGTTGGTTCTCTTAATCCTACCCCACCTCTGTAATCATTGCTTCATCAAACTACCTTCAATTAAACCACCTGAGTATGTCATCTGTTTCCCCTCCACAAAACAGTGCTAGCTCCTTGAAGGATAGTTGAGGTGATTAAAGGTGATTTAAATCTACAGTTGGCCCTCCGTATCTGCAGGTTCTGCATCTATGCATTCAACCAACCATGGATCGAAATATTTGAAAAAAACAAAATCCAGAAAGTTCCACAAGGCAAAACTTGAATTTGCCACTTGCCGGCAACCATTTACACAGTATTTGCATTGTATTTACAACTACTTACAGAGCATTTACATTATATTAGGTACTGTAAGTAATCTAGAGATGATTTAAAGTAAATACACAGGAGGTTATATGCAAATACTAGGACATTTTCTATAAGGGACTTATATCATTGACTTGACAGACATGAATTTGAGCAAGTTCTGGGGACTGGTGATGGACAGGGAAACCTGGCGCGCTGCCGTCCATGGGGTCGCAAAGAGTCGGACACAACTGAGCAACTGAAATGATAAGGGACTTGAGCTTTCTTGGAGTTTGGTGTCCACAGAGGATCCTGGAACCATCCCCCCACCAGCATACAAAGGGCACTCTGTAAACATTAGTTCTCTCCATCTAGCCTCTAAGCCCCATCCCACTTGAAGTTCTAAGATAGCTCTGCATTCTCTCTGGCTTTGGAAGGATGCAATACTGGGCTGCCTGCTCCTCTCCTCTCCTACCCTAATTCCTGCCCAGCCCCCAGCCCTAGGAAGCCTCCACACTGCCTCACTCACAGCCAAAGTCTGAGCCCCCAGCCAGCAGCCTCCCACCCTAGACTCCCCACGACTCAGCACAAAGGAAGCTGCCTCCTGTCTGCCCTGTCTGCTGTCTGCTCCTTCCCTAAGAGTGCTGAACCAGCAAAACCTTTGCAGAGTGGCCCAGCCCTAGCCATTGCACTCCCATCTCCACCAGATCATCCTCACAGCCAGTTCCCCTGCCTCCAACTCCAAATCTCCAGGAAGACAGATTTCTCTTGCATTCCCCCAAGGAGAGGGAGCTCTCTGCCTCCAGCTGGATGGTCTCGTCTCACACCTTCCCGCTGCCCAGGCTGCCAGGGGGAGCACTCTGGAGTTCAAAAACCTCCCCTTGCCTGACAGCATGTCCTTCTCTGGCCCCTCCATGGCAGCTACAGACTGAACGAACTTCAGAGACTTTGCCACCAACTTCCCTGCTAGGACAGGAGTCTCACTGGCTGCCTCCCTAACTAGGCTGCCCAGCCCCTGCTCATACCTGCCCACCCCATGGACAGGAAGCCCATCCTTCCTTCCCTAGGGCAGACTCTCCCCCTATGGGGCTGCCCTGCACCCCCACATTGAGCCAAGCTGAGCCTCCAGGACTCCCCCAGGGCCCAGCACTGTCTCAGTACTAAGAGCCCATGGAGAGATTTTAGGGAAAGCCTTGAATGTTAGAACACTCAAAACCTAAAAAGGTGTCTGATGCAAAGATGAGGACACTGAGGCTTCTAGAGAAGGCCCCTCCCTGGTCCTGCCCCACTGCTGGATTCTCCTCCATTGAGCCTCTATGCTCTGCGGAGAGACAGACTTCATAGGTTCCCGGAGGACTCTCACAGCAGGCAGAAGCTCTGGTAGAAACTTCAGAGGCAGCATCTGAGGCCTAGGAGGGGTGAAAATGCCCAGGTACAGGGGTGGCCTCCTGCCACAGACTTGACTCTCTACCCTGAGCTCCCTTCCTGCTCCAGGCTAGAGGGAGGGAGGTATCCCAGGCCAGACATAACCCCTCTCTGTGCTCCAAGCCCTGATACCCTTCCCTGGATCCTGCAGTATAATCTTGGGTTAATCACTAGCCCCTCTCTGGGCTTCAATATTTGCATTTATATAATGAGAAGATTGGACTGAGAGTCCCTGAAACTTTCTAATAGGGCACAGGTGTGGCCATTAAAAGTTCACAGGAGAATGGAAGCTAGACACCTCTCAGCTATGTCCAGCATCTCAATATGATGGCTCAGTATCCTGGCTGGCCCTACCTGAGTCTGAATATAGAGACAATCTGCTCCTTCCAGGGCCTTCACTGACTAGGAGCAGGCCAGAGTCCCCAAAGGGAAGCCCAGCCCCACACATGACAGCCCATTCAGCCTAAGTCTACACACAACTTTTCTCTTTCTTTAGACAGGTGGTACCCAGGAGACAAAGGGTTGAGTAACTATACTTTGGGTGTGGCCTTGCTGTCAGCAGAGCAGGTATTTGAGCCTTCACACATACCCACTCATCTGTGCTCTCCTGCTCAGACATGGACACCCACATAATCAGACATAGACATCTATACACATTTTTACCAGAACAACGTGCATAACACTCTATACACAGGTACACATACACACAAGCCACACCAGCACGCGTATAACCATCTAACAATAAATCGGGCATAAGAATGGACATTCACATGTTCACACATATAAATATGCCCACACTTTTATACAACACTGATCCAAATGCTCTCACCTTCTCAGAGCCATATATACACACATACAACTGGAAGGCCACATTAACACACACAGAAACACAAAGAAATCAACCAACCTCGCCCTCACCTCAGTATCAGGGAAATCCCCATGCAGTAGAAATCCAGACACCATCTATAATTTCAATCTAAATCCATTTCCAAATCTAAACCTGCCCCAGAACTGTAAGGAACAAATTTCTTGCCTCTAGGCTCAACCCCTCCAGTGTATCTGTCCCTGTTGCGTGGGGTCCAGCCTCTCTTCAGCCTATCTCCCTAGGTTATTTCAGCAGGGCCCTCGCACCTTCCAGCACAACGCAAGTGGAGAACAATGGGTTCTCCTCTCCCTACCCTTCATCTCTACTCCTTATCCTTCAAACTTGAAGACCCAGGCTAGAATGGACTTATGTGATAGCACCCCTGCTGGAGATATGTGGCATTACAGCACAGCTCTAAGGTAACCTGGTCATCACTCCCCAGGCTGTGGTGGAGGGCAATAGTTAGAAGCCAGAGGAAGAAGAGGAAGTGGGGGGCGGGGGCGGGGGAGGGCGGCGTGGGGGAGGAAGGAGAGGTTGAGAAGAAGCCTACCAGAGGAAGAGAGCAAAGTGCTGGGAGCACCAGGAGTGGAGTTCAGAAGCCTCAGGCCATCTCGGGTTTCTCCACCTCCATCCAGTCAGTCCAAGCCTCCCCAAGACCAGCTCTAATCAGTTCCTTCCTCTGCTCAGAACCCTTGGGTAAATCCTGGTGAGCCACAGCAAGAAGTCCAAACTCAGTCTGGAGCTAGGCCTCTGGGGCTGACCAGTCCGTCTCTTAGTCTCATATCCCAAGGAGCCCAACCCTGGCCTTCTCACCTTTGAGCCAGGTCTTTGCTCAGCTGTTCCTCTGCTGAGATGTCTAATTGTCCATATCTTGTCTGTCCTTTGAAGCCTGGCCTTTGCCATCTGGGACAATAATTCACGGAAAGGGTAGGAGCTTTAGGGGCAGACGACCTGTGCATCACCAACTCAATGGACATGAACTTAAGCAAACTCCAGGACATAGTGGAGGACAGGGAAGCCTGGCGTGCTGCAATCCATGGGGTCACAAGCAAAAAGTTGTACACGACTTAGCGAATGAACAACAATGACAGATCTGTGCTCTAGGGATTAGCTGAATACCTCTGGGCCAGTTATTTCCCCTCTCAGATCCTCTGTCTCTTCATCTAGAAGACAGCCGTCTCTTGGGTTTGTGGTGAGGATTAAATGAGATCATAGATGTGAACACAGTGCTCTGGAAGCTGTAAATTTCTCTGTGAACGTGTGAAGAGTCATAATTATGGCTTAATCCTTTTATCCCTGCCCCCTGCACCTGCCAACACTCAGCAGGCTGAGTGATCCCTGAGGGAAGGGATGCAGGCTGCTTCACCTTTGGGGCCTCGAATGTTCCAGCATTCACCAGGGCCTGCCCCAGCCAGCCTCAGCAGCAGAGCGTGGATTTGGATCCATGGTGGCAGTACAAAACATACGCACTGCAAGTTCACTCAAGACTACAACTCCCAGAATGACTCACAGGCTGTCATGGGCGTGGCCACAGACTTAGGCCCTCATCAAGCCCTTTCCGCCATTGTTTTCCCTGGGGATTAATCTCAGTCCAGACCAAGCAGCCTAGGGAGGTGGTTACATGTCTCTAAGGCCCCTCAGCTCCTCCCACCGAGCATCCACACTTCTCACCATTCCCACCACCACGGCTCCATTTCAGACTTCCTTGTCTCACCCACAGGATGACAGCTTCTGGGCTCTCTAGCTCTGGTCTCTCCCCCTCCAGCCCCTCACTGAATCTTTCTAAAAGTGTAGGTGAGTGTGGGTGTTTCATAATGGCAGCAGCTAACCTTTATGGGCACCTGCTGCATGCCTGGTGCTAAGCGCTCCACTTCCAGATTCTTCAGTCACCTTGCCAGGAAAATACTGTTATTCCCACTCCATTATTTGCATGGGGTTCAGAGAAGTTAAGTAAGTCACCCAGGACTACACAGAATAAAGTTACTGAAACTGGAAACTATGTCTGTCTACCACCTTCTCTAGCCTGTTTTCAAAGCCCCCTCTGAACCCAAGATAGCCATCCAAAGAGTGAGAGCCTGGAAGCCCCAGGGTTCTCATATCTCAGCAACCACACTGTTGGGAAGTCTTCCCGGTTGTCTAACTTAAATCCCTTCTGCTGCACCAAGCCCCCACTGCTCCCTGTTTTTAAGGGTAGGCAGTGAGAAGGGTGACTTCAGGGACTTAAAAAAGTGGGTCACATCCCCAGGGACCTGGCCTTTCCCAGGGAACAGGCAGCTGAACAATGGGAGATAAATGTGTTGAAAACATCCCTGTTACTAAATATATCTACTTCCCCGAGAGGATGGGGGTGCTGACAGGGAGCCCATGGCCCCCACCCTAGAGGCCACAGTCCTGTGGTTCAGGCACGCTGGAGTGTTCAGAGCAGCAGACCAGGCTACTCCGGCTGTCCCGGGGGCTGGGAGGCCAGCATGGAAAGGGGTGACATCTCATTCTCCCAGCCAAAGCTGCCAAGCCTGGGCTGGTTTATTTGCATATTACTTTGCATTCATTTGCATGCCACTTTCTGGAAGGGGCCCACATTCTTCAGCTGCTGCTCCTCCCTCACTTCCAGAGTCTCTGTTCACTGAACACCCCATTCTCAAATGAGGAGGAGACCCTCAGCAGGTCTTGCTGGGGGCACTGGGAGAGACCAAGAAGTTGCAGCAGGCCTACATGTCAAAGCTACTGGGGGACCCTTTCATGGCAGAAAGTGCTTCCTGTCCTCTAATTTCCATTCCCTCACTTCTCTCCTGCTCCATCTCTGCCCAGTCCTCCGCCCCTACCCTTGAACTTCATGCTTAGGCCACTTGGAACGTTCATAGTCCTCACATAAACAAAACCATGTTTGCGCTCACCTCAAGGTCTTTGCATGTGGCATTCCCTCTTCCTGGAGCTCTCTCTCAGTTCTGTCTGGAGAAGTGACTCTTCCTTTTAAGGCCAGCCCAAGGCCCCTCCTCCTAAATGTCTTCGTCTGACACTGGCAGAGGTAGGAAAGACCACAGGCTTCCCTCCAAGTGGTCACTGGCTCTGTCCCTCTCCCCGCAGGGCTGCCATGTTTGGTTGGGCAGCAATCCATTGAATGGCTGCTGAATGAAGGAAGGAAGGAATGAATCCTGGCCCCTCTCCTCTATCTGTCTGAGCCCCTCCAGTCCCCTCTCCCTGATGACATCACTCACAGCTAAGTTGTGCCTCTGCCTCCAACTCCCCCTCCCGTCCTGGAAACGTCCTCCTTCATGCCCACAGTCTGCTCTTGTGAAGTCAGGTGATTCTATAGCCCCTCTGTGCTGGTAGGAATTTCTCTTGTCTACCCTCACTTCCTACTCTGTCCATGCCTGCTTCTTTATCTTTATTCTTGGAGAGGGCTCAGGGACTGCTCCATTTCAGTTTTACCATCTAGAGTTGGAATAAAGGCTGCTAATCTCTCCCCTCTCTCTGCCCAGGGCATGTTCCTAGCACTACTGAACCACCATGCCCCAGCCTGGCCCTGCTTAGAAAGGAGAGTGACCCAGGATCAAAAAATTACACAGGCAGCCTGGAGTAGCTGAGCCCACAAGGGAAGGGCTGCCCAAGAGGGAAGGAGTGAGCATCCTGACCCAGGGGGTATGTAAGTAGAGCTGGACAGATCTGAGGGCATGCTGTAGAGAGGAGTGAAGTAAATGCTAGACAGTGGCCCAGATGCTCTTTATGTCCTCCCCCCGCCCTGGGAGGCTGCACTGTGCTGGGTGCCAAACTGCTGTGAGTGAGGTGGAGAAGCACAAGGAAGTGGCTCCTGCCTTTGAGGAATTCCTTGGCTAGCTGGATAAGGAGCTCATACACAGGGGACATCACAGGGGAAGGCTGAGCCAGGTCTGCATTTTTAAAAAATATTTATTACTTATTTGGCTGTGCCAGGTCTTAGTTGCAGCATACAGGATGGAACCCAGGCTCCCTGCACCAGGAGAGCGGAGTCCCACTCACTGGACCACCAGGTAAGTCCCATGGTGCTTGATCCTGCACCATCAGGGAGAAAGACTTCAGGGTGGGTCATGGGGTCAGAGGGAAGAGGGAACCAAGGAGGGCTTCCTACGAGAGGTTTCCTATTCAGAAGCCTTTCCCTAGCTCCCTAATTTTACAAGGAAAAGTCTAAGCCTCTATAAGCCCCTTAGCCTGGCACTTGAGACCCCATGGAATCTGGCCCCTTCTGCCTCTCTCCTCCTCTTTTCAACTCTCTTCTCACTTCTGCCAATCCAAACTCTGTCCATTGAACACACTGCACTTTCTCACATCCACCCACGTTTACAAGCTTTTTTCTCTGCCCTTCCCTGCCTGGGCAATTCTTATCCATCCCTCAAGATCCAGCTCAAATGTCTCTTCTTCGGCCGCCCTGACTTGGTGTGGGTCCCTCATTCCCACAACTTCTCTCTGCCCAGCACTATTCCCTGGAGGGTTGTAAGTTTCCACTTCTGCCTCCCTCATCAGACTGGGCACTCCCTGAAAGCTAGGTCTGGGGCAGTGTGCTCTCCGTGTCTTCAGAGGCCAGCCCACTGGGCACCAAGCAGGCACTGGGGGATCTCTGTTGAATAAAGGAATGAAGACATGAATGACTGAATGCAGGAATGGAAGCACGCCCAGTGGGTAGATTGGAAAGGCCGAAGCAGCAGAAGCCTGAGTGCAGGCTGGACCCAACAGCAGCACGGCTGAGGGTGAGACTTCCAGTCCATTAAGGCTGAAGGAGGGTATTGCTGGGAGTCCTGCCTCCCCCATTTGGCTAGATCCCAGCCAAGCCATCAGTAATCCCCAGGGACAAGAAGCTGGAGTGGGAAGCAGGAAGAGTGGCAGGAGGAGTGCTTGGTGGGCAGGGGGAACTGGAAGGTGCAGGAGCGTAAAGGCAGTTAACCCTCACAGAGCCATCCAGCTCAGGCAACCAAGAGGTGCTGAGCAGGCCTGAAGAGAAAGGGGCCCGAGGCTCAGCCCCAGCCTGGCAGCCAGAGAAGAGAAACAAAGCAAACAGTCTTGCTTTCTCTGTCTGGGAAGAGACGGCTCCAGGATCTCCAACCCTCTGCCTGACTATAAACCCTACCAGGTCCCTCCACTACCTTCCTTGTCTCAACCTTCCAAGAGCTCTTCCTTTCCCACATGTAGACCCTCTGAGGTCCTGCCACTGCACCCCCGACTCTAGCCCAAGCCTGAGCCACCTCCATGCTCCCTTGCCCCTATCCTCTCTTCCAAGCCCCCTGAACTCTCCCTTCAGAAAGCCCCTGGTCTCATCTGCCCCTTCGTCCAGTTGGCCCCAGACGTCCCTGATACCAACAGTGGTTTAGCCTTCACACTGGCTTTCTGGCCCCCATCCTCCCCTTCCAGTTCAACCTTGATAGTTCCACTGAGGCAACTTTCTAAATCCCAAAACCGATTACACCCCCTGTTGTACAAAACCTTCCTGGACTCCCCAGGGGCCTTAGGATAAAGCCCAAGAGGCCTGGAGGTCAAAATCCTGTAGGATATGGTCCCTGCCCACCTCTCCAGCCTCCTCATGGCTCCAGGCACATGCCGAATCCCAACCCAGGGCCTTTGCTTATACTGTGCCTACCACCCCCACCTGTCAGCTTGTTCTTGGTCTTTACTGCTTAATTATGTTCAAGCTATTTTATGTTAGGAAGCTTAGGAGGCCCCAGAGAGCAGAGCCACTATTGCCTATTTGTTTTCTGCATCTCCCCGCAGGGTGTAGAATGAATTGTCCTGAGCTCATGGAGGTGGTCACACATTTAGCCACTTCCGCCCAGCCTTGGTGGGCCACAATGTCCCAGCTGTGTCCCCAGCCACCAGCGAAGGAAACAGCCACCCACACACACTCAGATGAACACACACATATAGACACACACACATACCAGCCACACAAGCACCAACATACACACTCATGCACACTAGGACCATGATCACACACCGACACAAGAACACTTATGCTAACATAGACACCTATACAACACACACATACACACACACTGTAGCACTAATATTCAGACACCAACAAGTATACACACAAACATGAATACACATAGAATCAAACAACATGCTCAATATTGAGTCATTCTATTTTGCAAACACAGCACACATATTAACATGCATGCCAATAGACAAATTCAAGCACACACACACACATACACACACACACCAACACACATACTCTTACTCTCTTACCTAAAGTCTCAAGAGTCACCCTGGGATGCTCACACACCCTGCTGCATACCCAACCACCAAGGACCCCTACATGCCCTTTGATACCCCACATGTTCCCTTATACCCCAACATTTGTACACAAATACACACACACATACCCTCACATAGCCTGGCTCGGACCTGCACCACCACTGACTTGGAGACACATGTCACTTGCCTGCTACCTCAGGAACCCTCAGATGATGGAGGGGCACCTCTACGGAGCCCCTTCTGCTCACCTGCATATGCATCTCCCTGCACGTGGGTGCTCACGAGGCTGGTGCACAGGAGCCTCATTCCAACCAGCCCCATGATTCTCTCTGGGATAGAGGCTTTGGGGACAAACTTGCCTAAATTGGTGACTCTGAGTCCCAATCCCCATTCCATGGAGGGCAGTTCCCCTAGACCTTCTCCTGCTCCAGGGCCACTCTTATTCATAATTCATGTTCTCTCTCTACACACACACATACACACACACACACACACACACATACACACACACACACACCCTGGTCTGGGACATCTCTCCAGGGTCCTGAATCAGTCTATCAGACTCCAGAGCTCCTTGGAAACACCCTCAACAACTCCCACCCCCCACCGACACACACACTCCCCACAGACCTCCCCCACCCCCCAGGCACTGAAGGGATGGTTCATATTCATCACCAACCCCTCCCCTAGCCACCAGCCCCTTCTATGGGACCCCAGCCGCAACATGCCCTAGATTGATGTCAGGCACCCCCGCCCTAGAGAGATTCACACCCCCCCCCGCCGCCATGCTACAGTCCAGCAACCAGGCACCCTGGAGCAGGATCGATCTTAACACGTGGCTCAGCTCTACACCAACCCCAGCTCCTTGGAGGGATTCCCAGGACCCAGTCCACAGCACCTCCTGCAGCCACTCACCCAGACCCCAGCCCCTCAACAGTACTCACGGCTCAGCCGGTCGCGCTGCCGGGTACTGCTGGCTCCTGCAGAGGATGGAGTGGCCGCATGCCTGCCCCATCGCTCCTCATCGTCTGCCTCCCCAGCCAGACTAAAGTGGCACCTCGCCCTGTCCACCCTGCCCGGGGTTCCAGGCAGGGCGCCTGGCCCAGCAGGCACGGGGACCAAGCACAGTGGCCTGTCCCCGACTCAGGCTGGACTCAACACCCTAATCCAGCCCTGCTGCCCTGGCAGTTCCCGCTTCTCCCGCCGTTACTGCCTCTGCCGCTAGGCTGGCTCTGGCAGGAGGTTGGAGCAGGTCTGATAATGCAGAAGGGGGAGGGAGGAGGGAGGAGGAACCGAGACCCAGACGGAGAGGGAGAGGAGGGAGGGGTAGAGAGACTGGCTGGGAGAAAGGAAAAGAAAGACTCACACACAGAAGGAGAGACTGAGAAAGAGAGACGGGGAGGTGCAGAGAAACACACGAAGGAGAGGAGAGAGTGATCAGAGCCTCATAGAGATCAAGATGGAAATACAAAGAGATCAGAGAGGCATAGGGAAAAACACACACAGAGGAACATAGATTGGGGAAAAAAAGCAGAGATGGAAATGGAGACAGAGAGAGAGAAGCTGACAGAGGAGCCCAGAGAGACAGGTGTGAGGATGAGGGATTTTGAGACATGTGCAGTTCTGGTGGGCCAGGATGGGATCTGGGGATGAGGGTCAGGTGAATAACTGGAAAGAAAGCTCTACACCTGGAGGCAGGAGATGGGGGTTCAAGTTCTGGTTCCACCACTAATTTCCTCATTCATTCACAAACCCCTACCACTGGCCAATCTCATCAGATATGATTCAGATTGTGCTTTGCCTTGGAGAAGCACCCAGGCAAGGGGAAGGGGGTACTTGGCCCTATGACAGAGGGGAGGGTCTGTGGTGCCTAGAGGGAGCCCAGCAGTTGGAAAGCATTTCCAGAAGAGGGGACATCAGCTGGATTTTTAGAAAATATTTATTTGGCTGCACCAGGTCTTAGTTTCAATCTTTGATCTTAGTTGTGGCATGTGGGATCTAGTTCCCTGACTGGGGATCGAACCCAGGCCCCCTGCATTGGGAGCATAGAGTCTTAGCCACTGGGCGACCAGGGAAGTCTCTCAGCTGAGTTTTTTAAGGCAAGGAGAGGGCCCCAGGAAAAGGGGGTGTATTCCAAGATAGAGGAGCTATACATAACTCTCACCAGTAACCCTTCCTCTCTGAGCTGTGGAGGGAGTAACTCCTGCCGCATATACCAAGCTCAAGGCAGAAAAACCCATGAGGCTGAGTGGAAACCTGACCCTGCTGAGGGGCATGGGGGTGCAGAGTAGTGGGGGTGGACAGGAATGAATGAGTATGTGCAGGAGGCCTGCCCAGGCTGAGTGCTACAGAGAGCAGTAGTCTGTGGCTTAGGAAGTGTTAGGAAAGAAAATGTGAGGGAGTTTTTGCTTCCCATTGTGGCCTCAGAAGGTGGAATTTTAGATCTCTGAAAGCTGTGGCAAACTGTGTCCTCACCCAGGCCCATCCCTGGGGCCTTGCTGCTCCACACCTGCCAGCCAGGAAGGCATTCTATGGGCTCTGAAAGCCAAGGCCCTGGACTATGTCCAGTCCTGGCCTCTCACAGCTCTCCTTCACGCCTTGAGGAGCCTGGTGGTAAGAAGCTGAGTCAGAGGAGTTCAAAGGAGGGTGCCTCCTGGAGGGGAGCTGGTGCATTGAGGCCTCACTTGGCCCTCAGCTTTCTTTCTGTTCTCTTGCTCTGGAAACGATGGTGGAATCCTCATCCTCAAAAATCTCCTGGGATTATGCTCAGGCAGGTCAGGTGGGAGGGAGGGTCTCCTGTCCATCCCCCTGCCACACCAGCCTCCACAGCTGCCCCAGAAGTAAGGAGTCTGTAAGAATAAGGTGCAAGATCCAGGACTATGGGCCCTCCAAGACTTAGAGCCAGGCAGGCGGGAGTTCAAACCCCAGCACTGCCATGTGCCCTGAGCAAGTTCACTTCTCTGAATTTCACTTTAGTTTTCTCATGTGAGTGATGAGTGACCCAAAGAGTCATGAGGTTTGGGGAGTGTCCATCAGGTTCGCGGTACACAGTCGTTCCCCCCCCCACCCCCCGCTTCCCTCTCCTAAAGAGGTTGAATTGATGGGGCCAAGGGAGTAACAGCACGAATGTTGGGGAAGGGGTTGCTGCAAGGCAGTGTTGGGAGGGGGTAAGTGTGGAAAAGGGAGAAGCCCTGAGACTGTTCGGGCCTGCACTTCTCTCCTCCACCTAGAACCGGCCTTCTAGACCAGCCAGGGCAGGAACCAATGACCCAGCACAATTACGGCGAGGCCCCGCCCCACAGCAGGCCCCGCCCCCCGCCTTTCTCCATGGTGCTGATCGGCGCGTGCAGCGTTCACAGGCTCTGGCCCGTAGCGGGCCAGCATACACTTTTGTGGGGCTTGCTGCGGGGCTGGAGGAAGGTGAGGGGGAAGCAGGACGCTCCTGAGAGGCGGGTGGAGGTCCAAGGCGATGGGAGGATACAACCTCTGGGATTCGGCCTCCGCCCCGGGCCCACCGCCTAAGAAGGACTGCAGGCTCCAAAGGCCCCAGCTACCTCCCTCATTGCCTAAGGCGGCCGCTTCTTCTGTGTCCTCCCCGGCCCCTCCCGTGTGGCTGTTACCTCCCACCTTCCAGCCGGCGTCCCCTTTGTCTCACTCGCTGGTTCTTCCTATTTTTCACCACCTCACTGGAGCGCTGGACCCTGTTTCCCCTAATTCTCCACCCCACCCCCACGGAGCATGGGGTTCACACCAACCCCTGAGTGCCAGCCTTCTCTCTAGAGCTCCAGATGTCCAGTACAGGCTACCTCCTGAAAAGCAGCTATGCTCACCATTATACCACCAGCGCGGCTACCTACTGAACATATCTGGGAACATCTCATTAGGGCCCTAACACTCACAATTCTCAATACCCAATATTGACATCTTTTGTCTCTATCAAAGGCATCAGTAAATGTCTAATCCCTGGTCTGGAAACTTCAAAGTTGATTTGCCTCTTCCCTCTCTCTCCCTCACTTCGTCAAATCTGTCGGGAAGGCTTGTCAATTCTCCCTCTCTTCCATCTATCCCTCCTTGCCCCGAGCCCCAGCTTACTTCCCCCTTTCCTTGTCATTCTCCAGCCCCTTATTTAAACTCAACCCCTTTATTCCACCTTCACCCAGCATCTAGCACTGACTTTCTAAGACATCCAGCTGGTCATACGACTCCTCCTCAAAACGCTTGCTTGGTTCCTAGTGCTTTCAGGATAAATGTCAAGCTCCTCAGTCTGGCATTTGAGGGCTCTCATGATTGACCCTGGCTGACTCCTCCATCATCTGCTCCAAGTGGACAAGGGTCTAGTCCCTAAGGACACGCTGGTCCTTTCTTCCTCCTTGATTTGGTACAGTCTGTTCCCCTTCCTAGGTTGACTTCCCTTTCTCTCACCTTTCTTTTCTCTGCCCATCCAAAATCCTGGCCCAGCCTTTCTGGGCTAGTTCAAAACACACCTGCCCCCACTCACAGTGGACCAGGTAGGCAGGAGGGATCACTGGATTCTGGGCAGAGCAGGCCTGGCTGACTCACCCCCCTGACTTGCTATCTGTCCCAACATCTCATTCCCCTGCTCGGGTTCACCTCCTTTCTCCCACTGGATCTCATCTTCCTCAAGGACAGGCCAGTCCTTTTCACCTTTGCACCGGGCCCCTGCCTTTGAATGGCCTCACCAGGTACTATTGAAAAATGTTGACGAAGGAAAGTAGGAAGGAGACACAAAGAGAGTGTGAAAATGAGATGAGGCACTTCAGAGCTCAGTCCACACTGGACACATTCAGACACACTGGAGCCTCAAAAAGAGGCTGCAGGTGGATGTGGGGACACAGGTGGTGTGTGTTTGGAGGGGGTGCTTACTGACCTGCTCTGTGGGAATTCACCTTCCCTGCCGGGGAAGACTGAGGCTGTGGAGTGTGAAACAGACCACTTCACTCCAGGGAAAGGCTGGTAATTGGTGGAACACGGATTTCACGGAGGGTTGGCCTGAAAACCCCTGGGTGACTCCCTCTGGCTGGGAACCAGGATGTCCACATCTGGGTCTTGGCAACGGGAGCCCATCGGGGGGTGGGGTGGGGGAGGCCTCACAGAGAAACATCTCACAGTGCTTCTCCTCCTCGGTCAGAAGCTGCCACCTGTGGCTCCAAGGACAATGGTGAGAGGAGCACCATGTCCTTGGCAATGGCCTGGCATAGTTCCCTGCATTGTCACATTAAGCACAGACCCCACCACATCACGGTTGACAAGGCCTTTGCTGAAAGGAACAAAAGGCCACCACTGCCTCTGGAATGGATTCTTCCACATCTCAGGAAGGTGGCTTTGGGGATGCAGGAACGAGGGCTGAGGCATTGTGGGCCTACTTCAGGTTCCAGGAGCAGCCAGAGGTAACCAATGGGGGAAGGGGTGGCCTCAGGAGGGGGCCAGTGAGCTCCCCATTTCTGCTGGGCAGGGGGTTAAAGCGGTGGGCCAGAAAGTTGAGAGAAGGGAGAGGCAGCCCCTCAGCTCAGAATCCTACTTTCCTACCTACATGCCCCATGGATGGGACGGGAGTGCGGAACTGGTCCAGGGGAAATGGGCAGATTTAGGGTGGGCAGAGAAAAGGCAGAGCAGGAAGTCAGCCTAGAATGGGGTTGAACCAGACACTTGGCGGTGCCTTCTGCCTAAGATTGAGGTCATCTCCTGGGATGTGGATCAGGCAGCTCAAGATGCTAGAGCCAGCAGAAGCCAATCCCTCATTGTACAGATGGGGAAACAGGTGCGGGAGGGCAGAAACAGGTCCAGGTCACAGGGAGTAAAGGACAGGGCTGAGCCTAGGATCAAGGACTCCTGGTCACTGCCCCACCAGACTAGCTCCTCCTCTTGTAATCTTCCTCCTCCCCTCCTCCTCCCCCTTCCAGCCAGACTGAGGGCTGGGAGGGAAGTCTGCAGATACAGCTTATAACTCTGGGAAGGGATCCCCAGGAACACGTCATTTCAGCAGAGACAGGTCAGAGCAGAAATGACTCTGTGGCTTCAAACTCTGGAACTGTTGGGGCCCTGGCCCAGCTCCCTCACCTCCACCACCCTCCAACCCAGCACACTAGGATTGTCCTTGCCAGCAGGCCCTGAGCCACCCACTCAGCCCTGATCTACCTCTTTCCCCTTAACTCCCTGCACCTGAGCGGGGTGGGGGGGGGAGGAGGGGGTGTGACTCAGTGGGATAAAGGCAGCTGCTATATTTGAATGATTACATAAGCTAAGAGGGAAGCAGCTGCAACGTGACTCCATCAAGGTCGGGAGAGAAGTTGAGTCTGGGCTCAGGAGGCAGGGTCTCCTTCCTGCATCCTGAGGTTCCAAGCTGGGTTTAGGACCTGGAGACTGCAAGCTAGTTTATGCATTGCTGGACTGCAAGAGAGGTTTTCTCTATGGCATGAGAGGAAGGCACTGTTCCCTCCCCATCATCTGAGAAAAGAAGCCTCCTGACTTGTGGAGACCCTAAGGCGAGACCTAGACTAAACCCTAGATCTTCCCCCAGGAGCTCTTTCCAGAAGGAAAGACAGAACTGAAAACACAGCTTGTCACTGATTTAGAAAAGAGTGCCTTCTGGGGAGGGCACAAGGCATGAAGCCTTGGCTCATCCGCACCGGCTGGAGAGGACCTGTGTTCCTGTCCCAGCCCTACCACTCACCAGTCACCTGACACTGCTAAGTCTATCCCTCAGTTTCTTCACCAATAAAATGAGAACAAGAGGTATCTTTTCCATATGGTTCGTTACAAGGATTACATAAAATGACACACGCAAACCCTTAGCCCAGGAGGTGGTGGATGCTTCATAAAGACTTATCAGCATCATTATTTACATCATTATTACTGCCGATGCTAAGGACTGGCTAGAGACCTACTAGGTGGCTGAAAATGACCCCTTTGCCCCAGTAACAGTTGACCTGAGTGGAAGGTGGGAGGCCAGAGAGAACTGAGATCTGAGACAGGAGCTTGGCTGGATGAGCTGTATACCCTTGGGCAAGCCCCTGCCCTCTCTGGCCCTTAGTCTATAAATGAACCCACAGGATCCCCAGCTCTGGAGTTCATATTTGCAAAAAGACTTTACTTCACTGGGATTAGTGGCTTGTGGCACTGGAAGCTGCAGCACAAGTCGAATTGGTCAGGATGCTGGTGATCTGGGGGTGGTGTGAGCTGGAGGCGGGCTCGGCAGCCAGCACTGGGCACCAGTACAAGGCCCACCTCCTTGGGGCCTCTTGGCAGCTCCTCCTGGGGTCTCCGCAGGACCCTGGAGGAGGAAGGCTGCACCCACCTGGGCTGTGTTGCCATGACGCTGGTCTCCATGGTGCTAGGCACACAATCCTCCCTTCACCCAGGAGGAGGAACTGGAAGTGACAAGAGCTGAGGCAGCTTAGGCCCTGGGGCCTGAGGGCCTGGCCCTCTGTCTCCATCAGTGCCACAAGCCACTCAGGACGGAGGGCAGGGAGGAAGAACACCTTCCACCTCAGAGGGTCAGAGAAGGAGAGGGACTCTGAGTGACTGAGTGGAGGAAGACATACAAAGGAATGGCAGAGATGGGGGAAGGTAGGGAGAGCCGGGAGACGTAGAGGAAGGGTGGGGTGGTGGGGAAGAACACACTGTAGTCACGAAGGGGGAAGTGCCTTCCAAGTTGGCAAGTGGTGGGAGGCACCATCCAGCCCATCTCTTTGGTCTCAGTGTTTTGAAGTGGGTGGTGGTGGGAGGACAGAGTGGAGGTGGAGGAAGGGCAGGAGGGAGGGGGGCGATTTTCCTAGAGAGCTTTGTGTGCGGGGGTGTTCATACATGTGCAGAGTGTGTGTGTGCGCGTGCCTGTGTGTCTGGAAGTTCAGGAGGAGGTGTGCAGGCACCGTGTGTGTGTGTGCTGTGTGTGCCCGTGCCACTGTGTCTCCAGGGTGATAAATACAGCAGTAGGAGCTATAACCAGGGCAGAGAAAATGAGGAAATTTCCACAGGCTGAAAGAGGCGTGGGAGAGGGGAACATCCTAGGGTTGAACCAGCTCGGACTGACTGGGAAACCCTGTCCCTAACAGCTTTTCCCTGGCCAATCTCTAGCTGGATTCAAGCAGTCTGGGTGCGCGCGCATGTGCACACACACACATACACACACCCTAAGTGTGCACAGTGCAATATGACGGAGGAGCAATCCAGAACAGCTTCCTGAAGGAGGTGTCATACTGGAGAAGAGGTTGGGAGGTTTGTGCCAGGTATACTTATGAGCATGAGATATAGACTCTCCTCAGATCAAAGACTGGGTCACTTAGATCACAGATTGAAGGGAAGCTGGTTGGGGAAGACCCCAACACCAGAGGCCGGGGCGGACAGGCCCCAGAGTGCCCGTGGTGCACTAGGCCCCAGTCAAAACAGATGGCTCACTGCAGGGCCACATCACCTTGCCTGTGGCTCACGCCAATCCCTCTCCCAGAAATATCTCCCTCTCAACTCCACCTGCAGAAACAGCACTTGTCCTTTCAAGCTCACCTCCTCCTCGGAGTCTTTCTTGATCAGTTTCCCCCAACCAGTAGAGCTCTTCCTTCCCCCACCCCCCCTGTTCACCTGCTCCAGCTTTTTGGTGTTCTGTGAAGCCCTGCATACACAGTGTTCAAGAAAAGCTTGTGGAATGAAAACATACTGGTCCTGGAAAGGGACTCTGGGTGCCATGATGTCTCTCCTGATATATCTGGGAGAGGATTATTGAGGGACAGTGCTAGGGACTTCACACTTATTAGTTCATTTAGTCTTCCCCTTAGTGGGTGCTATTAATATCTCCAAAGTACAGAAGAGAACACTGAGGACCCAAGACCTTGGGAACTCAGCCAAAACTAGTGTGTAGATGAGAGTGTTGGCATCTGCCCAGTTGGCATCCACACCCATGCTTTTTTTAATCTGGCTCTGCCAGGTCTTAGTTGTGGCACGTGGGATCTAGTTCCCTGATCAGGGATCAAACCCGGGTCCCCTGTATTGAGAGTGAGAGGTCTTAGCCACTGGACTACCAGGGAAGTCCTACACCCGTGCTTTTCAAAACCACCAGTTGTGGGCAGGGGGCTTGGGAGCCACAAGAGCATGGGGCCATGAAAGAAGGCCTCAGCTTCAGGCCCCCCTTCTAATCCCTGGGCTCAGGGGCAAACAAGGAGGAGGCAGAGCCCACCTTCCCCTCCCCCACCCCATTGATTCCTTGCGGAGCCCAGGGGTTTCCTGAGGCCTGGAGGCCCTTGACAGCTGGATGGCTGCTGAACACTTCGCAGGGTGGGCAGGTTGAGCAGGAAGGAGGCAGAAGAGAGACAGACACCCCACCCCACCTCCCAGCCCCCACTCCCAGCCATTCCCTCCCTCTCCCAGCTCAGCCTCCTCACCATCCACAATGCCTTCACCCCTGAGCTCTGATATGCCACAGCCTTCTCTCCCAGGGCTCTCCATGGTTTCCTGCAATTAGGCCCAGACTTGGGTTGACCCTGAAGGCCTGTCCCCCTCCCCCATCCCAATCTGCACCCGTTCCTTGCCATGTGTACCTGGCAAGGCTTCCAGTCTTCAGTGCCAACTCAGGGGCACCTCCTCCTCCAGGAAGCTTCCTCCAAGTGCTGCTCCCCACACCCTGGCAGGTCTGGCTCCAGGCTCCTTATATTCATCCCCCTCAATCCAACTTCAAGTAATATGTGAACAAACCATCCAAGGTCCCAAGAGGCCCCATTTCTAGAAATCTTTGTGACAAAGACCAGAAGAGCCTCCTGTCCTAATCCACCCAACACTGTCGTCTTTGCCATGTTTCATTAAGTTGAGGCCCCGAAGGCTCCTATTGGGATGTCATCCCTGATCCCCAGGAAAAGCAGTTTAAGCTATCATTAACTCTACAAAGTTCAGATCCCCTTCCCCAGGAGACAAATGGGGCCACTTATGAGAGAACACAGCAGAGTCAGAATCAGAAGTGAGTGGAGGAAGGAGAACCTCCCAAAGCAGGGCAGTAGAAATGAATCGCAACCCCGATTCAGGAGAGCTGTGTGACCTTGCACAAGTTGCTTCCTTTCTCTGGGCCTTTCTTCCTCTGCCAGGAGATAGCACCTACATAGGCATTGACGCACAAAGGCCCTGCCTCCCTCCTTCGGACTCCAAAAGCCTGGGAGTCCAAAGCACTTCCTCCATTGTGCTGCCTTCCAGAATATCACCAGCCCTACGGTCAAAGGCAGGGCCAGGTCCCACCGGACACTCCAAAAGAGAACGGCCACAAGGGGGCCTTCCAGAACCTGTTCTGAGACCAGCTGTGTTGAGTTGTCCATGGCTTCCCCCTGGTGGCCCAGTGCAGTCACTGCAGCCTATCCATCTCTGAGTTGGGTAAATGACACTTGGCAGCCTAGCAGGGGAGTGCCTCCAGTCTCATCCACCCTTTCTCTGGGCCACAGGGCTAGCTGGTCAGTCCAAGGTCAGATCCAGGGAAGAATTCCAGCCCCCAAGCACTTGGACAAGGGTCTTATCTTAGCTGTAGGTAGGATGGCCAGCTTGGTCTGGAGCAGCCCACCTAGGGCAGGACAAAAGTTGCCAGAGAACCTATTCCAGTCTGGCATCCACTTTCCCTTCCGAAGAGACAGGAAAAAGAAGCCTGGAGTCCAAGTCCCCAAGACCCACATCCACACCCAGGCCTCCCCACTGAATCGGATTAGTCAGAAGTCATGTGATCGACCCACCCCCACCCACTTTGCCCAGCCCCAGTGGCTTAGGCTGGGAGGTCAGCGTGTCTGCCCGCTGGTCCCCAGAGAGAGGCTGGTAATGAGGCTTTAGGCAGAGGCAGGAATGTGATGTCTGGCACCTTCCCAGGGAGTCCCATATTTGTCCCTGCCCCCCACTTGCCAGGGCCTTGTCTTCTTGGAGGAGATGGCCAGGCAGTGCCCAGTGAGGGCAGCTTCCTGGTCCAAGGCAGGGCACCTCTGGAGGGGTGTGCACAGAAGCCCAGGGTAACCTAAGGCCCTTCTTCCTAATACAGCTCTGGTGCTTCTGTGACCTTGTGTCTCTAGAGGGGCTGATGACAAGCTACCCTGAGTCACTCATATGCCGCACACCCAGCCCCTGACTTGGAATCAGACTGCAGCAGGGAGAGTCCAGCTGGGGTCTGTCCTGGCCAGAGTCAGGACCTGCAATTCCCACCTTGGCTGCACAGAAGTACAATGAGGATGGCCTGGAGCCCGGCTGGGGCTCTGCCTGGGGCAGGCGGAGAGTGTCTGGAGAGAGCAGGGCCGTGTCCCCAGGTTCAGGGCACAAGGCATTCACCTCTGGACTTCCTGACTTCTTGGCCCCTCTTACCCTGAGACACCGGAAACCCCCAACCAATTACAGACCTCAGCACCAGGGGATAAAATATACAGATATATTTATATTATCAAAAGGTCCCCAAAGTGGGGAAGGGGCACCGGGCAGCCTGGGCCCTCCCAGTAAACCCAGGCCAGATGAGGGGCTGAAGCCCCCTGAGTCCAGTTCTTGGCCCTGTACACATTTACCCAGAGCTCCATCCCCACCCCAGCTGAGTATTCATTCAGAGCATCCGCTTTCGGCTGCTCTGAAGTTTGTGGCCAAAGGGTGGGCTCCCTTCCAGCGGGGGCCTTGGGGCCTTGAGCCTCTGAAAGGATGGCAGCCTGCCAGGGTTCCTGACAGATGCCCATCTTTCTAACCCCTCCAACCTCAGGGTGGGTGGCCCTGCAGGGGAGCAGGCCAGGAGGGCTGAACACCTGGACAGAGCAGGTAAGGGATTCCTCCTCAGGCAGACCCTGCTGCCTGGCCCCCCCATGTCCTGGCCAGGGAACCCCAGGCTGCAGTCAGGATGAGGGGTGTGAGGATGTGGCTTCCTCAGGCGCCCCCTGCTGGCTCACGCCAGGCACGCAGGGCATGAGGGCGTCTGCCCAGGAAGGCTTCACGGCAGCGGCGGCGTGGCAGAGTCCCACCAGGGCTCAGACGTTTCGGAGAAGCTGTGGGAAGGCAGAGAACCCCAGATTCCATGAGCATGTTTGTGAAGACTCACAGGGAGTAGGGGGCCGGGGGCCAGCAATAGAGGGGGCTCCTGTGAACCAGGTGAACCCAAGGGGCCTGCCAGGGCTCCCACTGAGGATGGAGGGACAGGGCTGGAGGGCACTCTCAGAGAGGAGGAACAAAGGTAAGTCAGGGGGAAGATGGGCACCAGCCAGGTCCCCAGACACCTGCACACAGGGATGGAGAGCCACTCACAGAAAGGGGGTCCGCAGAAAAGGCGGCCACACTCCGGCGCATCTCGTTCTCACTGCCTCTCAGGGGGATCAGCGAAATGCTGCCCAGCCGGACCTCAGGCGCCGCCCGGGACACGCGTGAGGGCTCCGAGGGCCACACCAGGCCGTCGTGCTGGGCGGCAGGGGAGAGGAGGGGCGCTGGGCCTGGGCTCGGCTTCCGCTGGGCCCAGCCACTCAGCTCTGGATCCCCCCACCCTTCCCAGAAATGCCTGGGCTATGATCTGAGGTGAAACCCTCAGCTTTGATCCCAGCCGATATGAGAAGCAGCTGTTAGGAGAACATGACTGTATCCCCGGCAAAGCCCAGCCAATTATGTTACTCAACAACTCTCATTTCCAGGTCCACAAACAAACCGCTCCAAGAATGTAGCACCAAGAACACAGTTCTACAGGAACAAGTCTGCTTCCTTTCACCAGAAACCCAAAAAACCACAGAATCCACTCTGATCCCCTTTAGATGTTGACTACCAGGAAGCTCTGGGCTACGAGAGCTCAACCTGAGGTCCTGGTACAGTCTTATCTCCCTTTTCCCCAAACGATTCTGAGTTCTCATGTAAAAAACCTGTTTGGGGAATTCCCTGGTGGTCCAGTGGACTCTGAGCTCCCAATGTAGGGTTTGATCCCTGGTCAGGGAATTAAGATCCCACACGCAGTGAGGCCAAAACAAAAACAAAAACACACCTGTTTTAAGTCCAGCCCATCCCCCTAGCCCTGTTCTGACTTCAACTCCTCTCCAGCCTGCTCCCACCTAACCCACTGCAGCAGCCACCTCACCGGCCCCCTCACCTCCAGGCTCAGCCCTCAGTCCATCCTTCCCTACAAGCCGCACTCAGAATGAACCCTCTCAGATGCAACCCTGCACACCACTCTTGCTTAAAAAGTCTCCCTTAGAACTGCCGACTGACAAGTTCAGCTTCCTTGGCGTGGCCTCAAGACTGAGATTTTACTCCCAGCTCCCTTTTCAGTACCAATGTCTAGCACTCCTAGGCTTCTTGCTTTATGCCCTCTCGGACAGTCCTGCCATGCCTGTGAGCAAACTGTTTCCTTGGCCTAGAATCCCCACTGCCCCTACCTTTGCTTGGGGACCACTCCCTGATCCTCAAAGATTCCACTTCCATGATACCCTCTCCCATGATACCCTCGTGATACCTCCACGAGGTAGCATCCCTGGCTTCCCTCTGTCACCCAAGTGCTCGGCTCTAACAGGCCCCTTCTGGGTCTGTTTTCCTTTCCACGTGGGGAGTGAGTGCCCGAGGGCAGGGGCCTGCACCCTTTGTCTCTAGCATGCCTGGCTCCAGGCTGGACCCAGTAGGTGCCAGGAAGGGTTTATAAGAGAACGAACACACAAATGCCTTAAAAGCAATTCAAAATCCTGAAGCAACTGGTGGCCTGAATACTGAAGAAGCATATACATACACAAGCTCTGTAACGGAGGCCTTCTGGGACCCCACCCCATGCCCTGCATCCCATGCTTGGTACCTGCACGAAGAGGAAGGTGGCAAACCACTCCCGGAGCTCCATCTGTGTCTCACAGCACAGGTACCTGCAGGGTGGGGCACAGATCTGGACACCATCAGGGCCGGCCCAGCTAGGCAGAGACACCCTACCCTGCTCCCCTGCCCAGGGTCTCAGGGGCAGGGCCCAGACGTGGACAGTGAGGGGACCCAGTCCAGGGGGACGTGCTACCACCTCTCCTCGGCCTGGGGCCCTCACTCACCACTGCTGCTTCTCGTGTTTCTCCGTCTCGTGTATCACCGTGAAGCCCCAGCTGCAGAGAAGGAGCAGGTGGGGTCATTTGACAACCCGGAGAGGCCTCACAGCCCAGCAGCCTGGACCAGGGCTGGGGGCAGAGTTCAGGGCTTTCGGCAGGCACAGCACTTCCCAGCCTCTGTCTCCTCCTCTCACAGCCCACCATGCCAGCCTCCCAGGGCCTTGACTCCCTACCCCTGAGCTCCATCCCCCAGAGACAAGCAGGCACAGCCAGGGGCTAAGAGGAGAATGCCAGAAACCCAAGTCGAGTGACTGCAATTAATAACAATGGTAGTGGCTGTGCCTCGCTTCTCAACTTTTAAAACATACAACCATCTCAACTATATTTCAATTTAAAAAAGAAGAAGAAACACAACCACCTTTTGGAACAGGCATGCCGTTATTCTTCCCATTCTACAGACGTAGGAAGTGAGGCACACAGAGGTCCCAGAGTTACTCAGTGACTAACTGGATCTCCATCCAGGTTCTTAGACATGAGCAAGCAGGAGAGTTCCCAAGATGGCTTGTGACAGCCCAGACTGCTGCCCCCACCCCCAGAATCCGTAATTTAGCACGGCTGGGGCAGTACCTGAGAATTTGGGTTTCTAACACGTTTCCAGGTGATGCTGATGCTGCTGGTCTAGGAGACCACACCTTCAGAACTACTGAACCAACTCCTGTCAAGTTCACAGCCCTCAGCCATGTCTCCCCCGTCAGTTCTGAGCCCCACAGACCCACTGCCCCAGCTCACCAGGTGGGCGGCCGGAGTTTCTTCTTCACCCCCAGATAGACTTTGAGACTCCTGACAGGCCACTCCTTCTCAGGCCGGTGACTCTGGGTGGGGGAGGGCAGAGGGAGCAGGCACTTCAGCCAGTCGGGGTGGGCACTGGGGCAGGTCTCCCAACTGGGTGCCTCCCTCCCCCTTCTCCCAGCCCCTCCGTATCCCAGCACAGGGGCCCTCCTCTGGGAGGTTTTCCTGACAAAGCCCTCCCTGATCACAATCCAGCCCAACAGAGCCCCCAGGCCTCTCTCCCTGCAGCAGCATCAGACAGTCAACCCTCAGTCCCCGGGGCAGCTGGATGTCCACAGCAGTGACTCCCAGTCCCTCCCTGCTGCCCTGCAGATGAGAACTGACTCGCCGCATCAGCTGATTCAGTTCATCTGCAGAGGGACACATCTACACGCTGCACATCGCCCTCTGGCACTGAACTAAATGAGCTTGTGCGAGCTTAGCACCTCAGCTGGCTGCTTGTGTCCGTCTGTCTCAGGTCATTTATTCCTCACCCGTCCCTGCCCTGCGGAGGCTCCAGGGTTGACTGTGTGAACAGAAGGCTTATGGGGTGAGCAGTTACTGATTCTTTGATTTCACAAAGTGAAGTCTAATGACTCAAGCTGAAGCAGAACCACAGGAAGAACTTCCCAATGGTCTAGGTCAGGAAGCAGCAGACCAATGTACTGGGGAGGGGCACCAGATCACTGACATGCCCACCTCTGGTCCCCACCTCTGCATATGGGTCTGGGCTTGGAAGCAGCAGGCTGGCTCTGAGGCAGGGGGACGGGAGCAATGACCTCCAGGGAAGCAGTTAGTTAGAGGTCAAGCTGATGAGCCTCCCTCCTGCTCTGGGAGCCACTTGCTCGAAGCCCTGTCCCCACCAGGCAACCCTGGTACCAGCAGGGACACCAGGGTGGATGGCAGGGGAGGGGGGACTCACTTACAACCGAAACTGGGGGGTCAAAAATTGAGCCACCTCTACTCTGTTCCCCACCATTGCTCCCAGCCACCCTCAGGCACGGCTCCTCAGCAGGAACAAAAAGAGGGACCTAGGAGATGGGCAGGGAGAGGGAGAGTTTTGGGAATTAGTAGACTGCCTTGTGAGGTCACAATAGGATGAGCTGACTAGGAATAGTGGAGACTTTGGCATGGTCACATGGGTGTGGTTTAGGAGGGGCTTATTAGGAACCTTCACCCTGCTTTCACCCTCAGTCCCTCTAATGACGAAGCCTCTGGTGGGGGAGCCCTATATCTCCTGCACGTAGCAGGATAATGGTGCCCAAGAGGGCCAGGAAGAAGCTGGGCTACAGGCAGGGAGGAAACTGAACTTGGTGGAGGGAAAGGAAACCAGCCTGTGGAGATAAGAGGAATAAGGTGTGGGAAGAACAGAAAAGAAGATGCCTATGTGCAAGCAGGAAAGACACAAGGCTGAGAGCACTAGAAGAAATCAGACTGAGGCTGGAAGAAACTAGGCAGTGGGAATGGAAAGACTGAGACAGAGGTCCTAAAAGAACTTAGGCTGTAGGCATGGAAAACATCCGGCTCTGGGCATGATAGGATAAAGGATGTGGGGGAAACTGGGCTGCAGGTACAGAAGGAAACAGGCTGGGGAATGAAAAGCAGGCAGCGGGCTTCAAGAAGTCAGGCTGTGGGTGTGAGGGGAAGAGAACTAAAAGCAAGGAGTAAAGTGAACCAAGAGTGGGCGCAGCAGGGCAAGGAGAAAACTGAGAATGCAGGTGTTCAAGCCAGGCTGTGGCTCTGTGAGAATCAGAAAAAGCAGCCCTCAAGCCTCAGATGCTGGTGCACATGGTGTATATGTGGCAGGTGTATGACATGAGCGTGGCCAAGACAGGGAGGTTGAGGGGGCTTTGAAGGGCAAGCGGTGCATCAGTCAATGTAATCTTCTGATCAAGCAGCTTATCTATCCAGCATTTCCGAGGTATAAGGTCACTGACAGGGAACGAAGTTCAAAGACCTCTGCTAGAACCTAGATCTTTCTAGAATGTGCCTTTCCAGGTGCCTCAGGGTCTTTAACAATGGGAGACCCCGGGATGAGGCTTGGGTCTTCACCTATCCTGAACTGCCAGGGGTTGTTCCAAATTCAAGTCTTCTTTCCTGTTGCCCCATACACTAGCAAATACCAGGATTACAAACAACTCACTGGCTCCTGTGAGACTGGTGCTGGCTGCCCCGGGAGAGCACCGCCAAGGCCCACACTGACCAGCCCTCGCTGCCGAGGTCTGTCCCCCTATACTTAAGGGAGTAAAAAGCTAGAGCTCTGAGGCTTACAAATCTGGATTTGAAACTCAGTCTACCGCCTAGAGATTGCCTTGGACAAAACACCTGAAGCCTGCTTTCTCCCTGCCAAGTGGGGACAATACCCCTCCCCACAGGACAGGAGGGAGATTACATGTCCCAGTACAGGAAAGGCTGGATACAAAGCCTGGTTCCATAAACATTAGATCTGCTTCCTCTTTCTAGCTCTCCTGCCTTCTCTCCTCTATGTCAAGGGATCAGCAGATGCTGATGCTCTTCCAGGTGCCAGGAAAAAGGCATCCCAGAACCAAGGGGGACTGACTAGAGGGGTAAGACCCAGAAGTAAGGATGTGATGATGATGACAGACGGAGGCAAAGGAGAGAAGAGGAGGCAAAGGAGAGAAGACAAGGGTCAGCAGGGGCCCAGGCTGCATTAATAGAGATAGTGTGCAAAGAGAGGGAGATGAGGGTCCTGCTCTATCTGCTCTGCTCCCTCCACACAGCCAGCCCTCTTCAGATGTCCTTAGGAGACACAAGGCGCAGGAAGGGCAGGAGACACTGGTAGGAGCTCAGGCTGGACCCCTGGGCTTAGAAACATGTTTCTGCTGACTGTCTCCGCAGAGCACCTGGACTCTGTGGTACCCAAGGCACAGCTGGGATCCACAGGGGTATTGTGGGAGGCAGGTCTCAGCTGAACCTGAGCAAGGGCTTTCTCCCAGACAGGAGTATCATTCTAGGATAGGGCAGCCCCCAGGGAGGAGAGGTTGAGATTCCCTCTCTCAGGGTGTGTAAACAAAGGCTGGCAACCAGCTACTACCAGTGGGGAATACATCACAAGCTTCTGTAGTCCTGCTCTCCTGTTTTAGGATAAGGAAAGTAACAATTATGTTCTAATAGCACTGGAACTCTCTCCAGGGTTGGAAAGAGGGTGGTTCCTATGGGCCTCCACTAACTGGCTCCACAGCTGAGTTCTTTGGAGAATTTGAGAGCATTACACTGATGGGGGACCCTGGCGAAGGACTCTGGGACAGAGCTGGTGATGAGAAGGGCAGGAGCCTAGGCCACAGCCCCCGGGTAGAGGCCAAGAAACCATGCCTGGAGATGGCCAGGAGCTCTGTCTGTGACCCTGTGCTCCCACCAGGCTCACTTGGCCCCCAGGCGGTGTAAGGCAGCTGGCAGTTGACCCAGAGCTACTCACGGTCTCAGGGGCCCCGCTCCATGGCCTCTGGCTCTGTTTGATAGAGGATCAGGGTTACGGACGAAGGAGGCCCAGGCCCAGGGCTAGGACAGTGTGTGTAGTGGTGCGTGGCAGGATGTGGCTCGTATGTGCAAAAGATGCGGGGGAGGCGCTGGGGTGGAGATGGTGTCTGGTCGGGGAGGACACCTGACGTGTGGACAGTGTGGGCACAGAGTGGGCCGGGAGTGGGTATAGCCTATGAAGCAACAAGGCATGCACGGGCCACAGCTTGTGGCTATCACCACACAGCATGTTCTTGTGGGTGACATGACCAGGCACGGGCGGACAGCACATGCCTGATGTAACGGCATTCAGGTACCAGGGCCTGGGAGGGCCCCAGGGCAAAGCCAGAGCCACAGCGGGAGGGTCTCTGAGAGTCCACAGCTCCCCACAACCAGTGCTGTGCCGTATCAAGACCCCACGATGGGGATGCTCCCGCCATCAGGCCCAGGGGGACACTGAAGCCTGGGTGACCAAGCACGCGTGGATGCAGGTGCCCACTGCAGGGCAGGACCCGGCAGGATCACGTACCCGGACCTCCTTGTAGAGCCGAAGGCAGCTGCTGTTGAGGATGAAGTAGCGATCGTGGAAGCCGCCTGTGGGCAGGCCCAGGCCCAGGAGGCTGCGGTCCTCTCGGAACTTCATCATGCCGTGCTTGGTCTCACCCACATGGCTGGCTGGGGGAGGAGTGGAGTGGGCATGGGCTGCGCCCACCCGTGGACACAGACACCCGGGGCAGGGTCTCCCAATGAAGGAAACTGCCCTGTCCTGCCCCAGCCTCTGAAGAGGCCTGCCCCACTGGTGCTCGCTGCCCGAGCCTCTCCTGCCTGGCTTCACCATATCCTGCTCTAGGTCTAGATGGAGGGACCCCCCGACCAGGCATCCCGGCCCCGCAGGCACCGCCCACCCAGGGACACCACCTACCCAGGTACAGCAGCATGGCCTCCATGGACTGGTGCTTCTTCACCACCAGGTAGCTGTCTGTGCCCAGCCCGTGCAGGATGGGAAGCACCTTCTCCGCAAAGTGCAGGGGGCGCTCTGGGGAGAGGACACTCGGTCACTGGGGCCACAAGGCTGGACAGCATTGAGGGCTGGCCCATGGACACACATCACCTATGTGGCGAACGGTACTGTCCACTGCCTCTGCCTCCTAGTGCCACATTGCTCCCCTGACCACCCCCGACACATCTGGGCAGGACCAAACCT
This sequence comes from Giraffa tippelskirchi, assembly GCF_054371585.1. Taxonomy (NCBI): domain Eukaryota; kingdom Metazoa; phylum Chordata; class Mammalia; order Artiodactyla; family Giraffidae; genus Giraffa; species Giraffa tippelskirchi. The sequence goes on from NC_137285.1 coordinate 123,702,844, forward strand.
GCTCCAACCTACCATGTTCAAAACCAAGCTGGTGATCTTTCCTGTGTGTCCTCATCAGAGCAAAGAGCACTGCCCACCAGGCTACTCAAGCCGGAAATAAACTCTCCTCCCTCTCAGTCTGCAATGTGTCGAATCTCTCTGCTTCCTTCCAGCTCCTTGCAGCCACCCTGGCGCATGATACCATCTTCCTGGACCAATGTTGTGGCCTCTGAAGCAGTCCCTGCCATGGGCTCTCATCCCCTCTCCCCGTGTCCCTCTACCCAGCAGTAAGGAGGAATCTTTTCCAGCTCCCAACCACTAACGCTTCAATGGCCTTGTGTTGTTGTCAGGCCATGATGGAGGCCTCTGCCTCCATCTTCAGCCCCACCTCGTGCCACACACCTCATTGCCCTTATCTCAAGTTCCTTGAAAGGATAGTGTCCCTGGCCACCACAGGGCCTTTGTCCATGCTGTCCCCACTGCCTGTAAGTACATCCCTCTCTTCTTCGCCAAGTAACCTCTACTCTTCCTTAACCTCCTAGTCCAGGGACTCCAAAGCCAGAGACCTTGTTATAAGTTCTGGTGGCATTATGGCCCTTTCTTTCATAGAAGTTAACACAGCTGTAGTTGTGTGTTTATGGGTGTGATCACAGGATCAGTATCTCTACTTCATACTAGAGTAACCCCTGTGAGGGAAGGGACTATGTGCCCGACTCTCCTGCTGAGTGCCTGGCACTCAACAAACAACAGTAAAACAAATGAACAGATACGCCCTCAACCTCCACTGCCAATGAGACCATCCTTCACCCTAAAATGCCTTTTTAATCACCCCCCTTCACCACCGTGGCCCCTTAACGACACCATCACCAGCACCGCACCCCGTTTCTCCAGCATGCTTATCACCACCCAATACCTGCTTCACCACCCATGTTGTCACTCACAATCCCATTATCAAATTCAGCATCTCCACCCTTGCAAGCAACACCAATCTCATTAACATTTGAGAAAGTGCCACAGCTGACACGATCTACTCCTTCACCATCCCTCCCATTAGCCATGTTACAGCTGCCACCTGAACCCCCACCAGCACACTTTCACCACCATCACTGAGGTCACAACTTGACAGCAACATCCATCACCTAAAACCCCCCTTGCCACCAGTATCACCAAACTGTGGGATAGAGGACGACAGACTGGGGCTGCCCCATTTCTTGCACCAGTCCTGGTGGTCACGCACCTGCCTCCTCCCTCTCATTGACCTCGAAGCAGGTCCAATAGTCCTTCTCCCTGATGCCCACATTCCTGCGATCCAGGATCTCCAAGGTAAGCTCCTCTGCAGTCATGGATGCTGGGATCTGCGAGGACCCAAGAGGAGGAAGAGGAGATCAGCCTATCCAATCCCCAGCCCCCACTCTGTCACAACCTTGCTGTGTGATCCAGGGACCAAGCCCACCCCTCTCAGGGTCCTCTGGAGTACTGGGATGCAGGAGGCTGTCTCTGAGTGGTCCTGATAGGTGAGGAGAAGGGAAAGAGGCCCTGGCAATGGCCAGATACAGGTCCCAAACCAGGGCTCCCCTGGGGGTGGAAGCCATGCTCCCTGGTCATCGGAGCCTGCGCCTGGTGCAGCCTGACTCTCCTACCCCTACCTCCCTGGCCTCTTGGTCCCTGGTCCTCACCTTGACATGTTGCTCCGCCTCTGCCTTCTTCTCCTCTAGGTACACGGTACAGATGAAGTCACCGGCGTGCTGCAGGGAGACAGGGCTCAGCGGGAGGCCTGGGGAGTGGGTGCAGGTGCCTGGCCTGAGCCCCCCACCCCAGGCCCTGTCCTTCACCTGGGTCCCGCTAGCAGTGCCAGCCACACGCATCTTCACGATGGCAGTGACCTCCTCCCGCTGCTTCCTCAGCTCCTCTTCATCCACCTGCGAAGGGGGAAGGGACAGGGACAGACGGTCACTGCCGCCTGTGAGGCTGAATGCTGCCCGCCGCTGCCCACCGGCTGGGGAACGCACGCTAAACACCACCACATAGTGGTTGATGAGGTCTTCCACCACACGGCCAGCCTTGTAGTCCTGCCCATCTGTCTGGAAGAGCGTGGGCCCAAACACAATAGCCAGGTTGTGTGTGTTCATCTGGTTCGTGTCTGAGAAGCACTGGACACTGGACACAGGAGGACGGAAGCCTTGAATGAGGGGTCTAACTCAGGACTTCCCTACCTCACCTTCCTAATTCCTGCCAGGTCCATGAATGGCTCCTGGAGTGAAGCCAGGGTAGGTCCCAGTAAGAGAGGACCACTAGTTAAGAGGACGAGGGGACAGTCTTTCTGACCAAGTCTTGGGTCCCAGCAAGACTGGGAAACTGAGATATGTGGCTGCTGGCTGAAACCTCCTCTACTCTCCCACCCTGAAGGAAGCAAGCTGGCAGCCAAAGTGTCCAAGACCAGGGCATATCATAAGGCAACACTTGGTTCCCAGACCCACCTGGTTCCCAGGGGAGAAGAGTCAGCCAGGTTGGGAGTAGAAGAGTCTTTTTCACCCCAGCCCCCCAGGAGTGCTGCTCCTCACCAGTACAAGTGGCTGATAAGAGCCTTCACTGTGGCCCGGTTGACTGGGGGCAGACGTGCCAGAAGCTCTCGATACCTGGACACCTTCTCCTCCTCATCCTCAATCTCTGGGTGGCGGGAGATGGATCAGGTCAGGAATCCCCCCCCAGTAACCACATTCCCTGTCCCACCCCTCTGGCTACTCTGCCTCTCATCCTAGGTGATACCACTCTCTACCCGCCTCTAAGTCAAATAAGGCCAGCCATGTAACAGAAAGAAAGAATTCTCCAACTCCAAGGGACCCCAGCTCTGCATAGAGTGACAATGGGAATGAGAGGCAAGGAGGAAGGGGCACTAGAGTCCACCGCTGGGGCATGCTTAGCCCCAAGTGCATGATGGGGAGGGCAGGGAAAACTGCGATAAGAGTGTTCAAGTCAGCAGCACTGGCTTGGGTCTCAGACTGGGCACGGACTGCAGGGCCCACCTGAGGCCTCCAGCCAGGCTAGGCGCTGGACTCGAGTGAAGAGCCCATCGGGCAGATCTCGCAGGAAGCGCTTGAGTGCGGAGGAGACGTCGTCCACGTGCTGCTCGCCCTCCTTGAGGCGCACAGAGCGAGCGTCCAACCGTAGGCTCTCCAGCAGCCGTAGTGTCTTTGACGTCTGCCCACACTTGCGATAGATGCCCTCTGAGGTCAGGCCTGGAGAAGGGTGGGGCTGAGCTGGGGGCGTGGCCGAGCCGGGGCGTGGCCAAACATGAGGGGCTCGAGGCTTTCAGGGAGATCCCAGGAAGGCGAGGCTCGGCCTCTTCGGCAGGAGGTGAAAGTCTCTCTGGGAGGGGCTGGGTGGGGAGGGGCGGGGCCTGTGCCATGGAGGCGGAGCTCACCGCACTGCGTGATGTAGTCCACACAGCGGTACACAATCACAGGGATATCCGAATCTCCCAGCTGCTGCTCTGACAACGTGTCCCCCGAGCTGGCCGCTGCTTTCTGGATGGCCCCTAGCCAGCCCATGAAGTCCAGCCGCCGCTCCCCCTGGATGTACAGCGTCCTGGGCCGGGAAGTCAGTCACTTGGGGGACCTACCACCTGTCCCACCCCGCCCAGGCCTGTCAGACTGCCCAGGCTTCTCAGAGCCCCTCCGGGAAGCCAAGGCTCACCTCCGTCGCTCCACCAGCACCAGCACCTGGTTCTCACTGTCCCCCTGGACGGCTGTGGAGAAGCCAGTTGAGCTGAGGTCCAGGCCTCGTTCATGGTCCCTAATCTGCTCCCTCCCGAAGCGCTCTGGGTCCACCCACCAATTCATGGGGTGGCTGAGATGCACCCCAAGGACAGGCGAAGACATGAGCAGGCAGGCTGCTCCTTCTGGCCGGGTTAGGGTAGAGTTCAGACTTAAGGAGAGGGGCTGGGGCCTGGGAGCCCAGGATAGGGTGCCCTGGAGATTGGGGCCCAGGTCCAGGCGTACGCACAAAGCTCCTGTAATTTCCGAAGTTGCAGCGGCTCCTCACAGGGCCCCTCTGGGAAGACAGCGTAGAGCTCGGAGCCGGTGAGGGCAAACCAGCCCTCCTGGGCCCGCTGTAGGCTCAGGCCAGCTTTGTAGGGAAGGCGTCCAAGCCTCTCAAAGTCCCGAGCCAGCAGATCCTCAGCCAGGGGAGGCACGAATGCCTGGTGGGGAGGCCAGGGACAGGGGAGACGGCCAGGGAGACTGCATCAGCCAACAGCACTGCCCACCTGGGATACCCCAGGTGTTTGGCTTGTGGGCATGTACCCATTTTTCACACAGTGCAGTGAACTAATGTGGGTATCATGTCCCATTTCATACCATTAGATATGCCCTCCTCTGGAATGCCTTCCCAGACACCATTAGGGATGTCCTTTCTTTGGGGCACCAAGGCATTCTTGCCCTCTGTTGTAGTACCAACTACAGTTTCTGCTGTTTGGACCCCATCTGTCTCCTCTACTAGCCTGGGAGCCACTGAGGATCATGACTGGTTCATCCAGGTCCCCAGGGCTCCGAGAACTGACCCTCAGGAGGCCCCCAGATGACTGACCAATGAACAAGAGAAGAGAGTCACAGACGCTCACAACTCAGAGACCCTAGATGGTATCTGATTCTAGTCCCCAGGAGAGAGCTCTCCTCTGCAGCCTCCCTGCCTCCTTCCAGGACAAGGCGCTCACTCCCCTAGAGCCAGCACTGTCCATCCTAGGATGGCTCTTTCATTATTAAACATATATTGAGTACCTAGGGATTGCAAGGCCCACAGTCCTGCTTCCACAGAATTGAGCTAGGTCTCCTGACTCCCCCGCCCCCAACGCCCAGAAGGGCTGCAAATTACATCTGGCCCTGCGTCCTGTGTCTTCTGTCTTCCATCCAGCCCTGATCCATAAAGCGGGAAAGCCGAGGTCCTACCCAGCACCCCGACAGACTCCCCCCACATCAGCCTGCTAACCCAGGCCCACCTTGGCAATGCACTTGACCCACTCACGAGCCAGCTCTGCGCTCTCCAGCCCAAACAGGTATAGCCGCTCTCCTTCTGTGTACACTTCAAAGGTGTGCTCAAAACTGTTGATACACAGGCCAGGATTCAGGCCCACTCTGCCAAGCACTGGCCCACCTCCACCCATTGCCCCTGAGACTACCCTTCCCTGGTCCCATAAGAGGTTAGGGCCTCAGGAGACCTGGTTTAGCCCTTGCACAGCACCAGCTTGCTGTGTGACCCCAGGGAGAGTCCACCCGTCTCTGGGCCTGTTTCCCAATCTCCCCAGTGGAGGGTTGGACCTTACATCAATAACAGTCTGTGATTCTGCCCGGGGGTGCTCACCCATGGGTGTCAGGAGTGGGCACTGCCAGACACACAATCTCGCTGGCCCGAATCTCCCCGTTGGGGGTCACTGCCCGCTCGTTCTCATAGTAGCTCAGGACCCCGTCACTAAGCACACACCAACGTCGGCTGAACTCTGGGGAGAAGACAGGCACGGGAACCATGAGGGAGCCCTCCACCCTCACCTGAACATTACCACTGCATCCTCCCTGGGCCCCCACTCCCATCTGACTCATGTCCTCTTCACTCTAATTCACAAGCTTCCCCCAAACCCATCTTCCTCCCTGTAGCCCCAGCAAGCCAGCCCCACCCACCTCTCCAGCTGCCTCTCTGACTACTCTGGATACACATTCCACACTCCCTGCTTTTGCTTGCCCTATTCCCTTTACCCACACCCTCCCACCCTTCAGTTTAGTTCAGTTTAGTCACTCAGTTGTGTCTGCTCAGTTGTGTCCGACTCTTTGCGACCCCATGAATTGCAGCATGCCAGGCCTCTGTCCATCACCAACTCCCGGAGTTTACCCAAACTCATGTCCATTGAGTCGGTGATGCCATCCAGCCATCTCATCCTCTGTCGTCCCCTTCTCCTCCTGCCCCCAATCCTTCCCAGCATTAGGGTCTTTTCCAGTGAGTCAACTCTTCACATGAGGTGGCCCAAGTATTGGAGTTTCAGCTTCAACATCAGTCCTTCCAATGAACATCCAGGACTGATCTCCTTTAGGATGGACTGGTTGGATCTCCTTGCAGTCCAAGGGACTCTCAAGAGTCTTCTCCAACACCACAGTTCAAAAGCATCAATTCTTTGGTGCTCAGCTTTCTTCACAGTCCAACTCTCACATCCATACATGACCACTGGAAAAACCATAGCCTTGACTAGATGGACTTTTGTTGGCAAAGTAATGTCTCTGCTTTTTAATATGCTATCTAGGTTGGCCATAACTTTCCTTCCAAGGAGTAAGCGTCTTTTAATTTCATGGCTGCAATCACCATCAGCAGTGATTTTGGAGCCCCCCAAAATAAAGTCTGACACTGTTTCCTCATCCATTCCCCATGAAGTGAGGGGACCAGATGCCATGATCTTAGTTTTCTGAATGTTGAGCTTTAAGCCAACTTTTTCACTCTCCTCTCTCACTTTCATCAAGAGGCTTTTTATTTCCTTTTCACTTTCTGCCATAAGGGTGGTGTCATCTGAATATCTGAGGTTATTGATATTTCTCCCGGCAATCTTGATTCCAGCTTGTGCTTCTTCCAGCCCAGCGTTTCTCATGATGTACTCTGCATATAAGTTAAATAAGCAAGGTGACAATATACAGCCTTGACGGACTCCTTTTCCTGTTTGGAACCAGTCTGTTGTTCCATGTCCAGTTCTAACTGTTGCTTCCTGACCTGCATACAGATTTCTCAGGAGGCAGGTCAGGTGGTCTGGTATTCCCATCTCTTTGAGAATTTTCCAGTTTCTTGTGATCCACAAAGTCAAAGGCTTTGGCATAGTCAATTAAGCAGAAATAGATGTTTTTCTGGAACTCTTGCTTTTTTGATGATCCAGTGGATGTTGGCAATTTGATCTCTGGTTCCTCTGCCTTTTCTAAATCCAGCTTGAACATCTGGAAGTTCATGGTTCACGTATTGCTGAAGCCTGGCTTGGAGAATTTTGAGCATTACTTTACTAGCGTGTGAGATGAGTGCAATTGTGTGGCAGTTTGAGCATTCTTTGGTATTGCCTTTCTTTGGGATTAGAATGAAAACTGACCTTTTCCAGTCCTGTGGCCACTGCTGAGTTTTCCAAATTTGCTGGCCTATTGAGTGCAGCACTTTCACAGCATCATCTTTCAGGATTTGAAATAGCTCAACTGGAATTCCATCACCTCCACTAGCTTTGTTCGTAGTGATGCTTTCTAAGGCCCACTTGATTTCACATTCCAGAATGTCTGACTCTAGGTGAGTGATCACACCATCGTGATTATCTGGGTCGTGAAGATCTTTTTTGTACAGTTCTTCTGTGTATTCTTGCCACCTCTTCTTAATATCTTCTGCTTCTGTTAGGTCCATACCATTTCTGTCCTTTATCGAGCCCATCTTTGCATGAAATGTTCCCTTGGTATCTCTAATTTTCTTGAAGAGATCTCTAGTCTTTCCCATTGTATTGTTTTCCTCTATTTCTTTGCACTGATCGCTGAGGAAGGCTTTCTTATCTCTCCTTGCTATTCTTTGGAACTCTGCATTCAAATGGGAATATCTTTCCTTTTCGCTTCTCTTCTTTTCCCAGCTATTTGTAAGGCCTCCTCAGACAGCCATTCTGCTTTTTTTGCATTTCTCTTCCATGGGGATGGTCTTGATCCCCATCTTCTGTACAATGTCACGAACCTCCATCCATAGTTCATCAGGCACTCTATCAGATCTAGTTCCTTAAATCTATTTCTCACTTCCACTGTATAATCATAAGGGATTTCAAGGCCAGCCCAAATGCCCAGGAAGACTTTCATAAGGTAACCCCCGTGCCCCACCCTCCTCTGCCAGCAGGACCTACTACTCTGTACTCTGCTTCCTCCTATAATGGATCTAAGGAGACTGACAAGATTCCATAAAGGAACAGAAATGGGAGTCTGGACCAGGAAAGTAGGAGAAAATAACGACTGTCAAGGTCACGCAGGCTCGTATAATTCATAGCACTGAGCATTACATAGGCTCAGAGCGTCCTGGCATCCATGGGAAAAAAAAAAAGGATGAGTGAGGCAGTTACATAAATGATACTGCCAAGCAGAGGGACGTAGACTAGGGGCAGTGCCCCAGGGGCAGTGAGGTGGTGAGCTGCACAGAGTTCCCAAGAAATCTGTTTGGGAGTTGGAGAGTTTCATCTGGGGGTGCTGAGGGATGCAGTGAGCAACGGCCTCAATAATGCTCATACAGCAGAGTCTCTCATCCTGTCTACGAGAACATGACATTTGCCCTCTGAGGGCGGTGTCCCCCAGAGGCTGCCTCCCAGGCTGAGCTTCCTCCAGGACCTCCGCCCTGCTTCAGTCATTCCTCATCCTATGGCCCTGCAGCACACAGGCCCACAGAGAACCATAAACAGACTCAGAAATAGACAAATTAAGGTCAGGTAAGTAGTGTGAAAAAAGGGCTTGCTATTGTGGATTAAGTGGTTGGGAATAAAATCTTCAAGGAGTGACACTGAAAGAGACCTGTTTTTAAATAAGGGACTAACCATGCAGATATTTAGGGAAATGCACTTTGGGCAGAGGGAACCACAAGTACAAAGGGTCTGGTGAGTGTGCATGTTTACGAAGCAGCAAGGAGGCCAGTAAAGCTGGAGAGGAGACAGAGAGGTAATGGGGTGGGGCAGCCGATGTGCGTGTCCTTGCGGGACTTGGTAATAAGGACTGTGGATTGTACTCAGAGATGGGAGCAAATGGAAGGCTGAGGAGAGAGATGACAGAGCTTTAAACTTAGTCTTCAAATTTCCCAACATCCAAGTACTCTAAATACCAGCTGCCCCAGCCCAGGGCCCACACCTAGTAGGCGCTCAATAAAGGGCTTCTTTGAGCTCAAGGAAACTCTGGCAGTGGCTCACTCTGCAGTGCCATGCTCCACTCTCACTGGATCAGCCCATTTATTAAGCACTCACTGTATAACCAAGACCACACCCAGGACACCTTGCAGGGTGACTAGACTAGAGTGTACTTGGCTCCCTCAGGGAGTCCCCCAGCCTGACCAGTTCTGGCTTCTCTGGCCCTGCCACCATGCCAGAATGCCATGGCAAGGGCAGGGTCCTGGCACCCACCTTCCCGGGCCCGGCGGTCCTGCAGCAGCTTCCCTGCAGAAGCAGTCTTGTAGACGAAGCTGCTGTGGCTCACAGTTGGCAGGATAACTGAGTAGTGCTTTTCCAGGGGCCTCACTGAATCCAGCCGAGGTACCTCTTTGGGGAAGGGAGGGAAAAAGTGGCTGGTCACCATCCAAGGGAGTACCCCCTCACCCCCACCTGGACTGGGTATTTAAGCTGGCACTCAAGTCACCCGCCCCTGCTCCCCAGCATTGTTCCCTGACTAGCACCCTTGGGCTCCTACTGCCACATTCCGGATTTTGCCTAAACCTTTCTCCACCTTTCCCATTTTGCGTAAATTCCGTCCCACTCACAAGGCCTGGCTCTAGTACCTCTCCTTCCAGGGAGCTTCCCTGACTCTCCAGCCCAGCTCTTCCTGTTGGAAGCACAGGGCCAGCACACTAGAATGAGGGGGGCCTGGAGCAAACTCTCTAACAATCCCCAGAGGGAGCTTGTCTCAGACAATGCAAAGCCTAAGGAAGCAGCCTGGCTCCAGCCCTGCTCCCTGCGGTCCCAAAGCCCAAGCCAGCTGGGTGGTCTCCTGTGCCTTCCCGGACACCTGGGCTCCCTCCAGCCCAGCGTGCCCCACCCACCCATGGGTGGGTGGGCCAGAGTCCTGGCCGCCAGGCTCCACCCTTGGTCCTGCGATGTAGCCCCAGAGGCTAGTAGTGGGCCATGACCAGTGACGCTCACCCCCACCACCCCCTTCTCAGCTACCCCGAGAGTGGGAGCCAAATGGGACCCAACCCAACTGCAACAGAGCTCCACCCAGAGACCGGCAGACAGGGCTGCCCGGGTGAGTCCCTCCACACACAGGAAATGCAGCACACCCCCACACATACACAGCAACACAGACACGCTCTGCACACACACACACAAACCCTGAAGCCCTCGACATCCCCAGGTGCAAGGAAGCAGAGCCACAGCAGCTCAGAGACACACAGACCCGGGCTTATGGACGCTGCCCGGAGGTCCCACACTGTGGACCAGAGAGGGACCCACAAACACAGAGATGCAGAGACAGAGACACAAAGGGACACGTGTATGAAGGGGAAGCCAGAGGCACAAATGCCTAAAAATCATGTAAACGTCACACACACACTGTCGCACCAGGACCCCTGGAAAAGCTGCAATGACAGCTCAAGTGGTATATGAACCGGACCTCACAGGACGATACCCCTCCACTGGCACCCAACAACCAGCATCCATCCCCTCCCAAGGGCCTGACCCTGGCAGCAGGGAGGTGCCATCCCTTGAGGTGAACAGTCCCACTCACCTGTGGTCCGGTTGTTCCGAAGGAATTCCATCTGCAGTGTCTGTCCTGCCTGCTCGGCAAGAGCCAGGGGCGTGGGGGCCTCGGGGTCCCCTGAGAAGCAGTTGACCCCAGCCCCACAGCCCAGAAGCGCCTGGGTCTCAGCCAGGTCTGAGGTGGTGACTGCGGCACACAGGGCCTGGAAGGAGGGGAGAGGAGGGGGAGGGTCAGGCCGAGCCGGAGGGAGGGGCCAGTGGGACAGTGTCCAACGGGCGAGAGGGAGGAAGAGGAAGGAGTCACCTAGGTCAAGGGCCCACCCTCAGAGTGCAAGAGAAACAAAGGAGGAAGACAGACAAGAGGAGAAAAAGAAATGCCAAAGGGAGTGAGCCGGGAGGGGCATCCCCTTAGGGGTCCTAGCCATCCAGGCCTCACCCTGCTGACAGCCCCCTGGGACCGTCAGCCACCAGGCCTTTCTCTAGAGGATCTCAAGCTCCCTCTGCCTTGAGGAAGGGCAGAGGGGGGTGCTTTGTAGCTCATTCCTCCCACATTTGAATTCCTCACCGCCTGCCCATCCCTCCCAACCAATGGGAGTTGCCGCCCCTCCTGGCTGGCGGCTAGACTGGGCTGGGCTGGGGGCTGGACGCCTGGGTTCCTGGGAGGTGGAGGCCTGGCTCCCACTGGGCTTCTAGCTGGACTGAGCCTGACTGGGTGGGGCTACTTGGGGGAAGGGCTGAAGGTTGACCAGAGGTCACAAGTGGCAACCCCCGCCCCCCACCAGCCTCAGAGGCGGTTACCTCCTACTCAGGCCAAGCCAGACCAGGGACAGGGCTTGGCTCCCGGTCTGCCGGGGCTTGGGGGCCCATGAGGGGCCTCATCTTGAGTGGGGTGTGGATGGGGGGCGGGTTGGAGCAGCCAGCTGTTTTTCATGAGCCTGACAGGAAATAGCATCCCCATCAAGTTCACTCCTTTTGGCAGGATTCAGAAGGAGCAGGATGGGGTGCGGAGACAGAGGAATGGGGGGGGGGAGGCAGACAGATGCTAGGGACGTGGCCTTGGCCCAAGGGTCAGGCCTGGCTCCTCCTTAGTTTGTCCCAACTGTCCCTGTGGCTTAGGCAGTGTCCTTCTGCCATCTGGGCGTCAGTTTCCCTACAGGACTGCTCCTCACTCTGAGCTAGTGGGAAAGCTGGGCTGAGACAGAGTGAGGAATGATGGGGACATGACTAACGGGGGTGGTTTCAGGGGGCCTCACGGGCCTAGTGCCCTGACCTTGTCCAGCTCCTCCTGGTTGCCAAAGAGTGGGTGGTAGCGGCGGTACTTGCCCTCGCGGTATTTCGCTTCTAGGTGGCACCGCCGGGCACTGGGGCTGCTGTTGGGCTGCAGGGCCTCGCTGGGGGGCACGTTGGCTGCCCAGAAGTGGTTCCCGGCAGCATTGCCCAGCTGTAAGAAGAGCTGTAGGTGCAGGAAAGAGGTCAGAAGGGCAGCCTACAGCTGGAGCCCATGCCCAGCAAAGCCTTGGTTTTGAGGTTGTTAAGTGAGGGGCTGAAAGAGCCAGGCCCTCCACCCACTCTCCCATCAGGGAAGCTGAGGGGACAGCCTGGCCTGCTGGTGGCCCTGGGTGCTCCCTCACTAACGCTGGGCCTAAGCCCAGTCCCCCAGCTCAGTTATGGGACCAGAGGCAGAAAGTCTAACAGGTGGAGGCCCAGGTTGGGTGCCTGGTTGGGTGCCTTGCTATCTCCCCACCTAGTCCCACATCTGGAACTCTGCATTCCTAAGACTATCACAGCTGGTGGGGGCCTAGCCTCTCAGCCAACTGGGTGGACAGGGATTATGAAAACATCTCCTGTCTCTGACATTCCTCTCTGGGCTCAGAGGAAGAGGGGTGAAGGCAGACTTTGGCATAGGCTCCGGCACTCAGGGGACTAGGGTATGCATTCTTTCACTGTGCTGATCACTTGTGCCACAGCTATTTCCTGGGCCCCCCAGTTTGCCTGCTTGCCGGGTGCTGCGTGGGGTGCTGGAGTCAGAGCAGAGAACAAAGCAGAAACAGTCCCAACCGCCACTGACTCACACTGTGACTCCGGGAAAGTCATTTTCTCTCCCTGCGTCTCAATATCCTCTGTAAACTGGGGTTCTAACCCTAAGTCACAGGGGATATGACACCCAAACTGCTCTGGGGTCTGCAGCTTGGCTGGGGTGGTAAGGAAGGTGGTGTGTGGTCAGGCCCTGGCCCAGCCTCCTGTTGCAGGTTTTCCCCTGTGACTATCACACATATCAGTACCTGGCAACCCCAAGCACACAGGCACAAATGTACACACGTGAGTATCCCCCAGTGGGTACTCAGACCCACTGGCACACATGAGGAGAGATAAAATGAAGTAAATATTTTAGGCTTTGCAAGATAAGTCTCTGTGACATATTCCTTTTCTTCTTCTTCTTCTTTTTTAGCAATCTTTAAAATTGTAAAAACATTCTTAGCTCACCAGCCAGTTTGCTAACTTTGCCAAAAATCAACTTGCTCCAAACCCCACCCACTAGATGATCCCGAAGGTCTCTCTCTAGCTCCACGGCATTGAGGCCAGTGAAGTGGGGGAAAAGGGGTGGGAGATCCAGGCAGGAGCCAAGAGGGACAGACCCCAAACACAGCTAGTTGGCTCCCCACCTCGATGAGTGTTTCCGTCCACACCTTCCTGTCCATCTTCAGGCTCCGCACCTTGGAGACACCAGCACCCAGGCCACGGTGCTCCCCTGCAGACAGAAGGCCAGACACACGGTCATCGGGGGGCCCTCTCCTTTACAGGAGCAGCCCCCTCTCCCCACCACACCCCAGGGCCCATGGGGGCAGACATGGAGAGGCCTTGGACAGGACCCCAGGGCTAGGCCTGCGGTTCCCACACAGTTCCATCCCCCTGTGGATGAAAACACTAACTCCCGCCTCTGCTTGCAAAGCCCTGCCTGACCTAGCCTACTTCTGCTCCTCTGATGTGACCAGGGTGCTGGATTCCAACAGGCCTAGGCTCAAATCCAGACTCACTCACTTGCCAGGGGACCCCGAAGAAGCCCCTTTCCCTCTCTGTGCCTCAGAGTCCCCATAGTAAGTGAGAAGTTGAATCCCTGCCACGCAGGTTAATCATGGTGGGAAAGGCTTGACACATAAGCGCCACTTCATCAACGATGCTCTCTGACACTGCCTTCGCTCCAGCCCCTCCAGTCAGACAGACCACCTGCCTTCTGGACACCCCAGCCCTGTCTTGCCCTGGCCTGGCACCCTGCCCGCTACACACCTGCACAGCGCTTGCAGATGACGACACAGAGGTTGATGGAGGCCCAGTCAGGCTGGGCAGCCCCGCAGTCAGCACAGAACCTGTTGGGGGCCGTGGCCCAGATGCGCTCGGCCACTTCTGAGGTGGACAGGGCCTCGGCGATGGCTCCCTGCATGGCCTCCAGCCACTGCTCCTTCTCCAGTTCCGATTCAGCTGAGAAGCTGGGGACACAGGAGTGGGGTGGGGGACTGGTTGGGAAAGGGCTCAGCGAGATTGGGGAACAGCCTGAGGGGGCACAGCATGAAGTGGGGGTAACAATGCATTGAGAGCTGATAGTCAAAAGGGGGAGGTGCCCAGGGTCCCTGGGGAGGATGGGCATGGGCAGCAACAAGGACACCCCAACCTCGGCCCCACCCAGGGAGTAGAAAATGATGCTGGGAAGAAATGGTGCCTAAGACCTGACAGATGAGAAGGGTGGTGAGGTGAAGAGGTGGAAAGGTGTTCAAGACAGAGGGAACAGCATGTGCAAAGGGACATGAAGGTACACAGGGCATTCCAGGGCCCACAGACAGAGTGGGTGTACAGGCAGAAAAGAAGCTGAGAGACAGAGAGGGCAAACTTGTGCCATGCAGAGGAGGTCAAAGTGCACCCAGAGGACAACAGAGAAGCAGCAGCAGGTTTCAGGGGGTACAGAGATCTTTTCCCTCTGGCTCCTTCTCTATTGCCACCAAGTCTTACATGTGCACTCAAGATTTAGCTCACCCATAACCCACTGCCATGGCCAAAGCAGGTATTGCTGCTGGAGATGGAATAGATGTCAACACGTCAACACGAGAGGTGTGAAGACCACCCTCATCCATTAAGTCCTAGTGTACTGAATCTGCAAAATGCCAAGGCTTTAGCCAAGTGCTAAGCCCATCTCTGTGTGCTTACATCTGACTGTGTGAGCCCACGTGTGTCAGGCTGGTGGAGGCCCTTGGTGCTGAACACCAAATCAACCAAATTAAAGTTCATGACAACAAGGAACTAGGGAAAATGGGCAAGGCTCTGTCAAACTGACAGGGAAGGAAAACTCCAGAGAAAGTGTCCACTAGTCACATGGTGGTTAAGGAGGATGGCAAAGAATCTCTGGCCACAGATGTCAACCAAAGATGACTACGAATGTAAGAAATGAACAAACACAAACCTGGCTTTCAAAAAAGAAAAAGAACCCTCTGGTGGTCACAGATAGACAGCCAAAGGGTGAGGAAGCAGGAGCCAGGCCAGGGAGCCCACAGGCCTACAGCCTGCAGGAGAGGGGCCAGCTGGAGGTGAAACGTGACAGAGGGAAGAGAGGGGTGGTGACAGGTCTGCCCAGCGGTGAGCAGGAGAGGCGGGGTCCCCGTGGGTGGAGACGGGGGCCAGGGAGGAGCAGTGAGTTGAGGAGGGACAAAGCGGGGAAATATCCACAGAACTATTAGACGTGCAGGTCTAGAGCTCAGGAGAAAAGAGCCACTGGAGGCAGAGCAGATCTCACTAAGGGCAAAAAAGACAACAATGGGACGGATGGTGATGCTGTGTCAGATAATAGCTTTACAGAAACGGGCATGATTCTGCTCACAGAGAAGAAAACTGAGGCACAGAGTGGTCACATGATTTGCCCAGGTCGCATAGTGACCCAGTGATGGGCCCAAGATATTACACTGATTGTATCCCCCTGAAGTTCAGAAGTTGAAGCCTCAAACCCCAGTGTGACTGCATCTGGAAATAGGGCCACTGAGGGCGGTAATTAAGGTTAAATGACGCTGTAAGAGCAGGGCTCTGACCTGACAAGACTGGCTACTTTATAAAGAGAGGAAGGGACACCGACATCCCTCTCTCCACGTACACAGAGCAAAGGCCTGTGAGGACCCAGGGAGGAGGAGGGGGCCACCTACAAGCCAGGAAGAGAGGCCTTGCCAGAAACTAACCCTGACAGCATCTTGACCTTGGACTTCCAGCCTCCAGAACTGTGAGAAAATAAACCTGTTGTTTCAGATCTGGGGTCTGTGGTATTCTGTCACGGCAGCTGAGCTGACTGATACAAAGGACTTGAATCCAGGCATGACACAGAGCCTCAGAGATGGCGACTGAAGGTCTGTGAGTGGGCAATTCTGTCCAGGGAGAGGACAGAGAACAGAGACAGATCACTGATGGACAGCTGAGGTCAGAGGAAACCAAGATGGTAGAGTCCTGGAGGCTCAGGGAGGAGCACACAGGATGGGCACGAGACAGGGAGTGAGGAGCAGCCTTGGATCTCAAGCAACCGTTGGTGACAGACAAGCACCTGTGAGGGGAGCAGGGCAGGCTGTAGGGATAGCAGGGTGAGTGGGCGGTGCAGAAAGTCCACATGGGAGCCGTGTGGCAGGGAAGGGGAGAGAGTGATGGACAGAGGGACGGGTGTGGGACTTCTTGGAAGGGATCAGAGCAGGTTAGCAAGTGAAGGGCAAGGCCCAGCAAGGTGGGCGGGGCTGGGAAGAGAGGAGAGAAAAAGAACCTAGAAGAAGGGGCAGGCTTCCTCCATATGCAAGAAGAAAATACGACCAGGGAGTGAGGATGCAGGTGAGCAAGGGGCGGGAGGCTCACCTGAAGATGCGGTAGGGGGTGGTGAGGTCGAAGCTGCGCCGGTCAGCCGCTTCCTTCACATTGCCCACGCTCATGTCAATGAAGGTGATGCCGATGCCCAGGCGGTACTCCTGGTAGTAGGAGGGAAGGGGTGAGGGCAAGGCTGAGGGGTGGGGCACAAGACCCAGGGAAGGGGCAGAGACGAAGGGGAAGTGGGACTTTAGGGACTAGAAAGTGCCCAGGAAGGAGGTAAGGGAGGGCTCAGGAATCTGGGCATGGGTAAATGGACCTCGATCAGAGGCCATGTAGCAATAAATAGGGGGTGCAAGAGCCAGGGTAGTGATGGGAGGGTAACGCTTAGGGATCAGGCGGGAGAAGGGGTCAGAACGAGTGGCAGGACGAGGCGGCAGGCAAAGGGCTGAGTCAAGGGAAGAGGGAAAGGGCAAGGGTAGGGATGAGGACCTACTAGGTGGGGCTGAGGGACCAGGTGGCTGAAAGGCGGGACTAAGGGACTTGGTGGGCAGGGGACAAGGGAGAGGTTCAGCAGCCTGGCAGACCAGTCACACCTCCAGATTCTTGTAAAGCTGCACTTTGTCCCCAACCACAGCCACATAGAGTTTATTCTTGAAGCCACGTAGCTCCAGGCTGCCAGCATGGTCATGGGGCTCTGAGCCTTGAACACCCAATGGGTCAGCACTAGACATGCGGGCCCGGGCACGCTGCTCAGCCACCACCTGCTGCAGGGCCTGCATCCACTCCTTCCGCTCCGCTGAGGGCAAAGGGAAAGGGGAAGCCCGAGCTCAGCCAGGCAGGGGTTCCCTCAGGGTTCCCCACTCCAGGCTCCTCAGGAAACAACACTGCCAGAAAGCCCACCCGGACTAGCCCTCCTGTCTCTGTCCCATCTCCAAGTTCTCTGATGTGGACCAGCTCAGGCTTCAATCCCAGCTGTGCCACTTAGGGTGGGCAAGGCACTTGGCCTCTCCGAGCCTGCATCCCCTGAAATGGGGATGTGTGGTGCTGAGGATTCAGTGGTGTCTCAAGCATAAAGTTGGTCAGAGGGGGCCCTCCCCTCCCCCACTTCACAGAGGGTCGACTCCTCTCTGGGTCTGATATGGGGGGAGCGGATGTTCCCTGGTTCTCCTCCCCCACTTCTCAGGCTGAACTGCGAGTCTTCTCTCCACCCTACTCCCTACCATCACTCTCTGCCCGGAAGGCAAAGGTCCGGTTGTTCGTGATCACTTCGAACTTTTGGTCCCCAATGGCAGCCACTCGGGAGATGCAGGCCACAGGGACAAAGCGCTTTGAGTAGGCATCCTACGGGAGAGAGAGGAGTCGGGAGTGTGGGGGTAAGGACCACAGAGGCCCAGGCCCTCCGTGACTCCCTCAACCTCTACTGAAATGAAGGCGGCAGCCCCATCTCCCACAGGTGGTCAGTGACAGTCCCTATGCCAACTCGGGCCAAGGCCATGGCTGGCCAATGGGCCAGGAGGACACAGTCCACGCAGTCAGAGTAGAGTTCTGGTGAGGACTCATCTAGGCAGAAATTCTGCCTGGGTCCACTGTCAGGGTTCAGGATGGAGCAGGGTCATGTCAGGGACTATCAGGCCTCACCTTGTTACTGTCAAAGTATCGCAGGTGATTGGCATCCAGTCTCACCCATCGCTTCTGATAGATGTAAGATCTGGAGAGGGAGACGCAGAGCAACAACAGAGCAAAGGACTGGGAGTTAGGAAGCAGTTCCAGGATCACCCCAGCCCGCTCTGGCAGTCACATACAAAGTTAGGAACAGTCAGATCCAAGGCAGGAAGGATCTCAAATGGTCATGGAGAAGAAAATGGACTTTACCTACAGCAAGAGTGAATGAAATCAGACTCAAAGTAGGACTTCCCGGGGTTTTTCTTGTTTTGTTTTTGGCCATGCCCTGCAGCCCGAGGGATTCTTAGTTCCCTGACCATGGATCAAACCCGTCCCCCCTGCTTTGGGAGCACAGAGTTTTGCCCACTGGACCACCAGGAAAAGGACTTCTCAGTTCTAAGGGTAATAACACATAAATCTGGAGGGGATGATAGGCAGTTACCATCTACCTAGAGGGAGACCTGCTCAAATAACCTTGTCCCATCTGGTTTTCCGATCCGTGATACCAACATACTAGACTGAGCCCATTCCATGCAGAGTACCAGCACAACCCAACAGGCCTCACTCACCCCTGCGGTGGGTTCTTGTCCAGCCAGCCAGCCTTGATGACCAGTGGGGTGGGGGTGGGGCCCACGGGCAGCCCGTCCATGGGGTGCGGGGGAAGCTCAGGGGTCACGAGGCTGCTGGGCAAAGATGAGCTCAGGCTGCTCGCGTGCCAGTCACCACTGAGGGGAGAAGAGTGGGGGATGAGGGGGCCAGAGTGGGAACTCCCACAGGGCTGGGGTGGAGGAGATGGAGAGAACAGGCTGGGCATGGGGAAGGAGAGTGGCGGGGTGGGAGAACCACCTGAGAGGAGTGGACACTTACTTGGGGACACGCTCGTAGGCATAGTCATCCTCATCTTCATCCCCTTGGTCGTCTCCAGACAGGTCCTCCCCCTCACTCAGCAGACTGGCCACACGCACGGCCCGTGGGACTTGACTCGTTGGGGGCTCCTCCTGCCCCCCAGACCCACTCAGTGTCATGCTCTCCTTCAAGCCCGAGATCATACCACTAAGGGTTGCCACACCCCCTCTGTCCAGGCCCAGTGCCCACACAACTCGGCACTTCTGTTTCCTCATCCACCTTTCCTCCCCAACCCCTGGCAGACTACCCAGGGACCCAGGGAGATGGGGTCACACAGACAGAGAAAATCAGTGCAGGCAGGGGCCCAGGTCAGAGACAAAGACACACAGATAAAGAAATAAAGACATGGATGGGAAGTTAAGACACTCAAGAGAGACAGGGACACAGAAAGTGAAACAGATAGACACAGGGACAGACACCCCAAAACAGAGGGAGAGAGGGGGTCACACAGCCATCCAAGATGCAGCTTAAGACTAGATCTGGAGCCACAAACCAGAGCCCCCTGACCCTTGCACAGCTGGACAGAGAAGAGAAAGGGAACTCTCCAGGGAGTCGGCTGCCCACTCTCTATTGGGTGGTCCCCAGGGTCTGAAAGGCAGCGGGCAGCCCACCCTCCATGCTGACAGGCAGACAGCCCAAACCCTAACCACCGCCTGCCCTACCTTCTTGGTCATCACGGCAGCTGGGGCCCTCGGCCCCTCCTCTGGGACCTCATCATAGTCAGAGTCATCTGGGGAGGTAGACGGGTGGGAGAGACTCAAGAAGCAAGGAAACCAGGCCTCCCCCAGCCCATGAGTGACCCGTGCCCCCACTCTGGCCTGGCTTTCAAAAAAAGGCACAAGGGACAGGAAGTGCTATTTATACTCTCGAGACTTCACAGGACAGCATTAGGGGGTAGCCAAAGGAGAGGCCAGGCTGCCACAAGGAGGTCTAACTAGGCAGCAAGCTCGGGGGTCAGGGCAGGGACTCTCCTAAAAAGACTAAAACAAAAAAACAAGAACCGAGATTCAAGAAAAGTGGACAAGCCAAGGAAAAGCAAACTGCCCGTGACCATGGAAAACAGTCCTAGACTCTAAACCATGAGTAACTCAAGAAGTCTGCCATCTATCCCCACCTAACAGTCAGCCGGCTAGAGAGCTGGGTGCTGTCTCCATTCAGAGGCTGAAGGGAAGGATGCTCACCTGTCCAGGGTCACACAGCGGGTCAGTGGCAGGGCCCAGGACAAAGGGGAGCACAATCCTTGTATCCTTATAGACTCTTCAGCCCTGAACCCAGGCTACCCGCCCCGAGTCCCATGCTGCACTACAGCACTCACCAAACTCCGGGGGCAGGCGGGGGGGCTTCGGAGGGACCTCTGGGGGGCTGCAAGGTGCAGATGGGGGCTGAGGAAGCCCCCTGGGGAAAGTGGCCAGGGGCTCTGCAGGCTCCGGTTGGGGAGGGGACGGTGATGGTGGTGACAGTAACTCCTCTTCCTTGGAGGGAAGGCTAGGAACAGACCAAAAGTTGGGCATCAAGCTCAGTGTGGCTGAGTCACTGAGTCAGCAACACTGCAACAGGGCCAGGACTCAAACTCAGAGCCCCCAGCTCCCCTGAGCTTTGGCACAACTCATTCATTCCACACACTCAGAGAGAAGCCTGCCTTGCCTCACTCTCCTGCCCAAACCCTCCAAGCTCCCCCAAACAGGTGCCTTCCTTGGCTTCATGAGCTAGCCCTGCACTGCTGGGCAGGGTCAACTGGCCCCAAAGCGCTAACCTTTAGCCACATGTACCCACTGGGTCTCTACTCTAAAACAGGGCTGAAGACCAGAAGTGGGTGGGAGATAGTTTGCTTCCCAGCCTCGGGAATCAGGGAAGGCTGGACCTGAGCTTTTAAGAATAAGAAGGTGTTTGTCTGAGAATGGATGAGACAAGACCGAAATGGGCATCGAGGCCAAGGGCACAGACCAGAGCCTCAGAAACCAAGTCCTGAGACAACAAGTCGTGGATCTCTGGCTCACAACCACCTTCTTTCTTGTCGTAGATATTCACCATCCTCTGGGTACCCTCAGACCCCTCAAACTCACCTGAACCCACCACACTCCCTGCTTCTCATCTCTGCTACCCCTGACCCAGGAAGCCCTCCAGACTCCAAGACCTGGGCTCCCACAGCCACTAGGCTCCTGTCTGTCTGTCCAAGCACAGATCACACTGCTCCCTGCAGGCTGAGCATCTCCAAAGGGCTTCAGTATCAGAGACACGGGTTTGAACCTTGCCTCAGTCTCAGTTCCTGTGTGCCCTGGGGCAAGCACCTAGCCTTTCTGAGCCTCAGTTTCTTCTTTGGTGAACTGAGGACTACCAAACCATTGTAGCAGGGTGGCTGGAGGATTAACCAAGATGTGGCGTGTCACGGGCCAACACACACACCAGCCGGATCAGGTGCCCGAGCCCTGGAAGCCTGGCACCAACTGCCGTCTCTGCCAGCGTCCAGCAGGGGCCGAGAAGGAGCACCAGAGTGGTGGGCCACTTTCTCCACCAATGATCTCAGCCTCTCTACTGCCCAGTGTCCCTGGCAGTGGCTGACAGTGAGTGACCACCAAGAAAGCAAGGAAGGGCTGGGCATGAACACAATGCCAGGCCCTGGCTCCTGCTCTTGCCTCCTCCAGGAGTACCTTGCTCCCTGGTTTCTGATCAGAGATCTCAGTTCAGTTCAGTTCAGTCGCTCAGTCATGTCCAATCTTGCAACCCCATGGACTGCAGCATGCCAGGCCTCCCCATCCATCACCAACTCCCAGAATTTACTCAAACTCCTGTCCATTGAGTCGGTAATGCCATCCAGCCATCTCATCCTCTGTCGTACCCTTCTCCTTCTGCCTTCAATCTTTCCAGCATCAGGGTCTTTCCAAATGAGTCTGTTCTTCACATCAGGTGGCCAAAGTACTGGAGTTTCAGCTTCAGCATCAGTCATTCCAATGAATATTCAGGACTAGTTTCCTTTAGGATGGAGTGGTTTGATCTCCTTTCAGTCCAAGGGACTCTCAAGAGTCTTCTCCAACACCACAGTTCAAAAGTATCAATTCTTCGGCGCTCAGCTTTTTTTATAGTCCAACTCTCACATCCATACATGACTACTGGAAAAACCATAGCTTTGATTAGACGGACCTTTGTTGGCAAAGTAATGTCTCTGCTTTTTAATATGCCGTCTAGGTTGGTTATAACTTTGCTTTCAAGGAGTAAGCATCTTTTAATTTCATGGCTGCAGTCACCATCTGCAGTGATTTTGGAGCCCCCCAAAATAAAGTCTGTCACTGTTTCCCCATCTATTTGCCATGAAGTGATGGGACCAGATGCCGTGATCTTCATTTTCTGAATGTTGAGCTTTAAGCCAACTTTTTCACTCTTCTCTTTCACTTTCATCAAGAGGCTGTTTAGTTCTTCTTCGCTTTCTGCCATAAGGGTGGTGTCATCTGCATACTTGAGGTTACTGATATTTTTCCTGGCAATCTTGATTCCAGCTTGTGCTTCATCCAGCCCAGTGTTTCTCATGATGTACTCAGCATATAAGTTAAATAAGCAATATACAGCTTATGACAATATACAGCTTGATGTACTTTCCCCATTTGGAACCAGTCTGTTGTTCCATGTCCAGTTCTAACTGTTGCTTCCTGACCTGCATACAGATTTCTCAGGAGGCAGGTCAGGTGGTCTGGTATTCCTATCTCTTTCCACAGTTTGTTGTGATCCATACTGTCTAAGGCTTTGGCACAGTCAGCAAAGCAGAAATAGATGTTTTTCTGGAACTCTCTTGCTTTTTCGATGATCCAGCGGATATTGGCAATTTGATCTCTGGTTCCTCTGCCTTTTCTAAGTCCAGCTTGAACATCTGGAAGTTCACAGTTCATGTACCGTTGAAGCCTGGCTTGGAGAATTTTGAGCATTACTTTACTAGCATGTGAGATGAGTGCAGTTGTGCGGTAGTTTGAGCATTCTTTAGCATTGCCTTTCTTTGAGATTAGAATGAAAACTGAACTTTTCTAGCTCTGTGGCCACTGCTAAGTTTTCCAAATTTGCTGGCATATTGAGTGCAGCACTTTCACAGCATCATCTTTCAGGACTTGAAATAGCTCAACTGGAATTCCATCACCTCCACTAGCTTTGTTCAGAGTGATGCTTCCTAAGGACCACTTGACTTCGCATTCCAGGATGTCTGGCTCCCGGTAAGTGATCATACCATTGTGATTATCTGGGTCGTGAAGACCTTTTTTGTATAGTTCTTCTGTGTATTCTTCCACCTCTTCTTAGTATCTTCTGCTTCTGTTAGGTCCATATCATTTCTGTCCTTTATTGTGCCCATCTTTGCATGAAATGTTCCCTTGGTATCTCTAATTTTCTTGAAGAGATCTCTAGTCTTTCCCATTGTATTGTTTTCCTCTATTTCTTTGCACTGAGATCTACTCATCCTTTAACTTCTTACTCAATGATGCCCCTTCTCTCAAAGTTTTTCCTGACTGCTCCTTCCTGTTCCCCTAGGCCCTGCCCATGTTATTCTCTGTGATGAGCTTTTAGATGAATTATTCCAAGTAACCTGATTTTTAGTAATGCCTTCCTTTCTGCCAGGTACTGTGCTAGCATCTAAGCCAGAC
Source organism: Giraffa tippelskirchi (assembly GCF_054371585.1). Classification (NCBI taxonomy): domain Eukaryota; kingdom Metazoa; phylum Chordata; class Mammalia; order Artiodactyla; family Giraffidae; genus Giraffa; species Giraffa tippelskirchi. The sequence goes on from NC_137285.1 coordinate 123,726,253, forward strand.
CTGAACCCTGACTCCACAGTCTAGATGCTTCTTAGGACACGTAGTGGCTACTTCTACACCACCCTGAACCCTATCTTCTTTCTCTCTATAGGTAAGGAATGGACAAAATTCTTTCTCCCTAGAAACCTGATAAAGATGGTATGTCAGCCACGCTCCCAGGCAACACTACCTTTGGCAAGAGTGGCTTGAGTGTGGAACTGCACCTGGACTGGGAGAAACCATAAGTGATCTCTTGACCTGGGGGAGAAGCTGGAGCTCTGGGCTTCCCAGAGTGTGGTGGCTTGTTACTGGGCACAGCCTGTGCAAGGGACCTGAAACCACACCTGTGAGGTTGTTAGAAGACATATTGGCTCCTTGGAGCAAGAGGTCTCCAAGCCAGGGTGGTTCCCACACTTGTCCGCTGTCTCATTCCCCACCCTCAACCTGCCCCCTGGAGGACCACAGAGAATGGCTCCCAGACAGCTGTGCGGATGGCAGCAGTGATTGCCAGGAGGACCCTCCGGCAGAGGAAGACCCACCACTGTCCTAGTGGCCAGCTCTTCCCTCTCTCTATGCTTCTCAGAGAATCTGATGCCAAGTGGGCCTAGGGTAGGAGTTTAGCTGGACCTACGAAGACTCCCCCTACAAAGAGCACTGTACTAGGCTGTCTTTCCAACGTGACCCTGAATCTCTTTAGGGCAAGAGCAGCCTTGATCTCGACTCTTTATCCCCACAGCCCACCTAGTACAGGGCCTGGCTGAGATAGCAACAAGAGCATGTTGGATGGATGGGTAGGTGGATAGGTAGGTGGACAGGTTGGCCAATAGGGTCAAGAGGGAAGCAAATAAAAGGCAGGCCCGAGGGCATGACCTGTGGTATCAGCTCCCAGTTGGTCAAGTCTAAAGTCCAAAGCAGACTATCACACACAGTCTCCCAGACTCTAATAGGAAGGGGCCCTTGGAGGCCCAGCATGCGATCAGCTGAGAGCAGAGCTCCAGGATGTTGGATCAGGACCAATCAGACAGGATCAGAGCAGGGGGGACAGCCTCTGCCCTTCCAATGCCAAGCAGGGCTGTGTGGGCCTGGCTCCCTGCCTCCCCCAGGACTGAGAGCCAGCACTGAGGCAAAGGTGATGGCAACAGAGCATCCTCAGAACCCAGGCAGCATCAGCCCTCTCATCTCTGGCCCCCAGTCCTTCCCCACCACCGTCCTGATCATCTGTGAGGGACCCGCCCTTCCTGAGGCCTGGCTCCCCAGCATGTGGGTTCCCTAAGAAAAGTGCCATACCCTCCTTCTTCACTACTGTATGCCCAGCACTCAGCAGGGATTAATAAATGAAGACCTGGATTACTTAATCCTTATTAAGTATGTGTGTGTATATGTATATTTTCCCAGGAGCTTTAAGTGGATTCATTCATTTACTCATCACAAGGGTTCCATAAGGGAGGGCTTCTTGTCATCCCCACTTTACAGACGAGGAAACTGAGACACAGAGACAGGAAGTAATTTGTTCTTGGTCCCACAGCTAGGATCACCCAGGAAGTACAGCACCACAGCTGCACACTCCACCAACAGGGGCAAACAAGGCCACAGCTGGGATCCCAGGGCTTCTCTGAGATCCACCTTCTCACACTGGCTACAACTCAGGATCTAGACAGCTCTGAGTTGATGTTCCATCCAAAAGGAAATGTGATCACATTTCTGATGGCCCTGTTACCATAGTGATAAGGGAGAGAGGAACAGATGCTAAGGGCTCCTTTCCCAGCAAAGCCTTTGCAGGAAAAGGGTTGTGTGCCAAGAAAGCGAAGCAAGGGGACCCCACGGGCCTCCCAATCTCATTCTAGACATCTCTTACAGGAAGCCTCCTAGCTGATTCCCTCCTCCCTGCCTACCACAGAGGACCAGGGCCATGCTGAGTCAGGGCCAAGACCAGGAAAGGAGAAGTGGTATCAGGAAGGCACAGATGTGGGAAATCCCAGGGGACGGGGCAGTGCCCACAGAGTGACCCAAAACCAGCCAGAGTCCTGACCACTCAGTGCCTGCACCCCTTAGAGCAGCCCCAGCTTCAATCTGCAGCTGAAGCCCAGCTGGGATCCTCCCACTGACCCCTGACCGCACAAGACCGGAAGATCAGTCCCAGGCCTGAGCATGGACTCAGCAGCCCTGGCTCTGAGCCACTGCTCACACCACTTCTTCCTGCCTACATCTCCCGGCCCTCTCCCTGCATCTCAGCCTGTGGAAAGCCTGTCTGTACCCCCGAACACGGCTCAATAGGCCTCCTCTGGGAAGCCTCCGAGACGCCCACGCAGAGCTGCTCTCCGCCTGCCCTTCATTCCTGGCCCCTCTGCTCCTTCAGCCCCTTTCTTCTCTATCCAAGTGGCATATGGACCCATCTGCTCCCCACATTATGCCCAGAGCAAGGCTGGGCACTCTAGGGCAGTGGCCACCCCAGCCTGGGCCCTTAGCCTTAGGAGGTTTGTTTCACTAGGTTACAGGAAATATACACAGCCAACCTTATATATCTATGGGTTAGGGGACACGTGAGGGTCCCAAGCCAGAATGGGTAAGAGCAGAGGAATAGGGTGACCATGTAATTAATCATATAAATGATAACATTTCTAAGAGTTAAAAGAGGCACTTTTTTTTTTTTTTGCAGCATGTGGGATCTTAGTTCCCTGACCAGGGATCGAACCCGTGCCCCCTGCATTGTGGACAAGTGCAGAATCTTACCCACTGGACCACCAGGAAGTCCCCAAAGAGGCACTATTAATAACCATGTCAGGGCACAGGTGCAAGTGGGCCTCTCCTGGACGAACTGAGACATGTGGTCACTGCAGGTAAGAGACAGAGCTTGGCAGCCAGGCAGCCCTGGGCCTCCAATCCAGCTGAACCACTCATCAGTCTGTGTCCTTACAAAGCATGTCACTTCACCTCTAAGCCTCAGGTTCCCCTCTGATCTGCTTCCTGGCTCGCTGATAACCAGTAGAGAGCCATGGTCACAAGTCATCAACACAACTTTCTCACCCTAGCTGTGGCTGGGTGAGGCCACAGGGCCTCAGGCCCCACAGGCTGAACCGGGAACCTGCTTCACTGTCCCTCCTCCAGGGTGGCCCCTGGCTCTCAGTCACCCCACAGGCAGATGGGCCAGGATGCAGGACGGGGCAGTCTGAATATCTCAGGCTGGCCTGGAACTCATCCTCCACTCACACTCCAGCCATCCTGAGTTGAGCTGCTTTCCATAAATGCGGACTTGCAGGCTTTTGCCCATGCTGTTCCTTCCACCAGGAACACAGCTCCTTGCCCGGCCACCTCCTACTTTTTCTTCCAAAGGGGCCAAGTCACACATCCTTCCCCTCCACTTTGTGCCTCCTTTCGTATCCCTGGCTGGGTTGGGGTCTCCTTGAGGCTTCTCTAGCCTTCAGACTTCTGAGCACTCAGTATAGTTATATCTGTCATTGTCTGCTTCACTGTACTGACCTCAGAGGACCAATGACCCAGGTCTACACCCCGTCCTGAGTCAGGACCTTCCCCCTAAAGGGTCACACAGGCCTTGGAGGGACCCAGCCCAAACCAGCCCCTGGACTTTCACCAGCAGGGCCAAGAGGTGGGGTCAGACTACGGTTTGGACATGTCGGCCTCCTCTCCTGACCTCCTCTACCCACAGGGGCAGACTTTCACAACTGCCCATTTCCTCGTCCTCCTCAGGGCCCAGGCCTTAGCCCTGTGCTTTTTTATTCCTCCATGGCTGCCCTTGTCCTTCCTTCTCCATCATGAGGCCCAAGGCTCAGCAACTCTAGCACTTTCTGGGTTCTGTTCTATTTACTTCTGCCCAAGCCACAGTGGAGAAAGCCCTTCCCAGGGTCTCACTCCTTAAGACATGATGTCTGCGGGACGCCTCTCAGCTTTTGCATAAGCTGTGAGTCCTCTCAAGCCAATCCCTCTCCATGCGACAGCATCACCGAACACAGAGAGGGCTTCAGTGACTGCGTTTTGAGTGAATGAACGACCACCCCACTCACATACTGAATACCAGAGGTCAGCAGCTCTCCATGCCTCCATAGACCTGTGCCTGACTACCTGGCATACACCTTCAAAACCAAGGTTTCACCCAGCTCTTTGCAGATCCCCTTGGAACAATATAAGTACCACTAGCTAAGTATCCCCTTTGTGCTAGGCATTCTACTGGGAGTCGGTTTTTTTTTTTTCATTTAATCCTCATGATGACTCATATCATCAACTCTCCTGTGCTCAGGACACGCCTCCACCCAACTGCTCCCTCCTCTAAGCTCACACAGTTGGGTGCCCTGCTGTCACGGGCAGCAAAGGGCTGAGGCCCAGGGCTCCTGCAGCAGCTTTTCACGCCTCCCAGGCCTGACCCAGTGCTGGCTTGTAAAGGCAGTGGGGGGAGGAAGTTCACTCTTCAGGGAGCACACGACTGTACTAGCCCCTCTCCCCTACTTTGGGCTGGCCTGGCCAGAGGAGAAGGTGCAGATGTTTGCTGGGCCCTGTGGAAAGATGAGCCAAGGGTGCAGGGGCGGGCCAGGCACACAGACAGAATCTGCTTAGAGGAATCTCTATGCCCTCAGTGGCCCAAGTACAGGGTTACTGAGTTCATTAAGGGTCACAGCAATTGGGGGGATCCCCCCAATAACATAGGCACACCCACCACACCACCAGGAAGAAGGGGTAGGAAGACACCAACTAAGGGTCAGCCCTTGGCAGGTCTCCCTATCGCCTGGATGGGGAAAGGGCAAGAGGGCTTGGGTAGGTGAGCTTCCAGAGCTACAGCACCCTTGAACTTGACCCTGAGATAAGTCACCTAAGCCTCCAAAGGGAATCCTCAGGGGGGTGCAGGGAGCCAGAAGCGAGATCAGCACCAGACCCCTTTAGGGCAGAGACCTCACAGAGGAGCAGTCCATGCAGCCCAGAAGACAGGCCCCGGGGGCTCCCAACGAACCCAGGAGAGACGCTTAGGGGGAGATGGATGTGTAGAAAACCCAGGGCAGATGTGGGGAAGAGAAGGGGGAGAAAAGGAAAGGGCAGGAGAAAAACAGAAAATGTAGAGAAAGTGAAAGAAGAGAGGGAAGTCTGAGAGTAAAAAAGGGAGGGGGAGGGGAGCAGCACAGAAAACCTAACCTGTGGAGAGGTGACAGACAGAGACAGACAGACTGGGATTCCTGCCCTCCCAGGCCCATAGGAGGAGACTGCCCGCTTCCCTCAGCCGACAGCCCAGCCCACGGCGGCCCCTTGCTCACCCTCAGACGCCCTCTGGATCCGGGGCCCAAGACTTCCCGTGGTTCTGGCCAGCTGGGCCCAGTGTGCGCCGTGTACCTGACTGTTCAGCCTGTGTCCGACCCAGGCTGGTCTCGCAGACACCCTGGCCCGGCTCCCTGGTGTGCCTGAGGCCACGTCTGCTTCCAGGTATGGCTCTGCACTCCCGTGATTTGTGTCGGAGTGTTTGCGATCACTTGTCTGAGTGTGTGTTTCTGTGTGTAACTGTGTGTCTGTCTGGGAGAGTAAGTGTGTGTGTATGTGTACGTGTGTGTCTGTGTCTGAATCCAGCTTTGGTCTCCTCTAGCTTCCTGCTCTCCGCCTCCCCCCGCCCCCTGCAGCCCTGGCCAACGCACACACTTCCTGAAAACACGACTGAGACAGAGGAAAGTCACCCAGAATCCCCTGGGGCAGACACTTCCTCTCCGCCCCCAGGCTGGCTCCCCGCCCCCCAAGCTGAAGTGGGTGGACAAACCACCCCAGTGGACACTCTGACTGGCCCCTCCCCGCTCACACAAGAAAGCCCAGAGAAGCTAGGAAAGAGGCTCTCTGAAGAGAGCAAGTTCTGCCCTAGCAACAAGTAATCAGTCTTCAGGAAGCCCAGGGACTGGCTGGACTGCAGAGGGTCTGCAGGTGGAGGTGGAAGGGCACAGGTGGAAGGCCTTGCGATGTGACTCCAGCTGGCTGCTGCCCACTCTGGGCAAATCGTCCCTCTTCTCCAGGTTTCTCCAGACATCCAGGTATCGGAGTAGGACACAGAGGCCCAGAGCAGGCTAGGGGAGGCTCTGCAGAGTGACCCTGGGTCAGAAATGACCTCTCTGTCACCACGGTCAGGGAAGCGGTCTCAGAGGGTTCACATCTATGACACTTGAAGCTGAGTAGACAGTCCCAGGCTAACAGGCAGGGTTTGAACACTGCCTTTCCCTATGCTGGGTTGTGTGACTTTGAACAAGTTTCTCAGTGTCTCTGGACTTGTCAGTTAGTTACCTATTACAGGCTTAAGTGATGGTGCAGGCACACACCCTTTGGGGATGAAACAGGGTCCTCCTAGGCCAGGCAAATAGTGAACCTGCTTCTGAGAGTTCTGACCCAGCTGGGGCAGAGGGGAAGAGACCCCATCCTTGCTCATTTTCTGCCTGCCTCCCCTAAAGGTCTCTCCCTTTCCAAGATGCCTGGGGTGACAGAGGTCGGGTAGTGGGAAGGGATTTGGGGTATCCTGTAACCCTACTGTCCAGGGTCCAGTGTGTGCGTAGGGCACTCACAGGGTGCTGAGTCAGCATGGGCAGCACACAAGCTCAGTGCCTGGTGGTACAGAAACTCATGCAAGTCTCATCTATTTACTCACACAACAAACACTTTCTGAGTGCCTATCAGGCACCTGGCACTGTTTCAAATGTCGGGGACGCGGCAGTAAATGAAACTGACAAGGATCTGAGCCCTAATGGAGCTGACATTTTAGGGGGCTCGGCCTCTTGGCAGCACATGCAAACAGCACAAGTACACGTTGGCTCACACCTGACTGTACACAAAAAACAACTCACCACCCACAACACATTCACTTACAAATACACTCATGTTCTTGGAGCCCCCACAGTACAGAACACTTAGGCACATGTTTGTGTGCACACAGGCCTTGATAAATTTGTACAAACACTATAGCAGGTAACCACTGGAATCGTATAAATCCCCACCAATGTATACGTACAATTATTATACATTGCCTCCATTAGAACATGTGCAAATGCAGAAATACACAGACATGCTACTACCCTGATAGACGCACACCTATAGGCACACACAGACAAACTGGCTAGCCATGCCCTCACGTGGAGTTACTCCCTCCTAGGTACACACATGCACACACAGTAGTCAATCCCAAATTCCACTGGGGAGCCCAGTGATGGACTGGAGCCAGGGAAAAGCACTCCCTCAGTCACCACATGATCTGGTGTAAGAGGCCCTAAGATTGAGAGAGTAAGACCTACATCACTAGAGGGTACAAGCAAGAACAGGAAGGCCAGATCAGGAAGTGGGGACTCCTGCAACGGAGGCAGGAGCCAGCCAGGCTGGGCAGTCTTCCACTGTGTACCACAGAGCCTGGGGTCATAGAAAGCGGTTGTGAGGGGATGGGGAAGCCAGTCAGGGTCCAAACGTGCCCAGCCTTTACCTGTTACCCATACATGGCCCAGCCTTTGTCTGTTACCCATACGTGAGGCTCTCTCCACCCTTAGAGTTTTTCTACCTCTGGACTGTAAAGACTTTGCACACCCTGGAAGCCCAGGAGGCTAGGACTGCAGATGCCCACAATTCCAAGTGTCAAAGACACCAGGATACAGAAGCCAGGCTTGGCAGCTCACCTGCCACTCTGCCACAAGGAATAGCCCCACACTGCAAGGAATAATTGCCTATGAAGTCTCTCAGCCTGGAATGAATTTTGGGTTCTCTAGCTACAAGGGGCCAGATTCCTGACCATGGGAATCTGGCTTCCCCCAGAGGTTGCCTAAGTTCAGAATGAGGATCTGAGAATGGCGCCTGGCACCCTAGGGCAAAGACAGGACCCTTGCTCTACCCAGAAAGTCTCCCGAATTCAGGAGGGCCATGGAGAGCCAAGGAGGATACCTGATGGGGAAACAGGCCCAGAGGAGCAGCTTTTCCTAGTCAGAATCACACAGCCAGCTGGATCTGCTCAGGTACCTCGCCTTCTAAGCAGGAATCCAGGTGTACTTCTTGGCTAGGGTTTTTGCCTCCTCGGCCTTCGTGAATGTTCTATGGACAGGGCCCTGCTTCCTGCCCTTGTTCATCTACTCCCAACCCCTAGAGGTTCTAATGATGGAGTTGAAGGAAATAAAAATTACTCCTGCATGCAGGAGAGTGGCCACTAGAGGGTGCAGTGGCACCAGGAAACTCCAGTCTGGTCTCTAAGCCAGGCTCCTAGGGCATCCCATTACCGCTCCCAGTGTGTGAACCTATGAAAGGCACAATAAACTCTTCTTTGTGCTCTTACCAATCAAACCTCAAAACACCACAGCCCTGGCTTGGCCTCAGAAAGCCCTTTAATGCCCCTCTCTAATGGGGAAAACCTCCCAGGTCCTCCCCACAGGGGCTCCCTGGGCACGTACTTGGCATGGATCCAGCCAGTGCTCCCCTCTCTTCTCTGAGCCTTAGTTTCTCTGCTTGAAATAGGACACAAATGCCCCAGAGCACCTGAGCAGGGATCGAACGAGGTTATGTAAGTAAACCACCCAGCACAGTGCCCAACAATAACAGAGACCAGGGGATCTCTCTCTGCACATCCCTTCCTCCTCCAAGAAGCCTTCCCAGATTAGGCTGACTTGGCCAAAGTGCTGCAATAAAGCCCCATTATAACCTTCATTACATACACAGCCACACCTGAGGATCTCCCCCAAGCTGGGCACCCCAGCAAATGGCAGGAAGAGAGGGTATTTGTAAAGGAGATTAAATGCAATGTCCACAGAAGTAGGCAGAAACTCAGGAAAACAAGGAAGGGACTTCCCTGGTGGCCCAGTAATTTAGACTCCATGCTCCCAGTGCAGGGAGCGTGGGTTCAATCGCTGGTCAAGGAACTAAGATCTCACATGTCACATGGAGCGGTGCACTCCCCCCCACCAAAAAAAACATATTGCAAAAGAAAGAAAGGAAACAGGAGTACCAGGAGCTAGGAGGGGAGAAAATGGTTCTGGGGAGGAGGGAGGGTGAGTAGGATGTGGCCTGAGAACTGACATTTGACAGGAGCCATGTGAAAGGGGAAGACAGGAGCCCCAGCACCAACTGCCCTGGGTAGTTGCTGCAACCTCCACGACAAGTTCTTCATTCCAGACTCCCCATTTCCTCCACATGCTACCTCCCGACTTCAGATATACGTGCCAATCTCCCAGTATCATACTCGCCAGGCCCCAAAATGAACCCAACCTCCTCCCAAACTCCCCTCTGTGCTCAGATCACAGATCACCATCAAGATGGAAACCTGGATTCCATGTACCTCCTCATGCCCTCTCTGCTCTCTGGAGCCAAGCTGGAGCCAAGCTCTCACTCCAGTCATCCCACTCCTCTCCAGTCTCATGCACGCTGCCTGAGTAGGGGCCTCACAGCTGCCCCTGTGCCCTCTCACTGGTCTCCCAGCCTCTTCCTCCATCAACGTTACCAGCAGCCAGGGTCATTCTTTTGTACTCAGTTTTCAATTAATCGCTTTGCTGAAAACTCTCCTGGCTCCCCACCTGGCCTTCACGGCATGTCACACAAGCGCCATCCACAAGCCTCACCCTTGCTTACACTGCATTGCCTGCTCAGAGCACCCGAGGACTGTGCTTCCCACCTCTGAGCTTTGCACATGCTGTTCTTGCCACCAAGGTGCCTTTCTTACCCCAGTGTCAAAGGCCACAACCCTCCCTCCTGCCCCCCCCCACTAACCCTCTAGATCCTCTGCCCATGTTCCTCTCACCCTGCATGGCATCCACTCACCTCACCAGTGGGCGGGGGGGCCCGGTGCGGGGGGGCACGGGCGGAAGGCTGAGCTCTGTCAAATGCCGCTTGGTGGGCAGTGGGGGCACCACAGGGTCCGGGGCTGCTGTGAACGGGGCGGAAAAGCAGGTGGGCGGAAGGCAGCTCTTCCGGGGCGGGATGGGTGGGGCGGTGGGCAGCCCCTCGTCCTCTCCAGCTGCGGGCAGTGGCTCCGGGGGAGTGGTGGGCATGGGTGGTGAGCGGAAGACATGACGCTTCATGGGCACGGGCCGTGGGGCCAGGCGGGGTGCAGGGGCTGGGGGTGTGCGGGCGCGGAGCAGGCCAGCCAGGACGCGGCGGCGGTGGCCGGGGAGCACCATGCCCATGTCCAGCAGGCGGGCGTCGCTGAGGCCTTGGCAGTCTGTGGCCCACACCAGGCCGTGCTGCTCGAAGAGCCTCGTGTACTGCTCCAGGTGCAGTGCACGCAGCCACTCGGCCACCGAGAGGGCCCCATCCCCGGCCTCTGCCATGGTTCCTGCGAGCAGAGGCCAGCCAGCAGGGCTCTGTCCAGACCTGGAATAGACACACGGGCACATGTCAGAGGCAAGCTGCCCAGATACAGGTCTCCAATCAACATTTCTCTGTGGCTTTTCCATGCCATGGGGTAAGCTCTGTGTTTGAGCTTTCTCCCCTGCATCCCATGGGCCAGGCAAGGCGAGGTACTGCCCGGTCTCTGAACACACAGGCTTCTCCCACTGCCTGAAACCTGCCACCTCCTCTTCTATGCCACCTCTGTGGCCTGCTAGCACCCAGCTCCTCCAGGAAGTCCTCCAGGACCTTCAGAGTTGGTGCTGTCCTAACCCCCAGCCTTGGCCACTGCTGTGGCTGTGTCTGCACCCACGCCCCTCCTGCACTCTGTAAGACCCAGGCAAGGACACAATTCCTTCTCAGACACCAGTTTTCAGCAGAGGCCCAGGCCCCAGGGATATTAGCAAGTATAGGTGAGATTGACAGATACCGCTGCTGGTCCCTTTATAGGCCCATTCTGTGGGGTGAGCCTTACTCCCACCTCCAGGCTCCTGGAGGAAGCAGATTACTCTAGGAGGTGCGTCAACACAGCACCATACAGTCTGATGTCCTGGGCCTGTAGGTGAGTAACTCCTCCCACCACTGAGGAGGGAAAAGGGGGAATGGATAGGATAAGCCATTCATTCATTTGTTCTTTCAAAACAGCCTTGTACTGGGCAACAGGGACTGAAGTCCCTACTGATACTCAAGAACTCCTGACCTGGCAAGAGTCAAGGAACAGATGATGCCAAGCAGTGATTAACAGATGAAAAGAAAATGCTTATCTGCTCATCTCCACAGATATTAAAGAGGCATATGATAAAACTCAACATCCAGTACACTTAAACAAAAATTTTAGTAAAATAGAAACAGATCAACACTTTCTTAAAATAAAAACCAGCACTTTGCTTAGCGTAAAAACAAGAGAAAAACTTCCATCATTATTATTATTCATACTACTCTAAAAGTTCAACAAAAATACACCGTCGGTATAAAAACTGGGGAAGAGTTAATCCATTACTTAAATATAATATGAGTTCTTCTCGGGTTGGAAAACCCGAGAAGTTCAGCTGAGAAAGTATTACAAACAGTAAAAGAATTTAGTAAGATAGCTAGGTTCAAAATTAATAGAATCAATATTTATAAGTAATAACGAAGTAGAAACCAGGATGAAAGACCTCATTTACAATAGCATCACAAAATAAAAGCCACCAAGAATAAACTTAATAAGAAATGCACAGAATCTATAGAGAAAAATGTGGACTGATATTAAGGGGCAAAAAGAAGTTCTGGATAGACAGAAAGACATAGTATGTTCCTGGACAGAGAGCATCATACAGATACTAACCCTAAGTTAATTTATACATATGTACTATCCTACTAAACATACACACACAACTTTTTGGAGGGATGGGTGGTGGTGGCTAGACAAGCTGATTCGAAAGTTCATGTGGAAAAACAAACAAGCAAGAAGAGCAGGAAGAGCCTGGAAGTGAAGGAGTGGGCAAAGGAAGAGCCGAGTGAGAATCAGCCTCACCACATATTAAAACATAAAGTCATGATAATTAAAACAGCACAGGTTAGGGACTTCGCTGGTGGTGCAGGGTTTAAGATTTCACCTTCCAAACCAGGGGGTGCGGTTCAATGCCTGATCAGGGAACTAGATCCTAGGTACCACAACTAAAGATCCCTTAGGCAGTCAAATAAATAACTAATAAAAATTAAAAAAAAAAAAAGACCCAAATACATTTAAGAACTTAGTAATACAACAAAAGTAACATCTCAAACTAGTAGGGAAAAGATGGATTATTAAATTGTCAGTGCAACTGTGGAGCGAGCTACACAGCTGGACCCCTATACCTTACAGCAAGATAAATTACAATAAATCATGAGAGGATATGAAAAATCTTTGTCTCAGAGAGGCAAAGGTCTTTTGGAAATGATACAAATCCAGAAGGATAAAGAAAAGACTAAAACATTCAACTGTAGACAAATCAAACATTCCTGAACAATTACAAAAAAAAAAGACGCCATAAGGAAGGCCAAGGGATAAATGACAAACTAGGGGGTATCACTGATTCCCCAAGCGTAGGCTAATTTTCCCAAACAGTGAAAAACACCTAGAAATAAGAAACAGACCAATAACCTGACAGATAAGTGGGCAAAGAAGAGGAACAGAGAAACCGACAGAAAGATAAGTATAAATGGTTCTAAACACAGGAAATGGAACTTAACCTCCTTACACTGAATGGTGACAAGGTGAGGCATTCCCCTCCCAGGATGGGGCAGTGCCTCTGGGAAGGGCAATGCCACCAGAGCTGTGAAAACCTCAATGCTCTGGGCACCCGTTGGTAGCTCCCTTGCAGTCTTCCTGGGGCACATCCAAAAGGATGTACGTAGGGTATTGGCTACCGCATTGTGTACAACGACAGAAGGTTTGAAGTAATCAAAATACCCATGGACTGGAGAATGGTTAACCATATTGCAGTGTAATCACACAGGAGAATACTGAGCCATAGAAAATGAGGAAACTCCTTACATATTAGTGTGGGGTGACCTCCTAATGGAGTTGCTAAATGACTAAAGAAAACAGGAAACTCCATAAAGGAGGAGGGAACTCTACATGCTGATGAGGATGACCTCCGGTGTGTATCAAGTGACTAAAGAAAGGTTCAAAACACCATACAGAACATGCTGCCTTTCACATGAAAAAAACACAATAATAAAAACAAAAGGAGAGGACAGATCAGTGTGTGTCCACGGCTAAATGCAGATCTATGAAATGATACAGAGGAGACAGGTGATGCTGGTTGCCTCTAAGGAGGGATGCTGAGGGCTGAGGGGGATGGGAGGGTTTGTTAAAAATTTACCAGAAAACACATGACCACATGCACACACTGCCGGGCCCTCCCTGGGCCCCATCAGCTTCCCTGGAAACCCAGCTCCAAGTGGAGGGAAACTTTTCACTTCACATCTTTTTCTATTACCCAAATTTTGAACTATGTGAATTTTTCTAAAAGGCTCCTGAGGGTCCCAAAGGAAGACACAAACAAAACAGAAATACATTTGATGTTGTTTGATAAGGGGCTCTCAACATTATAAAGACAGCAGATCTTCCCAGGTTAAGCTAAAGCTAACACAATCCCAATTAAAATTACCCACAGGCAGATTCTGAAGTTCATATTCAGGGAATTCCCTGGTAGTCCAGTGGTTAAGACTCTGTGCTTTCAATGCAAGGGATGCAGGTTCAATCCCTGGTCAGGGAACTAAGGTTCCCGTATGTCACAAGGCACGGCCAAAAAACAAGGTATGGCCAAAAAAATAAAGTTCATATTCATTGATATTAAAGATCTATTGTTAGATGGAAAAGCAAGGTGCAGAACAGTGTTTTATTATGTAAAAATCTAGGTTAAAGAAAAAGAAAACATATACGTATACATACACGCACACATATATACAAAACACTCGGATACGTATACAAGATACTGCTGTTGAGGAGGAGACTCCCAGCTGGGAGGACAAGAAAGGGAGGGTTACCTTTCACTGTATCCTCTTTAACTTTTTAATTTTATACCATTTTCCAAAAAATTACAACTTAGATGATAACATGATCATCTGGAATTAAGAATAAGACCATAATGAACCAGGCATGGAAGGAAATCAAGTAATCAGGTACACACCCCACCTGCCTCACTGATCCCTGCCTGACTCCATCCTTCAAAACCCTCCTGGGAAGCTCTTTGCAAGATCTATGGCTTCACCCTCTCTCTGCCTCTTAACCTCAGTTTTTCAAAATGGAAAACAGGGGCTTCCCCAGTGGTCCAATGGTTAAGACTCTGCCTTGCCACGCAGGGGACACCAGTTTGATCCCTGGTCCAGGAAGATCCTCCGTGCCACGGGGCAACTAAGGCCATGCAGCACAACTACTGAGCCTGTGCTCAAGAGCCCATGGCCCGCAACTAATGAAGCCCACACACCACAGAGCCCATGCTCTGCAACGAGAGAAGCCACTGCAACAAGAAGCCCACGCAAGGCAACTGGATAGTGTCCACTCTCCACAAGTAGAGAAAGCCCATGTGCAGCAATGAAGACCCAATGCAGCCAAAAATACATAAATAAATGGAAAACAGGACGTTGGGTCTCACCTTCAGGAGGCCTCCTCCACCTCAACGTGGAGGCTTAGCCTACAACACCCTGCCCAGCTCCCCACTTCCCCCTGACTCACCGGTGGAGCTGCCCAGGATGCCGGGGTCCCCCAGAGGCGGCAGCTACTCTGAATGGCTCCTCATCTTGGCCTGAGGTGGAATCTGCAAGGACAAGAGTAAACGAGAAAGTCTAAGAGGCAAGGTCTCTGTGAGCGGCTGGATGCCAGGAAGAAGAGGAAAGGGGAAGGGGTGGGGGGAAAGATGGGGAAAAGGAAAGAGAAGTAAGAAAGGGAGAAGGGGAAGAGGATCCAGGAAGAGAGGGGAGGGCTCAGGAAGCCAAAAGGAAGCAGGAGATGGTTAAAGGGAGGAGGGCCTTCCCGCGGGGCTGATTGACAAGGGGGTGAGAAGCAGACCCAACAGGCTTGCCTGGAGGTGGCGACCACACCATGGAAGAGGGGAGCCAGGACCTCCTGTTCTCTGGCCCTCCCCCAGGACCAGTGGCCTGGCCAGGAGGCTGGACTGCCCCCCAGGAAGACATGGGGAGGGAGTAGATGCAGCTCCACAACTGAGGCAAGGCCCCCACAATGCAGTCTGCCAGAAAGAGAAGGGGACCCTGGGGAGATCCAAGGAGACAAGGCCCTCTCTAAGCCTGGGAGCCGGGGGGTGGAGGGGTAAGGCAGGGCCATGAGACCCCAGGGGCCCTGCTCCTAAATGTGCGTGGGGACCAAAAGAAGGTGTTTCCAGGCAGGAGAAAGAAGTGGCCATCCCCAAGAGCAGGCCACCAGTAAGGCCAGGAGGCCGGGGCTCTGTTCAGGAGCGTGGGTGGAAGGGGCAGGTCTTGGGCAGAGCCACGCTTCCTGCCACTAGCACAGGGTCAACCGCAAACTGTTGGTCTCTGCAGGGTGACTTTAGGGGGTACAGGTTTTAAAAGTGAATATTTTAAAATAAATCTTAAGTAATTAGTATTTCATAAAGAGTTGGAAAAAAAAACAAAAAAACGGCAGTGCTACTCAAATGAGTAGCACTTTTTAAAAAAATAATTTAATAAGACAATGTAGTCTTTGGGTTTCCCAGGTGGCTCAGTGGTAAAGAATCCACCTGCCAAGGAGGAGATGCAGGTTTGATCCTTGGGTCAGGAAGATTCTCTGGAGAAGGAAACAGCAACCCGCTCCAGTATTCTTGCCTGGATAATCTCATGGACAGAGGAGCCTGGCAGGCTAGTCCATGGAGTTGCGAAGAGTTGGACACGACTGAGCAACTAAATAGCAGCAGCAAATAGTCTTTACTATCAGTATACACCAGACACCTAAAGCACTTTTTATTAATGTGTTTAATTCTCATAGTAACCCTATGAGGTAGATACCTCACAATTTAAGATGAAGCAACTGAGGCAAAGAGAGGTTAAGTAACTTGCCCAAAGTCACACAGCTGGGAAGGGGCAATTTAAATATAGTCTAAACCTGCAATACAATAACTTCTAGAAGCCACATATGGGTACTGAAACTCCAGATACGACCAAATAGTGAAGTGTGCTCTATACAACACATTGGATTCTGAAGACTTAGTAAAAAAATAAGAATATAAAATATCTCAATAACTTTTTATTACATAATGAAATTATAGCATTTTGGATATTTGGATTAACTATGGTATTAAATCAATAACCTCAGATATGCAGATGACACCACCCTTATGGCAGAAAGTGAAGAAGAACTGGAGAGCCTCTTGATGAAAGAGGAGAGTGAAAAAGTTGGCTTAAAGCTCAACGTTCAGAAAACTAAGATCATGGCATCTGGTTCCATCACTTCATGGGAAGTAGATGGGGAAACCAGTGGAAAGTGTCAGACTTTATTTTGGGGGGCTCCAAAATCACTGCTCATGGTGATTGCAGCCATGAAATTAAGACGCTTACTCCTTGGAAGGAAGGTTATGGCCAACCTAGATAGCATATTTAAAAGCAGAGACATTACTTTGCCAACAAAGGTCCGTCTAGTCAAGGCTATGGTTTTAACAGTGGTCATGTATGGATGTGAGAGTTGGACGGTGAAGAAAGCTGAGCGCAGCAGAATTGATGCTTTTGAACTGTGGTGTTGGAGAAGACTCTTGAGAGTCCCTTGGACTGCAAGGAGATCCAACCAGCCCATCCTAAGGGAGATCAGTCCTGGGCGTTCATTGGAAGGACTGATGTTGAAGCTGAAACTCGAATACTTTGGCCACCTCATGCAAAGAGTTGACTCACTGGAAAAAGACCCTAATGCTGGGAAGGATTGGGGGCAGGAGGAGAAGGGGACAACAGAGGATGAGATGGTTGGATGGCGTCACCGACTCGATGGACATGGGTTTGGGTAAACTCCGGCAGTTGGTGACGGACAGGGAGGCCTGGCGTGCTGCGATTCATGGGGTCGCAAAGAGTCGGACGTGACTGAGCGACTGAACTGAACTGAACTGATGGTATTAAAATTAATTTCACCTGTTTATTTTTAATGTGGCTACTAGAAAATTTTAAATTGCATTTGTGGCTTGCATCACATTGCTACTGGACGGTGCAGCTCCAGACTCTTAACCACTCTACATACCGCCTTTCAAAAACGACAAGCTCTAACTGAGCAGCTGCTGTGGGTCAGGAACTGTTCTCAGGATTCAACATGGATTGATGCATGACAGCCCAACCTGGCTACTGGAATGACCAGGGCTGGGAAACAGGAAACTACCTCTCTGTCCCTGAGAAGGGCCCAGCCCCCTCCAGGGCCTCTCTCAAGTTCCTATTCCTGAACTAAGGGCTTCAGGCCAAGGTCAGACTCAGGGACTCTGCAGTGACACACTTCTAGGACAGCCTCATTCAAGGCATTAAAAGCATGAGCCAGACCAACCTCAACCCACCCTTCAGGAATCTCAGGCTTGACGGCATCAGATACCACCCAGCCAGCGAAAAACAGCCCACAGGGCCCTCACCAGGCTGGGGGTCGGGGAAGGCTTCCTGGAGGAAGCAGCCCTTTGAAAAAAGAAGTTTGGAGCAATGCGCTGCTAAACCATGCTAGGGCCTAAGACAAAGAAAAAAATCTGCAATACTAAACCTCTTTATTTAAATTTTGGATATTTTGCTTATCTTGGATTTTTTCATTTTTATTTAAAAAAAATATTGCTGAAAAATATTTACCTGGATTACCTTGAGCTTTTTGTCTCCCGCTCCTCCTTATATTTTGCACTCTCTTATTCTGCTTCACTTGCTCCATCCTAATTCTGGTCTGGAGTCTGGAGGTTTAAGCCCTTGCCCTGCTATGACACATCACTGAATCTCCACTGCAAGGAAGCAGGGACCAGCAGAGGAGAGTGTCATCTTGTTGCGACAGCCTGGCCACAAGTTTGGGGGTTCCCCTCCCCAACACCCAAGGGCCCAACTCAGGCTTCAATATCTCACCAGCCCACCCTGCTCCTGCTGTTACCCCGGCTCCCTCCAGCAACTCTGCTGGGCCAACCTGGGTCTCACTCCTGCTCAAAACCCGTCCCATGGTTCCCAGTGTCCTCGAGTACACCTCCTCAGACCATCCTTCGACCCGCTCCAGCCCTGCCGTTTACAGATGAAGAAACAAACACCCACAGGGAGGAAGTGACTTGCTCAAGTTGTCAAGACGTGCCCCAAGCCCCAACCAGGCTCAGTTGGCCCACCACTGCCTCCGTTTCATTTTTGGCACCAGCTTAACACAAGGAAGCCCCCCAGATGGTCTGCTGACAATGAGCAAATGAACCACATCCTCCCACCTTCGGGTGCTGACTCTGCTGCCTCCTCCAGAAAGTCCTCCCTGACCGCCCCCTTGGGCTCCTAAGCCTCAGATGCTGAGTCATGCAGCTCAGTGCTGCTCCGGCTCTGTTCCTGGCTGTCCCATTTGGGGGGGGGGTCCATCTCTACCCAACCTCCAACCTGGCCTGAGAGCCTGCACCTTTTTGTTCCCCCTCCCCTCCACAGTAGAGCCCAGGACCTGACTGGGCTCACAAGGACACTTAGTCCAGAAGTAAGTAAGGGTCATTTGGAGTCTCTAACCCATGCCAACTAGTCCTTCTTCAGGTCTAGCCTGAGTCCCTCTTGTTGGAGCCCAAGCTTTTACACTTCTGTCCTTTAACTGCCATTCCAACCCCAAGGGCAGAGTTTAAATCTCATTGCCCCCTTCTCTGTCCCAGCCCAGCATCTCTCTCAAGCATCCCTGCCCACTCCTGACTGAGGACCCCAACACTGCCAGTCCAGCAGGAAGGCAACCCTGAGCCTCAGCTAAGGATAAGCACACTCCCACTTCCTTGGTTTCCTAAATACCTGCCGCATGTCCAGCCCCCGCCAGATTTCCACCTTCACCTGAATCGTCCCCATAAAGAAGTCCGTCCCAAGCTTGAGATTTTTATCCCATTTCAATGGAGGCTGTGTGAGGTGCTGGGTCACTTGCTAGAGCCAAGAGGGGGCCTTCAGAGGATGTGACTGTCTGTCTGGCGGAGGCAGAGAAGCTTCCAGGGGGTACTCGTGAGCTGGGCCTTGAAGGATAAGCAGGAGGCTGCACTTCTAAGCCAAGGGAACTCAGTGTGCAGGGCCTGAGGATGGGAAAAGACCTGGCAGATGCAGAGATGGGGAGAGCTCAGTGGGGCAGGAACGGGGGACGCAAAAGGACACCCGGGGAGGTTGAGGGATCTGCCCTTGGCGGCCCATGTAGGTGTGAGCCTCCTTTGCATTCTGATTTGTATGAATGAGTCAGGCCTGGATCTGGAGGCCTTGCTGATCCTAACTCCTTCCCCACTCAGTTCTAGAGTCCTCTCAGCGAGGACCCTTCCCCAACTGTATTTTCAAAGGCCCGCCTGCACAGAGCTGTGCTCCAGATTCAAGAGCAGGCCCAATGGTGGGGGGAGTGGAAGGGGAGGAAGGCAGGCCTAGAGCTTCAGACCTGGGGCCTGTATCTCTCCACCGCCCAACCCCTCCTGCCCATAACAGCACCCCACCCAAGGCAGGCTGGGCAGGGACCCCAGCGCCCAGACCTCAGGAAAGCCGTCAGGCCCTCCACACAGGAACTAAGAGCAGTACACATCCAGCTAGGCCCGGGTCTACTAACCACAGCTCACCCATACCACAAACTGCACACCTCACACAGCCTCCAGGGACACACACCTTCCACCCCACCTAGCAGCCACACGGCCAACCTGACCCCACCACACACACAGCCTTCAGTCCCCACACTCACTACCAACAGTCTGACTGTGGACCACTGCCCAGAGCCCCACACTGCCCACGCCCCCTGCCCCCCGCCCAAGCACCAGGTCATACCTGTGGGCAGGGTCACCCTCCTCAGCTGCTCCCCTCCCGGCTGTTCTCAGGGTTCCGTTGACATAGACAAGAGGACTTGGAGACACTTCCCTCAGATATGAGGAACTAGGTGGGGGCTGGCTTCCCAGCCCAGAGCGTGCAGAAGTGGACCCCACCCTCTGCAGATCTCTGCCAGCTCTCTCGGGCTCCGCCAGGCAAGACAGCAGGTGCAGTGCTCAGGCAGGCAGCTGATGAACCCCTGAACCAGGAAGCCTATTTTCTGTTTCTCAGGGACTGATGGCCACACGGGCTCCGAGGAGGCACGCTGGGGTCTCCTGCCCCAACCCCAGCCCCAGATCTCTGCCCCTTCACCTGCCCACCATATCTCTGCCCCCATCCTGTCTTTGATGTAGCCTGTCCTCTGGGGTCTCAGGAGTGGTGGCAGCTGACAAGGTGCAGCCCGTAGAGCAGTGAGGACTGACTGAGTCCAGGCCCCAGGGCTTGCCTCGGCCATCTATCTGGTGGGGAGCTGGGGGCCACCAGCTCTAGCCCAGAACCTGTCCTCCCAGGATGCCAGGCAAGATCAGGTTCCGGTTCTGGCTCCATCACTTTTCACCTGAAGCCCTGGGCAAGTCACGTCACATTCTGAGCCTCAGTTTCCCCTTCCACAGAACAGGGCTGTCACCCAGATGACCGTGACACATGATCATGTGTGTACTAGAGGCCACGCTCACACGGCATCTGCTCACTCCTCTGCTGCTGAGATAGACACTTCCTGTTCTGAGCCCCAAGGCCTTGGCTGGGCCTGTCCAGAAGGGTCCTTGGTGCTGGCCCTGGAGCAAGACTAGTCTAGACACCCTCAGCACCCTGGAATTCTCAGTTCCCCAGATACCAATGACTCCTGCACCCTGCCTCCAGCCATGTCCCCCTACAGGGCTCCAGACTGGATATTCCACTGCCTCCTGGATCTCCTTCTAGGGGAACCCCAGGTACAGTGCATTCTCCACCCCACAGTGAACCCACCCACTCCCCTCTCCTGGGGAAAGCAGGTGAGGCCGTTGAGCAAATTAGACAAAATACCTCTCGCTAAAAGAGCCCCATAGCAGGGCATGCAGCTCAGCAAAGAGGACAGGCTGAGTTTCAATCCCCCTCTCCCAGCCCTCCCCCAGCCAGGTACCCTTGGGCAGTGCACAACATGCACATCTGAACCCAGCGAACCAGGTGAGAGGCAGGATATTTTAACAACATTCTTAGGGCAGTCCCTTCAGCATCACCCTAAGAAATATAAACTAGTTTTATTAATGATCGATGGACATTTAAGGGACAGTGAACTTCCCTGACCTAAATTTCAGACCTACTCCTAACTCCTACCCCAATCTTGAAAGATTAATCACTTTCTACAATCTCCACGTCTGGACTGTTTAAAGTTTTCACAGTTGCATTATCACTTTCATAACTAGAATAAAAAGTGATAAAAGTATTTTTAGTCTATTAGAATTGAGTTTGTCCCAGTTTCTCCCCTAAAACCATCATTATAAAGTAGCTTTTTGATTTTAAATATAACATGCATAGAATACCAAGAGAACTATAGTAAACGAAACTGATTTCCTGGGCCATCTGGACTGGAAGATGCAAAACTTAGCTGCAAAGCTTACCTCCTCCCTCACTGTCTTATCCTCCCGAAGTTCTCAGACATAGTTTATCAAATAACAACATTCCCCCTCCACTGCTGGCCACCAACCAGAGGTCCAGAGGCCAATCACAGACTGAAGCCCACGGACTTTCAAATGCGAAGTGGACTGAGTCCGTTATGAACGGGAGACTCCAGGGTTCCTGTGGTTTTTGCCTCTAGACAGCATCTGACCCCCCTATCACTGCCTCTCACCCACATTCCCCCAAACCTTCCCACTCTTATGCCCAAGCCCCTCTCTACTCTGGAGAGGATGAAGTGTGAATGTCTGAAGTACCTCACTCACAGTAAACGAAGTGGAAAGTTAAAAGGTTTGGTTTTCAGGCCTTGTCATAAGTCCATGACAGACAAACAACAAGATTCTACTGTACAGCACAGGGCACTGTATTTAATATCCTGTGATAAACCATAATAAAAAAGAATATAAAAAGGAACACATATGTACTGTGTAACTGAATCACTTTGCTGTACAGCAGAAATTAACACAACATTCATTGTACATCAACTATAATTCAATTAAAACAAACGTCTATGACATACTAGCTTCCTTGGCCCTAACAATACCCGCCCCCCAAACGGACCACCCTGGACCACTCCCTCCCGTTCCCCAGTCTCCCCATCGCCATGTTTCTAACTCACCCCTCTTCTCCATCTGCCCCTCCCCAGCCAGTCTGACCCCTGGGCCCTCATCCCTGCCTCCTGCCCTTCTGCTACCTTTAACCAGAGCATCCTCCACCTGCTCCTCTAACCACCCTCCTTCAAGACAGAGCTCCTCCAAACCCAAACTCCACAGCCCAGAGCCACATCCACCTTCCCTAGACCCCCAACCCTTCACTCTTCAGGTCCCACCCTTCTTGCCTTGAAGGGTGGCCCAGCCAGCCACACTGCACCTGGAGAGACCCGGGGCCCTCTCAACAGGAAAGCATGGGCTCTGGCCTGGCCCCCTGGTGCCTCAGTCACAGACACACCCTCCTGGGCTGGGAACGCCCTAGGCAGGACAGGAAGCCCATCCTCACCAAAGGTGCTGAGGTATACCACGGCACGACTCTAGGACGATCCTCCTCTGTGACCACTGCCCCCCATGAGGGAGTCGGGGGGGGGGGGCTCTTAACACTGCAAATGAGGCAGAAACAGGAAGAAACAGAGCTGACCACATGGAGGATGGGAGTGCACAGGCCTGACAAGGGGTTCCCAAGCAGCAGAAGTGGACAGAAGCAGACAGGTCAGTCAGACCCTCACTACATGTCAGAAGGATTGAGGACAGCCCTGGCTTGACAGGGTGTGTAGGGGCAGGGGGGAAGGCAGCTTGACTCCATCCCCTCTGAGGTGACCAGACACATAACATGCCTGCCACCCAGGAAGAGAGCCTGGGGCGCCTCTGCACCCAGAAGCAACCTCCCTGGAGAACAGGGACCTGACCCTGTCCTCTCCCTAGGTGAGTCCCTGGAAGTGACAAGCCAGATGATCAGCAGGCCCCTTGCTGCTGGCACCTGAAAAGAGGAAGTTCCTGTTTCGGTGCATGGAGGTGACCAAATGGGCAGGGCAGCGACTGGAAAGGAGAGAGGGAGATAGGCGATCAGGGGGAGGGGGACCAGCCCTACGGGTTCTGGTCGCCAGTCTGGTGTGGGACCTCAGCCACCCCCCACTCTATAGTCAGATAAGAGGCAGGAAAAACTCTCCTCTCTCACTCACAGGGAACATTCTAACCCACTTACCTCACCCAGCCATCCCTGCCTAAAAAGACAAAAGGCCACAGTTATGGAGTGCTTCCCACCTACCAGGCACTGGGCCAACCCTGCTACATGGATAGCTTCATATAGTTCTCATGACAATCTAGAAAGTAGATGGTTTTAGCCCGACTTTACAGACGAGGAAGAAACTGAGTCTCAAAGAGGTTAAGCAACTAGCCCAATATCACACTGGAGCCCCTCCTTCCACTCCATCTCCTCAGAGGGGAGAGTGTGGCGATCAGGAGCAAGGAGGTCAGGTAGGAGAGGGGAGGCAGGATGAGTGCAGACTGAGAAGGGCCACACTAAGACACTCAGCCTTACTGTCCAGACAACAGGAAGCCATGAAGGGCTGCAGGGTGTACAGGGCCACAGGCAGGCAGGTGGCCACGGGTCCTACTGCTGTGAGACTTAGGAATTCACTTAACTTCTCTGAGTCTTGGTTTCACCATCTGCATAATGGGCTTGTGGGAATAAATGTAAGCCTTCAAAACAGAGCCCAGCCTACCAGTTCTCCCTTCCCAATGACTTCCCACCTCCCTCACAGTAAAAGCCAAAGTCAGCACAAGGTCCACCAGGCCTGCACGGTCTGTCCCTGTCTCAACATCATCCCAACCTACTCCAAGTGCTCTCGCCTCAGGGCTGGGCCCTGGAGCTCCCTCTGCCTGAAATGCTCTTCCAGACACCGGTGCAACTCACTCTCAGACTTTTTCCAGCAGACGCTGGATTACATATTTATTTGCTCATTTGTTAGTCTCCTCAGCTGGAGGATGAGGCGCTGTCTCATTCATGGCTCTATCCCCAGTGGTTACACATGTCTGGCCCGGGGCGGGGGTGGAGGGGGGTGGTGGATGAACGGACATCTACAGAGGCCTGATTTACCCCCGTCAGGAACTCAGGGCAGGAGCCTGTGAGTGGGTAGGGTAAGGGATGGCTGGAGGAGGCAGGTGTCAAGGTTCAAGGTTCAAGTCTGAAGCTCAAGGAGTGAAAGATTTAACTCTGAGATGCCTTGGCACCCTCCGTGGCTGGGCCCTTCCCTTCTCTCCACCTTTGAGGTTGCTCCAGCCACTTCCTATTGGGCCGGCCAGATAAACACTGCTGAGGGGCCCTCACCCACACAGGGGAAGTCCTGACTTTCAGACACCAGTGATGGTTCCCCAGAGCAGGTATGAACTGCCCTAGACTTCCAGAAGTCTCTGAGCTCAACACCTGCCTCTCCTGCCTGCCTGCCTGCTCCTTCCATGGCTCCCCATTTCCCAGTGGGGCTTAAAGGGTCCCCACCCTCTGGCTCCCGCCCCTCACTCCTCCCTTCCAGTTCATTCCCTCCACTCTCACCACTGGACACTAGATCTCTAGGACTTGGCTCATCATGTTCCCTCTACCTCGCCCTTCAAGTGTCACCTTCTTCAGGCAGCAGTTTCCGACTCCTATGGTCACAGCCTGGGTCACACCGAGATGTCACTATCATTGTGTCACATATACACACACTCTCTCTCACCCCAGCTTTGGCTGGGTACCCCTGAAGGCAGGACCAGGGTCTGATTTCCCTGCATCCCCAGCTACCAGCCTAAGGTTGGCAGACAGTGAATATCTACTGCTTGAATGAAATCTCCTGATTTTACAAGTGGAGAGCTAGGAACCCAGGCGAGTGATGATGTGCCCAAGGTCACACTGCTATCAGTGGCTAGAACCTGGCCTTCAGGCCCCCAGACCAGGTGCCTCCCATTCTGCTCACAACCACCAGTTACAGCTCCAGTTTCAGCCTGTCAGATCCCAGCCCTGTCTTTTCCTTGCTCCACATCCCCAAGCACCTGCTCCTGAGGCATTTAGGAACCTCCTAACCCAATCCTCCCCACCTCCAGAAGGGGAAAGTCAGCCCCAGAAAGGAACAAGAACCTAACCAGAGCCACGCAAGTCAGGACAGGACCCAGACCACCCAGCCTGAACTGGAAAGAACTATTCCCAGGAAAAGAACTATGAGGGGGAGGTGACCTCAGAGACACTGGAGTAACCCCCCATCTCCAAGTGGCTGGGCTAGTTCCACACTAAGAAATGTGGATTTTCAAGTCACAGGCAGTAGAGGCAGATGAGTGTTTGGGTTCACGTCCTGGAACAGAGCCCCTAGAACCATTAGACACTACCTGCATCTCTGGCCTCCCTTGACTCAGCTATCCATCTTTACAGCAAGGAGACACCAGAAGGAACAGCCCCAATCTGAGGGAAAAGGCATCACCAACTTAATGGATGTGAGTTTGAGTCAACTCCGGGAGTTGGTGATGGACAGGGAGGCCTGGCATGCTGCAGTCCATGGGGTTGCAAAAGTCAGACACAACTGAGCGACTGAACTGAATTGAACTAAGGGAAAAGGTAGGACCTGAACTGGGCCTCCAGGACCCCTTAAACAAGCAAGAGACTCCAGCTCAAAGCTGTCTTACTGTCCTCTAGCAAAGCTCAGTCCCCAGCCTGCCCCTCGGGGAGGCCCTGTCTCCCTAACATGCTAGAGCCTCTGGAAACACAGAACCACACAGGGCCTGACTGGGTGAAGGTTCCCATTCAAATGGGTAAAAGGCTCACCCAGCTCACACATCAAGGGGTGCAGAGCCAGGGACATGGAATGCTGATGGCACCCACACAAAGGCAAAAGCACGGTCCTCCAAGGAAGAATCTGGGCCTGAGAACACACCCATGCACACACAGGAACATGCAGCAGAAAGGGGCTCACCCAGCCAGGGCGAGTTTGCGCTTCCCTCATAGGGAGGGAACAGCCCTCCACTCCATGGGGCAGCTCCTGCCTCCATGCCCAGGTCTCTTTGAGGGCAACTGCTGTGCCCACAGGCCCACATGGGCACTGGGAGGAGCTGGGAGAGGCACTGTGAATTACCTGAAGGCTCTCAGCCAAGGCTCAGTCTCCCTGACCCTCGAGGAGGCTCAGGGCCTCCCAGGCCCAGGTCTCTGTCCACCATCCCATCAGAGCCCTTGAGCCTGGCTTTGACACTTCAGAGCTGGACCTGGGCCTGCTGAGCCACATTCCACATGTCCTGAGAGGGCCTGGTGCGCCAGTAGTGTGGCCCAGGCATTGCTCTGTGAGCCGAGCTGGGCCTCTCTCAATCCTAGTCCGGTATCCAGGAGGACAGCCCCACCCACCCCCAGGGAATGAAGAGGAGACCTGGCCGCTGTCTGTCTTCTCCCCCACTTCCATCAAGATGACTATCTCTTCAGCTACCACCTAGTCCATTCCAGGTCCTGGTTCTCAGATTTCTTGAGAGGTTTGTGTCTCCTGGATGTGTCTGCTGGGAGCAGTGGGTACAAAGGGCAGGCAGGGCCTGGAGGTGGCTGGACCACTGTCTCCCCCCTGCCCCACCCCCACCCCAGGCAGCCCTGAGAAACTTTCCAGGCCTTGCCTGTCTGGCACCAGCTGGCCAAGGTGTGGCACAGGGCTCAGCCTCAACTCAGGATCCACTCAGTCCATCTCGAGGCTCTGCAGACTCTTGGACTCTCCAATCTAAGAAAACTGGAAGCTGGGGATCACCAACACATAAAACCCTTGATTCCTCAGGCCCACAGTGTCAGACTCCTAAAATCCCAGCTGCCTAATGTGGGGAGAGGGAGTGCGAAACCACCCCCAGCCCCCATCTGTGCTGTTTTGTTTCTGTCCTGAGCTGTCTGACCTGGGAGCCTGGGAAGTCCCAGGTACTGCTTCTTTATTTTTTTAGAATTGAGTATTTGAAGGATTTACCTTTTCTTCTGTTCTATAGCAGTTCCTATTGATCATATTCATAAATCAACAGGAGATACTTGGGTTGCCATAAAGCTTATATTTATCTTAGCATATTTCTATAAATACAGATATTTAAAAAACGGTGCTGCTGCTTCTTGCTCCTTCCCTGAAGTTCCAGGGAAGTTGAGTCCATGACCAGCCTAAGGTCTCTCACTGAACCAGAGGCCAGGGATAGACCGGCCAAGGACCTGACTGCAGACCTGATTAAAGGCAGAGCCCTGGCCCAGCATTACGGTGGGAAAGAGGAGGAGGGGAGGGAAAGAGAGAAGGGGATGCCCAAAGGCAGGGCAGTGCCCCCAGCGGGGGGAGGCAAGGCGGCAGAGGAGACCCAGGCACCTGAGGGAGGGGGCAATCTGCACTGATACGGAGTCAGCCCGGCTCCTGCTCCCCTGTCCTTCGGTCTGACCCCTCCACCCCAGCACTGGCCTGGCCAGAAGCAGGGAGGACAGGGCTGGGAGGGCAGGGCTAGGCTCTGCCAAAGGCCCTGGGCGGCTGAGATTCCAGGTGTGACCTCAGGTTCCCTGCCCTGAAAACGGTGACAGAGGGGCGGCTGTGAGAGGTCGCTATCCTCCCCTCCTTCCCCCTTGCCCTCACAACAATGAGGAGGAGGAAGATTTTGCCACATCCTCCCTCCCAGGGTGGGGTAGGTGTGCTCTCTGATTCCTGAGTCCTCCTCTGGACCCCACTGGCCATGGGCATCACACTCTTGACCATAGCTGGTCTCTGCTTCTCAGCCTCTTAGCTCCGGAACCATGTTCCCCAGGTTTGCTCATTCAGTCTCGGACACCCCGCAGGTACAGGCCCCAGGTACCTTGAAAGGAATCCATTCTGGTGTGAAATGGAGTATTTCCTTGCATGTTCCCATACACAGAAAAGCGCTAAATTCCTTAATTTGAGATATCTGGTTTTCCTTAATTAACAATAATCTTCTGGTGTTCAAATTACCTGCCCCTTGCAGCAAGCTTCTACATAACGTGACTCCTCCCCCAACCTCCTGGGAATAGTTCTCTCGGGGTCACTGGAGATGCTGTCTCTGAGGCCTGAAGTCCTAAAAATTCCCACGAAATAAAACAGAACTCTCAATTGCTAGGTTGTGACTATTTTTTCAGTTGATACCGGTTTGGTCGGAAAGAAAGACTTGGACTCTGTGACAGAGCACAGAGCTTCGGAGGCCCAGAAGGCCCTGACCAGGCGTGGAGGTGGAGTGCCTCAGAGACCCAGTTCTCCCTTTCCTCAGCTGAAAGATTCTAAGCAAGTCACTTAAATCTACTGAACTCAGTTTTCTCATCAGTAAAAAGGAGAACCGCTGTACTCAACCACTGCTCTTTCCTGTCCAGTTTGTACAGGAGAACCAGTGTCTAAACTGGACAGGACAAGGGCCGTGAGCAGGAGTTCCCTCATCCTAGGGCTGGGCGTCTGAGGGTTAGAACTTGACGGCACCCAGTACAGCCTGCAAGCTGGCATCCCATCCCACAGCACATTGCCAGGAAGGTCTCCTGCCCAGGCGGCCCTCCAGTCCCTGCCTGCCACCCCGACCAGGAGTTTCCAGAGAAGGACGGGGTTTGGCTCTTGTCTGCCTGCAGTGTTTCCCAGTTCTCAGGGTTCTCACTGTGAAGTTTCAGAGACTCCCAGCTCTTCCATATAATAAACGATCTCAGGAAAATTACATAACTTCTCAAGGCCTCAGTTTCTTCATCTTTAAAATGGGAACAGTGCCTACTCCATAAAACTATTGCTGAGGATTAACTGAAATCACTACATAAAATGTTTAGCACGGTGATTGAAACATAATAAGCTTCCAAGAAACAGTAGCTACTGCTACTAGTATTACTATCAAAAAATAATTTTGTTATTGAATTGGTCACTTAACTCCACATCCCCGCCAGCAACTCTGACTGTCCCAATGGTCTGGGACAGATGTCCTGTTTATGGGACAGAATCTTTCTTCGCCTTCTGAACTATGTTCTAAAGGATGAGACAGAGAGAAATTCCACAGGAAGGTCATGAGGAAGACCAGCTATGCACTGCCCTCCCTCCCTCCACCTCTGGCCATCCCTGAACCTGGGGTCATCTGCCTTCAGGGGCTGGGACTATCCTCCCCAGAACCCTGGTTAGAATCTACAGGTCTGGGGGCCTGACAGTGGGGTGTTGCGGGGGTGGGGAGAGTCTAAGTGGACAAGATGTCCTCTCTGATCAGGGCTGGGGTATTGGTGTTGAGTCCCTGAACTTTGTTGGGAGTGCACTTGTAGGGAATCTCTGAGGGCCTCCCCATATCCTCCAGCTGTTCAAATCCTTGGTGCAGAATCTCTTCCTAAAACAAGAAATGCCCCGCTATGTGGGGCTGTGGAGGGGGAAAAGAGTCCAGTTTGACTGAGATGCGGGACAGGGGCGGCCCAAGGGACTGGATTCTGCTCCTAAGGGAGGTTCAGGTCTGCTTGGCTGGGGTCACACTCTGTGCTAGAGGCTGCGTTGGCCACTACCCAGGAGAAAGCCCCTCACTGAGAGGAACCCTGGATGGAGCTCAAGGAGTGATGTCAGGCTGGGGGAGGGGAAATCAGATCAAAAGAGGCAAACAAATGCCTGGGTCCTGACCCTGCCTCTACCACTTATTTGCTGTGATCTTGGGCAAGTTATCTAACCTCTCCGTGCCTCAGTTTCTTTATCTGTAGAATGGTACTTGACTTCTAAGCTTGTTGGGAGGATGAAACTGGTTAACATATGTAACAGTGCCCACAGAGGTGCTGTGTGCATTTGCTGAGGTCATTCTCACTGATGCTGTTACTCAGCTCTCTCTGAGGCTGTTTCTTCCCCTAGGTTACTAGAAAATGACTCTTGTCTCACGGAATGATGTAAAGTTAAATAAAGTAACAAATTTGCGGTGTCAGGCGCACCGTAGGTATTCAAATCAAGTAGAGCTCTCTCCATTTCCCTTTCCTCTCCCCAAGAGGGCCCAGATGAGAAGTCAGGTCACTTTGGACCACCCCCTCTCCGCCCCGCCCCAGCCCAGGGCTTGCTGTGTGATCCTGGTCTGATCTCTGCCCCCTGACCTCAGTCTCCTTATCTATGAAAAAAGCTTCTGGGCCAAGTGATTCCTGACTGTCCATGGCCTCCTTCCCACCTCCATTCCCTCCCCATTTCCAATTCATGTCCTGCTGCACCCACTCCTTCAGCAACAGAACCTGGGAACCCTAAAGTGGGGTGGAGGGGACAGCTGGTGGGCAAGAGGTACCCGCCTGTAAGCAGCCCAGTACCCACCCCAGGTCCCCAAGGGTTAAGATCCAGAGTGAAGGGCGGGGGGCCAGGGTCAGTGCTGGACAGACGGGCCTGCAGCCCAGGGCCTGCCTCCCCTCCCCCCATCCTAGGAACAGAGGCCACTTGTTTGAGCATCAGCTGGCTGGCTTTGAGCTCAGCCAAAGGAAGAGTGGGGTGGGGAAGGGAGAGGGCCCCTGGAGAGTGGAGGGGACTCCCTTCTCTCCTAGGGCTTTGTACTGGGCTAGTCCACACCTAGCCCCTTGGACTCTCAGAGGTCCCTTACCCCTGTGAAGTGACTCCTTCACCCCAGGTTCTCCCTGGGGGTGAGTGTTCTCCTTGGGGGTCAGTGAGTGTTCTCCCAAACACCCGGGATCGGGGTGGGGGGTGGATTTACTCAGACAGGCTCAATTCTTCCTCCAGCAGTCTCTCTCTTTGGAGCTTGGGACCAGGTCTTATCACTCACTCA
Source organism: Giraffa tippelskirchi (assembly GCF_054371585.1). NCBI lineage: Eukaryota > Metazoa > Chordata > Mammalia > Artiodactyla > Giraffidae > Giraffa > Giraffa tippelskirchi. The sequence goes on from NC_137285.1 coordinate 123,756,864, forward strand.
ACCCTGCAGATGGGGAAATGGAGAAGTTTGGGAACTTGCAGAGTCACACCGAGTTTGGTGGCTGCACAGGGACTGTCCCAGGTTCCAGTCAGTCCTGGGCTCTGCAGTCCCATTTCTCACAGAGTTACAAGGAGATCCTAACTTGTGCCATTACACAGGACTGAAAGACAAGGCCCACCTCCGAAATCCCAAAGGCTCCAGGAAGTTTGATGGGGAGAAAACTTCCCCAGGAGGGAGGGGGAGGGGGCGGGCAGTAGTGGGGAAGACAAGCAACCTGCACAAACAGCTGAGGCTTGACACGTGGAAAGGCATGGCTGGAGTCCGAGAGATGGCGGGGGTGAGGCTAGGGTTGACTGGGGAGGCCTGAATGCCCCAATGAAGCCTGGGAGAAATCTGTCCACTTCCACTTCACAGTTAGTTTAGGACTCTTGCCTGGGAACATACCCCTCCTGCCCTACTCCAGTTGAGCAAGCAGCAAACGGAGAGACGGGATCCCCAAGGCAGGGTCTGGACCATCCTCAGCCAACCATGGGACTGGGGGACTGGTTCTCTCTACACCCTACCTCTGCCACCCATTCCAGCCATTTCCATCCCCTTGTCATTCCTCAAACACACCACGCAGGTTCCTGCCTTTGCACAAGCTTTGCCCTCCTCTGAGGGTCCTTATCCTTGTGAATTACCACTTAACTGCCAAGGCCCATTCCAATCATCTCCTCCCTGAGCCTCCAAGAGTCTCAGTGTCTGATTTCTCCCCAGTACCTGTCTGCACCTGTATTCTGACTCTGCTGGGCTCCTTCAACCCTGTAATGAGCTTGCTGCACCTGTATTCTGACTCTGCTGGGCTCCTTCAACCCTGTAATGAGCTTGCTGGGAGGTCTCTCCCAGCCTAGACACTCTGTTCTCCGAGCACAGGTATTCTGATTGTCTCTGTCTGGACCTTGCTGCACAGTCAAATCCTACCCTGAGTACCTCCATACATCTGTCCAACCTTATAGCGCTACCCCCACCAAGCCTGGGGATCAAAGCAGGCTCCCCAGGACAGGAGCCTTGGAGGAGTGGGGTGCATATACCAGATGCTGACCAGAGTTCCCCAGCACTAAAAATCAGCCCTGGAGGTCTGGGACCAGACACCCACGCCACCACCTCAGGCCGCATTCTGAGTTTGCTTCCTCCAGTCCCAATAACTCACTCCTAGCTTGACCCCGTTCAGTGAACACACATCTCCTTTTTCCAGCAACTGGGCCAGGTAGGGGCTCTTGGGAGGCCATGCCCCCATTTACTGGTGGGGAATTGGGGCGCAAAGACCGGATGTCGTCTGTCACTAGAGCCCCAGGTCCAGTGCATAAGGACATATGAACCAGCAGACCTGTACGGGTCTCCGCAGTAAACGAAGTGGGAGCCTTCATTTCACAGATGAGAAAATCAAGGCACCCGAGAGCGGGTTAGCTCTGGAACCTGGGAGGCTTTCACGCCAAAGGGCTAAGGGCTGGAAGCCCCCTTTCCTGCCGGTTCACCCTCTTCCCTACCGTCTCTGGTCCGACCGCATATCCTCAGGAGGCGACTCCATCCCCGCCGCCAGTCAGAACAGAAGACGTGACCTAGAGAAACTCCCGCGGAAGTAGGTGCCGGGCGCAGAGTTGCCGCGCAGCCTCGGCGTTCCCTTCCGCGGAATGGGGAAACTCCGGGCCACACCTGGCCAAGGGGCGGCGGACGGGGAGGCCCCGGCTGAGGCACTGACCTGTTCTGATCCAAGACTCCACGCGCGTAACCGGGGCCCCAGCGCCACCACCGACAGCGTCGTAGTCAACTCGCGGCCGCAGGCCGGGCGCGCCCACCCCGCCGGGCGCTTCCGCCCGCCCCACGTGACGCCCAGAGGAGGGGAGGGCTGGGAAGGGGGCAAGGACCCGCCCCCTTCCCGGCCACGCCCAGTCACGGTCCTGGAGTTCGCCGGCTTTGCGGACACGTTTCTCAGTGCGTCTCCGCCGTCCATCTCGCTGCTCACAGATCCGTCTACGTCTCCTGAAGCTGAGGTCTGCCTCCACCACCCCCGCCCTCTGAGTCTCCCATCTCCTCCTGAGCCGCTCTACCTCCTGCCACCCCTCTCTCTGGGAGGGACAAGTCACAAACCGCCCCACCCCCAGAGCGGTAAGGGGCAGTGGGAAGCTGGAAAACCCAAGTTCCTGACCTCTTCCTCCAGGAAGTCCTTACCCACTTCAATCTTCGAGAATATCCTACTTCTCTCCCTGGGCCCACAGCTCTCAGGAGCAGGGTGGTGGGGAAGATGCAAGTCAGAGTGTCCAAGGATCCCTTAGTTAAAGGCTGCAGCCTGAGATCCCGGCGGCCAGGCAGCTTCCCTGGCCTAGAGAATGGGAGATTTCCACCCATCCTACCAGCATACACAACAGATGAGGGTCTGGGGTTTGACAGGCATTCCCAGGTCCTGTGTCCAGGGCTGAGATTGGGTGTCATTAATTTGAGCACCCACTACATGCCAAGCCCGGGGCTGGGCAACTTATTTCTTCTATCTCAATCTGCCTGAAGGTAAAAACTATCATCCCAGGTTATAGATTAGGAAACGAGGCTCCAAAGAAGCTCCAGGGCTTGCCCAAAGTTACAAAGCCAGTACTGGGTAAACTGGCCAAGTCTTAGTGAGTTACAGAATCTCCTGCCTACCCCTATTAGACATTCACCCTGCCCTTCCAGGAAAAAGTGGACTCCAAATGTCTTCCTGACAAAGCAAAGGCATAGGTCGTTTTCCGGGAGAGTGCAGGGCCAGAACTTGGGGAGAACTTCTGGCCCCAAATTCATATGGGGTACAAAAACACTGGAGAGGGGTGGAGCACAGGGCCCTCCTCCGGACCTGAGAGCAGAGGTGACCCTCAGGCAGCAGAGGGCACCTGTGGGCTACAGAGAACAGCAGAGGCCCAGGCATCCCTCTAGACTTCAAAGCTGCTGTGGGGAACACAGGACCAGGGGACTGGCATCTTGGCAAGGGGTTGGAGGCCCCACCCTGTTAGCACAGGCCTAAAGTAGAAAGGTCTCAATTCACAGGGCCTGGTCCCTTCACTACACTGGAGTCTGATGATATTTCCCTCAACCCCCAAACTTCCTCCAGAGAATGCTGCTCCAACCTAAGCTCTGGGCCTACAGACCTGTGGTCTGAGAGCTAAGGACCTCTCCCCCTCCTTCTGTCACAACTGGCACATGTCAGACCCCCAGTCCATAGGTTGGAACCACGGAGTCTTAGGCTGCAGGTCTTACAATAGAACCCCATTCCCTGACCCTGACCAGACCTGCTTCTTCTCTTAGAGCAGTGAAAGGTAGCCTAAGAGCCTGAGTGAATGGCAGGATGAACACACAACAAGGACAGGTGGATGAATGAAGAGTAAACTAATGAATGAACACAAGGAGAATGAACACACCACGGACAGGAGGGTTGACAACCACCCCCACTTCACATGGGGAAACGAGGGCATGTCTAAAGGAGCAAAGGCCCGTGATCAATAATAAATTTAACAAAATTAACTGTAGAACAAAGGGACCGAGGGCGGTGCCCGTGCCTCTAGCAAGTGGGAAGCAGGCACAGTGATGAGCTAGATGAGGCTATGGGATCGTTTATTAGGGCTGTGTCCAGCCAGGCTGCAGCGCCAGCCTGGGCCCGAGCCCAGCGTCCCCAGGAGGCGCAGGAGGTAGGGGAGGGGAGAAAGCGGGGGGAGGATCCGCCGCCTCTGGGCTCCGCCCCGTAGTGTCGTGGTCCCTGCCGTGGTGCAGTGCTCAGGTGAGCGAAGTGTCGTCATCGCTGCCCTCGCCGCCCGCGCTGCCTGTGCGATCCTCCCGGCTCTCTGCCACCGCGCTCTCGTCGATGTTCTCCAGCGAGTCCGCATGTTGCACCGACAGCTCCGACAGCGCCAGGCTCGGCAACGAGCTCTGCTCCGGGTGTAGCCACGGTTTGAAGTGTGGTTGATGCTTCTGCTTCCACTCTGGGTATTTGACGCACGCCTTGTACATCTTTTTCATGGCCTGCGGACCGGTTGTCCCGCCGATTAAGGAGTGAGCTGGGAGCAGGACTAGGCCTTCACCGCGTCCGCTCCCACGCCCTCCAGCGGCTCAGTCAACTCTTTCCAGGATCCTGACTCCAGCTTGGGTTTTGTAACCCCGCCCCTCAGCCCTAGCCCCGCCCCCTGACTCCCATTCCCGGATTCCATCCCTGCATCTCAGAACGCTCTCCCCCAACCTCCACATGCGCCAAGTCCCAAGGTCACTCACCTTGGGAGCCAGGAACTGAGAAGATTTATTTACTACCCATTTGGGTAAGGAGCCTATGAGGGCAGGAAAGGTTAGTGAGAAGAAAAAAGAAGCAACAGCCTTAGGGATCCAGCCCCCCACAAACATACACACCAGCTCCCTTACTCCAACCTGGGGTTTCCAGGGAGAACACACTCTTCTCCATAGGGAGGGGGCAGAGTGAGGCAAGTCCTGTAAGACTTCATCGCCTTCACTCCCTCTTTCCACCTCAGACCAAGGTCCTCAGGCTCAACTCTGTTACACCCTCTACCTCTAGCACCCAACTGCCTCTGCCCTCTGCTGAGTCCAAGGGCTGCATGAAAGAAAACCATAGGGTCCGAGGTGATCACAGGCCACACATGAGTTAAAATCCTGGCCAATCAAGCTTCTGCCTGCTGCCTCCCCTCTACTCACACTTACCTCCCTTTTCTCATACCCAGTCCCACTACCTTGAATGGCCCTGATGCTCATCCCCTGCTCTGCCTGTCCTTCTAAGCTTCCTGGTGCAGGAAGCCTAGCTGCTGCATGATCTCTTCCAGCCTGGCCTGACCTGGAATCCATAGCCCGATTCTCCACCCGCCTCATCCCAAGTGTCTGCTCTGCCTCTGACACCCAAAAAACTGACTCAGTGAGGTGCTGGGGAGCTCTGGGCCTGGGCCAGTGGACCCTCAGTGGTGCTGGGAGGATACCCAGGCAAAGATGCTCAAGAGCCTACCCCTCCTCGAGTCATTCATACATCCCCTCACTCACTCCACAGTCACTCAGTGACACCCACCCTGGACCAGCCCTGGGGACCCAGAGAGGAACTCACTGTCTGGGGGAGCCCGACAGTGTGCCAAGTGCTCTGCTAGAGGGGGATGGGCCCACAGGGCAGGGAGCCAGCAACTCCTCTGGGTATCAGGGATAGAGGAGGTGAAGCAGCCCTGGAGGAATGAGTAAGGGCAGAAAGGTGTTTTAGGCTGAGGGAAAGGGTTGCTTAGACAAGTAGGAAGGTATAAGCTGTGAGAAGGGACTGGGAAACCTGGGGAGGGGGGCTTAGACTTCACTGTGAGGGCAATGGAAAAATCACAAAAGGATTTTAAGCAGAAGAGAGTCCCAAGGAAATAAGTCCTTTGGAAAAATCTCTCTGGTTAGCTGTATGGACAGACAGGGTGGCTGAATGTGGAAAGAAATGACAGATTCAGGAGCTATTTAGGAGGTAGAATCAATAATAATGATTTGGGAGCTGACAAGAGGGGACCCCCCACAACCACCATGTTTTTGGCACGAGTGACTAGAGGGAAGAGACTTAGGAGAAAGGACAAGTTAGGAAAGGAGACAGTTCAGCATTGGACACAGTGAGCCTTGGGTCCTAAGAGACATCCTGAGGGACACATCAAGGAGGACAATGGCCACAGGGACCTGGTCAGCAGAGAGACATGTGGTCACCCAGCCACAGAAGCCTGGGGAGTGGCTGAGCCCTCCCAAGGGAAAAAGGACTGGGGCCTGGGAAACCTAGACCTCCAGGATAGGAGCCAACAAGACAGAGGGGGAACAGCCAGTGAGAGGGGAGCAAGTCAGAGCATGGGGGCGTAGGAGTCCAGGAAGAGAGCTGTAAGCTTTGCCTTGGGGCAGTGACTACCACCTTGATCCTTGCTTTTCAAAACACTATAAAGTCTCAAACTTTGGCTCAAAGAATGTTTTGGGTACAGATGCCCCAAAATACAAAACACCTCTTAACAGAGGCCCTTCTGGATCCCAGTAGATCAACTAGATCAAGTCCCATCACCATGGTATAGGGAAGGATCCCATGATGGGCTTCCAGGGCCAAGCCCTCACCTTTGGGGTCCACCTGGGCCAGGTAGGTGATGACGCAGTTCTTGGGCCCCGTGCTCTGGATGAGGTAGCCCGTCTGGATGGACACAGCTCGGACCAAGTCTTTCCGAGGCGGGTATTTCTGGGGATGGAAGGCACAGGGAGGTGAGACTCAAGGTGTGGGAAAAGGTGTTATCTTTGTGAGTACTAAACACACACACAGAATTGGTTCACATGCCCTGGTATCCACTCCAGGCCAGGCCTGATACTGGGGTAAGAAGAAAGTGAGGAGTCGGACTAGGTCATCATTACCCCTTTAAACTTCCTCTGTTCCCCTCCAGAAAGACCCCAGTCTGGGGTGAGGGTGAGGGTTTATGAGCACACACATGGGTGTGCGCGCACACACACACACACACACACACACACTCACACACACACACACTCTCATCCTTTCCCAGGCCACCTGCACTTGCCTGTCCTGCCTGCCATGGAGATCAAGCACACACACACACACACACACACACACACACACACACACACACACACACACACACACACACACACACACACACACACACACACACACACACACACACACACACACACACACACACACACACACACACACACACACACACACACACACACACTCTCATCCTTTCCCAGGCCACCTGCACTTGCCTGTCCTGCCTGCCATGGAGATCAAGGCACTCAGCCTCAGGGAGGGCCAGGGGACCCTACCTCTCACTCCTGTTCCCTTTTTCCCAGCCAGCCCCTCCCACCCGCTTGTCCAGAGTGATGGTCCACACTGCCCTCTCGTCTGCTTAAAAGTCCCAGCAGGGAGACAGGAGCCATTATTCTCACTGTGTAGGTAGGAAACAAGGACAGGAGGCTTCATGTCTGGACTGAAGTCACAGAGAAGTCTTGGTAGCAGCCAGGGGCCTCTCCCTGGGTTAGGCCTGCTGGCCTAGCCCTACCTGGTACCTTCCCCTGCCCATCCAGCAGGGAAGGCAGGTTGACTCACAGGATGTTTGACTGAGTAGTTCATAATGATGTAATCAGTGCCCATGGGCAGCCAGGAACGGAGGGTGATGACATCACGATTCTTCAGGGGCTTTGGACACCTCCCTGTAGAGGGCAAGGGACAGTTCAGCCAGACCACTGGCCTGCCTGCCTGAAAGGAGGTGGCAAAGCCCAGAGACACAGGGATGCTTGGTTAACTGCTGGCTCCCCCTGATTTAAACAGGGACCCCACCCATCAGACCCAATTTCTGGATCTAGGAAAGAGACAGAACAGCCCCTCTCCCCTCCTGCATCCAGCTTCCCCTGCTCCTTACCACCTCACATAGCCCTTACCTTGCTGGCCTGATCTGTGTATGTGAATGTGAGTGTAGGAGAAAACAGTGGTATTATTGTGTCTACATGAAGTGTGGGTAGGTGTGTGAGTAGGTGGCATGTTGCTGTGGGTTTTATACATGACTCTGTGCAAGGGTGTTTGTCTGAAATGTACATGCATGAACATGGGAGTGCATGTGTGTTTGTGAGTACACGTTTCTATATGGTCAAGTGTCTGGGAGCGGACAAGGATTCAGGGAAGGCAGCCCTACATCTCTACACTCAGGTCTCTGAGCAGCCTGGCCCTGGGAGTGACCACAAGGAGGGAAGCAGGTAGGAGGAGGCTGGGCTGGAGGCCTGGGTAGAGGTGGAGGGGGCTGGGATTGGCTTGCTTGCGTCTGCTCACAAGAATAATAGCCCACATCAGCGTTGACTGTCAAGCGAGCAATGTCGAAAGTTTCAATGACGTTGCTGTCCCACTTCTTTCGGTATTCAATGTCATGTAGGACATCGTAGAGTGTCTCTGCTGGCACATCGCGGCACTCCATCCGACACTGCAGACAGACACATGGGTTGTCAGGGTCACACAGGGCTCAAAGCGCTAATCAGGGGATGGGGGGCAGGCAGGCAAAGGCAGGGAGGAGGAGAGGGAGGAACAGTGACCTCTGAAGCCATCATGGACTCACCTCTTGCCATGAGCACCATCCAGCCCTCCCAGAAGCCACATGTGCCAGACAAAGTTAGCCTCTTCATCTAGACACTATCTTCCCCATCTCAACCCTACCAAACCTCCCCATTTGTCCCAGTCTCCTCCTCCAGGAAGTCTTCCTGAATTACCCAGCCAACCTGCTGGACTCCTATACACTGTGCTCCACTCCTCTTTATCTGTGCCCTCCAGGCCCCTGAATTTCATGGGCAGAGGCTCAATCGATTCAGTACAGAGCCTGGCATGAGTATATGTTAAATAAAATGAAAGCATGAATGAACAAACGAATGCCTAAATGGATGTCTTTCTCCCATGGTACTTATCACCTGGCCATACCATTTGCCCTCCTTTCTTTTTTTTACACCATCCAACAAAATCTTTGTTTTTGACCACACCATGCAGCATGTGGGATCTTAGGTCCCCCACCACAGATCAAACCCATGCCCCCCCTTCAGTGGAACACAGAGTCCTAACCACTGGACCACCAAGGAATTTCCCCAACAAACATCTTTGAATTCTTAGTACTTATTAGCCTTGTTCTCAAAGAGCTTTCCAGCTAGGGAGAAAAGAACAGAGGAAACTTTTTTTTTAAAAAACTTAACCCACACAATAACTCTGCCAGATAGGAAATCCAAAGAGGAACTTAAGGCTCAGAGAGGTTAAGGAACTTGCTCACAGTCACCCAGTTGATAAGCAGCAAAGCTGGGGTTGGGACTTCCCTGGTGGTCCAGTGGTTAAGACTCCACCTTCAATGCAAGGGGCTGGAGTTCTATCCCTGGTGGGGAACTAAGATCCCACATGCCACAGGCTGTGGCCAAAAAGTAAAAAAAAAAAAAAAAAGCTGGGACTTAACCTAGATCACACGTCTGGAAAGCAAATAAAAACAGAACCAGGTTTCATCAGATTTACATTCAGCAAGATGAAAGTCAGTCCATATCCTTGTTCTGTGATTTTTTCTTTTTTTCCACCTGAAAGCCCAAACCCCAGGATCAAGTTCCCCTCCACAAATGGACAAGTTCTATTGTGTAGCTTAAAAAGGTTTCCCAGAACTGGGTGTTTAGACATACTACTTTCTACTAAAAAGTAAATACATGCAACCATATGAGGGAGGGGTCACATCGCCTTCCCTCTAATCTTGTTAGGCCTTTGCCCCACTAATAGTGATGAAAAGAAAGGAAGGATACTACCCATTGAGTATTCTAGGCACCAGTGAACTCATCAAGTGCTGGATATGCCTCACTTAACAAAAATACAACGGACAGAGGAACAAGTTAAGTGTCACCACAAGAATACAAGACAAAGCCAGACGATGAGACATTCTGCAGGGTTGCTGGTCTAGTTTTTCTACACGTTGATGTCATAAAGAAGGAACTGAGATTTATGGACAAATAACCAGATAGAAATACGGTCCTGGATTGCATACTGGCTTGAACACAACAGCAAAAAGGACACATTTGGGACAACTGGAGAAATGTGAACATGATCTGAATATTAATTAGATGTGCTGAAAATTTACTGAAACAAAATTGTGGATATTGCTGCCTGAAGAAAAAGCAAATTACAGAATGGATGCATGATATAATCTCATTTTGGCAGGGAGGGGGAAATCTATGCACAGAAAAGGCCTGGGAAGCTAAGGTGTTAAGAGTGGCAATCTCTAAATGATTAGCATATGATAGTTTTATTTAATTTTTGCTGTCTATATTTCTAATTTTCTAAAATATATAGTACCTCCTCTTCAATAATGAAAAAAATTAAATAAAAAGGTTCCCCAGAGATCCTGAGAGGTGTGCTCATCACCTGCCAGGTACCATCCTAAGTGCCTTCTACACATTATCACTTTGAGGTATTAGCCTCATTTTAGTCAAGAAAACCAAAGTTTGGGATTTTCCTGGTGGTCCAGTGGTTAAGAATCTGTGCTCCCAATGCAGAGGGGCCTCGGTTTGATCCCTGGTCAGGGAACTAGATCCCATGTGCCAAAATGAAGACTGAAGAGTCTGCATGCCACAACTAAGACCCAGCACAGCCAAATAAATAAATTATTTTTTTTAAAAAAACAGAAAACTGAAATTGAAGAACAACTTCAGACTGAAAAGACTCACTATGTGTCATCCTCCCTCCCCGCCCTCTGTTTTTCTACTCCACAAGAAGGTATGACTAGATTCAGTCATTTCACCAGCTTCAGCTCTGTGCAGAGCACAGAAGAGTCAGAGGTGAATCTGAGGCCTGTCCCTCAGAGGCTTCCAGTTGAGAGAGGAGACCAGTGTGGAAATGGGGAGGTGCCCAGACTGTCCAAGGGGACACAGAGGAGGTGGTCAGTTGTGTGGCGTGAAATGCGGGGAATCAGGCTTCACAAAGAAGCTCAGTGTGGAAAGTAGGCATCCAGCAAGTGGCCCTGGCAGAGAGGACAGAGTGGCTTGTAGGTCAGCTGACTGAGCTCCATCTGCTCCAGTGTCCAGGGTGTGCTGCAGCCTAATACTCAAAAGGTCCTGCTTCCAGGTCTTCTTGGAGATATGAGTGATCCTGGGGCTGGGTGAGAGGAAGTATAGGAGGAGCCTGGAACGTCTTATTGTGCCAGACTCACAGAATGATAGGGACCTTGCCTAGCAGACACAGGAGCAGGTGTGAAGGGCTCCCTGCTGGTTCCATGACCAACTCATCAGGGTTTGCCAGTTTCACACTGAAAGTTCTTATCCCAGTAAACCTCTCAGTCCCAGGCAAACTAAGATAGTTGGTCCCCTACCACGGGCGAAAGATGGGCCAACTCATATATTAAGGTAAATAATGATAGTAACATTATATTCCACTGATTAAAATAGGAACCCAAAGTACATACAGGTATAAATAAATAAATTGAAGTTTAATGAGGAATAGGGTATTTACATAGTTACAAAGTACCTTCCCATCAAATCAGTAACTTCACTTTGCCTGGCAGATACCACCTTAATCAAGTGATCAAAGGGAACGTCATTAGTGACAGGGCAAGTTGTGACTCGGATGCTTCCTGACAGGATGCAATGAAAAGAATACAGACACCACTTATGTGATATTTCTGCCAAAGATACACGATCTAAATCTAATTATGAGGAGGACAAACCCTAAATGAGGGGCTTTTACAAAATATCTGGCCCCTAAGTGTCAGAGTCATGAAAGTCAAGGAAAGACTCAGGAACTATATCAGAATGAGAGAGATGAATGGAACACAAGTGAGTGAATAAATGAGTGAGTAAATGGAGCGATGAGAGGGATGGGGTGGAGAAGATAGCAGAGGCTGGATCTGCATCCTCAGGAACACCCAGGCAAGTATCTGCTGTGTGGTGACACGTGGTCCAGGTGCTTCACCGGACAGTCAACACACACACTCACCCTTCACCCCCATCTTCTCCACTGTGCTGCAAAACAGAAAGCCAAGGCTCAGGAGAGGAAGTAACCTGCCCAAATCATAGAGCAAGAAAGCGGCAAAACTTAAAACCGGATCTTCCAATACTCTTAACCCTCAAGGAGCACTCACGTGTGACACTTCTCAGGAAACCAGGACTTCTCTAAACCAAGTTTGGAAGCTGGTTTGGCTTTGCAAGTCCTCAAACGTGTTATCCCAGGCCGTGAGTGTATGAAGAGGAAGTGCCAACAGAATTATGCTTTGTAGGTTAGAGTCCACCCAGGAAGTCCTCCTCCCTCAGGCCAGCCTCAGTGCCCCCAGGGCCAGCTGCGCCCATGGCTGGGTGCACACTGAGAGAGGCCCACACTGCCTCTTGTCTCTCTGGATCGCTATTGTTCAGGACCCGGGGCCTCGCTCTGAGACAGCAGGCAGTGGGAGGGGCACGCAGAGCACAAGACAGAACAGGCAACAAGCTGAGTATAAATTCTGAGTGATATTTTATCTTTAAGATAAAGAAGGAAACTTCAAAGGTTTCCCAAGCTCATGGTAGGTTCCTAGGAAGGAAGGTCAGCTGCAGGGCCTGCTGGGAAGGTGAGAACCCAGGCTGCGGTGGTGGCACTGCAAGTAAGGAGACCGAGGCAGTCCAGGTGACCAGCCTGGCTCTGGGCCTGCCTCTTTCCACAGCCCCCAGGAGGCTGCGTGGCTGAGCCAAGAGAGGTCAGTTACATCCAGCATCGTTCCTGTTTGCAGCTGCAGCGGCCACATGGGCAAAGTAATTCTAAGAGGCTTCCAGAGGGATGGGGGGGCAGAGGTGAGTCATCAGAGAGCACCTGGTGGGCAGGGCTGTGACCAGAATCCACAGCCACTGGGCCCCGGGGAAGTCAGTCACTTTGGCTGGACACCTGGGAGCTCCTCCTGGAAACCATAACTGAACCTGAGGCAGTGCCGGAGCTGCTCAGCCAGGGAGCAAGCCATGCTTGGCTGCAAAGCTCTTAAGGCCTGGTTTACTGCAGGAAGTCTCACATGCAGTCATTTTACAGCTGAGAAAACTGAGGCCCAGAGGAAGCAGGTGACACCAGAGAAATTTCTAGACTCTGTACCTGCTACACTCACTCTCACTCCACTCTCACCAGACTTCTAGACGTAGAGAACTGAGATTGCCCAGGACGCCCGCAGAGCCATGGTCAGAGGGAACGGACAAGCGAGGAAGGCCATCAGAGTGACTCCTGCACGCTTTGAGTCTGGCAATCCCAGGTTCCAATTTCTACTCCTCTCCTTATGCATGAGATTTAGTTAGTTTGAGTCTTTGTTTCCTCGTATGCAAAATGGGGATAATAAAAATACCTACCTCATGGGGATGTTGTGATCAAATTAAATGAGATAATATATGAGACAAAAATGAGCTCCCTGGTAGCTCAAACAGTAGAGAATATACTTGCAATGCAGGAGATCAGGGCTCAACCCCTGGGTTGGGAAGATACCCTGGAGAAGCAAATGGCAACCCACTCCAGTATTCTTTCCCGCAGAATTCCATGGACAAAGGAGACCAGCAGGCTACAGTCCATGGAATTGCGAAGAGTCGGACACAACTGAGCGACTAACACTTTCACTTTCACTTCGACGTATGCAATATGCCTGGCACGTAGCAGGTATCCCCCAAAACAGTAGCTGTTATTACTTAAGCAGGCTTCCACGAGCAGCCATGCACCCTTCCACAAGGCCAGGACCACGCACGTGTGAATTTATCTCTTTATATTCTGGGCCCCAGGTGCCTCTCTTGCCTCACCTGGCCCTGCCCTTCCATCCATCCATTCACTACCTTCTGGAGTATTCTGCTGCATGCCAGGCCTGCAACTGGGCAGCAGGGACGGGTAAGTAAACCACACCTGGGCCCTGCCCCAAAGAGGGCCCATCAAGTGGCAAGTGGGAGAGAAGGGGACATAAAACACCACTGGAGAATGAACTTGGCAGGGGGCATGGGAACTGTGGTATCAGAGGGCAACTGAACCTAAACAGAGCTGAATTGCTGAAAGGGGAGAGAGGGCATTTCCAGCAGGGAGACTGGTGGGTGCAAAGGCCTGGAGGCTTAAATAAATCAGTACAGAGCAAGATCCAGGGCCGTCCCAGTGTCTCACTCTCCCCTCCTCCTCTCTCCCACACCTTGCCCTATGCTTCTTTGGCAGATGGTCCAGTGGAGGAGGGAAGTGTAGCGGGGAGGGGCTGCAGTATCTCCCAAGACCCAGGGAGATGGCTGACCCGAGACAGAAGAAAAGAAGTCAGGTCATGTCCATGGGGCTGTGGTGTGACCTTGAGGGTCAATGGCCATGGCAGTAACAAGGAAACTGAGACACGGGCAGATGGATCCCAGACTGGCTCAGACACTGAGACCTCACACAGCGGGTCTCCAATATGCTTGCCTGTGGAATATATGGGGCATACAGATTATCCCAGAGTCCTAGGGACTCCAGAGATAACCTCTTCCACCATTCCTCAGGTTACCACCAGGTTACCACCAGGGAAACTGAGGCCCAGAGAAGGGGAAGGGGTCCATTTGGGCTCCGAAACCTCCCTCAGGCTGTGCTGACTTCCCACCATGTTGCATTTTAGCAGTTTTGTTAAAGAACAACTATTAAGCACATCACCCTTTCCCAAAAGAACCATATTTAACACAGAAGTAGCACTCCTGACCAGGGTGGAGCACTATCAAATCAATCATAGCCCCAAATAATAGACCTCAACAACCACTATCAAGTGCTCCAAATCACCAGTTCATCATCCCACAAAGGAGACAGCAGCACCAAACCATGGACCCCACAGGGGCTGAAATTTAGGTCAAACCACCTCTGCCAGTTGTCAAGGGTGCCAAGGTACATCCTGTGTAGACACTGTCTCTTACCCTCCCAGCACTCTGATGGATATCATCAACCCCATTTTACAGATGGAGAAAGTGAGGCTCAGAGAGGTACAATGATTGACCACAGCCACAAAGCTAACAGTGGTGAAGCGAACCAGAGCCTGGGAGTGCCTGATCCGAAAGCATCAGGACTTTACGCTCCCCTCCTCAAGAGGCAGGACTGACCCAGCAAAAACAAACATGCTGGCAACGGGAGACTGCCTTAGTTAATTGGTGGTTATTATGAAGTGCTCACTGTGTTCAGAAGGACTTGCTGACCAAGGAGGCAAAGCTCAGCAATTCTTCCTCTGAACCAAATTCCTGACTCCATCCTTGGCCCTCACTGGGCTGAAAGGCAAGGCCATGCTTTTCTGAAGCCCAGCCCTGGAGCTCTGCACTTAGAAGTCTCCTCTGAGAAGACTGGAGCCATCGAATTTCCCTCCCAGGCTCACACTCACAGCAATTCCAGGCTGTCTGGTCAGACAGGCCTCTGCCCTGCCACTTCCTGCCTGTGTGGCCTTGGCCTGGGCAAAGGACTTCAGTTCTGAGTCCCAGTATCTTCATCTGTCAAACAGGGATAATCCTCCCCTCAGAGTAAAGCTGTGAGGATTAAAGGAGCCTTACACACCAAGCCCCTGGTGGCAGCTGCCTTGCCTCCAGCCTTAGGCCCCCACAGTTTTCCTTGACTGCTCAGGCCCTGCCTGCTAACACCAAAAGGCAGGATAAAGGAATAGAAACAAAGCTGAAAACAACAAGAATACCCCAGATCCCGCCACAGGCTGGATGGACAGGGAGGGGGTGCCCAAGTCCACAGGTTCCACCCTCACAACCTACCACCTGGCACTGCCCTCACCATGTCAGTCCAGGTGCTGAAGGATGCAGAGACTGGCCCAGGGCACGCGGCACATGAGAGGCTCAGCGCTAGCAGCCCCTCTGCCCTGTCAGTTTCTGTTCCCAGTCCTCCTCCCCAGGGCCACTCACCACCTGCTCGCTGGCTTCTGGGCCCTCCACTGCCCCTCCCAGAGGCCCCACAGGGCCAACATGAAGCCCAGCTGCTAGAGCACCTGCCCTTGCCTCTGGGTTTCTGGGGCCCCAGAATGGAGATTGCAAGGCCTTCTCCTCACGGCCGTCCCAAATCTCAAGAGCAGCTCCAGGGCACTGACACAAGGGATCAGGGAAGCAGAGGTGGAGGTGTGCAGGAGGAGAGAGGTCCGCTGAGGCCTGCTTTCCCAAGACCGCCACTCGCTGGTTCTTCATTATTTTGCCCTCACACTTGAGCCTGGCTGTGCCCTGCCCAGGCAGCCTACCCTGTCCCTACACTCTGCAGGTTGGTCTTGGGGCCTGCTCCTCCATCCCACTGGCTCCCTTCATCAGCGACACTGTGATGCATCGATTCATCTTGGCCCCCTGTTGGTCTCAGCATCCCCAGTGCCTGGCGTAGTTTAGTAAAGAAATGTTGCCTGAAAGGAAAGAGGGACAGGTGAGCCACCAAAGACGCCAAGCCCATGTGAGCTTCTCGACTTCTAGAGCTCTGGGCCATGGCCGGTGGCCCTCAGTGCTTTGTGGAGAAAGAAGGAAGGGTCGTTGTGAAAACCTCCTGGACGCTTATCAAACTCTCTATGGCACATGAGGCTGATTTCTATTTCAACCCTCATCCTCTTATAAAATGGAGTGTAAGTGGGGAGAGGGGGCAGAAACAAGTTAAGGGAGATTCTGGGACTTCTGTAAGATCTTTAATAATGCTGATTAAAAAAAAAGGTAAATTAAATCTGTACTGAAATATCAATTTACACTCAGTAAATTAGCAAAAATATATAAAATACCCACTGCTCACAAGGATATGGTAAAACTGTTACCCAGTTAGTGACAGCAAAAGCTGGTTCCACTATTCTGAAAAGCAATTTGCCAAATATTTTAAAAATCATAAAAACGTATCTTTTAACTCAGTTTCTGGACCTCCAGGAACTGAAATTTTTACTGGGCGGGGGGGGGCGGGTAATATGAAATAAGAAAAAAAGTTCTGTTACAATATTTATGACAATAATATTGCATTTGTAATTAGAAAAATATATTGGAGGACAACCTGGAACACCACCAACAACAGGGCCTGGTTGAGTTAAAAATGATACATCACCTTGAGGATTATCGCCCCGCTGCTGAGGAAGGACAGTGGTCTCCCTCTGGACAGGGGCAGGGGTCCCTCAGAACCCAGAAGAGGCCCGGCTGGCAGCAGCTGCCGGAAATGTTCCTGAATTAATAATTCTGTAGCAATGCAAGAAATTTCCACAGATGCAATGTTAAATGAACAAAAGAGGACACAAACTTGTATCTGTGCCACAGGCTCAATTGTATATAAATTATCTACATCCTTGAATGAGAGCTGGAAGGAAACAGGGAAAAGTTTTACTTGGGAATTGAGGCTGGCTGTGCCTCATTTTGGGGTTCTTGTTACTGTCAGTACAATAGAGTTTATACAAGATAAAGAAACTATATTTTTTTTCGCTAGGTTAAGAGCGTTGTCCAGAATCCCAAGGGCCTCGTTCCCTGGGCCTGGGAGCCTGGACTCAGCTGAGATGGGCCTGAGGCTGCCCAGGCTGATGCTGAGCTGCCTTGGAAATGCTCTGTGTAGTACAGCCATGCTGAGAGTGGAGCCAGAGGGGACTCAGAGTTCTTCCATTCTCAGCCAGGACACAGGCATGAAACCTGGGGGCTCAGGGCAGGGACAGAGAGAAGTAGGGGGATGCAGGTACAGGGAGGGGCACCCCAAAGCAGGATCTTACAGGATGAATAGCAGATGGCACCCACGTGTAAGGATAGGGAAGAGGCTCCTGGCAGAGGTGCTGGACTGGAAATGACCTGGACTGGATGGGGGAAGGACAGAGCTCATGCGGTTCCACAAGGTAATCCGAGTGAAGAAGGATGGAAGCAGGAGGAAATGGAGCTGTCCCTTGGGTACCTCAGACTGTTCATTCATTCATCCATTCAGCAAACATTAACAGCGTGCCAGCTCTGTGCCAGGTGCTGTGCTGGGGCCTTGCAAATTCTCCTAATTCCATCCTATCAACTACCCAGGAGGAGGGAAGATTAGGCCCATTTGTAAATGGTGGTTGAGAAAAGTGAAGAACCATTTGGGAACCCAGTGTGACCCAAAGTCAACTGCTGAAGTTGTTCTCTAAGATTTAGGCTCTGCTCTGTCAAGGACTCAAGGAATCCCAGGTGGGCCAGCACTTGGCCAGATAAGGCCTGTCCCTGGTGAGTCCCCACTAGGGACTGGGCTATTGGGGCAGCTCTGCCTGGAGTGAGGGGAGCTGGAAGCACATAGCAGGTTTGGTGTGGGCCCCTCACAGGGTCTCCTTTCCCCAGCTTCTGGCTCAGAGTTCTCATCTGCAAAATGACTAGACAAGCCTCTTCTGAAGGGAAGAGCATCTGGCACCAGACAACCTCAACCCATCTTCTCTACGAAAGTGTGGCCCTCCTGAGACTGGTGGGAGGTGTAGGTACTGCCATGTCTACCCGAAACACAGCTCCCAGAGGCTGCTCAGGCAGGCCAAGCTAGGCCCCTCTGCTGCTCTCTACCAGGGCTGAGTGACTCAGCCCTACTCTGCCTCCACCCCCTGCCCTCCCCCTAGTCTCCAGCAGGCTCCCTGCCCCACCCCCCAGGCCTCGGCATCTGAGGCACACCCTGCTCTGACCTCTGAGAAGCTGACCTCCTGGTCTGGAGCTCCCACTACTTTGTTCCAGCACTGGGGGAGGTGGGGGAGCCCGACAGAGGGAGACCTGTGAAAGAACAGAGTGGGTGGGCCTGCAAGAAAAGAAAGATAGTCAGGGAGATCAGTGAGACAAGACAGGGGCCAGGGCTGACACACAGACAAGTAGACGGAGACAAATTGGATAAACACTTCCCAGGACTTCAGGGGCTGCCAGTGGCCTCATGCTTCCAAAGCTCTCTAGTAAGCTCTGGACTGCATCTTCAACAGCTTCCTGGGCACCATCCCCTGCACAGCCCACAAAGTTCACCCTAACCATGTGCACTGTTGTTGTATTACCCAACTCCAATGCCCACCTGCTTCTGCTCCCCTCCTGTGCCTGGAACCTGGGATTCCGCTTGGCCATGACCTTCCCAACAACCCCCCTTTGCCAGACTCAGGCAGGCCTCACCATCCTTGCTCGGACCACTGCAGCTGCATCTTCATCACTGATCTCCTGACTCCCAGGTCAAGCTGCCACCTGCAGCCAGGAGCTTTCTAAAACCCAGTGTTGGGAATTCCCTGGTGGTCCAGTGGGTTAGGACTCCGTGCTTTCACTGCTAAGGCCCTAGGCTCGATCCCTGGTCAGGGAACTAAGATCCCACAAGCCACATGGTGCAGCCAAATAAAATAAAAAATTAAACCCAGTGATGATGGCACTGCCCAGCCTGAAATCCTCTGCTGCTTCTCCCTGACTTCAAGATCAAATCCTAAAACGTCCTCCCCACTCTGGCTCAGCATCCACTCCTTCCTCACCCTTAGTCCGCACCCACCAAGACCTTCTCAGCCTGCCACCTAACTTCTGCTGGGCCCCCCAGGTCTTACCCAAACACTATTGCCCCTCACCATCCTGTCACCCACGTCTCCCTTGGCCTGAGGAGTCATGGAAGGCTGTCACCATCTCCATCAGTCTCCCCACTAGGACTTCAGAGCAGGACTCAGGTGTGATCCATCCCCAGGCCCCAGGCCCCAGCACAGAGGCTGGTACAGTAGGTGGGAGGCATGAGAAGAGGTTTGCTGAACGAATAAATAACTGAGACAGGAAAAAAAAAGGGGGGGGGGGAAGGGACAAGTAGAGACATACAGGCAGAGGTAGTAACCATCACAGACCGGGATAGAAAACACCCTAAGGGGAGACGCTGAGACCCAGAGACAGGCCCAGAGGCAAAGACAGGAGGCTGCAGGGAAGCAGGGAGGGGAAGACCGAGGCAGAACCAGAGCTGAGCTAGGGGGGCGGAAGCCGCTGGAAGACAGCTGAGGAGACATAATTGGATCAGAGACAACTCTGCTGCAGTGAGGGGGTGTGACTCACACACACAGAGTAATGCCAGACACAGAAACACACACAGTCTCACACTCAGAGGCACAGACACACACAACCTCAGGTGCATGTACAGACACACACACACACACACACACACACACACACACACATTCAGTATGGATTTAATGACCCTTGTCAGGTGCCCTGCCCCTGAGGGGCTCACAGTCTACCCAACTAAGGACCAGATCATACACAAAGGCACCCACAGTCCAGCTCCACACACACAAGGCCCAAATATAGAAGGCCAGACAACCCCCATCACATCATCCTGTCTTCATAACACACAAACACCATCTGGTATCTTATGCTTGTCTCCCCCTCAGGATGTAAACTCATGACAACAGGGTCTGATCTGTTTGGTTTGCCACTAAATTCCTGGATATACTTGGTGTATAGTATGTTCACCATATAGTATGTTGAATGAATGAAGACTGGAGACACACAAGGGAACTCCATCCGCTCTGGCTGTCAGGCCTCTGCCTTCAGACTTAACACTTCTCTGGTCCAGTACCAGGCCCGAGGCAATCTAGAAGAGTCCAAAACTAGGAAGGGGGGATCAAGGAGAGGCTGGAGGGGATTCTCAGAAAGCCAGGGCTAGATGACAGAAAACTCAAAGGATGGGATTAAATGGCCCAGGCGATGCAGAGGAGACCAAAGGTGGGATTTACCCCTGCTTCCCATGGAGGAGGTAAACCTGCAGGCATTGTTCAACTGCCCCAAGATAGAAGGATTCTAGACACAGGTCAGTGGAGAAGGCAATGGCACCCCACTCCAGTACTCTTGCCTGGAAAATCCCATGGACGGAGGAGCCTGGTAGGCTACAGTCCATGGGGTCGCTAAGAGTCGGATACGACTGAGTGACTTCACTTTCACTTTTCCCTTTTATGCACTGGAGAAGGAAATGGCAACCCACTCCAGCATTCTTGCCTGGAGAATCCCAGGGACGGCGGAGCCCGGTGGGCTGCCGTCTATGGGGTCGCACAGAGTTGGACACGACTGAAGTGACTTAGCAGCAGACACAGGTCAGAAGTAACAAGTAACTGCCTTCAGGGAGCCAGGCTGCGAGATAGGTAGGCAGTTGTTATACTAAAGCCCCAGAGAACAGCTCCAGCTGCCCAGTGCCACCTGCCCAGCCTCTCTTTAATGACAAGTGAGAGGGGTCTATATTTGGCATGGGACCCACCACTAAGTTCTGGGCCTGATACTTTCCTCCACGGCCTGTGTTTCTGCAGCTCCAGGGCTCCTGGAGCATGGAGGCCAGGCCAAATATGCTTGAGGAGACAAAGTGAAGCACAGGGGGCACAGGACCTCAAGCCCAGTGCCTGGTCTGAGCACCTTTCCTCTCACCTGTTGAGGGGGCGGGTGGGGGGTGATGCTCACCTGCCCAGGTCAGGGGTAAAGGTAAGAGAGCAGGGCGGGAATAGAGTTTCTAACTCCATTGGTGGTTGCTGGCCCCTCATTAACAGACTGGAGAGGTACAGTTGAGGTCCAAGATCCCTAAAGAGTGCCAGGCCTCCGGGGTCATGGCACCCACAGCCCTGGCTCCAGGTGGCTCAACCAGGCACAGAGACGCAGGGGAAGAAAGAAAACCCATCTGTCTCCAGGACTGCCTCCTTTCTCTCATCTCCTGAAACTTTAAAGACTCTCGGCTGGAAACTGAGCTGGGGCTCGTTAAAGTTTAAAAGCCAGAGCCTAGGGAGCTGGTCATGGAGGCACAGAGCCAGCCTGTGGGCTCTTTTGGGCCCAGCGTGGACACTGACTGAAGGCACCCACCCCACTAGCTCCTTGCCCCCGGGGGACTGCACATCATCTACTATCTCATATCCCAGCCTGCACAAGAGTTATGCCGTAACCACTATGTTGTCCCTTATCCCTAAATCTTTCTGGAGGCAATCCCGTGCTCCACTCCCCACAGGCCCTACTTTAGTACAGGCCTTGGCATGTCTGTGCAGACAAATAGAGCAGCATCTTTCTCCTACCACCCACCTTGTCTAAAACCCTCCTCAGTACCCTAGAACCTCCGGGACCCAAATTCAAGAGCCTTGTTCTAGTTGTCTAATCACCTCCACCCCCTGAGTTCCAAGCCCCACAATATACCACCTGCAGTTCTCCTAACATTGCCCTGTTTGCTTCTTCAGGGCCTTTACATAGCTCTTCCTCTGTATGAAATGTTCCCAGTGCTGTCAAACCTGTACTCCTCATTCTCAACCCAATTCCAAACTGATCACCTGAGCATTCCTCCTCTGAGAAGCCTTCCCTGGTCTCCAGGGATGGCTCAGAGGCCCCCTCCAGGTCTCTGCAGCTCCTGTGACAAGTGTCTGTTCTAGCATCCTGATTTCCCTCTTTGTCTCCAACCTGAATGAAGTGCCCAAAGACAGGCAGGCCAGCACAGCTGCTCGCATGTGACAGATGAGGAAACTAAAGCTGGGGCAGGGGCAGCAATCTGCCCAAGGCCACATGGCCAGGACCCTGGACCCTGTTCTCTCCCACTGTAGGAAGGACCTCCAGGAACACCTCCCCCTAAAGCCTCCAGCCAGCTCTGACCTTTCCTGTCTCTGATTTCTTCCACCTGAAGATCCAGACACCGACTTTGGGGGGCAGCTCTCTGGGAGCCCTGTTTCTTAAGAACAGGTCTGGACAACTTCCTCCAGCTGCCCCTACACCAAGTCAGAGCTAGAACCATCCAGGAATCCAGGCCAGTGGTTCTCAGGGCCTCAGCCTGGACTCAGGAGCCTCATCTAGAGACCTCTCAGACAGCACAGACCAGCAAGGCTTTAGCTCTCCATCCTTACCCTATATCCAGTACTACAGACACCCTTACCATGGCCTAAGGCCAGGCTCTACAAACCACCTGCCCACCATCTTTCCAGAGAAATAGGGAAACTGAGCCCCAGAGGGGGCAGAAGCCCAGCCTAAACCTGAGCTCACCGAATCCAAACCCCTAAACCCCAATTAACTCCTGCCTTTGCCACCACAGATAAGATTGACCCAGAAAGGTAAAGTGAACCCCAAGGTTACACAGTAAGGACTGGGCTCTTGCTTAGCTGGGACCCCTCCAGGGTGCCCTCTCACAATGACACAGCACAGGGAGACCTAAGGCAGGAGAGAGGGGTGGGTTCTGAGTGACAGGGTCCAGGAGATCGAAGGACCCAGTGGTGCTAGTAAGCAGGCCCAAGACACTGAAGCCATCCTGGCCTTGGAGTCTCAAGGACCTGGGTTCTGATCCTGCCTCAGCCGCCTTCAAGCTGTTTGCACAAGTGAATTCCTGCCCTGAACCTCAGTTTCCACATCTGTTCAATGGAGTTCGTAAGACACTTGTGAAGATTCAGTGGAAAGACATGAAGAAAACCCCTAGCCCTGTGACTGTCTCCATCATTCCCATGACCCTTTTGAATCCTATAGACCATTAAGAGTAAGAAGGATCCTTGGAGATCCCTGACATGATCCCAAATTTCACAAGGCAAGAAAATGAGGTGCTGAGAGAGGATAGGCCTGAGCACTAGCCTAAGAGCTTGGAACCCAGGAGGCTGTGGAATGGAAGCAGGTGGACAGTGAGACAGGTCAGAGAGGGGTCACCAAGCTTCCTCCAAAGGGGAAGAGGAGCAGTCGCAGGACAGGAAGTCAGAAGAGATAGGTCCCCACTGCTCAGCTTCCTGTGGCAAGAGGAACCTCAGATTCTCAGCCATGCTCCCCCAGGAGACCTCACACCCCTGCTCCAGCCAAGCCCCTCGAGGCCCCTACTCATTGGGACCCACTCCTGCCTCAGTCGTTTGCCTGTGAATACCCGCCTCACACAGTGGGCAGGGAGACATCTGGAATTGTCAGTCTTCTCTCCACCCTCTGGAGGTCTGGCCACCCTCTGCCTCTCAGGTGGCTAGGTGCACAGCAGGATCAGAGAGCCTGAGCACGTGAGCATCAGGGCAGGACTGGGCCGGCCATGCCATGCCATCTCCAGCTTTCTGTCCCCTGTGCCTCATCCTTCTCTATGGGACCCAGCACAGGTACTGAGTCCAGAGGCTCTTGGAGCCGGGAGAAATAGCCCAGAGAGGGCAGGGATGTGCCCCCAGTCACACACAGAGCAAAAGAACACCATAACCAGGGCTGGACCTCAGCCCCTTCTCCAGCTGGCCCTGCTTGAATAAATGACAGCTTCCTGGTTTCCCAATTCTCTCCTCTACAGTAGCTCTGAGGAAGCCTGGTCTGGGCACTGAGAGACCTGCATTCAGGTGCCCAGCAGCCTTCTGCCTTGGGATCCATGTTCAGCATCAGCCTTTGGGACAAGGCTTGACCTCACAAGAGGCGTCATCTGCCTCCTCTTTGGTCCTTAGAGCACTATGCAGGCCTGGGACCAGGCCAGACCAGAGGCCAGGAGGGAGGGAAAGGGCAGAGGTGGCCTCCAGCAGCTCTGTCCCTTTATTCTGGCTCCAAATGCTGGGCCAGAGCCACAGTGTCTTCCAGGAACCTCTGGACACAGCAGTAGGGAGAAGATAAGTCTGAGGAAAGGAGGGTGAGGTAGAGGAAATCAATCAGGTAGGCAGTTAGTTGGCCCCTCCCCCACCCTAGATTCACGTGCACAGGGCATGTCCAGCGGGCAGCTGGCTTTCCCAGCTCAGGGAGCAGACCAAGAACAGGCTGTGGGGAGCAGGGAGCTCAACAAATACCTGTGGTTGAGTCCCAGTCTCCTGGAGTGACCCAATCATCCCTGGGAACTCTGGCTTCTGACCTGCTGTGTGACCTTGGCAAGCCACTCCCCTTTCTGGGCCTCAGCTTTTTCATTTATCAACAGGAATGGGATGATGAGAACACCACGTCCTTCAAAGAGCTACCAATGGGGTCAAATGCCAAAATGTTGACGAAGATGTGAGTCCAAGTGGAGAGAGGCAGGGGCTCTGGAGCCAGGCTGACCTGGGCTCCACTCCTGCCTCAGCTGCTGTGTGACCTCAGGCAAGTGACCTCACCCCTCTCAGCCTCAGTTTCTTTGTAGCTTGGAGATAAGCCTACTATTGCCCACGACTGGTATGAAGGTCAATCAGACAATGGAGATAAATGCTCAACTCTGAGCAGGGGCTCTTATCAGAAACGAGAGTCCTGGAGTCTTGGGGATAGGGGAGCTCGGAGACCTCTGCCTGTCCCCCAGAGCTCCACGTGGCTGTGCTGAGGGGATCAGAGATCTCAGGATCACCTCCCTTCCCTGACCCAAGGCCCAGCACCCTCCTTAGGCCCCAGATCTGTTCACCTCCTGGCCCCAGAACCCTTCACTGTGGGGAGCACAAAAGAGAGAACTAGGCAGGGAAGCTAGAGATCTGGGTTCCAAGGCTGGCTCGGCTGGGGCTTGGCCGTGTGAGCCTGGGCTAGCCCCTGCTCATCTCTGGACTTGCACTCCAGTAAGGAGTGAATATGAAATGGGGATTGCAAAGGCACCTCCAACCTCTGCTCAGTCTGAGAGGAAAGGAAGGTCAGGTGTACACCCTAACTACAAGCCCACAATACCCCAGTTTTCCCAATCTCCTCTACTCTCAAGGAAGAACACCTGACAAATCTGATATGGCCACAAGGGGTCTATTGTGGAGGTCTGGCTCCCAGACTCATCAATTCCAGTCCTGGACTGGGCTGGGTTTATTCATTAACCAAGCCAGATGGAGGAGGCAGCTCCACTCTGTTGACACAGAGGGTGGGAGTCCCGGGCTCAGTTCAGACTTTCCCCTTCCCTTCCTTCTGCAGAGCCAGCTCAATGGGGAGATTATGCTTCCCTACCCCATGGCACAGTCCAGCCTGAGCCTTTCCCAGGTTACAGGCAGGAAAACAACCTTTTTCTCCCAACAACTTTGCTCACTTTGTATTGTTTGTCTTTCATTCGTTCCTTCTTTCCATCCTTCATTCAACCAACAACCCTGCTGGGCCTGTGTTGGAGGCTGAGGACGCAAAGGATAGGACGTGTCCCTGTCCCTGGAGAGCACTAAGCCAGAACATACCAATGGCCCTGCCCTTCCCTGCTCCTCATGCTTAGACACAGGTCCAGCTCCAGGGAGACCCGGGCCCAGGGTCCTCAGGCCCAGGTAGAGAATCCCAGAAAGGGAGAAAAGGAGACACACATGGGAACTGGGAGAGAAAAAGACAGTCAAACAGCCAGGGTGCAGACAGAGAGTTAAGAAGGGAGCAGGGAAGGCAGAACGGGTGAGCCAGGTGCCTACATGGGGACAGATGGACAAAGCTCTATATGACTAACACAAAGTGAGACAGAAAGGCACAGGGTCAGACAGGGAAGGTCAGACATCTCTGGCCCTGTTATGAGGCCCTGATGCCAGAGCTAAATCCAAATCCAAGGGCAGGTCCCAGGCAGGAGGGGCTGGAGTTAGGGGAGGGCAGGAGTGCTCTCCAAGTCCAGTGCGCAGCTCCCACCTCTGCCGGCTTCCACCACAGGAATACACGTCTCCATATGTTTGAGAAGGAGAGCAGGAAGGCTGAGGCAAGAGAGAAGGGAGGGCACAGTCTACTGCCAGGAACCCACTGGGAGTAGGGAGACCTGCCCCCTAGAAAAGTGGCACTCACAGCAATGCCAGATGTGTTGTGTTGGAGGCAGTCACTGAGGCCTCTCATCAGAGTCTTCACTAGCCTATTCCCCATCTAGTCCCCCAGGGGAGGTGGGCTCACAGGGTCCCAAACCCCAAGCCGGTCCTCTTTTGACAAAGAGAAGAAAATGATGGGGTTGTGAGGAGTGGCGTGGATGGCTGTGAGAGAGGCCGAATATGCCTGCATCTTCCCTGCCTCCGCTGGCCTACACCCTGGTCCCTCCTTCCCCAGCCTGCCGGACCAGCCTGGCCCTGTGTGAGGCAGGGACATCTAAGCCCCGCTTTCAGGATCTGCCAGCCAGAATCCTGAGTCCCTGCAGGAGAGACTCAGGGGACAGCCAGGAGGGAAGAGGGAAGAGCAGGGCATCAGGCAGGAAGAAGTGCAGAGAGTGGGGAAAGAGACCCAGTTCAGGCTGAGAGAATCAGGAATTCGGGACTGAAGGGCTCAGTCTCCCACCTGAGATGACTCAAGTCAGGAACTGGTGAAGGCTTCAAGGGCAGAGGGCTCCTTGAGGAAGACCACTCGCCTAGGTGGGCTTGGCAGCGGTCCACCTCCCTGAGCAGGCAGGGGCTGAGTGAGTCACACCCCCTGTCTCCAGGCCTCAGCTGGCCCATCTGTGAGATGGGGGCTTGCCCAGCAAACTGTGCCTCCTGGGATCTGCAGGCGACTCTTGAGGTGCACAGCCAGGTGTCTGCACCTCTGCTGGAGGACCTGGAGACTCCCAGTTAGAGGGAGTCAGGGTGCAGGGCAGGCTGCACCTGCTGTGGGGCCACCCTACCTTGATCTTGTGCAGGGTACGATCCATCTCCACAGCCTGCACCCACACAGACACACCGGCCTTGCTGTAGGTCAGGTTCCAGCCCGCCTCGGCCTCACACTCTGATCGGAAGCTGCGGAAGTCCTGGTCGTCGGGCACCTGGACGCTGTCGCGGCCCAGGACTGGCCGAGGCCCCGGGGGCTCTGGGGAGGCAGCTGACTGCTCCATGGGGAGGCCCAGGGCCCTGGTCCTGGTCCGGCTCTCCTGGGTCCTCCGCGGAGGCTCCGACAACGTCGACGCGGCTGCAGATGCTGACGCCACCTTCCAGGGACCTGCAAGACCGGTTTGGGAACCGGAGTCAGAACGCTGCGGGCGCGCGTGCGGCTGTCCGGGGTCCTGGCTGGTAGCGAGTTCGAGAGAGGCAGGGGCTGGCCCCCTGGCCAGCGCGCACCGCCGCCACTGAGCAGTACGCCCCTCTCTCTCTCCGCAAAAAAGGCGACCTCAGACCGCCGGGGGTGGGAGCCGGAGTGGGGGCTGCGTATCGGGGTGCGGAGGGAGCCCGTCGGGAACAGGGAGGCCGGGACCCGAGGTGACGGACAGTCCGGTGGGGTCGGCGCAGCGCTGGCCGGACTGGCTCAACTAACTCGGCAGCGGCGCCGGCGCGGGAAGCGCGCGGGGCCGGTGGTGGGGGCGGGGTGGGGCGCCCGCGGGGCCGGCAGGCTCACCTGTGCCCGCTACTCGCCGGGGCCAGCCGGGGCCAGCCGGGGCCAGGGGTGCAAGCGCCTCTGCCGCCGCCGCCGCTGCCCGGGCGACCGGGGCCGCGCGGAGGTTCTCGGGGAAGGAGCAGTGGGTCCCGCCGCCCGGCCCCGCCCCACGTCCCCCGGCCCCGCGCGCCCCGCCTCCACCTTCCTCCCTCCCCCGGGGCTAGGCTGGGGGCTCCGGGGGCTCCGCTCTCCTGGGCTTGGTATTTTCCAGGCTGCGGAGGTACAGCTGACGGGGCTTGGAGCCCCGCCCCACCCCGCCCAGCCGGGTCCTAGCGCCCGCCCCCATCGCCCCCGAAGAGAACCTGGCCGGACTAGTCCTCTGGCAGGGGTTGAGGAGGGTCCAAGATAGATAGGGCTCTGAGAGGAAGACAGAGGAGGTGCTAGAAGGGGGATTCTGGAAGTTAATTGTGAACCCTTTATCTCCAACACCCTCCCACACTCACAGGTACACACCTCTGCAACAGCCTACTTAAGACACACAAGCAGCTGTCCCTAGAACCACCCAGAGACATCCCCACACCACAGCCCTGAGACCCAAAGATGGGCACACTCCTCCCACCACAATTAAGAGCCCACAGCTTGCCTCCCCCACCAACCACTGGCCTCAAGGTTCACAAGGTGGCTAGACTTGGACAAAATCTCCACTCCCATTGCACTCCCAGCGGGGAGCTTTAATCCTCCTCCAGTCCTGGACTCTGGCCCTTGTCCACCCCAGTCCTCCTGAGCACCCCTGTACGTATTCACACACCTCCCATGGATTAGTCTAGGCTTTCCAGAGCATCTGGCTCCGAGCTCTGGGGCTCCCCGTCCCTCCCCAGGCAGAGCTGGCCAGAGCTCCACAGCCACAGGGGAGATATGTCCACCAGCACTCCAGCCACCCCTTCCAGCCAGAGACTGCTACCTGCCCCCTGGGTCCTAGTGCTAGCTCTGTCTCCAGCTGCTCTGTGTGAACTGAGGCCAATACTTCAATTTCTCTGAAGCCAGGCCAATATGAGTGTGGCAACAGGCCCAAGGCTGAGCATTCACTGACCCTAGTGACTAGGGAGGGCTCGTGGTGAGCTCCCCTGGATGGGCAGCTAATAGGGCACAAGTGCCCATCATTTGCCGAGTGTCATCAGTGAGTACATGGCCATCCTGATCCTGCCAAGATCCCAGATCTCAGCCTCCTCCCACCCCAGGGTTCCTTCCTTGGCTCTGGCTGCCCCATCTCTCTGGGCCTGAGTTTCCCATCTGTAGAATGTGAGCATCTGAATGTATAACCTCCTAGCCTCACCATCCTCAAGCTCTAGGATGGAACAGCTTTTCTTAAAGGTGCTAGAGAAAAGTGAGAAGTTGTCACGGTGGATTCACAAATAGAGGTGTTTCTTCCTCAAGTGCTTAGGGCTCTGAGATGTTTGTGAATCAGGCCCAATTTTAAAAGTCGAGGGGGTGAGGAGGGAACTGTGATGGCAAGTCACCCCAAGGGGCATTCTGCAAAGTAAATCTTGTAAAATGAGTTGCAGGTCCCCACGAGGCTTGTGTGATGACCTTGGATCTCCAGTGTGAGCAGCACAGTCAGATAATCATCCTTGGCCCTTCTAACCCACATTCTTTAAGTGTGTGGTAGTGGGTGGCCTGGGGGTGGGGTGGGTGAGGGTGGGCTCTGGGTTCAAGAGGCCAGGGCTCTGGCTCTCTGCTATACACATCCTCTGCCTTCACCCCAGCCGTAGGCAGTTCACTGTCCCTTCCCTGGCTTCAGTAGTTTTATCTGACAGCCTCATACCCAGGCTGATGAGAGACTCAAAAGAGGGGTATACAGAGCCTGCTTTGTGAACTGTAGCCTCTGGGATCTGCCATGAGGAAAAGGGAGAGGAGCACTGGCCTGGTGGCTTCTGCCTTTTTAGGGCCCCAGTGACACACGTCAGCTGACAGCAGGCACCAGGGCAGTACACCTCTCATCCCTATCGCCTAGCACTGGGAGAAAGAGATAAGGCTAAAGTGACAGCAGGAGATAGCAATGAGGACAGGCTCACAGGACTTCTCCACCCCCAAGAGCACTGCCAGTCTGAGACACACAAATTCAGGGAGGTAGAGATGGCAGAAATCAAACCAGCACTCAAATCCAAATATAGATTAACCAAGAATGAATCTTTTGGGTCTTGAGTCAGAAAAGGTGGGTGACCTGGTACCCCTGGGCTCAGGTGGCCATGTCCTGGGCTCAACCCTGCCTGGAGGTTTAGGCCAGACTGGCTGGAGCATAAATCCTCATTCATCAACAATTTGCCCTTGCAGGCCCTCCCAGTCCCCCAGGAATTTAGGTATCTCTGGCTCAAGGGTTCATAACAACCGCCCAAACATGCCTAGATTACAGCAGATTCATATCCCGCCTCAAACACCCCTGAGCAGCAGAGTGAAGAATAGGAGGGCTGGGATGGGGGACCTGGGGGAGGAGCCTGGAGAGGAGTCCTAGGACTTGGCGATCCCTGCTTCCCACAGCCTGGAAGTGCAAAGCAGACCTGGGTTCAAATCCTGTTGATACCATTTCCTAAATGTGTGACCAAGAGCAGGTGACATGTCCTGAGTTTCAATTTCTTCATCTAGAATAACAATACCTACTCTCTGAGAATTATTGCAAGTAAAAGAGTTGTATACATGTTGGTTTTACCCCCAAATAACTAAAAATATAAATTGGAGGGGGCAAAGGTAGGGAGGAATAAATACTGTTCAGAAATGGCATATTTCCTACAAAAAGTGTTAAGGAAATACCTTGATAGGATGGTTGTTAAGGTTCTCATGAAAGAGTAAACAGTGGAAAAGTTTGGCGAAGCACGACCCTATCTGCCCCCTGCAGCCCCTGTCCCAGTCACAGGGTTTCTCAACAGAAAGTGAATTGGGTGAGGTGCCCTTCCGGGCCCCAGCCCCAGGATGGGTACAACATCAAGCAGGACTCAGAGTGGGGGTGGAAGGCAGGAGCGTGTACGAGAAAGAGAAGGTGCTTAGCAAGCTGAGAGGCATCATAAGAATGTGAGGAATCATGACCCAGGGCGCTGAGCAAGTGCAGATTTTACACGTGCCCCTCACAGAGAGAGAAGCTGAGGTGTGGGAGGCATAGGGACGCCCCTGAATCAAAGTAAGACAGAAGCCATCTGGGGACCACGAGTACCTAGTAGGACTCCTGGAACGGGGTTGGGGGGGTTGTTTGGAGATATTCACACCAGTTCTTGCTTACTGCCCCCTGACAGCTGTTGGAACAGAGTCAGGACTCCTGCCTGGAGGCATCCATGACCTGGTCCATAACACTCCTCTCTCAACTCCCCTCACTGAGTTCCCATCAGGACTAAAGACCTACAGACTAACATCATCTGGCCACAGCCCCTAACTGTACAGATGGAGAAACAAAGGTCCAAGCAGCAGGGTCAGAGCTTAGATAAGATCTTAGGTCTCCCAGCTCCTAACCCAAGGCTCTGTCCCTGCTCCCCACTATATGCCACCCCTTTCATTACCCTGGGAGTGACCTTGGGGCAGTCACCACCCTCTTTGCTTCAAGATTCCTCCACTGCCCAAAGGCCCCCACCCTGCCCAGTGTCCTAGACAATGAGGGGCTACCAGGTCCTGACTTGCTCCTGGTGCTCCCTTCTACTCACCATCTAGCCAGACAGATGGATGGCTGCCTCGATCTCCCCTCTGGGAGATGAGGAGAAGGCCCCCCTGATCCCTTCTTCCTCCAGCCCCTCTCCTCTGGGGTAACCGGCCTTGCCAGTTTGGGCAAGAAAATTCCCTGATTGTCTAGGGGAATGAGGCAGTATCCTGGGGGCACCATTCTAGAAGACTGAGCAATGACCTGTGTGATGTCACCAGGAAGCAGCAGAGAGGTGATTCCAAAGGCCCCCCTGGAAGGGCCAAGGACAGAGCACTCTGAGGCCCCCAGGGCTGGCATGGCCTTGAGGGATGTGTCCTTCACAGTTTGATGGCAGGTGGCAACAGGTTCAGCACCCCAGTCCCACCTGGAGCCGGATCTGAGTGTTTGCCCAGGGTGGGTCTCCTACCCCTGCTGGGCCTTGCTGAGCAAACAGCTCAAACACTGCCCTGAGTGAGCTGCTAGAGCATGAGGGAATCACAGAGAGGCACACAGTCAGTTACCCACATCCCCTCTCCTGCTGGTGACGCTGTCAGAGCCAAGTGCTGTGATAGGGACAGAATAGAGGGACAAAAATAAGTGATTAGTTAATCCCACTAGGGGATTATAAGTAGAAAAATATGGGAAACTCCTGTAAATTAATGATTACTTGAAAAAGCAGGTTTGCTTAACCACAAAACTAAGCAGGCTTGCTTAGCAACAAAACCATGCAACAGAAGCACAGGACATGCCCCCAAACAATAAAACAATGGTGGCATGTGACCCACATCCAGACCAGTGAGCTCAATAAGTTAATGACCCCCAAAACAGGCTCTGTGCACACACAAAAAAACCCCACCATTTATGGGAAGGTGACTTTTCAAAATGAAAGACCCTCACTGTACGGAGACCTGAAATATTTTTCAAAAGTGCTATGACAGTCCTGGCCTAACCATAAAGGGAGGGATAAGTAAATTTCCCTGCCCTGTCTGGGGGAGGAACTGATGATGGAAACGGCACGTCTACTCAAGAGAGACAAAGAAGGTCTTCTCCCCCTCCCCACTTTTCCTTTGATTATAAAACTGTAGCCCACTAAGTTCTGGGGCACTTCCCACCCACCTGCTTGTAAGCCTCACAAGGGTCTTATTCTCATAAATCACTTCCTATCTACCACTTTGCTCTCGCTGAATTCTTCTCCACGCTGACATAAAGGACCATGGTATCGAAGCTTTTCGGAGCCCCGCTGAAATGATACCAATTTGTTTCACGATCACACCCATCTCCTGTCTCAGTCCACACAGCCACATACCATCTCAGTCTCATGCGTGGGAGTCCAACAGGGGTACGCTGGCTTGAGCACACCAGGTCACCCAAGTAGGGTTGCCAGACAAAACACAGGACACATCTTGAAATTTGATTTTCAGATAAGGAAAATCATTGTTAGCATAAGTATGTTTCAAATATTTGCTAAATCTGGCAACCTTACACCTGGGGCCCTGTCATACCCACATCATACAGCCTCAAAGAGCTACACACCAGTCCCCTCACAGACCTCAGTCTCTTGCCTGCCCTGGGAATGCGGTCAGCACCTGGGTTGCACGCACGTGCGCGTGCGCGCGCGCGCACACACACACACACACAAATGGCCTGGCACATCCTCTCTGTGAAGAGGTCTGGGGCAGAGTAAAAGTCTGCCACACTCATTTTGTCTAACCTTCACCATAACCTTAGGTGGAAGGTCATGCAGGGACTCTTAGCCCCATTTGAAAAATGAGGAAAATAAGGCCTAGCAAGAAACAGAACCTATCCGTGGTGTCCCCATGTGTGATCTCTGGCAGGGGGAAGAAGTAAGGGAAGGGAAGTCTTGTTACACTGGGCCAGGCTGTGTCTCTGGTAGGTCTGAGCTCCTCAAGCAGGCCTCTCAAAGGAGCCTCTTCCCCACAGGAACAATAGCCTAGGGGTTTTGGAGTGGGCCCTTTGACCCTTCCCCCATTCAAGGGTGATACTAATAGCTCTCCTAGAGGCCCCTCTAGTTCCAGGAGGTGGAAACTGTTCTGTCAGGGCACTGTGGGCTCAGCTTTAAGATGAAAAAATATGAAGAAACCAAAAGAAGGAAGGTGTGGGGGCTTCCAGAAAAGAAGGCGTCATCCCAGGGCTGGAGCTCTTGCCCTGGTAAAAGGCCAGACAACCTAGTCCTCCCCAAAGACACACAAAGACACCTCCACCCCCAGTGCCACCCAGCCTGAGCACAGAGCTGAAGGGAGGGCCTGGGGTAGGCAGATGGATCAAGAGCCTCTGACAGAAAACTCCAGGGCTTTCAGAAGGTTGCATCGACCCAGCAGTTGAACTGGGTTCCTGCAGGCAGAGGTGCCTAACAGACATTAGCAGGAGAAGGACCTGGCCTGCAGAGGGGTTGCTGGCCATCTGGGTCTGGGGCCCTCCCAAAGAGGGAGTCTCCATGGTTCTACTCTAGGCCCCACCGACTGTGGGCAAGGCCTGGCACCTCTCTGGTCTGTTTTCCTGCTGAGGTGCTTAAGATGCCACTCTCCTGGCCTGGGGCAGCTGGGTGGGCTCTGTAAACTGTGGAGTCCTGCATGGGGGGGGGGGTGCATGCAGTAGAGCTCTGTTAGTCTCTTCTATCCTCCAAGCCTAGGAGCACCCTGGGCAGCAAGACCCTGCAAGGCCCAGAGAGAAGCTCCCAGTCCCTGGAGGACTGGGAGGGAAGGACAGGAGAGGAGGCAGCACAGATAGGGTAAAATACCCTGCTCAGCAGGCTAGCATAATGGCTAAGAGCCTAGGCTAGGGAGCTAGGCTGTCTGGGTTAGAATCTCTTACTGTGTGATCTAGAATAAGTTACTTAACCTCTCTGTCTTGGTACTCCCATTTCTATGAACAAGTAGGCTAGTAGGACTTACATCTTTGCCTCCGGGATGAAGTGAGTTCACGCACGTGGAGAGCTTAGCAAGGTGCCTGGCAAGCAACAAGGGCTCCATAAATGCCACAGCTACTATCAATTCTTGTCTCCTAAGCTCCCTTACCCCAGGTCTGGCAGCTGTCCCCAAGGCATAGCCTCTTTTCTAAGTCTCTGCTCCTTGACCTGGAGGCAGCACCTCCCTCTTCTGACCTGGAGGAAAAGAAACAATCTAGGTTCACCTGGAACCTGGAGGGCTGAGAATAAAGCAGAAGTGACCATTATAACATCTTGTCCCCCTCCCTTACCCCAATTCCTAACAGAGCTACAAAGACCTGGATGGGTCCCCTTTGGGAGGCCTTCACTCAACGGCATGAGCTCCTCGCATCCACACAGCCCCCTTCTCAGTGTCTGACAACAGGGAAGCAGGACAGCAGCAGGCCCCAGGGAGCCTGGCTGTGCCCAGCCAGTGGACAGGACAGTACTGAGATGTCCACACCCCAGGGGCTGGTTTCTAGGACCCTTTGAGGGGCTCGTGTTGGGAAGGCCTGCTAGGAGTTCTGTCAGTGAGTGGGGCTGAAGACTGTGCTCTGGGTCAGGGTTCATTCTGAGGTCCAAAATTCATACCTGGGGCAGGCCTAGAAGAAGCCCAGCTTTCCTGGGGCATTGCTGTGTCGGGGGTCCTGCCAACCACTGCCCTCTGCCCTGAGGCACTGGTACCCCCAATTAGTGGGCATCTCCACGGTGCTTCCCCAGGGGCGGCTGCCTCCTTCAGCACCTTCTAAATTTAGGGCTTGGGCTCTGTGACTCATTACTGAATCTGCTTTGCTACCCTCCTCCAGGAGTGTGCTCCCACAGTATTTTTATCTTCTGCTGCCTCAGACTGATTAATAAGGCCCGAGAATCCTGCAGCAGCCACACACATACCACTGAGAGCTCCCCAGTCCACCCACCCCAACGTGGCTCTGGACTGCTTTCTGACCACGTCCTATACTCCCCTTCCCTTTACTTGTCTGTGCACCCACCCCACCCTGCTATGCCCCAACCCACAACCCACCCAGGTGTCCACATCTGACTCCAAGTGTGACTGCAGTGGCAGAGAGAAAAGAGAGATGGAGCCAAGGCCTGCCCTCTCCTAACAAGCTGCCAGGCAGAGCCCTGGCCGAACACCAGGACACGGAGTTCTGGCCTAGGCTCACCCCACCTTACTGTGGGGCTCTGGGTGAGCTCATGGCCTCTCTGGTCATCTCTTTCTTTCTCTATAAATAAGGGGTTTGAACCAGACCTCCACCAGGGTGGCCTGAACCAGAGCTGAAAGTACCAGTGGACCAGACCGCCACCTTCAAACAGGGTGAGCTGGGGGCAGGGTATCTGATATTGTGCCCTGTCTCCCACCCAGGCGCCTCTCTGCCCCTAGCTCATGCTCTGTTCAGGGGACACACACAGGTCAAGACCCTGCTGTCAGCCTTTTGGGACTTCTGCCCTGCAGGTAGGAAGGGTCATGGTTCTGGTCTCACTGCCCAGGGCTGTACTGTGCAGCTGTACTGGGCAAGAATCACCTTAACTCTGGACCCAGGTCATCGGGAACATGAATCACATGCATATGGAGGTGTAAATTCTCCCTGGCAGGTTCCCAGTGCCAGAGGGAGAAACAGGGATGCGAGTGCCCCCCACCCCTCAACTTTCACAAACACAGGCTGCCTGGGCGCAGAGTGGAGGTATCTGGGAAGCAGACAGACCAGGGGTGGTGGCATCTCCGCCCCTGGCAGACTCTGGGAGAACCCTATCTCCCGCTGGCCTCCACCTGTGTTCATGAGTAACAAAGAACAGCTAATAGTTACTGAGCAGGTACCATGGGCCTAGTGCTGTTATATGCACTTAACACTTCTTAACTCACTTAATTCATAGTTACACCTCAGATAGCCTTGGATACGGCTTAGCACTCCCACTCTAGAGACAGTGAGGCTCAGAGTAGGGTAGTGACTCACCAAGGATCACAGCATTAAGTCCCTGGGAGGGCAAGTTAAAAGCTGAGTCTGACTGCAATCCTGGCTTCTGTTTGTACCCTAAGGTAGCTCTTCTCAGCATATACATTAGACACTCAATAAATGTTTGATGAAGATGTTTGATCACTGCCATGTCATGGAAAGATCCCTATCCTAGTCCAGTTTTACGCCAGCTCCTTGTATGTCCTGAAGAGAGTCTTTTCTTCCGTTAGCCTCAGTTTCCCCTGCTGAAAACAGAGACAAGTGAAGGCCCAGAGAATGAGACAGTTAGAGGTGGGGAAGATCTTGAATTTCTATTTCTACAAACACCTTCCTTTCATGACTTGCCTGAGGAGGCCCCATTTGCAACCAGTCCTTAGCGGCTCCTAGCCCCTTCCACACCTAGGTCCAGAACTTCTAAGAGCACTCCAGAGAGAAACAACTGGGTACAGCCCAGCTCCAAGGGACAGAGAAAAGTTCACTATTTTGGCTGGTGGTATGGTTTGCCCACGATGCCACCTGACAGCTCCACCTGGTTGGGGGAGTGGCTCCTAAAGCCTCTCAGCTCAACCTGTATCACTTCCTCTCCTTAGCATCCAAGCCAGCCCAGGTACCACCTCCAGCTGTCATGGGCAGCTGTCAGAGCCCCAAATGGAATCACCTGAGCACCCAATTCCTCTCAGGTTCAGAAATAGAGACCACCCTTTTCCATTCAGGGTCGGTCCCCTTAACATTAGCCCCTCATGTTACATCTGAGCTCCTTCCCTTACCTGGGCCACTCTTCTGAGAAGTAGGATCTGCACAGCTTCTGCCACACAGTCCTCCGTCTCCAGGATTCTCCAGTTCCTCCTTAATTTCTTGCCTTTGGTAGTCATCTCAGCAGTGCAGGGTCTTCCTCCACTAGGCTCAGCAGGTAGGAGAAGGATTAGGAATAGGGGCTTCTCCGGACTCTGAGCACAGTCTGTCTCTCTAAGCCTATATGCAACAAAGACACTAATCCTGGAGGTGCAGGGCAGGGCTCCAACCCCAAACGCTGGCAGTCTGGGTTTTAGCCCTTGCTCACAGACTGCTGAGACCTGGAGCAAGCTCCTGCCCCTGTAGGGGCCCTCAGTTTTGCAATTTGTAGTATGATGAAATAGTTCCTCAATCTGCAATCACCCGTTCATAATAATCTTCTGCCCTTATAGATTGCTCGGCAACTTAGTTTCATTTCTGCATCTTATTTGATCCTTCCAATATCCTATTTCCATTTACAGAAAGCTTAGGTCCTCAGGGGAACAGAACTACCAAGGCCACACAGCAACTCAGAGACAGAGTCTAGAGTCCTTGTATCCTGAACCATTGTTGGTCCCTCACACGCAAAGATGCTAGGACTCTTCCTGTATCACTTTCTCTGACCCGCTGTCCCACTGGTAAAATGAGTGCTCCAAAGATCAGATTAACAGACGCAATGAAGGGAGCTGTGCTTAGCAAACCATTAAAAAAAAAAAAAGGCAGAAAAATAACTGGACCGTTACGTTACTGTTTATTACTATTATCTTTGCTAAGGCGCCCCCGCGTGTCCATCCCCAGGCGCTCCGTTCGCGCAGGCGCTCTTCGGTGTTTACGGAAGCCCTGAGGCCCAGCATTTGCGCGTGCGCTTCCCGTCAGGGATAGCCCCACCACCCGCCGTCGGACGCTGCTTTCAAGTCCCCTAGTGGTTGTGACTGGAGTGGAACTACGGTTCCCTGGGGCCCGGTCGGCTCCGCCTTGGATTGAGGCGTCTCTACAACTCCGGAGCGGCGGAAACCTAAGCAGTGCCAGGGAGAGGCACAGCGCGGTCTCTCCAGACTCCTGCATCTCAAGTCACCGTTGCACTAAGTCTCGGGTGCCAACTTTCGGGCCCCTCACGGCACACTTGGCGGCCGCGGTGAATTGGACCGGAACTGACCACGCACTGCCTCATGGGAGCCTTAGTTCGTGGCTAGAACCTTTCTGGGGTTGGAACGCTGCTTAAACTACATTTCCCAGAAGTCCAAGAGGCCAGCGTCTCAGAAGAAGGGCCCGGGGCTTGTTGGGAGATGGAGTGTGGCGATGGTAGTGCGTTTGTGCAGGAAGGGAAACGTGAAGAAGCGGTGGAGCCTCCGGCTTTTAGCCTGGGTTGTGGGTTCGAGGTACGCATGAGTTACACGGTAGCTGTCAAAGGAAGAGAGTAGCGCTGTTGGGCTGAGACTACACTCCCAGGGGTCACCATCGCCTGTGACTCAGTTCTCTTACTGCTTGTAACAATGGAAATATTATACAGCTGCACTGTCCAATAGGGTAGAGACTAGCCTGTGGCTAGTGAACATTTGACATGAGGTTAAGTGCCATGAAGGAAGAAAAATATTTATTTGAATTTATTTAAAAATTAAATCCAATTAATTACTTTTAGTTAAATTTAAATAGCCACCTATGCGGAGAAGGCAATGGCAACCCACTCCAGTACTCCTGCCTGGAAAATCCTATGGACGGAGGAGCCTGGTAGGCTGCAGTCGATAGGGTCGCTAAGAGTCGGACACGACTAAGTGACTTCACTTTCACTTTTCTCTTTCATGCATTGGAGAAGGACATGGCAACCCACTCCAGTGTTCTTGCCTGGAGAACCCCAGGGACTGGGGAGCCTGGTGGGCTGCCGTCTATGGGGTCGCACAGAGTCGGACGCGACTGAAGCGACTTAGCAGCAGCAGCAGCCACCTATGGACTCAGTTCAGTTCAGTCGCTCAGTCGCTTCCGACTCTTTGCGACCCCATGGACTGAAGCCCGCCAGGCTTCCCTGTCCATCACCAACTCCCAGAGCCTACTCAAACTCATGTCCATTGATTTGGTGATGCCATCCAACCATCTCATCCTCTGTCGTCCCCTTCTCCTCCTGCCTTCAATCTTTCCCAGCATCAGGGTCTTTTCCAAGGGTTAGTATACTGTTTTTCTTGGTCCAGAATTCCCCCTCAGGGTGCACCCATTGTAGGGGGTAACTGCAGGGGCTGATGACTTGATGGCAGGAAACATTCTTTGTTTACTTACTTGACGAGCAACATTTTTTTTTGTCCACACTGCCTACTTACTACACTCAATCTCTGCAGATTCCACTTCCTTTGTGTGTCCCTTGAAAATCTAAAAATTAGTTCAGGCTGTAAAAACCTGCTGTGGTGTTCATCAGGTTGGAATAACAGAGAAAGCCAGCCGCAAAATTAATAAGAAACAAAAATTTTCCCAGGGACATACTGCAACTATAAAATATTGTAACAATCCTCTTCTTGGAGTGACTATTTCTTACTCACTGAGCAATTTTGTTTTCTAAAATCATAGACTATCAGAAATTTTGCTTTTAGAATAGGAATGGAACTCTTGCCTGGAGGAGCTAAATCCCTAAGAGGACAGGGTTTACAACCCAAGTGTGGAGAGATTCAGAAAAAGGACTTCTAAACATGTATTCCACATGAGCTTTACTGTTAACTTTACTGTTTCCAAGGAAACAAGACCCTGAGTCCATGAGCAGTCCAGACTTGATGTGGGCTACTTTACACACAGCTCTGGTTTGCTTTGAGCTATCAGAACACTGCCTGATTTACATTTCATCTAATTCCACCTCTCTCAGATCCTATAAGAACTCTTTTTTCTTTGTGTTTGGTAGGACACGCCATGATTCCTCTGATGTGCTGTCTTCCTCATAGCAATGGGTCAGTAAACCTGACTCCATTGGACTATGGATTGTCCCCGGTGGTCTTTGACTGATTGGATTAGAACACCCTGAAATACTGGTGTCCTCCAGGTTCTCTCACCGGCCCTCTCTTCACTGCACACTCTCTTTGGATGACCTCATTCACTTCCATCCATAAGCTGATGATCCCCCAATTTACGGCTTAGGTCTCTCTTTGGCCTCTGAGACGTCTACTTCTGATTGACTCAGGTTCCTTAAACTCTGTGAATTTAACACTGAATCTTTTTTTGGAGGGGAGGGACAGCCACTTTTCACTGCTGTGCTTCAAGTAAGAACAAGACACTGACCACCTCTGACCATGATATGCGTATGGACACTCCTCACCTGGGTCAGATACCTCTTCACACACTGTCCTCAAACTGCAGCACACTGTGTCAGCTGCTTTTCGCATAGGTCAGCAGCCCAAACCTTAGAAAGCTGGGGGGAGGGCGGTGCTGCAAGTGGAAAGTGGGTCTCAATTACTCTGCCCCTTTCCCCTGATCCCTCAGTAATGGCCGGGGCCTCAAGAAAGAGGCTGCAGAGGCAATCCCACCTGTCTCCCCCTCCTCACCTCTCATGGTCCCCTCCCTTGAAGCTCTTCCAATGAGTGTCTCCAGCTCATCCAGTCTTAGACCCTACTAGTGCCTTGGAAATTTCATAGCCAACTGTTTTCACTGAGCCTGGTGGCTATGCAGAAGGGTGAGGTGTGGCCTGCCTGCTGCCCGGAGGGAGGGTGAACATTGTGGGAAGAAGCTTCATCTTGGGCTGTGTTTGGTTTTCTCTTACACATGGCTAAAAGCAAATACACTTCAACATCTTGAGGATTTAACCTCCATGTGAAGGACCCTCTAGCCATTTCTATTCCACTTCACCTCTGCCACGTCTCAGCTACCAAAGATGTTTGTATTCCTCTTATTCATGTAACTTTGACCTGACTTTTTAGAAAATGAAGAGGGGTCATCTTTCCCGTCCATTTCAAAGCACTGTTTACATTTACCCATATTGACTGATGCCCAAATCACAAGTTTCTCTCCCTGGTGGATGTAGCTTCAGTATCCCATTCCAAACATTGTTTTCCCTTTAAAGCAATAGTCAACAGTGCATTCATGTGGTTTATAAGGAAGGTTGGGGGTCCTAGGACCCCATCAGCTACAGATGAACTTGTTTCCCTCAAACCCTGAGCGTTTTGACCATTTCATGCTTCTAAACCATTTAATTTTTAGTTCTATATTGTTTAATTCATAATATTTGGTGGACCATTGGTTGTAGACATAAACAACTATTTAAAGAGAAACATAAAAATAAACCTGTAAATCTGTCTAAAGATGATTGTTACCAGATTCTTGCATTTATCTGATCAAAATTTATATACAGCGTATCCAGATGTCACAGAGACTATAAAGCCACAGCTAGAAGAAAGAAAAAAAAAAACAGACGTGATGGCTTTTCGTGTATGGAGAATAAAGCCAGTCCACTCTCACAGGTGTCATTTGTGAAAACTGCTTGCAAACAGCAGTCTGAACCTTTAATCTCATCATTTAGAAACAAAACATAAACATTAGAAACAAAAAAACCTGTTGGATTTTAAAAGGTATTATGAAATATTTCAGACATATACTTCCAATGTTAGGACACACATATCCAGTTTCTTCTTTGGGTTTTACTGAATTCCATCTTTTGAGTATACCACATGTAACCATTCATCCTGTCATATACTGGAGTGCAACTGCTGGGACCAAGGGTGTGTTTGAATGATTGTGTGTGTGTGTGTGTGTGTGTGACTGTGATGTAGCCAAAGTGCCCACCCAAGAGGTTAGCTCTGTTTACACTCCCACCAGCAGGAATGATTGTTCCATTTCCCACACCCTCACCGACTCTAAATATTAATAAATTTCTTAATTTTTACCAATCTGATGACTGAAACATGACCTCTCACTCATACTTTAACTTACATTTCACTAGTTGTGCATAATTTTTTTGTGTGGACCATTGGTTTTCTTCTTCTGATAAAAATCATTGCCCATTTTTATATTAGGTTTTCTGCTCTTCAGCTGACTTGTGGAAGTTCTTTATATCCTTTGGATTTTTACTAATTTGTTATACATGTTGCAAATATTTTCTCCTCATCTACCTCTCTATCTGCCTCTCTTTTTACTTTGTATATAGTGTCTTTTTTTGAGAAAAAATATATAACGTAAAAATTACTATTTTAAGGACTTCCCTGGTCCAGTGGTTAAGAGTCCACACTTCCACAGCAGGGAGTGCAGGTCCTATCCCTAGTCAGGGAACTAAGATTGCAAGGAGCAGCCTAAAATATATATATATATATATTACCATTTTAATCATTTTTAAGTGTACAATAATTCAGTGGCATTAATTACATTCACAATGTTGTAAAACCATTACCACTATT
This sequence comes from Giraffa tippelskirchi, assembly GCF_054371585.1. Taxonomy (NCBI): domain Eukaryota; kingdom Metazoa; phylum Chordata; class Mammalia; order Artiodactyla; family Giraffidae; genus Giraffa; species Giraffa tippelskirchi. The sequence continues at coordinate 123,799,038 of NC_137285.1, forward strand.
TCCAAAACTGTTTCATCATCTCAAACAGAAATTCTGCAAACATTAAGTAATAACTACCCATTTCCTCCACATGCCTCTGTAACCTCTAATCTACATTCTGTTTCCATGAATTTGACTATTCTATATATTTTATATAAGTGGTCACAAAATATTTGTCCTTTTGTGTCTGACAGTTCATGTGGTATAAGCTTTCAAGGTTCATAGAAGTTATAGCCTGTATCAGAACTTTGTTGCTTTTTATGGCTGAATAACATTTCACTGTATGTATAAACCGCATTTTGCTTATTTATTCACCTGCTAATGGACATGAGTTGTTTCCACCTTTTTTCTATCATGAATAATATTATGACCCTGTGCCTGCGCTCGTGCATGCGTGCTAAGCCGCTTCAGTCATGTCCGACTCTTTGCAGCTGCACAGACTGTAGCCTACCAGGCTTCTTTGTCCATGGGGTTCTCCAAGCAAGAATTCTGGAGTGGGGTACCACTCCCTCATCAAGAGGATCTTCCTGACGCAGCGATCGAACCTGAGTCTCTTCCGTTGCAGGTGGATTCTTTACTGCTGAGCCACTGGGGAAGCCCCATTATGAACAATGGTATACAAATATCTCTTTGAGTCCTTGCCTTCAACAAACCTAGGAGTGGAATTACTGGTAGGTTCTATGTTTAATACATTATGTTCTATGTTTAACCCTTTGAGAAACCATCAAACTTTCTCACAGAGGCTGCACCATTTTTCATTCCCACTAGCAATGCCCAAAGGTTCCAATTTCTTAACATCTTTGCCAGAGCTTGTTATTTTCCATTAAAACAATTTTTTTTATCATAGCCATTGTGGCAGGCATAAGGTGATTTGCATCTCCCTAATGAATAACAACACTGAGCACTCTTTTCATGTGTTTATTGGTCTTTTGTGTATCTTCTTTGAAGAAATGTCTATTCAAATTATTTGCTCATTTTTTGAATTGGGTTATTTTTGTTGTTGTTCAGTCACTAAGTTATATCTGACTTTTTGTGACCCCATGGACTATAGTACACCAGGCTCCCCTGTCCTTCACTCTCTCCCAGGGTTTATTCAGATTCATGTCCATTGAGTCTTGGTGATGTTATCTAACCATTTCCTCTTTTGCCCCCACTCCCTTCTCCTTTTGCCTTCAATCTTTCCCAGCATCAGGGTCTTTTCCAAAGAGTCAGCTCTTCACATCAGGTGGCCAGAGTATTGGAGTTTCAGCTTCAGCATCAGTCCTTCCAATGAATATTCAGGACTGATCTCCTTTAGGATTGACGGGTTTGATCTCCTTGCAGTCCAAGGGGCTCTCAAGAGTCTTCTCCAGCACCACAATTCGAAAGCATCAGTTCTTTGGTGCTCAACCTTCTTTAATGTTCCAACGCTCATATCTGTACATGACTACTAGAAAAACCATAGCTTTGCCTATATGGACTTCTGTGAGCAAAGTGATGTCTCTGCTTTTTAATATGCTGTCTAGGTTTGTCATAGCTTTCCTTCCAAGGAGCAAACCTCTTTTAATTTCATGGTTGCAGTCACTGTCTGCAGTGATTCTGCAGCCCAAGAAAATAAAATCTGTCACTGCTTCCACGTATTTCCCCTTCTATTTGCCATGAAGTGATGGGACCACATGCCATGATCTTAGTTTTTTGAATATTGAGTTTTAAGCCAGCTTTTTCATTCTCCTCTCTCACTCTCATCAAAAGGGTGTTTAGTTTTAGGAGTGCTTTATATATTCTGGACACTAGACCCTTATCAGAGATATATCTGCAAATAATTTCTCCTATTCTGTGGGTTGTCTTCTCACTTTCTTGATCATCTCCTTTGATGCACAAAAGCTCTTTTCTTCCTTTACTGCCCTTGCTTTTGGTATCATATTCATAAAATCATAGTCATGAAAATTTTCCCCAACGCTTTTTCAAAGATTTTTAAAATAGTTTTAGCTCTTATGTTTAGGTCCATTTTGAGTTAGTTTTCTTGTACATGACATGAGGTAAGGGTCTGATTTTATTCTTTAGCATATACAAATCCAGTTGTCTCAGCCATTTGTTGAAGAAAAAAAATATTTCTCTATTGAATTGAGTTGGCCATAGATGTATGGGTTTACTCCTAGATCTCAATTTTATTCTAATGGTCCTTTATGCCATTACCACCTTTTTTTTTTTTTTTTTACTGTTGTAGCTTTGTAGTATACCTTGAAGGGTAAAGTCCTCCAAATATGTCCTTTTTCAAGATTGTTTTGGCTATTCAGGATCCCTTACAATTCCATATGAATTTTAGGATTGGCATTTCCATTTCTGCAAGAAAAACTCTTGTAATTTTGATAGGGCATGATGTGTTTTATTGTCCATAAATTTTATATTTAGATATGGTTAAATTACCTATCTTTTCCCTTATGACTTTTGTGTTATGCATGTTGTTTAGGAAGATCTTCCCTATCCCAAGGTTATCAATAGATTATTCTACTTGTTTCTGATATCTTTATCATTTTATGATTATAAGTCATAATGTAATGTAATCCATCTGGAATTTACTTTTGCATATGGTGTGAAGAAAAAAATTATAACTATATTTTTTCTCTAACTGGATAACTAATTGTCCTTACATAAATTATTGAAGAGATTCCTTTTTTCTACAAATTTGAAATGCTACCTTCATCTTATATTAAATTTCTACATGGGAGGATCTATTTTTATTCTATATTCTATTATTAATCTTGCCTATTTTTGAACCAGCAGCACATAATTTTCATTATACTAGTCTTTCCTCATTCTTAACAATATTTTTGTGATATTCTCTTTGAGATGAGTTTTAGAAACAACTTGTCAAATTCCATAACAATGAAATTCTATTGGAATTTTGATGGGAACATATTGACTTCATAATTTGTGTAAATTACATTTTTATTTTTAGTCTTTCCAACTCCAAACATTTATACATTTTCTTTCATTTAGATATTCCTGTATGTTCTTCAGTTAATTTAATTGATTGCATTAAGATACATTAAATATATAATTGATACAATCGAATTAATTTATGTTGTTCATTTTCAGCTAGTAAATTTTTTCTTGTTATACTCTTAAATATATTTGTTTTTGTTGCTGTCATGAATGACTTCATTTTTACTACATTTTCTAATTGTACATTACTGGGATGCATAATAACTTGTGAGTATATATCTATATATTACTTATAGAAACCTTCCTACAGGTTTACTAACATAGTTAAACAGAGATCTTTATACAGGGTTGTTCAGTGTAGCACCGTTAAAAGCAAATAATTGGAAATAATCTAAGTATTTATCATTATGGTATTGATTTATATATGTAATACATCTATACAATGAAATACTTTGTAGCTTGATTTTATTTAATTTTGACCATGCCCCCTGGCTTGTGGGATCTTTGTTCTCTGACCAGGGATTGAACCCGGGCCCTCAACAGTGAAAGTGCAGAGTCCTAACCACTGCCTGCCAGGGAATTCCCTATTTTGCAGCTTTAAAAGGAATGAAGTATGGGAAGTTGCTGTATAACACAAGAAGCTCAAACCCGTGCTCAGTGACAACCTAGAGGGGTGGGATGGGGTGGGGGGTGGGAGGGAAGTTCAAGAGGGAGGGGACATATGTATATTCATGGGTGATTCATGTTGTTGTATGGCAGAAACCAACATAATATTGTAAAGCAATTATATTTCAATTAAAAAAAGAGAAAACAAAATTCTTGGCAAATAAAAAAAGGTTAATACCATATTATAAATCAATGTGTACAAAATAAATTTGGTGGTCTTCTTCAAGTGAAAAAAAAGGAATGAAGTAGATCTATGTAGTCTGATATGAGAAGTTCTTTAAGATATATTGAAAATATATTGTTACATAAAGAAGCAACATGTAGAACAGTGTGCAAATGCTACATTTGTATTTTTATACTCTTGTATATACCATGAGGTCGCAAAGAGTCGGACCTGGCTGAGTGACTTCTACTTTCACTTTCATATATATAAATATTTCTGAAAGGATACACACTACATTGTTAATGGTGTTATTTGTTAATTGGTGTGTATCAGTAAAATGATGTGTTCACGCTCATTTTTCTCTTCCAGGGAACAGGGGAACACTATGTTTGTTTCCCAACTTTCCTAATAGATGTGATATCACCAGTGAGGATGTGGGCAAAGAGTGTGTCACTTCAGGTCTAAGGCAATTAAATATCAGTGTGAATGTCCACCCCCTGCTCCCTCCACCGCAACCTTTCTCCCATCTGAACAGTTGGGATCAAAGAACTTTGAGATGATGGAGATGCTGGTGGAAGCAGCTTGGATCTGAGTCACTGTTGAAGGAGAATTGTATACCAACATGGTCTACTTGGCACTGGAATATGAGGAGACATAAATGTTTATGTTTTAAACCACTGAGATCTGAAGGCTTATTCTGAAAGCTGGGGCCTTTGTCCTGGAATCTGGGCTGGATTAGGACTGCTCTGGCCAACAAAACACAGAGGAAGTGATGCTATGCTAGTGTCTGGTCTTGAACATTAAGAGACTAGCAGCTTTCTTGCTGTCTGCTGGAATGCTTGTTTTGGGATGTATCCTTTCAGGGCCTAGCCACCGTGTTTGGAAAAACCTAAGCTGTGTGAGGGGTCACATGCAGGACTTTCATTTTAGGTTTTCAGCTAGGATTCACCTTTCAGTCAATAGCCAGCATCTCCTGCTGGTTAAATAAGTGAGCCATTATCAGCAACCAGCCTCGCTGAGTCTTCATATGACTCCAGTGGTTGTGACTACAACTATGTAAGAGACTCAAAGCAAGAATCACTGGAGCTCAGCCAACACTCAGAATCACAAGAGCTCTTAAGAAACAGTTGTATTAAGTAAAAAATAACCAAGAGACCTGGAGGAGGAAATGGCAACCCACTCCAGTATTCTTGCCTGGGAAATCCCATAGACAGAGGAGCCTGGCAGGCTGAACACACATACACACACAAAATCAAGAGACCACTGAATAGTCTGTCCTATGCTAGCCAATAGAAACATGTGAAGCAAAGAGGCTCACTCTTATACTATTTGAATTTTTGACTATGTGCATGTTATTTTTCAATTAAAAAGTTATAATTTTGAATTCAAAACTTCTATGTACTGGGTCGTGAGTACTGTTTCTGCATATTTTTGATGACACAGCAACAGGGGTAAATATTTACTGATCACCTAGTCAGTTGATGCTAGGCTCTGTTTTAGGTGCTTGAAGACAGAGCTGGGATCAAGGCTGAACTGGTCCTGGCTTTCCTGAAGCTTCCAGCCTGGTAGGAGAGATAGGTCATAAACAACAAAACTAACAACAAAACAACACAGAAACATGATCCTTTCTGAGAGTGATAAATGCTCTGAAAGGAACAACAACTGGATGATCTGCAGTTACTGATAAGGATAGGAGCTATTTCATTGAGATTGGGTCTTCTGAAATCTCACTTGTAGGCAAGAGTTAGCCCATAAAAGTTTAGGAGGAAAAGCACCAGGAATAGGGGACAGCCAGGGCAAAGTTTCCACAGTGGGAGTTTGCCTGTGATTTATTTTTCTTTTTTTAGAAAAATTGATTTATTTTTGGCTCTACTGAGTGTTTGTTGCTGCGCAGGTTTTTCTCTACTTGCAGTGAGTGGGGACCACTCTAATTGCAGTGGCTTCTCTTGTTTCCAAGCACAAGCTCTATGGCTTCAGGAGTTGCGGCTCCCAGGCTCTAGAGTACAGCCTGTAGTTGTGGTGCACGGCCTCAGCTTGTGGGATCTTCCCGGACCAGGGATAGAATCCCTGTCTCCTGCATTGGCAGGCAGATTCTTGACCACTGAGCCACCAGGGAAGTCTTAGCAGTTATTTCAGTGTTGTGAATAAGGTTCCATTCAAGAGTAGAAAGAGGTAAAGTCAGAGATGTGGGCAGGAGCCAGACTAAGCAGGGCCTTGAAAGCCACAGAAAGGGTTTAGGGATTTGCGTTGAATATGCGGAAAAGCTTTAGGAGGGTTTTAAGTAGAGTAACAGGAACGGATTTAGGTTAATAATCACTCTGGCTGCTGGGAAATGCCCAACCCAGGAAAGTACATTAGGTCTCTAAATCATGATATAATCACTTTTTATATTTGTTGGTCATCACATCATAGCTTTCTAACATAATCAAAGATATATTAAGCAGCATGTTAAATGTGAAGCATAAATAATTTGTCTATATATTATGAATATCATCTAAAATATTAAGTGAACATTTTAGTGCAACTTTTCATATTCTAAAGATAAAAAATAAATATTTTTAGTCAAAATCAAATACATCTTTATCATATACTATTCAAACATGACAAAATTATTTTAAATTTCCTAGATTAGGAAATCTTGACTCCAATATGACTCTCCAACTGAGAGAAATAATGCCTCTCTGCCTCAACGCACACAGCCTCAGCTCCTTGGATGGCATCCCCAGGCACTTGCAAGTCACTCACTCCTAAGAGGGAATTTAACTGTTGCCAATTGGCCCTAGGCCTCCATGGGTACCATCCTCTTCTCCTGGGCACACCTTCTAGTTAATGTTAACACCCACCACCCATTCCTTCAAGGGACAAGGCTAGGCTTGGGCTGGGACCAAGTTTAAAGAAGGTTTAACTGAAGTGCAGGCGCAACAAAGCTTTGCTGGAAGAGGTGACTTATGGAGTAGGAGTCAGGCCTACTAGAGGGAAAGGTGTTGCACACAACACGCCTGGCATGTGCAAAGGAAATGAGGGTCAAAGACAATGGCACAGGAGGACTGAGCGCAGTTCATTATGGTTTCAAAGAAGAGCAGCATACACTCTCCTGGGGGGTCTCCAGCAATTACAGCTTTCCAAGACCTGCCACCCATTCCCATTTGCATTTCAACAGACCTGTCATCTCTACGGCCTGCAGGGCTCCATTGAATCACTTCTTTCATACTTCACAGCAGCCTGTTTGCAGAGCTCTGGATTGGGGTCTTGCTGGAGACAGTTTTATCACAGTTCCCTGCAAACTGAGGACTCAAGTGAGTGTACCAGCAAGAGATGCTGCCGCTCTTCCAGAGCCGCCCACATGGAGTGACAGGTGCAGCCCCGAGTCAAGACACTGCTGGCCGGCTTAGCCATCCACTCTGGTGCAGTCTCAGGAAAGCCTTTTTTCCCCTCTGGGCCAGGGGTTTGCTCGATGAAATCAGCTACATTCCTTTACTCTCAAGGTCGTAAATTTTCTGCGATGAACTGGAGCCTAAAACCTTGTTCCGGACAAGGGCAGTTCTGCCTCCCGTTCTTCCAGGCCCCAATCTACTGAATGTTTTTATTTCCTCAAAGCTCTGCGTTTGTTCTTCTCGCTGCCTAGTATCCGTTTCTCTCGGCCAATTTCTATTTCATCCCTCATGACCCAGATCAGTGCCATCACCTCCGCAAAGCAGGGCCTCGTCCCTCAGTCCCTTCCTCTTCCGTACTTTCGTATCTCGCTGTTTCACACTGTCTGCCTTGTGTCTGTGTCGCCTCCCCTCACTGATCTTGAGCGCCTCGAGGGCAGGATCCGGGTGTGAGGGGATCTCCAGGTCCCCAGTTTAGTGCACTGCCTGGTCCAGAGTGTCTGTTATTGTTGACTTCGGTCCGGGCGCGGTGGGGTTAAGGAACACAGGCCCCGTCCCCCCCGGAGGCCCCGCCTGCGGAGCGCGCCAACAGGAGAGGGGAAACCGTCCCAGAGGCTCCGAGCTCGGTCCTCGCTCACAGCTCCGACTGCCATAGGAGCCCCCAGGGAGGTGAGACTTTTTGTGGACTCCTGGTGGTCTAGACCCTGGCGGCGGTTCCCTCCCGGTTTCGTTCAGTTCTCCCCCCAGGACCGCACTTGGTACAATCCGGGGATTTCCCCGCCGCGGCCCGCCCCCTGACGTCACGGAGTCCCCTCGGGGCCCCGCCCCTGCCCGGCCGCACCTCCCTTGACTGGAACCGCGCGCGGTACTGGCCGGGGAGGGCGGCCATGGAGGGGCCCGGCGACCCCGGCGCTCCCGCTGCACGCTGGAAGCGCCACATCGTGCGGCAGCTTCGACAGCGGGATCGAACGCAAAAGGCCCTATTCTTGGAGCTGGTGCCGGCCTGTGAGTGCACTGCGCCCGGGGACCGTCGAGGAGATGGGGCTCCGGCCCGGGGAGAGGGTTTGGTTGGCTCTTCCGGTTGTGACTCAAGAGCACCGATGCCTTTTCGCCTCCGAAGCCTGGGGCCTCCTGGCCCCGCTGTCTATTACGCCCCATCTCCGACTAGCCAGCGTTCCTACCTTTTCCGATCCAAGTTCCGCGGAGACTCTCCTCCTGGACGGAGCTCCCTCCTGGGGCTACCGCTCTTCCTCGCCCCTCAGGGCCTGGCACGGGCTGGGCTTCCTATGCACGGGTACATAAGTGAGTGTTGGATTTTTAGGGTCTCTTAGCCTTCCCCTTCCTGGGAAGTCCCCAGGACCTGATCAGTCTGATCAGTCCATTTGGTCCCCATAAGCACAGATCTCGGGACTGGTCAGAACAGCTACTTCTGAACTCTGAATCTCTAGAGAGGGAGCTCAGAATCCGAGGCTTCGCCACAGACAGGTGATCCTGGTTCAGGTTTTTGGAGCATCTCTGTGCCCAACCAATCCCAGCCTGAGGGGGAAGCAGGGACTCCAGGCTGTGGAGGGAGGTGGCTGAGCCTGGGGAAGTCAGATTCTGAGAGTTGTTTCTGGGGAGCTGGTCAGGAATGGGTGTGGCAGTTCAAGCCTGTATGAGCAGGTGTGCATCTGTGTGTGCACCTCTGGTTATCTGAGATTGTATGTCTAAGGTTCCAAGTCTAACCACAGTCCCTCCAGCTCCAATACTGGTCCTAATCTTGGCTGCTGTTTAACCATCTCCCCCAGCCCCACAACTGAACTTATTGCTCTTGTCCTGGGACACTTCTTTGCAACCTTCCAAGCTGTTGGTCCTCTCTGTTTGGGGATGTGAGGCCAGCCCTCTACCTGTAGGCAGCCTCACTTCACCACTGTTCTGATGGACAATAGAACCCTCCAGTATGAGAGAGGAGTCACCCCCACCCACCCCCTGGGAGCTGCAAATCTGTGGGAGTGGAGTGATCCTGGAGGGCTGAACTCAGAGACATTGCAGGTCCAGTCTTCTTTGTGGTCTTGGACAGATCGTTGTGGTCTTGGACAAATCTTAACCCTAAGCCTTGGATTTCTCACTCATAAAGTGGGCAAAATGGCATCCTCTTTAGATTTGCTTGGGGGGGGGGCAGAACAATGCCCTGGGGCTTGGGGTGGGGTTTTGTGTGAGAACAAGGCCAGCAACCTAGGTGACCTAGGTGACTGACCTAGGTGACCAGTAGGGGACAGGGAGAGGGAAAGGGGCTGAGGAGTCAGGCCTGGGCCTCACCTCTACCCCACCCTGAAACTGGTGAGAAAAGAGAAAATGACCAGGGATGGGGTGGAGGGGCTGTATTCCAGGGTATGTAACAGAAACTACCAAACTCAAGAACTTTCTGTTCTGGCCTGAGGGGAACCTTACAACAACCCAGGGGAAGTCAGGACTGTTTTTTAGTACTGATACAGAAAGTTAGAGCTCCTGGAAGGGAAGTATCTCGCCAAAGGCCACAGGCTAGTGGAGCTTAGTTTGTTTCATCACTCTGGGGCTAGGCCCTGCCTTGGGGGAGGTTGAATGAATCCCTGGCCCCTTCCTTCCCTCGAGACCCTCAGCAGGCATTGGCCAGCTATCTCCTTTCCCCTAATGGTTGTCCTTCTCTGTCCCTGGGAGAGCAGGTCTTCTCCTGGGAGGACCTGGGGGCTATGCTCTTAGGAGGCTGTGCAAGGGCTGGAGGTCCTGATGGAGCTACACTAACCCCCTGCAGGCAAGACAGAGCCCAGCCTGCCAGTGGCTCTCCCTCCTGCATCCCTGTACTCCTGCAGCCCTCCCAGCCAGAGAGGTAACTTGTCTGCCTGGGGTCTGCTGGAAAGTGTCCATCTCTGCTCCAGGCTCACCCTTTTGCACCCCTAGATAACCGCCTCCTGGAGAAAGCTGAGCTGCTGGCCCGATTCTCAGAGAAGCTGCAGCCGGAGCCAAACGATGTCACTCCCTCTGTCCACCAGGGTCCCTGGTGAGTGTTTGTGTCTGCGGTCACAATGGGCTTCCTGTGCCCAGGCCCAGCCCCCACCGCCTCTGCTGGGTTCATTCTCTCCCTGGCACCTCATTGGCCCTTGGCTGCTGCCCAGGGGAGGGGGAGGTAAGCTCTTGAGCCTTCCCCCAGGCCCGCTGCTTAGAATGTCCTTCCCAGTTCATCTCTCTGCCTTTATCCCACCTCTTCCCCCCAGATCCCCCGTACATCTGTCTTTTTGTTTGCCTGCTCCTCACCTGATGCCTACAGAAAGTACATGATGCCACCTATTTCTAAGGAGTGAAAATGAGAACCAGGGATGGGTTGGGGCTCAGAGTTGGGAGATGCTTATGAGAGGGGTCCTGGCAGGGGAACTCTGGGGCAAGCCCAGAGCAGAGGAGTCATGGACAGCTCCAGTTCCTGGAGATTTGATCTTTCCTCTGCTGACTTTTGGGCTCCCACCTTCCTCAGGAGAAAATGCATAGCTCTGGCTTCGGACTTTTCATGTGCATCCTCTGGGTGAATGGTGGGACAACAAACACCGCTCTGATTGGTTGGCAGGGAGAAGGAGTCAGACCAAGGCCTATCACCAGCAGCTCTGAGGGTGAAGTGGCAAGAGAAGGCGGAGGGGCTCCGGCTGGAGTGTGGAGAGGTAGGCGGGGTAGGGGTCTGAGAGAGAATGAGGTGGGCCCAGGATCCAGAACTTTGAGGCTGGGAGATGTGGTCCAAGGGAGCCAGCAAGTGAGGAAGATTCCCCAAGTCCAATGCCTTGAGGCCAGACAGGGCTCAGAGTGCTCTTGAGCTTGGCCCTGGCAGCCCAAGATGAAGTGGGCTCCAACGGCAGCTGGAGGAAGTGAGGTGAGAGCTCAGGGAGGAGTGTGAGGTGTGCAGGAAACAGGCAGCCTCTGTTCCCCTTGGATGGTTCAGCCTGCTCTGCTCATCACTTGCCCTGCAAACCCTGGGGACCAGTACCAGCTAACACTCAATACACATTTGCAGACTATAAATAGGGTGGTCCACCTCCATGGCAGGGTGTGCTACCTCTACCTGACACTGACCTTCCCCACCTCTCCTGCTGCCATGGTGTCTCTTGGCTTCTGTTGCTTCTGAACTTCCTTTTCTGGCTACTTTCCCTCCTCCTTATTCCCATCCCTGTAGATGTGGGTGTTCTTTAGAACTTGGGTGGGTTCACTGACTCCCATGGACTTTCTGTGTTTGCTAACTCCCAGATCCATCTCTAGCTCAGTCTTCTCTTAGGAGCTCCAGACTCTCTCAGCTGCTTTTTGGACTTCAAATCTAAAATCAGACTCATTGTCACCCCTGTAATAATATGGTCAATACTACATTGACGATACTGGGTTAAGTGTTACTTTAGCTAATCCTCTCTCTACTTTATGGTTTCAGAGGAAGCAAAGGCTTTGAGAGGTAGAGCCAGGATCTGAACTCTCTCCTGCACGAATCTGCTTTCTGTGATCTCCATTCATTCTGTCAACAAATATTTATTGACAAGTACTATATTCAAGGCACAGGCAGTGCAGCAGTAAACAAGACCTGGCCCCATGAAGCTTCTAGTCCACTGGAGGAGGCTGAGGAGCCATTAAATACCTACCTAGATGTTGTTGTTCAGTCACTAAGTTGTGTCCAACTCTTTGCAACCCCATGGACCACAGCACACCAGGCTTCCCTGTCCTTCGCTATCTCCCAGCGTTTGCTCAAACTCAAGTCCACTGAGTTATTGATACTATCCAACCATCTCATCTTCTGTCATCCTCTTCTCCTCCTGACCTCAATCTTTCTCAGCATCAGGGACTTTTCCAGTGAGTCAGCTCTTCGCATCAGGTGACTGAAATATTGGAGTGTCAGCTTCAGCATCAGTCCTTCTAATGAATATTTAGGGTTTTTTTTTTTTTCCTTTGGATCGACTGGTTTGATCTCCTTGCAGTCCAAGGGACTCTCAAGAGTCTTCTCCAACACCACAATTCAAAAGCATCAATTCTTTGGTGCTCAGCCTTCTTTATGGTCCAACTCTCACATCCATACATGACTACTAGAAAAACCATAGCTTTGCCTATATGGACCTTCATTGGCAAAGTGATGTCTCTGCATTTTTTTTTCTTAAAAAAAATTTATTTTTAATTGATGGATATTTGCTTTACAATATTTTGTTAGTTTCTGCCATACATCAACCGATGTCTCTGCTTTTTAATATACTGCCTAGGTTTGTCATAGCTTTCCTTCCAACAAGCAAGCATCTTTTAATTTCATGGCTGCAGTCACCATCTGCAGTGATTTTAGAGCCCAAGAAAATAAAATCTGTCATTGTTTCCATTGTTTCCCCATCTGTTTGCCATGAAGTGATGGGACCAGGTGCCATGATCTTCAGTTTTTGAATGTTGAGTTTTAAGCCAGCCTTTTCACTTTGCTCTTTCACCTTCATCAAGAGGCTCTTTAGTTCCTCTTCACTTTCTGCCTTTAGGGTGGTGTCATCTGCATATGTCCAGTTGTTGATATTTCTCCTGGCAATCTTGTGATTCCAGCTTGTGCTTCATCCAGCCCAGCATTTCGCATGATGTACTCTGCATAGAAATTAAATAACCAGGGTGACAATATACAGTCTTCACATACCTCTTTCCCAATTTTGAACCAGTCTATTGTTCCATGTCCACTTCTAACTGTTGCTTCTTGACCCACATACAGGATTTCTCAGGAGGCAGGTAAGGTGGTCTGGTGTTCCCATCTTTTTAAGAATTGTCCACAGTTTGCCGTGATCCATACAATCAAAGGCTTTAGGGTAGTCAATGAAGCAGAGATAGATGTCTTTATGGAATTTCCTTGCTTACTCTATGATCCAGTGAATGTTGGCAATTTGATCTTTGGTTCCTCTGCCTTTTCTAAACCCAGCTTGTACATATGGAAGTTCTAGATTCACATACTGCTGAAGCCTAGCTTGAAGGATTTCCAGGTCACTTGCTCAACTAATGTCCAGCTGAGACTATGAACCCAGGGAGAGCCTCTCCCTCAGACCCCCTACTGTAGTTGCAACTACATTTGAGAGGTGATTTTCAAACATCTGAGCCCCCTTCTGAGCTGTGAGCACCCCAAGGATTGAGATGTCTTTGCTTTGCCTCCATTATATCTCTGGGGCCTTTCTCCACAGTCCATCAGCGATGAACATTTATAGACTAGGTGATAAACGAGGTAGATACTTTGGTCACCTGATGTGAAGAGCCAACTCACTGGAAAAGACCCTGATACTGGGAAAGATTGAGGGCAAGAGAAGAAGGGGGCAACAGAGGATGAGATGGTTGGATGGCATCACTGACTCAGTGGACATGAGTTTGAGCAAACTCAGGGAGATAGTGAAGGACAGAGAAGCCTGGCATGCTGCAGTTCATGGGGTCACAAAGAATCGGACATGACTTAGCGACTGACCAACAACAGTGGGACTTCCCTGGTGGTCCAGTGGCTAAAACTCCACACTCCCAATGCAAGGGGCCTGGGTTTGATCCCTAGTCAGGGAATTAGATCCCACATGCCACAACAAAGACCCAGCACACCTAAATAAATAGTGTTTTGTTTTTTTTTAAAAAGGATACTTAAGAAAACGAAGTAGATCATTCCCCCCTCCATTGGTAGTTATCAGTCAGGAAACCCAGGGTCACCTCTGCCCCCTTGCAACCTTCCATCCATCCTGAGCTAGTCACCAGCTCATGGATCCTGCCTCCAAATCCATCAACTTCCACTTCCTGTACCCTATCTGACCTGGTCCAAGTTATTCTCATTACTCTAGATAATGCCTCTTTTGCCACCCTCTCCATTCTCCATTCAGCACTCAGAGTGATATATTTTTAATAATAAAAAATGATCTCTATTAAAAAAGACAAGTAGTACACAAATACATGCTTGTTGTGAACATTTCAAGAGAACAGAAGCCCACAGAGTAAAAAAAGTAAAAGCTCCTTTCACCACTCTCCCCATTATCAGTTTGGTGCATATTTTCCAAAGCTTAGCCTGGCTCCCCAGTTGAGTTCTTCAGCCTCAGGTTGCATTTCCTGCCACTCTCTTGTCCCTGAGCTCCTGGTTCCCTTTGTCTGGGATACTTCCAGGCACCCCTTGTCCTCGGCACTCCCTCCTCGTGACAGCCTCAGACACAAACCAGTCAGTTACCATTGGATATGCCAAGGGACAAGGAGAGACTTTTTCTTTAATTCTTAGTACTGTTTCACATATCACAACAAGCATGTATTATCATTTTAACTTTTTATTGAAATAATTTTAGATCCACTGGAAGTTGCAAAGACAGCACAGAGAGGTCCTGTGCAGGCTTTTACCCAGTATCTCCCAGTGGTTACATCTTATGCCTGACTGTCGTACACACAGTCAGGGAATAGATGTTAGTATGAATGTATATAGTTCTTTGTCATTTTGCCACTTGTGTAGATTTGTGTGCCCATCAAGATATAGCACAATTTCATCACCACCCCGTTTTAGTCACAACTCAGCCTTCTCCTCTGACCATCCCTAACTCCTAACCACTAATCTGTTTTCTACCTCTATTATTTGGATTTTGAAAAGCATCAAAAAATACTGAATCCCAGAACATCAATGAAAGTATATGATCAGTGAGGAAACAGAAGTGATGGTTAGATTGTTTCATGGTGGAACGAATTATAAATGTTATAAACTGGGCCAGGGACTTCCCTGGTGGTCCAGTGGCTAAGACTCCATGCCTCCTAATGCAGGGGGTACAGGTTCAATTCTCAGTCAGGGAACTAAATCTTGTATGCCGCAACTGAGATCTCATGTGCTGCAGCTCAGAGCTGGCACATCTAAATAAATATTAAAAAACAACAAACAAACAAAAAACTGGGCCAATTATAGACCCTGAATGTGCAAGGCGCCTACCCCAGCCCACTCACAGAGGGAGTCAGTGTAGGTAGACATCAACCTTGCTCCTCAGCTCGTCTCTCACCGGGCCCACATGAGGAAGAACACAGGGACAGGTTAGTAGCAAGAGCCCCCAGCTTTAGTGCTTTCATGTTCCTCTTGCCACCCTGCTGGGAACTGCTTCTCTAAGCATCTGTCTCTCTCACTGACCCTTCAGCTCTGTGGTTTCCCCAGCTCTTGGCTCTTGGATGGACTGTTCAGTAAGGTAGGGGACAGATGAGATGACCCTCCCCTGACTCTGGGGCTGGTGGGCAGCTCCAGTATTCAGTCTAGGCCCTGTGCTCCCACAGTCCATTCCTATTCTTAGCCTGTGTGCCTCTGTTCAGAGCATCTTGTTGCTCTCTGGGACTTACGCTTGGGTAAGCCAGGGCTTGGAGAGGTGGGGAACAGAACACACTTAACACTTGCAGCCCTTTACTTGGAGCATGTTAGGTGGCCTGGGTTCAGATATCAGTTCTGCCACTTAGCTGTATGACTTTGGGCAAGACACTTAACTAGAGAAGTGTCAATGTCCTCATCTGTAAACTGGGAGAATGGCAGTAACTACCAGATTATAAAAGAGTTGGTATTGTAGAGTGCTCAGAACAAGACCCAGCACACATTAAGTGCTATATAACCAGTCACCATTATTTAAAATACTATTCCTTATAGTAATTCAGTGTTACCCTACGAGGTAAGCACTGCTATTCGCGTTGGACAGGTTCAGAGCGGTTAAATCACTACCGCGGGTCACAGAGAAAAGTGGCGCTGCAAGGAGTGAAACTCAGGTGTTAGGCTCCAGAGCCTAAGGCCCTTCCGTTGATCCCTGAAATGGCAGTGTATTCTTGTGCTTGATGCCTTAGCTATCTGCTTCTCAGCTTTCAGGTGAGCTAGGGAGCGGGTGGGAAGAGAGGCAGACCCCGTCCTACCAGCCTCTCCCGCCGGAGAGGGGCTGGAGGCTCTGCCCAGAGGCGCCCATGCCTACCTGTCCCGCGCCTCCGCCGCTGCAGATGGCCTACCAGGTGGTGGAGAAGAGCGCGATCCTGGGCACTTTGGAGTCGCAGCTGGAGGAGCGGCAGAGCAGGTGAGGCGCGGGCGGGGAGCACCTCGGGGAGGCTCTGGGCCATCACTGCCGGGGTGGGGGGCACGGGGTCACCCCGCAGGTCTCCAGAAGGGCCTGACAGCGTAACGCCCCCTAGGCCTGTGGCTGGTCGCAGAGGCCGAGAGCTGCAGGACTTCGAGGGAGACGTGGCTTAGCCTCCGCGCTGGCCGCGTGGCCAGGGGCAAGTCTGTCCCAGCTCTCAGACCTGTCCCCCCAGGGTGGTGACGGAGGTGCTTCCTGTCCTCTAGGCTGGCAGCTCTGAAGGCCCGCGTGGAGCAGCTGGAGGAGGCTCGGGCGAAGGAGGCTAGACAGGTGCACGCGCGGCGCGCGCTGAATGAGGAGCAGCGGGCGGCTTACGAGGCGCTGCGCGCGCGAGTCGGGCTCCAGGAGGCAGCTCTGCGCAGGCTCGAGGAGGAGGCGCGCGACCTGCTGGAGCGGCTGGTGCAGCGCAAGGCGCGCGCCGCCGCCGAGCGCAACCTGCGCATCGAGTGCCGGGAAAGGTGAGAGCAACCCGGGGGTCAGTCTGGGAGGTGAGCTGTCCTGGTGGGGAGGGTCCCGACCCCCCGTCCCGACACCAGAACTGCTTGACTCTGGAGGCTTTTCTATCCCAGGGCCAAGCAAGCGCGGGTGTCCCAGGAGCTGAAGAAGGCAGCCAAGCGGACAGTGAGCATAAGCGAGTAAGAATGAGGATGCGCCTGGGACCTGTCTGCCGAGCCTCCGCTGGGGGCTCTGTAATGCCCTGTCCCGGCGCCGCTACTGTTCTACCCCGCCCTCACCTGCCTGCGGCCATCTGTGCGTCTGACCACAAGTGTGCACAGTACTGGTGCCGAAGCCCCCAGGTAGACTGAGCCCAAGACACGTGCGGACACAGGTGGTCATAGGAGCCAGCATCTGCGCCCACCACACATGCTCCCGCACTGACCCTCGTCTCTGGGGATGCCCATCCTCACCGAGCAGGGCGCAGGGGCACGGAGGGGCTGGCCTGGTCCCTTAGCCGTCCTAAGCTTCATTCTCTCTCCCAGGAGCCCAGACAGACTAGGCGATGGGGTCAGAGAGGAAGCAGAAACTCTGGTCCTGGCTGCTAAGCCAGGGTCCCTGGAGAGTGAGGCTGGTGAGAAATGGAAGCGGCCCTTCAGGTGAGGACTGTCCCAGCGCTCTGAGCTGGCCCCTTCCAATCTTTCTAAGGTGAGGACTATCCCTGGCTCTGAGCTGGGCCCCTCTAGTCTTCCTAAAGGACCTTAGGCCAGCCTTTGGGTTGAGAGGAGTTTGAGCAGAGACTGGGGTACACTTAGACCCCAGGGCAGCTGAAACTTCAGTACCTGGAGCCCCTTGGGGTCAGTGCCACGTCAGGGACTCCAACCTTTGTCCTCACTCCTTTTTCCTCCTTCCTAAGACCAGAGCTCTGGGGGTGGGATGGCAGGCTGGTGAAAGAGGGTGACAGGAGGGAACCTGTGGGCAAGGTCCAAGGCTCAACTGTCACAAGCATGTGTGTACATACCTGGGGACATCAAAGCACGTGTGTGTACAACTTAGGTGAGCGTACCTGAATGCGTGTGAAGCATGTGTAGATGTGAACTCATATGGGTGGGACCTGATTGAGGCTTCAGTCCTTGGATGCCCCTCCCTCCATCTCCCCCATCTGTCTTGATTTGCCTGGCATTGAGACTGCCCCCCTCCTCAGCCCTTTCTTGCAGGTTGCTGGTGTCCAGGCCTCAGGGTGGTGAAGGAACCCTGGGGAGGGGCATGAGACACTGGTCCCCAAAGCCTTGGGAGCTCTGGTGGGCCAGGTCATCTCAGGACACATGCTTTCCTAGGTATTTCTGGGATCTAGGTTTCCCCATGCCCCTGTCCCCAGCCTTGTGCTATCTCAGCTTGGGGGCACCTCCATCCTACCCCACAGGTCTCAGCTCAGCCTCCCATGAACTTTTGCTGGGGGGCACCTAGGTGGTGAGGCAGTTTTTTACCTATCATGGTGAAACTGGGAGACTTCATTCCAAATCCCTGCCTTCCTCCACCTTCCTGGGACTGCTCCGGGCCACCATGCTCTCCTGGCATTGGAGGAGTAAGTTCTTGTTCTGGCTCAAGAGTATAGGGATGAATGACTGCGGTCCACACACCCACCGGCCAGCCCCTTAAACATCTCTCTCGATTCTGCCTCAGGTCAGCCTCTGCCACCTCCCTGACGGTGTCCCGCTGTGTGGATGTAGTGAAGGGGCTTCTGGAGTAAGTGTGTGTGCAGCACCGTGTGTGTGAAGGTGTTGGGCGCCTTGGATGCCTGTGTCATATTCCTGGAGCCCAGGCCTGGGCTGTGTATGCGTCCTGGTCTGTCCTTCCATGCTCTGCCCAGCACTGTGTGTGTGAGTCTCTGCTGAGCCCCAGAGGCAGGAGCTGGGTGATGGCCTCATTCCTAGCCCCTGCCTGGCTGTCTTCTGGGCTCTGTCCTTCATCCAGGGTCCTCACAGGGGACCAAGGGCTCCAAGGTGAGGCCAGACAGGAACTACCACTCATTTGGGAAAAAGAGGCTCAGAAATGTCAGGGCTTCGTTCAGGGTCACAGTGCCAACCAAGCAGTGCTCCGAGGTTCCTCAGGATCCACCAACCCCGCCCTGCCTCTGTGCTTGTCTCGGTGCCGCTGGCCATGTTCTGCAGCCTTCTATGTCTGCTTCCTGTTGCTGCTGCTTCAGGAGAGCTTGAAGGACCTTCTCCCTCTCAGAAGGCTTTGCTGAATGCCCTCCTGACCCCCTCCCCCAGTTTCAAGAAGAGAAGAGGCCACTCAATCGGGGGAGCCCCCGAGCAGCGATACCAGAGCATCCCCATGTGTGTGGCCGCCCGACTTCCCACCCAAGCTCAGGATGTGCTGGTAAGGAGGAGCTGGGCCAAGTGCATGGGGTATGATACGGGAGTACAGGTCCCAGGAGTGGTCTCAGGAGGCCAGGGAAGCAAGGATGGGCCCTTCAGTGGGAGCAGGAGTTTTTCTCCCACAGCTTGTGCTGGGAGCCCTTCGGCATTTTATAATGAGAGGGAGAGATGGGAGGCCAGGAGGCCAGGTAGGGGAGTACTGGGAACATGGGAGGAGGCTGCTACTAGGGTCCAGTCAGAGGTGATGAGCCCCTGTGGGGCAAAGTTTGAAACTCAAGAGTTCAAAGAGAGACCCCAATGTGTGCAAGGATGCGTGGCAGAGAGCTGGCTGTGAGTGTGCACAAAGAGGCGTGTGTGGTGAAGACCAGGAGCACTGACCTCCCCTTTTCCCCACAGGATGCCCACCTCTCCGAGGTCAGTGCTGTTCGTTTTGGTCCCAACAGCAGCCTCCTGGCCACCGGAGGGGCTGACCGCCTCATCCTCCTCTGGAATGTCGTGGGAGGTGAGGGTCGCTGCCCACAGGCAAGCTCAGTCCTTTCTCTCCAGACCTCACCCTCACCTTGCTCCTTGGTGGGAAAGGTATTGGGTGTCTTTGTGTCTCCTCACCCGGTCATCCTTGTGGGCAGTGGCCTGATGACCCCTTGGCAAGAGTTCTGGGCTCACTGCTCCTAAGGAGGGAAGAGCTCTCACCTCTTGGAGTCGAGGCCTGCACGGTGGGCAGGGCTCAGCTCAGATGGTCCCTGTTGGGGTGGTGAGGATACCATGTCAGGACATTTTACAGGGACAGACCCTTGAGCAGGTCTCTGGGGTCCACCAGGCCACCTAGCATCACTGAGATCTCAGAACTCAGTTCTGAGACAAGTGTTAGTTATCTGCTGTGTTCTGCAGATGGGGGTGCACTGGGGAGTGAAAACTGGCTCCTAGAGGCTTCCTGGAGGAGGCCAGTCCCCAGCTGCCTGGCCTGGCTTGCTGTGTGACCTAAGGACAGTCCCTTCTCTCTAGACATCTGTGAGACGACCTGCAGCCCCCTGCTGGCAGTTCAGGAAGGTGCAGCCTCTAGCTAGACTCCCCCCACCCCTATCTCCCCGCCCCCAAGAACAGACCCAGCAATTCTGTCCTCTAACTTGGGAGAGATTCATCTTCCCACTCACAGTACAGGCTCCTCTGTTTCATGAGATTAGTGACTTCATTTCGCTTGTTCTTCCCCTGGTCCCCCCAGGGCGCCTGAAGGCCAACCAGACCCTTGAAGGAGCTGGCGGCAGCATCACCAGTGTGGACTTTGACCCCTCGGTGAGAGGACCTAGGTGGCATGGGATGTCCCTCCCTGAGTCTCCACACCGGGCAGGTGGGGCTCTGGGACCTGGGGGAACATCGTGGGTATCCTAGAGCCATGTGTCCTGAGAGGGCGCCTGGATAAATCCTTTTCCTGGGCTTCGATTCTCCTCTGCCTGCCTGGGTGACCTGGGCCGGGGAAGCGCTGAGGCGGCCCGACTCCAGTTTTCTGGCCAGGCCCAGGATCTCTCCTTTCCCTTCCCTTCTCCCCAGGGCTCCCAGCTACTGGCAGCTACTTACAATAAGGCCGCCCAGCTCTGGAAGGTTGGGGAGGCACAGTCCAAGGTGAGGTCTGACTGGGGAGGCAGCCTGGGGGACAGGGGTCATGCCTTGGGTGGAGGGGTTGGTTATGGGGTCTTGGCCATACCCTTGATACTTCCCTGGGATGTGCAGGAAACACTATCTGGACACACAGACAAGGTGACGGCTGCCAAATTCAAGCTGACGAGGCACCAGGCGGTGACTGGGAGCCGGGACCGGACAGTAAAGGAGTGGGACCTCTGCCGAGCCTACTGTGAGGCCCAACCCTCCCCTTCCCCACCCACAAGGACCCTCACAGGCTGGGCCAGGGGGGACTGCAACCTGATCTCTGGGAGGGGCTCCAAGACTTATAGACATTTGGGATGAAACCTAAGGCTCCTCTTTGTCCCCCATTGGTGACGCTTTCCCTGGTTTCTTGGTGACTTCGGGCTTTGGGCTGGAAAACAGGGGCCTCGGTTCTAGTTCTGGGAGGACACTGTACCTCTGGGGCTTCTGGGCCTCAGCTTCGCCACACGTCCAGTGGGCTGGCTCATGATAACCCTTCTCTGAGTCCAGGGCTCTCTCTACTCCTTGGTTTAGGTTCCAGGACCATCAATGTCCTTTCCTACTGTAACGACGTGGTGTGTGGGGACCATCTTATCATTAGTGGTCACAATGACCAGAAGATCCGGTTCTGGGACAGCAGGTGATAGGCACAGGCTGTGGGCAGGGGAGGTGGGGACAGGGCTCCTGTGTTCTCTTCCTTTTTCTGGCCATGGAGCAGCTGAGGGTACCTTGGGGAAGTGAGGCTCTGGTGGCCTCTGTGCTGGGCTTGGTCCCTTGAAGGCTCTGTGGCCTCTGGAGAATCATGCCTCCTTATTGACCCATGGTCCAACCACCATACTCTGCTGGGTCTTGCCAACTGAGTCCCATGTAGTCACCACTTTTTAGTCAAAAAGAACCTAAGAGCCCAAAGTCAGGCTTGAATGGTTTATAAAAATAGCTAAGGCTAGAACCAGAGCTGGAGCCAGCCCTGCCTCAGGCTTTTTCTTCCTCATTTGTAGCAATTGCCTTTGAAACCCTTTGCTCTCTCTTTCACATATTTAAAGACAGATTTTCATTGCTTTCCTCCCAGCACTTATTTTAGTGGCTTAAGGGTTTCAGGGGCTCTGGCTTCAAGTAAGTTCCCGCTGGAAGGGGCTGGCTGTGGTGGGAGATTAGTTGTCAGCCTTGGGGCCTGAGGGTTGGCTCTGGACTTTTGTTAGTCTGTCAGGAGCAGCCTTGTCAAGGTGATTGCTCCTCACCCTCGTCTCCTTTCCTGCTTCTCAGAGGGCCCCGCTGCACCCAGGTCATCCCTGTGCAGGGCCGGGTCACCTCCCTGAGCCTCAGCCACGACCAGCTGCATCTGCTCAGCTGTTCCCGAGATGACACACTCAAGGTCATCGACCTGCGTGTCAGCAACATCCGCCAGGTGTTCAGGTACCTGCCTTCTGCCCACTGGCCCTGTGGCTTTGACTGGGGCAGCTGGGCCTCGTCTCCTGTGAAGCCTGTTGGTGGGGGCCCTCCATGGAGGCTGCTCTGGACCAGGGCCTGCTGAGGTGCCCAAGCCCTTGACAGAAAGGAAGCTCGTTAAGTTTTGGGCTGAGGGCAGGAAGTGGCAGCCCCCTCCATCCTGACCTGTCTGTTCTCAGGGCTGATGGTTTCAAGTGCGGTTCTGACTGGACCAAAGCTGTGTTCAGGTGTGTCTGTGAGAGCACCCGTGCCTGAGTGTGTCCTGTCTGTCTGGGTGTCTGCATGTCTGTGTCCTCACCTCTGGTCTCTTCTCTCTTGCTCTGCTGTGGCTCCTGCAGCCCAGACAGAAGCTATGCGCTGGCAGGGTCCTGGGATGGAGCCCTTTACATCTGGGACGTAGACACTGGGAAACTAGAGAGTAGCCTTCGGGGACCCCACAGGTGAGCATGGCCACTGACCACCACCCCAGCCTCAAGGCCAGTCCTGCTAAGCTGACCCCAGGTCCTCACATGCTTGGGATCTGGAGTCCCCGGCCCTTGTCCCATACCTTCCATCCCTGTCCCCTCAGAGCCCTTCACAGTTCACAGAGTGTCTTCCCATGTGCACTTGGGTCCACTCCCACCACAGCCCTTAGAGCCCACTTTACAAGTGAGGTGATCGGCTCAGAGAGGGCCTCAAACAGCTCAGGTCCAGTGAGGAGGGGCAGGGCCAGCTCCTGACGCCCCTGAATCCTGCCTCTCCCTCTCCTCAGCGCTGCTGTCAACGCCGTGGCCTGGTGCTACTCTGGGAGTCACGTGGTGAGCGTGGACCAGGCCAGGAAGGTTGTGCTCTGGGACTAGTGCCATGACTTCCCTGCCTAAGCTGAGGCTCTAGTCCGAAGCCTGAAGCCGGAGGACAGTTTCCCACTGCCTAGACACTCCACGGCTAGCAGCGGGGTGGGGGTGGCTCAGGGTGTTTAATGGGTAAGAAGGCCTGGCAGGACCCGGCCTGTTGATTTAAAAACAAAGTATGGGTTGGGGGGGCGGGGAGGATTACAGTATTATTTTGTTTTTTTATCTGTTTCTTCACTTTCCTGGCAAAAGTGGAAAAAAAAATGCATTTAAACTGGTGTTTGCTTGCTTCTCTTCAGCATTTAGGGAATGGAGAAGCATCTGGGCTGGAGGCACAAGGAGACCCAGGCTTGGCTCCTGTCCCTCCCACACAGAGCCAGGGCGGAGCAGCCTAATCAGGAGACAATGGGAAGAAAGGCCCAGAGGCAGAAAAGGGCAGTGGCTTTTAGAGCCATGGACATTTCACCTGTGCTCCAAGATAGTCCTGGTGCTTGGGCCCTCTCTTCAGGTACCCAGGGTAGACTGAGGCTGAGGAGGGACCATGTGAGTTCTGAGAGAGGAAGAGTAAAAGAGACACCCTAGAGAGAGCCCTGTGGAAAGAATCCTAAAAAACCAGAGTGATGTCAGGTACTCTGTATACCAGGCCTGCCTTTAGACTGGGGCCATGTTCGTGCCCCAGAGGCAGACCTTGGAGTGGGTGGGGAACACCTTCGATGTGTCTGTGTCAGTGAGGACAGCCATGGGCTGGGCCTGGACCTTCACTTACTTTAGCGTCAAATTTAATCCACACAAGCCTCTGGAGCAGACTTAGCAGGGTGGAACCTGGGCACTCCACTTTCTTCCCCAACTGAGGGCATGGAGGACGGTCAGCAGGACAGCCACTGCCGGTCACCGGGTGTCTAAGGGGACACCTGCCCGTCTCTGAGTGATGGGGGCTGACCTCTGGGGGTCTGCTTAGTTGAGATTCAAAGAGTTTACTCTGAAACTCTCGGCCTCCTCCTTTTATTACCTTACAGAATCCTCCCTGGGGAGCCCTGCTGCCAGTCCCAAGGTTTTGGAAACCACTTCCAAGATGGGCAGGAGAGAGCTAAGAGCCTGGACTCTGCAGCTAGACTGTCTGGGTTTGAATCTCTGCTCTATTATTTAGGAGCTGAATGATTTTGAGCAAGTTACCTTCATGTCTTTGTGCCTTAGTTTCCTCCTCTGTAAAAGGGACTAACAGTAGTATCTACCTCAAAGATTGTTTTAAGGATTCAGTATATTAGTATTTGTAAAATTCCTGGCACACTGGATACCCAAATCTACACTCTGCTGATCCCAGCTCACTCACCGTTGGCCCAGCTCTCCCCTGGGCTCTGGGTGACATACCCAGCTGCCTCCCAGGCATCATGTCTTCCCCTCACACCCCACATCTTCTTGGGCACCAAGGCCTGGGGCTGTTGTGTCTAACTCTCCATTCCAGCTGCCACTGCAGGCCACCTTCTCCTAGACCTGCTATCTCTCCAACCTAGACCCCTCCTCACCACGGCCAGAGTGACTTTCTGAGGATGTATGTTGGTCACACATCAGCCCTTTGAAGTTCTCCACTGCCTGCAGAGAAACTCCTTACCCTCAGGATGTGGCCCTGCTGGCCTCAGCTGCATCTTCACCTCCTTGCTACTCTGCAGTGTGTCTTGCACAGGGTTCTCTCTGCCCAGAATGTTCTTCCCGCCCAGCCCCTAATTCAAGTTTGTCCTTCAGGATCCCCTCACTGAGAGCCTTTCCTCACTTGTCAGGCCGGCGAGGAGCCTCCTCTGCCTCTGTGCCTCCCTGCTTTGTGTCTGCCTCCCTCTGTCTCAGTCAGGCAGCTCTTGAAGGAGGCCAGGATGGGAGCAAAGCACTCTCTGCGATCAGGCCTCAGAGCCACAGAGAAAGCCTCAGGAGATGTTTATTAAGTGATTAAATTCTCTTACTTGACTCAGCAAGTCTGACATTCGAAGTCTCTAGCGGCCACCAAGAGCCAGCAGCTGCCTAGGTGTGCCGAGGCCATTCTCCTACCTCCCAGGGTGGAAAGGCCAATGCTTCCAGCAGCCTCTGTTACTGAGCTGTCAGGCCCTGTGCCTTCTATCCAGTATCTTGTTCTCCCAATCACCTTGTGATGTAGCTATCTTACAGATGAGAAAATCGAGGCTCAGAGAGAGTAAGCGATATGAGGTCACCACAGCTGGCACAGCTGGACTGTGGTTTTAAACATTTTTTTTTTAAAAAACAAAATATCAGAGAATCTGGGCTCCCAATTAAGCAGAGCTACAGGGCATTCCCTACCATGCTCCAGTGGTGTGCCCACAGCTTCCACTACCAGGTGAGCGACTCTAGCTCCCCGGACTTCCCTGGTGGTCCAGTGATTAGGAATCCACCAGCCAATGAAAGGGTCACAGGTTCAATCGCTGCTCCACATTCTGCAGGGCAACCAAGCCCATGCGCCACATCTACTGAGCCTGTTCTCTAGACCCTGCGAGCTGAAACTAATGAAACCTGCCTGCCTAGAGCTCGTGTTCTGCAACAAGAGAGGCCACTGCAAAGAGACGCCTGTCCACCGAACCTAGAGAGTAGCCCCCTCTCACTGCGAGAGCAAGCCTACACGTAGCAACGAAGACCCAGCACAGTCAAAGATAAAATAAAAAAATAATTACTGAAATCCCTCCCTGCATCTTCTCTTCATTCTGGCCCTGGGTGCCTAGGCCTGAGCCTGGAGGGTTAGTATCCTTTGAACTAAGGGACAAGCAGGACCACAGGAGGGACATGAACTTGATCCTGGGAGGCTGTTACCAGTTCCACCATCTGGGGCAAGCACCTCCCAGGACTGCAGTGGAGACTGATTAGAGGACACAGAAGTGGTCATGAGAAAATGACCTGACTCAACTCCTGGCACAGAGTGCCTTCCATTCCCCTCAAGCCTCCCTTTCTTCATGGGGAAGCACATGCAACCTTAATTTACTTGGAGGGAATACTTCCTGAAGGAGCAAGTCTGGAGGGTCAGAGATGGGCCCAGGCATTCCAGGGAATGAGGCAAGTGTGGGGAGAAGGGTTGGCGATGCCACGCAAGGGAAGAGCTTGGAGGGGTGCCAGCTGGGCAGGCTGCACCTCTAGTCTTTGCAGTCCTGGGCAGCAGAGCGGGTGGGGCCAGAACCCTGTGCAGAAGACTGCTCTGGGTTTCGGTTCTCCAGGTCTTTAGTAGTCACTACTCAGGTGTTCAGTCGCTACTCAACCTACTCTGAGGTTGCTGGCCTGAGTTTGTTCCCTAAAGTCCAAACTGTCACCCTTGGGACTTCCCTGGTGGTCCAGTGGTCTTTGCAAGGCAGGAGGCACAGGTTCGATCCTTGGTCAGGGAACTTAGATTCCACATGCTGCAGAGCAACTGAGCCCATACAATGCAACTACTGAGCCTGTGTGCTCTGGAGTCTTAAGAACTGCACAAAGGAGTCTGAGCCTCAGCGAAAGACCCCACGTGATGTTACGGAGATCCTGAGTGCTGCAGCTGAGACCTGATGCAGCCAAATAAATAAATATTAAAAAAAACCCTTCAAAACTGTCGTCCTTGCTGTGCATATGGATTGAGGTCCAGAGAGGAACCAGCAGATCTGGAATAAGAATCTAGGCCCCTGATTCACTCTTCTCTCAAAACTGGACTCAGGTTCTACAGAGGTGCTGACCCATCTTCTGGAGGCCAGTGTTCTAGGTTCCACTCCCAGTTGTCTTCCTGAGACCATGGGCAAATCAGTGGGTGGATTTTCCCACCTGTGAGACTCTTCCTGCTCCATGGCTCTAGGCCTCACCAATGGGGACCTGGCTCTTCCCTGGGTTGGTATACAGACATGAGCAGCACCTTTTCTGCCAGCCTGAGGCTTGAGAGGGAGAAGTGACATAGGCTCTTGTCCTGGGCTCCTACTGTCCCTGGTCATCTCCCTGTCCTGGGAGAGGCACCTTGGCTTGAAACTGCTGTTCCCAAGTCACCCCCACCAGACATGAGCCCTCTGGTGACAGGAATGGGAACTGAGCCATTTGTGTCTCCATGACCAGAATGTGGCCTAGGGCAGTAAGTTGATGACTAGATAAACAGTGATTGAGTGGAGGTGGTCCTGGCCCTTAGTTCTTCTCTGGAGGAATTCTGGTGGCACGAGGTGTGGATCCATCTGTGATATGTGAAATGCCATGTCTGGTAGAGGCTGTTTTCTTTTTATAGATGCACATTCACTAGTCAAAAATATTTCAGCTTATCTCTGCATTATCTTACTCGTATTGTCTTCTCCTTCCCACTTAACAGATGAGAAAACCAAGGCCCAGAAGGGTGAAGGGATGAGTCTAAGGTTGCAGCTAAGTGAGGTAGCCCAGGGACTTGAATACAGGCCTCTTGACCAGGCGCTTCCGCTGCTGTTCACAGGAGCAACTGAGTGACAAGAAACATGTGTATTTGTTTAGCACACAGTGTGGAAGAGGTGTTCCTTTCTGTTGTTCCAGGATAACATTCCAGTAAAGTATTTCCAGAGCAGGGCTCTCTGAAACAGACGAGGCAGAAGTATTGCATTTGTGTTTTCGGCCAGTGGGACCAGGGGAAAGTGGTCCAGGAATGAGACACCCTCTGGAATTAATTCTTGACAGATCAAGCGGTAACAGCCTTTTAAGAGGAAACTTATAAGCTGAAGTTGAATGGTTCTATGAAGACGTACAAGACCTTCTAGAACTAACAGCCAAAAAAGATGTCCTTTTCATTACAGGGGACTGGAATGCAGAAGTAGAAGTCAAGAAACACCTGGCGTAACAGGCAAGTTTGGCCTTGGAGTACAGAATGAAGCAGGGCAAAGGCTAATAGAGTTTTGCCACGAGAACGCACTGGTAATAGCAAACACCCTATTCCAACAACACAAGAGAAGACTCTACACGTGGACATCACCAGATGGTCAACACCGAAATCAGACTGATTATATTCTTTGCAGCCAAAGATGGGGAAGCTCTATACAGTCAGCAAAAACAAGACCAGGAGCAGACTGTGGCTCAGATCATGAAGTGCTTATTTCCAAATTCAGACTTAAATTGAAGAAAGTAGGGAAAACCACTAGTCCATTCAGGTATGACCTAGATCAAATCCCTTATGAATATACAGAGGAAGTGACAAATAGATTTAAGGGACTAGACCTGATAGAGTGCCTGATGAACTATGGACAGAGGTTCGTGACATTGTACAGGAGACAGGGATCAAGAAAATCCCCATGGAAAAGAAATGCAAAAAAGCAAAATGGCTGTCTGAGGAGGCCTTACAGATAGCTGGGAAGAGAAGAGAAGCGAAAAGCAAAGGAGAAAAGGAAAGATATTCCCATCTCAATGCAGAGTTCCAAAGAATAGCAAGGAGAGATAAGAAAGCCTTCCTCAGCGATCAGTGCAAAGAAATAGAGGAAAACAACAGATTGGGAAAGACTAGAGATCTCTTCAAGAAAATTAGAGATACCAAAGGAACATTTCATGCAAAGATAGGCTCGATAAAGGACAGAAATGGTATGGACCTAACAGAAGCAGAAGATATTAAGAAGAGGTGGCAAGAATACACAGAAGAACTGTACGAAAAAGATCTTCATGACCCAGATAATCACGATGGTGTGATCACTCACCTAGAGCCAGACATCCTGGAATGTGAAGTCAAGTGGGCCTTAGAAAGCATCACTACGAACAAAGCTAGTGGAGGGGATGGAATTCCAGTTGAGCTATTTCAAATCCTCAAAGGTGATGCTGTGAAAGTGCTGCACTCGATATGCCAGCAAATTTGGAAAACTCAGCAGTGGCCACAGGACTGGAAAAGGTCAGTTTTCGTTCCACTCCCAAAGAAAGGCAATGCCAAAGAATGCTCAAACTACCGCACAATTGCACTCATCTCACATGCTAGTAAAGTAATACTCAAAATTCTCCAAGCCAGGCTTCAGCAATACGTGAACTGTGAACTTCCAGATGTTCAAGCTGGATTTAGAAAAGGCAGAGGAACCAGAGATCAAATTGCCAATATCCGCTGGATCATCGAGAAAGCAAGAGAGTTCCAGAAAAACATCTATTTCTGCTTTATTGACTATGCCAAAGCCTTTGACTGTGTGGATCACAATAAACTGTGGAAAATTCTGAAAGAGATGGGAATACCAGACCATCTGACCTGTCTCTTGAGAAACCTGTATGCAGGTCAGGAAGCAACAGTTAAAACTGGACATGGAACAACAGACTGGTTCCAAAAAGGAAAAGGAGTACGTCAAGGCTGTATATTGTCACCCTGCTTATTTAACTTATATGCAGAGTACATCATGAGAAACGCTGGGCTGGAAGAAACACAAGCTGGAATCAAGATTGCCGGGAGAAATATCAATAACCTCAGATATGCGGATGACACCACCCTTATGGCAGAAAGTGAAGAAGAACTAAAGAGCCTCTTGATGAAGGTGAAAGAGGAGAGTGAAAAAGTTGCCTTAAAGCTCAACGTTCAGAAAACTAAGATCACGGCATCTGGTCCCATCACTTCATGGCAAATAGATGGGGAAACAGTGGAAACAGTGTCAGACTTTTATTTTTTTGGGCTCCAGAATCACTGCTGATGGTGACCGCAGCCATGAAATTAAAAGACGCTTACTCCTTGGAAGGAAGGTTATGGCCAACCTAGATAGCATATTTAAAAGCAGAGACATTATTTTGCCAACAAAAGTCCTTCTGGTCAAGGCTATGGTTTTTCCAGTGGTCATGTATGGATGTGAGAGTTGGACGGTGAAGAAAGCTGAGCGCTGCAGAATTGATGCTTTTGAACTGTGGTGTTGGAGAAGACTCTTGAGAGTCCCTTGGACTGCAAGGAGATCCAATCAATCCATCCTAAAAGAGATCAATCCTGGGTGTTTGTTGGAAGGTCTGATGTTAAGGCTGAAACTCCAATACTTTGGCCACCTCATGCGAAGGGTTGACTCATTGGAAAAGACCCTAATGCTGGGTAGGATTGGGGGTGGGAGGAGAAGGGGACGACAGAGGATGAGATGGTTGGATGGCATCACCGACTCGATGGACATGGGTTTGGGTAGACTCCGGGAGTTGGTGATGGACAGAGAGGCCTGGCGTGCTGCAATTCATGGGGTCGCAGAGTCGGACACGACTGAGCAACTGAACTGAATTGATACTGGTTGTGTTAAGTTGTAGGATTTGGGGACAAATTACAACTATATCCTTATAAACTAAAATTTCTGTAACTTGGTTGTATTTTCGTCATGAAAAACAGCTTCATAATGAGCAATTAAATGCAAAGATTCAGCCAGATTGTGTCATAAAGCCATTCAGAGGCCGAAGAAATAACTTGCCTCACTACTGAAAGCTTTGGCTGGGTTCCCTGTGCAGTGAGTGATGGGTGCAGCCCAGGGAGATTACAACCCAGAGGAGTTTGCTTTGGCCTGGTGGAGAGTCCAGTGGCTTGAATCTTCAACTTCTGGCCATTCCGAAAAGTCTGTTTCAGTAGTCTTCTCAAATACTGTGACTTTTTTGTGTGATGTTTTCATTGTGCATCTAGAAACTGAACTTACCTGGAACATCAAGGTTGGGTGAATCCTTGGAAATCATCTCATTCTGCTTCTTTTAAAGCTGAGGGGTGTGGCAGCCCAGTGGAAAGGGCATCCATCAAGAGGTGGCAGGGAGGGCTGAGGCTGCAGGATATCCTCTCACTTGTTTGGGTCTGCCTGTGGCTGTGGGCTGGGGGTGGGTGGGGTGGGTTACAGAGGAAAGGGATTCAGGTGATGTGCTGTGAATCTGGTTTGGCTGCCTCTCATTTAGTTCCTATGATGAAGGAGGCCCCGGTATAACTATGATACAGGGGTGAGGCAATCAGCTTAATTCTGTCCCCTGGTCATAGACCAGGCCTCTGGTATCACTGGTAGTCTTAAATGTGAGCAGCTTTCATTAGCAGGGGAAGACAGAAGATGGAGATGATATTAATGTGTACTGATAGCCCTTAACATATTTATGGTAAGGCACTTTCACACCCACTCCTTCCTTTGGGCCTTATGACAACTCTGGAAGGACAGCAAGGAGCAGTTCTGTAGGGGAGGTGCTGAAGGTGGGGCATTGATGCTAAGGAAGACCACCCTGTGCTGCACACTTCACATATCCTTCTTGGAGCCACAGCATTACTAGGTTTCTGATGGGGACACTGAAGCTAGGTCCCATAGCTGTCAAGTGGGACCCAGGATTTAACTCAGACCTTCTGAGTCCAAAGTCCACGTTGTCTTCTATGCTGTTGCTGGAGTGTCAATGGATATAATCATTTTGGAGGCCAATTTGGCAACATCTGACAAAATTAAATCTATACATACTTTTTGTAGTGCTAGTGGTAAAGAACCTGCCTGCTAGCGCAGGAGATGTAAGAGATGCAGGTTCGATCCCTGGGTTGGGAAAATCCCCTGGAGGAGGGCATGGCAACTCACTCCAGTATTCTTGCCTGGAGAATCCTGTGGACAGAGGAGCCTGGTGGGCTACGGTCCACAGGGTTGCAAAGAGTTGGACATGGCTGAAGCAACTTAGCACACAGCATGACAAAATTAAATACACATGTACATTTTTAATTCTTAAATTACATATTTAGGAATTTACCTGATATTTTTACTGGAACAAATTTATAAACAATTAGGTTAAAAAGTATTAATTTCAGCTCTCTGATAGCATGAATGGATACAACCTCAACATCCATCACTACAGGAATGTTTAAATCATGCTGTACCCAATGGAATATAATGCTGCCTTCAGAAAGAATGAGGTAAATCTAAATGTGTTATATAATTTCACATATGAAAATGCAGTGTTGGCACATGTAAGTTCTATACATAGAAAACGTCTGGAAGATTACATATCACACTTGCCCAGCTCTGGAAGAGGAGGATTGTGGGGCCCCTTCCCAAACAGTGGTCGTCACTGGGGTGGCTGGTAGCCAGATGGACTCAGCTTTCTACCTGGAATCCTCCAGCCACCCCTGGACAGTAAAATCTCCTTTTCTTGCCTTATGACTCCTCAGGGTAGAGGTTTAGGAAAAGGACAGAGGAGTACAGACTGCCCACTGCCTGGGAGTCAGCAGTCACATCAATCTGAGGGGACTCAGTGGCCTCCTTCTGGCCCTCGCAGCTGCAGATTTGGGGCTCCCTCCTCAGCCCCCTCAGCGCATTGTCTGCCTCTCCTTTCCAGCACATATCATACAGTACTATCCTCAGGTGTATACTTTTTTTTTTCCTCCATGGAGAGAACCCTGACGGCCAAGGCCACAACTTACTTATTTTTATCTCTAGCATTCAGGGTATTATCCCTGGCAGGTGGGTGGCATGAAGGGTTGTTTGTCCCATGGATGGGTTAATTTACTTCCCTCTCTGTGTATCTGTTGTTAAGATTTAAAGGAGGGCCTGAGAGTGTCTCTAAAAGAAGCATTGTCTATTTGGAAAAGCCTGTTTACCCAAATCTTCTTATAAGAAAAACTTAGAAAACGTTAATTCCATTTTTTTTATTATTCAACATTTTATACATAATAAATACAAAGTTTTTACAGCCACTGTAAAGAAAGCACTTCTGCACAGAGGCGCCTCCTCTGAGCCCAGCCCTGTGCACTGTGACGCGGGGTTACATGTCCTGAAGGGACGGGTTCTTATTAAAAAGGAGGCATATTTTTACAACTTCGTTTTTTTTTTAAAATAAAATTAGCAGCTCTTCCAAAAAATATTTTAAAATATAACAAAAGATTTCAAATAACTCTCTGAGAATGTGGAAAACCCAGATTCAAGGACAATTTTGCTAGCTAAAGAGAGAATACAAGACTGGGTGGCAAGAACTGCCCAATTTCAGCACTTTGAAGATTTTTAAAGTGCTTTGAAGATTTTTAACTTGTCCACAAACTTTAAAATCTTAAAAAAAAAACCCACCCTTTTAATTTCTTTTGTAAACTTAAGAATAAGTTTGATAAACACAAAAAGACCTCAAATAGATCAACAGGTTAAGAAATGCCAAAAAAAAAAAAAAAAAAAAAATCCTCAAATCACAGAGAAGATTCATCAGTGGGTACTGTCACTGAAGTGATCAAATGACTATCTGAAAACTTCTTCAGCTATGACCTTATTTCTGGTCAAAAATCCCATGGGGACATTTGGCGAGCATTTCAAGTTTTTAGAGACTCTTAGGAGGGATGGCATTTTCAAAACAAAAGACAACTTTTGGATTAAATTCTGAAAATTTTGATTTCTTAAAAAAAAGAAAAAAAAAGCAACTGGCAAACATCCCTTAGTCCTTAAGTAATGCACTCCCTATCTTCCATAGGAGGTCGAGGGCCACCAGAGGCCTCTGGAAGCCACTGCTGTGGGTTTGTTAGTCTGCAGAGAAGGCTCCTCCTGGCTCTCCCTGTGACATGGAGAACTTGTCCTTTCCTTGTCAATTTGCACCGTGCAATCCTTTTGTCATTCTTCATAGGAAGCTGGTTTACTCCTTGAGCCACAGATTCTTCCTCCAAAGGAAATGTCAGGTCAGTGGGACCTGGGAAGCTGCATTTTATGTGGTGGGTGGCTGCTGGTCTGGGCCAGCCACAACTTGGCTGCCTGGGCCAGTGGACTAGCTTGGGAATAAAATAATGCTAGGTGCCTCCCCAGTAGAGAAGCTTGACAAAGCAAGTATGTGTCCCCAGTTTTATCAAGACATTCAAATTCTAAGGATACTGGTCATGATAGTATATGCTGCAAAAATTAAGATGAAAAAATACCCAAATATAAAAAGAACACTAAGTCGGCTCATTGTAGATCTAGAAGCTCCATTTCTGCTTTAGCCGCAGCCTCCTTTCTATTAGTCTATGTGATGGACGAGATTTGGCTACTAGTTCAGCCCCTCCATGTTAGCTCCGCTAATACTAAATGAATGGCATAAATATTAATACAAAGGACACTGTTAATTGGTTTAAATCTGTTAGCTGTGGAAGAGATGTGCATTATTGCAATCGGTGCTAAACTCAGGGCAGTCTACTTTTTTCCAATAAGGTTTCAGTTTCTCAGTTTGGGGACCAACTGTGGGGAGGAGCCAGCCTCTCCTAAAATCCCTCCTGCTGCTTCCTTATGTAGCCAACATGATCTGATTAAACTCAATCAGATAAGCCAAAGCCACTTGAAGAAAGACGAGAATCTTTGCCACGTCCTCGTGGCCACAGTAATATACTGTACGAGTGCACATGATCAGTATCTCTGTGACTGTGCCCTGAACGAGGCCTGGTCTTGAGTCTCATAAAAAAATGGGTCCCTAGTAGGCAAGAGGACTGTCCCCCTTCTCTGCTTCTAGGGCCCACTAGGATTTGTGCTGTGCTAGGAGAGATGACATAGAAAATGACAACGAAAAAAGGCACGAAATATTAAAAACGTGGGAGGTGTCAACCAGGCCACCCGGTCACATATAGTCTCCTTGTTTTTGCTCTGTTCGAGTCATCATCATGCAAGCAAAGGTGCCTAAAAAACAAGACTGGCCAAACTCCAAGCCTGGCCTTGATTGTAGCAGTAACGAACAGGCAAACCCATCATCACACCAGTGTGATTTCCACATCCTCGATCTTCTCTGCGGGCCTTCGGTGGTTCTGCGTAGGAGGAGGGGGAGCTGCCCGGACCTGAGCAGGAAACCATCACATGGTCAGTCAGCTTCCCGATTCAGTGGCTGAAGCATCGAAATCCGACCAGTCATTTATTCAAGGACATGGGCACCTGAGGGCTCTCAGAAATGTTCTAGGCATGTGCTTTCAACTTAATTTTCATAGCTTCTTACATTGAGAAGGACGGACTGCTCTGGATGAAATGTGAAACTCACGACTCAGGTTCTTCCCTGGGCTGAAAGCCTCATGGCCACAAGAGTCTTTGTAGTCCTGAAAACCTTGGCCCAAGCAAAGGCCTAGAGTTGGAAGCGAGAGAGAGCAATGCTTGGAGAACTGAAAAACCTTTAAACATGTCTTGGAAGGAGAGATGCAAGAGATGAGACTAGAGAGACAGGCTGGGGTAAGTCATGAAGGGCCTCATTAAGTCATATTTAAAAATCTGAGCTTTATTCTGTAGGCAAAGAAGAGTTTTGAGGGGTTTTAAGCAGCAGTATCAAATGTGTGAAAAGATGACTCAGGTAAAAGTTTGAAGAAAAGAGTGGTGGAGGGCAAGAATACAGGTTGGCAGTTTTGGAGCCTCCTGTGGTAGTCTGAAAGAGAGCTGATGTTGATTGGCACTGGGGGAATAGAGGGGGACAACTTGAAGTCGTTTCTAGGTAACCTGGCAGGCCTTGCGATGACTCTTCATGAAAGGCAGGGTCAGGGAGGTGTCACGAGTGATGCCAGAGCACTAGCAGGATAGGGGTACCACTCACCAGGACGGGAAATATGGGAGAAGGATGATGTCTGGGAATGAAGATAATTAACTAGTTTTTTGCCGAGTTTTGGGGGTTTGCTATATATACACTGAGATTTCCACAGATCTGAAGCTCAGAGAAGAGATTGGATAGGTAGTTATAAATCTGAGAGTTGTCAGTAAATAAATGGTTATCAAAGTCTTGGAAGTAAATGAGATAACTCAGGAGTAAGTTTAACGACTTTGAGAGCAGTAGCCCTGGGATTCCTCTGGTTGCTCAGTGAAGCATTTGCCTTGCAATGCGGGGGACATGGGTTCAACCCCTAGTCAGGGAACTAAGATCTCACATGCCATGGAACAACTGAGAGGCCGACCTGAGTGCCCCAACTACTGAGCCTGCACACAGCAGCTACTGAAGCCTGTGTGCACTGAAGCCCACACTACAGAGTCCGTGTAGCGCATCAAAAAGATCCCACATGATGCAACAAAGATCCCACTTGCTGCAACTAAAACCTGACGCAGCCAAACAAATAAGGGGAAAAAAAAGGAAGCGGTCAGTGGATGGAACTCTGAGAAGCATCAACAGCGTTGGATAAAGGCAGAGAAGCCCTCACAGGTCAATGAAAAGGAAGGCCAGGAAGTAGAAAGCAGACCAGGAAAGTGTGGTGGTACAAATGGGTCCACTTCTCTCCACTACTGCTCTTCCCCACTAGTTCACATTACTGTCCTCTCTTGCTTGGACCATTGCTCCAGCCTCCTAACAACTCCCTATGTCCATTCTGTCACTTTCCATTCATTCTTCACCTAGCTGCCACAGTAGTGTTTTAAAAATGCACAGCTGGGATGTCCCTGGTGGTCTAGTGGTTAAAAAACTGTCTTCCAATTCAAGGGATGCAGGCTTGATCCTTGATTGGGGAACTAAGATCCCACATACTTCAAGGCAACTAAGCCCACTCGCTGTAACTAAAGAGAAGCCCATGCCCAGGGACAAACAGCCTACGTGCTACAATTAAGACCAAGTGCAGCCAACATAAAATTATAAAAATCAGTAAGTAAAAATAATTTAAAAAAATGCAGAATCAGTCATATCACTGTCTGGCTTACAATCTTACAACAGCTTCCTATCACATTTAGGATCACGAACCAAGTCCTTAACAAGGCACTCAGTATCTGCTGGATGAACAAAGACAAAGGTTGTAAGTGGCTCAAAGAACTGTGTCAAATGCTGGTAAGAGGGTCTAGGAAAATAAAACTGCAAATATAACTAGATTACCATGTGGAAGTTATGACCCTGGAAGAACTGTTTCACAGTGAGGTGGTGGGACGGATTCGATGGCAGCCGAGTGAGGGGTGGGTAGAGGTGATCACTTGTAAAGAATAGATTTTCTTTGAGAATAGAAGCTCTCAAACCTCAAAACAGCATGTATCTTATTATATCATCTCACTGCCTGTCAAAGAGGCAAGTAGAGGCCTGGAAAAAAAGTTCTCAATAAATGCCTGCTGGAAAAAAAAAAAAAGCTTCTGTTTCACAATTGGACTGCTTTAATGCTCACAGAGCTTGTTATAATTTAAATATACTTTCCATAGCTGTCACCTGGCAATCTCACCATGGCTCAGTGAGGAAAGTGCCAGCGTAATAAGCTAGACCTTCCAAAATGTGTTTATTTCTATAGCCTTCCTTTTCCAGAGCTCTGTTTAACTTCCCAAGTCCATCGCAACCTGGCATGGAAAGAAATAGTAACAACACAGGGGTCATGGAGCTCCATTAATTTCTAACTTTCAGTCTGGAAGAACTATGCACTCTATTACTCTGCTAGATAAAAGACTTACAGGTCGCAGTTTCCCATATGCGGTCTCAGGAGTATGCCTGGATGCCTGCGAGAATCCTGGAGATTCGGCATGGAAGCTGTTTTCTAAGGGAGGGAATCAAAGAAGCTCAATTTATTTGTGTTGCTGAGCAATAAAGATGCTAATTCAGATCTGTTTACCCTTCAGATGAACACATGGCTTTCTGAATGAAAGTGTATTTTGATACATGCCCAGGAGACCTCTTACCGTTTGCTGAAGGAGAGCGGGGGAAGTACTGGGAGCCCCTCTTATCTGGGCTGGGGTAAGGGCTGCTGGGAGGCTGGTCGTACAGCGGCAGTGGAGGCAGGGAGCCGGGAGGTTTGGGGGAAGGAGAGACCTGCAGCAAAGGGAAAAGAGGTTACATAGTGCTCACTTCAGGAAGGAGACCAGCTGGCTTCTCTGACTGCTCCTGGCAAATTACCTTTCTCTGGAGCTAAGTTATGATTGTTAACTTTTTTGACCAGCCTCATTAGAAGCAAATGAGCCTAGTTTGATGGCTAAGTTGAAGATGATCTCTCTTGGTAAAATGTCACATGCATGCTAAGTCGCTTCAGTTGTGTCTGACTCTTTGTGACCCCGTGGATTGTAGCTCACCATGTGTCTCTGTCTGTGGGAATT
This sequence comes from Giraffa tippelskirchi, assembly GCF_054371585.1. Classification (NCBI taxonomy): domain Eukaryota; kingdom Metazoa; phylum Chordata; class Mammalia; order Artiodactyla; family Giraffidae; genus Giraffa; species Giraffa tippelskirchi. Next base: position 123,836,792 of record NC_137285.1, read on the forward strand.
CTCCAGGCAAGAATATTGGAATGGATTGCCATGCCCTCCTCCAAGGGATCTTCCCGACCCAGATATCGAACACACGACTTTTATGTCTCCTGCGCTGGCAGGCAGGTTCTTTACCACTAGCACCACCTGGGGAGCCGCACTTGAAAACATGCAGGTTATTTTTAAGTATATTTTGATATTGATTTCTAACATAATTCCACAGTGCTAAGAGAACAGACTCTGTATGATTTCAATACCTTTAGACCATGACATTTTTGCACCTTGTTTTATGTCCCTGGATATGTTCGTGTCTCCTAATTTACAGTCTATGGGAACTTAAAGAGAATATGTATCCTACTATTGTGTGAAAATTGTATAAATCTTAATTACGTTGAATTGGTTCACAGTGCTTTTCAGGCCTACTATATCCTACTTCTCTGTATATTCATTCTACTAATGTTTGAGAGTTTGATATTGAAACTCCATCTAAAAATCTACTTAAAAAATAATTGTAATACATGGAGGAACTATATGCAACCTTGCTCTGTATTTTCCAAGTTTCCTATGAATGTGTTATCATCCTTTCATAATTAAAAAAAAGTAAAATAAAAAAGCAAATGAGCCTAGAATAACCATACTACCACCAGTTTTGTGTTGCATTTAACTTTTTCTTTCCATAGATTTCATTATACTACTCATTTTAGTTTAAATTAAACAGTTACCAAGCCAAACCATTCTCTAGAATTCTATTGAAAACATATCAAATTAGTCAATTCAGTGAAGAACAAAAAAAGGACAAGTTGTATTTTTCAGTGAAGATAAAATAATTGGCTCAGTTTCTGACTTCCCCAGGGTTTGTAATTGTCACGTTCAGTGGTCATAATACTGTACAAGCAAGATGGGAAGACATATTCCTTATGGTCCTGGACCTGCCAGGCCTGTTGTGACATATCTGAATTAGGAGTTTCCCGTAAAAACAGATTTTGCTATTATGAAGTAAGCCTTGGGCCACATGAGTACATGGGGCTCTGGTAGTCTCATTAGTTCTCTGAAAAGGACTAGCAGGACCTGGGCTGGGCAGGGAGGTTCTGACACTGAGAGAGAGAAAGAGTGTGCTAATATTTTTACTGTATAAACTAACCACCGAGACAATACATTCCCTCTCTGGTTTTTTTATTTCTCCTCACCAAACCAGTCTTTTGTAGGTCACACAGAGTTTAGTATTTTGGTTCCTCAATTCAGAGAACAGAATGTGGGAGACATGAAGTGTAATACAGTCATTGCACAAGAGCCTGACTGACAAGTCTCTGCTTCCTAAATTCAGTCTTGTGGAAACGTGGCAACCAAAAATTGGCAGTGGCAAGGGTGAGGTCGAGACCACAGCCCACTTCTGTGTGGGTCAACAGACTCTTGGGGAGTTATTTTCTTTAAACATCTTTTAACTCCGCTTTCTTCCCCTGTTGTGCACCTGAATCTCTTGCATCCATGGAGTGTCACCATTTTCTGAGGCTGAAAGTTCTTCCACTAGCACCGATGGGAAAACTCCAATCCGCCCATTGAATTCTCCTTCCCAGAAGCCATCGTCATCCTGGTTTTCTTTGTTCAAGATTCGGATGATTGCTCCCTCAGGAAAAGATAATTCATCATCTGTCTGGCCCTCGTAGTCATAAAGTGCTTTCACGAAACAGACTAGGTGGCAAGAGAGAAAAATGCAGTAAGAACACTGACTACCAGGGAATTCTTACAACCACCCCAGGCACCAGTGACAACCTAAAGAGCGTCGAACGGAACAAGAGCAGAGCTGTAATTTTGTACTCACAGAAGAGCAACTCTAAGGTTCTACTGTACAGGATACATGTGGCCAAATAAATACATTACAGAAAGGGAATAAACCCATGCTTTTTAACCAACTGAAGGCTGACTCCAGGGTAATAGGGTTTATGTCAAATGTGACCAAATAAAGAGTGCCTTGCTTCAGTCTTTACCACTGGCATCTCCGTTGAGGCTGCCTGAAACGAGTTCGGCCTCCGTGGAATTGCTGGATGTGTGTGACCGACTGTCCAAGGCAGCCAAGGACTGCAGCATGCTCAGCAGACTGTTCGAGGTGGGAAACTGTAGGTACTTTTCTGGCACATAACCCACTTGGCCGACTTTATTTCGAGCCTGAGTAAAAGACATGTGACAAAACAGGTTTGCACACACAATCTGGACAGGGTACAACAAGAACCAAAACAAACTCCTGAAAATGTCACAAGAAGGGGTGATATGAGCAAAGGAATATACCTTTACCCAGTCTTCCATATCTCCATCTTCAATCACTTCTAACACCTCATGTTCCTCAATGGTCAACTCATCTGGTTGAGAAGCCTGCAATGTAGGATGGTCATGGACAAAATTAAAAAGGTTAGATAAAGAGCAGATGTGAACTGATCATAACAAAAACTGGGGATCAAAATATTGAAATGATTTTGAAAAACGTATTGAACATAAAAACTTGAGTGTTGTAAAACTATCATAATGAGGTGAAGTTTTACTTAAAAAACTAAACAAAATAAAGCCACAACAAAAACTGGAGAAACGGAATCCTCAAGAGGCAGCCAGGCTCAGTGAACATAGCACTCTGCTGGAGTAGGGGACCTGGGTTCCAGCTCCAGCTTATGTATCTATTGGTAAGTTATTCAACTTCTTGATGCCTCCATTTCTTCAAAATGACAATCCCGCCATTCTCGGGAAGATGGGGGGGTGGGGTCAGTGTGGGATGAATAAGCACAGAACCATGATGGTTTGGGAAGCACAGGCAAAGGAGAAAGCAGTGAATCAGAACTGCACTACAGGGCTACAGTGGAGGTGCAGGCTGTGAAAATGCAAAGAGCTATGTATATGGATTGAATGACAGCTTGAGCAGTGCCTGGAATTGGTCTCGAATCACCATAAAACAGTGGCCAAGAGAAATAAGTTGTAGGAGAGAAATGATTGATATTGGTCAAGGCTTGGATTTATTATGCTCCAACTTAACTGTAGACACTGGGCTGATCCATTTGGGTGCTTCTGCAGAAGTTGCTGTGACTTTTTTAATTTTAAAAGTAAATAAAAGCAGGAGTCCATTGGCACTGGACACCCAAATGCTGCCCGTGAGGCTGTAGAATCTGAGGGCAAACTCTCAGGGACTCTGCAGAGGGGTTAGAGGAAGAGACTTTGTTTCCTGAAGAGACTTGTCTGTCACATGTAACAGGAGGGATCTGCAGGCATCTTCTGGCTCCTAGTGAACAGTTTTAAAATCTTTCCCCAAGTCTCAAGATCAGTGAAAACTATCAGTTAAGACCATATAGTTTTTCAGATTTCACAGTCTCAAAGTATAAAAATATCTCCAAGTTACACAAGCAAAAATAAGGCAAGACTCATTTCCCATTACATGTACATTTCATCAAACCCAGATTCTGGACATTGCTGTAATAGCTGCTTGAGATAGAAAAACATTATTGAAAATGGCTGACTAATCATAGAAATACTCCGGGATCAGAATTTTAAGCAGATTACCTCTGACCTCAAAATAAGAGAAAAAAAAGAGTCCACTGATTTCTGATGGCTTTTCCAATGGAATTTCTTCACTAATCTGAAACCACACTATGCCTTGAATATACCAGAAAAAGGCACCTATATAACAAAGATGTTTTTCCTAATTCTGTGGCAAAACTTCTAAAAAGTTATCAATACAACCAGATTTCAATGTGTGTGAGAGCAAAGCAGGAGAGTTAAACACCTTTAAATATATTGCTGCCCTTGTAGAAAAGTCATGAAGGTCCATGCAAGTTGTCCAACATTGTTATATAAGCAGTGCTATATATAGCATTGTTATAGTAGCTTGATCATACCATACCTAAGCAATGACCAATTCTTTCACTTGACAAGGTCAAGTCCTTTGCATGACACTCAAGACTCTGTGGTCTCCTGATGTTTTGGCCGCAGGAAACTAATCCCTAGTATCTGAATATACCATGTTATGTATTGTCTCTATGCCTTCCTTCCAAGAGGCCTCGATCCCTCTTTCCCATCTGGTAACTGGAATTAGATTACTGTGAGTTCAAGTCCAGCTTCAGTCTGTTTCTACAGGCAAGTGACTGTAAGACCTTTCAGAGCCTCAGTTTTCTTTTTTATTCCTATTACAATGTAAGCTCCATGAAGGCAGAGATTTCTGTCTGTGTTGATCAATGCTGTATCTCCAAGCCTAGAAAAGAGCACAGCATGGTACATGGAAGGTACTCAAGTAATATTTGTTCAATTGATGGATTAGTTGATAATTTCTTCCTTATAGGATTATTGAAGGGATTAGAAATATATATAAATATATATATATATATTGATACCAGGCACACAGGAATTCATAAATAGTAGCTATTATTATTACCCATGATTTGATGCCTGGCTTATATGTATACCAAGACGACCCACAATGAGCTGGTTGCTTTTTCCTCCTTTTATTCTTATAAGGCTTTGGGCATCCCTCTAACACTGACTACTATGGCATTCAAGTTAGTTGTTTGTACTTGTGGGCTTTCTAATAGAATGACTTCTTTAAGGCAGGGAAGGTAATTCTTCTTACTCATCCCAACCAAGGACAGCAAGTGGTCAGTAAATGCTTATTAAATAAACACATGGTCACACACTACCTCATGAAGTCCTGATATACAGTGACTGCCAGAACCCCAGAAGCAGCCATGCCCTCTGTTTCCACCACCACCTCTCTAAATTTCCTGTTTTCTGTTAAAACAATACGCTTTTTCCTGATCGTCAAAGTGATAAATGTTCACTGTAGAAAAGCTACAAATAGGTATAATCGAGATCTTAAGGTAGTACAACTTGGTATCTTACTTTCTTGACATATCATTTCTTCTTACAAAAAAACCTCAAATGTAATTTTTCAATTATCCTCATAATATTCTGTTATGGTTATATTATATGAATGGTTAATTTATTTAATTATTTCCTTATTGGACTGCTAACTTTGCTCTTATAAAGTAGTACTATGATGAAAAAAAATTTTGTACCCAGAATATTTTTCTATATTGTGGGTCACTTCCTTAGGACAAATGCTAGCAGGGTCAAAGTGACAAGCATTTTTAAGTCTTTTGAAACAAATCCTTAAATTTAGCTTTTCTTTGCTCTTGCTAGATTAATTCAGGCTTTCTTTGCTGGTCTGGACCATAGGAATCACAACTAGGCTTATAGTTAAGCCTCTACTCTAATCTACCCTCTCTGGAATATCTATACCATGAACAGGGTTACATTATTTTAAAGCCCAGTCTGATTTTAGGACACGCGATGGCTTCCTTCAGCCAGGATAGAAGCCAAACCTTGGTGTGATCTACAGGTCTATCTGACATCTTTACTTCCAGCTGCTCTGTTTCCCAGGTTTGATGCTCACACACCACTGAGTTTAACATTTCCTGGACACTCTATTATCTCATCAAACTGTGTCTCTGCATCTGTTGTTTGTTTAGAAGGCTCTTTACCTTCTCTACCTCATCATTGTGACTAGAAAGATCTTACTCCTCACCTCACTGAAATGCTACCTTATCTGCAAAATTCCTCAGGTGCAATAATCACTCAGATACTTAGGATCCTCTCCATTTAAAGACCTTAAATTTTAATTCTGGAACTTCAGAGTAAACATAACACTGAGACAGAAGACAAGGAAACAATCCCAACCTAGTTGTATCATATTTTAAAAACATTGTACGAGTGTTTTAAAGATGACTTCAAATTTTCAGAAGATTATCAAAACAGTTTACATTGGGAAGACAAATCCCAACTCTTTTAGAAAAGAAGAAGTATTGTTAAATATATAATAAAAGGATGTTAAGTGAAAAGAAGTCTGGTAATCACTGATATTGAGGAGTAAATAATGTCAGTTTTTCACTCTCCAGGCATGGTGCTGGTGGGAGTGAGACTATTCCACGTATGCTTAAGATTCTCTCCACATACTTCTTCTGTTGTTGTTCCTCAAGCATGGCATTAACATGAAAGGAATTCATTAAAATTAAAGGGATGCATTTGTTCATGCTTTCCCTACATCATTCATTTATTCGTTCCACAATTATTTCCTGAGGACCAACTATGTGCCAGGCACTGTCCTATGTGCTGAAGACGTATATGCAAGGCACACAAAGTTTCTGCCAAATGTGAAAACAAACAAGATTGAGTTTGGTTGGTGATAGGTTCTATATAGTATCAATTAAGAAATGAGGACAGAAGGGCAATGGGATAGAGTAGTGACTAGGAAGCTGGTTATGTATTTAGGTGGTCAGGGGAAACCTGAGGAGGCACTATTTGAGTTGAGCCTATATGAAGAGCAGTGGGCAGCCAACCAAGAATTGGGAAAAGACAGTTCTAGGTAAGGGAAAGCAAGTGCAAAGTTGTCAAGTCAGGAAGGAGCACAGTGCTTGTGAAGACTGAAAGGCAGCCAGAGTTGCTAAAGTGTAGTGAGTAGGTTCAGTGGGTTGGTCTGACATGAAGCTAAGGAGACTGGCAGGGGCCAGATCAGTCTGGACATTACAGAGCCTAGTAAAGAGTTGGTGTTTCTTTGTGTGATGGAAAGCTTAAAAAGAGTTTTAGGCAGGGGAATAAAATAATCTCCTATGTGTGTTAAAGATAGGTTTGGCTGTAGGGTGGAAAGTGGACTCTTGGTAGACAAGTATGAAGAAGGGATACAATTATTAATTTTGTTTTACACTAATCAAAGTAATGGCCTAGACCAAGATGTGAAATGTGAATGGATTCTGGATATGTTTTGGAGGTGGACTCAACAGGACTGGCTACTGACTGGGAGTGAGGAAACGAGAGGAACTGGGAAAAGAAACTCAATCTACTTTGAGTAAAAAGTTAATGTGAAAGCAGGGCAGGGGTGAGAGAGATTAAAAACTATTATACCAAATCAGGTTTGGAAGTTAAAAGATAAATCTATTTATCCAGGTCTCTGCTAAACCTGGAAACAAGAGGTGGTTATATTAATATTAGGATAGGCAAAGTTTAACAAAACTGTTTTTTCAAGCAATTTTACTTTAATACCAATTTTGAAAACTATCCTAATGGAGAGCCTTGTGCCAAGCAGGCAACTGATAAGGAGAGGAGTTCTATTTACAGAAAATTTACTAGATGCCAGGGACTGTGCTAAATGCTTTGCTATACAAGTGTTATCTCATTTAGTCTCCACATTAGCCCTATAGTATTATCCCCATAATATAGATAAGAAAACTGAGGCTCACAGTGACCAAGGGACTAGCGTGGTTATGTAGCTTGTAAGTGGCAGAGACAAGATTTTAACGAGGCCGTCTGACAGCAGAGCCTAGACTCTTCCTCATTATGTTCCATTGCCTCTAATATGAACGGAACACCAACATTATGGTAAGTATAGCATAAGAGGTTGGGTAGATACCGTTACTTGTATCTTCAGAGTTGTCACAATTTAACATGAGAAATATGTTAGAGAAATACAAACCTTATAGGAATAAACAACTTTGCAGGTGAGTGGATAATTTCTTAAGGTACCAGAAGGGCTGGAACTGCTGTCATCAAAAACGTCCATGTTGTCCTCAAACTCTTCTCCTTCTTCTCTTTCAGTATCTGCATTAAGCTAGGAAAAATCAGAGGCCACTGGCTCGCTTACTTAGTTACTTCAAGAAGATGCATGAAAGCAGCAAACAGGATTGTTTCAAAGTGTTAATTTACTCATTCAACTGCACATAGGAAAGTATCTGTTCTGTTCTCACTTGCATTTTTCATGTTATAAAAGGACTGAGATTTTTTTTTCTTTTTAAAACCAAGAGTCAGTTAAATACTGACTAATGAAGGCCTCTTACCATTTTAAACTGATCATATTAGCAAACATTAAAAAGATTTCTAAATGCTACCATTGATGTAGAGAAACAGGTTTTCACCTATGGCTGGTTTAAACGTAAACTGGTACATCCTTGGGAAAAAAAAAAAAAGCCTGCACAGCAACAAAGACCCAGCACAGCCAAAAACAATAAATAAATAAAATTACTTAAAAAAATAGATGTGGATAAATTAGAGCATGTGTGCTCTGCTGGTAGGAATGTAAAATGATGTAGCTGCTTTGGAAAAATGCTATGATGGTTCCTTAAAAAGTTTAACATAGAATTACCATATAATCCAGCAATTTCACACTTCTGTATTCCCAATGCTCTTCAATTTTAATTTCTATTCTATTCTTTCAATTATTTTTCCCAAAAGAGTGTGAAAGCAGGGATGTGAATAGATATTGTATACCAATGTTGACAGCAGCATTATTCACAATAGCCGCAAGGTGGAAGCAACCCAAGGATCCACTGAGATGGGTGGATGAACAGACTGTGGTATATGACAGCAGAATATTACTTAGCTTTAAAAAGGAAGGCCATTCTGACACATGCTACAGTATGGGTGAACCCTAAGGGCATTAATATTAAATGAAATAAGCCAGTCACAAAGAAGATAAATACTGCATGATTCTACTTATATGAACTATCTAGAGTAGTCAAATTTATAGAGACAGAAGGTAGAATGTTGGTTGTCAGGGATTTGGGGGCTGGGGGAATGGGGAGCTACTGTTTAATTGGTACAGAGTTTCACTTTTTGCAAGATGAAAAGAGTTCTGGAGATGGATGATAGTTATGGTTGCACAAAAAAATGTGAATGCACTTAATGCCACTGAACTTTGTATTTGAAAATGGTTTAAATGATGAAGTTTATGTTATATATATTTTTCCACAGAAAAGGGCACAGTTTCTTTTGAAATGTAGCACAAGGAAAATAAATCCAGTTTCAATGTATATAACTGGCCATAGCTAAAAGGCATATATTAATCAAAATGGTATTAAGTGTAAAATGTATTTATCTAGAGTATTGTCTATTACATTAAAATGCAAATAACACTTAAACGAGCATAAACATCTGACGGAGGTAGGTAGAGTAAGAAGGACTAAGACTAGAGAACAGAGGAGATTGGCTTGTTCTATATACCTCTGAACTATAAACAAAAAGTATGTTTTACTTTTTAAATTAAAAATCCAGTAAAGAAGAAATAAAATAAGCTCAAAGGTTTCTTGGTTTCTAGTCACATACAACACTTATTTGGCTACTTTTCCCAATGTTCAAACACATAAAGGCACTAAGGTTTACACAGTAAGGATATAAGGAATGGACCATCAGAATTGGGCCTTATGGTAGAACAATTAATTAAAATATCAAACACCTACTAAATGCTGAACACTAAGCTAGGCTCTGAGATATGAAATGAAGGACATAGTCTGCTTTGCAGGAGTTCACAACCTAGAGTGGGAAGTCAGCATACCCAAACGCTAAGTGCACAGATGGCCCTGTGAGTGTGAAGAGAGTGACTCGGGAAGAAGGGCAGAGCAGATTTCTGTCCATGGGATTCTCCAGGCAAGAATACTGGAGTGGGTTGCCATGCCCTTCGCCAGGGTATCTTTCGACCCAGGGATCGAACCCTCTTACTCTCCTGCATTGGCAGGCAGGTTCTTTACAACTAGCGCCACCTGGGAAGCCCCCAAACTAACAAACATATTTACATATACTTGGAAGATGCCTTTATATTCTATAAAAGGTTACAGACAACTGTGGGCATTACAAAAAGCAAAACACCCATACATCTATAAAAAAAATTAAAGCCAATGTGAGTAGAGCAAGTTTCCAAAAATACAGTGTAAGGAATGTTAATATGTACTGTGTTTTGGCACTGGGAATCAATTCAAAATGTTTCATCTTGGCAATGTTATCTGATACTAAACATTCTTTTTTTTCTTCTTTATTTTGAATTCATTTTTTGATTCTCACAGAAGGGAATGGAAGGTTGCAGTGACGGCAGCAGGGGTCACTGCTACATGCTTTTGCATCGCTCTTGCAGTTTTCCCAAGTATGTCATCTCAGGACAGCTTCTTCCTTTTTCCTCTTCCACCTTCTGTAACTTAACTGTTGCAACATTTTCTTTTTTTTTTTTTTAACTGTTGCAATGTTTTCTTGACCTAGCATTTCTAAAAGCACATTCTTCCTGTTTCTTAACTGCTCACTTAACCCTTTTCCTTCCTGTCACCTGACAGAATTTTAATCAAAACTATTCTTTCCAGTGGTACTAATAATTTTCCTTTCTGAGATGGTTTTAGGAGCTGACCTCATACTCAGCAAATTACCTCTGAAGGGCTTCATCAGCTTTATGGATCTGACAGACTTGGGTCTGAATGCTGACTATGCCATTTACTTGTTATATGACCTTGGGCAAATTATTTGACTTCTCAACTTCAATTACCTCATCTCTATAATGAAGACAATTACTTCTTAACAAAGTTATCATGAGGATTAAGTGAGGCAATACTTAAACACTTAATATACGCTGGGTACAAAGGAGACACTTAATACATAATTGTTGTTTTTATGAGCAAAGGAGAAGATAGATTAAAAAAAAAAATCTGGTGATATCCAGCTTAGAGGAAGACAGCTCCCTGTAAGTGGCTAGCAAAACCTCTGAATTCCATCTAGACAGAAAATGATCACAGTGAACATCATTCCAAACATAACACAGGTATATTATAAAAGATGATGCTGAAAATATCAGCCAAATGGATTTCTGTTTCCAGGCAAGATGGAGTATCAGGGACCAGGTTTAAACCTTCCAGAAACAACTAAAAAATTGTTCAAAATTTACAAAAGAACAGTTTTCAAGACACTGGACATTATGTGATGAAGAACAGTGATCCTTGAGGGAAACAAACAATTTCCCCAACCTACTATCTGAAAAAAGTTTCCAAAATGAGATACAGCAGGAGGGAACCCAGGAAGAGGTTGGTGATCTACTGGAACTGAAGACACAAAACTGGGACTTCAGGAAGGCCAAAGTGGCTAGGGTTTGCACAGTAAAGTATAATGAAGAAAAGAGAAATGCATAGAGAGAACTCTGGAAATCTGCAGAGGGTCCTCCTTAAGTCTTCAGTTAAGTACTGATCAGCACATGTACATCAAGAACTACCCAAAGCCACTGATAGAACCTCTCAAAGGATTAGAGGGAACCATCCTCAGCGTTCACACAGGCCTGGGAATATTTCCTGTTCCCTCTTAACAGACCAGAAAACCTCACAAGGCATAGGGGGTCAGGTAGAGAAATTAGAAAATCAGTAAGGATGAAGACTTGAACAACACTACAAACCAACTTAATTGACATTTATAGAAGATAACAGCTAACAATAGCAGATTATATATTCTTCTCAAGTACACATGGAACATTTACTGAGATATACCATATAATGGGCCACAAAACAAGTCTTGATAAATTAAAAAGGATTCAAGTATGTTATCTGACCACAATGGAAATAATGTCATTAACAGAAAGGTATCTGTAAAATTCCCACATATTTGGAAACTCAATAACACTTCTAAACAACCCATGAAACAAAGAAGAAATTAAAAGACCAATTAGAAAATATTTAAAATTGAATGCAAATGTTGAACACAATGTATCTGAGTTTGTGTGGTGGTGCTTAAGCAACATGTAGTGGGAAATGTTTAGTATGACATGCCTATACTGAAAAAGAAGTAAAGTCTCACATCAGTGACCTCAGCTTCCATGTTAAAAATATTAGGAAACAGCAAATTAAATCCAAATTAATCAGAAAAAGGAAATAATTAAAAACGAGAGCAGAAATCAATAAAATAAAAAACCAGAAAAACAAAAGGGAAAAAAGTCAATGAATCAAAAGCTGTTTTGTGGTTTTTTTTGTGACGATACATCAAATTTATAAACCTCTAGTAGGATGATCCAGAGAAGGCAATGCCACCCCACTCCAGTACTTTTGCCTGGAGAATCCCATGGATGGAGGACCCTGGTGGGCTGCAGTCCATGGGGTCATGAAGAGTTGGACATGACTGAGTGACTTCACTTTCATTTTTCACTTTCATGCATTGGAGAAGGAAATGGCAACCCACTCCAGTGTTCTTGCCTGGAGAATCCCAGGGATGGAGGAACCTGGTAGGCTGCCGTCTATGGGGTAGCACAGAGTCGGACACGACTGACGCGACTTAGCAGCAGCAGCAGCAGCAGTAGGATGATTAATGGGGAAAAAAAGGAGAAACAAATAACCAACATCAAGGAGTAGTAGCAGTGATGTCACTACAGATCCTCCAGACAATCAAATAATAAAAAATATTATGAACGACTTTATGCCAGTAAATGTGGCAACTTACATGAAACCAACAAATTCTTTGAAAGACACAAATGATCAAGGTCCATTCAAGAAGACTAAGTTGAAGAACCCTATCTCTATTAAAGAAATTGAGTTTGGTGCTTAATAACAAACTCCCACAAAACTCCCCTCCAGGTCCAGGTTCTGGTGAATTCTACTAAACGTTTAAGGAAGAAAAAAATTCTACATAAGCTTCCAGAAAATTGAAGAGGAAGGGATTCAAATTATTTTATGAGACAATCATTATTCCAAAATCAGACAAAAACAGTTTAAGAAAACTATAGACTAATAAAGTATCCGCCATAATCAGACATATAAAACGCTAATCAAAATTTCAACAAATCAATTCTAATCAATATATAAAAAGCATAATAGTTCATCAGGAATGCAAAGTTGGTTCAATACATGAAAAATCATCAGTGTATTTCACCATATTAACAAACTAATAAGAAAAATCATTTAATATTTAGGACTTTCAAGTAGCTCAAACTATCAAGAATCTGCCTGCAATGCAGGAGACTGGGGTTAGATCCCTGAATCAGGAAGACCCTCTGGAGAAGGGAATGGCAATTCAATTGTCCAGCATTCTTGCCTGGAGAATCCCATGGACAGAGAAGCCTAGCAGGCTACAGCCAGTGGGGTTGCAAGGAGTCAGACACGATTGAGTAACTAACACTTCACTTCAACATCCATTCCTATCAGTAAACTAAACAAAAATGGAGAAAACTTGCTTGACATGGGAAAGGGCATCTACAAAAATCCTACCGTGAACATCATACTTAATGGTGAAAGACTATGCTTTCTCCCTAAGTTTGGGAACAATGCAAGAACATCACGTTGTTTCTCACCACTTCTATTCAAGCAGTGTACTGGACACTGGAGCTGTTTCAATAAGGGGGGGAAAGTAAGCATAGAAGGAAATAAAAGGCATTTTGAATTGGAAAGGAAGAAGTAAAACTGTCTTTGTATACAGGTTACATGATTATCTATATAGAAAATCTACATAAAAAATACAATAACTAATGAATGAGTTTAGCAATGTTGTAGGATACAAAATATACAAAAATCAATTGTATTTCTATATGTTAGTAATGAACAATCAGAAGTTGGAATAAAAAAACTATTAGGACAGCATCAAAAACTATGAACTAGAGATAAGTCTGACAAAAGATGTGCAACACCTACACACTGAAAACTATAAAACACTGCTTAGAGAAATGAAAGACAATTGAAAGACTCAATATTGTTATGATATCAAATATCTTCAAGCTGATCTACAAATTTGCTGTAATCCTAATGAAAAAATTCTGGTAGGTTTTTCTGGTAGAAAATCAATTTTAAAATTCATATGGAAAAGCAAAGGAATGAGAATATCCAAAACAATTTTGAAAAGGAAGAAAGGTGGAAGATTTTACCTGACTTCCGGAATTAAAAGTTACAATAATTAAGACACAGCAGCACTGTCATCAAGCTAGGCAAATAGATCCATGGAACAGAATAGGAGGTCCAAATATAGACCCATACATACACGGTTAGTTGATTTTTGACATAGATGTAAAGGCATTTCAGTAGAGAAATGACAGTCTTTTCAACAACAACAAGAAAAAAGAATTGTACTCACTCTTCTTAACTCACACAATCACAAACTTAAATGTAAAACCTAAAATTATAATACATACAAGAAAATCTTTATGACTTTGGGTTGGACAAAGGTTTCCTAGTTATATCACAGCATGGTCCATGAAAGAGAAAAAAAAGTAAGTTGGACTTCAACCAAAAAATTTCTGCTCTTTGAAAGATACTGTTAAGAACATGAAAAGACAAGCTACAGACTGGGAGAAAATTACATAAATCATCTATCTGATAAAAGATTTGTACCCAGAGTATAAAAAGAACTCTCAAAATACAATAAAAAGAGAACAAACAACCTAATGAAATACGCTTGAGGTCTGAATGGATAGTTCGCTGAAGAAGATATACATGTGGAAAATAAGCATGTGAAAAGATGCTCAACATTATTAGTGAAATGCAAATTAAAACTATAGTGATACACAACTGCACACATATTAAAATATTTAAAATTAAAAAGATTGACCATACTAGCTATTGGCAAGGTAGTAGGACAACTGGAACACTAGTACTCCATTGATAGGAATGTAAAATGGTACAACCACTTTGGAAAATAGCCTGACAGTTACTTAAAATGTTAAACATAGCCACTATATGACCCAGTGAAAACATACACACATAGCAGTTTTACTTGAAAGAGCCCCAAACAACTCAAATTCCTATCATCAGGGTGAATGGATAAACAAATTTTGTGGTATATTCATACAACAGAATATGACTCAGCAATTAGAAGAAAAGACTGACATGTAACAACATGGATGCTACTCAAAATAATCATGTTGTATGAAAGAGGTCAAACAAAGCAAAGTATATGTTTTTAAATATGTATAATCTATTGTATTTCAATTATACTTCAGTAAAACTGTTAAGAATAATAAAGCTTGGGAATTTTAATGACAAATGGTTGCACAGTACTTGAAGATGCTATAAGACCATTAATTACATCAAAATAGGGCAGTCAATGATGATTCACCAGATGCTTAAAACAAGAAATGAAAAAAAAATATATAGCAATTGAAATGAATCACGAAAAAGGTTAGAGGAATAAAGAGTCATCCAAGGAGTGAGAAAAAAAGCAGGGCTTTAGAGGCAGACATATTTGGGTTCTAATCCCAATTCTCTCCACTTACTAGCTGCGTGCTGCTGGGCAAGATAGTTAATTCTTCCAAGTCTATCTTGTCATCTGTAAATACACTCAGGATGGTTGTGATCATTATTTAAAATAATATACGAATGTGCCTGACATGGTACCTGGTACAGAATAGATGATTTACCAAAGTGAATACTCTCTTTTTGGTAGTATTTTAAGCTTAGTTGGTAGAACTGGAGTAAACTGCTTAAAGTTCAGATTAATATTTTCGAACATGTGTCTTGTGTAAGGACCTGTGTCAAGCACTTTACTTGTTATGGCTATGGAGAAAGTTAAAGAACATAACACGGCTAGAGATACTTCTCTTAGAAGTGAAATGCTCTAGCTTTTCAATGCCCATCTTTGGTCTTGGCTGTCAGTAAGTGACACTGGTTCTCTCGATCTGTGGATACCAACCCAACAGTCAATATATGCAGCTAGGTAATTTCCAGCCCCTGGCAAAAGGTCTCATGAGCAGTGAAGGCTCAATACATGCTTACTGAATTCAATTAAACTGATCCTACTGGGAACCTGAAATGTCAGTTTCATTTAAAGTGTGGACATTTTGAGTATGGAGTTTAGTCCAACAAAAAGGTGAATGCCCATCTGGAAATACTGTAAATAAAAAAGCAACTGAAGATTTTTATAGGTATATTCCATTATTTTCTATAGTTTACATTTATCTCATCATAAAAATCCACTGTTCATTTCTTTGGGATTTAGCTCAAGCCAACAAACAGGTTTCTGTGTTATAAAAACAAAGCCCATTGGGTGCAAGGACTACAAGGCATTACTGAGGCAGATGGGAACCAAACTAGCATCCTAAAGGTTTAAAATCTTTACTCTTGCCTTTCAAACACATACTGAGCATGATCTTCATAATGAACAGACCTAGAATTTATTTCTATGCAACTCTGTGAAATGCTCATATACTTAGGGATGCTTCCCAACAGAGTAGATGTCAGGATGCCTTGGCAGTAGTTGGGGGAAGTGGCTGAAAACAAGGAAGTCATGTAAACACTGTGAGGAACAGTCTGAAAATCTAGAGGGGGAAAAAAGAACAGGCAAAAAGAACAAAAATAAACCAAACTCAAACTAAGAATCTCTGACTCAGTAATTCTAAGATCCTAATTTACAGAAAAAAAAATCCCCAGTATGAAAAAAATGTGTAAAAATGTTTTAGAGTGTTATTTAGACTATGTGGAGGCAAGCCAAATACTAAACATAAAGAGTTAAGTGAATGCATTCCTGATGGGATATTACACAGACATGAAAAGGATGATTATGAAGGTTATCCATCAATATGGAATGTTAGATAAAAATATGCAAAATTAACCTTATTATGATAAAGGTGTTCAAAAAACAAATAGTAGAAAGAGGAAGGAATTCAATTAAGTTGCTAACAGTGTTGTTATAAGGATGGAGCTTTTTTTATTTTCTTCTCTGCCATACTTCCTAGTTTTTTGTTATCTAGTTATATAATCTTTCTATTCTACAATTAATATAATTTCAAAATTAGGTTTTAAACTGGGTATGGGTTTTTGAGTAAGAGAAGGCAAGAAAATGAGAAGGGATAAGTGATAGATGGGGTGACTGGGTGACTGGCAGCAATCCAATCATAGGAGACTGAATGCAGGCTCTGATTAACGATCAGCTGAATAATTATACCAGTAGGATGCTCTTCTTTAAAAAATATTGCTATATTGTGATATTTCTACTTCCTATTCCTATATTCTGTAACACAGCATAATACAGAAGGCAAAGAGTTAATACTCAAGAAAGTATAGTCCCTTCCTTATTCTGTAAGATAAACAGTATATGTTTTAAAAATATTTATCTCTATACGGCACTTCATACTAGTAATGTCTAATAGTACTATTAACTATGTTTTCCAGACGAAAGGGAATTCTAAACCTGATGATTAATGCTTTTTCTGGCACCTGTAATGGAAGAAATAATTTGGCCCCCAAATGTGTATTTCTACTCTCTGTTTTTCTCCAGCTAGCTTGTCAGTGTGAAGAGCTACAAATTCCTCCAAGTTATTTCAGGGTTGTCATTTAAAATCAGGTTAAATAAATATTGGGACTTCATTAAACTATTTTATGCTTACATCTTTCTGTTATTTATACTATTAGTAGAGCATCCACAAAATACATCCCTCAACTGAAACTGAGAAAACACAGGTTCTGTAAGAGTGACTAGAGGGAAGAAAGAGCAGAATGGGATCGCAAAATGCTCCTTTCACAGAGGATATGACATGTCTCTAGATGAGCTGATGTTTCGGGACAGTTGCCAAAAATACCCAATTTATTCAACACTTACAACCAGTCTGTACTACTCACTGCTAGACACTATACTAGGGACATCTCCTTCATTTCCTTCCTTCATACTCAGATGCTTTCCTTTATCTCTTGTTAAATTTCTTTAAAGACTATCCCAAATGACATTTCCTTCATGAGGATATTTCCTTCTCTCCCATTTTTCTAGCTGGTATAAGTATACCTTGGAGATATTGTGGATTTGGTTTCAGACTACCACAATAAAGTCAGTTCAGTTCAGTCACTTAGTCATGTCTGACCTTTTGTGACCCCATGGAGAGCAGAACATCAGGCTTCCCTGTCCATCACCAACTCCTGGAGCTTGCTCAAATTCATATCCATCCAGTCGGTGATGCCATCCAGCCAACTCATCCTCTGTCGTCTACTTCTCCTCCTGCCTTCAATCTTTCCCAGCAGCAGGGTCTTTTCCAATGAGTCAGTTCTGTGCATCAGGTGACCAAAGTATTGGAACTTCAGCTTCAGCATCAGTCCTTCCAATGAATACTCAGGCCTGATTTCCTTTAGGATTGACTGGTTTGATCTCTGTGCACATAAAAGCTATGTTTACATTATACTGTAGTTATTAAGCATGCGATATCATATGTCTAAAAAATTTATATACCTTAATGAAGAAATACTTTATAGCCAAAAAATGCTATCATTTGAGTCGTCAGTGAGTCATAAGCTTTTTGCTGGTAAAAAGGTCTTGCTTCAATGTTGATGGATGCTGACTGATTAAGGTGGTGGCTGCTGAAAGCTGGGGTGTCCATGGCAATTTCTTAAAATGGGACAACACTGAAGTTTGTGGCATTGATTGACTCTTCCTCTCATGAACTATTTCTCTGTAGCACGCAAAGCTATTTGATAGCATTTTACCCACAGTAAAAGTTCTTTCAAAACTGGAGGCAATCCTCTTAATCCTCCTGATTTATCAACTAAGTTCATGTAATAGTCTAAATCTTTTGTTGTTACATCATCAGTCTTCACAACATCTTCACCATGGTAGATTCCATCTCAAGAAACCACTTTCTTTGCTCATACATAAGAAGTAACTCTTAATCCATTAATGTTTTATTATACGATTGCAGCAAAGAGTCACATCTTGAGGCTCCACTTCTAATTCTAGATCTCTTGCTATTACTACTACTCTTGCATTACTTCCTCCATTGAATTCTTGAATCCCTCAAAGTCATCCATGAGGGTTGGAATCAACTTCTTCCAAAGTCCTGTTCATACTGATATTTTGACCTCTTCCCATGAATCATGAGTGTTCTAAGTGGCATCTAGAATGGTGAATCCTTTCCAAAAGGTTTTCAACTTACTCTGCCTACAGCCATCAGAAGAATCACTATCTAAGGCAACTACAGACTTAGGAAATGTATATCTTAAGTCATTAGACTTGAACATCAAAATTACTCCTTGACCCATGGGCTACCAAAGGGATATTGTATTAGCAGGCATGAAAACAACATGAATCTCATTGTACATCTCCATCAGAGCTCTTGGGTGACCAGGTGCATTGCCAATGAACAGTAATATTTGCAAAGGAATCTTTTTTTCTGAGTAGTAGATCTTTTAAAATTTTTTAAAAATTTATTTATGTTTTTTGGCTGTGCTGGGTCTTTGTTGCTGCATGGGCTTTTCTCTACTTGTGGCAAGCAGGGGCTGCTCTCTAGCTGCAGTGGGAGGGCTTCGTATTGCGGTGGCTTCTCTTGTTGCAGAGCACAGGCTCCAGGGGTGCAGGCTTCAGTATCTGCAGCACACGGGCTCAGCAGTTGTGGCTCACGGGCTTAACTGCTCTGTGGCATGTGGCATCTTCCTGAACTAAGCACCAAACCCCTGTCTCCTGCATTGGCAGGGCAGATTCTTTACCACTGAGCCACCGAGAAAGACTGTGTAGTAGATCTTAAACAGTGGATGTAAAATGCTCATAAAGTCATGTTGTAAAGTGATACACTGTCATCCAGGTTTTGTTTCATTTATAGAGCATAGCAGAGTGCTGCTAAGTTGCTTCAGTCGTGTCCGACTCTGTGCGACCCCATAGACGGCAGTCCACCAGGCTCCGCCATCCCTGGGATTCTCCAGGCAAGAATACTGGAGTGGGTTGCCATTTCCTTCTCCAGTGCATGAAAGGGAAAAGTGAAAGTGAAGTCGCTCAGTCGTGTCCGACTCTTCGCGACCCCACGGACTGTAGCCTACCAGGCTCCTCCGTCCATGGGATTTTCCAGGCAAGAGTACTGGAGTGGGGTGCCATTGCCTTCTCCTGCATAGCAGAGTAGATCTAGCATAATTCTTAAAGTCCCTAGAATTTTCAGACTGGTAAATGAGCACCGGCTTCAACTTAAGTCACCAACTTCCTTAGCCCCTAACAAAACAGTCAGCCTGTGCTTCGAAGTTTTGAAGCCAGGCATTGCCTTCTCTCTATCTATGTAAGTCCTAGATGACATCTTTTCCCATGGCAAAGCTATTTTGTCTATATTGAAAATCTATTGTTCAGTGTGACTACCTTCATTAATGATCTTAGTTAGATCTTCTGGATAACCTGCTGTAGCTTTCACATCAGCATTTGCTGCTTCACCTTGCACTTTTATGTTACAAAGACAGTTTCTTTCCTTAAACTTAATGAACCAACCTCTGCTAGCTTCCAACTTTCCTTTTGCAGCTTCCTTACTTCTTTCAGCCTTCATAGAATTGAAAAAAAAGTTAGGGCCTTGCTCTGGATTAAGCTTTGTCTTAATGGAATGTTGTGGCTGGTTTGATCATCTATCCAGACCACTAAAACTTCCTTGCTACCAGCAATAAAGCTTTTTTTCTTTCTTATCATTCACATATTCACTACTTTTCATTTCCCTTAAGAACTTTTCATTTGCATCCAAAACATGGCCAAATGTTTGGCTCAAGAGGTCTAGCTTTTGGCCTATGTTGGCTTTCGATGTGCCTTTCTCATTAAACTTAATCATTTCTAGCTTTTGATTCAGACTGAGAGATGTGCAACTCTCCCTTTCACCTGACCACTCTATAGATTATTAATCAGCCTAATTTCAATAAGGTTGCATCTCTAAGAATAGGGAGGCCAGAAGAGATGGAGAGAGACAGACGAATGGCTAGTCGGGGAAGCAGTCAGAACACACAAACATTTATCAATTAACAGGTGGGATTTGTGGTGTCCCAAAATGTTACCGTGGTAATATCAGGTTGCTGATCACAGATCACCATAACAAATGTAAAATGAAAAAGGAAACCTTTAATTCGTTAAAAAATACAATTGTTGGTGAGTGCAATAAAGTGAAATGCAATAAAATAAAGTATGTTAAGTTTTTCAGATACAATTTTACAAAATCATGAGATTTTGGAGCTGGAAGGTATCTTAGAATTTCTGAAATCCAGAGACTTTTTCCAACATGTGCTGAGGAGTTAGGAGTTATCAATTTCAAGTTTGCTATACAATAGTTCAGTCATATACTTCCATGTATCATGAAGATCCACAGAAGTCTGTCTGCTCTACCAGTTTGTAAGCTTTTTGAGAGAAACACCAAGTCTTGTTCATCTCCAATTTGCCCAGGAAGTGGGTACATAGGGATAAGTGCCTGCCCAGTTGATAGAGTTAGAAAAGATGCTGCTGCTGCTGCTGCTAAGTCGCTTCAGTCGTGTCCGACTCTGTGCAAGCCCATAGACGGCAGCCCACCAGGCTCCCCCGTCCCTGGGATTCTCCAGGCAAGAATACTGGAGTGGGTTGCCATTTCCTTCTCCAATGTATGAAAGTGAAAAGTGAAAGTGAAGTCGCTCAGTTGTGTCCGACTCTTTGGGACCCCATGGACTGCAGCCTACCAGGCTCCTCCGTCCATGGGATTTTCCAGGCAAGAGTACTGGAGATGCTAGTCTGAGGAAAATCATGGGGTTGATAGGTTGCCAACAGTAAGTACCGTTGAAGAAGCCAAAAGCAAGCATGTATCTGGAATTTGTTATCATTGTAAGTTTTGTTAAACAGAATAATATATATTAGACGGAAGTTGTGGCTTTTAAAAGATGCAATGGGAAGAGACACTCCATGAGACAGAGCAACTCTGCTGTATTGGAAACAGGGTAAGTTCTTCTAACCCCAAAGTCAAATAGATGATATGTACTCATTTTCCCCAGCTGGATTATCATTAATAGTGAAATAAAAATAAATCTTCAGTAGATTGCTTTTCCTTAAAATGCACACGCACTCACAATCTTTTTTCAATGTACAAGTGTATTTTCATTAGAAAGTCAGAATGCCATGTGAAAAAACTGACTTCCAGGAATGTTCTTAAACTATGGCCACTTTCTCTAGCTCTATTCCTTTTATCTGAAGGGCACAAATATTGAAGAGGAACTATGGATATAGTGGAAAGTCAGGAGATTAGAGTTTAGTTTGCTACTATGCCATCTGGGTTTCCCAGGTGGTGCGGAGGTAAGGAATCCATTTGCCAACGCAGGAGACACAAGAGACATAGGTTGATCCCTGAGTTGGGAAGATCCCCTGGAGTAAGAAATGGCGACCCACTCCAGTATTCTTGCTTGGAAAATTCCATAGACAGAGAAGCCTGGAGGGCTACAGTCTAGGGGGTTGCAAAGAGTCAGATATGACTGAGAAACTGAGCACACACACTATTCCATTTAACTGTTGATTCATTCACTTTGTCCCTCAACAGACATTTACTGAGTACTGACACGTGCCAGACACTTCGCTGTGCAGAAACCAGGTAGGCATGGAAATTACATTTCAGGGAAGAAGATAGATAATAAATAAAATAAAAAAAGAAGACAAATACAGATTGTAATAAACGCCATATGGAAATAAACTGGATGAGAGAGAATAATGGGTAGGGAGATAGCAGCAAAAAATAGTTTGACCAGCAAGGCATTATATATCCACCTATGTAATATCAGGCAAATCACTGAACTTTTCTGATACTCCGATTTCCAGGATGAAAAACCACAGTTGAACTGGATGACATCAGAGTGGAGAACACTCTGAACCTGAAGTAGGAAAACTTGAGTGTGAGTTCTGGCCTTATTCATAAACCTATACCTGGAGCACTGTTTCCCTGATGAAAGAAAGAAACTCTGTCAGCAGAGTGTGACAGTCCTTGTGAACTGAACAGACTAAGTCATAGACTGTGTTCCTTTCCCTTCTTTAACACTGTTTACAATGCTCCAGATGTTTATTTTCACTTACACTGAAGAAGACCTCTGAAAACTTTGGAAACATTAGACTAAAATTTTTATCCTGCTACCTTCGGATAAGAAGTATACCTACTTTTAAGAATGGGATAATGATAAACCTACTAGTGATAATATTTTATCACTATATAACACACATTTTAAAAAAGTACTATTTTTTTCTTCTCTCTTTCTTTCCTACACTAAGTTTAACTCAATTAGTGATAGACTAAAGGAAAAAAACCTCAAACCATTAGAAAATCCATTACTTTTTCTTTAAAATTTTGGCTATTATCAAGTTTGGTTATAGAGTCATAGAAGAGCATTCTTTAGTGAAGTTAGCCCATCATATTCAAGAGAAACTGTACCGAGTGTAAGGCTCCATTATTAGTCACTGCAGGAAGGCGGGCCCATCGCTCATTTTCCAGTTCTTCCATCACTTGGGTCATTGCACTCTTTAGCCATGTGTCGACAGAAACACCAATCTGCTTTAGTAGGTCCAGTCGGGCTTCAGCTTTCAACTTAATTATCTAAGAAAACCAAGAAAATGGTCAGAAAGCAAAACATTCTTTCCTCAAATTAATTGCTTTTAAGTTATTCCTGATTTAGTAATTAGGACAATCTTGATATTCACTAGCAATTCTTCCTTGGCATAGATGTTAATTTTTCCCTTGATGAGAGGGGGAGAGAGAGAGCAGTAAGAGGGAAGGAAAAGGAAGATGTTAATGCAACATAAAGTCTGCTTTCCTCTCCTGTTAATAAGGCTATGCCTCAGAACATTCTAAAGTTTAGCATTTTCAACAGCCTTCTAACCCATTTCCTGGACTGTCTCTTCTCCTCTATAATCCACCTTTTACAAGTCTACGAACGATCTCATCAGTCACTTCTCTGCTTAAAAACACCCATGATTCCTGACTGCCTACTGAGTAAAGATTTAAATTAGATTCTAATGCAGCTATTAGAAACAGGAGATGTTCGGAATAAAAGAAGTTTCTATGCTCCAAATTCAAGAAAAGGAAACACTGCCCGTTCTTTGGCTCTTGTTCCAAGCCATAAGCAAGTAATCATAGAATTAGTTCAAACCTGTCCCAATCAAACAGTAACTGCTTTGCCCAATAGCCATGTCTCTAAGTCAGCCAATTAATGACAGTCCCTTGCTTCTGCAAGGCAGCCAGTCAACCACAGCCTCACTCCAGTAAGCATCAGCAGTCAAGCTTCCACTCCTGCTTCCAACAGTCCACCAATTTCTGTGTGCTAGCGCTTAGTCACTCAGTTGTGTCCGACTCTTTGAGACCCCATGGACTGTAGTCCACGAGGCTCCTGTTTATGGGGATTTTCCAGGCAAGAATACTGGAGTGGGCTGCCATGCCCTCCTCCAGGGGATCTTCCCAACCCAGGGATCAAACCCAGGTTTCCTGCATTGCAGGCAGATTCTTTACCGTCTAGGAAAGAATAGGCCTCCTTCCCTACCGACTTCTAGGGAAGTCCTGTCTCTACACACCAGTTAAAAGTGAGCAAGTCTGTAGTACATTCCCAGTTTTGAAAATCTGCCAGTCCCTGAAACCCACACTTCTCAAAACCCTTTGCATCAGTTCTACTTTGTCAAAGAGATTGTATTTTATAAATATCATTCTTTTTTTGCGTTAGCAAGTAGTAAACTCAGCCTCACTGTTCTTCACATTAAGAGTGGTGGTGTCTTCCTCAACATTTGAAGGCTCCATTGAGATAATTTTGAGGACTTTCACTGGACGGCCTTCTGTGGGACTCTTAGACAAACAAATATGCTCACTGAGCCCTTCTAGTATACAATTTTGATCCTTCTCTGGACTCTCTGCTGAGGGAGTTGGTATCAAAAAGGATCTGAGCTCTGACTTCTTTCACTGAGCTCTCATTGCTAAATTTATTTTGTATTCGTAAGATTTGTACAGTGAGATAAAGGGACTTCCCTGGCACTCCAGCAGTTAAGATTCCCCCTTTCCACTGTAGGGGGCACAAGTCTGATCCCTGGTTGGGAAACTAAGATTCTATATGCCACATGGGGCAGCCAAAAAAAAAAAACGAAATAGATAAAAATTCGTATTACATAAGATTAACCATATTAGTCCCTTTAAAGTACACAATCCAGTGGTTTTGGATATCACATAGACCTTAATATAAAGTAATTAAAGATTCTGGCTTGTGGCACACTACTTGGTAAATAGACTTGCAAAAATCTGTTTCTTCTAATAATTTTTTCTTGCTAACAACTTTATTGAGATAAAGTGCACATATAATTTACTCATTTAAATTATATAATACACAACTTATAGCATATTCAAAGATACATGCAATTATCACAACTTTCTTTTATTTTTTAACTTTTTATTTTAAATTGGAGTATAGTTATTTAACAATGTTGTGACAGTTTCAGGTACACAGCAAAGTGATTCAGCTATACATATACATGTATCTATTCTTTTTCGAATTACTATCCCATTTAGGTTGTTACATAATATTGAGCAGAGTTCCCTGTGCTAGTGCTATACAGTAGATCCTTACTGGTTATCCATTTTAAGTATAGCACTATCACCACAATTTTAGAACATTTTAATCACCTCCAAACCTCTCTCCACCCCTGCTATGTCCTTTAGCTATTGCTCCCCTATCCCTATTCTCTGTAGCCTCTGGAACCACTGATCTGTCTTTCTCTATGAAAGAAAGTGAAAGTCATTCAGTCGTGTCTGATTCTTTGCAACCCCACAGATTGTACAGTTCATGGAATTCTCCAGGCCAGAATACTGGAGTGGGTAGCCTTTCCCATCTCCAGGGGATCTTCCCAACCCAGGTTTTAGATTTGCCTATTCTGAACATTTACTGTAAATAGAACCATACAATATTTCCTGTCTGGCTTCTCTTACTTAGCATAATGTTTCTAAAGTCCATCCACGTTGTAACATGTATTAGTATTTCATTCCTTTTTATGGATAGTGCATGGATATAACACATTTTGTTTGTCCATTTGTCAGTTGATGGGTTGTTTCAACTTTTCAGCTAATATGAAAATATTGCTATAAACATTTGTATACAACTTATAAATCAGTGTACAAGTTTTCCTGTAGACATATGTTTTCATTTCTTGTGGATATATACCTAGGACTGGACTTATTTAGTCATAAAATAACGGTATGTTTGACCATTTGGGGAAATTGTTTTTCAAAGCAGCTACCTCCTTTAACAATCATATCAGCAGGGTATGAGGGTTACCATTTCTTCACATCCTGGCAACACTTGCTAATGTTTGCCAGTTTTGATTCTAGCTATCCTAGTGGGTGTGAAGTGGCATTTCACTCTGGTTTTGATTTGTTCCCTGATGACTAACGATGTCAAGCATCTTTTCATATGCTTATTAATCATCTGTATATCTTCTTTGGAGAAATGTCTATCTAGAACTTTTGTCCATTTTAAAGCTGGGTTGTCTTTTTACTGTTTTTATTGTGCCTTTGTCTTTTTATTGTAAGCCTTTTGATGTATTTTAGATAAAAAGTCCCTTATTAAATATCTGATTTGCAAATCAGGTCAGTTCAGTTACTCAGTGTGTCCGACTCTCTGTGACTCCACGGACTGCAGCAGGCCAGGCCTCCCTGTCTATCACCAACTCCTGGAGCTTGCTCAAACTCATGTCCATTGAGTCAGTGATGCCATCCAACCATCTCATCCTCTGTCATCCCCTTCTCCTCCTGCCTTCAATCTTTCCCAGCAGCAGGGTCTTTTCCAATGAGTCAGTTCCTCGCATCAGGTGGCCAAAGTACTGGAGCTTCAGCTTCAACATCAGTCCTTCCAATGAATACTCAGGACTGATTTCCTTTAGGATGGACTGGTTTGATCTCCTTGCAGTCCAAGGGACTCTCCAGAGTCTTCTCCAACACCACAGTTCAAAAGCCTTAACTCTTCAGCGCTCAGCTTTCTTTATGGTCCAGTTCTCAAGTCCATAGGTGACTACTGGAAAAACCATAGCTTTGACTAGATGGAACTTTGTCGGCAAAGTAATGTCTCTGCTTTTTTTTTTCCTGCTTTTTAATATGCTGTCTAGCTTTGTCATAGTTTTTCTTCCAAGAAGCAAGCATCTTTTAATTTCATGGCTGCAGTCACCGTCTGCAATGATTTGCAAATATTTTCCCCCCATTCTGTGGGTTGTCTTTCACTTCTTAACAGTGAAGCATAAAAGTTAAAATTTTGATTAAGTCCAATTTATTTATTTATTTTCTTTTGTAGCTTGGGTTTTTGGTGTCATATCTAAGAAATTAATCCAAGGTCACAAAGATTAATTCCCATGTTTCTTATAAGGGTTTTATAGCTTTAACTGTTTCGTTTGGGTATTTGATCATTCTGAGTTGAGTTTATTTTTGTATATGGTGTGAGGTCAGGGTCCAGCTTCATTCTTTTGCATGTGGATATCCAGTAGTCTCAGCACCATTCTAGCATGTATTTTAAACTAATATAGGCAATGAAATGTTTTTTAAAAATGGGTAAACTAACAAACCTCTTTTTGGAAATTATAAATGTAAGTCATTTAACTGCTAAAGCAGAGAAGCAAAGAAAATACAAAGAGAGAGAGAGAGAAAAAGATACATGTACATACACATACACACGAGTGAGAGAGATCAGTATATTCTATTTTCTCAAATGTACGTAATCTAGTTTTCATAAGATTTATTTTTGTCAGTACTTTGCCAAACAATTAAAGAACATGGTATTTGCAAACTTAGACTGTAGTTCCAGAATAAACTATGCTAGCCTTCCTTCAGAGTTCCAACTGTTTATATTTTAACAACTATTTAAACGCAGAACTTTCCAGTGTTATCAAGTGCATTTTGATGATCTGCCAATTGATTAAAATTCTGCAGAGCATAGCTCACTGAAACTTGATGGCATTCCAGATACTGCTTGACCAAATCATTTTTAAAACTTGTAAAAAGATAGAGCTTTTTAAAATGATGTTTTAAAACAGTCAGATCTTTTAAGATATATAACCTTGGTGTATTAACACCCTCAATTAACCAACTTCAATGTAAAACTGAACATATGCATATCCAAGTGTCACACCATGATTGAGTTTATGAAACTTTTTGACAGTTACAAAATCTGTAAACCTAATTTGGACTTTCAGTTCAGTTCAGTTGCTCAGTCGTGTCCAACTCTTTGTGACCCCATGAACTGCAGCACGCCAGGCCTCCCTGTCCATCACCAACTCCTGGAGGTTACTCAAACTTATGTTCATTGAGTTGGTGATGCCATCCAACCATCTCATCCTCTGTCATCCCCTTCTCTTCCTGCCTTCAATCTTTCCCAACATCAGGGGCTTTTCCAATGAGTCAGTTCTTCACATCAGGTGGCCAAAATATTGGAGTTTCAGCTTCAACATCATTCCTTCCAATGAACAACCAGGACTGATCTCCTTTAAGATGGACTGGTTGGATCTCCTTGCAGTCCAAGGTACTCTCAAGAGTCTTCTCCAACACCATGGTTCAAAAGCATCAATTCTTCAGCGCTCAGCTTTCTGTATAGTCCAACTCTCACATCCATACATGACTACTGGAAAAACCATAGCCTTGACAAGATGGACCTTTGCTGACAAAGTGATATCTCTGCTTTTTAATATGCTGTCTAGGTTGGTCATAGCTTTCCTTCCAAGGAGTAAGTGTCTTTTAATTTCATGGCTGCAATCACCATCTGCAGTGATTTTGGATCCCAGAAAAATAAAGTCAGCCACTGTTTCCCCATCTATTTGCCATGAAGTGATGGGACTGGATGCCATGATCTTAGTTTTCTGAACGTTGAGCTTTAAGCCAACTTTTTCACTCTCTTCTCTCACTTTCATCAAGAGGCTCTTTAGTTCCTCTTCACTTTCTGCCATAAGGGTGGTATCATCTGCCTATCTGAGGTTACTGATATTTCTCCCGGCAATCTTGATTCTAGCTTGTGCTTATTCCAGCCCAGCGCTTCTCATGATGTACTCTGCTTATAAGTTAAATAAGCAGGATGACAATATACAGCCTTGACATACTCCTTTTCCTATTTGGAACCAGTCTGTTGTTCCATGTCCAGTTCTAACTGTTGCTTCCTGACCTGCACACAGGTTTCTCAAGAGGCAGGTCAGGTGGTCTGGTATTCCCATCTCCTTCAGAATTTTCCACAGTTTATTGTGATCCACACAGTCAAAGGCTTTGGCATAGTCAATAAAGCAGAAACTTATATTCAGAATATCATTTTTCTAAGGATAAGAACTGTGTCTATTTGTAACCCTACTATTTAGGTCAGTGCATACAGTAGGAAATCAATAATGATAGATAATACCATTTGCCACTCAATTACTTTTGGTATCTTAACCCCCCCCACCCCCAAACAACTTTTATCATATATACTTGGTACTATATGATTATACTATTTCATTTAATTCACACAAGAAGCCTGAGAATATCATAAACTCTACTGAATAGGTGAGAAAAATGATTTAACCAAGGTCATATCAATTGTGGTAAAAGGTTACGCCCAATGAAACACAGGAGTCTCCATGTATCCCCTCGCACATTGATTCTGGCCTTGTCCATATGATTACTTTTTTGGCCAATGGAACATATACAAATCTGATAAAAGCAAAGGCTGGATAAGAGTGTTACTAGGACTTGATTTCTTGGTATATGCCTCCACTCTGTGAGGAAGACCTGTTTAGCCTATTTGAGGATGGAGGGCCATATGGAAAAAAGACCTAGTCCTCTAGCTGAGTGCAGCTCTTTGAGTAATCATGGGCAAAACCTGCAGAAGAACTACACAGACAACACCCAGATGATGAAAGATAATAAATCATTGTTGTTTTTGCCATTAAGCTGGATTTTTTTCCTAAAGGCAGCAACAAATTACTGTACTTAAATAATTTAACTCCCAAATATCTGGGATATCTTTCTGTTACTCCTTCCTAATTTTATTATGATGGGTCAGAGAACATACTCCACATGACATCCTTTCAAACTCAGTGACATGGGTTTGTGGTATAGTCTATGGTCTTGCTAAATATTCTATATCTACTTTATTTATTTATATATATATATTTTTGGCCAGGCCTCATGGGTTGTGGGAGCTTAGTTCCCTGGCCAGGGATTGAACCCAGGCCCTCAGCAGTGAAAGCACAAAGTCTTAACACCTAGACTACTAGGGAATTTCCCCATGTCTACTTTAAAAGAACATAACAGTATATTCTACTCCTGTGGAGTGGAGTGTTCTATAAATGTCTATTAGGTAAAGTTGGCTAGTAGTGTTATTCAAGTCTTCTATATATTTACTAATTTTCTAGCTCCTTGTTCCATCAACTACAGAAAGGAAGGCTGAAGTCTTGAACTATGATTGTAGATTTGTTTATTTCTTCATTTGGTTGTCAGTTTTTATATGAACTATTCTGTAACTCTATTATTAGTTACAAACACATCTAGGATTGTTTTGATGAACTGCACTTCTTTTTAATCATTATGAATCATCATCTCTCTTAACATTTCTTATGCCATCTATTTTGTCTGATATTAATATAATCACTTCCATTTCCTAATGATTAGCATTGCTTCCTTGTGATGAACAACAGCTGAAATTTATGGTCTTTTTTTTTTTTGGCCTTCTAGCTGTTGTTTCTTGCCAAGTTCCTTGGAGTTTCTGTTCCACATGTCTATTTAGGTTTGGCCAAGGATTTGGATGGCTATTTATACGCAAATTTGAGAACTCCCTGACATTCCAGGTCAAGCCAGTAAGGCTGAGGCTCTCTGCTTGAATCTTAGTTGTAAGATTCAAGCAGAGAGCCTCTTCTCTTCAGGAAGAGCTATAAAATGTAAATGTCACTAAGTATAGTCCCATTCTTTGAAGAATCTATTCCTCTCTAGTTCTTATATGCCTTGGGGCATTTTCCAGTTCTATCAAATAGGTATTTTAAATATTTTTACCCTAGATTAGATTAGTAATTGTTATCTAAAAGAGGATACAAGCTAGTCCCTTATTATCAGAAGCAGAAACCCTTGAAGAGATATATCCTACATTCAAGAAGAATTCCAAGAAATCTTAAATGTCACAATGTAGTATTATTAATAATATTTGCATTTTAATTTTGAAACTATTTAATACATATGTAGAATACAGCAAATAAAATATCATGATAATATTATAGGAACTAAAAATCTCAATATAAAATAAAAGATATAAATATAAAACCAAAGAAGTTTAATAAAATCTTTTCAATTTTAACTGAAAATACCAGTATGAATTCATGATTCTAAAAAAATTCCTAGCTCTAAACCTCAAAGAAAGGGCCAACAAATAAATGACTCCCCTTTATTTCTATACCACAAACCGGGTGCAATAAGCACCTTCACAGCCTAGACTTTCGTATCTAAACACTATTCTATATATTAAAAGAAATCAGGGCTTCTTGGAGAAAAGGTTAATTCTAAATATGGGCAGAAAAAATACAAAGTGAGCCTAAGATAGCTTTCACTCATTTCATATGCTAGCAAAGTAATTAATGCTCAAAGTTCTCCAAGCTATGCTTCAACAGTACCTGAACCAAGAACTTCCAAATGTTCAAGCTGTGTTTAGAAAAGACAGAGGAACCAGAGATCAATTGCCAACATCTGTTGAATCATAGAAAAAGCAAGAGAGTTCCAGAAAAACATCTACTTCTGCTTCACTGACTACACTAAAGCCTTTGACTATGTGGATCACAACAAACTGGAAAATTCTTCAAGAGATGGGAATATCAGACCACCTTATCTGCCTCTTGAGATACCTGTATGCAGGTCAAGATGCAACAGTTAGAACCAGACAAGGAACAACAGACTGGTTCCAACTTGGGAAAGGAATACATCAAGGCTGTATATTGTTACCCTGTTTATTTAACTTCTATGCAGAGTTGTTGTCTAACATTATGCGAAATTCCGGGCTGGATGAAGCACAAGCTGGAATCAAAACTGCCGGGAGAAATATTAATAACCTCAGATATGCAGATGACACCACCCTTATGGAAGAAAGTGAAGAGGAACTAAAGAGCCTCTTGATGAAAGTGAAAGAGGAGAGTGAAAAAGTTGGCTTAAAGCTCAACATTCAGAAAACTAAGATCATGGCATCCGGTCCCATCACTTCATGGCAAATAGATGGGGAAACAATGGAAACTGTGACAGACTTTATTTTCTTGGGCTCCAAAATCCCTGCAGATGGTGACTGCAGCCATGAAATTAAAAGACGCTTGCTCCTTGGAAGAAAAGCTATGACCAACCTAGACAGCATATTAAAAAGCAGAGACATTACTTTGCCAACAAAGGTCTGTCTAGTAAAGCTACGGTTTTTCCAGTAGTCATGTATGGATGTGAGAGTTGGACTATAAAGAAAGCTGAGCACCAAAGAATTGATGCTTTTGAACTGTGGTGTTTGAGAAGACTCTTGAGAGTCCCACAGACTGCAAGGAGATCAATACAGTCAATCCTAAAGGAAATCAATCCTGAATATTCATTGGAAGGACTGATGCGGAAGCTGAAGTTCCAATACTTTGGCCACCTCACACAAAGAGTTGACTCATTAGAAAAGACCCTGATACTGGGAAAGACTGAAGGCAGGAGGAGAAGGGGATGAGATGGTTGGATGGCATCATCGACTCAATGGACATGAGTTTGAGTAAGCTCCGGAAGATGGTGAAGGACAGGGAAGCCTGGCATGCTGCAGTCCATGGGGTTGCAATGAGTTGGACATGCCTGAGCAACTGAACAGCAGTAAGATAGCTTGTTGTGCTAGAAAGCAAATTAATGTTAAAAGACTAACAAGAGTAATGTGAAAAGGACAGAAGTCAGCTTAAATGGACTCTCACTGGCCAAACTGAGACAATATGGAGCTTAAAGTAGGACAACCATAATATTAAAAATACATTAAATGAAAGAAAACCCATAAAAAATTGAAAGTACATAAACTGGGACTCCACGAGGAGACACAAAGAATAAGTGTTGTGGAAATAATGTCTACCATGGAGCTGTGAACTGAAAAACTCCCAGAGATTGTATAGGGCTGAAAGATGTTGCAGTTCTATCCAGCCAGAGCTGAGAGACCAGAGACCTTGTTAGATTCTCAAGGCATAAGAAGAAATGGCAGAAAGGAGATCCATTAGTAATAGCCCAATAGGGCTAAACTAGCCCTATTGGAAAGGCTACTATAAAACAATCTAAACAGAGCTTAAAAATAAGTCTTGACATATCTAACTGATCTGCAGATCAAACTGAGCTGGCTGCCCAAACAAAACTCAACAGGCTTTAACAGAGGAAAAGAGAATCCAGACACTCAGTAGCCAAACAGTCACTATTTCTCGTATTCAGTAAAAAAAAAAAAAGTACTAAGTATTTGAATAAGAGAAAAATACAAGCCACAACCAAAGGAAAAATCAGTCAGTAGAAAGAGTCAGAAATCATAGAATGAGTAGATGAGAACTTTAAAGTCTTTTTTATAAATAGACTTAAGGACTAAAAGGACATCAGGAAAATAAACAAGAGTGAACTGGAGATATAAGGAACCAAACCAAACTTATAGACCTAAAAATGTAATATCTGAAATCAAAATTCACACGATAGCCTTAATGGCAGGTTATAACTACAGAAGAAAAGATTCATGAACTTGAATACATGACAACTCATCAACCCTGAAATTATGATAAAAAATAAGGCTGGTAAAAGTGTGTGAGGTGATCTTTATATGTGATGTGTAGGACAATATCAAGTGATGTATTATTCATGTTGTTGGAACTGAACTAACCTATTTGACAGCAGATCATTTGTTGCCTGGTCACAAACGAACTTTTTGGGATGACAGAAATATTTTCTATCTTGGTTGTGGAGGTGGGTATGTAGGGGTATGCATTTGTCAAAGCACATCAAAATGTTTACTTGAAATGGTTACATTTTATGTATATTATACCTTAATAAAATTGATTTTTAAAATTCCATGACATTGTAATGATACTTAAGAAAGGGAGAAAAAGACTCACTTGCTGCCATTGGAGGTGACTAATACTTGTTAATTGCAATGGAAAAAGAAAAAAGAACTTTAACAGTGGAAAGACTTGGTAGTACCACCTAAATTGAAAGTGACTATTTTTAGCATCAGTTGTGAGAAAACTTGATAAAAACATACTATGATGAAAAACAGTATCATCTATAAAGTATTCTTGCCTAAAATAAGACTATGATCAGGCCTTTAAACTTCCAATTTATAGCACAGAAATACACTCATAAATTTTATACTATAAAATATTAATAGTTGATTTAGAATGTTGAAAAATATATACTCTTCATTTTTTCTGTACATTTGAAAAATTTTTACATTAAAAACTGAAGAAAGTGGTTAAGAGGTCTACGAACATACTGCATTATAAGAGTACAGTGTCACCTCACAATAAACAAGTCTGAAGGTAATATAAATTTGGATATATATGATTGGAAATTTTGTTTTTATAGTAGGGTCACCCTTAGCATTTCACTAACCTTGTAGCAATGAGGACTCAGGGACTTCCCGAGTGGCTCAGTGGTAAAGAATCCGCCTGCAATGCAGGAGACACGGGTTTGATCCCTGGGTTGGGAAGATCCCTGGGAGAAGGAAACGGCAACCCATCCCAATATTCTTGCCTGGGAAATCCCATGGACAGAGGAACCTGGTAGGCTACAGCCCATGGGGTCACAAAAGAGTTGGACACGACTTAGTGACTAAACAACAATGAGGCCTCACATTTTATGCAACTGAAGTTTTTATACTTCTCTTGTAGCATTATGGCAAAGGTCTTACCACTTCCCAGTCTTTGAGTACAAAAGTGACACTATAATTTTGAATTACTCAAGTACAAGAGAATTGTGTCCTGAAACACAAGTCATGTACAGCTTCCAGAAAGGGCATTTAAAACTCCTGGCTTCTTGAAAAGCTATCTTAGAAATGGGTATGATATGGGTGGCTCAGCAGTAAAGAATTTGCCTGCAATGCAGAACACACAGGAGACACAGGTTTGATTCCTGGGTCAGGAAGATCCCTTGCAGGAGGGTGTGGCAAACCACTCCAGTGTTCTTGCCAGAAAAATCCCAAGGACAGAGGAGCCTGATGGGCTACGGTTCATAGGGTTGCAAAGAGTCAGACACAACTGATGTGACTGAGCACTAGCATGTCAGATCAAGAAATGTGTATCTGTATGACAAAAGACATTTCAAAAAATTCAAATACCTAAATACCAGATTAAGAAAACTTTTAAAATTTAATTTGAGCAGCTATTGCCTCATTTCAATTCTTAAACTAGGGGCTGCAAAGAGTAGTCATTGAGATCATAACAATGTAACAATAATTTTGTTCATCAGTTTACATCTAGTATATTCATCAGAATCTGGCACACAGCAGACACTCATTAAGTGATTGTTAAACTAATCAGAGTCCATCCCCAAATTAACCAGCCAATAATTATTTAATCACTACACAACCTCTATTATACTGTTCTTTGGAAACAGTAATCTATTCTTATTCTTAGAAAAGCACAGGCCACTTACATTTTCAATTTCTTATGACTGGAAAAAAATTTTTACATCTATTACTGAGTACCATAAAGGTTTCTATTCTAATTAGCAACACTAAATGGAAACACAATATAGAAAAGATTAGATAAAGCAGATTAACCAACAAGGGAGGGTAGGATTCATGTTGTAGGAGTTAAACACCAAACATAAAGGATATAAGGGACTTTTAACTAGTTTCTTCTCCCTTCTGTTTCAGTATTTATAATAAAGTAAGTAACTGTTGAATGGAAAGAGAAAATCCAATGCAAATGATATATAGGCAGAAGAAAGAAAAAGGAAATCTATTGAAACTATTAGTGTCAATTCCTCTGAAGGCTCTCATGGTCTAGCCTATATAAAAATCTCATCATGACAATACTGCAAATAATCCCCTAATACTACCCTCATATTTGCCATCTAATTTTAGCTGGGTTATTTTTTGTAACTGATAAGTGGAAATCAAGTGAGAGATCGTTTTATAAAAGTGGCAGGATTAACTGCATTTCACAGATATTAAAAACAGATAATGATTCTGGCATTGTGGTTTTTAGCATATTCCATATTTCTGGTAAAAAATTATCTTTGAGAATGCAGACTTACATGCTAGTATTAGGAGAGATGAGACATTCTGTTGTGTGAATCTCACTTCATATTTTAAGCTTTACAAACACCGGGCAGTTTAGAACATTCATGGAAATAACAGGTCATTCAGCCTAAATGCAGACTTTGTGTGACTGATACCTACTACTGCTATTACTGGAGGGCATGGTAGAGGTAAGGTACCAGATGGTGACACTATGGATAAAGTCTGGAAATGGAAAATACAAGAGAGAACACACCCTTCAGAAAACTTCTGAGACTTGTCCTGTCAAGACTCTGAAATTGACTTCACTCAGAGTTTGGAGAAACATCAAACAAGAAAAGCTCTTCTACACAAGCCCATGTTTCTCAGACTAGGCAAGAGCCTGCCAATGTACTTGGCCAGCACCCTAGGGCAGCTGTTTACCCATGACCTTGAATTCAGTGAGGAAAAGGGCTATTTATTGTTCACTCTGCTCTCTTTACTATGGAGGCTATGGGTCATGTGCTAGGAATAAAGGCAGCTGGGGTTACTGGGGCTTCTCCAGGCCAGGTAGACAGCAAGCCTTGTCTGGTTCAGATCACTTCCATTGGCAGTGTCACAAACACACTCGTATTCCCTGTCTTTGCTGATGCTGCCTTTCTGCTCACTACCAATGCCGACTCCTTGCCCCATCTCGATCACTGAAACACTTCCTCAAATCTTCTCGAGATCTGAGAGTATGTTTGAAAATCACTAGTTTAGATTAATGCTCAATCCAACTCAAGAAATACTTACACAGAATCTTCTTATACACTTACAGTGCTGCAACTAGATCCCTGGGCAACTTATTATGTCGCTGGGCATATCTGACTGTTAGAAAATATTTCCCAGTAGCAAGCTCAAATCTGCCTTCCTCCTACCTTCTTCTTTTAGATCTAGTTCTGCCTCTTGAGGTTGCAGGGCACAAAACTGTGCTATCCCTTTTTCATCTGTCAATGCCCATCTTAAGTTTTACCTCTTTGTATTACCTGCCCTAATAACTTCTCCCAGAGTGACCCCTGTGCCCTTTGGCTTCCTTTTGTGTAGACCACTCCTTGGCACTTATGCTTTAGAGTCTTAACTATCTTGGGCATTCTCTCAGCCTTTCTAATAAGAACGTATTCTCACTGAGGGCTGGACACTCCATTTTTTTTAAATGTCTACTTCCATATCCCTTTACTATGATGCATTGGATATGCAACTAAATACAAATGAACAGGAGTCCTCCATGAACTGGTCTTAACCACAGTGACTTTCCTTACTTTGTACCACATTTTCTTACAAAAATCTTCTATCCTAATCAAATCCAACTGCCAACTATATCCTATATCTTCCTCCTTTGCAAATAACTTTTCTTTCCATCTCAACTTCTCCCTCTCTAGGTCACAGAATATTAGTGTATGGTACATGAACTTCTGAATACTACACATAAAATGTGTATTTTTCTGTGGTAGAGAGGGTTTTATACCATCATATAATCCTCAAAGGATTCCATGACTCCCCAAAAGATTAAAATTCAGTGCTTTAACTTTTTTTTTTTTTTTTGCCTTGTCTGCTTAATCAACTCTTGGCACTGGATTTACGTGGATCAGTTTCTGTACTATTAATCTTTATTGTGGCCTAATTCTTTTGCTATTTAATGTTTCATGATTGTAAACCCTTCACAGTGAGCTTAGTGTCTTTTTGTTATGTGTACTACCTTATTTAACTTATATGCAGAGTACATCATGAGAAATGCTGGGCTGGAGGAAGCACAAGCTGGAATCAGGATTGCCAGGAGAAATATCAGTAACCTCAGATACGCAGATGACACCACCCTTATGGCAGAAAGTGAAGAAGAACTAGAGAGCCTCTTGATGAAAGTGAAAGAGGAGAGTGAAAAAGTTGGCTTAAAGTTCAACATTCAGAAAACTAAGATCATGGCATCTGGTCCTATCACTTCATGGCAGATAGATGGGGGAACAGTGGAAACAGTGTCGGACTTTATTTTTCTGGGCTCCAAAATCACTGCTGATGGTAACTGCAGCCATGAAATTAAAAGATGCTTACTCCTTGGAAGGAAAGTTATGACCAACCTAGACAGTATATTAAAAAGCAGAGACATTACTTTGCCAACAAAGGTCTGTCTAGTCAAGGCTATGGTTTTTTCCAGTGGTCATGTATGGATGTGAGAGTTGGACTATAAAGAAAGCTGAGCGCCGAAGAATTGATGCTTTTGAACCATGGTGTTGGGGAAGACTCTTGAGAGTCCCACAGACTGCAAGGAGATCCAACGAGTCCATCTTAAAGGAGATCAGTCCTGGGTGTTCATTGGAAGGACTGATGTTGAAGCTGAAACTCCAATACTTTGGCCACCTGATGCGAAGAGCTGACTCATTTGAAAAGACCCTGATGTTGGGAAAGACTGAGGGCAGGAGGAGAAAGGGACGACAGAGGATGAGATGGTTGGATGGCATCATCGACTCGATGGACATGGGTTTGGGTGGACTCTGGGAGTTGGTGACGGACAGGGAGACCTGGCGTGCTGCAGTTCATGGGGTCACAAAGAGTTGGACACGACTGAGCGACTGAACTGAACTAACTTGTATGAAACAGACACTTAAAGATAGTACTCTGCACACAGATGGTGAATCACCCTTCAAATTAGTCAGTGTATAGAGCCTGGATTCTAAAGGTCCACATCATGGCTGTGACACTGCTGGAGCTGGGCAAAACACCACAATTAGCTCCCACCTCACCTCTGCTTTACGAATATTTTCTTTAGCTTCATCTATTTTCTGTTCCAGCTCTGTTCGGTTTTGTTCTGATACTGAAACTCCATGGCATTCCAGATCATCTAGAACCTATTAAAGAAAATAGGAAAATGATAATTGTTTTCTATTTTTCTTTTTTATTAAATGACTAGAACGTCTAGATAATTTTAAAGATTTTAGTGACAAGTTTCCATGATTCCCTTTTTAACCTTTGTTTTCATTCATTTATTTGATAATTTTTTAAAAAGCTCTGAAATAATTACAGACTTACAAGAAGTTGCAAAAGTAGGACAGAGAGTCTCTTCACACAGGTTCTCCAACAGTAAAAACCTGTCTAACTACTGTATAAGATAAACTCCAGGAAACTGACATTGCCACAATCTGTAAATCTTATTTGAATTGCATTTTTTTGATATGCACACCTTTAACTTAAAAATTACATGAATATAAAGCACTGCTTCCAAACAACTAATACAAAATGGCAAAAAGTCTATTGTAGCTTCATACCCTACCAAGTGTTCCCTACTTCAAGATAACCACTGTCCCATCAATTTACTTGCATTTTATCAAACCATTTATTATATATTTCCTATATACTTTGCCCAGTTTTAAAAAATAATGAGATCTATCAAATGTGTCTAAGAAACCTTTGTGTGTTTGTACAAATAGACTGACATCATTCTCTAATTCACTGATTCAATAATTCAACTGTATCATACTTTATTTACTCTTACTTTACTGCCATTTGAGTTTTCAAATTTCTCAATATTATAAACAGTACTATACTAACTACCTGGGCTTCCCAGGTAGCTCAGTGGTAAAGAATCTGCCTACAATGCAGGAGATATGGGTTTGATCCCTGGGTCAGGAAGATTCCCTGGTGAAGGAAATAGCAACCTACTCCTGTATTCTTGCCTGAAAAATCTCATGGACAAAGGAGACTGGCAGGCTACTGTGCATAAGGTCACGAAAGAGTCGGACAAGACTTTGCAACTAAACAACAACAACAACAACAACAACCTAGTCAATGACTCTCTGAACACATGAGAATATTTATCTAAGGCAAAAACATAAAAGTAGAAATTGTACATTTTTATAGACATTGCCAAATTGCTCACAAGAGGTTGTACCTATTTTTCTAGTAGTGTGTAAGAGCACATTTCTCTACATTTCACCAACACTGGATACTATCAATCTTTGAAATTTTAAAAAGATTATCTCATTGTTTCAATTTTTATTTCTCTGTAATAGAGCATCATTTTATATCCTCTATTCATTTTTCTAATTTTATGTCTTTTTATTATTATTTAAATATATTTCCTTCTAGATATGAGTCCTTTTTCTGTTATTTATGTCATAAATATTTCCTCCCATTCTATTGCCTTTCTCTTTCACAAGACCTGTTGTTTTACAGAAAGTTTTAGCTTTTATGAGTCACATTCATCAATCATCTTACTGAATAGGTTCTGGGTTTTGTGTCTTACTTAAGAAACCATTTGTAATATGCCAAAAATATTCTTTTTTTTTTTTTTAGTTTTCAGTAGTCTTGTGTCTAGCACTTAGGTCTTTAACTCTTTTGAAATTTACCTTGTATATAGCAGAAGGGAGAAATCTAACTTTATATATTTTTCCAAATATACAGATAATTGCTATTAATGCCATTTTCTGAGTAAATCCTTTCCTCAAAGATTTGAAATGTCATTAACAAGTTTTTATTATGAAATATTTAAATACACTCAATAGACTAGTTGGAGAAGGCAATGGCACCCCACTCCAGTACTCTTGCCT
This sequence comes from Giraffa tippelskirchi, assembly GCF_054371585.1. NCBI lineage: Eukaryota > Metazoa > Chordata > Mammalia > Artiodactyla > Giraffidae > Giraffa > Giraffa tippelskirchi. The sequence continues at coordinate 123,877,002 of NC_137285.1, forward strand.
GGAAAATCCCATGGATGGAGGAGCCTGGTAGGCCACAGTCCATGGGGTCGCTAAGAGTCGGACACGACTGAGCGACTTCATTTTCACTTTTCCCTTTCATGCACTGGAGAAGGAAATGGCAACCCACTCCAGTATTCTTGCCTGGAGAATCCCAGGGACGGCGGAGCCCAGTGGGCTGCCGTCTGTGGGGTTGCACAGAGTCGGACACGACTGAAGCGACTTAGCAGCAGCAGCAGCAGCAATAGACTAGTGTATTTTAAATACACTAAAATACAAAAATAGACTAGTATGATGAATTCTTAAGTATCGATCTCCAAGATTCACTAGTTAATGAAACTTCTCCACATTTGTCTTACCTATTCTTTATTTTTCTGTGCTAATAGAAAAGCATTTTAAAGCAAATTTTAGACATCTTGTCATTTCATTCCTACATGCTTTAGCAAAAGTCTCTAAAAATTTACAAAAATACAACCATAATACCATTATCAGACTTCACAATAATCCCTTGTTAGCCTTAATATGCTGTTCATCATTAACATTCCCTGCTTGTCTAAAAATGACTTTTTATAGTGTTTTTTTGAATCAATATCTAAAGGTCCATACATACACAGATCATTTTCTTTGATACATTTATTAACTCCTGTATGATGCCACAGCTTTAATTACTATAGTCATTACTGCATCTTTCAGTATGTGCTAAACTACAAATGTCTCATTATTATTGTTACTGGCTATTGCTGTTTTGCTGTTTAGTCATTAAGTTGTGTCAGATTCTTTTGCGACCCCAAGAACCCCTAGCTATAGACCGCTAGGCTCCTCTGTCCATGGGATTTCTTAGGCAAGAATACTGGAGTGGGTTGCCATGCCCCCCTCCAGGGGATCTTCCCAAGTCAGGAATCAAGTTTATTCCTCCTGCTGGGCAGGCAGATATCGGACACATTTTAGGATCAGATTTTGAAGTTCCTTTGAAAATATTTTTAAAGTTTCACTGAGATTTCACTGAAATTACAAATAAATTTAATAAAATTTTTTTTCAAAATCAGAGAAAGACAAATACTACAAGTTATCACTTATATGTGAATCTAAAATATAAAACAAACTAGTGAAAATAACAAAAAAGAAACAGACTCACAGATATAGAGAACAAAGTAGTGGTTACCAGTGGAAAGAGAGAATGAGGTTGGGGCAAAATAGGGGTAGGGGATTAAGAGGTATAAACATGCATAAAATTAAGAAGCTATAGGGATATATTGTACAGGTATTTAGTAGATAGCAGAAAACATTGCTGAGTGTTGAGTTACAGGAAAAACATCTATCGGATATTTTTCACACAATAAAATTCAACTCCTTAAACTGGTTTGATGTTTGACTTAAGTTAGATGTAACCTATGATTCTCTTTTGCACTTACCCGTTGTTGGTGAACAATAGTTTTGTGCTCCCTTGCCACACGTGTGGCCCATTTCCGAGCTTCTTTGTTTAAACTGTGCTCTTCTGTGGTCCCTGTTTCTGATTCTAATTGTCGGCTCTACAACACAAGAGAGAACAGACGGAAAAGTACTGTTATCCTTGTTGAAATCACTACCATTTTGTAGGCAGACCAGAGGGCCTTCATTTAATCAGCACTCAAAATACGAAGCATGCTCCACTACTGTGGAAAGCAATGTCTCATGTCATAGGAGATTAGCAGAAGACAAAGAGGGCAGTATAAAAACCACAATTGACCACAGATTTTTGTCTTCCATTGCTGAACATTAAAACTTCATCTCTAATACTGTAGCTTGATCCATTTGGGGTATGAAGAAAACTAAGCTAAGCAGAAAAGAAAAAGTATTCATGCCAACTTACTATGACACTAAAATACTTGCATAGACAAAATGGAAACAATTTAATAATTTCAATGGGATTAAAGAAAGAATCATTGGATAGAAGTGAAAAGAAAAAAAATAAAATAATACAATAACAGCAACACAACCTAACCATCCTCAAAAATACTGGGATTTAGTTACAGGTCCATCACCAACTTACCACCAAACCTCAAGCTAGCTTTTGTCCTTCTGGGCTTTATTTGTCATCTCAAAGATAGGGATGCTAGAGCAAATGATCACAAAAAACAAACTGCAAAATCTAACTAAACAAGAGTTAATAGTTAATCCCTATTATGCAAGGTACTGTGGCAAGTGCTTCATGTAACTTTTATAACAATTTTATGAGATGGGTCACACGGTCATTTTATAGAAAAGGAAACTGAGGCTCAGAGATGTTAAATAAAATTTCCAGTGTCTACCAGATAGTCAATGTTACAACTTCTGATTCCAGAATTAGAGCTCTTAACCACTAAACTGTTTTAACTTCTTCTAAACAATGAAGAATTCATAAAAAACAATCTTTATTAAAGTTGGATTAAAAATTTAATATTTTTGGGGGGGACTGTAGGCAAGGTTGAAAAACTTTTTCTTTATGCAGACATTTCAGCTAAAGCTAGATGATATAATGATAAATGAATTAAAACATATCCAAATCTAATCAACTTTACATTTACATTTTATACTGATTCATTCTTTGGGCTATTAGGGAATTATATTTGGTTTGCAAAAGGATCTAGGCATTTCAATTCATCTCTGTACTCAGAAGCCGAGGTTTAAAATGTTAAACCCTGAATGCAGAATGGAAATGTAATCTATAGGATGTATGGTAGAAAGGTATACTCTGAAGAGCTCAGGTATAGATTTTTGAGCCAGACAGATCCAGTTTTAATCTTCTCTATGCCATTTACTAGCTTTATGATCTTTTGGGTTGTTAGTTAATGTGTGCTTTAGTTACAGCTGAAATTGGTGAAAATGCCATCTATATCAAAGGGGTTATTTAGGACAAAGTGAGGTCATATTTAAAACATTCTCTTATAGCATATGTTTAAGTACCCAATAGACGGTAACTGCTAAAGACCCAACAGAAAATTACTTGAAACGAAAAAAATGAGCATTTTGCTAATGAAAAAGTCCAAATAATTCCTAGGTTCTTGATAGCCCAAATAATGAATCAAAAACAAGGTTGAAGATATAATGAAAGACTGAGATCCAAAAAGAATGAACTTGTATAGCACAGAGTAGATGAGAAAGGAGGCAACTGACAGAGAACTTTAATTTTTATTACTGAGGCACATTGTAGGAAGTGGTAAACAGGTCTAAAATGTGTGTTGGCTGCATGGCCAACTTGCACACACAGAATCTGTACCTTTTTACTGAGTATTATCTGTGCTTGAAAGCTGGAGAAATAAAGATAGGGCTTTTTTTTTTCATTCCCTGTGGGTTTACTATTACTCAGAATGGAGTGCCAATGATCAGGACTGATCACAAATACCACTGACTGGGAGATGTGATTTTGGGATCTTCTGGGCAAGGAATGACACATAATGAAAATTAAGTAGATTAATTGTGTTCATGAATTCTGAAATCAAGCCATGGAAAAACATGGCTACCTATAATACAGTTCTAGACAAATGAGAATTCCTTATAAGGAAAACACAGGCTAGGGTACTAAACAGTACATAGAGAAATGTTCTAATGCCACTCCCACAAATAAAGGTCAATATAAATTAGAATCTAGTAAAGATCACTACCTTTTTAAGATGGTGGTATCAGTAGTGGTTGATTCCGGCAAAGAAACTGTTAGTGACTGCTTCTTTTTAAAATGGTGGCTAATTTAATCTTTAGTTCATACTTTTAATACTTTTCCTTTACTTCTTAAAAATGTGTTAAAATATATAAAAGGAGAGTTACATAGGCTATTCAGAAATAATTTAAAAAACATTGTTATTTTCCTAAAGCAGAATATGAGACTAAAAATTAAATACCAATCAACACAGTAGATTAGCTTCTGAAAAGTTCACTTATTTAACTTGATTATTTTTAAAGAGGCATATATTATAACATAACAATTCTCTGCATAATAGCACAAAAATAGTTCAAATTACAAACTCAAGAGAAATGCTATAAAAGGAATTTCCTATCGACTTTTAAATGTAGGTTAGGTAGTGTATTAGTCTGTCAGTTTGGGTTATTTGATAACTCAGGTCAACTACACATGATCCTTGAAATTTTTGGAAACATCAGATTTCAGAAATCATACAAGCTTTAATAAAACATTCCAGAAGCAGACAGATCTTTTCCTGGAAAATAAATGTCAATCCAAACACAAGCCTATGCTTTTGAGTACTCTTCTTTCTGGCTGGAATAACTACCCTATCTTTTTTGGTCCACAGACAAATTCCCAGTTATTTTTCAAATCTCAGTTCAAGTTCACTTTCTCTGTGAAATCTTCCCTGATATTTCCAGACAGACTCAGGGATTCCTTCAGTTTAGACATATCTCCATTATATTAATTTATTCATTTGTAAGACATCTACTATGTGGCTGCTATCAGGCTAACGTAACTGTGTTATGTTAGCTGCATGTATACTGTGACTGTTGCACGTATGTTTCCTCCTGTTTGTCTTCAGGCAATCTGAGGCCCTAAAGTATGCATTCCTGGCATGTAGCACCATGCATAATAGTACATTGAATGCCCTCAGTAAGGGCTGGTTAACAAATATAACATAAAGTGAGGGCCAGGCCACCAGATTACTAGTATGGTGCCTTCAGAAATGATGAGAATAACATACTGAATTACAATCAGTTTCTAAAGGATAAAGGAAAGTATTTTGTGTGGGGAAGAACAGGATGAACAGAGGAGAAAGAGGACTAATAGTAAATTAGTGCCATGCATTTTAATCCAGATTCTCAAAGCTCACTTTAGGACTGAGATCCCTCTGCTCTTGTAAAATAAAAGATCTCTTTTTTCATGTTTAAATTCTCACTACAAAATCCATTCAAAATGAATGGCTAAGGAAGGAATTTTTTATTTTTGAATCCCCAACTTAAGGAATCTTTATACATTTTATTTTATGAAATTTATTCGTTCTTTAAAAAGTAGCCATTGAATATGAAGTACATTCACTCCTCAAAGAGGCCTGGCTATGTCATTCTGGCTAATGTATTTAATTTCTCTCAGGGCTGCAGCTTTCTCAACTGAAAATCAAGACATCTCTAGATGTCATGAAATCCCAGATCCTTACCAGTGCTGCAATTAAGAGAACAAGCAGGCTCACGCATTGGCTGTAATCAGAGGGAACAGTGTGTTTTTCTGCATAAGAGACCCAGAAATTATGCTATTCTATTGCTACTGCTCTCTGCTCCAGATTTCTTCTTAGCATTATCTGAGAGGATAGTCTCAAGAGCAGAAGGGCCTCTGTAAAAATTATCAAAATTTCCTAAAAACATATTAATTTACTTTGAATTTTAAATTCATGACATAATTTTAGGACGTCCTGGAGATGAAAACCATAAAGACAAACCATGGAAGGTGCAGGATGTCAAATTTCTAAGATGATTAGGGAGTATAGATAATGCAGATATTAAATATCTATGATGTACTACTGAATGAGAAAAAAATAGCTTAAATTCAAGTCTATTAATAATCTACTTATAAAAAAAATCTACTTATATAAAGTTGTGTGTCCATATGTAGGTAAGTATATATCTGCACAGAAATGTTCAGAAGGATATTGGCCAAAATGTTACCTGTGGTTACCTCTGAATAGCGAGAGTTTAGGTGAAAATTTTTTTTAATGCTTTTTTATAATTAGAAAACTATACAGCTATTTTAATTTTTAAAAGGGTATCATTTACTGAATATTTAAGCTCTGTGCTGTTCTACATACATTTAGATCGCAAAACAATACTAATAGACACTATTCTCAATTTATAGGTGTGGAAATCTAGGCTCAAAAAAGATATGTGTCTCTCTAAAGCCATTTAGCCAGTAAGAGCTAGATCCACAGCTTATGTTGAGACCTCTTGAGATTCCTGCTATCTTTATATGACCATAGAGAGAGAGAGAAAGTCACTCAATCATGTCTGACTCTTTGCGACCCAGGCCAGAGTAGTGGAGTGGGCAGTCTTTCCCTTTTCTAGAGGATCTTCCCAACCTAGGAATCGAACCCAGGTCTCCCGCATTGCAGACAGATTCTTTGCCAGCTGAGCCACAAGGGAAGCCCATACTTATATGACCATACTGTCTTATTAATTGTTCTATTTATCTAACACTAACATTGATAACATAGAGAGAGTAACACTGAAAAAGACATTGCTAAAATACAAATTTCTTTTCAATGAAATTTTGGCTAAGTTTTACTGAATGCTAAGACATTTTTTGGCTTAAACTAATATGTCAAGAATATTGGAGAGTGTGGGACTTCCCTGGTGGTCCAGTGGCTAGGACTTTGCACTTCCACTGCAGGAACATAAGTTCCATCTCTGGATGGAAGCGAATATCCTATAAGCTGCACAGTGTAGCCAAAAAAAAAAAGAAGATATTTTTTGATTTAATGCTGTTTTTAGAAAAACAAAAGTCAAACTGTTTCAAGAGTTTAGGAAGGCTTTCAGAGCCTAGCAATGTTGCTTTTAAAAAACACCAATCAAAAAAAAAAAATCACCCATCTTTTTAGAAAGTAATATTAAAATAAAGTCTTTTCAAAATTTATAGTTATTAAATAACTTTAAAGAACTACACTACAAAAAATATTTTTTGGGGGGCCGGGGTGGGGGCTGTTCCTGTGGCTTGCGGGATCTTAATTCGCTGACCAGGGATTGAATGTAGGCCCTCAGCAGTAAAAGCAGGAGTCCTAACCACTGGTCTCCCAGGGAATTCCCTTTCTGAATTCCCTTTATGTCCTAAGGCTGAAGAACTTAGGACAGTCCTCTCTGAACACCTGACTGTAGATACTGCTGATTCTAGAAAGGGACACTCATGTCTATAATCAGAATCTTTCAATTTGGATATTATTGCCAGTATAGGTACAGGAGGATGGTATCTATCTATTCATCAGGAGTATTTTCCATAAATTCTCTACCACGATGCATTCATTCTGATGAGCTAATGATAAATGTAATATAAGATTCCCATCAACAGAAAGAGCCATTTGTAACAGTGAGAATTTTCACGTAAATGCTCTGCATGATATATTGATCACATATAGATGTTTTTATAGACAAGGGCATTTAAAATATATTTATTTATTTGGCTGTGCTGGGTCTTAGTTGCGGCATGTAGGATCTCTTAGTTGCGGCATGGTGGATCTAGTTCCCTGACTAGGGATCAAACCCAGGTCCCTTGCATTGGGAGCACTAAGTCTTAGCCAATGGACCACCAGGGAAGTCCTGACAAGGACATTTTTGCTAAATAATTATTTTTAAATAGATGCAAAAAATGCTCCACTTATGTGAAACTTTAATATGCAAAATTCTAATTACAGCAAGTGGTTGTCTTATTTAATATAACTGTTAATCTATAGAAGGCGGAATTAAATGTCAGAAGTAGCATTTTAAATAACAGGAAAAGATCATATATTGGAAATTAATTGTCAGCTCTTTTCTTTTTTTCATCATTTCTGTGAAGATCTTATTATTTGCAGTTCAGAGAAGGTAAAGAGGAAAGGGTCTTCTCATCTCCACCAGGAAGTTTGAGGGAAATGTTCCCTTAAGGTTTTCCGGCTTGTATGTGTGCTGTGTGTGCAGCTGCTTCAGCCACGTCTGACTCTTTGCGTGACCCCATGGACTATAGCCTGATGGGCTCTTTTGTCCACGGGATTTTTCATGAAAGAATACTGGAGGGATTTGCCATTTCCTACTCTGGGGGCTTTTCCCTGTGAGGAAATGCTCCCTAAGTGTACACAACACCAGTTCTGATAATGGAAGGGAGACACACTGAGATGTATGTAGGGCAGAAAGGTGCTAAGCAGAGCAAGTCATGTACTTATAAGAGGAATAAGAATGGACACTAACTATTAGCTATTGGCTACTCTTTATTCCAGATATATTGCCTTTTAGCCTTAAAAATGGCTGAGAGGTTGGTGAGTTATCCTTTGTAGAATAAAAGAGGAGAGAAAATCCCAAGGAACTTCCAGTGATCAACTGAATAAGGGAGTTGAAAACTGGAGGCCATGACTACAAAGTGTTATCATATTTCATAATCTTGGTAATGTCTTCTATATTTGATATTTAAGTATTTCTCATAGTAATTTGTGGCACACCTTAAAAAAAAGAAAGAAATATGCTTGTCTTGAGGATAGGAGAAAAAGGGCTGTCAACATTTATTTTCTATCTACTATGTGCCAGGCAATGAGTCAAGTTTAATTTTCAAACTCAATAAAGTACAGTCATTTCATATAAGGAAGCTGAATCAGAGAGGTTAAATATATATAAATATGTAAACAAAAATAAATACAGCCAGCACATAGCACAGCTAGGATTTGACTCCAAAGCCCATGATTTCTCATTGTACAACACCTGCATGAATCTCTAACACAAAGTTATTACCATGTGACAGCTGAATGACTTTAAACATAGAGATCCTGATAAATGTACTTGTAAAATCTCTCACAGAATTTACATTTATCCTTCTTTTGAGGGGTGGAATTTTAGGGTACATTCCATATCCTTCTTAGAACAATCTTATACTAAAAACTTTCATTTCAGTGAAGAAAGACGAACTTTATTATTTCTAGAAAGATTTTTGCCTTTCAGGTATCATCTGATACCAGGAGATACAAAGAAGGGATACCTTGGAAATCAGCAATTCTATATGGAAACAGAAACATAAATCTTTCAGTATTAACCATGAGCTAGCTACTAAATTACTGCATCAGATGGAACTTGCCACTGATCACTGTCACTTATAATAATCTCAAGGTTAACCTAAGATTCCTAATTTAATTCTATGGCTGTATAGAATAGATCACTGTGACTTATCATTTTGGCCAGTTCCCTTTGGTATATCACTCTAAAACATGACTTAAAATAATCATATATTAAAATAAAATGAAAAGGAATTTTGATGTACTAGCAGATAAAAAAAGATTAAGCCAAAACAAACAAACAAACAAACAAAAACAACCAAGAAGTACAATACTTTCAACCCTTAATTAAATCCCAGTGGTTAATACTGTAACTGTTTTCAATTGTACATTTTTGACTTTTGTAGCGAAAATACTGGAATCTGAAATAGGTTATATTAAAAACTTTTCAGAAGAAAATAAGTTACATTTAATCATGATGGTGACTTTAAAAGTCCTATGGCTTTCCTAAATTTATCTTATCTAAATCTAGATCAAATATTTATTGACTACTCTTGTCTATATAAGCAAGGGCATATACAAATTATATGCAATAAATATCTATTGAGTGAATAAAAATGAATGCGTTAAATCCATAAGGAATTCAAAGTTCCTAATATATATTATAAAATCCAAAATAAAATAAAGGAACAATACTGTCCTGCAGAGCGAACTTGTTTGCAATTACCACATGGCTGTCATACTTGAAAACATTCCATAGTTCTCCATATGCTACCATATGTAAAACTCAAACACAAAATCTGGTTGCAACCTACATTTACAGTGTTGTTCAACTCCTTCACTGTACCAAAACTACTTGCTATTTCAAATACAGTAATGCATTTTCAAGCTTTTCTGGCTCTAATACTTATTAGCTGAGTGATCTTGAGTAAATTTCTTAAGCATAGTTTCCTCAGCTATGAAGATTAAAAAGGGCACCTAAAATATAGGATTGTTGAGAGGATTAAATGAGTTAATACAAGGAATTCAATTAGAAAAATGTCTAACATGAAATAAACCTTCAGCAAATGTCACTTATTATTTTTATTATTTTCAATTGTTATTTTCACTTCCCAGCATGCTGTTTTTCAATTCTGCAGAGTAAATTTCAATTCACCTTCAAGATCTAATCCATATTAAGACAAACAGTTTGATAAAAAAAAAACTAAAGACCTGAACAACATTTTATCAACATAAATATATGAATCACTATTAAGTTATAAGAAGATATTCAATATCATGAGTCATTAGGTTAATGTATATCAAAACTGCAATCAGATACTATTTTATATCCTCTAGGATGACTATAAGCAAAGAGACAGACAATAACAAATGGCAGTGAAGATATGGAGAAACAAAACACACATACAATGGTAGGCATAAACACAAAATGGCAGCCACTTTGGAAAAGTTTGGCAATTTCTTAAAAAGTTAAACATAAAGTTACCATATGATTTAGCAACTCAAGAGTGATGAAAACATATTCATACACTAACTTGTACACAAATGTTAATATTAGCATTACTGATGATAGCCAAAAGTGGGTAACAACCTAAATTTCTATCACTGATGAACAGATAAACAAAATGTAGTACATTCATCGAGTGGAATACTATTCAGCAACAAAAAGGAGCAAATTATTGATACATTCTAAGACAAAGATGAACCTCAAAAACTTGCTAAGTGAAAGAAGCAAGACATAAGAGACCATGTATTGCATGGTTCAATTTATATGAAATGTCTAGAGAAGGTAAAGCTATCAAGAAAGAAAACAGATTAGAGGTTGCCTGCACAGGGGGTGGGAATATGGATTAACAGTAAATGGACATGAGGGATCTTACAGGGGTCATGAAAATGTTCTAAAACTTATTTGTGATGCTGGTTGTACAATTTGGTAAATTTACTAAAAATCAGGGAATAATACACTTGAAATAGGTGAAAAATGTCTCTATAAATTTGTAAAAAAAATTATACCACATCAGGATGCATTAATTGTACTCATCAACAGACACAAAGAGCATTCTGTCAGGTACAGCACTTGCCTGATCATATTTTACTTATTTGTGTACATGTCAGTGAGCTTCTCAAGTTTGGGCTCTTCACATGTAGTAGCTATCCTCAGCATCTGTCTGAATGACTGGCACTCAGATAGGTACAGTAGGAACTCAATGTCTGTTGAACTGAAATGTGCTCCAGAAGAGGACAGGAGCAATAGCAATTTCAGGAACACAACAGAAGATAGTGGCAATTAGTCCTTCCTACATGCCCTACATTTACCCAGCAGGAGAAGTAAGGTAATGGGGCACTGACTGGTACTCTCCACTCTGTGGCAGGCTTAGTGCTACCAACTCCAGGAGGAAACCAGGAAAGCAAGTAAACAATGGCTCCTTCTCATATAAAAGAACAGTACTAGTCCATACTGGGTAAAAACAATTACTTGGGATTTTACTTTTTGTGGGCAATATGAATACTTAATCTACAACAAACCAAAAAGTATATACAACAAATTTTACAGGTAAAAACATTTTCAAAATGATTATTCTAAAACTCTTTCAACAGTTGACAATCTGGGATGATTTTTATAAATGTGTGAGCATTTATCGTTTTCCACTATGAAAAGATTAATTGCTCCCCAAGTGCTGAACATTTCTTCTCTGAAAATACAGTAGTATTTAGGAAGAACATTAAACTGCAATTAGGATGTCAATGTGTCATTAATTCACTGTATGACTCTGGACAACTCTCTCTTCCTTTTTAGGCTTCAGTTTCCTCTTTAATAAAGGCAAGATTAGTTCTAAGGTTCTTTCCAGCACTCCTATTGAGGAAAACTAAGGTGCTTCAGACAAGATGACAAATGAGAAGCTCAATCTTTCACTATAAATAGGAAAAGAAATCCCTAATTTATAAGGGAAAAGGGAAAGCCCCAGCTTATGCATTCAGTAGCCCCTTACACATATATTTATAACTTTCATCCCAATACCAGGTCCCACCCTTCTTTTAACATGCAAACCCACATACCCCATCCCTCCCACCCCTGACCCATACCCCCAAATACCTCAGCTATGGTCATTCTCAGAGCACTGACAGGGGAGAACTCAATATCCACCAGCTGGGCAGCTTTTAAACTCTGCCCAGTACAGATTGCACAAGGACAGAAAACAGCATAGAGTTAGAATTGTAAGGCAAACAGGGACACAGAGCTAAGAACATTTAGCACAGTGTTTAGAAACAAAGAAGGATTCAGGGTTGTCACGGGGCTTCAGATGAGTGAGATGTGAGTCCCTATCAGCCTCATTTTCCTGAGGAAACTGGGCAAAGATAAAATAATCTCAAACAGGTCACAATTTTAAGTCAAGCTTGGCAAACTTGTGCATAACCTGTATCCTCAGGACAATGTTTCTGAGTCATTAAGCAAAAGCTGATAGAAAAGGCACTACTAAGGTCAAGGGTTAATAATCTAGAGGGAAATCCTGATTTCCTACATTTCTTTATATAGCCACTAACAGGGCTACTTAAAATTTAGTAGGAAAAGTAATGAAGATACCTCCAGCAAAGGTTTCTACTAAACTGATACCATTAAACTCTGGTATCATAAACTCCCCTGGTCTTGATTCTAAGTTTACCACAGACTTTACCAGTATAACTTGACTTCCCTCTTGGCTTACCTGCATTGAGAGATATGTGTTTTCTTACCTTATAGAAGTAAAATACCTTTTAAAAAATGTTATTAAATTAGTATTCTGGTTCTTTTTTTTTAATTCAAAAATGGTTATCATTTTTCATAAAGCAAACTCAAGGATAAAAGTATATGATTAATGCTTGCTTTTCATACATTGCCAATTTGGCATCTGTGTTAATACTGCCGCAGTCTAAGAAATCTGAAAGGAATTATAAAGGGCCTATAATTTTTTAAGAAACCCAGTAAAATATTTGTATACACATATTCATTATTCTATTTATTAATTCTATTCTGGTTAAAAACCACTGGTTTCTTTGGAAGGGTATACATGTGAAGAATTTCATAAATAGAAAGTATAAATTTACATCTGAATTTAAAAAAAATTTATTGAATATTTTTTTATTCTTCCCTCAGTTCAGTTTTCAGATTTCCAGTAACTTGTTTTATAATTTAACCCTATTAAGTAGAAAGTTGTTAGCATAAAGATGTTGGGTGTGTTAGTCATATTTTAGAAAGGACTGTCACAGTTTCTCGGCATCCTTACGGTTTTGTTATAAGATTGAGATATACTCAGCCTTTTTTGTCTGTCTATTCCAAAGAGAATAGTTATTGAAGCACAAACATAGCTTAAAAACAAATAAAATGAAAATCTGGAATTCCCTTACAGTATCACTGTCACAAGGCTGGAACTGGAAGGGCTGGGGTTTGTGAAATACAGCATTCTCTTGTAAAAACAGCTGAAGATTATAGTCTCGTACCACCTAAAGAGAAAATAAAATATCTTTAAGTCTTTAACAAGGTTAAAATGTTCAATAATTGCATTTTAAAAGTTTAGGTTTTTTTTTCTGTAGTTTTCTAAAAATGAGAAATCATTCAGTACTACGTGGTCAAAAAAAATGATAATTACAATTTTTTTCACTTATTTTTAAAATTTTTATTTATTTATTTGGCTGCATCAGGTCTTAGTTGAGCATGTGGGATCCAGTTCCCTTACCAGGGATCGAAACTGGGCCCCCTGAAATGGAAGCATAGAGCCTCAGCCACCAGGGAAGCCCTTCATTTTGGATAATAGTTGTTATCCTTGTCCCCCATTTTCTCAAGAATCTAAATATGGAAAGTACTAGGTTAGAAACTAGCCCAGATTTGGGGACTAGACTATACGTACTATTTTAAGACTGCAGAAAGATAGCTATTACACAAGATGTTCTTCTTCTGAATGGGGATAGGTAGATGCAAACAGGGAAGCACATCAGTTTTTTCTAAAACAGTTCTAAAGTTTTGCAGGCCTCTTAAAGTTTGCTTTATGGAGGCTGCCATCTACTAAGAAACTGCCAGATAACCTTGTACACAGCACAAAATAGTATTTTTCTAGTACTTCTTGCCACCTTTCTAAGGAAGTTATATTCCAATTACCATCTTAAAGCACACCAAGAAGAACAGACTAGATGGGGGTTTATAGAGAAGAGAAATTTTGATGCACAGAAACTAGCAAAACAAATAGCACCGAAAGAGAGCCGTATAAAAAGAATTCACTGTTATAGTCCCTGGGAAAGAGTGGAAACCAGCAGCACTTGATTGTACAGAAATCCAGTTTCTAGTTTGCTGCACCGCTTACCCTTGACTTGTCTTTCATCTGCTAAAGCTCATTAGACCTCTGCCAGAAGATAGGCAGAAGAAGGAAATAAAAGTTTAAAGCCATCTTTGGCTATACTTTAGTAGACTTGGGGAAAGAATTCATTCAGGAGATGGAGAAAGTAGGAGGTATATTTTGCATTTTATTTACCACTACATCCCAGTTCTCTATTGTTCCCCTCCCCTGCCTTCAACAACCATTTACTGAGAGAGCTTATCAGGCCTAATATTAAACGCAGCAGAGAAGGGGTTATACACAGAGGAATAAATATGAATAAACAAAGTTAGTATCTTCAAGGAATTTATAATCTAGAAACTTGGACAATTAAACAGATTACACAATTAAAATATACTAACAAAGTACGTAGAAGGCACTAGGAGAGCACAAGTGCTATTTAATTCAGACTGCAGGGTTGGGGTGGAAGGAGGAGTGATTGAAAATATGTGGTCAGGGAAGGCTGGCTGAATAAACATATTCTTACAGGGAAATGTGTTTTTTCTTTTCCTGGATTCCAGTTTTAAGCTAGAATAACTGAGAAAGCTCCTGATACAATCCTGAGACACAGCCTCACTAGTCACCATGCAGAAAAAGCTAAGAGGATCATCCTTCTGGTTGCTAAACCTATCCCCTGAAGCACAACAAACCCAATTTCCTTCCTTTCTTTCTTTCAAGAGGGAGGTATTCATCTTTTTAAAAATTTTAACTTTTTGCTATGGAATATTTTAAAGAGAAAACAGTATAATGTGTCCCCACGTACTATCAACCAACTTCCAAAACACACCAATTTTTGTTTCATCTAAAACCCACCTACCCCTTCCACCTTCTATTAAACTGAAGGAAGTCCTAGACATATTATGTCACCTATAAATATTTCAGTGAAATGTCTAAAAGACAGACTTAAGAAAATGTATATTAAAATGTACAATGATTATAAAACAGTGTTTAATTTTTTGTTCATATTTTTTAAAGTTTTTCACATTAGGATCACAATAACTTTCCTACAGTGCATGTGGATGATGTTGTTTAGGCTTCATTTCATATATAGATTTCTTGGGACTTCCCTGGCAGTAGAGTGGTTAAGAATCCACGCTTCCAGTGCAGAGGCTGCAGGTTCGATCCCTGATCAGGGAACTGAGATCTCACATGGCATGTGGTGCGGCCCCCCCAAAAAATCACATATAAGTTTCTTCCTCCATCTCCCTCACCCACCTCACTTGCAATTTACCTGTTGAAGAAACTGAGTTTTTGTTCTGTAGTTTCCCATAGTCTGAATTTTGTTCACTCCATCCTTGTAGTGTTCTATTTCTTGTGTGTCCTGTAAGTTGATGTTTAACTGCATTCACATTTATTGTTTTATTTTTTGGCAAGGTGGTGTTTACTTCTGTGAAGAGGCTTGGCTCTGACTTGCCTCTTTTTGCTCTTAACAGCTGTTGTGGGCTGAACGATTGGTGGCTCTTCAAAAGACAGATCCCTGTCCTTAGCAATGAACTTGTGAATGCTACCTCATTTGGAAAACAGCCCTTTGCAGATATAATTGTTAAGGATTTTGAGATTAGGAAATATTCTTGATTCTGTGGTTGGGCTCTGAAAGTAATGATAAGTGATGTTATTGTAAAAGACAAACAGAAGGAAATACAGACAGAAGAGGAGCCAGTGAGACAAGAGGCAGAGATTGGAGTGATGTGACCACAGACAAACAAAAGTCTGAAGCTATCAGAAGCTGAAAGAGGTAAGAAACCGATTATCCTCTAAAGCCTTTGGTGGGAGTGCAGCCTTGCTGACACTTTCATTTCTGACCTCTGGCTTCCAAAACCGAGAGGGAATAAATGTCAGTCATTTTAAGTCATCCCGTTTATGGTAATTTGTAGAGTAACCCTAGGAAACTAATAGAACAGATCTACAATGATAAATGCCTACACATATTAGGGGCTGCAAGAACTAGAGAGTTTTCTATATTTTTCTCTCACTTTCTCAAGGAATTCCATCATTCCTTTTTCATTTATTAGCTAGAACACTTCTATAAGAGAAACTTTCAAACTCAATTATTTAGTTACCTTGAAGCTGATTTTGTATAAGGCAGGATAAATGCTTGCCTCTTCCCTTTATCTAGTTTTCAAATTGGTTTGTTTCCCTAGTAACTTCCAAAGAATGATCGATTATAGCTTTAATAAATTATTATAAAGTCATGGATTTAAAAATATTTGATTATTTCAATCTACTGCTATCATTATCAATGCTAAAATAATCCCATCTTTGGCTAGCAAGATCACATCTTGTGTCCCTGGAGATGACCTAGTAGTTTTTGATAGTCTTCCTGCTTTCCATTATGACTAATTATTTAATGTTTACCTTAAATATTTTATGTCCCAGATCTAGAATCAGTGCTATTTTCCCAAGAAGCACTGTTTTGTTTTTTTAAAGTGAGTAGGAGAAGTACATGGAAAACAAGAGCTGTACAATAGAGGCACTGGGTTAGTAACTGGTCTTCTCTCTCAAACAATTCATTTTGAAAGGAAGTTGCAGAAAGATCCTGTGCACCTCCCAATGTCAGCATCTTGCATAAATACAGTAAATATAAAAATCAGGAAATCAACACTGGTACAAAGCATAAAGCTTATTTAGATTTCACCAGTTATATTAACATATGCACTCATTTTGGGATATGTGTGTGTAAAGGCTTATACAACTTTATCACATATATAACTTCATGAAATCACTATCCCAATCAAGATATTTAGCTGAACCACTGCCGCATGATTCCCTTGTGCTATTCTATAATAGTTCCCTCTACTTTGTTTGTTTAGTGACTAAGTCGCATCTGACTTTTTTGCCACCTCATGGACTGTAGCCTCCCAGGCTCCTCTGTCTATGGGATTTTCCAGGCAAGAATACTGGAGTGGGTTGTCATTTCCTTCTCCAGGGGATCTTCCCAACCCAGGGATTGAACTTGCATCTCCTGAACTGGCAGGCGGATTCTTTACCACTGAGCTACCTGGGAAGCCCCTTCCCTCTACTCTCCTCATCCCTAATTCCTGGCAACTGCTTATCTGTTCCCTATTTCTATAAATACACTATTTCACAAATGTTACATAATGGAATTATGCACCATACACCTTTTGGTGTATGTTTTTGGCCGCATGGCATAACATGAGGGATCTTAGTTCTTCAACCAGGGATCAAACCCCGTGCCCCTTTCAGTGGAAGTGTGGAGTCTTAGCCACTGGACCACTAGGGAAGTCTATTTTCATTCAGCATAATTTCCTTGAAGTTCATCCAATTTGTTGCATGTATCAACAGTTCACTCCTTTTTATTGCTGAGTAGTACTTCATAGTATGGAAACACCACCATTTATTTTGGTCCTTCACTCACTGAAGGTCATTTAAGGAGTTTCTAGTTTTCAACTATTATGACTAAAAGCTACTCTGAACATTTGTGTGTAAGCGTCTGTGTGAAAATAAATTTTCATTTTTTCTGGGATATATGCCCTATTTTTCTCTCTGTAAAGGTGTTACTGAAGTATAACTGACATACATACAATAACCTGTACGTATTTAAAATGTATACTTTGATAAATTTTAACTTTCCTGTATATCTGTAAAAATCACCACAATCAAGATAATGGACATATCCCTCACTTTCAAAAGTCTCCTCATTCCCTTTGTAATCTTTCCCTTTCTGCTTCCTTCAGTCACTCCTTATGACAACTGACATCAGGCCTTCAATCTTGTTACTGATGTAACCTTCAGCAACTAGCACAATGACTTCCGTCTAAAGTAGTATTCAATAAACAGCTGTTAAAGAACACCTCTGTATCCACCATTGAGAGTAAACAAAACATTACCATTACCATAGAAATCTGTACATCCTCTTCTTATTACATTTCCACCTTACTTCCTAAGGGAGTGTTCAACTTTTTTTTTTTTTAATTTTTTTTAAGTTGGGGAATCTCTCCCATTCCCCAATCCAAGGTCTCTTTTAAAACATGTTTCCCCTAGTTGCCCTCTTCGATTATATTTTAATATCACAAGTATATGTTACATATTTATGTACTGTGGCCCATTGTAACATATAAGATTCTTTTGGCAAACAATCCCTCAACATGCAGAAGCACTTTTTACTCCTTTAGGGGACTATCTGCCTCTCTGAATGCATGCTTCTCTAGATATAAACACTCTACTAAATTTTACTGTGCTCCCCTTTTTTTCTTGCCTTTTAACAGTGTGATTACATATGATGTATCTCAAAATGATACTGTTTTCTTGGATATTTCTGAATGCTGTATAAATGTGTGTGTATTCTTTGCAAGTTGCTTTTCTAAAAATTAAAGTATGGTTAATTTACAATGTTGTGTTAGTTCCAAGTGTTAAAGCAAAGTGATTTAGCTATATAAACACATACACATACACATTCTTTTTCAGATTCTTTTCCATTATAGTTACTATACTGAGTAGTTCCTTGTGCTATACAGTAGGTCCTTGTTTTACAATTTGCTTTTTGCTCAACATCACATTTGTGAACCTCATCCATATTAATGCATGTGCCTACAGATCTTTCATTTTTATTGCTATTTGGTATTCCATTATTCATCTTACTGTTGGTGGACAGTTAGGTTATTTCTACCTTTTTCTAATCTGACAAAGGAAGTTGCTATGAACAATATCTCAAAGTCTTCTGGTACCCACTCTGCGGACAAAGTTTCTCTATGTTGTATTCTAAGAAGTAGAACTACTGAGTCATAAGCTAAGTGCATCTTTAAATTGACTAGATGATGCCAAATGTGTTGAAATTGGATATATCAATCTGTACCCCTCAGGGCAGCATATAAGCTTCTGTTAATCCATATTCTCATCAACAATCATTCCTGTCAATTTTTGTCAATCTCATAAGTGTAAAATAGAATCTTCTTTGATTACTAGTAAGTTTAAGCATCTGTACTAGTTTCCTAGGGCTTCCATGAAAAAGGATCATAGGTGTGGTGGCTTAAACAAGGTAATTCTGTTTTCTCACAGTTCTGGAGGCTAGAAGCCCAAAATCAAGGTGTTGGCAGGGCTGGTTTCTTCTGAGGGCCTCTTTCCTTGGCTTGCAGATGATCATCTTTTCCTGGTGTCTTATGTGGACCTCCCTTTGTGCCTATTCGCACTCTAACCTTCTATGAACACCAGTCATATTGGATTAGAGCTTATCCGTATGACTTCATTTTACCTTAACCTCTTTAAAGGCCTGATATCCAAGAACAGTCACATTCTGAGGTACCGGAGGTTAGGACTTCCACATATGAATTTTAGGGGCTATAACTTAGTCCATAAAAGCATCTTTTTTATATGGTAATAGCTATTTATATTTTTTTATTCTGTGGGACATGTGTTGTATGATATATCAGTAGTTCATTTCTTTTTATGAACAAATAATATTCCATAGTATGGATAAACTGTATTTTATTTATCTAATCACCAGTTGATTGACATTTAGGGTGTTTACAATTATTGGCTATTATCTCCTGGAGAAGGAAATGGCAACCCACTCCAGTATCCTTGCCTGGAAAATCCCATGGATGGAGGAGCCTGGTAGTCTACAGTCCATAAGGTCGCAAAGAGTCGGACACAACTGAGCAACTTCACCATGAACAACACTGCTGTGAACATTTCTGTACAATTTTTTTGCTTAAACACTTGTTTTCAAAAAAAGTGGAAGTGTCATACGGTAACTCTGTGTCTCACTTTTTGAGGAATTACCGAACTGTTTTCCACAGTGGCTACACCATTTTACATTCCTACAATGTACAAGAGTTCTAATTTTACCACATCCCTGTCAATACTTGCTATTATATGTGTGTTGTTTTAATTATTAAAGCTATCCTACTAGGTAGGAAGTGGTATTTCACTGTGGTTTTCATTTCCATTTCTCCAATAACTAATGGTGCTTAGGATCTTTTCATGTGTACATTTTCCTTGGGAAAATGTCTATTCAAGTCCTTTGCCCATTTTTAAATTCGGTCATTTGTCTTTTACGTGTTGAGTTGTAAAAGTTACTTATATATTTTGAATATTAAATGCCTGTCAGGCACATGATTTATAAATATTTCTCCCATCCTATGGGCCTTTTCCCATTTTCCACAATGTTCTTTGATGCATAAACCTTGTCATTTGATGAAGTTCAGTTGTCAATTGTCTTTTGCTGCTGCGCTTTCATGTTAACTCTAAGAATAAACGGGCAAACCCAAGGTCACAAAGATTTACTTCTGTATTTTCTTCTATAATTTTACAGTTTTAGGTTGTCGGCCCATTTTGAGTTAATTTTTATATATGGGGTGAGGAAGGGGTTTAAGTTTATTCTTTTGCATGTGGTTATCCTATTGTTTTATCACCTCTTGTTCAAGCGACTATTCTTTCTCTATCAAATGGCCTTGACAACCTTGTCGAAATCAATTGGCCACAGATGTTTGAGCTTATTTCTGGACTCTCAATTCTTACATGTCTAGCTTTATGCTAGCACGACACTCTTAATTACCATAACTTTGTAGTAAGTTTTAAAACTGGGATGTGTGAGTCCTCCAATTTTGTTTTTCCTTTTCAATGTTTCAGGATCCCTTGTAGTTCCACATGAATTTCAGGACTGGCTGTTCCATTTCTGCAAAAAAGGCCATTGGAATTTTGATAGGAATTGCACTGAATCTATAAATTGCTTTGGGGAATACTGAAATATTAGAGATATGAAATCTTCTAATCCATAAGCATTTATTATTTCCATTTATTTGGGTCTTCTTTAATTTCAGCAATGTTTTATAGTTTTTCAAAGTACAAGTCTTTTGTGTTTTGGTTAAATTCATTTCTAGGTATTTATTCTTCAAATACTATTGTAACTGGAATTATTTTCATAATTTTCTTTCAGTTCATTCACTGATAAAGTATAGAAACATAACAGATTTTTGTGTTTTGATTTTGTATTTGCAACTTTTGCTGAGTTCATTTACTAGCTCCAGGACTTCTGTGGATTCTATATGGTTTTTTATATACAATAATGTCATGTGCAAATACATACTTTTACATCTTTCTTTCCATTTTGGTGCCTCCTATTTCTGTTTCCTGCCTACTTACTCAGATCAGAATGTTCAGTACAATGGTGAATGAGTGAAAGTTGCTTAGTTGTGTCCAACTCTTTGCGACCCATGGACTATACAATCCATGGAATTCTCCAGGCCAGAATACTGGAGTGGGTAGCCTTTCCCTTCTCCAGGGGATCTTCCCAACCCAGTGATTGAATCCAGGTCTCCCACATTACAGGCAGATTCTTTACCAGCTGAGCCACAAGGGAAGCCCATTCACTACATGGTGAATAGTAGTAGTGAAAGTGGGCATCCTTGTCTGATCCTATCTTAGACAGGGAAAGCTTTGAGTCTTTCAACACTGAGTATGATATATGATATAGGTTTTTAAAAAATGCCTCTTACCATGTTCAGGAAGTTCCCTTCGATTCCTAATTTGCTGAGCGTTTTTATCATAAGAGAGTGCTGAATTTTGTCATATGCTTTTCCTGTGTTTTTGAGATGAGCATGTGATTTTCCCCTTTATTTTATTAAGTTTACTTTTTTGGTACATCTTTAAGGTATGAAGAGTGACAATACTAGACAATTTAATTTCTAAAGAAATATAGAATAACCTTGTTATTTCTGAATTGTTAAAAGAGCTACATTATTAATTGGTAGGAATTTCCTTATACAGACACAAAGCAAGCATATATAAACAAATTGTAAGGCCAGTAGAACCACCTTTAGAATTACTATACTAGAGAAAATCTAACAATATCTGCTTCAGTTACATGCACAAAGCTTTTCATAAAATATTAAGAAGAAAAGCAAGCTTTCATAAATAATTAAAATTAAACAGAAGTTCCTAGGGCCAGATGGTTCCCTTTAGGGAATGAAAGGTATAGAGTATAGAGGGCATTATAAAATTTACAACGTGTCTATGGATTACTCCCAAAATACATGTACAGTTACAATTTAGATATGTGGAAAAAAATGAACTTCCCCCAAAGACAAGCTAGTAATGGTGTAGAATAAAAATCAAAAAAATTTTAAACTTCTTTCTGGATTATCAGATCACTAGGTTGCTTTTAGCAGGGTAACAAAAGTAGCAGAACAAGCTCTTTGTTAACAGAAAAGCATACGGCATAAAACTTCTAGGTGTGAGCTCTTCTGGTACTAAGAATAAAAGGGCACATCTCCTAGTTACATCATTCTTATTAAATTTTTATTACTACCACTTTCAATCTAAACATAAGAGCATCTTATTTCTTCCTCATCCCTGGGGAGTAAGATACCCATATGAGTGAACGTAAAGGAAAATAAAAGCTTATCTCTTTATGTGTCCAATCAGTTTATACATTTTTAATTCATTTTCTATGAAAACAATATAAGCTAAAGAGACAATATAGATATTAGTAGAGCATGGAAAATGCTATGCGTGTGTTTATGACCTCAGGCAAATCACATAAACTTCCTGGGTCTGTTTTTCTTTCTACAGAATGAGCAAGATAATACCAACCTCAGAGGATGTATTAAAAACTAGAAAACTGTGAACTGCTATATAAAATATTAGTACATTTTAAAGACTAAATGCTTACGTTTCATAAACTAAAGGCAGTGTACTCAAACATTCTTGGAAAAATATTTCAAAAAAATTTTGTCTGGGGAAAATCTCTCTGATAAAATTAGAAATGAAAAATGTCACCCACTATGTACTCCCTTCATTAAATGGAAACTGGAAAAACTTCTAAATAATTCATGGGTTAATGAGGGGGGGAAATGCAGAAGCGATTTTAAAAAGCCCTACATACCTATCACAGAATGCAATTAAAGTAGAAAGAGAAATTTTTTAGGCTCAAGTGGATTTATTTGAAAACTAAAGGCTGAAAATATAGAACCTAATAGAAAGAGAAGCCTAAAAACATTAACTATAATAAAGTAGAAAGAAATAATGAATATAAAGGTAGTAATTAAGGAGATAGGGAACAATAACATTGAGAAGTAGAACAAGAGTTGGCTTTTGGAAAAGATTAATAAAATAGATTGGCAAGTCTGATAAAAATAAGAGAGAAAACACAAATAATATTACAAATAAAAAGGGAGACAATTATAAAGGCAAACAAGTTTATATGCAAATTTATGCCATCAAATTTGATAAATGAAATAGACAATTTGTCTAGGAAAGTGAAGTTACCAAAATACACTAAAAAAGATACAGAAAACCCGAATGGACCAAAACATATAAACAATCTGACTACTAGTTAAAAATCAACTTCTTCATAAAAGGAACAAACCAAGACATTTTTATAGACTTCTACCCCCAACATTCTCTTATGGAAAAATGTCAAATGTATACACATTAAAATAAAAAGAACTGCACAGAAACACCTGTATACCACCACTACCTAGACTCTTTAATTAACATTTTTCTACATTTTCTTTCACATAACTATCCATCTACCCATCCATTTATCCTTTCTACATGTTCATCCTTTTACATCTTTTATTGAATCCTAGGGGTAAAAATACAAGAATACAAAAATATGACAGGATTTCAAAGCACCAGACTAGTGATATTTGTATTTCCACGTGAACTTAGCATTTTAAATGTTTTTCTAAAAATAGAATTGGAGCTATGGTACACTGAAAATAATAAATACACATGGAGGTAATTCAGGAAAAGAAAAGGGACATAGACTGCGCCCTTTTCTTTCCTGTCTTTGGCCTTTGTCTTGTAATATGGATACCCTGATTCCTTTCCAAACAACTTTCTAAGGTATTAGCCAGTTCCCATTCCTCTGGCCAAGAAAGAGAATCGAACTGGATCTTTTAAAATAGCAGTCATAAAATGAATGTATTTTAATAAATGCATTCAGTCAGGAAACATTTAGTGTGCACTTAATTTATCAGAAAGAAAATAAGATTAATTAACCACAGGAACAATTTTTCTTCCAAAGGATACTTTCTCTACTGCAAAAAATTTTAATCTGTCAGATCCTAAAGAAAAACAATTTGATTTATTTTCTATGTAAACAGTGTGACATGCTAGCAAACTTGAATGAAAAGATAACTATCAAAGAATGACAGCATATAGAAGGCAAGGTTAATTGTTTAAAGCAAGATATTATAACATTAATTTGTTTATCAATTATAAAATTTTAATTTTCCTTTTTGTGTCCCTTTATTATTCTTCGCACTGACACATGACCCTGTTGTTTTATGAACTGTGTGCATTCAAAATTAATTTGAGTGGGAAATAAAGCTCTTTAAATCATTCTTTTCAAAAGCAACAGACATGCTAATAATGACTGATGTCCTGAGACAGCCTGTATCATCACCTTCCTTTTTGACCTTCATCAAAGAGAACAAAACACCTTTCAACTTTGTTAGAAGGAATACTGTTTTCAAAAAATTTGTCCTTTAAAGTATTCTAACGTCATTGGTACATTCATTTTGTTTGTATCTAAAGACAGTTTCGATTCTAAATGGATATATCACATACTGCACTGAAGGTAACTTGCCTTGCTGGAGGTTTCTAATAAAAATTGGAATGTGTTCTGCACAGCTTGGCATGTCTCTAGCTCAGTCCGGCTGAAGGCTATTAAATAATCCTTAAGGTGGTCATACACATTTCCATCAAGAGCCTGTGAAAGAGTAAACAAAAGCAAAAAAATTATGAAAAAGCTCTGACATATAATGCTTGCTGTTTAAATGCTAAATTCAGTTTAAAATCTATTAATATAAAATAAAAGTTATAGGTAGGTTGCTAAGTAAAGAATAGATATAAATCTTAAACCATCACTTGGGAAAACATTGAATTTTTCTAATAAGTAGGAACTCAAAAAAGGTAGAGCCCAATACTGGTAAAGATGTGGGGACAGTATAAAACTTGAGAGACAAAAATGCATGGTTTCTGATATTTGCTCATCTGCTTACTAGCTATGTAAACATCTCTAGTCTGTTCATAAGATTAGGTGTGGGACTGGATGAAATAATAGATGTAAAGGATCTATACACAGTGCCTGGAACAGAATGGACATTCTATAAACATTAATTTCCTCCATTTTCCCTCATCCATTATTGGTAGGATTCTAAATTCATATATTCTTACTATACAGCAATCAGAGAAAAACCACAATAGAAATAGTAAAAATAAAAAAAAAAAGAGTCAGAAATTCTGTTTTAGGGAAGAAACATCAATGCAATATCTACAAAGAAATTTAAACATTCTTATTTATTTAAATATTTAGATTAGGACTCCTTAAAAATTGAAAAAAAGAGAAAAGCACTAAACATTTGAGAAATGATTAAGTTATGATATACATAGTGACTAAAATATGCACAGCTACCAAAACAAAAACCATGGAAACTGTGTAGATGGTAAACAATGTACTGAACAATTTTAGGTTAAAAAAGCAGAATAAATAGGATACATACATGTTAGCAACAATGATGGGAAAATACATCGAAACATCAATAATAATAAAAATAAAGGTTCTGGAGTCTTGCAAGTCAACAGAGATCTTCTTAAAACCACAGAAAATTCACACATTTAAGTCACCATTGAACTATTTTAAAGTGTACAATTCATTGACTTTCAGTACACTCACAATGTTGTACAACCATCACTACTATCTAATTCCAGGGCATCTGCATTGCTTCCAAAAGAAATTCCATACCCATTAAGTGGTCACACCCATTCCTACCTTTTTCTCCATCTCTGGCAAACACTAATCTACTTTCTTCTTCCTTTTCTTTTTTAAGTGGAGGAAAATTGCTACAACATTATAAATGTTCTGTTGGTTTCTGTCGTACAACAACTCAAACCAGCCACAATAATATATATATATATATACATATATATGTCGTATATATATACATATATAGACATATATATCACCTGTCTCTTGGGTCTCCCTCCCCTCCCCACACACCACCCCTCTAGACACCACAGAGTACCTTGCTGGGCTCCCTGGGTTATATGGCAACTTCTCACCAACTATCTATTTTATACACGGTAGTGTATATAGAGCTATACTACTTTCTCCATTCATCCCACTCTCTCCTTCCCCCATTATGCCCACAAGTCTGTTTTCTGTATCTTCGACTAATCTACTTTCTAACTCAATGAATTTGCCTCTTCTGGACATTTCATATAAATGGAATCACATGATACGTGTTTTTTTTTGTGCCAGCCTCTGTCATTTAACATATTTTCAAGGTTCATCAATGAATCAGTACATCATTTTATGGCTTCCCTGATAGCTCAGTTGGTAAAGAATCCACCTGCAATGCAGGAGATCCCGGTTCAATTCCTGGGGTCGGGAAGATCCCCTGGAGAAGGGATAGGTTACCCACTCCAGTATTCTCCAGCTTCCCTTGTGGCTCAGCTGGTAAAGAATCCCCCCACAATGCGGGAGACTTGGTTTCAATCCCTGGGTTGGGAAGATCCCCTGGAGAAGAGAAAGGCTACTCACTCTAATATTCTGGCCTGGAGAATTCCATGGGGTTGCAAAGAGTTGGACACAACTGAGCAACTTTCACTTTATGGCTGAAAAATATTACATTTTATGGATATGCCATATTTTGTTTATTCATTCATTAGTTGGTGAATCTTTGCGTCGTTTTCACTTTTTAGCTATTATGAATAATGCTCTGTGGACATCTGTGTACAAGTTTTTATTTGAACACGTTTCCAACACTCAAGAATACACAGAAGAACTGTACAAAAAAGATCTTCACAACCCAGATAATCACGATGGTGTGATCACTCACCTAGAGCCAGACATCCTGGAATGTGAAGTCAAGTGGGCCTTAGAAAGCATCACTACGAACAAAGCTAGTGGAGGTGATGGAATTCCAGTTGAGCTATTTCAAATCCTCAAAGGTGATGCTGTGAAAATGCTGCACTCAATATGCCAGCAAATTTGGACAACTCAGCAGTGGCCACAGGACTGGAAAAGGTCAGTTTTCATTCCAATCCCAAAGAAAGGCAATGCCAAAGAATGCTCAAACTACCGCACAATTGCACTCATCTCACACGCTAGTAAAGTAATGCTCAAAATTCTCCAAGCCAGGCTTCAGCAATACGTGAACCGTGAACTTCCAGATGTTCAAGCTGGTTTTAGAAAAGGCAGAGGAACCAGAGATCAAATTGCCAATATCCGCTGGATCATCGAAAAAGCAAGAGAGTTCCAGAAAAACATCTATTTCTGCTTTATTGACTATGCCAAAGCCTTTGACTGTGTGGATCACAATAAACTGTGGAAAATTCTGAAAGAGATGGGAATACCAGACCATCTGACCTGTCTCTTGAGAAACCTGTATGCAGGTCAGGAAGCAACAGTTAGAACTGGACATGGAACAACAGACTGGTTCCAAATAGGAAAAGGAGTACGTCAAGGCTGTATATTGTCACCCTGCTTATTTAACTTATATGCAGAGTACATCATGAGAAACGCTGGGCTGGAAGAAACACAAGCTGGAATCAAGATTGCCGGGAGAAATATCAATAACCTCAGATATGCGGATGACACCACCCTTATGGCAGAGAGTGAAGAAGAACTAAAGAGCCTCTTGATGAAGGTGAAGGAGGAGAGTGAAAAAGTTGGCTTAAAGCTCAACGTTCAGAAAACCAAGATCATGGCATCTGGTCCCATCACTCCATGGGAAATAGATGGGGAAACAGTGTCAGACTTTACTTTTTTGGGCTCCAGAATCACTGCTGATGGTGACTGCAGCCATGAAATTAAAAGACGCTTACTCCTTGGAAGGAAGGTTATGGCCAACCTAGATAGCATATTTAAAAGCAGAGACATTACTTTGCCAACAAAAGTCCGTCTGGTCAAGGCTATGGTTTTTCCAGTGGTCATGTATGGATGTGAGAGTTGGACGGTGAAGAAAGCTGAGCGCCGAAGAATTGATGCTTTTGAACTGTGGTGCTGGAGAAGACTCTTGAGAGTCCCTTGGACTGCAAGGAGATCCAATCAATCCATCCTAAAAGAGATCAATCCTGGATGTTCATTGGAAGGTCTGATGTTGAAGCTGAAGCTCCAATACTTTGGCCACCTCATGCGAAGGATTGACTCATTGGAAAAGACCCTAATGCTGGGTAGGATTGGGGGCGGGAGGAGAAGGGGACGACAGAGGATGAGATGGTTGGATGGCATCACCGACTCGATGAACATGGGTTTGGGTAGACTCCGGGAGTTGGTGATGGACAGAGAGGCCTGGCGTGCTGCAATTCATGGGGTCGCAGAGAGTCGGACACGACTGAGCGACTGAACTGAACTGAACTGAACTTCCAACTCTCTTGTGTATATAATTAGTAGTAGAATTGCTGGGTCTCCCGATAGAAATTCCATGTCTAACTATTTAAGGAACAATCTTAAATACAGTCTTTAAATACAATCTTAAATTTTTTCCACAGTGGCTGCACTGTGTTACATGCCCATCAGCAATATATAAAGGTTCCAGTTTCTCCACAATCTCAACAACATCTGCTATTTTCTGTTTTGTTTTGTTTTTTAATTATTCAAGCTCCCCTAGTGGTATCTCATTGTGGTTTTGATTTTGCATTTCTCTAATGACTAATGGTGTTGAGTGTCTTTTCAAGTGCTTATTGGCCATGTGTATATATTCTCTGAAGAAATGTCTACTCAAGTCCTATACACACTCTTTCAAAACTTTTCATCTTATATTGGAGTATAGCCAATTAACAATGTTGTGATGGTTCCAAGTGGACAGCAAAGCGACTCAACCATATATATACATGTATCCATTCTCCCGTAGACTCGTCTCCCATCCAGGCTGCCACGTAACATTGAGCAGAGTGCCCTGTGCTATAGGATAGGATCTTACTGGCTATCCATTTTAAATATAACAGTTTCCACTCATTTTTTAAATTGGTGTTGTTTGTCTTTTTGTTGTTGAGTTCTTTATATATTTGGGTATTATTTATATATTTGGGCTTCCCAGGTGGCACTAGCGGTAAAGAACCTGCCTGTCAATGCAGGAGAAGTAAGAGACACAGGTTCGATCCCTGGGTGGGGAAGATCCCCTGGAGGAAGTCATGGCAAACCACTTCAGTATTCTTGCCTGGAAAATCCCATGGACAGAGGAGCCTTGTGGGCTACTGTCCATAGGGTTGCAAAGAGTTGAACATGACTGAAATGACTTAGCACATATTTATATATTTGGATACATATATATTACTAGATGGACTTCCCCGATGGCTCAGAGGGTAAAGAATCCATCTGCAATGCAGGAGACACAGGAGGCGCAGGTTTGATCCCTGGGTCAGGAAGATTTCCTGGAGAAGGAAACGGCAACCACTCCAGTATTCTTGCCTGACAAATTCCACGGACAGAGGAGCCTAGAGGGCTACAGTCCGAAGAGTTGCAAAGAGTCGGACACAACTGAGCGACTAACTACATCTTACTAGATATATGATTTTCAAATATATTTTCCCACTTTGAGGGCTACCCTTTCACTCTATCAATAGTGTCCTTTGATGTACAAAAGTTTTAAATTTTGTTGTGGCCTAATTTAACTATTTTTTTTTGCTTCTGTTTTGGTGCTATATCTAAGAATTCTCAATGGAGGTTTTATAGTAAGGAAAAATCTTTGTTTGTTTCTTACTTTGGTTATTTAATTAAACATTTACTATAAAACTGACTTAAAACCACAAATTGTGTCCTCAAAGCAGTAATAAAACTGCACGTTCCATTGTGCTTAAACCACTAGATGGCACCAGCAAGCACTATAAATATAGACAGTGCAAATTCCTTAAGATTTCTTTCCATGAGATTATGTAACATCCCCAGAGAGACTACTGGTGTTAAGTCTGAATAATAATTCTTACCTTACGACTACTTTTCATGAACTTGTTAAAAAATGAACATACAACTGATGAGGTTTTTGCTTTAGAAATGCTCTTGGTAGATGGTCATAACCTTGTGTTTGCAGGAAACCACTGGAGCATTTTATTTAACACAGCAAATGGGAATACTGGCATCATGCGCTGCCACCCCCAGAGTTTCTGAGTAGGTTGGGGGTGGGGCCTGAGAATTTGTATTTTCTAACAACTTGCTGCTGGTGGTCTGAGGACCATACTTTGACAATCACTGGACTAAACAAAGAGTCATTCTAGCTGATTAGGTAGAATATTTACATAGACTTAGATCCTGGTGACCCTGTGACTCCAACACAGTGGCTGGAGGTAGAAGTCCATCATGAATGGGGTCAATAGCACCAATATATCAAGTAGGCAGATGAGCACCTGTCTTCAACTAAGAACCATGCTCTACTTCAGAGTTATAAAGGCAGCATGGGAAAGAGTTTGAGTTCTGAAAATAAGCTGGATATGGGTTAGAATCTCAGAACTTTTACTTCATCATTTTGATGGTTCTCTCGTCTATAAATAGGGAAAGTGGGAATACCACATACTCCATGGGACACTGTAAAGATCAGCTAATGTAAGGGAATGGCACAGTGTCAGTCTCCTTTTTTGCTTTGCTTAAAAATCTTCAATGGACTGGCTACATATTGATAATCATTAAAGCTGGGTAATGAATACATGGAGGTCATTATATTACTATTTTTATTTTGGTGTATATGGGAAATTTTCCATAAAAAAAGAAAATCTGAATATCAGACTAGAAAGAAAAAGTGGTGCTACCCAAAAAAATTTTTAAGCTCCCACTGTACATTTTGAAAAGTTAAAATTCTTTAGCTGGTATCTAAGATCCTTTATAATCTAGTCCCAAACTACCTCTCATCAGTATCATCTCTCATCACTGTTGTCTGTACTGTACTCATATCCCAACCACAACAAGTCATTTTGGAAAATGACATTTACTATCACGTTTCCAATTAAGTTATTCTCTTAGCCTGCAATGTCATTCCCCTTTTCTCACCTACTCAAATAGTAATAATGATGGCTAACAGGCAACTAATATTTATTAACGGCTTACTAATGTTGCAAATGCTTTACAAAACCGATTTAATCAGTTCCTTTTTAGTGTTTCTTTAATTTGTATAGTGCATGGGTATTACTGCAAGTTATGGATTAAGTCTTTTTCAGGCAGATAGAAGATGCTCAAAGATATTTATAGAATAAATGAAAGAATGCTTTACTCTAGAGTTTAATATAGCAACAAAAGTGCCCTGAATTAGACAGCTTATAGGTAAGCTCTGTGTGTGTGTGTGCGCACGTGCACCCATGTGCACACACACAGAGTTGCTCACTTGTGTTCAACTCTTTGCGACCCTATGGACTATAGCCTGCCAGGCTCCTCTGTCCGTGGAATTTTTCGGCAAGAATACTGGAGTGGTTTGCCATTTCCTACTCCAGGGGATCTTCCCAACCCAGGGATTGAAGCTGTCTCTTGCGTCTCCTGCATTGGCAGGTGAATTCTTTACCATTGCGCTACCTCGGAAGCCCCATAGGCAAGCTATTCCCACTGTATTCCAGTAAGAGAAAAATGTACCATTAATTGTGTACCAAACACAGTAAAGGCATCTCTTGGCTTCAGCAATTCAAACGAGGCTTAATGAATTTACATTAGGTAGGAGGTGGGTCAAGTGACTGGAAGTCTCTTCTAGCAGACAGAGATTAATCTTAAAATATTTCTTTCATCATATCATCATGTTCCCCAGAATATGATGAGAATATTCAGAATTCTGGGAATCCCACCAGAATTCCCCAAATTTTATAGGGTTACAGAATTCATTAACTTATCCATGTACCAATTTTTCTGGTTGATAAGAATAAGATAGCTGGAGGTCTTCAGGCCTAGGTGTATTATTGCTCATGTTCATAAAGTTAATGCAGGAGATACAAAAATTAAGAAATGGTTAGAATTCAAAGCAAAAGAAGTGGATGATTTACCCTATGACTGGCTCTACCCCCATCTCAAGTTAACTGCAATTGTTTGAACCAGTGATGGTGCTGAGAGATGAAGTTCAAAGCAATTCTGGATAGTACTGTCTCAACCTGGTTTGTGTTTAGTAGGTAGACTGCATATATGGACTTTGATAGAAATCCAATAATTAAAAAGAATTAGTTCCCTAAAACAGAATGAAATACTAGGAAACAAAAGGAGAGAGCTTGAAAATGCTTTATACAAACTCTTCCATCACAGTACTTATCTTTATCACACAGAGTACTTTACCGCTATCTATCATAGTACTTCATAACTGTATCATTTGGATTATTGCTGCACTCTCCTATTGCTCAGCATACAGTTGTCCCTCCCACCAACTCATTTCCACATTGCAGATAGGAGGATGCTTCTAAATTGCCTATTGGAAGGGCTCATATAAGCTACAATTACCATCTATTACCCTTTAGTAAGGAGTCTCTTAACTGCAGATAACAAAGATTCAACTCAAAGTAACTTGCACAAAATGGGAGTTTGTTGGCTGAGGTAAACAAATCACAAGGACAAGGTGATGCTTGCTCAGGAACTACCCAATTCAAGGACAGTCTCTGCCCCTCTCCTCTGCTCCTCACTCCCAGCTTTACTCTGCCAAGTTTCTCATTATTGCTTTTCCCTGTGAGTTGGTCTGAGTCTCCTGGTGGGAAGAATAGGCCATTTTCAACTTATTTTTCAGCTTCCACCCCAGGGATGACCTAATTTAGGTCAAGTGCCCAAATCTGCCCAATAACCCTGAGCAAGGGGCAAGGGTGTGATGCTCTCTTGCATACCAGCTTGGCCTGTAAGTTTACCCCTGTGGTCAAGAGAGTAGGATTTGAGGGAGAGAAGGCATGCAGAGTCCTATATGTTTTATGTCTTGGGATTCCACATAAAAAAATGCCACTACTAAAAAGGTTTGGAACTACTGCATTAGACAAAGTTTTGTGAAATTAATCTCTTTTCCAGCTTATACAAATTTTTACCAGTGTTACATAACATCATTAGGTTTACTTTTCTGTTATGGGACTTGAGTGTGGGCTCGTTTTTGAATTCTGACTGGCATATTATTTGTTTAACAGATACATATTAAGTAATACCAGTATGTCAAACTCTGAATTCAGCACAGAAGACACAGAGGTAAACAGACAAGATCCTTCCCTTCACGGAACTTAACAAACCAAAAGGAAAGACAGACAAATAGGCGTTATAAGTTCCTATTTTATGCTAAGATTTTATGCTATCTTTAGGAGTTATGAAGCAAAAAGACAAGAGGGCTGTCCAGAATAGATAATGATTAAGTGAAAATCTTAATAAGCAAGAGTTAGCAAAACTAAGGAGGAGAGGGATAGATAGAAGTCAAGAAAGAGGAAAAGCCTTTGTGAAAACCTAGAGGCAAAAG
The DNA here is from genome assembly GCF_054371585.1 of Giraffa tippelskirchi. Lineage (NCBI taxonomy): Eukaryota > Metazoa > Chordata > Mammalia > Artiodactyla > Giraffidae > Giraffa > Giraffa tippelskirchi. The sequence goes on from NC_137285.1 coordinate 123,910,365, forward strand.
AGGAATATTGGAAGAACTAAAAGATGTACATTGTTGGGATAACAGGGAAGAGAAATGGAGAGAGTAGTGAAGAACCAAGAGGTAAGCTCTGTCCAGATCAGGCAGTCAAAAGATTTTTTGTTTTGCTTTGCTCGTACTTTAGTTTAAATGCAATGAGTCGTTAATGAACATAGTCTAGCAGTCAAGTAAAACACGTGGTTTGGAAGCATTCTCCTAGCTGCATTATAGAAATGGGTTGGCAAGATACAGGGCAACAGGAGATTGCTGCAATAACCCAGATGAAACAGGATGTCTGGAAGGTAGTAGATAAGTAAGAAATGAAATCAACAAAATTTAGTGATTAACTAAATGTTGAAAGAAAGGCAGAGAGGAAAGTAAACCTTTACTTTCAAGTGTCTGATCTAGGCAGGTGAGTGGATATTATACACTGTGCCAAGAACACAAGAAGAAGCACAGTTGGAGAAGAGAATGGTTTAGCTCAAGAGACAGTATGATATATAGGGGTGAAGCTCAGAGAAGGGAAATAGTGTCTGGTTAAAATTTAAGTCTGTAAATTACATGCTACATGTTATTTTTTCATCAGAGTAAAGCTGACCCAAGTAAGATAAAGTAAATGCCTGATTATATCTACTTCACTCTCAAAATAAATCTTCAGTGCCTTCCCTCTCTTATAATTGGGGCCTGCTTTTATAGCTTCCACTCTTGTCACCCTTGATTCATACAGATCACTAGCTGCAAGTAATAATAATTCAACAGCTTGCCTTACTGTTCCTGCTTCTTTTCAATTAAACAGATCTAAAAGCTTGAAATAGACAATTTTTATTTCAAAGCCAAATCACAGATACAACCCAAAAGCTACATGTATTTCTTATAAATTTAAAGTAAGGTAAAAACTTTTAAAGCTTACAATAAATTATAAAAGTGTCAAAATTATAATAGTTTGACAAGGACATGCATGATAAAGATGCATCTGAGCCTTGTCTAGTATTTACATGAGCAAGGCACAAGAATGTTCTCTAAGTACACTTGTTTGTTCACTTTCAAACCAGGAGATGTGCACAAACTTCTATGCCTATAGAGACCTGCATGCACAGCCATAAATTTCATAATCAGTGATACATTAGAATTCATATATATGCTCAGAAATGGCAGGATAAGCATTCTTTAAGGGTTTATACAAATATGAGTTAATATGGCAGTATGAGATTCTCAGTGGTCTCCACCATGCAAAAATTTGGTAAGAAACTCACTCAAAGGTAACTTTTAAACACAAATTTTGTTTCTGATTACTTGGTACCAATTGCTATGGGAAGAAGTCTGTAATATCTAAATTGAGAAACCATGGGGCCTTTGTTTTCATCATTTTAATAGTTTGAAAAAGCTGAAAGGCTTCTGAATGCCTTTGAACATCCATATTATTTTCAGATTCCTTATATATTACTTATATTATATATTATATATATATATGTTCCTTATATATTACAGTACTCTTTTATATATTACTTCTGCTCTCCTTATTTATTTGATCAACTTGATCTCTAAAATCAGTTGAGTTTGGAACCCAAACTCACAGTAGTAAATACTCAAAATAGTAAAGGAAAATTGGGATATAAGACAAATTCAGAAGCTTAGAATTCTAGGGTGTTCCACTAAACATTTTATAGGAAAGTATAAATTCCTGGAACTTGTTTGAAGAGGGAAATTATGATGAATTAGGAGTTAGGAGAAAGAAAATGTGTCATTTTTCTAAGCATTTGATACAATTTCCCCTAAAGTAAGAACTTTAAACAGTGGCCTCCTTATATAGATCCAGGAAGGGCAGAGATTCTGTAGTAACAGAGCTATGCTGAAATCTCTTGAGTTTCCTTAATGCAGCCTAGAAAAAGCAAACTCTTCTTTTTCTGAGAGCAATGGGCATTCTAAATAGTCTTTGGTAAAAGTCAAGAATATAAATATCAAGATAATGATGAGTAAGAGCTGTCTTAAAATTAAATCATGAAATTCTACAGTCCTCCTTTACTGATGCAAAACAACAATGACTGCCTGCCTGCATTTGTGTATCTTTCTGAGAAGACTTTAAGCTGCACTTAACTAGGATGCAAAGAGAAAGTAGATTTTTACAAATTTAAAGAGATCAAAGTAAGTTCTGGGTTAAATTTGCATCACTGTAAATATCTTTAATATACGGTTGAATTTGTCAATTGATATAAAGTAAAATTAGAAACATGTCACCTAAATTTTTACTTGGTTATTTTATTTAAAAGCACTGAGTTACCTCAGGTTCTGTGAAAGAGGAAAACAAAGTTTCTATCTGTGAATTACAAAGCCAGGAAAGGAAAATTTTATACTGCTTTTCTATAAAGTCTGTATCATCCTCTTGAGTTACTTACAAGCGTGCGTCATCTAGTTGTGAATGTGCTAAAACCATCTCAATATTTGGGTTGCAACCTCAAAGCAGCATGGTCCAACAGAAAGCCTTGAACCACATACACTTGCATTCAAATCTCAGATCTACCACTTAACTAGCAATGACACTTTGGGGAAACAATGAACTTTCTGGAGCATTAAATTCCTGCTCTGATAGAGACTAGAGAGTATGGTACTTACAAAATATGGTTATTAAAATCATAAAGCTTAAATATTTCTATATTCTACCTAAGAATTTCACCTATTTCCCATAGAGGACCTATAATAAAGGATTTTGATGAAAGATTTGGTTTTGAGTCTTGATTCTATTATGTACTTAAGCTGTATAACCTCTCTAAGCCTCAGTTTCCTCATCTATAGAGAGATAAGAATAGTATGTCTTCATGAGGTCTGTAAAATAGTATACTGTTTTAAGTCCCTTGTTTCTTTTACTATATCTTTTTAAGATTTTTGTAGTGGCTGCCTGAGGATTACAGTTAACACCTTAATTTAAGCAAACTGGTTTGGATTAATGCAAACTTAATTTCAACAGAATACAAAAACTATGCCCCTTTATAGCTCTACTTTCCCTCTTCTGTGCTATTTTTATCACAGAGATATATCTTCATACAGTATAAGCCCATCAACACTTTATAATGATTGCCTTATGCATTGTCTTTAAAATCCAACTTATGACCCAGCAATCCCACTGCTGGGCATATACACCGAGGAAACCAGAATTGAAAGAGACGCGTGTACCCCAATGTTCATCGCAGAACTGTTTACAATAGCCAGGACATGGAAGCAACCTAGATGTCCATCAGCAGACGAATGGATAAGGAAGCTGTGGTACATATACACAATGGAATATTACTCAGCCATTAAAAAAATACATTTGAATCGGTTCTCCTGAGGTGGATGAAACTGGAGCCCATTATACAGAGTGAAGTAAGCCAGAAAGAAAAACAACAATACAGTATACTAATGCATATATATGGAATTTGAAAGATGGTAACGATAACCCTATATGCGAGACAGAATAAGAGACACAGATGCATGGAACAATTTTATGGACTCTGAGGGAGAAGGTGAGGGTGGGACGTTCTGGGAGAATAGCATTGAAACATGTATATTATCATATGTGAAACAGAACACCATTCCATGTTCGATGCATGTGACAAGGGCTCAGGGCCGGGGCAATGGGATGATCCAGAAGGATGGGATGGGGAGGGAGGTGGGTGGGGGGTCCAGGAAGGGGAACACATGTAAACCCATGGCTGATTCATGTCAATGTATGGCAAAAACTATTACAATATTGTAAAGTAATTAGCCCCCAACTAAAATAAATAAATTTATAAAAAAAAAAAAAAAGATCGAGAAGAGATTTTGGAAGTCACTAAGCATAAAAAAAAAAAAAAAAAAATCCAACTTAAATTATCTACTCCTTTTGCAGACTGGATCATCTCAATTGTCTGATCTTTAAATTCATGGATTTTTTTCTTTTGCTGGTTCAGCTTTATTGCCAAATCCTTCTGTGTATTTTAGTTTTAGTTACTGCACTTTTCAACTTCAGAATTTCTACTTGGCTCTCTCTTATAATTTGTCTCTTTGTTGATATTCTCTCTTTGGTAAAACATTGTTCTCATACTTTCTTTTTATTTCTTTGGATATGGTTTCATTTAGCTCTTTAATCATATTTATGATCTTTGCTCATAAAGAGGTGATTTAATAGAATCTTTGTCTAGTAAATTCAATGTATGGGCCTCCTTGAGGTCAATTTCTATTGACTCCTTTTGTTTCTGTGAATGGGTTATATCGGCTTGTTTCTTTATATGTCTAGTTTTTGGTTAAGAATAGGACATTTAAAACATAATGTGGCAATTCTGTCCTGCACTAAGTTGCTTCAGTCATGTCTGACTCTTTGTGACCCTATGGGCCATAGCCCACCAGGCTCCTCTGTCCATGGGATTCTCCAGGGAAGGATACTTGAGTGGGTTGCCATGCCCTTCTCCAGGGGATCTTCCTGACCCAGGGATTGAACCTGCGTCTCTTATGTCTTCTGCATTGGCAGGCAGGTTCTTTACCACTAGTGCCACCTGGGAAGCCCAGAAATCAGATTCCTCTCTCCCTAGGATTTGTTGTTGCTGCTGCTATTTGTTTATTTAGTGACCATGTTTTATCTCTGTGCTCCGGGGAATCTCAGAACTTTGCAAGGAACTTCATGCACTCCACAAATACTTGATTTAAAAGCTTTAATATATATCACTTCGACTGTCTTTTAAATATCCATGAATTTTAGTCCCTCAGACATTCATTATTTTCCATCCCACCCTTCTGCTAAACACAGTGAAGATAAAATGACATCAGTGGATGCTATACTAGAAAAGCAAAAAGGGTGGTGAGAGAACAGAGTCATTATAGGCATAAGGTAGTATAGGTCCTGAGAACTCGACTGTGAAGAGAACATCATAATTTACATTTCAAGGAGCAGTTTAGGGTCAATGGATCATTATTAGCTATTATATTTAATTCATTTCGTCAATTTGAATTTTACTGATTTTATAGATTTGCTTGTGATTAAATAATTGTTTTGGTTTTATACTTGTATAAAAGCCAAAAGCATACATTTTTAACATAGGTTTTTTTATACATATTTATATAACAATGTAATCAAAATAATCTAAGAGCCTGCCTACAGGAATTTTTGCCCATGAAAAACAGGGTCTTAAATTATTCAAAGGTAAAAAGTTTCATCACTCTTTCAGTTTTTACTCCACCACAGGGCGTGCCTCCTGCTTAGTTAAATAGCAGATTTTTGTTTACTAACTGTACCACTCCCATAGTGAAACGGGGCTCTTCCTCGGCTGTGGTCCTGATGATCAACAGGAAGTGATGATATAGGCATAGTTTCATAGCTGGAAGCAAGAAGATGTGAAGGGACAAAAGACTGAAGGAGGACACAGAAAGACTTCTGGGAGAAACTATTAACATGATTGAAATTCAGATCTTTAGGTACATAAACCAGAAAAACATACATATCAGTAAAAAGGACTGTTGAAAATAGAAGAATTTTTGACATTCTAATTTAGAATGGAATCTAGAATTTTCTCACATTCATCTTTTGATTGTGTTATTTAGATATCATCTTTTGAGTGCACTTTTGAGACTGAAGTACTGAAACACCAGAAAGTATTTAGCATCCAGGTTCAATGCCTGATACAGGGTGCTTGGGGCTGGTGCACCGGGATGACCCGGGGGGATGGGATGGGGAGGGAGGTGGAAGGGGGTTCTGGAAGGGGAAAACATGTACACCTATGGTGGATTCATGTCAATGTATGGCAAAACAAATGCAATATTGTAAAGTTAAAAAATAGAAAATAAACTAATTAAAAAAAAAAAGAATATAAAGCCTTAGTTTTAATTCAGGAAGCATTATTCCAGATATAGGCAATCTGAAAGTTTCTCACGTTGAAATTTTAGGGAAGAGTTAATACACATTTCTTGGATATACAGAACCATTAATGGAAAGGAAATAGTTTAGTGCTCTTCTGAACTACAACAAGTGGTTGTACTGAACGGGGTCTGATCTTTTATAGCTCAAAGATAGCCTCTGACAGGAACAATCTTAGATATATGGTACATTAACATATGATAGCAACATTTCTTTGCACCTGAATTTTCTATGTAGTTTGTACTATGATACAAGGACCTAATTCTATAGCAAAGGGGAACTCTGCTCAATATTATGTTAATAATCTAAATGAGGAAAGAATTTTTAAAAGAATAGATATATGTATAACTGAATCACTTTGCTGTACACCTGAAACTAACACAATATGGTTAATCAACTATACTCCAATAAAAAAAAGTTAAAAAATAATTATTCAACAGTTCAGTCAAAAAAGTATTTCTTGAGGTCCTACGCTGTGCCAAGAATGATGCTAAGGGTTGAGTCTGTGTTTATATGTATTTGAGTACATAACCATGAAGAATTTGGCGAAGTATTGGAGACAAGCATGTAATAGTATGATTTAATTATACAGGGTTCTAGTAGAGAGGCACTGGAACAAATGTGGAGGTTTAAGGAAGATTTTCTGGAGGAAATGATGGCTGAGCACATGGGAAAACCTAAAGAATTACATTGGTCACATTTTAAATTTAAAAAAGTGGCTCAGTTCTTAGCAACTGAAATCAGTATTTATCAATGCTTACCTAAGACTAACATCATTTTGATTATTTTTGTTTTCCCAATAAATCAATTCAGTAGGTTTTAAAATGGTTTTTAAGTTGTACTCTAAAGCTGATTTAAGATTACAAATGTTTTCTAAAAAATACAGTAAGAATAAGAACCATAGACATTTTGGTCTTTACATTTAATAAAAGTGGGCTCTGAGCTATACATGTAAAGCAAAATGTTTTCATATTTTAATAGAGTAGTCAAGTATACGAGGGATGGGGTGGGGTGGGGGGCATATCGTTACTCAGTATATCAAAGCTTTCAAGTATAGAGTCCATGGAAAAGAATTTGGCTTTTCTTATTATAAACATTCACATGTTCATACTGAAGTCAGTTCCAGCAACAAGCTCTGCTGTGCTCAGCAGTAGTCGAACACAGAAAAAGCATTAGCTCAGGACATTCAAAAAAGAAGGAAGGAAGGTCAAGAAAGATAGGATCCACTTTTCAGCAATAACAACAATGATTCCGCTTCTAAAAGTTACAACTAAGCATTTTTGTACCCACTAAGTAAGACTGCAGGTGTAACAGACTGTGCCTTAAATATCTTTTTAAGTAATGGATTTAAAATTATCAGACAAAAATTAAGTTTCTATTTTTTTATTCCAAAGTTCCATGGTACCTATAATTATAACAGATTTCTTTAAAGAGATATAGAGGTTTATTCTGATTTTAAATGCTGCCTATTGGTAAAAATATTCTAGTTTCTCTCTGTTAGATTTTGATCTCTTAGAGAAAACTATCTAGTTTATAGGAAATCTATGAAGATGGTGAGTGAATCTTCCTGTAATCAAGAAGCAAAGTTCAGGGAGCTTCTTCAACAACATCTGACTGCTTATTCAGTCTCCTCTGGCAAGAGCCATTAGAATTTTATGCAACAGTGCTAATAGCCTCTATGTAGAAGGTGCCATCAAAGCCAAACTAAAAAGGCATTTATGATTATTCTTAGCTCCAATTTCATAGAAGCAGGACAAATAAATTTTAGCCCCAAGTGGGAATCAGCATCCTTAGCCTTTTAAACTGATAACTACCAATAGCCTGAAGACTGAAAGTGTTACAACATTTAAATGGAATGAGACTGTGTGTGTATGTGTGTGTGTGTCCATTCTAGGCTTATCACAAAAGCATCACATTTTTAATATCGAAAGGCTTTTTAAAAAGCAAGTTAGTATTTTATTTGATATGAATGGGTTTGATCAGACACATGCAAGTCTCCAAAATGCAGTTTCCAAATATTAGTTTAATATCAAAGAAAATAATGTATGTAATGATGTTAGTATCAATATAATGTGTGGAAAATAATAAGCAGTCAATGAATAAAACTATTTTGATATTTTTATTCTCCTTTAAGGGGCCAGAGGCCATCTGGATCTTGTTAAATATTGTATCTCCAATAAAAGGCACATAGAAGGCACTGAGTAAATATCTGTTAAATTATCAATGAATGAATGCCCTGCAATGAAAATGTGAGCTAACCATACTATATCTTCCATATCTAAAGTAGTATGTAAGAGAATATAAGTACTTAATAAAAATACGTTGGATGTCAGTTTGGTATAAAATATGAACTCCAACTCTGTTAATGTATCATCACTATCTTTAGCATTAACTATTTTATCCGTTTAATGATCCATTCTTTTCTTCAATTTTTGACTGTTCTGAAGAGCTGTTTAAATAGCACAAAATAAAAATTTGCAATTTTCAAGTAGCAAAAAATTAAAATAATATTAAATTAAGAGTATTACATTCATCCAAACTGTTGCTCTTACAGGTATATTTATTTAATTTTAAAACACAGCTTTGATAACATCAGGAATAGGTACTTTTGTACACTGTTTTTCAGAGTATAAATTGATATAATCTTTGTGGAAAGTAATGAGTCTATACAGAAAATATTAACAAATCTTTGTTTTTGACCAGGGAACACATTTCTTAAAGGCTGTCTTAAGGAAGTTATCAAAGAGGTATGCAAAAATTAGTATTAAAAAATCTTCACTACAGATTTATACAAATGGACAAAAAGGGACATGAAAATCTATGGCATGTTAATATAATAAAATACTATGCGGTCATTAAAATCACATTTTCAAGTAATATTCAAAGGCAAGAATATTTCAAAAATGTATTTTATATGAAAAAAGTACTTGTGAAAACAAAATGATACCAATTTTGAAGCATGTATATACAATATATGCATAGAAAAAATTAGAAGGTATCAGGATAATGCTCCCCTCATAGAACGAGTTAGGAAGTTCTTCCTCTGTTTTTCGGAAGAATGTGTTAATTCTTCAAATATGTGGGAGAATTCACTTATGAAGCCATCTGGTACTACATTTTTCTATAGTGGAATTTTTTTTACTACAATTCAATCACTTTTCTTATTATAAAATTGTTTACATTTTTCTATTTCTTCTTCAGTTAGTTTTGAGTTTGTGTTTTTAGGAATTTGTCCATTCTGTCTAGGTTATTGTTATCTGTTTATAGTACTCTCTTGTAATCCTGATTTCTGTAAGATTGGTAGTAATATCACACTTTCATTCCTGATTTTAGTAATTTAAATCTTTTTTTTGGGGGTGGGGTGGGATGAGGGAAGGTATCAGTGTAGTGGATTGAATGGTGGCGCATAAAAGATATATCCATGTCTTGCGACTTCCCTGGAGCTTCAGTGAGTAGGAATCTGTGTTTTCACTGTCAAGGGTGGCAGTTCAATCCCTGGTTGGGCAACTAAAATCCTGTAAGCCCTGTGCAGTCAAAAAAAAAGAAAAGAAAAGAAAAGATACATCCATGTCTTAACTCCTCAAACCTATGAAACTGATCTTATTTGGAAAAGGGGGCTTTACACGCGTAATTAAGACTCTCATCCATTCTTTTATAGGAGACAATAGAAAAAGAGACATGGGAAAAAGTGAGGTGAAAACAGAAGCAGAGTGATGCCAGTCTACATGCCAAGGGACTGCCAGGGATTTCCAGCAACCACAAGAAACTTGCGGAGTTATGGAATGGATTCTCTTCCCTCAGAACCTCCACAAAGAACCAACCCTGTTGACAGCTTGATTTTAGTCTTCTGGCTTCCAGAGTTGTGAGAGAAATAAATTTTTGTTTTAAGCCACCATATTTGTGATAATTTGTTACTGCAGCCATAGGAGAGAAATATAGTCAGTCTAACTAAAGGTCTGTCAATTTTGTTGCCCTTTTCAGAGAACCAACTTCTGGTTTTGCTGATTCTATTGTTTTTCTATTTCCTACCTCATTTATGTCTGCTCTAATGTTTATTATTTCCTTCCTTTCCTTCCTTTGGTTTAGTTTCCTCTCATTTTTCTAGTTCCTAAGATGGAAGGTTAGGTTAGTGATCTGAGATCTTTCTTCTTTTTTAATGTATGTGTTTACACCTATTACGCTTCCCTGATAGCTCAGTTGGTAAAGAATTGACCTATAGTGCAGGAGACCCCGGTTCAATTCCTGGGTTGGAAAGATCCCCTGGAGAAGGGATAGGCTACCCACTCCAGTATTCTTGGGCTTCTCTTGTAGCTCAGCTGGTAAAGAATCCATCTGCAATGTGGGAGACCTGGGTTCGAACCCTGGGTTGGGAAGAACCCCTGGAGAAAGGAAAGGCTACCCACTCCAGTATTCTGGCCTTGAGAATTCCATGGACTGTACGGTCCATGGGCTTGCAAAGGGTCGGACATGATTGAGCGACTTTCACTTAAACCTATTACAGGGTCTGGAAATCAACCAAAAGCAAACAATAAATTGAAAAACTGTTGACCTCTGGGTAAGAATAGTGGCAATGAGAGGCATTCTTGCCTAGGGTTAGTCCCATCTCCATTCAGTTAGGTAATAGTTCTATTAGGATAATGGTGGCAATGAAAACCAGCAGGTTCACTGCCAGAGAGACTAACTTGATTTGGAGCAAAGGGTTAAAAAACTCATGTCCAGAGGGTTTTTTTTTTTTTTTTAAGATAGTTAAGAAGTGGATTTATTCAGAGAGAAACACACTCCACAAAGTGTGGGCCATCACAGAGGGTGAGTACCCTGTCTAGAGATATTTAACAGAAGTAGTGATCTTGGTAGGAAGTACGTAGGAAGTGCCTCAGGAAAACCAGTAGCTCTGCTAGTCTTGAGACTGTGGTCCTAGTTGGGGTGATCATCTGAGCAGCAGATTAGCCAGAAATTTAACATAAAGATCCTGGAAATGAAAGAGCAGAAACTTTCCATGTATCCCTAACTGATAGTGAAGCATGAGGTAGATGCCAACCCATGACCCCCACCTCCTACCATAAAGCAATTGGAGATTCATTCTCTATTGACCCAGACTCCAAGACAAGAATAACAGGACAATTAAGGGAGGAGGCTAGGCCCTGCCCAAACCACATATCTCTTATTCCTGAAGTCCCAAAACTTCCCTGACCACATATGCACAGAAAAGCTACTTGCAGGCCAAAGAGGGGAGCAATGTCAAGGGATGAGCTACCCATATGCCTCTTCGGTAGGATCCATCTTGGCTAAGAAATGTGTGCACCACATGGAAGGATCCTAAGATATACCAAATATGGACTGTGAATAAGGCAAATCAAAATGACCACCCAAAGGAAAACCAGAAGAAATGCCCATATAAATGATTTAAACTGCCAAGAGGGCGTGACTCAGAGACTCTCCCTCTAGAATCTGCCCATGTGTCTATCCACACATACCGTACTCTTTTTTCCTCTTAATAAATACTTTACTTGCTTCACTACTTTCTGTCTTTCTGGAAATTCTTTTCTGCAAAGCTGTAGGACCAGGGCCCTTATCACTGATCACTGGTCTAGTGGCTAGGATCTGGTGCTTTTACTGCTGTAACATGGTCTCAATCTCTGGCTGGGAATCCAAGCCCCGCTCCAAGCCTTTGCAGGCTGAGGCCACCCAAGATTAATAGGAAGGCTATTTGTACATCCAGATGAGACCTTCGAAGGCACAGGAGGAAAAAAAGCAAGGTAAGAAGGCCTAGACTTTGAATACACTCCCCAGCAAAAAACACATCCACCCAAAGGGTAAAAGCCTTACTGGTTTGAGGTATTTGAGTACAATTTCTGACCAATCACAGACTGACTACCAAACTATGCAGACTCAAGGATGAATCACCGAGATCCAGGCTTAAAAATAAGAACAAAAAAAGAAACTGAGCAAAGATACCAGTAGCAGAAGAATAGACAGATTCTGCAGAATTAGTCTGGGCAAGCAATGACACAATCAACTACCCAACTCAACAAAAACAACCCTTGGGGGATAGGGTGGGGTAAAGAACCCAGATATTTCAGAATTTTAATTTCAAAAGTTCAATTTTCAGCAAAAAATTATGAGACATGCAAAGAAACATTAAAATGTCTCCCATACTCAGAGAAAAAAAGGAGACAATAAATATTGCCTGAGTAGGCAAAAATATATTTGATTTAGTAGAAGCAGAACTTAAAGCAAGTTTTATAAAATGTTCAAAGGTAGGACTTCCCTGGTGGCCCAGTGGTTAACACTCTATGTTCCCAATGCAGGCAGCCTGGGTTCGATCTCTGGCCAGGAAACTAGATCCCACATACTGCAACTAAGATCCACTGCAGCCTAATAAATAAATAAATAGAAAAAAAAATGTTCAAAGGAAATTTTGCTCAAAGAATTAAAAGGAAAATATAATAAACAATTAATGAATAAGGAATCTCCATAGCTGGATATCCATGCTTTGAGAAATAAAAGCAATAGATGACACAAAGACTTGTACATGAATATTAATAGCAGCTACTAAAAATATCCAAAACCCGGAAAAAAATCCAAATGCCTATCAATTGGTGAATTGATAAACAAAAATACAGTATTAATCAAAAATAAAGAAGGATGAACTGCTGATACATGGTACAAAGTTGATGAGATCTCAAAAAATATCATGCTAAGTAAAAGAAGCCAAACACAAAAATCCACAAATTGTATGATTCCATTTATATAAAATCTACAGAAAAAGCAATTCACAGACACATAAATCAGACTGGTGGTTGTCTGGGGCTGACAGTGGAAGCTGGCATTAGCTGCAAACAGGTATAAAGGAACTTTTAGGGGTGACAGAAGTTTTCTAAATTGAAACTGTAAATTTTATAAATTTTCTTGATTGAATTATGAATTATGTATTTAATTCTTATTGAATTATGTATTTATCATGGGTGAATTTTATGGTATGAAAATATCTTAATAAAGCTGTTTTTAAAAACTGTCAATATATTAATAAACAGTTACATTCATATGCATTATGAAAAAATAGGTAAGGAATATAAGGAAAATATATCCCAAAAAGCAACAGACACTATATAATAGAAAAAAAAAAATGTTCCACATCAGCAGGAAGAAAATTATAAACATTAACTGAATGATGTAAGAAAAAAATTCTAAAAATATAAGTATCGACCACTTTCTGAAAGCTTGCTTGATGCTACTTTACTTTTATGAAAGGCTTACATTAGTATACATTTTTTGCTAACTGAAAGAAATCTAAAGAGGATTTTCACTTTAAAAAAAGGAGAGAGAAAGCAAAAATAGCATTCAGCATTTGTTTTGGAGCGAGCTGTTATAGAGACAGTGCGCACCCCAAGCTGTGAGAGTGGCGCTGCCAAGTCCTTCCCCAGAAACTATACTCAGCCTCTCAGCACCACACCACTGGAGCTTTGAACTGTGCCTGTTAGCAGCTGTGTTTTATTTACTCTGTGAATTTGTTAGCAAGATGTGTCCAAAGGTAATTGCTCCTTTGTTTTACTCGACTTTGGCTTATAAAAGGTTTCATAGAAACACTCTACTTTCAGTTGACAGGGGAAACCTGTACTGAGATGAGAAGACTCAAGATTAAAATATATCATCCAAGTAATCTATAAATTAAATGTAATTCCAATTAAAATACACATAGGACGATAAGTTGATTCTAAAGGTAACAGAGAAGGACCATTACAAATCAATGTAATTTTGAAGAACAGACAGTGTGATATTGGACAGGAACAGACAAAAAGACCAATGAAACAATCCCCAAACCAAGAAATAAATGTGCATGTATAAGGGAACTGATTCATAAGAGAGGTCAGTCCAAATCAGATTGTTCAACAGATTTATAATAGAGATGAGTCCAAATTTGACTGTTCAACAAATGGTATAGGGACAAGCAGTTATCTAGAAAGAGGAAATAAAGAATTCCTACCTTAAACCATACATACAGGTAAATTACAAAAGGATTAAAGACTAACTCTACAAAAATAAAATTTAGAACATCTAAGAAAATATAGATTAATACCCATATGATTTCTAGGCAGAAGCACAAAAAATACAATAATGGAAAACAATGATAATTTATGATTACATAAAAATTCAAATCTTCTGTTCATAGATATAAATTTAAAAGCATTAGACTTTGTTACTTTTGTGGCGGGGGCAGGGGTAGGGGGGTGGTGGCCTGTGCTGCACAGCATGGAGGATCTTAAGCTCTCCAACTAGGAATGGAACCCACTAAGATCCTTGCAGTGGCAGCATCACTGAACCACAGGGGAATTTCCTGGACTTTGTTACCTTTAATATATAACAAACAATTAGTACCCATAACATAAAAAGAATTCCTACAAATCAATAAGAAAAACATAACAGGACATCCCTCATGGTCCAGTGGTTAAGAATCTGCCTGCCGATCCAGGAGACATGGGTTTGATTCCTCATCTGGGAAGATTCCACAAGCTGTGGAGCAACTAAGCCCATGTGCCACAATAACTGAAGCCGGCACACCCGAGAGCCAGTGCTCCACAACAACAGAAGCCACTGCAATGAGAAACTTGCACGCTGCAACTAGAAAGCAGCTCCTGCTCGCTGCAACTAGAGAAATCCCCACGTGCAGCAACGAAGACTCAGCATAGCCAAAAATAAATAAAACGAATTTTCTAAAACATTTAAAAAAATAGAAAAATGATGAAGGATATGAGTAAGCAATTCATAGCAGAAAAAATAGGAATGATGAACAATGCTCAATTTCACTAGTGATAAGGGAAATGAAAATAGAAAATACCATTTAAAACCCCAAAACTGGTAAAAACTAAAATATCTGCAATATTATGCCCTGAGGAGGATGTGGGAAAATGGGTACACCTATACAGTACTGGAGACAGTATGCAGTGGTACAGTTCTTTGAGTAGTAGCCTGGTGGGCTGCCACCTATGGGGTCGTACAGAGACAGACACGACTGAAGCAACTTAGCAGCAGCAACAGACTATGTATATACTCTGTGGTTCAGTAACTTCAGGTGCAGACGTATGTGTATATGAAAATATGTACAAGAATATTCACAGGAGCATCATTTTAATAGTAAACTATTAGAAATCACTCAAATACTTTCAATAGCATATGTAAATCAAATGCAGTTTATAAAAAGGCATTTAATACAGAAGCTAAAATGAATGAGTTATATATATTCAGATAAATTTCAAAACCATAATGTGTTAATTAAAAATATTAAGTTGCAGGATAAGAACAAGACAATGCCACTGTATACAGTTTCTTTAAAGGCACACAGCAATATTGTAAATTGCTTAGGAATATATACTTTGTCAATTTGTAAAAAGTATTGAAAACATGGTTAGAATAAAAGATGGTAACCTCAGAATAGTGGCTGTCCCTAGGGTAAAAACAAGGAAACAAGAAAAGAAGAAATGGAAAAGATGAGTCACAAAGGGATTTAAACTATATCTGTATCTGATTTCCTTAAAAAATTTTTATCTAAATCTAATTTGCTAACTTTAGTAATGGACACATGAACATTTGTAATATTATTTTTTGTATTTTTCTATATGTTTGAAATATTTTATAATTTGTTAATGTTGAAATAGGAAATTTGTTTACTACTGAACAAAAGTCCAATATGCCTGACAGAAAGGTTTGAGAGAGAAAGTATTAGTGAGAGATTGTATCAGGACAAAGTCAGCACAGAATGGCATGGTATATACTGGTATAGTAAAGCACAGATGTTCAGGAAGACTCAAGTCTTGGTTGGGACTTAAAATTCTGTAGAAAACAAATCTACAGCTAATTTAGGGGTTTTGAAAAAAATCTCTTCTGCTTCTTCATTTTCTCTAATTTCAGTACTCATTAAGGTTTCTACCTTTGATTATAGAAAGGCAGTAGAGGTAAAATTCACACACCTTTGTTAGGTATTAATAGCTGTAATTAAAGGGGAGAAAATTGAAGAGAATTATTGATGAGGTTTATAGATGAACAACAGAAACACATTAATTCACCTTTCATTTACACTGATAATTGATTTTGACTTATAATTTGGGCAGCTATCTTCTGGTCAGCTTTACTCCCATGACTTAACATATACACTAATGACACTCTCACTTTATTGTGTACATAAATGGAAAATAGGTAAACTGCTATGGAATAGTATTTCACTTATTGCTTAGCATTATATAGCTTAAAACTATAAATTATATTAAAGTATACAATATAAAAACAATATACATAATAAAATAAAAAACATATGTAATATATACCACTAAATTCAAATCAAATGGGCAGAAGTAACTACAGTGTCATCTAAAATATGCTTCTAAGGGAAACATTATAGCTTAGTCACTCTTGTGTGGTAGAGTAGTATATAAAACACAAATATCAGTCTATTCAAGAGACAGCATCAGAAACTAACATGGAATTTGAAAACTGTACACTATATACAAAGAGCAGCTAGAACAGAGGGAACAGAATTTTATGGGGTTGGAGAAATATATTGGAAATCATTTTGTACAAAAATCATATATAATCTCACTATCTAGAAATAATCACTTCTAAATATTTTGATGACTATCCTATCTATCTGAACATGTATTTATACAATAGACTTTAAAAATAAATTTAAGACTATATCTTGTATATTATTTATGATCCATTTAAAGTTAGTATAGTGTTATTTTCCATGTCATTAAATAATCTTCTACAACATAAGTTAAAGGTGAATTATAGCATATAACATCTAGATATATCTTAATCATTGTTTATATTTTGTATCACATATTTATATCATACAAATTAATGTTATATATAACATTCAATTTGTTATTAAATAATTATATTTAAAAGTATATTATATTACTTAAAATTATTGAATATTTTATTTTTAAACATTTTAGCTCCTTTTAATTTTTCATCTCATTATAATCTCATGCATGTAGATAAATATTTTCACAAATATCTATTTACACACTTAGAATAAATTTCTAGGATGTAATTGCTGAGACAAAGAAACAAAAATACACTTAGTTTTTCTTCTAAGAGTTTTGCAACTTTAGCTCTCAGATTCACTTGAATTTTATACAAGATGTGAGGTAGAGGCCCAACTTAATTCTTCTTCATGTGGCTATTCAATTGTCCTAGCATCATCCATTCAAAGTCTACTCTTTTCTTCATCAAACCCTTGCCTTAATACTCTTGTCAAAACTCAAATGGCTATACAGGTACTGTCACTAGTTTTTTATTTCTATCTCCAGCAATATTGAGATATAATCAACATTGTATAAATTTAAGATGTACCATGTGTTGATTGATATATTATATAGCGATATTACAAAATGATCACCACCATATAGCATTAGCTAACACTTCCATTCTGTTACATAATTACCATTTATTTTTTGTGGTGAGAACATTTAAGATCTACTCTTTCAGCAACTTTCAAGTATATAACATTAACAGCTTTGTACCTTAGATCACCAAAGCGTATTCATCTTGTAACTGGAAGTTTGTGCCTTTGATCAATACCTATTTTCCCCACCTCCCAGGTCATGGTAACTACCACTCTACTCTGTTTCTATGAGTTTGGCATTTTAGATTCCACATATTAATATTAATATAAGTAATATACAGTATTTGTCCTTCTCTATCTGATTTTACTTAGCGTAATACCCTCAAGCTTCATCCAAATTGTCACAAATCATAGGATTTCCTCAGTTCTCGTGGCTGACTAATATTCCACTGTGTATATACACCACACTTTATCCACTCATTCATCAGTAGATACTTAAGTGGTTTCCATATCTTAGCCATTGTAAATAACGCTAGAGTGAACCCAGGGTACAGATACCCCTTTGAGATCCTGTTTTCTTTGGATATATACCCAGAAATGGGATTGCTGAATCATATGGTATTCCTAGTTTTGATCTATTGGGAAATTTCCATGCAGTTTTCCAAAGTGGTTATACTAATTTACATTCTCATCAACAATTCACAAGGGCTCCATCTTCTTGACATCCTCACCATCACTTGTTTTCTCTTGTCTTTTTGATGACAGCCATCCTAATGAGTATGCAATGATATCTCATCGTGGTTTTGATTTGAATTTTCCTGATGATTAGTGGTTTAAGTATGTTTTCATGTACCTGTTGTCCATTTTTATGCCTTCTTTGGAAAATGTCTATTTAGTTTCTCTGTCCATTTTTTACCTGAGGTTTTTAGGGGCTTGGTTTTTGATTTTTGCTATTGAACTGCATGATTTCTTTATATATTGTGAATGTGAACCCCTTATCTATGATTTGTAAATATTTTCTCCCATTCTATAGGTTGCCTTCTCATTTTGTGGATAGTTTCTTTTGCTGTTCAGAAGCTTTTTAGTTTGATGCAGTCCTACTTACTTAAATGTCTTTGCTTTTGTTGCTTGTGCTTTTGGTGTCATATCTAAAAAAATCTGCCAAGACCAATGTGAAACAGCTTTTTCCCTATGTTTTCTTCTAGGAGTTTTATGATATCAGGTCTTATGCTTAAGTCTTTAATCCATTTTGAGTTAATTTTTGTATATGGTATAAAGTAGGGGGTCCAATTTCTTCTGTATACAGTTAAATCCAGTTTTCCCAAGACCATTTATTGAAGTGGCTATCCTTTTCCCCTTGAATATTTTTGGCTCCTTTGTCAAATATTAGTTAAACTTATATATGAAAGTATTATCTCCTTTTTTAAAAACTCAGTTTGTAACTTTTTCTTTTTTAGGACGTTCTAATTTTTCTGATTTATAAGAACCCTTTAACTCCTACATTGTCATCTACCTTATCAGATATTTAGAAACAGCACAGATAGTAGTTGTGGTAGAAACTATCTGTTGTCCACCAAAATCTGTTCTCCCTTTTTTCCTGGGCACATGGTGGGATTATACTTCCTGGCTTCCCCTGCTGTTAGGTGTGGGTCTTGGGAGCCAACACAAATGTGAACAGGAGTAATATATGCCACTTTCAGCACTACATCTTAAGATCTAGGATGTCTTTGCTCTTCAGAGAAATGTTCTCTTTCTTGTACCCTTTAGCTAGAAGGCAAATAAGTCAAGATCCAGGTTTGGCCAAGCAGGTGATTTGAGAAAGTGGTAGAGTCATCTTGTTACCTGGGTACTTGAATAATTTCCTGAGGCAGAACCTGTCTATCTACCCTGAACTATGGCATGAAAAATAATCAACATCTATCTTGTTTGAGACATTACATTTTGAGTCTCTCTATTTCCGTAGGTTAGCCTGTATCCTAATTAATACAGAATTAGTATCTTGTAGTGGAATGCTCTTATAACAATAACAACTACCACCAAAAAGCTAGTATAGGTGACATCTGCTAAGCAGCAGAGTAGAGAAAACTGATGCTGCAAATTGGAAAGCTGGAAACACTTGTTATACTATGGCAAAACATCAGGTGATACTGCTGCCTGTATAACATGGCCAGTAGACCAGAGTTATAGATTGTTTAGTTCTAAGACAGAGTTTCTCACTCTTGGCACTGTGGTTTACATGTAAAGCACTTACTACAAGCCTTGGCACTTAGCTCAATAAATGTTACTTATTGTTGTTATTATCACTGTTGTATTACACATTTTAAAATTCTGGGATTGTCAAATTTATCACCATATTCCCATATAGTGTCTACCTTTGCCAGAATACTTAAAAATCTCCTCCTCACACTAAGATCAGCTAAATTTTCACCTATGTTTTTCTCTGTTATGTTTATCTTTAACAAATCTAAAATCTGGTATGTATAGGGATCAAAATTTTCCTTTCTCTAGAGAGAGTGACCTCACCATCATTACATTTATAATCAACTTTCCCACTGATTTGAAATCTACCTTTTCAAAGTATGTTTATAAGTTCTTAATATCTAACTGAGATCAATCATGCTTGCTGAGGAAATGAGGCTAGAGTTGAGTGAAGCAGATAAAGGTGCTACTCATAAAGCTGAGAGAATATTCTAACTGACAAGAACACTATAAAAAACACATTCTTTCACTTAAAAGATAACTTTCTGAATCCACACGCTGTTAGCACTCTCAATAGGCACATTTTAGAGCATTTTATTTTTGGTAAAAACCAAAAAAATCCCTACATCGTTATGTTATGCCTGCACATGTTTTACCAAAGGAAGATAAAGTTAAGAAGGAAGAATGCCATGAGTCTAATGCTTGGAAACTCCCTACATACTTTCATTTATATAGGTTTTGCTTGGTTACTCAGGTGAAGTCACTCTCTCTTCTCTATTTTAATGCCAGAAAGATATATAAGGTCTGTAAGGGAAAACACTAATCTACTATTAGCCTTCAGTATTTTTAGAGCAAAAACCAGTTCCATATACTTACTTTTCTGTTTACTTGTGTTCACCAACTTTAGCTATTCTGGTAAGAAAATTTGGTTAGATACAAAGGAGTTTATTAATATAGCTAAAACGCTGATGGGATCACCAATCAATGGACATGAGCTTGAGTAAACTCCTGGAGTTGGTGATGGACAGGGAGGCCTGGAGTGTTGCAGTCCATGGGGTCACAAAGAGTCAGACACGACTGAGCAACTGAATTGAACTGAACTGAAAATGCTGTTACGTTGATTAGTAGAAGATCACAGAAGGTGGAAAGAGAAACTGAATACTCAAAGAACACCTACTACGTGCCAATCACTTACATATGTTTACAACTCATGAAAAGGATACTGTTAGTCCTATTTTGACTGATGAAGAAACAGGATTGCACAAGTCAAGAGATATAACGCAATGAAAGCCTACTCTTGGAGGAAGAGTTTCATGATAGAATTATCTTTTTCTTACTGTCAGTCGTTTAACCTCAATGCTGTATAGCAATTATACTTCAATAACAACTCCCCTCAAGTGAAAAAAATAGTTCATCTTCCCCAGAACCTCAGGCTACCCTGAAGCAAAAAGAGCTATTCCTTTAATGGCTCTAAATACTTCAAATTTCAAAGTTTTTATTACTGGAAGTGGAAAGAATAAAATAAATGTGTGAAGTTATTGTATTCCAATAGAAAATAAAATAAATATGGTATTAAATATTAAGCAAAATAAAATATGCCAGAAAAAAATGAGATGCCTAACAGTCTTGGATCAGAAAGAAAGATTAAACTTTAGGAAGAATATTCTGAGAAATGGTCTTAAGAGGGTTTGTCAAGCATCAGAAATTAAGGCAGAAAAGTAAAATCCAGATCTTAGAAACTTATAACTGGTGATGCCAATTCCATTAACAGGTTCTTTGTCAAAATATCCCTAACCTCTAATTCTATTTTCTGATTTACAGTTTGAAAGTTAACTGACACTAAAAGCAAGGTTACTTACTTATTAGCTTGTTTGATAATAATTCTCCTCATAAAAAAAGTAAAACATCTATCTAATTTACAGCTATATAAACAGACATCACTAATATGTCACCCAAACCATTTTTACCCCCCAAAAATGTATTAAATGTGAATACACAAAAAGTCATTCAGCAAATATTTATCGAGAGTCTACTACTTGTCATACATTACTCTAAGATGGTGGGGATATTATGTGGAAAGAAAAACCACACCAAATCCCTGTTCCTAATTATTATGACTGGTTACACAAGTACAATAAACAAGAACAAAGTCAAGGATTAGACAGTGAAGAAAAGGATGCTATCTTGCACTGAGTGATCAGAAAAGCCTCACTGGTAAAGTCACATTCAAACCAAGACCTAAAGTGAAGAAACAGTAAGTTATATGGATATCTGAGGGATACTTGCTAAGGAAATAGCAAGGGCCAAGGTCCTGAGGTGAGAGAATGATTGTTGATAGTGAGAAGGCCAATATGGTTGAATTACAATGATGGAAAAGTGTTAGATGACATAGGACTTAAGAGTTTTGACTTTTCAAATGAGTGAGAAGAGAAGCTACCAGAAGGTTTTGAGCAAAGGAATGACTTCTGACTTAGGTTAGGTTTTTTTATTTTCTGGGGTAGGGCACTGTGAGGCATGCGGGTTCCCCAACCAGGAATTGAAACCGTGCTGCTGGCACTGGAAGCACAGAGTCTTAACCACTGAACTGCCAGAGAAGTCTTGACTCGGGTTTTAAAAGGATCACTTTGGCTGTTGCATGAAGAACAGTCACTGAAGGGAGGGGTAGAAGCAGAGAGTCAAATAGATTTCCTAAGGTACATGTAAGAGATAATAACAGTGGCTCAGTTTAGAATAATAATAGCAGTGGGGATGGGGAAAAAAATGGTTCTATTTATAGGTACAGCAGAAGGAATCTACTGATGGCACAGATACAGGATTTGGAGAGGGACAACAAGGATAATACTGGCCTGGGCAATTGCAAGGACATAGCTGCAATTACTGAGATTAGGAAAATTCAAGAGTGGCAAGTTTGGGAGGGGAAAATCGAAGTTTAGCAGGTGACCAGAGTGGTCATGAGGTGAGTAATATACAAAGAGACCGAGCTTCAGTAAATATATTGAGCATAACGGGAGCCTACCTTCTGTCAAAGAAAGCATTTGCATACAAATACAGATAAGGGGAAACTTAGATGGAATTCTGAGGTAATAGATTGGAACTGGACATCTCAAGGTGAATTTATGTTTACACACTCACGGACAGATACAGAAACAGGTATAGCTGTGTATATGTCTATACACCCTAGCCCTGATCACTGAAAGGGACTAGAAGCAATAATTTTCAGAAGTAATGAGCATACCAATTACCAAGCATTTAGCTTCAAAATATTATCTTCTACTAAAATAAAATAGAAGTTATTAAGGAAACAGTTTATTCCAGAATCGGGACAAAGATAGTAAACGATAAGCCTGGAGTATCTTTCACCAGAAAGGAAATACTAAGAGAATGATAGGCACATGTGTGAAGGACAGGAGCCAACTTGACGAGATTCCTATTGATCAAGTATGGAGAAATTTAAGCATAATAATAAATAAAAAGAGCAACAAACTGCAACTCACTGAATAAAATAGAAATCCATGACTATGATATGAATACATACATAGATAGATAAGAACAGAAACTTCTTCTTTATGGTAGAGTGACAACTAACAAATATAGAAGAAATGATGAAGATATTTCATCACTTGGTAACCATGAGAAGTGGTTGACTCAGGAAGGTTTCATCAAAGTATGCTAAGACTGTGGGTAGTGGTTTGATGAACAACAGGATGTTGGCACAGTTTCTCCCCAAAATACTTACCACTGTATAGGAAAGAATAGTGACTTTATAGTGCAAAACAACCTAGCAGTTAACAAACCAGCTAACTGATTAAGATTAACATCACCAGTGGTAGGAGAGGTTGACATCACGTGTCTCTTGATATGATGACTAAGAAGAACACAGCATCATTTCTGAGGTATTTTTGTCAAGAATGTATGACCTGACATTGGACGTGTAGCAATGCTGGACAAACCCAGCTTCATGAGGGACAACCTACAGAATCAAAGGCCTATACTCTTTAAACTGTGAAGATCATGAAATGCAGGAAAAAACAGAGGAACTCTTCCAGAATGAAGAAGACTAAAGAGGCATGATAACTAAATGGAACAAATGGTACTAGATTGAATTTCACATTAGAAATTTTAAAAAAAGATATTATTGGAGCATCGGTAAAATTTGTATTGTGTCTATGGACTGGATGATAGTGCCGCATTAATGTTAATTTCCTGATATAGATGGTTTAAGGTTTGGATAGTTAGGTAGGAGAGTAGCTTTATTTGGGGTAAAAAACATTCTAGAGCATTTAGAAGTGACAAGGCATTATGTCTGCAATTTGCTCTCAAATGGATTAGAAAAAGAATAATGACAATGGATACACATACAAACACATACATACATATATATTACATGTTAAATGAAGAAGAAGAAAATGAATAAAACATCAATGGAGGAATGCAGGTAAATGGGATTTCTCACTTTTTACTATTCTTACAATTTTTCTATAAGGTGGGAATGATACAAACACTAATTATTTAAAATAACAATTAACATAAAAATTAACCTTTTAAAAATTGGGTGATAACTGTATGTATGCGTACATGAATGCTAAGTCACTTCAGTAGTGTTCAACTCTGCGATCCTACGGACTGTAGCCCACCAGGCTCTTCCTCCATGGGGATACTCCAGGCAAGAATACTGGAGTAGTGGGCTTCCCAGGTGGTGCTAGTGGTAAAAGACCCGCCTGCCAATGCAAGAGACCAGAGTTCGATCCCTCATCTGGGAAGACTGCACATGCGGTGGAGCAGCTAAGTCCATGTGCTACAACTATTACGCCTGTGCTCTAGAGTCTGGGAACCACACCTACTGAGCCCACGTGCCACAACTACTGAAACTGGTCTGCCTGAGAGCCCATGCTCCGAAACAAGAGAAGCCACTGCAATGAGAAGCCTGCACACCGTAACTAGAGAGTAGCGCCCACTCACGGCAACTTGCGAAAAGCCCACGTAGCAATGAAGACCCAGCAGAGCCAAAATAAATAAATAAATAATATTATTTAAAAAGAAAAAGAATACTGGAGTGGGTTGCCATGCCCTCCTCCAAGTAATCTTCCTGACCCAGGGACTGAATGCATGTCTCTTTATGTCTCCCACATTGGCAGGTGGGTTCTTTACCACTAGGGCCACCTGGGAAGCCCAATAACTGTATACATACATACATATATGAAAATACACACACACATAAACACATTATCATGTTTTTACCACTTAACAACTTTACTCTGCTTTAATCTTTAAGATTTTGACTTTATTTCACCTGCAAACTTATGCAGTATTTTACAAAGAGAAAAATGGCTTGCTTTAAGTCAAATCGCAGGTCAACCTTTGGAGCTAAGGAGCAGAATACAAAAACAGAATGAAATGTTCTAAAACAGTCATTGGATTCAAGTAAATAAACACTGTGGGACAAAATATACTAACTGGATTTTCTTTACAGAAAAGTGTTTTCCCACATTGATCAGTTTCTACCCCAAGTTCACCAATTCTATATTCTCCTTTTATTAAAAACCACATTCAGAGAAAGGTCTCATCTCCCTAATTCTTATCTGTAATCACTTAAAACTTATCAGATTTAACAAAAAGAATCTACCTTAACCAAATAATCCTAAGAAGTAATTTTTTAAAGCTGAAAACAAAACTCCAGAATCTTGTTTCAGGATAGAACTTTCTAGTCTACCAAAATACCTGACCTGTTTCTATCTTTGGAAATAGCACTGGACTAGATCAGTTTCTCAGTTGCTTTCTTCCCTTGACACACCTAAAGAATATGACACATGTTCACCAGAAATACTTTGGGTGTGCATATGCCATTCTCTAAATATTAAAATCTGGAGGGTGTGCTGGTGGGGCACTAGTTAAAATGATTTGCAAGCCTGGATGTTTCTAAGTTTCTGTCAGTACTCGTCCTTAATTTCAGAAACTTTAATCCTGGTTTAATTGTCATCTTTCTCTTCTACTTCACATAATCTACAGTCTTTGTTCAACAGAAAAACTTGGTCTGTTCTGAGATTAACAATCTGGACTGTCAATTTAAGATCTGCTCCTACAGTTGGTCAAGTGTCACACTAAATGACAAGTTCCCACATAGGGTGGGATGGATTTCAATAAACTGCAAAGATAGCCATTTCTCAGCTCTGCTCCCAATAGCTTTCTGTGCTTTTTGAAAGGAGCAATAAAAGTATTTAATATTGCATGTCAGACACTGGGTCAATTATAAGTAAGTCACAAACTGATGGTAGAGGGTAGAATTACAATTCAAGTTCCTCTGATTCTAAGTGTCTGGGGGTGTTTTTCATTTTGTTTTGTTTTTGCTATCATTAGGATACCTCAGATATTTAATGCACTGACCTAAGTCTGACTTTGAGGAAGATATTTTAAAAAGGAAAGATATATAGAAAAAAATCTACATACTTCACATACATATTAATTTGGCATATGTATGTTTTAATCTGCTGTTCCTATAGATCTAAATAAATCCAAAGCAGAAATTTACTAGGTTGGGGACATCGAATATGGGGCCCATGTGCTAGCATTTGCTCCTCTCACACTCACAACAGAAACTGCTAATGGATCATGGCCTTTAAGCCTAGCAGTCTCAGAATACTTCTTGGCCCAGCATTCCAAACAGCCACTAATGTATTACAATTGGCACATAAACCGAAACTCACTTGCCTTTCCCATTTCTTTTAGATTTTCCAAGATTTTTAGCAAATAACATCTCTTCTGTAAGCCACCAAAAAGTTGTCTCTGCTTTGATAATGCTGGAGGTAGAGGGAAGGTATAGGATAGGGAGAGAACAATAATCTTATGGCTTAAAGGATGGCTTAAAGAAAGGCTGTGGCAAAAAGAATTCCCAGATGTTAAGAAAGCTGAGCCAGAAATTTAGGGTTGAAGCTACAGAGAGTAAATTGTTCTTGGGGAGACAGGCATACTTACTCACCACGCTTTCCTACTTTTGATCTGAAATACTACTGGTTGGTTGCAAAGTGGGGTTATCTATGATGACCTAGGGATGGGAAGGTATTGTACATGTGAGGCTCCTTAGCCGTGCTTACATCAAATGCCTTCCAATTTTAATACTGCAACTTTTAGCTTTGCTTGTCTTTTTTAATACTCAGTTAAAAAAAATTATGTTCTCTGCCTGCCCTAATTGTTAGATGCTCTACAAGTACATCAAATCGTGGTGCTTCCAGGCCATTTTGAATAGTGTTCCTCTGTATTTAGTGCTGCTTTAAATAAAGTATGTGTAGTTTAGAAATGTGGGTTTGATCCCTGACTTGGGAATATCCCCCGAGGAGGGCATGGCAACCCACTCTAGTATTCTTGCCTGGAAAATCCCATGGACAGAGGAGCCTGGTGGGTTAAGTCCATGGGGTTGCCAAGAGTTGAACCCGACTAAAGCTACTGAGCATTCAAGCATGCACTTTTCCACCACACTGTGTGTCTGCTATATTCTGGGCAAGAGGAGAAAGCACTTAACAAATATTTACTTCACAAAATATACCTCAAAGCAATATGGACACTTAGCAGCCTCATTTTACAGATGAGTTAACTGACAAACGGAAATAATTTGCTCAAGGTCACAAAACTATGAAGTGATGAAGCCAAGAATCAAATCAGATTTTGCTCCAAAACTTCTCTCCTTTAACCATTACATTATACTTAATTATGAATAAAACTGAAAAAACTTAGATGAAAAAATTGAGTGTTAATAGCTAACAGGTTTCATAGCAGCTGAATTAACAGTGGCTAATTAAGAGACAGGTAAACTTGGAAGTAGATCTTTACTAACCTAGTAACCACAGGGTTCTAGACATTTCAATGATTTTACCTAATCCTGGGGGAATAAATAGAAGGAGAGCTTATCAAATGTACAAAGATGAAATATCATGAGTGAAAGAATCAAGATTCAAATCTCCAAAGACTGGAATAATGGAACAGAAATCAAGAGGATTAAAGGAACAAATGCAAAAAAATCAGTGGAATACGTATAGGATAAAGGATGACTGGTTGAAGGCTCTAACCACACTGATGAGAAAAAACACTCTACTGGCCTTTGCACTGGTTCTTCTCTCTGCTTAAGATGCCTCTTATACCTCTTCTTTGAACAGGAAAATCCCACCATCTATCCTTCAAGGCCCAACACAAATGTCACTATCTCTGAGAAGTCTTCCTTACTCCCTGAGACTGGGTTGGTCATTCTTTCTACTCTGTCCTCTATCACATTGCATCCATGTTCTAAAGGTACACATTGGTCCTTCTCATCCCTCAAGGACAAGTGCTGTATCATTCATTATCTTTTCATCTGGAGGCCAGCACAGTTCCTGACATATAGCAAGCACTCTATAAATGTTAACTTTTATCATCATGATCAGCAGAATCCTCCTAGTAACTTCTGAATCTATCCTCTCATTGTTTTAAACTAACAGCCCCCAGGTCAGGTGGTAATGGCCTTATTTGTATTCTTGCTTGTAGTATCCATGTTTCACACTGCTGCCATAGTCATCTTCCTAATATATAAATCTGACCATTTTACTTCTTGATTCAAAAGTCTTCAATGGCTCCCCACTGTCCACAGAATCTTTTCAGTAGGGCATATAAGTCCAGTCACATGCTCTTCCTATAGCCCAGTCCCATCTCTTGCTATGTGCTCCTACTGCACACTCTACTGTACAGATACCAAACTACATACCTCTGTAGTCAGGAATCATAGTTGTCTCTATATTTAGAATGTTCTCAACTTGTCTGTTTTCCAGGAAAACTGGATTTGATTCAATTCTATAAATATTTACTGAGCACTCTTCTATGGAATAAAACACAATAGTAAATAATACACAGTTCCTCCTTTCAAGGCCTTACATTTACCAAGTTGAGACAGAATAACTTGCATTAAAAATAACTTGCATCTCTGTGAAGCCTTTCCTGACTTTCCTCCTCCTTCCTCTGGTCTCATTATATTTGTACATAGTGCCATTACAGCATTATTTATTGCAAAATAACTGCTTACTTGCCTGCTTGGCTCTGCACTGTACACTTCATGTGGGCAGACTGTTTCTCATTTTTATGCTCTTAATACTTGTAAGTAGATTCACACATTAATATATTCAACAAATAATTATATGCTAGGTACTGTGCCAAGCTGCAGGGATACAATTTTGAGTATAAAACAGACACAACTTTGCTTTCATGAGGTAGAAAGTATACTGGGGGATGGGCAGGAAAGCAAGAAGGCAATATAATCAAGTATGTAATTACAAAGTAAGAGGAATATGATGAAGGAAAGAAATCTGTTGTTATGAGAACATATAATGAGGAATCTGATATAGTTTGGAGGAGTTTTCCTAAAGAAACAAATTTGAACTAGGAAATAACCATGATTAAGAGTTTAAAAAGTGAATAGGGAGAGTGAGGAGAAGGATGGTTTTAGGCTGAGAGAAGAATATATGCAAATATCTTGATGAGAAAGCTTGGTACTACTGAGGAACTAAAAGAGAATCATATACTGAAGTGCAGAGTGAAGTAGGGAGATTCATGAAATGAGAATAAAGAGACAGGCAAAGGGTAAAAAAGTGAAATAACCCAAATGTCTATCAACTGATGAGTGGATAAACAAGATATGGTATAGCCATGCAATGGAGTATAGTTTCATCATAGAAAGAATAAAATGTTGATTCATGCTACAACATGCAGCAATCTTGAAAACATTATACTAAGTGAAAGAAGCCAGACACAAATGGCCATATATTGCATGATTCCATTTCTATGAAATATCAAGAACAAAGCAAATCCATGGAGACAGAAAGCAGTTTAGTCTGGCAGGAACTAGTGGGTAGGGAGAACAGAGAGTGATTGTTAATGAAGTCTAAAGTTTCTTCTTGGGAAGATGAACATATTCTAGACTAAGATAGATAGTGGGGTGTGAATTGTAAAACCTTGTGAATATACTAAAACCCACGACACCTTAAAATGGTGAATTTTATGGTATGCAAATTACATCTAAATATCAAGAAATAAAGTTGGCAAAAGAACAGAGCACACAGTGTCTTTTAAATTATCTTGACTTCCTTTCAGTTTCCTTTGGAGGAATAAGAAGCCATGAGGTTTCTAAGTAGGGTATGGAGTAGCACTTCCAAAATTACTTTCTGAACAAGTAAATAGACTTGTTAATATACAACCCAATGCTCTTTATAACATGCAGAGATCTCTGTCTTCTGATTTAAACTTTTATAACCCTTCTTGTCAAGTAATCTTTATCTCCAACTATATTGATGGAGGATAAATTTTCATTTCCTAAATGAGCCTTTTTCTGATTTCCAAAATGATAGTGCTGAGATGGAATTCCAGAAAGTCCTAAAACTCACTACTGTTCTTGATGGTATTAGGGCCATGAACTACTTGATAAACATAAGGCCTGCTCAGAGAAGTCAAGATGCTTCTGATCAGTCACCTTCACTCCAGGGATCCAGCTATGCTTCTATGTATCTGAGATTCATTTTCTGACCAACACTTCTCCTTGGTGCTTTGATGGTTTTATAATAGTAATATTAAAAGATGTTGCTACAAATTGGCAAAAACAAAACAAAAACCAAGACCAGCTAGTTTTCCCTTCAAAAATTGATGGGTAATAACTTTAAGGCCCCATCCAAGGATTCATATCACATGAAAAACGATTTTTGTTACACACACACGTGCGTATGCATGTATGTATTTGTGTGTGTATATATGTTACCTTTTATCAGCTTTTCTTTAAGATCAATTTCAATAGTACACCTGGAACATCACTTAGCCTCAGTCTCACTTGTTAAAGTAAATACGTAAACTCTGCTGCAGAATGTTAAATTCAATGGTAATTGTCTACTTGCTCCCTTCAAAATCTTATGAGAGAATAAACCCCATCCCAGTGCTTCTTCACCTACAGACTTACTCCTTCTTGGATCATACTATAATCATTTCATTTCATTTGGCTTTGAGTTATTTTTCTCAAGAATAAAAATCAGATTATGAATTATGCAGAAAAGGTTACTAAGAATTTAGGCTGTACCACCTTGCATGGTCAGTTAACTTTTTTTTTTGGTCAGTTAACTTTTAAAAGTACATCTGAGAGATAGAAACAAAAAGAGAGACAAAAAGAAAGAGACAAAGACCAGTCTTTGCCTTTATTTTTTGAGTAATCACTTTTTTTTTTTTTTACTTCTTCCTCTGTGCTTTGTACAAAGTGGAAATTTAGGAAAAATTATCTTCCTTTTTCTTTAAGAAACACAAAATATAAGATGCACCACTGATTTAAAAACATTAAAAGATTTTTTAAAGCCCTGAATCTTAGATTCAAGGAAATATGGTATGTGTCACCTAACTGATTTAATAAGAAAATAAAATGACCTGACATGTGTTTTAGATATTATAAAATCATGTCTGAAACTGGAATTCAGCAAACTCTATGAGTTTGAGCATAGAGCAAAGTTTATGCAAGTTATTTGTGATAAAGAAATACAAAACTTAAGTGTAAATACTTTCCTGAATGAAACTTCAAACCTACACATTGTCCACACTAGGTAAAACATCACCAAATGCACACAAGTAAGGCCTAACCCTCAATCATAGGAATAGGACACTGTTCAGAAAAACACCTGTCTGAAGGCAAAGACTATTTTTAACTCTGACTAACTACTTCAGTGACAGAACATAATCTGTATTATATTCTGTGACATCATTACATCAGCCTGAGACTCAGAAGCAAAAGCCACCAGAATATCAGAAAAATGAATACTATGTGCCTTTTCAAAATAGCTTGAAAAGGAAAAACAAAAGGGAAAGGTCTTGATAAATGACTGACAAACAAAGAAAACTTTCTAAAGCCAGAAATGGCTAAGAATGCTGAAGACTTTGTTCACATGTCACTTCCTTTCTTAGCCCCAAAGCTAACATCATCAATCTCTACTACTTCAAGTTTTTTAACCAACAATAAATACATTACAGAATCTAGGAAGACCAATGAAAACCTAAATCTATATTTTCAGTGAGCAAAAATAATCTAATATTTCTAATACATAAAAGCGGCCTAACACAAAAAATAATCACATTTAATGGAAAAAGATTAAACTTCATTGAAAACTGCATAAAAAGCTAGGATAATAAATAGTCTAATACTCACATCCTAATTTGCTCAGTTAATTTTTTTCTTTTTAAAAAGCTACTTTAAAGGCATTTTAGAATTTTTTCCTCAAGGTCAAAATTTTTTCAGTTTCATTAAAAACCCCTATTGCAAGCACTCTCAGCTCTCCCAAAGCTCTCTCCTCACTCATACCTCTCCCCAAGACAGATGGAAGCAGTGATTTCTGCAATATATCACTTTCAGCCCCCTGCTCATTAGAGTGCATTCCTGTGAAATCACGTACTCTGCCACCATACATCCTACACCCCATATAAGTCCTGGCTAAGATGCTAACTATGAAGAAAGGCCCTCCACAAAGAAAGACCGACTGGAACCACTCCTTCCTCATTCATTCAATGTCAATTTTAGGTGCCAGGTATAAAACAGGGAACAAAACAAGAGAACCTACTCTCAGGAATCTTACATTCCAATGAGATCTGATGGCTATCTGTACTACTTGTATTCACAGAAATGCATAATTGGAAGGAAGTATTCATGTACATATAGGGTTGCCTTGAAGATTACATGAGATAATATGAATATAAAGCCTGTACAGAATAAAAGCCCAATAAATAATAGCTATTACTATTACATGTTCTTAGAATGTAGTTATTTTTATGAAGGTCTTCATTCCACTTCTAATTTTAAAGGCCCCAGTAGCAAGGATTCACACTGCAAGCATCTCACTTCTTCGGTAAAGAGGCACTCACAATTACATGCTATACAGAATGAAGAAAATAAAAGTGCAGTCTTAAAAATGAATGAAATTCTAACATGTACTAATAACATACGTGCATGAGTGCTCAGTTGCTTCAGGGTGTCTGACTGTTTGCAACCCTATGGACTATGGACTATGTTCCTCTGTTCATGAGATTCTCTAGGCAAGAATATTGGAGTGGGTTGCCATGCTCTGCTCCAGGGCATCTTCCCAACCCAGGGATTGAACCTGAGTCTCCTGTGTCCCCTGCATTGCTGGCGGATTCTTCACCCACTGAGCCATCTGGGAAGCCCACTTATAACATGAGTGAACCTTAAAGACATTATGCTAAGTGAAATAAAGCAAACACAGAGGAACAAATATTGTATGATTTCACTTATATGAGATACCTACAGTAGTCATATTAATAGAGACAGAAAGTTGAATAGTGGTTTCCAGGGGGCTAGAGAAGGGAATGGGGAGTTATTATTTAATGGGTACAGAGTTTCATTTTGAGAAAATGAAAAAGGAGGGATAGTGGAGGTGGATAGTGGTGATGGCTGTACAACATGGTGCATGTACCTAACATCATCAAACTACACATAGAAAAATGATTAAAATGGTAAATTTTATGTTATTTTTATTTTACCAGAATAATGAAAAAGTTAGTTTTCTCATTTTCCTTTCCCCAAAAGATTTCAGAAGAAGGCAACCATGTCCACTTTCACAACTTCTATTCAACTGTACTAAGGATCTTAGCCAATGATAAGACTTACAGACTAGAAAGATAGGAGTAAACTATCTTTAGTCAATTTCACATGATCATGATCACTGAAAATTGTAAAGAATCCACAAAAACATACCAGAACTAATAAGTGAATTTAGGAAGACTGTAGGATACAAGGTCATGCAGCAAAACTGGATTTGCAAAAAGAAAAAAAAGACACAGCAATATTTCTGGTGCACATGTTCTTCCATAAACTCTACATGCCCTGCACTCCCATCCCATTAAGAGGTAGAATCTATGCTAATCAATCCTTTTTGATGATGATACTACTTTGTAACTTTTTCAGTGAATGGAATGCAGAACACTCTATGACCTCTGAGACTATTTCATAAAAGGCAATATAGCCTGTGCCTGATTAGCCTCCCTCCCTCATAGAAGGCTTCAGAAGGCTGGCCATTTCCAGAGACATTTTTCAGGACGGATGGCCCTCATTTACTTTATTTTTTATTTTTATTTTTATTTTTTTTATAAATTTATTTATTTTAGTTGGGGGCTAATTACTTTACAATATTGTAATAGTTTTTGCCATACATTGACATGAATCAGCCATGGGTTTACATGTGTTCCCCTTCCTGGAACCCCCACCCACCTCCCTCCCCATCCCATCCCTCTGGGTCATCCCATTGCCCCGGCCCTGAGCCCTTGTCTCACTTACTTTATTTCCTCTCCATTCTGCCTTTTTAATTTTATTAATATTTCCTCACCTTCCCCCATCTCTGTTTTATAAAACAACCTGGCATTCAGACCCATGGAAGATGGTTATTTTGAGACATTAGTCTGCCATCTTCTTGGTCAGCTGGCTTTCCAAATAAAGTTGTACTCTTGGCCTCAAGACCTTGTCTCTTGCATTTACTGGCCTGCTGTGCAGGGAGCAGAACAAGCTTGGATTTGGTAACATGTCTACCTGTGCCCAGTAAAGCCAATCTAGTGACATCTGATTGTGGTGAAATAAAGTGCAGTGTTTACCATAAGGTGCCAATACAAGGAGAAAGGGTGGTTCATGCTCAAAACCCCTGAACTCCTGAAGACTTTCAGCAGAGCATTTTTAAAGGCAAGGTGAAAGAGAGGCACACCAGGGTATGTGATCAGCTAATGCACAATTCTTTTTGATTGGCTGACAGTGAGGTAACAGGGAAGTGTCACAGGGGTTGACATTACAGTCCTCAATGCCCGTAGATCTTGGGGCTACATGCTCATGATCAACATGTAGTTAATTTCTTCCATTTGGTGGTGGTTTTAGCATCTGGTGTCTGGACTTACTGAGGCTTGGGTTCTTTGTGTCTCAGCACAGAAGGAATTCAGGGAGAGGCAAAGTGATAGGCAAGACATAGAATTAATATAGGATGCTTGTAAGAGATGCAAGTGGGCAGGCGAGGGAGCCCTGCTGATGTGTAGACTTTTTGATGATAGCCATTGTGACAGGTGTGAGGTGATATATCATTGTGGATTTGATTTGCATTTCTCTGATGATCAGCTATGTTGGACATTTCTTCATATGTGTTACCATCTGTATATCTTCTTTGGAAAAATGTCTATTCAGATTTTCTACCCATCTTTTAATCGGATTGTTTTTCTTTTCTTTCCTTTTTTTTTTTTAACATTAAGTCATATGAGCTGTGTACATATTTTGGATATTTATCCTCTATTGGTCATTCCATTTGCAAACATTTTCTCCCATTTAGTAGGCTGTCTTTTTGTTTTGTCCACAGTTTCCTTTGCTGTGCAAAGCTATTATGTTAATTTCTGTAGCTTTGTAAAACAAAGCTTTACAAAGTGAGGGGGCATGATACTCCAGCTTTGTTTGTTTTTTTCCAGATTGCTTTTGTCCATCAATTATTGTTGACTCTCCAGCCCAAGACATCCAATTAAGCTCTTAAGTCAGAATACTCAATTTCCTGTTGGCCCTGTCCACTGGAGGATAGGAGCAGTACATTATCATGATCTGATTCACATTTTTAAGAGATTACTTTGGAAAAAAATATAGCATGAGGATTAGCCAGCTAAAGCTTAGAATTCTATTTAAAACAAAACAAAATAAAACCCTATCTTGGAACAGTTGTTTCCAAATCATATTTCAAGGAACTCTAGTATTCAGCATAACGCCTCAGGAAATAAGGGAAAGAAGTAGAGGATGACATATGCACGTATGGGTAATGGGGCCCACACAAAAGGGAAAAAGGCTCAGAGCTTTAACCAAACCTTCCCTTTTATCTACTTTCTAAATAAGGATTCCATGTAGGAGATCGTAGCAGTTATTCAACTGTTATGTAGGAGTTTGTAACAATTATTCAACTGTTACAAATATTTTAAAATCACTGCTTTAGAAGTTTGGTAAAAATGGGCCTCCTAATTTTCTCTTTTTGTGTCACAGGGAGCCAGTCACAATATAAACAATATAGCAGCGGAAAGGATCTATAACCTCATATTCCATGTACCCTTTAGGGGCTGTTCTAGAGAATTATAACCTTCTTGTTTCTGTCTCACTACTTATATGGATCATGTCCAATTTATCTCTGTATCACCATGCCTATCACCAAATATACACTTAGATACTTGTTGCGTTTAAGATGACACACAAACGATATTAAAAGATAAAAGAAAAAGTGCTGTAATACAATATCGCCTCTTTGGTAAAGCTGCTAATACATACCACTCTTACGTATATTTCCTTAGGAAATTCTTGCACAAATACACCAAGAGACACATACAAGAATGTTGATAGCAGCACTGTTTATAAGAGTAAAACAAAAACAACTAAAATTTCAGTTAAGAAAATGAGATGCAGTCACACAGGAAGCTTCCATTTTGCTAGTACTATTTCATTTCTGAAGCTGAGTGGTAAGCTAATAGGTAGTCATTTAATTTTTCTCTGAAAGTATTTGTACATTTAGAAAATTTCATGCGTAGCTTTTAAAGTCCTATACCAAGGGTCAGCAACTATGGCCTGTGGGTCAAATCCAGCCTGATGCTTATTTTTATAATAAAGTTTTACTGAACACAGCCATTCATTTGCTTACATATTATCAATGACTATCCTACAGCCTCAGAGTTGAGTGCTTATAACAGAGCAGCCTAAAATATTTACTACTAGGCCCTTTACAGAAAATGCTGCTGACCTCTTTCTGTTCGATTTCAAGATACAGAATGCAAATTAAGAAGCAATTAATCCTGAAATAATATGAATACAATTATGGCTATGGTTATTGGGGAAAATGATGACCAGGGTTACTGATAGTCAGATAAAGGAGGATGGGAGGAAAACAAAAACTAAATCAGCTTTAGACCTCTGCTGTCCAATAGAACTTTCTGTGATGATGGTAATATTCTATATCTGCACTGTTCAATACGATAGCCACTACCTAAGTCACTTTTGAGTACTTGAAATGTGGCTCTTGTTACTGAAGAACAGAATTAAAATTTTTACTTATGTTTAATTATTTTAAATAGTCACATGTACCTAAGGACTACCATATTTGATAGTACAGCTGTTGTTTCAGTTACAGCTGTTGTTTCAGTTGTCACCTGAAATCTAGGAGGGGGTTCTTCAAGGGAACAATGGGAAACAAAGAGTTGCCTCTAGTTTAGAAAGTTTCAGCCGCTGATAGAAAGGCAAAAGTATGAATAACTATTAAGGGCAAAGTTACAAATAGATTTGAGAATCATACAGTACTAAAAAAAAACCAGGCCAAATACTTACTCTCTCCAAGAAAAAGTATGTAAAGAGAAGCAGAGAGCCAGTCTTGACTGTTCTGTTGAAGTCAACCTCTTTGAGGTCTTCCATGTTAATTTATTAAGTGAATAAACATTACTAGGTGAATCAGAGGTATAACAGCTAGAGCGATGGCAGGGAAACCAGAAAAGTTATGATTTAAAATCAGGAAGATGAGAATTACAAATCCTACATGAGAATGAGAAGACTTTTGGAATAATTAGTGTTTTAGTCAGAAAAGCCTTAAAAATAAGAGACCTGGATACCAACAATGACTTTCTCTTCATTTAACCAAGACAAATGTCTGTAAAAGATACGCCATATTATCGTATTTTCTGTATTTGTCACATATAAAGATGTTCACCTTTTATTACTTTGCCTAATTATCAACTAGTCGTATATGTTTGGCATCCACTAAACATCTGTCTAGAGGTACTAGTATCAAGCTTTTCAAAAAGTCTTTCATTAGATTGACATTTTGTTCTCTTTTCTACTAGGATGCATTATACTTCATCCTTCCTCATCCAAACCACTAAGAAAATATTCTGCAAGTTTCTAAAAGTAAAAATATCAGCTTATATATTGCACAAGAACACTCTACAAAACAGGAGCATTTGAGGAACAAACTACAAGACGTCGTAGCAGTCAGCTGAACTGCTTTCCCATAGATTTGATGAAATCAGTTATCCGGCTTCCATGGCCAAGCAATAGTTCTTTTTTGTTGTTGCTGCTGTTGTTTTATTTTGGCATTCAAAAAAACCTGCCTGACAATACGTAGACACTGAGTAATATATTTAATATCCACTCTAATCATAAAGTATACAAAGTATTCCTTGGGAAACCTGTCTAAATACTTTTACTTAGAAACTGACATGATCTTACTCTTTAGAATAATTAGGACAGGGTAGAATTTGTGATTTTCAATTGTTAATTTTATTCTATAGTTCTCTCAGAATTTATGACATTCATGGTATGCTACTGCTTATTATACTAAATTTTACTATCAAGAAGATTGGAATGGTATGTAGAAAAGAACACAGCATGAAATTTAGGAAAAATATGCGTATAAAGTTACAGAGACCTTGATTTAAGTCCTAATTATTATATAGATCAGCTGAATCTCACTGTGCCTCCACCATCTAACTTGTAAGGCAGGGAAAAAATAACATTTACCTCGAAAGACATTTTGAAATAATGAAATTATGAAAAGCTAAATGAAATAATGTATTTTAAGCTACCTAGAGAAGAACCTAGCAATGTTAGACATCCAAACAGCTGCTCTATTCTCACTCCCAAGCATTCAAGGTCTCTTCTATGCTCTCCCCCTCCTCATCCTAAAAAAGTAAGGTTTATTTAAAACAGAAAAACAGAATTTATGTTATTTAATAGGATGATAATGACACGTATATCAATTTTCAAAATTAACAAAACACGCATCATTATCTTATTGGCTCCTCACAGAAGCCAAAAGAGATAAGATAGTGCAGGATTATTCCATATTTAACAAGGAAGAGGAAATAAGTCTAATGAACGGGTATGATTTAAAGAGCTAATGGCACCAGCTCTGAAGGCAGAGAAACCTGCCAGAGTCGAATCCAGGCTTTGTCATAGTTTTCTCATTTGTAAAATGAGAATGATTCATTCTGCAAGGATAAAAATGAGAGTAATTGTTCATTCACTCTTCAATAAGTATTAACTTATAAACATTAGCACATATTAGGAATCATACACTGTACTAGATAGCAAGGATGGAGCCTCAAGTGATACAGACAATAATTACTGTCCTCATGGAATGTATAATCAAGTGGAAGATAAGGCAGTTATCACATAAATCACACAAATACAGGTAAAACTACAACCATGTTTCAAAGTGCTTCAAAGAGGAGATAAATCATTTTATGAGACCATCACATTGGGTGGGAGTGTAACTGGGTTAAGGAGATCATGGAATCCTTCCTCAGCAAACAACACAAGAAAAGAGATTTGAAGAAATGATGAAAGGAGCAAAGTAGTAGTTTTGACCAGCACAGGAGGAGAGATACAAAGATACTGATATTACTGTTTCCCCTACAAATGGTCCACCAGAACACCATATAGGGAAGCTCAAAGTTCACAAGTCCTGCCCACAGGCTAAAAGAGAGACCATGTATGGAAAAGAAAACTTCAAAATAAATTCTATTATTGAGATCATGAGAATTAAAAAGAGAAGATAAAGCACATAAGAAGATAAAGAGAAGAGAAGAAGAAACCTGTTATGTTAAAAAAAAAAGGAACAATCAGGATATCAAAGGAACAAAATTCAGGATATTTAGGGACAAAAGAATATTAAAACCATGTTGAAAATAATTATAAACTTAACAAAAGAACTATAAAGCTGAAGAGGTATCTCAGACAGTAGAGCATAATGACAAAGGACAATAAAAGAAGAAAAAAGAAATTTGCAGGACTAGACCTGGAGATCTAACATCTTAATAACAGGAGTTCCAGAAAGAGAAAACAAAAAGGAAGAACTAATTTAAGAATCAAAGGACATTCTAGAAATATTTCATAAGCTGAAAAGAAAAAACTCTAGAGCAGATATGAAGAATGAAGAATCAGATGGTTCAGAGTTCTCGATATCTTCACAGGAAACAAGAAAACAACTGTCTTCAACATTTGAATAAAAAAGGTTTTTAACTTTTAATTCTATACCTAAGTATGAGCGCAGAAAAATAACATCTTCATAACATAGTATCTTAAAAAACTTACCTCTCATGCCCACTCTCTCAAGAAAGTACTAGAGGATGTATTCTATCAAGGAACAAAGTATACTAAGAACAAAGAAGATGCAATACAGACAGTTGAGGATACTACACAGAAGACGGGCAAAGAGAGGTCCCAGAATAACTCCATTACAGGGCACACAGAGGGCAACTAAACCAGACTAGAGGAGTGTAACACAAAAGATAAACATAAGGAGGGCTGTCATCTAAGATGCTATCAACTGTTAATCTAAGAATAGAACATCCCAGAAATATAAGGGAAAAAATAGAATAGTCAATTGTTTTAAATCCCTGAGAAGGTGGGAGGGAATGAGATACCATCCAAAGCTGAAGTGAAATGATCATCTTTAGAAAGGAGGAACAACTCTTGTTATTAGACTTCTTGGAAGAGTCTTCAATACAGATGAAGCCTGTAATAGGACAGTAATGGAATTCCCTATTAATGGTTTCTATTTTCTCTAAAAATTAGCAAGAAAGACAACCTGCTAATTGTGAAAGAGCTGGGGTAAGTCTGAGATTTTAAGAGAAGGGAAAAAGTTGACAAAACTGTTGAAAACAGTAGAGAAAGTCAACCAGGGAAATATATGAGGATATCTGAATGGTGTTGAGGATCCATTTGAAACTAGTTCCACATTAATTTGGGCTTCCCTGGTGGCTCAGATGGTAAAGAATCCACCTGCAATGCAGGAGACCTCGGTTCCATCGATGGGTTAGGAAGATCCCCTGGAGGTGGACATGGCAACCCACCCCAGTATTCTTGCCTGGAGAATCCCCATGCACAGAGGAGCCTGGTGGGCTGCAGTCCATGGGGTCACAAAGAGTCGGACACGACTGAGTGACTAAGCACAGCACAGCCACATTAACTTATGATCATGAATCTGTTTTATTGGAAGATTTTCTTCAACACGACTTGATTATTTAGATGCTGGTATAGAGTGGTTCATCCAGAGTTGGGATTTCATTCATTTATAGGCTAGTGTGTTATTTAAATAATGAACTATAAACTCTAACCAGGTCAAAGAAGACAATGAGAAAGGATAATATGCATAAAGTGATTAGAATAATGCTAGGGTAATATCAAGTAATCAAAAAAAAAAAAAAAAAGACAGTTGTGATTACTACTATCCATGGTCCTTTTATGTGACTTCATTACTCTGATTCATCATTTCTAAATTATCTCTCTTCAACTAGACTGAGCTCTTTAAGGATAAGAAGGGTGTCTTGTTTATTTTTGCTTCTTCTAAAGCCTAGCACAATAGCTACCATACTATAAGTAACTATTAAATGTGTATCATTGTATGATAAATCAATGACTCAAATTTCCTGCTTTCAAGCTATTCATATAAAATTTTTTAAATTAATTTTTATTGCGGTATAGTTACTTTCTCACATGCTAGTAATGCTTAAAATTCTCCAAGCCAGGCTTCAACAATATGTGAACCATGAACTTCCAGATGTTCAAGCTGGTTTTAGAAAAGGCAGAGGAAGCAGAGATCAAATTGCCCACATCAGCTGGTTCATCAAAAAAGCAAGAGAGTTTCAGAAAAACATCTATTTCTGCTTTACTGACTATGCCAAAGCCTTTGACTGTGTGGATCACAACAAACTGTGGAAAATTCTGAAAGAGATGGGAATACCAGACCACCTGACCTGCCTCTTGAGAAACCTGTATGCAGGTCAGGAAGCAACAGTTAGAACTGGACATGGAACAACAGACTGGTTCCAAATAGGAAAAGGAGTACATATAGGCTGTATATTGTCACTCTGCTTATTTAACTTATATGCGGAGTACATCACGAGAAACGCTGGGCTGGAAGAAGCACAAGCTGGAATCAAGATTGCCGGGAGAAATATCAATAACCTCAGATATGCAGATGACACCACTCTTATGGCAGAAAGTGAAGAGGAACTAAAAAGCTATTGATGAAAAGTGAGAGAGGAGAGTGAAAAAGTTGGCTTAAAGCTCAACATTCAGAAAACTAAGATCATGGCATCTGGTCCCATCACTTCATGGGAAATGGATGGGGAAACAGTGGAAACAGTGTCAGACTTTATTTTTTGGGGCTCCAAAATCACTGCAGATGGTGATTGCAGCCATGAAATTAAAAGACGCTTACTCCTTGGAAGGAAAATTATGACCAAGCTAGACAGCATATTAAAAAGCAGAGACGGTACTTTGCCAACAAAGGTCCGTCTAGTCAAGGCTACGGTTTTTCCAGTAGTCATGTATGGATGTGAGAGTTGGATTGTGAAGAAAGCTGAGCGCCGAAAAATTGATGCTTTTGAACTGTGGTGTTGGAGAAGACTCTTGAGAGTCCCTTGGACAGCAAGGAGATCCAACCAGTCCATCCTAAAGGAGATCGGTCTTGGGTGTTCATTGGAAGGACTGATGTTGAAGCTGAAACTCCAATACTTTGGCCACCTCATGCAAAGAGTTGACTCACTGGAAAAGACCTTGATGCTGGGAAGGATTGGGGGCAGGAGGAGAAGGGAATGACGGAGGATGAGATGGCTGGATGGCATCACCGACTCGATGGACATGAGTTTGGGTTAATCCGGGAGTTGATAGTGGACAGGGAAGCCTGGCGTGCTGTGGTTCATGGGGTCGCAAAGAGTCAGACACAACTGAGCGACTGAACTAACTAATAGTTACTTTACAATGTTGTGTTAGTTTATACTGTACAGGAAAGTGAATCAGTTATATGCATACATATATCCCCTCTTTTCTGGATTTCCTTCCCATTTAGGTCACCACAGAGCACACAAGAGTTCCCTGGGCTGTACAGCAGGTTCTCACTGGTTATCTATTTTGTATATAGTATCAATAGTGTATATATGTCAATCCCAATCGCCCAATTCCTCCCACACACCCACTACCCCCTTGATATCCATACGTTTGTTCTCTACTTCTGTGTCTCTACTTCTGCTTTGCACATAAGATCATCTATACCATCGTAAAAATTTTGTTTAAAAGATTCCAGTTAAGCTATTGTAACATTAACAAAAATCCAGAAAACAGACAGCTACTAAAGGGTCACTATCAATTCAATGATAGAAACTTACTAAGTAGCTAATAGTATAATTAATGGATATTATTCAGTATTGCAGACTACAGAATTCGCATAAGGAAGGAAATGAATTAACACACATAATGTGAAATTTGAGAATACAATTTCCTGTTTCTAAAGGACAGGAGGGATTCCTGTCTTGATTTTTTATCATTCAATACCCTATAATGTTTCACGAAATGAGTAATCTGGAGCACATCTACCCAATGATGATCAAATACCTAGGTGTACAAGCACTTCAAAGTGTGTTCAAAGATACATAATCTGAGGCCCAGCTAGGCCCATTAACCTCCTCTTTGTTTCTGGCAGGGAGCAGATCCCCCAAATAATACCTTTCCTGGTATATAGAAGGTCATAGGGTTTTAGGTAAGAAATCTTTTTTGACTGTGGATTCAATTTAAAAAAAAACACGAATATTTTACTTTTGCTACTGTTTAAATCAGTACAATGTTCATTTAAAAATATTCAAAGGGGAAAGTATATATTTGCCAAGTCTCCAGTTGGTCCTTGTAAGTCTGAAGCACTATGCAACACCTAATAAAATGTCTAAACCTCTACGTCAACTATTTTATGGGAAAATGTATGAAGAGTTCTTGTCTGGGAAGTCAAAACAATTCAGATCTCTCTCATCACTTATATTCTAACCAGCAGAAGTCAGAA
Source organism: Giraffa tippelskirchi (assembly GCF_054371585.1). Lineage (NCBI taxonomy): Eukaryota > Metazoa > Chordata > Mammalia > Artiodactyla > Giraffidae > Giraffa > Giraffa tippelskirchi. The sequence continues at coordinate 123,953,632 of NC_137285.1, forward strand.
CAGCATAGAAATCAGGAAAAGGGGGTTTCACACAATAAATCAAAAGGAAATTAAAAAATTGCGATAGGATACTTCTTAGTTCAGTATTACTCTCTCCATCCCTCCATTTTTCCTTAAAGGTTCCAGTATATATGTCCTGTCTCTACTTTCAAGGAAAGAACTTGTAGTTTCTGGACAGAGTTTATCTCTTTCTCAGAGCCATTGTATCAAAAAAAAAGAAGAAAACAATAACTTGCTGCACTCCCTTCTCAACATCTCTGATTTGTAGAGCAAGCAATTCAATCAAAGCAATGTGTTTGGACGGTCATTAAGAACAATATATTTGAGACGGATGGGTTGAAAGTAAAGACAGGATAATCAAAAGTTGGGTCCTTGAGAGGACAGGAGAGAAAGAGATACAATTCAAAGCAGAACTTGTCTGCCAGTCGTGAGGGCAATAGGAGCAGGTTAAAAAAGTTTCTTCTCCACCCTCTGTCTTTTCCTTGAGTTAAAGTTAAAGATACGTATAGATGTATAAACAGAGAAAGACCAAGATCGAATTTTGGCATACAAGTAATTGTAACCCATTCTAACATTCTCATATAACTACTAGTATATTTTCTCTTGTTTTACCCCCAGGCACCTCAAAATCATAAAACATTAATGCACAAGCTTATCTATCAATTAAAGCATAAAATGATTAAATTTTTAAAATCTAAGCTTTTAAAAAATAATCATATATTAAATAACCACTATACAGTAAATAAATGCTGCTGCTAGGAAATAATACAACCTTTTACTATGATTTGGCTTTAAACATTTTCTTATACTAAAATTAATTCAGAATTATATGAAACAGAGGTTACATAAACAATACAAAGTATATTCTCTATTCCAACAAAATGCAAGGTACTGCTTGCTATTCTATAGACTCAATCCCATACACCCAACAGTCAACTCATACAAAATTACCGCAGATATTAAGGCTGTATTACCTTCATAATATTAACTAAATCTGTTTGATAGTAGCGATCCTGGTGTGCATTTGCTGCTGCTAATGTAAGAAGATAATCATTCCTTGCGTGGGTAGCTTTGGAATTACACTCAGATCGCCGGGCTTTTAACTAAAACGTAATAAGAGGAAAAAATAGTTACTGCAAATCAATACAGTACTGAAAAACATACAAGGGTACTACCACTCTTAATTGGTTCCCCAACAAGAGTAAAGATGACCAGCTGAAGAAACATTTATATGCATATAAAAATTCTTCAACACTACTGAAGAATTCAATAAACAGTGACTAGAACTGTGTCACATAGTAAGAGGGTTTTCAAATATTTATTATTTATACTTTATGTATTTTCAAAGCTTTTGAGAGAACTTCAAAATTTTATGCTCATTTTATTCTGATGGGACAATAATGGTTCTCAAATTAAGTAAGTCTCTTATCTTCAAAGACATCAGTAAATCTGCTGGAGTTAGAAAATCACTTTTTAAAAATCAACACCCTCTAATGCGCCAAAAGAAATGCATGCTAGAGGGGAGCTTGGCATACAAAGGCAGGTCACTAAGCTTATTTATCAGGTATTCTACAGCTTGAGGATCCCACAGGGAAAATTCACTTGCATCTGGCCTAGAATATTGTGCTTAGAGGTATAAATCTAAGTGAAATGGATTTTTTAAAGCTTTCTAAAGCCCATAGACCAGTTAAAGTCTCTTGGACTAAGTGCTGAAGGCAACAGTCCTAAGCAGGTTAGGTATAGAAATTTACCTCTAAAGCAATCTTGAGAAGCAGGGAGTATCCAAGGGGCTGACACCTCGCTGAAAAATCCCATGAACTGGGAAAAAAGTTCTTCCTAATGACTTTAAAATGCTTCTCTATATGGGAACTAGATGGAAATAATTGAACTGCACCTTCAAAAGGCCCAGTTCTTTTTCTTTTAAGCTAAGGTTTCTTAATTGTGAAATAAAGTTTTCAAAAACTCACCTTTACACTTGCCTTCTGTAAACTGATTCTTGATTGAAAAAGACTAAGTTTAGATCTATAATGAAAATAGAAAAGTATATTTAATAACATTATCAAATTACACCATAATAAAATGATTAAATATTATAATTAATAAATTTTTAAAAAAGTGACCTTTTCCCATAACACTATTCTAAAAGAGAACTAGATAAATAGAAAACCAAAAGCAATGATTATTTTCCTTTATTTTACTACAGGAAGAATTTAATATTATGGTGAAAAAGAAAATAGAGGGATTAATAAAACAAAAATACCCCGAATGACAAAAATACAATTTGACAAATTCAGTATGTTGGTATTGTCTAATAAACAGAAGCCATCAAACTATAGGTTATTCCCAGTATCATATAGTTGCACATACTTTAGTACCTGCAAGGAAGCTCAAAGAGGCCCATGGACAACCAACCTATGGAGGCAAAGATTAGCAGGCTTTCCCAGCCACGTGCAATAGGCTGTAACAATGCCAGGAATGCAACCTATGGTATGATATTGACAGGCTCTACAAAGGCCTTAATTCCATCATGTCTCCCATAAAAAGTTCTTGTTGGAGTGCTCCCTCCACTCTTAACACAGTATTCAGAACACAGTGATAAAGCCCTTCGACCTTCTGCCCTGTATGATTTTACTCTGTTTAAACTTCTTTTTTCTGGGGTCCTTATTTCTCTCAATCCCTCTAAGCTTGTGAGGGGAACCACAATTAAAATCAGTAATAAAAATATGCTGCTGCTGCTGCTGCTGAGTCGCCTCAGTCGTGTCCGACTCTGTGCGACCCCATAGACAGCAGCCCACCAGGCTCCGCCGTCCCTGGGATCCTCCAGGCAAGAATACTGGAGTGGGTTGCCATTTCCTTCTCCAGTGTGTGAAAGTGAAGTCGCTCAGCCGTGTCTGACTTTTAGCGACCCCATGGACTGCAGCCTACCAGTCTCCTCCATCCATGGGATTTACCAGGCAAGAGTACTGGAGTGGGATGCCACTGCCTTCTCCAGCTTTACCCAAACAACTAGAGATAAAAGTAAGGAGAGAGTCAACAGACAAATGCTAAGGAACAACCAACATTCCCACGACCAGTGATTTTTGAAGCTGCAATGTTTGTCTTGACTACAGTGTCATGGTGATTGCCATGGGAAAAGTCAATGCATGTGCTGGAAGCTATGCCATAATATGAAGTAAAGTTGCAGGTCATTTGGTATTGAAAGACAGAGCAAGACAGTCTCTGATGAGCAAATGTGAAGAGGATACCAAAAGCTTTCTCTCAACTTTCTAAAAAGAGAAAAACATTCTCTTGCTAGATGCACAAATATGCATTCCAACTGCTCCACTGTTTAAAAAAAATTGTTGGATCTAAGATACTCCTGTTATTTTTCTACTTTGTTATTATATTCATACTTCATGGGGGTTTTATTAATCAGATTCCTATTCATTTTGATCTAGAAAAGCAAAAGCTACAGACTTTAAAATTGGAGTGCCTGTTCAGGGTTAAGAAAGACTGTGTTTAGGGTATACTCATTTCTACTTTTTTTGTAGCCATTATCTAAATATTCTGAGTTGCACCTGGATTTTCTAATATAAGGATATAAGTTTACGGTTTCTGCTTCATTTGCTAATCCTCATACAATCCTTGTGTGGCAATAAAGAAAAGTACTAGTAATAAGTAAAATAATAAAGTTTCTAACTTCAAAGATTATCATCTAGAACAAATAAAATATATATTGATACAAACAATGAACTATACTGCATACCCCCCTTCCTCACCCACCTTCCAAATGTTAATGCTCCTTAGGTTTCCAAACAACTTCTCATCTCATTTTATATATGATGCCATTCTTTTAACTATCATCTGATATGCAACTAACCCCCAAAGCATGATCTTCAGGCCCAAATTCTCCTGTGAGAGTCAGATACATAACCCTCTACCAAATATATTAACTCCACGGTCCCATAGGTTTTTCAGAACCTATATATTTAAAGTGGAACTCATCCATCAAACTGTATACTTCCTTCTATGCTCTCTCCTAATGTACACATCTCACTACCTGTCAAATCATCTGTCAAAACTATATATAGCCCAGTTTTCACTTCCCCTTTCTGGTCTTTGTTCTCATCTCTACTTAGAAAAACCGTTCTTTGGAACTGTGTCCAAATACCACTTCTTCAATAAAGGTTTCCTTTCTCATTAGGCAAAATTAATCTATCTTCTAGACTTACATAACCGTGTTTTCACATAGCTACAAAAATAAATTAATTACTAGGTGACATTAGGCATTTACTTTCTTTGAGTTTACTGTGAATAAACAAACCATAAATTTACTTTAATATACATTTGTTTTTAATTCTAGGCTTTAAACTTTTTGAGGCCAAAGCTTATCTTACTTATCTCTGGATCCATGGTACCCAATACAGAGTAATCATTCAAAAAAAAAAAACTGAGTGAATAAAGAGATATTTCTTTCCCTGTTGTAGAATTAATTTTCCAGAAAAGTTACATGTGGAACTAAATGTCTGATCTGCTGTACCCTCTTTGAATCTGAACCATATTAGGAGGCAGTTTCTTGTGATCAGCATCTGTGCCAAATCCATCTGTGTGTGTGTGTTAGTCACTCAGTAGTGTCCAACTCTTTGCGACCCCGCGGACTGTAGCCTGCCAGGCTTCTCTATCCATGGAATTCTCCAGGCACGAATACTAGAGTGGATTGCCATTCCCTTCTCCAGAGGAACTTCCCAACCTAGGAATCGAACCCTCATCTCCTGCATCACAAGCAGATTCTTTACTGTCTGAGCTACAGGGAAGTCCCTGTGTCAAATCCATACCTCTCAAGAAAAGCCTTATACTGTCCTCATTTTCACCCGTGGACCTTGGCTCAAGTAGGTCTACAAAATCTGTCAATTCTCTGTTCTCAAATCCCTGAGAGTTTAAAAAAACAAGTTCTTAAAAACCACCACGACAGGATATCCCTAATGGAGAGAATCTAATCTAAAAACTTCAGATCTTACTGGGAGGATGGGTTCACCGACTCTTAAGAAAGTATAGGAAATATCTGTATGCTTATAAAAATAAAATAATTAAGGTAATAAACTAAGGGAAATATTAAATATGTTTTCCAATAACATTAAGCATGTTATGAGTATTCATTTACCATCCCTTGGTACAAAACAAACTTTCCAGGAGCCTCTAAATTTTCACAACATTTGCCTATGAGATTGTTTAATTTCCTTACAGATAAAAAAATATATTAGAAAGACACCCCTGATGCCTTCCTAGTCTGCACAAGTGTTCAACTGTACAGACTTTCTGATTCCATGACTAGGAGTTCAAATTCCTACATTTTCCATCAGTGAGCTGACTGAATGGGAGTCTTACCCTTCCTTACAGATATCTTCAGAATACCATTCTATAACACAGGTTTCTTTATTCTTAAAAAATTTTAATCTTTCCTCAAGCTGTCACTGCAAAAATCTCTAACTGCTAGCTTTACATTTCTTTGTGTTATAAACTGCTAGTTCCTTCTTTTCCTAATTATTTTCAAATAAAGGACTTGTAATTCACATACACTGAAAGTAAAATTCACACACAGTTGCTAAAGCATACATTAAAAAGTGTATGTTAGAACTTCATATAAGAGAAAATTCTAGGGCACGATTTCTACGCTGAGGTCAGTGCTCTTGTTCACTTGATGTGTCCATCATCCTTCAATGGCACACTGAGGATCAGGGATTTTTCAACTACAATTGATTTAGTTTGGCATGAGAAAAATGAGGCTCTAAAACCCTGATATTCAGACACCTAAGCAACTTAAGCAGACTTTTGCTAAGCTTCCAATACAATGTTCATTTGTCTTCTTTCTTTTTCAAAATTCAATTTAATGTGAAAACTGATCAAACATTCTCATTTTGCTAATATTAATGTAAATAAAATCAACCAATGTAAGAGAAAAATTTGATCTAAAGTATGTAACATTTACTGGTCTGATGAAATGCCCTGTACTAACAGAAAACAAAGTACTGGCAAAAATAACATTTATTTGCATAATTACTTTTTCAGAAATGCTAAAACACATACTTTGCCTCGATGTCAGCTTTCTCTCGTACTGCATGAGCCATCTGTTCAGTCTCAAAGTATTTCTTCTTGCCTTTAGCTAAATCTTTTACTGTCTCTTGCAATTCAGTTTGGATCTTTGTCAACTGGTCCACACACTGTAAAATACAAAGTGCAGTTATTATGATTTTAGTCTTTAGGCTTACAGAAAATGAGTCTGTCCTAAGAACTATCTATGCATTATGCCCTCAGGATGGAAACCAAGGAGAAGAATCAGCATTTTTGGAACCCTTCAAATTGCAAATTAAAATCCAGTGAACAGCTGGTACTCCCATTTCAAGTAATGTATGGAATAGTGTCACATTTTGCCTAATAACTCTGCTTTGAGAAATAACGTCTGAGTGTTGCTGATAACCGACTAGGGCATAAGAAGAGCAACAAAGAAAATGTTCTTAATGTTGGAGCACAGCTATAAAGACAAAAGATTAAAGCAATTCTGTAATCTTCATAATATTAGTAAAGTCTCCTATCTATATGTTTGGGGAACTGATGGCACAAAGGATATGAAGGATTCTTCTCACAAGTGAGTGAAGGAAGAGTGAAATCTGAGAAGTTTAACATGGTGAAGGAGAGAAGCAAGAAACCTGGGTACCACATAACAATTATTACTCAAAACTATCCCAAATTCAACTCTTTGGATACACATACAGATTCTAGAAGAAGGGACAGATATAATAACTCAAAGAAATATTTAATGAATAACTCTTGTAATACAATGGGGCCCAAGTAACACTGCTTTGGGACCCTTCTGGATGTCCAAAGCGTAATTTTTTTCTCCAGTTGGAAACAGTTTGAGGCCAGTTTACCCAGTTTCACCAGTTTGAGTTTCCCCAGTTTCACCAGTTTGAGGTCAATTCAGGGCAGCCTCCACTGAAAAACTTCTGAGCCTGGAATAACACTGTCAATATATGGTGGAGACTGAAGAAACTCAGCAAAGCAGGAAGAGATGCTGGTTAAGAGACTACTGTGCCGGGATGAACAGTGTAAAGTAGAACAAGGACATGAGAAGAGCAAGGGTAAAGCATAAAAAAATTTAAACTTAAACGTTTGACATACAGGCTAGAGTTTCTCAGTAACTTAGGTGTTAGGAAAGGGACTACTCTACAGGAACAGAGAGATCTGAAAGGTTCCCTAATAGGTACATTTATTGAGCACGTAATAAGTGTCAGGCTATGAATAAACGGTAAAACAAAACAAAAACACCTCTTTCCTCCTTCATGACAACCTGACACTCCCATAGAATAGTGCTAAACATCCCAATAATGCCATGCTTGCATGTGTGAAGAAAGAGCTAAGAGAATGCTCCATGGCTACAATTAGATATTAATAACCAGAAAGTGGAGCATAGCCTGAAAAATATACAGCTGTGTTTAATGGGCAAAAGGGATGGATTATTTAAAAGAAGAGTCAGGTGTAAGGCATCTATATCCAAAATGTTCATCCAAAACAATGAAACTTGGCCTCAGAAAAACTTAGAACTACCATATAACCAATAATCTACTCCTGGCAATATATCCATAGAAGATGCAAACACTAATTTAAAAAGATACATGCACCTCAGTGTTCATAGCAGCATTATTTACAATTGCCAAGATTTGGAAGTAACCTAAGTGTCCATCAACAGATGAATGGGTAAAGAAGATATGGTATATATATAGCTCACACACAATGGAATACTACTCCGTCATAAAAAAAAGAACGAAAATTTGCCATTTACAACAACATGGATGGATTTAGAAGGTATTATGCTTAGTGAAATAAGTCAGAGAAAGCCAAATAGTGTACGTTAATACTTATATGTGGAATTTAAAAAATAAAGTAGTGAATACAACAAAGAAGAAGCGGACTCATATATATAAAGAACAGACTAATGGTTACCAGTGGAATAAGATAAGGGGAGAGGGGCAAGAGATAAGCTACATGAATATATTGTGCAGCACAAAGAATATAGCCAGTACTATATAGTAACTATAAATGAAGTATAATCTATAAATATTTAAACCATTATATTAATTTAATACTACATTATTTTATATATTATATACATTATATTTTATACATTATATACATATAGTAATATACATTACTATATTACTTTAATACTACAAATCAACTATACTTCAATTAAAAAGATATTACAGAGGGAGAATTTTAAGTCAAATTGGTTTTGATCATGAACAATTTGTTTTAGACTATCCTCTTCTAGTCTGTTAACTGTAAAAGTTAGACAACAGAGATTTTTAGAAATAGCCAGAATTAAGGAACAGCAATACACGCTGGACTTAAGGGACTTAATATATGGAAGAAGAGAAGCACAGCTAGGTAAGCTCTGCATTCACCTTGACTTTTTTCCTTATGGCAATTTTTGAATCACAGTACAGAGAAGTAGAATATAAACAGAAAGTGGGTTTGTTTTTGTTTTTTTAAACTGGACTGTGGAAGTAGAGGTTGGAGTTTGAGGGTGCCAAAAGAGTAGGAACTTGAGAGACTCAATCTGGGAAGAAGGGTATTACAGAGAAGCAAGCCATAAAATCTGTATGCAATTTCCCCAAGTCATCAGTTGACTTCTAAATGGCATGTGTGGAATGAAGCTCCAAGAAATTCAGGAAAGAACAGTAGCTAAAAGGCTAATGAGCTGAGCAATGAACAGAGGGAGCAGAGCAGCTACATGATGTTGAGAAGACAAAAGCTGGAGTTCAAGTCTTGTCAAAACAGAAAGTATATATCCTATACTTTCAGGTAAGACTCCAGAAGTAAGGACAAAAGTGAAACAGACAAGCCTAAAAAGTCTAACACTAGACCCTAACAGAATCAAAGTGATTAAATAGTATTCTATCTGCCTGCTAAAAAACTTAATATGGAATTTGAAAGATGGTAACGATAACCCTATATGCGAGACAGAATAAGAGACACAGATGCATAGAACAATTTTATGGACTCTGAGGGAGAAGGTGAGGGTGGGACGTTCTGGGAGAATAGCATTGAAACATGTATATTATCATATGTGAAACAGAACACCATTCCATGTTCGATGCATGAGACAAGGGCTCAGGGCCGGGGCAATGGGATGACCCAGAGGGATGGGATGGGGAGGGAGGTGGGTGGGGGGTCCAGGAAGGGGAACACATGTAAACCCATGGCTGATTCATGTCAATGTATGGCAAAAACTATTACAATATTGTAAAGTAATTAGCCCCCAACTAAAATAAATAAATTTATTAAAAAAATAAAAAATAAAAAAAAAAAACAAACAAACAAAAACTTAACTCTCTTTGGAAACAGAAAACATCTTCCAGAGCCTCCACAATTTTTATCCACAATATCCAGCACCATGAGGCTTACAAAAACAGTAGACCCAAATAACCAAAAACAAGCAAACAAACAAAAAAACAGTAAATGATAAAAAGAGACCTATAGTGTTTCAGATAGTGGAACTATGAAACAGAGATTAGGAGTAATACATTAAACAGGAGAAAGAAAAAACATGAAGAATTGCATCAGAAACATGGACTCCATTTTTAAAAAAATAAAAAATTATAGAGCTGAAAAATACACTGAGATTCCAAAAGATAAGTTTTAAAAGCAGATTAGAAATAGCAGAACAGCATAGGTGCACTATATACAATAGTCAAGAAATGAAAACAACCCAAGTGCCCATCAAGAGTTAATTGTATAAAGAAGATGTAGCATATACAGGGAACTCTATTCAACACTCTGTAATGATCTATATGGACAAAGAATCGAAAAACAGTGGATATAAGTGTATATATAACTACACCACAGCAGAAACTAAGACAACATTATAAATCAACGATACTCAAAAAAATTTTAAAGATGTGGCATACACAATACACACTGGACTATTATTTAGGCATAAAAAGAACGAAAGTTTGCCATCTGCAGCAACATGGATGGACCTACAGAATATCATACTAAATGAAGAAAGTAAGACAAAAACAAATATTATATAATATCACTTATATGTGGAATCCAAAAAATACAAATGAATCTATATACAAACAGAAATAGACTCACAGACATAAAAAACAAACATATTATCAAAGAGAAAAAGGAGGAGAGGAGGGATAAATTAGTATGGGATTAACAGATACAAACTACTATGAATAAAACAGGTAAGTAACAAGGATTTACTGTATAGCATAGGGACCTATATTTAACATCTTGAAATAACTTATACTGGAAAATGATCTGAAAAATATATAAAAATGAATCACTTTACTGTACACCTGAAAATAACACAGTATTGTAAATCAACTCTACTTCCATCAATCTATAAAAACACATACAAAGAAAAAGATAAATAGCAGAACAGAGTGTTAATCAACTGGAAGATAACAGTTGAAAATAACAGGGAAGTAAATGGAATTATATTATTAAAACATTTTTATATTGTTTAAAGGGAAAGGGAAAGGAAAGTCGCTCAGTTGTGTCCGACTCTTCGCGACCCCATGGACTGCAGCCTACCAGGTTCCTCCATCCATGGGATTTTCCAGGCAAGAGTACTGGAGTGGGGTGCCATTGCCTTCTCCATATATTGTTTAAGAGGTGGTAAAATACTAATTCACAACAGACTTAAAGTTTGAAGAGCACTAAAAGTACCAATGCATGGTAAATTACAGTACATCAAAAAAGCATATTGGAATCTCTAAGGTAATTACTAAAAGAATAACAAGATTATAAAATTTAAAAGCTAATAGTGAAGGAAATTTTGATAATAAAAAGTATAAGATTGCTCAATGTCATTAATCACCAGGGAAACTACAAATCAAAACCACAATGAGATATCACCTCATACCTGTTAGGATGGTTATTACCAAAAAAACAAATGACAACAAGTATTGGCAAGGTTAGGGGGAAATTGGAACCCTTGTGTACTGTTGGTGAGAATGCAAAGTGGTGCAGCTCTTTATGGAAAAGAGTATGGCGATTCCTCAAAAAATTATAACCACAACTATCATATATTATCCAGCAATCCTACTTCTAGGTATTTATCCAAAAGAAGTGAAATCAGGATCTCAAAGAAATATTAGTAATCCCATGTTTACTGCAGCACTATTCACAAAAGTCAAAATATGGAAATAACCAAAATGTGGATAAAATGCATGAATGTATTAAAAAAAAAACATGGTATATACATACAGTAGAATACCATTAGCCTTAAAAAAGAAGGAAATCCCATGCATGCATCCATGCAACAACATGGTTGAAACTAGAGGAAATTATGCCAAGTGAAATAAGTCAGTCACAGAAGAACAAATACTGCATGATTCCACTTACATGAAATACATAAAATAATCAAACATAAAAAATTTCAGTTATACAAAATGAGTAAGTTCTAGAGACTGTCTGTATAACATTGTGCTTATAGATAACAATACTGTATTGTACACTTTAAAAATCTGTTAAGAGGGTAGATCTCATGTTAAGTGTTCTTATCACACTAAAAGAAAAAAAGAAAAATACAAGATTAATCCAAAAGGAGGCCAAAAGAAAAAAGGAAGTACGGAGAAAGGGCTGGAGTATAGAACGAAAAAGAGATGATTTTTGATCCTATGTGGAGTCAATTTGTTACAAAGTTTGGGAAGTACAATTGGAAAAGTCAATATTTGTGGCCATGTGTTGCTTTTCTTGCTCCATTGGGAATCCATTTCAATTTTCCTTTGGAGAATCATCTTTTCCCATTTTTAGTCTATGTAGTTTGCATGAGGACTGTAACCTCTGTAACTCAAGATAAGTCAATGAGCCTCAATTCTGGTAGTTTTGTTAGAACTTTGGGGAAAGTGGAAAATGTGGAATTGCTAGCTCTGATATTTGTAAATCTGGCATGTTAGGGGTGCCACAACATGGGGAGAGTTGCTATGCCATAGAGAGTTGCTGAAGAATGAAGCCACTGGGGAAAGCAGAGCTAACGGATGGGAAGAAACACTGAATTCTAATGCCATCATTTGAGCTCCTGGATCTACTCCTGCCTGGATTCCATCCATGGTGAAATTTTCAGTTATACATTCTCTTCTTGGTTTAAGTCAGTCTGAAGTAAGTTTCTGTTATCTGCAATTTCAGAGTCTTGATAGGCATGCTCAACATGTGGTGTGTGCGTAACTCGCTTCAGTTGTGTTCAACTCTTTGTGACCTATGAACTGTAGCCTGCCAGGCTCCTCTGTCCATGGTATTCTCCAGGCAAGAATACTGGAGTGGGTTGCCATTTCCTCCTTGAATGCTCAAAATATATTTAATGTTCAACAACTGCTTAGATAAAACATAAACACCATTATTACCGGCTATAATATAAGTTAATTCACAGATAAGTGGACTTGTCAATCTCACCAAACATTCTTTGCCCAAGTATGTTAAGTGAAATTCAGATCATAGAAGAGCACAAATCGGTTAACTCTTTCAAAATATTCTGATATTGAGAAATGTAGAACTTCTAATAATTCAATTAGATTTGGTGAATGCACTGGCTATTTGAAACATCATATTTCCTCCCAGTTAGGAAGGAGTTGGATCAATTCTCTACCTCTTTCTGCCACTCTCTCTCTGCATGCGCTGATGGATACACACACACACACACACACAACATTCTTTTTTCCAATCGAAAGCCTTGTTTGGTCAGTGGTCATGTATTGTTTTGAAAGAGAATTTTGAGCAGAGGCATTCTTATAGAAATATATTAAAACCCACTGATATTACATGAGCACTTGAAAGAGATATATTTATTAATTACATTGATTTCATTTTATTAAAATCAACTTTGGCAAACATGTAAGATTAGTTTATTTAGTTTTTGTTTGTAAAAATTAGTGAAAATCCAAAGAATCAAAACAATGGCTTGTGAAATATTATTTCCTTAAATAATTACTTTAATAATTTTTAAAGTATTAATACTTCCATAAAAAACATTTAATACTTCTTAGGCATCATGATAATCTCTAATTTTGTAACTATTTCCTAAGAGGCTATAATTCAATTACCTACTTTCAATCACAAGCTTTTCATAAAAATCACATTATTCTTTCTATGAATTTTAAAATTCTGTACAATCATTTAAAAACTTTTATGTAGTTTATATAAATAAACCTTAGAGTAACCCAATTTTGGTAATAAGTTTGCTATATATGGTCAAGATGTGTCAATTTCCTTTAAATTATTATGCAAAATGGATCAAACTGAAACTAAGATTTTCTCAAGACTTGGTGGGATTAATAACATTGTAATTGTTTTAATATATACCAATCTAAGTAGGTCTACTTCCTTGAGTTAAATTGAAAAGTGATATTTGTAAGAAATGTTTACTGAGCTTTCAGATTCAAATCACATTCACCTTTGTCAATTAATAAAGCATAGTAGCCAGAGGGAACATGTTGAAATCAGAAAATCTGTTAAAATCAGAAACATTTGGACCAAAGAGGAAAACTCAAAGTGTAAAATGCAATTGAACATAATCTTGCAGATTATAAACGTAGTAGTGAGATATTAAAAGAAAAGAACAAATAGAAACGATACCCTTTTTAGTTGCTGTTCTTTTAGGCTTCTCACTGTCCTTGCAGGCTCAGAAATGAAGTTTTTATAGTTTTCACATATATTGATCCGAGACTGGGCTACCTGCATTGTTCCCTCGAGAAAAGATTTCCAAACAGGATACATGCTCCTAAATTCAAAGAGGGACGGAAAAGTATTAGGCAGAGAAAAGAAAGAATAAGTTGCCTAACCTTTTGCTCTCTGGCTAGCACCAACAAACAGATTAATAGTTTCTTTATAGTTTGAAGTGTATTTATATTGGTTCATAGGTAGTAATGTTTTCAGCATATGTAACAAGTTAGAAACATGGAATACGCTCTATTTCTCTATAGCCTGACAATGGGCTGTTTTGATTCATTAGCTATTCTTGATACTGGAGTAAGTGATACAAGGATTACAATTCTAGACAAAGCTAACACTATAAAAAATTAGTGAATAATTCAGACTTTCCAGGCCTTTCACTATTTCAGGACTGTCATTATGAATACCAAATTTCATTATTTCATTAGTGTATTTTCCTGATTTTAGAGATGAGGTAACTGAGGTTCAGATTTAGAAGATCACCCTAGCTCACACAAGAATGTGGAAGTACTGAGATATAGACAAATACCTCCTATATTATATTGCTCTTTTACATAAATGGATGTGACTGGAAAAAAAATCATCAACAATTGCTTATGTTCTTGAGAAATCTATTTGTTAGACAAAAGAAGTCTATGGTATTATTGCTCTACATCTGTTTCTCTGTTGTAGTAACACTTAGTCAGCATCTCATTGCAGCTTAGAGTCATTCCAACCAAGTTCCATCACCTTTGCTTGATAAATGTGCTCCCAGCAATCTTTTGATAAAGTCAAAGAATTATTCATCCTTTGCTTTTTGTAGTCAATTTCCTTTTCAAACCTTCTCTTCTGCTTTCCTAAATGCCTTAGTCCCAACATGATTCTATACTAGTTATAAACATATTTTATAACTTATAACAATGAGTGGTACTTTGCTAAAAAGAGATATTGCACTGATATAATATTCATCTCCTAAGATTTCTCTTCTTGCGTCTAATGGATTTCCTACTACAGCAATATATGGGACCATGTGCTATCAATACATAAAATGCTAGCTGTGGGTCAACAGAGGACAGTGTGAAAACAAGAAAAAGAAAAGTTGCCTGGGTCCCCGCTCTACTTGAAACTTCAAAAAAAAAAAACCTTGAAACTGTATTTTTCAACTACAGGAATAAACAGTCTGTGCAATGGATTGCTAGTTTATATAATACACTGAATGCATCAGTTTAGATGGAAATATTCACTTCCTTAAGCACAGGTATATTAATTTACCTCTGGAAAAAAGAGTCAGTGTGTTGTATCAGCAAAAACTGTCAGCATAAATCCAATGATGGAGTTTAAGAGCAAAATGAATATGGGATAATAAATGTTAACTAAACCTACTATGGTAACCAGTTCACAATATGTATAAGTCAAACCATAACACTGTATACTTTGAACTTATACAGTGAGGTTTATCACTTATTTTTCAATAAAACTGGGGAAAAAACAGCGAAATTTAATGTCCTCCATGGTCTCACTGCATGACCACTGATGGAATCTAGAATGTAAACTCACCACAGAACTTCATAAGCAGTCCAAAATTGATATTCTCAAGAATGCACTGAGAGAAAAATTCAGTACTCTGCTTTGTAATTATTAATTCATACTTAAAATACATTTTAAAATCATAATGAAAATGAGAAAGAACAATTATAATCTGAAGGAAGGAAGGAAAAATGGACATAAAGGACAAAGGAGGGGAATAGGGAAGAAAGAATTCCTTCATCCACACTTGCCCCTTCTTCCTTTTACCCCTCCATCTAACTGACTGCTGCTCATCCTTCAAATCTCAGCTTAAATGGAACTTCCTCAGGGAAGTCTCCCTGGGGAAGGGAATGGCAACCCACTCCAGTATTCTTGCTGGAAAATTCCATGGACAGAGGAGCCTGGTGGGCTTCAGGTCGTGGGGTCGCAAAGAGTTGGACATGACTAAGTGACTGACACAGGGAAGTCTCATGATCACCACCAAGCCAATGCACAGACTCAATCAAATCCCTCCCTGTTCACATGGTTCACATGGTCTGTTCACATGGTTCTAGCACTTTTCCTTCAATTATAACTATCTTTATGTAATTGTTATTGTTTGTCCGTCTCACTAGAGAAAAAATTTCCTGAAGGCAGGGGTGTATGTTTTTCTCACGATTGTATTCCTATGGCCTAGCACATGGCCTAATAATTAGAAAGGTTATAATAAGTATGTATTGAATGAAAACAATGAATGGATGGATGAATGTATAAATCATAAGGACTGTAAAATAAAAAGAAAAATCCTTTCATTATAGAGTTTAAAAGGAGATCTTTAGAGATTAACAGACAAATAAGTAGCAGGCAAATGTTTTCAACAATGACACACCATGAACTGCCTGAAATTTGGTTACCAGTTAGTGAGAAGATACGGGTTCAAGTTCTAGTTTAACCAATATAACCTTCTGTAGCACATCTCACTACATTTTCATTTCCTCTACTGGCAAATGGAAAAATAATAAAAATACCAGTACCATGCACCTCACAGGGCTATTATAACAATTAAATGCAAATGATGTGAAAATTCTTGCCATACAGATTCTTTTAAATGAACAAATAGTAACATTCACAGAATTGTAGAAGAAATACTACAGAAGTACTTTGTAGAAGTACTTCTTCTTAGCATAATAGTGGTAGTTCCAATGACAGTGGTGTTTTTCATTTCAATTGAAAAAATAATAATGGGTTGTAGAGTGAGTTCCTAAAAATTTCATTTCACTAGGCTTCATTTATAAAATTTTGAAACATAAGGAAAGGTATCAAGCATTTACAGTATTTTACTATTCTGCTCAGTTGAGGAAATAAGACTCAAAATTATAAAAGAAAGCAAGGAAATTTTCTTAAGAATCTATCACATGCCAGCCACTATGTCATATATTTTACATGTACCACATCATTTAATCCTTATGACAACTTTGTAAGTTTGTTTTGCAGAGGAGAAAAAGTAAGCTTTGGAGAGGTTGTGAAATTTTTTATGGCTATTCACCAGGAACGAGTACTCTCATGGTCATAATCTAGACTCTGCCATTATCAATAACTACCCTTCTTCTCTAACACCAATTTAATCATCTAATCTGACCAATGCCTCTTGCTTCTCCTTACTCCCTTTAGGATTCTCACTTCAACAATTACTCAACCCAATCAGAGCCCACAATCCATTTCATGCTGCCTCCTTTCCACTGTCTTTTACTCCCTTCTCATAATCTCCCTTTATGGCTCCCTTTATGCAGCCTAGATTTTCAATATTATCACTCTCTAATGTACACCCTATTACCTCTGCCCCACTCTCTTTGCATCACAATAATTTACAAATTCCAAACTTGGTTAAATCCGAAATTCTGTTTATACCATTACCAATGTCTGTGCAACAGAACACTGTTGGAGAAAATAATCATGCTACCTATTCCCACCTTAAATTGATGTCAAATAAACCTTAGTGTTACCCTTTTCCAAGGGATCGTCCCAAACCAGGAATCAAACTGGGGTCTCCCACATTGCAGGCGGATTCTTTCCCAACTGAGCTATCAGGGAAGCCCATGTTACCCAGCAATCCTACTATATTCCCCTAATTTATTTATTTGCTCACTCTTATAATTATTTCCCACATTTTCCTCTCATCTCATACCTCTAATATGACTACACTTTTCAGCTGATAATGAAGCATGAAGACAGTTTCCACATGCTCCCTCCACATCTACCTTTCTCCCTGCTTTTGCACATATACTGTGTTATCCTTCTTTTTAATCCAAAAATTACTTATGCTCTGAAGGCCAATTTTTCTCATCTGTACATTATATAATCTCTAACTCAAGACTTCCTGTCTGAGGAGGCCTTACAAATAGCTGTGAAAAGAAGAGAAGCAAAAAGCAAAGGAGAAAAGGAAAAATATACCCATTTGAATGCTGAGTTCCAAAGAACAGCAAGGAGAGATAAGAAAATCTTCCTCAATGATCAGTGCAAAGAAATAGAGGAAAACAATAGAATGGGAAAGACTAGAGATCTCTTCAAGAAAATTAGAGATACGAAGGGAATATTTCATGCAAAGATGGGCTCAATAAAGGACAGAAATGGTATGGACCTAACAGAAGCAGAAGATATTAAGAAGAGGTGGCAAGAATACACAGAAGAACTATACAAAAAAGATCTTCACGACCCAGATAATCAGAATGGTGTGATCACTCACCTGGAGGCAGACATCCTGGAATGTGAAGTCAAGTGGGCCTTAGGAAGCATCACTACGAACAAAGCTAGTGGAGGTGATGGAATTCCAGTTGAGCTATTTCAAATCCTGAAAGATGATGCTATGAAAGTGCTGCACTCAGTATGCCAGTAAATTTGGAAAACTCAGCAGTGGCCACAGGACTGGAAAAGGTCAGTTTTCATTCCAATCCCAAAGAAAGGCAATGCCAAAGAATGCTCAAACTACCACACAATTGCACTCATCTCACCTGCTAGTAAAGTAATGCTCAAAATTCTCCAAGCCAGGCTTCAGCAGTACGAGAACCATGAACTTCCAGATGTTCAAGTTGGTTTTAGAAAAGGCAGAGGAACCAGAGATCAAATTGTCAACATTAGCCGGAGCATTGAAAAAGCAAGAGTACCAGAAAAACATCTATTTATATTTTATTGACTATGCCAAAGCCTTTGACTGTGTGGATCACAATAAACTGTGGAAAATTCTTCAAGAGATGGGAATACCAGACCACCTGACCTGCCTCTTGAGAAACCTGTATGCAGGTCAGGAAGCAACAGTTAGAACTGGACATGGAACAACAGACTGGTTCCAAATAGGAAAAGGAGTACATCAAGGCTGTATATTGTCACCCTGCTTATTTAACTTCTATGAAGAGTACATCATGAGAAACACTGGAGGAAGCACAAGCTGGAATCAAGACTGCTGGGAGAAATATCAATCACCTCAGATATGCGGATGACATCACCCTTATGGCAGAAAGTGGAGAAGAACTAAAGAGCATCTTGATGAAAGTGAAAGAGGAGTGAAAAAGTTGGCTTCAAACTCAGCATTCAGAAAACTAAGATCATAGCATCTGGTGCCATCACTTCATGGCAAATAGATGGGGAAACAGTGGAAACAGTGGCTGACTTTATTTTTCTGGGCTCCAAAATCACTGCAGATGGTGACTGCAGCCATGAAATTAAAAGACACTTACTCCTTGGAATAATCCTGGGTGTTCATTGGAAGGTCTGATGTTGAGGCTGAAACTCCAATACTTTGGCCACCTCATGCGAAGGGTTGACTCAATGGAAAAGACCCTAATGCTGGGTAGGATTGGGGGCAGGAGAAGAAGGGGACGACAGAGGATGAGATAGTTGGATGGCATAACCGACTCGATGGACATGGGTTTGGGTAGACTCTGGGAGTTGGTGATGGACAGGGAGGCCTGGCGTGCTGCAATTCATGGGGTCGCAAAGAGTCGGACACGACTGGGCGACTGAACTGAACTGAACTCCTTGGAAGGAAAGTTATGACCAGCCTAGACAGCATATTAAAAAGCAGAGACATCACTTTGTTAACAAAGGTCTGTCTCATCAAAGCTATGGTTTTTCCAGTAGTCATGTATGGATGCGTGAGTTGGACGGTGAAGAAAGCTGAGTATCAAAGAATTGATGCTTTTGAACTGTGGTGTTGGAGAAGACTTTTGAGAGTCCCTTGGACTGCAAGGAGATCCAACCAGTCCATCCTAAAGGAAATCAGTCCTGGGTGTTCATTGGAAGGACTGATGTTGAAGCTGAAACTCCCAATACTTTGGCCACCTGATGCGGAGTGTTGACTCATTGGAAAAGACCCTGATTCTGGGAAAGATTGAGGGCAGGAAGAGAAGGGGACAACAGAGGATGAGATGGTTGGATGGCATACCAACTCAAAGGACATGGGCTTGGGTAGACTCCAGCAGTTGGTGATGAACAGGGAGGCCTGGTGTGCTGTAGTTCAGGGGGTCGCAAAGAGTCGGACACGACTGAGCGACTGAACTGAACTGCCTTTATAAAGCAGAAGCTTTGTCTTATTCACTCTAGTATCCTCAGCACATAGAACAGGGTCTGGCATAGCAGGCACTCACTCAATATATATTTACGGGAGGAAGGAGAGGAGGGAATGATGGAGACCAGATTCAAATCCAGGATCTGTCTGGCTTCCAAACCTCTGCTCTTCTGTTGACATAAGATTGCTCCTGGTCCCAGCAATACTATTAAAGAATTTTTTAAAAGAGTCTTAGACTTCCCTGGTGGGCCAATGGATAAGAATCCAACTGCCAATGCAGGAGATATGGGTTCAATCCCTGGTCCGGGAAGATTCCACATGCTGCAAAGAAACTAAGCCTGCAAGACACAAGGCCATGCACCTAAAGCCTGTGCTCCACAATAAGAGAAGCCACTGCAATGAGAAACCTGAGCACCACAATGAAGAGTAGGTCCTGCATGCTGCAACGAGAGAAAGCCCATATGAATCGATGAAGATCCAGTGAAACCAAAAATAAAATAAAAAGTAAAAAAAAAAAAAAGAGTGTCTTCCTTCACTCTAATAAAAGGGTATCCTAAATTCTTCATGTATATCTTACATAGTTCATGCCTCATATCTCCTATACCATTTTTATCTTTTTTTGTTAAAATGACTCACCTTTTAAATTAAGATATATGTATTTTACAATTCATATTCTACTCTAATTGAAAAATAAAACTTGCCATAATAATTAAGTTATAATTAGTAGAATTCAAAAATATCGATCTAGGATTCCTCACTGGTCCAGTCGTTAAGACTCCATGCTCCCCCTATTACAGAGTGAAGTAAGTCAGAAAGAGAAAGACAAATACTGTATATTAATGCATATACATGGAATTTAGAAAGACAGGACCGATGATCCTACATGCAGGGCAGCAAAGGAGACACAGATGTAAAGAACAGACTTTTGGACTCCGTGGGAGAAGGCGAAGGTGGGATGATTTGAGAGAATAGCACTGAAACATGTACATTATCGTATGTAAAACAGATGACCAGTGCAAGTTCAGTGCATGAAGCAGGGCACCCAAAGCCAGTGCTCTGGGACAATCCAGAGGGATAGGGTGGGGACGGAGGTGGGAGGGGAGTTCAGGATGGGGGGATACATATATACCTGTGGCCAATTCATGTTGATGTATGGCAAAAAACCATCACAATATTGTAAAGGAATTATCCTCCAATTAAAATAAAAAAATTAATGGGAAAAAAAAGATTCCCACACTCCCAAAGCAGGAGGCACGGCTTTGATTTCTATGGGGAACTAAGATTTAGCATACAGCATGATGAGGCAAAAAAAAAAAAAAAAAAACTGATCCATACACCACCTAAAATCATGCTGTAAACTATTTCTCATATAACTAATACACTGGAACACAGATCAAACCTTATCAGGCAAAATTTTTATTAGGAAACAAACCAACAGATTTATTTGACTGCGGCAGTGGTCACACAAATCTACATATGTGATAAAACACCACAGAATTTAATATGCATACACCTACATATACACAAATGAGTGCACGTAAAACTGGTGAATTCTGAATTAGATGGGTGGATTGTATCAATATTGATTTCTTAATTGTGATGCTGTATTACAGTTATGCAAGATAATACCACTGGGGAAACTGAGTGAAAACTGTAAGAGCGTTCTTTGTCTTATTTCTTAAAACTGCACATGAAACCATTATTACTTTTTCTAAGTAAAAACAAAAGTTTAACAAACAAAATCACAGATCTTTCTTGACTTGGAAAACAACATCACACATCAAGAAGACTCTAGAAAATGCTGGCAAGTTAAATTCATAATTTAAGATTAACTTATACAGTGACTGATACAAGGAGAAAGTATGGTGCTTAATAAATAAGTGTCCACATATTGTTGGTCTTGGTAGTAGACAGGGAGACTACCCTCATCCTAGGTAACAGAAGTAAAGGCAGGGAATGACTGATATTCAGTCCAGTTGAGGTGTGATAAGAACTGCAATACAGCTTCGGCTTAAAGCTCCCAAGAGCTGGGGAACCAAGCATGAAAGAAAGAGAAATGGCCAGAAAGGAGGAAAGAAAGGTAATTTGGGGTCAAGACTCTTTGTGGCTTTGGATATCATAATTTTTAAAAAATTTCATACTATTAGAAGGGAGAAACAACAGAAGCTTTTCAAGTAAAGGGTGACAGTAGGCCTGTTTTACAAAGAAATATATATGGTTGGTGGTACTGTGGCAAATGAAACTGTAAAAGCAGAGAAGCAGCTACTTACTTAACATTCCTAAGAGAAAATGAGGTCTGTTCCCAAGCTGCAGAGTTCACAAAAACACAGATTACTAGTTTATAGGCAATATTTAAAGACAGGAAAATAGATAAGATTACTCAAAATAGTCACTAGAGAGCTGAGGGAACTCCAAGGAATATTTACATAGAAAAGACTGCCTATGGTCTGAATGTCTGTGTTCCCCCAGAATTCATATGTGGAAATCCTATTCCTCAAAGGTGATAATGGTATTAGGTGAGGCTTTCCAGAGTTGAAGGCAGAATGCTGCTGCTACTGCTAAGTCGCTTTAGTCGTGTCTGACTCTGTGCGATCCCATAGACGGCAGCCCACCAGGCTCCCCCATCCCTGGGATTCTCCAGGCAAGAACACTGGAGTGGGCTGCCATTTCCTTCTCCAATGCATGAAAGTGCAAAGTGAAAGTGAAGTTGCTCAGTCGTGTCCGACTCTTAGCGACCCCATGGACTGTAGCCTACCAGGCTCCTCCATCCATGGGATTTTCCAGGCAAGAGTACTGGAGTGGGGTGCCATTGCCTTCTCCGGAAGGCAGAATAGTGCCCTATAAAAAAGACCGCACAGTGCTCCCAAACCCCTTCTCCCAGTAAAGTGAAAGTGAAACTGAAAGTCTCTCAGTCGTGTCCAACTCTTTGCAACCCCATGGACTGTAGCCCACCAGGCTATTCTGTCCATGGAATTCTCCAGGCCAGAATACCGGAATGGGTAGCCATTCCCTTCTCCAGGGAATCTTGTTTTTGCTGACTGTATAGAGCTTCTCCATCTTCGGCTGCAAAGAATATAATCAATCTGATTTTGGTGTTGACCATCTGGTTATGTCCATGTGTAGAGTCTTCTCTTGTGTTGTTGGAAGAGGGTGTTTGCTATGACCAGTGCATTCTCTTGGCAAAACTCTATTAGCCTTTGCCCTGCTTCATTCTGTACTCCAAGGCCAAATTTGCCTGTTACGCCAGGTGTTCCCTGACTTCCTACTTTTGCATTCCAGTCCCCTTTAATGAAAAGGACATCTTTTTTGGTACTAGTTCTAGAAGATTTTGTATGTCTTCATAGAACCTTTCAACTTCAGCTTCTTCAGCATTACTGGTCGGAGCATAGACTTGGGATTACTATGATATTGAATGGTTTGCCTGGAAACAAACAGGGATCATTCTGTCGTTTTTGAGATTGCATCCAAGTACTGCATTTTGGACTCTTTTGTTGACTATGATGGCTACTCCATTTCTTCTAAGGGATTCCTGCACACAGTAGTAGATAGAGTGGTCATCTGAGCTAAATTCATCCATTCCAGTCCATTTTAGTTCGCTGATTCCTAAAATGTCGACCTTCACTCTTGCCATCTCCTATTTGACCACTTCCAATTTGCCTTGATTCATGGACCTAACATTCCAGGTTCCTATGCAATATTGCTCTTTCAGCATCAGATGTTACTTCTGCTACCAGTCATATCCACAAATGGGTGTTGTTTTTGCTTTGGCTCCGTCTCTTCATTCTTTCTGGAGTTATTTCTCCACTGATCTCCAGTAGCATATTGGGCACCTACTGACCTGGGGAGTTCATCTTTCAGTGTCCTATCTTTTTGCCTTTTTATAGTATTAATGAGGTTCTCAAGGCAAGAATACTGAAGTGGTTTGCCATTCCCTTCTCCAGTGGCTTACCATAATTTTGAAAGTTAGGTTGCATAAGCTAGCCTGGGGGCATAACCTTATCCTTATTTCTTTGGTAGCCCACATCCTGAATTTCAAACAAACTTGGAATATAACCTATCTATAAGTTGGAGTCCTTCTCTACTGTTCAGCAAGCAACCTCTTCCTAGGTCAGGCTTTCCTTACATCAGCAACACTGTTAAGGTTTCTTGTGTATCCTTCAGTTTTCTAGCTCTGTTAAGAAACTATCTTATGACCCAGTAACTTGATAAATATTCAGATTCCAAACCACACATTTCAATACTGAGTTCTTAATTACCCTGGATTCTCTGCTATTGCTTCATGAGTAACAATTAGTCTTAACTTCAGCCAGACTGCAAACTCTGAAACCCTGTCTTTGACATAGGTTCCCTTGACACTAAGGATAGTCTTTAGTACAAAAGCTAATAAATACTTCCAAATTAACTGCAAAAAAAAGACATCCAAGTCTAAACAAAATTATAAATATCTTAAAGATATCTGTATGGATTGGGAGAAAATATTTGCAAATGATGTGACTTACAAGGGATTATGTATGGATGTGAGAGTTGGACGGTGAAGAAAGCTGAGCGTTGCAGAATTGATGCTTTTGAACTATGGTGTTGGAGAAGACTCTTGAGAGTCCCTTGGACTGCAAGGAGATCCAATCAATCCATCCTAAAGGAGATCAATCCTGGGCGTTCATTGGAAGGACTGATGTTGAAGCTGAAACTCCAATACTTTGGCCACCTCATGCGAAGAGCTGACTCATTGGAAAAGACCCTAATGCTGGGTAGGATTGGGGGCGGGAGGAGAAGGGGACAACAGAGGATGAGATAGTTGGATGACATCACTGACTCGATGGACATGGGTTTGGGTAGACTTCGGGAGTTGGTGATGGACAGAGAGGCCTGGCGTGCTGCAATTCATGGGGTCGCAAAGAGTCGGACACGACTGAGCAACTGAACTGAACTAAACAAGAGATTAGTCTCCAAAATTTACAAAGAGCTCAAGAGGCTTAACAGCATTAAAGCAAACAATCCTATCAACAAATGGGCAGAAGATCTAAGTAGACATTTCTCCGAAGGAAACATACAGATAGCCAAGAGGCACATGAAAAGAAATTCAACATTTCTAATTATTAGAGAAATGAAAATCAAAACTACAATGAGATATCACCTTATACCAGTCAGAATGATGGATACATGCACCCCAATGTTCAATGCAGCACTCTTTACATTAGTCAAGACATGGAATTAACCTGAATATCTATCGATAGAATAATGGATAAAGAAGATGTGGTACATATATACAATGGAATATGACTCAGTCATTAAAACGAATGAAATAATGCCATTTGCAGCAACACAAATGGACCTAGAGATTGTCATGCTGAGTGAAGTAAGTCAGACAGAGAAGAAAAATATCATATGATATCTGTTATATGTGGAATCAAAAAAGAAATGATACAAATGAACTTACTTAAAAACAGAGACTCACAGACTTAGAGAACAAACCAGTTTCTGGGGGGAAGGGATAGTTAGGGAGTGTGGGATGAACATGTACACACTGCTGTATTTATAATGGATAACCCACAAGGACCCACTGTATAGCACATGAAACTCTACTCCATGTTATGTGGCAACCTGGATGAGAGGAGAGTTTGGGGGAGAATGGATACGTGTATGTGTATGGCTGAGTTCCTTCACTGTTCACCTGAAACTGTCACAATATTGTTAATCAGCTATAAGACATCTGTATGAAGACACAATTTATATTCCATTGTCATCTACCTTCTTTAAAATTTGTATATGGATGTTGACTAGTCAATTTCTGGATACCCTGGGTATGCATAAAGTATACACACACACACACACACACACACACACACACACAAACTCTTTTTCCCTAGGCTCACAGAATTCTATCGTTTCAAATGTAGAATTTGTTTCAGAAGTAAAGAATCAAGATCATGATAGAACATTATTATCCTGTTTTATTATTGCTATAATAATGTGTTTCATCTATAGGTCACTGAGGAAACAAGTTGTGTTCCATTGTCATCTATCTACTTTAAATTCTTTATGAGAGTATCCATCAATTAAACAGAATGTAATCTAGACTTAAGACATGAAAATGATCTACTGCATATAGATTATATGTTACAGAACATTAACACCATTTAATAATTTTGACATTATGTCTAAAAACACAGCAAAGGAAGGGAAGAAATTTTTTAAAAAACTGGAGTCTTTATATTATATATATGTGACATGGCTCTGTGTGAAACAAGTTTTAAAGAAAATGGGCAGGAATACTGATTAAGTTACCTGTAATCATTCCGATCATCAGCTTTTATTCCAGGCCAATCTCTCTTCAGATACTGACTAGCCAACTTCTGGATACCCTGTTAGAAAATACAAATGTAATATAAATTAAATTATAAAATAAATATTGTGCTATAAAGGAAGCTCTTTTCCTTAAAATACACTTAGCAAATCCCATCTTTCTATATGTAAATTTAATTCAGAAGTAAAGAACCAATGATAAATGGCAGAACACTATAACTGGTTTCATTATTTTCAAAGTCTTCTTTTGTCCTCATTTTTAGGAAAAAGGTAAGTATAAACATGAGAAAATGGAAACTTAGCTGAAATGCTTTTCACTTCACCAAACTATGTGAACAGTCATAAAAACAAACTACCTCTGGTATATCACAGGGAACACAGATGTCCACCTCCAGAGCTCTGATGACTCAGTTTGACATCTCAATTTCCCATCATTCCTCTGTTGCAGCATTTACTGCATTTCTGAATCCAAGGAGCCAAACTCATATACCAGAAAATAGTACAACACATTCAATTTGGAGCAGACAGATAAATACTGGCTTGAAAAATTAATGCACAAACTCTGGTACTATTCCATACAAGTAATTTTCAAGACAAGACTTCAAGGTTTTATTTTTTCTTCTTCTTTTTAAATAACACCATGGCAGAAATCACTTAAATTGAAAAAATTAGTTTCACAAAGAAATACCCAATTATTGTTATCCATACAAACATGAACCTAGATAAAACAGTATTTATTCATAACAGGTACAGTGGGTATCAGATTTTGAATAGAGAAGACAATTTCATTGGCAAGAGAGGTTAAATTACTCACTCTGAGTACAGAACATACTACTTTTAGAAGGAAACATATGTGGTCCCCTAATATTGTAACAGGGCCCAACATAATGGATCAGAAATTGTTAAGTTTGGGGTATTCATATCCATACATGCAACTTTAAAAAGAACAAATAAAGTGCTGAGATGAAGAACAATCACATTAACTGGCTGCCTACTTTAAGCACAAATTGCCCAAGTAAAATCGATGATGCACTCTATACATGGTGCTTTTCTACTAAGGTCTGATGCCAAATCAATTTGGCTTAATTAAATCCACTGTTGAATGCTTGTTTACTATTTTTTTAATGAGGCCAAACAAGAATAATAGAGAAGCTCCTTTGAATCTCAATTCCTTTTGAACTTGGCAATAGTTTGGTTTCAGTGTTTTCAGGTCCTATGTATTCTGAAAACAAACAAACAACTGCATATCCACAACACTCTCACTTACATGCCTTATACTTTAGGGAATACAATTATTAAAACTTCTCTGAATCTGGACAGAATTTTTTTTATCTCCTGTACCTTTTTCAAAGCATTATTTGTATGAAATATTCTCCCATCACTCCCATTCCTACTGGCTGAATTCTCTCTGTTCCTTCTTTAAACTGATTTTTAAATTTCCTAACACAAAATATTCAAATGTATATAAAGAAAAATGTAAAAAGTTTCATTGCCTGTTTGGTTTCATTTTATTAAAAGAGAACAGCTTATCATTCTTTCTGCATTTGTTAGCTTGAATTCTTTTTTAAAGAACTATCCCTCATGGACTATTTGGGTATCCTAAGGTACAATTCTTAGAGAAAAGGCAAGATAAATATTTGACTGCCTAGTCTTGGTCCAAAAGTGAAGAATGAATTTTTAAAGTAACATTATGAACTCACATGTTTTGAATAATGGGTGTGTTTCAATCTACTGCAGTCATTATTCTCTCGATGCTCCAAATGCTACATCGGTGGTCAGTGGGAGTTCCTCCAAGTTGGCGCCCACATTATGACTCCAAGAGATTTAAATAATTTTGTTTTCTTTTACAGTTCCTATTCCAGATCTTCAGTAAGCTACTTTTCCAAGGAATTCTGATTCCTCGCACAGAGAAACCATATTCAGAGATCACAATTCTAGGTACTTCCTTATCCTTTTGGTCGTACTTCGTATCTTCCTCTAAGAGGGCTTTTCTAATCACACTGTATACAAAGTAGCTCACCCTTCACTCAGCTGCGCTCACACTACCCTACGGTATTCATAATCCTTATACATTGCTCACTGTTACCGTCTGGTTTCAATATGTTTTGTCTATTTGCTGACTATAAGCTCCTTCAGGTATCAATCTTGTCATTTTTTTTTTAATCACTCTGTCTCCATAGCAAAGAGCCTAGTATTCAGTTGATACCAATAATGTTCCCTGACTGCATAAATAAATGCCACCTACATCATTTCATTCCTAATGTATAATACTCAAACTCCTTCTGTGTTTTTGCCATTTGGAGTTAGAAACATTTACACCTAAATTTCTCTGGGTCCTTAATCTTCATACACTCAAAGGAAAAAAACATATACCAGATTTCTAACATGACCAGATGGTTTTAATATGATAAATAAGCTCCTTAGTAAAATTACAGTCAAATTTGACCATCTTATCAAAAGGGAACACACATGTAGATACCCAAGCTATGAAAAAAGAACATATTTTATGAAGATTTAAGTAAATTAAGATCCCTGAATTCAAAGAAATCATAATATGTAGACAGAGTAAGAAGCATTCAACATAAAATGGGAGTCAACAGATGGGTTATGGCCTTATAAGTGGCAGTAAGTGATACAAGTACCCAGGAGGAAAAAATTATTTGATATTTTCCTAACAAATTAATTTAAATAACAGGATAGTGATTTTTTTCAGTTTAATCACTGCTAAAGTGGCCACAGAACACTTCATACAGAACATGGGATGTGACAGTAGCCTCAGATTATGAGGACTAAGAGGGCAGAATGGCAGCACTGTAAAGATATATAAAACAAATGAACTCATTAACAAACCTCTCAACACACTTCTTTCTCATAATTCCATTAGGCCCTGTTACAATACAGAGAAATTCTTGGACACTTAGAATACACAAATTCTACTTGAAGTCTCAAAACTAGTTAAGTTTGAATTAGAATCCCTAGTTATCATTCTAAATCTTCACCCTCAAAATCATTTTGAAGTAGATTTTATATAATTCTTTAAAATTTTTTTGAAATTATTTCAACTTGTTATCTTTTTTGTGCATTATGAGTTACAAAAGCAATTTCTAGAGCTCTAAACTACAATGTTGAACTGTATTAAACTGAATGGAGCCCTTCAGAGATGAGATGAGGGATTCATGAAATAGACAAACAGCAAGAGCTTTAGATGAAAGACTTTATTCAAGTTAGTTCACAGAAACAGGAATCATGACTCCTGTGTGTTCCATGCAGCTGTTCAAGATCTAATCTACATGGACGCTCAAGAAACACTCCATGGCCCTGATAGGAAAGGTCATAAATAACATTGCATGCTTCTGAAAGCATTCTATACTTAACTGGTCTACCTTTTACATCGTGCTTAAGGCTATATCTTATGTATAAAAGGTTTCTTTGTACAGAAAACAAAATTTATCATGAGTAAATGGCTAAGGAAGATAAACCTGTGGCTGGCAATTTTTTTAAAAGTGTTAGTTTTTTTTTTTTAATCTCTTCCTTAGCCCACAATATTACTATCTAAAACTGGTGCATTAGACATAGAATATTTATTTATATTTACATGAGTATCATTAAAATATAATGCTGATTTGATTTCTAATACAGTTTACTCTGGAGCAGCGGTTTCCATAAAAATGTACTATCAATTACTCTTTGGAACACCCAATAACATCCCATTTCAACTTTTTAAAAAGCTATCAGTGTCTGATGTAAGCCTTGCTTTGTTTCACCTCTCAATAACACTAGTTATATTGCTCTAACAAGTGAAGCAACACAAAGAAAGTCACTGTTCAATAGACACTAGGAAATGGACTGATGGCTTAACCTTTTGTCCATTTACCACAAAAAGCTGAGCAGAAGTATGCTCTATGGCTCTCCCACAGATTATTCTGTATCCATTTCTCCCCCCTCCAACATACAGAGAAAATAATGTCTAAATTTTATAAGAATATGACATCAGATGGCACTTCAAAATTATAGGAAGCTAAGTTACTTAATATACTATATATAGTTTTTGTCATGAAATTCCCAATATTGTGTAAATGGTTTTTAAAAATGAAAGTCCACTGAATAAGTTGGATACTTCTCAAACTGATGTAAATTATACAATGCCTTTACTATTCTAAAATTATCTTAATAGTAATAGAGAACTTAACATCCTCTCCTTAAGGAAAGTTTTGAAATATTTTTCATTGTTTTGTACAGCATATAATTGAAGTTAAGGTAAAAAAAAATACATTATTTTAAATTACATAATAAATTGCCATTACATACTTTTCTATTCATTCTGTGAAAAAATGTGGTATTAATCTCATGTTACATATTAAACACATATTTACATATTTTAAGACTCTTCCTTTTATCAAAAATAAAGATTAATTATGTTTAAATGTAATTCTGTAAGAAAAAAGGTAATTATGTAACTTCTAATGACAAATTAGGGGGCAGCAGAGGATGAGATAGTTAGATAGCATCACCAACTCAATGGACATGAATCTGAGCAAACTCCAGCAGATAGTGAAGGACAGGAAACCCTGCCATGCTGCAATCCATGGAGTCACAGAGAGTCAGACACAACTCAGCAAATGAACAACAACGACGACATATTAAATGACCTATTTGATTTTAGAACCAAACAGAATAAAAAAGAGAAAGAATTTAACACTCACTCATGATAAAAAAAAAAAACCTCTCAAAAACTAGCAACAGAAGGAAACTTCCTTAACCTAATAAAAGGCATATATAAAAAGCTTACAGTTAACATACTTCTAGAAGAAAATTAATGCTTTCCCTGTGAGACTGAGAATAAGGCAAAGATGCGCTCTCTCACCAGTCCTTTACAACACTGTATGTGGAGTCCCTGGTGGCTCAACCCATAAAGAAACTGCCTGCAATGCAGGAGACCCAAGTTCAATCCATGGGCTGGGAAGATCTCCTGGAGAAGGGAATGGCAACCCACTCCAGTATTCTTGCCTGAAGAATCCCATGGACAGAGGAGCCTGGTGGGCTACAGTCCATGGGGTCACAAACAGTCAGACACGACTGAGGGCCTAACACTTTCACTTTCATGTGTAGTCCCACCTAGTATAAAAAGGCAAGAAAAGGAAGTTAAAAGAGATACAGAATGGACAGGAAAAAATAAAACTACCTTTATTCCAAGATGACATGATTGTCTATGTAGAAAACACCAAATAATCTACAAAAAAGCCTCCTGGAACTAATGACTAAGTTTAGCAAGGTGGCAAGATACAAGGACAACATACAAAACTCAATTGTTCTCCTACACACCTGTAATGAACAATCAGAATTTGAAACTTAAAAAAAAAAAATAGGATAGCATTGTGGGCAAAATGAAACAGTCAGGTATAAATCTAACAAAATATGTGTAAGAACTGTAGAGGGAAAAGTCCAAAACACTGATGAAAAAAATTAGAAAATCCCACGTTAATGGATTAGAAGAGTTCACATTATTAAGATGTCAATTATTCTGAATTTCATTTATTCATTCACGCCAATCCAAATAAAAATTCCAGAAAGCTAAATATCAAAAGACTGATTTTAAAATGTATATGGAAAGGTAAAGGTACCAGAAATAGCCAAACAATTCTGAAAAATAAGAACAAAGTCAGAGGACTCACATTATGAGTTCAAAGCTAATTACACCACTCTACTATAATGTTACTGTGTGGTATTGGCAAAAGAAAGGACACATAGATCAATGGAATAGAAAAGAGCCCAGAAATAGATCCATACAAACATAGTAAACTCATTTTTCACAAAGCACAAAGACAATTAGATGAAGAAAGGATAGTCTGTATGAATAAATAGTTGGAACAACTGGATAATCAAATGCCAAAAAATGAACATAAACACATATCTCATAACTTACACAAAAGTTAACTCAAAATAGTTCATAAACCTAAATGTAAAGCACATGTACAAAACATGTTGGAGAACACAAATCTCTTTGACCGCTGGTAAAGAGTTTTTGTGTGTAACATCAAAAGTAACACATGAAGGAAAAAATTAAAAATTGGACTTTATCACAATTAAACTTTCCTTTGGGAAAGACACTAGAAAAAATACATGCAAATCACATATCTGATAGAGGACTGCATCCAAAATATATACAGAGCCCTTAAAACTCAACAGTAAGGAAAAAAAACAATCAAATTTTTTAAAAGAGCAAAAGATCTGAACACACACTTCATTAAGATGATGTAACAATAGAAAATAAGCATATGAAAAATATTGAACATCACTTGTCATTAAGAAAATACAGATTAAAGCAATGAGGTACCACTATATACCTATTAGAGTAGCTCAAATCTAAAAAAATACTACAATGTTAAATGTTAATGAGAATGCAGAGCCATAGGACATGCCTCTACTGGCGGAAATGTAAAATGGTACAACCACTCTGGAAAACAATTTGGAAACTTCCTATAAAATTAAACACTTCCCATACGACTTGGAGAAGGCAATGGCACCCCACTCCAGTACTCTTGCCTAGAAAATCCCATGGATGGAGGAGCCTTGGTAGGCTACAGTCCATGGGGTCGCTAAGAGTCGGACACGACTGAGCGACTTCACTTTCACTTTTCCCCTTCATGCACTGGAGAAGGAAATGGCAACCCACTCCAGTATTCTTGCCTGGAGAATCCCAGGGACGGCGGAGCCTGGTGGGCTGCCGTCTATGGGGTCGCACAGAGTCGGACACGACTGAAGCGAGTTAGCAGCATACGACTCAGCAATAGCACTCCTAGGTAGTTCACCAACTGATGAGAAAATTTATGTTCACACAAAACCCTGCACATGAAAGTTTCAAGCAGCTTTATTCATGAAAGTGGAAACGGCCAAGACATCCCTCAATAGACAGACAAACCATGGTACATCATTACAACAGAGTACCATGCAGTAATAAAAACTAATTAAAAAATAAAAACTAATAAAAAAAATTTGTACAACTTGAATAAGTCTTTTTTTCTTTTTTAAATTAATTTATTTTTTATTGAAGGATAATTGCTTTACAGAACTTTGTTGTTTTCTGTCAAACCTCAACATTCATGTTGAAGTCTTTTCCTTTTAGAAAATTTTTGGCCATGCTGCATAGCAGGCAGGATCTTAGCTCTCCAGCCAGGGATTGAACCTGTACCACCCACAGTGGAAGTGTAGAGTCTTGACCACTAGACTGCCAGGGAAGTCCTGGATAAATCTTAAATGCATTTTTCCAAGTGGAAAAAAATAAAAATAAAAAAGCTACATAAATACTTTGTGAAGTAAAAGAAAATACGTGTTGGTCTTTGTCCCTGGTTCCTGGCACAGAGCTCATAAAACTCTTACAGATAGAGGTGCTAGGAGAATTTTGTTCTAACATTTAGCCTTTGAGCCCGAGTTCATGACACAGAGTTCCTAAGTCTCACTGATTTTCCTGGGTGATAGCAACATCTCTTGCTCTATCTGGTGACTCGTGGTGGGCTCCTGGATGAGGGCTGGTCACCAGAAAGACCAAGCCATATTCCTGGAATTTCCAGCCCCATTTCTTAATCTCTAGAGAGGAGAAAGGGGCCAGAATGGAGTTAATAATTGATCATACTCACATGACGAAGCCTCCATAAACATCCCAATAGTTGGGGTTGGGAGTTTTCAGGTTGATGAAAATGCATAGATAGTGGGAGAGTGGCATATCCAGGGAAGGCAAGGAAGCCCTACACCCCTTCCCGCATACACTTGCCCTATACAACTCTGGCAGAGACGATGAGAGTTCAAAATGTGGTGGAGACACTGGAGATCGAACCAGACTGATAAAGATATTTAGCAGGGAAAACTAACCTGATAATGGTTGGTAACGGTCTGCTTCCCTGGCAGCTCAGCAGTAAAGAATATGTCTGCCAACAAGAGTTTGATTCCCAGGGTGAGGAGATCCTCTGGAGGAGGAAATGGCAACCAGCTCCAGTATGGTGTTGGGAAAATTCCATGGACAGAGAAGCCTGGCAGGCTACAGTCCATACAGGGTTGCAAAGAACTGGACATGACTGAGCAAATGAGAAAGAAATGCAAAAAAGCAAAATGCCTGTCTGAGGAGGCCTTACAAATAGCTGTGAAAAGAAGAGAAGCAAAAAGCAAAGGAAAAAAGGAAAAATATACCCATTTGAACGCTGAGTTCCAAAGAACAGCAAGGAGAGATAAGAAAATCTTCCTCAATGATCAGTGCAAAGAAATAGAGGAAAACAATAGAATGGGAAAGACAAGAGATCTCTTCAAGAAAATAAGAGATACGAAGGGAATGTTTCATGCAAAGATGGGCTCAATAAAGGACAGAAATGGTATGGACCTAACAGAAGCAGAAGATATTAAGAAGAGGTGGCAAGAATACACAGAAGACCTATACAAAAAAGATCTTCACAACCCAGATAATCAGAATGGTGTGATCACTCACCTGGAGCCAGACATCCTGGAATGTGAAGTCAAGTGGGCCTTAGGAAGCATCACTACAAACAAAGCTAGGGGAAATGATGGAATTCCAGTTGAGCTATTTCAAATCCTCAAAGATGATGCTGTGAAAGTGCTGCACTCAGTAAGCCAGTAAATTTGGAAAACTCAGCAGTGGCCACAGGACTGGAAAAGGTCAGTTTTCGTTCCAATCCCAAAGAAAGGCAATGCCAAAGAATGCTCAAACTACTACACAATTGCACGCATCTCACTTGCTAGTAAAGTAATGCTCAAAATTCTCCAAGCCAGGCTTCAGCAGTACATGAACCGTGAATTTCCAGGTTTTCAAGCTGGTTTTAGAAAAGGCAGAGGAACCAGAGATCAAATTGCCAATATCCGCTGAATCATCGAGAAAGCAAGCGAGTTCCAGAAAAACATCTATTTCTGCTTTATTGACTATGCCAAAGCCTTTGATTGTGTGGATCACAATAAACTGTGGAAAATTCTGAAAGAGATGGGAATACCAGACCACCTGACCTGCCTCTTGAGAAACCTGTATGCAGGTCAGGAAGCAGCAGTTAGAACTGGACATGGAACAACAGACTGGTTCCAAATAGGAAAAGGAGTACGTCAAAGCTGTATATTGTCATCCTGCTTATTTAACTTATATGCAGAGTACATCATGAGAAACGCTGGGCTGCAGGAAGCACAAGCTGGAATCAAGATTGCCGGGAGAAATATCAATAACTTCAGATATGCGGATGACACCACTCTTATGGCAGAAAGTGAAGAGGAACTAAAGAGTCTCTTGATGAAAGTGAAAGAGGAGAGTGAAAAAGTTGGCTTAAAGTTCAACATTAAGAAAACTAAGATTATGGCATGTGGTCCCATCACTTCATGGCAAATAGATGGGGAAACAGTGGAAACAGTGGCTGACTTTATTTTTGGGGGCTCCAAAATCACTGCAGATGCTGACTGCAGCCATGAAATTAAAAGACCCTTACTCCTTGGAAGAAAAGGTATGACCAACCTAGTTCAGTTCAGATCAGTCGCTCAGTCGTGTCCGACTCTCTGCGACCCCATGAATTGCAGCACGCCAGGCCTCTCTGTCCATCACCAACTCCCGAAGTCTACCCAAACCCATGTCCATCGAGTCGGTGATGCCATCCAACCATCTCATCCACTGTCATCCCCTTCTCCTCCCGCCCCCAATCCTACCCAGCACTGGGGTCTTTTCCAATGAGTCAACCCTTCGCATGAGGTGGCCAAAGTATTGGAGTTTCAGCTTCAATGAACATCCAGGATTGATCTCTTTTAGGATGGATTGATTGGATCTCCTTGCAGTCCAAGGGACTCTCAAGAGTCTTCTCCAACACCACAGTTCAAAAGCATCAATTCTGTGGCTCTCAGCTTTCTTCACCGTCCAACTCTCACATCCATACATGACCACTGGAAAAACCATAGCCTTGACTAGACATACTTTTGTTGGCAAAGTAATGTCTCTGCTTTTAAATATGCTATCTAGGTTGGCCATAACGTTCCTTCCAAGGAGTAAGCGTCTTTTAATTTCATGGCTGCAGTCACCATCAGCAGTGATTCTGGAGCCCAAAAAAATAAAGTCTGACACTGTTTCCACTGTTTCCCCATCTATTTCCCATGGAGTGATGGGACCAGATGCCATGATCTTAGTTTTCTGAACATTGAGCTTTAAGCCAACTTTTTCACTCTCCTCCTTCACCTTCATCAAGAGACTCTTTAGTTCTTCTTCACTGTCTGCCATAAGGGTGGTGTCATCCGCGTATCTGAGGTTACTGATATTTCTCCCGGCAATCTTGATTCCGGCTTGTGCTTCCCCCAGCCCAGCGTTTCTCATGATGTACTCTGCATATAAGTTAAATAAGCAGGGTGACAATATACAGCTTTGACGTACTCTTTTTCCTATTTGGAACCAGTCTGTTGTTCCATGTCCAGTTCTAACTGTTGCTTCCTGACCTGCATACAGGTTTCTCAAAGGCAGGTCAGGTGGTCTGGTATTCCCATCTCTTTCAGAATTTTCCACAGTTTATTGTGATCCACACAGTCAAAGGCTTTGGCATAGTCAATAAAGCAGAAATAGATGTTTTTCTGGAACTCGCTTGCTTTCTCGATGATTCAGCGGATATTGGCAATTTGATCTCTGGTTCCTCTGCCTTTTCTAAAACCAGCTTGAACATCTGGAAGTTCACGGTTCACGTATTGCTGAAGCCTGGCTTGGAGAATTTTGAGTATTACTTTACTAGCATGTGAGATGAGTGCAATTGTGCGGTAGTTTGAGCATTCTTTGGCATTGCCTTTCTTTGGGATTG
This sequence comes from Giraffa tippelskirchi, assembly GCF_054371585.1. NCBI lineage: Eukaryota > Metazoa > Chordata > Mammalia > Artiodactyla > Giraffidae > Giraffa > Giraffa tippelskirchi. Next base: position 123,990,511 of record NC_137285.1, read on the forward strand.
GAACGAAAACTGACCTTTTCCAGTCCTGTGACCACTGCTGAGTTTTCCAAATTTGCTGGCATATCGAGTGCAGCACTTTCACAGCATCATCTTTGAGGATTTGAAATAGCTCAACTGGAATTCCATCCCCTCCACTAGCTTTGTTTGTAGTGATGCTTCCTAAGGCCCACTTGACTTCACATTCCAGGATGTCTGGCTCTAGGTGAGTGATCACACCATCATGATAATCTGGGTAGTGAAGATCTTTTTTGTACAGTTCTTCTGTGTATTCTTGCCACCTCTTCTTAATATCTTCTGCTTCTGTTAGATCCATACCATTTCTGTCCTTTATCGAGCCTATCTTTGCATGAAATATACCTTTGGTATCTCTAATTTTCTTGAAGAGATCTCTAGTCTTTCTCAATCTGTTGTTTTCCTCTATTTCTTTGCACTGATTGCTGAGGAAGGCTTTCTTATCTCTCCTTGCTATTCTTTGGAACTCTGCATTCAGATGGGAATATCTTTCCTTTTCTCCTTTGCTTTTCGCTTCTCTTCTCTTCCCAGCTATCTGTAAGGCCTCCTCAGACAGCCATTTTGCTTTTTTGCATTTCTTTTCCATGGGGATTTTCTTGATCCCTGTCTCCTGTACAATGTCACAAACCTCTGTCCATAGTTCATCAGGCACTCTGTCTATCAGGTCTAGTCCCTTAAATCTATTTGTCACTTCCACTGTATACTCATAAGGGATTTGATCTAGGTCAACCTAGACAGCATATTAAAAAGCAGAGACATTACTTTGCCAACAAAGGTCCGTCTAGTCAAGGCTACGGTTTTTCTAGTAGTCATGTATGGATGTGAGAGTTGGACTATAAAGAAAGCTGAGCGCCAAAGAATTGATGCTTCTGAACTGTGGTGTTGGAGAAGACTCTTGAGAGTCCCTTGGACTGCAAGGAGATCCAACCAGTCCATCCTAAAGGAGATCAGTCCCGAGTGTTCATTGGAAGGACTGATGTTGAAGCTGAAACTCCAACACTTTGGCCACCTGATGTGAAAAGCTGACTCATTGGAAAAGCCCCTGACGCTGGGAAAGATTGAAAGCAGGAGGAGAAGGGGGTGACAGAGGATGAGATGGCTGGATGGCATCACCGACTCAATGGACATGAGTCTGAGTAAGGTCTGGGAGTTGGTCATGGACAGGGAGGCTTGGCATGCTGCAGTTCATGGGGTCGCAAAGAGTCGGACACGACTGAGTGACTGAACTGAGGGAATGAACACACAAGAGGAAGAGATAAGAAGGAGGGAGACAACAAAGATGACTCTCTGGATTTTGGATTTATACAAATGGACAGATGATGGTATCTTTCCCAGGGATGAATACACAGGCAGGCTACTTAACTGCAGAAAGTGCTGCTGGATTATAATACAAGTGATCCTAGGTTTAGCAGAAGTATAAGAAAAGAGAAGTCACTATCTCTCCTAAAGTGAAAGATGTCAGGAAAACCTATGTGAACTTAAGTACTCTGGAACTGGATCTGAAAAGGGCAAAAATGAATTTGACCACCTGAGAAAGGAAGAGGGTGTTTCAGGTTTTGGCAAAACTTAGGTGAAAAAAAGAAACAAACTGTGATATAAAAAATAATAGGGAAAATGTGGAGAAGGGTTGGTGGGGTAAATTTTTAAGGAACCAACTTGTTCTTTAAAGCTTACATTTACACATTATATAATGAACTCTTCTTTAGTATTTAGGAGGTAACTACTCTCAAAGAAGGTTTCCACAAAGTTATTCTTGTACTTTAAGAAAGACCCTCCAATGTCTTTCTTTTTCATAATTCAGAGTAAAAGCACTATTACTAACACTGTGGTTAAAATACAATCATAAAAACACATTTAAAAAAGATGTTTTCTTGAAGAGTTGTGGTCTTAATAATAACTAGGATAAATCATTTTAAGTTAATTTACTGTGCTTACAAAACTCAGTGTTTCCTTTAATATAAACAAGAGGTAGAAAAATTATCTGCTTGAATTACACTTAGCTCTCCAATGAATGTTGCTATTACAAGAATGTAATAAGAGAAAGTATGTGCATAAATCCTGTTGGACTTAAATGGAGAGAACATGTTAAATGTCCAGTTTATACAATGCTGTTGCCAATATAACTTGGAAGCTTGTCTAGTAAAAGGTGATATTCCTCTTAGGAGGCAAAAGGCCAAATCTACCTGATATTAAATACTAAATGTCAGTTATCTGATCATTTTCAAGTTCACGTCAACCATCCCACTCCAGACAGCTTTGTTGACTCCTACAGAGTTCTTCCATTTATTCCCAAAGCAATTTATATACAAGTTTTAATCAAGAGAAAATCCTACTGACTAAAAAGCACTGACTTAGCTTCTCTTACTTCAATAGTTTTTACTGCAATTTTCCATTTTTCAGTAGACTGTTTAACCACAAAATGATGGTTATACTTTTATGCATTTTTTTCTTCCCCCCACATTGGGGGAATTTTTCTTTTCAAATTGCTAGAAGCCATTAGTAAGAAAAACAACAGTTTTCACTGAGTGTTACAGTCATCTTCCAATAAAGATTAATATTATTTGCTGTCAAAAAATAAATGTAGGGGATTTATTTTATAATATTTAAAACATTACCAATTGGAAGACATAAATGATGACACACTTTTAGAGCAAAATATACTAACATTGCCTTATTTAGAAATTAAAGAGTCACTAGACATCATCAAAATTATGTTTTTTTTCAATTTTTAAAATTAAAGTTAGATTTCAAGGCATGGATTAGCTGATATCTATTTGTAAGCTTCTGAATGAAGGGTCTTATTGAGGGGGGAAAACAAGGTAGGTGCTCTTGTTTTTAATTAACAACAAAAGTGTTATATTAGTCAACATAACTGAACTGTCCACTTGATCTCAAAGACAGCTATAAAAGCAGTTCCTTCTTCAAGCAGAAACTGGAATATTTCAAATCAACAAGCAAATAATTTCATGAGCTGGACCCTTTGTTTTTGTTGTTCACTCATTAACTCATGACTGACTCTTTGGACCCCATGGACTGCAGCATGCCAGGCTCCCCTATCCTTCACCAGCTCCCAGAGTTTGCTCAGATTCATGTCCACTGGGTCAGTGATACTGTCTAGCCATCTCAGCCTCTGCCACCCCCTTATCCTTTTGCCTTCAATCTTTCCTAGCATCAGCCTCTTTTCCAATGAGTTGGCTCTTTGCATCAGGTGGCCAAACTATTGGAGTTTCAGCTTCAGCATCAGTCCTTCCAATGAATATTCAATCCTTCAGGATTGACTGCTTTCATCTCCCTTGCACTACAAGGGATTCTCAAGAGCCTTCTTCAACACCACAGTTCAGAAGCATCAATTCTTTGCTGTTCAGCCTTCTTTATGGTCCAACTCTTGTATCTGTACATGACTACTCAAAAAACCATAGCTTTGACTATATGGACTTTGGTCAGCAAAGTGATGTCTCTGCTTTTTAATATGTTGTCTAGGTTGGTTACAGTTTTCCTTCCAATTGAAGGAGGGAATGGCAAATCATTCCAGTACTCTTATTGTAAGAACTCCATGAACAGTATGAAAAGCATCCTTAGTTATCTTAAAATAGAGGGGGGCAATCGAGAAAAGACAGACAAAATATGACTGAATATTTAAGGACAACGAAAGCCATTCTTCCTCATTTCTCCTGTTGGATGGAAAACATAATTAATCATTAAAGTTAACAGCTGAGTACTTAATATTTGCACTCAACTAATATTTAAAGTCAGGCTTCCCTGGTGGCTCAGTGGTAAAGGATCTGCCTGCCATTACAGGAGATGCAGGTTTGATCCTTTCCTGGAGAAGGAAATGGCAACCCACTCTAGTATTCTTGTCTGGAGAATCCCATGGACAGAGGAGCCTGGTGGGCTACAGTCCAGTTCAGTTCAGTTCAGTCAGTCCAGTTCAGTTCAGTTCAGTCACTCAGTTGTGTCTGACTCTTTGTGATCCCATGGACTGCAGCAAGCCAGGCTTTCCTGTCCATCACCAACTCCCGGAGCTTGCTCAAACTCATGTCCATAAAGTTGGTGATGCCATCCAACCATCTCACCCTCTGTCATCGCCTTCTCCTCCTGCCTTCAATCTTTCCCAGCATCAGGGTCTTTTCCAGTGAGTCTGTTCTCCGCATGAGGTGGCCAAAGTATTGGAGTTTCAGCTTTAGCATCAGTCCTTCCAATGAATATTCAGGACTGACTTCCTTTAGGATTGACTGGTTGGATCTCCTTGCAGTCCAAGGGACTCTCAAGAATCTTTCCAACACCACAGTTCAAAAGCATCAGTTCTTCGGCGCTCAGCCTTCTTTATAGTCCAACTCTCACATCTATACATGACTACTGGAAAAATCATAGCTTTGACCAGATGGACCTTTGTTGGCAAAGTAATGTCTCTGCTTTTTAATATGCTGTCTAGGTTGGTCATAACTTTTCTCCAAGGAGTAAGTGTCTTTTAATTTCACCGATGCAGTCATCATCTGCATTGATTTTGGAGCCCCCCAAAATAAAGTCTGTCACTGTTTCCATTGTTTCCCCATCTATTTGCCATGAAGTGATGGGACTGGATGCCATGATCTTAGTTTTCTGAATGTTGAGTTTGAAGCCAACTTTTTCACTCTCCTCTTTCACTTTCATCAAGAGGCTCTTTAGTTCTTCTTCACTTTCTGCCGTTAAGGGTGGTGTCATCTGCATATCTGAGGTTACTGATATTTCTTCCAGCAACCTTGATTCCAGCTTGTGCTTCATCCAGCCTGGCATTTCGCATGATGTACTCTGCATATAAGTTAAATAAGCAGAATGACAAATACAGCCTTGATGTACTCCTTTCCCAATTTGGAACCACTCTATTGTTCCATGTCTGGTTCTAATTGTTTCTTGACCTGTATACAGATTTCTCAAGAGGCAGGTAAGGTGGTCTGGTATTCCCATCTCTTTCAGAATTTTCCACAATTTGTTGTGATCCACACAGTCAAAGGCTTTGGCATAGTCAATAAAGCAAAAGTAGATGTTTTTCTGGAACTCTCTTGCTTTTTCTATGATCCAACAGAGGTTGGCAATTTGATATCTGGTTCCTCTGCTTTTTCTAAATCATGGGCTATAGTCCACAGGGTCATAAAAAGAGCCAGACATGACTCAGTGACTAAACAAACAAACAAACAAAACAAATATTTAAAGTCACCACCTTACGCAGCAGATGCAACATAAGTTTTTAAAGGCTAAGTAATCGGTATAAGATCATCTAGCTAGTTAAACCTGGGTTCAAAATCAGGTCTTCTTTCAAAGTTTAAAACACTTTCTGATCACTCAATTCATTCTGATATAACTATAGACTATCTCAAATAACTATATACTTTGGCTAAGGGCTGTCTATAAGTTCTTTAAAGGACAGAGCTATAAAAATCTAGCACAGTTCAGTCTCTGCTGAGTAAATAACTGCTAAACCCAATCATTAACCATTCTGGTGAACAAATAAACATACACATTTTTTAACTGAGTTTTTTTTAAAGAGTTTTTAGGTTTATAGAAAAATTGAGCAGAAAGTACAGAGTTCCCAAATCGTCCCCTGCCCCACACACTCTCCTAATATTACATCTTGCATTAGTGTAATACATTTGTTACAACTAATGAAACAATATACTGATACTTTATTAACTAAAGTCCAGTTTACTTTAGGATTGTGTTGTATAGTTCTATGAGTTTTGACAGACACACAATGTCTTGTCTCTACCACTGTATTATCATAATAATAATTTCACTGCTTTAAAACTTCATCGTGTACCACTTATTCATCTTCCCTTCATCCTCCTCCCTCTCAACCCCTGGCAAACACTGATCTTTTTACCATCTCTAGTTTTGCCTTTTCCAGAATGTCATATATTTGGAATTATATAGCATTGTAGCCATTTCAGATCAGTTTCTTCCACTTTACAAGATGCATTTAAGTGTCTGTTGTGTCTCTTAGTGGCTAGATAGCTCAGTTACTTTTATCACTAACTACTATTCCATTGTCAAGATGTACCGCAAGCTGTTTACACATTCACCTATTAAAGGACATCTTATCTGCTACTAAATTTTGGTAATAAACAAGGCTACTATAAAGCTACTATAAATACTCATACAGTATAGTTTTTTGCATGAACTTAAGTTCTGAACACATCTAAGCAAATATCAAAATGTGCAGTTGCCTGATTTTGTGATAAGACTGTGTTCAGCTTCCAAAAGTGGATGCACCATTTCATTCCCACTAGCAATGGGAAACCATTGCTCCACATCCTAGACAGCATTTGGTATTGTCAGTATTTTGGATTTTAGCCAAACAGGTGTGTAGTGGTACCTCACTGGCAATTCCCTAATGACTATGATGTTAAGCATCTTTCATATGCCTATCTACCATCTGTATATCTTTTCTGTTGAAGTATCAGTTCAGGTATTTGACCTACTTTTTAACTGGGTCATCTATTTATTATTGAATTTTAAGATGTATTTGTGTAATTTTGATTTAAGTCTTTTATCAGACGCATGTTTTGCAGATACTTTCTTCTAGTCTTGTCTTTTCATTTTCTTAATTGTCTCTTTCTCAGAGAAGACATTTTTAATTTAACATCTGTATTTTCAACACTGAGTTTTATTAACTAAGGTAAAGGAATCTTTAGACTTCGGGAAACAGATTAGTGAAAAAGGGAAAAACTAAGGCTCCAAGGTTAGTTCTGACAACAGACTAAGTATGAAAATACGTACAGGTGGTATTTCACTCTAAAGTAGTGATCTGATTATGAAAAATTACATGTAATCTAACTTTTATGAATAATAAACACAGAACTCTGAACTCAACTCTGCATAAGATAAGTTTTATGCAAATCATTTCATAATTTGGCTGTTTTGAAAGTTTCAGTCACCATCATTTTCTCTTAAAATATGAGTAATCTGTAGATCTCATTTCTACAAAAATAACTTTTCATTCCTAATGCTTCTAACAATACCTGTAAGAGAATAATTTTCACAAATTCAGGAATCTTTGTTAGAAAGCAACATGTTAATTTCTGCTGTTTTTGAATGGTCCTTTATCAAGCTGCTGCTGCTGCTGCTGCTAAGTCGCTTCAGTCGTGTCCGACTCTGTGCAACCCCATAGATGGCAGCCCACCAGGCTCCGCCGTCCCTGGGATTCTCCAGGCAAGAACACTGGAGTGGGTTGCCTTTCCTTCTCCAATGCATGAAAGTGAAAAGTGAAAGTGAAGTCACTCAGCCGTGTTCGACTCTTTAGCGACCTCATGGACTGCAGCCTACCAGGCTCCTCCATCCATGGGATTTTCCAGGCAAGAGTACTGGAGTGGGGTGCCATTGCCTTCTCCACCTTTATCAAGAGAAACATTTATTATACAGCTATGTACAAACGCTATGAAGTAACAGAGAGTAAAAGCCACTAGACAGATTTGAGAGACAGGAAAAGCAGAGCCAGGGAAAGTTTCACAGAAAAAGTGTTATTTGAGCTGAGTCTTAAAGGAAGAAGTATAAAGGACTTCCCAGTGACCAAGGAGAGGGGAAACGATGTGCAGAAATAAATGTGTCAAGTATAATAATGGGAAGGAACTGGGGAGTCAGATAACATTGGGTTTAAATCTTGGTCCATTACGCTCTAGTAGTACAATGCTAAACAAGTCCTTTCTCCTTTCTTATCTGTAAAATGGAGGTAAATTCATGACTTACAGGGCATGTAAAGTTTAAGCAAAGCTATTTTAATAAGCATTCAATAAGTCTTAAATATCCCATTGAAATTTAAAGGAGGGAGTAATCATCAGATCTTTATTTCAAAATGATGATCAATGATGCTGATGTGGAAGCTTCATTATAAAGAGAAAGGTGGGTGATCCAATCAGGAAGTTACTATGTGCTCTAAGCAGTGCAAGGAGAAAAGAAAAGAGATGCTCCAAAGCAAACTGCAGCCTGGGAACTAACACATGTTATAGCGGGAAGAGACTGAAATCAACTGAAATTTTTACGTAGTTAGAATAGGAAAAAGGAGTACAGAATGGTGGTGGCTAAAAGACAAAGAAGGGGAAAGTGCGTGAAAATAGAACAAAGGAAGGTCTGAGGACTGGAGTGAGGACCTCAGGTAAAACTAACAGCCCTCTTGGCTAGCCCAATCTACATAGGGCAGGCCCAGGGGGAGGAGAAAAAACATATAAAAAGAGAAGCCAAAATTGGGCCAGGGGCCTCTCTTCTCTTCACGTCTTTTGGGTCGGCCCGCTCATGCCTTGAGGATGTATTCGCCTTTGCTTTCTAAACAAAACTGAGCTGTAACACCCATCCAACCAACGGAATTACATATGGCTGTAACACTGGTCTGTCCGTTGCTTCAAATTTTTGTTGTGATGAGACAGAACCAAGGAAATTACACGCTCCCCCGACATCTATGGTGCCGTGACTGGGATTTAACCTGGCTGAAACAACCTTGGCTCAACCCCCACAGAGCAGAAGCCAAGCACAGCAGAAGCCCAACTCGGCGAAAGCTCCCACAGTGGAAGCGGAACTCAAAGAAAACCCAGCGCAGGGGAACTGACAAGAAGCCCAGGATTCTGGAAACTGGATAGCAAAAACAAACGTGACAGAAAGCTCAGGCAGCTCAGTCTCAGATTCCAGAAGACCTCTGGTTAAGGTAGGAGATCCTCGCTCCAATGGCTGGAAGGACATATGGCTAACAAAATCTTAATTCCTTCACAATCTCTCTTGACCTAAACGATTCCTTTACAATTGTTTCTTGTTTCCTCGAACCCCCAACAAGGAGGTGAGTGGCAGTGGGTGCAACTGAGGGACTCTGACAGGGGTTACTCCTCAGTGGGTCCCAAAAGCTCCACTATCTGCTTGGGCCCCAGTAGCTGTTGCCCAAGTGGGTGGGGGTTCTTCTGTCCTTAATCTTCTTTGTGCCAAAGATCAGGCCAATGCAAACTGTGAGTACAGGTCAGGTATTAAGCAGATTTTCCAGCAGGTTATGAAGGATATTCCTTGTATGTTTTTCCTGCTGCTTTTTCCTCCTGTCCCTCAGCTCCTCTTTCCATCTATAGCACTGCTTATGAAGTATTGGGCAAGTCATCATCTTTCCATTTCTGAAAGTTGTGCTTGAAACCGTTTACCTAAGATTGGGACTCAACCCCACGAGGCAGGTACTCTGTGCTATGCTTAGTCCACTCAGTCATATTCGGCTGGGACTTGAGCCTGGCCAAAATCCACAGTGCCTGGTTTTAGGACCTAATGAAGCTCAGGCTCTGATGTCTCATTGCAAAAATTCAGTGAGAGACACAGGGATAAGTAAGAGGTGGATTTGTTAGGATTCAGAGAGAAGCACACTCCACAGGGTGTGGGCCATCGTAGAGGGCGAGGGCACTGGCCACGGAATGTGGTGTGGTTAGTTTTTATGAGCTGGGTGATTTCATATGCTAATGAGTGGGAGGATCATTCCAACAATTGGGGAACCACCCACTTCTCAGTCTTTTGACAGTGCCTTGGAACTGTCCTGGCACCTCTGGGTGTATCATTTAGCTTACAGACTGGAGATCAAGGTTTAGTTGAATTTGACTTGTCATCTTGGACCCACTTCATTTTAATCACTTTATGTTATGCCCTTGGGCTATGCCATTCTTTCAAAAGTTGTGCCCTGCCCCTTCCCTCCTATTTCATGCTCTTTTCCTGAGCCCCATCTGGGCCCACAAAGTTGCCTCTACAATCTTCTGGAGGGACAACCAGAAAACAGCTGGCCCTGGGGAGAGAAATACTGTATAATATCCAAGCCTTCTAGATAGTCAGGCCTTCATCTTCCATGTTTCCTACAACATGTGCAACAACAGCATCTCTCAGTGGACCCACCAGGGTGGGTGACAGACACACAATGCCTGCTAGAAGCCCATCTGTTGGTGGCATCCCCTCAAGGGCAATTGGGTTTCCAGGGATAATGTTTGCCACTTTGGGAGTTAGCCCTGCAGGCCGTTTGGGCCCAAACCCTTACCACACTTCTCCTAAAGTTACAAACATACCCCTGGACCAATCTCCACTCCACTTTTATGGAATATTTGGTCTGTTGCCTCTTACCAATTTGTTCTTAAGCTACTTACTAACTCTACAATCAGACCCTGCCCCCTTGTAGGTGACATTGCTCCACTCCACTTATTATTAAAATACTCTTAACGCCCCTAACAGGACCAGATAACCCACTCCTTTGTCATTACATCTGCTATTACCTAAAGTGGGTCTATGACAATGAAACGTTTACCATTGGAAACACCCAAAACTGCTCTTATGGAAGACAAGGGGAGGAAATCAATGACTTACATTCCCTCAGAGCAATAAGAGAATAAGGCTTATGACAGTTTCACCAGGTTCCCAGACTTAGGACACAGGCTTGAATTACTTCACATCATGGTATCTATTCCCATCCAAAGTGGACAAACCAGCAATGAGTTAAGATTACAACCCCTTAATTCTACCCAGCACTGGTCACGCTGGAGACCTTGGGGATACCCAACTCCAGTCTGGGGGTCCCAGGAGGTAGACCTGCCTTGACCTGCCTAGGGATCTGGCCCTCAGAAAGTTGTCACGCCTCAACCTGCTCGAGGATCCGCCAGTCCAGGGGTCCCAGGAGGTTGACATGCCTCGACCTGCCCAGGGACCAATTCTCGGGAGGCTGACATGCCTTGATCTGCCTGGGGATTTGATCTCCAGGAGGCTGTCACGCCTTAACCTGCCTGGGGATCTGCACCCTGACCCAGGGACGCCCGGCCCTCAATTGCAACAGTACTGGGTAGGATAAGCTTCAGAAAGACTCATCCCTAAGGAAGTCCACCCATGGAAATAGAAGGAAGCCTATTAGCTGTGGGACTATGCCCAGTCTCACCAATAACTGGGGAGGTCCAACGAGAACCCCACTGCCTTTCTGGTAAGGCTAAAAGAGGCCCTCCAAAAGTTTATGAATCTGGACTCAAGACTCTTACGAGGGACAGGTGATTTTAAAGGACAAATTCCTGTCCCAATGTGCATCAGACATCAGGATAAATTTACAACAGCTACAGCAGCAGGACATTGCTGCCTCTTTAGATGAGATGGTCCAGACAGCCACCAAAACCTTTTACAACAGAGAACAGGAGAGGGAGGCCAAGGCCCAGGAAAGGGAGAAAAGGAAAGAGACAAGGCATGCCCATGCTGGCCGCCCTCCAGGGAAGCCCTATGGTAAACCTCGAGTTTTTAAAGGACAAGGCACGAGGCAAATGCCTAATCTGTAGACAGGCGGGACACTGGGGACCCTTGGGTGGTCAAGTGGCCTCTATCTATCCAAATAGCAGCATGTTCATTAGCACCAGAAAGGCATACTTGGGAGTCAGTGTAAATGGCTACTCTTTTTCCTTTTCCCAGCTCTAGAGCTTGAGTCAGGGCTATGAGCTCAGCTAATTGGGTTGAAGTACCTGGTGGCAAAGGTTTAGCCTTTATGGTCTCAAAGTTGGAGACTACTGCATATCCAGACTACTGCAAAGAGTGTCCAAACCATGACAAATCTCCTAAAACAGCTTGCTACAAATGCTATCAATTGGGACAATGGGCGGCACTCTGCCCTTGCAACCCAAGAGCCTCAAGATCAAGTGCCAAGCCTTCCCTCACGATGGTTCAACAGGACTAAAGCAGCCCGCTCCAGCCAGCCTGCCTGTCACAGATAACCATCATGGGGCTGGAGCCAAGGGTGCAACCGGATGTGGCAAGTAGGTCCGAGAATTTCTTGGTTAACAGAGGGGCTACCTACTCTATCCTGACCTCCTGCTCCAGAACCTTCTCCCCTCAGACCTGTACCATTTTGGGTGCTACAGGAAAAACAATTACAAAAATATTCACCTGAGTACTTCTTTGTTGCTGGGATTGACAAATATTTTCCCACCACTTTCAGGTGGTCCCTGAGTGTCCTACTCCCTTATTGGGAAGAGATCTTTCCCTGCCTTTGAAATCTTGCAGCTATTGCAGTCCTGATAGAAGATGCTTTAAAACTCTCTCTAGGGGGCAAACTACTTTTACCAGCCACCAAGTGAAACAACTCCTGAATGGGACAGGCCATCTATGGATGTCTGATCAAAGGATCTTCAGATATCAAGTGCTGCTGATGGAAAATCCAGGCCTGACTACATCCTCTTGTGAGGTTCTTAACCCAGCTACCCTCCTGCCTACCCCCAAGGGCTCTCTCCCCTTTCACTCTTGCCTAGAAATTTTGGACCACTGGAAAAAACCCCAAGAGGGATTGTAAGAAGATCCTCTGATCAATCCTGAGGAAATCTAGTACACTGATGGAAGCAGCTTTGTCTTGGATGGAAAAAAGAAAAGCTGGATATGCAGTAGTCTCCAACTTTGAGACCATAAAGGCTAAACCTTTGCCACCAGGTACTTCAGCCCAATTAGCTGAGCTCATAGCCCTGACTCAAGCTCTAGAGCTGGGAAAAGGAAAAAGAGTAGCCATTTACACTGAGTCCAAGTATGCCTTTCTGGTGCTAATGAACATGCTGCTATTTGGAAAGAAAGAGGCCACTTGACCACCCAAGGGTCCCCAGTCAAATATGGTGACCAAACCCTTAGGCTCTTAGAGGCAGTACATCTGCCCACTGAGGTTTCAGTTCCCACTGTAAAGGACACAAAAAGGGAGCACAGAAGTGGCACAAGGCAACCAAGCAGCTGATCAGGTAGCTAAGAGAACAGCATTACGTAACAATGACCTAATAGGGGTTGGCACCTTAGTTCCATAAACTAATTCGCCAGAAACTCCTTCATATACTGAAGGTGAGACTCTTAAGGCTAAGAGTGAGGGCTTTCAAGAAGATCATATGGGGTGGTTCCAAAAGGAGGGACTCCTTTTTCTGCCTGGGAACCTCCAATGGAAGTTGGTTAACTCCTTACATGCCACCACTCATTCAGGGGAAAAGGCCCTCCAAAGATTACTAGAAAGGTCCTTCAGACGAATAGACCTCCAAACAACTATAAGGCAAGTGGTCTCCTCTTGTCCCACTTGCTAATTAAACAAATCCCAAGGAGCTCGAAGACCCCAGCTGGCCCAGCCCATCCAACGACATGGGGCCTACCCAGGAGAGGACTAGCAGATGGACTTCACCCAGATGCCAGTTTCTCAAGGGTATAAATACCTACTAATCATGATAGATACATTCACAGGATGGATTGAAGGCTTTCCCACCCAGGCTGAGAAGGTTGAGGAAGTGCTAAAAAAAACTGCTCCATGAAATCATTCCGAGATTTGGTCTGCCCAAGTCATTACAAAGCGACAATGGGACATCATTTATTTCTAAGGTCACCCAAGGGGTCTCTAAAGCACTGGGCATTACTTATTATCTCCACTGTGCCTGAAGGCCTCAGTCTTCAGGAAAAGTAGAAAGAGCCAGCCAATTCTTACAATCAGCGATAAAAAAGATAACCGAGGAGACCTCCCTGGGATGGAAGGAGGCTTTACCAATAGCTCTCCTCCACACCTGTATTGCCCCTAAGGAACAGGTTGGTCTTAATCCTTAAGAGATGCCATATGGGAAATCTTTTGTTTATGTCAATGACCTCTTCCTAGATCCAGAGGTTCAGACCCTCCGGTCTTATACCATGGCCTTTGGGCAATTCCAACAGATATACGCTTGGGGGTGTCAACCAGGACCCAAAAGATTCTAAAGCATCACCGCATCACCACTATATGCTTCAGGGACTCAAGTCCTAATTAAAGTCTGGAAAGATGGGTCTCCTCCAGCCCACATGGAAGGGCCCCTACCTTGTAATACTTCCTACCCCCACAGCAGTCAAGGTACCAGGACATGACTCCTGGATTCACTACTCATTAGTCAAGCCATGGAAGAAAACAGAAGAGGACACTCAATACACCTGTGAGCTCCTGGGAGATCTCAGATACCTATTTAGGACTACAAATGAGTGTCATTCTAATGAGCACCTTCAAAACTAAGTTTCAGGGCATAAGATTTCTCAGGATAGTTCTAAAGAGCCAACACTGCTTGACAGGGGTTGTACTCCAAAATAGACAGGCGACAGATCTCATGATTCCTGAACAAGGAGGGACTTGAGTCATTTTGAATGAGACTTGTCCTTTCTGGGTAAATACCTCCAGCCAAGCTAAAGTCTCACAGTCCTCAAGAAAAACATTCAGACCCTACAGCATCTCAAAGAACGAGCTGGAGAGTTCTCAGGGTAACTACAATATCTCTTTGGGGGATCCTCCTGGTGATGGGAAATCTGGAGTTGGCTAATGCCCCTACTAGTCCCTGTAATCACCACATTGATGCTGCTTATGACTGTTTCATGTAGTATCAATTGTCTAACCCATTATGTCTCTGCCCAGGTCAACAAGCTACAATATGCAGTGCCAGTTCAACAAGAACATATAAAACTACAGCCAACCACAGAAAATATCACTCACCCTTTGATGGACCGCTATAAGGACTCTGAGATCTGAGACTAGCAAGAAGGGGAGGTCCAATGCCCCTTACTGTCCCAGTTAAGCAGGAAGTAGCCAGAGAGACCTTGACACCCGTATTCCCAAAGAACTGGGCCTCCCATCTCTTAAGGGGGGAACATTAGGTAGTTACAGTAAGAAAAAGGAGTCCAGAATGGTGGTGGCTAAAAGACAAAGAAGGGAAAAGCCCATGAAAATAGAACAAAGGAAGGTCCGAGGACCTGAGTGAGGACCTCAGATAAAACAAACAGCACTCCTGGCTAGCCCAATTTACATAGGGCATGCCCAGGGGGAGGAGAAAAACATACAAAAAGAGGAGCCAAAATTGGGCCGAGGGCTTCTCTTTGTGTCGGCCCACCCTCATGCCTTGAGGATGTATTCTCCTTTGCTTTCTAAATAAAACTGAGCTGTTACATGGAGCTGTAACACTGGTCCATATGAGGAAATTACACGTGGCTGTAACACTGGCCCATCCAAGGGCTATAACACTGGTCTGTCTGTCGCTTCAAATTTTTGTTGTGATGAGACAGATTCAAGGAAATTACACACTCCCCAGACAAAATCAAGACTAATTACCATTAAAAATATCTTACCTTGATCATAAATTTAGAAGTCTAAAAGCTACACTACCTATTAGGGTGGCCACTATCAAAAAAAACAGAAAACAACAAGTGTTGATGAGGATGCAGGAAACTATAACTGTTGGTGGGAATGTAAAATGGTACAGCCACTAGGAAAAACAGTATGGAGGTTCCTTAAGAAATTAAGTATGGGGGAAGGGTTAATTAGGAGTTTTGGATTAACATAAACACAACTATAGATAAAATAGAACCAACAAGGACCTACTGTAGAGCACAGGGAACTCCACTCAGTATTCTGTAAAAACCTATATGGGAAAAGAATATGAAAAAGAAAGAAGACACATATATGTGTAACTGAATCACTTTGCTATACAGCTGAAACTAGCACATTTAAATCAACTATACTCAAAAAAATTTTTAAAAAGGGAATAAAAAAGAAAAAGAAACTAAGTATAGAATTATCATATGGTTCTGTTGGGTAATTAGAATAGGAAAAAGGAGCCCAAAATGGCAGTGGCTAAAAGACAAAGAAAGGAAAAGCCTGCGAAAATGGAACAAAAGAAAATCCTGGAACAAAAGAAAATCCGAAGACCAGCATGAGAACATCAGGTGAAACAAACAGCCCTCCTGGCTAGCCCAATTTACACAGAGCAGGCTCAGCAGCAGGAGAAAACCCATATAAAAAGAGGAGCCAAAATTGAGCCCCTCTCTTCTTTTGGGTCAGCCCACCCTCATGCCTCGAGGATGTATTTTCCTTTGCTTGCCAAATAAAACTGAGCTGTAACCGAGCTATAACACTGCTTCCCGCCCCCACCCCTGCCCCATTTCAAATCTTTTCTGCAGTTAGACGGAACCAAGGAAATTACACACTCCCCTGACAGTCCAGCAATTCCATTTCTGGGTATGTATTCAAAAGAATTAAAGGATGGACTCAAATAGATATTTATACACCCATATTCATAGCTTTCCCAAGTGGCACAGTGGTAAAGAATCTGCCTGCCAATGCGAGAGACACTGGAGATCTGAGCTCAATCCCTAGATTTGGAAGATCCCCTAGAGGTGGAAATGGCAACCCACTCCAGTATTCTCCCCTAAAAAATTCCATGGACAGAGGAGCCTGACATGCTACAGTCTATGGGTTGAAAAGACTTGGATACGATTGGGCACACACACATATTCATAGCAGCATTATTCATAATAGCCAAAAGATGTAAGCAACCCAAGCATCCACCAATGGATAAACAAACTGTGGTATATACAAACAATTTCATATTAGTCAGTTGTAAAAAGGAAAGAAATTCTGACGCACACCTACCATATGAATAAGTCTTGAGGACATCATGCTAAATGAAAGAAGGCAGACAAAGAAAGAAAAATATTATATAGATTCCACTCAAATGAGGTAGATTCACCAGACAAAAAATAAAACAGTGGTTTTCAGGGGCTGAAGGTAGGTGAGAATGGACACTTATTATTCAATGGATATAAAGCTTTAGTTTGACAGGATGAAAAAATTCTGGAGATTATACAACAATGTATACTTAACACTACTAAACTGCATACTTAAAATGGTTAAGATGATAAATTCTATGTGTATTTTAACACAGTGAAAAATAACTGCAAAAAATTTTGAAATAAAAAAAAAAAATCACACACAAACTAAGGAGAGAATCTGAGCTTTTCTTTCCATAAAGCTTGAGGTCAGTCTTTGATACAATTTCATGTACTGTTGTTGTTCAGTCGCTAAGTTGTATCTGACTTTTTGCTACCCCGTTGACTGCAGCACCTCCAGGCTTCCCTGTCCTTCATTATCTCCCAGAGTTGCTCAAACTCATGTTCATTGAATCAGTGATGCTATCCAACCAACTCATCCTTTGCACCTCCCTTCTCCTCCTGCCCTCAATCTTTCCTACCAAGAGGGTCTTTTCCAAGGAGTCAGCTCTTTGCATCAGGTGGCCAAAGTATTAGAGCTTCAGCTTCAGTCTTTCCAATGAATATTCAGGACTGATTTCCTTTAGGATTGACTGGTTTGATCTTCTTGCTGTCCGAAGGATTCTCAAGAGTCTTCTCCAGTACCACAATTCAAAAGCATCAATTCTTCGGTGCTCAGCCTTCTTTATGGTCTAACTCTCACATCTGAACATGACTATTGGAAAAACCATAGCTTTGACTATATGGACTTTTGTTGGCAAAGTGATATCTCTGCTTTTTAATACGCTGTCTAGGTTTGTCATAGCTTTCCTTCCAAGGAGCAAGCATCTTTTAATATTGTGGCTGAAGTCACCATCTGCAGTGATTTTGGAGCCCAAGAAGATAAAATAGTCACTGTTTTCCACTTTTTCCCCTTCTATCTGCCATAGAGTGATGGGATGAGATCCCATGATCTTAATTTTTTGAATGTTGAATTTTAAGCCAGCTTTTTCACTCTCCTCTCTCACCCTCATCAAGAGGCTTTTTAAATTCTTCTTTATGTATGAAAGTGAAAGTGTTAGTTGCTCAGTCATGTCCAACTCTTTGCAACCCCATGGACTGTAGCCCACCAGATTCCTCTATCCATAGAATTCTCCAGGCAAGAATACTAGAGTGGGTTGTCATTCCCTTTTCCAGGGGATCATACCAACCCAGGGATCAAACCCAGGTCTCCTGCACTACAGGCAGATTCTTTACCGTCTGAGCCACCCGGGAAGCCCCTGGATGGCAGATACTAAAGTATTCTCCAATACAGTTGCCTCCTCCAATCAAAGATAGTAACACATCACTCTCTCTCTCACACACACACACACACACAAATATATATAAAGGGAAGGCAGACGTTTGATAAGAGGTATGTTAAAGGGAAGGTTTTCTTTGTTAATTTAAAAATGGATGAAAAACATAGACTGAGAGAAGAAGTCAGTGTTAACAGGGATTCAAAACCAAGAGAAAATAGACAACATTATTTGAGGAAGACATGGCAAACCATTCCAGTATTCATGCCTGGAGAAACCCCACGGAGAGAGGAGCCTGGTGGGCGACAGTCCATGGGGTCACAAAGAGTTGGACATGACTGAGAGACTAAGCACAATGCATAAAAATAAGGTTAACATACTTGGGAGGGGTTAGGATCAAGATGAAAGGTTGATTAGAAAGATGAACACTGTTTCAAACAAAGAAGGGAAGATAACCAGTATCCAGATAAACTTAAAAAGAGAGGAAGGTTACAAAATTAAAATAGTTTACTTTTTTAATTATCGTGAGACCTTTCAAAATGAACTAGTACAATTTAGAGAAGAGATCCCAAAGCTACTTCAATTGAATAATCTATCATTAAAAAAGTATATGTAGTTCTATTCCCAGTTTTTTAAGGAATCTCCACACTGTTCTCCATAGTGACTGTACTAGTTTGCATTCCCACCAACAGTGTAAGAGGGTTCCCTTTTCTCCACACCCTCTCCAGCATTTATTGCTTGTAGACTTTTGGATAGCAGCCATTCTGACTGGTGTGAAATGATATCTCATTTTGGTTTTGATTTGCATTTCTCTAATAATGAGTGATGTTGAGCATCTTTTCATGTGTTTGTTAGCCATCTGTATGTCTTCTTTGGAGAAATGTCTGTTTAGTTCTTTGGCCCATTTTTTGATTGGGTCGTTTATTTTTCTGGAAACCAGAATTGAAAGAGACGCATGTACCCCAATGTTCATCGCAGCACTGTTTACAATAGCCAGGACATAGAAGCAACCTAGATGTCCATCAGCAGACGAATGGATAAGGAAGCTGTGGTGCATATACACAATGGAATATTACTCAGCCATTAAAAAAATACATTTGAATCGGTTCTATTGAGATGGATGAAACTGGAGCCCATTATACAGAGTGAAGTAAGCCAGAAAGAAAAACACCAATACAGTATACTAATGCATATATATGGAATTTGAAAGATGGTAACAATAACCCTATATGCGAGACAGAATAAGAGACACAGATGCATAGAACAGTTTTATGGACTCTGAGGGAGAAGGTGAGGGTGGGACGTTCTGGGAGAATAGCATTGAAACATGTATATTATCATATGTGAAACAGAACACCATTCCATGTTCGATGCATGAGACAAATGCTCACGGTCGGGGCAATGGGATGACCCAGAGGGATGGGATGGGGAGGGAGGTGGGTGGGGGGTCCAGGAAGGGGAACACATGTAAACCCATGGCTGATTCATGTCAATGTATGGCAAAAACTATTACAATATTGTAAAGTAATTAGCCCCCAACTAAAATAAATAAATTTATTAAAAAAAAAAAAGAATACAAGAAAAAAAAAAGTATATGTATATTTAGTTTTAAATAATAACCCCAATGCTTTGTATTTATGTATTATATTGACTAGAAAGCATAACAAAAACACAACTTTAAAGGGATGAGATAAATATTCAATAGTTAACTTTCCAATTTGATAGGCTCATATGTTATATGCCAATAACCACTATCTCAAGACAGTTACAAGTTTAAAGCTCCTCATTATAAAAGTGGTTCAAGAAAATTAGAGATACCAAGGGAATATATCATACAAAGATGGACACAATAAGGACAGAAATGGCAAGGACCAAAAAGAAGCAGAAGAGATTAAGAAGAGGTGGAAAGCACACACAGAAGAGTTACACAAAAAAGGTCTTAATGACCCAGATAACCACAATGGTGTGGTCACTCACCTGGAGCCAGACATCCTGACGTATGAAGTCAAGTGGGCCTTAGGAAGCATTACTACAAACAAAGCTAGTGGAGGTGATGGAATTCCAGTTGAGCTATTCAACTTCTAAGAGATGATGCTGTTGAAGTGCTACACTTAATATGCCAGCAAATTTGGAAAACTTAGTAGCAGCCACAGAACTGGAAAAGGTCAGTTTTCATTCCAATCCCAAAGAAAGGCAATGCCAATGAATGTTCAAACTACCATACAATTGGGCTCATTTCACATGCTAGCAAGGTAATGCACAAAAACCTTCAAGTGAGGCTTCAACAGTATGTGAATAGAGAACTTCCAGATGTACAAGTTGGATTTAGAAAAGGCAGAAGAACCAAAGATCAAACTACCAACATTCACTGAACCATAGAAAAAAATAAGAGAATTCCAAAAAACATTTACTTGTGCTTTACTGACTATACTAAATCCTTTGACTGCGTTCAGTTCAGTTGCTCAGTCATGTCCGACTCTTTGCAACCCCATGAACCACAGCACGCCGGCTTCCCTGTCCATCACCAACTCCCTGAGTCCACCCAAACCCGTGTCCATCGAGTCGGTGATGCCACCTCATCCAGCCATCTCATCCTCTGTCATCCCCTTCTCCTCCTGCCTTCAATCTTTACCAGCATCAGGGTCTTTTCAAATGACTCAGCTCTTCACATGAGGCGGCCAAAAGTATTGGAGTTTCAGCTTCAACATCACTCCTTCCAATGAACAACCAGGACTGATCTCCTTTAGGATGGACTAGTTGGATCTCTTTGCAGTCCAAGGGACTCTCAAGAGTCTTCTCCAACACCACAGTCCAAAAGCATCAATTCTTTGGTGCTCAACTTTCTTCACAGTCCAACTCTCACATCCATACATGACTACTGGAAAAACCATAGCCTTGACTAGATGGACCTTTGTTGGCAAAGTAATGTCTCTGCTTTCTAATATGCTGTCTAGGTTGGTCATGACTTTCCTTCCAAGGAATAAGCATCTTTTAATTTCATGGCTGCAATCACCATCAGCAGTGATTTTGGAGCCCAGAAAAATAGTCAGCCACTGTTTCCACTGTTTCCCCATCTATTTCCCATGAAGTGATGGGACCAGATCCCATGATCTTAGTTTTCTGAATGTTGAGCTTTAAGCCAACTTTTTCACTCTCTTCTTTCCCTTTCGTCAAGAAGCTCTTTAGTTCCTCTTCACTTTCTGCCATAAGGGTGGTATCATCTGCATATCTGAGGTTACTGATATTTCTCCTGGCAATCTTGATTCCAGCTTGTGCTTCCTCCAGCCCAGCGTTTCTCATGATGTATTCTGCATATAAGTTAAATAAGCAGGGTGACAATATACAGCCTTGATGTACTCCTTTTCCTATTTGGAACCAGTCTGTTGTTCCATGTCCAGTTCTAACTGTTGCTTCCTGACCTGCATACAGGTTTCTCAAAGGCAGGTCAGGTGGTCTGGTATTCCCATCTCTTTCAGAATTTTCCACAGTTTATTGTGACCCACACAGTCAAAGGCTTTGGCATAGTCAATAAACAGAAATAGATGTTCTTCTGGTACTCTCTTGCTTTTTCGATGATCCATCGGATGTTGGCAATTTGACTGTGTTGATAACAACAAACTGGAATATTCTTAAAGAGATGGAAATACCAGACCACCTTACCTGCCTCCTGAGAAACTTGTATACAGGTCAAGAAGCAACAGTTACAACTGGACATGGAAAAACAGACTGGCTCCAAATTGGAAAAGAAGTACATCAAGGCTATCTATTGTCACCCTGCTTATTTAACTTATATACAGAGTACATCATGTGAAATGCTGAGATGGATGAAGCACAAGCTGGAATCAAGATTGCCAGGAGAAATATCAATAACCTCAGATATGCCAATGATACCACCCTAATGGCAGAAAGCAAATAGGAACTAAAGAGCCTCTTGACAGTGAAAGAGGAGAGTAAAAAACTGTCTTAAAACTCAACATTCAGAAAACTAAGATCATAGCATCCAGTCCCATCACTTCATGGCAAATAGATGGGGAAAAAACTGGAAACAGTGACAGACTTTATTTTCTTGGGCTCCAAAATCACTGGGGATGGTGACTGCAGCCACAAAATTAAAAGACGCTTGCTCCTTGGAATAAAAGCTAGGATGAACATAGCATATTAAAAAGCAGAGACATCACTTTGTCAACAAAAGTCTGTCCAGTCAAAGCTATGGTTTTTCCAGTAGTCACGTACAGATGTGAGAGCAAAGGCTGAATGTTAAAGAACTGATGCTTTTGAATTGTGGTACTGGAGAAGACTCTTGAGAGTTCCTTGGACTGCAAGGAGATCAAACCAGTCAATCCTAAAGGAAATCAACCCTGAATATTCACTGAAAGGACTGATATTGAAGCTGAAGCGCCAATATTTTGTCCACCTAATTGAAGAGCCGACTCACTGGAAAAGACCCTGATGCTGGGAAAGACTGAGGGTAGGAAGAGATGGGGGCAACAGAGGAGGAGATGGTTGGATGGCATCACTGACTGAATGGACAGGAGTTTGAGCAAACCCTGGGAGATAGAAAAGGACAGAGAAGCCTGGTGTGCTGCAGTCCATGGGGATGCAAAGAGTCGGACACAACTTAGTGACTGAAGAACCATAAAAGTGGTTATAAATCCATTATTAAATGGTCTTCTATGTAATTGCAATTTATCTTTGGCTTGCTTTTTTCCAGTCTATGTGTGCTATCATCACTTTTACATTATACTTAAGCTGATAAAGAGTTTTTAAAAGAAATGTTATCTCTGCTTCTTTCTTGGTGTTTGCTTGTTCTTGCATTATTAGAATTATCTTCAATGACTTTTCATATATTTTAAAGCTATTTAAAATACATGATATTTTAAAGCTATATCAGTGATATTTTAAAGCTATTTATACAATTTGTGAGATAGTTTAATTTAAATTAGAGAATACCATCAATAAATCCAATTAGATGAAAGTGCTATACAGTGCAACAAAGGCAAACAGTGCGAGTTTTGTAAAAATCCCTTATTGTGTATATAACCATTTTGTACATCCCCAACAGTGTGAACAATCAATCTGTTTTAGAGACCAGATTTAGATTATGGGCTTTAGTCTTGGACTTGACACGTAATATACATGTGAACTTGGACAAATTACTTGATCTCAGCTTCAATTTCATCATTTGTAAAATTAGGTAAGTGAATACATACTTCAATAGGTGAATGACTAACCAAACTGCAGCATAGTGAAGTCGCTCAGTTGTGTCCGACTCTTTGTGACCTCATGGACTGTAGCCCGCCAGGCTCCTCTGTCCATGGAATTTTCCAGGCAAGAATACTGGAGTGGGTTGCCATTTCCTTCTCCAGGGGATCTTCCCAACCCAAGGATCGAACCTGGGTCTCCTGCCCTGCAGGTAGACTCTTTACCCTCTGAGCCACCAGGGAAACCAAACTGCAGCATATCCACGGAATATTACCAAGCATTCAAAGGAAATGAGCTCTCAAGTAAGAAAAAACACAAAGGAACCTTAATTAGATATCATGATGGGAAAGAAGGCAAGCTGAAAGGCTATATTCTGTATGATTTCAACCATATGACATTCTAGAAAAAGAAAAACTATGGAACGGTAAAAAGATCAGAGGTTTCGACGGGTTAGGAGGAATAAAAGGGAAATAGGTGGAGCAAAGATGATTTTTAGCACACTGAAATTATTTTGTGTAATAGTATGATGCTGGATACATGTCACCAAACATTTATCAAAATCCATAGACTGTATAACATGAAGAGTTAAACTTAATGTAAACTATGGACTTAGGCGATGATAATGTTAATGGAGGTTAATGGAGGTAACAAACGTACCATTCTGGTGTAGAATGTTGATAGTCAGGGAAGTCACATTCCCACAAGCCCCATGTATGTGCAGGGGCAGAGGGTATGTGGGAATTCTAAATTTACTGCTCAAAATTACTAGAAACCTAAAACTTCTAAAAATTAAAGTCTATTAAAAAATAAGAATACCATCTACCTCAAAAAGTAGATTGTTGCATTAATCAAATGAAATAACACACTAAAAAAGTACCTGATGTGTATACTACAGGTATTTAATAATGTCTCTTAGCAGTATTCAATCTTTAATTCATTCAATAAATATTTAATGAGAACTAAGAGAAGTGACTGTCACAACCACATAAATTTTGTCTTCAAATAACTCTGGCATGTAATTTTTTAAAAATGCTTACTAAGTCACTGATTGCTTCTTTGATTTTCAGACTTCCCTTACACAGTATGATTATAGGGTCAATCAATTACAGGTTAATTTTAACATAAAAATTTAATTCAGTTGGTTATTATGTACAAGAAATATCAACATTATGTCACATGCAAGTTTAAAAAAAAATTTTCCCATCTGAGGCTGAATATAGATGACTGATAAAAATAATCAAAACAGCAATGTGTGCATTATTAGGACAGAGACTTCCTAAATGAGTTACGGATTCATTATCAGGGAAACTGAATGAAGTAGGACTGGTTAGCATTTCAAGACCTTACATATTTCTTTTTCTCTTGCTGACTTCAAATGTTTAATTAACTATTCCACATAAGTGAAATGGACTCGTACAAAACATTAGACAATACTTAATTTATAATTTATAGAAGAATGAATACAAATCATTTTGAAGTTTCCTTTTAAATTCTCACATCCCTAATTAATATTCATGAGGATAATTTCACAAAGACAGTTACAAAACTATGCCAGAGGGGGCATGGAAATATATAGTTGTGCCAGTGGAAGAGACAGGAAATTTCTCTCTCCCCCAAATGGAAGAATTAAGTTCAACACAAACATTTCCTAATGGTTTCATAATATTTTAATCAAATTATTCATCACTCAGAAATAACACTATAAAGAAATAGATAATCATGTTGCACAAAGGCCAAGTTCTGGACAGGTGGCCAGTCTGCAGCTCTGTGTCAGCAGTCCAAACCCACCCACAATAGCCCTAAAGACGATTATGCAAATGCCAGCCAACCCAGCTATTTTCCCAGGAACAGGAGAAGGGCTCCTAGTAGAAGCTATAATTGTTCTGCAGTCATGTGGAAAAACAAGCAGGTTTTTTTTTTGGTGTAGGCCAAATGCTTTCATTAAGGCTGCCACCACAATATGTGTGAGATCTAAAAACACACATACACAAACACATGTCATGAAAAGACATGGAAGAGTCTTGAGTGCATATTACCAAGTGAAAGACGCCAACGTGAAAAGGCTATATACTATATGTATGCAGGGACAGGGGTGGCAATCAGAAGGGTTGTGTATGTGTGCTTGTGTTTGATGTCTACTTCTCAGATGGCATACACAGCTTATTCCACCCTCTTCCTTAAGCTCTCCTTGCTGCGTAGCTCTGCGCTGCTTTCTTATCAATACCAAGTCTCTTCTATTGGTTATACCTTCACTTATCAATAAGATATATACAGAAATGGATTAACTTTTGACCACCACATCTATAGGCATAAGATAAATGTTGTCTGGCAAAGTGGAAATAAGAACTATTCTTATTCTATATACTTAAACAGAGTGCCTGAAGAACTATGGACAGAAATTTGTGACATTGTACAGGAGGCAGTGATCAAGACCGTCCTCAAGTAAAAGAAATGCAAAAAGGCAAAATGGTTGTCTGAGGAGCCCTTACAAATAGCTGAGAAAAGAAAAAAAGCTGAAGGTAAAGGAGAAAAAAAATGATATACCCATCTGAATGCAGAGTTCCAAAGAATAGCAAGGAGAGATAAGAAAGTCTTTCTCACTAATCATGTAAAGAAACAGAAAAACAACAGAATGGGAAAGACAAGAGGTCTCTTCAAGAAATGAGAGCTACCAAGGGAACATAATATGCAAAGAAGGACACAATAAAGGACAGAAATGGTATGGACCTAACAGAAGCAGAAGATAGTAAGAAGAGGTGACTAAAATACACAGAAGAACTGTACAAAAAAGATTTTAATGACCCAGATAACCACAAGGTGTGATCACTCACCTAGAGCCAGACATCCTGGAATGCGAAGTCAAGTGGGCCTTAGGAAGCATCATTACAAACAAAGCTAGTGGAGGTGATGGAATTCCAGTTGAGCTATTTCAAATCTTAAAAGATGATGCTGTGAAAGTGTTGCACTCAATATGCTAGCAAATCTGGAAACCTCAGCAGTGGCCACAGGACTGGAAAAGGTCACTTTTCATTCGAATCCCAAAGAAAGGCAATGTCAAAGAATGCTCAAACTACCACACAATTGCACTCATCTCACACGTTAGCAAAGTAATGCTCAAAATTCTCCAAGTGAGGCTTCAACAGTACAAGAACTTCCAGATGTTCAAGTTGGATTTAGAAAAGGCAGAGGAACCAGAGATCAAACTGCCAACTTCCACTGGATCATAGAAAAAGCAAGAAAGTTCCAGAAAAACATCTACTTCTGCTTTATTGACTAATGCCAAAGCCTTTGACTGTGAGGATCACAATAAACCGTGGAGAATTCTGAAAGAGATGGGAATACCAGACCACCTTACTTGTCTCCTAAGAAATCTCTATTCAGGTCAAGAAGCAACAGAACTGGACACAGAAAAACAGACTGGTTCCAAGTTGGGAAAGGAGTATGTCAAGGCTGTATATTGTCACCCTGCTCATTTAACTTATACACAGAGTACATCATGTGAAATGCCAGGTTGGATGAAGCACAAGCTGGAATCAAGATTGCCAGGAGAAAGATCAATAACCTCAGATATGCAGATGACACCACCCTTATGGCAGAAAGTGAAGAGGAACTAAAAAGCCTCTTGATGAAAGTAACAGAGGAGAATGAAAAGGCTGGCTTAAAGCTCAACATTCAGAAAATTAAGATCATGGCATCCAGTCCCATCACTTCATGGCAAATAGATGGGGAAACAATGGAAACAGTGACAGACTTTATTTTCTTGGGCTCCAAAATCAAGGCAGACGGTGACTCCAGCCATGAAATTAAAAGATGCTGGCTCCTTGGAAGAAAAGTTGCGACCAACCTAGACAGCATATTAAAAAGCAGAGACATTACTTTGCCAACAAAGGTCCATCTAGTCAAAGCTATGGTTTTTCCAGTAGTCATGTATGCATGTGACATTTGGACCATAAAGAAAGCTGAGCACCGAAGAATTGATGCGTTTGAACTGTGGTGTTGGAAAGACTCTTGAGAGTCCCTTGGACAGCAAGGAGATCATATCAGTCAGTCCTAAAGGAAATCAGTACGGAATATTCATTGGAAGGACTGATGCTAAAGCTGAAACTCCAGTACTTTGGAGTTATTTAAAATAATTTTTTTAAAAAAGAACTGTAAGTTCTTATTTTGATACATCCACTATCATATTTGGAGACCCCAGCACCCTTCTGTCGGAGAAGGCAATGGCACCCCACTCCAGTACTCTTGCCTGGAAAATCCCATGGGTGGAAGAGCCTGGTAGGCTGCAGATCCATGCGGTCGCTAGGAGTCAGACATGACTGAGCGACTTCACTTTCACTTTTCCCTTTCATGCACTGGAGAAGGAAATGGCAACCCACTCCAGTATTCTTGCCTGGAGAATCCCAGGGACGGGGGAGCCTGGTGGGCTGCCGTCTATGGGGTCGCACAGAGTCGGACACGACTGAAACGACTTAGCAGCAGCAGCACCCTTCTGTTGGAAATGGACAGATGCAGCAGGCAGAATATAAAGAAGGACACAGTGGAACTCAATAACACCATCAATCGAATAACTGACATCTACAAACTATTTCACACAAGAAAAGTAGAATACATATTATTCTCATGTTCACATAGAAGATTCACCAAGACAGATCACACAGTTCAGTTCAGTCGCTCAGTCATGTCCGACTCTTTGCGACCCCATGAATCGCAGCACGCCAGGCCTCCCTGTCCATCACCAACTCCCAGAGTTTACCCAAAACCATGTCCATCGAGTCAGTGATGCCATCCAACCATCTCATCCTCTGTCGTCCCCTTCTCCTCCCACCCCCAATCCTTCCCAGCATTAGGGTCTTTTCCTATGAGTCAACTCTTCACATGAGGTGGCCAAAGTATTGGAGTTTCAGCTTCAACATCAGTCCTTCCAAAGAACACTCAGGACTGATCTCCTTTAGGATGGACTGGTTGGATCTCTTTGCAGTCCAAGGGACTCTCAAGAGTCTTCTCCAACACCACAGTTCAAAAGCATCAATTCTGCGGTGCTCAGCTTTCTTCACCGTCCAACTCTCACATCCATACATGACCACTGGAAAAACCATAGCCTTGACTAGACGGACCTTTGTTGGCAAAGTAATGTCTCTGCTTTTAAATATGCTATCTAGGTTGGTCATAATCTTCCTTCCAAGGAGCAAGTGTCTTTTAATTTCATGGCTGCAATCACCATCAGCAGTGATTCTGGAGCCCAAAAACACAGTAGACCATAAAACATAACTTACAATATTTTAAAAACCAGAAATCACACAATGACGGCTCGCAGACCACAGTGAAAATACGTTATGCCTTTAATATTATAAATATCCCTTTAAACTCTGTTATCATTGTATCCCACAAATTTTGATACATTGTTTACATTTTCATTTAGTTTAACATATTTTAACATTTCTCTTGAGATTTCTCCTGAGGTTCTTCTTTGACCCATGTATTATCTAGAAGTGTGTTATTTAATTTCCATATGTTTTAGGATGGACCTAGAGAATACCATACTAAGTGAGTTAAGTCAGAAAAAGAAAAAATATCATAGGACATCATTTATATGTGGAATCTAAAATATGAAAGAAGTAAATTTATCTACGAAACAGAAACAGATTCACAGTCACAGAGAACAGACTTCTGGTTCCCGGGGTGGGGGTGGGGGTTGAATGGATGAATTGTGAATTTGGGATTAGAAGATGCAAACTATTATATATAGTATGAACAAACAACAAGGTCCTACTATATATAGCACAGGGAACTATATTCAATATTCTGTGATAAACCATAATGGAAAAATATGAAAAAGAATG
Organism: Giraffa tippelskirchi; assembly: GCF_054371585.1. Classification (NCBI taxonomy): domain Eukaryota; kingdom Metazoa; phylum Chordata; class Mammalia; order Artiodactyla; family Giraffidae; genus Giraffa; species Giraffa tippelskirchi. The sequence goes on from NC_137285.1 coordinate 124,019,348, forward strand.
TATATATATGTACAACTGAATCACTCTGTTGTACAGCAGAAATTAATACAAGATTGTAAGTCAAATAAAACAATTATTTTCTTTCAATTAAATAAATAAAAAGAATATCGAAAATCAATAATCTAAGTTTCACCTCAGAAAACTAGGGGGAAAAAATAGTAAATTAAATTCAAAGGAAGTACAAGAAAAGAAATAACATATGATTTAGAAAAGGAATCAGTGAAATTGAAAACAGGAAGCCAACAGAGAATATCAATAAAACTAAAAGCTGGTTCTTTGAAAAAAATCAGTTAAATTCATAAGCTTCTAGCCAGGGTAAGAAAAAAAGAGACAGGATATAAACTATTTATATAGGATATGAAAGATGGGAGTATCACTACAGATCCTATGGACATAAAAAGGATAATAAAGTAATACTGTGAGTAACTCTATGCCCATAAATTCAATAACCTAGAAGAAATGGACTAATTCCTTGAATGACACAATTTGCCCCAAAACTCACACAAGAAGAAATAAACAATATGAATAGGCCTCCCCTGAATATACCCACACAAACACACACACACACACATATATATACACAAACATATATATAAAATACATTTGTTGTCAACAAAATATTGTTGGGTCTTATTTATTGATCCAATCTTTTCAGTTCAGTTCAGTTGCTCAGTCATGTCTGACTCTTTGCAACCCCATGAACTGCAGCACGCCAGGCCTCCCTGTCCATCACCAACTCCTGGAGTTTACCCAAACTCATGTTCATTGAGTCGGTGATGCCATCTAACCATCTCATCCTCTGTCACCCACTTCTCCTCCTGCCTTCAATCTTTCCCACCATCAGGGTCTCTTCAAATGAGTCAGCTCTTCATATCAGGTAGCCAAAGTATTGGAGTTTCAGCTTCAACATCAGTCCTTCCAATGAACACCCAGGATTGATCTCCTTTAGGATGGACTTGTTGGATCTCCTTGCTGTCCAAGGGACTCTCAAGAGTCTTCTCCAACACCACAGTCCAAAAGCATCAATTCTTCGGCACTCAGCTTTCTTCACAGTCCAACTCTCACATCCATACGTGACTACTGGAAAAACCATAGCTTTGACAAGACAAACCTTTGTTGACAAAGTCATGTCTCTGCTTTTAAATATGCTGTCTAGGTTGGTCATGACTTTCCTTCCAAGGAGTAAGCGTCTTAATTTCATGGCTGCAATCACCATCTGCAGTGATTTTGGAGCCCAGAAAAATAAAGTCAGCCACTGTTTCCACTGTTTCCCCATCTATTTGCCATGAAGTGATGGGACCAGATGCCATGATCTTAGTTTTCTGAACGTTGAGCTTTAAGCCAACTTTTTCACTCTCCTCTTTCACTTTCATCAAGAGGCTCTTTAGCTCTTCTTCCCTTTCTGCCATGAGGGTGGTGTCATCTGCATATCTGAGGTTATTGACATTTCTCCGGGCAATCTTAATTCCAGCTTGTGCTTCCTCCAGCTCAGCGTTTCTCATGATGTACTCTGCATATAAGTTAAATAAGCAGGGTGACAATATACAGCCTTGACGTACTCCTTTTCCTATTTGGAACCAGTCTGTTGTTCCATGTCCAGTTCTAACTGTTGCTTCCTGACCTGCATACAGGTTTCTCAAGAGGCAGGTCAGGTGGTCTTTTAATTGGTACATTTAAATCATTGATGTTCAAGTGATTAAAGATAGATTAAAGAATCAATAGTAACTTTCCAAAAAAGAAAGCACCAGGTCCAGATGGGTTCACTGGTGAATTCCAACAAAGACTTAAGGAAGAAATTATATCAATCCTCTAGAATCTCTTTCAGAGGACACAGCAGAATGGATACTTCCTAACTTATACTCTATGAGGCAAGCATTACCCTAATACCAAAACTAGACAAAGACATTACAAGAAAACTACAGATCTAAACTCATGAGTGTAGATGCAAAAATTCTCAATAAAATACTAACAAATTGAACTCAGTGATGTATAAAATATCCCATGACCAAGTGAGATTTATCCCAGGTATGCAAGGTTGATTTAACATTTGAAAATCAATCAATGTAATCCATCACATCAACAGGCCAAAAAGAAGAAAGTCACATTACCATATCAATAGATGCAGAAAAAGCATCTGACAAAACTTAACACCCACTTATGATAAAACTCTCAGTAAACTAGGAATTGGGCTTCTCAGGTGGCTCAGTGGGTAAAGAGTCTGCCTGCAGTGCAGAAGATACAGGAGACATGGGTTTGATCCCTGGGTTAAGAAGATCCCCTGGAGGAAGGCAAGGCAACCCACTCCAGTATTCTTGCCTGGAGAATCCCATTGACAGAGGACCCTGGCAGGCTACAGTCCATAGGGTTGAAGGGTCAGACACAACTAAAGCAACTAAGCATAAACGCATGCAAACTAGGAATAAAGAGGAACTCTCTCAACTTGATAAATACTAGTATTATACTTAGTGGTGGGTAATTTGAAGTTTTCCTGCTAAGATAACAAGGCAAGGGTGTCCCCTCTCACTACTCCTTTTTGACATCATACTCGAAATACTAGCTAATGTAATAAGACAAGGAAAAGAAATAAAAGGTATATAGATAGGAAAGGAAGAAATAAAACTGCTTTTTGTTTGCAGATGACATGATCGTCTATGCAGAAAATCCTAAAGTATCAACAACAAAAAAATCCTCCAGAACTAATGATGTAATTGTAGTAAGGTTGCAGGATACAAAGTTAATACACAAGAGTCATTTACTTTCTTACAAACCAGCAATGAAAAGTGGAACTTAAAATCATAATACCATTTACATAATCATTTAAAAAAATGAAATACTCAGTTATAAATCTAATGAAATATACACAAGATTTCTACTAGGTATAGAACAAAACTCTTGCATCATAGATTAAATCATTAAAAGCCTCTATTAAGTAGTGAATGCAAATATTATTAGCTTTCATAAGCAAATATTTATCACTCTCCATCTACTTTTCTGGGCAAACTGCCAAGGATTTAAAATATATCACTTAAAATTTCTATTTCTTTAATTGTTCCTTCCTATTTGGGTTACCAGACCCATTGACCATTTGCGTAACTAAAGGAATTAATCAGTTAAATTACATACAATTATTATTGTTCTCTTAAAACACTGACTCAACAGTACACAGTATAGATAGACAAAATAATATTTTCAGAATTAAAAAAAAACTATTTCTGAATTTTAAAATCAAACATGTCAGAGACTGCTAGCTTTACTGGTATCCATGTTTTCCCCTCCTTCAAGGCATACACACAGATGAGATTTTTCCAGCTTCCTCTTAAATTAGATATGACCATTTGACTAAGTTTTGGCAAATGGAAAGTGGGAAGAAATAATGCATGCCAACTTCAGGTCTGGCTCATCAATATCTCCCCTGTGCAATCTATTTCCCTCTTTCTCTTCCTGCTAGCTAGACACAGAAGATCCAGCAGAGGACTTCAAGACCCTAAAGAATCTTGGAGCCTCAAAAAAAAAAAAAAAAAAAAAGAATCTTGGAACCTCAATATTAAGTCTGAATTACTCCATCACATGAAGGCCATTTACCAAATTCCTTCAATAAGGTGTTATGTAAATAAGAATCAATTTATTCTTGCTAAGCTTCAGAGATTTGGGGGTTGCTGATTAAAGCTTTAAAGCTTTAAACCAGAAATAAACCAGTACTCAGAATTCACCAAGTTCTAATGTTTAAGTCACTAAAAAATATTATTTGGAGACTTCCCTGGTGATCCAGAGGTTAAGAATATGCCTTCCAATGCAGGGAACATAGGTTCAATACCTAGTCAAGGAACTAAGATCCCACATGCTGCAGGGCAACTAAGCCTGTGCACCGCAACTACTGAGTCCGCACACTCTGGAGTTCAAGCACCACAACAAAAAGTCCACGCACGCGACAATGCAAGATCCCACATGCTGAAACTAAGACCCAATGCAGTCATAAACAAATAAATAAAATTGTTTTAATATATGTTCATTAAAATTAGTTAACAACATTAACAGCAGTTCAATACAAATGAATACTCCTTGAATCAACGTTTAGTTTACATTTATTAGTGTGTGAAGACTAAGAGTATAATTCTGCTAAATTATATACATACAATATTTTAAAAATTGAATGCAAATGTCATTAAGTGGATGTGAGAGTTTAATCCTACTATGAGAAATAAAGTTTCTGCAAACTATTTAAATATAAACTTCATTAAATGATTGATTTCTGAGAATATAAAGGAGAAATTTACATTATACAAGCCACTTGTGGCTATCAATTAATGGTCAAAAGATATGCTTTTATTTCTTTCTAGCAATATCACCTTTTTGGCTTAAGAACAACATTTTATTGATTCCTATTCTGAGTTGGAATTTTCATAGCAGACATGAAAAAAGCATTGTTCATTTCACCCATCAAATGTTATTTAAGTATTTATGATGTGCCAGATATTGTACTGAGTACTAGACATAAATCACAAGGGAAATATAATACTGTATTCAAGGACTCTCTAGGTGGGGAAGTGAGGGGTGAGTATTTCCTGGACAGTGTTATGGTTTCTTCTTTTAAAGTAAAAGCATTAGGTCACTTCCTACTTTCTCAGAAAACCCATAAAGCAAACCAACTTAGAGAATTAGAAAGAGCAACAATTTATGTTAGAGTAACAGCAGTTTAAATTTAAACTTAAAATCAAATTTCTGTTCATTTTTACTCATACATTACATTAAAAGGCTGGATGGAGTTTCACCCAATTTTTACATTCTTTGGAACCAGCTGATTTAAAATAAGGCTATGCTGCTTATCCAGAAGCCACTCTGCAGGTTATGTAGAGAATTCATCAAAGAGACAGACAGTCCTACTTACTACAGAACAACGGATGCTCAGATACAACAAACAAGAGACCTATGTGACTGCTGATCATAAAAGACATAACATGCACATTAAGAGAAAAGATAAAAAGTGATTTCAGATATGAATTTCAAATTCAAACTCAACTGAACTGGTGATTTAAAGTGCAAAAACTTCTCTCAAGTGGGCAATACTATGAAGCAGTGCTCTATTGAGGAGCACTAGACATGTATTTATTTAACAACGGATAATGATTCTCTTACACAAAACTAGGTGAGCTAGTTTCATTTGTTTATGGATCTGTTTCTCCATTAGACCAAGACTTAACTCAAAGACAGTAACCACGTCCTTTTTACTTTTATGAAGAATGTAACAATTCAATTCCACCACAAAGAAACAGTGCTATATTATCCCTGCTAATAACTACAAATTAATAAAAATATTTTACAGAGACTGCTTCTCTTCTTTCAGATTTTTAATATCCTAGAATGCATGCCCCTCCTTTATAACTCTAAAGCTTAAACTATATATAATATCAAATTATCTACCTATATATACCATTTTTAAAAACTCTACTTCAATATTTGCAAAGTTCTAGTGAAGGACAGTCAATGGGTCACAAAGAATCAGGCACGACTTAGCAACTGAAGAACAAGGCCAATTAAAATGTTATTTTCCATTGCCCATACAAATTTTCACTTTCACTTTGAAAAGGAAATATTCTAATGTTATTAAGGACATTCTCACCGCCTAAGACCAGCTGCCACATGGTAGGTCTTCAACGTTAGCCAAACTACACTGTTAATAAATACTATTTGCAAAGGGAATGAATGAAGAAGCTGCACAAATATGCATTTGATCCCTGCAGTGTTTCAATATTTATTCAGCAGGGTCACAAGTCCCCCTCCAAATACATCTGTCGTCAAACATGAACACAAAATCATCATGTTCAGGACCATGTCATCTTCTTCCACTGAAGACACTTTAAAGGTTTGATTTTCTCTATGACCAGTCATCATAAATGGGATAGATGATACTCTATCAATTACATTCATCTTTATTAGCAGTCACTCCATTTGGGGGGCTCTCTTAAATAAAAATTGATCAGTAGCCATTTGTTCTGAATGATCTACTTAAAGCTACTAATAAAAGAGAATGGATATTCTAATCATTCTGATTCTCTAGAGGTAACTCTAAAGTTTTCGGAACTTCCATGAGAAATTTTTGGTACTTAATGGTTTTAGTTATTCAATGATCCCACATGAACAGAATGATATAGTTTATTTCTATATTCTGGCCTTTGGCTGAAAATAAAAAATACAAACAAATACTAAAATTATATAGAACTCAGAACTTTAGGAAAAGGCACATTTAAGAGACCATCATTCTTTATCTGTGTAGATTATACAAATGTAAATTGTGAGTTAAAGAAGAAAATCTATAAATACTAGCTACTGCCACCAACAGAAACTGACCTCTGTTAGTACATAAAGAAAAAGTGAGAGAGGAAAGAAAACATAGGCTTTTGGTCAGACACCAACATTCAGACTGCGTGAGGGTTCCCCTTTCTGAGTCTTGGTGACTTAAAGTACAAGATATAATAGTATCTTACAGTGTTTAAGAATTTAAATAAAATAATGATGTCTAGCATATACTTGGAGAAGGCAATGGCACCCCACTCCAGTACTCTTGCCTGGAAAATCCCATGGATGGAGGAGCCTGGTAGGCTACAGTCCATGGGGTTGCTAAGAGTCAGACATGACTGAGCGACTTTACTTTCACTTTTCCCTTTCATGCACTGGAGAAGGAAATGGCAACCCACTCCAGTATTCTTGCCTGGAGAATCCTAGGGACGGCGGAGCCTGGTGGGCTGCCGTCCATGGGATCGCACAGAGTCGGACACGACTGAAGCGACTTAGCAGCAGCATATACTTAGTACTCCAAAAACTATGGCTATCATAAGTTAGCAGGGAAAAGATCTTCTCTTCAATCATATTTATACATGTAGCTACATCAAGCATCTCAAATTAATACCAGAATAAGAAAATTATTGTTGGTTACTATATTAGTTTCCAAGAGCTGCTGTAACAAAGTATCATAAACTAGGTGGCTTAAAAGAGAAATAGGGCTTCCCTGGTGGCTCAGTGGTAAAGAATCCACCTGCCAATACCAAAGACATGGACCTGTTTGATCCCTGGTTCAGAAAGATCCCACATGACACAGGACAACTAAGCCCATGCACCATAACTACTGAGCCTGTAACCTAGAGCCTGGGACCTGCAACTATTGAAGCCCGAATGCTCTTGAGCCCGTGCTCCACAACAAGAGAAGCCACTGCAGTGAGAAGCCCATGCACCACAATTAGAGAGTAGTCCCTACTCGCCACAACTAGAGAAAGCCCAAACAACGAAGACCCAGCACAGTCAAATAAAGAAATAAATAATTTTTTTTTTAAGTATTCTCCCAGAATTCCACTGAGTAGAAGAGAAATCTAAAATAAAGGTGTCAGCAGCCTTGGTTTCTTTTTGAGGCTCTAAAGGAGAGTATGTTCCATATCTACTAGCTCTAAATCAGAGCTTCCCACATAATGTATTGCACCCCCACAGTAATACCAGGAATGAGAATACCTCAGCCTTTCAGTGAACTAAGAGAGGCATGAGGCACTGAGCTGTCAGGACTGCCAATTCTGCATTCTTTAAAAGTTCTACAACACTTTTTCTAAAGTCATGAAACCAGTCAGGCTTACGCTATAGCAACTTGGCATTAAGCTCTGAGGGTATTACTGCACAAAGGACTCTGAAAATCAGGCATTACATAGTATATACTACATATACCAATATTCAGTTTTAAATAAACAATCTTAGATGTAACTTATTAGTGCAACATTGTTATAACTGGATATCATTACAATTTGCCCATCAATCACCTAAAAATCAAACTGACTAGATTCTTGACTTTAAAACTTACTAGTCCAAAACATGATTAAAAAGTTATATACACAACTTACATAAGGTGCCCACTCTTGCCACTTCTATTCAACATAATGCTGGAAGTACTAGCAAGAGCAATGAGACAAGAAAAAATAAAGAAAAGGCATCCAAATCAGAAAGGAAAAAGCAACATTATCTCTGTTTACACATACATAATCCCATTTGCAGAAAACGCTAAAGACTCGACTAAAAAAAAAAACTATCAGAATAAATGAATTTATTAAAGTTGAAGAAAACAAAAATCAACATACTAAAATCAGTTGTGCTTCTTTATATCAACAACCTATACAAAAAGAAAACTAAGAAAACAATCTCATTTATGATAACATCAAAAAATATTCCTATTTTAACAACGCAAATCGTGTATTGTCCTGGTATATCCACTATCCTTACTAAAAGGTTCTTTTAAAAAAAACTAAGCAGAACATACCCTGTTCAAACATGATATAACACCACTCAAAGCCTAGTTCTAACCTTTTCTCTCTTCTCCTTCTGGGACTCCTACAGTGTATAATTAGTCTGTTTGATAGTATCACACAGTTTCTTTAGGCTCTGTTTTCTTTTCTTCAATCTTTTTTCTTTCTTGTTCTCAGACGTGATAGTTTTCCCTCCTGTCATTTTTCACTTTTTCCCTTTAAGAAGCCAGCCGTTAAAGAAAAGAGGACCCTTCTACATGGTTAGTGGGAATGTAAATTGGTGTAGCCACTATGAAAAACAGTATGGAGGTTCCTCAAGAAACTAAAGACAGAACTATCATATGATCCAACAACTCCACTCTTGGATCTGTATGAGGAAAAAGTGAAAACACTAATTTGAAAAGATACATGCATCCCAATGTTCATAGCAGCACCATTTACGACAGTCATGATAACATGGAAGCAACCCAAGTGTTCATCAAGGAACAACTGGGTTAAGAAGATATGAGATACACACATGTGGCACATGCACTGGAATATGAACTCAACCATAAAAAAGAATGAAATACCTCCATTTGCAGCACTGTAGACACACCTAGAGAATATAATGCTTCGTGAAATAAGTCACACAGAGAAAGACAAATACTATATGATATCACTTATATGTGGAATCTAAAAATACAAACCAAGGTATAGGCAAACAAACTTGTGGTTACAAAAGGGAAGAGGGAAGGAGGAAGGAACAAATTAGGGGTATAAAATTAACAAACTACTATACATAAGATAGATAAGCAATAAGGATTTATTGTACAGCACAGGGAATTATACGTAATTTCTTATAATAACCCATAATGCAATATAATATGCAAGAAACTGAATCACTATACTGTATGTACACTGGGAAACTAATAAAATATTGAAATTGATTATACTTCAATGAAAAAATTAAAAATAAAATTTAAAAGTATATTCTGCATATAAATCCTCAATGATATGTGTGATCAGAGCCAAATAAGTTCTTTTTTTTTTTTTAATAAATTTATTTATTTTAGTTGGGGGCTAATTACTTTAAAATATTGTAGTAGTTTTTGCCATACATTGACATGAATCAGCCATGGGTTTACATGTGTTCCCCTTCCTGGAATTTTAATAAGTTCTTAAAATTAAAATAAGCAAGATAATAAAACTAAATATTTTTTAATTTTATAAAACTAAAACAAACTTTCTAAAAAAAAGACAAAACTGTAATAGCAAATCTACATGCCCAAGAATACTAACATTTACTCATATCTACCACTGTTTCTCCTAATAGTTCTTAAAACTTTAAAAATCAAACTATGTATATCAAGTATTTTGAGGAAAAAAATCTGTCTGCTTTTCTCCCAAAATTTATTTCTAATTATTGTTACATAAGTTAAGGAGTTCAAAAGTAAAATACTTTTAAAACATAAGTATCAACATGAACACAGAAAAATAATTCTCAACTTTTTCTCAAGATAGTTATCTTTATTGCTCTACAGGACAAGGCTAGCAAAACAGAAAACTCCAAGTATATAGTCCACTGTTTTAAATAACTTTACCAATGCTTCTTTAAGAGCAATGGCCAGAAAGCTAACTGTACACAGCTAAATTAAGTTACATTTGAAACTTTTACTGTGAGGAAATTCACCAAAAAAGAACCCTGCCACACACACAGGATAGTGGGTAGTATGCCCAACTCTTCATAAATTTCTTTCTTAAAAGAATATAAATAGCAAAAAGTTGCACTTGAGGTGCGACTGTATGATACCACAGGCTTTTTGACAGGGTGTTCGTATTTGCTCTGTGTTTGTCCTCAGACAGGGAGCCGCCCTTAAAGCCCACAAACTTTTCCTGCTCTTTCTCTCCAACCACAGTAACCTTTTGTATCCTTCCTTCACTAGCAGCATTCTGCCAAAGACTACAGGAAGTATATTAATACACAGAACTCGCCTTTAGCAACTTCAGTTTGAGTATTCCAAATAATTTTACCAATACCTCAGTGGTTAGCTAACTGTAGTCAAAAGCCAGACTAAATTTTACCCTAATACTTAATGCTGTTTAATGACTCACATTGCTTCTGTGTTTTTTGAGATTCACTTGCTCTATTTGTATAAATAGATATGCAATACATCTATTATTTCTGGAGAATTACAAAATGAATTTCACAAACAGTGCTTAAAAATAAAACATTAACACTCTTATAGGAAATTGAAAGTATCAAGAAACCTGAAAAAATTCAGGGCTCAAATTCCTTCAAGTGTAAATAAGGATATACAGTATTATTTTCTTTCTTTCTTCTAACATTCCCCTAAAAATGTATTACAAGTTTAGTCTGCATGTACTTGAGGTACTATTTTTCAAGTTGCTGTCATCTGATCAATCCCACTTAAATTCTTTTCCTTCATATTTTTTCTATTGGGACAGCTCATCTGGATGATCTATAAATCTCACAAAAAATACTCAAAGTTTTTGGTGCATTAATTCTTTGTGTAGACAATGACAACATATACCACAAGTAATAACTTCTATAAAGTTCATTCTTTTCAACTGACTATAATGTCACAACAGTTGTTTTGAAGAGAATTTTTTTTTATGTTTAAATTTTATTATTTTTCTTTTTGGCTATACTGCACAGCCTATGGGATTTTTGTTCTCCAAACAGCAATCAAACCCTTGACAGAATGCAGAGTCCTAACCACTGGACCACCAGGGAACTCCCTGAAGAGAAAGAATTTAATACATTTAATTGTAAGTTAATATACAACCATAGAAGTTCTGTAAGTGCTAGGACTTTTTTTTTCTTCTTTTTTGGGCACTCTTATATTCACAGAAGCTGGAAGAGTGCTCAAAATATTTTCTCAACACATGAAAAGTGGTATATCTTAAACTAATTTTAAAATAATACTTTTATAAGAAAATTAGAGTAATTCCTTATAGAGCATAGATTCCCCATTCATCTACAGTTCAACTAAGGAAATTATCAATATTCATAAGACTAAGCTCCTGACAGAGATGAACCAAAATATTAAAATACCTAAAAGAATATTAAATACACTGCTATAAATGGATAACCAACAAAGACCTATTGTATAGCACATGGAAAAAAAGAATAGTAAATATAAAAAAGAAACGAAAACACAACTACCATATTTTAAAAGACTGCTTTAAAATTGGTAAAATTGATAAAGAAAACTAAAAATTCAAAGAAGTTGTTCACATAAATTATGATTCCATTTCTTTTAAATATATTTAAATAGTCTTGACTGTTTAGATGATGTACCAACAACAAATAATAGCCAAAACTATGGAATGTCCCAGAAAGGAAGTGTCATTATCAAATATTATCCATCAGATAGTTGGCAGCATAAATGTTCCACATACTTTCAATTTAACAACTAGCAGACTCTCTAAAGGAAATTTCCACAGCAAAGATACATGTTCTGATTTTCAGTGGATTTTTAAATGTGTATAAATGAAAGCTAAGAATACACCAGCTTTGACATTTTTAAAAATTTAATAATTTAAACTGAAATGTGTAAGTTAAAATCAAAACATTCTCAGATGTTTAATTTTTCTTTAATTATGCCTTGCAAATATTTTTAACATAACAAATCTTCATTTTTTTAGAGCGAATAAACAAAACAAAAAACAGAAAAGACATGAGATAATCTTGAAAACTGGTAAATGATAAAATGCTCTACTATCGTTGTTAAAGATTCAATCAGGCTAGAAAATTGGCAATATCAGTGATGTACTCTAGTTTATCTGTCACCACAACAAACCATAAAACCTCATTAGGCTCAACATCACCTGTGCAGTATTTTTGTTAAAAATTTAACCTAAATCTAATCATGAAGAAAAATACCTGGATTATTCCAGAAAGCTTTTTATGAGACAAGTGTCCAGATAAGTAAAACAGGTGAGAGAAATCAAATGGAGCAAACTTTCAGTCACAAAATAAATGAGTCATAGGGATGAAATGTACAGTTGTGAATATATATACTTGTAAAATCTATTTACTATTATTTATACTTGTAAATACTTCACAAATATTGTGAATATTACTTTCTCCCAGAATGTTCATAAACTTCTTTGTAGTAAGAAGCAACTCAGCTCCTCATTTGAAGATTCAAATGGAGTAAAAGGAGGAAAAAAGTGAGAGAGCCAAAGAAAAGGACAATGCAGGGATACCAATGCTTCTCTCCAACAACCACATCTGCCGTTAAGTCAAAGAAGTATGAGACGATGGGGACCTTCACTTGCAAGCTTACCTGTGCATATTCTCTTTCAATAGCAGCCTTCTTCTGACTGAATGTCCTAAAAACACAAATAAAAATTCATTACCGAAAATATAACAATAGTTTTATGCAAAGCTATTAACATACCCTCAAACACTGTTTCATAAGCTGTGTTGAGGGAAGGCACAATATGTCATTGATCTACTTGTCTAAGAATACCGTTGACACCATACACTGGAGTTAAGACAATCCTAGGACATTCAAATCCTAGCTCCACCACTTATTAGCTGTATGACCTTGGTCAAGTCACTGGACTTCTCTGTGCCTCAGGCTCCTATTTGGTAAAATGGGTATAGTAATAGTATCTACCTCATAGGGATAATGTAAAATTTAGTAAATGACAATATATATAAAGTGCTCAAAATAGTGTCTAGCACAGAGTAAAAGACAGATGTGGGTATACGTGTGTGTGTGCATGTTAGCTACTGTCATCAGTATGGCTTGTGCATAGTAGGTATAAAAATGTTTACTGAATATAATAACATAGAGGGAACCACAGAAAACAAGGTGAAAATCAAATTTTTATCAGCTTCTCAACATGAAATAGTCAAATCATTTCCTTCATTCTAGTCTTTTATAAGAGTCAACAAAGTACAAGGGCACTACATGTTATACTATGATGAGAGCCCTTTTCACACATGTATTATATTTCACAGATTTTACAGTAAACAATTTTCACAAGTTCCTCTGTCCATGGGATTCTCCAGGCATAAATACTGGAGTGGGTTGCCATGCCCTTCTCCAAGGGATCTTCCCAATCCAGGAATCGAACCCACATCTCTTGCATCTCCTGCATTGGCAGGTGAATTCTTTACCACTAGCACCAACAGGGAAGCCCCATTTTATGATATTTTTTATTCATTTTTTAAGTAATTAGCAGTATTTTCTTCTATATTAACAGTACATGAAATAACAGTGTACCTTACAAACCACCGCTAGTGGTAAAGAATCTGCCTGCAATGCAGGAGACCCAGGTTCGATCCCTGGGTCAGGAAGATCCCCTGGAGAAGGGAATGGCTACCCATTCCAGTGTTCTTGCTTGGGGAATTCCATGGACAGAGAGGATCCTGGTGGGCTGCTACAGTCCATGGGGTCGCAAAGAGTCAGACTCGACTGAGCAACTTTTCACTTTCACGTTTTACAAACCACAGGCAAGGTAGAGTCAATGAAACATGGTAACATTAACAATTTACCTTGAATATACTGAATTTAACTGGAGGAGGGCATGGCAGCCCACTCCAGTATTCTTCCCTGGAGAATGCCATAGACAGAAGATCCTGGTGGGTTATAGTGCATAGGGTCACAAAGAGTTGGACACGACTGAAGCAACTTAGCACACATGCATGCATATTGAATTTAAAGGCTTTTCTGTGAGGTGTCAGGTATCTGTGTTCTTAAAAACACTTCAATAAGGCAGAGATATCAGAGTAAAAAGTGAAAAATATAAAGAAAAGAGCTGGAATAGAAAAAAGGCAATAAAACAAAACTCATTTTAATAATTATTTAAATTTACAAACATAACTATTCATCTCTTATATAAAAAATAAAAGTATTTAAGATTTTGCTACATTTGTTTTGGATGAATAACTATTATTTAAATTTAAAAAGGAAGGAAATTCTGACATACGCAGCAACACGAATGAACTGTGCAATCTCTGAGATCATTATGCTGAGTGAAATAAATCAGTCACAAGAAGACAAATACTATATGTTATCATTTATATAAGATTTGACTTAGAGCAGTCAAAATCACATGGACACAAAGTAGAATGGTAATTTCCAGGGACTAAGAAGAGAGGATAAAGTAGTTATTATTTAATAAGCACAGAGTTTCAGTTTTGCAAGATGCAAAGAGTTCTGAAGATGGATGGTCGTGGCAGTGGAACAAAATGAATGTACTTAACAGCACTAAACTATACACTTAAAAACGGTTAAGACAGCAAATTTTATATGGATTTTACCATAGGGGAAACAGTAGCTGACTTTATTTTTGGGGGCTCAAAAATCACTGCAGATTATGACTGCAGCCATGAAATTAAAAGATGTTTACTCCTTGGAAAGAAAGTTATGAGCAACCTAGACAGCATATTAAAAAGCAGAGACATTACTTTGTCAACAAAGGTCTGTCTAGTCAAGGCTATGGTTTTTCCAGTAGTCATGTACGGATGTGAGAGTTGGACTATAAAGAAAGCTGAGCGCCGAAGACTTGATGCTTTTGAACTGTGGTGTTGGAGAAGACTCTTGCGAGTCCCTTGGACTGCAAAGACTTTAGGATGGATCCAACCAGTCCATCCTAAAGGAGATCAGTCCTGGGTGTTCACTGGAAGGACTGATGTTGAAGCTGAAGCTCCAATACTTTGGCCACCTGATGCGAAGAGATGACTCATTTGAAAAGACCCGCTGGGAAAGATTGAGGGCAAGAGGAGAAGGGGATGACAGAGGATGAGATGGTTGGATGGCATCACTGACTCAATGGACATGGGTTTGGGTAGACTCCGGCATTGGTGATGGATAGGGAAGCCTGGCATGCTGCAGTTCATGGGGTCGCAAAGAGTCGGACATGACTGAGCGACTGAACTGAACTAAACTGATAGCAAAAGAATAGAGCAAAAAATCTTCTGATAATCTTCATATAAGATGTAAAGGGATTTGTTAAAAGTCAACATCAGTTTCTCATAAAATCTCTTTTAAAATATTAATGGCTGCTGTTAATGAACAAAAACAAATGCCAGCAAGGACCTAGAGGACTGAAAACTCTCATACACTGCTTACAGCAATGTAACATGGTACACCTGTTTTAGAAAATAGTCTGTGAAGTGAGGAGGTCTTAGGAGGCCTCCAGATTAGCAATTGGTATCAGGAGTGAGAATTGTGTGGGGACTCCCTAACTCTGTAATTCATCACCAGGATAAGCAGAACACCTAAGAACATTCAATTTATTAATGGTAGTAGTAGAGATGGGACATCAAAACAATAATGATGAATATTAAAAATAAACACACCCACCAGAATGGCTAAAATTAAAAAGACTGATAAGTATCAGTAAGGATAAAACGCAATGAAACTGTACATGTTGTTTGTGGGAATAGAAAATGGTACAACCATTTTGGGGGGAAAGAAAAAAAACATATTCTTATGTAACTAAACATCCATCTTGACATATTTCTAATGCTAGAAATTTACCAAGAGAAATGATAACAAATGTCCACAAAAACACTTGACAAAAATATTTATAGCACTTTTATTCATAAATAACAAAAAACAGGAAATTATACCAGTGGGATAATAGGCCAACAAACAGTGATACATTCTTACAGTGGAATAAAACTGAGCAAGAAAAACAAATGAACTATAAGATGATCACCACATTTCTACTAGTCTGAGTTACTTGACCTCTTATTTTACAAATGACAAAGTTGAAAAATAACATCAGAATATAAAAAATCATTCATTAGCACAAATAGCAAATCGGGGTAAGGGAACTACTACTTATTTATCAGGACACTGGTGACTCTTTCATAAAGAAAATTTTACAATTTTGTCCTGGAATATAACAGCTGTTTTTAGAGATATTATTACCAAAAATATGGCAATAGCATTAAATGATGACATGAGAATACAAAAAAAAAAGTTTATTTTGAACAAGGCAAGTAGAATGAACAACTGAAGCTATAAAAATCTGAGAAAAAATTATTTTGCTCCTAATAAAAAATATTAATTCACCAACAACATTCATTGAGCATCTTCTAAATTTCAAGTATTCTACTAAATATGAACTGGGTATGTAAAAATGAATGAGACATGGACTCTGCTCTCAGGGTATTTATTAGCATAAGATAAACAAATGATGTCAAGATCCACAAATACTACAGGCATAGAGTGAAAAGTAGAAAGTGTTTTTATTTCTTATTAATTAGGTAACCTTGGGCAAGTTAATTTTCCTAACCATGTTTCAGTTTCCTATCATGAAATAGGAATAAAAAGAACATCTACCTCACATGGGATTATTATGAGGATTAAATGAGTACATATTGGTAAAGCACTTAGACTTGGTACACAGCAAACACTAGAAAAGTATTTACTAAAATATCACGCCCACAGTTTATAATTATGAAATTTAATCCAGTTAAAATATTAAATATGCAAAGCACTACCAAAAAATATATTTAAAGTACTTCTGGTCTTAAATAACAAAGTCAGAATCTCCCTTCTCCTCTCAGAAATTACCCAAAAGCAACAAATAGAATAAAAACAAAATGCAAACATGATCTCCAATAAAACTAGGAAACATGAAATGTAAGTGGAAGAGAGGCCTGAGGAGAGGCAATTAAATTGGAGAAAGAGGGTAAAATATAAGGCATGAGGTTCCAAAACTCAAAAAGATGCGGGGAGTACATTTCTTCAACTGCACTTTACTGAGGTATAAAATTTAAACCACATTCCCAACAAGAACAAGGGACATAGGCTGGTGGAGGAAGCTTTGCTGTTTAGTTTGAAGAAATAGAGGAGAAAGTATTAAGTTAGAAATCACACAAACAATTTACACTGGCAGAAATTAGACTGCTGGTGTAGTAGAAAAAAAAATAGTGAGATAGCCTGTACTATGTATGGTCCTGCAGTAGCCAATCTTCTCTGGCTGAGGAGAAATAAAACAATTCATACACTCAATCCTGGTACAACGAAAACTACTGTAAGTGTGAAAGACTGTAACTACCCTAAAAAGTTGGTATTCTAAAAAGTTTGGCATCCTAAAAAGTTGTACAGGAAAAACCCTCTTCATTCAAAAATAACCCCAAAGGGAGCAAGAATAGATCTATGCAAATACAAAATTCTAAGAAGAAAAAAAGGCACAGGAAAAACAGAGTAGCTGAGAAACATTCATGAGAAAAATGCTGCCATAGAGCAGATGAATTTTTAAAACTTATAAATCAAACAAAAACTCCAGTGAGGCAAATACTGCTTCCAGATATGCTTACAGAATGTTAAAATCACAAGAGAATAGCAGTGGTGAAAGTGGGCAGCCTGTCTTGTCCCTTTAGGAGGAAAGCTTTTCAGCCTTTCACCATTGAGTATAATGGTACTTGTGGGTTTTTCATATGTGCCCTTTATCGTATTAAGGAAGTTTCCTTTAATTCCTAGTTTACTGAGTGTTTTTGTCACAAAAGGGTATTGAATTTTGTCAAATGCTTTTTCTGCCTCTACTGAAATGATCATGCGTTTTTTTCCCCCTTCATTCTATTAATATGGTATATTTCATTCCTCGATTTTTTTATGTTGAACTTTTGCATTCCTGGAATCAATTTTTCTTTGTCATAGTGTATAATCCTTCTAATGTGTTGTTGGACTCAGTTTGCTAGTATTTGTTAAGGATTTTTACATCAATGTTCATATGGGATACTGATCTGTAGTTTCTTGTGGTATCTTTGTCTGACTTTGGTTATCAAGGTAATATGGACATCATAGAAAGAGTTAGGCGTGTTCCCTCATCTTCTGTTTTTTTGGAGATTCTGAAAAGGACTGATGTTCTTTAACCAGTTCTTCTTTAACCATAAGGTAAAATTCAACCATGAATTTTAGTCCTCTCACTTACATCAGTACATGACTACTGGAAAAACCATAGTCTTGACTGTAAGGACTTTTGTTGGCAAAGTGATGTCTCTGTTTTTAATATGCTATCCAGGCTTGCCACAGCTTTTCTTCCAAGGAGCATCTTTTAATTTCATGGCTGCAGTCACCATCTACAGTGATTTTGGAGCCCAAGAAAAGAAAATCTGCCATTGCTTCCACTTTTCCTCCTTCTAATTTGTATATCCATTCATTGCCCTGTTGAGTCTTTTCATGTAAAACTTACATAAACTAAAACGCACAAATTATATATACATATATATATGTATATATATACATAAAATGTGTGAGTTTTGACAAATACATATACCTCTGTAATCCAAATGCCCATCAAGGTACATACAGAGTGATAGCTATATTTTCATACTCCTTTCTTTCACACTCCTTCCTACTCAATTCCCCTGCTTAACCTGCAGAGGAAACCACTCAATAGTTTCTTTTCTATCACAAATTGGTTTCGTCTGTCTAGCCTTAATATAAACGGAATCGTACAGCATGTACTCTCTGGTTTCTTTCACTCACCAGTGTTTCCTTTATTCACACTGCTGTATATATCCATAATTCACTCCTTTTTACTACTGAGTAGTATATATGGAGTTTTCTTTCACAGGTGGGAGAGAGGGTTTCTCTTTATTATTAATTCTATTTTTACTGCATTTGGGATCAGAGAATATGATGATAAATATAATGATGACATTAAACATTTCCTGAGCCTCAACCACGTGCAAGGCTCTGCTCTGAACAGTAATCCTCACAACTCTGAGCGGCACACTATTATCACCTCCATTTTATATATGAGAACACTAAAGCACAGATGTTAGGTAACTCATCCAGGTCACACAGCTAGGACAGAACCAGAATTTGGTCCCTGAGCCCTCTCTTAACCACGTACTACATAAAATGCATGTATAATTTCCATGGAATTTGTTGATACTTCTTTTATGAACTAATAATGATGTAATCAATTTCTGTGTTTGAAATGAATATATTCTCCATATTAGACTATATGTAGCTAAGCTTACTAATTATGGAATTTAAATATTCTACATACTTCTTAAAGTTTGTTTGATGTAAAAATCTCCCACTGTGACTACAGATTTGTCAGTTTCTCCTTACAACTTTGCAATTTCTGCTTTCTTCTGTAATTAAGTGAATAAATCTTCATGCTTATTAGTTTTTTCAGGTGAATCCACTTAACTTTCAGTATTTTTATTCCTACAAATTTCAGAATTTTCCACAGTTTATTGTGATCCACACAGTCAAAGGCTTTGGCATAGTCAATAAAGCAGAAATAGATGTTTTTCTGGAACTCTCTTGTTTTTTCGATGATCCAGCGGATATTGGCAATTTGATCTCTGGTTCCTCTGCCTTTTCTAAAACCAGTTTGAACATCTGGAAGTTCACGGTTCACGTATCGTTGAAGCCTGGCTTGGAGAATTTTGAGCTTTACTAGCATGTGAGATGAGTGCAATTGTGCGGTAGTTTGAGCATTCTTTGGCATTGCCTTTCTTTGGGATTGGAACAAAAACTGACCTTTTCCAGTCCTGTGGCCACTGCTGAGTTTTCCAGATTTGCTGGCATATCGAGTGCAGCACTTTGACAGCATCACCTTTGAGGATTTGAAATAGCTCAACTGGAATTCCATCCCCTCCACTAGCTTTATTTGTAGTGATGCTTCCTAAGGCCCACTTGACTTCACATTCTAGGATGTCGGGCTCTAGGTGAGTGATCACACCATCGTGATTATCTGGGTCGTGAAGATCTTTTTTGTACAGTTCTTCTGTGTATGCTTGCCACCTCTTCTTAATGTCTTCTGCTTCTGTTAGGTCCATACAATTTCTGTCCTTTATCGAGCCTATCTTTGCATAAAATGTTCCTTTGGTATCTCTAATTTTCTTGAAGAGATCTCTAGTCTTTCTCAATCTGTTGTTTTCCTCTATTTCTTTGCACTGATCGCTGAGGAAGGCTTTCTTATCTCTCCTTGCTATTCTTTGGAACTCTGCATTCAGATGGGAATATCTTTCCTTTTCTCCTTTGCTTTTCGCTTCTCTTCTCTTCCCAGCTATCTGTAAGGCCTCCTCAGACAGCCATTTTGCTTTTTTGCATTTCTTTTCCATGGGGATTTTCTTGATCCCTGTCTCCTGTACAATGTCACAAACCTCTGTCCATAGTTCATCAGGCACTCTATCAGGTCTAGTCCCTTAAATCTATTTGTCACTCACTTCCACTGTATATCACAATAAACTGTGGAAAATTCTGAAAGAGATGGGAATACCAGACCATCTGACCTGTCTCCTGAGAAACCTGTATGCAGGTCAGGAAGCAACAGTTAGAACTGGACATGGAACAACAGACTGGTTCCAAATAGGAGAAGGAGTACGTCAAGGCTGTATATTGTCACCCTGCTTATTTAACTTCTATGAAGAGTACATCATGAGAAACGCTGAGCTAGAAGAAACACAAGATGGAATCAAGATTGCCAGGAGAAATATCAATAACCTCAGATATGCAGATGACACCACCCTTATGGCAGAAAGTGAAGAAGAACTAAAGAGCCTCTTGATGAAAGTGAAAGAGGAGAGTGAAAAAGTTGGCTTAAAGCTCAACATTCAGAAAACTAAGATCATGGCATCTGGTCCCATCATTTCATGGGAAATAGGTGGGGAAACAGTGGAAACAGTGTAAGACTTTATTTTTTTGGGCTCCAGAATCACTGCTAATGGTGACTGCAGCCATGAAATTAAAAGACGCTTACTCCTTGGAAGGAAGGTTATGGCCAACCTAGATAGCATATTTAAAAACAGAGACATTACTTTGCCAACAAAAGTCCGTCTACTCAAGGCTATGGTTTTTCCAGTGGTCATGTATGGATGTGAGAGTTGGACGGTGAAGAAAGCTGAGCGCCGCAGAATTGATGCTTTTGAACTGTGGTGTTGGAGAAGACTCTTGAGAGTCCCTTGGACTGCAAGGAGATCCAATCAATCCATCCTAAAGGAGATCAGTCCTGGGTGTTCATTGGAAGGAGTGATGTTGAAGCTGAAACTCCAATACTTTGGCCACCTCATGCAAAGGGTTGACTCATTGGAAAAGACCCTAATGCTGGGTAGGATTGGGGGCGGGAGGAGAAGGGGACGACAGAGGATGAGATGGTTGGATGGCATCACCGACTCGATGGACATGGGTTTGGGTAGACTTTGGGAGTTGGTGATGAACAGAGAGGCCTGGCGTGCTGCAATTCATGGGGTCACAAAGAGTCGGACACAACTGAGCAACTGAACTGAACTGATTCCTATTAATGATTAGACTTCAACTCTATTTTATCTAATAATTGAATATCATGTTTCTTTAAAGTATTTTCTATAATATTTTTATAGTTTTATATTCAATTTTTGGTATCATTAGGTTTTTTACATATGTCCCATGAGTATGTACCAATGGTGATTTTTAATTTTTAGATGAAACAAAGACAAAGTTAAACAAACAACAAATTGGAGGAAAGCATTTGCATTAATCAAGCAACCTAAAATATTAAAAACTCCTACAAAACTCCTAACATTCAAACAGAACATTAGATTAAGGACATGGTATGGTTTGAACGTTTATATTCTACCAAAATTCCTATGCTGGAATCTTAGTACCAATACTAATGTGATGGTATTAGTCAGTGGGACTTAGGAAGGTGCTTAAGTTATGAGGGTGAAATCCTCATGAAAAGAGTCAGTGGCCATATAAAACAGGCTCCAAAGAGATCCCCAGCTCTTCAGCCTTGCGAGGATACAGCAAGAAGATGCCAGCTATAAACCAGGAAAAGGGCCCTCACCAGAGAACACAACCGTGTTGGTTCCTTGATCTTGACCTTACCAGTATCCAAAACTGCAAGCAATAAATTTTTGTTGTTTATAGCTACCCAATCTGTGGTATTTGTCAGAGCAGCCCCAATGGAGGAAGACAGGACAGATGATTAACAAAAAACATAAAATAATGTAAAATAGTCCAATATGAAGAAAAAAATCTGATCTTTCTAATAACCAAAGAAATCCAGATTCAAACAATAAGACTATTCTGCCTATAAGATGACCAATATTAGAACATCAGAATAATGATAATATAAAGCTATTCCCACATCTGGAAATATCTATCGACAGTGGGGGTGGGGAGTAAGGCAAGGTAATATGGCAACAAGTATAAATGATCACTTAAATAGTATACAATGTTTGATCCATCGATTCTACTTCTACAAATTTATCCTAAAAAGACAGTTACATAAATGTACAAGGATATGAATAAGGATGTCAATGACCATGCTGCTAAGTCACCTCAGTCGTGTCCGACTCTGTGCGACCCCATAGATGGCAGCCCAGCAGGCTCCACCATCCCTGGAATTCTCCAGGCAAGAACACTGGAGTGGGTTGCCATTTCCTTCTCCAATGCATGAAAGTGAAAAGTGAAAGTGAAGTCACTCAGCCGTGTCCGACTCTTAGCGACCCCATGGACTGCAGCCTACCAGGCTCCTCCATTCGTGGGATTTTCCAGGCAAGAGTACTGGAGTGGGGTGCCATTGCCATGCTACACTGCAAATTAGGTACTATATTGTAGTACACAGTCTTTATGTAAACAAAGGAAAAGAAAACTTGAATTTAACAACAATTTTAAAAGCCACATTTTAAAAATTATTAAATATTGATTTGGCCAACGATGCCTCACTCAGTAACAAATACTTCTTTGGCATTTACCACCAGTCTTGCTCTCAAAAAGCCCACAGGATGGAGGGGAAAACATACCAAAAAACAAAAAATAGAAAGAAGATTAACATACCACATGACAAGTACTCTAACAGTGACAAGGGGGATATATGGATACATAAGAGCTGGTTCACTTCATGGTACAGCAGAAACTAACATAAGATTGTGAAGCAACTATAGCCAAATTTAGAAAAATAATGTATTGACAGAATTTGTTGAGATAAAAGTAAAGATATTACATGTGAGCCTTGCTCTCAAGAAGAGGGACAAGATTCCTCCCCATCAGTTACAGCTTTTCGGGAAACTGAAATATTTACAGGAGTGATGTAGGCAGAGTCCTCATACCATGCAGTGGTCCATAGTGAAACTCACTCATTAAGACTTGCTCTCAACCTGGGGTGGGGGGTGGGGGAGGTTGTGTGTAAGAATTGGCCATTCAGTGATCTGAATATCCACAGTGGTCTCAGACTAACAAAGGAGAAACTGAGCCACATAAGAGGGCTGAGATGACTCTAGTGTGACTCCTAGAGGTGTTAAGCTCACAAGTAGCACATTGATTTCTGTTTGAAACATTATTAGTTTTAAATCTATGTTTTCCAGATATAAGGAAACCCTTCCCCTCAAGCTAATTATGACTTACAGAAATTTGGCAAATTATACCTTTGTAAGCAGAATTGAAACATTTATCTTTTTTCTCTACCTGATCCTTCCAGAGGCTGAAAACTCTCAAGTTACCAGCAGTTTTACCAGACAAATTAGGAAGGCCATCTCCTAACAGGAGCTCCAGGTATTTGGGGGACTTCAAAAAGGAAGGAATTCACCTATATCTGAAGGTGAAATCTGTGACAGGCCTTTGGCATGGCTTTCCTGGATCTAAGAGGCCAGAAAAGCTGGCCTCTTTTACTTTTAGAAAGTTTAATCTGAAATTCCTTATAAAAAGTTCCAGCAAAGCCAATTTTTAAAAAGCCCATGTGATCAATTATATAAATCATCAGGCCAAGTTTACTGAAACCAGATTTATTTTGCAAACAAATTAAGTCTTAATTTGGCTATATTCAGTAGAAATGAGGGTAATTTTAGAGAGAAAAGTGTTATGTTTCAGTGGATATTAAATTCTAGTTTTGTTAATTGAGGTCTGTATTTACTGCCGAAGAAGACTTACTTCTCAGACAGTTCCTTGCTGTTATGTTTTATTATTGTAAAAAATAAATTCCATTAAGAAATAATTCAGTTAAAAGTTTAATTGAATTATTAAAAGAACACTCTAAGTTTGTTTCTAAAGCTTATCTAAATAATCTTTGGATGAAAATCAGATGCCCATGACCTGAAACCAGGGTATTGTGTATACTAGAAGAGACATAATTTAAAGGGCAATCTCTCACCTAGATGGAGGACACATCAAATACTCTTAACTACCTCCTGCACAGCAAAACTGAAGGGAATAGACTCTTGAATTAATATTTACACTTAGAACAAGCCCCTGCATAGACTGACCTATAGAGAGGGTGGCTGACCTTAAAACAATGCCCAAGCAGAGGAGACACAACCAAGCCAGGATGAGAAGATGACAACATCTGAAGTAGACGGCACTGGAGATGGAAATGGCAACCCACTCCAGTGTTCTTGCCTGGAGAATCCCAGGGACGGCAGAGCCTGGTGGGCTGCCGTCTATGGGGTCGCACAGAGTCGGACACAACTGAAGCGACTTAGCAGCAGCAGAAGTAGATGGGTGACCCAAGATACAAGACCAGGCCTGTATACCAACTACTCTGATAACTGCTCACATCTTTGCTTACTAACTAAATGCATTTCACAACCTTATGCACAGTTAAAGTTAATCTAATTGTTAGCTTTATGATCAATTACCTGTATCCAGTACTTCTGGGTTACCCTGGTGGATTTCTCCACTCCAAGGCTCTAACTGAATGGCCCTTAGGAAATTTACTCTAGAAAAAAAGATATACTTCTGTTCAGGCAACTAGTCGATGTTATTAGGTGGGATACCCTCACCTGGCCAGTTAATAATACCTGTTATGTATGACCCTGGCCATAAACACAAGTTTGTTTTCAGGGTCATTCAAACTCAATCAGAACAACAAGCAAAACTTCAGCCAAAGAATATAACCTCCCTCAATTGTGGAATGGATTTATGTGGTTAACACCAGGCTGCAGTCATTTAGATTTAAGGCTCCCCTTATGTTGGGAACCAAGAGACCATATTAATACTACTAGGAAATTGGGCTGGGTGCCTATGAATAATACCAAAATATAATCTCCCCAAAGATAAGGATTGGTACAGAATAGACTAAGTAAAATGATCTGAGTATACATTAGGCAACACCTAGCAGAAGTTCTTGGCTTAAATTCTTACTTATGACCTTACTAACACTACTAGCTTGTATTTTGCCTATTTGACAAAATTATTCTTTCTTGCATTACCAAATGTGGGCATGAGCCTCTGATAAAATGACTACTAGGTGACTTGAAGCAGCTGACCAGATAGTTCTATATAAGGTCAATGACTGTAACAGTTTAGATATGGGAAGAAGCAACAGAGGGAATCATTTCCTGGACCATACCAGGTGGTGTGACAGGTGGTCCAGAGATTTCGGCTACTATTAACAGGGCCTAGTCCAGTAAGCAGCAGTCCAGTAAGAGCACATTGTGTGGCTATCAACAAAATCCCTGCCTGACCTAGGAATGAGCATTCCTAGCACCATGGGACAAAACAGAAATGGTCATGAAATGCCTCCCAAACAACAGTAGAATTTATGACAATGAGGGGACTGAGCTAACCAAAAATTGTCCCTTACCATCTGCCTCTATAAGGATAAGGTCACTGCCAATGCAACTGCTAAACTTGAAACACCCTGAAAGGAGTGTGAACTCCTGAAAGGAGTTCAGGGTGGAGATAAGGAATCAGGCACTCTGTTCTCCAGAAAAAACTGGAAGAACAGGACTTCTGAAGTCCTGTTAGATATCTTCAGGAGAAGATTTTATGAGCCCAATTTCTTGCACCTTCTCCTGTCTAGAAAAGCACTAAAATCATTAACAGAGACATCTGCTTCTTGTGACTAGTAGCAACATTCTTGTGACTAGCAGTAACCTTCTACCAAAATGTGTGCTTGATTGCACATATCCCCCTTCACCAAAATCACATATAGCTGACCTTTCCTCTTACCTCCTCAGAGCAGTTCCTTGGGGCTATCTGACAGGCTATCTCCAGAACTATAATCCTCATTTTGCCCCAAATAAAACTTAACTCACAATTCTGATGTTATGAATTTTTTTTTAGTCAACAGAGATAAAACCAGAGAAACTGCACTTCTAACAAGTTCCTAGTCAGTACAGATACTACTAGTCTAGGAAACACACTTTGAGCATCAGAGAATTATAATTATAAAACTACTCATCCTTCCTTGTTTCACCAAAAACAAAATAATTAAATCATTACATAGTTTTAAAAATCATGTACACATGAAAGAAAGGAGAAAAACACTTAATAACAAACGAGACCAGCACGTTCTTACTAATCTAACAAGGTTTTGTTAAAAGTAAAATAAACTTAAAAAGTCACACATTATTTCGCTGACATTTTCTTTCTTTTTTTGCCTGCACCGTGTGGCGTGTGGGATCTCAGTTCCCTGACCAGGGACTGAACCTGCATCCTTTGCAGTAAAAGCATAGAGTCTTAACCACTAGACTGCTAGGGAAGTCTTTTGTTGACATTTTCAACCTATAAATAATCTACTCAGTTATTCAAGACTGATTGTCCAATTGATAATTCTAAACATCTTAGAAATCCACCTCTCCTGTAGCATCTCTTAGCCAAGGGAATATTTCCTGGAATGCCTAAGGTCAGGAAGAAGATCTGAAATGTGTATTAAGCAACTCCTATAACACCAGTTCTCATCTTTATTTACAAATATGAATCATCTGTGATGCCTTTAAATACATATATGCCCAGATCTCCCCCAAGTCAACCAACTGTGATTCTTAAGAGTGTGTGTGTTAGCTGCTCAGTCGTGTCTGACTCTCTGCAATCCCATGGACTGGCTCGCCAGGACCTTCCATCCATGGGACTCTCCAGGCAAGAAAACTGGAGTGGGTTGCTATTTCCTTCTCCATCTTAAGAGTAGGGCCAATCATTTGTAACGTACACAGGTGATTCTTCCTTATACAATGCATTGTTAGCACCTATATCTGAATAAGCTATGTTTAATTCTGGAAATTCAAAACTATTTCAAAGAAGGCAATGTCATCAAATTGTGATGGCAATATTCAAAAATCTGGAAAAACTCTATGATCTTCCTCATCACATAACTATCTTTTCTCCTTTCCCTGCCCGCTACTTCCAAACACCATAAGAGCTGGGGAAAATAACTTTTCAGATTGATTAAATGCAGCCTAAAATAGAGCTGCTTTTTCTCTAGTTGCATGTGTTGATCAACTGACATATTAGCTGAGCATCTTTAAACTTCTTTGCCTTTAAGCTCTTGATGTACTTTGTCTCTTTATGTATAAATAAAGAGAAATAATGTCAAAATGAGTTACCTGAAAACAGGTAATTTTATCAGAAAGAAACTGAAACCAAGCTTGTCACGAATAGGCCCTAAGGGGAAAAAAAGGACTTCCCTGGTGGTCCAGTGGTTAAAACTCCAAACTTCCAATGCAAGGTCTGAGGTTCAATTCCTGGTTAGGGAACTAGAGCCTATATGCTGCAACTAAGATTCAGTGAAGCCTAATAAATAATTTTAAAAAAAAAATAGGCCCTAAGATGAAGATAGTCACAAGAATTCTCCCAATGCATTTTATCATAACATCCTTTAAATAGTATCAGCTCAGTTCAGTAAAAGTTGCATGACAGCAGGAGATTACTATGTCCTCTCATTTTTCAAAACGTTGATCTCATGGCACAGGTACATACACACACACAAAAGACCTGAAAGAAAGCATTTAAAAATCCCACCTAAAACTGCATTTTTAAGTTAAAAAAAAAAAAATTTTGCCAAATCATTTTGTCAGGAGATCCATAATCAAGTTCACCTTTGAATACCACGACTCTAAATGTTTCCATGTATGATATATCATGTTTAAGACCCAATTTAAGATGCCAAGTCTTCTTTGCCAGGAAAAGAGTGGAAACATTCATTAGTCAGATAATCTTTTATTGAAATGGAACACACATTCTTTTGAGATCATGGCAAAGAACAAATATCAAACAATTTAATCAAACGAAAATTTTTATTTCTAAAGGATGCAAATTAAAGCAAACATAATCTTCTACTATTTGTCTTTAAATACCATTAGTGCAAGATATATCTTATTCCTCACACTTGAATTACACTGTACATTTAAAAGATAGTACATCATAAATTTTTCACAGTTTTCTGTCTGACAGTTACTCATAAAATTAAACAGTGAGGTCTTTTTCCTCGCTTTCTGCTTCCTTAAAACAACACTGATATATAACATATAGGAGATGTGAAGACTTAATTTTAGTATGTATGCTAATATATCAAGACTAGACCAAATGTCAAAAGATGTTATATTAACAAAATAGGCCATAGTCAAAGCTATTTTTTAAGCCTTAACAAAGTTTTACAATTTGCTACTATTATCCTTCTATATTTTGTATAAACTAATGAAACTTTGAAAATATGATTATTTTCCTAAAAGTAAATATACAACCATTCTTTCCTCCTCGGGAAAGTATTTGTCCTCATGCATATAGCTATATAAAATGAAACAATGTAACTGGCTAATAAGCACATATTTCCTAAATAAAAAGCATTTCAATACTTTCATAACATTAGCTTCATTTAAATAATAATCTTTTATTAAAGTGAATTTACTAATATAAAGTATGAGAATATACACATTTCTACCACCCAGTATGAGCTGATTCTAAGCTATTTGTGGAATATATTTTACTTTAGGTACACTGCCAACAGGTTAAAAATAAACATCATTAGGTGGCCAGAAAAAATCTTGGTACATAGCAAGACTTTAGCTCTATTCAGAAATGGTATCCTTCACCCTGTAACCACAAAACATCCTGGCCTTAACTTATAAAACAACCAAAAAAATAAAAAGGCATTTTTGACTATGGAAGTATTTCAAAATATAACCTAACCTAGATATAATTATTGAAAGAGCCAAGAGATCTTTAAAACTTAATTTTTTCACACAGTACTTCTACAATCCTGGATCTGAAAAACCATGAAATTCCACCCAGTGGACCTTCTTCCATCCTATACTAATTAGCCAGACTGAGAGATTTGCAAGGCACTGAATCGTACACTTCTTCTTTGGTATCTATTCTAAGTAGTAATTCTTGAAACAAGACACTCCCTCCCAAATATCTAGATATGTAGGCACTAAAAATGCTGTGCCCCATTTATTTAAAATAATCCTGAAAGACGTCTGTCTTCTACTTTTAAGAAAACTGAGTACAACTATCAAAATCAGGGAAACGATGTTCCTATATTCAATGGATTTCTGCCAAAATCTAATAATTAAAGACTGAGAAAATATCTATCTACATAGGTGCTCTCACTGCTTGGAAACACTATGAAATTTCACTTGATTTCAAACAATATATACCAGCAATTTTCAATGAGACAAAGAACTTAAATTTTAAAATCAGGCATACACACAGGTTCAAACCCAGATGTTTCATCACTCAGTACTCTGATCTTGGGCAAGTCACTTATCCAATCTGACACTCAGTCTCCTTCTCTATAAACTGGGGGTGATGATGATGATGACAATAATGACAGAATGTTTTGTTGCTGGGAAGCTCTGAGATATAACTAATGTACAATCTCACATGCTAGCAAAGTAACGTTCAAAATTCTCCAAGCCAGGCTTCAGCAATACATGAACTGTGAACTTCCAGATGTTCAAGCTGGATTTAGAAAAGGCAGAGGAACCAGAGATCAAACTGCCAACATCTGCTGGATCACTGAAAAAGCAAGACAGTTCCAGAAAAACATCTACTTCTGCTTTACTGACTATGCCAAAGCCTTTGACTGTGTGGATCACAACAAACTGTAGAAAATTCTTAAAGAGATGGGAATAACAGACCACCTGACCTGCCTCTTGAGAAATATGTATGCAGGTCAGGAAGCAACAGCTAGAACTGGACATGGAACAACAGACTGGTTCCAAATAAGAAAAAGAGTATATCAAGGC
Organism: Giraffa tippelskirchi; assembly: GCF_054371585.1. Classification (NCBI taxonomy): domain Eukaryota; kingdom Metazoa; phylum Chordata; class Mammalia; order Artiodactyla; family Giraffidae; genus Giraffa; species Giraffa tippelskirchi. The sequence continues at coordinate 124,049,507 of NC_137285.1, forward strand.
TGTATATTGTCACCCTGATTATTTAACTTATATGCAGAGTACATCATGAGAAATGCTGTGCTGGGTGAAGCAAAAGCTGGAATCAAGATGGCGGAAGACATATCAATAACCTCAGATACGCAGATGACACCACCCTTATGGCAGAAAGTGAAGAAGAACTAAAGAGCCTCTTGATGAAAGCAAAAGAGGAGAGTGAAAAAGTTGGCTTAAGCTCAACTTTCAGAAAACTAAGATCATGGCATCTGGTCCCATCACTTCATGGCAAATAGATGGGGAAACAGTGGAAGCAGTGACTGACTTTATTTTGGGGGGCTCCAAAATCACCGCAGATGGTGACTGCAGCCATGAAATTAAAAGACACTTACTCCTTGGAAGAAAAGTTATGACCAACCAAGACAGCAAATTAAAAAGCAGAGACATTACTTTGCCAACAAAGGTCCATCTCATCAAGGCTATGGTTTTTCCAGTAGTCATGTATGGATGTGAGAGTTGGACTCTAAAGAAAGCTGAGTGCCGAAGAATTGATGCTTTCGAACTGTGGTGTTGGAGAAGACTCTTGAGAGTCCCTTGGACTGCAAGGAGATCCAATCAGTCCATCCTAAAGGAGATCAGTCCTGAGTGTTCATTGGAAGGACTGATGTTGAAGCTGAAACTCCAATACTTTGGCCACCTGATGCGAAGAGCTGACTCATTTAAAAAGACCCTGATGCTGGGAAAGATTGAAGGCAGGAGGAGAAGGGGACGACAGAGGATGAGATGGTTGGGTGGCATCACCAATTCAATGGAGATGAGTTTGAGTAGACTCCAGGAGTTGGTGATGGACAGGGAGGCCTGGTATGCTGTGGTCCATGGCATCACGAAGAGTTGGACACGACTGAGCAACTGAAATGAACTGACAACAACTAGTGTTGACAAGAACATGGAGAAATTAGAAAAATATATCATTGTAGGAATATAAAATAGTGTAGTCCCTTTGGTAAACAATCTGGCAGTTCCTTGAACATTTAAAGACAGAGAAAAAAGGGACTTCCCTGGCTGTCCAGTGGTTAAGACCCTGTGCTTCCACTGCAGGGGGAACAGGTTTAATCCCTGGTCAAAGAACTAAAATCCCACATGCCATGTGGCCAAATAAATAAATAAAAATAAAGACAGAGTAAAAAAATATCACCAAGCAATTCCACAAGTAGGTCTATTTCCAAAAGAAATGAAAATAGGACTTTCCTCGTAGTCCAGTGATTAAGAATCTGCCTGCCAATTCAGGGGACACGGGTTCAACTCCTGGTCCAGGAAGATTTCACATGTAGCATGGCAACTAAGCCTATGTTCCACAACTACTGAGCCCACAATTCTCAAGTACTGAAGTTCGTGCACCTAGAGCCTATGCTTTACAATAAGAGAGGCCACCACAATGAGAAGCCCACATACCACAACAAAGAGTAGCCATAACTCACCACAAGTAGAGAAAGCCTACCAGCAGCAATGAAGACTCGGCACAGCCAGAAATAAATAAATTAAAAAATCAATCTATTCAAAGTGACTTGCTGTTAAAAAAATAAATAAAAACACACATATATGGGAAAAACATGTACATGAATGTTCCCAGAAGGCTTATTCATAATACCCCAAAGTGAAACAACCCAAATGTCCATCAAGTGATGAATGGATAAATGAAATGTGGTATATCCTAGAAATAAAAGCAAAAATAAACAAAGGGGATCTAAACAAACTTACAAGCTTTTGCACAGCAAAGGAAACGTATACAAAATGAAAGACCGCCTACAGAATGGTGAGAAATATTTCCCAGAGAGAAAATATTTGCAAATGCTGTGACCAAAAAGGGTTTAATTTCCAAAATATACAGACAGCTCAAACAGCTCAATATCAAAAAACAATCAAAAATTGGGCAGAAGACCTAAACAGACATTTCTCCAAAGAAGACATATAGATGGCCAACAAGCATATGGAAATATGCTCAACAATGATGACTATTAGAGAAATAAAAATCAAAACTACAATGAGGTATCACTTCACACTGGTCAGAATGGCTATCATCAAAAGCCTACAAATAATAATGCTGGAAAGGATGTGGAGAAAAGGGAACACTTCAGAACACCTCAAACTGTTGGTGGGAATGTAAATTGATACAGATGCTATGAAAAACAGTAGGCGGTTCCACAGAAAACTAAAAGCAGAGCTACCATATGACCTAGCAATCCCACTTGCAGGCAAACATCCAGAGAAAACTCTTAATTTGAAAAGATACATGCACCTCAATGTTCACAGCAGCACTATTTACAATACATATGAAAACAACCTAAATGCCCATCAACAAATGAATGGATAAAGCTGATATGGCATATAAATAAAATGGAATATCTTTCAGTCATAAAAAAGAATGAAAAATGTCATTTGCAGCAACATGGATGGACTTGAAGATTATTATACTAAGTAAAATCTGACAGAGAAAGGCAAATATCGTATGATATCACTTATATAAGAAATCTAAAAAATAATACAAATGAACTTATTTACAAAACATAAACAGAGGACACAGAAAACAGAGCTACCAAAGGGGAAAAAGGGCTGAGAGCGATAAATTAGGAGTGTTAACAGGTACTCACTACTATATATAAAATAGACAAACGGGATTTCCCTGGTGGTCCAGTGGTTGAGAACCCATCCTGGAATGAAGGAGACCCGGGTTCAATCCCTGATCAGGGAACTATGATCCCAAATGCTGCAGAGCAACTAAGCCCATGCACCACAACTACTGAGCCGAAAAGCTCTGGAGCCTGCTCAACACAACTAGAGAGCCTGTGCCCCGCAACTACTGAGCCCCCGAGCCACAGCTAGAGAGTCCATGCACCACAACAAAAGATCACACATGGTGCAACAAAGACCCCATGTGCAGCCACTAAAACTTGATGCAGCCAAATAAATAAATAAAATTATAAAAAATAAAGTAGATAAACAACAAGGTCTTGCTATATAGCAAAGGGAACTATATTCAGCATCCTATGATGGAAAATAATCTGAAAAGACTACACACACACACATATATATGTATATGTATATATATATAACTGAATCACTTTGCTATACAGTACATTGTAAACCAGTTCAGTTCAGTTCAGTCGCTCAGTCATGTCCGACTCTTTGCGACCCTATGAATTGCAGCACGCCAGGCCTCTCTGTCCATCACCAACTCCCGGAGTCTACCCAAACCCATGTTCATCGAGTCGGTGATGCCATCCAACCATCTCATCCTCTGTCGTCCCCTTCTCCTCCCGCCCCCAATCCTACCCAGCATTAGGGTCTTTTCCAGTGAGTCAACCCTTCGCATGAGGTGGCCAAAGTAAACCAACTACACTTCAATTTTAATAAACTGTCAAGCCAGCAATCATTATCCAGCAACTATACCCTCAAAATGACTATATGATGAAATTTTCACATAAAGCAAAACTAAATTGTCACTAGCAGACATGAACTTCAAGATACACTAAATGGAAATGCAATTTAAACCACAATGAGATATCACATTACAATTTTTATTAGACTGGTGCAAAAGTAATTGCAGTTTTTCACTGCTGAACTTTGCCATTTGATATTGGAATACATTCTTAAATAAATGTGGTTATGTTATACATCATTTTAATGTGCATTTCTTCCTTTATGTTTTTTGCTAATGAATTATTACTTGCTATTTATTTTATTTGCATTTTAGACTATGGAAATGATATTAAACAAAAAGCAAATTTGAGTGGTTTTCTTATTCAAGTTCAAAATGGGTCATAAAACAACGGAGACAACCCACAATACCCATACATTTGGCCCAGGAACTGCTAATGAACATACAGTGCAGTGGTGGTTCAAGAAGTTTTGCAAAGGAGATGAGAGCCTTGAAGATGAGGAGCATATTGGCTGACCACCAAAAGCTGACAACAATCACCTGATTGTTGATCACTGAAGCTGATCCTCTTAGAGCTACACAAGAAGTCGCCCATGAACTCAATGTCAACCATTCTATGGTCATTCAGCATTGGAAGCAAACTGGAAAGATGAAAAAGCTAGATAAGTAGGTACCTCATGAGCTGACTGCAAATAAAAAAAAATCATTGTTTTGAAGTGTCATCTTCTCTTATTCTATGCAACAACGACGAACCATTTTTCAAACGGTTGTTATTTGCAACAAAAAGTGGATTTTATGTGACAACCAGCTCAGTGAATGGACCAAGAAGAGGCTCCAAAGAACTTCCCAAAGCCACACTTGCACCAAAAAAAAAAAAAGGTCATGGTCACTGGTGGTCTGCTGCTGGTCTGATCCACTACAGCTTTCTGAATCCTGGGGAAATCATTACATTGGAAAAGTATACTCAGCAAATTGATGAGATGCACCGAAAACTGCAACGCCTGCAGCCGGCACTGGTCAACAGAAAGGGCCCCATTCTCTGCAATGCCCAACTGCACGTTGCACAATCAACACTTAAAAAGTTGAACAAACTGGGCTGCAGAGTATTGCCTCATCTGCCATATTCACCTGATCTCTCTCCAACCAACCACCACTTCTTCAAGCATCTCAACAACTTTTTGCAGGCAAAATGCTCCCACAACCAGCAGGAGGCAGAAAATGCTTTCCAAGAATTCATCAAATCCCAAGGCATGTATTTTTAAGCTACAGGCATAAATAGACTTATTTCTCGTTGGCAAAAGTGTGTTGATTGTAATGGTTCCTATTTTGATTAATAAAGATACGTCTGCATCTAGTTATACTCCTATTTTGATTAATAAAGATATGTCTGCATCTAGTTATAATGATTTAAAATTCATGGTCCAAAACCACAATTGCTTTTGACCAATCTAGTAATATTAATTCAAGATAAACAATGATTGATTAATGACACATGGTGTAGCACCTAAAACCACCACCTGAAAAACAGACAGGTATAGCTAAAATTACAAGAGAAGAAAATGGAATACCAAAAATATTCAGTTAGGTCAATAGAGCTGAGAAAACTAGTATATAAAATACCTCTACAGTAAAACAGACGAAAAGAATTCCCCAACGAGAAAGTTGACTAATAATGTAAAATACATTTTACCATAGAAACAATATGTTAAATGATGACTATGATATAAAACCTCTGAATAAAGTTAACTAAAATAAAATTTGAGCCTGGACATGAATCTAACCACCCAATGCTTGCTTGTTTGAAGACAAAACAATTAAAAACAACAGAAAGAAAGGAACACAGTAGTACACAAAGCCTGTTTCTCCAACTCTGAATTATAACCTGCTTGAGATCAGTCTTTTCACAAACAGAAGTTTGTGAATCGAGTGTTCTTAATATTTGGTATATATTAGAAATAAACTGTAAAGTCTATTTATGATGGAAATAAGTTCACTAAATACTAATTAAAAGCCAAAAATGAAAAAATAAAAATAAAGAAAGCCAAAAATGACATTTTATCAACTAATATAAACTCTTACAGTATAGTACCTCTAACAGACATGCAATAAAATATTTACCAATACTGGACTTCCAGTAGATAGAAATCCGTCAGCCAAGACAAGGGACACAGGTTCAATCCCCGGTCTGGGAAGATTCCACATGCTGAGGAACTAGGCCCATGTGACACAACTACTGAGCCTGAATGCTGCAAATACTGAGGCCCATGCACCTATAGCCTGTGCTCTGCAACAAGAGAAACCACCGCAATGAGAAGCTCGTGCCCTGCAATGAAGAGTAGCCCCCACTCATCACAACTAGAGAAAGCCCATGACCAGCAACAAAGACACACCGCAACAACAAAAATAAATAAATAAATAAATGCTACATTGACACTTAACGGTAGAGCTTAAAAAAAAAATTTTTTTACCAATACTGAATCATTTGGTTTTAGTTTTAAGAGTATATAATATTCACATAGTTCCTAATTCAAACTTACACAAAAAGGTATGCAATAAAAAGTCTAAGGGACTTCCCCGTTCGTCCAGTGGTTAAGACTCGGCCTCACAATGCAGGGGGCACTGGTTCAATCCCATCAGAGAACTAAGGTCCCACATGCTGTGGGGTATAGCCAAAAAAGATTTATTTTTAAAAGTCTCTGCCTCTCATCTTCTCCAGCCACCAGTGGGGGGTAAACAACACTAAAATATAATCAAGGGGTATACATTCCCAGTTGTTTCCTATGGGACCACAGATGTGGTAACACTTTTCTTTAACACCAGAAATAACATTTTCTTTTTGAATCGGGATTACTCACAAAACAGAAAACATCTAGATGACAAGATACTTGCACATGAATGCCGAAAAGGAGATCAAATGGAATGCTAAAGCATAACCAAGAATATTGTGAAGAAACAATAAAATGAAATAAAAATATCAGCTAATATTCTATTAAGTTAGTCCTGACCAACACATGACAGGAAATCTGCAGCAATGGAGCAAAGGAGATGGCTGCAAGTTTCTGTGCCTACTTCCCAAATTAGTCACTCAAGAGTCAACAGCACAAACCAGACTTACAAACTAACTCCTGCTTATGCATCAGATCATTCCTGAAGACTGACACCAACAAACAGCATCTGTGAGATTCAAATGGGCATTCAAAGAATTTACGAAGACAAACATCAACTTAGCACCACAGGCCTCCTCAGGTAAAAGGCTTCATACTTTATACATTCAAGACTGAATTGCCAATCCTCAATTATTAACGGGTAAATTACTCAGCTAGGAGTAATTCAAGCTCATATTTGTCCTTCCCTGCTTTCAGTTAAGCCACTTTACTACTTATTAATGCTTTCACCTGAGAAGTAAAAGGACTTTAGCAAAAATGCTACTACCTGGAGGGTCCTTAGAGTATGATTTCCCCAAATTATCAGAAGGCCAAAAGTGACAAGATCATTAACCACTCCTGTGTTCTTAAGAGGAGAATCCTAAGAGGCCACTGGCCTACTGGCTCATTACTTACAGTAAATGCAAAAACCTGCTCCTGACCTAAGACAGTGAACTTCAAAGGAACTGAAAGGAGGAGATACAAATGGTTTCTAAGGAGTCTCTTACTCCCAATCTTCTTGGAACAACTGGAATTCTAGCTACATCTTTCATAATCTAACATCAACATATCTTTTACACTTTTATGGGAACTACTAGGAGTAAACTAGAAATGGGTCCCTGAGGCAAACAGGGCAATAAGTAACGTGGAAAAGCTGTATAAGTGCCACCAATATCTATTTCTTACTGGCAAGGACCACTTCTCCAAGAAGGTAATCACATTCCCAGCCTCCTCTGCAGCTAGGCTGCAAGGGCATATGAAGCAAATTCAAGCAACAAGATATAAGGGAAAGTCTTTTGGGAAAATTTCTGGTAGAAATTGTCTTCCCTTAGAGAAGGAAAGGAGGGAAGGTAAGAAGAGAAATTTTGCATGAGGAAAAACTGCACTTCCTTTCTCTTTTTCCACCTAATGTTGCATGAGATTAGCATGCTTAGAATTGCGTATACCATCTGCAATCACAAGGGGAATCATTATCAATACATAGAAAGATGGAAGGTACCTAGGACTGCTTAACTTGGTGGAGGAAATTCTTTAGCATTACTTAACAGTTTATCCTTGAGGTTCATTACATTTTTTAATTCACAGGTTAACTCTTTACAGGATAAGTCAAAGACCATGATTTCTGAACTGATGTTCTTAATTACTTAACAAAATTACATTCCACATGCATTTGTTGAGTATCTACTATGTTCCACACACTATGCAAGAAAGCTTTATGTGAGCTACTTTAATTATCAAAATAACCCCATTAGGTATTAAAATTATCATTGCTGATAAGAAACATGAGGCTCAGAGAAGTTTAAGTGACTTGTGCCCAAAGTCACATAATTAATAAAGATTAACAACTAGGATTTATATCCATGTTGTATATCTCTAAGCTAGGGCTCATTCCAGTAGCTGTGATCAGCTACTCTACCACTCAGATCACCTTTATGATCTCCATATTCATATGCTGCTGCTGCTAAGTCGCTTCAGTAGTGTCCAACTCTGTGTGACCCCATAGACGGCAGCCCACCAAGGCTCCGCCGTCCCTGGGATTCTCCAGGCAAGAACACTGGAGTGGGTTGCCATTTCCCTCTCCAATGTATGAAAGGGAAAAGTGAAAGTGAGGTCGCTCAGTCATGTCCGACTCTTAGCGACCCCATGGGCTGTAGCCTACCAGGCTCCTCCATCCATGGGAATTTCCAGGCAAGAGTACTGGAGTAGGGTGCCATTGCCTTCTCCGTATAACTGTGGCTAAAAAGACCAAATCAAGGAAAATCGCTCGTAAAAATTCTTCAGCACTTCTGTTCTAAACCCAAGTGGTGGGTAACTTTCATTATTACTCCTTAGTTTAATTCCATCTAACTCTGTTTAAAAAAAATTCTCCCTCTCATGATTTCAGTTCAGTTCAGTCGCTCAGTCGTGTCTCTTTGTGACCCCACACACCGCAGCACGTCAGGCCTCCCTGTCCATCGATGATGCCATCCAGCCATCTCATCCTCTGTTGTCCCCTTCTCCTCCTGCCTTCAATCTTTCCCAACATCAAGGTCTTTTCAAATGAGTCAGCTCTTCGCATCAGGTGGCCAAAGGATTGGAGTTTCAGCTTCAACATCAGTCCTTCCAATGAACACTCAGGACTGATCTCCTTTAGGATGGACTGGTTGGATCTCCTTGCAGTCAGAGGGACTCTCAAGAGTCTTCTCCAACACCACAGTTCAAAAGCATCAATTCTTCGGCACTCAGCTTTCTTCACCGTCCAACTCTCACATCCATACATGGATGTGAAAAACCATAGCCTTGCATAGTGGAACTCAGCAATTCCACTACTAGGTATATACCCAAGAGAAATGAAAACATAAGTCCACAGAAAAATTTGCTCAAAGGAACATTATTCATAATAGCAAAAAAGTCCATCAACTGATGAACAGATTAAAAGAATGCAGTATACTCACACAATGGAATATTATCCTGCCATAAAAAAAGACCACTGGAAAAACCATAGCCTTGACTAGATGGACCTTTGTTGGCAAAGTAATGTCTCTGCTTTTTAATATGTTATCTAGGGTGGTCATAACTTTCCTTCCAAGGAGTAAGCGTCTTTTAATTTCACGGCTGCAGTCACCATCTGTGGTGATTTTGGAGCCTAGAAAAATAAAGTCAGCCACTGTTTCCACTGTTTCCCCATCTATCTGCCATAAAGTGATGGGACCGGATGCCATGATCTTAGTTTTCTGAATGTTGAGCTTTATTTACTTCATTTTTAAATTCTAATTTGAAAGAATACTAGATTGAGAAACAATAATATTTGCTGAATGAACAAAAAAGACGAGGGTCCAGAACCTGACTTGCAACTTCCAATTTTCATTATCTAAAACTCCACTGATTACAAGTCACACTGTGTTACACTAAGAAAAAATGCTCCCATTTAAATTAATACAATGCTGTATCATGACTTCTACTTATTAAAAGAGCTCTTTTAAACTTTGTTAGATTTTGAGCATACATTGCTCCTGTGCATAATTTTTAAAAGGTAAAAGAAATAAATTGGTGAATAAATTGGTCACACTCAGGCTCAAATTCTTCTAAATCACTTTTTTAAATCAGGCATTACTGTTTTTCCACACAATATCATCTTCTGTGCCATGAAAAGCCTCGGTGATCCAACATTTGTATTCAAATCATTATCTCTGGGATTTTCTTCCAAGCCTGATGAAAACTACTCTGCAAGTTCTGTGCATGAAGAGACAACAACCACATCACAAACAAAAGGAACTGTAAGATGGATCCAGATTTTAGAAATGTAAGAAGGAAAAATATATGCTTATGAGAATTAATAAAACACAATAAATATAGATAACCAGTGGGAATCTGCTGTATGACTCAGGGAGCTCAAACTGGTGTTCTATTACAACCTAGAGAAGTGGGATGGGGTGGAAGGGACATTCAAGAGGGAAGGGACACATGTATACCTATGGCTGATTCACACTGATATGTGGCAGAAACCAACACAATACTGAAAAGAGACTATCCTTCAATTAAAAATAAATTAAAAATAAATTAAAAAAAAAAACACACAATAACTTACTTTGTTATCTTGCATAAGACAACATCCTGAAGCTACCAATGGTGAACATATACCATGCTTGGCGTTTTACCTATCTTGTTTAACTCTTTACAGAGAGCAGCAAAAAGTTAGGCATTAACCTTAGTTTACATACATGAAATATGAGGCTCAGAGAACTTAGTCATTTGTCCTAGATGATCCAGCTAATAAGTGGCAGAGCTGGGTTTCAATCTCTGGTCTATCTTCAAAGTCCTTACTCTTTTTTACCACTTCAGTGGTTGTCAAAATTTAGAGCACATAAGAATCACCTCAGAGTGGGAAAAATACTGCATATATTTGCAAGCCATATAGCTGATAAGATAAATGTATAAAGAACTTTTATGGGACTTCCCTGGTGGTCCAGTGGTTAAGAATCTGCCTTCCAATGCAGGGAACATGGGTTAGATACCTGGTTGAGGAACTAAGATCCCACATGCCATGGAGCAACTAAGCCTTCATGCCATTACTAAAGAGCCCATGTGCCACAACTAGAGAAGCACACACGGCAACTAAGACCCAGCAGAGCCAAAAAAAGAACTCTTACAAGTCAATAGGAAAAAGACAAGTAATCCAATTTAAAAATGGGCAAAGGATTTGAATAGCCATTTCTCCAAAGAAGATATGCAAACAGCCAATAAGCACACACAAAAGCACTCAACATCATAAGCTATTAGGGAAATGCAAATCAAAGCCACAATATGATACCACTTCACACCTACTAAAGGCTTCCCAGGTGGTTCTGTGGTAAAGAATCGGAATGCCAGGCAGGAGACTTGGGTTGGATCGATCCCAGAGAAGGAAAGGCCAAACCACTCCAGTGTTCCTGCCTGAAAAATTCCATGGACAGAGGAGCCTGGCGGTAGTCCATGGGGCCGCAAAGAGTCAGATATGACTTAGCAACTAAGCAACAACAATCACGCCTACTAGAATGGCTATAATCAAAAGACAAACTATTGTAAACATTGGTAAAATGTATAGAAACTGGAACCTTCATACATTATAGCTAGCAGGAATATAAAATGGTATAGCCACTTTGGAAAACTATTTCAAAGTTCCTCAAAAAGTTAAATATAGAGTTACCTCATGACTCAGCAATTCCACTACTAGGTATATACCCAAGAGAAATGCAAACATAAGTCCACAGAAAAATTTGCTCAAAGGAACATTATTCATAATAGCAAAGAAGTCCATCAACTGATGAACAGATTAAAAGAATGCAGTATACCCACACAATGGAATATTATCCTGCCATAAAAAAAGAATGCAGTACTGATGCCATAACATGGATGAACCTTGAAAATACTATGCTAAGTAAAAGCTGAAGACCACATATTGTATGATTTCATTTATATAGATTTTACTTCCACAGAGAGAGTACGTAATTGCTTAAGGCTGGATAAGGTGATGGGAAGTGACTGCTAATAAGTAGTTTCTTGAAAGGAGACCAAAAATGTTCTGAAGTATGAACTATATAACCCTATGAATATACAAAAAAAAAACCCCACTCTGAATGGGTTAATTGTATGGCAAGTGAATTAGATCTCAATAAACCTGTTTTTTAAAAACCCTCTAGGGATTTCCCTGGAGGTCCAGAGGTTAAGACTCTGCCTTCCAGTGCAGGGGGCACAGGTTTCCTCCCTGTTTGGGGAACTAAGGTCCCACATGCCTCAGGGTGTGGCTAAAAATTAAAAACCAAACAAACAACTGTCAGAAGAATTATCATAAATACTAGGTGCCAGAAGACAATAAACTTCAAAAACAATTCTTAAATACATAAAATTTTAAACACCCTACCCTTCTTACTTAACTTATATGCAGAGTACATCATGTGAAATGCCAGGCTGGATGAAACACAAGCTGGAATTAAGATTGTCAGGAGAAATATCAGTAACCTCAGATATGCAGATGACACCACCCTTATGGCAGAAAGCGAAGAGGAACTAAAGAGTCTCTTGATGAAGGTGAAAGAGGAGAGTGAAAAAGCTGGCTTAAAACTCAACATTCAAAAAACTAAGATCATGGTATCTGGTCCCATCATTTCACAGCAAATAGATGGGGAAAAAATAGAAAATGACAGACTTTATCCTCTTGGGCTCCAAAATCACTGCAGATGGTGACTGCAACCATGAAATTAAAAGATGCTGCCTCCTTGGAAGGAAAGCTATAACAAATCTAGACACTGTATTAAAAAGCAGAGACATTACTGACAAAGGTCCATCTAGTCAAAGCTATGGTTTTTCCAGTAGTCATGTACCAATGTGAGATTTGGACCATAAAGAAGGCTGAGTGTCAAAGAATTGATGCTTTTGAACTGTGGTGCTGGAGAAGACTCCTGAGAGTCCCTTGGACTGCAAGGAGATCAAACCAATCAATCCTAAATGAAATCAATCCTGAATATTTATTGGAAGGACTGATGCTGAAGCTCCAATACTTTGGTCACGTGATGTAAAGAGCTAACTCATTAGAAAAGATTCTGATGCTGGGAAAGATTGAAGGCAGGAGAAGAAGGGGGCAACAGAGGATGAGATGGTTGGATGGCATCACCGACTCGATGGATATGCGTTTGAGCAAGCTCCAGAAGACAGTGAGGCACAGAGAAGCCTGGCATGCTGCAGTCCATGGAGTTGCAAAGAGTCGGAAACAAATGAGCACATGGACAAACAACAAGACCAGATTTCTTCTGCGTGCTAAGTCGCTTCAGCCGTATCCGATTCTATACGACCCTATGGACTGTAGCCCGCTAGGCTCCTCTACCCATGGGATTCTCCAGGCAAGAATACTGGAGTGGGTTGCCATGCCCTCCTCCAAGGGATCTTCCTGACCCAGGGATCAAATATGAGTCTCTTAGGTGTCCTGTGTTGGCTGGTTCTTTACTGCTAGCAACACTTGGGAAGCCAGATTACCTCTAAGTTTCCCTTTTACATATAAAGGTATCTGAGACGATGAAAAAAAAGTCTCAGAGCTCACATCAACAGACTTCAGAATCCAATCTCCAGTGACCCCCATGAACTAACAGTTTAGAGAAGGTAACATATAGCATAGCAATTCCTCACTTGAGGTTACTAGATCTGCAAGTGTCTACAGTGAAAAGGACAAGTGCTTCTTGAGCCAGTTTAAATTTTTCAGAATATCTGTAAGAAACCATACATACACTTAGCCCTCTCTGAGGTAACGTTTACGTATCTTTGCCTTTGGTTGTACTCGTGTTACTAGCTTTAAAATACTGACTCAAAGCTGACTCACAGCTCAGTATATGAAAAATAAAAAGAACACAAATTATTTGTTAAAATGTATTCTGATAGGCAAATGTTTCCAAATATGGGAGCCATTATGAGTTCCTTGGTTAAGAGCTTGGGAAATACAGATACGGGAAAGTAAACAAGTCTAATGAAGTGAAGTCACTCAGTCATGTCCAACTCTTTGTGACCCCGTGGATTATCCAGTCCATGGAATTCTCCAGGCCAGAATACTGGAGTGGGTAGAGTCCACCTCAATATGATTCACTTCCTATCAACTATGCCTTGGTTTCCATTTTCATCTATAAGATCAACAAATACTATAGTATCCACCTGACTCTAAAATTCTAAGATTTTTTAAATATTATATAACAACCTAAGAATGTCTACTAAGAAGGCAGTTCTTTATATTATGGGTCCCTTCAAAAAACTTTCTTTACTGACTGGAGTTAGCACATCATTAGAATAAACAAGAAATACATTATATTAATAAACAACACATAGGCTGTAGGATTCAGAAACTTACTTATACATGGCCTTAGAAAGCAAAGAGAGAATAAACTAATAATAAACTAAAAAGAAAGTAAAGTGTGCTTGTCTACTGCTGACAGCAAAAGTCAACAGGAAACACTTCAGTATAAAATCTCCCCAAAGCATGGAATGTCCCTGATTAACAACAAATGAGTTATCTTTCCTTCTCATACTTCACTCCCAACATACCAGCTTCCACATGCACCCCTGGAACAAATAAACTGAAGAAGGGAAGGAGAACAATGGGAAAAAAACACGATACCATAATCGGCCTCCTTTCAAAATTCCACAAGGTGAGAGGGTGGATGGGAGTGGGGAACTAGCCATGGTTGGTGGTGATAGTGGTTTAGTCACTAAGTCGTGTCTGACTCTTTATGACCCCATGGACTGTAGTCCACCAGGCTCCTTTATCCATGGGATTTTCCCAGGCAAGAATACTGGAGTGGGTTGTCATTTCCTTCTCCAGGGGATCTTCCCCACCCAGGGATCAAACACGCAGACCCACATCTCCTGCACTACAGGCAGATTCTTTCACTGCTGAGGCACCAGGGAAGCTATAACCCAGCATAAAAATTTCCTATTTACAATTTAATGTGTTGTGGACTTTTTTCTTTTTTTTGAAGTCACAAAAATTTTTTCTCTGTCTACTTCTTTAGGTTAAAAATCAAAGCTATCTGAATTTGGGGAGAGTAAACTCATAGTAATTTAAACTGAGTATAACACCGGTGGGGGATGCATCAGTGAGAAGGAGAGCTATTTGTGGGATTTTGGGGACGAAGGTGGTGGTGAGAGCCTCAAAAAAGGAAAAGCAGGCAAGATCCTTTACAACAAAATACATATAAAAATCCAAGCTCAGAGATTTCTAATGAATTTTTAAAAGGTCATTCCACTTGCTAAGACAGCCCAGAAAAGCCAGACCACCTTCTCCTCAAGCAATAAAAGTTATGATTATTGAGAGTAGACAATTTTAAACTTCCAATTCAGCACTACCATTAGGGAGAAAAAAGCAACTCAGAAATCTAAAGTTATGTTTTAGAAGATAATAAAGTATTCTGCTCACAACTATATAAGAATGAAGGGATTCATCTCATTTATTTAATACAAAGGAGAACACATTCCTTTAAAATATAAAGAATCCCATTAATCCTTGGAGCACCAACAATCACTGTATTTACATATTATATATATACATATATACTCTGGCTTCCTAGGTGGCTCAGTAGTAAAGAATTCTCCTGCCAATGCAGGAGACACTGGTTCAAACCCTGTCAGGAAGATTCCCTAGAGGACATGGCAACCCACTCCAGTATTCTTATCAGGAAAATCCCATGGACAGAGGAACCTGGTGGGTTACAGTCCATGGGGTCACAAAGAGCATGGACACACACAGCTATACTCAACATCAAATAGCCACAGTTTAGCTTAAAGTGCCTACATGAGTCAAATTAAAACACAAGCTCAGTGACACCACCTATTGTTGTTAGTCACTAAGCTGTGTCCAACTCCTTTGTGACCCCATGGACTATAGGACATCAGGCTCCTCTGTGCATGGGATTTCCCAGGCAAGAATACTGGAGTGGGTTATCATTCCCTTCTCCAGGGGATCTTCCTGACCCAGGAACTGAACGCGCATCTCCTGCATTGACAAGCGGATTATTTACCACTGAACCACCCAGGAAGACCCAACACCACTTATATGTCCCTATAAATAGAGCTTATAAAATATATCACCTAAACACTAAAAAGCTGCTCTTAAATATAACCAGTTACATCCACTTAACAATTGTGCCAGCTTAAACAAAAAGTACAAAGATACAAACCCAAGTAAGACTTAGCCTATGACCTCAAGGAATTCACATGACAGGGGAAGACAGAAGCATGTGCAAATCAAAACCGTTTGAGATCGCAGAGAAGAGCAAGTTCACAAACTTAAACAGTAACCAGAATTTGCCAGATGAAAACCAGGAGGGTGCAAACAAAGGCATGAATGTAGAGAACACAATTAGATAACCAGAAGTCCTGAGTGGCCAAGCCAGAGGATTAAGGAGGAAGGATAAATGGGCATGAAATGGTAGTAACTAAGCCAGGAAAACGGAGCTTGTAGCTTGCAGCTGGGTTGCAAAGGGCTACATATGCTATAACAAAGTGTTTGGTCTTTATTCAGAAGAACCTCATGTGTAATAGTTATTAGAAAGTTAACTGATGACAATGTGGAAAACAGATTTAAACGGAGATTGGGAGAAGATTAGAAGATATGAGAACACTAAAGCAATAATTAGGATATTACCACAACAATGCAAGTGAAATGTAATGAAGTCGGGAATAATACAAACAACTAAACAGTAGCAGCAGGAGCAACAACCTATGCCAACTTAGCAGCAACTGTGTGTCCATCTAGTTGACCATAAGTCAAGGAACAGGCAACAGGGGAAACAGAGCAAAGAATGCAAACAAGTCTTTGGAATATAATCAAAAGGACAATGACTACTAACTATTCATACTCCACAGAGAAACTTTACTTTCAAACTAAGTCTGTCTTCCTAAACTGCTAAAATATAAAATGCCTTAGTTCACTTAATAATTGTTACAAACTTAATTTTAACCATATGAAAAATTTTGGGTATCTTGCACAGGAATTATTTAAGTCTAAAAATATCCCTATGGCCACAAGAAAAGCAAAGAAACAAATACAGAACTAAAATATAGTAGTTTTCACCTGAAACTAACACAACATTGTTACTCACCTATACGCCAATGTAAAAATAAGTTAAAAAAAAAAAGTAGTTTCCAGTCAGAAAACAATGATCTTGGTATATCCACGTTTGGATGAGTCTAAATTAATATGCCTTAGTTAGAAACCCTGAAAAGATATGTGAATAGTAGAAATATTCATAAAAACTACCTAAATTAAATATGGGAGGGGGGAAAAAAAGGAACTAGCAAATAAAAATCTTTGGGCTACGAACAATTCAGCTACCTGAACACATAATTATGACAACATATAGTTGGTATTTTTCATGAAATTAACATGAAGTTTTGTGTACCACAGGAAAAAAACTGATGAGGCTTACAGACCCAATTTCAATTTAATAAAAACATTAATATAGGGAAATAAGAATGGCAGCTACTCTGTTTCAATATGCAAATCAACCTTTACAAAAATATGTTTGCTGAACTGTTTGTATTATAGAACTGCTAAAACAGTGGTATTTCTTATTAGTCATGATTACCTCTATAAAGAAAGTTATTGACTTTCACAATGCTGGCAAGATGTCTTATCTTTTAAATTCAAAGTTAGCTGATTGTGGATATAGGTTAAGTTTAACAATAAAGTCCGATAAACACATGTCACACTAAATTTAATGTTCAAACTTATATTTGTCATGTTCTAATAATCATCTGAGGTTGACTGGCTCACCCCCAGATATTAATCATTAACCAGGTGTCAGTTTAAAATTCCATGTGAAATCGTTAAGGTCAATAAACGCAGAAAGGTCAATTTACTAGAAGGTTTAAATAAGAATTTCCATTTCACTGTTTATATAATTTGATAAATTTGTAAGAACTTTTCTTTCATAACAGTATGTGAACATTATAGGTTTCTCCACTGAAGGAAAAAAAGTTTGTATTGTGTTAGTTCCAGTTACAATTTCTAGCTGAGTTAAACCTCTAACAGACTTAAAGCAGGAAATCCAAAAGGAAATTCCATCATCAGTTCCTGGGGCTTGGTAACTCAAAGGTTCTTTGAAACAGAGATACAGAAGTTCTCCAACTATTTACTATAACCTTACCTCATATCTTCAAGCAAATCACATTCTGCTTGATGTTTGGCTTGAAGTTTTGTCATCTGTTCAACTTGAATGTTTTTCAGTTCCTGTGTAACTTTCACCTGAAATATACCATATATTTATAAGGGCTTACCACAACTTATAAAACTTACCGCAATAATTAAAAAAATATTTAAGGAAAATATATAATACTTGTCAGAATATATAACTGTTACTTGCCTCTCCCCTGAGGACCACAATCCTGTTATTAGCCACCTAATTTTGTTTACTGCAGATACTTAATTTTAAAACCTAGCCAAAATAACCTGAAGCAGAGGCTAAATGAAAGTACATGAGTATAAAAATTACAGATTAAAGAGGTGCAAAATAAACTGCCAGTCGTTTCATTTCATGTACAATACCTATCTAGGTCTTCTTAGAGCTTTAAAAGAGTCTGTCTTCTATTTCTTCCAAACAGGATTCAAAGGTATTAACCATCAGAAGTGAGCAGAGCATAGATGGGAGAAGGGGACATAAGAATGCCTAATATCTAATGACTGAAATTTACACAATCATGAAATTATATGCATCCATCAACTACATAAATTATTCTATAATGGCTAGGAGAAGCACACACTCTGGATGACGCCCTTGCTGACAGCACATCAAATCACAATCTCTCGTTCACAAAGAAGAAAGCAAAAGTGACCTTCCAGCCTATGCAGTGCTTTCAAGCCACCCCAGCAAGCCGGTTCCCGTGGCGTTTCCACTTCAAACAGAACACTAAATGCAAATTGGCCAGTGCCTCGCCTGCCAGGCCGGGATTCGGGTTACAGTGGGCCTGGAACCCTCGCCGCCACCGGAGCAGGTCTACCGGAGGGCTATGTGTGAAAAGAAAAAGACTCACTTGGAGAACCCAGGTGAGAAAGAAGAGGGAGCAGACACGAGTGAGTTAGGCATTCACCAAATGTTTGCCCACAAGGGGAGGACAGAACAGCCTCCTCCACCCAGAGCCCTGAGTAGACATTCAGTAACCATCTGCAGGATTGAAACGACAAGGACACAGCCTCAGTCCCTGGGGAAAAAACTGGGGAAGAGGACACTGAAACAGTTCTGGAAGGGTGAAGCTGCTGACAAGCCCAGAGCACTCGTCACTCCCACCCCAAGCCCAGATCGCGGCGAACACGCCACGCACGGCCCGGTTATCGCTCTCCTGGGAACAGAATCACCACCTTCCTCTCCCCTTGTCGGAGAGGCGGGGCAGGAACAGGGAAGAGAAAGGCAGGACCGTTCAATGCTTAATTTCTGTTTTCCCCTGGGGTGGGGTGGCTATTGCGACTTCTTTTCGGTCGCCCCGTGGGAAAAGCGGGTCAAATCTTAAGGCGAGGCTGGTAACAAATGTCCTGTAAATCGGCAAATGCGCGAGGGTGGCAACAAGCGAGAGGGGGGCTCAAACCTGGTGCAGACTAAACAATAACACAAACATAAGGCTCTGCAAAGCTGCAGGGGCTCCCCCACCTCCCCTCGGTGCAGCCCCGGAGAAAGCACTTTGCAGAGAGCAGCACTGCCATGCGCGCTCGCTCACACACACACACACACACTCAAAACTCTTGTGAAATGTCTAGGGTTGGGGGGGGGGTCTTCCGTGCGGTGGAGGGGACGAGCCACGGCCGCCCCTCCGCCGCAAAAGCACCAAACACGCGGGCCCCCCTCCAGGAACCGACGGCAAGTGAGTGACAAGCCCGAGTCGACGGCGGTCACGGCCCCCTGCGCAAAGGGGGAGGGGGCGCCGAGGTAGCCCCAGCCGCGTTCCTTGTACGCATCCCCGCCCAAAACCTCAAAGACCCCCGGCTGCATCCTCACCTTCCTCGGCGGCGGCTGCATGATGCTGAAGGGACATCAATCCTCCTCCCACGGCGGCGTAAGTGAGGAGAGGAAAAGGAGGGTCGAGAGGAGAGGGCCGCCCCGGGAGCGGGCGTGTGCTTGTGTGTATGTGTGTGTGTGTGTATAAGGAGAGCCTGAGAACGAGGACTCGCCCGGGAAGCTGCAAGGCCGGCGGGTGGCAGGAGAACCCGGGTCGGAGGGTGAGTGTGAAGAGAAGGAGGAGGAGCCCCGGGAAGGCCTGGGCTCCAGCGGCCCGGGGGGTGTGTGAGGCAAGGAGGCGGAGACCTCGAGGGGGCGGGGGCCCGGCTGCGGGGGCGCAAGGTCTCCCAGCGCCTCTGGAGCAGCAGCCCTGTCGTCCCGTCCCCTGCCCTCCGCGGTTCCTCACACGCGGCCCTCCCACCCCCACTAAGGCAGCCCGACCCTCTCTGCCCGGCCCCGGGAGGTGGTAGGCGGTGCCGCGCTCTGTGCTTCGGTTCCTCCACTCAGGCCGCGGGAATTTCCGGCCCCAGCGCGCGGCGCAGCGCCCCTCTCCGGCGGCGGAGGGGACAGCTTAGGCCACAGCCGGGCTCGAGGGGCCGGGCCAGGCTTCTGGGAGGGAGCGCGGCCGCGGCTCGGGGCTCCGTATCGCGGCGAGGAACGGAGGGAGCTAACGGATCGGTCGGCGAATGAGAGGGGTAGCAACGCTATCACAGCACGGAAATCCCCCCCGTTCTCTCCGAGAATGGCACGTTCCAAACGCCTCCTGTCCTCCCTCCCCCACAGTGGGAGCCAGCCGGGGGCTTCCCGCGCGCTTTCCCGCCTGCCCGCCGCGGTGCGCGCCTCCGGCGGGGGCGCGCACGTGGGCGGGAGAGGGCTCTGCGCCGACGCACGCGCGTAAGCCGCCGTCTTCTCCTGACGCCCACTCGTGTGTGTGTGTGTGTGTGTGTGTGTGTGTGTTAGTTACAGTGTGGCGGGAGAGGGGGCAGGCAGCATGCCTATTTGTTTGCGGGAGTAGCAGAGTGCCTTTTTTCCTTCGTGGTCCTCCAACACCCCTACCCTCTCGTGCAGATGAGCCTGGCGGGCCAAGGCACCTAGGGGCGAGCGTAGACAAGTCCTTTCGCAGCAGCTCTGGGTGCCTGGCTTGGATGAGGGCGAGGGCGACTAGTTGCCCTGGAAAGGAAAAATCGGTCGTCTGCTACAGGGCGTCCAAGTCACAGAGCGTGAGGTCGTTAAGGCCAGGACCCACCCCACCCTCCATTTCACAGATGGAAGGCCAGAGGAGTGGAGACTTTATAAAGGTTACACAGCAGGACTAGAATCTCTGGGTAACTAAGTGTTCTCGAGGGTACAGAGAAACAGGTGCAGATGATAATCAAGAGGAAAAGTAAAGGAGGCTCCAGGGGCAGTGGAGGAAGCTCTTGAATGAGAGTCAGGACCTCTAGATGCCAGCCCACTCTGGGTGCCACTCCACTCTGCCTGCGCCTGGCTGTTTCCGTGAGCTCAGGCTTCCTCATCTCCCAACAAGGATGCTCTGGTCTGCTCCCCGGACTCCATCTTCCTCCTCTATCGAGACCATCTGGATGTAGGGATATCAGCCTCCCTTAAAGTCCTTAGAAAAATGAAAAACACCACTTCCAGAGCCATAGGGATGTGTGTAGGGCGAATTAGAATGCCCCAGTTTATCAGAAGTTGGGGTCTCAAACACCTGTTCTCAGAAGCGGGGTCAGGCAAAAGAAGAAAGTGAGTGAAGCCTGGAGAGACCCAAATAACTTGACCAAAGCCTCTTGGCCAGCTATTAGGAAGATGGAACAACCTAGATTGTTTACATTGTTAGCCTAGATTCTTGAATAGGAAGTTGATAGAATCAGAGCTATGCTTGAGTCAGATTAACCTGTATAGGAATTGGAAGACTAGGCTTGCTATTTCTGGTTTCCTTGAGGCCATTCAAAAGTGAACCCCTTATCAGAGTCCTCAATTACTACCTGGGAAGGCCTGGAGCAGGGGAACAAGTGGGTGGAGGCCCAGCTCCCTGACCTCTATGGGGCTGGCAGCTAGTGCCTAGGGTGGAGGTAGACAGGCTGGGCTTTAGTCTCAGTTCCACCACCAGTTCATTGTGAGGCCTTGACCCAGTCAGTTCATCTCTTTCAACCTGTATTTCCTCACTTGTAAAATGGGCATCTAAAACCAGCCTCACAGGCTTGTTATATTAAATAAAATTTCTCCTGCCACAGGGCCTCTCATATAGTGCTTAATACATGCTGGCTGAATCATCATTTATCCATAAAGTATTTGCTAAGGTCCTGCTTTGTGCCAAGCCTTGGACCAGACACTGGGGACACAAGGGTGAATAAGGAAGAATCAGCCTGGGCCTTCACCATGGCTGAGTTCCAGACTAACCATTCCATGAATGACACTGGGCTAGTGGGGAGGGAGGGGTAACTGCTTGCCCAGATGCAGTGTCCTACACACAAAAGGTTACAACTAGCCTGGTCCAGAAATTATCCTCCCTTTACCTCTCTTTGTTGGAAATGAGCACTAGGCATATAAAGGTGCTGGATGTTGGGAAATTTGGGATCCAGTCTCTTATCACTGATCTGCTAAGCCTTCTCTAGGCCTTGATCCACAATTGCAGAGTAAGGTAAGTGAATAAGCCTGGAACCTAGTAAGCTCTTCACAGCTGTAGTCAAACCCTGGGACTTGACTTTATGGATTGAGGAGGGTACCCTCCAAATGATTTGCCCTTATTCTGAAGCCAGGAATGGTACTGACTTTCTGGAATGATTTCCTTTACAGGTGTCATAAGTCGCTAAGAGGCAACACCAGATGGGCTTACTTGCTAACTGCTTCTCAAAAATGTGGTTTCTTTTAAAATGTATTTACTATTTACCAAGTACCTTTTCCCAACCCCAAACTTTTATATTACTTTTCCAAGCTAATCTTCACTATCATCCTATGAGAGAGTGTTGTTTTCTTAAATTTACAAATGAGGAACCAGAGGCTCGGTGAAGATAAGTGACTTGCCCTGAAGTGATGGATTTGGGACCAGAAATCAGTTCTCCTGTTTGCCTCTATGCGTGCTCAGCCACTCAGTCATGTCCAACTCTCTGTGACCCTATGGATTGTAGCCTGCCAGGATCCTCTGTCCGTGGGATTTCCCAGGCAGGAATACTGGAGTGGGTACCCATTTCCTTCTCCAGAGGATCTTCCTGACCCAGGCATCAAACTCCCATCTCGTGCATTGGCAGGTGGATTCTTTACCACTGCACCACCTGAGGTTACCTCTACGAGAAGTGTTCTAAGGAATTGGGAGAGTTCACCCAGGAGAAAAAGCAGACTTGGGAGGGTACAATCCATATGTTCCAGACTCCACAGGGATAGAGAAAGAGATTTCTATAACATGTAAGCCTGACTAAAATGTCCCCTTTGAACCAGGCTGGGGACTTCCAGAGCCTTGCTCCTGTGATGCAGGCAAGCACTCTGTTACAGTCATATGTCTTGAGATTCTTTGGGGGAAATGCCACAGAACTTTCTTGTGGCCCTGGAGACAGAACTGGTACAGGTCTCAGCTGCATCTAAAGAAGGAGGTTTTCCAGGCAGAGTGACCCCTGGAGGGAGTGAACTCCTCCATCCCTGTAACTGTGCAACCAGGTGCTGGCTCCCTTCCATCGAGGAGGCCAAAGATGGGATTCTTATCCTGGGAAGGAATTAATAATAGCTACCATTTATTTAGTTGACTCATTGGAAAAGACCCTAATGCTGGGTAGGATTGGGGGCAGGAGGAGAAGGGGACAACAGAGGATGAGATGGTTGGATGGCATCACTGACTCTGTGAACATGGGTTTGGGTAGACTCCGGGAGTTGGTGATGGACAGAGAGGCCTGGCGTGCTGCAATTCATGGGGTTGCAAAGAGTCGGACATGACTGAGCGACTAAACTGAACTGAACTGAACCATTTATTTTGCCTTTTCCATGTTTCAAGCTCTGAACTAAGGATATTATTTTCATTGCTTCTAACCCTCACAACAACCCCTAGCAATACATATGACCCATTTCACAGATTGCACAAACTGAGGCCCAGAAGTAAAATGACCTACCCAAGGTCACACAGTTAGGACAGGAGAGCCAGGCCTGGTCCCTGGCTACCTCTGGCTCTCAAGCTGTGCTCTCCCTTTAGCATGCCTGTGGCTATATAGTCTCCTGGAAGGAATGTGATTCTAAGTTTAAGTCAGAGCCAGGACTGAAAGTTGGCCTGGTATACGTATAAGAGTGGGCATTGAAAGATGAGCTATTCCAGTATTCCACAGGACTCCCAGGAGAAACCTCAGGTAAAGTATGCAGCAGCACTTGAGCATGGCTAGCATGGAACAGCACTCCACCCCACCCACCCCAGCACCCCAGAATGGACACACACGACAAGTTGGTACTCCATTCAAGGCTTTCTCCAGAGAAGGTGGCCACCATCCCATCTGCCCATTCTGCACCAAGGCACCCCTTCCTGTAGTGGGGATTCAAAGCCTCCTCTACTCCCTTCCCTGCTTTGTCATTATCCCCCACTCATATTGTTGCAGACTGCTCAGGACTACCTGTTTGCCCATCCAGACGCCAGCTATCTCCTGCCTGAGCCCCACACCCCGCCCCTGCAAGCCGACCTGGGGATGCTGTTGCAGACAGTGCAGTCTGTGAACCCCACCCCCATTCACCTCCCTTCTACCCTAGTCACCTTTCCCCCTCTATCTCCAGCTCACACACACACACACACACACACACACACACACACACACACTGGTTTTTGCTCCTGCCTGAGGTATCACTCACACAGGCCTCTGTTAAGCCTGGTGTAGAAATGAGCCTGTCTCCTCCACAGCTCTCAGACAGAGCATCACAGCCCACTGGAGTGAGGCTTCAAAATCAGTAGCCACAGGAAGAGGGCAGAGGCTCTTCCTAGGGCACAGAGTGAGTCTGTGGCAGAACTAGATCTTAGATTCCATCCAGCATCAACAAACCCCTTATTCTGGGCTCAGTTGTAAGCAGCTATCTGGGGTATACTCCAGGCCCTGTACTCCAGCAGCCCACAATCTGAACACATGGACCAAAGGTATAGCAGTGAGGTCAGGACATGCAGGTCAGCCCAGGAGAGTCGGGTAGCAGGGATCTAAGGCCAGAGGTGAGTCCCTGAGAGGCAGGCACTGGGGCAGGGAATTACATGCTCTGTTGGTGCCCGTCAAGGAATATTACAGCTCGAGATGGAGGTGAGGGGACAGTCCCAGGGCTATAATAGGAGCTAACCATCGCATGATTTTGACATCAGGAGGCAGGAAGCCACAGATCTAGTCCTATCTCTACCAGGCACTTGCTGAGTGTGACCTTTGGCACATTGCAGATTCTGTCCTGTGTTCCTCCTAGGTGGATGGGTGCAAGTCGAATGAAATAACAGGTACATGATCTGTAAAGGGCTGCGGAGCTATGTAAGCAAGTGACTACCCAACTTGGGATACATTAAGGAAGGCTGAATGACTGCCATGTGGGATCCTGACCAGGGCTTCCCACTGGGAGCTGCACGGTGATTACAACTCTGTGAAGCTAGGACCAATGGGTATAACAGGTTTGGGTGGACAGCACAGGGATTTTGGGTCAGCAAACCTGGGTCAGATGTCCAGCTCCTCCTCTGCCTCACTTTGGGTTCTTGACCAAGTCCTAAAACCTCTTTTAAACCGAGTTCCCTTGTCCATAAAAGGAGAATAATGATTTTTTGCAGGGTTGTTATGGGAATTAAATTATAAATGGGAACATTTATATAAAATGTTTATATAAAATGCCTACAACATACTGGCTTACAAATATGAGTTTCCTCTGTGCATGCATGTGTTTTCCTTCAGCTTTCCTGCATTTTCATTCTGATTTTGTTTGCAAGTTTAAAAAAAAAAACAACACACAAAAAGAGGAATTCCCATGGGAGGAGGTTGAGCCCAGCTACAGTCTTGGTTTTGCCCTGACTCACCGTGAGGACCCGGGAAGTCCCTGCCCTCCCTCAGCCTTCGTTTCCTCTTCTGTGACACTGGGGCTTCCCAGCCTGGAAGGCATGGGATGCTACCCCTCTGGGAGCCTCTTCCATGAAGAAGACCCTCCAGGCTAAGCTGGGGGTTGGGGGGTCAGGCAGGGACCAGGGGAGAGAGTTGTTCTGGGGGAGGGACAGCTCTGTAACCACTGTGCACTGACCTGTGGAGGGAGCAGACCCTGTTCAGCTTAGGAAGCCTGCTGCTTACTTTCCCACAGCTTGCCTAGTTAATGCCAAAACAGAATGTGCTTGCCTGCTCCCTGCTAGGGGGCGGTAGGCCAAAATGAGTGTCCTGGAGGGCTGGCAGAGGCCCTGGCATCCTGCCTTCTCCCTGGGCACCCACCCTTTGCCTGTCTGCAACACATCCATCCACACACCAGCGTACTGTGGCCTGGGTGAGCTGAGCACCGCTCTCAACCAAAGTTGGCCCAGTGTATGGAAAGAAGCTTCCCCAGGACCTGTACTCCCTCTCTGGTTTTCAGCCCTCCTAAATGGACAGCTCCAACCCCTAAACCCATCTGTCTTCCCGGTCCAGCCTTGGCCCCACGATGGGATCTAATTCTTGCCATGTTGCTGCGGGCAGTGCGCGTGGCATCAGAATGCAGGGAGCTGCTGTCAGTTGCTATGAGAGGGAATTCCCTGGCTCAGGAAAGCTCTTCCAGTGGAAGGGAGCAGGTGGTGAGTCTCCCTGAAGAGACAGACACCGCCAACACTGTAGGCAGAGCCAATCCTGGGGTAAGAAGCGTCAAATCCACCACCCCTGCCTTCTCTGATGCTTATCTACACTGGGCACAGTAATAATAATAGCTCACACTTTATAATAGCTACTATGTGTCAGCACGTCACATAAATAATTAATTTAATTCTCACAACAACTTTGAAGTAGGTAATATTATTGGCCACATTTTACCCTGCGGACTTCCCTGGTGGCTCAGAGGTTAAAGCGTCTGCCTCCAATGCGGGAGACCTGGGTTCGATCCCTGGGTCGGGAAGATCCCCTGGAGAAGGAAATGGCAAACCACTCCAGTGTTCTTGCCTGGAGAATCCCATGGACGGAGGAGCCTGGCAGGCTACAGTCCACGGGGTCGCAAAGAGTCAGACACGACTGAGCGACTTTCCTTTCCTTTCCTTTCCTTACCCTGCAGTCGCTAAGGGTAATGCAAACTAAGATTTGTACCCAATTAATCAAGGCTCCAGGGTCTGTGCTCTTAACTGATATGCAAATCTGCCACTAGAAAATGGTATTTCCTATCAAACCCAGTTCCAAATTTGGAATCTGGTAAGATGCTTGCCCTAGTATCCTGGAATCTAAGTGTTTTTCGCAGACTTGCCTCAGCTGAGAATCACCTAAGGGTGCTTGTTTAAAACACAGTACCTTCATCCCCTCCCCTGAAGATTCAGAAATCTTTGTGTGGGAAGAGAGGCAGTGCCTGACATGTGGCAATTGCCCATAAATATTTGTTAGATGAATGAATGCCCCTGCCTTGTCTGAGCCTATGCCCATCTCTAAAATGAGGTTACAGTTACCCTCCCAGCCTCATCTCATAGTGTGGCTGTGTGTTGAGCCACTCTGTGTATATGCACAAGCTTTGCTTGGGTGTGAGGAGTTGTTTGCAAGCACATTGGCCTGGCCCCTCACGATAGCTGTAATAATAACAGCTAACATTTCTTACACGCTGATGGAGTACCAGGCACAGCCTTGAGGGCTTTGACTGTATTAACTCATTGATTCTCACAATACCAATTATCCTGAGTTTAAGGATGGGAAGGGCTTCCCTAATAGCTCAGTTGGTAAAGAGACTGCCTGCAATGTGGAAGACCTGGGTTCGATCCCTGGGTTGGGAAGATCCCCTGGAGAAGGGAAAGGCTACTCACTCCAGTATTCTGGCCTGGAGAATTCCATGGACTGTATAGTCCATGGGGTCGCAAAGAGTCGAACACTACTGAGTGACTTTCTCTTCACTAAGGATGGGAAAACAGAGGCTCAGAGAGATTAAGTAACTTCCCCATGATCATACAGTTAGAAGCAGGATTGCAACTCCGGTATCCAGATGATTAACGACTCTGTCTAGTTTCTGGCCTCACCCAACTTCTCCTCTTGAGAACTGGACTGCCAAACTTTCAAACTTTTAGAGCAAATGTAGTATTCAGGGAGGAGAAAATGAAAAATTGAATTAACAGGAGCTACAGATGGAGAAACAAGATCTAGAATTGCTTTACTATTGTTGGAGCATGAGTAAGAAATTCCAAAGCTAGCTGTGCTAGCTCTAAGTGGGGAAGCTGCCTCTGTCTAATAAAAGAGGGGACTCGGAAAGCTGAACTGGAAGTGGGCTTTGATGCATGGGAGGTGGACATTCCCAGGAGAGGAACAGTGAGAGAAAGCAAAAACCGCAGACTGGATGGGCCTGAGCCATGTTTAGGAACAGCCTGAGTAGTGAATCCTGGGAAATCAGCCTGCAGAGGTGAACTGTGGCCTTCCATGGGTGTCCTACTTTGATGTTTGCTCTAAATTTTGAAAAGTGTTGGGCTTCCCTGGCGGTCCAGTGGTTAGGAATCTGCCTGCCAATGCAGGGGACATGAGTTCAATCCCTAGTCCAGTAAGATCCATGCCATGAGGCAACTAAGCCACCCTCTAGTGCCCACGAGCCACAACTACTGAGCCTGTATGCTGTAACTAGTGAAGCCTGCACACCCGGAGTCCATGCTCCACAACTAGAGAAGCCACTGCAAGGAAACGACCACATACTGCAACAAAGACCCAGCCCAGCCAAAAATAAATAAAACTTCAAACGATTTTTTTTGGAAAAGTGATACCCCTTTAGGGTGTTTCTCACACTCTGTAATAAGCATGGGCATTCCCTATCTCATCCATCCTATCAGTGCTCTCGGTCCCCATAGATCTCTGGGAGGAGGTTTTATTTGTCATTGTATTCCTAGCACTTAGGACAAGGAATCCTGGATGGATGGGTGGATTTGAAAGCCTGAAAAACCTGAGGCTTACCAGCAGTGGAGTGTTAAGTATGGGCAGCCAGATAATAGAATAGAAGGCCCAGTACAGCTCCCTAAGGGAGGGTGTTGCCTGAGGGCCTATTCAGGCCTGTCTTCTGTTTTTGCTGAGCCCTCTGTCCTCACGAGGTACACTGGGTAGTGACTTCACTACTCCTCCCCACAGGGGGAGGCTTGTGAGTGCATGGACCACAAGAGACAGTGGGTGGGTCTGAAGGACAAGGCACCTTGGGCTGGGTCACACTAACTCCATTGCCTTTCCTCCCTGTACATTGGGCATTCAGCTTGGGGTCATGGCTAAGAGCTTGGGTTAAGTTCTAAGTCAGACTGTGCTGTGCTTAGTCGCTCAGTTGTGTCCGACAGTTTGCGACCCAATGGACTGTGTGTGGCCCACCAGGCTCCTTTGTCCAAAATTCAAACAAGTCAGACTAACTGGTTTAAATTTTGGCTCTACTGCTTTCTAGCTATGTGGTCTTCACTGTATAATCTGGATACGATTTATCTCACATTGGCCCTGTGACCCGGGACCCAGCTCTCTCTGTCTCTCAGGCACTGTGTATGTTGGCGTGGTATTAGGGAATCACTGTGGATGGTGACTGCAGCCATGAAATAAAAAGATGCTTGCTCCCTGGAAGAAAAGCAATGACAAACCTAAACAGCGTGTTAAAAAGCAAAGACATTATTTTACCTACAAATGGCCATGTGGTCAAAGCCATAGTTTTTCCAGTAGTCATGTATGGATGTGAGAGCTGGACAAAAAAAGGCTGAGTGCTAAAGAATCAATGCCTTCAAACTGTGGTGCTAGAGAAGACTCTTGAGAGTCCCTTGGACTGCAAGGAGATCAAACCAATCAGTCCTAAAGGAAATCAACCCTGAATGTTCTTTGGAAGGAGTGATGCTGAAGCTCCAATATTTTGGCTGCCTGATGCAAAGAACCAACTCATTGGAAAAGACCCTGATGCTGGGAAAGATCAAAGGCAGGAAGAGAAGGGGACAACAGAAGATGAGATGGTTGGGTGGCATTGCTGACTCAATGGACATGAGTTTGAGCAGACTCTGGGAGATGGTGATGGACAGGGAAGCCTGGCATGCGGTAGTCCATGGGGTTGCAAAGAGTCGGACACAACTGAGCGACTGAACAACAAAAGTCTTGTTCAGACTTCAGAGACTGAGGAAGCAGAGCAGGCCTCTGACCTTGCTTCTGACCTGCCTGGACACTGTCCTGGCTACCTGCCTGCTGTGAGTACAAGCCACATGGCACCACAGATTAGATAGGGGACAGATCTGGGAAGTGTTGAGCCCCTGGAGGGGGTCTGGCCACCCATGCTGGGCTTAACAACATTCCAGGATTTGTAAAACAAAACAAATAGCACTATAAAAAAGATGAATGTAAACCAGAGCTGCAGTTTGCTCTGATGATGATATCAGTTAGCAGCCTGGGATTATAAGGGGGAACCCCCAAACTAGACGCGCTGCCCGGGACTTTTCCTGAATTGGGACTCCAGATTGCTGTTACATGGGACTTCCCAGCACTGTTTGAATATGGATGTCAGTCAAAACCCAATTTGGTGATGTGTGTACTATTACTCTCCTTTAGTGTTCTATTTCTCTTTCCTTTTAATGATTGTCTATTGGAAGTAAAATAGATAATTCTCTATTAGATATTAATTCTTTTTTTAATGATTGTATACTGAAAGTAAGACAGATAATTCTCTATTAAATATTGGAATTGTTTACTTGTGTATAACAAGTGGTTTCTTTTGTTAACAAATCCTTTGAACCTGAAATGAAAGTTAAAACTTCCAGCAAAACATATGGTTACCCTTGAGACCCTTGTGGCTCTGTTATTCTACAAGTCCCCAGACAGTGCTTTCTAGATGATAGCAATAGGAAGGTAAACGTGAAGTTTGGTCCTTTCTTTCTAGGGCAGTAAGGACAGCCTTCTCCAACCCAGCACTGATCACAGAAAAATGACTGGGTCAAAGCCATAGGCATCATCCAGATATTCCATCTGGGTGACAATTTTTCAGGCATATCTGGAGATGGTTATCCTCTATTTGCACCCTGACCCAGACCCTCAGCCCTGCAAGAGGTTGAACCCTGTGGGCTGCATCACAAGGCACCCTTGCTAACTGGCTTCTACTTGGGTTTTAATGATGAGAAATGACAGGAGACCAGAGGATGAGAGAAGAGAGAGGTTGGGCTTTTTCCCTTTGCTCCCTCCCTACTTTGCTGCCTTCCCTCTGACCTCCTTGATCCCATTTCTTCTTGGCAGGCCCACCTCTCACTGGGCTCCAGTGATGGGACTCCTGTCCCTCCTTTCAGCCCTAGTCTCTGAATGGGTGCCTCACCATTTTTCATTTGTTCCATTCACCAGCCCACATCTCAATACAGCAGTCTCTCCATTAAGTCCCTTCTATTGAACCCTTAGAGGTGAATTGCTTCCTGCTGGCATCCTGACTATTATACTAACTGTAATAAATCAGAGAAAGACAAAAACCAAATGATATCACTTATATATGGAAACTAGAATCTAGAAAATATAACAAACTCATAAAAATAACAGAAGAGGAACAGACTCACAGATGTAGAGAGCAAACCAGTGGGGAGAGGGGAGGGAGAGGGGCAATATATGGATGGATAGGCATAATACAAACTGTTATATATAAAATAAGCTACAAGGTTGGAATATCCAATATTTTATAATAACTATAAATGAAGTATAACCTTGAAAATTGTGAATCACTATATTGTATACCTGTAACTTACGTCATATTGTATATCAACTATTCTTCAATTAAAAAAAAAAAAAGACTACCAAAAAGAATATGGGACCCTCCACCTAGACCTGCCTATTTGGCTTAGTCACGTCAAGACTTTCTCCAGAACAAAGACCCAACCAGCGTGGCCTATGAACAGCCCTCCCATGCACCTGCTCTAGGACAAACAAGTGCAATGTGGCTTCTTTGAGGGCCCCGGGGTCTGATTATGACTGTCACTCTCTAAATGCACTCTTGTGGGAAGAGTCAGATGAGAGAGGGGCACTTGCTGCAAGGTAACAGTGACTGGAGTAGTGAACCAAGACCACAGAACAAGACAAGCCTCAAGGCAGGGCATGGCCAGGCCACTGCTCAGGCAGGGTGGGAAGTCAGGAACCTGCTCTGACCAGAGAAGGCTCCCTGGAGGGCTGGGCAGGGCCTGGTGGGGAATCACAGGATGCTGGAAGGGCAGACAGGAGAGGGGCAAAAAGCTCATCTCAAGAGACATCTGAACAAAGGCTTGGCAGAAGGAAGTGAGATCTCTGAGGGGCAGGGACCTGGAGGGCTGCACAGTGTCAGTGGCAGGTGCCTCTCTGCCTCCTTGGATATAGCACCTAACACTGCCCTAGCCTGGAACAGGGTCTCAGGATAAGTCTCCCACATTGCCTCACAAGGTCTCTCACCTTCCTCAGGTTTGAGCTGCCAGTCAGCCAAACCCTTTCACTTCCCTTGCTAAGCACACCTGCCCAGACCGCAGCCGTAACAGGGCCCAGGTTTCAGTTCTCATTTCCTCCACACCTCTCTAGTCTCCTAAAAAGTTTCAATTTCTCAACAGGGGTTGGGTCTGACAGTGACCTAATACTCTCAATCTTCTGTCACTGCCTCCTTGCCAACATTCCTGCCTCTCCCCCAACCCAGCTGTCTCCTATCCTCTGCTCTCCTGTGGCTCAAGACTCTTCTGAGGCTCCTCCTATCCTCCAGATGAAGCCCCGGCTTCTTAATGTGATTTTCTAGGCCTTTCACCACATGACCCCTGCTGACCTACTGGGTCTCACCTCTCTCTCTCACAACCAGGGCAGCAGCCCTGGTGGCTCAGATGGTAAAGAGTCTGCCTGCAATGCGGGAGACCCGGGTTCGATCCCTGGGTCAGGAAGATCCCCTGGAGAAGGAAATAGCAACCCACTCCAGTATTCTTGCCTGGAAAATCCCATGGATGGAGGAGCCTGACAGGCTACAGTCCGTGGGGTCGCAAAGAGTCGGACACGACTGAGTGACTTCACTTTTGTTCCAAACACAGCATTTATACGCACTTATCCAGATCTCATCAGGTTCTTTTAGCAACTTGACATTTCTGAACCTGCTGTTCCCTCCACCTTCACGCTTTCCCTCCTCTTCTCTGCCTGATAAACTCATATTCATCCTCCAAACTTCTACTCAAAATCCCTGCACCTGGAAAACCTTCCTCCTTCTCCCAGATCAGAATTAATCTTCCTGCCTCTAGGTCTCCATGGCCGTGTTAAGATCTTGATGCCAGCACTAAGCACAAGCTGACTAGATTTCTATTTAGTTGTGTCTTTTTCTGAACTCCTCTTCCTTTTAAGTCTCTGGTGCAGTCGGACTGCTTTTTAGCTCTGTGACCTTGGGCAGGTTAAGAGACCTCTGTCACTTAACCCGCTCTGGAGCTCTCCCTGAGCCCCAGGCTGGATTAGGTGCTCTGTATTGACAGGTTTTCAGCACCCATATGTACACTGATAATCACAGTCAGTCTGTGATTCTATAACTATCTCCCACTAGGCTGTGAATATCTCCCTGTTCTCCAGGGACCTCTGTCTCCCACCCACCCCCCACCAGCATGGGCCCCAGCTCTGGACCAAAGAACATACTTATGCTCTCACCTGTTGCTGTCCCATGGGCTTTCAGGGTGGAAGCTGCCAGGTGCCCAGACAGTTTTACTTCCTTCCTGGCTGCAGAACGCTGAGAGCAACTGTCAGATCTCAGGCACTTCCGTTTCACTCAGAGTCAGGCTTCCTTTTCACCCCTTTCCTAGGCAGCAAGCCGGCCATGGGCTGCGGGCTCTATGCCAGCTCCTGGGAGTTTTCTTTTTTCTGGGGGCCCAGCCCAGAGAGGTTTGGTGGTGGACTGCCTCTAAGGACAGTCTCCACACTTGGGCATTTGTGGCAGGAAAGCCTTATTACCCAAAATCCCGGAGATTGGAGTCTTGACCTCATTTGACCTGTATAGTTGTGAAGTGAACAGCCTCACATGAGAGAACTCCTACAGAATTATAAACACTCAGAACCCTTGATGGAGCCTGTCTGTTTTGTGCATGTGTTCTAAGTCGCTTCAGTCATGTCTGACTGACTCTTTGCAGCCTCTCCAGGCAAGAATACTGGAGTGGTATCCATCCCCACTAGAGGATCTTCCTGACCCAGGGATCAAACCTGCGACTCTTACATCTCCTGCATTGCAGGCAGGTTCTTTACCACTAGCGCCACCTGGGAAGCCCCATGAGACTGAAGTTCAAAAAGGGATTTCCCAGAGCAGAAGCAGTGTCATACCCAGGGCATTGATTTTAGGGAGGCCTAACCTGAACTAAAAGGACTTCCCAAGTGGTGCTAGTGGTAAAGAACCCGCTTGCCAATGCAGGAGACTTAAGGGACGCAAGTTTGATCCCTGGGTTGGGAAGATCCCCTGGCAGAGGAAAGGACAACCCACTCCAGTGTTCTTTCCTGGAGAATCCTATGGACAGAGGAGCCTGGTGGGCTACAGTCCACGGGGTTGCAAACAGTCAGACATGACCGAGCGACTTAGCCCAACCTGAACTAAATAGTCCCAATCTGTGTTGCTCTTAAGTGTTTTTGCCTGTATAATGTTTTGCTCTTCTGTCTGCCTTTCACTAGGAGAAGGCAATGGCATCCCACTCCAGTACTCTTGCCTGGAGAATCCCAGGGACGGCGGAGCCTGGTGGGCTGCCGTCTATGGGGTCGCAAAGAGGCAGACACGACTGAAGCGACTTAGCAGCAGCGGTAGCAGCTGCCTTTCACTGCTCCCATCAGATGGTGTTGCTTCTCTGCTGCCTTGGTGAGTGCCCACCCACCTGACCGCAACAGCAACTTCTCACCCTCAAGCTGGCTACCAGTTAACCTTTAAACTGTCTACAACCAGATCGCCAAGGGTGTAAAATTAATGTGTAAGATACAAGTAAACAGGCTCAGATCAAGGGCTTGACAAACATCTTTGGTTTATTCAGGGACCTTTTATACTTTAGAGTCTGGCTTCTACAGCCTTTCCTCAGCAGAGAAAAGTCCAAGTTCAAAAATGGGGTTTGGGAATATATTCTCACAACTCTTTACCAGTCCTCACTGGTCATACTTAAATTAACCCTCCTGTGCCTCTCGAAGGAAGACAACCGCTTGGTAACTTAGTTTCATCCCCAAGGCTGATGGTGGTGGTTTAGTTGCTAAGTCGTGTCCAACTCTTGTGAGCCCATGGACTATAGCCTGCCAGGCTCCTCTGTCCATGGGATGTCCCAGGCAAGAATACTGGAGTGGGTTTCCATTTCCTTCTCCAGGGGATCTTCCCAACCCAGGAATTGAACCTGGGTCCCCTGCACTGCAGGCAGATTCTTTACCAACTGAGCTAAGGCTGGGAGAGTCATTAAAGATGAGGTAATTCAACCCCATGTCAGATTCAGAAATCATTGCCTCCATCTATTTTTTTCTCTCCACAACCTTTTCTGTACTCACACTGGATCTAGTGCTTGTGGCTCAGCTGGTAAAGAATCCACCTGCAATGCGGGAGACCTGGGTTCGATCCCTGGGTTGGGAAGATTCCCTGGAGAAGGGAAAGGCTACCCACTCCATTTTTCTGGCCTGGAGAATTCCACAGACTGTATAGTCTGTGGGGTCGCAAAGAGTCAGACATGACTTTCACTCTCATAATGAGATCCAACAAGGTCTTGTCTTCAGGGAACTCAGCACATGGTAAGGAGAGAGACAAACATGTAAAGAGTTCTACAGTGGAGTGCATCATGTGCCCAGATGACTAGCTTTCTCAGGGAAGAAATTGCATCTCAGGGATCTTCACAGATAAACTCACCAATCAGGGAAGTGAGAGCAGGGATGCAAGCAGCTTTCTGTATTCCTACCTACCATTCTTGCTTGCTCTCAAGGCCCTTCAAAAATCAGACTCCCAGACTTCCACACAACTCTTTGCCTTTCCCCTAGGCTTTATTCACACGTTGTTGGTCAACAAGCTTCCCATGACCTTCATCTGTGAAGACTCAGTATTAGGCCCTGGGGACTTATGGCCTTGAGGAGCCCCCAGTCTGGTGGGGGATGGACGCATGGAGAGACAATGACCACACAGTATGGACATGGTCTGAGGGAGGGAGGCAGAACTGGGGAGCCAGCAAAGGCACCTGAGCCATTCTGACAGGTCAGGGAAGACATTCTGCAGGTGGGATCTCCTGTGATTCTCCTAACATTCCTCTAACATATCTCCATTGTACAGGTGATAAAACAGAGGCCCAGAAAAGCTCAATGCTCTGCCTAAGTTCATGCAGTTATTAGGTGGGGGGGGATGGGGCGGGTGTGTTCACTCTTGGGTACCCAACTGCAGAGTCAGAGGGTGGCATCTCTGGAAGAGTGGGGTCTGAGGATGGGGGTGGGACCAGAGATGGGATGTTCAGAGATACCCAGGGAGGAATAGAAGCTTAGAACCTAGAGCTGGATGGAATCAGCTAGATATGCCGTCTCTCCCCACACAC
This sequence comes from Giraffa tippelskirchi, assembly GCF_054371585.1. NCBI lineage: Eukaryota > Metazoa > Chordata > Mammalia > Artiodactyla > Giraffidae > Giraffa > Giraffa tippelskirchi. The sequence goes on from NC_137285.1 coordinate 124,085,630, forward strand.
AGTGGAGCAAAGGAGAAGACAGGAATACCTAACGGTATATCATCAGTTCATGGCTTTGGGACAGTAGAGCTGGCTCAGACCCTGGACACCATCTCCTCCAGAGCCCATTAATCAGAGGCTCATTCAGATCAATTAACGAGGACATACAGCATCACAATAGAATGGGAAAGACTAGAGATCTCTTCAAGAAAATTAGAGATACCAAGGGAACACTTCATGCAAAGATGGGCACAATAAAGGACAGAAATGATATGGACCTAACAGAAGCAGAAGATACTAAGAAGAGGTGACAAGAATACACAGAAGAACTATACGAAAAAGATCTTCACGACCCAGATAATCACGATGATGTGATCACTCACCTAGAGCCAGACATCCTGGAATGTGAAGTCAAGTGGGCCTTAGGAAGCATCACTACAAACAAAGCTAGTGGAGGTGATGGAATTCCAGTTGAGCTATTCCAAATCCTAAAAGATGATGCTATGAAAGTGCTGCACTCAATATGCCAGCAAATTTGGAAAACTCAGCAGTGGCCACAGGACTGGAAAAGGTCAGTTTTCGTTCCAATCCCAAAGAAAGGCAATGCCAAAGAATGCTCAAACTACCACACAATTGTTCTCATCTCACACGCTAGTAAAGTAAGGCTCAAAATTCTCCAAGCCAGTCTTCAATAGTAAGTGAACCGTGAACTTCCAGATGTTCAAGCTGGATTTAGAAAAGGCAGAGGAACCAGAGATCAAATTGCCAACATCCACTGGATCATAGAAAAAGCAGGAGAGTTCCAGAAAAACATCTATTTCTGCTTTATTGACTATGCCAAAGCCTTTGACTGTGTGGATCACCAGAGTTTGACTGTGTGGATCACCACAAACTGTGGAAAATTCTTAAAGAGATGGGAATACCAGACCACCTGACCTGCCTCCTGAGAAATCTGTATGCAGGTCAAGAAACAACAGTTAGAACTGGACATGGAACAACAGACTGGTTCCAAATAGGGAGAGGAATATGTCAAGGCTGTATATTGTCACCCTGCTTATTTAACTTATATGCAGAGTACATCATGAGAAACGCTGGGCTGGATGAAGCACAAGCTGGAATCAAGATTGCCAGGAGAAAGATCAATAACCTCAGATATGCAGATGACAATGCCTTTATGGTAGAAAGTGAAGAAGAACTAAAGAGCCTCTTGAAAGTGAAAGAGGAGAGTGAAAAAGTTGGCTTAAAACTCAACATTTAGAAAACTAAGATCATGGCATCCAGTCCCATCATTTCATGGCAAATAGATGGGGAAACAGTGACAGACTTTATTTTTTGGGGCTCCAAAATCACTGCAGAAGGTGACTGCAGCCATGAAATTAAAAGACTCTTACTTGGAAGAAAAGTTATAACCAACCTAGATAGCATATTAAAAAGCAGAGACATTACTTTGCCAACAAAGGTCCATCTAGTCAAAGCTATGGTTTTTCCAGTAGTCATGTATGGATGTGAGAGTTGGACTATAAAGAAAGCTGAGCGCCAAAGAACTGATGCTTTTGAACTGTGGTGTTGGAGAAGACTCTTGAGAGTCCCTTGGACTGCAAGGAGATCCAACCAGTCCATCCTAAAGGAGATCAGTCCTGAATATTCATTGGAAGGACTGATGTTGAACCTGAAACTCCAATACTTTGGCCACCTGATGGGAAGAACTGACTCATTGGAAAAGCCCCTGATGCTGGGAAAGATTGAAGGCAGGAGGAGAAGGGAACGACACAGGATGAGATGGTTGGATGGCATCAGTGGACATGAGTTTGGACATGAGTTTGAGTAAACTCCAGGAGTTGGTGATGGACAGGGAGGCCTGGTGTGCTGCAGTCCATGGGGTCGCAAAGAGTCGGACACGACTGATCAACTGAACTGAACTGAACAGCATCACAGGGGCTGACCCTGGATTAGAACCCAGAGGCTCTAGAGCCTGTTCCAGGGCTCTGTGCACAGCCCTAGCTGCCATTATGGCATTTAATCCAATCTACATCTATTGACATGTGCTCCAGATTGGACACTCTTCCAGGCACCTTGGGGATCACAGGGATCCTCCCCGTCTCTGCTGTCAGGAGCTTGCAGCTGGAGTGGGGAAGTCAGATCCAGCTTTCAGATCTGGACCTCAGGCAGCAAGTGGGAAGTGGGCAGCAGGCATGAACAGGGTGCTGGTGTTGTGACACACAATACTCTAAGCTAGTAACTAGAATTATGACTGATAACATTTTAGCAGGACATGTCAGAACTTTAGGAACTCCATACAATTTGTAGAATATTGATATTAGTGATATTTACCATGTAATATAACTTAAGAAGATTCATTACTCATTTGATAATACTTTCCACATAATTTAACCTACCAAATGAACCTAATTATTTTAATATCTCTCTTTGAGTTGTTTCAGGGGCCCTCTGAAGCATCCTTAAGTTAGCCTGAGTGTAGTATCAGCACCCAGACAGCCAAGATTTTGGCGGCACTGGGGAGTGGATTGGGGAGGACCTTAGTGTTCCAAAGAGCCCTGGGCAAGTCCTCAGACCTCAATTCTCCTGTCTGTTCTCAGAAGGGACTGGAGTCAACAATCTCTGAGCTCTCTCAGTTCAGGCCATCAGGCCTCTACCCTTGCCTGCCTTTCAAATGTTGGGAGGAGGGGCTGGGCTAAGCTTCTGGTAGACTGGGTGGTGGGAGGCAGAGGAAGTGGCTTGAGCCAGCCCAATTGCCCATGTCAGGGCTGACCTATTACCAGCAGGGAAATCACAGAGTCAGCGCTCAGACATCTGGGAGGCGTTGGGCAGCTGGGGTATTTTTAGAAGGCTACAGGCAGACATGCCCGGAATCCTGGGCGTTCCTGAGCCAAAGAAGCTGGGAGGCCCACAGAGGGTGAAAAAAAAGAGGTGGCCCTAGTCCTGGCTCTTAACTTCACTGAGGTCAGCTGGCCTTCCGTTTCTCCAGGACCAGGCCTATTGTGCTCGAGCTCTGGGTCCCCTGACTTCACACTGATCCGCTTCCTTCTCCCATCCCCTGCATTGGAAGCATGGAGTCCTAACCACTGAATTAGCAGGGAAGTCCCCACTATAACACTTTGAGATCACTTTGGGGGAACTTGAAGGGGTCTGTTGATTTCCCAGGGCTGACACAAGGAAGCTCCAGCTGAGGGGCAAACTCTGGATTATAACTAAAGTTTCTTCTAGATTATAACTAAGTTTTTCAGTTTTTTCTAGAGCCATGCCTTTCCCTCTTGCATTGTTTCTGAAAGATGACGTCTCAGAATTGGAGCAAAGGGTAAGATGATCTTTTTAGCTCTGGACCTATCTCAACTACCAGAAAATCTGCCCAGTTTTCAGCAGCAGCTCTAACAAACAGATGCTCCTGCCTCCTTCCTCCTACCCTTTCCCCACCAATCCCTTTGCTTCATTGAATTACAGGCAGAGATCAAAGTCCAGAAAAGGGCATGTCCAGCCCAGGATTCCTCATCAAGGAAGGACTCTGACTTCTGTCGGGAACCTGTAGAATCCCATGTGGTCAAACCACAGGAAGGACATTCCCAGGACTGCCTGTCACAGGGAGAAGGCTGAGGGACTGGGGCATGGAGCAGAGGGCGGGAGTCCACACTGTGCCCTATCACAATGGACTCTGCAGTGTAGATCTGTCTGCTCACCTCTCCAGGATTGTCTGTCCTTCCAGCTCATTTCTCAAACCGGGTTTCTAGCCTTAGTCGTGAGTGTCTGCAAAATCTTTACCTGAATTTCAAAATGTTATACATTCACTTTAATTAATGGACTAAACAAGGACTTCCCTGATGGTCCAGTGGGCTAAAATTCACCATGCAGTGCACGGGACTTGAGTTCAATCCCTGGTTGGGAAACTAAGATCCCACGTGCCACGGGGAAACTAAGTCTGAGCACAGCAACTACTGAGTCTGTAAGCCACAACTAGAGAGTCTGTACACCATAATAAAAGATCCCAAATGACACAACAAAGATCCTGTGTCACAACTAAAATGCATGCGTGCGTGCTAAGTTGCTTCAGTTGTGTTCGACTCTTTGCAACCCTATGGACCATAGACCACCAGGCTTCTCTGTCCATGGGATTCTCCAAGCAAGAATACTGGAGTGGGTTGCCATGCCCTCCTCCACAGGATCTTCCCAACCCAGGGATTAAACACTCATCTCTTACATCTCTGGCATTGGGAGGTGGGTTCTTTACTACCACTAGTGCCACTTGGGAAGCCCACAACTAAGATGCAGCCAAATAAATATATAAATATTTTTTAAAATAATAACAATCTAGACAAATTGATGGGCTTTCCAGATGGCTCAGTGGTAAAGAATCTACCTACAATGCAGGAGACCTGTGTTCAACCCCGGGGTCAGGAAGATCCCCTGGAGAAGGAAATGGCAACTCGCTCCAGTATTCTTGCCTGGGAAATCCCATGGATAGAGGAGCCTGGCAGGCTACAGTCCATGGGGTTGTGAAAGGGTTGGATATGGCTTAGCAACTAAACAACAACAACAAACAAATTGACAGGAGAATATCCTGGCTTGGCTGGAATGCAGAATATCTTATAAAACAGGCATCAGTCGCCTGCACTGAGAAAGAAAAACTGAGTGGAGGAATCAGGTTCCCTGACTTCAGACTATACTACAAAGCTAGTCATCAAAACACTATGGTGTGTGTGTCAGTCACTGACTCTTTGTGACCCTGTGGACTATAATATAGCTCACAAGGCTCCTCTGCCTCTGTCCATGGGGATTCTCCAAGCAAGAATACTGGAGTGGGTTGCCATGCCCTCCTCTAGCAAACAGTATGGTACTGGCACAAAAATAGACATACAGATCAATGGAACAGGATCTGTATGTTTTCTATCAGAAAACCTAGAAATAAGTCCATGCACCTATGGTCAATGAATCTATGACAAAAGAGGCAAGATCACACAATGTTGGAAAGACAGTCTCTTCAATAATGGTGCTGGGAAAACTGGACAGCTACATGTAAAAAAAAAAATGAAATTAGATCATTCTTTAACTACAGTCACAAAAATAAGCTCAAAATGGATTAAAGATCTAAATGTGAGGCCGGACACTATGAAACTCCTAGAGGAAAACACAGGCGGAACACTCTGACATAAACTGCAGCAATATCTTTTCTATTCATCTCTCAGAATAGTGGAAATAAAAACAAAAACAAACAAACAAATACTTAAGCTCAAAAGGTTTTGCACAGCAAAGGAAACAACAAAATGAAAAGATACACAGCGTGAGAGAAAATATTTGCAAATGATGTGATCAATATGGGATTAATCTCCAAAATTTATAAACAGCTCATGATGCTTAACAGCATCAAAACAACTCACTCAAAAAGTGGGCAGAAGACCTAAATAGACATGTCTCCAAAGAAGACATGCAAATGGCCAATAGGCACATGAAAAGATGTTCAACATCTCTAATTATTAGAGGAATACAAATCAAAACTACAATGAGATAGCACCTCACACCAGCCAGAATGGCTATCATCAAAAAATCCACAAACAATAAATGCTGGAGAGGATATGAAGAGAAGGGAACACTCCACTATTGTTAGTGGGAATGTAAATTGGTACAGCTACTATGGAGAACAGTATGGAGGTTCCTTAAAAAAACTAAAAATAGAGCTACCATATACCCTGCAATCCCACTCCTGAGCATATATCCAGAAAAAAGCATGATCCGAAAAGATACATGTACCCCAATGTTCACTGCAGCACTGTTAACAACAGCCAAGACATGGAAGCAACCTAAATGTCCATCAAAAGAGGAGTGGATAAAGAAGATGTGGTACATATATAAAATGGAATATTACTCAGCCATTAAAAAGAATGAGATAATGCCATTTGCAGCAACATGAATGAACCTAGAGAGTGTTATACTGAGGGAAGTAAGTCAGACAGAAAATTATCGTAAGTCAGACATGACATCCTTTACATGTGGAATCTAAAAAGAAATGATACAAATGAACTTATTTACAAAGCAGAAGCAGACTCAAAGACTTCCAGAATAAACTATAGTTGCCTGTACTTGTACACACTGCTATTGTTAAAATGGATAATCAATAAAGACCTACTGTATACCACATGGAACTCTGCTCAATGTTATATGGCAATCTGGATAGGAGAGCCGTTTGGGGGAGAGTGGATACACGTATATGTATGGCTGAGTCCCTTTGCTGTTCACCTGAAACTATTCACAACATTCTTTGTTAATCAACTATGAAAGTCAAAGTGTTAGCTCAGTCACGTCTAACTCTGCAATCCCATAGACTGCAGCCCACCAGGTTCCTCTGTCCATGGAATTTTCCAGGCAAGAATACTGGAATGGATAGCCATTCTCTTCTCCAGGAGATCTTCCTGACCCAGGAATCAAACCCACAGACCCACATCTCTTGCATTGCAAGCAGATTCTTTACTGTCTGAGCCACAAGGGAAGCCCTAATCAACTGTACCCTAACACAAAATAAAAAGCTTAAAAAATAATAATAAAATAAATTAAGCAGAAAAAACAAAATAAAGAAACCAAAAAATCAGGCATCAGTGCCCGGTGTCTGGGTTTATCAGCAAACTGGCTCCAAAGAATCCCGCAAGGCCACACTGAACTTCAGTACAGTGTCTCAAGCTGACATAAGGTTGAGACTCACTGCACTAGCTAAAAGGCTTATTTCCTTCCTGCAGGATTTTGGGCAGAGAAAGAAGGTGCTCAGTAGGGTTCAGAAGACCCAGGTTCTAATCTTGTTTCTGTTCCTAGCTCACTGAATAACTCTGGACAACTCCCTCCCCATGTCTAGGTCTGGGTCTAGGCTTCTTCGTTAATCAAAATAGTTAATTTGTGTTAGACAATTCCCATGTCCCCTTCTGGCTGACATGATAGGGTTCCAAATCATGATGGACTACAATCTTGTTCCCATTCACCCTTGATCCCCCACCCCACACAGGCCATCCCAACCCCATCTCTGAGGCCAGTGCTGCACCAGGATGGTAGGTGGAAACAGAGGCAGAGAAGTGGAGCCTGGGGTAGGGGGAGAGGGGGTATCAGGTGGAGATAAAGGAAACATCCTGAGGGAGTTTGGAAGTGATCAGGAAGAAAGCCACCAGGCCAAATAGAGCTCTCACAAACAGCCAGGCTGTCAGGTAAGACCCACCCTGGAAGGCCTGGAGTCTCCTCCCAAGGTGGTGGGATTCCACATCTTGGGCTCCTGAGAGGTCTGGGCACCTTGCCCTCACCTGTGTAAGATTCCTCTCTAAAAAGCAGGCTTAAAACTCAACACTCAAAAAACTAAGATCATGGCATCCAGTCCCATCACTTCATGGTAAATAGATGGGGAAACAATGGAAACAATGACAGACTTTATTTTCTTGGGCTCCAAAATCACTGAAGATGGTGACTGCAGCCATGAAATTAAAAGACACTTGCTCCTTAGAAGAAGAGCTATGACCAACCTAGACAATATATTAAAAAGCAGAGATATTACTTTGCTGACAAAGGTTCATCTAGTCAAAGCTATGGTTTTTCCAGTAGTCATGTATGGATGTGAGAATTGGACCATAAAGAAAGCTGAGCATCAAAGAACTGATGCTTTTGAACTGTGGTGTTGGAGAAGACTCTTGAGAGTCCTTTGGACTGCAAGGAGATCAAACCAGTCTATCCTAAAGGAAATCAGTCCTGAATATTCATAGGAAGGACTGATGCTGAAACTGAAGCTCCAATACTTTGACCACCTGATTCGGAGAAGTGACTCTTTGAAAAAGACCCTGATTCTGGGAAAGATTGAAGGTGGGAGGAGAAGGGGATGACAGAGGATAAAATGTTTGGATGGCATCACCAACTCAATGTACAAGTTTGAACAAGGTTCAGGAGTTGGTGATAGACAGGGAAGCCTGGCATGCTGCAGAGTCAGACACGACTGAGCAACTGAATAAACTGAACTGAAGTTTCCTAAACAGGCCATCCCCCACCATCCCTCCCCATCTCTCCATCCAGGGACCCAGAACCATCCTCTCTTATACCCTCCCCCCATCCCAGCTCACACTGGGTCTTCAGGACACAGAGGCCCCCAGGCAGTGTCAGAGCTACGCCCTTATGACTAGACCACCTCCCTCTAACTCCTACCCCTTGGGCTTGCCCAATTTTCATAGATTGCTTGGATTTCAAATTGGGGGTCCCTTACGTCAGGAAGCCCTCCAAGATTTCCACACTCCAGACAAGGTCAGGGCCTTGCTGTTTGCCCTCTGGGGCTGAGAATGGGGTTCTATTAAAACTTTCTCACTTTGCTGGGAAATTAAGGCCAGGGAATTTTAGGCCTGCAAGAGCAGCTAGAGTAGGAGATGTCTGTCCTCTAGGCCCCTGACCTTGGCCCCAGACACTCTACTCTCCAAACCAAAGTTTCCCCAGCACCTCAGGCAGGCTTTGCCTCTTGGTGACAGTTGGCTGACTGGATAAACTCCTCTGGGCATCCTACAGTCTGAGCTATCAGTTTGTCTTGCCTTGTCATCCTGTGCCTGAAGGGGTCTCCTGAGGACACAGGCTGGAAAAGTGATTAGGGACATTGTGAGTTGGGAGGAGAAGTCATGATGGAGGGGGCATGGCTGGAGGAGGAAGTATATGGGCAGGGAAGTGCTTGGGGGTAGGGGCGTCCCTACCACACCTAGAAGGAAGTGGCTGCCTCTGCACCTGGGTGTGGGACCATCCGAGTTTGCTTTTTTTAAAAAAAAAAAAACTTTCAATTTTTATTTTGCGTTGAAATAGAGCAGATTAACAATGTGATAGATTTGGGTGGACAGCAAAGGAACTCAGCCATACATATACATGTATCCATTCTCCCACAAACTCCCTTCCTATCCAGGCTGCCACATAACATTGAGCAGAGTTCCCTGGGGACCATCCTAGTTTTGATTCCTAGTGACTTGGGCCCCACCATGGCCCAGATGAAGAGGCTTCTAGAGCCAGGAAGCCACAAATTATCACCTCCCAGAAAAACACTGCCATCCCCAATGTGGTCTGTTCTCAGCATCCCAGCCCAGGAGAGAGCACTGGGCAGTGAGTCATGAAAGTGTGTCGCTTTGGGCAGGGCATGCGTCCTCTCTGGGTGGCTTCATGAAGTCTAGGGGAGGAGCTGGCAGTGGCTGACTGGAGACAAGAGGGGCTGATGAAGTGCTGGGGTGGGGTGCTCATGTGTGAGGATACTTTCTTTTGGTCTCTCCTTCCCTGTCCTGCCCCCACCTAGAGGTCCCTGAAGTCTTTCTGAGGAACTTGGTGGCACAGTGTAAAATTGAAACAGGAGGGAAGTGGGCAAGGCATAACCCTTAAAAGAATGACATAACCTGAGGACGTGACATAAACTAATCAGAATCAAATAGGTCCAAGATCAAACCAGTCAACCCCAAAAGAAATCAACCCTGAATATTCATTAGAAGGACTGATGCTGAAGCTGAAGCTCCAATACTTTGGCCATCTGATGCGAAGAGCCAGCTCATTGGAAAAGACCCTGATGCTGGGAAAGACTGAAGGCGGGAAGAGAAGGGGGTGACAGAGGATGAGATGGTTAGATAGCATCACTGACTCAGAACATGAATCTGAGCAAACTCCGGGAGATAGTGAAGGACGGGGAAGGCTGACATGCTGCAGTCCATGGGGTCATAAAGAGTCGGACACGACTTAGCAGCTGAACAATAACAGCATGAAAACTGACAACCCCATACCCTGGTATCTGTCTCTCCTTCTGAGGTGGACCACACTTTGTCTGTGGAGTGTGTTTTTCTCTAAATAAATCCTCTTCTTACCTATCATTTTGTCTCTCAATGAATTCTTTCTGCAATGAGACATCAAGAACCAGAGCTTCATTAAGTCCCAAAGCCAGGTGTGTGATCTCAGTTAAAAGACTGTGGCTTCCAGTCCCAACTGGATTCCATGGTTTCCAAATGTCCCTGACTCATGGCCACTTCTCTTCTAGAGTGCTAAGTGAAGGAGGCTGGGTGTAACAGGAGGAAGCTTCTTGTTCTTTGTCCTTGAGGAAGGACTTAGCCAGCCAACTTGGAGGAGGCCCTCTCTGTTTTAGCAGCCACTTGAGGTTGTCAGATGTAAACAGCCCCTGGCAGAACGAAACAGAATGCTTTGTGGCCTGACAAAGGCTATCTCTCACAAGATCCAATGGGATACAGAGTTGGGGAGGAAGGCAACACATTTGTTGGGGACAAAGGAGCTTTCAAAGCAGAGCAAAGGCTAATAGAGTTTTATCATAGCAAACTGGCAAACTGGTCATAGCAAAACCCTCTTCCAACAACACAAGATAAGACTCTACACATGGACATCACCAGATGGTCAACACTGAAATCAGATTGATTGTATTCTTTGCAGTCAAAGATGGAGAAACTCTGTACAGTCAGCAAAAACAAGACTGGGAGCTGACTGTGGCTCAGATCATGAATTCCTTATTGCCAAACTGAAGAAAGTAGGGAAAACCACTACACCATTCAGGTATGACCTAAATCAAATCCCTTATGATTATACAGTAGAAGTGAGAAATAGATTCAAGGGGTTAGATCTGATAGACATAGTGCCTGATGAACTATGGACAGAGGTTCGTGACACTGTACAGGAGATAGGGAGCAAGATCATCCCCAAGAAAAAGAAATGCAAAAAAGCAAAATGGCTATCTGAAGAGGCCTTACAAATAGCTGAGAAAGGAAGAGAAGTGAAAAGCCAAGGAGGAAAAGGAAAGATACATCCATTTGAATGCAGAATTCCAAAGAATAGCAAGAAGAGATAAGAAAGCCTTCCTCAGTGACCAATGCAAAGAAATAGAGGAAAACAATAGAATGGGAAAGACTAGATATCTCTTCAAGAAAATTAGAGATACCAAGGGAACACTTCATGCAAAGATGGGCACAATAAAGGACAGAAAAGATATGGACCTAACAGAAGCAGAAGATACTAAGAAGAGGTGGCAAGAATACACAGAAGAACTGTACAAAACAGATCTTCACGACCCAGATAATCACGATGGTGTGATCACTCACCTAGAGCCAGACATCCTGGAATGTGAAGTCAAGTGGGCCTTAGGAAGCATCACTACGAACAAAGCTAGTGGAGGTGATGGAATTCCAGTTGAGCTATTCCAAATCCTAAAAGATGATGCTATGAAAGTGCTGCACTCAATATGCCAGCAAATTTGGAAAACTCAGCAGTGGCCACAGGACTGGAAAAGGTCAGTTTTCGTTCCAATCCCAAAGAAAGGCAATGCCAAAGAATGCTCAAACTACCACAAAATTGCACTCATCTCACATGCTAGTAAAGTAATGCTCAAAATTCTCCAGGCCAGGCTTCAACAGTATGTGAACCGTGAACTTCCAGATGTTCAAGCTGGATTTAGAAAAGGCAGAGGAACCAGAGATCAAATTGCCAATATCCACTGGATCATAGAAAAAGCAGGAGAGTTCCAGAAAAACATCTATTTCTGCTTTATTGACTATGCCAAAGCCTTTGACTGTGTGGATCACAACAAATTGTGGAATATTCTTCAAGAGATGGGAATACCAGACCACCTGACCTGCCTCCTGAGAAATGTGTATACAGGTCAGAAAGCAACAGTTAGAACTGGACATGGAAAAACAGACTGGTTCCAAATAGGAAAAGGAGTCCGTCAAGGCTGTATATTGTCACCCTGCTTATTTAACTTATATGCAGAGTACATCATGAGAAACGCTGGGCTAGATGAAGCACAAGCTGGAATCAAGATTGCCAGGAGAAAGATCAATAACCTCAGATATGCAGATGACACCACCCTTACGGCAGAAAGCGAAGAAGAACTAAAGAGTTTCTTGATGAAAGTGAAAGAGGAGAGTAAAAAAGTTGGCTTAAAACTCAACATTTAGAAAACTAAGATCATGGCATCCAGTCCCATCATTTCATGGCAAATAGATGGGGAAACAGTGACAAGCTTTATTTTGGGGGGCTCCAAAATCACTGCAGAAGGTGACTGCAGCCATGAAATTAAAAGACGTTTACTCCTTGGAAGAAAAGTTATGACCAACCTAGACAGCACATTAAAAAGCAGAGACATTACTTTGCCAAAAAAGGTCTGTCTAGTCAAGCCTATGGTTTTTCTAGCAGTTATGTATGGATGTGAGAGATGGACTACAAAGAAAGCTGAGCACTGAAGAATTGATACTTTTGAACTGTGGTGTTAGAGAAGACTTACTAAGAAGCCAGAGAATCTCCAGGAAGGGGCGAGGTGGACTGGGGGAGATACCCTTGGCTGACTTGGCCCCCCACTCCCTCCCGTCTCAGCCTTAGCTTCAGAGACAGGATTTCCTGGAGCTGGAGCTGCTTCTGTGGAGCTGACTGCTAGACAAGCACTGAAAACCTCTGGTCAAAGCTACATGCTACCAGAAAGGAGAGATAATTGCAGGGAGCATAGCCCCTGGGACAAGAGAGGAGGATGCTGAGTTGTGGTTAGAGCTTCCCAACAGGATGGTGGTGGGACAGAAGGAGAGAATTGGCAAAAATTAAGAGGTTTTAGGCTCTGGCTGGAAAAGTGCACAGCAACCCACTTCAATATTCTTGCCTGGAGAATCCCACGGACAGTGGAGCCTGGCAGGCTACAATCCATAGGATCATAAAGAGTTGGACACGACTGAAGTGACTTAGCAGGCAGGCAGAGGCTC